>NW_028274807.1:125308080-127708080 GCF_037043125.1 Eumetopias jubatus | reverse complement strand
ACGAGGATATGGAAGAAACAGAACTCTCATATACTACTGGTGGGAATGTCAAATGCTACAGCTACCTTGGGGAGAGCTGAGCAGTTTCTTAACAAGTTAAACATACAACTAACATACAATCCAGTCATCCCACTGCAGGACTTACCCAAGAAGAAGAAAAGTATACGTCCCCACAAAGGCATGTACACAACTGTTCATAGAAGTTTTATTTGTAATAGCCCAAAGCTGGAAACAATGCAAGTGTTCATCAGCAGGTGACTAGATAAATTTTGTTACATCCATAAATGGAATACTACTCATCAATAAAAAAAGGGATGAACCGTTGATACACACAACTACATGGAGGATTCTCAAAATAATGATGCTGAGTAAAAGAAATCAGACATTAAAAGGAGTACATAATTATTCCATTTATATAAACCTCTGGAAAATGTAAGCTAATTTATAGTGACAGAGTGCAGATGGTGGTTGCCCGCAGACAGGGACCAGGGAGGTGGAGGAGAGATCGTGGGAAGTTGCCACAGGGAGAGATTACAAAGGGGCATGAGGAACCTGGGACGGTGTAAAAAGTATGTTCATTATCATGATTATGTTGATAGATTCATAACTGATGGTGTGTATGTGCATGTAAAAACTTTTCAAATTGTACCCTTTATCTATATGCAAGTTATTCCACATCAATTATATATCAATAAAGCTTTAAAAATATATATATATATTTGTTGTCTTGGAAACCCTTTCTCTATTCTGTCCCCTTTTCTATATGTTTAAAATAGTCCAGAATAAAAAGTTGAAAAGAAACACCTCTGTCTTTTTGGTACAACATAATTAGAGTCATGGAACTAGAAGTGGCCTTGGGGTGACATCGAATCGATTCCTGTCCTCCCCTGAGAAGGTCAACAAGTGCTCTCCGTGCTTGTGCACGTTATAAGCTAAGTGGTGTTGCTGGAGTTTTCAGGAGCATTACACAAATTTAATTTGACCCCCTAAATGACCCTCATTTATTTCCCTCTACACCTACTGCCCCCCACATCGGGGCAATAACCAAACATCTGTCACTGCTATCCGTAAAAATTTCCCTACAGCATCTGATGCCCATGAGAGCAAACAGAGGTGGAGAGTAAAGCAATGCAGAATATATATGTGATTGCTCAATCAGCTGCTGTCTTTCTCCCAGATAGCTCTGGCTGATTTAAAGTCAGGCAGGACTGAAATGACAATCAGACCTGATTTTTCATCCCAGCTCCACTATTAACTAATCTACTATCTACAACTTTGGGCAAGTCACTTACCCTCTCTGCTCTCAGTTCCCTTCTCTGTAATATGAGGGGCTGCTGTCTAGACTGCCTCCAAGGTCTCTTTGAGGACTCATATTTACCACTTTTCTTCTCTTTTCTATGTCCTTGCAGAATAAAAAACAAAACAAAACAGTAACACTGCAGGGTGAAAATCATCAAGGATGTTACAGTATGAGCACTAGTCTGTGACTGTTGAGAGTTAGGAGGAGGAGTATTCTGAGATGGATGGGTATCATCTGGGCTATCATGTCAAGTTCATTATCTGAAGTTGGAATATGCATCTTGGTCAGGCCTGGTTTGTTGAGAAGAATAGAATCCCGTTTGTACTTCTCAAGCAAATGGGAAATTTTATAGAAACTGCAGGGCTTTCTTAGAACAGAAATGGATGAAGCACAGCTAGATATTACAAGAGGCTGAAATCAGGGACCACAAATCATGTACAGTGCTACTCACCCCCATTCCCTCACTCTTGTGCTCTCACTCATTAATGTCCCCCCTCCCCTCACCCCTCTCTCTGTTTCCTCTAAGGCCTTACTCTGTTCTTTGGTGGCACATGGTGGGAAAGGGCTCAAAAGCTCAACATGGCCTCCCACTCCAACACCCAGCATCACCTGATTAGTCTCCCATTTGAAATTCCAGAGTCCCAAGAGAGGAACTCCAGTGTTAGCAGCTTAGATTAGGCAGTACCCTAGTATGAACAGCTGTCCTGGGACAGAGAGGGGTGGTAAGTCATCTAGTACCTAGAACTGCTGCTCTCTCTGGGGCTGGCACAAGGGAGGTTCTTTTAGAAGGGGGCATGAAGTGATTTGTACAGAGGCTACTTCTGATGAGGTTTGGAAATCCAACTCAATGCCCACAAGGAAAGCGTCTTTCCCTACTAACTTAAGAACTAAGTTCTTAACTTCCTAGACCTCTCAAACTATATAGATGAGGGGCGGAGGACAAGCTAGTTGTGGCAGAGCTGGATCTGGAATTTTGGCCACTTGATTTCTAGCCCAGGGTGCTCATTTAGGATGAGCTCTGCCAGACACTCTCCTCATGTCCAGGATGGTGCTGTAGAAAGAGTCTAGGGCCAGGAAGGATATTGGTTATGATGACTCCAGCATTAAGTCATAAAACAGGAATCATCATTTGTGACAGATTGCATTTTTTAATCGTTAAATTTTTTAGTTATGTTAATCACCATACATTACATCATTAGTTTTTGATGTAGTGTTCCATGATTCATTGTTTGTGCATAACACCCAGTGCTCCACAAAGAACGTGCCCTGTTTAATACCCATCACCAGGCTAACCCATCCCCCCAGCCACCTGCCCTCTAGAACCCTCAGTTTGTTTTTCAGAGTCCATCGTCTCGCATGGTTCGTCTCTCCCTCCGATTCCCCCCCCCTTCATTCTTCCCCTCCTATTTTCTTCTTCTTTATTTTTCTTAACATACATTACATTATTTGTTTCAGAGGTACAGATCTGTGATTCAACAGTCTTGCACAATTCACAGCGCTCACCATAACACATAACCTCCCCAGTGTCTATCACCCAGCCACGCCATCCCTCCCACTCCCCACCACTCCAGCAACCCTCAGATTGTTTCCTGAGATTAAGAATTCCTCTTATCAGTAAGGTCATATGATACATGTCTTTCTCTGATTGACTTATTTCATTCAGCATAACACCCTCCTGTTCCATCCACGTCGTCGCAAATGGCAAGATCTCATTCCTTTTGATGGCTGCATAATATTCCATTGTGTATATATACCACTTCTTCTTTATCCATTCATCTGTCGATGGACATCTGGGCTCTTTCCACAGTTTGGCTATTGTGGACATTGCTGCTATAAACATTGGGGTGCACATACCCCTTCGGGTCCCTACATTTGTATCTTTGGGGTAAATACCCAGTAGTGCAATGGCTGGATCATATGGTAGCTCTATTTTCAACTGTTTGAGGAACCTCCATACTGTTTTCCAGAGGGGTTGCACCAGCTTGCATTGCCACCAACAGTATAGGAGGGTTCCCCTTTCTCCGCATCCCCGCCAACATCTGTCATTTCCTGACTTGTTAATTTTAGCCATTCTGACTGGTATGATGTGGTATCTCATTGAGGTTTTGATTTGGATTTCCCTGATGCTGAGCAATGTTGAGCACTCTTCCATGTGTCTGTTGGCCATTTGGATGTCTTCTTTGGAAAAATGTCTGTTCATGTCTTCTGCCCATTTCTTGATTGGATTATTTGTTCTTTGGGTGTTGAGTTTGATAAGTTCTTTATAGATTTTGGATACTAGCCCTTTATCTGATATGTCATTTGCAAATATTTTCTCCCATTCTGTCGGTTGTCTTTTGGTTTTGTGGACTGTTTCTTTTGCTGTGCAAAAGCTTTTTATCTTGATGAAATCCCAATAGTTCATTTTTGCCCTGGCTTCCCTTGCCTTTGGCGATGTTTCTAGGAAGAAGTTGCTGTGGCTGAGGTCGAAGAGGTTGCTGCCTGTGTTCTCCTTTAGGATGTTGATGGACTCCCGTCTCACATTTAGGTCTTTCAACCATTTGGAGTCTATTTTTGTGTGTGGTGTAAGGAAATGGCCCAGTTTCTTTCTTCTGCATGTGGCTGTCCAATTTTCCCAACACCATTTGTTGAAGAGACTGTCTTTTTTCCTTGGACATTCTTTCCTGCTTTGTCAAAGATGAGTTGACCATAGAGTTGAGGGTCCATTTCTGGGCTCTCTATTCTGTTCCATTGATCTATGTGTCTGTTTTTGTGCCAGTACCATACCGTCTTGACAATGACAGCTTTGTAATAGAGCTGGAAGTCCGGAATTGTGATGCCGCCAGCTTTGCTTTTCTTTTTCAACATTCCTCTGGCTATTCGGGGTCTTTTCTGGTTCCATACAAATTTTAGGATTATTTATCCCATTTCTTTGAAAAAAGTGGATGGTATTTTGATGGGGATTGCATTGAATGTGTAGATTGCTCTAGGTAGCATTGACAATCTCACAATGTTTGTTCTTCCAATCCATGAGCATGGAATGCTTTTCCATTTCTTTGTGTCTTCTTCAATTTCTTTCATGAGTATTTTATAGTTTTCTGAGTACAGATCCTTTGCCTCCTTGGTTAGATTTATTCCTAGGTATCTTATGGTTTTGGGTGCAATTCTAAATGGGATCGACTCCTTGATTTGTCTCTCTTCTGTCTTGTTGTTCATGTATAGGAATGCCACTGATTTCTGTGCATTGATTTTATAGCCTGCCACTTTACTGAATTCCTGTATGAGTTCTAGCAGTTTTGGGGTGGAGTCTTTTGGGTTTTCCACATACACTATCATATCATCTGCAAAGAGTGAGAGTTTGACTTCCTCTTTGCAGATTTGGATGCCTTTGATTTCTTTTTGTTGTCTGATTGCTGTGGCTAGGACTTCTAATACTATGTGGAATAACAGTGGTGAGAGTGGACATCCCTGCCACGTTCCTGACCTTAGGGGAAAAGCTCTCAGCTTTTCCCCATTGAGAATGATATTCACTGTAGGTTTTTCATAGATGGCTTTTATGATATTGAGGTATGTAACCTCTATCCCTATACTCTGAAGAGTTTTGAACAAGAAAGGATGCTGTACTTTGTCAAATGCTTTTTCTGCATTTATTGAGAGGATCATATGATTTTTGTTCTTTCTTTTGTTAATATATTGTATCACGTTGATTGATTTGCGGATGTTGAACCAACCTTGCAGCCCAGGGATAAATCCCACTTGGTCATGGTGAATAATCCTTTTTGTGTACTGTTGGATCCTACTGGCTAGTATTTTGGTGAGAATTTTTGCATCCCTGTTCATCAAGGATATTGGTCTGTAATTCTCCTTTTTGATGGGGTCTTTGTCTGGTTTGGGGATCAAGGTAATGGTGGCCTCATAAAATGAGGTTGGAAGTTTTCCTTCCATTTCTATTTTTTGGAACAGTTTCAGAAGAATAGGTATTAATTCTTCTTTAAATGTTTGGTAGAATTCCCCTGGGAAGCCATCTGGCCCTGGGCTCTTGTTTGTTGGGAGATTTTTGATGACTGCTTCAATTTCTTTAGTGGTTATAGGTCTGTTCAGGTTTTCTATTTCTTCCTGGTTCAATTTTGGTAGTTGATACATCTCTAGGAATGCATCCATTTCTTCTAGGTTATCTAATTGGCTGGCATATAGTTGCTCATAATATGTTCTTAGAATTGTTTGTATTTCTTTGGTGTTGGTTGTGATCTCTCCTCTCTTTCATGATTTTGTTGATTTGGGTCATTTCTCTTTTCTTTTTGATAAGTCTGGCTAGGGGTTTATCAATCTTATTAATTCTTTCAAAGAACCAGCTCCTAGTTTCGTTGATCTGTTCTACTGTTCTTTTGGTTTCTAGTTCATTGATTTCTGCTCTGATCTTTATTATTTCTCTTCCCTGCTGGGCTTAGGCTTTATTTGCTTTTTTTTTCTCTAGCTCCTTTAGCTGTAGGGTCAGGCTGTGTATTTGAGACCTTTCTTGTTTCTTGAGAAAGGCTTGTATTGCTATCTACTTTCCTCTTAGGACTGCCTTTGCTGTATCCCAAAGATTTTGAACAGTTGTGTTTTCATTTTCATTTGTTTCCATGAATTTTTTAATTCTTCTTTAATTTCCTGGTTGACCCATTCATTCTTTAGTAGGATGCTCTTTAGTCTCCATGTATTTGAGTTCTTTCCGATTTTCCTCTTGTGATTGAGTTCTAGTTTCAAAGCACTGTGGTCTGAAAATGTGCACGGAATAATCCCAATCTTTTGGTACCAGTTGAGACCTGACTTGTGCCTAGGATGTGATCTATTCTGGAGAATGTTCCATGGGCACTAGAGAAGAAGGTGTATTCCGTTGCTTTGGGATGGAATGTTCTGAATATGTCTGTGATGTCCATTTCGTCTAGTGTGTCATTTAAAGTCCTTATTTCCTTGTTGATCTTTTACTTAGATTATCTGTCCATTTCAGTCAGGGGGGTGTTAAAGTCCCCCACTATTATTGTATTGTTGTCAATGTGTTTCTTTGCTTTTGTTATTAATTGCCTTATATAATTGGCTGCTCCCATGTTAGGGGCATAGATATTTACAATTGTTAGATCTTCTTGTTGGATAGACCCTTTAAGTAGGATATAGTGTCCTTCCTCATCTCTTATTACAGTCTTTGTTTTAAAATCTAATTTGTCTGATATAAGGATTGCCACCCCAGCTTTCTTTTGGTGTCCATTAGCATGGTAAATGGTTTTCCCCCCTTTCACTTTCAATGTGGGGGTGTCTTTGGGTCCAAAATGAGACTCTTGCAGACAGCATATCGATGGGTCTTGTTTTTTAATCCAATCTGATAGCCTGTGTCTCTTGATTGGCGCATTTAGCCCATTTACATTCAGGGTAACTACTGAAAGATATGAATTTAGTGCCATTGTATTTCCTGTAAGGTGACTGTTACTGTATATTGTCTGTGTTCCTTTCTGGTCTATGTTGCTTTTAGGTTCTCTCTTTGCTTAGAGGACCCCTTTCAATATTTCTTGTAGGGCTAGTTTTGTGTTTGCAAATTCCTTTAGTTTTTGTTTGTCCTGGAAGCTTTTTATCTCTCCTTCTATTATCAATGACAGCCTAGCTGAATATAGTATTCTTGGCTGCATATTTTTCTCGTTTAGTGCTTTGAAGATATCATGCCAGTCCTTTCTGGCCTGCCAGGTCTCTGTGGAAAGGTCTGTTGCCCATCTAATGTTTCTACCATTATAGGTTACATATCTCTTCTCCCGAGCTGCTTTCAAGATTTTCTCTTTGTCTCTGAGACTCGTAAGTTTTACTATTAGATGTCGGGGTGTTGACCTATTTTTTTTTTTTATTTTGAGAGCGGTTCTCTGTGCCTCCTGGATTTTGATGCCTGTTTCCTTCCTCACATTAGGGAAGTTCTCTGCTATAATTTGCTCCAATATACCTTCTGCCCCTCTCTCTCTTTCTTTTTCTGGGATCCCAGTTATTCTAATGTTGTTTTGTCTTATGGTATCGCTTATCTCTCAAATTCTGCCCTCGTGATCCAGTAGTTTTTTATCTCTTTTTTTCTCACCTTCTTTATTTTCCATCATTTGGTCTTCTATATCACTAATTCTCTCTTCTGCCTCATTTATCCTAGCAGTTAGTGCCCCCATTTTTTATTGCACCTCATTAATAGCCTTTTTGATTTCGACTTGGTTAGATTTTAGTTCTTTTATTTCTCCAGGAAGGGTTTCCCTAATAACTTCCATGCTTTTTTCAAGCCAGCTAGTATCTTTAAAATCATGATTCTGAACTCTAGGTCTGACATCGTACTAATGTCCGTATTGAGTAGGTCCCTGGCAGACGGTACTACCTCTTGTTCTTTTTGCTGAGGTGATTTTTTCATCTTGTCATTTTGTCCAGAGGGGAATAGATGAATGAGAGAACAAAATGCTAACAGGTTAACAACGTCTCCAGAAAATATACTCTAAACAAATCAGAAAAGACCTGAAACCAGGGGAAAAGAAAGGGAAAGAAAGAAGAGGAAAAAAAAAAGAAAAAGAAAAAGATAAAAACAAAAACAGAACAAAACAAAAAAAAACAGAATATGATCAGATATGATCAGGCTAGTGCATAGATCAGTGCCACACACTAGAA
Organism: Eumetopias jubatus; assembly: GCF_037043125.1. Lineage (NCBI taxonomy): Eukaryota > Metazoa > Chordata > Mammalia > Carnivora > Otariidae > Eumetopias > Eumetopias jubatus. Next base: position 127,700,144 of record NW_028274807.1, on the reverse strand, counting down.
TTTGGGTGTATTTTGGTCTGTTAGAAGAAAGTGCCTGCTAAAATTTTAAAGAAAGAAAGACTTATATATGTACAAAATAAGGGTTGATACAATGAAGGGATGGAATATGACTGTAAAGATGAGAATTATAAAAGATTTTATAAAAGGAATTGATAAGAAGTTGTTTGAAAAAAGAAAGAAGAAGATTAAAAAAAAAAAGAAAAAAAGGGAGAGAATGTGATCAGGCGGGAGACTAGAACAAAGCCATACACTAGTGATTTAGGGTATATTTTGATCTGTTAGAAGAAACTGTATCTCAAAATTTTAAAGAGAGAACAACTTATATATATATGCCAAAAATAAGGGTAACTACTATGAAGGGATAGAATATGACTCTAAAAATGATAAATAAAAAGGTTTTTTTAAAAAAGGGATTGATAAGATGTTGATTGAAAAAGGGAAAAAGAAAAATTAAAAAAAAAACAGCTAAAAAAATTAACTTTGAAAGACTAATGAATCATGGTAAAAAAAAAGCCATGAATTCTATATGCGGTATTCCCCTAGCGCTGGAGTTCTCCCGTTCTCCTTGATAGGTAAACTTGGTCTTGGCTGGCTGTTCGTGCTGATCTTCTGGGGGAGGGGCCTGTTGCCGTGGTTCCAAAATGTCTTTGCTGGAGGTGGAATTGCCCCGCCCTTGTCGGTCCAGGCTAAGCAAGCTGCTGGGGTTTGCCCTCAGGAGCTTTTGTTCCCTGCAAGCTCTCGGTACAGCTTTGGAGGATGAGAGTGAAAATGGTGGCCTCCCAATCTCCACCCGGGGGAGCCAAGAACTCGGGGCCCCACTCCTCAGTGTGGCCCCAGAGAAAAGCAGTCAGTCACTCCCATCTCCCCAGTCTCCAGCCGCACTCCGTGCTCACTTGGCCTGTGACCGAGTGTTTCTTTCTCTGGCACCTGACCCCGTGTGGAGTCTCCAAACCCAGCAGATCCCTGCGGTACACTCCTGCGCCGCTCCTCCCGAGGGAGAAAGGGGAGTCTCCCAGCTCTGCTGCTTGTTGGGTCCCTGCTGGAGGAGCAGTAGCCTGACTGGGCCGCGGATCACAGTCTATGGCCACCCCAAGCTGAGAGCCCATGCCTCACTCTGTCTCTGCAGCCAGCTTCCCCGCTCCGATACCTGGGAGCTCTGCCGCACTCAGGCACCCCCGGTCTTTCTGTGACCCCGAGGGTCCTGGGACAACACTGTCCCACGAGGGTTCCACCTCTGGCTTAGCCACTGGAGCGACGTCCCTCAGCGGAGCTGACTTCTAAAAGTTCCGATTTTGTTCTCCGCGGCTCTATCACTTGCCAGAAGCGGTCGATGGAGGCCCCCTCCCCCACCTTCTATCCTCCCGAATATCGCCTTGGATTCACTTCTCCACACGTCCTACCTTCCAGAACGTGGTCGCTTTTCTGTTCAGAGAGTTGTTGCTATTCTTTTCTTCGATCTCCTGCTGAGTTCGTAGGTGTTCAGAATGGTTTGATCCCTATTCAGCTGAATTCCTGAGACCAGAAGAAACCCAGGTCTCCTACTCCTCCGCCATCTTGCTCCGCCCCCCGAAAGATTGCATTTTTAAGAAGACAGCAACATCATCCCTATCCCATGTGCTCTTCTTATACTGTACCTTGATGTTCCTCCAGTGAGTGGGGAGGTCTACGTCCCCCCCCACTTGAAACCTGACAGATCTTTGTGGCTTCCTCAACCAAAAGAGCAGGATTGATGCTACAGTTTCTGAGGCTAAAACATTAAAATGGCATGTTCTCCTGGGACACTTGCTCTTGGAACCTAGCCACCATACCAGGAGGAAACCCAAACTAGACCACATGGAGAGGCTATATGTAGGTGTTTAAGTTGAGAGCCCAGCTGACGTCCCAGCCAACAGCTAGGATCAACGGATGTGTGAGTGAAAAAGCTTCCAGATGATTCCAGTCCCCAAGCCTTTGAGAAACTCTGAGTTTGAATCTGAGGCCCCAGATACCAAGAAGCAATCTTTGCTGTGCCCTGTCTGGAATTTGTGAGTATGATAAGATAGTTATTTTATGCCACTATGAGTATGATATCTGTGAGTATGATAAGACTCTGTGAGTACGATAAGACAGTTACTGAGTTTTGGGCTGGTTTGTTACAAACAATAACTGGACCCACACTGGTAGATCAACTACTAGCAAAACTTTGGGATCTTAGAGACAAATTTTCCTGGGTATTTTTATCCAATCTTTTTAAGACAGCCTTCAGTTGTACTACTACTGGTTGCTTGATTAAGAAAAAAACGGGGGGGGGGGTGCCTGGGTGGCTCAGTTGTTAAGTGTCTGCCTTTGGCTCAGGTCATGGTCCCAGGGTCCTTGGATTGAGCCCCACATCGGGCTCCCTGCTCAGTGGGGAGCCTGCTTCTTCCTCTCCCACTCCCCCTACTTGTGCTCTCTCTCTCTCGCTGTGTCTCTCTCTGTCAAATAAATAAATAAAATCTTTTAAAAAAAAGAGGAAAAAAGAAAAAAAAAGACATATGCATTAAACCCAAAGTCCTGTATCTGTGGGCTTGTTTCATCACCTGTTAAAATAACTGCTTAATGCCCAGTGTCTGTCATTTTGTGATAAGACAGGATGCTTTTATGACCCACAGAAGCTGCTTGAAGACTCTCTCAATCCCCTGTACTTCATTCCATTCTTAGTCTTTTCTTTTCCATTATTACTGACTACTCCCCCAAGTTGTGGCAAAGCTAAAAGATGGCCAGGTGTTTCCCTCTCTCAGTCCATGAGAAAAGCTTCAGTATTTGGTTCTAGCAACTCTGGAGAGCATCAGTATCCAATGCCACTAAGTGGAGAAAGTTGGTCTCCATTAGCTTTCCTCTTCACCCCATGCCTGCCCCTCAACCTGGTAGCCTGGTAGCCATGGAGCTCCTGGCTTTGTCAACCATTTGTATTTTCCTATGGCCCCCACCATAACTCACTGCCCATCACTTCAGTCATTAATTACATGCTAATTACATGTTAACAGAGCCCTTGTTTCATTATTTGCTGGATAATACATGATTATATCTCCAATATGAATGTTCAGCATGTGTTAGGCACTATGCTGAGCAGTGAGGATACAAAGGTGAAATCGGCACAGCGGGTCTTCAAGAGACTCACAATCATCATCACAGAACTTGGCGCTCCTCCTCCATCAGCTGCCTGCAAAACTGCTGCTGATCCCACTCTGTTCCTCACCTTCCAATCACTGACTTTGAAGGATAAACACACAACAGCAAAGCTGCTGCTAACTGTGAGACCTGGGCACATTTCTTAATATTGCTGAGCCTCCATTTCTCCAGCCGCACAATGGGGCTGATATTGCCTGGTGCCCAGGTTGTGAGAAAGGTGGAACACAGCAGAAGATGTAGATGCAAAGCTTAGTGTCTCAGGGAAACTCAATAAATGCAACTTGTTTCTCCTGCTCTCCCTAACTCCATGCTGCTGTCCCCAACCTACTCTGTTTTATCATTTGAGTGCCTTTTAACCCTATTCTTCTGTCTGTCCCCTTCTCTGATGTGAGGGGAATTTCTGTGAAAAGCGGAAATGGCAGAGTAAATCAAAAAGACTATAAATTCGAAGTTCAATATACACCATCTTGATGGCATCTTAAGGGTCACCCATTCCCACCCCCTTAATCTCCTTCCTTCCTTTTATTTATTCATCCAACAGGCCTCCTTATACACACAGTAAATCCAGTCTCTATGTCTCTTTTTTTGTCAAGTCAGAGAATCTGTCTTTTCTGAATCCTCTCTAGGTTCTAAGCCCTCCTCGGCTGGATGCAGGGGTGCATAGCGTGTGAAGGGAAGGAGGTGATGGAAGGGAGAGCAGTTATAAATGTAGGGAGGAAGCAGACATAGTGTAAAAAATTTTTAATTTTATAATAAAAGACCATATCTTGAAAAAAACCTTAAGGTGTTTCTCTTTGTTTTAAACCTGTGGTAAGTTGTTTTTCTTTTTGTTTTTGTTTTGCAAAAATAGCCACAATTCTTCATGTTTCCCTATATCTGCATCTTTTGCAATGTGACTTTGCAGCTCCTCCCATCAATGGATCGAGTTTATTTTCTCACACCCTGGATCTGGCTTGTTTAATGGTTCTCCAGTCCCAGGCCTAGGTCTCAAGAGGCTTGCACACTTCTGTTCCTTCTCCTAGAACCCTGTCACCACCACATGAACAATCCTGGGCTAGGCTGCTGGAGCACAGGTGCCCACAGGTGCCCACACAGAGCAGAGCTCAGCTGTCCCAGATGAGGCCAGCCTAGACCAGACTACAAATATGTGAGCATATTTCCAGCTGAGACTGGAAGACGTACCCACAAACTTGTGAGCAAGCATAAATGCTTATGGCTTGAAGCCACTGATTTTTGGGTAGTCTGTTTCACTAGAATATCCAACTACATCAAAAACTAATGATGTAATGTATGATGATTAACATAACATAATAATAAAAAAAGAAAATGAGATAAGCAATAAAGCAACTTTTGAGAGTAAAAAAAAAAAAAAAAGAATATCCAACTGACACCAAAACTATAGAAAAATAAAACCGAACAAAATCTTCTTAGTTGATGGAGGTTCTCAAAGCAGTGGGTGAGGTAAGAGTCTGCATCGCTGCAGGCTGGAAAGAGGTTTCGATATTCTTTATTTTCCCTGAAAGCAAATATCAACTGCTCTTAGCGATAAAGCCTCAAGTGGCCCAAATACTGTTTAAAGAGCCTGATTAAAACTGAATGTTCATTCACCTTTAAACTAAACATCTGTTGCTGGAAACAATTAGAAAATGAAGCTGGACCCAGGAAAAGGCACGGAGGGGGGTGGTCCTTGCTTGATATCTAAGCAAGAATCCTTGCTTGAGATTAAAAAAATGAGAACCAAGAGGAAATGTGCCCCTCTTTTGGCAGAAGCAGAATGGTGAATGCAAGGCTGACATATTTTCCAGCACTCTCAAAGAACCCAACGTACCAAGAGTAGAGATGAGAGGCAGTGACCATCTTGGGAGCATCTGAGTTTCTGGTGTCAGTTATTTCTGGCCTTCCCACAGTATGAGCCGTAAAATCCCCTTTTCTCCTAAGCAGGTTCAAGTCACTCTCAAACACTTGCAACCAAGAGTTTCATGACCATATCAACAGGAGAGAACCCCTTGCTCTTGCAAGGCAGCTTTGAAGAAAATTTGGGGGAAAAAAACTGGTGAAAGATAAGGTATATGTGGCAGACACCGAAAAGCACAACTCCTTCGAGAAAGAACTCCAGGCCCAGCTGAAGGCAATGTGGTTGACTGATCCGTCCCCACTTTCAGGCCAAGGCCACGCTCTTCTAGCAGCCCGCAGTCAAGGACTGACTAAAGCAATGTAGTTGAGGCCATGCTATCCTGGTGGCAGCCTCCAGCTAATAATTAAGCAAAACATGTGGTGCAAGAATTACCCATTTCCACGGAAAGCAGGACTCCTCTAGTGGACAATTTCCCTCCCACCTCCAAATCCCCCACTGGACCAGCAGAACTAGCTAATCCCTGACCAGACTAGCAGAACTAACTAGCTTTACTAGTTCAGCATCACAGTCTAGACTCCCTGCCTAATTCTGCTCCTTCCTTTTTCCTTTCAAAGGTCAAAAGCTACTCTTCCATAAGCTTTTGTATTTCTAACTCCACGTCAAACATTTTAGGAAGCCCTAAATTTAATGCTTAATGTCCTTCCTCCAGGAAATTTATGATCATACAAGATCATGAATATTTTCCATAGACCTCTTCTCTGGAATAGGCAGAAGAAGAAAAAAAGCCTTTCCTAAGGAGCCATGAGTAAGTAGAAATGACCAATATCTTCTTCCCCCTTTATCCCAAACTCTGTTTCCCTGGCTCTGGTTCCTATCTCTTCCTACCATTCCAGGGTCCACACAGCAATGTATAGCGAAATCAAGACCACAAATCAGAAAAACTGTCCTGATCCATCAGTGAACTTGCCTCCAAGCCCTGCCCTCCCCTCCCACTACAACTCCTTCACTTGCCTCACCTCCTACCCCATCTTAGGAGGAGATTAACTGATAAACTATCACTCTGAATGATGCAGATCTTGTACATGTCTGAGCCATTTATTTTTAATATTTCCCAAGATATCTACCCTTGAAGCTCCCAAATACATGATGGATAGCTAGAAATGAGCCTGAACTTGATTCTTCATTTGATTTTCTACTGGTATATTTAGAAAGTGTTAGAATGGGAAGAAATTATAGCTTGTTCACACCTTGGCTTATATAGTCACTGGTAGGATGACTGACCTTCAAGCTCAGAGAATTCCTAGCAGAAATTCATATTTCTCCAACTTGATGAGCACAGAGCACATTCCACTTCATAATCAAGAGTCAAACACTCTAAGCAACCCTTGCATATTGGAAGTTAGGCAAATGCCATTTCTCCAATTCTGTTTAAACCCAAAGACACAAATATTGTTCTGATAATATATAATAACTGTGTAAGTAGTCTCTAAAAATTGCTGCCAACAATTTTGGGGTCCTTTTCACTTGAACCTGGGCTGGCCTGTAAGTGTTTTGGCCAATATCGGGGGGGAATAATGTTCTAGGATGTCAGAGCCCAGGCCTTAAGACAACTCAAGAGAATTCCCCAGGAACCCAGCTGCTTTTCTATAGGAAGACCACACCACACAGAGAGGACACAGTGGCAGCCACAAAAATGAGCCATCTCAGACATCCCAGTACAGTTGAATCCCCCAGATAATGGTAGACTATATCACAAGAAGCAGAATTGCCTAACTAAGCCCAGTAAAGCTATAGAATCATGAGAAATGATAAAATGGTTGTTGTTTCAAGCCATTAAATTTTAGGGTGTTTTGTTACACAGCAATAGGTAAATTAAACAATGATTTTTAGATATTCTTACTTAAGTAATATGAAGGTAATAGGGAATGGGCACTCTCACACACTGCTGGTAGGAGTATAAATTCAATGTATGCTGAATGCAATATATATATATATATATATATATATATTTGCATTCATTTATTAAAAAAATTAATTTGGTTGGCAATTTGGCAGTGTTTATTAACATTTGCTATGCATATGCCCTATAACTTAGCAATTCCATTGCTCAGCATCTCTTCTAAAAAAATCACCCACCTGTATACCAAGGAGCATGTATAAATATGCTTATTTTAATATTGTTTGAAAGAGCAAGAAATGGAATATCTATCAGTATAGGAATGACTACATGCCTAATATGAATCCTTTGTATCTGCAGAAAGAATAAGATAGACTTATATGAACCAACATAAAATATGTCTCCAATATATTCTTGAGTGAAAATAATAAATTGCAATACAATATATACAGTAACAGGACATTTATGGAAGAATACACAAGGAAATAGTATATATTTATAACTACTTATATATCTAAATGCATAGAAAGTCTGAAGGAGTTAACTGTATTCTTAGAATCGGAAAGGCTATTCTTTGATAATAACTCCAAGACTGCAACAGCTTAACACAATAAAAATTTATTCTATCCTCACTAAAAGTGTGATGTGGGACAGGTGGCCCTCCTATGTGGTTCTCCTCCAAATGGTGACTAGAGATCTGGGTTGCATCCATCATGTAGACAATCTGGTGTGTGTGGCCTTCAGGGTCTCTGCATCAGGGGAGGGGAAGGATGGAGGAGGCACATTGGCTTTAAACTGCCACAGCCTAGAACTGACAACATGTCATTGCAGCTCCCAGGTCATTGGCTGGAACTAGTCATATGGTCCCAACCTTACTGCAGTCCCATCTTTGAGACACTTAGATTTATTTCAAATATTTTTCACCATTGTAGATAACACTATACTGCATGCACACGTGATAATCTGGCAATCTCTTTGCATTGGCACATCCCTTTACAGTTTCAAACACATTTTACATCCATTATCTCAGACTAAACTTCATAAAAATCTCATGTGATAAGTAACCTAGTCATAATTCTCCTCTTTTTTGCAATAGGAAAATTGAGGTTTCAAGAATCTCCAACAAGGCCTCATGACTATAAAAGAGCTGAGACTCAAAATAAACTCTGTGATGTTCTAAATCCAGTTCTCTTTTCATTAGACACGTGCCAATCAGCTTCCTGCCCTATAGCATACCTTTTAATATGGCCTCAGTATGTGAGAATAAAAGAACTTAGCCAGAGAATAGAAAAAGATTTTAAGGAAATAAAAGAAATCGCTGTTTCAGGAATCTGGGTCAGAGTGGTTTTGAAAAATGTTTGTTTCCATGTCTGTCTCCTTAATTAGAGCCTGACTTTCTAAGTGGGATTAGGCCACATTCAGCTCTACAATCCCAGGTCTTGACCCATGTTGAGCCCTAGATATTTACTGAATGAATGAATAAATGAATGGTGGCAGAGATATACCTTCTATATCCCCTACCATAAAATCATAACATTTTCAACCTTGCAGAAATCTAGACCCTTGCTATTCAAATGTAGTCCCTGAAGCAGCAACATCAAGATCACTGAGAACTTGTTAGAAATGAAGAATCTCAGACCTCACACCATCCATACTGAATCAGCATCTTCATTTTAACAAGATTTCAAGATGAATCATAAGCACTTTAAAGTCTGAGTAAATTCAAAAAATAAATAAAAGTCTGAGTAACTCAAATGCACTGGCTTTGAGTAAACTCTTCTGTTGTATAGATACAGAAGTTCTATAGATACCCCAACCTTGGATATAAGCCAAGCTGGAGGCATAGTCCCTCCCCTCTGAATTTATTGATCTGATACTTCTTTTATGTTGTCAAGATTTTTATGTATTTATTTGAGAGAGAATAAGAGCAAGAAAGATCACAGAGGGAGAGGGAGAAGCAGACTCCCCACTGAGCAGGGAGACGGATGTGGGGCCCCATCCCAGGACCCTGAGATCATGACCTGAGCTGAAGGCAGAAGCTTAACCAACTGAGTCACCCAGGCGCTCCAATCTAAAACTTCTTTACACTATACCTTCTTCTCAACATAAAAGAAGTGCACAATAAATGGAGTTTGTTTAAATTCAATACATTTAGTGTCTGTGCAGGGTTGGAAGAGGTAAGGTGGTTTTTAATGATATGATACTGACACCAATTCTGATATGTGGGGTTTTTTATATCACACCATGCAATTCTCTGACACCAGCTGGCTGTCCTAAAATTCACCTCAACTTTGACACTATCTACCCAGAGACAGCATCGGACACTATAGGCTAAGGAATCAGTCCCACAATACTGCCCCCCACTCCTGATGCCAATCACATGTCCAGATTGTCCTGTGCTTCTGACCAACCAGCTTTAAATCAGAGATGCCCACAACTCCCTCCTTGGGTTCAATTAATTTGCTGGAGTGGCCCACAGAACTCAGAAATTAGTTTACTCACTAGATTACTAGTTTATGACAGAGGATATTAAAAGATATGAATCAATAACCAGATGAAGAGCTACAACAGGTGAGGTCTCAAAGGAGCTTCTCTCCCCACAGAGTTCGGGACCTGGCACAGCGGCATGTGGATGGATGCCCATTCAACAACCTGGAAGTTCTCTGAATCTCATCCTTTAGGGTTTCTATGGAGGCTTCATTACATAGCTATAATCGATTAAATTACTGGCTATTGATGGCTGAACTCCATCTGTAGCTCCTCTGTCCTTCTGGAGGTCAGGATCGGAGGAGGGGGACACAACTAAAAGTTTAAACCCACCAATCATACAATTGGCTCCCCTGGCAACCAGCCCACATCCTTAGGTAGCTTTCCAAAAGTTGCCTCGATAGCATAACAAAAGACATTTTGCCACCCTCATCACAGGAAATTCCAAGGGTGTTAGGAGCTCTGTGCCAGGAATGGACAAAAACAAAACATATATTTATTATAAATATATAATATATTTATAAATGGTACAACTAGTACATTATACCTGGAGAAAATTTATAAAACAGAGAAGACTGAGTGGAATGCAGGAAACAGCACCCCAGTGTTACAGGCGAATATTGCTTTTCTCACCAGTTCTAACATCCCCATTCATTCTCCAGGCCTCCTTCCCAAGGCTGGCCCTAGTTCCCCTGTCTTACCATCATTGCATAAGTCACTGGGGCAGGGCACACATACTAAGGACAGACCAGGAGTGTACCCCACAGGAGAAGAAACTAATACTGACTCTGCTAGACATTCTCACAAAGATGATCTCCATGAATCTGTATACTAACCAATAAAGCTGATACTACATGCATTTCACAGATAGGGAAAACTGAGCTCAAAGAAAATAAATATCTTGCTTACATCACTCTATAAATGCAGACTCTTTGGTCACAAAGTCTCCGATGGCCTGAGATCATCCTTCTAGGCTGTCTTGGGTAGGGGATAGTAAGTGAGGCCAGCAATCTCCAATTCTCCAGTTTAGGATGATTCAAATAGGGGCAGAGGTCTACTGGCTTTAGGATGACAGTGTCTTTGTTTCTTTGAAAATACTGAAAGGAATGACTGGAGAACTTCCCAATTCTAAGCCTCCTGGACATACTCCAGCCAAGTTCAGAGCCCTAGAGCCCCGAAGTCTGCTCTGAACTCAAAAGTGCAGACAGCTCTTCCCCTGCATGGAGATATAGTTGCTCTCCACATCAACTCAGAGGACTATACGAAGCTAGCATCACCACTGGTTCCACATTATCAGCACAAGGTGGGAAGGCTGCTAGGAAGCTCTGTCATCCTAGCTGCGTGCAGATCAAACAAGAGTTTCCAAACACTGGATCCCCAACACTTCTGCTCCTTAATCCACAAATCTGGGAAATGACTTCAAGTGAGAACACATGAAGACCAAGGAGTTTTGTTCTTCCATGTAGAAGTGACTCATGATTAGATAAGAAATATGACTTGGCAACCAATCACTGGTTAAATCAGAGGCTAAAGTAGTAGATTTTTAAGATTTTCCACTTCAGGAAACAGAGGAGCAGAGATGTAAAAGGGCCAACGCTGCATGGCTAGTAAAGCCGAGGAGGAATTAGAATGTGAATCTAATTCATACTTTTCCCATTCTGTGAGAAGATCTTTGCAATACTTATACCTGTTTGGTAGCCCTCTCCTTTTTTCTATCTATATAAATAATCACGTTGATATGATTATTTTCCTAGGTGATCTCTTCCACCCCCATGGCTATGAAAACCATCGATACGCCACGGACTCTAAAGTTCGTATTTCTAATTCTGATAGCACTCCAATTTTGATATCATATCAAAAGTACATATCTAATAGCTTCTCTGACATCTCTACTTGGATATCTAACAGGCACCTCAAACTTAATTTTCCCCAAACGAAACTCTGTATCCACATCTCTACCCAAATCTGTTCCACCTTCAGTCTTCTCCAGGTAGATAAACACACCACCCTCCACTGGTTGCTCCATCCAAGACCTAAACTCACCCTGAATCCTCTTTTTCCCTCACACCCCCAAACCCAATCCATCAGCATGTCCCACTGGTCACAACTCCAGAAGATGGCCCAGATCAATCCACTTCTCATCACCACTGCTTCCATTCCGTCTCACTTAGATTTCTCCTGATCAGTCTCCTTCCTCCATCCTTGCCCCACTCCAGCCCATTTCCTGACACCCAGAATGATCTTTGAAAGTATTCATCAGTTCATGTCACTAGCCTGCTTCAAACCATCCAAAGGCTTCCCAGTGTTTGGGGAACACTGTAAGGCCCCATCGATCCAGCCCCTGACCACCTGTTTGACTTCATCTCTGTCATTTTTCCTCTCGCTGTGCCCACCCCAAACTAACCAACCTGTCTCTGCACCTTTAACATATCAACCTAATTCCAGACTAAGCCTTTGCTGGTGGTCTTCCCTCGCCTCAGGGGCTTTTCCCCAGATCTCCTTATATATGCCCTCTCCCTACACTCAGATAGATCTGTTCACATGTAAGTCCCTCCGGAAGACCTCCCCTCACCATGCCATCTCAAATAACTCCTCTGTCCCCTATCCATTTTCTTGTACATCACCTGGCTTTATTTGTTTTATAGCACTTAGCAGTATATATATATATATATGTGTGTGTGTGTGTGTGTGTGTGTGTGTGTGTGTGTGTGTGTGTGTGTGTTTACTTATTTATTGTCTCTCTCTTTCTAGCATCACGTCTCCTCCCAAAACTGTTAATTCATTAGGACCATAGACCACTGTATCTTCATTATAGACAACAAGTCTTTCTGTAAAGGGCTTTGCAAGTCAAACAGTCTCTGCTGCAACTACTTAGCCCCCGTCACTGTAGCATGAAAGCAGCCATAGATGATATGTAAATGTGTGAGCATGGCTCTGTTCTATTCAAACTTTATTTACAAAAATAGGTGGTGGGCTGGATTTTGCCCATGAACAATAGTTTGCTGATCTCTTATCTAGATGAGGACTTGGCATGTAGAAGATGCTTGGTAAATATTTATCAAATGCATAAATAAATGAGGATCTAAACAGAACACTCTCTGGGAGGAAATGCTGAAAATAATAGAAGGGAAAGGGGAAAATATTACCTTTTTTTTAATTTTTTATTGTTATGTTAATCACCATACATTACATAATTTGTTTTGGTGTACTGTTCCATGATTCATTGTTTGTTCATAACACCCAGTGCTCCATGCAGAATGTGCCCTCCTCAATACCCATCACCAGGCTAACCCATCCCCCCACCCTCTTCCCCTCCCGAAACCTCAGTTTGTTTTTCAGAGTCCATCATCTCTCCTGGTTCGTCTCCCCCTCTGACTTACTCCCCTTCATTCTTCCTCTCCTGCTATCTTCTTCTTTTTCTTTTTTCTTAAAATATGTTGCGTTATTTGTTTCAGAAGTACAGATCTGTGATTCAACAGTCTTACACAATTCACAGCGCTCACCATAGCACATATCTTCCCCAATGTCCATCACCCAGCCACCCCATCCCTCCCACCCCCGACCACTCCAGCAACCCTCAGTTTGTTTCCTGAGATTAAGAATTCCTCATATCAGTGAGGTCATAGGATACGTGTCTTTCTCTGATTGACTTATTTCACTCAGCATAACACCCTCCAGTTCCATCCACGTCGTTGCAAATGGCAAGATCTCATTCCTTTTGATGGCTGCATAATATTCCATTGTGTATATATACCACTTCTTCTTTATCCATTCATCTGTCGATGGACATCTTGGCTCTTTCCACAGTTTGGCTATTGTGGACATTGCTGCTATAAACATTGGGGTGCACGTACCCCTTCGGGTCCCTACATTTGTATCTTTGGGGTAAATACCCAGTAGTGCAATTGCTGGATCGAATGGTAGCTCTAATTTCAACTGTTTGAGGAACCTCCATACTGTTTTCCAGAGGGGTTGCACCAGCTTGCATTCCCACCAACAGTGTAGGAGTGTTCGGAAAGGGGAAAATAAATACTTAGCAAAATGACCCTTGTATATATCTGGCAATAGCTTTTTATTTAAAAAGCCTTATTGTCTTTTATGTGCATAACACTAAAATTTAATATTTCTACCCTTCTAACACTTAACAAAGAGCTAAGATTATACTTTGTACTAAGATCAGACTTAGCATCTGTACCCTAAGGTCTTAGGAGACACCTGGGACCCAACCTAAGGACCCCATCACTGCTTAGACTAGACAGGGCCTGAATATAGAAGGAATGGTGTGTACCATCAGCTGGTGATAAAATGAACCACAGTTTCTAAAAGAAGATTTGGTGAATTACCTACCATCAAAGTTTTCCTCTGATTTTGCTATCCCCTGAACTGCATTTTCAGTCCTTTTGTACTTCAATTTTTCCCAGATATCCTTTATAATCTATAATCAATGTGATTAAAATTCTGTAATTTATTGTGGGGCTGCATCTGCCAAAGATAGGATTACTCAACTACTGAAAGAAGGTATAAACTCAATCGGAGACCTGATTTTGAGGAAAAGCATCTTCTGCTTTGAGAACAGTGGATTCCCAAAGCCCTGCATGGGGAGGAAGCTCAGGTCTGCGCCGGGAGGGTAACTGCCCATTTAAGGATAACAAAGCATAAAGGCTCATGAGCGCTCCCTCTGTTACACAGGATAATTGACAAGTTACAGGTGCCAGGAAAACTGTATCAGCCCCTGCAGCTCCACTGAGAGTAAAGGAGTTCAGAATTCATTTTCCATAGAAACAATGGCATCCACAATGCCTAGATTTTATTGAAATAGCGCGGAGACTCTGAACTTCAGGCACAGCAGGAGTTGAGAAGGCATTTATGGGGGCCTCACCGCCATTCTTAAAATACCTATTTCAAAAAGAAGGTAATTTTGAGTTCTAAGCAACTGACATCTAAATAAAAACCTCTGGGGTACAGTGTGTTTGGGGGGTAGAGATACATTCGGATCCTCTAAGTGGGGAAAAAAATGGGGGCTAGATGGAGAAGAATTTTTCTCTGACTATTCTTTTTTCCTCTGAGCCAGATATTAAAGTTACCAAAATTTTAAAAAAGAAAGTAACTTTATAAACTAAGGGAAAGCAACCTTCCCTCCTGCCCGTCAAATTCTTATTTCTGAAAGAATGGGCAATGAGTCAGGAAATTAGCTAAAATGTATCTTTTACAAAGCTCTAGTCTTCCAAAAGGCTGTAATCTCAAAACCTTTTCGAAGTACTTTTGTGAAAGTTCAAGGCATGGCTTTTTCAGAAAGTTGCTGATGAGCGCCATCTACTGGGAATTACCCAAACTCTGTCGGGAAATTTCAAAGCACTTAGCAAAGAAATTCAGGACTCCTTTTGCACAAATGGCCTCTTGGCACAGAAAAGGAAACTCCTGGGAACCCAGGCAAAACCTTTTGGGTTCACCTGAAAAATATTGCCTTGGTCCTTTGCATGGATACTGGGATAGAGTTAGAGTATTTCATTTCCAGGAGAAAAGATGTAAAATGAGCCCTCAGGAAATCAAGGCTCCAGATCATCTCTTTAAGAGGTCTAGGGCTGGGGCGCCTGGGTGGCTCAGTCGGTTAAGCGTCTGCCTTTGGCTCAGGTCATGATCCCAGGGTCCTGGGATCGAGTCCCCTGTCGAGTCCCTGCTCAGCAAGGAGTCTGCCTCTCTCTCTCTCTCTGCCTCCTCCTCCCTGCTCTGTCTCTCACTCTTTCTGTAAGATAAATAAATAAAATCTTTAAAAAGAGAGAGAGAGAGAGATCTAGGGCTTAGGAGTAGAATCTAATGGGGAGAGAGGTACTGTCCAAGCAACCTCTCCTCTCAATGCCTTCAGGTAACTAGAAAGAAAGATTCAGGCATCTGAATATCAGATTGCCCTCAAAATTATTTTCTCCTCTGTAGACAAAACAAGTCAGGAATATTTAGTCTGAATTAGGTCCTCCACTTGACAATGGCTGTCACTCTCTGGCTAATAAAATAACGCACATGTGTATGTGAAATCACAATGACTGATCTCTCAAATTCTTAATAAATTATATCTGGTTGGATCCACTGACTAAAAATGCCACACAGTTCTGTGAGGTAAACAAAATTTTCATCTCTGGATTTCCCCACCTCAGAGCTAGAGCATTCTCTATTTTCCTCATAAGTCCTTTATAATGCCATTGGTCCCTGGGGTGTTCTTTTGAAGGAAGTAGAAAATTTGGCTCTCACCGAAAAAGTTTTCATATGAAAGGGCAGCAGCAGACTCACCCTACCATGGACAGTGGATGGTAGAGAATGAAGTTTCACTAAGAATGGCCAGTACTATGGTGGCCAGAACATGGATTTGAATTCCAGCTCTGCCACTTACCAGCAGGATGACTTTGATTAAGTCTTAACATCTTCATCATCATGTCTCACTCTGTAAAATGGGGTATTATTGCCTCATAAGGTTGTTATGAGACTTAAAATGAGATCTTGTTTTCTAAGTCACCTGGCATATATTAAGTATCAAACAGTTTTTCTTTCTCATTTTGTTTTTTATAGGACCCTCATAGATCATAGGTGCGCGAGTTCTTCCCAGGCTGTCTGATCAGAATTCAGGGCAGTTACCTTTGCCGTTCATTCCAGGAATATCTGCAGTGTATTACTGCAGAGTCAGCTCATAAAGTATGCATGAAGTCTCTTTAAACTGGTGTTTTTAACCAAGAAATAAACCACTTCCTTGTAGGTGCCTATAAATAAAAAGAGAAGATTTCCAATCACATTTTTGCATGTGCCAGGAGTAAATATCTGCATTTCTCAAGGGAATTGCTGAAAGGGTATTAAGAGGAAAACTTACCTATGCAGATAAGTCAAAATTTCCCCAATGCCAGCCTACCAAAATCAATTTATAATAAAATGGCAAAAGTTTAGGAAGAACTTTTTTTTTCCTACTACAGCTTTCCTCTCCTTGATTCATGAACTGCAGCTCCAAAGAACTTTATCTCAAACTAGCAAACACACAAAAAAATGTTGTGGTCATATAGATTGGTAGTTGGTTAGATAAATGTTTGCAAATAACCTTAGCTTTTAATATCAACATGCTGAAATTTCAAAAGCAATGAAATACTTTCCGTTGTTCATTCATTTCTTAATTTATAAAACACTTACTGGACATCAAGCTTGACCCAGGCAGTGTTCCAGGTGCTGGAAATAAAACAGTGAACGAGACAGGCAAAGCAGTCCTGCATTCAAGTTTAACATTCTAGTGAGAGGAAACTGATAATAAGTATGGACACAAATAAGCAATATATAATTTCAGAGAATAATAAATACTATGAGAAAATATAAGAGGATAATGCAGTAATCTAGGAGTCAGCACTCTTGGACTTTCAGAGGAAATACTGCTTAAGCCGAAATCTGAATGACAAAACAGAGCCACGAAAGAAATTGGGGGACAAGGCAGTCAGAGGAAGGGAATAGCAAGGGCAAAGGTGCTGAGGTAGGAGCCAGATAATCATGTTTATGGGCAAAAAGAAGGTTACTATGGCTGGGCAGTAACAAAGAGGTTGTAGGCTATGCTTCTCAAGCTTGAATGTGAATACAAATCACCTGGGGATGTTGTTAAAATGCAGAGTCTGATTCAGTGGTCTAGGCTGGGGCCTGAGGCTTCACATTTCTCATAAGCTACCAGATGAGGCTGATATTAACTACTGGTCCTCGAAGCCCACTGTGACTAGCAAGAATATAGGGCCTTGTAAGCCATGGGACAATGTTTGGATCTCCTGCAATTGCAGTGAAAGCCACATTTATGTGATGCCCTCATACCTCTAGAGCCTTTCTCAGTCACACAAAGATTTCATAGCTTTTTGGTATTTTCCCCCTACCCAGCACAAAGCCGAGTACTTGATAGATGCACTATAAATGCTTGTGTTACATGATAAGGGTGATTATCTTGACCCTTCTTTGCGGTTTCCCTGGTGCTAGAAAAGAGTAACAAAAATAATGTTGGAATGGGCTGACACAAAGAGTATAGAAGGACTTTGGAGCATATATGGATGGGTTCAAATCCTATAGGGACAGCTGGATGGGCAAATGCTCAACTTCTAAATGCCTTGATTTTTCTCACTTACAAAATATAAATATCTCCTTCATTAGAGACACGTGAAAATTACATGCCATAGTAAATTGTAAGTGCCTTGCTATAGAAGGTGCTCAATAAACATCCACTCTCTTCTCCTTCCCCAGCTCCACCTGCCTGTCAGCACCATGGCATTTGTATCAAAAGCATCATAATCTGTAAATTATGTAGAGTAAAGCTGATTTTCAAATTAAGAATTCAAGGCCATTTCCATGTAAAGTAATTGATTATGGCCCCATGACATTTGTTTGTTGCTACTTTAAAGACAGTCACATCCAGGTTCTAGCCCTAGCTCAATTACTAAATTGCCTGACAATCTTTGATAAGTCCCTTGACCATCAGTGGGCCTCTGTAAAATGAAAGATTAGAATAGATGGTCCTGCCCAACTCTGGGATCTTCAAACACCGGTAAGAGTTCTGAAAGTGGGCCTGCCTCCCAGGAAACATGGCAGAAGCCTGCTAGCCAAGATGGTTGATGAATTTTGGATGAGATCCAAATTCTTCAAGAATACAAGTGAGAGGCAGGGAAACTTGGCAGAGGAGTAGGAGACCTAAATTTTGTCTGGTCCCAGGAATTCAGCTAGATAGCTATCAAACCATCAGAACACCTACAAACCCAAGAGGAGATCGAAGAAAAGAATAGCAGCAACTCTCTGAACAGAAAAGTGACCACTTTCTGGAAGGTAGGACGCGTGGAGAAGTGAATCCAAGGCAGTGGAGTATAAAATCGGAACTTTTAGAAGTCGGCTCCGCTGAGGGACGTCGCTCCAATGGCTAAGCGGGGGAGGGAGGGTGGACCCCTTGCTGGGACAGTGTGGTCTCAGGACCCTCGGGGTCACAGAAAGACCTGGGGTGCCTGAGTGCAGCAGAGCTCCCAGGTATCGAAGCAGGGAAGCTGGCTGCAGAGACGGAGCTGAAGAGTGGCCTCTCAGCTTGGGGTTGCCATAAACCGTGATCTGCGGCCCAGTCGGGCCACTGCTCCTCCAGCAGGGACCCAACAAGCGGCAGATCCAGGGAGACTCCCCTTCCTCCCCCGGGGGGAGTGGTGGGGGAGCGCACCACAGGGATCTGCTGGGTTTGGAGACCCCACACGGGGTCATGAGCCAGAGATAGAAACGCTCGGTCACAGGCCGGGTGAGCACGGAGTGCAGCCGGAGACCAGGGAGACGGGAGTGATTGACTGCTTTTCTCTGGGGGTGCACTGAGGAGTGGGGCCCCGAGTTCTCGGCTCCTCTAGGGCGGAGATTGGGAGGCCGCTGTTTTCACTCTCATCCTCCAAAGCTGTACGGAAAGCTTGCAGGGAACAAAAGCTTCCCGAGAGCAAACCTGAGCAGATTCCTTAGCCAGGACCAGCAAGGGCAGGGCAATTCCACCTCCAGAAAAGACATTTGGGAACCACGGCAACAGGCCCCTCCCCCAGAAGATCAGCAAGAACAGCCAGCCAAGACCAAGTTTACCGATCAGTGAGAACGGGAGAACTCCAGCGCTAGGGGAATACTTCACATAGAATCCATGGCTTTTTCACCATGATTCTTTAGTCTCTCAAAGTTAATTTTTTTAATTTTCTTTTTCTATTTTTTTATTTTTCTTTTTCCCTTTTTCTTTTTTTTTTCTTTTTCCCTTTTTCAACCAACATCTTATCAATTCCTTTTTTTAAAAATCTTTTTTAATTTTCATTTTTAGAGTCATATTCTATCCCTTCATTGTAGTTAACCTTATTTTTTGTATATATGTAAGTTTTTCTCTCTTTAAAATTTTGGGATACAGGTTCCTCTAACAGACTAAAATACACCCTAAATCTCTAGTGTATGGCTTTGTTCTGGTCTCCCGCCTGATCACATTCTCTCCTTTTTTTTTTTGTTTGTGTTTTTGTTTTTAATTTTTCTTCTTTCTTTTTTCAACCCACTTTTTATCTTATCAATTCCTTTTTAAAAATCCTTTTTAATTTTCATCTTTACAGTCATATTCTATCCCTTCATTGTATTTACCCTTATTTTTGTATATACATAAATCTTTCTTTAAAAATTTGGGAGGCAGTTTCTTCTAACAGACCAAAATACACACAAAATCTAGTGTGTGGCTCTGTTCTATTCACGAGCCCAATCATATTCTTTTCTTTTCTTTTCTTTTTCCCTTTCTTTCCCCCATGGTTTCAGGTCCTTTCTGACTTGTTTTGTTTATATTTTTCTGGGGTCATTGCTACTCTTTTAGCATTTTGTTCTCTCATTCATCTATTTTTCTCTGCACAAAATGACAAGACAGAAAAACCTCAAAAAAAATAACAAGAGGCAGTACCCACTGCCAGGGACCTAATCAATACAGACATTAGTAAGATGTCAGAACTAGAGTTCAGAATGAGGATTATAAATATACTAGCTGGGCTGGAAAAAAGCATGGAAGATACTAGAGAATTCCTTTCTGGAGAAATAAAAGAACTAAAATCTAACCAAGTTGAAATCAAAAAGGCTATTAATGAGGTACAATCAAAAATGGAGTCTAACTGCTAGGATAAATGAGGTAGAAGAGAGAATTAGTGATATAGAAGACCAAATGATGGAGAGAATAAAGAAGCTGAGAAAAGAAAAACAGCTACTGGATCATGAGGGCAGAATTTGAGAGATAAGTGATACCATAAGACAAAACAATATTAGAATAATGGGGATCCCAGAAGAAGAAGAAAGAGAGGGGCAGAAGGTATATTGGAGCAAATTATAACAGAGAACTTCCCTAATTTGGGGAAGGAAACAGGCATCAAAATCCACGAGGCACAGAGAAGCCCCCTCAAAATCAATAAAAATAACTCACCGACATCAAAAGTAAAACTTACGAGTCTCAGAGACAAAGAGAAAGTCCTGAAAGCAGCTCAGGACAAGAGATCTGAAACCTACAATGGTAGAAACATTAGATTGGCAACAGACCTATCCACAGAGACCTGGCAGGCCAGAAAGGACTGGCATGATATCTTCAGAGCACTAAACGAGAAAAATAGGCAGCCAAGAATACTATATCCAGCTAGGCTGTCATTGAAAATAGAAGGAGAGATAAAAAGCTTCCAGGACAAACAAAAACTAAAGGAATTTGCAAACACGAAACCAGCCCTACAAGAAATATTGAAAGGGGTCCTCTAAGCAAAGAGAGAGCCTAAAAGTAACATATGCCAGAAAGGAACAGAGACAATATACAGTAATAATCACCTTACAGGCAATAAAATGGCACCAAATTCATATCTTTCAATAGTTACCCTGAATGTAAATGGGCTAAATGCCCCAATCAAAAGACACAGGGTATCAGATTGGATTAAAAAACAATACCCATTGATATGATGCTGTCTGCAAGAGACTCATTTTAAACCCAAACACACCTCCAGATTTAAAGTGACGGGGTGGAAAACAATTTACCATGCTAATGGACACCAAAAGAAAGCTGGAGTGGCAATCCTTATATCAGACAAATTAGATTTTAAACCAAAGACAATATAATAAGAGATGAGGAAGGACACTATATCATACCTAAAGTGTCTATCCAATAAGAAGATCTAACAATTGTAAATATCTATGCCCCGAACATGGGAGCAGCAATTACATAAGCCAATTAATAACAAAATCAAAGAAACACATTGACAACAATACAATAATAATGGGGGACTTTAACACCCCCCTGACTGAAATGGACAGATCATCTAAGCAAAAGATCAACAAGGAAATAAAGGCATTAAATGACACACTGGACCAGATGGTCTTCACAGATATATTCAGAACATTCCATCCCAAAGCAACAGAATACACATTCTTCTCTAGTGCCCATGGAACATTCTCCAGAATAGATCACATCCTAGGTCACAAATCAGGTCTCAACCAGTGCCAAAAGATTGGGATCATTCCCTGCATATTTTTGGACCACAGTGCTTTGAAACTAGAACTCAATCACAAGAGGAAAGTCAGAAAGAACTCAAATACATGGAGGCTAAAGAGCATCCTACTAAAGAATGAATGGGTCAACCAGGAAATTAAAGAAGAATTAAAAAAATTCATGGAAACAAATGAAAATGAAAAAAACAACTCTTCAAAATCTTTGGGATGCAGCAAAGGCAGTCCTAAGAGGAAAGTAGATAGCAATACAAGCCTTTCTCAAGAAACAAGAAAGGTCTCAAATACACAACCTAACCCTACACCTAAAGGAGCTGGAGAAAAAACAGCAAATCAAGCCTAAACCCAGCAGGAGAAGAGAAATAATAAAGATCAGAGAAGAAATCAATGAAATAGAAACTAAAAGAACCATAGAACATATCAACGAAACTAGGAGCTGGTTCTTTGAAAGAATTAACAAGGTTGATAAGCCTCTGGCCAGACTTATCAAAAAGGAAAGAGAAATGACCCAAATAAATAAAATCATGAATGAAAGAGGAGAGATCACAACCAACACCAAGAAATACAAACTTATAAGAACATGTTATGCACAACTATATGCTAGCAAATTAGATAATCTGTAAGAAATGGATGCATTCCTAGAGACGTATAAACTACCAAAACTGAACCAGGAAGAAATAGAAAACCTGAACAGACCCATAACCAGCAAGGAAATTGAAGCAGTAATAAAAAATCTCCCAACAAACAAGAGCCCAGGGCCAGATGGCTTCCCAGGGGAATTCTACCAAACATTTCAAGAAGAATTAATACCTATTCTCCTGAAACTGTTCCAAAAAATAGAAATGGAAGGAAAACTTCCAAACTCGTTTTATGAGGCCACCATTACCTTGATCCCCAAACCAGACACAGACCCCATCAAAAAGGAGAATTACAGACCAATATCCCTGATGAACAGGGATGCAAAATTTCTCACCAAAATACTAGCCAGTAGGATCCAACAGTACATTAAAAGGATTATTCACCATGACCAAGTGGGATTTATTCCTGGGCTGCAAGGTTGGTTCAACATCCGCAAATCAATCAACGTGATACAATACATTAACAAAAGAAAGAACAAGAACCATATGATCCTCTCAATAGAGGCAGAAAAAGCATTTGACAAAGTACAGCATCCTTTCTTGATGAAAACTCTTCAGATTGTAGGCATAGAGGGTACATACCTCAATATCATAAAAGCCATCTATGAAAAACCCACAGTGAGTATCATTCTCATGGGGAAAAACTGAGAGCTTTTTCTCTAAGGTCAGGAACATGGCAGGGATGTCCACTATCACTGTTGTTATTCAACATAGTATTAGAAGTCCTAGCCACAGCAATCAGACAACAAAAAGAATAAAAAACATCCAAATCGGCAAAGAAGAAGCCAAACTCTCACTCTTTGCAGATGATATGATACTTTATGTGGAAAACCCAAAAGACTCCACTCCAAAATTGCTAGAACTCATACAGGAATTCAGTAAAGTGGCAGGATATAAAATCAATGCACAGAAATCAGTGGCATTTCTATACACTAAAAATGAGACAGAAGAAAGAGAAATTAAGGAATCGATCCCATTTACAACTGCATCCAAAACCATAAGATACCTAGGAATAAATCTAACCAAAGAGCCATGAATCTGTACTCAGAAAACTATAGATTACTAATGAAAGAAATTAAGGAAGATACAAAGAAATGGAAAAACATTCCATGTTCATGGATTGGAAGAACAAATATTGTGAAAATGTCTATGCCACCCAGAGCAATCTACATATTTAAAGCAATCTTTATCAATACCATCCACTTTTTTCAAAGAAATGGAACAAACAATCCTAAAATTTGTATGGAACCAGAAAAGACCCCGAATAGCCAGAGGAATGTTGAAAAAGAAAAGCAAAGCTGGCGGCATCACAATTCTGGACTTCCAGCTCTATTACAAAGCTGTCATCATCAAGACAGTATGGTACTGGCACAAAAACAGACACATAGATCAATGGAACAGAACAGAGAACCCAGAAAGGGACCCTCAACTCTATGGTCAACTCATCTTCGACAAAGCAGGAAAGAATGTCCAATGGAAAAAAGACAGTCTCTTCAACAAATGGTGTTGGGAAAATTGGACAGCCACATGCAGAAGAATGAAACTGGGCCATTTCCTTACACCACACACAAATATAGACTCAAATGGATAAAAGACCTAAATGTGAGACAGGAGTCCATCAGAATGCTAGAGGAGAACACAGGCAGCAACCTCTTCGACCTCAGCCACAGCAACTTCTTCCTAGACACATCACCAAAGGCAAGGGAAGCAAGGGCAAAAAATGAACTATTGGGACTTCATCAAGATAAAAAGCTTTTGCACAGCAAAGGAAACAGTCAACAAAACCAAAAGACAACCGACAGAATGGGAGAAGATATTTGCAAATGACATATCAGATAAAGGGCTAGTATCCAAAATCCATAAAGAAGTTATCAAACTCAACACCCAAAGAACAAATAATCCAATCAAGAAATGGGCAGAAGACATGAACAGACATTTTTGCAAAGAAGATATACAAATGGCCAACAGACACATTAAAAAGTGCTCAACATCACTTGGCATCAGGGAAATCCAAATCAAAACCATGAGATACCACCTCACACCAGTCAGAATGGCTAAAATTAACAAGTCAGGAAATGACAGATGTTGGCAAGGATGCAGAGAAAGAGGACCCTTCCTACAATGTTGGTGGGATTGCAAGCTGGTGCAGCCACTCTGGAAAACAGTATGGAGGTTCCTCAAAAAGTTGAAAATAGAGCTACCCTATGACCCAGCAATTACACTACTGGGTATATGCCCCAAAGATACAAATGTAGTGATTCAAAGGGGCACGTGCACCCCAATGTTTATAGCAGCAATGTCCACAATAGCCAAACTATGGAAGGAGCCAAGATGTCCATCCACAGATGAATGGATGAAGATGTGGTATACACACACACACACACACAAACACACACACACACACACACACACACACACACACACACACACAATGGAATATTATGCAGCCATCAAAAATAATCTTGCCATTTGCAATGACATGGATGGAACTAGAGGGTATTATGCTAAGCAAGATCAGTCAATCAGAGAAAGAATTATCTCACTGATGATCTCACTGATATGAGGAGTTTGAGAAACAAGACAGAGGATCATAAGGGAAGGAGGGAAAAATGAAACAAAATGAAACCAGAGAGGGAGACAAACCATAAGAGGCTCTTAATCTCAGGAAACAAACTGAGTGTTGCTGGAGTGTTGGGGGTGGGAGGGATGGGGTGGCTGAGTGATGGACTTTGGGGAGGGTATGTGCTATGGTGAGCGCTGTGAATTGTGTAAGACTGTTGAATCACAGACCTGTACCTCTGAAACAAATAATACATTATATGTTAATAAAAATAAAAAATAAATAAATAAAAAACACAACTGAAACCCTTGTCCACTAACCTTAGCCAACAAACGGCCTCTTTCCTTTCTCTCCGATTCCATTATTCTAGAAACTAGAATGCCAGAAATATTATCTCATCCTCATTGGATCTTTAATATTTTTAAAAGCAACTGGCATCAGAGAGAAAAATTGAGAACAAGACTTAATGGAATCAAATGTACGTGCTTCTCTTGGTTTTTGTTACTTGGTTGTGGTTGTTGTTTGTTTGTTGTCACACAAGGTTATAACCTTTTATTTCCAAAACTATCTTTGAGATGAAAAGAAATCTATAAAGCGCTAATATTTTAAACACTTGAAAATATTTTAGGAGGATGTTTAAGGGTTTATATCTCTTCCGGTCTTTACTACCTCCACCCCTTCCTCACCCCAGCTTGGGATTTTTGCTGGCTTTTGTTGTTCACTTGTTTTTGTTGTTGTTGCTGTGACAGTGAAACATAATGAAAATGAAAACAACTCCAACAGCAAATGCCTCTGACACTAAAGAATTACAACTGTGGAGAGAGACAGGCTGCAAAGGGAACTTAGGCGTCTTGTCTAAAGATGTGTATTTCAGGGAAACGGTTTTTCAATGAAGACTTTGAATGAGCAGAGGCTATTTCTGAAAAGGTCAGATGCTTCATCCCAGCTCAATGTTTTCCCACCTCCTTCAGAGGAGACCAGTTACTTTCAGATATGTCAACAAAAGTGCCCCGAAATTCAAGACCCAGCTGAAATAAAGAATTTCTTTGCAGCCTATTTACCTCTGCCTTAGGCCTTTTGCTGTTTGTCTTCTTGATCCTGCTGTTCTGAAGACTTGAAATGCTGAAAAAAATGGAACAAAGATCCAAGAACCAGGTAATGGTAACACCCAGTGTGATTTCAGAGAGCCCATGGCAGTCACAGATCACCCTGTGTTTAAAAGATTAAATTACATGTACTAAATGTGTGACACCCTAAATCCTCCAAATTATATGTGTTTCCTAGATCCATGGGTCTGTGGAGCAGGCAAAGGAGCAGGTGCTGCTTACCCAAAACATTGGCTCCCTTAATATCATATCTGCTCTTTCCTGGCCAAGGGCACCCGTAATTACCTCCTGTAAACTGAACCCGCAACCCCACCACCCTCCACACACACCTGCTGCTGAAAATTGTATTGGCAATTAATTTGTCAGGAAAATGCTAAGGGGTGTGAACACTGGTAATTTTATACCATAGATATTTAAATTAAACCTCGAGCCCAAGTGTTTGCAGTGTCAGATTTTAGAATAGTTGCAGAAGAGAGAAACACAAACTTCCTCCTGCTATCTCCTGACGAGGGACAAAAAACAATGTGCCAAGTGGATGTAATAACCTTGGCTCCATCTGTAGACTTGACATGGGAACATTAAGAACAAAAACACACTAATTATGGGTGATGCTCCTTGTGTCCCTCTCCAAATGGAAGGGGATGGGGCTGGCGTTTGTTCTGTATGATTCCTTGAGTGCTGAGAATCTTTTTAATGAAGAAAAATAATGTCAGACACTTGTAACTTTGCAGGAGCCCACTCTCATTCTATGCCTTATTTATAGACTCTTGGTCAACTACAGCCACAAAAGAAGCATCAGCATAGCCCCAGTTGGGAAGTTCCTCAAAACCATCTCACACAGAGAAAGAAAGCCTCTGGGACGTTCAAGCTGAATCAAAGGGGAAAGTATAAAGCTTCAGATTCTCCTGTGGCTGTAGTCTTAAAGAGTCCCTTCACTAATTCTTGTAAAGAAAAAAAGAAAACAAGCACTGGTTGTCTAGGTCAGGCCAGAATGGTGCATATATTACATAATTCGATCTTTACAGGAGTCCCATTAGGAATATATTAGCCATCGTCATTTTACAGATGAGGAAATGAAGACATATGGATTAAGTAGCTACATAACTCAGTCAGTGTGTGTCCTTTGTGGAATTAAAGCTCAAGTCTTGCTAGGCCCTTCCCTATTCCCAGTGATTCCAATTTCTATGTCAAGAACACTTAAGGCACGATGGGAGACACATGGTTTAGCTGATGGAATTCCTTCCTAGGGTTTCCCAGTCTACTGTACATAAATTAAATAAACAGTATCTTTCACACACATGTACACAAATACTTTTGATTGTGCATAGATGCTATTGATGAACTATAAATGCCTTTAAGGTGTTAATGAATAGCATTTTCTCATGATTGGTGTATGTTTTCTATCAGTAGATACCAAAAGTTCAATATTATCACATGGATATATAAATATTTTGTCATTAGGGGTTTTCATACCCAAGAACCACTGCTATTCTCTATGTCTTCTTCAATTTATTCTTTAAGGTATGATACAAACTGAGCACCACAGAATTAAATTATGGCACCATGAGGTTCACTTACATGAAAAATGGAAGCCATCAATGTCTGGTTTTAAGCTCAGGAAAGAACTACTTTACTATACATTGATAACTATTTTACAAATTGTCATCTAAGGACTATCTGGGACTTGATAACAAATATTGCTAAGCACTACCTCACATCTGTTAAGTCAGACTCTCTGGAGACAGGGCCCAATGAATTGCATTTTTTTGTAAGCTCCTGGATGTTCTATTACCTATAAAGTCTGAGAAGCACTACTGAAAACTAATAGCATGAAATAAATTCTGGCCCAACAATACAATACTGGATCTAAATAAGACTCAAGGGATTAACATAAAAGTATATAGAATGTAAGACCTTGAACACATGGTTCTTGTCCCTGGGGAACATAGACTATGGTCTATACCGTCCATCAGTTTACACCAAGGCAAACAAAAAGCTTTCAGTTTTCAAATCAGCCATACAGAATTGTTAACACATTATTAACCAAATGGATTAGGCAAAGGGATTTCTTCCCCCTGTTCTGAGATGTGAGGATGCTTTGCCGAACTAGTTTTGGAATCTTTTTTTTTTTAATTCTCTCTCTCTCTCCTACTTAATATAACACAAATCAAATGTCATTCCTTAATATTGATACAGCTTCTGTCTTTACTGCTGCTGCTTATTTCATTTCATTTATTTTCACATTCAGACCCTTTTCTTTGATGTATGCCACAAGTTGGGAATGGGAGTTTATCCTAGAGAGTCTGTTAAGATGCCTGTCATCATGAACAACTAACTAGCTTTAGTTGCTGCTAGGAAAATGGAAACTCCAATGCCATGAGAGATGTGAAACCTTGAAATCTCAGTCTGGAACAGCAAGAAGATTCCATCTTGAACCTTCCAACTTCATGACTCGTAATGGCCCCCTCGGACATTGTGTTGAGAAAGATTCTGAGACCACACTCAGGCTAAATAGGAAAGACTAGTGGGATTGATTATGGGTAATGTGGCTGCAAAGTGCTAGGCATTTGGTACTCTTGCTCTTAGGGGTTCAGTATTTGCATTGGCAATTGCCTGTCAAGTTATACAGCACCCAAAGTCAGGGAGTTCTGGAAACTTCCCCTCTTTCAAATCTTGCATTTTTAATGTAAGACAAGAAGTATCCAAAAAGGGTGTTTCCCAAAGCTACATAACTACTTGAAAATGTAGGACCAGTGCTAGAACTCAGTTTTCCCCCAATCCAGTTCTATTATGTATCCCCAGTGATGTCTCAGAATGAAATTGTTTCCTCTTAATCTTAGGCATATCTGTTACATAGCTTCTGGAAAGAAAGTTGAGCAAATCTTCACTGTGCCAGATCAGTGAGCACTTCGCTAGGCAGTGCGGGGTGACCTCTTACCCTGATATCAAGTTGGCTCACAAACCACCAAGAAATAATCTGGAATATTCCAAAGAATAGTCCAACCTTAGAAGAACCAAACAAGAGAATTACTGGTTCTGCTCTCCTAAGCAGGAATATATTTTCAGGAAAACAGGAGGACAAGGAGACTCTGGGATAAAGTTAGCTCTGAAACAAGACAAAACTGAGGGAACGCTGCATGTTGTGATATACTCTTCCTTAGAACCTACTGGCTTGAGGCAATGGCATTTAGCCCTGTAGGACTATGGTTGTAGATTCTCCTTCCCAAATGTGCTCTGAAATGCAGCATGATAAAGTCCATAATCAGAGGGCTGCATTCCTCCCGATGGACTCACACATGGAGATGCTCATAGCTGTATAAATCGCTCACAGTTAAGGATGATTCCACCAGTCCAGACAATTAGGACTAAAAGGAAAATTAGCATCACAAGCATTTTAACACTTTCCTTCTCTTGGAACCACTAAATAGCTCCCTTCTGTTTCTTTGTCCTTTCCTTTTAATGGTCTTAAATGGCTTTCTTTTTAAATTAAAAAAACATATATATCCTGCATAGAATATTCCTCCAAGGCTCCAAGACCGTGGCTCCAATCTCCAGGGCCATGTTCCACTGGTGCCCATAAGGAAAATGGAGCGCCATCTAAGAACCTTAAGCAGACTCATGATACAGTACAGGTGTTGTCAACAGATCAATTACAGAAAACAAGGGAATGAGACCAGAGTGTAAGAACTGAGGCAAGGCTTAGGGGTGGTGCATGTGGCTGCACCACCCTGTGATGCTGGCAACAAGACATAGTTATAAGGAAATGTATCTCATTCCCTAAGCATGAGGTTTTCCTATTTAGCATGGCTTCTCTATACCTGGCCTGGTAAGACTAACTAGAAGGTTAAGGGTGAGAGGAGAG
Organism: Eumetopias jubatus; assembly: GCF_037043125.1. Taxonomy (NCBI): domain Eukaryota; kingdom Metazoa; phylum Chordata; class Mammalia; order Carnivora; family Otariidae; genus Eumetopias; species Eumetopias jubatus. The sequence continues at coordinate 127,670,589 of NW_028274807.1, read as the reverse complement.
GGGCAAGAAACTACAACTAGACTCTCCTCCTAGATTTGCAGGCACATCCCACTGGCAGCTCAGATACTAGTGGATTTGGGAGCTTTGTGCAAACCAGAAAAATGCACCCCTTACTCAAAACACTTTATTGCCATCTGCTGGAATGTTGTCAAAATAACTCTTCATATCTAGGGTGATTGCAAGTGAATGTTGCCCCCTAGAGGTGTTCCCTGTCACTGCACAATCCAAACAACTGAATTGAGGTCAACTTGAGGGGAAATCTAGTCTGGTAGGCAGAAGAGGAAATCCCAAGACTAGGCAAGCATGATTGTAGGCCAGAAATCAGTCTATCCCAGGAGACCATAACCATGTAAAAATCAAAGTAAAGCATTATCCAAGATGAAGCATTCCAGAGGGAGGCTGGGCTCAGAGAGCCAGTGGGGCCATTGCCTCTGGTCATACAGCCAGTTGTTGAGGAAGGCAGAGTGAGCCTTATAAGCCCAAGACAGGCCCAGTACCAGCCAGACTGAGGAAGCAGGGCAGACTCCAGCTCAGAGAATCTGACACAGGCCTTCAGATGGTGACTACAAGTTTCAAAGAGTAAGGCTGCCTATAACACCTGCCATCCTCAGCTCTAAGGGCAGAAGGGTTGCAAAGCCTGGGGTTGTGGCTGGGTTCCGTAGTCATTCAACAAACATTTATGGAACACCTACTACGTGCTGAACGTTAGGCTAGGTGAAGAGGGTACAGAGATGAATAAGTCATGATCCCTACCCTCAAGGAACTCTTGTTCTGATAAAGGCTCCAAAAACAACATTTTTGGTGAATCTTACAGTTCATGAAAGAAAGCAGTACATTTTTAATGAATGCTACAATATGCCTGGCCCTTTACTAAGCACAGGACATATAACTGAACTAGAAACAGCCCTCACCTGTAAGGAACCTACGGACAAGTAAATAAGTAATTGCAATACAGGGGTGTGCACACACTGCCAGACAAATCAGCATAGAGGACTATAGGAGCCTGTAAAAGGGCCCTTAAGCCAGGTTAGGAGACCCAGGAAGGGTTCCAGGAAGAACAAATAACTAAGAAGAGAGCTGCAGAGAACATAGTTCCTTCCTGCAAGGGCTTTACAGCATTGGCCGGAGCTATCCACGAGAGTAGTTACATAAGGCAACTGAGCACTTGAAATGTGGCCAGTGCAATAAATTAATTTTAATTCATTTCAATTTTAAAACTAAAGCAATGCCAACATTTTTTTCCATTAAACGTACTTTATTGTTTTGGGAGAATAACACTTCACTCTAACCACTACATGGCATAAGATATTATTGTTAATGTTATAACATGCATGTACTTTTTCCTTTTAGAAGATTTGAAATTATGTCTGAGGCTCTCATTATATTTCTACTGGATAGCACTGGTCTAGACCAAAGAGACAGTCATACAATCAAAACAGTAAAGCAAAGTATTCATTATAATTGCTGCGATAGGAGTCAGTTCACCTACTACCTGCTGTTGCCTGGAAATATTAATACAAATGCTGAGAAGACCTTAGATGGCAGAGAAAAGAACACAGATTAAATGCAGATTAATGCAAGCTGAAGTTACAAAGAAATGGGTAGCTAGCTCATGCTTCACCAGAGGAAAAAAACCAATATATTTCTGAGGGGTAGCTCATAATCTGGGCAGAGACAGGTCTGGGCACTGGGTAGAGTCCTGACGGCTAGAGTAGCAGAAGGACCATCCTCACTACACTATATCCATCCCTGGCAACAAACGACTACAGCGATAACAAGTCTAACAGACAGCAGCTCAAACTTTAAGGACATTTCTGGTTTACTTAACAAGCCAAGAGGTAGGAGTCTACGGCTGGTTCAGCAGCTCATATATGTCCTCAAGTATCTAGCAATTTCTGTCCTTCCCTCTGCTGCTCTAAGAATTTGGGTTTTTTACCTTAGCTTTGTCACCTCAATGCTCTAATGCAAGAAGCAAGAGGGATAGGAGTAGCCAAGTTAAGAACCTGCCCTTGGGCTCACTAACACTCAAAGTTCTATCCCTGGCTTCCAGAGAGGCAGAAAAAGGAACTATCCAGCAAAGGAGAGCCAGAAAGCCATGATACAGTTACTACATTCATTGTTAAGTGTTCTGTTGAGGCTGTATATATTCTTCTTGGGAATTAATTTGGGGTTCTCCTGGCAAGGACTAAGAGAAATGCCTTGTGATGTCTACCACAAATACTGACACTGATACTCACTTCATGATATTTAAGTCTAATTCTTAGCATGTAGTTGTCTAAAAGATACTCCCTTCACTGAAAACAAAGGAAAAGTTTCTAACTATAGATGAAGGAAGAGCAATCGGAAAACTCTAGCCAAAACAAAGCTGCAGTAACCCAGTGGCAACTTGCCTATAATTCTCTTATTGTCATTTAGGAAAAGTGGTGTTGTCTCAGACCATTATCTTCAATGAGAAGGACAAAGTGTGGGATTCACAATGACAGAGAAATTGTTTTTCCTGAGAAAATAAATTAATCTTTAGCGTCACTATAAAGAGATGAGAAACTGCACAGTGTCCAGCATTCTTGAGCCAAAAACAAGTCATTTTTCAAATTTCTCCAAGTAATAAGGGCTGTAAACTGGACCCTGTACACAATAATTGTTAAGACAAATTTTATAGAAAAATATGCTAATAGGAGCTATCAACCAAAGACTAAAGAGTGGGAAGTAACAATAAATACCAATAATCTTGGCCGTTGAAGAGGAGGACTCTCATTCTGACAATTAAAATGTGCCTTCGTGATCTATTGGAATGCTGTTCAATCACTCACACGGAATGCCTCACCACATGGAGAGGCCAAACAGCTCATCCTCTGCAAGGATGTGTCAGTCCTCAGAAAGGAATGACACATTCATAAATCAAATGAAATTGAATTGTTTTAACCATTAGAAGTACATGTGGGCCTTTCATTTCAAAAGGCATTTATTAAGTTTCTACTTGCTTCTGGACCCTGAAGTGGGTCCTGGAAAAACAGAAGCAAAGAGCTCCAGGCCCTGCCCTTAATCCGTTCACACCCTAGTGGAGAGTCGGATGGGGAAACAGGTAACTGCTTTTCATGAAAACAGCAAGTCTTTTCTAATAAAGAAGAGAGGTTCTAGGAATATCTCACAGAGGAGGGAATGCTTTACCTCGGTTCTACAGGTGAGGAGACACTGTCCAGGGAGGCAAAGAGCTAAAGGAGATTCCTGAATGAAACACAAAGCAGCAAATTGAAAAGCAGAATGATATTTGGAGAACAGCAAACAGTTCAACAGGAATGTCACAGAGCAGATGGGGATGGTTCTGGAAGAGCAGCAATAGAAAAGGTTGGAAAAACATGCAGGGGGTTGCACTGTCATACAGTGGAGCAGCAAGGACACAGCTTGAAGGTTGAAAATACCTCGTTTTGAGTCCCAGCCTCTTCACTACCAGCTGCATGATTTTGAATAAGACATTCACATTTTCTGAGACTCCATTCTCACCTTCATCTGGAAAATGGGGATAATAAGTACTTCCCAGACTTTATGTGTGGATAAAACATGATAATGATTATAGCCACAAAGTATTATCATTTTTATCAATATATACATACTATTGTTAAGCTGGTGTAATAGCAGGGCAATCTGCATTTATGTTGCCATTCAGGAAAAACAAAAAAAATGGTGCCACTGTTTCCCAGCAAATTGGCGGAGGCAAAAGAGGCAGCAAGCTAGCTTAAGTTGTGCAAAATCATCTGATAGCCAAAGCAATGCTACATAGTTTAACTGCACTGTGACTACGGTGGGTGAGCGATGTTAAAGACAGAGAGCTTTAATAAAAGAGAGCTCCGAAGGCTTAGTAGAGGGGCCTACAATGTAATTCAGGGGTGATTTTACAGAAACCTTTAATGGAACTGTTTCATTTCCATCTGAAACCTGTCAGCTGCTGGGCATGCCCCAGTCCTTTCGCAGGGAACGGTAGGGCAGCTGTGTTCATGGAAGCAATGGTGAAGTATGCTGATTACAGCACACTGCCACCATCCCACTTGTGTCTAGTTACCTTGGAACCTGGTTACCATGGCACCTATTTACCAACCCTCCAAAAGGACCTTTCTAAGGCATTCTACCGGGGGTATAAGGTGGTGACCAAAGCCAGGGCTGGCTCAGAAAACTATATTTGAGCTCTAGCCTCAGCGATGTCATCAAACACTCAATATTCCTAAATACTGAAAAGTGACTTTGGTTTATTAGGCTCTGATTGCTCCTTACATGGAGAAAGAAGGTTAGTCTGCTCTATTTCACCTTTGTAAACCTATGTAAGCTCACTCATTCCAACGAATACTTATTGAAGTCCTGCTGCACACCAGGTACTTTATAAAGTGCTCCACCAGGAGCCTGCATGGCTTTAAGTTTTGGTTCACCAAGGTGTTTGTAATGGTTCCCTTCAGTCTCTTGTCTTTTTTCCCACCAAAATTAAGCCTTGCTGAAAAGATGCAAATACTCTTTCAAAAACTTACATCTTTATATGAATCTGTTTTGCCTTGGGGCGCCTAAGTGGCTCAGTTTATTAGGCATCCTACTCTTGATTTTGGCTCAGGTCATGATCTCAGGGCCATGAGATTGAGCCCTGCATGGGGCTCAGCACTCACTGTGAAGTCTGCTTGTCCCTCTCTCTCTGCTCCTTCCCCTGCTCATGCCCACTCTCTCTCTCTCTCAAATAAATAAATAAAATCCTTTTTAAAGAAGAGTCTGTTTTGTCTCGCTAATTTGTTTTGTTTCCGAGATGTCACATATAAATGAAATCATGTGGTATTTATCTTTCTCTGACTGATTTCACTTAGCATAATACCCTCTAGGTCGATCCATGTTGTTTCAAATGGCAAGATCTCATTCTTTTTATGGCTGAGTAATATTTCACTGTATTTACACACATCTTCTTTATCTACTCATCAATTGATGGACACGGGTTGATTCTACATCTTGGCTATGGTGAATAATGACTCTTAAAATGGTTGCTAGAGGGGAGATGAGTGGGGTATAAGAAAAATAGATAAAGGAGATCAAGAGGTACAGACTGCCAGTTATAAAAGCATTTTCATCACAGACATGAAAAGTACAGCACAGGGAAGAGAGTCAATAATACTGTAATAACATCGTAGAGTACAGATGGTGACGACATTCATTGTGCAGAGGACTGAGTAATGTATAGACTTGCCAAATCAATATGTTGTACCTGAAACTAATATAATATTATATGTTAATTATAGTTCAATTAAAAAAACTTGTATCTTTATAAATAGATGTCAATACCTTTGTAACATTTCTGAAAGAAGGAATCTGGCTTTCAACGTAGTCTCATAGACTTTCCAAGGGGCTCTGGTGCAGGAACTCATGAAACCAAGGCCCCAGGGGGCTAATACGTCAATATCCATAAAGACCCCCAACATCATGTATGGGGGCATCTAAGTGGGGGAAAGATGGAGTCTGCATAGGAAGATCTAGTTTTAAAGTTTCAATTCTTTCATTTATCACATGTATGATCTTGGATAAATCACTTAATTTCTTGTCAGCTATTATCATAATATATGAAAATATGAAGACTATCTCTCAAGGCTGTTGTAAAACTCAAATAAAATACAGTATATGTAAAAATCCTTTTTATCAAGAGCTATATGTTATTTTCTCATACACCAACACTTCCTCTAATTCTGTAATGGTAGCATGACCAACACCAAGCTAACATGTGAGGAACAGGAGCATTAGGGTTGCCAGAAGCAGAAGAGAAGTGGAAGAAAATAAAAGTGACCACTCTGAAAAAAAGAAAAAATAATTATGATTGGTGTTTGGGCCAGGGAAGAGGGGTGTGCTGTCTTCAAACTCTTGAAAGCAGGAACAGACTGTAGAATGTAGAATTAACTGATTGCAAAACAATATAGCAACATGGCTAGTAGCTTAGGCTTTGAAATTAGACTGAACTTGGGTCAGATCCCAGCTCTGCCATTCTTTCTGGATGAACTTTGGCAGGTAACTTAACTTCTCTAAGCCTTAGCTCTTTCATCTTATAATGGAGTTAGTACTACCTGCCTCACAGGGTAGTTATGAGGTTAAATAAGATAAGTGGTGTGAAAGGCTTAGCAGAGCCAATGGCTCATGGAATTTTTCAATAAATATTAGCTATTTCTATTCAATGATGAAAAGAAGGAAGAGGAGGTAGAGGAAGATGGACTAACTGGTGAAAGTTTCCAGGAGACAGACTCAGTTCCAAAAGAGGGAAGCTTTCCTACAGATAGATGCCATCCCACAATGAGAGGGTATGCTGCTCCCATCCCAGGTCCCCTGTCTGGGCAGGACAAGCTCTGGGTGGTGCCTCAAACCAATGGTCTTTACCTACAAAGCCTGGTCTGAGTATGAGGCTATGCCCTTCTCTTATTTGGGAGTTGGGATATGTGAAGCTGAGGGAGCCATGAAGTGGGCAGTAGTGCTTTGGGAGAGAATGAATACAAAATCCCCCAAAACCATGCAAATACATCACCAAACCCATGGAAGCTGGACAAAGAGGGAGATCCCGGAAGGAGACCAAGAGCAGAGCCAACAGGGAAGAGGGAGAGAGGTAGAACCTGGAGTTATTCCTCACCTCAAGTAGACGGTTGCTGGGTTACGCATGTGTATGCACACATGTGTGCCTGCATGTGCATGTTGGCACACATGTGCACATGCACCCAAGTATGCAGTAAGGATTGTTGGAGCAAATGAAGGCCCAGCCAGAGGCAGATGCCCTTTTGAGGCACTGTGTTCCCAATTACTAAACATTTTCCTACAAAGGCAGGATGCCACCAATCAGGACACCTAAAGATGTGTTCCATCACTGGCAGAGCACTTGGTCTACACATATGACTTCTACAGTCCCTTCCAACTCTCTAATGGTTTTATACCTCTATCGATTACAAGACCCCATGTAATTATTCCCTATATAGCCATTGTCTCTCCTCCACCTTCTTCCACACATTCAATCTACACATATTTATTGAAGTACTTACTATGTAGCAAACACTGTGCTAGTTACTGAGGAAACATGGTTCCTGTACACAGGGAGCTTATAGTCTGGCAGTGCTATCCATTAGGTATATAATGTGAGCCATATGGGTAACTTTATATTTCCTTTCTTTCTTTTTTTCAATAGAGGGAGCAGAGGAGGTATATGGGGAGAGGGAGAGAGAGAGAATCTTAAGCAGTCTCCACGCACAGAACAAACCCCCATGCGGGGCTCACTCTCACAATCCTGAGATCATGACCTGAGCCAAAATCAAGAATCAGGAGGGGCGGAGCAAGATGGCGGAGGAGTAGGAGACCTGGATTTCGTCTGGTCTCAGGAAGTCAGCTGAATAGGGATCAAACCATTCTTTTTTTTTTTTTTTAAAGATTTTATTTATTTATTTGACAGAGAGAGAGAGCACGCACAAGTAGGCAGAACAGCAGGCAAAGGGAGAGGAAGAAGCAGCCTCTCCGCTGAGCAGGGAGCCCGATGCGGGGCTCGATCCCAGGACCCTGGGATCATGACCTGAGCCGAAGGCAGGCGCTTAACCACCTGAGCCACCCAGGCGCCCGGGATCAAACCATTCTGAACACCTACGAATTCAACAGGAGATCGAAGATAAGAAGAGTAACAACACTCTGAACAGAAAAGCGACCACTTTCTGGAAGGTAGGACGTGCGGAGAAGTGAATCCGAGGCGATATTCGGGAGGATAGATGGAGGGGGAGGGGGCCTCCATCGGCCGCTTCTGGCGAGTGGTGGAGCCACGGAGCACAAAATCGGAACTTTTGGAAGTTGGCTCGGCTGAGGGACGTCGCTGCAGTGGCTAAGCAGGGGGTGGAACCCTCCCGGGACAGTGTGGTCTCAGGACCCTTGGGGTCACAGAAAGACCGGGGGTGCCTGAGTGCAGCAGAGCTCCCATGGTATCGGAGCAGGGAAGCCGGCTGCAGAGACGGAGCCCAGGCGCGGGCTCTCAGCTCGGGGTTGCCATAAACTGTGATCCGCGGCCCAGTCGGGCCACTGCGCCTCCAGCAGGGACCCAACAAACGGCAGAGCTGGGGAGACTCCCCTTCCTCCCCCGGGAGGAGCGGCACGGGAGCGCACCCCAGGGATCTGCTGGGTTTGGAGACTCGACACGGGGTTGGGTGCCAGACATAGAAATGCTCAATCACAGGCTGGGTGAGCACGGAGTGCGGCCGGAGACCGGGGAGAGGGCAGTGACTGCTTTTCTCTGGGGGCGCACTGAGGAGTGGAGCCCCGAGTTCTCAGCTCCTCCGGGCGGAGATTGGGAGGCCACCATTTTCACCCTGGTCCTCCAAAGCTGTACCTAGAGCTTGCAGGGAACAAAAGCTCCTGAGAGCAAACCCGAGCAGCTTGCTTAGCCCGGACTCACAAGGGCGGGGCAATTCCGCCTCCGGCAAAGACATTTGAGAACCATGGCAACAGGCCCCTCCCCCAGAAGATCAGCATGAACAGCCAGCAAGCCAAGACCAAGTTTACCGATCAAGGAGAACGGGAGAACTCCAGCGCTAGGGGAATACTGCACATAGAATTCATGGCTTTTTTACCATAATTCATTAGGTTTTCAAAGTTAATTTTTTAACTGTTTTTTTTTTAATTTTTCTTTTTCCTTTTTCAAACAACATCTTATCAATCCCTTTTTTAAAAAAACATTTTTTATTTTTCATTTTTAGAGTCATATTTTTATCCCTTCATAGTAGTTACCCTTAGTTTTGGCATATATATATAAGTTGTTCTCTCTTTAAAATTTTGAGATACAATTTCTTCTAACAGATCAAAATATACCCTAAATCATTAGTGTATGGCTTTGTTCTATTCTCCCGCCTGATCACATTCTCTCCCCTTTTTTTCTTTTTATTTCTTTTTTCTTTTTCTTTTTAAATCTTCTTTCTTTTTAAAAACAACTTCTTATCTTATTAATTCCTTTTCTAATTTTCATCTTTACAGTCATCTGCCATCTCTTCATTGTATCAACCCTTATTTTGTACATATATAAGTCTTTCTTCCTTTAAAATTTTAGCAGGCACTTTCTTCTAACAGACGAAAATATGCCCAAAAGCTAGTGTGTGGCATTGATCTATGCACTAGCCTGATCATATTTGATCATATTCTGGGTTTTTTTGTTTTGTTCTGTTTTTGTTTGTTTTTATCTTTTTCTTTTTCTTTTTTTTTTTTTTCTCTTCTTTCTTTCCCTTTCTTGTCCCCTGGTTTCAGGTCTTTTCTGATTTGTATAGAGTATATTTGCTAGAGATGTTGTTAACCTGTTAGCATTCTGTTCTCTCATTCATCTGTTCTCCTCTGGACAAAATGACAAGATGAAAAAAATCACCTCAGCAAAAAGAACAAGAGGTAGTACCGTCTGCCAGGGACCTACTCAATACTGACATTAGTATGATGTCGGACCTAGAGTTCAGAATCATGACTTTAAAGATACTAGCTGGGCTTGAAAAAAGTGTGGAAGTTATTAGAGAAACCCTTTCTGGAGAAATAAAAGAACTAAAATCTAACCAAGTTGAAATCAAAAAGGCTATTAATGAGGTACAATCAAAAATGGGGACACTAACTGCTAGGATATATGAAGCAGAAGAAAGAATCAGCAGTATAGAAGACCAAATGAAGGAAAATAAAGAGGCTGAGAAAAAGAGAGATAAACAACTACAGGATCATGAGGGCAGAATTCGAGAGATAAGCGATACGATAAGACGAAACAACATTAGAATAATTGGGATCCCAGAAGAAGAAGAAAGAGAGAGAGGGGCAGAAGGTATATTGGAGCAAATAATAGCAGAGAACTTCCCTAATGTGGGGAAGGAAACAGGCATCAAAATCCAGGAGGCACAGAGAACCCCTCTCAAAATCAATAAAAACAGGTCAACACCCCAACATCTAATAGTAAAACTTACGAGTCTCAGAGACAAAGAGAAAATCTTGAAAGCAGCTCGGGAGAAGAGATATGTAACCTACAATGGTAGAAATATTAGACTGGCAACAGACCTATCCACAGAGACCTGGCAGGCCAGAAAGGACAGGCATGATATCTTCAGAGCACTAAACAAGAAAAATAGGCAGCCAAGAATACTATATCCAGCTAGGCTATCATTGAAAATAGAAGGAGAGATAAAAAGCTTCCAGGACAAACAAAAACTAAAGGAATATGCAAACACAAAACCAGCTCTACAAGAAATATTGAAAGGGGTCCTCTAAGCAAAAAGAGAGCCTAAAAGCAGCATAGATCAGAAAGGAACACAGACAATATACAGTAACAGTCACCTTACAGGCAATACAATGGCACTAAATTCATACCTTTCAATAGTTACCCGGAATGTAAATGGGCTAAATGCCCCAATCAAAAGACACAGGCTATCAGATTGGATTAAAAAACAAGACCCATCAATATGCTGTCTGCAAGAGACTCATTTTGGACCCAAAGGCACCCCCACATTGAAAGTGAGGGGGTGGAAAACCATTTACCATGCTAATGGACACCAAAAGAAAGCTGGGGTGGCAATCCTTATATCAGACAAATTAGATTTTAAAACAAAGACTGTAATAAGAGATGAAGAAGGACACTATATCCTACTTAAAGGGTCTATCCAACAAGAAGATCTAACAATTGTAAATATCTATGCCCCTAACGAGGGAGCAGCCAATTATATAAGGCAATGAATAACAAAAGCAAAGAAACACATTGACAACAATACAATAATAATGGGGGACTTTAACACACCCCTGACTGAAATGGACAGATCATCTAAGCAAAAGATCAACAAGGAAATAAAGACTTTAAATGAAACATTGGATCAAATGAACTTCACAGACATATTCAGAACATTCCATCCCAAAGCAACGGAATACACCTTCTTCTCTAGTGCCCATGGAACATTATCCAGAACTGATTACATCCTAGGTCACAAATCAGGTCTCAACCAGTACCAAAAGATTGGGATTATTCCCTGCATATTTTCAGACCACAATGCTTTGAAACTAGAACTCAATCACAAGAGGAAAGTCAGAAAGAACTCAAATACATGGAGGCTAAAGAGCATCCTACTAAAGAATGAATGGGTCAACCAGGAAATTAAAGAAGAATTAAAAAAATTCATGGAAACCAATGAAAATGAAAACACAACTGTTCAAAATCTTTGGGATACAACAAAGGCAGTCCTGCGAGGAAAGTATATAGCAATACAAGCCTTTCTCAAGAAACAAGAAAGGTCTCAAATACACAACCTAACCCTACACCTAAAGGAGCTGGAAAGAACAGCAAATAAAGCCTAAACCCAGCAGGAGAAGAGAAATAATAAAGATCAGAGCAGAAGTCAATGAAATAGAAACCTAAAGAACAGTAGAACAGATCAACGAAACTAGGAGCTGGTTCTTTGAAAGAATTAACAAGATTGATAAACCCCTGGCCAGACTGATCAAAAAGAAAAGAGAAATGACCCAAATCAACAAAATCATGAATGAAAGAGGAGAGATCACAACCAACGCCAAAGAAATACAAACAATTCTAAGAACATATTATGAGCAACTCTATGCCAGCCAATTAGATAACCTGGAAGAAATGGGTGCATTCCTAGAGATGTATCAACTACCAAAACTGAACCAGGAAGAAATAGAAAACCTGAACAGACCTATAACCACGAAGGAAATTGAAGCAGTCATCAAAAATCTCCCAACAAACAAGAGCCCAGGGCCAGATGGCTTCCCAGGGGAATTCTACCAAACATTTCAAGAAGAATTAATACCTATTCTCCTGAAACTGTTCCAAAAAATAGAAATGGAAGGAAAACTTCCAAACTCGTTTTATGAGGCCACCATTACCTTGATCCCCAAACCAGACACAGACCCCATCAAAAAGGAGAATTACAGACCAATATCCCTGATGAACAGGGATGCAAAATTTCTCACCAAAATACTAGCCAGTAGGATCCAACAGTACATTAAAAGGATTATTCACCATGACCAAGTGGGATTTATCCCCGGGCTGCAAGGCTGGTTCAACATCCGCAAATCAATCAACGTGATACAATACATTAACAAAAGAAAAAACAAGAACCATATGATCCTCTCAACAGATGCAGAAAAAGCATTTGACAAAGTACAGCATTCTTTCTTGATCAAAACTCTTCAGAGTATAGGGATAGAGGGTACATACCTCAATATCATAAAAGCCATCTATGAAAAACCTACAGCGAATATCATTCTCAATGGGGAAAAGCTGAGAACTTTTCCCCTAATGTCAGGAACGCGGCAGGGATGTCCACTATCACCACTGCTATTCAACATAGTATTAGAAGTCCTAGCCACAGCAATCAGACAACCAAAAGAAATCAAAGGCATCCAAATCGGCAAAGACGAAGTCAAACTCTCACTCTTTGCAGATGTTATGATACTATACGTGGAAAACCCAAAAGACTCCACCCCAAAACTGCTAGAACTCATACAGGAATTCAGTCAAGTAGCAGGCTATAAAATCAATGCACAGAAATCAGTGGCATTCCTATACACGAACAACAAGACAGAAGAGAGACAAATCAAGGAGTTGATCCCATTTACAATTGCACCCCAAACCATAAGATACCTAGGAATAAATTTAACCAAAGAGGCAAAGGATCTGTACTCAGAAAACTATAAAATACTCATGAAAGAAATTGAAGAAGACACAAAGAAATGGAAAAACGTTCCATGCTCATGGATTGGAAGAACAAACATTGTGAAGATGTCAGTGCTACCTAGAGCCATCTACACATTCAATGCAATCCCCATCAAAATACCATCCACCTTTTTCAAAGAAATGGAACAAATAATCCTAAAATTTGTATGGAACCAGAAGAGACCCCGAATAGCCAGAGGAATGTTGAAAAAGAAAAGCAAAGCTGGCGGCATCACAATTCCGGACTTCCAGCTCTATTACAAAGCTGTCATCATCAAGACAGTATGGTACTGGCACAAAAACAGACACATAGATCAATGGAACAGAATCGAGAGCCCAGAAATGGACCCTCAACTCTATGGTCAACTCATCTTTGACAAAGCAGGAAAGAATGTCCAATGGAAAAAAGACAGTCTCTTCAACAAATGGTGTTGGGAAAATTGGACAGCCACATGCAGAAGAAAGAAACTGGACCATTTCCTTACACCACACACAAAAATAGACTCCAAATGTTTGAAAGACCTAAACGTGAGACAGGAGTCCATCAAAATCCTAAAGGAGAACACAGGCAGCAACCTCTTCGACCTCAGCCACAGCAACTTCTTCCTAGAAACATCGCCAAAGGCAAGAGAAGCCAGGGCAAAAATGAACTATTGGGATTTCATCAAGATAAAAAGCTTTTGCACAGCAAAAGAAACAGTCCACAAAACCAAAAGATAACCGACAGAATGGGAGAAAATATTTGCAAATGACATATCAGATAAAGGGCTAGTATCTAAAATCTATAAAGAACTTATAAAACTCAACACCCAAAGAACAAATAATCCAATCAAGAAATGGGCAGAAGACATGAACAGGCATTTTTCCAAAGAAGACATCCAAATGGCCAACAGTCACATGAAAAAGTGCTCAATATCGCTCGGCATCAGGGAAATCCAAATCAAAACCTCAGTGAGATACCACTTCACACCCGTCAGAATGGCTAAAATTAACAAGTCAGGAAACGACAGATGTTGGAGGAGATGTGGAGAAAGGGGAACCCTCTACACTGTTGATGGGAATGCAAGCTGGTGCAACCCCTCTGGAAAACAGTATGGAGGTTCCTCAAACAGTTGAAAATAGAGCTACCATACGATCCAGCAATTGCACTGCTGGGTATTTACCCCAAAGATACAAATGTAGGGATCCGAAGGGGTACGTGCACCCCAATGTTTATAGCAGCAATGTCCACAATAGCCAAACTGTGGAAAGAGCCAAGATGTCCATCGACAGATGAATGGATAAAGAAGAAGTGGTATATATACACAATGGAATATTATGCAGCCATCAAAAGGAATGAGATCTTGCCATTTGCAAGGATGTGGATAGAACTGGAGGGTGTTATGCTGAGTGAAATAAGTCAATCAGAGAAAGACATGTATCATATGACCTCACTGATATGAGGAATTCTTAATCTCAGGAAACAAACTGAGGGTTGCTGGAGTGGTGGGGGGTGGGAGGGATTGGGTGGCTGGGTGATAGACATTGGGGAGGGTATGTGCTATGGTGAGCGCTGTGAATTGTACAAGACTAATGAATCACGGATCTGTACTTCTGAAACAAATAATGCAATATGTGTTACGAAAAAAAAAGAAGAAGATAGCAGGAGGGGAAGAATGAAGGGAAGTAAGTCGTAGGGGGAGACGAACCATTAGAGACGATGGACTCTGAAAAACAAACTGAGGGTTCTAGAGGGGAGGAGGGTGGAGGGATGGGTTAGCCTGGTGATGGGTATTAAAGAGGTCACATTCTGCGTGGAGCACTGGGTGTTATGCACAAACAATGAATCATAGAACACTACATCAAAAACTAATGATGTAATGTATGGTGATTAACATAACAATAAAAAATTATTAAAAAAAAAACAAAATCAAGAATCAGACGCTTAACTGAGTGAGCCACGCAGACGCCCCTAACTTCACATTTTCTAGTAGCTACAGTAACAAAAGCAAAAAATAAAGGGTCAACTTAATCTTAGTAATATCTTTTATTTAACCAAGCATATCTAAAATATTACCATTTCAACATGTAATCAATATTTTTAAAATTATTAATGAGATATTCTACATTCCTTTTTGCATATTAAGTCTTTGAAAATCTTGTGTGTATTTTACACGTAGAGCACATCTCAGTTTGGACAAGCCACCTTTCAAGTGCTGTACAGACACAAATGCCCAGTGCTCCCTTGACTGAACAGTAGAACTGTAGTAGAGAAAGCCTTTTGTTTAGAAGTAAGTGTATAGACTGACAGAAGAAAGCAGCTGTGCTCTGAAGGGTTAGCAATGGTATACTAGTAATTATTTAACAATTGGCTGTGGAGGGGTGGGTAATATTTGCTTATTTCTATGATGCCTTAATTGAAATTTTGGGCCAAATAGGAATGACACCTTCTTCTGGTACCATGAAATTGTTCTTCAGGTGCTACTGAAATGAACTTCCCTCTCCTAGGAAGATGACCACAAAAGATCAGAGCCATCAGATAGAATGTGGCCTAATGGTCAGGTGACCTGGATTCTAATCCTAGAAGTTTAACTACCTTAAGAAAGTCCCAACACTTTTGTTCTTCTGCGAAATGGAGGTTTCAGTGATCGCTATGAATCCACAAATGGATAAAATGTGTGAAGAAGTCTTGCAAGAACCCCTACAAATGTAAAGTTTTATTATTGATTCTTGCAAGCTCAGTCCATGAGTTTTTATTAATAATTCTAGCTTTCCCACTAAGTCAGGAGAGACTGTTAATAAGGAAAGCCAGGCAGGTGACCAGTTAAGGGCCCTAAGGAAGATCCAGACTGTCATGTTCCTACTGGAAAGATGAGGAGCAACAGCCACCACTGAGCCAGCCCAGTCTCCCAAATATGCTCCAGCCATCCAGGAAAAGTAGCCTCCTGGAGAGATCGGTAAGATAGCAGAGCAATTTCTACATGTCTCTATGGCTCTAATTATTACTGAAAAGGGGGGAGGGGATGGTTTACTCATGGTTCTATAATTATCACAAAGTAATGCAGCTTCCCAAATAAATATTGTCAATTAATTGCCATCAATCCTACTCCCCAGTAGACCCAGCTGTGATTAATGGGCATTTCCATCAAGTCTTCTCACACAGTGGAACTGGAACAGATGGTTCCCAGTGATCAGCAGACCCAGGTGAAATGGGGACAAATATTAATAAGTACCACTATTTATCAAGTGTTTCCTTGGGCTGGCTTCAGCCACAAAGCCTGGTCTATTCTGAGCTGCCTATTTCAGCACTAAGGATGATGATGATGCTCAAGACCTGAGCCAGGCAGAAGCCCTGCAGCCAGCATCTCCTCACGAGCTAAATAGAGCAGCCTCATGATGACCCACACCCCAGAGTTTAGTTTTAGAAGATTTTGCTTTTCCTTGTCATGATGTATGAACTCTGTAATTCAGGATTATTGTTGACCTTCTGAAATGGACATGTCAACCACCAACCAACACAGACAGACAAGCACCAAGATGTCTGGTAAAATGTCCAAAGCAGAAAGCCACATAGTGCCAGGATCTCAAAAGGAGTGGTAGAAGGGTTAGGACTGCCAGACAAAATATAGGATGCCCATGCGACATGTGGGGAATACTTACATTAACAAAGTATTTGTTATTTATCTGAAATGTAAATTTAACTCAGTGTCCTGTATTTTTCTTTGCTTCATCTGGCCACCCTAAGAGTGCCTCCAAGAGAGAAGGTGCAACAGTTAGTTAATGTGACCCACCTCAACTAGTGATATCCCCCTCCCATCCCTTACACTAGGAAAAGAGATTTCTCGTTATCAATGTTCATTTTAGGCCAAATTTTACACTTTGAGGCAGCCTTGAGGTATGTCTATTTCTGTCTTTCCTTTGACCTCACAAAAATAATAAAAACTCTTCCTCATTACTATAGGCCAGAAGGGCCTTTGTCTTCTTTCAAAGTTATTTGGAGACCCCAAGAGCCATTATCACTGAAGATTGGTATTGGCACTATAATATTCAATATGGGACACATTCTCTCTTAAACACTTTACATATACCATTTAGTGCTCACCGCCATCTCATAAGAAAGTTATCTTTTATCTCTATTTTACAGATGAACAAATCAAATTTCATAGAACTTAAGCACCTTGCCCAGGTCACACAGCTAATTAAATGGCAGAGATAGGATTCAAATCCAGATGTGACTCCAGAACCCATGCTGGGATATAGCTGGTATAAAATCAACCCCGGGGGCACTTTGGAAGCCTGTCTATGAGGGAATTGTAAGGATCTTCTGGAAATAGGAATTATATCACCTTCTTTGTAATGTACTTCCTCTTTCAAGAAGAATAGGTCTGCTTGATTTTAAAAATTAATTGCCAATTGGACTTCATTAATAGTAACAGGAGTCTGGGAATGGTCCCGAGTTGTGTTGGCCTGGGGATGTGGGCTGCTGGGTCAAGTTTGAGGCTACAAGGACCCAGGAAAGAGAGGCCAGGATGAGCAGGAGTCAGGCTCAAGGGTAGGGGCCCAGGCTCTGAAGGATGCAGATATCTATAAGAAGAACATGTTTGCCCTCAGATTGTTCCCTAACCTCCATAGACTCAAGTCTGAATCATGGGGAAATAGGAATGCAATAAACAAGGGAGTAAATACAGCTGGTTTCATTTATGATCTCCTTGGGCCATTAAGGAGGCATTAATAGCAGCAGGTTCTGTGGTGACGGGACACACTGGGTTAGGGTCAGTGGCTTTTGGACAAGGACTGGCACCATTGAGGCAGCAACAGCTCCATCAGGAGTGGTAAGGCAGGACTGGGAGGATCTACCACAGCAGATCAGTGCATGAGAGGAAAAGACTAAAAGCAGACTGGGGAAGAGCACATGTGAGACCTGCTCCAGGAACTTCCAGAGCCCTGTAGAGGAAACCAGGTCCCACCAGGCAGGATGGGGCAGAGACAAGAGAGAACAAACTGATTTGGGGTTATTTTTATAAAATATTCTTAGCCCCTGGCTGACTCTTTCTGGAGTAATTAGGGTACATTAAAAACAATGGGAACCTTACTCTTTTTACATAGAAGATTTCAAGTTCAAAAATAGTCTTCTCCCTCAACTCTAACAAGGTAATGAGAAGGAAAATGTAAGGAATAATTAGTGTGAATTGTCTCAAAATATACATCCTAGAATTCCATCACATATAATAAATCTATGCTTAGAGTTAAGTCATAAGATTAGATTTAGGCATAAGAAAAACACATTAACTTTTTCTTATGTCATGAAAAATTAGTAATTCCACAGCAGGTCTAATGATAAGTTTGCTAAAGGGATTTTATTGTTTAACCCTGCTAAGATTTCGTAAACTTTTTTAGTAATCAGTTAGTCAAAAACTCTCATACACGTCTACTATTTTTTTCTCATAATTCTTTGAAAATCATAAATGCTGTTAGGATCAGGAAATTTTTCCTTTGCATTTGTTTTGTGCCTTGCAGATTACCAAGAACCCACAGGATTATTTCTCTCTTGATTTCATATAAACTCTGTAGGAGACACAGGATAGCATGAGTTGGCAGGAGTGGTAAATTATCATTTATTGAGTCTCCATAAGAGTCAGGCACCATAAACGTGGTGAACAATAAATGGTTAACATTTGTTGAGGGTTTTTTACGTCCAAGACACTATTATAAGCCCTTCATATGAATCAGTTTATTCCAAGAAGCTTCTGATATAGACCATAAAGCCAGACATAGCCATCGAGTTGTCCTGCTTAATTGGAGCCAAAAACCTCTTAAAGATGGTTCATTTCCCTGGGAAAAGACTGAACCTAGCCATGTGCTTACACACGCCCTCCCTTGACCTGGTGCTACCAGACAGATCCTGGCTGGAAGCTGATCCAGAATCAGTTGGCATACACTCTGAGGGAGTCTATATGGCTGTTGATTGGCTTAAATACAACCAGAGGCATGATGAGTAGCATTTAGTCCCCATGTCTCTTGGGTGGCTAAACCATTTCTTAGCCCAGGGAAGTAATAGAGAGAGACAGCATCTCAGCTGCACAGGGTCTGGTCCTCTGAGGCCCAAGCCAAGAGACAGGAATAGATCCAGGATCTTAGGTTTCATCTCATCAGGATTTTTCCAAAGGGACAATTCACACATAGGGATTCCAAGGCCAAACTGAAGTGGTAAGTAGTAAGCTCAACTCATGCAAGGGATGAGTTGTAAACTAGGGTCTGAAGTTGTGGAGCTGGGAACCGGAGAAGCAGATTGTATTAATCATGTTCCCTCCTCTTCTGTTTTTTCGAAGAGTTTGTGAAAAATTGGTATTAATTCCTATCTAAATATTTGGTAGAATTCACCGGTAAAGTCATGTGGGCCTGAGATTTTCTTTGGGGGCACTTTTTTTAAACTACTAATTCAATCTCTACTTATTATTGGTCTGTTCAGACATTCTACTTCTTGATTTCATTTTGGTAGTTTGTGTCTTTCTAGAAATTTGTTCATTTTATCTAAGCTATCTACTTTATTGGCATACAGCTGTTCATAATATTCCTTTAACATATTTTTTTAATTTCTGTAAGGTTGCTGTTAAAGACTGAAGGTTTGTGTCCCCACCAAATTCATATGTTGAAATCTAATCCCCCAAGGTGATACTATTTGGAGGTAGGGACTTTGGTAATTAGATGATGGAGGTAGAGCCCTCATGAATGAGATTAGTGCACTTACAAGAAGAGGCCTGAGAGCCAGCTAGAATGTACTCTTTCTACCATGTAAGGCTACAATAAGTCAGCCGTCTGCCACTTGAAAGAGAGAGCTCACCAGAACCCAGCCATGCTGGCACCTTGATCTCAGACTTCCCAGCCTCTAAATTTCAGTTGTTGATAAGCTACCCAATGTATGGTATCTTGTTAGAGCAGCCCGAGCTAAGACACACAGTAATCATGTCCCCTCTTCATTTCTGATATTAATAATTTGACTCTTCCCTTTTTTTCTTGGTCAATCTAGTGAAAAGTTTGTCAATTTTGTTGATCTTTTTTGAAGAAACACAGCTTTAAGTTTTGTTGATTTTCTCTATTGTTTCTCATTTCTCCACTTCATTAATTTCTGCCTTCATCCTTATTATTCCCTTTCTTCTGCTTGATTTAAGTATAGTTTGTTCTTTTTTTTTCCAGTGCCTTAAAGTGAAAGGTTAAGTTATTGATTTTAGATCTTTATTCTTTTCTAACAGGCATTTTATAGCTATAAACTTATCTCCAAGCAGTACTTTACATTAGTCATCTCAAAGTACTTTTTAATGTCCCCTGTGATTTCTTCTTTGACCCATTGGTTACTTAGGAGTATCGTTCAATTTCCACGTTAGTGAGTTTCCCGAACTTCTTTCTTTCTATCATTTCTAACTTAATTCCATCGTGATCAAAAACATACTTTATACAAAATTGATTTTAAAACAAATACTTTGCAAAAGTCAACAATGAACAATTAGAATTTGAAATTAAAAACACAACATCATTTACATTGGTACCCCAAAAATTAAATACTTAGACATAAATCTAACAAGATATGTGTAAGTGTTATTTGAGAAAAACTACAAAATGATGAACAAAATCAAAGCAAAACTAAATAAATGAAGACATTTCATATTCATGGACAGAAAGACTCAATATGGTCAAGATGTCAGTTCTTCCCACCTTGATCTATAGGTTCAGTGCAGTTCTGATCAAAATCCCAGCAAGTTATTTTATGGAAATAGAAAAAATGATTCTAAAGTCTATATGGAGAGACAAAAGACCTCAAATAGCCGAAACAATTTTGAAGAACAAAGTTGGAGAACTGACACTACCCAACTTCAAAACTTACTATAAGTAATCAAGAGGGGGCAGTATTAGCAAAAGAACACACAAATAGATCAATGGAACAAAAGAGAAAGCCCAGAAATAGACCTTAATAAGTATAGTCAACTGATCTTTCACAAAAGAGCAAAGGCAATACAATAGAGCAAAGACAGTCCCTTTAACAAATGGTGCTGGAACAACTGGACATCCACATGCAAAAAGTGAATCTAGACACAAATCTTATACCCTCCACAAAAATTAACTCAAAATGGATCTCAGACCTAAATGTAAAATGCAAAACTATAAAACTCCCGGAAGATAATATAGGCAAAACCTAGATGACGTTGGGCATGGCGACGTCTTTTTAGACAAAACACCAAAGACACAGTCCATGAAAGAAATAATTGATAGGCTGGACTTCATTAAAATTAAAAACTTCGGCCATGTGAAAGACAATATCAAGAGAATTGAAAGACAAACCACAGAATGAGAGAAAATATTTGCAAAGAACTCATCTGATAGAGGATTTATCCAAAATATACAAAGAATTCTTAAAATTCATTAATAAGAAAACAACCTCATCTAAAAATGGACCAAAGACTTTAACAGAAACCTCACCAAAGAAGATATACAGATGGCAAATAAGCATATGAAAGATGCTCCCCTTCAAATGTCATCAGAGAAATGCAAATTCAAGGAACAATGAAATACCACTATACTATTAGAATGGCCAAATCCAGATGAACAGGTGGAGCTCAGAGGACTTTTAGGGCAGTGAAAATACTCTATATAATATTATAATGATAGATGCACATCATTATATATTTGTCCAAACCCATACAATGTACAACACCAAGAGTGAACTCTAAGGTAAACTACAGACTGAGTGATTATGATGTGTCAATGTAGCTTCATCCTTGGTATAAAATGTACCACTCCAGTGAGTGATGTTGATAATGGGGGAGGCTAGACATGTAGGGGGACAGGGGGTATTTAAGAAATCTCTGTACCTCCTTCTCAATTTTGTTGTAAATCTAAAACTTCTCTAAACAAATAAAGTATCAAAAATTAATATTTTCACCGAAATCGACAGAACACAAAGTAGATTTTTAGTTTTAAAATAAGACCCAAAATGTATCAAAATGGTTCTGTACTTTGGAAAGGTGGAAATTTTTTTTTAATTGAAGTATAGTTGACACACAATGACATTAGTGTCAGGTATACAACATAGTGATGCAACAACTCTATACATTATGCTCCGCTCACCCCAAGTGCAGCCACCACCTGTCACCACACAACACTATTACAATATCATTGACTGTATACCCTATGCTGTACCCTTCATCACCGTGACTTATTCATTCCATAACTGGAAGCCTGTATCTCCCACCGCCCTTCACCCATTTTGCCCGTCTCCCTATCCCCTCTTCCCTCTAGCAACCAACAGTTTGTTCCCTGTATTTATGGGTGTTTCTGCCTTTTTGCTTGTTCATTTGTTTTGTTTTTTAGATTCACAAATAAGCGAAATCCTATGATAATTGTCTTTCTCTGACTTAATTTCACCTAGCATAATACCCTCTAGGTCCTTCCATGTTGTCACAAATGACAAGATCTCATTCTCTTTAGGGTTGAGTAATATTTGGAAAGGTGGAAATGTTACATCCACTTATGCATTATATCTCCCAATATGCAGCACTATGCCTTGCATATGGTAATTATTCAAATATTAATCGAATGAGTGAATAAGAGAATGGTTAAGTGGATGAATTCATAAATATATAGACATGTAAAGAGAGACAGAGATGGAGAGAATGAGAGTATTTTAGTGTCATATTGAAAGAAGACTAACCCTAAAAGATTTGGTTTAACATTCTTTCTGAAAAAATCTGTCACCGCATAGAAGAAACTCCTGGTATCAGAATTCTGTCCTGAGTTGCTCCTTCCTGGTGTAACAGTCCATCTAGATAAGCATTTGCCATCACGCTGCCCAGGAATATAATAGCTGCTATGGCAGAGAAACTGAGTTCCTTACCTAAAAATTTTAAGAAATACTAAAATAAACAATGGTAAGCTTGTTTCTTTATTGCTCAACTTCTCAGAACCTTTAATATGCCAATGTGCTATATGGGAGATTGTAGCATGCTATACTTCCCGATCTGCTTTGACCAGAGTGAGTCTGGAGAACTCACTTGGGATATCCTGCTCTCCACACATGATGCTTGACCTAGAATTGGTACTTGACAAACACTTGTTGACTTAGCAGAAGGAAGTATCTCTACTGCTTGAGTACAAAGGTGTCTTGGTTTGGATTCCTTCAGAGACCGACCCTAAATCTGCTGTGAGTAGAACCGAATGCAAGTAGTTATGTGGGAGATAAAGGAAATACCAGCAGGGGAGGGGGGGAGCAAGACAGGGGAACGAAAAGGCAGCAATATCAAGTCGGGTATGTTAGTAGGTACCTAGAGCCCAGTCTCACTGGAAAAACTCTGGAGGCCATATGCCTCAAAGTTATCCTGCCAAAGAAGTGAGGGAACTGGAGTATTTGTCTACCAGTTCCTATAACTCATTGTTTGAGGACTAGTCTCAGAAGATGTTCTGGAGGATGCCTGGTGGGTACTCAAATGGACTCTGGTATCCAGAGAAAGTCCTCAGGAAAAGAAATCAAGTGCCATCACTTGGATGGTAGACCAGTGAAGTATAAGTAGGGTTTCTAGAACATCTACTACAAAAGAGATCATTGGCAGTTTCTGGAAATCCCAACAAAGCTCTCCTAGACTTCATTTTCCAGACCCAAGACAGGAAGAATGTCAGTTGATTCATACATTAAATATACATGCAATTTCCAATTTGGAATTTAAATGTGGACAGCTGTATAATCTAGTGGGGACAAAAAAGAGAAAAGATAATAAAATGAGAGAAGTGGGCAGGGAGGGGGCAGACAGTAGCTATTCATGGGGTTAATGTGTTATGAAATAATAAGAGAGTTATACACACATTATATATATATAATGTATATATTATACATTCTCTGCCCACTACCTTGGTTCCTATTAATATTTGGTCTTTGACCCCAGTTCCTCACACAGAGCTCCTAAAACCCTTGTAATTTCTTGAGTGATAGGCGTGTCTGACACAAGCTTCTGAATCCCTCAGACTTTCCTGGGTGATAGGAGCATCTTTTGTTCTAACAAGCATCTCTTGGTGGACTCCTGGAGGGGAGCTGGTCACCAGAAAGACCAAGCCATGATTAGAATCTTAGAACTTTCAGACCTACCTCCCATTTTTTCAGAGAGGAGATAGGGGCTGGAAATCAAGTTAATTAACCAAAGTATGAGGTTTGGAGAGCTTCTGGGTTGGAGAACGCATCCACCTGTCCAACTCCACAGAGACAGAAGTTCCTGTGCTCAGGACCCTTTCAGACCTCACCCTATGTATATTTTCCTTCGGCTGTCCTTCTATATCCTTTAACATTTCCTTTATTATTTATTAAACCAGGATACATAAGTAAGTGTTTCCCTGAATTGTACTATAGGTGACAACCTGGACTTGTGATTGGTCTCTAAAACTGGGTGGGGGCGGGGGTCAGTCTTGTGAGACTGAGCCCTTAACTTGTGGGATCTGATACTAATACTAACTCCAGGGAGACAGCATCAGAATTGAACTGAATTGCAGGACACCCAGCTGGTGTCCAAGAATTGGTGGGTGTGGAAAAAACCCACACATCTTGTGTCAGAAATGTTGTAAGTGTGGGGGCACTGGCCGGCTCAGTCAGTGCAGCGTGCAACTCTTGATCTCGGGGTTGTACATTTGAGCTCCATATTGAGCATAAAGATTACTTAAAAATAAAATCTTTTTTCAAAAAGTGTGGCATGAATAGAGAAGTAGAATGTTTTCTGATACATATGTCTAATTACTTTGAAGCATGTTCATGTCTATGGAGGCTTCCTCCACACTCTCTAAGCCATTTTAAGGGGAAATTATCTTATAACAAGGTCTGACCCCATAATTAAATCTCAACATACAGACAGTATTACATCTGCTTCCTTGAATGGATGAGTTTGCCTGTTTATTTGTGCTGTCATAACTCGACTCCCAACAAACATCACAAAGAGCAGTGCTGGGTTGTATCAAACACAAGAGAAAAATAAAGTGGGGGATCCCAAGGTATGGTCCAAACAACTTATCCATCTGAACCCCCATCCTTTCCATAATGTTGTAGGAGGAAGCACATGGAATTTTAGAATCATATTGAGCCTGGCCACAGACCCCAGTCGTCCTTTAGTTAGTCATATGACTCTGAATCACATCAACTCCTTGGCTTTCAGGACCCTCAACTGTGAAATTGAGATAGAATCAGCTTCCTTACAGGCTTGTTGTAAGTACTAAATGAGAGATGGGTATAAAGAAGCTCCCCTGACTATAATATGCTAAGTGAATGTCAGTAGTTGTTGTATTATGCCTCGGAGACCCACTACCTTGACCTGAGCCAATGAAGAAAGAATGCACTCCACAAGCCCCATGAGAACTAAACAATAATTCACAAAGGGTGAGAGGTAAGGGGTTTCCGGTGAACTCTACTTCTATGGGGAAAAATACCTCAAACCTGTCCTGAGCTTCCAACCTTTTATTATGCTTAAAAAATGAGAAGTATGCTTCAAAGCACAGCCTTCCCATTTCAGAGTGAATCATGTTGCTAATCACCAATAGTAAAATCAAGCTCAAAGGGAGGAATGCTTGGTTGTTGTGGGGTTTTTTTCACATTTGAAAGATGAAGCACTTAATTATGCATTCTGTAATTAGTTTGTAATTCTCACAAAAGGCATGAGAAGAATGTTAATGGTCGTTGCATGCCCTGTGGAGAGAGAGCAGCATATTTGATATTCAAGGGCCATCCCTTGGAAGGGGTTCACTGAGTACACTGGGATCATCACCAGCTTTGTTCAACTACAAAGAAGTCCTAAAGGCAGCTCCTAGCAGCACAGTGATGGTGAAGGAGGAAGGCAACATTCTGTACATATTAAGGTTAGCCAACATAATCACCGAGGGAGCTTACTGCTTAATGACATCAAGTTCATTGTGCTATTGGTCGTTTTCTGAGAAGACCAGGGAGTGTCGAAATGACAACATTTTTGCGTTGGATGTTCCCAGAAGTCATGTGGCTCAATTGCCTCTTTTGTATTGTTCATTTCTGCTAACATTATACATTCCTCTCAGAACTGGGTCCCTTGGGTGGCAAGGCATTACTAAAAGCATTTCAAGTTCAAAGGGACTACAGAGCATGTTGGAGGTAATCAGGGCCAAGAAGCCTGCTTTCCAGGCCTAAGACAAGGCAGTAGAGATAGAACAACTGGGTAGCCATCAATTCATTCAGTGGGTACCTGGGCAGACCTCACCCCTGGGGAAAGGGAGTTGATTTTCTGTGCAGACAACGAAGTGTGACTTACATGCCAATATGGTGGGTTCTGCCTGCTCATGGAAGCAGAAGGATGATTGGGTAGACTATTTGCAAAAGTGGCCCCAATTACTCCAGTTTGCAGTGTGATTTTTCAGTTTTCCCATTAAACATCTATTTCCTAATCCTTCGAGTCTGAGCGGACCTCATTACTTGTTTTGGCCAAAGACCACATCAGAGCCAGCTATGTAGTCCCAACTGCTGTAACAAGATGTGGCCTGCCCACTTGGGTGAGTGTAAACAACGGCCTCTGGGTGTTGCTCTGCATTTCTGGAAATAACCTCAGCTCCAGTTCTAACCCACCGCTCCCTATGCTCAATTTCCCAGCTTCTTTGGCCAAATTTTGCTCCCTGTCTCAGTTCCCTCCATTTATCTGATCCCATTTATCTTGATCATTTAATTGAGTTCAGCTCCATTCTCCTGCTCCTCCCTCAACTCCTCTTTACTCTCCTGCTTTCTGGCTTCTGTCCAGACCACTGGACAGGACTGCTCACCCCGGGGGTCACTAATGGCCTCCTATGTCCCACGAATGTGGGAGACACATTGACTGTGCCTCCATTTTCCTCTTATTCAACATCTCTGCAGTACTGGATCTTGTTCTCTGTGACCTCCTTGCAGGGAAGCTTCCTTAGGAGAGTTTTGAAAGAAAGTCTTACAACTTGAACGTGATTATAGTGAGAAACTTGCATAGTCAGAATCATTTCCAAATGATAGCAGGATTTCTGACTCCAAAGAGATGGCTGGGGCATTAAAATAAAATAACTATATGCCATATGCTTTATGCTATATAGCATATATTTTTATGCTATATAGCATATATTTTTATGTTATATAAAAATATTTTTATATGCTATATAAAAATATGCTGAGTATGATTCTTCATGTTCCAAGCCAAGTCTAGTTTTTTTAAAGAAAGGGCATCATTACATTTAAAAAGATAGAAGCGCTCAAAAAAACACCAGACTAGGAGACTCAGAGTTCAAAACGGAGTCCCAGTTCTGCCACTTAGTAGCAGCCCACCTCTGTCCACCAAAGTCTGTCATCTGTGAAATGGCAGCAATTGCCAGACTGTGCACTCCTTGAGGGTAGGCATTCTTTTTATATTTCCCACTACTCACCAAGCCTAGCACAATGCCTGCAACATGGCTGGTGGTCAATCAATATTTAAATGTTTGTTGACTGAATTTAGCAAGAATGGATGACAGATCTGCAGTTCGAACGCATAAAATCATAAACCCTAATGGCATCACCACCACATCCCTAAATGCCAAACCCATCAAAATACAAATCCCTCATTGGAATTTTATCCACCCCCAACAAATGTGTTCTTGCTAGTCATGTAAATACATTTTCCCCTGGATGAGGTAGATAGATAGCAAGGGAGCAAAAGATGAGCCAAGATGTTCCTCTAACTTGTGTGCATCAGAATCACCTGAAGACCTTGTTTTTTAAAAAGTCCAGATTCTGGAGTTCCACTCTCATAGAATCTGATTTGGAAGGATCAAGTTGGGGTTCAGGAGTGTTTTCTTAAAATCAAGCTCTCCAAGTGATCCTGCCGTAGATGGGCTTTCTTAAGAAACACTGCCCTCACCCTTCAAAAGCTTCCTTTCATCCTGAACTTCCCCTCCCACCTGCCCTGCTGAAGGGCTCGTGGGTGTCTTCCACACTCAGTGTCTTGCATTTTTAACTGTCTCGGCCCAGACTCAAAACCAAATGCATCTAACCTCACTGCTGTACAGAGACAAATGGGTATCTGGCCTCCACAGGCAGCTGGGTTCTGCCCCAAAATAGTAATTCAGAGCTCACAGAGACAACTTAGTGAGATGGGCTCAGTCTCCTATGAAGTTATGAAGTCAGAACATTTTTTTCAGCTTTGAAAGTGATTAGCAAAGCAGAAAAGAGTCTTTGAAACATTGTTTTCCTCCATCACAAAGAGACGAGCATGCATTTATTTAAGTTAGGACTGTTGTTATAGAAACTACCTATTTTAAGTGAATGATAAAGAAGCACCACATTGAAATGAACACTGAACATGGAAATGAACAAGCTCATACTAAAGCTTGGGCAGTCTCATTTGTTCTAAGTGTATATCTTGGCCAACTGACATTCAGATGTGTTTGTCTCTAACCATGGAGAATTTGAGCCATGGCTCCTCTGGAGCTCTCCCCTTCTCTCTAACATGGGCCTTAGAGCTCCTGAATATGCCAGACCCTTTTAAATCCCAGACTTTGTTACAAGACTGAGTTGGCCACCCTCTCTTTTGCTGTAGCAAATGAATTTAAAAATATGAGCCTCTCATGAATTACCTCACCTTTGTAAAAACAATCATGGACTTCCTTCTTTGACCCCATCATGTAGAAGAAGGAGAAAACCCTGAGCCAGGCTGCAGGTCAGCTCAGTAAGACCTCCAGAAGTTACCTTCTTGTACTTAAATGGCTCGAGGCAAATTTTTTAATGAGGCCTCCTGCCTAAGCCAGAATCTTCCCCCTTATGCTCACCTTTCCCTCCTTCCACCCGCTTCCTACTGCCCTAGTATTTGGAAAATGTCACAAAGACCTTCTGCTGAACAAGACACTTTGGATTGGTCTACTCCTACCTCGGGTGTCTGCAGCAAACTTTTTCTGCAAGGGCCAGATAATAAATACTCTAGGCACAACCAGTCAACTCTGCCTTTGTGAAAGGAAAGCAGCCACAGACGGTGTAGAAGTGAATGACCATGACCGTGTTCCAGTAAAATCTTATTTACTAAAACGTGTGGCAGGCCGCATTGGGCCCTTGGGCCCCAGTTTGCCAAACCTCACTCTAGTAGATGCTGTTGAGAGCCACCTGCATTGCCCCTCCAGGACTAAAGTATTCATACTTCCAGGTGCTGGGAGCTGTGGAGCCTGAAAGCTCTCAGCTGAGTCCCTCTGTGGGGACTGCTCCCAGCCGAAGAGAGCCCCCCTACCTCGGGTGTACTCTGTCTTCTCAGGAGCAGCCCACATCCAGAGATTGGGGTGGAAAATATAAAGGTTTAATCTACTTGGCCCAATCCAGGACAACTCTGAAATGTCATCCCGGCTGCAGAACCCCCTGTAGGACTGACTGAGGTCTTTTGTTGTGCAACTTCTCTCTCTTCCCAGTCTTGTTTTCTTTACTCCCTCTCAGCCCAGGGGCTGATCTTGAGAGCAAAGCCCAACAAACTTCCCGCATCCAAATCTCCAATGCAGAAAGAATCCAACCAGAAATAAGCACTGTCCCTCTCCCTCCAACCCCACTCTCCTTTAAAGCTGTCCCACGCTCATAGGCCACCATCACTCCTGGCTGGCCCCTGTGATGCTGTGGGGGCTGTCGCTCACATGACAGTACAATAGGGAATGCTGGGGACTGTGGCACACTCTCCAAAAGGGCACCTGAAACTCACATCCAACAGTTGTAAAAGGTGAAAATGGGGAAACACTGTTGCCAGATCATCTCATTTTTAAAGAATAGTCTAAAACTAGATACTTGCGACATAATATCACAGGTTTTTAAATATTGGCTCATATTTATTTTTTCTTAAGTCTATAAATTCAATTAGGCCCTCAGGACATCAGCATTAGCTAAAGTCTTCTGGGAGTAGCAAATAGGGTAATTGCTCTATTTGAGAAAAAGAAAAGGCAATATTCCAGGTTTCCCAAGGAGCATAGTCAGAGGAGTTCCAAGGGCTATCTGAGCAAGAAAACAACACACATATCCTTTAATGAGGCAGAAAGGACCATCATTACAGGTTTATAAGGAGAACCAGAGTTCAAACCATATGTAGAATCCTAGGAAGAGAGTTCAGTGAGGTGGGGCAGGGCAGTGTGAGTGGAGATAAGACTTTAACATCAACTCCGGGGAGAGCCAGAGACTCTGCCCAAAGTTGAGAAGGTACCTGAGCAGAGGCTGACTCCAGGAGAGAAAGGGATGGGGGCTCAGTCCCCAAGTCTGGGAGGTTGGGCCCGTTAGAAGTCACCATGGGAGCGAAGTCAAGTTACCTGATGCCAGTGGGTAGGATGCACCCACTTTTGAGGTAACAAAGACCAGAGCAGGCCCATCACATAGTCATAGGGAATGTCATAGTTTCAACTCAAATTGACAAGTCAAAGGCCTGTTACAATAACTCTTATTTTTGTGGGTTTATTTTTTTTTTAGTTGGCAAGCCAGTTGTGATTTTATTTTAGAAGATAAAAGTAAAAATGGACATTAGAGCTGGCATATTTGAATGAGAATAAATAAAAAAGATTAAGCAACTTTCTGGAATGTGTCACATCTCCTAAGGATAGATATAGTTCTTAATTTAACAGCAGGAAAGGAAAGAGAGCCAGATGCTACACATACTTCTACCACCAGCAGACTATGGAACTGGCATCAAGTCAGAGTCCCAGCTCCCTGATTTATTCACTCTAAAGGTGTTGAAGTGGATCATCCCTGAGGTTCCTTTCAGCATGAACAGTGGTCATCTGGATCTGACTATTTACACCTCATTTGCTTACAAGTAACAGAAAATACAACCCAAAGGGCTTAAGCAAGAAAAGAATTTATTATCTTGTATCATTGAAAAATCCAGGGGAAAATCAAATGTGAACTGATTAGGGACCCAAAACCTTTCTTTCTCTTTATTTCTCAGCTCTGCCCTGTAGAGGTTGAATGCATGCTTCACGTTCACAGGACAGTAAAATGGCTGAAACTATACAAAGAGCTACAGCGTGTTCTATTCAAAACTGGTAGAAAGAACACTTGCTTCTAGCCTATATGTCTCAGGGATAGCCTCAAGATATCTCATTGGCTTAACAATGAACCTATGACCCAATTAAAACTCATGTTGGTGGCCGGAAGGTAGGCAATGATGTGACCGCCTTACGTGGCATGGAGTTGGGTGAGTCTGGAGTTGGAAAGCAGAATTTTAACAACAAAAAGGGGAAAGCGGGTCCTCCAAATAGTTGGTAGGAAAAGTGAGATGGACAGACACTGGTTACCAAAACAAAGGCAAACAAAATCTGACTTTCATCAGATACAATATGTGATATTCACATACTGTGTTTTAAAACATACCCCTTCTAATAGGCCCATTAGGTCACACAAGGTAGTAAATATGCAAGAAAATAAATAAATAAATAAATAAATAAATAAATAAATAAATAAATGCGATAAAATAAATGCAACAGAAGAAGCAATTATACAGTCTACTTTGTGTTGGTGTTTGGGTCACTTCCAAAGCCTCTAACACACTGGACACATTACATCTTCATTTTTCAGGGCGGGGGTCAGGGGGTGCTGTTTTGTTTTATCGGAAAGCCTCCCTGCCTAGGCACTGAAAGCAGGAACTAATCCAAAGCAGATGTCACCCAGGCTACTCCTTTGGGTTCTTTTAGAAGAAAGTTACACACATTCTGCTAATTGGAACTGTTGTCTGTGATTTTTTTTTTCACTCTGGAAATGGTTTCATAGACCCCAGGAAGACCAGCACATAAGCGTGAACCCAGTCCCACTCATTAGGCATCAAAATGAGAAGATACAAAACGCACATAAGGTTTGGGGAGAAAATCAGACAGAATTGTCTAATTCGATTTCATAGAGTTCAGCAGAGCCAATAGGATAGAATTTAAGATAAAGATTTATAAATTAGCTGCCAGAATTCTCTCCTTGCATTCTTTGTGCTCCCATAGTGTCTAGAGAAACTTCCCACTGTGGAATGAAGGCATGGAGGTGCCTAAGACCTTTGCAAGCCTGAAAATGAATCCACTGGTATCCAAAGACAGAAAAATGCAGCCACATGCTGTCAACCGTCAAATCTCTCCCCTTGACTGTGGCTGTGTTTCTTTAGAAAAGTTCTGGGGTTACTGATGGGTGATCTAGCAAAGCTGGTAATTAAGTGGATCATGAACAGCAGGAGTGACTTCTTGTGTAACTCATTTCAGCTTGCTTAAACGTATGGCCTGCAGTTATTCTATGAGAAATCGTGGTGGCACAAAACTTAGGAGATTCATAAAAGGAAAGAAATCTGGGCCATGTTTTGAGGTAATGTCATTAAAGTTTCAAGTGCACAGAAATGCAGGAAGGCTATTGTGCAGATAGCGTGGGTCTCATTACTGTGAAATTGAATTCAGAGTTATCCCTACTCACCTACACTAAATATGCTGCCTACCCTTCTAATGCACAAGCAATGAAAATGAATCCACTGGTATCCAAAGACAGAAAAATGCAGCCACATGCTGTCAACCGTCAAATCTCTCCCCTTGACTGTGGCTGTGTTTCTTTAGAAAAGTTCTGGGGTTACTGATGGGTGATCTAGCAAAGCTGGTAATTAAGTGGATCATGAACAGCAGGAGTGACTTCTTGTGTAACTCATTTCAGCTTGCTTAAACGTATGGCCTGCAGTTATTCTATGAGAAATCGTGGTGGCACAAAACTTAGGAGATTCATAAAAGGAAAGAAATCTGGGCCATGTTTTGAGGTAATGTCATTAAAGTTTCAAGTGCACAGAAATGCAGGAAGGCTATTGTGCAGATAGCGTGGGTCTCATTACTGTGAAATTGAATTCAGAGTTATCCCTACTCACCTACACTAAATATGCTGCCTACCCTTCTAATGCACAAGCAATACACCAGGGTCTCATGTCTCACAATGGTTATTGCAAAGTTAACCTATCTTTTTACAATTAACCAAACTGTAGTATTTAATGTCCTACAATTTATTTTGCTATTAGATTCCCCCCCCCCATGTCTTTTGTGGATGATTCGAAAGTAAATGTCAAGCACCTACAAAAGAGGGGCAAAATTATAATGCATACAGCTCACTTCACAAGAGCATTATAAATTATGCTTTTGTCCCATCTGAGAAAAAAGAGGGAATGATGACAAAAAACCAGGACCCTCCAACCTAACACTTTATGCCACAGGTTCATGATCAAGAAGTGCCGAGGGGAAACCTCAGGAAAATGTGTTTTCCAGACAACGGGCTTTGGTTGACTTAAAGCACAGTGATGCGTTCGCTGTTAAGAAATCATTTCTCAAAGCAGAGGTCAGCAAACTATGGCCACAGGCCAAATTCATCCCATCACCTGTCTTTGTAAGTAAGCTTTCTTGGAACCCAACCACATTCCTTCACTGATATACTATCTGTGGCTGTCTTCACACTACAACCACAGAGATGAGTGGTTGTGATGGAGACTGCATGGTCTGGGAAGTCTACAATACTTACTGTGTGGTTCCGGAAAAATAGAGTTTTTTCCAACCCCTGTCCCAAAGGGTAGAAGTAAATGGCCTCCTTGGTGTCTTTGGCTTAGCTTTGGGTTTCATCACTCCAGCGGCGAGAGCAGGCAAGGAAAGTACACATCTACCCAGGAGGAACACGGAACCACTTCTCCTGAAGACTGACCTCTAGCAGAACAGTCCGGGGTCCCCCACCCAAGGCTTGCTCGATGTAGGAAGCTCCTGCCATGAGGGTACAGCTCCAGTCAGCCCTCATAAGAGAAAAGGAGGTACAAGAAAAACTTGGGAAGGAAACATACCCCCAGTGAACTAGCAGGTGTGGTAATTAGCTGGATTACCTTATTGCCACACTTCTGAGGTCCATTCTTAATTCCTCACAGGTGGGTAGCTCCCCTACCTCAGACAGTACGTATTTTCTTCATTTTATGCTGTCTTTTGAGCCGTTTCCCAGAGAATGAATCGATTAACAGCTATGTGCATAAAGATAATAAATGGAACAACCTCAAAAACTTCACCTTTCCCCTCTCCACATCCAAAACTATTCCTTCTAACACTTTGACCCTTTAACTATGGGGCTGTAGCCCATCATATCAGCAATCCTTCTTATCAGGGTGAACTTCTGTATGTGTGTGTTATATTAGGGGCTGGAGAAAAGAGGAGGGTTAATTACCCTCCCCCTAAAAGCCAACTCTGGTTATATCTCTACCTGCCTTGATATCATAAATTGTTCTGAAAAAGAAAGGTCTAATGAGAATTGCCACTAATTCTACGGCCATCTTAAAGATTTGCTGTGCACACAGAAGATTAAAGAAATAATGCAATGCAGAAACCTATTTAATTTCTTTAATCCAGTATATTAGGCAGCCATTGCCACAATAGTGCTGCATAACAAGCAACCCCAAAATTCCATGGGGAATGCTTACAGCATGCAATTACTCTGACACTTATAAGTCTGCAGGTTGATAGTAATTTGGCTGACTTAGGCTGGACTAAGTCAGGCACCTCTGTTTCAGGCTAAGGATTGGCTGAGCTTGGCTTTTGGGCTCAGGTCAGCCTTTGGAGTATTCATTCTGAGGCCCAGACTGAGAAGGAGTAGGCCACCCAGGGGAAGCTCTTGCACATGCCTATTTCAAGCCTCTGCTCATGTCAAGTCTGCTAATATCCTATTGGCCAAAGCAAGACACATAGCCAAACCCTAGTCGAGGGGCAGGGAAGTATATCCCTCCTAGTATGAGGCCATGTCTTGAGCATAGGTGTGTAATTCGACTGCCTTCTCACAATCCATTAGCTTTCTGACACTCCTTCCATCCCGCTCTGACCCCACCAATATTCCAACTATCATCCCAGCAGTTCCCAACATTTTTCAACCATAGGACTCTCTTCTGACTCATATCTAGCAACATCAGTCCCATGGAATTATACTCCATGCTAACCTATACACAGTTGATCATATGTGTAACTACAGCATGAGGCTTGGTTTCCAAACACAGTGCACACCAGATTCTTTCTGCCACAAGAGAAAAAGAGGAGGGAATCTCTGAGACCTCATCCTCTCTAAACATGCATGTACTTTATGTAATGTTACCAGAAAGAATCTGAAATTGCAAGTCTAGCCTCACACAGCATATGAACAATTTTCCAAGACTGCCAAGAAAGGATACGGAAACCCCATACAGATGATGTGTCCTCTTTTGTGGTTTGCAAAGCCATGTCTTGGCTCTTGCAGCTGTCATCAGGCAGTCTGTGCTGACTCATTAGAGTAGATTTACTTCAGTAATTGTGCAGCTCTCCTCTTCAGCAGCAAGAGTCTCAGGAACCTGGCCTGGGAGCTGAGCTGGGTTGTGAGAGGGAGATGTCAGCTTCTTTATCCTATGTTCCATGCTCAATTCCAAGATCTAAGAGGTGGCATCTGAGGTGAAAGTGAATTGAGAGGCAAGCCAACAATCCATGGTGTCAACTGAACTGGCTGATTATAGAGGCAGAAAACAAGGCCTAGCTATACAAAGATATCTCAGCAGAGCAGCCAGGTCTAGGACACAGGGGAGGAGGAGGCACCACCTGGAGGGAGCCCTGTGGATCCTAGGGCCCTTGACGTTGATTGTGAGTCAAGAGAATCTGGGTCAGTTTAGACCAGTTAGGAGCCACCAGGTTGCACTTGGGAACGCCACAACTTAGACTTGCAATCATTGCATAGTTAATGTAAGGGGTTATTTTAGATTAGAATATTCTTTCTTGGGATGCCTGCATGGCTCAGTTGATTAAGCGGTTACCTTTGGTTCAAGTCATGATCCCAGGGTCCTGGGATCAAGTCCCGAATTGGGGTCCTTGCTCAGCGGGGAGTCTGCTTCTCCCTCTGTCTGCCTTTCCCCTGCTCGTGCTCTCTCTCTCTCTCTGACAAATAAATAAATAAAATCTTTAAAAAAAAAAAACATTCTTTTTTTTTTAGAAAGATTTTATTTGTTTATCTGAGCAAAAGAGAGCACAAGGGGGGAAGGGACAGAGGCAGAGGGAGAAGCAGACTCCCTGCTGAGCAAGGAGCCCGATGCGGGATTCGATCCCAGGACCCTGGGATTATGACCTGAGCCGAAGGCAGACAACCAACCAACTGAGCCACCCAGGTGCCCCTAGATTAGAATATCCTAAAGCATGTTCTAGAGGACATAGGTTTTGTGGTATGCTAATGGATATTACATGAAACAGTGTTCCACAGACAAGCGAGCTGTAGAAAACCCTGTTAGATGAGTTAGAGGGATTTCCCGTCAGGACTTTGCAGCTCCTTTATAATAACAATATTTATTGTAAGTCTCTAAGAGTGATATATAGTTCATAGCACTTTTTAAACTGATTATGAAAGCCACCTTTTTTTTTTTTTTTAAGTAGGCTCCACACCCAGCATGGAGCCCAACACCAGGCTCGAACTCATGACTGTGAGATCAAGACCTGAGCTGAGACCAAGAGTAGGACACCTAACTGAGCCACCCAGGCCCCCCTGAAACCCACCTCTTTTGGACATTTTGGCAAAACACACTTTTAGGAAGCATGGATATAGTGACATAAATCAGTTAAATTTGCTTTCTACTTATAAATTGTACAGTACCAGAGTCATTACAAAAAGATTTAAGTATAACAAATTATATTGTCACCAACTTAACTGTTTTACTTACTTCACCTCTCATTATTTTCTTCTCTTTTTCCAAAATCTCTAAGGGACAATACTTTAGTATGATTAACATCTGTATTTCCTCATACCAAACATCCCATAGTCTCTCAGAAACATCTATTTCCCTTTAGAAGGTTAATGATTTATTAAAGCAAGAGTGCAAAAAGAAAAACAGTTAATATTCAGCTTTGGAGTTTTGTAGCAACTTAATGGTTTATAAAAGCAAGGTTTTTCAAGAGAAAAGGAATTTTTTAAATCTCTTTAATTCCTATTAACTTGCTAAGGGCTAAGCCTACGTGAATAAGATCATACAGTTTCTTCTACAACTGTGCTTCTCAAACCTCAATATAAACATAAGTCACCAGGGGATCTTGTTAAAAAGGCAGCTTCTGGTCCATTGGGTAAGTAGGGCCTGAGATTCTGCATTTTAATAAGCTCCCAGGTAGTGCTGATGCTGCCAGTCCATGTAGGGTGGGGATCACCATAGGGAGGTTACTCCACACACATTTGATGACTCACTATGATGCTTGCTGCCCCAGGGGAGAAAGAAGGTAAGATGGCAAGGAAGTGGGAAACACAAAGTTTTCCCCTTCCAACCTGAGGGATGGAGGAAGGAAGAAAGGAAACAGAGGAAGCAAGATGCACATCAGTCTCCCTTATTTGGATTGGAGACTCAGAGAACAGAGGTGTATTAGGAAGGGGTTGAGGGAATTTACAAAAAGGAAAAGACTTCTATCCAGCTTATGGTTTCCAGCACTGGAATGAAAATACACTGGTGTGAGCATCCCTGAGGAAAGGTTTTAGTTAACTCTCCAAAGCTGCTGCCTTCTGGTCCCATAGATGGTACCCAAAACTCCCCAAAGCCCCTGAAAGTCAGCCTGGGGAGTTTCACAGAAGCAATCCCAGCCAGGCTTCAGGGGTACCCACAGCACAGCAAGAATGAGGGCAGGGCTAAGGTAACAGGGAAACCTGCCAAACCATTGCGGTTCAGCAGTGGACACCAGCTGAACACTCCTCTGGAGGAGCTAGTTAACCTTGGAGTTCTCCAAGCTGGGGAGCAGCCCAACACAGCCCCTCTGCCACAGTGATGGGAGCAGTTCCAGAAAACAGCGCAGTCCAAGAATTCCATCCCCGCCGCCCCCCCGCCGCCGCACCAACCAGCCAAGGTCACGTATACGACAACACCTAATGGATCCACCACCACTTTAGAGAGGCACAATGGGTAGGGACAGGAAGACAGTGTCTATGCAAAGAAAATAAGCATAAACTTATAGAGACTTTAAATTACTGAGTCGGACTAAAATTATTGAGTCGGACTAAAATTATTCCATTGGACTAAAAATTAGGATCCAGCAGTGTGGATCAGATCAGTTAATTAGAAATAAACTACCTACTCTCTGCATGTAAAACATAGTCCCATCTACAGACATATGCAACCCTCATCCATTTTAATATGGCCTGGACTCACTAACACAGCGTTCAACTGTGATTTCAGATTTGTTGATACTTCCTACTCTCAGCCATTTAGAGGTATGAAACACCTCCAAGGGTTAATTTCCTCTCATCTAAGTTATCCTTCTTATATGGAGCTTCAGACAACTGACCCTAACTTTAGCTCTTTTCTCTTCCTCAACTATTGTTTATGGGTGTCCTGACACCCTGAGGAATGTCCTCAAGGGAAACGCTTTCTTGAAAGAATGCATAACCCGAGAGTGGGCATTAAATGATTAAATAATACTATCGCTGATCTCCCTCTAAACTCACGCTGCCAGGAAGAAATGTGGAGGTGTTCTCCAAGAAGGTCCCTTGGTACCACCCATGAGGAACATGCTTTCCCTTGGATCCCAAACTGGAAGTGATTGGACCTACCAAAGGGATTCGCCAGAAGGAAAAATTTCCCAAACCACAGCAGATAGAGAGCACGGATTACTGCAAGATACCGGCGCTTGTGCCAGACACACTCACGCTGTCCTGAATCCTGAAGTGATAGCAATGCTTCTGAGCTAGAAGCACCGCAGGGCTTAGAGGGGAGGATTTCTTGGGATCTCTGTGATGAATCGCCAATGGAAACTTCACCCTCGGCCCCACTTCCATTCCCAAGAGAATCACTGGCACAGGGAGCCACTGTTACTGATTTTGATGGGAAGTGTTTTATCTTTCAAGTTACTCAGACTCAAAAATAAATGCATGAATTAATGAATGAATACATGAATAAATAAATACACAAATAAAGTTGAGAGACACTACATCAGAAAAACAAGAGCTGCTGTGTCAAGAACCCAAATAAAGGCTAATACTTTATAGAGTGTGTTGGAGGGACATAAAGCACTCTATAAAAATTAGTTGAAAAGGAGATAGTGTTTTTAACTAGTTTATAAGCAAAGACAAAAAGATCTATCAGTGATTAATAATAAAAAGCGCGAAGCTAACATCCGGGGAGAGACGGGGTATACAAACAAAATCTACCCAAATACGTGGTAATTACTCTCTGGGCCACAATGATAAGGGCTAATCACCTGCCCGTTCGTGGGTAGAAGATAGATCTGTTGTGAGATGGGTCTCTGTGTAAGCACATGGTTAACCGTACCTGGTTCTCAGCACAGAATATGATTTCAGGAATTTACAATAAAACCTTTTATCATCTTCGTAAAATTTGGGTATAATCTTATAGATCTAGACATGCACTGAGCAGATCCTGCCTATTCGCAGAGTCAAGATTATGGTGCCCTAAGTGGAAGGAATCAGACAACATGTCCCCGCTAGCAAA
The DNA here is from genome assembly GCF_037043125.1 of Eumetopias jubatus. Classification (NCBI taxonomy): domain Eukaryota; kingdom Metazoa; phylum Chordata; class Mammalia; order Carnivora; family Otariidae; genus Eumetopias; species Eumetopias jubatus. Next base: position 127,631,457 of record NW_028274807.1, on the reverse strand, counting down.
TTCTCTCATTGTGAGCTACCTGCATCAGATGCATGTGGCATCAATGTTTATTTCCTCTAAGTGAGTGGTACACTCCTATTGCATAAGAAGCTGGACCCTCTTCCTTCAAAATGTGTCAGAAACCATCAAACAAAGGTTAAACAAGTGTCTTTATGCCCCAGCCCAACAAACACTCCAGGCCCCCTTGATATAGGCAGACAGGCTATATCACAGGCCTGCAAACAGACAGAGGTTTTCTCCCTTGACTCATTGAGTGTCCTCATTTGCTTTTCTAAATCATACTCGCTGGTTAAGGCTCAGATCATATTTCACTTCCTTAAAAAAAACCTTCCTTGGCCACTCAAACCTTCATTGATCTCTCCCTTCACTGAAGCTTCTGGAGCAAGTATTGATTGTACCATAATTGCAGTATTTAATCATGCACTGCCTTGTTTTCCTTAAGTTTTTTTTTTTTAATACTAGGGCATTTTCCAAAAAGAATTTGAAGATTGCACTATGAAAGGGCTTGTCAAATAAAGGATTAAGTTCCAGGTTTTTTAATAATCTGTTTAGGAAATGTTCTTCATCAGGAGCCCCATTGTTTCCTAATCTTACCAGGGCAGTGGCCCTTAAAATGCTGTAAATCAAGGTAAGTGCCTCAGAAGAAGCTCGTGCTCCCCGACAGCCCCTTAGCTTCCTGATGAGTCCACCACCCCACTGTGGCACACCACCACTTACCCCTGCTCCTGACTCACTCAGCTTGCCTCTCTGACTCCTGCTTTTCTCCTCCACCCACTAGCCTGGGCATTGCCTTTTTTCATTAAGAGGAAACTTGCCTCTGCTTCAGACCCAGATTTCTTCTTTTAGGGCCAAGCTTCAGACTGTCCAGGTTAGATGTCTCCTTAGCAGACACACCTGGGAGAACCAGCTTTTGGCCGCTGTTCTAACATCTCCTAATTGATAACCTTGGTTCAACGGGCCACTGTGGGCCATTCGGCAGCTCTCTGCTGCCCCCTCCTGGCAATTTGTGGCATTATGTCAGCTCGTTCAAGGAACTCTTCCAGGTGCCTTACCTTAACTCTTTCAATTCTAGCAAAAATCCTCTGGATTTGGCATGCCTGACGACAAAATGGTCACTTAGTATCTATCACATGAGAGAATTTTTACATTGCACTACTGTTTCTTTGGCATTTACTTGCCTATCTCACATGTAGCCACACAATCAGCTAGCCTTGCCTTTATTAGATGCTGATAGACCCAAAAAAAGAGAGAGATGCTGATAGATCCAAAAGGCTCTCCGAAAAAGCCAACCATCTATACAAGACTTTTATATACATATATATATATATACACACATATATATATTATATTATAGGAAGTTGGAAATGTTACTCTCTGTGGGGCACTGAAATTTTAGGCCAAGTCATTATACTGCTCTTTTTTTCTGATTCGTCATCACACGATAACAGAGTTAGGTCTGATGTATACAATGGTAATTCTCAAAGATTCACTTATGTAAGAATTGCCAGGTTAGCCAGTTAAAAATTAAAATTTCTGGATCTCACCCTTCACTCTAATTTTCCAGGGGGGGGCCAAAGATCTATACATTTAACCAGCACCAAGCAATTCTAATGCAAATGGCTCATGAGAAACACTGGTCTGCTAGCCCGATTCTATTTCTATATATTCTATTCCTTGATTCAGCCAAAATCACACACTCTAAGCCTTAGAAATAGAATACCAGCCTAACAAGGACCCAGGGTAAAAACAAACTTCTGAGAATAGCCATCTTTTATAAGCACAATAATCACAATTCTCTACTTCCTGTGTGATGATAGCAATGCCCAAAATATGCCTAACACCAGCATCTGATGTAAGAGAGACTGCTGTAATTTAATAACTCTCTTCCATAATTTATCACCCTGGACCCCGCAGCACACAGAGATGATGAATAACTGAGTCAGCAAATATTTTAGTGCCCAGGAGACAAGTAACTGCTATTTAGAGGGCACTGTGATGTCCTTCCTTAGGCCTAGAGACATGAACTCAGGGAGGGTTTATTTTTAATTGTTGTTTACTTACTCAGATGAAGACATATCAGAATAACTGGGCTCCCTAGTATTGTTAAAGCGAACACCAAAGAGCAAGATAGCTTCCTCAGCTTGCTGGAAAGGTCCTTTCACGGCATTTCCAATGGAATGCTTGAGGGCAGGGATTCTCTAACCAATTCCTGCATCGGAATCCCAGGGGCTCTTGGGAAAATGCAGAATCTGATTCAGCAGGTAGAGGGTGGAGCCCGAGAGTCTGCACTTTTGCTGAGTTCGAGTTCGTGGTGGGGATTCCAGTGCTGCTAGTCTACATACTGAGTAGGAAGGCTTTCGTTGGGGCTCTGCTCTGGAGGCAGGCTGCCTGCCTTGGACTCCTGGTGTTACCACTTCACCGAGTGACTCTGGACAAGTTGAACTTTGAGCCTTAGTTTTGTCATGTGTAAAAGCACCTCCCTCAAAGGGTAATTGTGAGAACTGTAAAGCACTGGTCCGTGGAGACCTTCCAATACACACTGCTTATCATTGCTGTGTGACCACATGGCTTCGCGGAGCCCCGGTGGCCACAGTCAGCACAGTTCTCAGACATTGTTCCCATCCTTTCTGGGTCATCTTCCACCCTTCCTCTACATTCTGCACTGCCCCCACACTGTCTTGTGTTATGGAGGCAACAGGAGGTGAGGTGAGGAGATGGAAGGGAGATCTGAAGATGGAGGAAGGAACCATGAGCCCAGGAATGCAGCTTTAGAAGCCAAAACAGGTAAGAGACAGATTGTCCCCAAGAGCCTCCAGAGAGAGTGCAGTCCTGCCAGCACCGTACCTTTAGCCCAGCAAAGCTGACTTTGGACTTGCAGCCTCCGGAACTGTGAGGGAATAATATAAATTATTATTTAACTGGCTCCTCGCTGTATTTTTCCTATTTCCTCAGGGCCTCACCAGGAATGTTCCCTTCTTTCTCATCCTATTAGAATGCAAATTTCTTAAGGACGACGATCCTGTCTAACTGTATCTCTGGCAGCTGGAACAGTGCCTGGCACACAGTAGGTGCTCAATACAAACTGGTTGAATGAACGACCTTTAGCTATCTCCTCATCATTCCCTCTCTTCAGGAGCCAGAGTACAACCCCGAGTTCAACAGTACCTTTTTGACCCAAAACTCCACACTACGGATGCAACTGGATTCCAGGACGTGAATACAGGCAAAACCATTTCCAATTAGCCACTGACAAAACAGCACAAAGGAAGGGTGAGCTCTTGCGTTTGTAGAAACGTCTAACATTTCTGGACATGAGAGACTCCATTGGAAGCTCTGTTCTTTCCAACTAAGACTTCTGAATTGGGCCAAAAGTGGCAAGTTCATAGAATTTCAACAGAGCAGCTGGCTAGTTTGGATCATATGAGGGCAGGAAAGATAACTGGTGCATACCAGGGACAGTTTTGTTTGATAGCACCAATAAAATAATCAATAGGATAGTAATCAGAAACTGCTCAACCGGTCAGCACCAGATTAGCAGTGTGTTGTTTTTTTTTTCTGTTCTCTTTTTTATCTAAATTATGGAATTACCCCTTCCCTTCCTTCTTTTCATAAAAATCCCTTGATTTCTCCCACATGAGCAGGACACGTTTCTGGTTACTCTGGAATTTGCGTGCCCCAAATTACAATTCTGAGGCCCCAAATAAAGGCCTTTGTTCCTTTTCAGTTTTGCCTCCCCTTCTCTGTTAACACTCTTAAAAGCAGCAAGTCATCACTGGAAAGGGAGAAGAAATGACCATCTGTTGATCACAGATGAGGAGACTACATCAGAGAGGTTAAGTAACCTGCCCACGGTCCCAGAACAAGGATTCTTCTTCAGGGTTGCATAACCAGAAAGTTGTTACTATCCCAGTGGTTCTAAGGTTGTGCTCCCCAGACCACCAGACCCCACTCTAGACCTATGGAACCAGAACTTCTGGGGGTGGGCTCGGGGTCTGTGTTTTAACAAGACCTCAGGGGACCATGTGTTCCCCGAAGAGTGAGAGCCACAGTCCTCTGTCATGCTGCTCACAGTGTCTTCAAACCTACTCTTGGGAATTTTTTTTTTTTTAAGATTTACTTATTTGACAGACAGAGACACAGCGAGAGAGGGAACACAAGCAGCGGGAGTAGGAGCCCAATGCGGGGCTCAATCCTAGGACCCTGGGAATCATGACCCGAGTCAAAGGCAGATGCTTAACTGACTGAGCCACCCAGGCGCCCCCTCTTGGGAATATTTAAATATTAAATCAGAGGATCCCATAGTTACCCTAAAAAGTATAGACTTGCATGATGCATAAAGCTAGGAGTAAAGAGAGAAAGGATGAGCACTTGTCACAGGAAGGAAGTTTGAGAGAAAGCCAAAAAATGACCCCCTCACCCCCAACCCTTCTCCCACCCACCATGGTCCACAGACAGCTCAGCACAATGCGGGCCAGATCCCTGAGGCCTGAACAGGTCACCAGAGTGAGGCAAAGTCTTGAACTACAGGGATGCTTTGAGGAAGAAAATGAACCAAGATCATCTTATGAAGGAAGACAGCCGTTATTTTATATTAACTATTTTATATGAAAGGAAATAAAGGGGGAAAGTGGAATCTTGGCAATATTAAACAGATCAGATATATACTTAAGGACAGGAGAGGGAACATAAAATTTAAAAAGAAACATCGTATCTGAAGGTGACGTGAAGTTTAGGATTGTCTTTAAAATACTATTGCAAAATAAGGGGGGGTGGGGAGTAAGCAGGCCAAGATTGGCAAAATGTTGACAAGTCTTCAAACAGAGTAATGGAAGTTCATGGTAATTCTCTCTACTTTTGTGTGTATTTGAAAATTTCCCACAATAAAAAAGTATTTTTAAGAAAGGATGATACAATGGGTTAGCCTGGTGATGGGTATTGAGGAGGGCACATTCTGCATGGAGCACTGGGTGTTATGAACAAACAATGAATCATGGAACACTGCACCAAAAACTAATGATGTAATATATGGTGATTAACATAACAATTAAAAAAAAGCTTAAAAAAAAGGATGATACATTCACAGTGCTCAGATAAAAAGAATATGTGAACATGTCAGCCCTCTGAAGGCATCTGCTGAAACAGGGAAGAGCCTAGAAGTTTCAGGAACTTATAAGACAACTACTCCATGGTTTCGATCTCAAGATAGGAGCTGGAGTCAGTCTCACTCATAGGTTCCGGAATGTTAGCAAGAAAACTCATTGACCCTAAGAAAGAAAAATCCCCATATTCCTACATTCAAAGATTGGCTGGCAATCTTTAAATGTGACATACTTATACTAAAAAATTATTTATTATTTATCTAAAATTCAAATTCAACTTGGTGTCTTGTATTTTTATTTGCTAAATCTGGCAACCCTACCAGTATTCTATTATCTAACTAAAATTTGACACCATGATCAGAGGTTGATTCAAGTACATTTTCTATCTCAATCCATGTCACCTTCCTCTCTTTACTGCTCATCCTCTATTTCTCCCCTTCCTTTCCAATACATTTTCATGCACTTTTTTCTTTCCTGATGTTCTTATCAGATGGTCAATTTCCTCCATGGTAAAGCTACTTTACTCACACAAATGAGGGGAACATTTTCTCAAAATGATACCAATTGGGGATAAACCCAGATTCAAAACAAAGTCAAGTTAACCTCTCACTGGTGTTGGCATTGTCTGAATAACTGCATTTCTTTCCCGTACTGGAAACCCAAAAGTCAAGAATTTAGAAAAATCCAGGGGGAAAAGTGAGAGAACAGAAAAGAGAGAGCCAGTTTGTCCCCGAATCCCACCCCCTACCACAGAGAGAAATATTTTTCATCTAGCTGTTTGCGCCTTAAGAAGTGAATCTAGGAGGTGCCTGGGATCCCAGGGTCCTGGGATGGAGCCCCGCAACATAGGGCTCCCTGCTCAGCAGGGAGCCTGCTTCTCCCTCACCCACTCTCCCTGCTTTTGTTTCCTCTCTAGCTGTCTCTCTCTCTGTCAAATAAATAAATTTTTTTAAAAAGAAGTGAATCTAGATAATTGGTCATATTTTAAAAGAAAAGACAAATTTTATTTTGCAGAAGTTTTTTTTAAGGGCAGGAGAATCAAGAGTAAGAGATAATACATAGAGCTCTTTTGCTGACATTTTGTAAAAGCAAAGAATTTCACAAGTGTTCTAATTAGTCCTCAACCCCCGTAGGTGGTGGGTGGCATGACTTATTATCATACATTTACAAAGAGAGAAACGGGTTCAGCAGGGTGGGGAGGGGCTAACTGGGATTCTGGAGATAGGGTTGGGGATGTGAGAAGCCGCGCTCTGGGTCTGAAGAGGAGCATGCAGGCCCTAGTGGACCTCTGTAATCACTGGAACAGCATGGTGTCAGGATGCATTCCTGAGGAATTTTTTGTTTGCAGGTGATAGAGAACAAGACAGACAGTGAATTTTCTGGATCTCAAGACTGAAATGCCCAGGAGTTGTCTAGCAAGTCAGGCATGACTTGCTCCAGGGTCTAAAACTACCTCCCACGTCTTGGCCTTTTTCTCTCCATTTCTTAGCTTTCACTTCCTCTGTACTAGTGGCTCCTCAGAGCTGATTACTCTTTATGGCTTTTAGCTGGCAAAAAAGCTCCAGCTTTTGCATACTTCCAGGTTTAAGGCCTGCAAGAAGTAAACAAACAAAAAAGGAACCCTTTCCTAAAAGAACCAGAAACATTCCCTTTGAGAAGCATTGGCTGTCCTTGGGTTGTGACTCCGTTTCCTAACCAATTTCTGTAGACCAAGAAATGCAACTGATGGATTGGCTTAAAACACTGGCCAAGAATGGGCCACCCTGAAGCACACGGCCCCAAATAGGATAAATTCCTCAAGTGACTGTTTCCTGCCTTGTGATCAAATCTCTGGATTCTGATAGGTAACATAACAAACTAGCATTTCTTAGACCATCCTCTTCTAGACCTTTCTCAGGTAGGTCTACCTACCTCCTGTGAATGAGAAGAAGGCTCTTTGGGGTCCCTTCAGAAGAGTCTGTGCCTATAGATATCAGCTCCCACTCCTCAGAAAAAGACTCAGAAGTGAGACAGCCTGAGAACAAGAAAGGAAAAGTCAGGGACATCAAGGACTGACACATCCAAAGCATACCATGAGTATTCTTCAAACCCCGGCTTCTGCAGTATATACTACAAGGAGCCATGAGCAAGAGCTAGATAGAAAACAGGATGGAATGAGATAAAATCCAGAGGCTATGTAAGAGATCCCAGTTATATCGCCGATACTGAGAGGCCAAACCGAGCTACAGGAATAGCTTTTCAATTCCCTGAGAAGAGAATCTGTAGGTTACCTGAGGGTAACCTGTGGCTGCCACAGGATTATGGGTAAGACCCACACTTTTTCTTTATCATCTTCTCAGTCCCCTTTCTGTAATTTGACTCTATGCTGACTGGCCATACCCAAGTGTGAATCCAGTGAATAGATGTAGTAGCTATGTATTATTGTTAATCCATCCAAGATCTATTTCCACTACTTTTTTTCTGGTAAAAGCATCATTTTTTAAAAAAATAGATAACCATCCACTCTCAAATTTAGTGTGGTTTGAACGGGGTAGAACCAACTCCCCATCTCTAGAGACAGTCAAATCAGAGAATTTCATGGCCATTGGCACATGAATGCTTCAAAACAGACCCATGAGATTTAACCACAGGACTGGAAACACTAGAAAACTTCTTTTAGTCCTGGGGTGGCTAAGAGAGGAGGTAAATCTGGTCAACATGCCACCACTTAAGAGACTCTTCCTGTGAATAATGTTAACATGAAGAAAGGCAGATCTAAGAAAAGGAGAGAAAGAGATTCCTGGCTACATGACCTGGTTACTTGGATCCAGCCATGTTGAAGCCAACTATGAAAGCTAGATTTTTTTTTCGTTTAAATTTCTGTTTTGCTAAAACCAGTTTGAGTTGGTTTCTGTTGTGTGCAACAAAAAGACATCCAACCAGGGCCACTGCCAGCTCACACACACGGATGTAAAAATTAGCCCTGAGGGCTTCGTGCTGAGCAGATCAATAGCACACCTGTGCACATCGGAAAAAGTCTCCCTTTCCTCTAGGCACATGGAGTCCAAATTAACTCAGCTGGTGGAGTGTGGGCCAGATTTCAGCCACTTCTCACCCTCTCAGCTGAGCAGCTTTGCATTCTGTTCTAGCTGCATATATTCATGTGGCAGTTCTGTGCCTGGTTAATATACAAAAATTTGGAACTTATTAACTCAATTTAATCTCTTAGTGACAAAGGCTTTGGTTGGTTGTGTTAGGACATGTGACTCACCAAGGAAGACACAGGCAATTAGGGCATAACCAATGCACCAGTTACCAATTCACACAGTAAGTGCTCAATAAATGACTGAACCTTATCATTATAAAGAGATTAGACCCCTTGGATATTGACAGCAACCTCGATTGAATATTAGAAATAGAAAAGGCTCTCTGTCTAGTGGCTGGTTTAGGACCCCTGGCCAAAGATAAAGGTGAGCATCTAGAATCTGCCAGAATGGGCCAGCAGAGCAGATCATCTTAAGAACTGGGTGGTATGGGGGCACCTGGGTGGCTCAGTCGATTAAGCATCCAACTCTTGATTTTGGTTCAGGTCATGATCTCGGGGTCATGAGGTCGAGCCCTGAGTCAGGATCCACGCTGAGCATGGAGTCTGCTTAAGTGTCTCTCTCTCTCTCTCTCTCCCTTTCTCTCTCTCTGCCCTTCCTATCTTCCCTCCCCATGCTTGCATGCTCTCTCTCTAAAAAAAAAAAAAAAAAAAAAAAATGGGTGGTATGTGGAAAGAAGCTTTCCCCAAAGACTGACTCTGTGGTTATAAAACATGCCCTCAAATTTTTGAAACTCCTCCCTTCAGAAAGTAAAGCCTAATTCCCCTCCCCTTGAATGTGAACCACTCTTGGTGATTTGTTTCTAACAAATAAAATGTAACAGAAATGACAGCTTATGACTCAGGGACTCAATCTTAAAAAGGATGCCTGACTCTCTCTTGGAGACTGGGGCAGCACTGAGCCCGAATGTTGGGCTACTAATGGGCCAATCCTCCTGCAGGGGCCAAAACCTGGTAGAAATATCAGCTTCGCCACTCCGCCAGGCTTCCTTCTGCAACAGGCGTGGGTCACGCTCTCGCTCGCTCTCTTTCTGCTGCCATCTTGGTTCCGCGTTCCCCTCACAAAATGCCTGGTGAAGCCACAGAAACCGTCCCTGCTACAGAGCAGGAGTTGCCACAGCCCCAGACTGAGACAGGGTCTGGAACAGAATCTGACAGTGATGAACCAGTACCAGAGCTTGAGGAACAGGATTCCACACAGGCAACCACACAACAGGCCCAGCTGGCAGCAGCTGCTGAAATTGATGAAGAATCAGTCAGTAAAGCAAAACAGAGCCGGAGTGAAAAGAAGGCACGGAAGGCTATGTCCAAACTGGGTCTTTGACAGTTTACAGGGGCTACAAGAGTCACTATCCGGAAATCTAAGAATATCCTCTTTGTCATCACAAAACCAGATGTCTACAAGAGCCCAGCTTCAGATACCTACATAGTTTTTGGGGAAGCCAAGATCGAGGATTTATCTCAGCAAGCACAACTAGCAGCTGCTGAGAAATTCAAAGTTCAAGGTGAAGCTGTCTCAAACATTCAAGAAAACACACAGACTCCAACTGTACAAAAGGAGAGTGAAGAAGAAGAGGTTGATGAAACCAGTGTAGAGGTTAAGGACATAGAATTGGTCATGTCACAAGCAAATGTGTCAAGAGCAAAGGCAGTCCGGGCCCTGAAGAACAACAGTAATGATATTGTAAATGCTATTATGGAATTAACAATGTAACCATCTGAAAACGAGGACTTTTTTTGGTGTTTCAAAAGAATAACTGCAGCTTGGTTTGAAATTTGTACTGTTTCTATCATTAATAAAGTTATGGCTTCCTGTTGGATGAAAAAAAAAAAAAGAAATATCAGCTTCCTCATCAGACTCCAGGGAGACTGAGGACACTAAACTGCACCAGGAGGAGTTGTCTGGAGCTGCCAGACACAGGGACAAAGGGAGGGATTGAAATCACACCCAATGGCAGACCTAAGGTCTTAGTATAGTGCACAAGACAAGAGATGAAAATCAGAGCTGGAAAGGCGTGTGTAATTGCAACCGAACACACAGTAACATTTCAGGGTGAAGGCTTGAAGAGGAGGAACATGAATCTGGCAGAGCCCCCTGGGCTGGCCATGGGAGGAGGGGCTAGACAAGCCAAGGTAGAGGCTTAGAGTAGACTGGGGATTTTCTAAACCTGGATGCACAAGAGTAGCATTCTAAAACATAAATTACCAGGGCCCTTGGGTGGCTCAGTCAGTTAGGCATCTGCCTTCGGCTCAGGTCATGATCCCAGGGTCCTGGGATCGAGCCCAACATCAGACTCCCTGCTCAGATGGGAGTCTGCCTCTCCCTCTGCCTGCTGCTCCCCCTGCTTGTGCTCTCTCACTCTCTCTGACAAATAAATAAAATCTTAAAAATAAATAAAACATAAATTACCGAGCCCCACCTCCAGAAATTCTTATTCTAATGTCCCAGGAGGAAACTGACAATCTGCACTTCTAACTAGTTCCCGAGGCGTTGCTGATGTTCCTGGTGTACTTTGAGAAGAGGCTATGCCAGGCAGAAGGGTTGGAATTCTGCAGGGTTTTGAGTCCAACTCTGACGCAGCAGGAAGAGCATGTAGAGGAGATACCTTTGAGCAGACAGCCATTCGTGTTCCCTGAATCTAATTAGATATCTGCTTGTCCCACTGCTACGTCCCCTGGAAAATTTCTTAAGCCCCACACTCTGCTCTGTGCTACTCCTCTCACCACTGAAAATGCAATCACTGTGAAGTAATTGCTATCATTTACTGAGCAGCCACTGTGGATTCATTGGCAGCATACAATTCGGACATCAAACTTAGTAAGGGGAACACTCTTATTACCTCCAATGTACAAACGAAAACCCAGAACTGACAAAGTTTGGTTAACTGGCCCCAAATCATTCAGGGGGTTGGAATAAAACTTTAGCAGTCATCCTAACTGTCTAACAGTGAGAGAGGTCTGTCCCTTAGGAAGCAGGAACCCCAAATTGTCCCACAGTAAAACAAAATCCATCAGGCAGCAAAGTACCACATAATGAGCTTTTGCAGTCATTATTTTTCAAAGAGAAATGAGACAAGATGGTACCTTGTTTAATGAAAGCTTGGAGGCAATTCATTTCCTTAAAAGCAGAACATAATCGAGATGCTTTTGATATTTCTCTAAGAAGCCCTGCTACAGGGCAACCTTCAAAAAACATCAAATAGAAGTCAGGGGAAATCTCTATGTTGGCTATTCCTTTCCTATCACGTGCACAAATGACTGATCTATAGCTTATTTATTTGCAACTCTGACCCCCAGAGACAAAGCCTATCTGGCTCTGTTTGGTGCTGGGTTCCCTACAGCTGGATAGGAAAGTTGGAAGCAGAAATGTCCAACATATTCTTTCTACGGTCCATATGATAAATACCATGCAGCATTTAAACTCTTCTATTTCAGATAAGTTTTAGAATATTGAACATCAGGTACAGGTTATTTTGTTAAATGAAAAGGATCAGGTTATAACAATCTTTTAAATTATGTTGTAGGCTGATGTCTTGGCTTGGGTTCCCATAGCAGCAGACTCTGCGTCCAGAATCCAAATTCAAGGAGCTTCTTCGGGAGGTGACCACAAGATAACACTGATGGAGGAGAGCGGAAGTGAGACAGGAAAAGGGAAGCAGCCAATGAGGTTTGCTCTGTCATACAAGTTAACGCTGTGGGCAGCCCCACCTAACACTGTTGGGAACTCTGGAGCCAAGGTGGATGGCATCTTGGCTAAGTTCATCCATGGGGGAGGGGTTAAGGAATCTGAGTTATTTAAACAGCAACCTCTGTCCGTTGTTCTTTGAAGGCTGCTCCCCGGGGCAGATATAGATAGAGACTCTGGCTGCCAAAACAGGGGGAACAAAACAAAAAAACAAAAAAACTCAGGGGAAGAGATGCAGATCCTGGCAGTTGGAACCTGGCAGGGATGATACCTTGTTTAATGAGAGCTTGGACGCAATTCCTTTCTATTGTGTGGTGGTAAAGGCTGAGAGAGAACTGGAAAGAGTATCCTGACTGTCTGTGGTCTCTGGATACCCCAGAGCCTAGAGCTCGAGGCAAAAGCTTGGGTGTCACTAGTTTTTCACCAAGTGTGATCCCTGGGAGGAGAGGGGTAAAAGAGAGTGAGGCAGAGAAAGAGTAAGTTAGTGCAAAGGGGCATTTCCAAGCTGGCTGTCACTTGTTAACAAGTGCACTTGATTGCTCGAGCTCGTAAAGCTGTCTCTCCAAAGGGTGTATGAACTACTGCATCACAGGACAGTCTGTGCTGAGGAAGCGAGGAGAAGACTTAGCCCTCAGCCTCTGTATCTTGTTGGTGAAAGGTTTTCCCCATGATGCATTAACTCCTGAACACCTCCAGATTCTGCATGTGGGGGTACCAAGGGGGTCTCATGGCCTCTTATAACTCAAAAGCAAGAGGGAAGCCAAGAGTAGGAGGTGAGAGGCATCCAGCAGGGACAGGAGAGGGACTGCTGGGTGGACCTGAGTGACGTTGATAGAGTCCATACCTCCTCAGCTACTGCAGTGGCAGCCAGGGGAAAAAAGCTGGCCAAGGGCCTCAGAAACAGGAACGGACAAGAGGATCTGAGATGTTGCTTAGATATGCCTGATACATTTTTGTTATGTTTACGTATACTTACGTAAAACATGCACCCACGTGTACAAACACCATCACATTTAACAGACAATAGTTAACAAAAGATGGTAGTAAAGATCCAACCAAATTTAATTCCCTCCTACATTCTTTGATATATGCTTAAGGTTTTATACAATAAAGGTATTTTGACTTTATAATGGGTAAATGTCATGTGGACAATTTTAGAAAGGGAGGCAGAGTAGTAACCATTTCTTTTTCAAAGTAAAACAAAGCTGCAAAAAAATTAGTGTTCTGTGTTTTACTTGATGGGCATGAAGTTGTCTTCTTCAACAAAAGTTTGAATCTTTTAAGAGATTGCTTAGAAAGCATCAATAAGTCATTTTTTTCAATGTGAGAGGTATAATTCTTGCCTTATACTAAAATCAGTTTCCAAATAATTTAAGAATATACCTTGTTTATGTATCTTGCTTCATTTACTCATTCACTCAATTAGCCAATAGTCATTATTCATCAAATACTTTCTGAGCCCTGACAATGGACAAGGTACTTACCAGTCACTGGTGATAACAATAAGAATCAAAAAGAATTGCTACCAGCTAGGGGCCCACACTGGAGTAGGCAAGATCAGTTATGGCAGTAAAAGTTAATACTCACTAACATCCAAACGCTTTCTTAACTTTTTCCAGTCTCCATTGCAATGAAGTGGGGGCCATGTGACTAGTTCTGTCCCATGAACTCTGAGCTGAGGTGTGGTGCGTCTTGCCCGGACTAAGGCAGCAGGCGTGCGATTCCTCCAACTCTCACTACCCCTGGAGTGATGACCCTGGAGGCCACATTTTGCTTGATGACCTAGCTACAAGAGGGTGAAGGACCACCAGACCTGCTCCAGATCTTGCATGGATAAGATATAAATCTTCCTTGTGTTAAGCTCTTGAGATTTCAGAGTTATCACCACACTGTTGCCAAGGTTAGCCTAATACATAGACATATAAACAGTTATGTTGTACCACGTACTAGCATAAACAAGAGGTAAATTCAATGCACTATGAAACAAAGGAAAGATGAATTAACCAAGCTGGAGCTGCCACTTACGCTTGCAATACTAAGTCATAACACCCACGTGGAGGAACAGCTTTCCCCCTGGCCCCGACTGAGTGCAGACCCTTTTCTTTTTCTAGGATCCACAAAAAAAAAAAAAAAAAAACTGACAATCTTCTGGGTTATTGTTATCTAGTAGATATACCAAAGAAGCCCATCCAAATACACTGACACCAAAATCCAAAGAGACCCACCAAGTGATGTGCTTCATTCTGTGAGGTATCTCACTTTAGAAGGCATATCCTGATAAGCCTCAGCCATTGTACTTTTAAATTTTTACAATGCAGCGGACTCCTAAATTTTTGCAGGGCTTTTCTTCTACCCCTACTAAGAGAGGACAACAAGGGCACATGACCTTTGTGATATTTTTCCCCAAAATCCATAACCTCAGTCTAATCATGAGAAAACACCAGACAAACCCAAAATGAGGGGCATTCTACAAAATATCTGACCAGGACTTTTCAAAAGTGTTAAGATTATAAAAACAAACAAAAAAAACAACACAAGGAAAGACTGAGCATCTGTCAGAGACTGAAGGAAACTAAGGAGCCATTATAACTCAAGGCAATATGGTATCTTGAATTGAATCCTGGAACAGAGAAAAAGATGTTAGTGGAAAAATTGGTGACATCTGAATGTCGTCTAAGGTTTGGTTAATAGTGTTTCATCAATGTTTATTGCATAGTTTTGATTAATGTGCCGTGGTTATGCAAGATATTAACATTAGGGGAAGCTGAGCAAAGGGTATACGGGACCTCTCTATATTATCTTTACAACTCTTTTGTAAATCCAAACTAGTAAATGGGTAAAAGTTTGGAGAAAGGAAGCTAGAAAGGGTCTGGTTAATAAGATTGAACATACAGAAAGGAAAAATAAAGGTATCTGTGAGAAAGTCCACGTATGCGTGCGTGTATGTTTTGTCTGTTGGTGAGTCTGTGTGATGCTGTGTGGGTCCGGGTGTGTGTATGTGGTTGGGGGACATCTGGTGTGTGGGGTGTGTGTATATATGTCTCTGGGTGGGTGACTGTGTTTATGTGTGTATATGTTGGAAGAGGGGTGAATTCATATGCACAAGGCTCTACTGTGGGGAATTAACAAGCTAAGGGACTTACATGAGAGTGAGCACAGCCTTAAATTTTGAGCCCCTAGGCACCTTGCTTGCCTCACCCTAAACCCAGTGTTTTAAAAAGGCTGTCAAGAAGAGCAAAAGATCACAGAGGGGGCACCTGGATTTGAACCAGGGACCTCTTGATCTGCAGTCAAATGCTCTACCACTGAGCTATACCCCCTGATGGCAACAGGCTTCACATAGACACTTATTTCCCTTCTATGAGTTACATCATACTTCATAAATACCTTTTACAGCTGAGATTCTTCTTGGATTTAAACTCATCCTCAATTCCCTTTCAGCCACACACCAGCTCCTACTTTTCCCAGAACATGTATGTTCATCCTCTTCCCAGCACCTAAAGCTCAGTGTAATTCTCAGTATAATCTTCCAGTTTTTAAAATACACTACCAACTGCCCAGGAATCTCTGGGCACATCTACAGAGGTTCTCCCCCGCACCCTCACACCGATGAATGTTTAAGTACTGGGTCACCGACGAGTATTGGACGGGGAGGGCACCTTAACCGCGTATCCAGAAACTTCAGAGGTTCAGGTATGACTCTGAAATGATAGGCAAATGTCGTGTGTGTGCACGTATCGGATAGTGTGTATGTTTTCATCAGATTTTCAAAGGGGACTCCATCCAGGATGAACTGTCCCGGTTTACAGTCGAACAACAACAAGGTATTCCAAAGTCCAAAGTTCACCTCTAATACCTCTGAATCCTATTGCCTTCAGCTCCCGTCTGAGGATTTTTAATCTTGTGTATCTCTGAGACTGAGAAGAAAGGTCGAGAGAATCTCTGCCGTTGCAACAAATCCTCCCTGAAGAGGCCTGTCGCCTCCACGAAGCCGAGGAGCCAAAAGCAGCTGAAGCCTCAGCTCACCAGCTCTCGGGGGGTCCCAGATGCCCGTTCGCAGCCGCTCCCCTCTGAGGCCTTACAAAAACCTCAGCTTTCATACCCAGTGTGCCCCAAAACAAACGTGCCACCTGCCTGCCCAAACCTGCACCTCTTCCTCATTTTGCTTTGTCGTCATAATAACAGCTCATATTTACCGGACATTTGCTATGTGCCAGCCATTGTAGTAAAGGTTCCACCCATAACTTCCCAGGGGATCATTACAAAGATGCTATAAAATAGGTATTAATATCAGCATATGGATTTTGCACGTAGGGAAACTGAAGCACAGAGTGGTCACACAGCCAGGAGGTGCTGAGGCCGGGATTCCGGTGTAGGCTTGGGGCTCAGCGCCAGGCCTGCCTCCCTAACCATATGATCAGCCGCCTCCCCATCTGGGTTGGTGACACCACCGTGTACTCCATCATTTGGTCAGAACACTGACAACCGTGGGCTTCTCTCAGCTTCTCTTCTCCAGCTCCAGTTAATCGCTGGGTATTGCTCATTTTAGCTCTGACGTCACTTAGGTCCATCCCCACCCCCACACTGGCAATGTCACCACCCCCTAAATGGCCTCCTCCCAGCCTCCACTGCTCACAGCCGCCCCCCTTCCTGCTCCCAGAGCACCCTGCTTAAAATGGAGTCTATCTGGGTCACGGCCCTTTAAATGCCTCCCCCAGAAGCTCCAAGTCTCAGCACAATAGGCGGGCTTGTTTTCATGTGGATCTCTATCTGCCTCTTCAACTTCATCTTCTGACACTCCCAAATCTTGTTGTGTTCTCCAGCTGCCTCCACCTGCATCCATCTGGTCCCAGCCTTGGCCCAGGCAGCCTAGTCCGGCTGCAGCTCAGCTGCCACGCCCCACACCCCTTCCTCCACTCCACGCTCTGTCCTGGGAGATATTATTCGTCTTTGAAACTTGTTGCCATCAGCAACCCAAGGAAGCCTCCCTTACCCTTCCCTCCCCTAGAGGGACAGCATCACTGCCTCCTCTGCATACCTGACATTGGCACAGCTCCCTGCAAGTCCCATCCCTCTGATGGTGCACTTTGCAGCCCTGCTTCCTGGTGGAGAGCACACTGAGACCAGGGCCGTGCCCTAGTCACCTTGGGGTTCCCGCTTGGCACAGTCCTGCCTCATAGTCAGCATTCTGTGTGTTGTTCAAGCCCCTCTAAAGACACAGCATGGCCTGGGCTGTGGGCAGGGGTTAGACTCAGACTCGGGCCTGACCTCTGGCCCACACCTGGGTCCTGAGTGAAGGCACCTGTGGTGGGAGTGCGGGGCTACAGGAAAGGAATGGGGGGTGGAAAGGCAATAGAAATTCCTCGAGCTTTAGAGCAGGAAAAGAGTGCAGCTCCCTAAACTTCGGGCCCTTTCATGCTCACCCCTAGCAGTGTTTTATGAATGAAGACTTACTTTCCCCAGGGCACTGCACAGTGTGAGCACGGTCACTAAGTCGCTGGGTTGACCCTGCAGCCCAAAGATTCTAAAAGTGGACGGACAGTCCTGGCACCTTGGGAGCATTACTAAGCGGAATTTTGTCACAAAACTTTTACCACTAGAACAGTACAAGTAGCATCAGGAAGTCATTGAGGACATGTGCTCTGAGTCCAAATCCTAAACCTTCTCTTTGTAGATTTTTGACCATTAGCCAATTACTGGGTGTCTCCAAGTCTGTCTGTCTCCTCGTGTAAAATGAAGATACTGATGGCATGGTATGTATCTTGTAGAATCTGGGAGGGAAATGGAGGAGATAATTGATGCAAAGAATTCAGACTGGTGCCTGGCATATGCACAAAGGACATTAGTTATTATTCAGCCACGAGTTACGGAAAATAATAGAGCCAAAATCAATCCATATCCTTCTGAAGCAAAATTTGAGTGTACAGGGGGCACCTGGATTTGAACCAGGGACCTCTTGATCTGCAGTCAAATGCTCTACCCCTGAGCTATACCCCCAGTGATATAAGCTTGTTTTTATAGTCTATCTCTCTCTCAACACTCTGGTTCTGAAACCTCCAGTGACTCAGGGGAGCTATAATTAGAGAGAACGCTGCCTTGAAGGCGTCTGGGCATTACAAGCCTTAGAAGAAGTTTATTATGAAAAAACGACAGGACTCCTGAAAACTAAGCTCTTGGAGCCCAGAAACTCTTCTTAGACTTCCCAATACCCAGAGCCTGTCTGCCCACCCCATCTCACATAAAGTGAATCTCAGTGCCAGGTAAAAATCATCAGGGTTTCCACAAATGGCAACATCAACATAATGCCGATGACTGGATTCCTGTCACACTTCCTTTATAGCTGGGGCTCCTAGCAACTGAGATTCTTATTCCTCTTCATGACTTCACAGAACTGAGCTCATAACTGCCCTCAGTAGATATTTGTTACATTAAATTGATTCTGGAAAAAAAATATGTATAAATAATGATTGGTGTGAAATAGCTTTTCCAAGCCAGGACTGTAAGATGATTTTAATCTTACAAAAACAGATGGTCAGCGAATTACATTCTTATGTAACATAACTTGCCTGGAGGGGCGCCTGGGTGGCTCAGTTGGTTAAGCGTCTGCCTTCGGCTTAGGTCATGATCCTGGGGTCCTGGGATCGAGCCCTGCATCGGGCTCCCTGCTCAGCGGTGAACCTGCTTCTCCCTCTCCCTCTGGCTGCCGCTCTGCTTACTTGTGCTCTCTCTAACTCTGTTAAATAAATAAATAAATAAATAATCTTAAAAAAAAAAAACACATAACTTGCCTGGAACTTGGAATATTGTCAACTCCGAAAGTTCATTGGATGAAGAGAAACAAGGCTCCAAACAGGAGCCTTTAATCAATTAAGTCAATTATTTTTCCCAGTCCTACTTACCACCAAAGATTCCTTTTTAGCTTCCAAACACAGCCACAATTAAAGCCACCTATGTTTCATGGCTTTATATAAAGACATCTCTCACCCCAACAAACAGTTCAGGTCCTTCTTATGGAAATCTTGCATGTTTAAACCTATTGAGAAGTCTGTCTTCTGCTGATTTCCCAGACCACATACATTTTTCAGGTCTTTTTAAAGCATCCTAAGCGTGGGCTTGTCACTTTGTGTCAGGGCTGTGGTTGGTTGGGAGTCAGGAGAGGGGAGAAACTCCATTCCGTTCTTTTTCTCCTCTGCCTTAGGCTGGATTTGAGAGCCCCTGAAGAGACTAACAGTACATGCTTTTCTCATTGTTCTTTTCTCACCTGGAACATCAGTGGAATTGAGATTTTAGCCGCAACAGATATAGTGTGTGCTTCATATCTAAGAACCAGCACTGGACGGGATTTGGAGATCATTTATTCCAACCACTTCTTTTGCAGACCAAGAAACACAGATGGAGGGAAACTGAAGACCCTTGTTTAAAGTCACAGACATATCTGGGTGGCTCAGTTGGTTAGGCGTCCGACTCTCCATTTCAGCTCAGGTCATGATCTCAGGGTCCTGGGATCAAACCCTGCATTGGGCTCCACCCTCAGCAAGGAGTCTGCTTGAGATTCTCTCTCTCTCTCTCCTTCTGCCCCTCCCCCAGCACGTGCACTCTCTCTCTCTCTCTCTCTCTCTCTCTTTCTCTCTCTCTTAAATAAATGGATGACTCTTTAAAAAAATAAATAATAAATAAATAAATAAATAAAGTCACAGACATATCAAAGCAGGATCAGAACCAAGGTTCTACCTACTACCAGCTCCTTGGAGACCCCCTGTGCCAGGAAAAATGTGTGACTCTGGGATAAATATCAAACTTACTGTCAACTGAGAAAAGGAGGGGAAACTGAAAAAAGAACAAAGGCCTTTATTTGGGGTGTCAGAATTGCAATTTGGGATGTACAGATTCCGGATGGAGTAGTCAGAAAAGGGTCCCGCTCCTGTGGGGAAAGCACAGGATTTTTGTGGGAAAGAAGAAAGGAGAAGAGAAAAAAACTGCTCATTTGGTGCTGACTGGTTGAGCTGCTTCTATCTTATTGATTACTTTATTGGTGTTATCAAACAAAACTGTCTCTCATATGTACCAGCCAACTTCATTGTCCTCATATGATCCAAATGCCAGTAGCTCTGTCTAAATTTTATGAGCATCTACTTGTGAACCAATTGCCACTTCTAGCCCAGCTCAAGAGTTCATTAGTTGGAAAGGAAAATGGAGCTTCAAATAGTCTCTAATGTCCAGAAATGTTATCCAATTCCACATTACATATGAGTACACTAAACATCCTGATTTGCGGTGCATTCTCCTGGTTTCAGCACTGAAGGTCCTGTGTCCCATGAACTCCCCCAGAAAACTGGGTTGGGTTTCATTGGTTACCCTACATATTATCTTATTTTTTTCTCATCCACAATATTTCCCAAACAGAATCATTCATTTTCCCCTATCACAAGGTCTACCATACCAGTATTTATACTTACTATTTGTCTTGAAATCAAGCTACTGGTTTTTTTTTCACCTCATCCTAAGCAAAAATATCCTTGAAATCATGCCAGTTGTATTTCCTTCTACTACACATCAAAATAAATACAAAACTATTGAAATATGTTAAAGTTGTATTAAACACATGCTGTACTTATAATTTGCCATGCAGGGTTCTAAGCACTTTACAAATATTAATTCACTTAATCCTTAAAACAACCCAGTGAGAGAGGAATTGTTATCACCTTTACAATGAGGAAATTGAGGCACAGTGAAGTTAAATACCTTACCCAAGGTCACACAGCTGGTAAATATGTCCATGTGTTCCCAAAGTCATCTTGGAAACCCTCAGAGGGTACCCACAGTGTGATGGTTTTAGAGTGCCTAGACATCTGGCCAAACATTATTCTTGGTGTGTCTGTACAAGTCTGTGTAAGATTAACATTTGAATCAGAGATCAAATAAAGCAGATGGATTCTCCCTTTTTAGATGGGCTTCATCCAATCCACTAAAGGGCTGAATAGAAGAAAAAGTAATAGGGACTTCCTCCTGCCTGACTTCTTTGAGCTAGGCAATTAGTCTTTTCCTGCCTTCAGAATCAAATAGAAATATCAGCTCCTGGGGCTTGAGTCTGCTGTCTTTCCGCCTAGTACTCACACCATCCGGTCCTAGGTCTTTGGACTCAGACTGGAACTACTCATCCGCTCTTTTGGGTCTTCTGCTTGGTGACTGCTTGGTGACTGCAGATCTTGGGACTTTCCAGCCTCCATAATAAATCTATTCATATATCTGTTGGTTCCGTTTCTCAAGAGAACCCTTAATACACACAGCAAGCTCTGGGAAGAATGGTTGGGCCTGCTCTGGCCTTGAGGATACTGTCCACATTTGTTGAGATTTCTTATACCTCAGGAGGCACAGACCACCCCCGCCTGCCCTACCTACAAGCTAGGAGATCAGAAATGATGGTTGAACTGGCCTGCTATTGTATTCCTAACTTCTCTTCCCTTTATCATCATGTCACACATGTGAACTGGGTCTCATTATCAAACATAAGTAAAAGTTAATATGTGTTTTAATTATAAGGTATACAAGCCAAATGATCTAATCTGAGCTCCAAAGCCCATCACTCAAAGATTTACATCAGGGCTACAGAAGAGGAGGAGATGACAGCACAAGACATCTGGCAGAAATGTCAGGAAAACTGTGGCAGTTATTCAAAATATGCTCGACCACAGAGTTTTGGAAATTGGGTCTTCCTGATATTTCCAGATTCCACAGGACTCTTTCATAATGGGAATGAATTAGAATTTAAGTTTCAGTAATCAGAAGTCTCTTTCTCCTTATATTAAGGATTTCTCCCCTTATATTCCTTCTTAGTTGAATTCTTTTTCACTTTTTCATCCTCAGGGTTCTTGACTCGAAAATGGGGATGTTGCCCTTAGAAGATCTCCTTAATCTTTTCCAATCCCAACAATGTATGACTCACAAATTAAAAATTAACTTCTAGTGGGGAGACTAGGTCAAAAGCAAAATGATGGCCCAAAAATGACAGAAAAAAGTGATTAAAAAGAAAGGGAATATGTTACTGTGGGCACAAGATTTACCATCAGCCTTACTACCTAATTTTTCCTCATTTTATTCCACAAAAGATTTTTTTTCTTATAAATACCTATGCTCTAGGAAAAGATGCTCAACATCACTAATCACAAGAGAAATGCAAACCAAAACCACAATGAGATACCTTACATCCCTTACGATGGCTACTATCAAAAAAGCAGAGAATAACAAGTGTTAGTGAGGTTAAAGAGAAATTGGAATCCTTGTGCACTGTTAGCATAAATGGTGCAGCCACTATGGAAAGCAGTATGGTGTTTCTTCAAAAAATTAAAAATAGAACTACCATGTGATCCAGCAATACTACTTCTCATACATATTCCAAAAGAATTCAAAGAAGAATATCGAAGAGATATTTGCACACCCGGGTTCACTGTAGCATTATTCACAATAGCCAAGATGTGGAAGCAACCCAACTGTCCATCACCATATGAATGGATAAAGGAAATGTGGTATAAATATACAATGGAATATTAATCAGCCTTGAAAAAGAAGGAAATCCTACCATTTGTGACAAGATGGATCGGCCTGGAGGAGTTTATGCTAAGTGAGATAAGCCAGACACAGAATGACAAAACAATGCATGATCCCACTTTATGAGGAATGTACAATAGCCAAACTCATAGAACTAGAGAGTACATAGAACAGTGGTTACCAGAATCTGAGTGGAGGGGGAAATGGGGAAATGCCAGTTAAGAGGATACAAAGTTTCAGTGAAGCTAGATGAATAAGTTCTGGAGATCTACAGTACAACATATGGCCAACAGTTGACAATATTTTATTGTATACTTAAAAGTTTGCTAAGTGCTCTTATGTAAAGTGCTCTTATCACAGAAGAAAAAATCTTTTAAGATATATAGATAAATAGATGATAGATAGACAGATAGATAGATAGAAATTTAGAAATAAAGGGGGTGAGAGGAAACTTGGAGGTGAGGTGATGGATATTTAAAGCCTTGAATGTGGCGATAGTTTCATGAGTCTGTACTTATTTCCAAATTCAACAAGTTGTTGTATACATTACACATGTATACTTTTTTTATGTCAATCATACCTCAATAAAGTGGTTTAGGAAAAGAAAGAAAAAAAATACTTGTCAAGGGCTGGAGGAAGAAAGGAATTAATGTTTACTGGGTATAGAGTTTCAGTTTTGCAAGATAGGGAAGTTTTAGAGATCTATTGCACAATAATATGAACATACTTAACATTAATGAACTGTACCCTTAGAATGATTAGAATGGTAAATTTAATGTTATGTGTTTTCTCACACCAAAAAAAAGCCTATGCCCTAATATTACAAAGAACTTGAGTAATGAAAGAAGCCACCTCAAAAAACCAAACACATGCCTACTGTAGAAACGGCAGGCAATGTAAGCTTTTATATCACTTGATGGGAAGCTACTCCACGACCTCCAACTTAGTGAACAGATTTTGCCTGATTCACAGACCAAGACAAATTCTTCCTCTAACTCAACAGCAAACCCAAATGCCTCTGTCTGCTCCCAGCAGGGCCTACCACCGCCTGGCATTCTTTATTCCCCAGATGGTCACCGCATCATTTATTTTAGCCCCTTTTCATTACCCAGTTAACCAAAAAGCAAAATAAAGCTAATATTAGAACCTATTCTTCTGTTCTTGGAAAAGCAGCCTCTGGATTTAGCCCCACAGTCAAACCCACAAATCCACCTGTCCTGTGCCCAGGTTGTCTACTCTATCCATACCCTGTCTAGGGAAGTCATTCAATTTGTGTTAAGCCTTCAGCCAGGTGAAAGAAAGTTGGGGGCTGGTACATGTTAGTTTTACTAAAATTGTGGGGTGAGGGGGTGTCCCAGTCAAAGGGCACCCACATGGGTTGTCATGGGGAAGATTGGCCAAATGATATTTTTAGTAATTGCTTTGCAGTTGACATCTCCAGAGGCTTCAAGGGAAAACCATGTGCTCTGCTATAGCCCTGAGGTCACAGCAAGGTCTGTTTTTTACCTTAAAACTCATTCTCAAAATCACGGTCTCCTCCCCTTCTCTCCTCCCTTCTTCCTTTCTCTCTCGCAAAGCAATCTAGATTCAATCTCCCAGGGTTCAATTTATTCTCTAGATGAAACAATGGCCCTTTTACAAGATCCATTCAAGCTACTCACATTGCAGTGTTTCAGTGCAGAAGTTAAAATTTCATGTACAGATGTGCCTCATTTATGGGCAAGTTTGTTCCTTACAAGTTACTATGTGACAACCATAGTCCTGTGTCCTTCTATGAATGCCTTTGCTAATTTGTTTCATGAAATATTGTCTTGCTGGCGTATATTGCCCCTCTCTAAGTTTTCCTAAAAATTTTCCAAAAATAGCCAACATGTCAGTGATCTCTTTGACACCAGCCTTAGCAATATTTTTCTAGATATGTCTCCTCAGGCAAGGGAAACAAAAGCAAAAGTAAACTATTGAGACTACACCAAAATAGTTTTGCACAGCGAAGGAAACCATAAAAATAAAAAATACAAAATGACAATCTACTGAATGAGAGAAGATATTTGTAAATGATATATCCAATAAGGGGTTAATATCTCGAATATATAAAGAATTTATACAAGTCAACACGCCCCCCAAAAAAACCCCAAATAATCTGATTTTAAAACGGGTGGAGGACCTGAACAGACATTTCCCCAAAGAAGACATCCAGATGGCCAACAATCAAAACTACAATGATATATCACCTCACACCTGCCAGAATGGCTAGAATCAAAAAGACAAGAAATAACAAGTGTTATTGAGAATGTGGAGAAAAAGGAACCCTCGTGAATTGTTGGTGGGAATGCAAACTGGTGCAGCCATTGTGGAAAACAGTACGGAGCTTCCTCAAAAAATTAGAAATGCCATACTATCAATAATTCCACTACTGGGGGTAACTGGGTGGCTCAGTTAAGTGTTCGACTCTTGGTTTTGGCTCAGGTCATGATCTCATGGGTGGAAGTATCCAGCCTGGAGTGGGACTCTGTTCCCAGCAGGGAGTCAGCTTGAAGATTCTCTCCCTCTGCCCCTCCACCCACTTGCTCAGGCTCTCTCTCTCTAAAATAAATAAATAAATAAATAAATAAATAAATAAATAAATAAATAAATAAATAAATATTTAAATATTAATAATAATAATTCCACTCCTGGGTATTTACACAAAGAAAACAAAAACACTATTTTGAAAAGATATATGCACACCTATGTTTACTGCAGCTTTATTTATGATAGCCAAGATATGGAAGCAGCCCAAGTGTCCATCGATAGAGGAATGGATAAAGAAGATGTGATATATATATATATAGTGAAATATTACTCAGCCATAAAAAGAATTAGATCCTGTCATTTGTGACAACATGGATGAACCTAAAGAGTATTATGTTAAGTGAAATAAGTCAGACAGAAAAAGACAAATATTATGATTTCACTTATATGTGGAATCTAAAAAACAAAACAAATGGGGGCCCCTGGGTGGCTCAGTCGTTGGGCGTCTGCCTTCGGCTCAGGTCATGATCCCAGGGTCCTGGGATCGAGCCCCGCATCGGGCTCCCTGCTCTGCGGGAGGCCTGCTTCTCCCTCTCCCACTCCCCCTGCTTGTGTTCCCTCTCTCACTGTGTGTCTCTCTCTCTGTCAAATAAATAAATAAATCTTTAAAAAAATATATTTAAAAAAATAAAAAACAAAACAAATGAACACACAAAAAAAGCAGGAACAGACTCATTAAGAAGAGGCCAGAGGGAACAGTGTAAAAGGATGGGCAAAATGGGTGAAGGGGAAAGGAGACACGGGCTTCCAGTTATTGGAATGAATACGTCATGGGGATCAAAGCCACAGCATAGGGAATACAGTCAATGATATCATAATAGCACTGTATGGTGACAGATGGCAGCTACACTTGTGGTAAGCTCAGCATAACATGTAGAGTTGTCGAGTCACTATGTTATACACCTAAAACTAATGTAACATCTTGTGTCAACTATACCTCAATAAAAAAAAAATTTTAATAAAATAAAAATAGCCAACCTGCCAATTGTTTGGATAGCACACTGAATATATGGTTATTGGGGGGATAAAGAGAATAATTTAATTCATAGATGTGGTGGCTTGAATGAAAGCAACTGAGTTAAGCTGGAACTACATCTCCCAGAATTCCTTTCTCTGCATGGTTCTGGGCTAGGGTTGCACCCACAAGAGAGTGTGCAGGAGATAGAAGGTGGAGGGAAATGTTTACACTGAGATAGAGGGAGCTAGAACAGGTGCTGTTGTGGTTCACTCATATGCACTGATTTCTGGGCCCACATTGTTGGCTTTGGGCAGTCCCAGGTCCACAGTTCTATCCACTTCCTGCTGGACCTCCTCCTTAGCTTCTCTGAATCCTCGTAAGAGCAGCTCTGGGGTGAAATGTGCCAGGAGCTCACCCACATCATTGAAGTTGGAGGTTTGGAGACGTTGAGAGACTGATGGGGGTTCCAGTTTGTCATTTCTCTCCCCCACTTCATGTCCATCTTCCCTCTCGTCATGACTGCTGGCCTCATTGACCACAGGCCCAGCACCAGACCCAGGGCACCAGACTTATGTATATTGCTCAATCAGCTCCCACAACTGAATAAGGTCTCACCTCTATACTAAATCCTTTATATCACATATATGGTTCTGATTCAATCCTAATTACTGGAGGAAATAAGTCAGCAAACGACACACGGAAGCTGAAATTCTTTGGTCTGACCAAATCGTTCTTTATACTGGCATTCTCCCATTGGATGGCCAAAGAGAAAGTAGCATGGAGACTTCAATCTGTCATTTTCTCTGGAATCTCACTGTAAGCAGCACCCAGAATAACTTCTGGCCTCCCTTGAGATCTCCCTTCCTAGTCGTACACTTACCCTTACCTGTTCGTGTCTGTTTAGAGTCACTTTATATCTGAAATCAGCCCTGTGTATATCAAATCATAATTTCTTGCAGCAAATATACAGGGTTTTTTTTTTCCTTTCTCATTAAGCTTTACAGAGCAGTCACTGAAAACTTCAGATCTAAGAATCTCTCCTTCATGGTATGGAGGAGGACCCTGGCTAGCCATCAACTCCAGCTCTGTTCAATCAGATCTTTGGGCAAGCCCCTGAATCTCTTTGGATCCTCCAACCTTTATCTGCAGAGAGAAAGACCTGGAATTGATCTCTCAAGACCCCTCCAACTTCAAACATTCCATTCAAAATACATCTTCTAAATAACACTCCATATACACTAAGATAAGCTTCATCTTTAAAGGAGCTGGAAGTAAATATTCCCAGAAACAAATATTTAGACTTTTGTACATTTTCACAGATATATCAGACCATAGACACAGCATATTTCAGAATGAAACTCAGAGTAAATTTAATATTCAATCACTGTAACTAAATTAATTCTAGTTTTTAGCATATTTATTCACATGGTTTTTAGCATACTTATTCACATGGTTTTTACTTTATTTTGCTAGTCTTGTTTTTCAAATGTAACTGCCTCAACCCTATTTGGAAGTGTGTGAAATATAAACTGTAAGGAAATAATTAAAATATTCCAGTAGCTCTGAAGGAAAACTACTATAGGTTAAAACTCCTTGATTATGTCCCCTGGGAACAGCAAGTTAATGCATTATTTAAGATTGCTGGGAAGAATACAGTTCTCAAAGGGCCTTGATTGACTTCTGGGAAGTGAATAAAAAAAACAAGCATAAAGTTTTTTCTGACTTGACCCACTTCACATGGATTGAAAGAGCTTTAGTCGTTGTCTTTTAGGAAAACTGCCTCGTCTACCTGGGTCCTCCAAGCTCCCTGCACTAACGCATACCTAGACCCAGGTCCCCACTTTGTGTAAGGGACATCAGACACTAACTTCTGTCTAGTCCTCCCACCCCAAGGACAGAGAGCTATAGATCTCACTTTATCACCAGAGTCTGCCCACTGATGGTCAGGTCCCTGCTCCAGAACCAAAGCCAGGGGCCAGAGCTCTGCCCGCTATGGACGGGTGGCCCAGGTACTTGGCCGCCTCCCTTCCCAAACCTCCTGGCGTTGCCTATGAGTCCATTTCTTATAACCAAGGAAAGGTAACTTTGGGCAAAACTAAGAGCCCAGAAGGCAGAGTCAAGACGCATAGAAAATCATGACAGTAGCCCTGAACCCTAACAGGGAATTCGTCACATGCGCCTTGCTAGATTCTAGAATTGCTGCAGACCAGGGGCTGTTGTGTGCCTCCTGTTTCCCCTCTTTTTTGAATGGGAGTGTCTGTTGTGTATATCCTGGGCCTGTCCCAACATAGGGGGACACCTGATCAATCTCTTCAGTTCATAGGTCTTCAGACTGAGAAGGATGGTACACAAGAAGGATTTGAGGAGCCACACCCAAGGGGGCCTCGTTTGCACTTGCACCTTGAGGTTGAGCTTGATTTCATAATGGGATGAGACTTTTGTAGGGACTTGGGAGGAGTGAATGTATTTTTGCACGCGGGAAGAATGTAAACATTTGTGGTCAGGGGATAGATTGTGCTTTAAAACATGACCCCAAAATTCTTCATCACTTCTCCCCTTAAAAAGTAGTCCCTGCCCCTTGATTCTGACCAGGCGCTCGGGACTTCTACAACCCACAAAGGATGGCAGAAGCAATGTTGTAGGCCTTCTGAGACTAGGTCAGAAAGGGACATGCAGCTTCCGCCTGTTTTTCTTGGGATTCGTGCTCTTGAATCCCAGCTACCATGCTGGGAAGAAGCCCAAGCTGCCATCGGGAAAGATCATGTGCAGGGATTCAGGCCAACAGCCCCAGCTAAAGTCCAACAGCAAGACATGTGAGTGAACAAGTCTTTAGATCATTCTAGTCCTAGCTGGCAAGTCATCCCGACTTCAGGTCTTCCCAGCTAAGGCCCCAGATGATGCAAGGCAGAGACAAACCATCTCCATCGTGCCCTTTCTAAATTCCCAACACACAGAATTCATAAGTGTAATAAACGGCTGTTGTATTGCACATTAACTTTGGGATGGTTTATCACGTAGCAATTTGTAAGTGGAACTACCTGCCTGTATTCCCTGTCATTGCTACAGCTGTTGGGCCATTCTACCACTCTATGCCTCAACCAAGACTGGAGACTACAAAGCCCTTGGGTCCTGTTTCTTTTCTACCTCACGGACTAGCCCCGGCCACCATCACCGGGGTATATGAGGCTCAGATCCAGACCCCGTCCTTCCCTCACCTGCTCTGATTTGCAGGGTCACTGCCTTATGGATGAAACCCAAGATAGTACAAACATAATGGTGAGCAACATGATTATGACTAGGCAGTAAATAAGGAAAATGAAATCAAAGTAGAATAGTTGAATTTGGCGATATGGTCTGGCGAGCAAAGCCCGACATGTCTGAATGTTTTGTTTGTTCTTATCTGTCCTGGCACATCCATCTAGAATATTGCCTTACATCTCCAGTTTCCCGTTGGTCTAGGACAAGGACCAATGATTAGTGATTGATAAGTTTCTGGCAAATCTCCAGCTTCACTTGGCAGAGCTCCAAGCCAGGTACCAATCCTCAGACCCCTGTCTAGGCAAGCCAGGCTGCCCAGTGAAGGAGATGCCCAGTCAGGGAGAGAGTGCAGCCAGCGGCACTTTCCCACACAGTCAAATCTCCTGCTCAGCACCTACCCCTCCTCCTACACACAGTTTCCTTTGGGTCTGAGATCCTGAGGCTTCAAGGAAGTGAGACGTTCTCCTTCTCCCAAAATGGCATCTGGCACACAGCCCCAGTGTCTCTGTTCCCTGCCTCATTCTGCCAGCCAATGTCATCAGCTTTCCTCTTACTGACAAGCCATGTGTTACGCATAGACTACAGGGGTCCCCCAAATAATGACAGCAATGCCAACAAGAAGGCCTGCCACAGGGGAGAGGGCCACAGGATTCAGTGAAATAACCACCAGATTCACTAGATTGGCGGCGGATAAGGGATGTGGCAGCAACTCTTCTTTACTGGCCTGAGATCTTGGATGCCATATCCTAGAACCAAGTGACAAGGCATCTGTGGAGGGCAATGCAGCAACCCAGGCAGTGGGTGGTGAAGATTAGGAACAAAAAATGGAAATTGACAGATGGCAGATCCTGCAGCCAAGAACGGATTCTTCAGTTTGACATGGTTGGCATACAGATTTTAAATGGAACTTGGTAGAGATCAGGTTTTTTTACCAGACCAAGCAAGCCCTTGGCTCCTGTAAGGTCTCAAGTTTTCTTTGCTTTCACTAGTGTTTCTTTACTTTCCAGGAACTTCAGAAGAAGGTTGGTAAGTGGGGGGAGAAAGGCAGTGGCAGATCAAGGAGAATTTAAGTCCTAGATCTAAACCTCGAAATCCTGAAATATTTCAGTTATAAAAAGATGTCCCAATTTCAGAAACCAGTTCTGTAAACAGTTTTCAGAAGTCAGGAGACTTGTAGAGATTTGGCTGACAAAATTTTCATTTGCCTCTTCCATATTTCATAGTGCCACTCTCTATGGTTTTCGGTCTCCAAAATCCTAAATTAACATGGACATCTGCTTCTAACAAATATAGTCAGAGCTGTCCTGCCACCACCAGTTTGCAATCATAAAACCAAAGAAAGAAAAAGAAGTGAAAAAGAACAACTTGGCGCCGCTTCCAGGAGCCAGGATCTTTCCCAGCTCGCCTCCTCCTTCAGTACCCCCTCCCACCACATCTCAATCTAATGTCAGAACTCAACTGCCAAATGCACAGAATAGCAAACATCAGCCCTGACTATTTTTCGGCAATCATTCAAAAATCACCAATCACCAAAAATCATCAGACTAGAAAATAAAAACAATGAAAACTTTGTAAATACATACTATATTCAAGGATTGGGTACACCCCCAACTGTGTCAGCCACAATATCCTTGTAATGAGGGGACTCTAACCCCTAGGCATGGGGGCATCTGCCTCATGGCCTGATGGCCATTAGGTCTCCCTGACTTGGCTTCCACTCCAGGCCAGCACTGTCCATTGGACACGTAATGGAGACCTCAAATGTGAGCTACATATATTATTTTTTTATTATTGAAGTATAGTTGACATATAATGTTATGTTAGTTTCAGGTGTACAACATAGTGACTCGACAATTCCATACATTACTTAGTGCTCGCCACAGTAAGTGTAGTTACCATCCATCACCATCCAACATTATTACAATGTTATTGACTACGTTCTATACTCTACTTTTCATCTCCATGACTTATTGGTTTTGGAGCTGAAAGTTTGTACCTCTTAATCCCCTTCACCTGTTTCACCCATCTCCCCAACCCTCTCCCCCTGGCAACCACCATTCTGTTCTCTATATTTATAAGTCTGTTTCTGCTTTTCTTGTTTGCTTATATATTTTATTTTTTAGATTTCACATATAAATGAAATTATATTTGTCTTTCTCTGACAAATTTCAATTAGCATAATACCCTCTAGGTGCATCCATGTTGTTGCAAATGGCAAAATTTTATTCTTTTTATGGCTGAGTAATATTTCCACTGTCTATACATTCCACATCTTCTTTATCCATTCATCTATGGATGGACACTTGGGTTGCTTCCATGTCTTGTCTATTATAAACAATGCTGCAATAAATATAGACGTGCATATATCTTTTCAAATTAGAGTTTTCATTTTCTTTGGATAAATACCCAGTAGTGAAAATGCTGGATCACATAGTATTTCTATCTTTAATTTTTTGAGGAAACTCCATACGGCTTTCTACAGTGGTTGTACAATTTTACATTCCCTCCAAGTGTCGGTGAGGACATGGAGAAAAGCAGACCCTCACACACCATGGCCGGAAATGTAAATTGGTACATATATAATTTTTAATTTTCTAGTAGCTACATTTAAAAGTAAAAATAAACAGGTGAAATTAATTTTCAAAATACATTTTAACCTAATATTTTAAATTATTATCATTTCAAAAGTAATCGATATGTAAAAAATTATTGAGACTATAAAATATAAAAATGTTATATTCCTTTTTCATACTTAGCCTTCAAAATTGGGTATACACTGTTCAAACAATCCCCAGTTCAGGTCCTCAATAGCAATCGATATGTGGCTAGCGGCTATCTTATTACACAGCACAGCTGTGTACAAATAGCCTGTCCTTATTTTTATGACTAAATATGTTCTTTTCTAAAAGAAAGTACCTCTCCTGGATTAGGCAACCAAAGTGGGAATCCCTGTTCCCTGCAAGTAAGCTTGCCAGATAAAACTCAAGACATCTAGTTAAATTCGAATTTCACATAAACAACAAATAGATTTTTTAGTATAAGTGTGCTGCAAATATTGCATGGGACATACTTATACTAAAATAACTATTCATTGTTTATCTGAAATTCAAATTTAACTGGACTTCCTATATTTTTATTTAGTAATCTAGCAACCCTACCTGAAAGGCATTAGTAGAATTGAGTCTTCAGCTAAAAGAAAGTACATAGGTGGTGGGTGAACACGGCTTTCTCCCAACAGGACCACTATTAAGGTAATGAGGGGGAGATATGTCATGAGATAGTCAGGAGGGATAGGAAGGGCCAAGGCGTATTCTACCTTGGTCTGGAATAGACAGGGGTGTGTACCGGCAATTCCACCAAAAGAAAGAAGTGGGAAATGGAGGGAGAGGGAGAAAATACGGCAAGTGAGTGAGACAGCAGAAAATGATGGTGCACCAGGAAATCAGAGCAGGGCTGTTGGAAGAGCCACTGTGTTCAAGGTGAGAACCACCATTATTAAGGGTGAGAAATAAAGGCATCAGCCAGAAATGTACACAGGCTGAGGAGCAGATGGTGCTGACTCTCTGGAGCCTACACCTCTCCACACCGTTTTCTTCCTCCCTTTTCATGAATTTTATAAAGGTATCTGTACATCTCATACGAATATACATTTTGCAAGACCTTGATCTTAATGTCAAATCTACAGCTTTCCAATCTGCTATGGATTTTCTTTGCTAATAGAATTTTCTTCTATTTTTATTTCATGTTCTAAGAGCTCTGACAGTTGGTGAGGAAAGAAAAGCATTGAGTTTGTTCAATTTATTGGCTATTCCTTTGTGTGCTCCAAGTGAGAGGGAGTAAAACATGACTCCCAAATTCTTAACATTCCCCAAAATTCTAAAACAGTAACCCAATTAAAGCCAAGAAGTTGGGGTGGGGGTGTTTTTCAGGTTGGCTAAGTGTTGAGCACCTTAAGGCTCAGAGATGAGATCCTGAGTGTCTGAGTCAGTGATCAGAGGTGAGGGCTCGAGAATTTGCATTTCTAACCATTTCCCGGATGTTGCTAATACTGTTGGTCCATGGCCCACACTTTGAGAACCAATGCCTTAGATAATGCGAGAGTTTCTGTGGGGGTATAAATAGCAACCATTGAGACTTTTTGTTTTGTTCTATAGTCATTGTCTCCTGAAACTGGAAACCCCAAGAATGGTGTGGTCCTGTGGGGCCAGTGATCTCAGTTGTTGCTGTGGATCATAAGTTGTGTGATGTGGGTTTTCATATCACAAGTCAGATGGTTTATTTGGAGCTCTGGAAGTTGGAGGAGAAAGTGTCTCAAACGTGACCTTTTGAGAACAGGTATCCCAAGCCCGAGTCTTCCCACTCCCTTGTCATTTCTGCTCCTCCCCACTCCATCATCCACTACACTTCCTTCTAATCAGCACTGTTGTTCTAGGCTGTCTTAGTCTGTCCTCAGGCTCCAACCAACCCTAGCCTGGGTCACAGGAGGGTTAGCTTCCCTAATCTATCGTCCCCAAATCCTCCAGTCTATCATCACCCAAAAAGTCCACTCCCGGATATAGAAAACCTTTCATACTCTTTTTCTTGAGCGTGGTGGTGAGAAGACCCACTTAGTAGCATGAGTTCAGTTTCCTGGGCTGACTACATAGTTACTTCCTGTCCAGAGAAAAGAGCCTCACACATATCAGTTCCAGGCAAATGAGGAAGATGGAACTCTACCTAAAGGTAGTAACAGTGAGACTTAGTGAGATTTTTAGCACTCACAAAAGGTATTTCCATTTTCTAACCTCTCCTGAGGTTATACCTTTATCTCCATCAGCCCATCCACATTCTTCCAGCAGGCTGCTGGGAGGCCGAACTGTTCTCGAGTCCTCTTCCAGAATTTTGTCCTCTTAGAAACCTCTCCAAGACTTCCTGATTATCCAGGTCACACCTGAATTTGTCATCCACCCAATAAGGAATAAACACTATTCATTTAAGAACTTAATAACTAAAGTAAATGGAGTTATAAGGGATGTACACGATCAAACATAAAGAAGCCACAGAGATTCAAAACACCTCATTACATTCTCCTCACCTTTGTCTCTGTTCCGTTCCAAGAAGCCCAGGTACCCCTCTCGGCTCTCTTTTATCCCCAAGGATGCAGAACATTAAACCACACTCGTCTAGAAGAGCTGCTCTCCCTTGAAGATCCCCTGATGGAGAGCCCTTCATTTGGCCAGAAAGGAAGTTTAGGGAAAATCAATAATGGTGAACTAGCAGGACATTGAGCTGCCTCCTTATCTCAAATGGGAAACATTGCTCAGGGGAACTTGGAAAGAATCTTTGAGAACTGTTGGAGAGGCAGCATACTGGCTACAAAGATTTTGATTTCCACTCAGTCTCTACTTAGCATTTTGCCTAGAGCTGTTGGCTAGACAAGCCCTACCCTTGTGCCCAATTATAGAACTAAGCAAATTATCGCTAATAAATGTATGCTGTAAATTAAATAAATCTTAAAGTGCAAGCGATTACTTCCCTCTTAGTAGTCTTAGTGAGGTCAGCCCATTTCCACATGTAATAACTAATTTCTGGAATCCATTTGCGATGTGCTTTAGATGCAAATTTCTCAGGATGTTGGAAATCAAAACTAATAATCACTTTGCATATTCTTTTTACTCTTTTTGAGTAAAGGGGGGCATGATCAGAAATCTTCCAGTAGCCTGACCATTTGATTTTTCTGATAAACTAGTATTTTTTAAACTGCAGTCAATAGGACCACCTTCATCAGAAATACATGGGATACTTGTTAAAAATAAAAATTCTTGGGATGCCTGGGTGGCTCAGTCAGGCATAGAGCCCTGCATCAGGCTCCGTGCTCAGTGGGGAGCCTGCTTCTCCCTCTGACTCTGCCCCCCGACACCGCTTGTGCTCTCTCTGTCAAACAAATAAAATCTTTAAAAAAATAAAATAAAAAAATAAAAATTCTTGGCCTCGTCCCTAACCCACTGGAGTGAGGTGGGGAGGGCGTCTTTATTTCTAACAAGCTCCTTAGCAGACTCCCATACTCACTAAATTCTGAGATCCACCACAATAAGTACATTTATATTTATCCCACAAGTGTTTTATAAGCATCAATGTATTAGAAAGCAGTTAGGAGTTTGACAAAACTACACCCCCTCTGGGGCTCCAGTTCCTCTGCTGTGTAATTATGCTGCCATAATTATGGCAAAAAGCTCTAGCTTTATTCTAGATAGAATTCAACACTGGATCAAAGATGGTCTGGTCCCGTTGGTTTTTCCTAAGATGTTTTGCCCTTTATAATATGCTCCTTCTCTACTTCCCTACCTTAGCATGCCATTATCCCCAATTCATTCAACACCTCTTCACTCTCTCATGTCTTGCATCAATAATCATGTTACCATTTTCTTCTTACCAAACCTACATCTTCTCTAACATTGGCTTCCCCCAAAATACACAGAATCTGTGACATTAACTCCATTGCCATTCTTATCCCACCAACCAAACTCATCTTCCAATTTAGCAATAGCAATATTTGAAGTACTTAGGGACACAGCTCACCATTTTTCCTGAAGACCAGAAACCATTTTGTTTATTCCTTTTTACAATGGCATGGGCTGAACTGATCCTTGTGAATAAATCATCCTAGATCTTCATTTCTCCAATTAACACATTGCCCTTTCCCTCACTTACTTCAAATACCAACTTCCTCCCGCCTTCAAGGTAGAGATAGTTTATTAGACCTTCCTTTGTGCTGACTCCATACTTTAAGCACACTTCAATTATTACAGATACCATGCAGCAATATAATATTTGTTTACCTGTATGCTTCATGTACTAGACAATGATATCCTAGGCAGGAATCTGATTACTTACTTTGCTATCTCCAGTACTTAGTAGAGTTCTGGCACATAGTAGGCATTCAGTAATATTTACATGGAACAGAACTATTCTTAAACTTTTATGGGTAGAGACATAGCTCACTTAATGCTGTTCCATAAAATGGTGATTTGCTATGCCACTGTTCATTTCAGAAATATTAACATATAATACATGTAATACTGTTTATTAATAATATATTTAATTTAATAATAGCATAATATATATAATAAGCAGCATTAAATACAATAAATAGCATTATACATAATAATGTTATATATAAATAGTGTACAATTAATAGATATTTTCATAAGGTCAGACAGTTGGTATAGTGTAGAGCAACACTGACTAATAGAACTTTTTCTTTTTTTTTTTTTTTAAAGATTTTTTTTATTTATTTGACAGAGATTGAGCACAAGCCCTCTTGTCTGGGCTGTGGCTTGAGGGGGAGTGGGAGAGGGAGAAGCAGGCTCCCCACTGAGCAGCGAGCCCAATGCAGGACTCGATCCCAGGACCCTGGGACCATGACCTGAGCCGAAGGCAGATGTTTAACTGACTGAGCCACCCGGGTGCCCCTAATAGAACTTCTTCTAATGATGGAAATACTCTATGTCTGTGCTATTCAATAAAGTAGCCACCAGCTACAAGGAGCTGCTGATGAACTCTTGAAATGTGGCTGGTGAGTCAGACTGAGGAAATAAATATTTAATACTATTTTTCATTGATTTAAATGTAAATAGTCCCATGTGGCTGTCGCTACCTTATTGGATGGTACAGGTCTGCTATATGCTATTTTAATGCTCTCATCCAGAAGGCACAAATGCATCAAACTGCTTCCTTCACTGCAGAAAAAGCCTGGCACTCTGGTGTTTGCTGAGCAGTGGTGTTCCAAGTGGGAAGCGGGTGAGAGCGGTCAGCGGAAGAACAGACGAAGTATTGTATCACTGACATTGTTTAGAATTGCTGGTGCATGGTGATAATAAAAAGCAGACCAACTTTTAGTTTTATTACTATTTTTAAATGCTTTACAGACAATGCCCCCACTTACGGCCAGCACCCAGAGGGAACTGCCCCCGCCATTGGCCCCATTACAGTACTATCTTCTGCCATCACATTTCTTCTTGCCCTCACATCACATTCCAGTGAATATTTTTGACACGTGATGGATAACAAAAGGCTTGCAAGTGATTGTGCTGAAAATGAGTCAGAAGTGGCAAGGAAGGGGGCGCCTGGGTGGCTCCGTTGGTTAAGCATCTGCCTTCGGCTCAGGTCATGATCCCAGGGTCCTGGGATGGGGCCCCACGTCGGGCTCCCTGCTCAGTGGGGAGTCTGCTTCTCCCTCTGCCACTTCCCCTGCTTGTGCTCACACGCTCTCTCTCTCTCTCCCTCTCTCTCTCAAATAAATAAATAAAATCTTTAAAAAACAATGGCAAGAGGGGGGTAGGGGGATGGGTTAGCCTGGTGATGGTATTAAAAAGGGCACATTCTGCATGGAACACTGAGTGTTATACGCAAACAATGAATCATGGAACACTACATCAAAAACTAATGATGTACGATCCAGCAATTGCACTACTGGGTATTTACCCCAAAGATACAAATGTAGGGATCTGAAGGGGTATGTGCACCCCGATGTTTATAGCAGCAATGTCCACAATAGCCAAACTGTGGAAAGAGCCCAGATGTCCATTGACAGATGAATGGATAACAAAGATGTGGCATATATATACAATGGAATATTATGCAGCCATCAAAAGGAATGAGATCTTGCCATTTGCAACAACTTGGATGGAACTGGAGGGTGTTATGCTGAGTGAAGTAAGTCAATCACAGAAAGACATGTATCATATGACCTCACTGATATGAGGAATTCTTAAATCTCAGGAAACAAACTGAGGGTTGCTGGAGTGGGGGTGGGGTGGGAGGGATGGGGTGGCTGGGTGATAGACATTGGGGAGGGTATGTGCTATGGTGAATGCTGTGAATTGTGCAAGACTGCTGAATCACAGATCTGTACCTCTGAAACAAATAATGCAATATATGTTAAGGAAAAAAAAGAAGAAGAAGAAGATAGCAGGAGGGGAAGAATGAAGGCGGGGAAATCGGAGGGGGAGACAAACCATGAGAGACGATGGACTCTGAGAAACAAACTGAGGGTTCTAGAGGGGAGGAGGGTGGGCGGATGGGTTAGCCTGGTGATGGGTATTAAAGAGGGCACGTTCTCCATGGACCACTGGGTGTTATGCACAAACAATGAATCATGGAACACTACATCAAAAACTAATGATGTAATGTATGGTGATTAACATAACATAATAATAAAAAAAAACAATGGCAAGGAAGCTATCACAATGAGTACTAAAATATAAGTTGTACATAGGGAAAAAGTTCCTTGACACTGGTTGTGGCAATGATTTTTTGGGTATGACATCGAAAGTACTAGCAAAAGAGCACAGCGCAGGGAGAGCGTGCAGACGAACATGGCGCCCGCCACTCTCCAGCCTGGAGTGAGAGCGAGAGCAGGCCCCAGCAGGTGTTTCAAATCAGACGCCTGCCCCTCAGCCCGACGCTCCAGGACAAGCAAAAAGCAAGTGAGCCTTTCCCACGCAAAGTCCGGCGTCCCTCCATTGGCTGCCTCCATGCTGGACCCTGAGGCGTACCATCTTCCCCAGACACATAGGCACATCCTGTCAAAAGATCTCATATCAATGCCACTGACCCTTGAATTACCTTTCTACAGCTTCAGATGGGACATCCATTTAGCATTTAGAAGAGTCCAAGTCAAAGTTCACTAATAAGAAATATTTCAAAACCATCCATAAATCAATCACAAGTGAATCAACATCTAGAATCCCTGGGATTAGTGATCAATAAGAAAGCAACAGGATGAAATTGTATCCAAGTAACTTTTCCATGATGCCTTCTCTTCTTTACTGATCATCATCAGGAATATCCAAGCATGCAATTTAAGAAATGTGGAAAAGCACAACATAACTCTAATAGTCATAAAATATTAGCAATAAAAAAGTGAACATATGTAGAGTTTGAAAACTTCGATGATATAGATAAATTCATGGGAAATTATAACTCAGAAAGGAGTGGATTTCAATACTGCATCATAGTTATTAAAGAAATGTAATCAGTAATTAAGAATATTTTTTAAAAAGAAAGCCAATATTATTTTAGAGTAAACTCTCTCAGTTGTTTTAAAAACAGGAAATTTCAGAGCGCCTGGGTGGCTCAGTTAGTTAAATGTCTGCCCTCAACCCAGGTCATGATCCCAGGGTCCTGTGATTGAGCCCCACCTCAGGCTCTCTGCTCAGTAGGGACCCTGCTTCTCCCTCTCCCTCTGCCTGCCGCTCCACCTGCTTGTGCTTGCGCTCTCCCGCTCTCTGTCAAATAAATAAATAAAATCTTAAAAATAAATTTAAAAAAAGTACCAGCAACAAAGCAAAAATCAACAAGCAGGACTACATCAAGCTAAAAAGCTTCTACACAGCAGAAGAAACCATCAACAAAATGAAAAGGCAACGTGTGGAATGAGAGAAAATATTTGCAAACCATATATCATATAAGGGGCTATATCCAAGATATATTTTTAAAACTCATACAACTCAATAATAAAAAATAAGTAATCTGATTTTAAAATGAACAGAGGAAATGAATAAACATTTTCCCAAAGAAGACATACAGATGAATAATAAGTACCTGAAAAGGTGTTCAACATCATTCATCATCAGGGAAATGCAAATCGAAACCACAAGGAAGTATCACCTCATACCTGTTGGAAGAGCGACAATCAAAAAGACAAGAGATAACAAGTGTTGGTGACGATGTGGAGAAAATGAAACCACTGTACACTGTTGGTGTACATTGGTGCAGCTGCTATGGAAAACCATATGGAGATTCCTCAAAAAATGAAAAATAGAGGGCGCCTGGGTTGCTCAGTTGGTTGAGCAACTGCCTTCGGCTCAGGTCATGATCCCGGAGTCCCGGGATCGAGTCCCACATCGGGCTCCCTGCTCGGCAGGGAGTCTGCTTCTCCCTCTGACCCTCTTCCCTCTCGTGCTCTCTATCTCTCATTCTCTCTCTCTCTCAAATAAATAAATAAAATCTTTAAAAAAAAATGAAAAATAGAATTACTGTATGATCCCATTTTGGGGTAATCCTAAGGCAAGGAAATCACTATCTTATAGAGATATCTGCCTTCTTGTGTTCACTGTAGCATTATTCACAACAGCCAAAATGAGTAGATAAAGATGTGGTACACATACACAACAGAATATTATTCATCCATGAGAAAGAAAGAGGTCCTGCCAATATGAATGAACCTTGAGGTGAGGGCCAGGCTACTTGTGAATTGGCCTTGGGAATAAAGCACTTTTTAGTATATACATCCATTCATTGTCATGGAAATAAACTCATTATATGTTAAAGGGAAAAAAGAGCTTATAAAACAGCATATGTTATATAATCCTGAATATACACTGGCGTGTGTGTGTGTGTGTATGCGTATGGTAGCCACTAGCTACGTGTGTGTGTGTGTGTGTGTACATATGGTGCACATGGTACCTGTGTGTAAATATGCGTATGCTTATACACATTCAGAAACAAAGAAATAAAGAGAATGGCAGAGGATACAATTAAAAAGTAGCAGTGATTTGGGGTGCCTAGGTGGCTCAGTCGGTTGAGCGTCTGACGCTTGGTTTAGACTCGGGTCATAATCTCAGGGTCGTGAGATCAAACCCTGCTGGGCTCTGTGCTCAGTGCAGAGTCTGCTTGAGATTCTCCCCCTCTCCCTCTCCCCATTCTCTCTCTCTCTCTCAAATAAATAAATAAGATCTCTTAAAAAAATAGCAGCAATTATGTTCATATAGTAAAATCACAGTTTTATTTCTCCAAATATATAATGAATTTAAGCAAATAAGAAGCTTTCCACAAAAAGCATACAGCAAATAAGAAAAATCATTATTTTTAAATGTTAGCCTATTTTCAAGTCCTTCAGTTATTGGGTACATCTTGCAGCTTTTAAATTCTTAGATTTAGGTACTGGTTTTTTGTTTGTTTGACTTGGTTTAGTTTGATTTGTAAAATCCACTCTTACATCTGCTATGTTTAGTTTTAAGTGGTTTTCTGAGGACAGTATAGGGATTCATGCTCATTTTTCTCCTGAATAGCTTTTGGTCATTAAACACTTATTTAATGACATCAGTAAGGCATGGGTTGGATGCATTTCTTCTTTACATAACTGCTCTTGAATCTTTCATTTTTATTTAGAATGATCTGAAACCATGGTTTTCACACATTTTTGGACTCAGGGACAAAGGCAAAGTCTCCATAGACACCTGCTTCACCTGTTTCTGCTTATCTTTTAGAAACTGGACAGTTGGCATTACTTTCAACTAAACACCAATATGATGAAAGGTTTTTTTTAATTATATATCAAATTGGATTATTATTTCAGGCCCCAAGTGAAAACACAGATACTATTATAAAACTAAATGAAATACAGAGTTGCCTAAAATAGGCAGCTTCATGAGCCTCAGCTTCATCCAAGCACCAAGAAAATGCTGATCATCTGGAGGGATAGATGATGAAGTCAGATGCATCCTACACTGTAAATTGAGAACTAATGCAAATAAAAACAGATCTTTGGACTTTAAATTAGATGTAAAGTGGTTTCTCCATATAAGCAATTCTTAAGTAATTAGAAGTCAGTGCTGCCTGATCAGATGGTTAGACTTGCTAAACCAAATAACCTAGACAGACCAGAGCTCCCAATGAGGCAATTCTGGATTCCACTTGAGGTGTCAGGTCCCCAACTGGTATGTTGTTTTGCCTTGGGCAAGCAAGGTGACTTAGCTTCCTTTTTTTTTTTTTTTTAAGATTTTATTTATTTAGGGCGCCTGGGTGGCTCAGTTGGTTAAGCGACTGCCTTCGGCTCAGGTCATGACCCTGGAGTCCCAGGATAGAGCCCCACATTGGGCTCCCGGCTCAGCAGGGAGTCTGCTTCTCCCTCTAACCCTCCCCCCTCTCATGCTCTCTCTCATTCTCTCTCTCAAATAAATAACATCTTTAAAAATATTTTTTATTTATTTATTTATTTGTCAGAGAGAGAGAGAGCACACACAAGCAGGGGGAGAAGCAGGCACGGAGAGAAGCAGACTCCCCACTGAGCAGGGAGTCCGATGCGGGGCTCCATCCCGGGACCCTGGGATCATGACCTGAGCCAAAGGCAGAAGCTCAACTGACTGAGCCGCCCAGGCGCCCTGTGATTTAGCTTCCTTACGGAAAATGCTGGTATTACTACTTTACCTCCCAAATTTGTTGTAAAAATTAAGTGACTATGTGTGAAAGTAGAAATATAAGGTATTTGTATCCTCAATTTTTTTTATTTCTTCATTCAATCCAATGGGATTTAGGAAGGGAGAACAGGTAAAGAGGCATTCCTGGTCAGCCATCTTGAACAGAAAGTTTCATTATTAATATTATTGACAGGTATGAAAAAAAGTCCTATACCAAGAAGACAGCAAATAATAAAAACTACCCATTTGGTGTTCCCCTAAAATATAAATTGCCACTTGGAAGTCAGCAGGCTTTTGAATCACCTGCTGATTCACCACTGCTGCTCTGCTCAAAGTGGTCCTTCAAACTTTATTAAGGGACTGACTCCAGACATCTTCTTGGAGAAACAGGTCAGAGGAAGATGGAGTGATAAGGGGAGCAGACGAAGGGAGACGAAGATTATTTAACAACTAATGTTCAGGATAAAAGGAGAAAACAAGAAGGCTCAGCTCAAGAGCCAGCTAAGAAAGGCAATGGGGCCACAGACTAGGGAAATCCGGACAAGAACTCACTATTCCCCCACCTTCACTATTTGCCTTATCCCATGTCGAACTACCTGGAGAGTTAAAAACCTTCAGTTATTACTGAAATAAATGCAAATAAATTTAAAAATTATAAACCAAAAAACCTTCAGTAAATACCAAAATGAAGCAACAACAACAAAAGTCTTCATTCTCAGAGACAACAAAAGATCAGGGAAGCTGAGAGGATGATGTCTAGCTCATCAGGAGGAGGTCAGAGACGGGAAAAGTGTTTGCTAGCACAAAAAGAAACTAGCATGCAGTGTGGGAGAAAGAAAAGTGTGCAACTAATCGAGCTTCAAATACAGACAGTGCTACTTCTGAGTTATGAGACCTTGGGGGGATATGGAAATTCTCCAGGTCTTGGCTTCATCACTAGCAAAAAATGGAATAATAATAACACTGGTATGGGCTTAATCGTGTGTCTCCCCCTCCCCCCATTCATGTGTTGAAATCCCAACTCCAGGGGCACCTGGGTGGCTGGGTCAGTTAAGCATCTGCCTTCAGCTCAGCTCATGATCCCATGGCCCCAAGATCGAGTCCCGTGTCAGGCTCCTTGCTCAGTGGGGAGCCTACTTCTCCCTCTGCCCTGCTGCTCCCCCTGCTTGTGTTTGCTCTCTCTCTCTCTCTCTCTCTCTGACAAATAAATAAATAAAATCTTGAAAGAAAGAAAGGAA
This sequence comes from Eumetopias jubatus, assembly GCF_037043125.1. Classification (NCBI taxonomy): domain Eukaryota; kingdom Metazoa; phylum Chordata; class Mammalia; order Carnivora; family Otariidae; genus Eumetopias; species Eumetopias jubatus. Next base: position 127,587,840 of record NW_028274807.1, on the reverse strand, counting down.
GGAGGGAGGGAAGGAAGGAAGGAAGGAAGGAAGGAAGGAAGGAAGGAAGGAAGGAAGGAAGGAAGGGAGGGAAAAAAAGGAAAGAAAGAAATCCTAACTCCAGTTCCTCAGAATGTGTTTGGAGATAGGTTCTTTTTCTTTTTTTTTATAGAAGTATAATTAATAGACAGTGTTATAGTAGTTTCAGGTATACACGGAGATACAGTCTTTAAAAAGATAATTAAGGTTAAATGAGATCATTGGAATGGGCCCTAATCCAATAAAGCTGCTGTCCCTACAGGAAGAAGAAGATATGCACGCATGGAGAATGGCTCCATTCAATAACCACGTCCTTGCATGCGAGGACACAGCAAGAGGGGGGGCCATCTGCAAGCCAAGGAGAGAGGCCTCCGACGAAATGAACTCTACAGACACCTTGATCTTGGACTTGTAGCCTCCAGAGCTCTAAGGAAATAAATGTCTGTTGGGTTTAAGCCAAATATTTGTTCTGGCAGTCCTAGCAAACTAAGATGAATACAACGTGAGAGGTGTTTGTGAGGATTAAACGAGAAAAGGAAGAGAGGCAGGGCGGACATAGACACCGAAATACTTGTCTCCCCATCTCTTTCCTGATAAAAATGGTCTCATGACCTGAGCCTGCAAGTTGGCTACATTTGGGTAGAAAAGTGTCAACTCAGTGAGAGGGCAGGATGTGACAAAAGTCCAACCCCTGGGCCACTCAACTCCAGAAAACTACTGTTACAGATTCCAAATAACCTAAGAAAGATTAAGAAACATTACTGCAGAGACCATTTCAGAAAAATTATTTTCCAATGTCAAAAGTTATTTATATTAGAATTTACATGACCCTCCAAACTAGTTGTTGATTTGCTAAGGTCTCTCCAGAAAAAGAGGAAAAGAAAAAAAAAAGGTACATGTATGCTATTTGTTTCTACAGATGAAGAAATCATAACTTTTGAACTCTTCCAGCTGGTATGGCTGAATCATCCACACCGCGGGACCCAGACCCTGAATCATCCACACCGCGGGACCCAGACCGCACGAATTTTGCAACATAACCCATTCCATTTCTGCAAACATTGTTTTGTTGTCCGGGGACTCACACCTGTATGAATTAGCATTTAGTGACTACTAGCAGCTGACCCAATCTTGTGCTAAACTCTGGGCCTGTGAATTCAACATGGAAAGACATAGAAAGTCGGTATTTCATATTATTCCCAAGCCTCTGACTCCTAAAACGGTAGAAGGCCCATCAGCTGCCCAGTATTTAGTCTTTCCCAGTAACTGAGTAGCCAGGTGTTTGACTTCTTGGTTATTCTGCAACATGCTCTTGGCCTTGCCGGTTTTCCTCCCTTAAAGGACAGTTTCCATGAATGACCCATAGATGGCACCAGTTAGCTATAATGAAGTAGTTTCTTCTAAAAAAATAAAAACTTTCTACTATGAAAATTTTCAAACATATATAGAGGCGATATTATAATAAATCCCCCTGTACCTGTCACCCAATGTCAACAATTATCAAGTGGCCAAACTTGACCTACCCCATTCACTTCCCTACCTACTAGATTTTGAAATCTCGGACATCCTATCATTTCACCTGTAAGTATTTTTATATGTATCAATAAGAGGTAAAGGTATGAAGAGCAGCTTTATCAGTTTGCAGTCTGTCTGGATTTTTATTTTTGTTTTTGTCTTTTAAGCCACTGAAGTTTAATCCACAAAAAATTTTTCAAATGAGGCCTTTCAGACTAGCTCCATTTCACAGGCTCTTCGCTCTTTGCTCTCCTCCTCCTCACATGCTGCCCTCCCTGCTTGCTTCTCCCACCTCTGTATTCTACTTATATTCATTCTCTGGCCCCTCAGGTGACCATAAAGTTACAAAGGATGGATTTTGCGTTGGCAGCTTAGACTTTTGTTAAAGTTTTATTACATCAAGTTTGCTTGTTATTTAAGGAGAAGCAGTAGGAAGCAGGTCAGTGAAACAGTTGCATTTCAAACTAAAACTATAAATTTTAGGGGCTCCTGAGGCGGCTCAGTCGGTTAAGCGTCTGTCTCAGCTCAGGTCATGACCCAGAGTGCTGGGATCCAGTCCCCCAGAGGGCCCCCTGCTCAGTGGGAGTCTGCTTCTCCCTCTCCCTCTGTGCTCTCTTTCCCTCTCGCTCTCTCTCAAATAAATAAATGAAATCTTTAAAAAAAATTATAAATTTTATATGTTGTTTAAAAACAACAAATAATAGGGGAGTCTGGGTGGCTCAGTTGGTCAAGCAGCCAACTCTTGATTTTAGCTCGGGTCATGATCTCAGGGTCGTGAGACTGAGCCCTGCCTTAGGCTCGTGTGGAGCCTGCTTAAGATTCTCTCTCTCCCTCTCCTCTGCCCCTCCCCTACCCCGTTCGTTCGAGCTCTCTCTCTCTCAAAAAATTCTTTTAATTTAATTTAAAAAATAGTAATAACTTTCCATCCTAAGAGCTTTATGATGTACTTTCTGTAACTACTTGGGTTTCAACTCAAGCCCTGACCATACCTTCAGGCTTAAAGAAGAAGAAGGACTGGAAAACAGCATGGCAATGGGAAAAAACTGGAATTGGAGACTATGTGGATCTTATCACTTATCACTGTGGAACTTGGGCAAGTCACTCAACCTCTCTGTGCCTCAGTTTCCTCTTCTGCAACAGGGGAGTACTTGTACCTGCTCACACCGTCTCACACAATCGTAGCAGAGATGGAGGGAGATACATGGGAAAGTGCATTTCCATTCACAAAGTGCCTCATACACTGCATGAAGTTAGGATGAAGTTAGGTGGTTCAGAGCAGGAGCTCAGATGTCAGATCCAGGTGGGAGTCTCAGCTATGTTTGACCTTGGGCAGGTGGCTTTACTTTCTTGATCCACTGCTTCAACATCTACAAAATAAAGATAGTTATAAACCCCCATTATAATAAAGAAGATGTGGTCCATATATACAATGGAATATTACTCAGCCATCAGAAAGGATGAATACCCAGCTTTTACATCAACATGGATGGGACTGGAGGAGATGATGCTAAGTGAAATAAGTCAAGCGGAGAAAGTCAATTATCATATGGTTTCACTTATTTGTGGCACATAAGGAAGAGCATGGAGGACATTAGGAAAAGGAAGGGAAACATGAAGGGGGGGATTCAGAGGGAGAGACGAACCATGAGAGACGACGGACTCTGAGAAACAAACTGAGGGTTCTAGAGGGGAGGTGGGTAGTGGGGGGATGGGTTAGCCTGGTGATGGGTATTAAGGAGGGCACGTACTGCGTGGAGCACTGGGTGTTATACGCAAACAATGAATCGTGGAACACTACATCAAAAACTAATGAGGTACTGTAGGGTGACTAACATAACATAATAAAATAAAATTTAAAAAAGAAAGAAAGAAAAAAGAACCCCCGTTATAGGGTGATTTTACAGATTAAAAGACAGTGCTTATAAAGCACTTAGCAAGCGTATTTGACACACAGTAAGCAATCAGTCTGTAGCAATTGTTACTACTCTTATTACTTCATTTGTAAACTGAAGGACCCTAGGATTATGTAACAGCCAAACGGACGGTAGAGAACGTTTCCAAAGAGAACCCTTCGGGGCCGCTCATTCAAGTTGTTCACAGCTCTGTTTCCTGGATCAAATTCACCCCAGAGCCTCCCTAAACCTCCGCTGGCTCCTTGGATCCTGGCACTCCCAGCATCCTTTGACTGAGCCCCCAGGCTGAAGGTCGGGGAGTTCATGTTCCTCCCTCAGCCTCCTTAGTATCCCGTACGTGATCGCAGGCAGTCCTGTCCAGGGGTTGCTGGTCTGTCACAGATGGTGATGAGTAAGGATGTGAAAAGGCAGTGATTCACTAGCTCCCCAATCGCACTCACCTAAATGTTGACCTATCCATCTCCAGGGAGGCCGGAGCTGCAGGACTGGGGGTTCTCCCAAGCACATTTCCTCTTCACTCTTAAGCGGGAGGACGTGGGAAGGAGCAGATGCTTTAGAAGAAGCCTGCTCTTGGTTCTCACAAAAACCTGTGTGATTGGCTGCAAGGAATTAACACCAGCCTGATCTCATCCTCTCATCCGTTGTTTGAAATCAACTTCCCACTAAGGAGTGATACTTTACACTGTAAATGCTCTTGAAACTGGGATCTCCACAAAGAAAAGCTTGTCACAGATGCATGACTACTGCTCACATCATCGCTGGGGCACATGGAGACCCAGAAAGGAGCTTATGCTTGACTTGTAGAGTTTCTAAGAGCAATGGAATGAAGGAAGTTTTCTTTACAAATCTCCTGTAAAGCTCCTCGTAAACAAAATGTCACCAATAAACACAACTGTCTACTCCCTTTTTTAACAGCAACCAAAACTACTAACCTCAGCCAGAGCCTTTGCCATTTCTAGAAAACCTAAATGTGACAGACCTAAGCACTGATGAAGTAGAAACAGGAAGAGAGAGAGAGGTAATTGCTCCATTATAAGGAGAAAAAAGACACAAAGGAAGCCACCAGGGTTAACAGCTCTCTCCCACCCACAGAAACAACCCCAGACCAGCATTTCCCAAACCCATCTGATCAAATGATACAGTATATGGTAAATTATTCTATAAAAATGAGAGTATTCCTTGGTAAAAATAAGTTCAAGAAATACTGAATTCAATAAAATTAATTAGGTCACATTACCGCAAGATTTCTCAGAGCCTTTAATGTCCCTGTGCCTTTGTAACACTCCAAGAAGGTGATGGGTATCTGAAGTATTTCCTAAACATGTTTTGCCATAAAACCTTTAATTCACCGATTAAGAAATTGGGGAAAACTCCCCTAGACTAATATATCATTTTTTTAAATCCCATGTGTTCAAAGTGCTACATTATCCCACAAAAGCAAAAGTAAACATCCAAATATAGAAAAAGGCAAACCTCTTATGAGTTAAAGAGTTTATGTTCCAGATCTACCACAAGCTGGTTGGGTGCCTTCCCTGCTTCTGTTCCTTTAAAACATACCCCCCCCCCACATTTGTACACACATCAGGAATTTGCCATCCTTCTCAGCTTCAACCTCCAGTGGCCAGTGAAGGAAGTAGCTTATAAGCATGTGTTAATTATGGGTTGAATTGTGTCCCTCCAAAATTATGCTGAAACCCTAATATCCAGTACCTCAGAATGTGACCTTACTTGGAAATAGGGTCTTTACAGAGGTAATCAAGTTAAAGTGAGATTATTAGGGCAGGACTTAATCCAATATGACTGATGTCCTTATAAAAAGAGGAAACTGAGGGGTGCCTGGGTGGCTCAGTCGGTTAAGCGTCTGCCTTCGGCTCAGGTCATGATCCCAGGGTCCTGGGATCGAGCCCCACATCGGGCTCCCTGCTCAGCGGGGAGCCTGCTTCTCCCTCTGCCTCTGCCTGCCTGCCTGCCTGCCTACTTGTGCTCTCTCTCTCTCTCTGTCAAATAAATAAATAAAATCTTAAAAAAAAAAAAAAAAAAAGAGGAAACTGGGACATAGAGATCTGCATAGCAAAGATAATGGGAAGAGACAAAAGGGGGAGAGGGCCATCCACAAGCCAAGAAAAGAGGCCTGAAACAGATCCCTCCCTCACAGCCCTCAGAAGGAAGCCACATTACCAACACCTTGATTTTGGACTTCTAACCTCCAGAACAGTGAGACAGTAGATTTCTGTTGTTGGGCCACCCTGTTTGTGGTACTTTGTTATGGCAGCTCTAATAAACTAATATACCACTTTTACAAGCAACTTTCACTTCATTTGTTTATTTATTCATCAAATACTTACTAAGAAGTTATTAATTTCCAAGACTGTTTTAGGTTCTAGAGACACAATGGTGAACAACTACGAACGTTTTCCCTGCCATTATAGATCTTACTGCCTATTGAGGGACTCAGATATGAAATCAAATAATCACTTTGAAATGTAAAATTACAAACTATTAAGATCACCGAAAAGAGACAATGAAGATGCTAAATCATCCACATAGACAGGAGCCTGACCTATTCTGAGGTGTCAAGAAAGCTTGCATAAGATGAGCTGTGAATTAAAGGATTGGCAAGAATCCATGAGGACAAGAAGGATGTGAGAAGCGTGTACCTACTGGAGGAAGTCACATGTGCGAAATCAATTTTTACACAAAAAATAATAATAATAGCATATGAAAAAGGTCAGCACATTTTGTAAAGAGTTGAATTCTCCAGAAAGAAATGACTCCAAACTCTGTCTAATATTTTATTAGATTGAAAGTAAAAGAGAAATGGAAAAAATCCCCCATCATAATGACAGATTTTAATACACTTCTCTCAGTCATTGATAGATTAAGAAGACAACACTAAGGACGTAAAAGATCTGAATAAAGACACTTGATCTAATGGGGACAAATAGACATACATAGACTACTACTACCAGATGCTTTGAAATACACAAGCTTTCCAAGCACACAGAGAACATTATGTACTAGGCCAGAAAACAAGTCCCAAAACATTTCCAAGAATTAGCGTCAAACATACTACAGTCTCAGATCAATGTGATTACATTAAAATTCAATACCAAAACGAAAACCACAAAAGTCCCTCTGTTTGGAAATAAATATATACACCTAAATAATTCACAAATTAAAGAAGAAATCTTACCAGAATCTACAAAATATTTAGAAACGAACAATAATGAGTATATCTCACTTTACAATTTATGAGATGCAGCTAAAATAGTAGTTAGAGGGAAATATATAGCCTTAAATACACAGACTTAGCAAGGGTGGGGAGGGACTAAATAAATGATCTAAGTCTCTCTGCTGATTGCTTTCTGACACCCCTCTATCAGTTGCCCTTCTCTTATTCTATGCCCCCAAGAATCTCACCTCCAAGGACCATATTACCCCAGGTAACTTTCAACTGGCTTCTAGTTGGGTTTACCCAATGGATGACAGTGGCAGACATCAGAGGGTAGGAAAAGAAAGAGGGTTACTTATTCTCCATTCCCTCCTTACTGAGCCATGGAGTTTGCAGAGGCAACATTGTTCTGCCTAAGGTCATAGCTCTTTGGGGGCAGCTCCTCTGCCAAGGCCACTTGTCTCATGGCGGGGAGGTGCTTCTGAAAGTACTGCACCTTCCCTCACAACCTCAGACTGAGGAGTAATAATGGCTTCCTATTGTTGTAAATTCTGGGTGCTTCACCTCTTGTTGGTTTCCTTAACCTGTCACAACTGCATAAGTACTCTCCTCATTAAACTATCTTCAGTTAGGGGCGCCTGGGTGGCTCAGTCATTGAGCGTCTGCCTTCAGCTCAGGTCATGACCCCAGGGTCCTGGGATTGAGCCCCGCATCAGGCTCCCTACTCCATGGGGAGTCTGCTTCTCCCTCTCCCTCTGCATGCCACTCCCCCTGCTGGTGCTCTCTCTCCCTCTCTCTGTGTCAAATAAATAAAATCTTTGAAAAAAAAAAAACTATCTTCAGTTAATCCTTTCTTTGAGTATGCATCTATTGCATGGATCTGTCGAGAACCCTGACTGACAGAGTATCTAACTCAAGAAGTTAAAAAAGTAACAGACTAAAGCCAAAGAAAGTAAATGGAAGAAAAAATTAAGTAAATAGAAATTAATACAATATAAAACATACAGTAGAGAGAGATGACAAAAACAAAGTAGATGAACCATTAGGATGATTGATCAAGGAAAAAAGCCCCCCAAGATAATATTAAGAATGAAAAGACATAGTATGGAGCCTGCTTAAGATCCTCTCCCTCTCCCTCTGCCCCTCCCCACCCCAGCTCCTGCATGCTTGCTTGCGCTCTCTCTCTCTCTCTCAAAAAATTATCCTGGAGCCACCTCACACTGGAATCCAGGGCCAATTATTAAATATTAAGGAATTTTGTAAGCTAATTGTTAACTGTTGATAGATTGCTATTAGCCATAAGAGGAGTATATACACTATAGAAACCAGGGAACACTACAACCAGTATAGAATTAAGTTATTAATTAAAAATCTACCAAAAATAAAAACCTCAGGCTCCAATAATTTTACCATCAAGCTCTGTCAACCATTTATGAAATGAATAATTCCAGGCTTGTACAAACTCTTTCAGGGAATAGGTAAACAGAATCATTTAATGAGTTTAGCATAACCTTGATGTCCAAACTGATAAATTGTGGATAAGAAACATAGCATGGCCAATCCCATTCATTAATACAAATTACCAAAAATGGTAAACAAACTGCTTGCAAAGCAAATCCCATAATGTGTTAAAGATAAATGACTACACTTGCTGTGGTGAGCACTGAGTAACATACAGACTTGTTGAATCACTATGTTGTATATCTGAAACTAATACCAACATTGTATGTCAAGTCTACATCAATTAAAAAAAGATAATGTAAAAAAAAAGATAAAGTAAATAAAATAGATTTTACCCAGAAATGCAAGGATTAGAGAATCCTTTAATTTTAAGGCGATTCTCCACCTTGAAAAACTTAATGAGGAAACTATGTCATCTCAACAGATAAAAAAGAACCTTTGATGAACATCAGTAATATTCATAATTTAAAAATGTTTTTCCTAACATCAAGAATAGAGGAAATTTCTTGCACCTAATAAAGAGCAGCCCCCTCCCCTCCAGAAATAAAAGCAAACATGATAACACGTTAAGATCATTTTTTATAAAATCAGAAATAACTCAAGGACGGTCAGACTCTTTTACCACTTCAATACAACGTTGTACTGGTGGTTCTAGCTAGCATCTTCAGGCATGGGAAAGAAATAGTGTGTATGAAATAAGGAGGCTTGCTACAGTACAAATAGAGTGTGGGAGAAGATGGCTGGTGCCATTCTCATGGAGGAACTTTAAAGCCAATATCATATCACGACAACTCTTGAAGGTGTAGGAGCTAAGGGTAGGCCACCCCAAAATGTGCCACCTTTGCATATTGATTATTTTAAATAAAAGTTATGTAAGAAACAGCTGGTGCAAGGACACTCAGACCCTCCTCTGTCCCCCTGAAAGCAGGAAATAAATCTCCCATATGAAAGTACTCTCCCTGCCCTAAGTAAGAAAATATCCTCATGACCAGAGAGGAACTTTAAAGCCGAGAAAGCTATAGAAAGAAATCTTATTACTTTTTTCCTAATCTACTACACCTCAGCCCAAATTCTACTTAGACTTCTTAACTAATTAAACCTTCCAAACATCTGTTTTCTTTATCCTGTTAATTCCTCACCAATGTATCTTTTCTTTGTCTAAAAAGCGTAAAATCCGCCTGCCTCAGTCATTTCTCTAGGTCTCAATTTCATGTTCAGGCACACATAATAAAGCTTTGGTTTTTTTCTCCTGTTAATCTGTCTCATATAAATTTAATTCTTTGTCCAGCCTGAAGACCTTGAAGGGTAGAGGAAGAATTTTTCCTTCCCTACCAAGGCAAGGAAAGAAGAGTTAAGGGGAAGATCCAAGAAGCTAGGAGAACAGTTTCCCTCCTTGCTGATGGAAATGGGCTGACATTTGATTCCATAATGATTGGGCTGACAGGTAAAGCCACCACTACCAGGCAATTATTAGAGGTTCCCTAGGATATCTCCCCACTCCCAGGGACCACACGCTCTGAAGCACAATGAGCAGGGAAGTCCCATTCCATCTCAGCCCACTCCCGCCTCCAGGCAACACAAGCCCAGGGTGAAGCAATGACTCCTTCCCTCCCAGGACACTGAATCCCCACTCACTTCTCACCCTGCATGGCTGCCCGGCCGGTGCTTCCAGATCCCAGCATCCTCTAGTGAAAATTTTGAATCAAAACAAACAGAAGAACCTGATCTTTCACCTGGGGCACTTTTAAAATTCTCACTGTCCAGACCACAACCTGTAACTATTTAAATGAGTCTTACGAGTGGTACTGGACACCAGTTTTTAAAAAACAAAAACAACAACAACAACAACAAAAAAAAAACCAGATTATTCCGTTGTGCACACAAGTTGAAGCCTTCCTCCTCAAAGTGTGTCTGTGGACCAATAGTTTTGGCTATTAAGGAAGTGAAATAAGTAAGGAAGTCTCATTTAAAATGGAGTTAGCGGGCGCCTGGGTGGCTCAGGCGTTAAGCGTCTGCCTTCGGCTCAGGTCATGATCCCGGGGTCCTGGGATCGAGCCCCGCATCGAGCCCCGCATCGAGCCCCGCATCGAGCCCCGCATCGAGCCCCGCATCGAGCCCCGCATCGGGCTCCCTGCTCCGCGAGAAGCCTGCTTCTCCTTCTCCCGCTCCCCATGCTTGTGTTCCCTCCCTCGCTGTGTCTCTCTCTGTCAAATAAATAAATAAAATCTTTTAAAAAATAAATAAATAAATAAAATGGAGTTAGCTATCAGAACAGAGAACAAACGGATGGTTGCCAGGGCGATACACCTGAAACTAACATAACACTGTGTGTCCACTATACTCAAATTAAAAAGAAAAAAAACTTTAATGGAGTCAGGAAGCCCTGAAGAGGGAGCTGTCGTGCAGGGAGCTGTCGTGCAGGCAACACTCACTGCAGCCTACCTAAGCAGCAAGAAGGAAGATCATTCAGGAGGGAAGGAAGATCTCTCCCTGCCCGGCAACAACGCACTAACCACTGCTTGCAGCCAATTTCCACAACCTCAAACTCTTGTGCTTCAATGAACTTTTGTTCAAAACTATCCTCCCCAATTTCCTCCTATTATCTACTAAAAGCCGACCTTCCCTTTGTCTCTTGGGACTTGCCTACTGTTTCCCGTAATTTACTTGTCACGAATGGTAATTCCTCTACTATTCCTGAATAAACTCCTTTTGCTGGGTAAAATAACTGGCTGTTTTTAAGGTAGACAGCACGACTGGGGAGCTCTTCAGAACTGCAGAAACTTGGACCACACTCAGACCTACTGATTTGCGCGCCCATTCATATCTGAAAAGGTTAAATTTAGGAAAAAAGACCAAGAGCAGGAATCCCTTTGAAGGCCGCCAGGGGACAGCGATTTTTCTGGAGAAGCAGTTTGAGCTGGGTGTTAATCACCCTGTTCCCATCCATCTTGCCCACTGCTGCCAAAGCAATCTTTCCTAAATTGAAATCCTATACTGCTCTCCTGTGGCCTGCACTGTTAAAGTCCCCGATCATGGGGCCCACTCACAACTCCTCTCTCCCATCCCCAACATTTGGTCTCTTCCTTATCTGCCAAACCCCTCCACACACACCCCATCCACAAACACACTCCTGACACACTTATGCCTCTGCTAATTCTGCTCCTTTTGCCTAGAATTCTCCCCAGTCCCAGCCCAGTTTGTCTCACCCTCTTGCTCGCCTAAAGAACCCTTCTCCCTGCTTCAAAATCAGCTCAAATGTCTCCTCTAGGAAACCTGGAAAAAAATCAGGCATTTCCTCCTCCAATTTCCCACAACGTCTCTACAACGGTTGGAATATAGCTGAGATTACTGAGGGGGAATTATTTGTTTTTCAAGTCTGTCTTGCTCATGGCTTTGCGCTCTTAAGGGCAGGGACAGTAGTGTTCTCTCGCCCACTGTCTGCCTCTGACCTCTCACATCCACTCTGTAGCTAAAGGCATCATAAATTTTGCAAGGACCATTAGCCAGGGGTCTAACTAGACCCCTTATTTTCCCTTGTAGTTCCCTCACCAGCTCATGGGATTTGCCCTTTAAGGCTTACATTCAGTTAACCATATTCAGGAAACATTTAGTAAGTGCTGCCTTGGGAATACAAAGATGAAGACAAACCCACGTTGGGGGCTGGGGACAAATGTTCCTCTACCTTTCAAAGGTTCTTCTGGCTGATGGAAGAATTAAATTGACACGAGACATATTCACAGGAAAAAGTCAAATTTAATTTTGTACATTTGGGAACTGGACATGCATGAGCAGTTCAAAGGCAGAAAGGTAAACTGAGGCTTATATGCCATCCTGAGCCAAGGAATAGCATAGGGGCCTGGGGCGTCAAAGGGGAGGATGGCGATTCAGGGAGCAGTAAAAAGAGCAGGTGTATGGTAATTAGATGTTTGCCCTGCCACACAGATGGGTCACTCAGATAAAATGTATCTCTGATATTAACTCTTATTCTTGGAAGTTAGCCAACTGAGATTCTTCTAGGTAGTTAAAGGAGGGGCAAAAGTTTCTCTGAACAAAAAGGGTTTCTGTTACCTTCAGCGCAAAATAGTCTACATGTGAAAGTGGCACATTTTGAGGAGACTTGTTCTGAGCTCCCTCACACACTTTCTTTTCAGAAAATATCTTTGCAACATGTAACTATTCTATCCTCCATTCCCACCCAGCAAGTACTTTGAAACTGGTAGCCCGATGGGAAGGTAGGGTGATGGCCCTCTTTACATTTTCAGCAGAGCTATCAAGAGTAAAGAATTAGATTAAAACATGTATAAACCATAAACGGGTTTGTATACATTCACCACTGTGTTGTATACATTCACCACAAATGCTGAGTTGGTGAATATACCTAACCAGGGCTTCTAGGGAAAACACAGGGTTAGGTTCCCAAAAGTCTGTGATCATAAGATCTTCATCACTTGGTGGATATGGAACCTTGTTTTACGTGTGTTTCTGTTTAAAGACACCTCACCTAATATATGTTGTTGACTCAGTAACATTAAACTCATGGCCAACAGCAGTAGAACTCACGCCTAGACGAAGCTTATCTAACACATGCTTTCTCTGAAAGCCCCTGACAGTCTTCTGTGTTTACGAACACTAAACAGCACTTCCACGCTACGCTGGGCGAGCCATTTTAAACAGCGGAGTCCCAACAAAAAGCACAAAAATGCAAAAAATGTGCCACTAAATAGACCTCGAAAAGGACAGTTGTTTGCAAGAGGAGAGCTAAAAGAAGGCGGATCATCACTTTGTTCAACATCAGCTGGGAATGTGTCCGTGGAGCAAGTCAACTATTTCACTACCCTGCACATGTCCACAAACTACCGCAAAAGCACTGTGAGTATTGACCTGGGGTTACAAATGGATTTTAGCGAGAAAGCACATTCACAAATGTAGACGTTACACATAGGGAGGATCAGCTGTATCTAACAAGTGGTAGGGCAGGAGCACCAACCAAAACAGAAAAGATGCAAACCACATTATTTAAGGCCCTGGAGGCTCCTGATGTGGCAGGAAAGGATACTTTGAGAGTTGCTGGGCTCTGGGTCATGGGGAACTCTAAGGAGATCCCACAGAAAGAGCTGGGTAGCCAGGGGCGCTGTGGAAACAACAGCTAATTACCAGTCTATTATAGAATTACATGTAATTATTAATCAAATTGACTCTATCGGCCCTTCCTAATGTCAATGTAGTAACAGGCTAAGAAATCCCCAATTTTTCCCATTACTCATTATTTTGTCAGTCGGCTTGACTCCCTTATTTTGGAAATTATATTACCCTTGCCTCAGACAAAAAAAATGTAATTGTATCTTAAGAAAGAAGATTATCTCCTGACAAATAATTTTAATAGCAATCTATTGGCTACTGGCAAACCGATTATCTTTTAAGAGGCACCACCCTCCAACTTTGTGGAGAGGAGCTGAGCCTGCTCTGCGAGAAACCTTGGTGCTGTCCAAGCTTGCAAAAGGCCAGTTCGTAATAGCATCACACCAGTGCAGAGGGAAGTGGAGTGGAGCAGCCTGTGGGTGTGAGTGAGATGGGAGGAGACTTAGCCTGGCCCTGGCTCAGCGCCCTTCAACTTCCAACCTGATCTTGAGCAGCGCTTCACAAATGTGATGTACATACAAACCACCCGAGAATCTTGTGAAAGTGCAAATACTGATTCAACAGGTCTGAAGTGGGACCCAACACTGTACATTTCTAACAAGCTCCCAGGGGATGCTGACGCTACTGGTCCACGGTCCACACTGGTAATATTAAGAGTCTAGACTGGAGCGGTGGTTCTCAATCACACCTGAGCATACATCAAAATCACAGAGTCTGCTAAAGCATGGAGTGCTGCCCTAATCCACCCCCAGATTTCCAGACTCAGTAGCCCTGGGTTAGGACCTATGAATTTGCCTTTTTTATTAATCTCTTTTTTTAAGATTTATTTATTTATCTGAGAGAGGGAGAGAACAGGGACAGGGGCAGAGGGAGAAGCAGACTCCCTCCTGAGCACAGAGTCCGATGTGGGACTTGATCCCAGGATCCTGGGATCATGACCAGAGCTGAAGGCAGACGCTTAACCGACTGAGCCACCCAGGTGCCCCTTGAATTTGCCTCTTTAAACAAGTTCCCAAGTGACAATAATGCAGCTGGTCTAGGGATCACACTTTGAGAATTATTGGTCTAATCTAATATTGTTTATTTATACACATAATAATGCTAGCTTTTCATCATGTTGGCCAAGAATTTAGGGTTCCTATAAAAAGAATCACTCTAGTGATGAAGTTCCTGAGGTCAGGGGCCATATCTTATATTCATTTCATACAATATCAGTATACTAAGGACAAATTAATACAGTCTGGATTTGTGACCATTAAATAATGAATTTTACTATCTGATGAGAACTTTTACCCTTCTAAGTGCTTTCTATTTCAACTGGCACAAAGCACAAAGCAAATCACCAGCTGCCATTTTTACAAATTCCAGATTCCAAGTTTTACAAATTTCTTCTGTCTTTCTCTTTTTGCAAATGAAAAGCCCTAGAGAGAAAGCAACGGGGGAGTAGAGGCTATGGCTCCTTCACTGTGTATCTCCTATGCCTAAAACAAGGCCTGTCAACATGTAAGTGCTCAATAAATATTTGAGGAAGAGGAAGGAAGGGAGGGAGGGAGGAAATGTATGTCCTCAGTTCAATCCTTAGTTCAATGTACAGTTGGTGATTAGCAGGTCTTCAGAATGACTAAACTGAAACCCTTTCTAACAGCAGAATTTTAAGTTTACTTTTAGTTGTGCCTTTATTCCAGATGAATAAAAATGCAAATGATTTCTTAATAATAATAAAAATCCAAATGATTTCTTAATAATAATAATGGTAATAAGTACTAAGAGCCACTGTGTCACAATACCATTAGTTTATACAAAGCAGTTGGCAATCAGGTCACTGGGAGGGCATAACTATGATCTATTCATCAAGTAAGAACATTTTCTTTCTTCTAACCAACCGGACTGATCGGCAGAGTGTTCTGTCCTGCACAAAGATAGCAGCCACCAGCCAGAGAAAATCACGGTCTGTTTATACAACTCAACAACTACAGCCAGGTTTTTGTCCACAGCAAGTCAACTGTCCCTTCACTGAGGTGTTCCAAGAACTGGTGAGGCCCATCTGCCTCCCTAGAGATGAGACCCATGTTTGCAGACATTTGCCAGGTGCCTGCCAGGTGGTGGCGACTCTTGAGAGTCTGGAGGAGATGAAAGAATCAGGGGCCGTCTGTACCTAGAGGAGGTCGCCATTGATCTGGAGGCAAGGGAAAGTAAATAAGTGACTGTGTTGTCATAGAGACGTGCACAAAGGCTGTGGGACAGAACACGTAGTGGCAATCCAACTCCTGGGGGAATCAGAAAAGACTTTGAGAAAGCATCAGTGACACAGGCTCTTAAAGGATGTGAAAACATGGACAAGAGCTGAAGGCAGGACAGTGCATTCTTGGTGGAGAAGAGCACGCGCAGATGTATCTGGGAGTGTACCCTTAGAGAAAAACAGGCATTGTTAGACCAGTGGGGGTTGAGGGAGTGTTTATCTGGTCTCCCAGCTTTGAGCACCTGCCACCTGGGTCCACCCAAGTCCACTAAATAGCTATTTATAACACTTGTAGGTATTGTTCAATTCAGGGCTTGAAGACAACAGTAAACAATTTGTTAAGAATGACTGAGCCCACTCTGCTGGGTGGGGAGCCTGCTTCTCCCTCTCCCTCTCCCTCTCCCCCTGCTTGTGCTCTAGGCTCTCTTGTGCGCTCTCTCTCTCTCAAATAAATAGATAAAATCTTAAGAAAAAAAAAAAGAATGAGCCTAAATGATGGAATGAGAAGCACATACAGTTTACTACATGGCTACAGGAGCAAGAGAGAGAGATCTACCGAAAAATGTCTGGTATTGATTTCCAATTTCTCATCACAAAGAAAATGGTGAACGTCCTTAGCCACTGGGGCTCTGTTACTCCAGATTTCTTTTCTTTTCTCATTGTTTGAGAGGGGCTGACCCACTTTTCGGAGTCTTGTGCCGTTTCATCCCAGCACCACTGACACTGTTTTCTCGGATGGGAACTTGTACTCTCAGTGTTTGCCTCGGCACAGATTCAAGGTGCATTGTCGTACAGAGATCTGTAATAATAATGATAATAATTCGGGGAATTCTCCTGCTTACTAGGTGTGTTCTTGGTCCATAAATGGCTTCTGTCTTTGGTGACAGGGCCACGAACCAAGAAATGCAGGCAGCCTCAAGGAATGGAAGAAGAGCAAGAGGAATGCAGTTTCCCCCTGGAACCTCCAGAAGGAGCAAAACCCCACCAGCACTTTGATGTTAGCAAATAGATGAGACCTCTTTCAGACTTCTGACCTCTAGAACTGTAATAACTGTTAATAAATTTGTGTTGTTTTAAGTTACCAAAACAAAAGCTTCTGTCATTTGTCACAGAAGACATAGGAAACTGGAGCACCTGGGTGGCTCAGTCGGTTGAGCACCTGTTTTCGGCTCAGGTCGTGATCCCAGAGTCCTGGGATCAAGTCCCACATCAGGCTCCCTGCTCAGCGGAGAGCCTGCTTCTCCCTCTCCCTCTCCCCCTCTCCCCTGCTCGTGCTCACACTGTCTCTCTCTCTGTCAAATAAATAAATAAAATCTTAAAAAAAAAATAGGAAACTAATACAGTATCCTTTAAAGATAAAATGGAAGCACAGAGAAGTTCACTAACTTGCTAGTAAGTGGCTAACTCGGGTCCAAACCCCAGATTCGTGTTAACTACATTAGAGCGAGATTCTGGATTTAAGACATAATATTTGGCAGGATTTGTCGACTATTTAATATGCAAGGATTTAGGAGGTGAAGAAATCCAGGGTAACACCAAGGTTTCTTGTTTAAGCCACTGTAAGGAAGTGACCTCATTCATTGATGGGATTTTAAGAATCAAATGAGCAATCGTGGAGAGCACTGAAACATATCTGTATTTACTCTGCATACTCAAATCCAGATTCTGCCAGTCGTGAAGCTAAACTATGGTAGTTCCTCCCAAGGATTAACATCGTCAATAGGATCTTCTCTGTGGTTCCTCATTCAAGTGCAAGTTGAATGATGCAGACTTGGGATAGGAGGATGGAAAAACAGCATGAGAGAGCTTTTGTCAAACAGGGTAAGTCCCTATCTTTCAAAAAGAGGACCTCTCTGTTGTGTGAGAATTATTATTGGATTGGCACCTCTCTTCAATGTCATGAACGTCCCTCAAAATCAATTTATAAACCAGCAGTCTATCAAACATTCCTAATTCACAATCCATTTTTCAATCCGCAATACAATATGAAGATTTGAGGAAACTCCTTTGGAAGAAGTGACTTAATGTTCAGGAGAAAATGTCCTACTGGCTAATCTGATGGACATTCCCTGCCTGAGGGAAGCAATACTGTGTAAGTGGAAACCCATAGGCTTTGGAATCACAGTGACCTGGGTTTCAAATGCCGGTTCTACTGCTCACTATCTGTGTGATCTTGGACAAATTACTTAACCTCCCTGAGCCTTCTTTCCTCATTTGAAAAATGAGGATATAAATCCTACCTATTTGGGATTATTAGGAGGATTAAATGAGACACATGTATAAAGTGCCTTGAACATAAAAGACCCTTAACATTTCCTTTAGCTTTTAAAATCAGAAAGATCTATGGTAAAAAAGAAAGAAAAATTTCTTTCTGAAATATGTCGTTACCTATTGTGGGAGGTCGCTTTTACATGGTACATTTTTATCACCTCTAAGATGTGGCTCAGCCTTGGCAACTACCTGCTAAGTACAATGGAAATCTATGTCATCACCAAAGAGCTCAGCTAATTTATTACACAGATTCAAATTCTGGGCTCGCAAGCACTGCAGAGCCTGCTGGAGTGAAAGACAGCTACTCTTAACACAGGAGAGCAGAGCTCAGATTTCTACTCTTCTTCTAGGGTCACTCATCCGCAAGTACAACCCATACCAAACAAGCTCCCATGAGGTCCAGTCTAATTCCATAGTTGTACTCAAAGAAATGAAGTTCAATAGGAAACATAAAATGGAAAAATCAAGTATTTTCCTCTCTTCTCTGGCTCATCTCCCTTCCACGACTGTTTATGAGTTATGCCTTTCTCAGACCATATTTCACTCTCTTACTTTATTCATGTCTCTGCTCAAGTGTCACCTGTTCAAAGAGACCTCCCTAATGTTTGTTTTCTAATAGTATTCTCTGTTTCTTTTCCTTCATCCTGCTTGATTTTTTTTCACAGAACTTATTACTATCTGAAATTATACCATAGATTTATGTTTATTTGAGTACAATCTGTTTCTTCTACTCTAGGAAGAAAAGGGTCTTTCTCTGTTTTGTTATGTTGCTATTCACTGCTGTATCACTAGCACTTAAAACTGGTCTGGGCACATAGCAAGTGTTCAGTAAATTTTTGTTAACTGGATGTCAAAAGATAAGTTGTCTAGGATAATCATACATATTATTTATATTATTTATTGAGTCAGACCCCTGGAATTCTATGAGTTAAGCACTATTATTATCATCCCTGTTTTATAGGTGAGGAAACAGATTTCATGAGCTCAAGGAACTTGCCCAGAGACACACAGATTGCATGTGGTGGGATCAGGAGTCAAACCTCCCCCTGTGCTCTGAATCCGTACACCACATCCCTGTCTGCAGAGCTGGAGTAATGAGATTAATGGACCCTTAAGACCACTTCCAAGTCTGGGGTGATGAGAAGACACTCAGAAGACTGTATGATGTGGCAAAAAAGTGAAACATTATAACAATGAGGAAGTAAGTTTGGAAGCTGCTCCCTGGAGCCTCAGCAGGAAATGGGTATGTAACTCAAGTAGGAAACACTGAAATGCAATTTTTGTTCCTCTGAAAGGATACACAAGAGAGTGTTGATATTTACTGACTCCAGGAAGGGTAAATAGTGGCTAAGGGACAAGAGTACCAAGAAATACATTTTCACACCTATTGAATTTTGACTTATAATGATTGACATATTTTTTAATTAGTTAAGTTTAAGAAACAAATGGAAGCAATCAAGAGGGTGTGTATTGAATGCACAATACATAATCTGGACAGTGCTGGGTATTATCTAGGCCACAAGATAAATCAGGCTTGGAATATCTCCTGTCCTGAAGAAACTAAGACTCTGGATTTTTCTTCCTCCACATTCCTTAAATGTTCTAACGGTTCTGAACCAATTCTTTTCTCGTTCCTAGGTGATCCCATCCACTCTAGTAGATTTAACTGTCATCACAGGCCTGACTGGTCTCAAACATATGTCTCTAGCTTTGTGGCCACCCCTCAGTTTTACCCATGTGTAATCTGATTCTAGTTCATTTGGACAGAGAGTAGTTCCTACAAGAATCAACATGTCTAATCAATCATCTTCCCTACTCCCAGACATGGCCCCAGGAAGCCCCAAACCTGATCTTCCTCTCAAATTTCCTATCTTTGGATTTTTCATTCTGTGCTTGTTATTTACTATTATTAAAACAGAAGAGTTAATTTTTTTAAAAAAAGAAAGAAATGCTATTTTTGGTATATCAAATCATCGAGAGAGAGAGGAGGGAAGGAAGGAAGGAAGAAAATATTAAGGTGTGGAAATTTCATGCTTTCAACTGGGGTTTTATATATGGCTGGTGGTGATAAAAATTGAAAGAGGTTTCCTAAAAACAGTTTGGCAATATTATGAAGGGCATTTTCAGAAATCACAGACTTGGGGCACCAGGCTGGCTCAGTCGGTAGAGCATGCAACTCTTGATCTCAGGGTCGTGGGTTCGGCCCATGACCCTGAGCCCCACATTGGGAGTAGAGATTAGTTAAAAAAAAAAAATCAAATTCACATTCTTTGATTCAGTAGTTGCAGTTCTTGAACCTATCCTGAGGAAATAATAAAAATGACATAATATGTATATGTAATAATGTTCATTTCAGGATAATTCAAAATAAGAAAAAGTACAAATGTTAAATTATTACATTATAAGAAATGCAGTAATTGTGGCATCTGGGTGTGGCTCAGTCAGTTAAGCGACCAACTGTTGATTTTGGCTCAAGTCATGATTTCAGGGTCCTGATATCAAGCCCCATGTTAGGCTCCCCACTCAACTGGAAGTCTGCTTGAGATTCTCTCTCTCCCTCTCCATCTGCCCTTCCCTCGCTCGCTCGCTCTCCTTTTCTCCCTCTCTCTCTCTCGAAAAAGTTAATTAATTTTTAAAAATTAAAAAAAAGAAATGCAGTCATTAACATAAATTTTAAAATATATATAATATCTTAGGAAAATACTTTAGCTAATACTCAGGAAAAAATAGTGGGAATATTATGTTTTTTGGAATTTGAGAGATTTTCATGGAATTTTGTGATTCTAGTTATATACATGTGTATGTGCATATATATATATACTATATTTTATGGATTACAAGATATATATTCTCACATTGTGAAATTAGGATCCATCTCAAACCAACTGTTTTATTAGATTCGGTAAAATACTGTGGATTTATGATACTACTTTCTCTTATCCACTTGTTGATGATACTATGGGTAACTTTTCTTTTCTTCTTTATAGTTTATTCTTTTCATAAATACGTAATGAATAGATTTGACTGTTCTAATAATATTTAGCAAGTAAATAATAGTAAATAATTGACTGCCTGTTCAACCATGCTAGGGAAGAAGTGCTAACACATAAGTAAAAAAAAAAAAAAACAACAATCAAATAGTCAAAGGAAGAGGAAAGAGGTATAAAGCAGTGCTAGTAGTAAGAACAGTTAGAAGCCATAGTTGGGCTGCCAGAAAGAGAAGGAGGAGGGGGATTTTGGGTTGCATTATGTCTCCCCAAAACGTGCTGGAGTCCTAACCCCCAGTACCTGTGAATGTGACCTTATTGGCAAATAGGATCTTTGTAGATGATCAGGTTAAGCACAGTGATGGGTATTAAAGAGGGCACGTACTACATGGAGCACTGGGTGTTATACGCAAACAATGAATCATGGAACACTACATCAAGAACTAATGATGTACTGTATGGTGACTAACGTAACATAATAAAATAAAATTTTAAAAAATGAAGTCATTAGGGTGCCCCTAATGAATAAAACTTATAAAAAGGGGAAATGTAGACATATAGACAAATGCCTCAGGAAGATTAAGGCAAAGATGGGAGTGATGCATCTACAAGCCAAGAGACACCCAGAATTACCAGGAAACAACCAGAAACTAGGGAAGAGGCATGGAAGAGATTCTCCCTCACAGCCCCAGGAGGAACCAATCTTAATTAAGTAACCTTAATCTTGGACTTACAGCCTCCAGAAATATGAGACAATAAATTTCTGTGGTTTAAGCCACGTAGTCTGTGGTACTTTTTCACAGTGGCCCTAGAAAACTAATATAAGGGGCAAGAATGAGAAGAGGGAGAGAAGAAAAGACACTAACTCTTGTCAGCCTGGTAAACTGAGCTCTGGGAAAAAAAAGGGGGGGCTGTCTGCAAAAACCTAATTTGGTATGTTAAAATAGTCAATATAACCACAAGTTCCTAAAAATAATTAATACATGTTACCTGTGTAGTGTTTCATTCCTGAGGAGATCAGTGCAGACTGTTTGGATGACATTGTGTTTCCTTCCTCTGCATTAGAAATAGACTTCAGGGGCATCTGAGTGGCTCAGTCATTAAGTGTCTGCCTTTGGCTCAGGTCATGATCCCCGAGTCCGGGATCGAGGCCCGCATTGGGCTCCTTGCTCGGCAGGGAGTCTGCTTCTCCCTCGGCCCCTCACCCCACTCATGCTCTCTCTCTCTCTCTTGCTCTCACTCTCACTCTCTCAAATAAATAAATAAAATCTTTAAAAAAAAAAAGACTTCAATGGCAAGATTCAGGGACAGGTAAGTGCTATCTCAGAGGGGAACTGAGAAAAGAAAAAGAATGCTAAACATTCTCAGAGGGCAAGACATCTGGAATCAAACCTGATTAGCAATAGCGTTATTCTCCTCCAGCTCCATGCAGTGATGTCCTGTGAGGCTGTGGGACCCCATGGGAAAAGGATCCGGGAGTATTAGCTCATGCTCCCTTGGGGGGCCTGCTGTTCAAAGTGGGCACACAGCCTAGAGCAAAGCATTTTTATGCTTCTCCAGGATTTCTGTGTTCATTTTTTGTCCAGAGTCCTTCCCTAAGTCATTGTTTTTTAAAGGAAAATTGACATACCATGCTCAGCAACATCACTTGGAGAACTTATTTGAAATTCCAATTTCTGCCCCCACCCAACCCTCCAAATTTAGAGATTCAGGACCTCCGGGAACAGAATCCAGGATTCTGCATTTTTCCCCAGCATTCCCAGGGGATCCTTTCAGAACAGTTTTAGAGCCTAGCAGTCTTCTGATCCCCGGATCATTCTGTTGCCCAAGTAACAATTTCTGTATGTTTGATTGGTTGGTTAGTTTTATAGGGAATACATTCCTACATTCTACATTTTTCTTCATTCTAAGAAAAGTTCTAGAGATATCTGGGATCCTAACAGTATAATTGAAG
The DNA here is from genome assembly GCF_037043125.1 of Eumetopias jubatus. Taxonomy (NCBI): domain Eukaryota; kingdom Metazoa; phylum Chordata; class Mammalia; order Carnivora; family Otariidae; genus Eumetopias; species Eumetopias jubatus. The sequence continues at coordinate 127,565,171 of NW_028274807.1, read as the reverse complement.
CAATGGTTCAGGATATAGAAATTATGAATTCATGTGGCTGGTTTATTATGATAAATGGGTTGTTTTACTGATGGACAGGCTCAAAATGGGAGGAAGTTTAGAATATATATTGTAATATGAAGGAAAGGTCCAGCCATGTAATAATTGGGGGAAGTTTGCCACTTGGGTAGAGAAAAAATTACTTAAAAATGGCCTCTATATCAAAATAGTGGTACAGTCCACGAAGAAGATCTAATTATCATAAATTGTTATACAGCAAATATCATAGCATATAAATCCATAAGGCAACAGTTTCAAAAAATGCAATGAGAAGTGAGCAGAAACACAGTTACAGTACGAGATTTTAGCTTACTTTTGAAAAGTAATAAAAATGAAAAAAGTGCGGGGCGCCTGGCTGGAACAGTCATTAAGTGTCTGCCTTCGGCTCAGGTCATGATCCCGGAGTCCTGGGATCGAGTCCCGCATCAGGCTCCCTGCTCTGTGGAAGCCTGCTTCTCCCTCTCCCACTCTCCCTGCTTGTGTTCCCTCTCTCGCTGTGTCTCTCTCTGTCAAATAAATAAATAAGATCTTTTAAGATTAAAAAAAAAAATGACCGAAGTGCTCTGTCATCAAAAAATTTTGAAACTCCCACTTCGGTCAAATGAAACAACATGAAAGAAAGACAAAAGCAGAAAACAATGAATTAAAAGGAAAAGAAAAAAGAGAGGCAGGGCCAATACATAACGCAAGAATTGAATCTTGAAACAATAACAGTGAAATAGCTCACTAGCTAATATAGTTTTTAAACAGGAAGTGTACAAATGAAGCTGTGAGAAAAAATGTACACCTACACACAAATGTAAAGGAAATTTAAAAATATGGTGAGAAAACTGGATGAAATGGATTATTTTAATATAAATTATCAAATTTATGTAAATACCAGTGTTATACTAATATAAATAATTATCAGAGACAGCAAAAGAGATGGGGGAAAAAAGGAAACCAAATATCACAAACAGAAAATTGTCAAATAACCACTCTTTAAAATCCACTAAATCCAGACAATTTCACAGGGAACTTCAATCAGCTTGTCAGACTTACAAGGAGCAAAGATTTCCAATGCTATTAAAATAGTTCCAAAGCATAACAGAAAAGAAGGATATCCAAACAGTATTTACAAAGCCAGTATAACTTTGACACCAAAACCTGAAAACACTAGAGCAAACAGCTACAGGCCAATATTTTATGAATATTATTTAAAAATCCAAAATAAAATCACAGAAATGGAACTCAGTTGTGCATTAAAAGAAAAATGCACCATGACCAAAAGGGACTGACTGCAGGAATTTAAAATTAAAATTCAACATATTAAGAGATCAAAGGAGCAAAAATAGGTAATTCTTTTCATGGATGTTAAAAAGGAATTTGTAAAATATCCACTACCTATTTAATATTTGCTTCTCAATTTTTGGAGACTTCTAGTAAAGCAGGAATAGAGGAATATTTTTAATTCTACGGATTTGGGGTGGGGGGAACTTGTGTTCATATCTATGTGCGCGTGTGTGTGTTAAATAAAAAGTCCAGTTTCTTGTCTAATGGTGAAACATTAGTATTCCCTTTAAAGTCAGAAATGGGCTAAAAATGCGCCATAGCACAACTAGGATTTAAAATTACGATTTAAGGTGTGCCTAGATGACTTGGTTAAGTGCCCAACTCTTGGTTTTGGCTCAGGTCATGATCTCAGGGTTGTGAGATTGAGCCCTGTGTCCAACTCCACACTCAGTGGGGAGTCTGCTTGAGATTCTTCCTCTGCCCCTCCCCCATGCTCATGTGCTCTCTCTTTCTCTCTCAAATAAATAAATCTTTTAAAAACTAATAATAAAATTACATTTTAAGTACTATTACAATTAGAAAAGATAAATAAGAGGTAAAAAAAAAACTAGAAAGGCATTTTTAATGATGTTGTGCTGGATAAAAGATAAACAGGTAAAACAATGGCAGTAAAGGAATATTGAGATACTATAGCCAAGACCTCACATGGGCCCTGGCACTGCCTGCTAATAAGGCTGTATTTTCTTTTTCTTTTCTTTTTTTTTTTAAGATTTTATTTATCTGACAGAGACACAGCGAGAGAGGGAACACAAGCAGGGGGAGTGGGAGAAGGAGAAGCAGGCTTCCCACCGAGCAGGGAGCCCAATGTGGGGCTCGATCCCAGGACCCTGGGATCATGACCTGAGCCGAAGGCAGACGCTTAATGACTGAGCCACCCAGGCACCCCAAGCCTGTATTTTCATTGCATGTTCATTTCCCCACTATCCAGGATATGTGATTCCCAACCCACTGCTCCTAAAGTCTCTAAAACATTTTCCACCCTCCTTGCTTCCATTTCCCCAAGTGATGTTGTTTCTTACTTTTTGCTGAGCATATAAAAGCCCACAGAAGGAGCACCTGGGTGGCTCAGTTGGTTGAGTGTTTGACTCTTGATTTCAGCTCAGGTCATGGGATCGAGCCCCGAGTCGGGCTCTATGCTCAACGTGGAGTCTGCTTGAGAGTCTCTCTCTTCCGCTCCCTCTGCCCCCACCCTGATGTTCGCTCTCTCTCATAAATAAACAAAATCTTTAAAAGCTCTCAGAATACAATCGAGCCTCCTCCTATTAAGATGTGTGAATTCGAGGGGAGGGGGGTGCGGAGCAAGATGGCAGAGGAGTAGGAGACCTGGCATTCGTCTGGTCCCAGGAATTACCCTGAATAGGGATCAAACCATTCTGAACACTTATGAACTCAACAGAAGGTCAAAGAAAAGAATAGCAACAACTCTCTGAACAGAAAAGCGACCGCTTTCTGGAAGGTAGGACGTGCAGAGAAGTGAATCCGAGGCAATATTCGGGAGGATAGACGGCAGGGGAGGGGGCCTCCGTCGGCCGCTTCTGGCAAGTGATAGAGCAGCAGAGCACAAAATCAGAACTTTTAGAAGTCGGCTCCACTGAGGGACATCACTCCAGTGGCTAAGCGGGGGGTGGAACCCTCACGGGACAGTGTGGTCTCAGGACCCTCGGGGTCACAGAAAGACCGGGGGTGCCTGAGTGCGGCAGAGCTCCAGGGTATCAGAGCGGGGAAGCCGGCTGCAAAGACAGAGCCGAGGCATGGGATCTCAGCTCGGGGTTGCCATAAACCGTGATCCGTGGCACAGTCGGGCCACTGCTCCTCCAGCAGGGACCCAACAAGCGGCAGAGCCGGGGAGACTCCTCTTCCTCCCCTGGGAGGAGCGGCGCGGGAGCGCACCGCAGGGATCTGCTGGGTTTGGAGACTCCACACGGGGTCGGGTGCCAGAGATAGAAACGCTCGGTCACAGGCCGGGTGAGCACAGAGTACGGCCGGAGACCAGGGAGACAGGAGTGATTGATTGCTTTTCTCTGGGGGCGCATTGAGGAGCAGGGCCCTGAGTTTTTGGCTCCTCCGGGAGGAGATTGGGAGGCCGCCATTTTCACTCTCGTCCTCCAGAGACGAACAGAAAGCTTGCAAGAAACAAAAACTCCTGAGAGCAAACCCAAGCAGATTACTTAGCCTGGACCGGCAAGGGCGGGGCAATTCCGCCACCGGCAAAGCCATTTGGGAACCACGGCAACAGGCCCCTCCCCCAGAAGATCAGCAAGAACGGCCAGCCAAGACCAAGTTTACCAGATCAATGAGAACAGCAGAACTCCACCACTAGGGGAATACTGCACATGGAATTCATGGTTCTTTTACCATGATTCTTTAGTCTTTCCAAAGTTATTTTTTTTAACTTTTTTTTAAATTTTTCTTTTTCCCTTTTTCACCCAACATCTTATCAATCCCTTTTTTAAAAAACATTTTTATTTTTCATTTTCAGAGTTATATTCTATCCCTTCATAGTAGTTACCCTTATTTTTGGCATATATATATGTTTTTCTCTCTTTAAAATTTTGAGATACAGTTTCTTCTAACAGATCAAAATATACCCTAAATCTGTACTGTATGGCTTTGTTCTAGTCTCCTGCCTGATCACGTTCTCTCCCTTTTTTTCTTCTTTTTTTTTCAAATCCTCCTCTTTCTTTTTTCAAACTTCTTATCTTATCAATTCCTTCTATAAAATCTTTTATAATTTTCATCTTTACAGTCATATTCCATCCCTTCATCGTATTAACCCTTACTTTTGTACATATATAAGTAAGTTAAGATTTTGGGAGGCACTTTCTTCTAACAGACCAAAATACACCCCAAATCTAGTGTGTGGCACTGACCTATGCACCAGCCTGATCATATTTGATCATATTCTGGTGTTTTTGTTTTTGTTTGTTTTTATCTTTTTCTTTATCTTTTTTCTTTATTTCCCTTTCTTTTCCCCTGACTTCAGGTCTTTCCTGATTTGTTTAGAGTATATCGTCTGGGGATGTTGTTAACCTGTTAGCATTTTGTTCTCTCATTCATCTATTCTCCTCTGGACAAAAAGACAAGAGGGAAAAAAATCACCTCAACAAAAAGAACAGGAGGCAGTACGGACTACCAGGGACCTACTCAATACGGACATTAGTACGCTGTCGGACCTCGAGTTCAGAATGATGATTTTAAAGATACTAGCTGGGCTTGAAAAAACCATGGCAGTTATTAGAGAAATGCTTTCTGGAGAAATGAAAGAACTAAAATCTAACCAAGTTGAAACCAAAAAGGCTATTAATGAGATGCAATAAAAAATGGGGGCTCTAAAGATGTCCATCAACAGATGAATGGATAAAGAAGATGTGGTATATATAAACAATGGAATATTATGCAGCCATCAAAAGGAATGAGATCTTGCCATTTGCAATGACGTGGATGGAACTGGAGGGTGTTATGCTGAGTGAAATAAGTCAATCAGAGAAAGACATGTATCATATGACCTCACTGATATGAGAAATTCTTAATCTCAGGAAACAAACTGAGGGTTGCTGGAGTGGTGGGGGGTGGGAGGGATGGGGTGGCTGGGTGATAGACATTGGGGAGGGTATGAGCTATGGTGAGCGCTGTGAATTGTGCAAGACTGTTGAATCACAGCTCTGTACTTCTGAAACAAATAATGCAACATATGTTAAGAAAAAAGAAAAGAAGATAGCAGGAGGGGAAGAATGAAGGGGAGTAAGTCGGAGGGCGAGATGAACCATGACAGACAATGGACTCTGAAAAACAAACTGAGGGTTCTAGAGGGGAGGAGGGTGGGGGGATGGGTTAGCCTGGTGATGGATATTAAAGAGAGCACATTCTGTGTGGAGCACTGGGTGTTATGCACAAATAATGAATCATGGAACACTACATCAAGAACTAATGATGGAATGTATGGTGATTATAATAACTAAAAAATTTTTTAAAAATGGGGACTCTAACTGCTGTATCACTAATTCTCAGAAGAGAGAATTAGTGATATAGAAGACCAAATGATAGAAAATAAAGAAGCTGAGAAAAAGAGAAATAAACAACTACTGAATCACGAGGGCAGAATTCGAGAGATAAGCGATACCATAAGAGGAAACAACATTAGAATAACTGGGATCCCAGAAGAAGAAGAAAGAGAGAGAGGGGCAGAAGGTATATTGGAGCAAATTATAGCAGAGAACTTCCCTAATTTGGGGAAGACAACAGGCATCAAAATCCAGGAGGCACAGAGAACCCCTCTCAAAATCAATAAAAATAGGTCAATACCCCGACATCTAATAGTAAAACTTACGAGTCTCAGAGACAAAGAGAAAATCCTGAAAGCAGCTCGGGAGAAGAGATCTGTAACCTACAATGGTAGAAACATTAGGTAGGCAACAGACCTATCCACAGAGACCTGGCAGCCAGAAAGGACTGGCATGATATCTTCAGAGCACTAAACGAGAAAAATATGCGGCCAAGAATACTATATCCAGCTCGGCTGTCATTGAAAATAGAAGGAGAGATAAAAAGCTTCCAGGACAAACAAAAACTAAAGGAATTTGCAAACACGAAACCAGCCCTACAAGAAATATTGAAAGGGGTCCTCTAAGCAAAGAGTGAGCCTAAAAGCAACATAGGCCAGAAAGGAACACAGACAATATACAGTCACAGTCACCTTACAGGCAATAGAATGGCACTAAATTCCTATCTTTCAATAGTTACCCTGAATGTAAATGAGCTAAATGCCCCAATCAAAAGACACAGGCTAGGGCACCTGGGTGGCTCAGTTGGTTGAGCAACTGCCTTCAGCTCAGGTCATGATCCTGGAGTCTCAGGATCGAGTCCCACATTGGGCTCCCTGCTCAGCAGGGAGTCTGCTTCTCCCTCTGACCCTCCTCCCTCTCATGCTCTCTCTCTATCATTCTCTCTCTCTCTCAATAAATTAATAAAAATCTTAAAAAAAAAACACAGGCTATCAGATTGGATAAAAAAACAAGACCCATCGATATGTTGTCTGCAAGAGACTAATTTTAGACCCAAAGGTACCCCCAGATTGAAAGTGAAGGGGTGGAAAACCATTTACCATGCTGATGAACACCAAAAGAAAGCTAGGGTGGCAATCCTTATATCAGACAAATTAGATTTTAAACCAAAGACTGTAATAAGAGATGAGGAAGGACACTATATCCTACTTAAAGGGTCTATACATCAAGAAGATCTAACAATTGTAAATATCTATGCCCCTAACATGGGAGCAGCCAAATAGATAAGCCAATTAATAACAAAAGCAAAGAAACACATTGACAACCTTACAATAATAGTGGGGGACATTAACACCTCCCTGACTGAAATGGACAGATCATCTAAGCAAAAGATCAACAAGGAAATAAAGACTTTAAATGAAACACTGGACCAAATGGACTTCACAGACATATTCCGAAAATTCCATCCCAAAGCAACAGAATACACATTCTTCTCTAGTGCCCATGGAACATTCTCCAGAATAGATCACATCCTAGGTCACAAATCAGGTCTCAGCTGGTACCAAAAGATTTGGATCATTCCCTGCATATTTTTGGACCACAGTGCTTTGAAACTAGAACTCAATCACAAGAGGAAAGTCAGAAAGAACTCAAATACATGGAGGCTAAAGAGCATCCTACTAAAGAATGAATGGGTCAACCAGGAAATTAAAGAAGAATTAAAAAAAATCATGGAAACCAATGAAAATGAAAACACAACTGTTCAAAATCTTTGGGATACAACAAAGGCAGTCCTAAGAGGAAAGTAGATAGCAATACAAGCCTTTCTCAAGAAACAAGAAAGGTCTCAAATACACAACCTAACCCTACACCTAAAGGAGCTGGAGAGAACACAGCAATTAAAGCCTAAACACAGCAGGAGAAGAGAAATAATAAAGATCAGAGCAGAAATCAATGAAATAGAAACCAAAAGAACAGTAGAACAGATCAACAAACCAAGGAGCTAGTTCTTTGAAAGAATTAACAAGATTGATAAGCCCCTGGCCAGACTTATCAAAAAGAAAACAGAAATGACCCAAATCAACAAAATCATGAATGAAAGAGATCACAACCAACACCAAAGAAATACAAACAATTCTAAGAACATATTATGAGCAACTCTATGCCAGCAAATTAGATAACCTGGAAGAAATGGGTGCATTCCTAGAGATGTATCAACTACCAAAACTGAACCAGGAAGAAATAGAAAACATGAACAGACCTATAACCACGAAGGAAATTGAAGCAGTCATCAAAAATCTCCCAACAAACAAGAGCCCAGGGCCAGATGGCTTCCCAGGGGAATTCTACCAAACATTTAAAGAATTAATACCTATTCTTCTGAAACTGTTCCAAAAAATAGAAATGTAAGGAAAACTTCCGAACTCGTTTTATGACGCCACCATTTCCTTGATCCCCAAACCAGACAAAGACCCCATCAAAAAGGAGAATTACAGAACAATATCCTTGATGAACATAGATGCAAAAATTCTCACCAAAATACTAGCCAATAGGATCAAACAGTACATTAAAAGGATTATTCACCACGACCAAGTGGGATTTATCCCTGGGCTGCAAGGTTGGTTCAACGTCCACAAATCAATCAATGTGATACAATACATTAATAAAAGAAAGAACAAGAACCATATGATCCTCTCAATAGATGCAGAAAAAGCATTTGACAAAGTACAGCATCCTTTCTTGATCAAAACTCTTCAGAGTATAGGGATAGAGGGTACATACCTCAATATCATAAAAGCCATCTATGAAAAACCCACAGCAAATATCATTCTCAATGGGGAAAAACTGAGAGCTTTTCCCCTAAGCTCAGGAACACGGCAGGGATGTCCACTATCACCACTGCTATTCGCCATAGTATTAGAAGTCCTAGCCACAGCAGACAACAAAAACAAATAAAAGGCATCCACATCGGCAAAGAAGAAGTCAAACTCTCACTGTTTGCAGATGATATGATACTTTATGTGGAAAACCCAAAAGGCTCCACTCCAAAACTGCTAGAACTCATACAGGAATTCAGTAAAGTGGCAGGATATAAAATCAATGCACAGAAATCAGTGGCATTCCTATACACCAACAACAAGACAGAAGAAAGAGAAATGAAGGAGTCGATCCCATTTACAACTGCACCAAAACCATAAGATACCTAGGAATAAATCAGACCAAAGAGGCAAAGAATCTGTACTCAGAAAACTATAAAATACTCATGAAAGAAATTGAAGAAGACACAACGAAATGGAAAAAGATTCCATGCTAATGGATTGGAAGAACAAATATTGTGAAGATGTCAATGCTACCTAGGGTAATCTACACATTCAATGCAATCCCCATCAAAATACCATCCACTTTTTTCAAAGAAATGGAACAAATAATTCTAAAATTTGTATGGAACCAGAAAAGACCCCGAATAGCCAGAGGAATGTTGAAAAAGAAAAGCAAAGCTGGTGGCATCACAATTCCGGACTTCCAGCTCTATTACAAAGCTGTCATCATCAAGACAGTATGGTACTGGCACAAAAACAGACACATAGATCAATGGAACAGAATAGAGAGCCCAGAAACGGACCCTCAACTCTATGGTCACCTAATCTTCGACAAAGCAGGAAAGAATATCCAATGGAAAAAAGACAGTCTCTTCAACAAATGGTGTTGGGAAAATTGGACAGCCACATGCAGAAGAATGAAACTGGGCCATTTCTTTACACCACACACAAAAATAGACTCAAAATGGTTGAAAGACCTAAATGTGAAACGGGAGTCCATCAACATCCTAAAGGAGAACACAGGCAGCAACCTCTTCAACCTCAGCTGCAGCAACTTCTTCCTAGAAACATCACCAAAGGCAAGGGAAGCAAGGATAAAAATGAACTATTGGGACCTCATCAAGATAAAAAGCTTTGCACAGCAAAAGAAAGAGTCAACAAAGCCAAAAGACAAGTGACAGAATGGAAGAAGATATTTGCAAATGACATATCAGATAAAGGGCTAGTATCCAAAATCTATAAAGAACTTCTTAAACTCAACACCCAAAGAACAAATGATCCAATCAAGAAATGAGCAGAAGACATGAACAGACATTTTTCCAAAGAAGACATCCAAATGGCCAACAGACACATGAAAAAGTGCTCAACATCTCTCGGCATCAGGGAAATCCAAATCAAAACCTCTATGAGCTATCACTTCACACCAGTCAGAATGGCTAAAATTAACAAGTCAGGAAATGACAGATGTTGGCAGGGATGTGGAGAAAGGGGAACCCTCCTACACTGTTGGTGGGAATGCAAGCTGGTGCAACCCCTCTGGAAAACAGTATGGAGGTTCTTCAAAAATTTGAACATAGAGCTACCATACGATCCAGCAATTGCACTACTGGGTATTTACCCCAAAGATACAAATGTAGGGATCTGAACGGGTACATGCACCCCAATGTTTATAGTAGCAATGTCCACAATAGCCGAACTGTGGAAAGAGCCAAGATGTCCATCGACAGATGAATGAATAAAGAAGATGTGGTATATATAAAATATATATATAATGGAATATTATGCAGCCATCAAAAAGAATGAAATCTTGCCATTTGCAATGACATGGATGGAACTGGAGGGTATTATGCTGAGGGAAATAAGTCAGAGAAAGACATGTATCATATGACCTCATTGATATGAGGAGTTCTTAATCTCAGGAAACAAACTGAGGGTTGCTGGAGTGGTGGGAGGTGGGAGGGATGGGGTGGCTGGGTGATAGACATTGGGGAGGGTATGTGCTATGGTGAACGCTGTGAAGTGTGCAAGACTGTTGAATCACAGATCTGTACCTCTGAAGCAAATAATACATTATATATTCAAAAAACAACAACAACAACAACAACAACAAGATAGCAGGAGGGGAAGAATGAAGGGGGGAAATCGGAGGGGGAGATGAACCATGAGAGACTATGGACTTTGAAAAACAAACCGAGGGTTCTAGAGGGGAGGGGGGTGGGGGGATGGGTTAGCCTGGTGATGGGTATTAAAGAGGGCACGTTCTGCATGGAGCACTGGGTGTTATATGCAAACAATGACTCATGGAACACTACATCAAAAACTAATGATGTAATGTATGGTGATTAACATAACATAAAAGAAAAAAAAAGATGTGTGAATTGTCCTTTTCCTGTGCAACCCTTCCACTGTGTTCTGGATCCCATTCCTTCCTCCTATTCAAAGACTTTCCTCTATACTCTAGTACATCATCATACAAACTCAACACTTTAAACACTCACAAACACAGAAGGGGGAAAGCCCCCATCTTCTTCCTCAACTTTTCCATCTGTCTCCCATTTTCCTCTCCTTTTCACAGCTAATATTTTCCAGAGTCATTGATTGTTGCTGCTTCTACATCCTCACTTCTCAGTGGGTTCTGACTCTACTTCCATCTCCCCCACTCCACGGGCACTGCTCCTTATCAAAGTCAACATGCCCTCATCTTGCCAAATCCAGTGGTCACTGCTTCTGTCCTCATCTTTCTTCTGCAAACACTCGGGGCTTTCAAAACCATCAACCACTACCTCTGTGAAATTCTCTCTCTGCCCAGCGTCTGTGATTACACCTCCCTATTCCCTTCCAAGTCCTCATCACACCTTTCCAGGCCCCTCCTCTGTTTGCATGCCAAATATTGCTGTGCCTCAGGGCTCTGTTCTTCTTTTCTTACATCATTGAGGTATAATTATACCATAAAATTCGTCCATTTTAAGCATACCATTCAATGATTTTTAGTAAATTTACAGAGTTGTACAACCATCACCACTATCCAGTTTTAGAACATTTCTCTTGCCACAATAAGATCCCTCTTGCCAAGTTATAGCTAATTCTGGTTCCTACATCCAGCCTAAGCAGCTACAAGTCAACCTGCTCTATATATAGATTCACTTTTCCTTTTCTCTTTCGACACATTCTCTGTAGGTGATTTCATATACGCCTGTGGCTTTATACCCCATCTCTACGTCCAGGGTAACCGGATTTATGTCAAGAGCCCCAGTGTCCCTGCCAAACTCCAGACTCACATATTCAACAAGCATTCAACATCTCTACTTGGATTTTTAATAGACATTTCAAACACTTCTAAACAGGATTGTTGCTTATAACTCCACATGATATAGTGGCTAGGAGTGTGCCTGCAGCCAGACATCCAGGGTTTGAATATTGACTTCTCACTTATTGTGTGACCTTAAGCAAGTAACTTGATCGCTCTAACTTTAATTCCCTCATCTATAAAATGGTGTTTAATAATGGTACCTATCTCATTGGACTGTTAAGGGGATTAAACAAATTAACCACCCTAAAGCATTTTAAACAGAGCCCTCAGTATAGTAAATCAGTGGTTCTCAAATTTTCCAGCACATTAGAATCTCTTGGGGCAGCTTTTAAAATTCTGGATGCCCAGACTACTACAACCCATATCAATTAAGTTAGAATTTCTGGAGGTGACAACCAGACACAGGTATTTTTTAATTCCCAAGTGATTTCAATGTGAGGTTCAATGTGAGAACCAGGGCTGTAAGAGCTCGCTAAGTTTGTATTAAATAAGATAAAACTGTTTCTCTCTCGGGGCACCTGGGTGGCTCAGTCGGTTAAGTGTCCAACTCTTGATATCGGGTCAGGTCACGATCTCAGGATTGTGAGATCGAGAGCCACATCGGGCTCCACACCTGGGATTCTCTCTCTCTCTCTCTCACTCTCTCTCTGCCCCTCCCCACAGCTCATGCTCTCTCTCTCTCCCTGTCACTCTCTCAATAAAATAAAATAAGAAAAAAAACAGAAAACGTTTCTCTCTCAAGCTTAACTTCCTGCTCTTGCCTGTCCACGAATCTGTATCTGATACTTTTCTTGCTTACCCACAGCATCCACCCACATTTATTTCTTGCTAAAGGAATGCAAATCTTGTTCAGGTACCAGACAGTCAGGTGCTTCACGGGACTAGGCCCCTTACAGGGAATAACTCATGGTTGGTGTATGTCAATCATAGCGATCCTACCCCCTACCAGTGATTGGTTTAGGTGTGGTGGTGTTGATGTAATTTTAGTCAATAAAACATGGAGTTTTCTTCACTGATTAAGTGAGCCATAATGAATGAAATACCCATCGTTTTTCTACACCTGGCTGTTTCCACCTACATGCTATAGTATCATGGCTACATTATAGTATAGCAGCTATACCTACAATGTGGTAGCCACTTTGAGACCATGAATGGAGCTAATCTAAAAGAGAAAAAAAAAGGTGAAATAGTCCCGGGCTCTTAAAGACATCCTTGAGACCCTAAATTAACCAACCCTGGAATATTCTACTTCTGTATTACTTGTTATATGAAAATTGAGATGGCTTTTCAGCAACTCATGGCCCAAAGCATCCTGATATGTGACCTTAGGAACAAGAAAACCATTCACCCAATTTCTCAAACCCAAGGTCTAGGGATGCTCCTTGATTCCCCCACCCCTCACGTCTCATATCCAAGACTGGTCAGCCCTTCCTTCCAAATATGTATTTTTCCATCCATCCATTTCTTTCCACCTCCCTTAGGTCTACTCTGATCTAAGCCATCTATCTCCTGGGCCAGTGTCATAGCCTCTGGGCTCTTCTCTTTTCTCCCCCTTTTGCTCCTCTATAATCCATTCTAGACAAGCAGCCACAGTGATTTGTAACACATATCACTCTCTTGATTAAATTCCTCATTTGCCTTCCCATTTCATTCAGAATTAATCCAAACTCTTCACCACAGCAAACAAGACCCTGTGTGATTTGGCAACCCCTCACCTCTCCAACCTTCTGCCCTCCAGTCCTTCCCCCATGTTCACTAATCTCCAACCACACTGGCCTTTTCTTCTTTCTGATACAACAACCCCATTCCTGTCTCAGGGCACATCGGTCTCCACCTGCTATTCACTTTGCCCAGTCCACTCCACTCCAGAGGCTGTTGTAGCTCACACCTTCACTTCATTCAGGCCTCATCTCAGATGTCACCTGAGGGAAACCCTCCCTGGCCACCCATCTTAAGTCACCCCCTTCCACCCACAGGATTGCTCAGTGTCATATCACCTCATTTTATTGTACTTACAGTAATTATTACTATCTGAAAGCATCCTGTCCATTCCTTGGACAGGATGGACACTCAAGCAACTAAGCCACCCAGGCACCCCCGCCCAGTGACATTTTTGTTCTAAGTCCCCATTGACCTTTACTCTTTGCTTTGTTCAGTTAGATGAGGCAAAAATTCTCTTCCTTGCCTGAGATGAACAAATCTGTCACCTGCCACCAAAAGAATCTTGAGTACCAAGGTAGGTTGCAAGCTTCAGAGAGGGCTCTGAGTGCCCTCCCAAAGGAAGCTCCACATCAGCCATTCAGACGGGGTGGAGGGCCCCAGTCAGGAGTCAGTTACCTTGACTGAGGCCCCACTCTCCCTCTCATCAACACCTAGCCAATGAGAACGGCCCTTCATTATCTGAAAAAGTAGCAGCAACAAAATTTCTGAGCACACATGGCAGTGTGACACTCAGATCCGCCTTCAAGAATAAACTTGCCAGAAATTCCAAGGAGTGCCGTTAGCTAGCAGCCTCCATTTGCACTACTTTTGGGATCCACTGTAGCATTTGAGTTGAGGCCACCTTCTTCTCAGGCAGCCCCCAGACAATGACTGAGCATGGTGGGATACTGAACTTGGGCCCAATTCAGGATTCCTCTATTGCCCAGGAGTCCCCATTTTGCAGTCTGAGTGTTTGCAGTCTGAGCCACAGTTTGATGCTCTTTCTACCTTATCCTTCCATCCATCACTCCTTGTCCCAAGTACAAGGACCTGTCCCAAGTACCTGCATCACAGTCTGAAGTCCTTCCCTGCCTACTCTTCTTCGTCTCCCCTCTAATAGGCATTATCCCCAATAAAAAGCTTGTGCTTCTAACCCTGTCTTGGCCTCTGCTTCCTGGAGGACCTAACCAACACATTAACCAAATGCAAGGCAAGGCCAACAGCCCTTATGCTATCTGAGGGCCAATATACGGAAGAAAGCATGAGACGTAGGCAGGATGGAAGGAGTGGAGGCTCCTGGAGGATCCACACCTTAATAGTTGCAGGGCAACAAGCTGCTTGTATTTGGCAGGCAGCTGAGAGCCTCTGTTGAAGGAAGGATAGAGAGAGAAGGAGCAGAAGACCATCAACAGAAGCAGGGGTGGAAATAAAGCAGAGCTCAGCACCACCATCTCCCTGGGATCTTTCCCTCCTCTTCCCTTGTTGGGGCTGTGTATGGATAGCCATGATTCAGATGTTTTTAACTCTGGATTCCTGCATTTTGCCTATAACACATTCCTTTAACTATCACACTGATTCTCATGCTGCTGGCGCTAGGCACACAGAGCTCTTGGCATTTCTTGGAAAGGAAGAGAATAATTTTCTTTCATCACAAGAGTGTGTTCTGTCTTTTGGACACCATAGACATTCCCCTTAGGAAGCTGCTTCATCAGGCCCTAACCTTTCCAGGTCCAACACCTTGTGGTCTTGCTTTCACACTGATGCTGCCCTGGCCTCAGGATCTGTCTGCTTACTTTTTGCTTCCAGTTATCCCTAGTCCACTACCCTGTCAATTTTCTGTCCTTCCTAATGAAATGAGAAGAGTAGGGATTTTGAAATTAGATCTGAGTTCACATTCTTACACTGTACCCTTTAGCTATCTGCCTTTCAAGTATGTTGTGGGGATTCAATGACATAAGAGGTGACTTGTGACTGGCAGAGTTCACAGCATACAGTAGGAACTCCATAAATGTTATTGCCCTCTCTTCCTCTCTTTTTTGTCTAAGGGGCACTTCTATTTCCAACATCTAGCGTTCACTCTCTGACCTTGACTTTATAATTACCATTCTTTACCCTTCTGTTTGAGCTCTTGCACAATTTCCCCGGCCAACCCACGCTTTCCCATAACTACACCCATAACTGGAGTTTTACAATCTCCCACCTGTCTCTCAGTCAGGATGTCCCATATTCCTCCTCCTCCAAAATGAGGAAATTGTAGTGACGCCATACTTAACAATGTAGTACTAACACAATGGTGGATCCAGTGGTGTGCTGGAGCCAGCTTATACTGGCTTGTGAGAACCAAATGTTGACTTTTCAGGAATTTTGTAAGCTGGTTGCTAAGCTCAGCCATCATTAAAAATTAAACTATATAAACTTAAAATTAAGTAAGTTATATTAAAAACAAAGTTAAAAGGCGCCTGGGTGGCTCAGTTGTTAAGTGTCTGCCTTCGGCTCAGGTCATGATCCCAGGGTCCTGGGATCAAGCCCCACATCGGGCTCCCTATTCATCAGGAAGCCTGCTTCTCCCTCTCCCACTCCCCCCGCTTGTGTTCTTTCTCTCGCTGCGTCTCTCTCTGTCAAATAAAGGAAGAAAATGTGCAAAAAAAAAAAAAAAAAACAAAGTTAAGAAATACTCAAAATTCATCACTTCTAAATTATTTTACTACACTGTATTATTATCCATTCTCTTGAGGTTACTTACACTCATGGTGAGTGTACTAACTATGGTGGAAATATTATACAATGGTGTGCTTAGTTCTTCCCAGCTGCATATTTAGTGACAACATGTTGGTAGCTTGAAATGGGCCATGGTGGGAATATTTACACCATGGAAATTGGCAAATGCTACAAATCAGATTTTTTTTTTCAGATCCAGTTGCTAAACATTTACAACATATTCAATGGATCATTTTGAATATAGTCCAGCAATAATCACCAAATATACAAAAGTAGCTAAAGACATAAGGTAAGGTTGGAAAAGATGTTTTTACCCTTAAGACACCCCAGTCCAACTACTTGCAGTTCCCCAGAATGCATCATGTTCTCTGATTCCTTCATATCTTTTCTACTGACCTAAATACTAGGTTAATAATTGTTTAAGTCAATGTTCCTCTTCTTAGCAACCATGACATTCTGTGCATGTTTCACTGGCCTCATCACGTTACTATTGTTTGTCCTCCCCCACAAGATAGTATGCTCCCTGAGGGTGGGGTTGTGTCTGCCCAAACTTGGTCTTCCCAGGGCCTGTTCATAATAGATACTCAAAAAATTTTTTAATCTCTGGCTGTCAGTAGCAACAATTCTCAAACATTTGAGGGTCTTAGGACCCCTTTATACTCTTAAAAATAGTTGAAGGTGCTTAAGAGCTTTTGTTTGTGTGGTTTGTATCTACTGATATTTACTGTATTCAAAATTAAAAATGAGGACATTTTAAAGCACAAGAATACACAAGCACGCATTCAACTTGCCATCAGAGCAATGATGTCATTACATGTTATGTAGACTTTGGAAAATTCCAATGAGTACTCATGAGAGACAGAGAATGAAAAAGAAAATAGTATTTTAGCATTGTTATAAAAATAGGTTTGACTCCACGGACGCTCAGAAAAGATCTCAGAAATCTTCTGGAAGGATCTCAGGGATCCCCTGAAGGGTCTCAGAGTCCCCAACCTACACTTTGAGTACCACTGCCTACTGCCTTATGGTAAATATTCACCTGAACAAACCGATTCAGAAAAAAATACTCTCTGGGGCACCTGGGTGGCTCAGCCGGTTAAGCGTCTGCCTTCGGCTCAGGTCATGATCCCAGGGTCCTGGGATCGAGCCCCACATCGGGCTCCCAGCTCAGTGGGAAGCCTGCTTCTCCCTTTCCCACTCCTCCTGCTTGTGTTCCCTCTCTCACTACGTCTCTCTCTGTCAAATAAATAAATAAAATCTTTCAAAAAAATAAAGTAAAAAAATAAAAATAAGAAAAAAATACTCTGTCCCAGATTGGGTACTGTGGATTTGACAAAAGGGATGATGATTTAGGATGGAGCATAGCAGCTACGTCCCAGTGGGATCTTTGAGAAGAGGTGGAATTGGAAACCATTTGATGTGAATCATTGTTTTGTGGATTAAAAGATGGAATTTTATAAAGCCATAACATGGTATTAAGCACATCAATAAAATATACTTTTTGATAGGACTTCACTAAGCTAAGGTAGTTTTTGTCATACAGACAATTTGTATTTTTCAGCAACTGTTATGTTGGGATATATTTTGTGACTCCTTACACTATTTTTCCATAATGCCAGTAGCAGCGCTAACTTTAAAATCCTTGAGCTACAAGAACCCTACTCTTCTGTTAGGCTTTTTGACAACAAAAAGAAGGGGCACATGAATGGAGACTCTTGTGGCTTTCCTTTGAATTATAAGACCCTTCTGATTGAAAAAATCATGTAGACTTATAATCTGGTCTAATCCGCTAATATCTATGCATAAATGCAGTAATTTCCTTTAAGAATTTACTGTGTCATACAAAATTGGGACTATAAAAATATTTTTGATCCTATATCTACATGATATCCAAAATTATAATTAAATTGAATTTTTCTCATGCTAAGAGTAATATTTCTGTATTCAACATTATTTCTAATGACCAGTGTCAAGTAAAGAATATGAACCCCATGTTACTCAATTTTATTTGAACAAATGTAGCCTAATAAATTTATTGAGAAGTGAAGAAGGATGAAATAGGGTAAAGTGGATATATTTAGAATGTTTTAGGAAGCCTACTCTCAATTTCACTATTATATAACAGGGGCCATCTTACTGCCTGCCACAAAGCTTCCCCATCAAGTATTACAAGGGGTCCTCATGTTTTCTTGCCTTAATACCCCTTTAAGGATGATTAATGCCACACTTCCAGAGGTATATTTATCCTGGGGTACGGATTCGTGAGTGTGTGTGTGTGTGTGTGTGTGTGTGTGTGTGTGTGTGAGAGAGAGAGAGAGAGAGAGAGAGAGACAGGACTGAGAGGGCAAAATCATCATGGAGTGTGTGCCCCATGATAAGTAATTTATTTTTTTTTCTTGTTCTTTACCCATCTTCCCACGTGCCTCCCCTCTGGGAACCTAACCGTCAGTTTGTTCTCGATAGTTAAGAGTCTGTTTCTTAGTTTGCCGCCCCACTCTCTCTTTTTTTCCTTTGCTCATTTGTTTTGTTTCTTAAATTCCACATATGAGTGAGATCATATGGTATCTGTCTTTCTCTGACTGACTTATGTCGCTTAGCATTGTACTCTCTAACTCCATCCATGTCATTGCAAATGGCAAGATTCCATTCTTTTTATGGCTGAATAATACTCCATTGTGTATATATACCACATCTTCTTTATCCATTCATCTTTTGGTGGACACTTGGGTTGCTTCCATAGTTTAGCTATTGTAAGTAGGCTGCAATACATATAGGGGTGCATATATCCCTTTGAATTAGCGTTTTTGTATTTTTTGCATAAATGCCCAGTAGTGCAATTCCTGGATCATAGGTTAGTTCTATTTTTAACTTTTTGAGGTGATAAGTAATTTAAAATATTTTTATTAAAATAAAACACAAACATTATCACATAAAATGAAGAAGTTATATTAATTTTTCACATCAAATATGGAATTCAAAAATGTCTCCTTCATCTGACTGTTTCCCCCAAAATACATCCCACTTGACAGAAATTAGCGGAGAGCCTCAAGTCAGCAGTCAAATACTGGAGAAGAGGACTTAGAAAATCACAAAACTTTGAAAGTCTCAGAATCAAGAGATAATGACTGACATGACTTTATTTATCCAAAGAAAAACCCTTCTGGGAATGGAAGAAACAGAATACCAGTTTAGAGATATTATAAGAAAGTTTGAAACGTGTTGGGAAATTTTCTTTTTTTTAGATAAAGGAATTGTTAGTTAGGATTCATTCATTCATTCAACGAATATTCACTAAACCCCTACTATGTGCTAGGTCTTGTTCTATCCAATGAGGACCCAGCAGTAAACTCCTCTACTCTCACAGAGTTTACATTCTAATGGAGGAGACAGACAATAAACGAACAAATAAATGTGTAACATAATGTCAGGTATGAAAGGGGCCATAGCAGAAATAAAGCAGGATGGTGTGACAGATGTTGTTGGGAAGCTGCCCGTTTGACTGGGGTGGTCAAGGAAGGCCTGTGTGAAGAAGTAAAGTGAGAGATAGCCACATGTGAGGGAAGAGTGTACCGGAGAGAGGGCTCTGTCAAATGCAAGGTGCGTGGAGTGGAAACTTTCCTGGCTTGCTGGGAAATCGATGTGGTTGATGTGACCAGAACGGAGTGAGCAAGGGAAGAGTTAGAAGAGACAAGTTGAAGAGGTAGCAGGCTCCTTGTATGTCATGGAGGAACTTGGGATTTTACTCTAAGTATGGTGGGAAGCCAGTGGAGGATTTTTAATGGGCCACTGACATGATGTGATTCAGGGAATTCTTAAGGACAGACTGAGGACTTTCTAAATGGGTGTTGCATTATCCTGGAATTTTCACGACACTATGGGCAATTGTGGGATCTTTTTAATACAAGATACATCAAAAGACAAGACAGAAATTGGGACAGGAGAGAGAAGTTTTTCTCTCTTCGGCAGCTTAGGAATTGGTCCTATAATAGGAATCGTCAGGTGAACTATGCTATAAACTCAATGACCTTTCAGACCCACCTTCTATAACTCTGAGCGTACCTGGTAATCAAGTGAGAAATAGCATACCATTCATATTAGACATTTTAAAATTTCTATTCTGATTTTAATAAAAATATCTGTTCATTGTGAGAAATTTGGAAAGTAGAGAAGAGCAGAAAGAAGAAAGTAAAACCACTCCCAGTCACATCACCCAGAAAAAAAATCACCATCAAAATGTGCACGTTTCTTCAACACATTACACAAAATGAGATAGGATAATATTTTTATAAGTGGTGAGTTCTTTCCCTTCCATGTTAAATACAGTAGAACCAATACGATGGTCAGTCTGGATGGCTGTATTAGAGGTGAAACAGTGGTAGGACAATATTTGCCTGGTTATCCCTGTAACCAGAGCCTTGGAATGACTCTCAAGATGGACGACAACACAACTGTCTCTCCTGGCAGAGCCTGAAGAATTAAGACTCGTTCCTGAGGGACCATTTCAGACCCCATCCCTGTTCTTCAGAGCTCCTTCTCAGGCATGAGTCACTGTCACATCTTCTCTCAGGTGAGTTAGTTCTGAATGTGAGGAAAGCAGCGTTATCACAGGGGTGAAGGAGTAGGCCAGCCCGATGCAGGTAACTACTGTCTGAGGAGTAGCTGAACGTCAGCTTGGTTCAACCTAACAGATAAAAGTCCTCTGTTCCTTTCAGTTCTTGATGTCCTTACCCTGCCCAAGCCTTCAATTCCTTGGAGACAGAACGAAAGGAAGTCAGACTATTTCATCTCAAAAGAAAAAAGAAGTTGTTCTCTCCCATGTTCCAATTCATAGAGTCATGCCTGGGAACTAGGGTGAGGAGAGCGAGGCATTCACCTTGGGCTCATAACATAAGGGGATGCCCAAAACTTCCTAATAATGATCAATAATATTTTAACACAGTATTTTTTTTTTAAGATTTTATTTATTTATTTGACAGAGAGAGAGCACAAGCAGAGGGAGTGGCAGGCAGAGGGAGAAGCAGGCTCCCCGCCGAGCAGGGAACCCAAAGCAGGGCTCGATCCCAGGACCCTGAGATCATGACCTGAGCCAAAGCAGATGCCTAACCAACCGAGCCACCCAGGTACCCATATTTTTACACAGTATTTTGAAAAACAAAAATTAATGTAAAGCAATCTATCATTTAAAAAGATGTCAAAGTTTAGGGGTGCCTGGGTGGCTCAGCTGGTTAAGCGACTGCCTTGGGCTCAGGTCATGATCCTGGAGTCCCAGAATCGAGTCCCTCATTGTGCTCCCTGCTCAGCGGGGGCCCTACTTCTCCCTCTGACCCTCCCTCCCTCTCGTGCTCTCTCTCTCATTCTCTCTCTCTCTCTCTCAAGTAAATAAATAAAATCTTTTAAAAAATAAATAAAAAATAAAAAGATGTCAAAGTTTAAAATAAAGACAGGATCAGCATTACCAGTTTTCCTTTTGCCTCAGGCTCCCATCAAGTTTGGCAGGGCATTGTCACTAATCTTACGCCCCACCCCCCATACCACCAATGACATTGACATTGGATGTTTACCTAAATATTCAAAATAAAACAGACATACCAAGGGCAAACAGACTTACAGACAGACACTAAACACCTAAAATGATCAGTTGAGGGGAAAAACACTTCTATTCTAAGCCCCTCTTAGATTAAATTTTGCCTCAGAGCAGCTAACTTTGTAACCATGTTCTGATGCAACAATTTGCCCTGATGCTAACTATTGATCAATCATTACTAGTTAGTGCCCAATAGTCCTTAAGTCACTGAGAGTCAAATAATGCAATTGTGAAGGTATAACAAGTCAGGGGGTTTAAACACAGCCTTTCTACTAGGTGAGGAACCAATATATCTACTGATAGATCTTAACTCCAACCCAGACTCTTTGCTATCAGAGGGACACTTAGTGCTTTTACAGCCCTTGATCTACCCAGAGTCATGAATTCTTTCCCTATGAATAATTGTTCATTGTCAAGGATTCTGTGTAATATCACCCAAATTTCCCTTGATGAGCTGAAGGATTAATTCCCTCCAGCTCTTGGGACTTTGTTGTCTGACATTACTCAGCTGTCACTTCCTTTCAGAATTGCCATGGCAGAAGAAAGCCACCTTACCCACAGTCACACTCCCCACTGGGAGCAGCCTACATCCAATGACTGGATGAGGCAGGGGTAAAAAAATCACCCAGTGCCCTCACCCCAGTTCGGGATAACTCCAAAAGGCTACACCAGCTTCTGCACTCCTAGCAGGGTCAGCTGAGGCCTTCTCCCTCTGCCCAACCCTGCTTATTTCTCTTCCCCCTTCTGTTGTTGATCCTGAGAACATTCCTAAATAAATTTCCTGCATGCAAATCTCCATCTGGGAGTTGGCTTTCCAATGAATCCAACCTGCTCCACTTATGGGACTTTTCTAACATTGTGCTGTCTTAGTTACGTAGAGGTGGAACACTTGCTATATAAGGAAACAAAAGTGATTCAGACATTAAGTTCTGCTAATCATCGACATGAAAATTATTGGCACCCTGTATTGGGATATCAGTAAAGACATCCCAATATTTTCTCAAGTCTCACCTTTTTTTCCTTTTATTTAAGACTTTATTTACTTATTTTTGCACACACGCTCACACAAGAGAAAGAGAGAGAGCATGCGGGGGGGGAGAGGGAGAGGGAGAAGCAGACTCCCACTGAGCAGGGAGCCCGCTGGGGGACTGGATCCCAGGACCCTGAACCCCAGGACCCTGGGATCATGACCTGAGCTGAAGGCAGACGCTTAACCGACTGAGCCACCCAGGTGCCCTGAAGTCTCACCTTTAATGCTACCATATCCATATGTTTATTCCAGATAACTCTTTTAAGTCTTTGCAAAAGCCTATGAGTTCAAGGTTCAAGAGTCCAAAGAAGATTTTTAAATGAATTTTATCTGAGTTGAGGTTTTTCAGACTCAATTTCATGGTGTTCAGATCTATATTTATGATCTTCTCCTCCCCTCATAATTTAATAATCAAAGTAGAAGTTAGCGTGGTGACTAGGGTGGAGAATAGAAGTATAAACCACTTATTCCAACTTGAATCAGTTTAAACGGAGATGTCTTCAACTTAATCAGCCTTTTTCTGGTTCTCTCTCTAAGTTTGCCGCTTCTGCTGCTGTTGTTCCTACTTGGAGGGCTAAGAGGAGCCCAGAGGAGGTGACGCAAAGCAAGTAGGATCTGGGTCAGAAGAGGGTTCTATCCAACCTAGCACAACATGGCATAGGTGGGTTAGAGAACCAGAGCCATTACCAGGAAGCACTAAGGCTATAGCCAGGCATCAATCCAGAGGCAGATAAGGAAGAAGACAAGAGAATGAGGAGCCAGGCTGATCCTTGAAAAAACATTGAACAGAATCATGTATCTGGCACAATTTAAGGCATGTGGGTCAAGTGAAAGGTCAACGGGTTCTGGAGCTTCCTTGGTCAGGTTGCCTGGTGCATATGGCAGGGATCATCAATGTGGTAATTTCAAATCTGCCCTGCATGATCTCTCAGTCTTCATCCCCTTTTCCCTGAACCCATCTCCTCAAAATGTCACCCACTGAAAATGACAGTGGGGACTAGCAGGTGAAGAATGTGATAGCAAAGAGAGGATCCCAAGACCCCTCAAATGTCTAACCCTACCACACATTCATTCATTCTTCACACACTGTTTTCCCACACCAAAAGAAGCAACCAGTTCCCCACACAACACATTCTACGGCATCCTATGATCCTATGACCACAGAACCCTCCTGCCACAGGTATGTGCAATGTACCAGAGAACAGCTTATGGGACAAACCATTGTTCTCCCTCAGCTGATGGGGTGGGAGCATCATGTCAGTTCAGCCTACAGTGGGGCTGGCGGGTTGGGGAAAAAATGGAAAGCTACGTTCCCTCAGTCCGGATTATCCTCTTTTGTGGCGTCCCTGATGAGACCAGGGCTGGAGAGGCAAGGCTGTGACTCACCCAGAATGCAGAACATAGGGCTCCTGGCACAAGATGGTGACTGACAGCATAGGTCAGTTTGTTGTTGTTGTC
The DNA here is from genome assembly GCF_037043125.1 of Eumetopias jubatus. Lineage (NCBI taxonomy): Eukaryota > Metazoa > Chordata > Mammalia > Carnivora > Otariidae > Eumetopias > Eumetopias jubatus. The sequence goes on along the minus strand of NW_028274807.1, from coordinate 127,541,179 downwards.
ATTGTTTTTCAATTGTGTCAGGTTTGGAAAGGTACTCCTAATCCTAATTTTGAGATGCCACAGATGAACCCCAAATATCTTAAGGTTGTCATTAAAAAATTTCAAAATAAAATTTCTCTTACTTTTCTTCAATTTAAAAACACCTCTCAAAAAAAAAATAAACAAAAATAAAAACACCTCTCTAGACTACATGAAAGTTTTACAAAAGGAAGCCAAGTTTGGCCTGGGGAATAGACCCAAAATATGCCAGTACCCACAATCCCTTCCATATTACTGTGCCTATATTCCTGGATTCCCAAAAGATTAGGAATCACTGGCCTAAGGTTTCCAAAGTCAAGGTAGATCCCTTTCCCAAGTGACAGGCACAAAGCAAACACTCTATCACACCCTATCTAAAGAGAATGGTAAACTTAAAAAAAAAAAAAAAAAATCTCCTAACATGCTCCGTGACCTTGAGCAACAGCTTTCCCCTCCCTGGAGCTCAGTGTTCTACCTTAAATCCAGAATATTGTGCTCTCTCACACCCAGCCCCCAAATTATCTGACCAGACACGCCAAACCCCGCCCCAAACTACCTGGTGATCTTACTACTTCTGAGTCTGACTCCTCCCAGTGACTCCTTCCCTTTCAATCCTTTGTTAAATAGCTTCCCCTCTAATGGCTTTTGCTCTGGAAACAGCACCTCCAAACTGCTGCCCGAGACAGCACTCCCCAGCATGAGGCCTGCCCTGCTCCTCGTGGCCAGGGCAACAAACCTTTGCCTTAGCTGCTTGCTTCTGCTCTCCGGGGTAGGCCGAGGTGCGGTAGCTAAGGAGCTCAAGTTGGTGATGTTGGTGAGTAAGCTTTTCTATTGTTTTTCCCTTAAAACTGTTACCAGCAGGGTCTGATATCCAAGTATCAGGTTTCACTTTACCCCCTACTGCTGTCTCCCAGAGACCAAACTCAGAAAGTGAATCATCTAGTTTCGCAAGTTCCTCCTAACGAATGCTTAACGTGTCCTGACAAAAAGTATTTGCTTTGGTTATTTGTGCCTTTGCTGCTATTATTTATTTATTCACTTACTTCACAGCTGCCTTGAGTGCATTTCCTTCTGATAGCCACATGATGCTGGGGGGGGAAGCCTCAGCTAGCCACGTTAGCACCAGGAGCTAAGCAGACTTCATTCAGTGTAATGATTATTTAAAAACAGTCATCTTCTGCATGAAGTAGCCCCTTCCCCCCCCTTTTTTTAATCAGGAAATTGGAAACTATATTTGTAAACAGTCTTTGAAGCATAAAAGTGAAACTAAATTCGAGATTTCGAGGACTTCCTGATATGTAGATTTGGTTGATCATTAAAATAATGTTTTTCTCCCCCGGGGCAGTGTAACAAGTTATGGGAAAAGAGGGGTGGCTGGTGCGAGAGGTTAAGGAAAGAAAATATACTGTTGACGTTGTCTTCAAAATAGGTAGGAAGGGGGTTTGCAAAGTGAAGGGGATTTATCACTTTATCTGTGTGAGTCCTGGAATTAATCCCTCGGTTTCTCTGTCTGTGATTTTCTCGGTATCTCTACTTCTCTTGAGCCGTTTCACTCAGTCTCCCTCCGCCTCTGACCCTCTCTTTGTCTTTCACATCCGCTCTCTCAATCTCTTTCTCTTCCTCACCTTTTTTTATTTGATAGACTGAAAATATGCTGACAAATAAGTAAATTTTCTTACTGTAAGAATACTCAAAATTTATTTCTATAATTTGCAGGGAGGTCATCTTTTACCTAAAAATCAAACATGAAGTTCCTATTTCCTCAGCTTAGTGTATTCAGAACTCCTTTCTTTCCCTTCTACAGAAACAAATTTCTGACCATATGATTATGCAAATTATCTTTACTAGGTCCGAAGTCAACACAGGAGAGAGAATCAGAGAAACATATCAATTTATTTACAAATGATTTACCAGCTGTCAGACTTCGGTGCTGAAAAAAAAAGTGTGTCATATCATGTACCTTCTGTAGAGAAATCCGTGCAAGTTGGACTTTTACTTATATTCATGGGTTCCTGGCCAACATGTGCATTAAGCAAGTGTGGGGACGCCGCGGAAATGACACTGTCAACACTGTCAGTCTGTGGCAAGTTGGTTGAGAGGTAGTCCTCTCTGAGATACTACCATGAACTTGCAGTTAACCGCATGTGGTCGATTCGCTCCCTGTTTTACTCCAGCGCAGGCTCACTTCCCTCGACTACCAGACTGTTGTGGGCTTCCTTTCTCCCCCTTCACGTTCAGTTACCATGTGTTCAGGGACTACAAGTTAATTCTTCCCTAAGAAAAACCTGACGGGCGCCTGGGTGGCTCAGCCAGTTAAGCGTCTGCCTTTTGCTCAGGTCATGATCCCGGGGTCTTGGGATCTAGCCCCGCATCGGGCTCCCTGCTTATCGGGGAGACTGCTTCTCCCTCTGCCTGCCGCTCCCCCTGCTTGTGCTCTCTCTCTCTCTCTCTGACAAATAAATAAATAATATCTTTAAAAAAAGAAAAGAAAACCTTACAAAGATAGCTCTCCTGGAGCTAAAAGAAATAAATAATATTTATCACACAAGACTAATGTTAATTTTTCCTACCAAGGCTTTCTTCCGTTAATGGTAGATGAAGGGCGACTTAATACAACTTTCTTGGCTCTTACAAAACAATATCTATCTAAGGACTTACACAATGAGATACTATTTTCTTCTTTTTATTGATTATGGGGAATATATGACTATAAATGATTAAATTATATGCCCAGGCAAACCCTTAGAAAATCATTAGAACCGGAATAAAAGAAAGGTGCCTCTGCTCAAAGTGGTAACATTTGTAACAATAACCAATCATTACTCAATGCTTATTATATGCCAGGCATTGTTCTGAGAGTTCAATATGGAATATGTCACATTATCCTCCCAACAACCCTGTAAAGTAGGGTTGCTAGGAAAACACAGGATACCCAGTTAAATTTGAATTTTGGGTAAACAACAAATAATTTTATAGCATAAAGCATGTTTCGTGCAATATTTGGGCATCCTGTAGTTTGGTTTGCTACATCTGGCAACTGTTCTATAAAGTTTTATAAAAACCTTACTATCTCTATTTTATAGATAAAGAAATTGAGACGCAAAGAGGTTAAACAACTTGGCCATAGTTACACAGTAACCGTGGTGTAGTCAGGATTTGAATCCAGGCTGTATGATCGAAGAGGCTATGCCCCAAATCACTATACATATTCCATTCCTGCTGTGTGCACTTAAGCCAGCGTATGGAGCTGAGATCTCCCCGTGGAGGTTAGGTGTACAGACTTAACACATCATCAGTAGGTAGTTTCCTCGCTGTTTCTCTGTGATCCAAGAATAATAAATCTTTCCCACTTCTGAAAAGCTGTTCTTGGCAGCAAGAGGAGGAAACTGTCCTTGGTTCTTGTTCTGTCTCATGAACAGAGTTATCACACAATCTTTTAAAAACAGGTTTATCAACATGTGTCCCACGGAATACTAGTTTGACAAGTTGTTAACAGGAGTTTCTTGGTTAAAAAAATGGGTTTCAATAGTCAAATCAGTTTTGGGAACAGAACAAGGGTTACACTGTATTTCAGGTCTCTAAAGGGCAGGACTCCTCAGTCTTTAATATTCTAATATGTGTGGGCACCTGGGTGGCTCAGTAGGTTAAGTGTCTGCCTTTGGCTCAGGTCATGATCCCAGGGTCCTGGGATCGACTCCCATATCGGGCTCCCTGCTCAGTGGGGAGTCTGCTTCTCCCTCTCCCTCTGCCCCTCCACTCACGCTCTCTCTCACTCTCTTGCTCTCTCTCAAATAAATAAATAAAATCCTTAAAAAAAATAATATTTTATTATGTGCTGTGGCTTTAAAGGAATGGATCTAGTAGTAAACTGTATTTCCTAAACTTTGACCACAGAATCCACCTCCTTCTTTTTCCAGAGTGTCCCATTAGAAAACCCTTAGAGAATCATTATATCTAACTTTTTAGAGAGACACTAATAAGTATGGTGAGTATGGGAAGTCAAGGGAGACCTCTCTTGGTTGCCTTTTTCAGGAGGGACCTGAATTTAGTGACCTCCAGGATTAGAAGTAGAAGTAGGACATTACAGGCAAGGAAGAACCAAGGACAGTTTCCTCCTCTTGCTGCCCAGAACAGCTTTTCAGAAGTGGGAAAGATTTATTATTCTTGGATCACAGAGAAACAGTGAGGAAACTACTACGGACGCGTTAAGTCTGTACACCTAACCTCCACGGGTAGAACATCACCGCCCTGAAGCTAGAACAATGTACTGATGGAAGAGCAGGAGCTCTGTGTTTAGCAAGACCATAAGGTAGTAACATCGAGGTGGGCAGGGCCAGATCAGGCAGGATGATGTAACACGCCGAATCTGCTCAGCCGACTTGATGGAGAAGGATCATTCATGGGGGTACCAAACCATGGCTCTTTTTTTTTTAAAAAGTTACCTGTGATCTAAAAGGATGAAGTGAATGTGATGTGGTGGGGAAAACAGTGGGTAGCAATCATGAAAACTAGGAGATCTGGACGGCTCATTCAATCTCTTTGAACCTCAGTTTCCTTCTTTATTCAGGACAGCAATAGGGCCAGCCTGGCCTCACTGGAGTTGTGAGAATTGAAAGAGTGAGTGGGGAAAAGACTGTACAAAACGTGGAGGGTTGCACCCATGTAAGGGGTTGGTCTCCTGGATGTCTTCCTATTGCAATTACCACTAGGACTGCAAAATAGTCCTAGGGCTGACCCTATATATTTAGGTTTCTAAAGGATTTCATAGAGTATGATTGTAGGATTGAGAACAGAAGTTATAAATTCAGCAGAGCTGCAGTTAAGAAGTTTGCCTTACCACAGGCTTAAAAGAGCACCGAGGCACAGTCCAAAGGCTCCAGCTGAAACTCCAGGAGCTCAAGAATGGCACGTGTGCACTTGAGGGCACTAACTGATACGCACGCAGGCGCATGCACCCGCACACATATTGATTTCCAGCATCCGGGGGCAGGGAAGGGATGGTTTATTAATTGTATCTGGGAGATACCCCTTCTGAAGAGCTCACAGCATGTGTGAGTCACTACCTCAAAAACTCTTAAAACTTACTACAATATAGGGGAGTACAATTATTCCTGACCTGTAAGGACAGAGTAAGAAAACTTGTTCAAACCTGTGATTATGTTCCAGGGCTCTGCTGTTTAAATAACCCTCCTCTAAGGGAACCATGCTTATTTTTCTCCCCAGGCTATACTGTCATTTAGATGCATAATCTCAGTTTTATTTTTTAAATAGGATTTGGAATTGTTTCTTACATCAAGGTTTTCCTCTAGTGCAACACCACCCCCTCCCCCCACAACACACAGAGCTCCCAATCTCAGAGGAAAAGACCGGAGTTTATAAAGAAGCCCCAGATCCCAGATCACCCACTGGTGGTGGGATGCTGAGGGGTGCGTTTTAGCAGAGAAATGAGCCCCTTACATGGGTTAAGAATGCTGGCATTGAAGGCACACGGTTTGTGTTTGGATCTCTGCTATGCCACTTACACGCTGTGTGACCTTGGGGAGGTCACTTAACTAGGGCTGATTTCCTTGTTTGTGAAATGAAGATAATAATTGTAAATGCTTTGGAGAACTGATGAATGGATTAAATTATGAGAAGCATTTAGCACAGTTTTTGGGACACAGCAAGCATTCAAAAAACCTTGAGGAGTTATTGTGGTTATAGGTTGGTAGGAAGTGTTGTAAATTATTTTGCTATAATGTCTCTCATCTGACGTCCCTTTGGCTAACTCAGGAGTTCTCAACCAGAGATGATTTTGCCCCCCCCCCCGACGGCACATTTGGCAGTGTCTGGAGAACTTTTTGGTTGTCACAGTTAGGGACTGCTCCTGGCATCTAGTGCGCAAAGGCCAGGCACACTGCTAAACATTCTTCAGTGGACAGGATAGCCCCTCACAAGGAATTATCCAGCCCAAAATGTCGACAGTGCTGAGGTTGAGAAGCCCTGGAAACTAAACATTGTAGGATTTATAATCTACTGAAACCACGTAACAATTTTAGTTACTCAGATCTAGGAAAGTATTTTGCACAATTACCTGGGATCTAAAAAGTCAAAAATATGTTTGGATTATAGAAAGAGCACTAATGAGGGGCGCCTGGGTGGCTCAGTTGGTGTCTGCCTTCGGCTCAGGTCATGATGGAATCAAGCCCCCTGCATCAGGCTCCCTGCTCAGTGGGAAGCCTGCTTCTCCCTCTCAGTCTGCCCCACACACACACACTCATGCTCTCTCTAATAAATAAATAAAAATCTTTTGAAAAAAGAAAGAGCACTAATGATTAGCCTTGATAATTTCTGAAATTATGCAGCCTTTCTTCCAGCCATGAAGGGACCATTCATAACAGCAGTTTCTTACCTGACCAAAATGATTTCCTAAGATCCACTACGCCATGGCCTCTGTTTGCTGTAGCCTGTTCTACTGCGATTTTTATTTCTCACCAGTTTAGGGGACCAAAAGATAAGTTTTCTTTAGACACCAGAGACACAGCCCAAGTCCCATAAGCCTCTCTCACTTTCTTGGAATCCCATCTGAAAGATGGTCAACATTTAGGACTGTTCCTTATTCCGTGTCTACTGGAGCATCTTAGCCAGGTAGTGTCAATGACAAGTGCAGGAAATCTCAAATGATGCAAGGTGTTATGTGGCCCTCCTCTGTATTAAAAATGTTTGCTGGCATCAGTATAGATGTCATCTTGGATTTCTTGAGTGTTTTTCATGTCTTATCTTTTGCTTATAAAATAGCTTTGTATTTAGCTTGGTATTTTATTCAGAAAGCACATTGGAGTCATAAAATACCAAGGTTTTGAAAATCCAAACTACTCTCCCCAAAGAGGAAAATGTGCAATCAAAATAGCATGACATGCATACAAATTCAGAGGTATGTTCTTAAAGTATTAAGAATTAGCTTTTCTAATCTCCCTCTCCATAAGTCCTTTATCTCTAATCTAAAAACTAATCATTGGCTCAAGATGGTCACAAATTATATGTGGCATTTAAATCTACTATTTCATCATATGTAAAAATTTTAACGCCATAATTAAGGAAGATTACTTCTCATCAGTGTCTGCAATAAAGTGATCTTGCTAAGCTTTGTGTTCCTCCTTGCCCAAATATACAAACCAGTCTCCATGAGTGACTCGCCTGCTTTCTAATGACTGACCGTCTTGTTACTTACATTACCTGAAACACAAGAAAGTGTTACTGAGCTTAAAACAGCGCTTCTTAACCTGAGATTTACCTGGGGAGGTCTTTTTTTTTTAAGATTCTTTTATTTATTTGAGAGAGAGAGTGAGAGCGAGAGATCATAAGCAGGGGGGATGGTGGATGGAAAGGGAGAAGCACTCTCCCCACTGAGCAGGGAACCCAATGCAGGACTCAGTACCAGGGTCCTGAGATCATGACCTGAGCTGAAGGCAGACCCTTAACTGAATGAGCCACCCAGGCGCCCCTTACCTGGGGATGTCTTTAAAATCCTGATGCCCTGGCCACATCCCAAGGTTGAAAACCAGTGGTTTAGAAGAAAATCTATTAGGATGAGCTGAGGCAAAACACCTAAGTGAAATTTGTAATGTTACTGTCTTGATCTATTTTCAGGTATTTAGGCATGGAGACCGAAGTCCCATTGAAACCTTTCCTAACGACCCCATTAAGGAATCCTCATGGCCACAAGGATTTGGCCAGCTCACTCAGGTTGGTTGGATTTTCAGCTAAAGTTTGCTGATGAGTCTTAAGGGAAACTGTGTGGAGTTTGTAATACATTGAAACCATATAACCACTTCAGTTACTAGGAACTAAAAGTTGAAAATGTGTTTTGATTGTGAAAGGCGAGGCACAATGGTTAACTTTGATAATTTCTGATCATGACCAAGTCACTCCTAGTGACTAGTAACTGTAGGAAAATTGTATAAAATTGCCCGTTTTGATCTTTTTTTGCCCTGTTTGGCTTTATTAAAGCCTAAGAGCTGTGCATGGCAACAGATGAATACATGAGCTTAAAGATGCTGAGGAGAGCCAAGAGATACTTGGAAGCCTGCCCCTTGAGTTCCTCAGCCTCCTCCTGAGGAAGTAGAAAATAATCTTATAATCGATAAACTGAATCAGCAGGGTTGGGAAAACAGGATTCCTCTGGAAGTGCTGATATCAAATTTTATTTTTAATCAGCTGGATATACTGGGATTGAGGCCTTCTTATAAGTGGTCTTAAACATAGGAAGACCTACTTCCTAAAGGAGAAGGTGAAGGCGGGGTTGGGTGGGGGACAGAGGCATCTGTAGTCACTGCCCCCGTGCCCCACCCCCTTCTCTTGCAAGAGTGGATCGCTCTTCTGTTTGGAGCCAGAGACCACGTGTGTTGCTTCTGTCCCGACCAAAGCAATGTTTAAATACATTAAGAAAATGTCATAGAATGTTTAGAGTTGAATGTCTCTAAACATTTAACCAAACATTTAACTAAGCATTTAAACCAATGGGTCTCAGTCTTGGCTAAACATTGAAATTATTTGGAGAGCTTTAAAAAATATCGATGTCTGTCTGCCTCCCAGACAGAGGTTCTTATTTAATTCATCTAGGGTACGACCTGGACATTGGGATTTTTAGAAACTCCTCAGTTGATCAGTTGACTCTAATGTGCAGCCAAGTCTGAGAATCACTTCCCTAATTCGACCACAATGTTTCATAGAGGAGAAATCCCACAGAGGCTGTTTGAGGTCAGCGTCTTTTGGCTCCCCGGTCAGAGCTCCTCCCACCATACCTCACTCCTACCCAGCTTTCAGCTCCTTAAACGAGAGAACATATATTGTGAAATGATCACTGTTATAAATTTAGTTAACATCTGTCATTTCATAGAGATACAATAAAATGAGAAAGCAAAAAAAAAAAAATTTTTTTCCTTGGGATGAGAACTCTTGGGATTTACCCTCTTAACAACTTTCATATGTATGATAGAGCTATTTTATCCATAGTCGTTATGCTGTACATTAAATCCCTACTACTTATTTTCCTTGTAACTGGAAGTTTGTACCTTTTGACCACCTTTTCCCCAATCCTCTTCCCCCCCTTCCCCTGCCTCTGGTAACCACAAATCTGATCCCTTTTTCTAGGAGTTTGGTTTTTAAAATTTTTTTGAGATTTTATATATAAATGAGATCATACAGTATTTGTCTTTCTCTGGCTTATATTATTTATATTATTTAGCATAATGTCCTCAATGTTTATCAATGTTGTCATAAACAGCAGGATTTTATCATTTTTTATGGCTAAATAATATTCCATTATGGTGTGTGTGTGTGTGTGTGTTTGTGTGTGTGTGTGTGTGTGTGTGTGTGTGTGTGTACCAAGCTGTATGCTGTATATCTTAAACTCATACAGTGATGTATGTGAATTATATCTCAATAAGACTTGGGGAAAAAAGAAAAAATGCAGATTCTAATTCAGCAGGTCTGACATAGGCCTAAGAGTCTTTATTTCTAATACACTCCAAGGTGAAGCCAGTGATGCTGGTACATGGCCACTCTTGAAGTCACAAGGTTCTAGAGCTCAAATTCCTGCCCTTGGCCAGGTACTTGCAAGCTACATAATGACAAGGTAATGGCTTTCTAGGTCAGTGGTTCTCAAAGTGTGGTCCCTGGACAGGCAACATCACCATTACTTGGAAAGTTGTCAGAAATGTAAATTGTCTGGCCCTCCCCACTGAACCAGAAACTCTGGGCTTCATTTCTGGGAACCTTATTTTAATGAATCCTCCAGGTGATTCTGTGCATGCTGACATTTGAAAACCACTGCTCTATAGAAGATGACTCTTTAAAATTCAGCTGTAAGTTAGTATAACAAATTAGGCCCAAAGTACCTGCTTCTTTAGCTACCCATGTCATCCAGGAAACTAGCAAAACTCAAAGCACACATTACTCTTTCCCCACCTCCTTCCCTATCCTAGGGGGGTGGTGATGATCATGGTAGCCAGGAATACAAGCAAAGGAAGGAGTCGGACCAAGCAGAGGTTATAGGGACCACATCCTCTCTGACTCCTGAAGTTCTAATAAAACTCGGGATTAAAGACAGACTTGAAGGCAGTGTTTCTCAAAGCATGGCACTCTCCTGCAAGGATCTGAATCACTCGGGGCCCTTGTTAAAATGCAGATTCCAGGGCCACACTGGGATCTAACAAGCAGGAAATCTCTGGGGGAAATGCTGAGGCATCTGCATTTCAACAAGCATCCCTAGGTAATTTTGCTTCTGATGCACAGTAATGCTTGAGGATCACTGAACTAAAGCAATATTTCTCAGTGATTACTGGCCATCAGAATCTTAATAAGCTTGTTAAAAAGGGGTTCCTGAGCTCCACTCCCTGACAAAAATTCTGGCTCAGAAGGTCAAGATGGGGCCCAAGACTTTGGTTTCTAACATACTCCCAAGTGATCCTAATACTGCTGATCCCCAGACCACACTTTGGGTAACAGACTCTAGTTTTTCAGGAACCAGGCATAAATAAACTGTGCAGATAATAAATCGTTACACCAAGAGGTTGAAAGTGATCTGCAGATTCATCAAGTCCAACCCGTTATCAGGTGGTTGAATTTCTTCCACAAAACCTCCATCAAGTGATCAACCAGCTCTCTTGAATGTTTCACCAACAAAGATGAGCCAGTGATGTTCTACCACACCAGAGATGAACCATTTACTTAAACCAGATCAGTCACCAGCTATTAACTGTGCAAAGCTCTATGTTAAGTGCTAATGAAGGTGCATGAGTTTTCTCAAGGAGTCATGGCTAAAGATTACAACTCTCTTTTCTTGTTTTCATTTAAAAATATGTTGTTGTGGAACTATTAAATTACACCATGGTTTGCTCTACACATTCAATAAGGAGAGATGAGACTCATACATGAAATGCACAGAATTTACTTTCACTGATTTTTGCTTTTATTTTTCCCATAGCTGGGCATGGAACAGCATTATGAACTTGGACAGTATATAAGGAAAAGATACAGAAAATTTTTGAATGAGTCCTACAAACATGAACAGGCAAGTTGGGGAGCCAAGAGTGGGAACCTATTTCCTTGAAAGAATTTAACATAATGTTGCATTTGTAAAAGTGCTTTTCCAGTTTCCCAAAGAACTTACACAAGTCAGAGATCTTATTTACAAATATACTCCTCTTTTTTTAAAGATTTTTGTTTGTTTATTTATTCGAGAGAGAGAGAATGAGAGCATGAGTGAGGGGGACGGGCAGAGGGAGAGGGAGAAGTAGACTCCCCGCCAAGCAGGAAGCCTGATGCAGGGCTCTATCCAAGGACCCTGGGATCATGACCTGAGCTGAAGGCAGTAATTTAACCAACTGAGCCACCCAGGCACCTTAAATGTACTCCTCTCTATACAAATACTTTGTTCCTAAAAAATTTATGAATATGACTAAGTGCAAAATTTTATGGACCCCTATGGCAAATATTTTGGCTTGGCAATTAGCCACCACTTAATTGGTCTCTTTGTCAATTCAACTATTGACATACCAGGTGGCATTCTCATAATACTGTCTCTTCTATAGTAGATATTATGATCATGATGCTACCACAATGTTTGCTAATGTTTTCGTGTGAGGGTCCTGGCCTTTCTCAAATGTACTCTTTGCTCCACAGGGAAAAATGCACAGTTCCAATTAGTTGGAATCTCCTTTGATTTTCCCACTCTAGGTTTATATTCAAAGTACGGACGTTGATAGGACTTTGATGAGTGCTATGACAAACCTTGCAGGCCTATTTCCCCCAGAGGGTATCAGCGTCTGGAATCCCAGCCTACCCTGGCAGCCCATCCCAGTGCACACACTCTCTCTTTCTGAAGATCGGGTGAGTATTCTGCAAAAACCTCCTATTTGGCCTAGGAGGAGGAAGGCAGGTTGCCCAGTACTTGTGAGTTTGGAGGTCTGGAGACTGCTTGGTCTGTGAAATCTTAATCCTTTTCTAAATAAAGCTGTGAAGGACAAAGTAGGACATAAGAAGCCCCAGGCAAGAGAGAGTAGGAACAGAATTTCAGTTTGGACCTTTATCATCCACTTTGTTTTGCCACCCTTTCAACAGATGGCAACATGGGGGCACCTGGGTGGTACAGTCAATTAAGTGGCCAACTCTTGGTTTGGCTCAGGTCGTGATCTCCCAGTAATGGGATCGAGCCCCACATCGGGCTTTTTTGCTCCACGCTCAACGCCAAGTACGCTTGAGTTTCTCTCTCCTTGTCCCTCTGCCCTTCCCCACCACATGCTCACTCTCTCTCTCTCTCTCTAAAATAAATAAATAAATCTTTTTAAAAAAATGGCAATTTGCCCCTCTCCATCTTCACATGTACACACACACACACACACACACACACACACACACACACACATACACACAGAGTTCCCCTTGTTCTACTTTCAATTCCCAGGCTTTTGGTGCCCCACAATAGGGTTCTCCTCCCTCCAGAATATTCTGAGACCTCTCTACCTACAAAATACCCCTCCCCACATGAAAACCCCCATTCTGAGGTAGGGGAAAAAAGAAAGATTTGAGTGCATAGTCAGTGACCAGCACTTTGATATGTGCCACCATATTTACCTTTCATAACAACCTTCAATGGACAATATTACTGTTCACCTTTTATAGCCAGGGACATATGTGCTTAGAGAAAGAAACAAAATAGGCCCAGTGCCACAGAGCTGGTAAGCATCGCTACTGGGACTAGAACCAGGCCTATCTCATTCCAGAGCAATTTCCTTCCCTATAAACTAGTGGTTCTCAAAGTTATTATATTAGAATTACCTGAAAAAAAATTTTTTTAAATCCTGGCACCTAGGGCACTCTCTATAACAAATCGGGATCTCTGAGGGTGGGATGCAGGCATAGTACTTTTAAAATAATCCCCCTGGATGATTCTAGTGGACAGCCATGTGTGAGAACCAGTACCGTAAGCCAAGCTGCCTGAATGAGGCTATTTGAGAGAAACTCTCAAATCTATTTTGCACTGGGTAGGATGCACCAAAAGCTCTTTAATATTTTCAGAGGAATTGCTTTTGGTTTTAAGTAGGATGAAATAAATCTAACTAATCTCCCAGGTGTGGAATTTAAGACTATATGAAGGAGGGGCACCTGGGTGACGCAGTCGGTTGGGTGTCCGACTCTTGATTTCGGCTTGGCTCATGATCTCAGGGTTGTGAGATCGAGCCCCGCTTCAGGCTCTGATGCTGGGCATGGAGACTGCTTAAGTTTCTCTCTCTCTCTCTCCCTCTGCTCCTCCCCCTTCTAAAAAATAAAAATTAAAAGAAAAAAAAAGACTATTTGAAGGGAAAGTTTTGGGACAAGGAATCCGTGCTGATTCCCCTGCAGTCTCACTGTAAGCATGACCATGTCATCTCTTGGTAGCTGAGGCTGAGCATGACTTTTGCACTTGGACTGTTGCCCAGGGGCCCCTGGGGTAAGCTTCCGACCTCTTTGCCCTGCCAGTACTCCTAGACATTTGACTTAACTGTTGCATCTGATGACGTAAGAATCTTTCCCAAATACTTTGTAGAAGCAGCCTGACCCTGTCAACCTCACTCTAGGTAAGTCTCCTCCAACCACTTTTCTGATGTTTCCTGAAAAGACAGGATGATTTATTTGTACCTCTTTCCTTCACAGAATCAAGAGAGAAGTATTATGATGATCAGTATTCTTAGGAGTTTGTGAATATTTTCTTCCAAAAGAAAAAAAAAATCGCTTTTGCCACAGCCTTTTCTGCGTAGATAGACATGGACAGCAGCACCAGATTTAGCCAGTGTAGACCAAGGTAGATGTTTAACCCTTAATCCCGAAAGATAGTAATAAAATTATGTAGGAAAGAGACTATAGGAGCTATCAGAGGAGGAAAAGAGAGGGGCGCCTGCGTGGCTCAGTCAGTTAGGCGTCTGCCTTTGGGTCAGGTCATGATCTTGGGGTCCTGGGGCCAAGCCTGCTCAATGGGGAGCCTGCTTCTCCCTCTGCTTCTGCTCCTCCCCCCTGTTCGTGCATGCTTTCTGTCAAATAAATCAATAAAACCTTTAAAAAAAAAAAGGAAAAGAGAAACAACGGAGAATGAGGAAGAGAGAAGCAAGATTATCTACCCATGGCTTCCAGCTATGTCCTCACTAAGATAAAAACAGTTTTAACATCAGCTAAGAAACCTAACAAACACCCATCAGTCAACACACAGTTATTCCCAGAGCTGTGCGAAGTGCTGTAGCGAAACACGAGGCCAGGTTTCTTCCCTAATTCATCATCCACTTGATGAAAACAGATTTGCATGTGTGACGCGTGTAGACCACGATACGAAGTGGTGGGCGATGAAGCAAGGAGAAGCTGCACCTGCGAGAGGGACTCGCAGAAGGACGCCCGTGGCTCTACCACAGGCAGCCATTCCGGTCGTCACGGAGAGAGTGAGAGCTTGAACCAGACCTCGGAGGGGGGAAGGAAAGGAGAAGAAAGCAGCCCAAAAACATGGCAGTGGGTGAATATATAGAGGGCTTGCCCTTCTGTGTCCAGAGTTCTTATTTAGAAGGAATGAAAATGTCTGACTATGTTGGGCACAGACAGGAGAAACTAAATATTTCAGGACGACTTGTGAAAACCTGGTTAAGAAATGGAAGAGCTTTTGTGAATTGCAAAACGCTGGTCAAATATTTAGATGATTATCCCACTTATTTTCAGCCTCTTTCAAGATGTGGGATGGGAAAACAAAAGTCTAGGAAGGCTGAGTAATTCACTAAAACCTAGATCTTTAAATGGAGAGTCCCACGCCTATTCCTCCGCAGTGCCGTTCCTTCGGTAGGCAGGTTGGAAGGCCATACAGGGAAATTGAGCTATAAAGCCGTGGACGTAAAAAGAACCTGTGCACGTTCGTTCCTCAGTACTGTGCACACGTGATGAGCCGTGCTCCGAGGCATCTGTCTGACCACGGTTTGGAAGGAAAGGATACTGGAACCTCGGAGAATACCTGTGGAAGCCATTCAGGAATGAGGAAATGAAGGTTTGAAATTAGATGGTAAAGACACGAGAGGAAGGAAAGCAGAGTAAGGCAAATGACAGAATCAGGAAGCAACTTATTTTTATTTTTTTAAGATTTTATTTATTTGAGAGAGAGAGTATGAGTTGGGGGGGAAGGGGCAGAGGGAGAAGCAGACTCCCCACTGAGCAGGGAGCCGGATGCAGAGCTTGATCCCAGGACCCCAGGATCATGATCTGAGCCAAAGGCAGACGCTTAACCCACTGAGCCACCCAGGTGCCCCAGGAAGCAACTTATTTTGAAAAAGTTTTCTGAGCAGCTACAAATATGCCAGGCTCTGTTCTAGGCACTGACAACACAGCAATGGATAAGACAGACAAGATCCTGGCTGTCCTTGAGATGACATTTTATAGGAAACAGATGGTAATGTAAAAAATAGTAATAATCTCAAATGGTGATGAGTTCCCCAAAGGAAATAAAGCAAGTTAATGTGATCATGGCTGGGGCTGAGTTAGAAGAGCCTGGCAGGAGTCACCAGGGGCAAGGTCTCGGGCAGGGAACAGTCTGCAGAGCCCCCAAGCCTGTGAGTTCAGGGGACGACAAGGAGGGGAGGCCCCTGTGTTGCTGGAGAAGAATAAGGGGGCAGTAGCAGGAAAGCAGGGCAGAGATCTCTAGGGTTAACTGAGTTTGGATTTTATTCCAAGTAAGATGAAAGCCAGCGAAGTTTATAAACTACAAATTGGCATGATCTGATTAATGCTTTAAAAGGATTTGTATTTATAAAAATAAAACAAAAAGGATTAGGGTAGCTGTGGTATGGAGAATGAATTGTAAAGACGGAAAGAATGGATGGATGCCTACTGACCAGACAGGAGGCTCTTTCATTAGTCGAAACACAGGTTATGATGGTTTGGACTGGGAGGGAACAATGAATATGATGAAGAGGAGTCTATTTTGGATATATTTTGAAAGTAAACAAGCAAAACTGATTATGAAAGAGGGTGATAAATTTTACCATTGGCCAAAGTAAATAGATTACAAAGGCAAAATGGTTAAAAATGAAGTTGACTTCAGTTTCGTACATGTTAAACTTGAGGAAGCAAAGAAAGCTCCAAGAAGTGATGTCCACTAAGGGCTGGAAAGAGAAGACCAGCCACAAATGAAAAGTCAGAGCAACAAAATAAGCTGAGGAGTCACCAACCTAGACATGAGGTTACAGAGGATGAGGATTGTCCAATTTAAACTCACCTCTTTGTCCTCATAATGGGTTTTAATAATGATATTATTAATTAATAATAAAAACCTTATTTTGACTGGAACTTAAGTCAGTGAATGGCTAATCAATCTCTCTCCAGAGCCTCTTACTCATTTCTCTATACTCGTGTGCATGGAGTGGAGGGGCAGGATGCCTTTGCACACACATGTGTATCTCATGCTAGAAATGTAAGAGGTCCAGTAGGAATCGAAATAATAGTTATATCAACATAGAAAACCAGGAAGTGTGAATATTTACCAACAACACAGTCCTATTTAGGCAAGTTCATGAAAGGGAAAAAAAAAGGCTTTTCAGTTCTGGGTGCATATCCTACTATGTAAGACCTACAGACCATTTATCTCTTTTTCCTCAATTTTAGAATTTCCATTCAGCTCAGAACACATGTGAATCTTTTATTCAGATCACTTTGCCCCTAATGAGGCTTAAAACATGGCTGCAGCTTCTTTAGCAAAGTTCTTCTAATAAAGAATTTGTGGTTTTTCTTTTGTTCTCAGTTGCTGTACCTGCCTTTCCGGGACTGCCCTCGCTTTAAAGAACTTAAGGAGGAGACTCTCAAATCGACGGAATTCCAGGAGAGGTTGCATCCTTACAAGGTTAAAAATCATGTCATTTAGTGGTGCACGGGAGGGTGAGGGCCAAGACAAAGGATGAAGCTCCAGCTTCTTAAAAGTGTGGGAGAAATGTGTCTGCCAGTGGCCAGTTAGAGCAGTGGGTTGAAACGTTTAATGACGGTCAGTCATCACTGCCTGGTCCCCTTCCCTGCGTGGGGCCACAAGCCGGTAAAGAAGCCAGTCCCTTTCTAATCCTATACCCGCGTGCCAGAAGGACCCGGACGAAAGTGCATGGCTGGGTCAGAATACATGCAAGGCTAAAATGATCTTCCCTAATGAGGCTGAGGGTCTGGGACCATTGATTTCATATATAAAGGTTAGTCTTTCTTATTTTATGTTTCCACTTTGCAAAATACCCCTTCTTAAGACGATGCTTAAAAAGTAGATATAATGCTCTGTGTTTTTAAAAAACAAAATTTTGAATCTCTAACACATTTCCGTGGTTCAAAAATTTTAAAAAATATAAAAAGGAATACAGTGGAAAGTCTCTTAATGGCCCCACACGTAACTGGTGGCAGCATTTTCTTATATAGTCTTGCAGTTTCTTTATGCATATGCAAATAAATATGAATATATTCTGGTAGTATCCCCTTTGCTACACAAAAGTAGTATACTGTATTCACAGAGTTGGGCACTTTCGGTTTTTTTCATTTAACAATATATCTTAGAAATATTACTCAATCTGTACGTAAAGAGTTTCCTCATTTTTTATAACTGCATTGGAATTCGTGGACGTACCATACTTTCTTTAACCAGTCTATATTGATGGACAAGTGAGTCATTTCCAATCATTTACAGTCTGTATGAGTATCTTGTGCATCTAAATAATTTCACAAGAATATCTGTGGAATAATATCCCAAAAGTAGAAATTCTAGGACAATATGAAATATTATCAAATTGTTCTCCAAGGAGGTTATACTAATGTCTGACCCGATCAACCATGCACAGGATTGCCTGTTTCTCTGTAACCTTGCCAACGGTGTGTAGACAACTTTGGGGATACTTGCCAGTCTGTAAGTAAAAAACTGTACCACTAGAAGCATCCCCTCTAAAATCAGCAACAAGACAAGGAAGCCCAGAACCATCACCATTATAAAGCATTGTGCTGTAATATTTTTCTCTTGTGATGAGTGAGTTTGGAATATTTTTATCTAGTTAAATGCCTTTTGTATTTCCAGTTGTCTTCCTATCCCTTGACCATTTATCCTTTGGATTATTGGTTTTCTCTTTCCTGTACATTGTAGGAGCTTTCTCAATATATTTTGACATTTTTTTCCACAAACGTGAATGGCATGGTTTCTATCGTTTGCCTGTTGATACTGGTTATAGTGTTTTTGCCATGGCATAGTCCTAAGTGTGCTGATGTGTTCCTATATGGTTTGTATATTTGTAGTCATATTTAGAGAAGCTTTCTCGATTCCTAGGTTACAAAGGAAGTCTGTAATGTTTTCTTCTAATTCCACTATATCTTCATGTTTGCATTTACATATTGGATCCTTTTATACTAGGGTGCAAAATTTGCATCCTGCTTAAGTTTTCCCATATTACCCAATAACCCCATCACTATTTATGACTAGTCCATCTTTTTCCCATCTTTTTCCTATTAAATATATTTGATTTGCAAAATTTGCATCCTGCTTAAGTTTTCCCATATTACCCAATAACCCCATCACTATTTATTGACTAGTCCATCTTTTTCCCATCTTTTTCCTATTAAATATATTAAAATTCCCCTATTTTTATTTATTTTTATTCCCCTAAATTCTATTTATGTGGTCTGTTGCTGGAATTTTTATTCTATCCAATTATTCTTTCATTTCACTAGCCAAAACTACACTGTTGTACTTAGTAAGACTTTATACATGCTTTAATATCTAAAAGGCTTATCACCCCTCATTCTCTACTTTTCTGAGTTTTCATGGCTGTGTTTTTATCTTCTTTATGAACTTTAGAATCAGCTTGTCTCAGTTCCAAAAACTTTTCTTTTTACTTTCTACTGTTTCTAGGGGTCGTATTAAATGTATAAATTAACTTGGAGAATTCACAACTCTATGATGTTGAGTATTCCTTTCTTGGTACATTATCCTATTTGTTCAAGAATTTTTTAAGGTTTTCTTCACATAGGTCTTTACATTTATCTTGAAACTTGTGCCAAGCTTATAATATCTGCAAATAACCTTGGCTTACCTCAACTTTTCCAATATTTTTACCTCTGATTTCTTTTGCGTATTTGCACTGGCCAGTACTTAGAATAGAGTAGGACATAACTATTTTTACCTCTGATTTCTTTTGCGTATTTGCACTGGCCAGTACTTAGAATAGAGTAGGACATAACAGTACCGGCTGTGGGCATCCTCAGCTTATTTTTTATTTTAGAAGTGTTTCTCTATTAAGCATGCTGGCTTTAGGACCAAATAGAGATATTTATACCAAGTTAAGGAAGTAACCATCTTTCCTATTTTTTATTGTTTTTATCAATACTAGTGTTTAATTTTTTGAAAAATCTTTTTGACATTATTTAAATACAATCAAGGAGCACCTGGTGGATTAGGCGGTTAAGCATTTGACTCTTGATTTCAGCTCAAGTCATGATCTCAGGGTTGTAAGATTGAGCCCCAGGTAAGGCTCCGTGCTCAGCGGGAAGTCTGCTTCTCTCTCTCTCTCTCTCTCTCTCTCTCTCTCTCTCTCCCCCCCCCTCTGCCCCTCCCCCCAGTGTGTGAGTGCTCTCTTTCTCTCTCTCAAATAAATAAATCTTTAAAAATATATATATAATCAAGTTATTTTTCTCCTTGGATCAATTACTAAGATTAATTATATTCGTAGATTTACTACTAATGAGCCATCTTTACATGTCTAGACTCAAGCCCCTTTGGATATTGAGTTATTTGTTAATATTTTACTCAGAGCTTTTGCATTCATATTCAAAGTATCATTGGACTATAGTTTTCTGGCCAGTATTTTGTTAGTGTCTGTGTTGCCCTTAGTTCATAAAAATATTTTGGAGGGCGCCTGGGTGGCTCAATCAAGCGTCTGCCTTCGACTCAGGTCATGATCCCGGAGTCCTGGGATCGAATCCCGCATCGGGCTCCCTGCTCAGCAGGGAGCCTGCTTCTCCCTCTGCCTGTCTCTCTCTGTCTCTTCTGAATAAATAAATAAAATCTTTTTAAAAAGTAAATAAATAATAAAAATAAAAATATTTTGGAAATTTTCTTTTTTTTTCTTTCCCTATACTCTATAACAGTTAAAATAGCATTAGAATAATTTACTCTTGAAAATCTTGGTCGAATTTCTCCATAAAGTCATCTGGCCCTGGGGCTTTTGTTTGGTTTGGCTTGGTTTGGGGGAAGATCTTCAATAATTATATTTATTTTGTGGATATCTGTTTAGGTTAAATTGGCAAATTTATATTTTCCTAGAAAATTTATCCATTAAATAATATCTTCCACAAGGATTCCCAGAAATTGCTGCCAAATTCATCAGGCAGATAGCTGAATAGTGGGTCTCATTACCATGACAATCCAAGAATAATACAGAACCTAGAGAAATGTTTGTATCCCACCCAAATTTCAAATGTATAGCCAGATAGCAGGTCCAGTTTCTGTGGTATATTCCTGAGGTGCTCTGGCCTAAGACATGGTTTCCCTTCACATCTTGATCAGTCATTTATGTGTGAGTTCTACTTCACCTACTTCCCCCAAAATTTTGAGGTAGTACACTTGGCCTGATTCCGGGACAAACCAGGAATACATGGCAGTAAGCCAGCATCCACCCACATTTTTACTGTAATCATGAAAAATGATCAATTTAGTGTTCATGAAATTCTTTGGGTTCATATTACCACAGCCAATATTCCTGGTGCACTTCTATGTGAAGAACAGAGTTCTCAATGGGGGCAGATATGCCCCACAGAGAACCCGGGCAATGTTCGGAGACGCTTTGGGTTGTTACAACTGAGGGAATAGGGATGATGCTCATCATCTGGTGGGTAGAGAACGCAGATACAGCCAAACCCCCTACAAAGCACAGGGCACCCTCCACAAGAAAATTATCCAGCCCCATATGTCAGTAATGCTGAAATTGAGTGACTCTAATGTAGAAATATTTTCTCTGTCCGTGTGTGTTTCAGGATTTTATAGAAACCTTGCCAACATTCACAGGATACCAAACCCAGGACCTTTTTGGAATGTGGACTAAAGTCTACGACCCTTTATTTTGTGAGGTAAAAGAAAAAAATATCAAAAATTAACTTGCAATCTGATTTTTTGACTTATGGCTGTTTTGAAACAGATGAATACACTTTCTGGCAGATATATTAATTATGCTTCCTTTGACATTGAAACACAATTCAAGACTTCTTTACATTAAATTGAAAACTAACTTTTTCTCTCCATTATTTATGTTTTCACGCTTTCGAAAATTGCAGGCAAAATTGCTTTTCTTCTGTGTCTTGCCGTTCACTTATTTTTCAGTCACTCAGGAATGCGGGGCTCCTGTTATGGATTTTAATGAAAAAAAGCAATATTGTTATATAGACAGAGCCAAAAAAAAGGGGGAGGGTACCTGATTTCTGGATATAGAAATAAGCAAGACAACTTTAAGCCAGGCTATTGAAATTGGTTTATTGGTAATCTCTTCCTTGCTATACATGCATATGAAATAACCTCTGAAGCTCCATCAGTTACCATTGGGGTTTTCAAGGCTACTTGGTATTTTTCACTCACTATGCACCACCTACTGGCCCAAAGGAGTACTCTGTAATCCTGTTTTCCCGACTGGGTTCCCTGATTCCTGGGGCAAAATTCTGACCACCCACAGGACTTATATCCACCTTAAGATCATCATAAGGGCCTGGGGGCCAGCAATTATTTTCATGGTTCCGTGTCAGTAACAAACGACACAATTTGCCCCCCCTCCATAACAGTTTATTGACCTTCACATGACCTCCTGATATTTTCACTTTATCATTAACAGCTGTTTCAAGGAAGATTTATTAGCCTTATAAAAGACTCTTGAGGGGCGCCTGGGTGGCTAGTCAGTTAAGCATCCAAAGCTTGGTTTAGGCTAAAGGTCATGATCTCAGAATTATGAGATGAGCCCCATGTCGGGCTCTGCCCTGGGTGTGGAGCCTGCTTGGGATTCTCTTCCTCTTCCTCTGCCCCTACCCGCCCCCCTCCCCCCCGCCAAATAAACAGATCTTAAAAACAAAAACAAAAACAAAACAAAACTCTTCAATAGAGACAAGAGCCCATATTTTTGTTCAAGTCTTAATTTTCTTTTTTTTCTTCCTTACTACAGGTTGATCTGAGCTGTTGCATGATGTGGCCGTGGTGCATGGTTTCTTTTTCACTTCTTTCCCACTTATTTCCTCCCTAGGCACTCCACTTTGATCTCCTCTCTCAAGTACTCTCTCTCTCTCTCTCTCTCTCTCTCTCAATCCTACCTTTGAATCTGGGGGATTCTTAATCAACTTTTCATAGCAAGTAAGAAATATTGGCAGGAAGTCTACACCAGTCCGGCTGTCTAGCTTATTCATCCATTTAATACGTATTCACCAAGATCCTACTGTGTGTACAGTGCACATTCCCCAGAAGGCAGTAAACTAGAAGCTGTTGGGAGTGGAGGGTCTGGTATTGAAGGCTCCAGAAATACATTGCCTCTCCCAGCTGTCCTCTAAGGGCACTCACTCAGCTTTGACAGAAACATCATCTAACCCTGTCAGTGTCACCTTCCCCCCAGGTTCATAGATCTCTAAACCTTTCATAAAGGAAAGAGGTACATTCTTGCCCTGCCTCACCCTTTCTCTGCAAAATAGGAATCCCCCTTTGCACCCACAGTTCAGCCAAAAGCTATGGACTTGGTAGGAAGGAGCAAATCAGTCTCTGTGAATTTCCCTTCTGAAAATCAATACCACTACTAATCACAAAATAGTTTTCCTAGGGGCGCCTGGGTGGCTCAGTCGTTAAGCGTCTGCCTTCGGCTCAGGTCATGATCCCAGGGTCCTGGGATCGAGCCCCACATCGGGGCTCCCTGCTCAGCAGGGAGTCTGCTTCTCCCTCTCCCGCTCCCACTGCTTGTGCTCTCTCTCTCTCTGTCAAATAAATAAATCTTTAAAAAAATACATAAAAAATAAAAAAATAAAGTTTTCCTAGAGAGAAACAACAGGATAAGGCTAGACCCAGTAGTTCTTGTGGGACAAAGAGGACAAAAAATCATTTAAAAATACACATTTTCTTCCCTTTTTCTTTGCTATAGAGTGTTCACAATTTCACTTTACCCTCCTGGGCCACAGAGGACACCATGACTAAGCTGAAAGAATTATCAGAGTTGTGCATCCTGTCCATCTATGGAATTCACAAGCAGAAAGAGAAATCTAGACTGCAGGGAGGTAAGTCTATAAAAACGTAAAAGGACTGTACTAGATTTGTGGTGGAGTGATCAGGGCCTGAGTGCCGTCCCACCACTAATAAGCTGTGTGACCTTGGACTGGTCCCTTCATTGCTCCTACACTGGTTTCCATTCTTCAAAATGGGGATAATAATGATACCCTCCATGGGTCGTAAGGATTAAAATAAATGGGTGTATTCAAAAAGTTTGGGACAAACAGTACCTGGTACGTAACACACTGTCAATAAACATTACGTGTTTTCATAGTCATTAATGTTACCCACTCTGGACCTTAGTTTTCCCATCTGGGAAATGGACGCTTTGGGCTAAAGCTAAAGGATCCTTTTCATCCTTTCCAGATCAAACAATTAAGGATTTTGTATCTAAGCCCCACGGAAAGCAGTTGTGTCTGGCGGCCTATAGGATGAATTCTTCTAGTGGGAAGTATGACAAAAGGGGCCCATTTTCCTGAGGTAGCATTGTTAAAGTTAGTAAAACACATTTTGCAGATTAATTATGTTATGTAGATTAATACATAATTGCAATCGATAAATTTATGACACAACTTAAATTTTTCCATTGGTGTTGAATGGCATTTATTTCTCAGTGATGCCTCCTTTCAGCTGGATTTGGCCCTTCATAGCATAGGACATCCTATCATAATAAAAGTAGACCCGGGCAAGAGGCTGCCAAGCCCTTCTAATCAGGATAGGTGGGTGGAAGAGAGAAGGTAGAACCAGGCAGAACAGCAAGACATGCTGATGCCTCTAAGGGCAATTGCACTGCAGGCCAAGACACCAAGGGGGGCGTCACCTCTAGGGGTTGTTAATGTAGACATGAAAAGTGAGGATGGAGAGCAAGAGGAGGTCCATTATGTCAGGATGACATAACAGCGAAGAAATTCTCAGCCACAGGAGATGTTCCAAGTCATAGACTTTAGACAGGTGGAGAAAAACAGAGCAATCACATCAAGACTCCAACCATTACCAGACCCTCTTCACTGTGGGGTCAGGACCAGTTCAGCAGAGCCCCGGGAGGAGACAGAGGCAAAGCGTCCTGGTTGTTGGACCAGACTGGGCAGATGTTCACTGGTCATGGCCCAGGCAGCAGCCCAATCTGATGTGTAAACAAAAAAGGAGGCAGAGGGTGGACGTTGGGCCCCACTGGCTACACGTACACCAGGTCTTATTCCTGAACCACCAGGTCCCAGAGGTAGGACCCAATCCCAAGTCACATCAGAGGGTGGAGACAGCGCTCTTGATTGAGTTTCCCCCCACCCCAGTCAAAATGGGCTGAGGAATTCAGCCCTCACTACTCAACATGCCATCCATGAAGCAGCAACAGCATCACCAAGCCTCTGGAAATGCAGAATCTCAGGCCCCACCCCAGGCGAGCTGAATCAGAATCTGCATTCTTCTGAAATCCCTAGGCACCTCACGAAACATGAAAGTTCAGAAGCACTTCTCTAGATGCAAGAAATGCTGAAGAAATGGGCAGGGAGAGCCAGGCAGAAACTGAGAATAGTCTAATAATAGATGCAGGAGTCTGCATAGGAAGAAAAACTGGGGGATTTCCTCGCAGTTTGTTCATGTTTCCTCTTCTTGTTTTCCTTTGACTACTAGACATTGCATTTCAGGGAAGTCACTTTCTCTTTGAATCCGGTTTCCCCCTCTGATGAGTGCGTTAAATTAGATTCTGTCTATTAAGAGTCCTTCCCTAAGCTGTTCTTTTAGTCTCAGACTCCAAAGGCAGGTATTTGTGTGAATGCACCTGTCCTATTTTCTGGAGAAGTCCAGGCTATTGATTGGCCAGGAAATTGTTTCCTGAGTGATCCCTACCAAAACCCGAGTTCAGCCTATTGTTTGGATCTGGGTAGGCAAGGGAGATTTGGCAACTGCATGCTTGTTGGATGATGAAGTGGCTAAACACAATCCTACAGAGAAAACCTGTATTGTCTGGGTGACACAGAGTCACACAGGAACATCAGGATTTTGGCATCTTCTGATCTTTGCCAAAACTTTTGTTCCATCAGTTGGTTTTAGGGATGACACAATTTGGTACTCTGTACTCCTCCACCCACCTCCTTCTACACACACACACACCCCACAAAAATTCCTAAGGTTCATTTAGGAATTTTTGATATATGGCTGGTCATATCTGCACTAATGCAAACCTCGGTGTACACCCCAGGTTGATGTAAGCTACTGCCTGCAAGCCAAATCCAGCCTGCTGCCTATTTTTTATAAATAAAATATGACTGAAACTCAGCCACACTCATTTAGGTAGTGCTATGGCTGTTTTGGGGCTTCGCCCTGAGAGGGAACCGTTACGGCCGAACATAGGGTCCACAGAGCCTAAAACACTGACTGGTCCTTTACAGAAAAAGTATACCAGCCCCTGCTCTAGCTCAAGAGTGTGGGAAGGGAAGTTTGTGTCTTCCAGTCAGTGATATTTTGTCTAGTGTATGCAGTCAGTAAATGATGCAACAGGGAATTCAGAAACTAGCCTGTGTTACAGGGTAGTCAGATGATTAAGACATTTTTTTTTTTTAAAGATTTTATTTATTTATTTGACAGAGAGAGAGAGTGCACAAGTAGGCAGAGAGACAGGCAGAGGGAGAGGGAGAAGCAGACTCCCCGCTGAGCAGGGAGCCCGATGTGGGACTCGATCCCAGGACCCTGGGATCATGACCTGAGCCGAAGGCAGCCGCTTAACCAACTGAGCCACCCAGATTAAGACATGCTGGGTTCAGAGACGTTCAGCCCCTCTGTGCACAGGGTGTGGAATCTTGGGCACGTTGCTGAATGTCTCTGAACCTCCGTGCCCCCCCTGCAAACATAATTATTGGCACCTCAGAGCCCGGGGGTAACTGTGGTGGTGACCCCTAGGTTCTTCTGGGGCAAGGTGGACAACCACCCCCAGAACCAAGAGCTGATACCATATCCCATTATCAACACCGAAGGCTGCTGCAGAGGCACCTGTCGAAGGACAGGTTGCTGATGGGTGATGGTGTTGTCCCTAAAGGACGCTGAGAAAGCCACCTTCTCTGAAGCAGAGTGATGTAGACCTGTTGGAGATGTGGCTTCCAGGTTCTTCTATTCCTAGTCAAAAGAGTCCCAGCATCTACAGAGAGAGCAGACCGCCTCCCTTCTTAATTAACCCTTTATGGTGCCTCTTGGTAGACAGATGAGAAAACAGTCTCTTTGTACTATTTTATGAGCTTTTTGAGGGCAGGAGTCTGATTTCAGCTAGTATAGCATCTGACCCATGGTAGCTGCTCAGTGTGTTTGCTGAGTGGACCACAGAGTCGGGAATGACAGTCTGTTAACATCAATGCCCTGCTCTTTACAAAAACAAACTGGTCATTCTGAAGCCAGGAGAGTACATGTGTAGTAAAGAAACCACCGGGGCGCCTGGGTGGCGCAGTTGGTTGAGCGTCTGACTCTTGGTTTCAGCTCAGGTGGTGATCTCCAGGTCGTGGGATCGAGCCCCACACCCCGCTCCACATTCAGCATGGAGTCTGTTTCGGACTCTCCCTCTGCCCCTCCCCCTGTGCGCGCTCGCTCGCTCTCTCTCAAATAAATAAATAAACCTTAAAAAAAAAAACCCACCAGAAATATAAGGAGTCTTCAGGTGATGGTTGTGGAAATCCCTGGGGCACCATGTCCTCAAGCCAGCACCTGTCACCCCAAGATACCTCTCAGCCTTCAGCGTCTGCCAAGAGGATGGAGACTCTGAGTTGTGTGCCTGCCCTTCACCACCTCAGGAACAACCAACATGAAGGGCAAGAGCTCTCTTCTATGGAGCCCTCAGATGGAAGATGCTGGCTGCCCCCTAATAGTGATCCCCAGGGTAACCTGGAGGAATGGTCCACAGAAAATAGTCCAGGACCTATACAGACATCCAGAAAGCTGCTTTCTCCCATGGCCTCCCAATGGTTTGACTCCCAGAGAGTAGAAGCAAGAGGGATGAAGACAGAGTAGATGCCAGGCTGTCATTTCAGGGCTGCCCTGGAGAAGAGCACTAGCTAGCAACTGTCTGAAAAATGCCATTTGTAATTCCTTCCAAGTTCCTCAACCTCCTATCTCAAGCTTTGACAAAACCTTGGGATAGTAGGGTCCTCGTGTGTCAATCCAACTCTCCTTGCCCAGCCTGTATATGAGTCACTGTATGTCGCCGGGCCTCAGCTTTCCCACTGTTAAATGGGGGATAGAAGTCGGGATTCAGTAAAATAACATAAAGCACATAGTAGATGCTCAACCGAAGTAATTTCTTTCCCTCTCTTAAGTTTTCAGAATCATGGCAGGGAGAATCACGAAGTAGCAATTAACAAAAAGTTTAAGCCCATGTTTGGTTCAGCTCCTTTGTTGATCTGTCTTTTCTAAGGTATCCTGGTCAGTGAGATCCTCAATCACATGAAGAGTGCAACTCAGCCATCGAACCACAGAAAACTTGTCATGTATTCGGCAGTAAGTGTTTTCACCTCCGCTCAACATCCATTTGGTCGGACAGTGACCTCTTTAAGGCAGGAGCCTCATTTTCTTCATCATCATTTCCCTATTGCCCAGTAGATGGTAGACATTTTAGATATTGATTCTTCAGCTCTCCTAAATATGTGTATAGATGACCACCTATGTGGTTGGCATTTTTAAATTGTATTTTGTTTTGTTTTTATTTTAAATTTTAATTTTAAAATTAGATACATAATTCTGGCCCTTGAGGAACTTACAGTCTAGGACTGACAAGAAGACATAAACACCATGCAGAGCAGTATAGAAATGCAGCGTAAGCAAGTGCTTTGGTGACACAGAGAAGGGAAGCATCACTTCTGTTCCAAACTAAAAGCAGAGCATGAACGGGATGCGATGATGAATGGGATGCGGGTGGGGAGTAACGATGTGGAGGTAAAACCACAGACGAAGGCCATGTTTCAAGCCTCCAGGACTGGGAAAAGAGTGGAGCCATTAACCGAGGTGCTCTTGGGCCAGGGGAATGTAACGATTTAGACAACTGGGTTTGAAATGCCAGGGAGCTTCCAAATAGAAATCTCCAGAAGGCAAAGGGACTAGAAGAGAGAAGGGGAAAAAGAGCTGCAACATGAAGTTAGAGCCAAACTGGGTGCAGAAAGAAAAAGGGAGGTCTCGGAGAAGACTCCAACCTTGGGAGCAGAAGCCAGGGAAAGAGGCAGTGTTCAGGGAGCCAGGGAGATTGGCAGGGCACGGAGATTCAAGGGGTACATTGAGCACTGAAATGGCTGTCCGTGGAGTCTGCAATGAGCAGGGAACCGGAACACACAGTATGGGAACTCAAGTTTCCCACCCACTTCTCTAGGACAGAGGATTTCTCAGATATGGTTTGGCTGGAGAAAGCCATGTTTTCATTCTGCAGGAAGCTGGAAGGGGTGACTCCAGATACAGGGAAGTTTGTTTATCAGCAGAGGTTCTGAATGGTATAAGACAAAGAGCTTATGGATGGAACAGAGCGTGGTTCTCCCTGGAGAGGGACTTCCGGAAACCAGTCCGTTCTGCCAGTTTCTTTAGTTTCTCATCTGGTTTCCCGTTCTGACTTGTATGATTTCTGGCAAGTCATAAATCTGTAACTCTAGTTCTTTCTCCAGTAAATCAGTTCTGAGCCCTTTTTAATATGTGTATACTGCCATATAGTTTAGGCAACCAGATGTTATGCCCATTTTGTAGATATAGAAGCTGAGGACTTTCAAAGATTATGTAATTAAATAGTGGCCAAACTGGGACTGAAAACCAGCCCTATGCCTTCCAGTGACTCTGGGATAAACAATTAACAATTATTTTTCAATTATGCGCTCTATTTCCTCACATTTTAACCTCTCTATCATTTATAATCTTATATATTCTTCCCCAACTTTACTTTTTTAAGATTTTTTTTATTCATTTCTTTGAGAAAGAGAGAGAACACAATCAGGGAGAGGCAGATGGAGAGGGAGAAGCAGACTCCCCACTGAGCAGGGAACCTGACACGGGGCTTGATCCCAGGACCCTGGGATCATGACCTGAGCCAAAGGCAGACGCTTAACCGGCTGAGCCACCCAGGCAAGCCTCTTCCCCAACTTTAAAATCACACATTATTCTAATCTGCAGAAGAAATATAATCTAGCATTAATATGTTCCAAAATATTTTAAAATATAATAAAAATCAGTGAAACAAGCTAAAACAGAGATGTTCCACTGGGAAAAAGCATGGTACAAAACCCAAACACGACTCAAATTTACTTTCTTCCATTTTGGGGTTATATGACGTTAAGCAAGTTACTTAATTTATCTGGGTTTGTTCATCTTTTTAATGGGAATAATGATATGTAAAAAAAAAAAGCATACTGCCTCACACACAACAGATGCTCCACCAAAATTAGTTCTTCCCTTCTACCATGGGGGTATGGCAACTTTAAGTGAATCAGAAACCACAGTTCTCTACAAGTGCTTAATACTACCCATGGAATGTACATCGGAACCAGAGGTAAAGATCAAAAATGATTTATTTCAAATCCCCACAGCATGACACTACCGTGAGTGGCCTACAGATGGCACTAGATGTTTACAACGGAATCCTTCCTCCCTATGCTTCCTGCCACATAATGGAATTGTATCTTGAGAAGGGGTGAGTATCTAAGAGGTGTTTTTCACAATTAATACCACTGGCCCCCAGGTTTTGTTATTATTGTTATTATTACCTTAAATTTTTAAAAAATATTTAATTTTCAGTTAGGTACATAAATTTAAAATCATAAACTGAACATAATAAAAAATAAATAAAATCATATACTATGTAAAATAATTCCCTAAGTTAAAAATATCGCTATTTTTCCACTTTCAAATTTCATGAAATAATTTATCCAAACTCTTTGTATGCATCTTAATTTGTGTCTTCACCACTAGAGCCAATTTTGAGTCCCCTAAAACTGTTTTCCAGATATATTAACTAATAAGGGTAATTTTGGCTGCTGTACAAATTAACCTCAGATTCTCAGAGGCCTATCCCAATGGACATTTTCTCATTCATGTAATACCCCAATAGAGATGTCCCTCACTTGTGGCGCCTGGTGGCTCAGTTGGTTAAGCGTCCAACTCTTGATTTTGGTTTAAGTCATGATCTCAGGGTTGTGAGATAAAGCCTGGCATCAAGCTCAGCACTGGCCATGGAGCCTGCTTAAGATTCTCTTTTCCTTTTCCTCTGCCCCTCCCCCCTAAAAAAAAAAAGAGAGATGTCCCTGGCCATTAGGAGATGACTCACCCATGGTGATTTGGGGACCCAAGCTTCCATCTTTTTAAGGCCTATAGTAAGGCTTTAACTGCCATAGATACACTAGTGATTCCTCTTTTTTTTAAGATTTTATTTATTTTTTTGAGAGAGAGAGCGAGAACATGAGCCGGGGGAGGGGCAGAGGGAGAGGGAGAAGCAGGCTCCCTGCTGGGCAGGGAGCCTGATGCGGGACTCGATCCTAGGACCCTGGGATCATGACCAGAGCCGAGGGCAGATGCTTAACTGACTGAGCCACCCAGGCACCCCTAGTGATTCCTCTCTGATGGATTTGGGCAAAGTATATTGAAAGGATTCACCATTTAAATCCATTAAGAACATTCATGATTCAGGGGAAGAAGTCAAAATGTCAACATTAACAGAAGTGTGGAAGAAGTTGATTCCAAAACCGTCGTGGATGACTTAGAGGGATTTAAGACTTCAGTGCAGATGTGGTAGAAATAGTGAGAGAACTAGAACTAGAAGTGGAGCCTGAAGATGGGACTGACTTGCTGCAATCTCATGATAAAACTGATGGATGAGGAGTTGCTGCTTATGGATGAGCAAAGAAAATGGTCTCTTGAGATGGAAACTACTCCCGGTGAAGATGCTAGGAACGTTGTTGAAATGACGACAAAGGACTGATAATATCACATAAACTTAATTGTTAAAGCAGCAACAGGGTTTTAGGGAATTGACTCTAATTTTGAAAGAAGTTCTATAGGTAAAATGCTATCAAACAGCATCACATCCTACAGAGAAATCATTTGTGGAAGTAAGAGTCAGTCAATATGGCAAACTTCACTGTTGCCTTATTTTAAGAAACTGCCCCAACCACCCTAGCCTTCAGCAACCACCACCCTGCAGTCAGCAGCTATCAACACTGAGGCAAGAACCCTCCCAGCAAAAAGATTACAACTCGCTGAAAGCTCAGATGGTGGTTAGCATTTTTTTAGCAACAAAGTATTCTTAATTAAGTTATACACCTTTTTTTAGACATAACACTATTGTACACTTAATAAACTATATAGTATAAACATAACTTTTATATGCACTGGGAAACCAAATAATTCATTTGATTCACTTTATTATGATATTTGCTTTATTGTGGTGGTCTGAAACAAAACCCACAATATCTCCAAGAAATGTGTGTAGTCATTTGGTCCCACCTACATGCAAGGGAATCTGGGAAATGTCACTTTTCAGCCATAACTCTATTATATGGAACGAGAATCATGAATTTTGTTCGACTATTAGTCATCTTTGCCATATCATCTTGAGATAAAAGATGCTGTCACTGGGAAAGTCATCTCAGGGTATAAGTAGTCATTCACATAATATTAGGAAGTTTTTAAAAACATATCTCTAAATGAATATTTGTAGTTACTACTGTTTATGTGGCTTTTAAAAGTGAAGTTTATTTATTTATTTATTTTTAAGATTTTATTTATTTGAGAGAGAAGGAGACAGCGAGAGAGGGAACACAAGCAGGGGGAGCGGGAGAGGGAGCAGCAGGCTTCCCACGGAGCAGGGAGCCCGAAGCGGGGCTCGATCCCAGGACCCTGGGACCATGACCTGAGCCGAAGGCAGACGCTTAATGACTGAGCCCCCAGGTACCCCAAAAGTGAAGGTTTTTTTTAAAGATTTATTTATTCATTTTAGAGACAGAGAGACAGAGACAGAGCACGAGCAGGAGGGGCAGAGAGAGAAAGAGAGAATCTCAAGCAGACGTCGCATCTAGCGCAGAGCCTGACTTGGGGCTCGATCCCATGACCATGAGATCATGACCTGAACGGAAACCAAGAGTCGGATGCTTAAACAACTGCACCACCCAGGCACCCCTGAAAGTGATATTTTAGAAGACTTGTTTGTAGTTGTGAGGTTACTACCCCAAGAATAATCACTAAATCCTACTTCCGTTTCTCTCCCGCCTCTTTGGCAAATGAGTCCATAAGGCCCTCATACTAGTTTTATAAGGTTGGCATACACCTTGTTTTTTCAAATAAAGTATCAAATGTGAGGGAGTATAAGGACTTAGGAATAAGGAATTACACCCTCTTTCTGAGGTGTAATTTTGACAAAGTCTGGATGTATATTTAAGCACATGTGTTAAGTATTGCTCAGTTCCAGGTTTATTGCCTGGATAAGGAAAGCAGAGATACCTTCATTCAGAGGAAAACCTAAAAGAAATCCTGAGAGAGGAAAAGAGAAAATGAAGCAAATGAGGATCATGAAGGGGAGAGAATAAGAGAAGGAAAACCCAATACCCTACCTGCCCCCCACTTCTTACTCAAAGGCTCATCAGATCACCCCAATTCCCCCAACCATCGCCTCTCAGCTCCCTCTCCAATTAAGCATCCCGCTCCCCACCTCTTTTGCCCCTGGTTATCTAACAAACCAGCCCTCCCATTTCCACCCTCTGGATCTGGTCCACCTGCCCCAATCTCCCCATTCCCACACTTAAGTTAGCTAATATCTACTCACTCCTGTAAATTCTTCCCCTCTTAACTTGTATCTTCTTAACTTTTTTTTTTTTTTAGATTTTATTTATTTGAGAGAGAGAGTGCATGCATGGGGGGGGTAGAGGCAGGCTCCCCGCTGAGCAGGGAGCCCAATGCGGGGCTGGATCCCAGAACCCTGGGATCATGACCTGAGTTGAAGGCAGATGCTTAACCGACTGAGCCACCCAGATGCCCCTAACTTCTTAACTTCTTAACTACAGCTGACATATTACAGGCCAGGTGGAAAATAATTCAATGGCAGTTTAACAACACAGAACTAACAGCTCCGTCTTCTACCTTCCTCCACCAGGGAGTACTTTGTAGAGATGTACTACCGGAATGAGACCCAGCATGAACCATACCCCCTCACGTTGCCAGGCTGCACTTCCAGCTGTCCTCTGACGGAGTTTGCTGAGCTGGTTGCCCCTGTGATCCCCCAAGACTGGTCCACGGAGTGTATGACCACCAGCAATGACCAAGGTACTGGGGATGTTATGGATTAGAAAGGCAGAGTACCCTTTCTCCAGGCAGATGGTGGCTTGGAGAATATAACTCAGTCATCACCCCCGGCTTTGAGGGAAATGGGTTTGGGGTGATAATTGTCTGTTTCAAGGACCCCCAGTTTCAGTCAACTCCTACCTCTCCACCAGGCCCTGCCCCTACTTGGCCTAAACTTTGACTTGGTTTTTTCAGTGTTAATAGAAAAGGACGTGTCAAAAGAGAATCAGAGATAAAGTTTAGATCAGATTTCATGGGGCTCCCATGAGCTATATGATTGGCCACATAGAACGTTTTGGGTTTGTTTGTTTGTTTTTAAGAGCTCCCAGCTATCACTTGAGCAGGATTAAATGAGGTCGTTCTTTAAGTGTCGGAAGTGAAACAGATTTCAAACAAAATCCACAATCTAGAGTGAGAGCAAGGAAGGGAAGAAGTTAATCCTAGGCAGATGGGCAAAGGACCAGCTTATCTGTTAGTTCCAGTCTTCTCACAAGGAGAGGCAGAGAAATGGATACAGTGGAGTGATCCAGAGAAATCCTCTACACTGGGAAACTGGTACTATCTTTTTCTACTTATGTTAAAACATATTGGGTAGGAAATCTGAAAAGTAAATACCTCTTTGTGTCCTTTAGCCCTGGAAAATCCATGTTAACTTTTGAAGAAACCAAAAGCAAACTTGCCAGAAAACTTTGCTGTCTGTAATATATACGGCAGCTCTTGGAGCACAAACATCCTAGCGAATAATTTTATTTAGGTGCACAACACATCAGAGATGAGAGCCCTACATCAGTGGTCTCTCTTGAAGATGGTAAGAGATGTTGACTCTGGATTTGATTAAAGAGAGAAAGTACAATGACACGTATCAGACTGGAACAAAATTAGAAATGTAAGAATGTTCTAAATGCCTCCAAGATCAAAACTTACTGGAATGTCGAAGGTATGGCTGTGTGATAGCTCTTCTGAGGACAAAAGGGATGTGTAAGGCTTTGATCCTGAGACCTTCAGAAAACCTAAGCAAGCTCACAGGTCCTGCGGAAACTACTCACTGTACAAGAAGAAATCGTGTGCAAATGACACTCTTTAGAGTTCTGTAGATTTGCCGGGTGGCAGATGCAACGCATCTAGAGAACACCATGCCACGTTACCGTTACAGATAAAGATGAAATGATTTCTAGAGATGGTTTCTACTGGATGCCAGAGTCTAGAGCAAAGCCATTCCCTTGCCTAGTGGGTTATGGGATGACTGACATTAGACATTGATTCATATAGTTATTTGTACTATTTTTTCCCAAGTAATTATTTGCCCCAGCGCTACCATCTAATTACCCTTCCTCCCGCATGCATGTACCTTTCCTCCGGCAGTAAGCCAAATGTAAAACAATGAATAAAGTCACTAGTAGGGAGTTCAAAGACATTACTTTTATAATGAACTGTGAAAAATGTATGTGTGTTTAATTAGAATAAAATCCCAGAAGGACAGATTTGAGGGGTTCTATTTTTGTTTGGGGATTTTATTTTAATGTAACCAGAGGGAAAATATTAATGTAAAGTAAAAATGATTTTGACTGGCTTAGATGACTATTTTACATTGAAAATGTGTTTAATGTGGACTTTACTGCTTCAGAAAAAGGCTAAGCTGATGGATGGCTCTACTTCATCTATTAATGAGGAACTTGCAAGAAAACACCATTGGAAAATGTACGATGTAGCAGGGAAGCAAAAAGATACAGATTACACAGAATAACAAGGGTTATATCTTATGACTACAAGGGTTGCTAGAGGACAAGAGTTAACTGGATTCCGAGGGAGGGAGTCAGTAAGGAATGGCACGAAAGGCTACCTATAGGAGCTGCACCATCTGAAATCGGTTTGGGTGGTGGTTTCTAATGGTGTGGTACAAGGTACTAGACAGCCATTTATCAAATGTCTCAGTGGCTTGAACCTGGAAAGCGTAGGGGAGTTACTCAGCAGAAGATTCTGGGTCTAAGGAGATTCCCACAGGTTTCCCTCAAGGGGCCAGTTCTAATAAGATAAAATATCATCTCCACAAGAGCAAGGATTTTTATCTGTTGTGTTCTCTCTTATATCTGTCCTCAGAAATACCTGTGCCTGACATGGATTAGTGCTCAATAAACATTTGCTCGAGGAATGTATAAATTACTTACCCTTCCTCCCTGAACCTACTGTCTTGTCTCTGTCTTGATTAGTAGTGATCCCCGGTAACCCGGGAGTTATTTTTGATCTCATCCTCTTCTTTATTCTCCATAGCCAACCCATCACCTCCTCTTATCAAACCTATGTGTAGAGTGTTTATAAAATTCTTTTCAAGGGCACCTGGGTGGCTCGGTCGTTAAGCGTCTGCCTTAGCTCAGGCCGTGATCCCAGGGTCCTGGGATCGAGCCCCGCGTCGGGCTCCCTGCTCAGTGGAGAGCCTGCTTCTCCCTCTCCCTCTGCCTGCCTCTCTGCCTACTTGTGCTCTCTCTCTCTATCTCTCTGTCAAATAAATAAATAAAATCTTAAAAAAATAAAATAAAATTCTTTTCAAGACACCAGTATCAGGGCACCTGGGTGGCTCAGTGGGTTAAGCATCTGCCTTCAGCTCAGGTCATGAGCCCAGGGTCCTGGGATCGAGTCCCACATCGGGCTCCTTGCTCAGCGGGGAGCCTGCTTCTCCCTCTGCCCCTCACCCCACTTGTGCTTTCTCTCGTGTGCGCTCTCAAATAAATAAATAAAACCTTTAAAAAAAAAAAGATACCAGTATCAACAACTCAATATTCAAATAGAGTGAAACTAATTACAAAATATGTCAATAAAAAGAAAACTTAGGGATTGTTGTGCTGGAGCTAGCGCTTACCAACCTCAAGAGTGGAATGTGCACATCCCTTCCCAACTCTGAATTCAAAGACTTGACTTCGGCAGTGTGAAATTGGTCATGGTGTCATAGCAGGAGCATTTTCACCACAGAAATCCGCATATGCCACACATCAAAGTTTTATTTTTTGTGTTTTTGATCCAGTTTACTAGCACACCGCTGGTTTTAGCTCATAGGGAGCTTATTAAGAGTCTACCACATGAGGTGGTCTCCAACAAAGTGAATTCAATAACTGAACTCCTTTAAGGAAAAAGGATTAGATTTGTTCTGTGGTCTCAAAGAGTGATGTTGGAGCAGCAGGTCAAAATTTCAAAAAGACTGTGATCAGTGTTGGGTAAAAATTTCAGAAAGACAGACTGTGATCAGTGTTGGGAAATTCCTGGAACAGGAAGTCATATTTGCCTTGACAGAGACACCATCAAGCAGGCCAAAGTATACAAGGTTATAGGCATTGAATGATTCCTTAGTAGGGCCACAAAATTTAGCAAATAAAAGTATAGGGTGCTCAGATACATTTGAATGATAGCTTTAACTGATGGATTTTTATAATATGTTGGGGGGGAAGATGGTTACAGAATATTTCAGGTGTCCTGAGAAAGCCAATACAGAAAGCAGGACAAACCATTAAACACAGGACATATCTTGGACATGCAGAATGCCTGGCAACCCCACCACCCATGAAATCCTACCCATACCTGTAAGCAGTGTTATTCACCAGTGCTGGTAGACCCAGTCAATTTCATTCTCCTATCAACTAAATTAAGCAGAATCTTTGCTGGGAAATTCATAAGTCTAAGTTCCATACTATGTTACTTGAAAATGATAAAATTCTTTCTTTAGAAAATACTTTCTTGGGACTTTCTTGAGTGGCTCTATCATTAAGCATCTGCCTGCAGCTCAGGTCATGATTCCAGGGTGCTGGGATCAAGCCCCGCATCAGGCTCCCTGCTCAGTGGGGAGTCTGCTTCTCCCTCTCCCTCTGCCACTCCCCCAGCTTCTCTCTCTCTCTCTCTCAAATAATTAAATAAAATCTTTAAAAAAAATTAGAAAATACTTCCTTAATTCCAGAATTTTACTGACACTGTCAGACTTTCTTTGCTAGCCCTCTCCCAAACCCTCTCTCAATCTCCAACATCACGTATTTAGTGGGAAGCAGAATTACTGGTGGGAAGCTCTAGTTTCCCCTTATAACCTTTGTAAAGCTGAGACTCTGCAGTAAATATGCACATGCCCAAGGCAAGATCCAGACCTTTTTCCTCCTTGAATCTTCAGACAATGCCTAGAACCTGGTACCTTCAGTCAAAATTTACTAATTGAATAAATGTTCAGCCCCGGGGTGTCGGGGTGGTTCAGTCGGTTAAGCGTCCCACTCTTGATTTTGGCTCAGGTCATGATCTCAGGATTGTGAGATCCAACCCCAAGCCGGGCTCCCCGCTCAGCAGTGCATCTGTTTAAGATTCTGTCTCTCCCTCTCCATCTGCCCCTATCCACCCCTCTGTCTCTCTCTCTCTAAAAATAAATAAACCTTTAAAAACAAATAAATAAATGTTCAGCCCTTCATACTTAGCCTGACTTCCTCATGGCTGGACCCAGATATCAGAAGCCTGGAACCCAACTGTTCAATAAATAGGGGAGAAAGGCTATGAATGAGCCTCAAATGTGACTGTACTATAAAGACCCAGTCAGTGACTACATACACATATGTATATGCCAATATGTCTGTTATGTGGTCTGTTTTCCGCATAGTTACCTTGGCATTCTCTTGTTCCCCCATTGCTATTTAGAGCCCCTGTTCCATGATGCCCCTTCCAGCACCTCCCCTCCCTCAGAGCAAAGGCCAATCACAGCACCTGTTTCTCATTCTTGTTGCCACTATCATCAGTTTCCCAGGACGTGTGTCATCCTTCATTAATGACATTGGGAACTTGCTTTGGTATACACCAACTCACTCCTCACTCCCGCTTCTGTCCTCATCTAGGCAGTTCTGACATCACAAGAGTGGTCCATCCCATACCCTGCCCACCACAGCAATATCCAACCTAGATTAAACCAACCACACAGCCTGCATTCTGATCGGCTGAGTGAAGCAGAAGCCTGTTGTTACCACTGCAGATTAGGAATATTGAAATTTCTATTCCAACCCCAGCTGGATCTTTCAACACTGCTTGGCAAACATATTCACCCTTACTGGACTCTTTTCCTGTATTCTACAGGAAAGCCTTGTTATTTTCCCCAAACTTTTAATTCCATCTTGGCTTCTTTAATTCTTTTGAGATAGCCTGAGAAGAGCAAGATAGTCCATTGAAAAGTCTTTTAGGTTCTCCTGTCACTACCTCAAAATATCTTAGTAGCCCGAACCTGCCTTTTCTGCTGCCCCTCAGGAAAACATGTTCCTCCTTGAGTTACCTAACTCCTTTCCTCATGCGTATGATCCCACCCCTCATCTCCTGGGACCTCGATGAATCTTAGCTTCATTTTCTTCCTCTGCACTGGCTTAGGAACATGCCCAAATCTCTCATCAAAGAACAGCTTCAAGCATCTGCTCTCACTCTCTTCAATCCCAATTTTCTTGAACTAATCATTTACATTCTGTATTTCCTCATCTCTCTCTCTCTCCTGAACTTTTCAAAAAAATGACATTCTTCCCTCCATCTCTCTTTGGAAACATCCCTTTTGAAAGTCATTGGTGCCTAATTCAGCAACCTGTCTTCATTTTCCTACCAATATCACATATCCCCATTTTACGGAGAAGAAAACTGAGCCTAAGAAAATAACATGCCACAAGTGGTAGGGTCAGGATTCAAGCCTCACACTCGTAAACACCATAGTTCTACTGTATCATCTTCCTTTTCCATCCTACACTGGCTTGTTGACCATCCCCCTGGGACAAAATTCCCAAAAATTAAATTAGTGGATCAAAGAATATGAATATTTAATAAACAGTAGCTATTTTTTGAGTACCTATTATGTGCCTAATAGGAACATTAGGTTAGCAAGAGGAAGCATTAAGTCTGCTGAGGAAACAGCAGCAAGACAAGAAAATTGTTCCCCTGTGACCTAGACCCCTTGGCGAGGTTGGGGAGGGAGGCAGGCGAAGAGGACAGGGGGATAAAGAATTAAACAAGCCCTAATGGTTTTAAGTATGGTGAATACTATAATAAAGGACATACGGGAAAGGCAATTCGCTTAAGTCTAAAAGGTCAGAGAAGACATTTCAAAGGGGGTGATGTTTAAACCAAAGCCTGAAAGAGAGAAAGAATTAAGTGGGTGAGTGGAGGTGAGGAAAGATGAAAATGTTACAAACAAAAGAAAATGTGGAGAAGACCAAAGGCTAGAGACAGCATGGGGCATTTTAGGAATTAGAAGGAGTATGTCTGGTTAGAGCGCGAAGATGCTGAGGAGGTGGGCATTAAGTGTCTCAGGTCAAGTTGAGTAGCTCTGGCCATTAAAAGGTTTTAGGCAGATAGGAGCACCTGGGTGACTCAGTCGGTTAAGGTCATGATCCCAGCGTCCTGGGATCGAGCCCCGCGTCAGGCTTCCTGCTCAGCAGGGAGTCTGCATCTCCCTCTCCTGCCCCTTCCCCTGCTCCCTCTCCCTCACTCTCTCTCAAGTAAATAAAATCTTTAAAAAAAAAAGAAAGGTTTCAGGCAGAGGACCTATGACGGGACAGGCTTCTTGTTTTAGAAAGACCTCTGCCCTCATGGGGAACGTGGACTGGGGAGCAGTGGGGCTTCGGGCAGGGAGCATGGCTGGAAGGCTGTTGCAATCATCCAAGGATGAGAGTGAGGGCAGACTTATTCAAAGAGGAAAGAGGAAGTGTAGACAGGACTTGGGGAGTAACAGCAAGAGGAAGAGGCTTTTAATACTTATTGCCAAAATAGTTTTCAGAAAAGTAGTGCTGATTCACACTGCCTTCAGCAGCCTTCTCGTGTTCCCATGTGGTAAGAGGGCTTTCAGTCATTTCCAGCACTGTCTCTTTGTAGTAGATACGATGGATCACTCCCTCTTTTTCTCAGATTCTAGAACATTACTCTGTCAAACTCACAAAATCCTTCACAGTACAAGGTAGTGTGTAATTTAAAAAATTAAGGAGGGAGGGAGAGAGAGAATCTCTCCTGAGTATCTTCTGTGTCCTCAGACTCATACCTTCCTCCAGCTCCCTAAATGATCAGGTCCCTGGTGCCCTCACTCCACCCTTCCCATGGGCCACTATTACCCAGGTCTCATCTTCTACACCTACAATCCTTATTTCCGTGTCTCCATACAGAAGACCTGTTTTTTCCAGCTGCCTACTGACCCTTTCTACGAGGATAATAAGCCTACATTTGAAATGAAATTTATTGTCTCCTCCACTCCAAACTGATCCTTTTTAATGTGCTTCCAATCTCAGTTCGTAGCCTAATCATCTTCTTCACCCAAACTAGAACCCATGAGTGGCCGTGATTCCACTTCTCTTTGACCAGTACATTTAGTCCACAACGGAGCCTGTCGGTTCTACTTCAGGAGTATGCTAGAATTCCCTCATCCGCATCGTCAGGACCACACGTCCAGTGCTAAGCCCTCAGTATCTTGTCAAAGGCATATCTATAGTCAGCAGGCCTAGAGTGTCTCCACCATCCTATCTTTCTCTGCAGTTGTTTTCTTGTTGTAAACACAAATTGGGCCAAGTCACTTCCATGTGTCATACTTGATGATTTCCACGTGCCCCATGACAAACCAGACCTTCAAAGACCTAGGCCCCAACCTACCTCTCTGGTCTCAACTCACCAGGAGCTATCCTCCAGCCACGGGCAGCTGCTCATTGGCACTCTTGTGCAACTCATTCTGTCTCATGGCAAAGTCTTATTTACTTCAAAGTCCAGCTCAAATCTTAAGCATTTCCTGAGAAGGCTTTCCAACCTCTATCTCTTCTAAATAGAAAGCTTTGTATTAATCTCAGCTTTTTCTCTACTCCAATGGCAAGTCTTTTACACTTTTATTTTACTATTTATCACATGACCTCATAATTGTCTATCTGGTTCTCCCACTAGATTTTGATGATCCCAAAAGCAAGGATCATGGAACCCCAGAACCCAATACTGGGTTAGGCCAATAGGTGGCCTAGCATATGGTATGTGCCCACTGCATGTCTGGGAAAGAATGAAGGAGGAAAAAAGATTGAGAAAGCATATTCCATGGGACTACTATGACAACATAGCCAATAAAAAAAAAATTGAAAATAAATTTCCAGATAAAGAAAGTCACCCATGAACATTAATGAACATTAATTTTAAAGATTCATTAGTCTCTGCCTTCTTCCCTCGTTTCCATTTATTCCTTTCCTTCCTTCCTCAAGTCTGTTCAGTTCCCTCTACCTTTATATTAACTCACAGTGGTAATGGCACCTGTCCACCAGGATCTAATTTTATTAATATTCACCTTCTCATGATGCTAAGAGGCATCCTGACATCATGAGAAAAGCACTGAACTAAGAATTGAGAACCTGTGAATTCTAGATCATTAATTCTTTCCACAAGTATTTATTGAACACCTGCTATGTGCCAGGTACTATTCTAAGTGCCTGGGATACGTTCATGAACAAAAAAGACAAAGATTTCTGCCTTCATGAAGCTTATATTCTATTAGAGGGAGAGAGGGATGGGTAATAAATAATAAACATAATAAATAAATACTTTGGAAGGTGAGAATCCCAAGTGCCAAGCTGGGGGTGGGTGTGGGGAAGGGGCATATTGGTTGCATCTTTAAAAAGAAAGCCCTCACTGAGAAGATGAAATTTAAGGAGCGCCTGGGTGGCTCAGTTGGTTAGGCATCTGACTTTTGATTTCAGCTCGAGGTCCTGATCTCGGGGTTGTAGGATCGAGCCCCACATCAAGCTCCAGTTTGAGTGGGGAGTCTGCTTCAGATTCTTTCCTTCTGCCCTTCCCCTGCTTGCTCTCTCTCTCTTTCAAATAAATAAATCTAAAAAATAGAAAAAGATGAGATTTGAGCAAAGAAGCTGATGGAGTTAGCTAATACAGAGATTCATGAGCAGAGCATCTAGGCGGTGGTAGCAACTACAGCAAAGGCAGTAAATGGGTGTGTTTCTGGCATGTCTAAGGAACAGCAAGAAGGCCCATGTGGACAAAAGAGTAAGTGAAGGGAGAGTGGTAGGAGAGGAACTCCAAGAGGTTAATCAGGCCAGATGATATAGAGTCTCATAAACTGTTATCATTAGGACTTTGGCTTTCATTCTGAGTGAGATGAGCATTCATTGCAGACTTTGTTTTAAGTAGAGGAGTGTCATGATTTGACTTGAGGTCATTTGGCTGCTGTGTTGAAAACAGATAGTAGGGGAGAAAGGAATAGACACTAGGGAACAAGTCAGGAGGATGTTGTAATAATTCTGGCAAAAGTTGATTATGGTTCAAAACAGGGCGGTGGCAGAGAAGGGGAGAAATCCCTGGTTTCTGGGTATAGTTTTTGGTAGAACCAACAGGATTTCCTGACAGATTGATTATAGAATGTGAGAGAAAGAGAGGAGTCAAGGAATTTTCAAGACTTTGGGTCTGAGATGCTAGAAGAAGGAAGTTTCCATCAAATGAAATGGGGAAGGCTGCAGGGAGAACAGAGTTTGGGGTAGGGGAGGGCACAAGGGAATCAGGAGTTTAGTTTTTGGACTTGCTGAGATTGAAATGCCTATTAGATGTCCAAGGGAATAGGTCAAGTACAAGTTGGATATATGAGTCTTGAGTTTGGGGAAGATTTAAATTTGGAAGTCATTAGTGAACAGATGGTTTTTAA
Source organism: Eumetopias jubatus (assembly GCF_037043125.1). Lineage (NCBI taxonomy): Eukaryota > Metazoa > Chordata > Mammalia > Carnivora > Otariidae > Eumetopias > Eumetopias jubatus. The sequence goes on along the minus strand of NW_028274807.1, from coordinate 127,497,953 downwards.
AATCATGAGACTGATAAGCCCACATATTCCAACCCAAATACAATTATTTGCTTATCCTTAGCCAAATTATCTAATCCCTCTACTTTTTTTTTTTTCATCTCTGCAATGATAAGGTTAGGTGAAATAAGTGATTTTTCAACTGTGTTCCATGGAGCACTAGGGCTTCTGTAGACAGAGCTGCCAGGATCAGAGAGATGTTTGCTCTCCTACTGTCTAAGCCAACAAGCAATCCTTTATTTTTAGGGAAGATCAGACATACATTTAGAGGTGGTACAAATTTATATTTGCGATGTGTGTGTGTGTGTGTGTGTGTGTGTGTGTATGTGTATGTAAGGTAATTTTCCAGATAAAATAATGAATAGCATCTCATAAAAAGTGACCCCCTATATCTTTCCATGACTGGTCAGCTCTCAAAGGGATATGTATAAATAAAGGCACAGATTAGCAATAGTACACATCCCAAAAATGCTTGCCACTGTTAACAGGTACTCAAGGTTTCCTCTCTAAAAGATATTTACTGAAAATCATATTCAGAAACTAGAAGATGCTATTCCGTTTCTTTTAGACCTAATTAATGATAGTATTTCCTTTGACCCTGAGACCATGAGCAGTTGATCATTTTAACTGTATAAAAATGCATGAAGTTAATGCTGGGAAAGGACCTTAGAAAAACTTTAATCAAAAAAACAAAAAAAGAAAGAAAGGCCGGGGGCGGGGGCGCCTGGGTGGCTCATCAGTTAAGCATCTGACTTTGGCCAGGTCACGGTCTCAGGGTCCTGGGATCCAGCCCTGCATCAGGCTCCCTGCTCAGTGGGAAATCTGCTTGTCCCTCTCCCTCTGCTCCTCCCTCTGCTTGTGGACTCTTTCTCTCTCTCTCACATAAATAAATAAATCTTTTATTTATTTAATCTATTTTTGTAAAGATTTCATTCATTTACCTAAGAGAGAGAGAAAGCATGAGTGGAAGGGCAGGACCCTGAGATCATGACCCAAGCCAAAGGCAGATGCCCAACCAACTGAACTACCCAAGCACCCCTAAATAAATCTTAAAAACAAAAAAGAAATCGGGGCTCCTGGGTGGCTCAGCTGTTAAGCATCGGCCTTCAGCTCAGGTCATGGTCCCAGGATCCTGGGATCGAGCCCCACATCGGGCTCCCTGCTCAGTGGGAAACCTGCTTCCCCCTCTCCCACTCCCCCTGCTTGTGCTCCCTCTCCCGCTGTATCTCTCTGTCAAATAAATAAAATCTTTAAAAAAAAAAAAAAAACAACACTATGCTGATTTCAAGCTTGCTTCAGAAATGCCACTGAAGTTCACAATCAAGGCACTGATGTGTGCTCTTCCTATTTTCCTCACCTATTAATTTTACAATCTTTATATTTTCCTAATCCATTAATTTTACATTATTGCTCTTCCAATTTTTCCACAGTTCTAAGGGTCGCCCTTGCCGTTGCCTTTTGCCTGGTGTCTGGTGTCCTAGTGGTGCTGCTGTTTATCCTCCTCCGCCACGGGCCCTGCTGGCACAGGGACCCCTATCGGAACATCTGAATAGATGGCTGGCTAAGGGCAGACACACCGGATCAACCTTCTGGGACACAGCATCTCTCAGTGATGCCTCATTCGAAGGACAGGCTTTCACCGTGTGGACATCACCCTCCCCACACCCTTCCTTTCGAGCCTGTCTAGAGCAGGGTCTGAGCTCATAGAGACTCAGGGACTGAAGGATGAGCCCCAGGTTACCTGGTTAGGTCTCCTGATGGTTACCCTCTTCATTGTAGTGCAGGCTTCTCATTCTCGGCTAGAAGGAGGCTCTTCTGCAAAGGATAGTTACACTCTCTGGCACGGATGTCTAGAAAGAAAGAAGAAATCGAACCCCAATCAGCCTTTTTCCTGCAAAGAGCAAAAGGTTACAATGTGTGACAAAGACATAGATTAAAGAAGACTGGAAAATGAGGACAATTAAACTAGAAGTAGTATCATGTAGGATGCTTCTTAGGAAGTAAGACCCAATTAGAAGGTATAAATAAATCATCTCTTTAGCTGTTAAGTAGATTGAATACAAACATGTACACACTCCTGAAAAGAAACTCCTACCCAGTGTTTGGTAGCTAACAGATTTCTGTATGTGTATGTGTGTGTGTTAACACATAGCTGTATTGAAACTGCCTTAGAGAGAGGTATTTCATGCTCAGAACCTGTAATATCAACTCCTGTAATGGTAGCTCAGGTCATTTCCCCCACAACTTCTATAATGGGAAATAACTGGAAATTCCAGGCAGCCACGTTTCTTCTTTTTTACCTCTACCATCATCAGACCTAGATACTTTTATAGTTCCGATTTCTTTATTTTATCTTAAAAGTAAGAGATTTACTTTGATGAGAACTTTTCATGGCCATGATGAAATAATAATGTATTTAATCACCACAAATAGATCTGAATTTCTCAAGTGACAAACTAGAAAGAAAAGTGAGCTGAAGGTTGATGACACCCTGCCTCAGCTCTGCACTGGCTTCAGACCAACAACTTGGAACAAGTTATTTTAAGTCTTAAACCTTGGTTTCGTAATCTAAAAATGAAGAGTCTGGACTAGATGAACATAGGAGTCACATCTAGTTCTCATGTTTGGTGAACAACTTTTCATTTCATGCTACGGACTGGTCATTGTCCAAGCAAGCACTTTCATGAATGATACCATTGCATTTCGCCTGAAATGTATTCTAAACAATCTTATCCCACACTGAGCCTTTAACCATCCAGTTGGTGGGAAATTCAGTCTCATTCGTTGGTAGGGTTCTTCACCTTCTCAGGTATTACTAAAGGTCCCAGAATGTAATTGGTGGGAAGAGTTGGATAAGGGCCCTAGTCTAGGCTGCTGTCCACCCTGGTCTCCAATAAACACACTGTCCATTCATTCCCACATGGTGTCCTGAAGGTAGGCAGAGGACATCTGTGCATGGCTTCCAAGGCCACAAACTGGGATTTCGCCATCCTGACATTGTCCCGTCCCCTTCCTGGGGTGATGCCTATAAACTAGAAACCCTCCTAGACCCCTGCCCCATCTCTTAGTCTCAGGAATCTTCCTCTCCCCTTGGATTCCACATCTTTCTCCTGTAAACTTCAAGCATTTACCTCTATCACTTTCTACATAATTCTCCCTGAGCCAAAGCTATTGCAAAAAAAAAAAAAAAAAAAAAAAGCCTGAGAAGGAGGAAGTTGTGTTCTCTTGCCTGGCAACTGCTGCTTCCTCCTGCAACACAAAAGGCATGTAGGCAAAGAAATGCAAGATCTGGCTTCATTCTCAACCTGAGAAGGGGAAAAACATCTATAGCAGCAAGAACAAAGGACAAATTACTCTCTCTGTAAAGTAGCCAGCCATTTTAGTAACGAGACCATAACATCTTATGCTAAGTCATGAGATTTGCAAATAGAAGTAGAAAATAGAACCATAAGTCATGAATTTTCTTACTTAACAAACATTGATAGAGGACCTATTTGCTAATCGCTGAACTAATTGTCCATCCCTAATGCAATTATTAAGGTGTTTGACCCCAACAATAGCCTTATACAGGGTTGATAGAATGTAAAAGTAGAAGCATTCACAACCTTTCCCTAATATCATCTTTTAATACTGGCAATGGCTAAAAGGACTCCTACTTTCTATTGTTTCTGGATTTTTTTTAAGATTTTATTTATTTATTTATTTGACAGAGAGACACACAGGGAACACAAGCAGGGGGAGTGGGAGAGGGAGAAGCAGGCTTCCCGCTGAGCAGGGAGCCCCATGCAATGCAGGGCTCCATCCCAGGACCCCGGGACCACGACCCAATCAGAAGGCAGATGCCTAACGACTGAGCCACCCAGGCACCCCTGGATTTTTTTTTTAATATCCCCCATTTCTCTTCCTTTACCATCTCTTGATTATTGTAAAGAAAGCTCTCACTCCCAACTTAATTGTGTCTTTTACCTTCCACAGAGCTGCTCTGTTGATAAACACTGTAATTGTTTTTCATAGTTCATGACAATAAAAAAATCACAAGTGAGAAATGATCTATAGTGACAAGAGAACACAAATGCACTGTAACATTCCTCAGGAAATAAGCTAATCATCCATCTTTTACAGAGAAATATGCAAATTCCCTCTACTGATAAAAGTGATCTTTTCAGATGGGTCGGAGAAGCTCAGTTGACACGAGGATAAATATTGTTTGAAAGATAACTGCTAGGATTGAGATAACTTCTGTTCTGCAATGTATTGCCCACTTTGGGCAGTTTGAATCCGTATAGAGGCCTTTGTACAGGTTAAAATAATGTTGTAATTACCACATCAGTGTAGGAAAATGCCCTAACATAAAAAATACCAATATACATGTAGAAAAGTTCTGAGGAAATTGTAGGTAGAGAATTCCTAGCTAGAATGGCATTGTGTAAAGGAAGTATTAAGAGAATATGATTATAAAAAGAATAATTTATGGTATTAAAAGAGTACAAGCCTTAGAAGCAAACATTTTATTGGAAGTCATTCAACCAACAAACTTTTTTATATTAGAAATGGCATTCCTTCTCCCTGAATTCAGTCATGTTCCCTCTTCTCCCAACTTCCTGTTCTCACTCTGTCTTGTTCTAATATTGCTAGCATTGATCCTTTCTTCATTGCCAGGGGAGCTTCTTGGCAAGTAAAAGCCAAAATGTGAGTTTTCTCCTTCAAAACTCTCTTTATAGAAACCCCCTTTGAGTAATAATGGATGTGTGCTACATATTGATGCTTTAGACCAGCACTGAATAATAGAAACACAATGCAAGCCACGAATAAGGACCACATATGGGTTTTAAAATAAACATAAAATTAATTCTAATAAAATTTAGTTAACCCAGTGCTGTGAAAAAAAAACCATTTCAACATGTAATTAATATTTTAAAAATTATTAATGAGATATTTTTCAGTTTTTTTTTTAAGTATTTGAAATCTGATGTGTATTCTACCCTTACAGCACATCTCAGTTTGAACTAGATACATATCGAGTTTCAACAGCCATATGTGGCCGGTGGCTACCATATTGGACAATTACACTTTACACCACAAGACAACAAAATTTTTGAAGCAGAAAGAAAGTTTTGGATTTTTTTTTTTAAGTTTTTTTAATTTGCAAGATTCACTTTCAGGTTATTGTGAAGAAAAGAAAGTCATCTTTCTTATAAGTCTACGTCTGACTGTTTTTGTATGTGTGCTGAATTGATCAAGGATTTTTCCGAAATGTTTTATTTGCAGACCTGTCTTAACAGCAGCACCCCAGACTGGTTCCAAAACCATCCTATACTAAATGAACTAGTTCATCTTCTAATAAAATTTCTAAAGAAGGAATCTGACAACACACTTAGAATATAAGTACTGTTAGATTGGGGTAGGAGTGCCTTTTAAATTTTTTATCAAAATTTTTGTTACAAGTGATTGTATTTAAAACAAAAATAAATTCATTAATACAGAAGGGTATAAAATACAAGGTAAAAGTTCTTTCTACCCACTTCCGTTCATCAGAGGCAATCCTGTCAAAAATATCTGGTTTTAGTTCTTCTAGTGACTAGCATGAATTTTATGAGCTATACTTATACCTAGATTTTCTAAAATTTCACATTTTTCCCTGCTCTTATAATGCATGATGTCCTCTTTCTTATACTATTTTTTTTCATTTTCTTGAAGTGATTTTTTAATTTTTTTTAAAGATTTTATTTATTTATTTGACAGAGAGAGAGATAGCAAGAGCAGGAACACAAGCAGGGGGAGTGGGAGAGGGAGAGGCAGGCTTCCTGCTGAGCAGGGAGCCCGATGTGGGACTCGATCCCAGGACCCTGGGACCATGACCTGAGCTGAAGGCAGACACTTAATGACTGAGCCACCCAGGCGCCCCTCTTGAAGTAATTTTTTAAAGGATACTTGAGCACTAAGCTTTCTGATTATGCCATGTCCAAATATGTGTGTATTTTGCCCTTCCGCTTACCTATCAGTCAGCAAGGTATACATTCTCAGGTTGAAATCATTTTGCCCCAGAATGTGAAAGTAGTATTCTGTTGTCTTCTAACATACAGGACGGCTGATGAAAAGTCTGATTGGTATCATTCTCATCCAAAGTAAGTAATCTGGTGGTGTTTCTTTCTTTTCTTTTTTTTTTTCTAAATCTTTTTAAGATATTCTTTTTATCCATGGAATTCTGAAATTTCACTAGAACTAGATACACGCTAGGCATGTATATCTCTTTCCTGTCTAATTAAATCTGGCTTACACTTGTCTTTGACTCAGGAAAATTGTATTCTTGAACTTGAATTCCTGGATTTATCCTCCATGCTCAACTTCTCTCACCTATTTTCCAGCTTTTTAATATTTCTCTATATCCTAGGAAATTTTATTTTCCAGAACACTAATTTAGTCTTCAGCAACTCCATTCTTCTTTTTTTATTTCTAAGAATACGTTCCTATTTGATTGCTCCTTTTTCATAATGGCCACTTCTTATTTTATGAATGTAATCTATTCTTGAATCTTTAAGAATCCTACTTGGGGGGCGCCTGGGTGGCTCAGTTGGTTGGGCATCTGCCTTCGGCTCAGGTCATGATCTCAGGATCCTGGGATCAATCCCTGTGTTGGGCTCCCTGCTTAGCAGGGAGTCTGCTTCTCCCTCTGCCTCTGCCCCTCCACGCCCCCGCCCCCACTTGTGCACGCTTTCTCTCAAATAAATAAAATCTTAAAAAAAAAAAAATCCTACTTGGAATTTTTTTCAAGTTCTCCTCTGCTCCCTAAATTACCTCTGTTTCTCAGTGCTCAGTTGTTTTAATTTATTAATCTTGGACTTTCTCTTTCATGCTCTGGGTTTTTCTCAAATATTCAGGAATCATAATCCACAAATGAAGAATTCTATGGATTAGTAGGGATGGCTGGTCTTGATTTCCCTTTTAGTCATGTATATCTGTTTTCCCAACAAATATCTTCTTGAATAACTGCATTAAGAACCTCGTTTGCTTGGAATATTACTTACAATGTGATGAGTGAAGCTCCAACCTTATCTGTGGCTCCCTAAGAATGAATCACGTTCATCTCTTGTGGGTCTGACTACAATTTCCGCATTTTGACTTCTTCATCAGTTCAATCCTATCTGCTTATCTTTGAAGAATTTCACAAAATATCTAATCTGCCACTGCCACTTTCTGTAGCACTGTTATGATTTCATTCTTATTTTTAACATCTTTTACATTACTGCAGGAAAACATTGGGAGGAAGGGAAGTTAGGTGCAATAGGTCTTTTATTTTTCCCCTTAACAGGAAACCCTGAGTTTGTTTTTCTAGCAAAGAGGTCTATAATTGTGTCCACCAAAGTTAAGAAAGTTAGCCATGCCATTCAGTGAAGGAAAATGAAAAAAAGACATAACACTATGTACACAATTTAATCTCACCAACATTTGCTAAGTGCCCACTCTTAGAATGAAGTAGGGTACCTAGTTTCTCTCATATTTTTCTTTTTTTTTTTTAAGATTTTATTTATTTGTCAGAGAGAGCACAAACAGGGGAAGTGGCAGGCAGAGGGAGAAGCAGACTCCCCATTGAGCAGGGAACCTGATGCGGGGCTTCCATCCCAGGACCCAGGGATCATGACCTGAGCCGAAGGCAGGTGCTTAACTGACTGAGCCACCCAGGCATCCCTCTCTCATATTTTTCAAAGAGAATCTTAGCTCAAGGAAAGGTTAAGTACCATTGTGCCATTATTTGACATAAGGAATACAGTACTAAATTATTTGTAGACCTTCATAAAGCTCATAGATCCATAGTTTCTTTAACTGGGTTTTCTGTTTTTACTAGCTTATATTATTTTTCCTTCACAGTGCCTCAAGGACTTGGCCCTTCCTTTGTAGTGCTGTCACCAAATTTTACCTTTCAGTACATGTCTGGTTTTAAACCACATGGCCTCCTCATCCTTCTAGTTAATTTTGCACAAAACGTACATATTCCCCCTGAAGGTCGCTGTAGAAGTCTGGACTGTCTTACCAAGAAGGGGCCTGGTGGGCTGCCAGGGTATCCCCCAATATGAGAAACCTGAGAGCCTTGATGACTGGTGAACGAACACAGGACCCCATAGGCAACGGCTCCAAATGGGGACTGATGTCACCAGCTTAAAGCTGCTGCCTCAGAAAGAGTTTTGGGAGGTGGGTTCCCTCCACCCCGGGGGTTCTGCAGGTGGTTCGGAACTGATTGAAACTCTGCAGGCCTGGAGGCAGCTGACAAGATGTGTTCCAGTGGAGCCAGGGACCTAGAACAGAGCAACTATAGGGAGAGACAGGACCACCAGAGTACGTGCATCTGCCTAACCGACACAAATGCGCATTTTCTCCCTGAAGGCCGAGCTGGAGAAATCTGGACTGCCTTGCCAGAGTTGGGATGTGCAGGATATCCTCCAGTAAGAGACACTTGCTGGATGGAGAAGCCGATACCCCATCAAACAGCTAGTCCAGACTGGGGCTGTTGTCAGTTTAAAGCTGCAGACTCAGGAAGCTTTGGGGCAGTGGGCCTCCCTCCTCCCTGTAGGCATCTTCCGAATTCCAATCTGAACCTACGCAAGTGCACATATTCGCCCTGAAGTTACAGCTGGAGGAATCTGGACTGCCCTTCCAGAATGGGGTCTGGTGGGCAGCCGGGGTATCCTTCACTAAGACGTACCCGGGAGCCTCGATTATTGGTATAGACCCTATCCAGCAGCCAGTCCAAATGGGGACTGCCTGTGGGCAGTCTAAATTGCCTCCTCAGAAGGAATTTTGCACGGTGTGCTCCCTCCACCCTAGATGCCATGCAGGTGATTCTGGAGTGGCTGGGGTCCACAGGCCTGGAGGGCTCAGGGTTCCCAAGGCAGGCTGACGCGGTATGTACAGTAACAAGGGCCAGAACTGGAAGAGAGCAAGTGTCTGGAGAGGCCAAGTCTCACAGGAGCGGGCTATTGGGGGTACAAGACATCTGCCTAATTCCAAGCCTTAACCAACACGTATTCATATGCAGGCATACCTCAGAGATATTGGGGTTAGTTCCAGTCACTGTAATAAAGCAAATACTGCATTAAATGAGTCCATTGAAATTTTTGGTTTCCCAGTGTATATACAAGTTATATTGGGGCACCTGGGTGACTCAGTTTGTTGAGCATCCGACTCTTGATTTCAGCTCAGGTCATGATCTCAGGGTTGTGAGATAGAGCGCCACATTGGGCTCAGAGGGCTGAGTGTGGAGCCTACTTAAGATTCTCTCTCTCTCCCCTTGCCCCTCCCTGCTCACGCTCTCTCTTTCTCTCTCTAAAAAAAAGGGGGGGGGTATATTTATACTGTACTGTAGTCTATTAAATGTGCAGCAGCATTATGTCTAAAAAAAAGTACATACCTTAAAGAACACTTGATTGCTGAAAAATGCTAACCATCATCTGAGCTTTCAGCAAGTCATAACCACTGATCACAGATCACCATAACAAATATAATAATGAAAAAGTTCAAAATATTGCAAGAATTACCAAAATGTGACACAGAGACACAAAGTAAGCAACTGGTGTTGGAAAGATGGCACCAATAGATTTGTTCAATGCAGGGTTGCCACAGACTTTCAATTTTTAAAAAAATACAGTATCTATGAAGCACAATAAAATGAAGTACGCCTGTATTCTTAAGATTCCTTTCGGACCCTTGTTCAAGAACATACATTGGTTTGATTCAAACTACATTCTCTATGAATACTTGTTGATCTACCGAGCTGATACTATTTTTGGTGCTAACTGTATCACATTTTGATCAGTTTCAAGCTGGAGGGGTTTCATGAAACCCCACCTCAAATTCATTGATTACAGAGACATTGCCAAACTATAACTAAACCAGTAGTTCTCAAACTTCAGTGTGCATAAGAATCTACAAGGATGCGGGGCGCCTGGGTGGCTCAGTTGGTTAAGTGGCTGCCTTTGGCTCAAGTCATGATCTCAGGGTCCTGGAATCCAGCCCCGCATCGGGCTCCCTGCTCAGTGGGGAGTCTGCTCCTCCATCTCCCTCTGCCCCTCTGCCCTACTCGTGCTTTCCCTCTCTCTCTCTCTCTCTATCTCTCTCTCATGAGCGTGCACTTTCTCTCTCTCTCAAATGAATAAATAAAAAATATTTTTTAAAAAAGAATCTACAAGTATGCTTGTTAAAAATTCAGATTCCCAGTCCTCAATCCCGGAAATTCTGATTTAGTACACCTAGAAATTTGCCTTTTTAGCAGGTATCACATCTGATTCTGCTACAGGCTGTTCTCGACCTTGTTTTGAGAAACCCTGCTCTAAACTATGCAGTAAAGCCCTCAGGCTGAGCAGAGCACTTATCTGCTACTTCAGGTTTATCTACTCCACCAAGAGTCTGTGAAGTAAGGCACCTGGGTGGCTCAGTTAAGCGTCTGCCTTCAGCTCAGGTCATGATCTCAGGGGTCCTGGGATCAAGTCCAAAAAAAAAAAAAAAAAAAGGCTGTGAAGTAACTCAGAGGTCTAAACTGCCTTAATTAAGTAGACATCGAAAATGTATTTCCAAAAAAAGAATCATAGAAGAAGTTGGAAACAAGCTCACATTCTGAAATGTAGTTTTAGTAAGCCTCACCTGAAGAATAGAGGAAATTAAAGAATTAAGGCCTATTAAAATTGTGGTTTTAAGAACAAAGAGTGATGGCTCTTCAAAAAGGTCAGCCATTCACAATTTGCGGTTCCCAAAATAAGAAATTGTGTTATTAAATGAATAGAAATATGTTTACAGTGATCATATTCCCAGTCCCAAGCATAGGAAAAATAAACTTACAATGCAATAAAATATTTGAAACAGTAACTTCCCTGAAAAAACCTGGGGCAAATAGTAACCTTACCAAAGCTAAGTAAGTAACATACCAAAGAAAATTTAAAGCCAAACTTTATTTTTTAATATGTTATTTTATTTATTTATTTGAGAGAGCAAGCACAAGCGGGAGGGAGGGGAAGGGGAGAGGGGTAGAAGCAGACTCCCCACTAAGCAGGGAGACGGACAGGAGGCTGGATCCCAGGACCCTGAGCTCATGACCTGAGCCAAAGGCAAATGCTTAACTGACTGAGCCACCTAGGGCCCCTAAAGTCAAACTTTAATATGTAACTCTTTGTTGTTGTATCTTCTAAAAGAACTTGGTGGTACTTGTTAGTACCACCATTTCCTGTCTATCTTCCATCCCCCTTACACACGTTGTACAAAGTAAATCATACTTGAATAAGATAGATGGAAGAAAATAAAACACATGTCCCTATTAGTCTGGCCCAATATCTAATCAATGCCAGGCTTTCCTCCGAGAAGGGCATGGGGTGCAGCTAGAACAGTGTAGGTTTCACTTATAACCCCTTTCTGCTGTTTTCCCATGATCCAACTGTGTAATTTCTGGTCAGTGATTCCAGGTTTTAAATAATTTGTAAGTGTTCAGTTTCTACACAACTTTATCATCCGCTAAGAATTTAAAAATCACATTCTCTGTTCAGCTGTTAATGCTGGGATCCATATTTAGTTTTATAAGCTTTTCCCTGTTTTTAGTTTTGTTTTGGGTTTTTGGCTCATGAATTTTATTTCTGTTTGTCGATAAGAAATGTAAGAGTGGAATGTTAATAAATTTCAGTTTAGTTCTGTAATGTCAAGAATTTAAAAATTAAAAAATGGATTGGTTAAAAAAAAATACACTAAAAAATAAGTGTATTTTTTCCTTTTTTTTGGCAATGTCTATTCACATATATGTCTGATCTACCTATAATCAAATTATTTAAAAATTTTATAGAAGAGGAGCCAAGTCTTTTAAACCAAATTTTTGTCAAGTACTTATGTGTTAAATGTTACTATTCTTGGGGCGCGTGGGTGGCTCAGTTGGTTGGGTGGCCAACCCTTGATTTTGGCTGGGGTCATGATCTCAGGGTCCTGAGATCAAGCCTGGCGTCAGGTTCCGAGATGGGTGTGGAACCTGCTTAAGATTCTCTCTCTCCCTCTCTGCTCCTACCCCCTATAAAAAAATAATAATAATAAAATTTAAAAATGAAAAAAAAGGTACTATTTTTCGTGAAGTGACTCAAGGAGAATATTATTCAATACCATTATCAAACATGGGGAACAAAAGAGAATAAGGTAGTGGAGCCAAATTGCATGGGTTCAAATCCATGCTCTGCCACTTGCTAGCCATATGATCCTGGGCAAGTTATTTAACATTCCCATGCCTCAGTTTCCTCATCTGTAAATGGGAATAATTATAGTACCTACCTCAGAGAATTGTTATAGGAATAAACAGGTTAATATTTGTAAAGTGCCAGGAACAGTGCCTGGCACATAGTAAACACCATATAAGGGTTTGTTAAATGTTGAATGAAAAGACAGAAATTTATCGTTCCCAGCTAAAAATTTATGATTTTGAGTTTTATAAAGTTAAAAGAAATAACCATGAGATGTCATTTTTCATTAGTTCTCACTATAATCTTGAAAGCAGTGTTGTTTTTATTCTCCCGATCTTCTTATACCACATCTTGAAATGACAACCATTATTAAAATGATGAAAAGTTTCATTTGGTGGAAGAATAAGAAAACTCGAGATCTTATTAAAAATATTACTTTGGTTGGGGATTTATTTCTGAGAGAATATAATATTCTTAATGTTCTCTGGAAAAATCAAAGCAACTAGATTTTATTTTTTTTTAAGATTTTATTTATTTGAGACAGAGAGAATGAGAGAGAGAGAGAGAGAGAGAGAGAGAGCACATGAGAGGGGGGAGGGTCAGAGGGAGAAGCAGACTCTCTGCCGAGCAGAGAGCCCGATGTGGGACTCGATCCCGGGACTCCACGATCATGACCTGAGCCGAAGGCAGTCGCTTAACCAACTGAGCCACCCAGGCGCCCAGGTGCCTGGGTGACTCAGTCGGTTAAGCATCTGACTCTTTTTTTTTTTTTTTTAAGATTTTATTTATTTACTTGAGACAGAATGAGAGAGAGAGAGAGAGCACATGAGAGGGGGGAGGGTCAGAGGGAGAGTAACTAGATTTTAGCACAAGGTGAACTGTAATAGAATGCGTAGAAAATAAAAGTCATTAAAACACAAAGATTCCACAGTGAGGCCAGCTTAAGTTATTACCAATTCAGTGGGAGGGTAGATACTGCAAACAAACCAAAAACAAGCAAATGAGTGGTTTTCTAAAGATCTGTTATCTTGTTAATGATAGAATAATTTCAAGTAGACTAATACTGAATATAGGTGGTAGATAGCTTTCTTTCTTTAATCTCTTGCTATAGGTTAACTTCTTTCTTATAATTATAGATGTGAATTACCTCCTCTGTGCCCAGGCTTCAATGACCTCAATGAAGGAGACATGACAATGTCTCCAAAATTGAACAGACTGCTGGTGAATGGGGGCCCTTCAGTAACTTGGTGATTTGAGGCAGGATCTAGTCATCCCCGCGATCAGACGGTGAAGCAGCTTTTCCAGGCGGCATTTCTGTTCTCTCTCCAGTGAGTCTGCAGAAAATCATGAATGGTCCTTTCTCACAGCATGCAAATCCTGGGTAGAGTATGCTACCAAGTTCCTCAAACAGTCACTTTGCTCATCTTCTTTTTCCTTTCTACACAGATCATCTTCCTGGCCTCTCGAGGGTGACATTCAGTTCAGATCATTCATCATGTACAAAATTACCTCCCTTGGTTTTCCAAAAGACTGACGGGGACAAATGGGCGCCTGGGTGGCTCAGTTGGTTAAGCGACTGCCTTCGGCTCAGGTCATGATCCTGGAGTCCCGGGATCGAGTCCCGCATCGGGCTCCCTGCTCAGCAGGGAGTCTGCTTCTCCCTCTGACCCTCTTCCCTCTCATGCTCTCTATCTCTCATTCTCTCTCTTTCAAATAAATAAATAAAAGCTTTAAAAAAAATGGAGATGAGAAAGCATTTATAATGCTTTTAATGCAATGAAGTTTCCAAACATAAGACATTAAGAACCTGTTATTTTCATAATTTAAACATTTTACCTTTATATATATGCAATTCCTATGAAGTTATTCTTTGTTAAAATGTGGAAAAGTACCCATATGAATGGGAATTTGTGAACTGGGAACACCCTAGTTTCACTAAAATAATTGATGAAACATTCCTGAAACATTCCTGTGGTCAACAAAGAAATTTTGTACATTCATTTAAGAAACACTTATATGGCACTTACTATGGGCTAGTCCTGTGAGGTAGGTACGAATAGTAATGTCATGCCCGTTTTACAGATGGGGAGACTGAGGCAAAGTGATCTGCCTACAGTCACAGAGCTGGAATGTGGCAAGGATGGGATCTGAGCCCAAGATGTCCTCTTCTAGACAGCACGTTTTTAAACTGCTAAACCATACTACCTTCCTTTAAGGAAAAGTACTCAGGTAAGATTCTCAGAAAATCATCACATTCTTATTTTATTTTTGTCGTGTTTCTTCTATCCAAAATGTCTCACTTGTGCGATGTTAATGCCTAAAGAAAATGACCGCTAAGATGGTATGTGAGTCCCATTCAAGTAGAACGTCGTTTTATTTTGGTAATTTCAAACTGTCTTCATTAATGTCTTAATGAAATTGAGTTGGGTGTTTTTTAATTTTTTTTAACTTCATTTAGGATAATAACATTCCTATCTGGCCATTTCAAAATCCCTGAAAGATTTACGAAGTAGCTGACAAAATATGTTATTCTCCTGATTAAATCTGACCTGCCACAATCACATAGACATGACCTTAAAGTGCAATAGGATATGAAGATAAGATCAGATACTCTCACAATTTTATGAATGACATTTTGGGTCTAAGATATTCAAGTTAACGATCTAATATGTTGATGAAATAATCAGATACATGTTAATAACTCAGCTCTCCCTTAGCTCCACTTAACAAAAAATTAGTGCTGAGAACTCCAAGTTGTTAGATCTCCCCCTCATTTTCAGGCTGCAAAACCCCTGCCAAATCATATCATCACAACTGAACAGCTGATTAGTATTGCAAGTCCATTATAAGCCCCTCAAAGAGTGCTAAACCTTGACACCAAATAAATAAATAAATAAATAAATAAATAAATAAATAAATAAATAAGGACAAGTTTCCAGAAACCAGAGCACATGAACCAGGGCACATGACAATAAAGTTAGTCAACCTGATGAGAATCTACTTTTACCAAATTAACACAATAACTTTGTAGACCAGTGTTTTGTAGACCATAATTAATGATCCTTTTCAGGGAAACATGCTGAAATGAAAATATTACTGCTGCCCCATTAAAGATACATTGTCCTGGGCACCTGGGTTGCTCAGATGGTTAAGCATCTGCCTTCAGCTCAGGTCATGATCCCAGGGTCCTGGGATCGAGTCCCGCATCGGGCTCCCTGCTCCTTGGGAGCCTGCTTCTCCCTCTGCCTCTCTCTCTCTCTCTCTCTCTCTCTCTGTGTCTCTCATGAATAAATAAATAAAATCTTAAAAAGAAATAAAGATACATTGTCCTTTTGGAAGGCAGATATAGATTCTAAATAGTGCTGCCTATTTTAGAGTAGTCAAACATAAAATAAATTAATGCAAAGGATTGCTAGCCCTGGATGCTGGTCGAGTGACTATGAATAAGTGACTCCATTTTTTTTTTCTTTTAGAAAGAGAGGGTGGGGAGGGGCAGAGGGAGAGGGAGAAAGGTCTTAAGGGAGCTCCACACATCCAGCTCGGACTCTGACTCAGACCTCAATCTCACAACTCTGAGATCATGACTTGAGCCGAAATCAGGAGTCAGAAGCTTAACCCACTGAGCCATCCAGGTGCCCTTAAATGACTCCATTTCTGTATTGCTGTCTCCTTTGTATTTGCAACCTTCTACTTGCCAATTTGAAGCCTTTTAGCTGTATCTTCACCATTTGGGCCATAGGTATAGCATTCACGGCCTAATGTATCTTTTAATTGACCCGTTTTAAAATATTATACTATACTATGTGTGAACCCAGAAATGTTTGCCATAAATATTCTAATATACAAGCCAAATATAAACTACTATAACCATAAAGAGTTGATTTGCGCACTATCTAAAATCATATGTGGCACATATGTATTTTAGGAACCACTTAAATAATTCAGGAGTCACTGAAAATATTTCAAGAGAGATCCATTTGGGAGCATCTGGGTGGCTCAGTCGGTTAAGTCACCAACTCTTGATTTCAGCTCAGGTCATGATCTCAGGGTCCTGGGCTAATCTGAGATCTTGGGAAGCTGGCTGGGTACCTTAAGAATCATAGGCCAGGGGAGCCTGGGTGGCTCAGTGGGTTAAGCATCCGACTCTTGGTTTCCGGGGAGGTCATAATCTCATGGGTCCTGTGGTGGGCTCCTCTCTCAGAGGGGAGACTGCTTGAAAATTCTCTCCCTCCGCCCCTCCCTCCACTCATGCACTCACATGCTCTATCCCTCTCTCTCTCTTTCTGAAGTAAATAAATAAATATTTTTTAAAAGATTTTATTTATTTATTGAGAGCGAGAGAGAGCATGAGCATGGGCTGAGGGGAGGGACAGAGGCAGAGGGAGAAGCAGACTCCCCCGCTGAGCAGGGAGCCCGACATGGGGCTTGATCCCAGGACCCTAAGATCATGACCTGAGCTGAAGGTAGATGCTCAAATGACTGAACCACCCAGGCACCCCCAATAAATAAATCTTTAAAAAAAAAAGAATCATAGGGCATTTATTGGACAATATACTTTGATTCTATGATGTTACTCCCCATAGTTCTTTAATGACAACAAAATGCCATGCAAACCTCATTATGTCAAGAATTCCAGAGTTCCCCTCCTCTGCCTGTTAATTTGCTAATTAATGTGAAGGATACAAAAGACATATGGAACATGGTCATGGTCCTCTGTTCTGTTACTCTCTAATGACCTTCCCCAAATTTCAGTGGCTTGAAACAGGCATTTTATTTTGCCCACAATTTTATAGGTCAGGGATTCTGGAACAGTTCAGGGGAGAAACTCACCTCTGATCCACATGGCATCACGTAGGATGGCTAAGACTGAAGGATCCACTTCCAATATGGCTTCTTCACCCAAGTGTCTAGTACTTCAGTGTTCCTTGGTGACCTTTTCTCTCCATATGGCATTTCATCCTCCAGGTCCTCTTCATAGAGCTTAGTTAGGTTTTTTACAGCATGGTGGTCTAGGTTAATTGCACTTCTTACATGGTGTCTTGCTTCTGTGAGGCATAAAGTAGAAGCTGACAGATCATTTAAGGCCCATGCTCAGACTGGTATAGCATCACTTCTAACATATTCGGTTGGTCAAAGCTGTCACAGGCAGATTCAAGGAAATGGAGAAAGAGTCTACTTCTTGATGGGGGAATGCCAAAGTCATATACTGAAAGAGTCTGTAGGGGTGGGGACCCTGCTGCCACCTTCTCAGGAACAGGCAGTCTGCCACACTTTGAAGAGCTTTTACTCTAAGGCAGGGACGCATAAATAAGAGGCCCTGCATAAAATTCAGGAGGTCTTTGAACTTAGAAGGGAAAAATTATATTTTTAGTTTCCCTAGTCTCTAACTAAACTTTAGCATTTTTTGTCCATTTTGAATACAAGCACAAATTACAGTACTTAGAGCAACACCTGTGATTTTGTTACCAATAGAAATCACATATATTTTTACAGCACATTTGGTTGTTACAAATATCTCAAAATATCATTTATACTCATCACTATTTTTTTAATAATTTTTATTGTTATGTTAATCACCATACATTACATCATTAGTTTTTGATGTAGTGTTCCATGATTCATTGTGTGTGCATAACACCCAGTGCTCCACGCAGAACGTGCCCTCTTTAATAACCATCACCAGGCTAACCCATCCCCCCACCCCCCTCCCCTCTAGAACCCTCAGTTTGTTTTTCAGAGTCCATCATCTCTAATGGTTCGTCTCCCCCTCCGACTTACTCCCCTTCATTCTTCCCCTCCTGCTATCTTCTTCTTCTTTTTTTCTTAACATATATTGCATTATTTGTTTCAGAAGTACAGATCCGTGATTCATCACTCTTGTACAATTCACAGCGTTCACCATAGCACATACTGTCCCCAACGTCTATCACCCAGCCACCCCATCCCTCCCACCCCCCACCACTCCAGCAACCCTCAGTTTGTTTCCTGAGATTTAAGAATTCCTCATATCACTGAGGTCATATGATACATGTCTTTCTCTGACTGACTTATTTCACTCAGCATAACCCCCTCCAGTTCCATCCACGTCATTGCAAATGGCAAGATCTCATTCCTTTTGATGGCTGCATAATATTCCATTGTGTATATATACCACTTCTTCTTTATCCATTCATCTGTCGATGGACATCTGGGCTCTTTCCACAGTTTGGCTATTGTGGACATTGCTGCTATAAACATCGGGGTGCACGTACCCCTTCGGATCCCTACATTTGTATCTTTGGGGTAAATACCCAGTAGTGCAATTGCTGGATCGTATGGTAGCTCTATTTTCAACTGTTTGAGGAACCTCCATACTATTTTCCAGAGGGGTTGCACCAGCTTGCATTCCCAACAGTGTAGGAGGGTTCCCCTTTCTCCACATCCCCACCAACATCTGTCATTTCCTGACTTGTTAATTTTAGCCATTCTGATGGGTGTGAGGTGGTATCTCATAGAGGTTTTGATTTGGATTTCCCTGATGCCGAGCGATGTTGAGCACTTTTTCATGTGTCTGTTGGCCATTTGGATGTCTTCTTTGGAAAAATGTCTGTTCATGTCTTCTGCCCATTTCTTGATTGGATTATTTGTTCTTTGGGTGTTGAGTTTCATAAGTTCTTTATAGATTTTAGATACTAGCCCTTCATCTGATATGTCATTTGCAAATATTTTCTCCCATTCTGTCGGTTGTCTTTTGGTTTTATAGCCTGCTACTTGACTGAATTCCTGTATGAGTTCTAGCAGTTTTGGGGTGGAGTCTTTTGGGTTTTCCACATACAGTATCATATCATCTGCAAAGAGTGAGAGTTTGACTTCCTCTTTGCCGATTTGGATGACTTTGATTTCTTTTTGTTGTCTGATTGCTGTGGCTAGGACTTCTAATACTATGTGGAATAGCAGTGGTGATAGTGGACATCCCTGCCGCGTTCCTGACCTTAGGGGAAAAGCTCTCAGCTTTTCCCCAATGAGAATGATATTCGCTGTAGGTTTTTCATAGATGGCTTTTATGATATTGAGGTATGTACCCTCTATCCCTATACTCTGAAGAGTTTTGATCAAAAAAGGATGCTGTTCTTTGTCAAATGCTTTTTCTGCATCTATTGAGAGGATCATATGATTCTTGTTCTTTCTTTTGTTAATGTATTGTATCACGTTGATTGATTTGCGGATGTTGAACCAGCCTTGCAACCCGGGGATAAATCCCACTTGGTCGTGGTGAATAATCCTTTTAATGTACTGTTGGACCCTATTGGCTAGTATTTTGGTGAGAATTTTTGCATCCATGTTCATCAAGGATATTGGTCTGTAATTCTCCTTTTTGATGGGGTCTCTGTCTGGTTTTGAGATCAAGGTAATGGTGGCCTCATAAAATGAGTTTGGAAGTTTTCCTTCCATTTCTATTTTTTGGAACAGTCTCAGGAGAATAGGTATTAATTCTTCTTTAAATGTCTGATAGAATTCCCCTGAGAAGCCATCTGGCCCTGGGCTTTTGTTGGGAGATTTTTGATGACTGCTTCAATTTCCTTAGTGGTTATAGGTCTGTTCAGGTTTTCTATTTCTTCCTGGTTCAATTTTGGTAGTTCATACATCTCTAGGAATGCACCCATTTCTTCCAGGTTATCTAACTTGCTGGCATAGAGTTGCTCATAATATGTTCTTAGAATTGTTTGTATTTCTTTGGTGTTGGTTGTGATCTCTCCTCTTTCATTCATGATTTTGTTGATTTGGGTCATTTCTCTTTTCTTTTTGATAAGTCTGGCCAGGGGTTTATCAATCTTGTTAATTCTTTCAAAGAACCAGCTCCTAGTTTCGTTGATCCGTTCTACTGTTCTTTTGGTTTCTATTTGATTGACTTCTGCTCTGATCTTTATTATTTCTCTTCTCCTGCTGGGTTTAGGCTTGATTTGCTGTTCTTTCTCCAGCTCCTTTAGGTGTAGGGTTAGGTTGTGTATTTGAGACCTTTCTTGTTTCTTGAGAAAGGCTTGTATTGCTATATACTTTCTTCTCAGGACTGCCTTTGCTGTATCCGAAAGATTTTGAAGAGTTGTGTTTTCATTTTCATTGGTTTCCATGAATTTTTTTAATTCTTCTTTAATTTCCTGGTTAACCCATTCATTCTTTAGTAGGATGCTCTTTAGCCTCCATGTATTTGAGTTCTTTCCGACTTTCCTCTTGTGATTGAGTTCTAGTTTCAAAGCATTGTGGTCTGAAAATATGCAGGGAATAATCCCAATCTTTTAGTACCAGATAAGACCTGATTTGTGACCTAGGATGTGATCAATTCTGGAGAATGTTCCATGGGCACTAGAGAAGAATGTGTATTCTGTTGCTTTGGGATGGAATGTTCTGAATATGTCTATAAAGTCCATTTGGTCCAGTGTTTCATTTAAAGTCTTTATTTCCTTGTTGATCTTTTGCTTAGATGATCTGTCCATTTCAGTCAGGGGGGTGTTAAAGTCCCCCACTATTATTGTAAGGTTGTCAATGTGTTTCTTTGCTTTTGTTATTAATTGCCTTATATAATGGGCTGCTCCCACATTAGGGGCATAGATATTTACAACTGTTAGATCTTCTTGTTGGATAGACCTTTTAAGTAGGATATAGTGTCCTTCTTCATCTCTTATTACAGTCTTTGTTTTAAAATCTAATTTGTCTGATATAAGGATTGCCACCCCAGCTTTCTTTTGGTGTCCATTAGCATGGTAAATGGTTTTCCACCCCCTCACTTTCAATCTGGGGGTGTCTTTGGGTCTAAAATGAGTCTCTTGCAGACAGCATATTGATGGGTCTTGTTTTTTAATCCAATCTGATAGCCTGTGTCTTTTGATTGGGGCATTTAGCCCATTTACACAGGGTAACTATTGAAAGGTATGAATTTAGTGCCATTGTATTGCCTGTAAGGTGACTGTGACTGTATATTGTCTGTGTTCCTTTCTGATCTATGCTGCTTGTAGGCTCTCTTTTTGCTTAGAGGACCCCTTTCAATATTTTTTGTAGGGCTGGTTTCGTGTTTGCAAATTCCTTTAGTTTTTGTTTGTCCTGGAAGCTTTTTATCTCTCCTTCTATTTTCAATGATAGCCTAGCTGGATATAGTATTCTTGGCTGCATATTTTTCTCTTTTAGTGCTCTGAAGATATCATGCCAGTCCTTTCTGGCCTGCCAGGTCTCTGTGCATAGGTCTGTTGCCAATCTAATGTTTCTACCATTGTAGGTTACATATCTCTTCTCCCGAGCTGCTTTCAGGATTTTCTTTTTGTCTCTGAGACTCGTAAGTTTTACAATTAGATGTCGGGGTGTTTACCTATTTTTATTGATTTTGAGAGGGGTTCTCTGTGCCTCCTGGATTTTGATGCCTGTTTCCTTCCCCACATTAGGGAAGTTCTCTGCTATAATTTGCTCCAATATATCTTCTGCCCCTCTCTCTTTCTTCTTCTTCTGGGATTCCAATTATTCTAATGTTGTTTCGTCTTATCGTATTGCTTATCTCTCGAATTCTGCCCTCGTGATCCTGTAGTTGTTTATCTCTCTTTTTCTCAGCCTCTTTATTTTCCATCATTTCGTCTTCTATATCGCTGATTCTTTCTTCTGCCTCATTTATCCTAGCCGTTAGTGCCCCCATTTTTGATTGCACCTCATCAATAGCCTTTTTGATTTCGACTTGGTTAGATTTTAGTTTTTATTTCTCCAGAAAGGGTTTCTCTAATAACTTCCACACTTTTTTCAAGCCCAGCTAGTATCTTTAAAGTCATGATTCTGAACTCTAGGTCCGACATCGTACTAATGTCAGTATTGAGTAGGTCCCTGTCAGACGGTACTACCTCTTGTTCTTTTTGCTGAGGTGATTTTTTTCATCTTGTCATTTTGTCCAGAGGAGAACAGATGAATGAGAGAACAGAATGCTAACAGGTTAACAATGTCTCCAGCAAATATACTCTATACAAATCAGAAAAGACCTGAAACCAGGGGACAAGAAAGGGAAAGAAAGAAGAGAGAAAAAAAAAAAGAGGAAAAAGGAAAAGATAAAAACAAACAAAAACAGAACAAAACAAAAAAAAACAGAATATGATCAAATATGATCAGGCTAGTGCATAGATCAGTGCCACACACTAGCTTTGGGGCATATTTTGGTCTGTTAGAAGAAAGTGCCTGCTAAAATTTTAAAGGAAGAAAGACTTATATATGTACAAAATAAGGGTTAATACAATGAAGGGATGGCAGATGACTGTAAAGATGAAAATTATAAAAGATTTTATAAAAGGAATTTCTTTAAAAAGAAAGAAGAAGATTTAAAAAGAAAAAGAAAAAAAGAAAAAAAAGGGAGAGAATGTGATCAGGCAGGAGAATAGAACAAAGCCATACACTAGTGATTTAGGGTATATTTTGATCTGTTAGAAGAAATTGTATTTCAAAATTTTAAAGAGAGAACAACTTATATATATATGCCAAAAATAAGGGTAACTACTATGAAGGGATAAAAATATGACTCTAAAAATGAAAAATAAAAATTTTTTTTTAAAAAATGGATTGATAAGATGTTGTTTGAAAAAGGGAAAAAGAAAAATTCAAAAAAAACAGTTAAAAAATTAACTTTGAAAAACTAATGAATTATGGTAAAAAAGCCATGAATTCTATGTGCAGTATTCCCCTAGCGCTGGAGTTCTCCCGTTCTCCTTGATCGGTAAACTTGGTCTTGGCTTGCTGGCTGTTCATGCTCATCTTCTGGGGGAGGGGCCTGTTGCCGTGGTTCTCAAATTTCTTTGCCGGAGGCGGAATTGCCCTGCCCTTGTGAGTCCAGGCTAAGCAAGCTGCTCGGGTTTGCTCTCAGGAGCTTTTGTTCCCTGCAAGCTCTCAGTACAGCTTTGGAGGACCAGGGTGAAAATGGTAGCCTCCCAATCTCCACCCAGAGGAGCTGAGAACTCGGGGCCCCGCTCCTCAGTGCGCCCCCAGAGAAAAGCACTCACTGCCGTCTCCCTGGTCTCCGGCCGCACTCCGTGCTCACCCGGCCTGTGACCGAGTGTTTCTATGTCTGGCACCCGACCCCGTGTGGAGTCTCCAAACCCAGCAGATCCCTACGGTGCGGTCCCGCGCCGCTCCTCCCGGGGGAGGAAGGGGAGTCTCCCCAGCTCTGCCGCTTGTTGGGTCCCTGCTGGAGGAGCAGTGGCCCGACTGGGCCGCGGATCACAGTTTATGGCCACCCTGTGCTGAGAGCCCGCGCCTCGGCTCCGTCTCTGCAGCTGGCTTCCCCGCTCCAATACCTGGGAGCTCTGCCGCACTCAGGCACCCCCGGTCTTTCTGTGATCCCGAGGGTCCTGAGACCACACTGTCCCACGAGGGTTCCACCCCCCACTTAGCCACTGGAGCAATGTCCCTCCGCGGAGCTGACTTCTAAAAGTTCCGATTTTGTGCTCCGCGGCTCTATCACTTGCCAGAAGCGGCCGACTGAGGCCCCCTCCCCCGCCGTCTATCCTCCCGAATATCGCCTCGGATTCACTTCTCCTCACGTCCTACCTTCCAGAAAGTGGTCGCTTTTCTGTTCAGAGAGTTGTTGCTACTCTCTTCTTCGATCTCCTGTTGAGTTTGTAGGTGTTCAGAATGGTTTGATCCCTATTCAGCTGAATTCCTGAGACCAGATGAAATCCAGGTCTCCTACTCCTCCGCCATCTTGCTCCGCCCCCCCATAAGAGACCTATACTCATCACTATTTTGAAATAATAGTGGCTATAAAATCCTCCACTAGATCTTACTTAAAGTGTTAATAAAGAAGCAATATAGGGCCGCCTGGGTGTCTGAGTCAGTTAAGCGTCCAACTCTTGATTTCGGCTCAGGTCATGATCTCAGGTTGTGAGATCGAGCCCTGTGTTGGGCTCAGTGCTGGGTGTGAAGCCTGCTTAAGATTCTAAGATCCTTTTTTTTTTTTTAAGATTTTATTTATTTTTTTGACAGAGAGAGACACAGTGAGAGAGGGAACACAAGCCGGGGGAGTGAGAGAGGGAGAAGCAGGCTTCCTGCTGAGCAGGGAGCCCGATGTGGGGCTCGATCCCAGGACCCCAGGATCATGACCCAGGCCGAAGGCTAATGCTTAACAACTGAGCCTCCCAGGCGCCCTAAGATTCTAAGATTCTCCTTCTCCCTCTGCCCCTTCCCTCCTCTCTTCCTCTCTCAAAAAAAAAAGTAGCAATATATTACTCTATTACAATATTAAATATGCACAAATGATATAGCATTTTGGTAGCTATATTTCAATTTAAAAGGTCTCTTTTAAAATCTTATGTATTTTATTTTAAACATTTAAAAACATTACTCTGGAAAGCGTTCTACAGACTGCACCAGAAAGCCAGACAGAGGGTTTCATGGCCCAAAAGAAAGTTTAAGAATTCCTACCTTGGATGAAGATCAAAGCATTAAACATATAAATGCAAAATAATTAGAGAAGCCCTACATAATGGTATAATTTAATGTTGAATGCTGTAGCACAGGCTTTAAGTACTACAAGATTTCTTCCTCCTGGTGCTACAATTTGATTCAAGATACCATGTTTTTTGATGATTTTTGACAGTTGTATACACTCATGTAATCATGATCACAGGAAGAATTAAAACAACCTAAACGGTGGCAGATCTTCAAGAAATTTCTTAACTGGGATACTTGGGTGGCTCAGTTGGTTAAGTGTCTGCCTTGAGCTAAGGTAATGATCCCAGGGTCCTGGGATATAGTCCTACATCGGGCTCCCTGCTCAGCGGGGAGTCTGCTTCTCCCTCTCAGTCGGCCCCTCCTTTCTGCTTGTGCTCTCTCTCTCTCTCCCAAATAAACAAATAAAATCTTAAAAAAAAGAAATTTCTTAACTCTTAGCATCTAGAGAGTATCCTAAGATTCCAGAGAGGGGAAAGATATGGCCTACAAGGGAACAAGAATATGATTTCATCTTAGAATCCCTTAGAACCCTCTGAGAAAAATAATTATGAACTTAAGATTCTATACCTAGTAAACATGCCAATCAAGTGAGAAGGAAAAATAAAGTCATTTTCAGACATGTAAAAATTCAGAAGGTTTATTTCTTATGCACCCTTTTAAGAAAATTACTTGAAGATGTCCTCAGCCATAACCAGAATAAAATCCAAAAGAGGTAAAAATTTGAGATCTAAGAACACTGGCTTCAACCCAAGACAAGGGAAAAAGGAAGTCAGGATGACAGGCTGGGATCCAGCCCAGAGTACTCTCTGGTCCAGATTGGAATAAGAAGGCAGAAGTTTCTGGGAAATATATCTTTAATAATTATATTGCATCTCTTACCATGGATGGAGTATGTTTAGGAAGATAGATGATCTTAGTGATTTGATGAAGACATATGACAAAAAAAGTAAAATAAAATAAAGACACTTTGGAATCATAGAATAATGAACAATATTAACACAATCACAATAATGGAAATACTATGTATTGGTATTATCAATTTTAGCTTCAACCAACAGAAAAAGCATGCAAGGATTAATTATGATTACAGAAGAGATGACGAAAGTTCTCAAATTTGGAGGAGGTTACAGATAGAAAAGTAGAAAAAGAGGCAGAGGGAAGAATAGGAGTCCTAACTTACTCATACTATTAATAATAGCTAACACTGAGTAGTTACCATATGCTCATCCTAAGAGATAACATGAATTAATTCATTTAATTTCCCACAGTGAGGACACTGAGGCACAAGGAAGTACCTAACTTTCTAACATTTGTTGCTTCTTACTTCATGGAAAGTCAAAAAGTACAAGAGACACTGTGATGGATCAAGAAAAAAGGAGATTTATATATATTATTTCTAGAAACCATAATGTATGTACCAAAGGCATAATGGCAATGGCACAAAAATGGGTATATAGATGACAATGGTGATTTTTTTAAGTCCATAGAAATTAAATCAGTTTTGTACAGGTTCATGAATAGACAGTCCAATGAGAGGGAAAAGAATATAAATTCCCAAAATATGCACAAATGATGTAAATTAATATACAACACAGGTGATATTTCAGTGAAGAAAAGAGAGGGCTAAGCAACTGGCTATCTATTTAGAAAGAATATAAGAAATAAATTTCAGATGAACTACACATTTACATTTTTAACTGAAATCATATATAGTATACCAAGAAAACATGTAAGATTATACAGATATAATATATGCATATAATTTGGGGAATAGGAAAAGTTTTTTTAAAGGCTTTCACTTAGAAGTGATAATCTATGAGATCAATAAATAAAACTACATATGTATTAAAAATTAGAGCATGGGGGTGGCCCTGGGTGGCTCAGTCGGTTAGGTGTCTGCCTTCGGCTCAGGTCATGATCCCAGGGTCCTGGGGTAGAGCCCCATGTCAGGCTCCCTCCTCAGCATGGTGCCTGCTTCTCCCTCTGCCCCTCCCCCGCCTCATGCTCTCTCAAATAAATGAGTAAAAATCTTTAAAAATAAATAAATAATAAAAATAAAAATTAGAGCATGGGACAAAATAGCATAAGCAAAGTTAACAAACAACAAATAACAAACCTGGGAAGAAAATGGCAACATGAATGATAGTGGGCTTTTTTCTTTCCTTTGCAGGTAAGGAGCTCTTAGAAATTAGTAAGAGGAAGGTCAACAATTCAATCAAAAAACTGACAAAGGACAATACACAAAAAAGAAAATGCAAATCACTTCCAAAGGGAAAACTTACTGAATGATACGCAGTTTGAAATGCAACAAACTATACAGGGATTTAAGAAATTTTGTTTACATTAGATTCCGCAGTTGAACCAACATTAACAACCCTCCTGAGGGCACTTTTAGTGATTTGGCAGGACAAAGAACAAATCAATGGGATGATGAACTAATGGGGCATAAGGAAGTAAAAGTGAAGAATGTAAAGAAGGAAAAGGGAGGGAACTGGACGAGACTGGAGGTCACCGGGTCAAGGGAAGAAACAATCAGCCCAAGAAACATTTCAAGCTATAAAAAAGAGGGGCTGGATTAAGAAAGTCAAGTGGTTAATTGTGAATTTCAAGCTGGACAAGGAAAGAGAAGTGGGAAGAACGTGGAGCCAACACCAAAGGGAAGATGGAGAGACCGAGGGGACCTGAGGTTTTTACAAGGCTTAAATGGAGTGTGGGCATGAAAGAGCTAGGATAGAAGATTTGGTCGGTAACTGGGATTTTAGACTTTGATTTCTAAGATGGATCAAACTCCCACATACAAAATGTGACCCATTTAGTGGGTAACTGAACTGGAGAGGAAGTAGTCATTGGAGTTGAATTTGGGCAAGATTAGTATTTTGGATGGACGATCTATAGCACCTAATATCTATAACACCACTGAGACCTGAGACCCAACAGTGGACATCGTCAGAATGGCCAACAAATGACATAGAGGAAAGAGCTGTTAGCAGGCTTACTGAAGGAATGCTCATAGGAGAGGAGCAGGAGTGAGGACCCTGGGCTTTGCAAGGTCATGATGTCTAGGATGTCAGAGCTGGAAATGAACTGAAGAATTGCAAGTTTCCAGCAATTAACAGGTCTACTTATAATATCTATTTCATAAAGCTGTTGTGACAATCCAATGAGATGACATATGTAAATAGCCTGGTGCAGTGGTGGTCAGCATTATAATTAGCATAATTAGCCTTATTATGTATTCCTGGGAGCAGAGAGGAAATACATATAATTAATCACATCTCACATTTTCATTTGGGAGATGGAATACTGGAAAGCAGACTAAGGGACCTGCTAGGTCATGCCACCATTCTGTGATAGAAATTCTAGATTCTGGAACTGGTTCCTTATTCCCAACACCGAATTAGTTCATTCTGGGGAAGAAGAAAAAAAAAGCTGCATTCTTCAAAGACTTTCTAAATGCATATGGGCAAACAGAAATCTGCTTTCAGTCTCACATGGGCAACAGAAAACATCATAAAACGGGGAGCCTGGGTGGCTCAGATGGTTAAGAGGGGAGTCTGCTTCTCCCTCTCCCTCTGCTTGTGGTCTGTCTCTCCCTCTCTCAAATGAATAAATAAAATCTTTAAAAAAAAAAAGAAAATACAACAAATCCAATGAGTAAAATAAAAAGAGTCCTTGAATAATTTTAGGGGAATATAGTACACTACTACAAGAAAGGAAAATATAGCTCAAAATTGTTTTATTGGCCAGTTTATCACCTTGATGTAAAATACAGTAATGGAAACTTAAGAGCATGCCTTTTGAATTTTAATGAATTTCAATGAAATGTGGTTACAATTTGAAGTTATATAGATAAACAGATTGTTGGAATAAAGGTCTATATACTCATATATGTCCATTAATAAAACTACTTATTATTAATCTGTTAGTTAAGTTTTTGACAAATTGCAATTATGTTTTGTGTGATAGACCTAGTTCATGGTCCCAGTTGTATATGATACAGATAAATGCCAGTTGATAGCTCAACAACAATCATTTATCTTTTAAAGCATAAAACTATTCAACCATGTCTCCATAGAAGACATTTTTCTTTCTTTCTGTTGTTTTTTTTTTAGGATTTTTAATTTATTTTTTGACAGAGAAAGAGACAAGGAGAGAGGGAACACAAGCAGGGGGAGTGGGTGGGGGAGAAGCAGGCTTCCCGTTGAGGCGGGAGCCGGATTCCAGAGTCCTGGGATCATGACCTGAGCAGAAGACAGAAGCTTTTTTTTTTTTTTTAAGATTTTATTTATTTATTTGAGAGAAAGAATGAGAGAGAGAGCACATGAGAGGGGGGAGGGTCAGAGGGAGAGGCAGACTCCCTGCCAAGCAGGGATCCCGATGCGGGACCCGATCCCGGGACTCCAGGATCATGACCTGAGCCGAAGGCAGTCGCTTAACCAACTGAGCCACCCAGGCACCCCAGAAGACAGAAGCTTAATGACTGAGCCACCCAGGTGCCCCAGAAGGCGTTTTTGGTGGAACAAGATCGAGAACTGAGCAAAAGTTGATGCTTCTGATTGAGGGGGTAGAATTTGGCTCCAACCTCCTCCTTTTCCTCAAGGGCTTTTTAAAGATTTTATTTATTTATTTGAGAGAGAGAGCACAAGCGGAGGTGGGGGGTGGTGAGTAGAGGAAGAGAGAGAAGCAGACTCCCCGCTAAGCAGGGAGCCTAACTTGGGGAGTTCCACCCCAGGACCCCAGGATCATGACCTGAGCCAAAGGCAGACGCTTCATCAACTGAGCCACCCAGGCACCCCCTTCAAGCACTTTTTAAAGGAAAGGGACATTAAGAAAATTTTATGTTATTTTTTTCTTTTTAAATCTTATTTTCAGTAAAATTGCCTTTTTCTTGTGGTGTACAGTAGTATGAATTTTAATACATGTATAGATCCATGCATACAAAACAGTTTCTTCACCCCCCAAAATCCCTTGAGTTATCTCTCTCTTTTTTTAAGATTTTATTTATTTATTTATTTGACAGAGAGACACAGTGAGAGAGGGAACACACGCAGGGGGAGTGGGAGAGGGAGAAGCAGGCTTCCCGCGGAGCAGGGAGCCCGATGTCCCAAGACCCTGGGATCATGACCTGAGCTGAAGGCAGAAGCCTAATGACTGAGCCACTCAGGCGCCCCACCTTGAATTATCTCTTAACGTCACTCCTCCCCCTACCCATAATCCCTGTGAATTTCCAATCTGGTTTTCATCTTTGTAGTTTTGCCTTTTGGAGACAGTCATATAAACGAGATCACACAGTATGTAACCTTTTGAGACTAACTTCTTGCACTCAGCATGCTTTTAAGATTCATCCAAGTTGTTATGTGTATCAGGAGTTTGTTACTTTTTACTGCTGACTTACAGATTTACCACACTTAGTTATCTATTCACCCATTGAAGGAACTTTGTGTTGTTTCTAAATGTAGGCAATTACAAATAGAACTATGATAAACATTTGTGTACAGATTTTTGTGTGGATATGTTTTCATTTCTTAAAGCAGTTACCAGGAGTGGAATTTTTGGGTCATGACAGTAAGTTTATGTTTATAAGAAACTATCAGTTTTCCAGAGTGGCTATACCATTTTGCAGTAGTACCTGGTGTTGTCAGTAATTCTTATTTTAGCCACTCAGAAATGTAATGATATCTCATTGATTACTGGAGTTTCCCTACTAGCTAATGATGTTAAACATTTTTTTTTCATGTGCCTTTTGCCATCCATTTTATCTCTATGGCGAAGTATCCACTCATGTCTTTGGTGGATTTTTAATTGAGTGTTTGTTTACTTATTGTCGATTCCTGAGAGTCCTGTATCTGATGTAGATAAAAGTCCTTTATCAATACGTGATTTGCAAATATTTCCTTTCCTCCCAGTCTGCAGCTTATATTTTCATTCTAACAGTGTCTTCTGCAGAGCAAAAAGTTTTTTTTTTTATTGTGACGAAGCTCAATTTATCAACTTTATTTTTTATTTAAGGAGAATACTTTTGGTGCCATAAGTAAGAATTCTTCACTAAATCCAAAGTCTTCTATGTTTTTTTCTAAAAGTCGTACAGCTTTTTTTTTCGTATTTAGGTCTCTGGTATATTTTGAAATAATTTTTGTGTATTGCATACAGTTCTGGTTGAAGTGCTTCTCTCTTTCTCTTTTTTTAACCCATGGATGTCCAATTGTTCCAACACTACTTGTTGAAAGACTATTTTTATTTATTTGTTTGTTTTAAGTAATATCTATGCCCAATGTGGGGCTCGAGCTCATGACTCCGAGATCAAGAGTCACGTGTTCTACCAACTAAGCAAGCCAGGCGCTCCCAAGACTGTTTTTAATACTCTAAGTGGCTTTTGCATATTGTTAAAATTATAAATTATATGTGTGAGTCTATTTCTGGACTCTATTCTGTTCCACTGATCTATGTGTCTATCCCTTCAACAGCGCCACGCTGTCTTGATTATTGCAGCTTCCTAGTGAGTTTTGAAACCAGGTAGTGTGGTTTGTTCAAACAATTTTCAGAAAAAGGTAAAATCATGACTCAAACAGATATAAATGAACACATGGTAAGTATTTTACTTTACTTGCTATTAAGGGAACCGAGCAGATGTTATAAATCATTCAAAGGAAAGGTCAAAAGAGCACACATTTATATGGAGTAAAGGAATACTGAAATGAATTACACATGGAGAAGAAAGGTGTGAGGGAGCACATTTGAACCTCTACCAAATGAAACAAAATGCCTGTCTTACACAGTTATAAAACAGCTCCCGTAGAATCAGAATCTAATTAAGTAGAAAAGTACGTTTATAGACAATGCAGTTTTCCACTGAAGTACAAAAATGTTCTTTCTACAGATTGCTCCAAATTTATTCTTCCTTTATTTTTTTTTAAAGATTTTACTTATTTATTTTAGAGAGAGAATGAGATAGAGAGCATGAGAGGGGAGAGGGTCAGAGGGAGAAGCAGACTCCCCGCCAAGCAGGGAGCCCAATACGGGACCCGATCCCGGGACTCCAGGATCATGACCTGAGCTGAGGGCAGTCGCTTAACCAACTGAGCCACCCAGGCGCCCCTTTAAAAACGTGTTTACCTCTTCTAGTTCCTTGGTTTTTTCATATAAATGTTAGAATCAGCTTGTCTATATCTACCAAAACTCCTGCTTCTCTTTGGATTGGTATTGTATTAAGTCTACAGTTCAATTCGGGGAGGAAATGATATCTTTGCTTTGCTGAGTCTTCTCATTCAAGAATATGGTACATTTTTTCATTAATATGTCTTCTTTGATTTCTTTTATCAGCATTTTGTAGTTTTCAGCATACAGATTCTATACGTTTTGTTAGATCTAGACCAAAGTATTTAATTGTTTGAGATATTGTAAATTGTATTTTTAAATATTTGCTTTCTAGTTTTACATTGCTAGAGTATAATTGATTTTTGATCTTTGACTGTGTGTTGCAACCCTGCTAAACTCATTAATTCCAGGAGCTCTTCAGTAGATAGCTTGAGATTTTCTACTTGCAGAATCATGTTATCTGAGACTCGAAACTGTTTTGGTTTTTTTTCTTTCAATCTATATGTCTTTTTTCTTCTTCTTCTTCTTCTTGCCTCATTGCTCTGGGTTAAAATTTTCAGTACAATGCTGAATTAAGAGTGGTGAGAGCGGACATCCTTAACTTATTCCTGAGTTTGGGAGAAAGCATTTAACCATTAAGTATGATATTAGCTGTAGGTTTTCTTTCTTTCTTTCTTCCTTTTTTTTTTTGTAGATAATCTTTAGCAGGTTGAAGAAATTCCCTTCTAATCCTAGTTTGCTGCAAGTTTTTGTTCAGAATGATCTTCAGATTTTATCAAATGCTTTTCAGTATCAATTCATTGTTGATAAGGTGGGGTACATTGATTGATGTCTGAATGTTGAACCTTCCATCCTGGGATAAACTCCACTTAGTATGATCTATTATTCTTTTTATATATCCCTCAATTCAATTTGGTAATATTTTATTGAACATTTTTACATCCATCTTCATGAGAAATATAGGTTTGTAGTTATTTTTCTTATCTTTTCTTTGTCTACTTTTGGTATCAGAGTAATGCTAGCCTCATAAAATAACCTGGGATATGTTCGCTCTTTTTCTATTTCATGAAGGTTATTGTGTAGAATTGGTGCCATTTCTCCTTTAGATGTTCCTAGAATTTATCTGTGAAACCATCGGGGCTGGGCAATTTCTTTTTGGAAGGCTTTTAACTACAAATTTAATTTCTTTAATAGTTATAGGACAACTCAAGTTATAGATTTTTCTTGGTTGAGCTGAAATTAGTCCATTTACCTAAGGTATTGAATTTGTGTGCATAGAGTTGTTCATAATATTCTCTCTCTTTTTTAAAGATTTCATTTATTTATTTGACAGAGAGAGACACAGCAAGAGAGGGAACACAAGCAGGGGGAGTTGGTGGGGGAGAAGCAGGCCTCCCGTGGAGCAGGGAGCCCGATGCAGGACTTCATCCCAGGACCCTGGGATCATGACCTGAGCCGAAGGCAGATGCTTAATGACTGAGCCACCCAGGCGCCCCCATAATATTCTCTTATTAACCTTTTAATGTTTACAGAGTCTGTACTGATCTCTCCATTTTTAGTCTGATATTGGTAACTTGCATCTTCTCTCTGTTCCTGCTAGAAGTTATTTAATTTTATTGCACTCAGAAACCAGCCTTTAGTTTAATTGATTTTCTCTATTTTCTGTTTTAAATTTTATTAATTTATCATTTCGTCTCATTTTCCTTTGTTATCTTTGCTTTGGGTTTAGTTGCTTTTCTTGTTTCTAGTTTTTTAAGGTAAATATAAGTAATTGATTTGATTATTTTTTCCTTTTCTAATATAAACATTTTAATGCTATAAATTTTCCTCTAAGCACTCCTTTAGCTGCATCCCACAAATTTTGATGTTACATTCATTTTCATTTCATTCAAAATATTTTATAATTTACCCTGAGGCTTCCTTTTTCAGCCATGTATTATTTGGAAGTGTATTGATTAGCTTCAAGTGCTTAGAGATTTTTCTGTTATATTTCTCTTATTGATTTATAGTCTGATGTCATTATGGTTTGAGGATACACTTTGTATACTTTGAATTTTTAAAAATTTGTTAAGGTTTGTTTAAAGATTTGGAATATGGTCTATCTTGGTAAATGTTCCATGTGCACTGAAGAAAATGTTTTCTTCTGTGGTTGGGTGGAATGTTTTTCAAATATCAGTTGGTTGCCAGCTTTGTTCAGTCACTCTATATCCTTGATATTCTATTTAGGTCTATTACTGAGAAAGGAGTGTTGATGTCTACAACTCTAATTATGGGCTTGTCCTTCTCCTTCCAATCCTGTCAGTTTTTGTTTCATGTATTTTGAAACTCTGTTGTTACACACACATCTAGGATTGTTATGACTTCTCGGTTATCTAACCCTTCTTATCACCAGTAATTTTCTTTTCTCTGAAGTCAGGTCTGACAACAATACAGCCACCTCAGCTCTCCTGACTAGGTCTGCCTGGAAAATTTTCTTCCATCCTTTTACTTTAATCTATGTGTATCATTCCATTTGAACTAAGTTTCTTATAGATGGCACTGAGTGGGGTCATGTTCCTTAATCCATTCTGAGAATTTTTTTTAATTGGAACGTTCAGATGATTTACATTAATGTTATTATTGATATATTTAGATTTTGGTTGATTGTACTCCAAATTCTGGTGTTTTTTCCCAATGTGCTATTTGCTTTCCAGAGTCTTCAAGTATTGTCCCATGCATTCTGTCCAGGTTTTGTAGTTATACTCAGTGAAAGACAAGATATAAACTGTGCTTACGCCATCTTATTTATAACTGGAATTCTGGGAATAATTATTTTTAGAGCTCCCCTTAATCTGGGGATTTGAGTCCAAGTTTCTGACTGTCGTGTTAAATTTCCTATCCGATCACAGGATCTCAAATTTGCCATGAACCCAACATACTTACATAAGTATTTTCCTTCAGCAGTTAAAAAACAAAACAAAATTCTCAGGATTTCCTAGGGAAGGCTGCTAGAAATGTACCCCTGCTGACTCAGAAGCTCCCCTTAGGTCAGAGATGCTTGGGGTGAGGACCCACAGTGTTGTAGACCTTTCTAAGACCAAACCAAACAGAATCTCTAGGCTGGCAGATGGTTGATGTCTCAAAATCATGCCATGTAGAGAAGGGTCATTTTTGAAGGTTTTACTGCTTTTTCCTGACATACTGCTTAAGTACGTTACCTATGTCTTTTAACTAGAGAGGACTAAAGACTTCAAAGACTCCACCCACATTCTTTCAAAATCCCTAATCTAAGACAAGTGTCAGTGTCTGTTAGCGCCACCTATAGTATCTTAGATCCTATAGGACTGAGGTTGGGATGTTTCTGTCACTAAAATATTCTTTCTCAGGGCCTCTGAGATGTCTATTTACTGTGAGGAGGTACTTTTAGTGGTACCAGAATACAGAAAGTTCCTATCATTCCAACATTTGTATATATCCTTCATATATACCCTTTGAATGGTCTAATCTTTGTGATTCAAGAAGCTGGGCCAACTCCTTTCCCAAATAGTTGATGCTGCAGAAGACTCAACCGCTAGTTTGTAGGTATAGTCTGCCACCTATTGTCCAAAAAAATGGTATTTGCATGCTTGTTTTCATAGCTTAAAAACATGATTCAAAGTGCAAATTATGTTTCAGTGTTTCTTATGAATGAATGAGACAGCAAATCTGGATTTTTGTAATCCACAATCTAATGATCTGTCTCCTCCATTCTAAACACTATATCTAGCTAAAATTCACCATGTCTATTCCCTTAATATTGGGCCAGAACTTGGGCTTTAATTGGTCTGCAGAAAAAATATTAAGGGAGTGGGTTATAGCAATCAAATTCTGGGGTATTTTATTACCTATGCACAGTTTGATGTTTGATTAAGGTCTCCAGCTGCTTTGGGGGAAAAAAAAACAACTTTTCCTCATCTAGATTTAAATTTTGTGGTCAGAAATGTAGAAGAGGTAGAAAAAACGCAGACCAGACCTTGGCAATTTCATTTCTCTTTTCCTGGAAACGTCTGCCCGCACGTCTTCCCTAGTCTCTCTCCTTGTCAACATTCAGATCACAACTCAAATGCTTCCTAGAGAGCCTTTCCAGACCACCTGGGTAAAGTAGCCACTCTGCCACCCCACCCCCACCCCCATTACTCTGTAGCCCATTACCCTGTTTTTATTTCTTCCCAAGGCTTGTCACCAACTGAAACATTTGATTCATTTATTTTTGAATGTGTTTGTTGTCTTTCTTCCTTCCTCACCTGCACACCCACTAGAGGTAAGGGCCATTTTCTTGTTGAATGCTACAGCCCAAATACTCAGAACAGGATCCAACCCACAGTATTTGATGAAAAAAAACTAATAGATACAATTATTTTGTGATACCAGCCATCTGCTAGCCTAGAGATTCTGTCTGGTTTGGTCCTGGAAAAGTCTACATTTTGAATACTCGCCTCAAGCATGTCCTAACTCTGGAAAACTTAAGTCTACAGCAGTGAGCTGGGAAGGGTTTTATGAGTAGCTCATCCTGAGAGTCCTTCGGAGTTTTTTGGGTTTTCTTAATTGCTGAAGGAAGATACCTATATAAGTATGTTGGATTATGGCAAATTTGAGATTCTGTGATCTGATAGGAACGTTAAAGTGACCATCAGAAACTTGAAATCTGGCCCTCAGCTTTAAGGGGAACTCTAAAAATAATTATCCCCAAGTTCCAATAGTACGTAGATGGATTAAGTGTGCTTCATACATTGTCTCCCACTGAATATAGCCATAGAACCTGGACAGAATGCATGCAATAACTATGTGAAGACTCTGGAAAGTAAATAGCAACAGGCAGATTGCAGGGTGGGGCTTGGGGGGGGCGGGGGACAACACCAGAATTTTGTGTACCATCAATCTAAATCCAAACATATTGTCAAAAACAAGATGACAGGCCCCAAATGGAGTCACTTATACTAAGCCCCATGTCACCAAACTTAGACTTAATTATAGTTTCAGCTCTCCCAGAAATGGAATTTTGAACCAGTCAATCAGGAGTTGCCAGATCAGTACTAGTTAGGTAATCTGCCTGGTAGACCCATCCCCTAAAAGTACCTTTGCAATAACCAACTTACTTTTTTGCCTAGTATAACTTTTATTTTATACAGCTCTTTAGAGCTTCTTTCTATCTGCTAGACTGGATGCTGCCCCTAATTCAAATCATTTTTGCTCAAATAAACTCTTAAAATTTTGAACATGTGTCAGTTTATCTTTTAACAATATCAATAATGACATAAATGTAAACGATCAAAACATACTAATTTAAATGAAGGAACTGTCAGGATGGATTAAACGACATGACCCAACTCTATGCCATCTGTAAGAAGCTCAGTTCAAATGGATACACATGGATCAAAAGTAAAATGATGGAAAAGTTATACATAATCCCAGTAGGGAAACAAATATATATCCCATTTCAAGCAAGTATCACATCATTCATTTGTGCATTCATTCAGCAAATATCTATTGAAAATATACTGGGTTTAAGACATTATGCAGCACAGTTTTTGGTATTACCAGGTAATCTTAAGAGCCATGGTTAAGGGACACCTGGGTGGCTCAGTCGGTTAAGTGTCCAACTCTTGATTTTGGCTCAGGTCATGATCTCAGAGTTGTGAAATCGAGCCCCAGGGCAGGCTCCATGCTCAGTGGGTAGTCGGTTGGGTTTCTCTCTTCCTCTACCTCTGCCCTCTCCCCCCAGGCTCGCACATTCTCTCTCTCACATAAATAAATCTTAAAAAAAAAAAAAATAGAGCCAGGGTCGCCTGGGTGGCTCAGTTGGTTAAGGGTCTGCCTTCAGCTCAGGTCATGATTGCCAGAGTCCTGGGATGGAGCCTGTGTGGGGCTCCCTGCTCAGTGGGGAGTCTACTTCTCCCTCTCCCTCTGCCCCTCTACCCTGCTTGTGCTCTCTCTCTCGTGCTCTCTGTCTCTCTCTCTCAAATAAATAAATAAAATATTTTAAAAAAAGAAAAAGAGCCATAGTTAGGAGGGAATTACATTAGTTAGGCAACTGGGTCAATGTGGGTTAGGTAAAAGTAGCAAACAAACGAAAAACCTGCAACTCAATACTTGAGATAGCTTTTGATCCATGAAGGTAAGGTTTCTACCGTTCACAGAGATTTCCAGGCAAAGTGGTTAAGTGGAAATAAAATGGAGAAAGCAAAATCAATTGGTAGAATTATATCCTTTATTGGGCTGTACACCCTCCTTTACAATAAAAGCGTGTTTATCAAAACTAATGTAGAATATACACTAATCAGTCCACCATTGTCACCTAGATAATAGTATTACAGTTAGGAAGAAAGTCAAGACAAGGTTAGGAATCCTCACTGATGGATTTTCCATTCTGTTTTTTGTAAAACAGATCCTCTTCTTTAATGCAGGGGTTTTGTTTTGCTCTGTGTTATCATTTTACCATTCATCCTTTTCCAGGGATCATCATGTGGTCTGCTGACGAATAATGCACTCTTAAATGTGTCTCTTAAGTTTATGAGTTAGTACGCAGAACATAAATTCATGCTTTAAACTTCATAAATGTCAATATTTGATGAATGAATGCATAAATGAATACGATACTTGTTTGATGTGAGATATTTGTTTGCTCCTTTATTGGAATTTGTAGATTCCAGCAACATTAAGTAGGATACTGCTATAATTTTAGAAAAATAATAGTAGGAAACACTTGGGCACCTGGGTGGCTCAGTTGGTTAAGCGACTGCCTTCGGCTCAGGTCATGATCCTGGAGTCCCGGAATCGAGTCCCACATCGGGCTCCCTACTTGGCGGAGAGTCTGCTTCTCCCTCTGACCCTCCCCCCTCTCATGCTCTCTCTCTCTATCTCATTCTCTCTCTCAAATAAATAAATAAAATCTTTAAAAAAAATAGTAGGAAACACTTTCCAAGTACTTACCACGTGCCATACGCTGCTCTAAGTGCCTCACAAATATTAACTGGTTTATAGTCTCAACAAACATGAAAAAATATTATTACTAGCCCCATTTTTCAAATGGGGAAACTGAGACATAGTGTCATGTTCAAGATTCTCAGCGATGATTCAGACCAAAGGAAGGAATGACCTGGTGAAACAGGGATGAGAAGTCTTTCGACCAAAGAGGTCACACTATCCCGGCTCCAGCCCAAAGTTGAGGAATATGTTGCTTTTTGGCTTTTTGCGTTCCATCCTTTCTTCTTCTGGCTGCAAGCTTGTGACACACTGTATGCCTCTATAATGAAGGATTGTACTATTATTGCCCAATTAAAATTCATTACCTTCAATTGCCCAACTAAAATTCATTCATTGACTACGTCAGTGTGCGCATCCAGCTGCAGAGGGAGCACGTGGGCGCAGGGGCCGCTGGCTTCCTCGAGTGGTGGGTCATCGAGCTGCAGGACTGCCAGGCCAAGTGCAACCTGTTGCCCATGGTCATCTTCAGTGACAAGGTCAGCCGGCCCAGCCTGGGCTTCCTGGCTGGCCGCTAGGTGTCCACCGTGGCTGGTCATCGGCAAGTTCGTGCGCGGCTTCTTCAGTGAGATCTTGCACCCCATCATGTTCGAGGAGCTGTCTTGCGTGGACCTCAACCTCAAGCTCTGCCAGGACATCTTCCTGGTGCGGGAGACGCAGGAGCTGGAGCTCGAGGAGGAGCTTTACGCCAAGCTCAGCTTCCTGTACCACTCGCCCAAAACTATGATCAAGTGGACCGGTGAGAAGGAGTAGGAGCAGGGCTCCTGCACCCATACATGAAGGAGCCGCTCAGCACATTGCTGGGGGCAGACACCCCGGCCCCGGCCGCCATGCCCTGACGCTGCTACCAGAAGGAAGCTGGGGCCCCCTCCTCGGCCCGGCGCAGGGCCCAGCACAGCCGGCACACTGGGCCAGGGCCTCCGGCCTTCCCTTCCCAATGCATACTGTAGGGTTTTCTAATTAAAAATGTTTTTATTTACACAATCAAAAAAAAAGGTTTAATAACTTGCCTAAATTCATCTTTCTTAAAGAGGTAGTAAATGATAGAAATGGGATTCCCACCTATGTAGTCTGGGTCCAAAGTTCATGCTCTAAATTATTACCATGCTGGGCGCCTGGGTGGCTCAGTTGGTTAAGCGTCTGCCTTCAGCTCAGGTCATGATCCCAGGGTACTGGGATCAAGTCCCGCATCGGGCTCCCTGCCCCTTGGGAGCCTGCTTCTCCCTCTGCCTCTCTCTCTCTCTCTCTGTCTCTCATGAATAAATAAATAAATAAAAAGTTAAAAAAAAAGATTTAAATTATTAGCATGCTGTGGTCCAGGAATTTTCAAAATTGCGTGTACATCAGAACCACCTGGAGGCTTGTTGTGACAGATTGTTGGGCCCCACCCACAGGGACTCTAATGCAGTAGATATAGGGTAAGATCCTACAATTTCCCTCTCATTAAGTTCCCAGTTCATTTAAGAAGGAAACAAATTGCACCTGTGGACATTCCCACTCTGGCTGAAGAGGTTCCTGATCCTGACCGGACATTACTCCAACTTCTGATGCAAATTGTGAGAGCCTAGTGAATTTGGGTAAACTAAAGTATATAATTTAGTATTCCCTCTCCCTACTAGTTGATCCTATAAAGGATTTTCTTCTTTGTGGGGATAACAAAGTCAATCCTAGATTCTAGCACTTAGCCCCAGATGAAATGATGTTGTTGGTTGATGACCATTGCAACTTTCTGTTGATTTCTCCCTCATTACCTGCCCCCTCCAATCTTACCTGAGCTATACAATCGCTAGGAAAGGATAATATTCTGAAAAATTATTCTTACAGTTTTATTTTGCTCAACATCAAAAATTTTGAAAATGTAGAAAAAGCGCAATGAAGTTAAAAAACATTTCTTACTGTACCACTACCAAATGTTAACCAATTTTAATGTGTTTGCTTCTAGTCACTTTTCCATTCCTATCTTTTTTTACAATAAAAAACTGGTATACCCTTATTAGAGGATCTCAGCAAATAGTGTTTGAAAAGACACATTGGAAATCAGGTCAAGCTGACTGGGGGCAGCCCCAGGCTGGCCTCAGATCTTTATAAATTACCTCCTTCAGGATACATCTGAGCAAAGAGGCTTGTTCCTAGAAGACACTGATCTAACTCCCATCAACAAAAGCCCAAGTTGCCTTAAAAACACTTTATAAATATCCTCCTTGTTAAGAGGACAAGAATTATGCTGATTTTATCTAATTATGCTTTCAGCCACAAAGAACTTCTTCTGTTCTCAGGGCTCCTATTATAAGCCACTAAACTCTGATCAAAAAGTGAAACAAGGAACATTCAACAGAGACATGCATGTTCCTATTAAGGCAAGTCTAATACCTGGGTTATTTTATTACTTTAAGCATGTAGTCTTATATTACATAATTTAGCTATCTATAGTGACTAAACTAATGGTCAAATTTCCATTTCATTTCATAGCAACAAGTAAAAAGCAGGAATTCTTCTCACCCACTAGTCAAGAAACATGTTCTTCAAAGCTTTTCCACTGTTCTTAGATAGTTACAAAAATTACTTTCAACCTGTCTCGACTTGGACAAACTCTCTAATCTCAGTTTCTTTATCTGTAAAATGTGAATGATAACATTATCTATTTCACAGAATTTGTTGAAGATTAAATGAGTTGAAGCCTGCAACGCACCTATTAAATACCTGGCATGTGGTAAACACAGAAAATAGCAAATAATATCTATTATTAACAAGGATTGCATAAAGTAAGTCTTGATCTGTTTTCAGACAATTTCTGAGAAGCAGTGTTAAAGTTCATAGTCTTGTGATGAGTTCAGTAATGTGTAAAAACATATTAATTGCTACGTTAGTGGAGAAATGTAGTAGGATAGTAAATGGAAGTGCTGTTGTGAGAAGTAAATTAAATGTACATGAAGAAGTATGCTTTGTTAAGGAAATGAAGGCAAGCAGAATCATAGATCACTTTCCCTTTTTAGAGTATTGTCTCTAAGCCTGGGTTCTACACCTTAAAAAGGCCCAGAATAACAAAGAAGGAATGAAGAGATAATATATAATAATTTATGGGTGATGTATATAAATCATATCTATTACACGTGAATAATATGTAAAAATTATACGCAAATAATAGCATTGATTTAAGACATAATTTTTGTCACTTTACCATACAACTGAGTGATTCCACACCGAGGCATTTACCCAAGAAAAAGGAAAACATGTCCAACTAAAGATTTGTACAAGAATGTTCACAGCAGCATTATTCGTATTCACCAAAAGCTGGAAACAATCCAAATGTCCATCAGCTGGTAAAAGAACAAATTGTGGTGTATCCCTACAATGGAATACTTCCAGGAAATAAAAAGGAATTAATTGCTGACACATGCAACGGCATGGGTAAACTTTTTAGGCATGCTAAAGAAGCCAGGCACAAAAGACTATATGTTGTATGATTCTATTTATATGAAATTCTAGAAAAGGCAAATCCACGGAGACAGAAGGCAAATCAGAGTTAGCCTGAGGCTAAAAGTGGGAGCAGGGAATTACTGCAAATGGAAATGAAAAAACTTTTTGGAGTGATTGAAATGTTCCAAAATTGGACTGTGGTGATGGTTGCATAACTGTATGAGTTTACTCAAATACATTGAACTGTGCAATTAAAATGGGTAAGTTTTATTATATGTAAATTATACATTAACAAAGCTGTTAAGAAGCTAGCAGGGAAAAAACACTTTGTGGGTTGGAAAATAAAAACTAATAAAGACCAACAGTATTGGGATTCTTTAGATTGGATCTGACAAGACTGAGACTCAATTAAGTAGTTACTGTCTAATACTGGTCCCCAAAGCATAAAGTACCCAATTTATTACAACGACACATTTAAATGCAGGAGAAAATAAATCCCATATATATGAATTTGTGATAATATCAAATCAAAGTTACCTTTGTTTCAGCTTTTACCTTTGTTTCAGCTCATACCTTTATTTTTTTTAAAGATTTTATTTTATTTATTTGACAGAGAGAGACAGAGAGAGGGAACACAAGCAGGGGAGTGGGAGAGGGTTCCCACTGAGCAGGGAGCCCGACGACGTGGAACTCAATTCCGGGACCCTGGGATCATGACCTGAGCCAAAAACAGACACTTAACAACTGAGCCGCCGAGGCGCCCCTCAGCTTATACCTTTAAACAATGGTAAGAATCCTGAAAAGTAGCAGATAATTCAAATATGCTTAAATGGAAATTAATTTTCTTTTGACAAAGTAAAAGCACTCACTACACCTGAATAGATTGGAAAAATCCAATCAAATGAGACAGTGCAAAGAGTTAACTTACTAAAAGCGTACCTTGTATGGTGCTGTAAACAGTATGAGAACTGCGTTTGTCCATCGCCTGACCATTGACCCAACCTATTTGCTTGCAGGAGGACCAATTTAGACCAAGTTCTTTAAAATTTCATGTGTGTAACTTTTTTTCAAATATAAGAAATAAGAAAGCATATGACAGCATTGTCTGGAATGGCAAGATCCTGGAAAAAAAACTAAATATCCATCAATAAGGGAATAGAATTCTGGTGCAACTTATTGTAGAACAATGTGAAGCTCTCAAAATTATTAAGTTAGATTTCTATGCATTGAGCTAGAAGACTGTGATATGCTGGGGAAAAAGCAAGATTTAGAGGCATGTATTTAGTATCATCCCACTTTTGTAAAAAATAAAACTATATTTGTCCAGATGTATGTAGGTGTTGGTAAAAGTACAGAGAAAAGCTTGGAAGGATAAACACCAACAGGATGTTAATAACCTCAAGTGGAGAAAGGTGGGTGATATATCTCTGTATTGATTTTGTTTTGATACATCTCTGTATTGTTAGACTGGTTACAATGAACAAAATATTAGTTTGCAATTTCAAAAAGTCAAATAAAAGAATTGCTTTTATTTTATTTCATTGCTTTATTCTCAAGATAGCGTCAACCCAGAGAAATGGAGGGGTGGTTGTACTGTTTGAGAAAATGGAAGTGAACATAGGAAAATTGCACTCTGAGGACTCGATTGGTTTTAGTCCCTCCTCCTTCCTCTCCCCACACTCAGCCAAATTCTTCATGTTGATATAGTGGATTTGGAATGAAATAAAACCGCAGAGCTGATTTCTTTCCTAAATGTGGAAGCAAATGATAGCTACACCTGATCTCCTCAATGAACTTGGCTATTGCCGTGTGTAGATCAGCTGGCATGGGTAGACCAGCTGGCATTTGTAGATGATTTACTGCCGAATTTCAATGTCAATTATTGATTTT
Organism: Eumetopias jubatus; assembly: GCF_037043125.1. Classification (NCBI taxonomy): domain Eukaryota; kingdom Metazoa; phylum Chordata; class Mammalia; order Carnivora; family Otariidae; genus Eumetopias; species Eumetopias jubatus. The sequence continues at coordinate 127,453,911 of NW_028274807.1, read as the reverse complement.
TCCTGCTACTACATTCCGTTTTATGTTGGTTTGATAAATTGTTTTTGGTAAACCAATTAGGCATATAAATCTATGCTGGAAGAAATTGATAGGTAATACTTCAAAAATAAGCAAAATGGAAGCATGGCAATCTAATTTTATTCCATAACATAGGGGCTCCACAGTCTCAGTAGAATCTCAGTAATTAGAAATCGGCTTAAACAACATGTGTTTCAACCTATTTTTATTCTTTACCAGCCCTGTCTGTTGAGTTCAGAAACAGTTGCATCCAAAATGAAAGAAATAAGGAAGTAAAAAAATCAAGTAGTCAATTGGAGTTAAAAATTGAAATTTTTTTAAAAAGTATTTTCTTTATAAAGTGAAATGGTTAAAAGTATTAGAACTGAATACTAGCTCTACCTGTATAGGTGATTTGGGACAATTCTTATCTGTAAAATAAGAACTAATAATTCCATTTCTCTCCTAAGGTTCTGAAAAATTAAATAAGATAATGCATGTATAGTGTTATTAGCACAGTGTCTGAAAAGAGTAAGTATTAAATAAACATCAGCTGCTGTTATTATTATTTGGGATTATTCTATGGTTAGGTATAAAACTGAGTCTTAGCAATGCCTATCATGAACTTAATGCTCATGGTTGAACTTACTGATACTTCTCAACCTATATCATGCTCTTTTTTTTTTTAAAGATTTTGTTTATTTATTTGACAGAGACAGAGAAAGAAAGAGCCAGAACACAAGCAGTGGGAGTGGGAGAGGGAGAGCAGGCCTCCCGCCGAGCGGGGAGCCCGTTGTGGGGCTCGATCCCAGGATCCTGGGACCATGACCTGAGCCGAAGGCAGATGCTTAATGACTGAGTCGTTCAGGCGCCCTATCATGCTCTTTTTAAAATGCAGTTGAATATAATCCTTTTTCCTATGGGAGTTTATATTTGTGTTTTCTTTTTTTTACATACATATATATTTTAATATTTTATTTATTTGAGAGAGACAGAGATAGTGACAGAGAGAATGAGCAGGAAGGAGGGGGAGAAACAGACTCCCTGCTGAGCAGGGAGCCCCAATGCAGAGCTCCATCCCGGGACCCTGAGATCATGACCTGAGCCAAAGGCAGACGTTTAACCATCTGAATCACCCAAGCGCCCCTATATCTGCGTTTTCAACATTGATTATTTATATTGAATTCCACAAGATTGCTTTTCTGCTGTTGGAAATTCCTTTGTCTTTAAAATGTTTAGAAGAACTTTCTTGCTTTTGGAGATAGCTAAAAGAAAAAAAAAACACAGTTCACCATCTTCATTTCTGGAGATAAAAACAATAAAATATAGGATATGAGAGATGATCAAGGGATATAGCAAGCGAGTTCAACTTCAAGAAGATTTAGGATAAAACATGACCGGAGGCTGTAGTCATTAAAGGGATAGGACACTTAGATCACAGGATTGAAACTTAAAAGAATATCAGAACTGGGAATGGTTGTTTTCAGGAAATCTTTGTAGACATTACCCATGTGTTCATGTACTTTATTTTTGCGACATACATGGCATATGTAATATATAATAACACATTACATGTGTTAAAATATGTGTACATATTATAAAAATAAAATAACTGTAGAAATATTCTAAGCCACAGGAAGGCTACAATTTATTGCAGAGTGAGAAAGAACTGTACCAAACTGAATAATAAAAAAGTCAAGAGATATTCTTGCACATTTTTTTCTTGCACATTTTTTTGAAATAACCTATGTCCAGTGATGTTCATTCCAGGCTTGTTTGTAAAAGCAAAAGATTGGAAACAACCTAAATGTCCATCGATAGGAGAGAAGTTGAATTATGGTTCATCTGTACAATGGAATAATTTCCAGCCTTCACAAATGAGACAAGCCAAACCAATTTTGAAGATATACTGTTAATCAAAACTGTAAGATATTGAACTGTGGGTGTGGTTTGTTACCACTGTGTCAAAATTAACTATATATACATACATGTATATATACATATACACACATGTCTATCCATTATACATGTATACATCTGTTTATCTATGCGTGTAAGATATTCAGAATCATAGAATGGTTGAATCATGGAACACTACATCACAAACTAATGATGTAATGTATGGTGATTAACATAACAATAAAAATTTTAAAGAAAAAAATAAAATAAAATACTTGCCCCACCTCAAAAAAAAAAAAAAGGAATCATGGAATGGTCCTGATGCTCTCTAGTTCTCATCCTTTTTTTTTTTAAGATTTTTTTTTTAAAGATTTTATTTATTTATTTATTTGAGAGAGAGAGAATGAGAGATAGAGAGGACGAGAGGGAAGAGGGTCACAGGGAGAAGCAGACTCCCTGCTGAGCAGGGAGCCCGATGTGGGACTCGATCCCGGGACTCCAGGATCATGACCTGAGCTGAAGGCAGTCGCTCAACCAACTGAGCCACCCAGGCGCCCTTTTTTTTAAGATTTTATCTATTCATTTTTGCGCGCGCGCGCGCGAGAGAGAGAGAGAGAGAGAGAGAGAAAGAGAGAGAGAGTGCGTGCAGGAGTGGAGGGGAGGGGCAAAGGGAGAAGCAGAGCCCAATGTGGGGCTCGATCCCAGGACCCCAGGATCATGACCTGAGCCAAAGGCAGACGCTTAACTGACTGAGCCACCCAGATGCCCACTAGTTCTCATTCTTGTAACATCCTAGAATAGCTGGGATTAAAAAAAAAAAATACAGAAAAATCGAAATGCTATCAGATTTTTAAGTGACATCTTTTTAAGGAGCTGAGTTTAGCCTTCCTGGTACCTCAATGAAACAAATTATCATTGCAACTGTAGTCCTAATAGTAGGAGCCCCAGTACTGACTGTGTTATTGCTGTGTTCCAGGTACTTTTCCATGCACTATAGATGTGCATAGAAATCTTCACTGTAACTCTATAAGGTGTGTGTTCTTTTTACTCATTTTAAGATGAGGAAACAGAGGCAGAGAGACTGGAGTAACTTGCTTAACTCTCTCCCTCTCGAAAGTGAAGTGTGGACTGTGCTTGTGGTCTTCATTCATCAAGGAGGAGAGATAGCCAGTATCATTCTTTTTTTTTTTAAAGATTTTATTTATTTATGAGAGAGAATGAGATAGAGAGAGCATGAGAGAGGGAAGGGTCAGAGGGAGAAGCAGACTCACTGCTGAGCAGGGAGCCCGATGCGGGACTCGATCCCGGAACTCCAGGATCATGACCTGAGCAGAAGGCAGTCGCTTAACCAACTGAGCCACCCAGGCGCCCAGCCAGTATCATTCTTATCATCAAAGTTCTCGTCTGATTTCAGCAAGACCCCTGCCAAGATGAATTCCTGGGTCACTCTGAACATAGCACTTGAAATGCCTGCCTCACCCTACCTCACACAGCTTTAATGAGCACTGAGAGGTGAACCTGTGTGAGATGGGTTAACATTTTTCTTTAAGAAAAATGACATATATTCTTTTATTGCTAAAACTCTTAAGATAGAACAAGGTTTTTATAATCTCAATACAGGTAACATTCCCATTTACCTAGCTGGTCTTTTCTACAAGAAAAGTCCCTTTGTTCTCTGGATCTCATGTATTTTAGGAAAGCTATTGCTCTTTTTAAATAAGTCTAAGGGGCGCCTGGGTGGCTCAGTCAGTTAAGCAACTGCCTTCGGCTCAGGTCATGATCCCGGGGTCCTGGGATCGAGTCCTGCATCGGGCTCCCTGCTCAGCGGGGAGCCTGCTTCTCCCTCTGCCTCTGCCTCTCTCTTTCTCTATCATGAATAAATAAATAAAAATCTTTAAAAAAATAAAAAAATAAATAATAAATAATTCTAAAAAAACTTCCAATTGAGGAAAATTGCAACAGAAATCTCCACGTGAGGGCACTGGGGACAATAGACAATAAGGAACAACTAATGAAAGAGAAGGAGATGACAAAGGAAACCCTTGACAGCTCCTACTGGCAAGAGTTAAGAAAAAAAATCTATCCAAGCTGAACTGTTTCCCAGGCTTCCACTTCTAATAAGAACAGAGCTGGCTCAGAACAGGCAGAATTCTGAAAATTATGAAATATGCTAATGCTGATACTGTGTCTTTTATGGGAGATTATCAAACCATTTTCCCCAAAGAGAACAAGTTGATGACCTCTATATTCTCCAGAGCAAACCTGTTGTCCAGGATATTGGAGGTTTTACAAGAGCTGGTACAAAAGCAGAGGGAGACTTTGCCCTTTGTTTTGGGGCTCAAACTCCCTCTCCTCTAGAAAACCGGGCTCATGAAATGCACAGCATTGACACTTTAGCCAAACATAGCAAGAAAATGATAGACCCTATAGTGAGAGGGCGTTGCGCCTCGGTGGTGGAAAGCCTTTTCTCAGCAACGTCAGCTCTGAACTGGAAGCCAAAACACTGCTTACGACAGCAGGAAGTTTACAGAGCAGTAAACATCTTTCCTCTCTAAGGAGTCTGGCTTATAAAGAGAATAATTGCATTGAGCAGATAACGTGGACTACAGCGGGAAGTGAAGAGAGTCTGGAGCAGAACAGGGTCAGAAGTGAAGAGCGGGAGAAAAAAACAATCATTGATTTTACTTATTTATTGTTATGGATTTTGTTTTTAAGTCTTTAATACCCGAGAAAGGACCATAGTCTTGGTCTGGCTACCCTAGACTTCCCAACGCCAGAAAAGGGTGGAAAGGGGAGAAAACACCTCCCTTTCTTGCATTAGAAAGAGAAATGTCAGCAAAAGGTATTGGTTTGTTTTCTTTGTTCTTTTTATCAGCAAAGCCAATGTGCTCTGTTGTTTGCTGGCCTAACAGAAATGAAATCAAGGCTTTCACTGAACAGCCTTCTATTCTTCTGCCAAATGCTGAATCAACAGCCCAGCTTCTGCAACAGCTTGCTCTAATGATCCTAGACAGTTTCTGTTCATGCCATGCACTGGGTCACAAAGAGGAAAGAGGGATAACAGAAAGCAGAATGGGACAGAGACAAAATGAGCACTTTGAAGGCTCTTTGGACTGATATCAAACCAGTTCCTCCGAGAGGCGTAACAGGAATTATTTATTAGCTTCCTACTACATATGTTTTGTAGTTATTTCACGTAGCGTGGTAAAAATTAATGTTTTGTGAAATCTCCATCCTTCTCCTTCAACGGAGTACATTGAACTGTTTTCAACAAATCCTCTTGCGATCTTCAGAACTTCTCTGGGAACTTTGTTTTATGGAATCTGAAAACTGTGGTGACACTGCCTGACGGGCAGAATCAAGGTTCCGTGCAAAATGAGATAAGCAGCCTCCAGTGCAGGGGCTTGTTAGGGTCTGGGGTGCTGCAGGATTCCCTCTGGCCCTTGCCCTGTCAGAACTCCAGATCCGGTCTCGCAGTCCCAATTGCTGGAGGGTTGAGTGAGCCCCCAGGGCTATAATTTCACAGGGATGACTTGTAGTAACAGTCTTGGCGTTCTGAGCCAGAGGAAGTTGGGTTTTCTTTTCAGATGCTGAAGACACCACCCCCTCCCGTGTGGTTTGTGGCACCGGATTTGCCATCACCCAGGACCCCTGCCACGGGAAAGATGTTCAAGACCCCAGGCATGAAGGGACAGCAGCAAGGAACGATTTGTTGCCTCTTTCAACGAAAGAGTAGGAAGCTAATAATCTGAAATTGTATAATCAAGTGCCAACTAAGTCGATGCAGATTCTTACAAACAGGGTTAATCAGGGTGCTTTTGTAGTAAATGTTGCCTAAGTAACAGACTATGTGGGAGGCCTCTTCAACTCCATTGATGGCTGAAGGCCTTTTGGTGATTTTTTATCTTAAAGTGCCTTTGAGTGAAGTTGGGGGAGTGATTAAAAAGTGAAGTAAAAAGAAAAAAAAAATACGGCTGGAGAAAGAGAAAAAAAGAGAGGTCAATTAAACATGTTTGAAGAGAAAAATCAGCTTTCCTTGCTCATCCTTTGGGGGGGGTGTCACCACCATTAAGGGCTGTGGTAATACTATTCATCTGCTCGCTTCTTTTTTTTTTTAATAATTCTGCATTTTCCCCCCAAGAAATTCAACATTTATTGAGCAAGGGCAGAGTCCATGCAAGAAATCTTTTATGATTTTTGTCTATGAACTAAGACTCTAACAATTGTACTGAAAGTAACACCTTCTAAAAAGTTCTAAGACTGGCTTCTCGAAAACAAAAAATCATTTTTGAGGTCATGGTGCTTCAAAACACCAAAAGTGCGTTGGCAATGAAAAGAGGGTTAGTAGTTCCATTGAATTACGTTCTTTATAAACATAACAGGTATTTAAATGCAAGGAATAAAAATGTACTATTCATTTCTGAATTCATCTCACTTCTTAAAATATTGGGAGATGGTTCCCAATGTTGAACTAGTCCTCTTCGTTTTCCCAAGACAGCTTTTGCCAAATGGAAGAACAGGTGAATGAGTTAAGGAGTAAAATTAAGGGAAACAAAGAAAAGAACCAACAGTTTACAGGACCTCATTTCTTGATATACCTAATACCAGATAGATGTGGAACTCTGGGTGCAAGTTAACTGATAATATAATAAATTAACTCAAATCCGAAGATACAGCCATTTTACTTTTTTTTCTTAAAGAAAAACATGAAAATGTCCTCCTTAATCCATCAGCTTTGACCCTATGCTGCTTAATTTCAGTTGATTTTGGATTATTTTGCAGTTTCACTTCCCCCTTGTCATTTATTTGATGTCACTAGAAATAGACTATTTGCTTTCCATCTCTTTACTCCTCTTTTTTTTTTAAGATTTTATTTATTTATTTGACGGAGAGAGAGAGAGCAAGCACAAACAGGGGGAGCGGCAGGAGGAGAGGAAGACTGAGAAGCAGACTCCCCACTGAGCAGGGAGCCCGATGTGGGGCGTGATCCCAGGACCCTGGGATCATGACCTGAACAAAAAAGGCAGACTCTTAACTGACTGAGCCACCAACTGATCCACCCAGGTGCCCCCATTTCTGTTACTCCTAATTTAAGCTATAAATGGGCTGGAACTGAGAGATCGGTTGCAGGTGAGGGTAAGTTATATTTTCTGTTATTTAAAATTACAGACACAATGTTTTTTGAGGAGCTAATTTACCTATAGGTCAAATTTTAATAAAAAGATAACACAGTATTATAAAATTGATGTTAAGAATAAGACATCAAAGTATTTCTCCTGTGTTATTTTGAGGAAACACACCATAAACAAAGTGTAGAAGAGTTTTCCTTCATTTAAAAATGTCTAATATAGGGCGCCTGGGTGGCTCAGTTGTTAAGCGTCTGCCTTCGGTCAGGTCATGATCCCAGGGTCCTGGGATCGAGTCCCACATTGGGCTCCCTGCTCGGCGGGAAGCCTGCTTCTCCCTCTCCCACTCCCCCTGCTTGTGTTCCCTCTCTCGCTGTCAAATAAATAAATAAAATCTTTAAAAAATAAATAAATAAAAAATAAAATATAAAAATGTCTAATACACATTTTCAATAGAATTATAAACAGAAGTGACACCTTAACAATCAAGGAAAGAGGAAATCATGGCTAGTAGAGCTCATGAGTTAAATGAAGCTAATTGGTTTAGAGCACAGATTTTGAAATCATCTGGAAAGGCCCTGCAGCTTTTGGTGATAAGATATTGGGAAAGTTGGGGCACCTGGATGGCTCATTCATTAAGCATCTGCCTTCAGCTCAGGTCATGATCCCGGGGTCCTGGGATCGAGCCCTACATCGGGCTCCCTGCTCTGCGGGAAGCCTGCTTCTCCCTCTGCCTGCCGCTCGCCGCCCCCCCCCCCCCCGCCCACTGTACTCTTTCTCTCTGTCAAATAAATAAAATCTTAAAAAAAAAAGATATTGGGAAAGCTAACTACCTTCTCTAATGTCTTGGGTTCCTCATCTATAAAATGGGGATAATAATAGCATTTTCCTTTACAGGATTGTAATGAAAATTAAATCAGATGATGTATTAAAGCTCATAGCACAGTACACAGAGTAACTATTCAATAAACAATAGACATGAGATAGGTTGATATATGATATATTTCCTTGAAAACTGGTCCAAACTTAACTAAAATTGTGGATTAACTGGAGTATCTTTTCCTTAGCCTTTTGAGATAGTATAGAAATCCTTAAAAACAAATTAAGCACTTTTTTTAAAAGATTTATTTATTTATTTGACAGAAAGAGACACAGCAAGAGAGGGAACACAAGCACGGGGAGTGGGAGAGGGAGAAGCAGCCTTCCCGCTGAGCAAGGAGCCCAATGCGGGGCTCGATCCCAGGACCCTGGGACCATGACCCTGGGACCATGACCTGAGCTGAAGGCAGATGCTTAATGACTGAGCCACCCAGGCGCCCCAACAAATTAAGCACTTTTTGGAAGGGGAAGGTGCTAAATAATGATTTAGCACATTTTGCTTGTTTCAGACTTAAGGCACCGTAGAGCCACCATCTATTTGAATTTCTCACTGTATTATTCATTGGGGACATTTTTGCAGAACCTGGGCTTATTCATGTTTTAGAACCAATTTGGTTGTTGACAGAGATTTGGATTTAGACATGAAAACTATTTTGTTTTCATATTTGTAAATAATCTTAAATTGTTCAACATATATCAGTGTAGAGACATCTTTTGGCAAACGTAGTTTTCTAATAGTTACATAGCTTTTCAAGTAATCAATGTTTACACACAGTGGGGGGTGGGGGATGGGTTAGCCTGGTGATGGCTATTAAGGAGGGCACGTTCTGCGTGGAGCACTGGGTGTTATGCACAAACAATGAATCATGGAACACTACATCAAAAATTAATGATGTAATGTATGGTGATTAACATAACAATAAAAATTTAAAAAAATACACACAGACACGTAGGTTAATGAAATCTACATTGGAGAAAATATGTCTTCTAAGACTATATAAAAACAGAATAAGAAGGACATCAAGCTTAGTGATTTGGTGAACTTTTACTTATTTATTTTTATTATTTTTAAAGATTTTATTTGTCAGAGAGAGAGAGAGAGAGAGAGAGAGAGAGAAAACAAGCAGGGGGAGTGGCAGGCAGAGGGAGAAGCAGGCTCCCCACCAAGCAAGGAGCCCAATTCAGGACTGGATCCCAGAACCCCGGGATCATGACTGGAGCTGAAGGTAAACGCTCAACTGACTGAGCCACCCAGGCGTCCCACGATTTGGTGAACTTTTAAAGAGTTCCTTAATCTAAGCTATTCATATGATTTTTTAAAGATTCTGTTATCAGATCATAAATGATACAACTGGCCTATAGAAAAGACTGTATGTGGGCGCCTGGGTGGCTCAGCCGGGTAAGCGGCTGCCTTCGGCTCAGGTCATGATCCCAGGGTCCTGGAATCGAGTCCCGCATCGGGCTCCCTGCTCAGCAGGGAGCCTGCTTCTCCCTCTGCCTCTCTGCCTACTTGTTCTCTCTCTCTCTCTCTGTCAAATAAATAAAATCTTAAAAAAAAAAAGGAAAAGACTGTATGTTGGAAATTCCTTGGTTTAGAAATGTTAATGACCCTCATGAAAAACTTAACCCCTAAACTTCTACCTCGCTGTTAGTACATATATTTTCTCTCTGGTCGAAATTCTCATTTTGTAATTCTCCTAAAACCATCTGTGACTCCATTAGGCATCTTTTCCTCCACCTGCTGATGGTAATAATAATCATGACACAGTTCGTATTCTGGTCCTGGCAGAAAACCTTTAAGTTCCTGGGGCGCCTGGGTGGTTCAGTCGTTAAAGCATCTTCCTTCAGCTCAGGTCATGATCCCAGGGTCCTGGGATCAAGCCCTGCATCGGGCTCCCTGCTCAGCGGGAAGCCTGCTTCTCCCTCTCCCACTCCCCCTGCTTATGTTCCCTCTCTCGCTGTGTCTCTCTCTGTCAAATAAATAAAATCTTAAAATAAAAAAAGAAAGAAAACCTTTAAGTTCCTAAGGATTACTGAGGAAGGACCAGAAGAAGATCTAAACTGTCTGTTGCTCAAAGTGTACCATTTTATCTATAAATAAAAACAGTCATCAAATTACTCTTGGAAAATCCTGGGCTTTGGCACCAGGTGGATATGGATTTAAATTCTAACTCCTGCACTTACTTAAGGGGGTGCTTTGGGCAAGTCCCATAAGCCCTCTGAACCTTGGTGAGTTTCTCATCCATACAAAACAGGTAACAACATGTTGTAACAGATCAGGGCATAGGGTAAACTCTCAGTGCACAGTAACGGCTCCTCCCTTAAAACTCTTCTTTGATCTCTCATGCCTGTCTCCAACTTCAATTTTCAACATAGTAATATAAAGCATCCTATTCTGTGAATATGTATTCACAGGTTTTTAAAATAAATAAATAAATAAATAAGCAAACAAATAAATAAATAAAAACCTCCCCAACTCAGAGCTGGGTTTAGATCATTAGAAGTCCTCAATTCTACACCCATGAAATAAGTGAAGGGAATTCAACATAATTTTGATTTTTCCCATGATTATTATTTTGGTGCTTTTTATAAAACATTTACTAGCAAATCCTTTTAAGTTTCTTTTATCTTGGGAGTCCTTGCTTTGCTGGTGTCCTAAGCACTTTCTTAAACTGCCGACTGTGTAATCCAGCACTGCCCCCAAATGTTGCATTATTTGCTTCTAGAATTACAGAGAAAGAGAACAAAAGGTATATAAGGAAGAGAGAAAGTTAACACTTGCGGAACATGAATGGTGCTTAGTAAATGCTCCATAAAAGTTAGTTTTCTTTTGCCCTTTTTTGGTTTTTAAAATTTAGACAGTATTGGGCGCCTGGGTGGCTCAGTTGGTTAAGCGACTGCCTTCAGCTCAGGTCGTGATCCTGGAGTCCCGGGATCGAGTCCCACGTCGGGCTCCCTGCTCAGCAGGGAGTCTGCTTCTCCCTCTGACCCTCTTCCCTCTCGTGCTCTCTATCTCTCATTCTCTCTCTCTCAAATAAATAAATAAAATCTTAAAAATAAAATAAAATAAAATAAAATTTAGACGGTATTGGGGCGCCTAGGTGGCTCAGTCCTTTGAGGGTCAGCCTTTGGCTCAGGTCATGATACCAGGGTCCTGGGATGTAGCCCCATGTGGATTCAGCAGGGAGCCTGCTTCTCTCTCTCCCTCTGCCCCTCCCCCTGCTTGTGTGCTCTCTCTCTCTCTCAAATAAATATTAAAAAATAAAACTAAAATTTAGGTAGTATTAATTTACTCCCTATTATGAAAGATAAAGGACTTGGCACATTTAAACTATCTCCCTCTCCTCCCTTACTCCATTTTTAAGTTTATGATTTTTATTCTTCTATTATGTACATTTATAATATTAAATAATGTTGGTCCAACATTATTAGTGTGTCTTGACTCTTAATCCTCAAAACAACTGGAGTTGATATGTATATTGCCTTCCTTTCATTGATAAGGAAATTGAGGTTCAAAGTTAAGTAGCTAATAAGTAGTAGAATTGGGATTTCAAAATTTACAAGATGAAGAAAAGACACGGGAAAAATGTATCTCCCCAAGTAAGTAAATGCAGTGTCCAAAGATAATTATAAACGGGAAAACAGTGGGGCCTTACTTGTGACTAACCCATTGTTTCTAGTACAGTAGGCTGCTTTCTACTCTCAAAGGTTTGTCTTACAGGCAGATCTGTAATAGATCGACTTCAGCTGTACCATTTTTTTAAAATTGGGTGGCAGCAATGACTAGTATATGTGAGTTACTTTTTTTATTAAAGATTTTATTTATTTATTTGAGAGAGTGAGACTGAGAGAGAGAGAGAGAGCACATGAGAGGGGGAAGGGTCAGAGGGAGAAGCAGACTCCCTGCTGAGCAGGGAGCCTGATGTGGGACTCGATCCCGGGACTCCAGGATCATGACCTGAGCCGAAGGCAGTCGCTTAACCAACTGAGCCACCCAGGTGCCCTATGTGAGTTACTTTTATATTAGTAAGGTTTTTTTTAATTGTCTTTATTAGTAGGTACCTTTTATTTTGCTTTACATTCGTTTACTATTTTGAGAACCAGTAGCTGAGCTTGAAATACTACTTCCTATATTAGTTTTATTTTCCCTTATGCTGAGTGGCTGCCACCTCATTTACTGCTGCTCAGAAGGAAAAAAAAAGTCATATTTTTCTTTGCAAAATTAGGTTTCACATAGAAATGGCAGTCATATCATCTTCATATGCACAAAGTCAGCAAGAATTTAATTGCGTAATTACGTTTTATGTTCTTAGATGAACATAATATGAACAAGTCATTACCCAATATCAACAGATAGACATTTTTTCCTTGTAGTTGAGATGAATTTTGATGAAATCAATGGGAAGTAGAAGCTTTTATTGCACCTAATTAACTTTAGAGGATGTTTTCTCACCTTGATTTCTGTGTGAATGGGCCATTGGCATTCTAAGAACTTCATGATCAAATTTTGGCTCATTACTCAAATGTTCTATTGCACAAACACTGCATGCATCTAGCTCTTTTTGTGTCGTACATTGATGTACGACTTTAGCAAGGCGACTCTGTGTTCGCTTGTAAGAAATAAAATAATGACGCATTTTTGGCATGAAATGTTTTATGATTTTTCATGATGAGTGTTCAGATACAGTTGTTGAGAAATTGAACCTCCCCTGTTTTGTGAATAACAGTTTAAATGCCTGTTTATCTTGTCTTGGTTAGAGGGAGGAACCTCAAACACAAGGATTATATAAACCAGCTGGAGATCCTGAGATTAACTATAGTGAGAAAATCAGCAGGTACCAAGCGCTTGGTAAACAGGTGCTCCACAAAGTAATTTTAACTCTACCGTCTCTCAAAATACCAATATCCCTAGTTTACGGATGAGGGAACTGAGGCTTAAAGAGGATCAAGAACTTGCCTATGATCTTTTACTACCTTATATTTCCTTGAAGGGCTGATGACTAAAAATATCTGACTATAATAATTTCATAGCAGATTGGAAATATTGTTCACTTCAAAACCCTTTATGGAAAAACATATAGAAGCATCTAGATTTTTCTCAAATATGGTAATACTGGAAGTGTTTGCATTGACTAGTAAGAACATTTGAATTAGAAAATCCTCAGCAATGTGTATTATTACCAAAAAAAAGAGAAAAAAAAGTCTTTGGGATTAAATTTAATAAAAAACACAGGCCTTTTCCTTAATCAATTAATATTTCAATAATGGTTTCAAAGTGTTAAACGACAGACCGGGTATTTCATTTTCCCTCTTGATCCAACCCTGAAAATATGGTTAGAACTGAATAATTTTCTGTAATTAAATGAAAGCATGTTTTTCTTAATTTAAGTTCAAAATCCTTTATATAACTTAATTATCCTTTAATTTATATTTTTTAAAAATTTTATTTATTTATTTGACAGAGAGAGAGATGGCGAGAGAGGGAACACAAGCAGGGGGAGTGGGAGAGGGAGAAGCAGGCTTCCCACTGAACAGGGCCCCGCTCTCCCCTGCCCATCACAACCCGAGCCAAAGGCAGCCGCTTTAACGACTGAGCCACCCAGGCACCCCTAATTATCCATTTAAAAAGACATTTTCATTCATATTAATTGATGTAGTTTTTGAATGTTGGTGATGTCCGGAGCTGACGACCAAGAAAGAATTCTTGAGACGTCTTTGGTGCAAAATGGTGGTTTTATTTAAAGCACGGGAACAGGACCCGTGGGCAGAAAGAGGTGCTGCCCCGGGATTGTGAGGAGCAACTGATTATATACTTTGGGGTTGGGGAAGTAAAGATAAAGGAAGTTTCAAAAGGATTTTCATATGCTAAAGAAAACTCCTGGGATACCAGAGGCCTTGCAAAACCAAGGTTATTTTTCCCTCTAACAAGACATTAAAAGACATTAAGACGGTTGGGAGCTTCCTGGAAGAACATTATACTCTGCCTGCCTCAAGTATTTGTCAATGGGCTGCAGGTTTTAAGGACATTTAATTTCATCTACATTTCCTTCTGCCTTTGTTTCCCACATCATTAATAATAAAATTAGAGTTCATGGGGTAGGATTAAGTGAGCAGGGGAAACCAGGCTAAGATTTATTATTTTTTTAATTGTGGGAACTATGTATGTACACAAGCATATGTATATGCACCAAGGAATCCTTGTGTCATCATCATTTGTCACATGTTGGCAAAAATTTCAAGTCTATATAATTATTTTTTTTTAAAGATTTTATTTATTTATTTGACAGAGACATAGCGAGAGAGGAAACACAAGCAGGGGGAGTGAGAGAGGGAGAAGCAGGCTTCCCGCCGAGCAGGGAGCCTGATGCGGGGCTTGATCCCAGGACCCTGGGATCATGACCTGAGCCAAAGGCAGATGCCTAAGGACTGAGCCACCCAGGCGCCCCTCAAGTCTATATAGTTATTAGAATAGTATAGAGGAACACAAAAAACTGTATGTGGTGAAATAAACCTTGAGAAAAACCGACAAACAAAAAAACAACCACATAAAAAATTAAAATTAAGTCCAGTAGGAGATGACTCTGTGGGAGCTTCAAGCTTGCCAACTCAACTGGAAAGTATTTTCTGACTGTGTTTGCACACAGCACTGTCCAAGAGAAATATAATAGGAGCCACCTATAACATTTTATATTTTCTAGTAGCTACATTTTTTTAAAAACAAGTGAAATTAAATTTAATAATGTATTATTTTTAAGATTTATTTATTTGAGAGAGAGAGGGAGAGAGAGCACAAGCACACCAAGTGAGCACAGGGAGGGGCAGAGAGAGAGGGAGAGAGAAACTCCAGCAGATTCCTTGCTGAGCTCAGAGCCCAACCCTAGGCTCCTTCTAACAACCCTGAGATCATGACCTGAGACAAAACCAAGAGTGGGATGCTTAACCAACTGTGCCACCCAGGCGCCTCTTTAATACTTTATTTTATTTAACCAAATATATATCCAAAATATTATTTCATCATGTTATTAATACATAAATTATTAATGCAATATTTTACTATTCTTCCTATTAAATGTGGTGTGTATTTTAGCTTTATTTCAAGTATTCAGGAGTTACATGGGGTAAGTGGCTACTGTACTGGAAACAGTTCCAATTTTGCTGAATTACATAGAGTTCATAGGGATTTATTTTGGATCTGGACATTGATTTCATTAGGAAGAGCAATTTAACAGCAATAGGGAGTGTGATAAACAGGTGCTTGACCATCTTGTGGGTTCCCTAAAATCTAAGACTTCTCCTGACTTGTAAACTAACTTATGCTACTGATGAAAGCTAATGATATCTAGGGTTCTAGAGGGGAGGGCGTGGGGGGATGGGTTAGCCTGGTGATGGGTATTAAAGAGGGCACATATTGAATGGAGCATTGGGTGTTATACGCAAACAATGAATCATGGAACACTACACCAAAAACTAATGATGTAATGTATGGTGATTAACATAACATAATAAAAAAATAAAAAGCTGAGAAATACTGTCAGTATATGTCACACAATTTAGAAGGGTATCTTCTGTGTTCTCCTTTCCTAACTAAATTTGATTTGTGCACACTATGAAAGTGTCAGGAAAGCTAATGCAAATTTAAATTTTGAGTAAAAAGACAAATCCAGAGAGAGAAGTCTGAGGGGCCTGCCTTGTATTTGTCACTCTTTTTAAAAAAGAGTGAGTATGTGTGTTGGGGGTGGGGGTGGGTACTGATTTAAGTAAGAATAGAGAAAGAAGGGACAAGTCCTCTTATCCTTCCTGACTCTTGCATTTAGTTCTAGTGTCTTAAGAATGACACTGACAAATTTGTACAAATCAAATTAAGAGCAACCAAGGCAATTGTGAAAAGGCTAGAAACCACATCCTGTGAGCAACAGCTGAAAGCATGAGGGATATGGCTTCGGAAGATGGGAAGCTGTGGCTGGGGTAGTCAGTGATAAGCAGAGGAGAGAGAGAGAGAGAGAGGTGATTAGCTGTGTTGGCAAATACTTAAAGGGATGTCACAAAGAGGAAAAACAAAAGAACTAAAATGCTCATGAAAGAGAGGTCAAGTTGGCTGAATCCAAAGATGGTTTCTAAAAATGAAGATAGGGGCGCCTGCGTGGCTCAGTCGTTAGGCGTCTGCCTTCGGCTCGGGTCGTGGTCCCAGGGTCCTGGGATGAGCCCCGCGTCGGGCTCCCTGCTCAGCGGGAAGCCTGCTTCTCCCTCTCCCACTCCCCCTGCTTGTGTTCCCTCTCTCACTGTCTCTCTCTGTCAAAGAAATAAATAAAATCTTAAAAAAATAATAAAAATGAAGATAAATGTCTTGGGAGGCAGGCAATTTTCCCCTACAGGGGATGGGGGCATTTCATAATGCTGAAGTCTCCTCCCAACTCTGAGAACCGATCTTATCTGTCCCAAATATAGAACAGAAAGGCAGTGTGGAGGTTTACTACTTCACTGGCCGCCGTGTTCCAAGTCCTGTGACTAAATCTCTGCTTAACCTTTAGGAGTTAGGTCACCTCCGGCAAGTGTCTTGGACTCTCTGGGTTTGCTTCCTCAAAAATAATACACTCCATACAGACTTCTGGAAATATTGGAAGGCTTTGCAACCTATAAAATCCCGCATAAACACAAGTTTTTGTTTCCATAGGATAAGGCAAGAAGGCCCCCTTAACTCAGCCCTCCGGTTTCTTTTTTCTTCTCCTCCCCTTCTACTCTGTTTAAGGTTCTGTCCACACCCAGCTAATTCCTGGCACCACCCCTAAGATTCGCCTTATCTTACTGCTGCAGTACAGGAAAGACTACTACTCTAAGGCTAAATGCAGTCTTTTTCTGTCCCAAGGTAGGGCAAAGGGTCAATAGAGTCAAGAAGCAAAGTGTAAAAACCACTGTCTACATTTTTCATCCTGCAACTACCATCTCTAAAAACAAGTCAACCGATGAAAGGGACTCTGAGAAATTAGTTTCAGCATGGCTCTGCAGAATATTAAACCCCTTATCAGACACCTTTAACCCTCATAAAATAATGTGTCCATGCAATTCACCCCCATCCGTTTTTTTGAACTTTGCAGCAGAATCATTCATTTTTGAACTGTGGTCTTTAGAATTCAGGTCTGGGAGAGGAGACTGTAAGAACTTCCTAAACTTGCTCACAGGTAACACACAATGTCCCCTCTTTTCTCTAACCTGACGCCCCACCTCCAGCTCCTTTGTTGAACACACAAATTAAGAGCAACTGAACACGGGAGATGGTCCTGAGGGTACATACTATGGAGTCAGACTGTTAGGGTTCAAACACCAAGTCCATTACTGTGGGGAAGTGCCTTAATTTATCCGCAAAACGAGGATAATTCCTACTTCAGAGTTGAGGTTTAACTAATGCAAATAAAACACTTGGCACGTGATCAGCAGACAATAAATGGAGGTGTCAGTATTATCTTCCTGACAAGCCGTAGCCACCTCCCAAGCTTTAATCTTGGCGACCTCCCAGACCAACTAAAATTTATTTATGTATTTATTTATTTAATTTTTTTAGACCAACTAAAATTTAAACCCTCAACTGTCATTCTGGAAGTCTTAATAGCGGTGAACCTGCTGGCTCGCAATCCAGCCAAACCGGGTAGCAGGCTGAGCCTTCGGATTGCCTCGCGGATATTCCACAGCATTTGAAGTCTGGGGCGAAGCTGGGGAAAGGCTTTAAAAGAAGACTTCAGGGGATTAATAGTGTAAAGGGCTGGGACGCACCACAGTCGCCCGCAGGACTCAGGGCCACACGCCGAGGGGCGTGACCTTAGGAGAGAACAAGCCGGAGGGCGTGGCTCCACCCGCGAGCGCGCGCGCGCTCCAGGGCGGGTCCTCCTTGGCACTGCGTGGACTCCGGCTCCTACAGCTGGCCCCGTCACTCGGCGCATGTGTAAATTCTGCGGGACGGGCGGGCCGGTAGAACGCGGAATTTCTGCGAAAGGGGGCGAATGGGACGGAGAGAGCCGAGAAATGCATGCGGGGGTGAGGCGGGACAGAAAGCGGAAGAATTGAAATCAGCTGACCGGGTCTCGTGACAGCCTGGGCGGTGGCGACGCAGGCGTATTGGAGCGCGGTTGCTGAAAGCCTGAGCGAAGATGGCGGCCTCCAGAGTGAGCCTCTGAGAGGCAGAGGGAGGAGGCGGAGGGGGCGGGGAAGCCGGGCCGCCGCGGCACCAGGAACCCGCGGCAGCGGAGCTACAGGGCCCCGAAGGGGGAAAGGGGAAGTGGTTGGGGGGGAGGCCGGAGGGCGCCTCATCTCACTCCGGACGCAGAGCCGGCGGCGGGAGGAGCTCGGGCTGGAGCCTCTCCAGCCTCCCGCGAAGGTAAACCACTCCGGGCACCGGCCTCTGGGGCTCTGCCTTATCCCCTCCCCACGCCCCGGGGACTTGGGGCGCCAAGGACAGGAGAAAAAAGGGGTGGTGTCTTGGCCGTCGCAGCCTCCAGCTGCTAAGGGAAAGCAGATTACCCTCCCCCAAGGCTGCTGGTCTGGTTTCTCCCGTCGGATCCCCCCCGGCTCCAGGTGACATTATCCCTGGGCGCTGCCTTGTTCAGCCCCACCCCTCTTTTTTGGATCGTTTTCCCGTTTTCTACCTACCATGGTCCCCAGATCCCGTCTGTACATCTTTACCCCACACACCCCTTACTCCCCTCTGGGCTCCGCCCTCAGGATTCCCTTCCAGCTTCCTACTCTGAACACAGTTTGTGTTGGTTGCCGGCAACTCCTGTTTCCTGGGGTCCGCGACCTTCCTTCCCCCCACGTCCGGTTTAGACTTTGACTTTCTTTGCTTTGTTTCGTTTCGTTTGGAGGTGGGGAGCACCCGCGTCGTTTCTTCTCCAGGCTCTCCCTTTTCCAAAATCAAGTTTACCCCCAGGTTTTTCCTTTCCTGCAGCGGAGCTTATTTTCAGTGGCCTTTCCTTCACTGCTGTGATTTTGCCTCTGAATGTGGCCTTTGGAATGGGTGAAGTAGGACTCAGACGCTCAGTGAAGTGGCGGTTAAACGCAGATTTGACTTATTAGACTTAAGAATGAGTGCCTTCCGTTAAACTCTCTTATTGTAGGGTGTTCAGTTACCTACTCTTGTCTTGAGATTGTTTTATCAGTTGATGTTTTCAGATTGTTTATCAGTTTTTTTTTGAGGGGGGGTTAAAAAATCTCCCCCTAATGAGGCTATGGTCTCCCAAAGTAATGAGTTCCCTTCTCTGCTTTTCCCTTTTACCCTACTGTGATTTCTTCTAATCAGGAGGGCCTAGGCCTGATGCTTTTACCTCCTCTGTGAAGGACTTTATCCTGTTGGGTTATTTTGAGCCTCTTGGAGTGTAATGTCTTCGCGAAAAAAATTTCAGAATATTTCTTCAGGCTCTGCCCCAGTGACTGTCTTTCTTGCTGTATTCTCTTTTTTACTTTATGGATCTGATAGATTTCTAGGTTTGAAAGTACCGTCTGTTGAGTTTGAGGAAATTACAGTGGTCGGGTTTTGTAGTATATTACCAGTATTCTGAGAGTCTATGGAAATATGAAATAGGATTTGCCCTAAAAAGTTAAAAAAAAAAAGGGAAATTTCAAAAACTCGTCAGAAACTCGCTGTCCGAAAAAGACTTGATTCACATTTCTTTGGTTTCTGGAAAGTGCTATATTGTTTGACTGAATTTGGCATATAACCTAAAACTTTGTTAACATATTAAATGTAACATGAAACAGTGTTTAAGCACCTATAGCTCAAACTTGGCTTTTGCTGTTAATATCACAATGGGGCATAAGTCCTGTTTAGAAAATGTTACACTGTATTCCCAGTTTGAGAACAGGAAGTAGAACATACTAAGGGAGGAAAAGAATAGTCAGGGGGTTATTAAGAGAGGAATGTCAGGAACCTTAAGTCTATAGTCCAGTTCATGGAAAATACCACCATTTGTATTCCACTGGGAGGCAATGGATGTTCCTCTTTTTCTAAAGTGACAGTAGTAAATAGGCTAAACCAAATGAACGTTATCAGTGCAAAAGTTATGGAACCATGGAAAACAGGAGTTATTTGTAAGAATTTAGCTTTATCCACAAATAAATAGACGGTAGTTGCTGAGGTGGACTATAACAATGCTGGCTTTATTAAATTTGTAAAAAAGGTTGATAGTGGAAACTGGTTCTCAATAGATACTAAATTACAGTTGAAATAAAAAGGATCTGTTTTAACTCATTTGGCTCTGTTCCTTAACTAGGTCTGTTTACACAGCTGATTTTCATTGCACTTACCTTTCCCCTGCTTCTCTGAGGTACTTAAAACTAGTAAAATAGAAGCAAGGCTGTGCAGGTAAACTATAGCAAAGATTTGGTTGCTAATAGTTTCAGGCCAAATGTTGACTGTAATATTTAGCAGTGGTTAAAGGGGAGTTGTTTTGAAAGAAATCCTTTAAGTCAGTGTTTCTCAACTTCATTAAACCCAAGAAAGACTCCCTTTTTATTCCTAACAATTTGTAACACCCGCTCGATTATCTGGAGATAGTTTTTAAATAATATAATCACCTTCTGGCTTTGGTCCTGGGACAAAAAGAAGCTTTGCTCTCACTGTTGCACCAAAAAAAAATGGGACTCACTTTAAATTCTTGACTTTTTTTTTTTTGAGAACTGTTAAAGAACTGAGGTCACCGAGCAAACCATTGGCCAATCTTTTAAGGTGAGAGGGTACATGAATTCAGTGTCACCTTCATTGGACACAACTGGACACTGGTAAGAAGAGTTCAGCTAGAATAGCTGACAAGTTGATGAAGGCTGAGTGCACCTTCTTCCAAGCTCTTTCTCTACAAACTCGCTAGGCACTGTTAGAAAAGATTGGAAAGAACCCTGGGGAGTGTCTGTTGTGGTGCTGACCTAGGAGAGGGGAAAAGCAGCAGAGCTTTTAGGAGGGGCACAAAACTGATTCTTTCTCTGTCTCTTTTATGGAACAATAACCTTAATCTGTGAAGGGAAGGGCATCTCTGCTGGCCCCTTGGTTAGCATTCACTGAGCTGGGGCAATGCAAGAAAAGGGGAACGAATCTCCTCTGGGAGGGGCACTGAGCTTAAAACTGCAGCCAGGAGGAGCAAGAAGATCACACCCCTGAGATCCAGGGGTATAGTGTATGCCTAAGACTGAACCTTAATCAGAACTACAAAGATTCTATCTCGATCCCCCTGCCACTCTTAAGAAGTTTTGAGTAACAAGTGAATGCAGAATATTACCAGGAACAATATCATGCAAAGAGGCACAGCACAAAGAATCCGATAGACATTGCTGTAGTAAACCATCCCCCACCATAGGCACCAGCTATTCTGGAGATTTTTGAAGCCTGTGATACACTGAGAATAACCATAGCAACGGCAAATTATAAATCCAGCCCAACTCCTAAACAGATTAACACAAACCCTGCACTAAAGACCTAGCAAAGAAAAGATGTGTCCATTTCTAGTCACAAAAATTATTTGCCTCAATCTCTACTCTTCTATATGTGTCCAGCTTTCAAACAAAATTTATAAGGCATACAAAAAGGCCAAAGGAAAATTCTGTAGAGAAAGCAATCAGAAGTACACTTAGATTAACATAAATGTTGTTATCTGCTAGGGAATTTAAAATGACTATAATATGTTAAAGGTTGAGGAGAAGAGTGGATAACATGCAAGATCAGATGGGTAATTTTAGCTGATAGAAACTATAAGAAAGAATCAAAAATGCTAGAGGTATGACACAGTAAAGAAATGAAGAATGCTTTTGGGCTTATCAGAATTGACATAGCCAAGGAAAGAATCAGTGAAATTATAATTGGTAGAAGAAATTTACCCAGCTGAGACACAAAAAAGTTAAAACACCCTAGAGCTTGGGGATAGTACTAAACATTTTAATATATAAATGATTAGAATCCCAGACGAAGAACAGAGTAGAAGAAATATTAAAATGTTGAGGAAATAATAGAAAAATTTCCAAAATTAATGTCAGACATCAAACCACAGATCCAGAAGCTTAGAGAGCACCAAGCAAGATAAATACCGCCCCCCCCCCCCCGCAAACTCAAAACACACCTTGACATCATATTTAAACTGAGGAGGTAAGTAAACAAAGGACAGAGAAAATCCTGAAGGTAGCCAAAGAAAAGAGAAGCCTATACAGAGGAAAAAGAGTTAAAGCAGAGAAACCATGCAAACAAGACAGTCGAGTGACAGCTTTAAAGTACCAAAAGAAAAAAACAGCAAAAATATTTTTCAGAAATGAAGACAAAATACAGACACTGTTAAAAGCCGGGAGGCTCAAAAATATAATCTCTCCATTTACATGATAGGTACATTCCTAGAAAATTATGTGCGTATTAAACTCTGCAAAATGTACTTTGTGATTTATATTTAATACAGAATTAAAATTGGGATCAGTTATAAATAGGTTTTTACCTATCTTAATGCCCAATTGGATATTTGAAAGTCAGTTGAGGGTAGTTCTCAACCTGTGGGACTGTCTTGTACATTGAGGGTTATCTAGCCCCATCCACTAAATCATAATACAGTAGTCACCCCTTATTCACTTTTCATAGTTTCTTTTACTTGAGGTCAGTAGCAGTCCAGAATCAGATGATCCTCAAAAAAAAAAAAAGTTCAGTAGTCGCCTAATGCTGTATCACAGTGCCTGTGCTATTTACCTCATATAATCTCATCACATAGGCATTTTATCTCAAATCAAAAGAAGGCTGAGTGTAGTGCAGTAAATTTTGAGAGAGATCACATTCACATAACATTGCAGTATATTTTTATAATTGTTCTTATTGTTAATATGTCAGTGTACCTAATTTATAAATTAAACATAGGTATGTACATACAGGGAAAGAATCTATATGGGATTTGGTACTATGTGGTTTTAGACATCCACTGGGGGTCTTAGAACACATTTCCTGTGGATAGAGGGGACTACTTTAGTGTTTCTCTCTTTTTTTATTGCCTTAAGATTTTCTTTATTAGAGAGCATGAGCGGAGGGGAGAGGCAGAGAGAGAGGGAGAGTCCTCACTGAGCAGTGACCCTAATATGGGGCTCGATTCCAGGACCCAGGGTCCAGGACCTGAGCTGAAGGCAGACCCATAACGGACTGAGCCACTGGGAGCCCCTACTTCAGTGTTTTAATCATAGTGTCTTTAAAATTGTAGTCAGTGGTTTTCAAACACATTTTTCTGCTTCAGCAGTTTTCACATGCTCAGCACATGCCAATCAGTAACATCTCTTGAAGTATGGAGTGATTTCTAATTGTGGGAACTCCTTTGAGAATCACTGATTTGGGAATATTTTTGTAGTAACTTAAACCAACATGGTAGTGATCATCTTTTTTTTTTTAAGATTTTATTTATTTGACAGAGAGGCAGTGAGAGAGGGAACACAAGCAGGGGGAGTGGGAGAGGGAGAGGCAGGCCTCCTGCTGAGCAGGGAGCCTGATGCGGGGCTCGATCCCAGGACCCTGAGATCATGACCTGAGCCGAAGGCAGATGCTTAACAACTGAGCCACCCAGGCACCCACGGTTGTGATCATCTTACCAACTTAAACTTAAGTGTTGTTCAGTAAAATACTAATTTTATCAATAAAGAGAAACAATTTGCTAGTAGTTCTTTTAACAGGCTCTTTATTCAATAGCCTGCATATTTGAGTTTTACTTGCACTTTTATGGACTGCTTATGGAGAATAGTGATCTCTAAAACAAAGTTGGGCGCCTGGGTGGCTCAGTCAGTTAAGCGGCTGCCTTTGGCTCAGGTCATGCCTCAGGGTCCTGGGATTGAGTCCTGCATCAGGCTCCTTGCTTAGCAGGGAGTGTTGCTTCTCCCTCTGCCTCTCCCTCCCCCCCGCTCATGTGTGCGTGCATGTGCGTGTGCACTCTCTCTCAAATCTTAAAAAAACAACGAAGTCTACATTCAATGGGATTTTATTGTTGCAGCATTCTAAGTTGCCCTTAGAAGTAGACCAGACTGCCTAAGTGGTGGTCACATTTTTAGTGCATGGCCATTGGTGATACCTCTGTGAAGTTGATGAGTAAAAATTTGATCTGTGATGAACAGATCAAAAACAAAACCCCAAAGCAATCTAAAATAATTACTTAAATGTTTTAATTTTGTCAAGTATAGTTGCCAGAACATGAAGGATTGATAAGGTTATGAATATAGATTTCCCTTAATATTTCATAAATCCTGTGCTAATTATAGTAAAATTTAAATTCTTATACATGGATTTCAGACATGTATTCCTTAGTCATCTAGTGCTATGAGGTTTCTCTCCCCCTCAAACTTCTAGTTAAGATACAGAATGTATTTTGGATGTTTGCCAAATCTTAAGAGTAGATAAAGCCATTCCCTCCCCCCAACCGTAGATGTGCTGGGTTTAATTTTAAAAGTGGAGTTTTCCCTTTTTTTTAGTTAACTGGTAGATTTGAGGTGTTCTGTAAAATCTGAAGAACTATGGCAGAGTTAGGAATAACAGGGATATTTCAGAAAGAGCCCAAGGAGGAACCTACATGTTGCTATTTTGTGTTGGGTGAAAGGGAAATTGTAGTAGCCTAAGCTCCTTGTCTTTTAATAGTGTGTTTGCCTATTAGGATGCTTACTATAAAACTTCCTCTAAGAAGAATTTATAATATGCTTAGGAAATTTAGTCCTCCATTTTGCATTCACTACAGTGATAGAAAAAGCAGCAACAAGTTAAAACATGGCAATTGACAGTCTCTTACACATTAGGGTCTATTTAATATAATAGAGGAAGATTATTAAGTACCTGTTTGTGAGCTAAAGAAGAGCTTATTGGACTAGTACGTTTTCTTGCAGAGCTAAGTTAGCTTCAAAGATAAAATAGAAATTAGGTCTAAAAATTTTCAGGAATGTGTACAAACTGTAAATGATCATTAGCATCGATTTCACAGGATTGCTTAAATGAACACATTTGTTTGGGTTTTTTAGGTGAATATTCAGGGCTGTTTTTAAGTTTTGGAAAGGAAAATCATAATCATGCATCTTAGAAAAAAACTTTTTGTTACAACAGCTAGAGGTCCATTTTGTGAGAAGTAAGAATTATTCCCTCGGATGACATCAGCATACATGTGATTAAAATGTAAAGATGTATTTTTTTTCAATATTTATATTGCATAGGAATGGCCAACAAAATTAACTACTGTGGTATTTATGCTTGCCCCTCCCCCAATTAAGATACTATTAAAAGTGTTTCTTCAGATTTAGGGGTTGCTTTTGAGTTTCCCTTGCCCTTTTATTTCATGAATATGTATCTGATTTCTAATTGGAAAGGAATGGATTTTTAAAGAATGGGGAGATGGATCTTAGATTATTTTGCCTTACCCTGTGGTGATGGAAGTATTTAAAAGTTCATTTTGATGTGGCAGACAAGGCAAAGGTTTCAATATTATAACTTCTGGGCAGTTATTTGGAGATATGATTGTAAACTGAAATTTGACAGTACCACTGTCTTTCTTCTCCAACCACATTTATCTCTGGAGTTAGTGGGTTCTTCAGCGCTTTTAGAAAGCTAAGGTAGGATGTATTAAAACCTTACTTTGTGATCTATTTTATAAGCTGTATATTTATTTATTTATTTTGAAGTTTTTTTTTTTTTAAAGATTTTATTTATTTGAGAGAGAGAGCACGAGAGGGAAGAGGGTCACAGAGGGAGAAGCAGACTCCCTGCTGAGCAGGGAGCCCGATGCTGGACTCGATCCTGGGACTCCAGGATCATGACCTGAGCCGAAGGCAGTCGCTTAACCAACTGAGCCACCCAGGCACCCACTGTATATATTTTTTTTTTTTAAAGATTTTATTTGAGCGAGTGGGAGCATGAGCAAGGGGAGGGGTAGAGGGAGAAGCAGACTCCCCACTAAGCTGAAGGCAGACCCCTAATGACTGAGCCACCCAGGTGCCCCTTTATAAGCTGTTTGAAGACCACTGTACACGGGCACCTGGGTGGCTCAGATGGTTGGGCGTCTGCCTTTGGCTCGGGTCATGATCTCTAGGTCCTGGGATAGAGCCCCATGTCAGGCTCCCAGCTCAGCGGGGAGTCTGCTTCTCCCTCTGCCTCTCCCCCTGCTTGTGCTCTCTCTGTTTCTCTCTCTCTTAAATGAATAAATAAAATCTTAAAAAAGACCCCTGTACAGTAGGTATTATACACATTACACATACTGATTTGTTACTTATTTAGAAGGAAATGCTTTTGCCTCTACTTGTATTATATATTAAAACATGAAGCTGAAAATTAAAAATTAAAAAAGAAGGGGTGCCTGGGTGGCTCAGTCGTTAGGCGTCTGCCTTCGGCACAGGTCATGGTGCCAGGGTCCTGGGATTGAGCCCTGTGTCGGGCTCCCTGCTCGGCGGGAGGCCTGCTTCTCCCTCTCCCACTCCCCCGCTTGTGTTCCCTCTCTCACTGTCTCTCTCTCTCTGTCAAATAAATAAAATCTTTTTTTTTGAAGATTTTATTTATTTATTCATGAGAGAGAGAGAGGGAGAAGCAGGCTCCCAAGGAGCAGGGAGCCCGATGCGGGACTCGATCCCAAGACCCTGAGATCATGACCTGAGCCGAAGGCAGACGCTTAACCATCTGAGCCACCCAGGCACCCAAATAAAAAAAATCTTAAAAAAAAAAATTAAAAGAGGCTAAAGTTCCTATCAGTTTCCTCCATACACAGCACATCCTATCTAAGACAGTCTAGTTGTAACTTTTTAATCTGGATAAAAATTAATGTTCCGTTAACTTTATATTTTGTGCTGGCTTCAGCAGCATATCTAAAATTGGAACATTAACTATTTATATTTTTACCTTTTATTTGAAACAAGTAGCCAAGTGATGTAATTCACTCAGATTTTGAATCCAGTTACAAATAAATGTAGGCCTTTATTTTTTTTAAAGATTTTATTTCTTTATTTGACAGAGAGAGACACAGCGAGAGAGGAAACACAAGCAGGGGGAGCTGGAGAGGGAGAAGCAGGCCTCCCATGGAGCAGGGAGCCCGACGTGGGGCTCGATCCCAGGACCCTGGGACCATGACCTGCACCGAAAGCAGACGCCTAACGACTGAGCCACCCAGGCGCCCCTTCTTTTCTAATTTTTAATTTTCAGCTTCATGTTTTAATATATAACACAAGTAGAGGCAAAAGCATTTCCTTCTAAATAAGGAACAAATCAGTATGTGTAATGTGTATAATACCTACTGTACAGAGGTCTTTTTTTTTAAGATTTTATTTATTCATTTAAGAGAGAAACAGAGCATAAGCAGGGGGAGAGGCAGAGGGAGAAGCAGACTCCCCGCTGAGCTGGGAGCCTGACATGGGAACACAAGCAAGGGGAGTGGGAGAGGGAGAAGCAGGTTACCCGCTGAGCAGGGAGCCCGATGCGAGGCTCGATCCCAGGACCCTGGGATCACGACCTGAGCTGAAGGCAGACGCTTAAGGACTGAGCCACCCAGATGCCCCAAATGTAGGCCTTTAAAAAGCTAGTATTAAGGGATTCTCTCTTTGGTTATTACTCAAGGTTAGCCTTTGCCTTAGAAGTGGTCTCCTTCCCCCTGCATTTTTAATAGGATATAGCTGTATGAGGAAATACTAAGTTAATAAATTAGTTCCTATCCTGTGACTGTATATCGTATTTTCAGGTGTAGTGTCACAGTGTAGCAGAAAAACAGCATTTCTATAGGTGAGCTTGGTCAGAAAATAAAGGTAAATGCAATTCTCTCCCCAAATTTTTCATCTACAGTCAAGTTGAGAGAACTTTATATTACATACATACTCATATACTCATCTCCAAGATTTTCACATTAACATTTACTACTTGCTTTATCATATATCCATCTTTCTATCTATCTTATTTTTTTAAAATATTTTATTTATATATTTGATAGAACACAAGCAGGGGGAGCAGTAGAGGGAGAGGGAGAAGCAGGCTTCCCGCTGAGCAGGGAGCCCGACATGGGGCCCGATCCCAGGACCCTGAGATCATGACCTGAGCCCAACGCAGATGCCTAACCATCTGAGCCACCCAGGCGCCCCTATCCATCTTATTTTTTAATGCATTTCAGGACAAACTCATGTTTTTAATTCATTATTTGAGAGCAGAATTCTTTATGTTACAGACTCAAAGTGTAAAAATTAGTATCTCATCTGCTCTCTCCAAGTTGTGTAAAAATTAGTCTCAGTGGGTCATGCAAAATGTGCTTTAAAGGCAAATAGTGTTTATTAAAGCCATTTCCTTCCTTTATTCACTAGTGTATCACATATGGTCCCTAACTTAATGATACCTTGACTTAAAATCTTTCAACTGTATGATGGTGTGAAAGTGGTATGCATTCAGTAGAAACCATACTTTGTTGAGTTTTGATACCTTCCCAGGCTAGCGCTATGCGGCATCCTCCTCTTGTGACCACGGGCAGTGGCAGCGAGCCACAGCTCCCAGTCAGCCGTGCAGTCACAAGGGGGAACAACTGATAGACTTAGAACCATTCTGTTTTTCACTTTCAGTACAGTATTCAGTAAATCACATGTGCTACTCAATATTTTGTTATAAAATAGGCATTGTATTAGATGATTTTGCCCAACTATAGGCTAATGTGTTCTGAGCACATTTAAGGTAGGCTAGGCTAAGCTATGAAGACTGGTAAGTTAAGCGTATTAAATGCATTTTCAGCTTACAGTGGGCTTATCAGGAGGTAATGCCATGGTCAGTCAAGGAAGATCTGTATTTTTCTGAATATACACATTCATCTCTGGCTAAACGAGGGCTCTGTTTTTACTTAAACACAAGACTTGCACATACACCTAGTTTTGCTCTGTGTGCAGATACTTTTGCTTACAGCTTGGCTGTAATCTGTCTGGGTGTCTGTGGTGTTGAGGCCATTCAACCTGTTTTTTGTTCTTAGTGTCGATTTGGTGTAGGCTTCTGCTTAGTGGACTCTCAAATCCTGTGGTTTTGTGTCAAAATTGTATCTTTTGAAAGATCGGTCTCATTTTATTCATAAGTGGTCTTAAATGGATTGCCAGTTTTACTGCCAGTAATAAATTAGAGAATGTGAGAACATTAAATGTTCAAAAGCATGAAGCAAGGGAATTCATTGAATAGGGTGAATTTAGCCAAAATGCCTGTGTTGCCCTGAATTTGACTTTTTAACCCCTAGAACAATTCTCTCAAAGAACAAACTGAAGTTGCAAAAAATCTCTGTTGGTGGTATAATAAGGTATGGAACGAAAACAGGTGAAGTCAACTTAAAAAATTGGAGATGCTTTCTGTGTGATTTAGTTACAAAGACTATGTAAATTTGTGTTTTGCTCATCAAAAAAAGGGTAGGTCTTTGAGAATTTGAAGTGGGACACTATTGTAGGAATGAAGGAGATGAATTTTTTTTCTTTAGATTTTATTTATTTACTTGAGAGAGAGAGCAAGCGGAGTGTTCATGAGAGGGCACACGCACAGGGGTGGGGGGGAGGTGAGTGATGAGAAGCAGATTCCCAGCTGAGCAGGGAGACCGACACAGTGCTCCATCCCAGGACCCTGGGATCATGACCTGAGCCAAAGGCAGACACTTAACCGACTGAGCCACCCAGGTGCCCCGAAGGAGATGAAATTTAAGCAATAATTGGTTTGAACAGATAAATTCTTGCTAACTTGAGTACGTCTCAACAACTGGCAGGGTGGCAAGTGCTGATGATGCAGCTGCTACCAAGATCTCATCCAACAAGTTTTACATTTTTTTAGTTGGACAGTTCATTGCTATTTAGAGAAATGTGCCTATAAATGACTGTTATTGCTGTTACCTGCTTGATGCTTGAGCTGCTTGATACTAGACGTTTTGCATGATTTTTATCACTATTAATGGGAATTATGGTTGCCTAAGAGTTTTTGTCTATGAGCAACAATTTTATTTTTTTTTTAAGATTTTATTTATTCATTTGAGACACAGAGATACAGAGAGAGAGAGCATGAGCAGGGAGAGAGGCAGAGGGAGAGGGAGAAGCAGGCTCCCCGCAGAGCGAGGAGCCGGATGTGGGGCTCGATCCCAGGACCCTGGGATCATGACCTGAACCGAAGGCAGACGCTTAACCATCTGAGCCACTCAGGTGCCCCTATGAGCAACAATTTTAGAAACACTTTTGGAGCTTATTAAAGAAATATGTAAATATTAATGGAGAAATACATAAATATTAAATGGACCATAGATTATTTTTAGGGAGTGAAGAAATGAAGAGTCAGACTTGACTGAGCCACCCAGGTGCCCTTATTTATATCTTTTTAAAAACCTTTTTAGGTGGGGTGCCTGGGTGGCTCAGTCATTAAGCATCTGCCTTCTGCTCAGGTCATGATCCCAGGGTCCTGGGATCGAGCCCTGCATGGGGTTCTCTGCTCGGCCGGAAGCCTGCTTCTCCCTCTCCCACTTGCCCTGTTTGTGTTCCTGTTCTCGCTGTGACAAATGAATAAATAAAATGTTAAAAAAAATAACCTTTTTAGGTAAAATAAATTGTAAGGACTAAGATAACAATGGATAATAAAATAATGACACCTTCATATAGTCAACCCAGCTTAAGAAATATATATTGCTATAGTTATTTTTGAATGAGCAGGTGAAAACTGCGAATACCAATTAAAGCAATAAAACACTATACTTTTGAAGGTAGAAATCCTAGCGATATTCTTTGGTGATATACATTGAATAAATAGTACAAGGATTGAAATTAAAAGATAAAAGATTTAGGATTTAGTAATTAAAAAAATTTTTTTTTAGATTTTATTTATTTATTTGAGAGAGAAAGAGAGACAGAGATAGTGAGAGACAGCACAAGTGGGGAGGAGAGAGAGAAGCAGGCTCCCTGCAGAGCAAGGAGCCCGATGCGGGGCTCGATCCCAGGACCCCGGGATCATGACCTGAGCCGAAAGCAGTCGCTTAACCGACTGAGCCACCCAGGCGCCCCAAGTAATTTAAAAATTTTAACTTTCCCACCTGAGACACCTTAAGAGAGATACAGGGCCTTGTAAGCCTGAAAGAGAGGTAATCAATCATAGAGAGATATGAAACAACTATTTCATATCTAGGGTAGTATGTTTAAAGTACAATAATAACTATTATGATTGCAGTTAATATTTTTGAGTGCTTATCCTGAGCCAAGCATCACATTCCACCCTTTATTTATCTCATTTAGTCCTCACCAAAGCCTTTTGCTATAAATACTGTTCTCTTTCATAGATGAACCGTGATTCTAAGTTTAGGAAGCTTTTCTTCAAGGTCATGCAGTCAGTAAATGGCAGTTATTACTAATCTGCCTTCAACCATACATAACATTTTAAAAATTTGCCACCCTTACTTACCTTGATGATAGATTGAAATTAAAACTAGTTTAGTGTAGCTTTTTGTGGTAGTCGTTAGTTGCATTTAGTGTGGTCTGGTATCTGTGCTACAGGGAGCTGTTTCAAGGTTGTGTTACAAGATTAAGTCATCACTTGAACGCTGTGCTTGGAGGACCCCCAGACTTGCCTTCACTCATTTTCCAGTGGTTCTCTTGAAGTTATTCCAAGTCTCACTTTGAATGATACGTAGTCCGTACAGAATATTCTTATCCTATTTCTTCTGCATTTTTCTGATATTTGTGTATTGCCATTATCCACTAGTGAGTTATTTGTGTGTCCAGGAGTATCCTCATGGTCTGAAAGAGTTACTGCAGTTTCCAGACCAGTTGCCTTTTTATTAGATTAAATGAATGCATCACAAAGTGGTTGAGGTTTTATTGATAATATAAAATAGATTTACCTGAAAATTTGGAGAGGTTAATATTACACTGTTGAGAAAGTAGGTCCCAGCCTCAGATCTCATTAATCTGGTTATTTTGTAAGTTCAGGTGTTCGTTAAAATAGTATTTTTCTGTTATCGAGCTCCTTAAAGACTATCCTGGAATCCTATATTCGTAGCACATTTCTGTCATGTTTGTTTTGAACACTTCATTTAAAAAATTTTTTTAGCCTTTTTTTTAAAAAGATGATTGATAGAGAGAAGGAGAGGGAGAAGCAGGCTCTCTGCTGAGCAAGGAGCGTGGTTTCGGGGCTCGATCACAGAACGCTGGGATCATGACCTGAGCTGAATGCAGACATTCAACCCACTGAGCCACCCAGGCACCCCGTTTAAAAAATTTTTAAAGCTTATCTATAGACAGAAATATTCAGCGTTGGAGCCTTTTATTTCTTTTGCCTTGTGTTGAGTATGGCAGTTTGTTTCATTGTTTGAAATTGTGTGAAGGTTAATAATTAGAATAGTTCTAAATTGATCCAGGAATGTGCTGTCAAATGATACATCTGTAGTTACATGGTCAAAATGAATTTATTTTGAGTTCCTGAATTCGAGGGAAGGTTTTACTGCTTAGGTTAAGTGGAGTGTGGAGTTAAATAGATTGAGTCCACAGTACTCAATCTGATAAGTAGTCTGGCCCAACTACTTATCAGCTGTGTGACCAGGGAGAAGTGATATAAATTCTCTAAGTTTTCTTGTCAATAAAATGGGAATCATCATATCTGTACCATGGTGGTGTTATGGAGACAAAATGAGGTAGATAGATAAATGCATGGTCAAGGCCTGATCTAATCATTAACACGTGATGAATACTCAATGGACCTTGTTTTCAGGACATGTCTTAAATCTTTTTGTTAGAGTCATCATGCCTCCCCAATTTCAGGGTAATCTTTACTGAGGGCTCTAAATAAAAAAGGGTTATCCTGATTTACATTAGGAGGCTATGCGGACACTAGTAATCCATAGCACTGAATTAGCCCTGTATTTGGCTATGTAGGTGAGTATCTCCTCCCTCTCTTACCTCTCAAATATGCCTCAGCCATATAACATGGCTGAAAGCAAGCTTTTGAGATAAAGGAGTACTTTTCTTCCAAAAAAAGCACTTCCATTTTACTAGCCTTTTTTGGTGGTGGTTATTCAGGATTGGATGCACAATAGCAGTATCACTTGTTGCTTCCTAAAATATTAGAGATAATTGTCAGGTGTCCTGATTTTGGCCACGGGAACGTCTACTGATGTCTAAAGAGTTGAAGTACTGCTTTAATCTTGTATTTTTCTGTCAACATGGTTATCTGCATCAGTATTTCTTCTCTCAGGCCAGGTAATCAGTAGTTTCCTTTAAAATTTTCTTAAATTTTATTTTATTGTGGTAAGAACACAACATGAGATCTGTCCTCTTAACAGATTTTTAAGTGTGCAGTACAGTATTGTTAACTATAGGCACCATGCTGTATGGCACATCTCTGGAACTTAATTATCTTGCACAGCCGAAACTTTACACCCATTGATTAGCACCTCCCCCTTTCCACTGCACCCCAGTTCCTGGCAACCACCATTCTTCTCTCTGTTTCTATGAGTTTGACTATTTTAGATAACTCATATAATACTGCATGGAGTCATGCAGTATTTGTCCTTCTGTGACTGACTTATTTAACTTAGCATCATGTCTCCCAAAGTTCACCCATGTTGCATATTGCAAGATTTCCTTTTTCAAGGCTGAATAATACTCCATTGTATGTGTATGCCACATTTTTTTTTATTCATTCATCCGTTGATGGACTTGAAGTTGTTTCCACATCTTGGCTTTTATAGAAAATGCTGCAATCAACATGGGAGTGTTGGCTCTTCAAGATCCTAATTTCAGTTCTTTTGGATAAATACCCGGAAGTTTGATTGCTGGATCATATGGTAGTTCTATTTTTAATTTTTAGGAACTTCCATACTGTTTTCCATACTGCTTATACCATTTTACATTCCCACTAACAATATTCAGTTTCTCTACATCCTTGCCAAAACATGTTGTCTTTTGGGGTTTTCGCTTGTTTGTTTTGATAATAACCATTGTAACAGGTGTGAGGTACTATCTCATGCCCTTTTTTTTTTAAGATTTTACTTATTTATTTATTTTTAGGCAATCTCCTCAACTCGGGGCTTAAACTCACAATCTCGAGATCAAGATTTGCATGCTCCATCGACTGAGCCAGCCAGGCACCCCCTCTTGTTCTTTTGAGTTGCATTTCTCTGATAGTGACATTGAACATCTTTTCTTATACCTGTTGGCCATTTATATATCTTCTAGTAGTTTAATTTTATATTAATGTGTGTGTTAGATCTTCTCTCCCTTTCTCCTTTTATCTGTTCTAACCTAAGAACTCTCTGGAGTCTGGTGCTTTCATCACCACCAAGTGCCTAGGTCTTCGGAAAGTTGTAGAAAAGCCTTCTTGATGTAAACTTTTTTAAATTCCCCTCCTAAAAGATCTGTTTGGGTTACGTATTCCCCTAAATCAGCGATACCTATGAAGTCATCTTTAGGATCCCCCCCAGGTCATGCTCTAAGTTCTTTGGGGCTGTCATTTTAAAGTCTTTATTATTTTTCCCTCACTTCCATTTTAAATTTAAAGTCCCTTATGATACCAGTCACTCTTCTCTCAAGTACATTTTTTGTCAGTTTTCTAAGATAGGCCTTGGTACAGAGTCTGTCATTCAGATATTTTAAGTTACGGACTAGCAATCCAAACTCCACTCTTTGGTATCGGCCATCACCTTTTCAGTCCTCCTTTCTCATTCCCTTATTCCAATCTTCAGTCGTAGTATATAAGGGAAAGATAACATCTGTAGGCCTGTATTTTTCACTATTTTGGCATATTTTCAGAGATCCTACCTAAGTTTCTTTTCAGCGACGTCATTTACTGCAAATGATTTAGAAGGTAGGAAAAATGTTTGCTGGTTTTAATAAGTCTTAGTTGGCTGCCTGTTTCATCTCAGATACACAATCCAGGAAAAAAACAAAACGCACCAACTGTCAGGACTATATTTAGCTGTCTCCATACATACTAGTAGGAAGATGTCAGTTGACTGTAATTTCCTCTCTTAAAATTTCCCTAACCTTGCAGTTACTTGTGGTTCTCTTATTCCTCAGAGCATGAGTTGATGCTTTTCCAGATGATTTGACAAAACCTTATTTATGAGTACTTGTTAGAACATGAAGTTTAAAGTGGACATCAGAATTTCCCATGGGGTTGCTGCATTTCATTCATTCACTCAAATACTGAGCACCTGTTTTGTGTCAGGAACGCTTGTAGGCTTTGGGGATACACACGCACACACGCGCACACACACACACACATGTTAATGAGCTTAATCGGCAAAAATGCTTCTCTCTGGATATGGTAGCAGGATTAGATGGATAATAAATTGCACACTAGACAGTGAAAGGTGCCATAGAGGAAAAATGAGCAGGAGTCAGAGGGAATTGAAGGTGTAGAATGAGGAGAGTGATTACAATTTATAACAGGATAGTTAGGGTAGGCCTCATTATAAAAGTGACATTTGAATACAGATTTGAAGGACATGTGAGCCATGTAGGTATCTAGGGGAAGAGTGTTCTACATAGAGTATAGAGGCCTTTACCACTTTGCTAATACAAAAACAAGTAGTAAGAATGAAGAAAGCAATTTCAAAATAGCAGTGTCTTTTAAAATGTTTTTGCTGTGCAGGTATATATACTCAAGAGAAATAAAAACATGTTCATACAAATGTATATAGCAGCATGATTCATAATAGCAAGAAAGTAGGAACAACACAAATGTCCATTAACTGATAAATAAACAGAATGTAGTATATCTATACAATAGAAGGAAACTAATTCATGCCAGAGTGTGGACGAACTTTGATAATGTCATGCTAAAAGACATGACAGAAGGCAGTCACGGAGACCACGTTTTGTATGACTCATTTATATGAGATGTCTAAAATAGGCAAATCCATAGTGACAGAAAATCCATAGATAAGTGGTTGCCAGGTGCTGGGAGTGAGTGGGAATGAGGAGTGTCTGCTAACAGGATTTCTTTTTGGGGGGATAAAAATGTTCTAAAAACAACATTGGTTGTAGAACTCTGAATATACTAAAAACCCCTGGATTGTACACTTAGAAAGGGTGAATTCTTTGGTGTGTGAATTGTATCTTAAAAAGCTGTTACAAAAGTGTTTTTTTGAATGAAATTAGTTTTATTCAAGTTATTAAAAGAATACTTGCTGAATAAAAAAAAAATTAAACCAGTGTGAACCATAATATGTTTGGAACCATAATTTTAGCTATTTAGTGTGCATTAACACTTGGTATGTATCCAGTATTTTTAAAAGTACATTTCTTACTAAGGGCAGGGAGAGATGGTCAAGTCACAAAAGAAGAAATAAATGACCATATTCATTTTAACTTTTATGCAGTATGAAGCAAATTATGTAGTATTTTCAAAATTTATCAGTCTTTTCCTTAGTAAATAGTTCCAATAATTTATCCTGTACAGTTAGCAAAATTTAAATTTTTTTTCATGAAGTTAAGTGGGTTCTGGATTTCATACACTTCTGTGTTACAGTCAGTAGACTAATTTTAAAATATGATAACATGGTCCCTCTGCATGAAGCTGGTAGGAGGCTATTACCATGTGATCCATCACACAAGTTTAGAGTCCTGAACTGTTTGGTCTATGTACTCTTCAGCCAGAGGCGTTCACTCACCAAAATTTCAGGTTTCTAAACACTGTCAATTTCTGTACTTAGCTTGATGCTTGCGATTACACTATAAGTAGCATTGTTCTAGTATATTCATACAATGGAATACCATATAGCCTTAAAAAAATCACTTTTTAAAATTTAATTCCATAGAAGGTTCTGTAGAAGAAGGTTAAAATTGTGTGAAAACGGGCTTAAGCAGTACAATTGACAATCTCAATTTTATTTTTATTTTATTTATTTATTTATTTATTTTTTAACCAGCCCTGAAAGAAATTATTTATTTATTTGACAGAGAGAGACACAGCGAGAGAGGGAACACAAGCAGGGGGAGCAGAAGAGGGAGAGGCAGGCTTCCTGCTGAACAGGGAGTCTGATGCGGGGCTCAATCCCAGGACCCTGGGATCATGATCTGAGCCGAAGGCAGATGCCTAATGACTGAGCCACCCAGGCGCCCCTCTCACTTTTGTTTTAAAAAAGCTTGTTCTAGGGGCACCTGGGTGGCTGAGTTGGTTAAGCATCTGCCTTCAGCTCAGGTCATGATCCCAGAGTCCTGGGATCGAGCCCCATGTTGGGCTCCCTGCTCAGCGGGGAGTCTGCTTCTCCCTCTGCGTCTCCCCCTGCTTGTGTTCTCTCTCAAATAAATAAATAAAGTAAAATAAAACAAAAAAAAAGCCTATTCTAAATAGAAGAAGGGAGGCTAGAATGATTATCTTTAGATGCTAGGATTTGCATTATGAGCATTTTAGATTTTTTTTTACTGTGGACATGCATTACTTTTGTAATGAAAATATTGTTATTTTTAAGTTAAATTGTATTTACAGTGGGTCTCCTTAAAGTGACAGTGACAACAGAACAGCTGGCTCTTAGTAACTCAACAAAAACCTTTTGGAATTGATTTGATACTTCGCAGACATTTTTAGGTGCCCATATTGTGCAAGGGCATTGTTTGGTAATGTGAGATTTAAAGATTCATTTACATGAACATTTTTTCTTAGATTCTTTACTCTTGGGATGTTGAGGGCAATTCTTGTCCTCAAGAAACCCAGTGTAGTGGAGGGGAGCAGACAATCACAATACGGTGTGCTAAAGTATGTGAGAGAGACGTGAACCGACTAGTGCCTGTTCCTTAAAACCTATGGTCTTGTAGAAGAATCTGTGCCTTAAAATCAGTACTATATGGCAAGCTCTGAAAGTATGGTATGGGAGATTCAGGAAAAACTTGAAGGATAACTGTACTAAATTCAGCCATATTTTTATCTTTTAGGTTTCAGCACAAAATGAACATAATTAGGGAAAACAAGGATTTGGCATGTTTCTACACAACAAAACATTCATGGAGGGGAAAGTAAGTATTTCTGTTGGTTTTATTTTTCTGTGCTTCTGTGAAGTATCATTTTAAACATAATTTTCAATATCTTGAGTAGTACCACACAGCTCACTTTTGCCATTTAGCCCTTCTCTTCTGAAAAGCATATGTGCATATTTTAAATGCAAATCCTACACTCAGAATAAATTATTGTTCTTTTTTCTTTTGACATTTCCAGTTTTCTGTCTGTGTTAGGTAAGAGTTGGTAATAATTAAAAGTAACAAAAGGAAAACAGACCATCTGTCTACCTTCTTGGATGTTGTCAGTTAGTGATTGGATTATATAGTAGTGGCAGAGTATTAATTTCATAGCTTTATTGCCCGGAGACTAACCTGTGTGTGATGGCTGCATTTTTGTGTCGATTTGCCTGTCAGAGAAATATGCTAATAGTGTTTTTATAATCTTTCTTTAGTCCTATAATGAATTTTAAAAAATTGGGTTTGATCTTATTTTTTCCTTGGGAGAGGAAGTGACATTTTTTAGTAGGCTGCCTGGTCAGACCAAGATGTTGATGCTTCTGTTTCCTTTTTGTAAAACGGGTGATAATTCCTACCCCTCAGATTGCTGTGAGGACTAAATGAAGTGATATGGAGCATGTGAAGGTTTTAAAATCATGCCTTAAATACATTGAGTATTCAGTGGATGGTACCTTTGATCATTACCAAAAAAAAGTTTCTTGTGTAATAAGTAAAATGAGCGTCCCACACTTTGACAAATAGGTGACCACATTATTCCAAATCAGGCCTCAGATAAACCATGCCACGTACACGAAGCCAGTAACTTTGGATCTTTTTCTGAACTTTTCATCTTTTAGGTAATAGGGTA
Organism: Eumetopias jubatus; assembly: GCF_037043125.1. NCBI lineage: Eukaryota > Metazoa > Chordata > Mammalia > Carnivora > Otariidae > Eumetopias > Eumetopias jubatus. Next base: position 127,415,238 of record NW_028274807.1, on the reverse strand, counting down.
GTAACTTCTTAGAATGGTGCAACATCTGAATTCTGTAGTGTTTCTGGTTTGCATTAGCAAACTGACTATAATTTTGAAAGAGTGTACGAGCTCCTAAATTAGGGAGCATAACTGTTATACTTGTAGAATATTTGTCTTGAAATTTTTTCTTCATTTAATTTCATTGAGCAAAGTTAGAAAATTGACATACCCAGGGTGGTGTGAGTCTCTTTAGTTCTTTGAATCAGCCTTAAAAAAAATTGTATATTGAAATTATTTTTATTTTTTCCTTAAGTGGTAGGTTGCTCTGATCATCATACTCTAACTTCTATTTTTAATACAAGTATAGCATACTGAAACAATAATTCTAAAGAATAAGCTTACTGAACACTTTTTGTTTTGTGAGCTTGTCAGTAATTGTGATATCTGGAAAAGTTTTTTTTTGACGTTCTAGGAAAGTTGTGACCAAGACTTAAGACAATCCTCTTTCTTTACCTTCTGTAGTAATTTGGAGCAGAACTGTTTATGTGCTCTCAGCGCAATTCCTTGCCTCCATTATTGACACCTTGAAACTTTTTTGTTTTTATAACATCTTTATTAAGATAAAATTTTCATAACATAAAATTCACCTTTTTAAAGTGTACCATTAGTGGTTTTTAATATATTCAATAGAGTAGTGGACACTAACCATTTTTGGAGCCCTTTCATCACCTTCCTCAAAGTTTTCTCTAATATTAGCAATTCCCTTTTTTCCTATCTTCTCAGCATCTGGCAGCCACTAATCTACTTTCTGTCACAAGATTAGCTTTTTTTTTTTTTAAGATTTGTTTATTTTGAGAGAGCTAGCGTGCACGCACACGAACAAAGAGGGAGGGGCAATCTTAAGCAAAGAGAATCTTAAGCAAACTCTGCTGAGTGCAGAGTCCAACATGGGGCTCCATCCCAATGAACCTGAGATCATGACCTGAGCCAAAACAAAGAGTCAGATGCATGATTGTCTTCTTTCACTTAGCATAACGTTTTCAAGGTTCATCCTATTGTAGCTTGTGCATTTCATTTCTTTTTATTGCCAAGTAATATTCTATTATATGAATTTACCACATTTTGTTTATCCACTCATCAGCTGATGGACCATTGGTATTGTTTCTACTTTTTTACTATTATGGATAATGCTGCTGTAAATGTCTATGTGTAACCTTATGGGTGAATGTGTATTTCCAGTTCTCTTGGGTACATACCTAGGAGTGGAATTGATGTTGTATGGACTTATATAGAGTTACATGGTAACTCTACATTTAACATTTTGAGGAATAGCCAAGCTTTTCCAAGTGGCTAAAGCATTTTGCAATCCTATCAGGGTATAAGGAATCCACTTTCTCCACATCCTTACCAACACTTGTCATTGTCTCTTCTTTTTTATTTTAGCTACCCTAATGGATATAAAGTGGTATCTCTGTCATTTTATTTTTATTATTTTTTTATTTTTTTTTAAGATTTTATTTTTTATTTATTTGAGAGAGAGAGAGAATGAGAGATAGCACAAGAGGGAAGAGGGTCAGAGGGAGAAGCAGACTCCTGCTGAGCAGGGAGCCCGATGTGGGACTCGATCCCGGGACTCCAGGATCATGACCTGAGCCGAAGGTAGTCGCTTAACCAACTGAGCCACCCAGGTGCCCTATTTTTATTATTTTTTTAAAGATTTATTTATCTCTTTTGAGAGAGAGTGTGCACATATGTGCGTGAGTGGGGGGAGGGACAGAAGGAGAGCATCTTCAAGCAGACTCTCTGCTGAGTGCAGAGCCTGAGGCGGGGCTTAGCCCACAACCCCATGAGATCATGACCTGAGCAGAAACTAAGAGTCGGATGCTTAACTGACTGAGCCACCCAGGCACCCCTTGTTGTGGTTTTAATTTGCATTTCCCTGATGACTAAGATGTTGAATATCTTTTTGTGTGTTTGTTGGCCATTTGTATATTTTTCACAAAATGTCTATTCAAATAATTTATCCATTTTTTATTTGGGTTATTTGTCCTTTTGTTGTTGTAAGAGTTCATTATATATTCTGAATATAAGTTGCTTATCAGATACATGATTTGCAGATAGTTTCTGCTATTTTGTGGGTTGTCTTTTCACTTTCTTGATGGTTATCTCCTGAAGCACAAGGTTTTTGATTTTGATGAAATCCAGTTTATGTTTTTCTTTTGTGATTTGTGCTTTTGGTGTCATATCTAAGAAGCTGTTACCTAATCCAAGGTCTCAAAGATTTACTCCTATATTCTAAGAATTTTATAGCTTCGATTTTGGGTTAATTTTTATATATAGTGTGAAATAGGGATGCAGCTTCATTCTTTTTGCATGCGGATATCCAGTTGTCCCAGCATCATTTGTTGAAAAGATGATTCTTTCCCCATTGAATTGTTTTGGCACTCTTGTCAAAAATAATAGGCCATAAATGTAAAGGTTTATTTCTGAACTGCCAATTTTGTCCCATTGATCTATATACCTGACCTTATGCCAGAGCTATACTGTCTTGATTACTGTAGCTTTGTACTGTTTTAAAACTAGGAAGTTTGAGGTTCCAACTTTGTTCGTTTTCAAGATTGGGCTATTCTGGGTCTCTTGCATTTCCATATGAATTTTAGAGTCAGGTAGTCAGTTTTACAAAAAAGGCTACTGGGATTTTGGTAGGGATTTTATTAAATGTGTGGATCAAATGGAGTATTGCCACCATAACAATATTGAGACTTGATCCATGAAAGTGGGATGTCTTTCCATTTATTTACATCTTTTAAATTTCCTTTCAACAGTATTTTGTTGTTTTTAGTGTACGCACCTTGAAGCTTTTACCTTCTTGAAAGATCTTGCATTTCCAGAGTGTGATATTATTTCATTAATCATGTAAATTATTATGTGGCACTCAAATTTTTATTATACCTACCAATTTTATGTGGCCAATTCTAATCTAACTTTAAAGCATTCCTCATCAGTCTTAATGTAAAAAACAAATGGCTAACATTAAAAATTCTGTATTGTTTCAGAGTTGTTAATTGAATCCTTTCTCTAGAAATAAGTCTATTTACAACAAATTCTACATGTGATTTTGGGGATTTAGGGCCTCAGTTGTAAGTGACTTCATGCCTATATACATACTGCTAACCCAGACCCAACATTCAGAAAAATGTTATTGATAGTGGCAGCAAAGATGAGTAAATATTTTTCTTTCTATGTATTTCTGAGTTAAAAATATTTGTCTAAATTAAACGTCTATATATTTAGATATGTTCTAAATTAAAAATAACCTCTTTTACATATTTCCGTTGAGGATATTCATGTGACCTATTTCATATTACCTTTGTAATAGTTTTCATGTGTCTCATTTTGCAGCCACTACTCCATGCTCTTAATAATTCAGGTCTATTCACGGTTAGTGTAGTCTCCTTAGCTGGCAAAGTAGCCTTTTCTCCTATGCTTGTCATTTTTCCCCTTGCAAAGTACATAACTATATGTTTGCTCTGGAGGGAACAGGAAAGGGGAATAGATTTCAGGAGTAAAAAGCACTTTTCTTTCATGAAAGAGCAAAGTTTCCTTTTTGGCCGAAGCAAGCCATTTCTAATAGGAAGGAGAATGCATATATTTCAGTTAAAGCAGAAGTGCAGATTCACTTTGGGAAACTTTAGGGTGATTTTCAAAATACAGGTTTTTAGTTTTTTCTGGGTGGAAATTACAAATCTACCTGTGGATCACTTTGGTATTTGCATACATTAATTGTAGCAAATACTCTGAATTTAAGAGTAGCACTTTAGTATCTGCACTAGATTTTAATACGTCGGGATGGATATATGGTAATCAGTCTGTGGAATTAAATGGCAGATGCTATGACATTCATATACAGTCTGTGTAGTGACTAGATACAGGAAATTGAGAGGAAAGTCGACTGAAAATGAAGCTGGCAAATTTCTGATACCTTTATGTGTAGAAATAGAATCCTGCAAAAGAAGAGGTACTCCTCTCTTTAGCCATCTGGAATTTACAGATGTCACCAACTCTGATAATCCTAGAAATCCTGAGGGTTTTTTCCCTTGCTTTATTGATCTAGCTCTTGACCCTGCCAGCCTCTAAACCTCAGATGAGTGCATCTTGGACTGTTTTTGTGTTCTCTTTATATAATTCTTTGTGCTTATTATCAGGCAATCTGGGATTTGAGCATTTTTCATCCAAAAATGCAAATAATAATGCATCTGCTTTTTAGGAATTTTGTATTTACACACAGTGTTGTATTAAAAGCAAGCTCCAGGAGCAAAGATAGTCTTTTCATCTGGACGTGTACATGCAAAAAAAAAAAAAAAAAAAAATCTAGGCACAGACGTTACACTTTTCACAAAAGTTAACTCAAAATTGGTCACTGACCTAAATGTGAAACACAGAAGTCTTAAAAGATAACATGGGAGGGCGCTTGGGTGGCTCAGTTGGTTAAGCGACTGCTTTCGGCTCAGGTCATGATCCTGGAGTTCCAGGATCGAGTCCTACATCGGGCTCCCCACTCAGGAGGGAGTCTGCTCCCTCTGACCCTCCTCCCTCTTGTGCTGTCTCTCATTCTCTCTCTCTCAAATAAATAAATAAAATCTTAAAAAAAGGAAAAAGATAACATGGGAGAAAACCTAGATGACTCTTGGGTTTGGTGATGACTTTTTATATACAACACCAAAGATGTGACCCATGAAAAAATGAATTGATCGGCTGGACTTCATTAAAATTAAAAATTTCTCTGCAAAAGACACTGTCAAGAGACTGTAAAAACAAGCTGGGAGAAAATATTTGTAAAAGACATTGGATGAAGTATACAAAGAACCCTTAAAACTCAACAATAAGAAAACCAACAACCCAATTAAAAAATGAGCCAAAGACTTTAACAGAGATCTCACCAAAGTAGAAATACAGATGACAAAAATGAAAAGATGCATCACATCATCAGTCATCAGGGAAATGCAAATGTAGAGATACTCCTCACATTTATTGGATTGACCAAAATCCAGAACACTGACAGTGCCAAATGCTGGTAAGGATGTGGAGCAAAGGGAACTCTTATCTGTTGCTGGTGGGAATGCAAAATGGTATAGCCACTTTGGAAGACCGTTTGGTGGTTTCTTACAAAACTCAACGTCCTCTTACCATATGACCCAGCAATCACACTCCATAGTATTTACCCAAAAGAGTTGAAAATTACATCCACACAAAAACCTGCACACAGATGTTTATAGCACCTTTATTTATAATCACCAAAACTTGGAAACAACCAGGGTGTCCGTCAGTAAGTGAATGGACGGATAAACTGTAGTACATGCAGTTGATGAGTATTATTCAGTGCTAAAATGAAATCAACCATCAAGCTAGGAAAGACATGAAAGAAACTTAAATGCATATTACTGAGTGACAGAAGCCAGTCAGAAAAGGTTGCATATTGTATAATTCCAACTATATGACATTGCAGAATAGGCAGAACTTTGGAGACAGTAAAAAGATGAGTGGCTGCCAAAGTTGAAGGAGGAGGGAGGAATAAAAGGTGGAGCACAAAGGATTTTTAGGGCAGTGAAACTTTGTATGATACTGTAATGGTGGATACATGCCTTTATACGTTTGTCCAGACCCATAGAATGTACAACACCAGAAGTGAACCCTAATGTAAACTGGACTTGGGTTGAAAATGATGTGTCAGTATAGGTTCAGCAATTAAACAAATGTATGTACCACTGTGGTGGGTGGAGTATTTGATAATGAGGGAGGCTGTGCATGGGTGGGGACAGGGAGTATTTGGGAAATCTCTGTACCTTTGGCTTAATCTTGCTGTGAACCTAAAACTGCTCTAAAAATTAAAAATATTTTTAAAAACAGCTGTATCTGAGCTGGAAAAAATATGGACCTTGCATCATGAAATTTAAGCCCTTACATTTCATGGGATTTGCTTTATTTCCCCTGAAAGAAACGGGACATTTTCTTACTGAGTTATTGGGATAGATAATTGCAGAGAGAGTATGTGCTATACATTCCTTCTTCCTCTTTTCTGATGAGTACAACTTCTGATGTGAGTGAGTCATCTCAGGTGAAACTCATCTTTCAAGTGGAGTTTGACCAGAATCAAGAGTATCCTGGTATTATAGGAATAGGAATGATCACTTTGCCTGTTACTGTGTTCTATGTGTTAGGTATGGATTTAGCAGTTATGGTTACTGGAAGCATAATGGTACTAATTATAATTAATTCAATTACTCTACTGGAGTTTTGAACCCCTCCTCCCCGTTACTCAGCAGAATAATAGCAATAAGAATAGCTAACATTTATTGATTATAAATAGCAAGTGACACTTTACATGGATTATTTCTTTTATCCTCACATTATGAAATAGATATATATACTATCCACATCTTTAAGTTGGAGAAACTGGAGCTTAGAGAGGTTAAGCAAATTATCAGAGGATACATAGAAGGTGAATAGTCTTAGACAATATTCGAACCCAGGCAGTGACTCCAAAGCTGGTGGGCTAAACTAGTAAGCTGTAGTGCCTCTTTCAGCATTGCTTATCATTGATCTCCTAACTCTTTGAGAAATCTTGTACTGCAGTCATCCTTAGTTTCATTATTTGATGGACTAAAGTTCTAATTCAGGTAACTGGATTGTGAAGCTTTTAATAGTAAACAGAAAAACCCTAGGTTCTGTGAGAATCCGAACAGCTTCTTAGAAATTGGTAGCCAAAACTTATTTTAAATAATCGAAGAAACTAGGGTGTTCAGCTTAGGAAAGAGGATTCAAAGTCAAAGTCTGGTTGGCACAAAAATTATTATATCCTATGAGAAGCTCAAAGACAGAATTTGAACCAGCAGGTGAAATTTGTGGGTAAGAATATAATTCTAAGGAACAATGGTTAGTATCTGCAGTACTGGGGAAAAAAATAGAATTACTCTTAAGGAAAGTTAGTTCCCTTGCACCAGTAATGAACAATTAAAACTAGCCACCTTTGCTAGTGTACTATAGGGTACTATAGTACCCTGTAGTGCTGTAGGTTCAAGCTATATGTTATGGGGACTAGGCTAGGTAACATAAAAGCTTGTCTTCCAACTCTGATGAGATCTGTTTGGCTTATTTGAGGCCCACTGCAGAGACTATCTACTGAAAGGATTGAGGTTCTTAACTTTAAGTCTACAGCCATGCCACCCTAAATGTGCCTGTGATCTCATCTGATCTCGGAAGCTAAGCAGGGTCGGGCCTGGTTAGTACTTGGATGGGAGGTTCTTAACTTTAAAAGTAATACACAAAGGTTTTATGACCTCAAGAAATTTTAGAACCATTATTTTATAGTAAACATAAGCTTTTTCTGTACTTTACAAAAAGAAGGTAATGTTGAATTTTCTCTGTTTTGAGAGAGTTGCGAGAGAGGGAGGTGGGGGGAGAGGGAGAGAGAGAATCTTAAGCAGACTCAGCACCCAGTTGTGGAGTCTGATTTGGGCTAGATTTCACAACCCTGACATCATGACCTGAGCTGATATCAAGAGTCTGGCCACCCAAGCGCCCCTCCCAACATTTTATTTATTATTAAGTTATTTCAGACATCTGAAATGAACTTCAGAGTAGTTAAGAGTTATGATACTTGTCAGTCATCGTTTGAAAGTTAATTCCAGACTTGAGTACTCTTTAACTAGCATGTATTAATTAGACATGTACAATAGTGTCAATAGATGCTCCAAAAATACCACCATCACAATATTCTTCTGCATAAAATTTCATTACCATTTAACTCTCAAAATAGAGAACATTCAACATTACTTTCTTTTCAAGCCCTGCATTGGTTCCATGCTGGGTGTGGAGACTACTTAAAAAAAAAAAAAAAGTATGGCATAACATTTTTATCTGCAGGAATTAGAATAATACCGGAGTGTTCATTTTAATGTAAATTAATGTAAGTTTAGTCTGTTAAAAAATCTGAACATCACCCGTCATATTCAAAACAAGATTACATCCCCAGCTTTTGTTTCAGATGATCTTTCTTATCTCTGTCAGCAATATCATTAGCACCTTTTTACTTGTCCTTATCTTTACCAATTGTTATGGGAGCAAAAGGCCATTAGAAAAGATGCCCCAAATACGTTTTTTTATTTAAATAGCTTTAGTTTCCTGATTCTAAATAACATTAGAGTTAATGGTAATGTAAATTATATTATTTATTAAGTTGTCATATTAGAATAAATCTGTGAGTTATGAAAACTTGAGGGAAGAAAATCCTTTATTCCCTATAGGCATTTAATGATTTGTGTGACTTTAGTTCCTGAGTAAAATGGAAACAAGTGCAGTAAGTAAAGTCAGTAATGATTATTAATTTCTCAGTTGGGGGAAAAGGTGTTTGCCTTTACATTTCTTCATATTATATAGATGGCATCATCTGTTGTAAGTTTCTCATACGTTTTGTTTACTTTAGTCTTTGTTCCTTTTGTTACTTGGTTTTAATATAGCTATATTTTATAGGAACTTTTAGTGTGATAATTTTAAGGAATTAGCCAGCAAATTCATCTCAAACCCATAAGAACAGCAAATTATAATTTATAAATGGCATTTTCTCTTTGCAGATAGCAAATAAAATGGGAATACTTCATAAAAATAAGACCTTAGTCATTTCCTGATGTTATACTGGTTAAGAGTAAAAAACTAGTGTGAAATTAGTTGCTATCTGACATATATTCTGTTTTAAAAACAGGAGTAAATGAGCAGATCATAGATTTGAATGCATGTCGCTGTATGATTGGATAGATTGGCCTATTTAGCTATTTGACAAACACTGAGCATGTGCTGTATGCAGTGCAGGGTCCTGTGTGAGGAGTTAGAATTTCAAGATAATGAAGACATGTACCCCCTTGAACTTAGGGAATCTTTGTTCTTTATGACTTAGGACACCAGTGACTTAGATACAAAAAAAATCTTAAGTTTGCAAGTGTTGTGACTAACATACCATACATGTGGGATCATTTAGATTCTAATCTCTAAATCTGATATCTAAGGCGGCTTTACAGGTAATCTTTGAAGGTTTAGGGCTGCTTGTAAAGGTGTACATTTTTAATGACCTAGAAGTATTTGTTCTATACTTACAGAAAGTGCAGCGGCCATTCTAGAGAACAGAGGTAAGGGGAGCTCTCATGGAAGGGGGAGAGAGGAGAACAGAAGAGAATTCTCTTAAGAATTTCCTTATAGCTTTTTTTCTTAGGGAGGCTGTAGAGCCCAGTATTTTGTCTGAGAGATAGGTCTGAGTTTACTAGTTTTGACGACAGTATTTTGGGCCTAATGGGCACTTAACTCCAGGATCCTTTTGCTGAAGGATCTAGAATGTGCTCTCTCCAGTTATGGTAGTCACTAACCAGCTGTGACTTTAAATTTAAAGTAATTAAATATAAATAAAATTTAAAATTCACTTGCATCAGCCACATTTCAAGTGCTCAGTAGCTACATGTGGCTCATGGCTACCTCATTAGACAGTGCAGATATAGAACGTTTTCATCTTTTTGAAAAGTTCTTTTGCACAGCACTGATCTAGACAACAAAGTTACATGAGAAAGATGTTAGAAGGGCTTTAGTTGTGTGGAGGAAATTGGTTTAGAATTGAAAAGAAGATCTTCTTAGCTGAGATCCTTTAAGACTTTGAATGTGACATTAGTTGACATTGGAAACATTTCAGGCATTTAATTCTTCTACTTTTGCTCCCAAAGTAAAATAAACAAATTCTGTAGTTTCGTTTCAGGATTATAAAAATTGGCATGTTTGACTTTCCAGATGATTCTGAAAGTTAGAATTTGTGACTTTTGATTTCATTGTGCAGTCTTCAACAAGATCTTATTTGTCCCTGTTAATTGATAAAGCCTCTGAAGTTCTGAGACTTTTTAGCTGTTTAGGTTAATCCTCATGTACTTCACCAATCTCTCAACCCTCACCTGGCTTTAGAAAGCAGCAAATGAATGTTTTTATGTTAGAAGAGGTAGTTTCATTCTTTTGATCATTTCCAACTCCATTTTAGACATGTGAAAAAAATATTTGTAATATGGCAGTACTTTTTTAATGACTACATGGTAAAGATTAATAAAATGTCATTTTCTTTTTTCCAAGTGGAGATAACTTCATCATTTTTATTATGTAATATACTAATTAGAAAAAATGGAAATAGAAAAATTAAATTGTGAAAGATCTCTCTTGATCTCATGGAAATCCTTCTAGTATGTTACCTTCAAGTCTGATAATGGCTATTTGTTTAAGGCATGTATGTCTTTTTAGTATTAGTAGTTTGGTTTTTTTTTAAATTTTTTTATTGTTAATCACCATAGATTACATCATTAGTTTTGGATGTAGTGTTCCATGATTCATTGTTTGTGCATAACACCCAGTGCTCCACGCAGAACGTGCCCTCTTTAATACCCATGACCAGGCTAACCCATCCCCCCACCCTAGTTTTAGTAGTATAAAGCAGAAAAACATGATTTCCGTAGTTATCAAAAAGGCATTTGATTGTATTTAACATTCAGTTTTGGTAATTTAAAAATCTCTTAACTAAAATACAAATAGATACTTCATTAAATATGACCAATTATATTAATAGATTTTTCTAATATTGAACTCTGTTTTCCTAAAATGAACCTTCTTTGGTCATGGTGCACTACTATTTTCATAAGCTACTTTTTTTTTTTAAGATTTTATTTAGTAGAGAGAGTACAGTCAAGGGGAGTGGCAGGGAGAGGGAGAAGCAGACTCCCCGCAGAGTAAGGAACCTGATGTGGGGCTCGATTCTAGAACCCTGGGATCATGACCTGAGCTGAAGACAGAGCTTAACCAGGCGCCCCGAGCTACTTGATTCTTATTGCTAATATTTATTTAAAAAAAATAGATTGTGTATCTTTTTTTCTTTTTGTGTTGTCTTACCAGATTTTGCTTATCACTAAAAGAATTGATAAACTGTCCTTAGTCTGTTTCTTGGAACAACTTCAGAAGCTTGGGACTTACCTGTTCTTTAAGGTTCATCTTCTTGTTTGAGCCATGGTGCTTCTGTAGGTTGTAATTCTTTGCAGCATTCTTAAATTCTTCTATATAGGGATTGATTTATTTGTAACTTCAAATTTATTTGTGTAGAGTTACATCATTATTTCTTCTGTATCTATGATTATAAATTCTTATATATCCTTAATTTTGTTTTTGTGTTTTCTTAGACTAGCTGATGTTTTATGTATTTTATTTTTAAAGAACTAATTCTTTATTTTTAAGTTTTTCTGGTTCAGTTTCTATTTTTATCATTATGAATTCCTCTCCTAAAGGATTATTGATATCCAGGTGATTTTTCTCCTTAGATATGAAGTGAAGTGAGAAGGAAACTTGTCTGTTGTGTTGTAGGCTTCCTGCTTCTATAAAATTGCAACACTTAAATTTCATAGGTACTTACTTAAGTAGAAATTATTAAGATTCCAGAATATTGCTGTGACTGACCAGTTGCAGGCCATAGCTTTTCCTTTCTTTGCATCATGGTTTTGTTGAAAGCATATTTTTAAAGAATTAGTGTGTAGTGGTGTTGTTTTAATAAAATGTTCCCATTTAGAATCTTGGCATCCTCAGACAATATTTTAACTTCATGTATACTAACAACTCAAGCTTGCATAGGTCCTACTTCTCTACTTAAGGATCACTAGTTCACAGTAAAGTGAGTGGTGGTGGGTAGGTTTTAATAACACTTTAGAATATAAAACTAAACTATATTTAGTTAGCATTAATCAACTGATACATTTCTATTTGTTGAAATATTCCTTTTGTGTTAATATCATATATTATAAAATGTTTCTTTTATTTAAGACTAAATTTAAGTACTTGTCTTTCTTTGTAGGTATAAGCGTGTCTTTTCAGTTGGAACCCATGCGATTACTACATATAATCCCAATACCTTAGAAGTAACAAATCAGGTAATCATGTTAGAAGCTGTTAGGCATTTTTTGAACTCCATTTGAATTTTAAAAGCCAGGTAATGACCCATGATTTCCTTGGCCTGAAATCAGTATTTTAGGTAGAAAAGTCAACTTTGAAAGAGATTGATACGCCTATAGAATACTTCATGCCGAGCACCAAAAATAAGTAAATAAAAGAGGGTGGTGACAAATGTTTTTTTCTGGGCTCTAAGTATAATAACTTTTTGATATGTTGCTTTTGATTGTAGCCATCTCTTTTATGTAAATTGGTGCATTAATTCTTTATAATTTTAAAGACTATAGGAATTGCAATAAAGGCATACATAAGTCACAGTGCAGTGTTTGGAAAAATCCTTGTCATAGAAGTAGGATTACTGTTTATAAAGGCAAAACCAACTTGAATATGGATAAGTAAACAAAATTAAATATTTTCTTGCTTATTTTTAATTCTAAATTAGGCATGTTTTACAGATTCCTTTTTGTCTGTTTTAACAGATCTGTAGGTAATCATAAAATTTTATTCCTCACTTCTTTTCACTTTTATGTATTTTAATTGCTTTGGATTAATGTCATTAATCGTGAAAGTTGGAATACAGGTGGGGTTTTTATTGTCTCTGATAACTGAAAACCTTTAAAAGAATTTGTTACAGAATTACTATAAGATATAACATCTTCTAGGCCTCTGTATTATTTTGTAAGATTTTTCTCATTTAATCCATGATTGTGAAATTAAAGTAGTAAAAATAGTATTTAATACAGCATCAGTTGGAAGAATTTTTCTTTTTGTTAGTGGCCTTATGGAGACATTTGCAGCATCAGTCCCGTTGGAAAAGGACAAGGAACAGAATTCAACCTCACATTTCGTAAAGGCAGTGGGAAAAAGTCAGAAACTTTAAAATTTTCTACAGAGCACAGAACAGAACTGCTTACAGAAGCATTGGTAAGAACAGTTCCATGTTAATAAGCTAAATTTTTCTTTCTTTTTTTTTAAATGAAACAGTTACATTAAAGTACAGATGTTAATGTTCTGAGCTTTTTTCCCCACACTGCTTATTTTTTCTTACTGACTGTTAACTTGATTCTGTGAAACTTTCACTTTCTCTAACTGAAAAATCTATTTAATAGTGTTTAGACTTTTTAAGCGCATATACAGAGCAGAGCAGTTGTATGTTTAATCTATCTTGTTTTTCAGTGAAGTTCCACATTTTTATTGAACAATCTTAAACTATAACATCAGTAATATTTAATATCAAGGTTATCAAGTTGAGATTTTACATGTTTTGGATAGAAAGGACTGAACTGTGAGTCTTCCTTACCAGTCTGTTGTGATAAACTGTGATTGTTTTCTCTTTCAGAGATTTAGAACTGATTTCTCAGAAGGAAAAATCACAGGAAGGGCAAGTATTTGACCTTATTAATACCTGTTTTTATTCTAATGTTGCCCATTATTATAGAAATCATTCTGTGATCTGTGTTGTTTTTTTGTGGCAAAGCTAAAGGGAAAAAAGGAATTATCATTTAAGGTTTTCTGGCACTATGTGAGAGATGAATGTAGTTTAATAGCAAACTCCAACATGAGGAATTAGATTTATGACTGTTAATGTTGATGGTTGGAGTAAAAGTTTTCAGGCAGAGCTATGGAATATTAAAACTGATGCTATAACCATTCAGGTGCTCGTTATTCAGTATTCTAAACAGCAACAGTAAGCATCACACTGTGGGTAATACCTGTTGGAACATGCACTAGTTGTTTGTTGTAGGATTTTCCTATTTCAGAAGTATTAAGGTTTTAAGAAGTTTGGGGTATATCAAAACTGTCTTGTATTTTCTTGCACTGGATCTGGCTGCTAATAAGGCTTTGCATGGTGCACTGGCAGCTTTGGGGAAGTCACGGGTGCTTATTAGAATCTTCATAACTTTCTCAGGCGTTCTCTAGTCATGTTACAATAGCATTTAAACTAAATCAGACTTCTGACGAGGGGAGATGGGAGTTTATGATTTTTTCGCTCCCTTGAAATACCAAATTTCTTTCCATGAGAAGGTATTGCTTTTATAACAGGGACAGGAGCAGAATAATGCCTAAACTGGTAGCACTCTTCAGAACTCTGGCTTCTGGTAAAAGGCAAGAACTGAATTCTGAGAAGCTGGCAGCATCATTTCTCTGTTTTTTTAAGCCCGCATCCTTTCTACGGATGTTCTGCTAGTTTTAGCATCCCAGAAACCTCACAGATCTCAGGTCAAGCAACTGAATGGCTGCTCAGGAGCCATTTAAAATAGATTAATGGCAGTTGGCAAGCTGCTTGTTTCTTGTTCCTCATGAGCCACAGTCAGATTTCTATAAATTGTAATTTGGTATGCTTATTTTAATTACTTTATGTTAGCAGTTGAGTTTTCTGTATTCCTCATCTGTTTGGAAAACAACTGCTTCCAAAAACAATACTTTTAGATTTTGTTTATGAGCTTCCCTTTATATCAGTTAACTTCAGGCACTTAATACTTTTCAAAACTGAGGTGGAAACAGTGTCTCTAAAACATTGCCTGAAAGTCAGTCTATCTAGTTTTAATCAGTAATAAATGGCACCTCTTCCTCCCCCAAATGCTCTGCTGGTGAATACTCTTGCATAAATTGAATTTGACCCTCAGGTCTTCAGTTGTCCCTAGATGTACTCTAAATCAGATCTCGAAGCCTCTCTCTTTTCGCTTCTACAATCCTGAGGGATAATGATGTGTTTCTGTCAGCACATCTCATTATGACAGTTGATTATCAGCTGGGGGAATAGAGACTATCCTGCAGAGTGGGTCAGGGCAGGCAAGCAAGCATAGTTTGGAAAAGCACCACCATTTTTGTGACTTCCCTTCTTCTGGAGAGAAGTGGCACCTTTAGTTCAGAATCAATATTCTAAATATATTCTTGGGTGAATGTAGGCCCTTTGTCTTTCTCCAGAATTCCTTTTGTGGAACTATAATGTGCATTATTATGCCATCGATCAGTAATGCTGAGGGGACTTGACGTCATATAATCCTGAGCCAAACTGAGGCTCGTTGCTAGGTTTAGTGTTGGGGTGTCGTGGAGGCGTTTATTATTTAATGCCTTCTCACTTTTCTGAATACCTACGAGAGAATTTCTCTCATTTCAGTATTAGAAATAGTTGTACTCCTGAGCAACCAATTTACTTTTACCTGAAGAGTCCTGTAACTGACCATGTGTTCCTTTTCATATTGTTGGGTAGAAAACTTTGTGGACTTTTGGGTGGGTGAGGGGATATTCATTTCACATCTGACACTTGGTTACTTTTCTCTTGCCTCATTTTGTCTTTATTTTAAATTATTTTCTCTTGTATCATAACATTTTGGTTAGCAGCCTCACCTAAACCTTTTTTTTTCCTTTTTAAGAATAAAACTGGGTAGTAAATGATGTTGACCATTCTAATCATTTCTGATACTAGGTACCTTAATTTACAAAGGAATGTTATTATCTAAGTGGAATTTTATTTGCTAATGCAATCAAATTTATAACTCTCCATTGTTGTGATTAGAAAAGCCTAAGGTCCAACTGAGGCTTCAGCATTTTTGTGTGTGTAGAAAGAAAATCTATATTAGCATATTGAACCAGCTCAGATTTAAACTGAACACTGTAACTTCCCCAAAATGTGACTTACCTCTTTTCCATATGTAAGTTGAATTAAAAGAATCCATCAATAAAAGTTGAAATCTTTATTCCCAATAAAACTTTCAGAGTAACATTTCTTTTAGGACTTACTTTTCTTTCTTTTTTTTTTAAAGGTTTGCATAAGACTGACTCAAAATTGTTTCACAAAATATTGTAACCCAAACCTTTGTTAATTTAAAAAACATATAGTATCTTCAGTTTGAGTGAACATTCTTATTTAAATACAAACCTCCAAATAGCTAAAATTAATGTTTTTAACAATTTGGATAGTAGCTCTAAATATTTATAACATTGTTTAGATTTCTGGTTGTTTTAGCAGTGACTGATATATTAACTGTAACTTTATTTCATGGTAAGCTTAAATATGAACCTAAAAGTAGTATTATTTCTCTCTCTAGAGATATAACTGCTATAAACATCACTGGAGTGATACAAGAAAACCTGTCATTTTAGAAGTAACTCCTGGAGGCTTTGACCAAATTAATCCTGCAACCAACAAAGTCCTCTGTTCCTATGACTATAGAAATATTGAAGGCTTTGTAGATCTCTCTGATTATCAAGGAGGGTTTTGTATACTTTACGGAGGATTTAGTAGATTGGTAAGTAGCATTTTTAAAAAAGTTATTTAAAAAGAGGCATGACCATTTGAAGGAAAGCAGGGTTTTTACACTTAATTTTCAAATTTCACATGAGTCTTCTGGAAGGAAGTCTGGTATTAAGAGTGTAGGCTTTGTTATCAAAGAGACCTGAGCTTGAATCCCAACTTAGAGCTTTTTAAAGTGGGGAGAGTGAGGCGCCTAGGTGGCTTAGTTGTTAAGCGTCTGCCTTTGGCTCAGGTCATGATCCGGGAGACTGGGGGCCTCCCTGCTCAGTGGGGAGTCTGCTTCTCGCTCTGACCCTCACACCTTTTGTGCATGCACGCACTCTCTCTCACTCTCTCAAATAAATTTAAAACAAAAAGTGGGGAGAGTAATATGTCCGTCATAGGTTTTTTTTTTTTTTTTTGAGGATCCTGTGAAATAACTTATGTAAATATTTAGCATATTATGTGGCTTAGTATTCAGTAAATGGTAGTTACAGTTGTTATTTTCATTAGTATTAATGTCTTAACTGAAAGATTCTAAGCTTTCTTTGAAAAAATAATTTACGATCTTTTATTTTTATAGTCTTCCCTCCTTTCCCCAGCTGTTTGTAATTTGAAATCTGAGTATTCATTGAAACTTCATTACGTGTTCTTGTCTTGAAATTCTGAATTATATGTTAATTGTGTGGTACAGTAGAAGCCACTTAAGATGCTCAGACCCTATTTGTTAATTGGTAGTTGAAGCTGAGCTATATAGATGATGACCATCTTTTTTTATAAGAAACATTTGCCTTCCTTAATTAAACCTCGCATCTCAAAGATGAGCAGTAGAGTTTCCACAGGAAAGGCTCAGTTTAACTTACTCTCAAGATTCTTTCCTCTTGAGAATTTTAATTTCTGTAGCTATCTTAGTGGCCTGGGAACAACTACTCCCAAGATTTAGTGTTGTGTAGATAAATTATCCTTCTCTAGGTAGCAGAGCCAGGGCGAGCCTGGAACTTTTAGATACATAAGAGGCTAGAGGGTAGCAGAAGGGAAATAAAAGGAATGATAATGGGATAGGGGTGCTAAAGTATTTGATTTACAAAGTATGTTAGCTCTTCAGAGTTACAGGCTTTTTTCCATCTTTCACTCTTTGCCCAGGTGATGGGTACCAACCTAGTCTCCCTCATCTAGAAACAAACATCTAGACATTTTATTACCTCTGAGTCTGGACCCAAAAGATGAGGCCCAAAGAGAAAATTACTTCCTTCTCCCACCCTAGATCAGCCTGAAGCCTGTTGTTGAAGTGCTGTCCAAAGGCTTATCTCTTCCATGGACAGTGCAATTTGTAATGATTAACTCCTTGGTGGTGTGCCTGGGTGGCTCAGTCGGTTAAACATCTGACTCTTGATTTCAGTTCAGGTCATGATTTCAGGGTCGTGAGATGGAGCCCTGAGTCTGTGCTGGGTGTGGAGTCTGCTTAAGATTTTCTCTCTCTCCCTCTGCCCCTCCTCCCCGCTCCCATGCACTGTTTCTCTAAAAAAAAAAAAATCCTTGGTGGAAAATGTACCTAATTACAGGAATACGCTATAGCCTTACAAACCTTAATTGGACAACTATACCACAGTAATTCGGCCAAGCCTTACAGTGCATAAGGTAAACATTAAGGATGAAAATTGTTTGATACTCCTCAATTGGCAAGTTTTTTATTGCTTAATGGCATCAAACAATTTTAGTTTATTTTTTATTTTTTTATTTTTTAAACTTTTTTTATTAAGATTTTTTTATTTATTTGAGAGAGAGCACAAGCAGAGGAAGAGAAAGGGAGAAGTAGGCTCCCTGCTGAGCAAGGAGCCCGATGTGGGATTCGATCCCAGGACCTTGGAATCATGACCCTGGCTGAAGGCAGCCGCTTAAACCGACTGAGCCACCCAGGTGTCCCAAAACAATTTTAGTTTTAATCATCTACTTTCTAAGCATATGCTGTCTTTTCAAAGGCATTAGTTAATATGATACTGTTAATATGTTAATATGTTATATATGTTATATAATGTTATATGTTAATATGACAGATTCATTCAGCAAACCTTTATCTGGTACCTTCTGCATACGTAGTGACTATCCTAAGCAGCTGGGAATAAAATCGGGTTTTAGGATTTTATGTATTTATTTACATAATCTCTACACCCAATGTGGGGCTTGAACTTACAACCCTGAGGTAAAGAGTCGCCCCCTCCACCAACTGAGCCAGCCAGGTGCCCCTAAAATCAGGTTTTATTTTTATTGATTTATTTTTTTAAAGGTTTTATTTATTTGACAGAGAGAGACACAGCAAGAGAGGGAACACAAGCAAGAGGAGTAGCAGAGGGAGAAGCAGGCCTTCCGTGGAGCAGGGAAGGGAGCCTGATGTGGGGCTTGATCCCAGGACCCTGGGATCGTGACCTGAGCCGAAGGCAGACACTTAACGACTGAGCCACCTAGGCGCCGCTAAAATCAGGTTTTAAAACATGATCTCAACCAGTGTTTCTCAGTAGGGGAGCTATTAGAATATAGACAGGACAATTCTTTATTGCGTGGCACTCTCCTGCCTTGTTCTTTGCAGCACATTTAGCATTTCTGGCCCAGGTGTCAAATGCAAGTCGCAATACCTTATCTTTACCTTTGTAAATAACACTCCTGGAGGTTGATTTGTAATGTCCATTGGCCAATGGCTTGTAAACATTTAAGCATTCTTCAAGGTAATCTTGCAAGAAAATCCACTATTATTAAAAACAATAAATCAGAGCTACTTTTGTTGAAGCTGGGAATCCTGCCCACATAGTACCCACTACCCCCACTGGACTTGGCTGGGGTCCCTGGGACCCCTTCTGGAAGCTCCAGCATGCTGTTTTCTACATGGTGACGGGAATCAGACTCTGAGAAGTTATGAGATAATTTCCATTCAATGAGTTATTTGCAAGGCTCTATATCCCAGACTTTGTGATTTTACTTAGTGTAATAGTGGTTGAAACAACACACTGCAGGGCGCCTGGGTGGCTCAGTGGGTTAAGCATCTGCCTTGGGCTCAGGTCATGATCCCGGGGTCCTGGGATTGAGGCCTGTATCAGGCTCCCTGCTTGGTGGAGAGCCTGCTTCTCCCTCTCACTCTGCCTGCCACTCCTGCTTGTGCTCTTTCTCTCTCTCTCTCATAGATAGATAGATAAAATCTTAAAAAAAAAAAACCACAACACACTGCTTATTTACCTTTGATATGATCAACTACCATTGTTTTTCTTTAGAATTGCTACTTCAGTCTTTTTCCTATGAGTTGATTCGAAATGGTCACATTTTGGTTGTTTCAACCCTGACTTTAAATTTCAAAATTTGTGCAGCATTTATTTGCATCAGAGCAAAGAGAAGAAATAATCAAAAGTGCAATAGATCATGCTGGCAACTACATAGGTATTTCATTGCGCATCAGAAAAGAACCTTTAGAATTTGAGCAATATTTGAATCTTCGCTTTGGAAAATACAGCACTGATGAATCCATCACATCTTTAGCAGAGTTTATAGTCCAAAAAATATCACCTAGACATTCGGTAAGATCCTGTGTTAAAAATAAAAATTTGTTCATCTGATTTTGACATTTTTCTTCAATGACTTTTTAATGTGTCTCAATTTTGTTTGAAGGAACCCGTAAAACGAGTTCTAGCACTTACAGAAACGTGTTTAGTAGAACGTGATCCCGCAACCTATAATATTGCGACTTTGAAGCCTTTAGGAGAAGTAAGTGTGACATTATTAGACTAAATGAAACTTCTTCCTATTGATAAATTAGAATAATTTTCTATTTTAACATTTTTAATGCTTAAAGAATGGAAAATAAGAATCTACGTAATTCTTCACATTATTGTATTTGTTATACTTAGAACAATGAATATTACAAAATTTATTTTCAAAGTGTACAATGAATGGAACTTTTTATTCAACAGTTATATGAAAATTTGAATGAAACTTTTAAGCAGCTCTTAAATTCTGATATCGTAAACAGTTTTTAAATATTGACTTTTGTAAGCTAAAATGATATGTAGTACTTCTAAGGAAATGCCATAAAACTAAACATCTTTTATTGAACTTGGTTTTTGTTTTCATTAGGTATTTGCATTGGTTTGTGACTCAGAAAATCCTCAACTTTTTACCATTGAATTTATAAAAGGGCAAATACGGAAATATTCTTCAACAGAAAGGTATTTTGAGATCCTAGTATATGCAAGGCAAAGTCCTCCATCAGTGAGGAAAAGCAAAGATTTATAATCTAGAACTTTGAAATCATATAACTTAGGAAAAGACATTATTTTTTTGCATATTGAAAATGACCAGTTTTCGTATTTCTAAAGAGAATAAAAATGGTGATTTGATTTTAAATGGAATGATGAAAATAAAATGTATTTCTGTAACATGTTTTTAAGGTATTTTGAAATAGCATCTTTCACTTTCGTTGTTAAATTATTTGGATAACAGCAGCAAGTTACTTTAAATATACTTGAAGTTAGATTAAGTTAGCATCAGTAGGCTAGTTAATAATTTTCCAGTGGAATGTGCCTGATTTTTTTTATATTACTGTGAGTTGGCTGTTGCTCTGAAAACCTGTGAGATGCTATAGCTCATAAACTCCTTCTGTAAGGTAAACTACTTATAGTGCTGTTCTACTGTGAACAACTAGATCTCCCTTCACATACTAAGCCATTGTCATGGGTTTGGCAGTTTTTACATTCCAGGAGGTTCTTTTATGCTGTTGTAAATGGATTGAGACTGAATCTGTTTTTAAAAGATAGTTGAAACAGTTCTGGTACATTTTGCCACTGTCTACAATACAGCCTTATTGAAGTATTGTCACTTCCTGGAGTATGACCAGTAACTGTTTCTTACCTTGGAAAGCTTTTGATCTAAGTTCAACAAAAATGGCATTTTAAGCAAAAGGTCTTATTTTTTTCCTGTCTTGAATTCAAGGAAGAGAACTTCTGAAAAAAAAAATAGTGCACATGTTCTAATCAGAAGAGGGTGTCTCAACATTTACAGTTTGTCATGTGCTTTATGTACATTACATTGTTGAATCCTGATCCCTATGAAGAAGATGCCATTTTTCCCAATAAAGTCTATCGGCAGAAAGTAAAGCAGTTTCTTTGTGACTTTGGATTAGGAAAAGATTTCTTAGATATAATACCAAAAACAGAATTCATAAAAGTCTGATTAATTAGACTCTGTCAAATTGAAAACTTTGACCCCATTAAGAAAAAAGACAAGCCACAGACAGGAAGAAAATATTTGGAAAACATATAGCTAATAAAAGACT
This sequence comes from Eumetopias jubatus, assembly GCF_037043125.1. Lineage (NCBI taxonomy): Eukaryota > Metazoa > Chordata > Mammalia > Carnivora > Otariidae > Eumetopias > Eumetopias jubatus. The sequence continues at coordinate 127,393,720 of NW_028274807.1, read as the reverse complement.
TGTTTCTAGAATATATAAAGAACCCTTTTAACTCAATACTAAAAAACAAATGATAAATGGGCAAAAATATTCAAATAGACACCTACCTCATCAGAGAAGATATTTGAATGGTAAATAAACACATGAAAAGATGATGATGCATTAGGGAAAAGTAAAACCATCACATGTGCACTAAAATGGTTAACATCAAAAAGACTGGCAATGCCAATTGTTGGCAAGCGTGTGGATTCTCATACATTGCTGGTGAGGATGTAAAATCATAAAGTGTTTTAAAAAATAGTTTAGCAATTTCTTAAACATGTAGTTATCATATGACCCTATGTCAGTTCTACTCCTAGGTATCTACCCCCACGGAAATAAAAACATATGCCCACATAAAAACTTGTATGTGAATGTTTATAATAACGTGACTCATAATAGCCAGAACTAGAAACAATTGATACATACATCACCTGGTGAACGAATAGGCAAAAGTGTTGATTATCCATACAGTGAAGTACTCCTCAGCAATAAAAAGGAGTGAACCTTAAAAATACACGATATATAAAATAAGCGAGCCACATAAAGCTATACATTATACGATTCTGTTTATATGAATTTTTTAATAGGCTATTTTTTGGAGCCATTTTGGGTTCGTAGCAATATTGAGCAGAAGGTACAGAGATTTCTCCTCTACCTGTACACTCTGCTGCCCTGCCTCCTAACTGCCTCTCCCATGACCAGCATCCTCTACCAGAGTGATACATTTGTTACAATCGATGGGCCTATAAGTTTGAACAAATGTATAATGGCATTTGGCTACCATTATAGTATCATACAGACTATTTTCACTGCCCTAAAAATCTCGAGAGATCCTCTCCAGCAGTAATAATACCGCTCCACTGATTTCATCTCACCTTCCTCCCTAAACCTTGACAGTCACGCATCTTTTTACTGTCTCCGAAGTTGCTTTAGTATCATAGTTGGAATTGTACAGTATGTAGCCTTTTCAGATTGGCTTCTTTCATTTCCTGGCCGGATAGCTCATTTCTTTTTAACACTTAGTCATATTCCATTGTCTAGACATAACCATGGTTTATTTATCCGTTTGACCTCTTGGTTGCTTCCAAGTTTGGGCAGTTATGAATGAAGCTGAAGTAAACATCTGTGTGCAGATTTTGTGTGGATGTAAGTTTTCATCCTTTGTGTAAATACTAAGTCGTGCGATCACTGGATCATATGGTAAGAGGACGTTGAGTTTTGTCAGAAACTGCCAACTGTCTTCCAAAAGTGGCTGTGCCATTTTGTATCCCAAGCAGCAGTGAGTGAGGGTTCCTGTTGCTCCATATCCTCCCCAGCATTTGGTATAATTAGTGTTCAATTTTGGTCATTCTAAGGTGTGCGGTGGCTTCTTGTTGTTGTTTCAGTTTGCGTTTCCCTGATGACATGTGTTGAGTATCTTTTCATATGTGTATTTGCTGTCTGTGTATCTTCTTTGGTGAGGTGTCTGTCTGTCAGGGACTTCAGATCACTTTTTAATTGAGTTGTTTTTCTTATTGTTGACCTTTAAGAGTTATGTGTATATTTTGGATAACGGTCCATTATCAGATACGACTTTTGTAAATATTTTCTCGCCGACTGTGGCTTACCTTTTCATTCTCTTGATGAAGTTATTTGAAAAAGCAAAACTGTAGAGATAGAAAGTAAGTGGTTGCCTGGGACTGGGGAGTTTTTTGCAGATGGGCACAAGGGAATTTTTGGGGGTGATGGAAGTATACCAAAACTGGATAATTGCACAACTGTATAAATTTACTGAAAATTTTTTTTTTCTTTTTAAAATTAACATATAATGTATTATTTGTTTCAGGGGCACAGGTCTGTGATTCATCAGTCTTACACAATTCACAGCACTCACCATAGCACATACCTTCCCCAGTGTCTATCACCCAGCCACCCCATCCCTCCAACCCCCCCCCCACCACTCCGACAACCCTTAGTTTGTTTCCTGAGATTAAGAGTTTCTTACGGTTTGTCTCCCTCTCTGGTTTCATCTTGTTTCATTTTTCCCCTCCCTTCCCCTATGATCCTCTGTCTTGTTTCTCAAATTCCTCATATCAGTAAGATCATATGGTACTTATCTTTCTTTGATTGACTTATTTTGCTTAGCATAATACCCTCTAGTTCCATCCACGTCATATACATTTACTAAGAATTCTTAAACTGTAATTTTAATTGGGTGAATTTTTGATTTGTAAGTTACACCTCAGTACAACTGTTTAAAAAAATCTTAAAAAACCAAAAATGTTACATTTATAGTGCTTGAGTAACTTGTACAAGGTATGTGACAGCAAAGTACAGAGCTAGTATTAGAACTCCAGGCTTTCTCTTAAAGCCCTGTTCCCTTAATTTTCAATACTAAAACCTATTTTTTACCTTGCTTAGAGATTCCTTATTAGCAAGTTTGCTGGATGGAGTAAGAGCCTCTGGTAACAGAGATGTTTGTGTAAAAATGACACCAACTCATAAAGGTCAGCGATGGGGGTTACTCAGCATGCCTGTTGATGAGGAAGTAGAGAGCCTTCATCTCAGATTTTTAGCCACACCTCCAAGTAAGTAGTGATTTAAGTATAATTGCATTTCCATCCATCTTAATAATTTAAAAATTAGGAATGCAAACCTCTAAATCTTTTGAACTTTTCATCTTACAGATGGCAACTTTGCAGATGCTGTATTCAGGTTCAACGCTAATATTTCATATAGTGGAGTTTTGCATGCAGTAACGCAGGATGTAAGATAAATTGTATTACAATTTGTTCATTGTCATTAACTTCTGGAATGGAAACTTTTTGAAACATTCTTCTTTTACCTAGGGTCTCTTCTCAGAAAACAAAGAAAAACTGATCAATAATGCCATAACAGCATTATTGTCCCAAGAGGGAGATGTTGTTGCTTCAAATGCAGAACTTGAGAGTCAGTTCCAGGCTGTGAGGAGGCTTGTGGCTTCCAAAGCTGGTTTTCTGGCCTTCACTCAGCTTCCAAAGTAAGCGGTCTTTGAACTTCTTTTAGAGAATACAAACAACTCAAAATAGATATCAGCAGTTTATCTCTTTATATCTGTCTAAAACCTTTCATTTGATGATATGGTAGTTTTTATTCATAAATAAATGAAGGTGAGTGGAACTGAAGGGTGTGAATATTGGTCCTATACATACCTGCAGTATACTGACTCTTGTTTGCTTGTTTGTTTGTTTTTTAAAGATTTTATTTATTTATTTGAGAGAGAGAGAGAATGAGAGATAGAAAGCATGAGAGGGAAGAGGGTCAGAGGGAGAAGCAGACTCCCTGCTGAGCAGGAAGCCCGATGCGGGACTCGATCCCGGGACTCCAGGATCATGACCTGAGCCGAAGGCAGTCGCTTAACCAACTGAGCCACCCAGGCGCCCGTCTTGTTTGTTTGTTTTTAAGATTTTACTTATTTATTTGAGAGAGCGTGGGAGCAACCAAGCATGAGGGAAGGGGAGGGGCAGAGGGAGAGGGAGAAGCAGACTCCCTGCTAAGCAGGGAGCCTGACATGGGATTCTATCCCAGGATTCTGGGATCATGACCTGAGCTGAAGGCAGACTCTTAACTGACTGGGCCACCCAGGCGCCCCATACTGACTCTTTTTTTAATGACTTTGAGTAGGAAATTAAATCCCTTTAGGTGTTTTCTTTTTTGTTTTTTTTTTTTTTAAATGAAAAAACGGGCGCCTGGGTGGCTCAGTCAGTTAAGGGTCTGACTTTGGCTCAGGTCATGATGGGATTGAGCTCCCGCATAGGGCTCCCTGCTCAGTAGAGAGCCTGTTTCTCTCTCCCTGCTTGTGCTCTCTCTCTCTCTCTCTCTGTCAAATAAATAAATAAAATCTTTAAAAAAAAAAAGATTTATTTGAGAGGGGCAGAGGGAAAGAGAGTCTTAAGTCTCCATGCTCAGTGCAGAACCCAATGTAGGGCCCCATCTCACAACCCTGAGATCATGATCTGAGCCGAAACCAAGACTTGGAAGCTTAACTGGTTGCACCACCCAGGTCCCCCAAGATCCCTTTTAGTGTTAGGTAATTTTTTAAAAAATCTTTCCCCTCAAAGAAAAAAACTGTTACGGGAACCGATTAAATCTAGAGGTGTAATTTAAAATATGCACTTGCTGAATGCAGTAGAAACTCAAGAGGACTTATTATGTTACATTTTAATAATAAAATAATGCTCTGGTACTGCTGTGATACGCCTGTTGTCGTTGCCCCGCAGGTTCCGGGAGCGTCTGGGAGTGAAGGTAGTGAAGGCACTGAAGAGGAGCAGCAATGGGGTGGTCCATGCAGCTGTTGACATGCTCTGTGCCCTCATGTGTGTAAGTAGTGGTTTTTTAAAAGGAGACTGGTTTTTCTTACGTTGATTGATGTTTTAAATTTTCACAAACCTGGATTTTCATTGTACCAGTTAAATTCAGTGTTTCTCTATTTCCTAAATTGTTCTCTTGGCAATTTATTGATTCAAATAAATGTTTGTTTAGCACATCCTATAAACCAGGTACTGGGCTATCTACTAGAAATACAAAGTTCATTCCTTCCTTGAAATTGCTGACAGTCTAGTGAGGTAGGCATATGTGTATGATCTAAAGTAGTAGTGGCCATGGGATCCCTGAAAAGCAGCACTTAGTTTTATGGGTTTGTGGCGAGGGGAAGATAAAAGATTCGAGGCCAGTCTTTTAGATGTTACAAATGATCTGAATCTTAAAGCACAGACAGGTATTTTCCCCACTGTGAGAAGGCTTTCCTGGGAAAGGGGGATAGCATATGCAAAGGTATGTTGGGGAAGAAGCAAATAATTGAAATGGCTGGGTCATAAAGCATGTATGGAGGTGTGCGGGATTAGGAGTTACAGCTAGAAATATATGCAGAGACAGTCATCAGAAGCCTTTTGTATCAGAAAAGCTGGATTTGTATCCTTTAGTAAGGAACAACTGAAAGGTTTTTCATCAGGGGAGCAGTAATATAGCTTTGAACTTCCAAAAGCTCATAAATGTTATGTGGAGACTATACTAGAGGTAAAATTAGAGGCAGGTAGACCAAATATGTAAGAAACAAGATGCTGAGGTAAAAGAAGGCACATTTGAAGGCTGAGGGTAAAGCTCTAACTTGGTGACAGCTTGTATAGGAGGAGAAGCAATGAATTTTTCAGTATAACTTTGAACTTCCAGATTCACTTCAATGTTGTATATAGCATATGGGACTAAAGTGTTTTAGGCGAACTTAGAGGTTTAGAATACACCTAAGTAATCACTTGTATAAAACCTTGCATTTATACTCAAAAGTGAATTTTACTATCTTTACTACTAATAATTCCATTTAAAAGAATTCTGGGATAGGGGTGCCTGAGTGGCACAGTTGGTTGAGTGTCTGACTCTTGGTTTCTGCTCAGGTTGTGATCTCAGGGTCGTGAGATTGAGCCCCATGTCTGGCTCCACACTGAGCATGGAGTCTGATTGAAACTCCCTCTCCCTCTGCCCCTCCCCAGTACATGCTCCCCAACAGTATTTGAGAGAGAGAGAGAGAGAGAGAGAGAGCGCGCGAGCACAGTGGCGGGAGGGGCAGAGGGACAGGAAGAAGTAGATTCCCTGGTGAGGAAAGAGCCGGATGTGGGGCCCAATCCCAGGACCCTGAGATCATGACCTGAGCTGAAGGGAGCTACTTAACCTGCTAAACCACCCAGGTGCCCTAATAAATTAAATCTTTAAAAAGAAAAAAAAAAAAGAATTAGTGGGATAACTAGAACATAAAATAAAATGCCAACCTGTGAAACAAACACATTGAGCTCTCATTACATATTAGGTTTTGGCTATATATTTTACATTTATTATCTCATTTATGCTTCCTAACAGTCCTATGAGCTAAGTACTATTAATCTCACTTGGATGGCTGAGGAAAGTGAAACTCAAGAGTTAAAGCAACTTACCCTTGCCTGAGGTTGGCTATGGTCAGTAGCAAAATTAGGGTTGGATCTCTTTACTCCTAACCCTCACGCTGGAATCTTTTTCCCATTCTCGTTTATTCCATCAGTCAGAAGAGACAAAGAAGTATTTGCTGTGGGGCGCCTGGGTGGCTCAGTCGGTTAACTGATTGCCTTCGGCTCAGGTCATGATCCTGGAGTCCCGGGATCGAGTTCCGCGTTGAGCTCCCTGCTCAGCGAGGGGCCTGCTTCTCCCTCTAACCCTCCCCCCTCTCATGTACTCTCTCTCTCTCTCTCATTCTCACTCTCTCAAAATAAATAAATAAATCTTAAAAAAAAATATTTGCTGTGCATTTTAGTACCTGCTTTTAAATGCTGTTTAAAAAAATAAATAAATGCTAAGTTTTATCGTTTCAAATTTAAATTATAAAATTGGGGGAGAGGAAATGGGTGTCATTTGCTTTTTAAGGAGGAGACCTGTGACTTTTGACAGAGTACCTTGTACAGTACTCTCTACAGATACTTGCTGGGCACAGTATCTATGAAGCCTCATCAGACCCTGGGGGAAATCATCACTTTGCCTGCTTGTCTTATCACGAGTTTCCTTTCTGCCTTTAACTTTAAAGGCTGTGTTTTTTAATTCTTTCAGTATTTAATGAATACTCTTTATAAATGACTTTCGTGTGATGCCAGCATGTGGGCCTGCTCATGAATTATCACTGTTTTTAATCAATAGCCCATGCATGATGACTATGACTTAAGACAAGAACAGCTGAACAAAGCTTCTCTTCTCTCTTCAAAGAAGTTTCTGGAAAACTTACTGGAAAAATTTAATTCTCATGTGGTGAGTTATAGTTAAATTTATCTTAATGAGAGATACCATACATTATTGAAAGGTATTCTAGAAGTGCAGTTTGGCGGGGTTTTTGTTTTTTTTTAATTGCAGCTCCTAACTTTGGTCAGGATTGATCATACACAGGTCAGCTTGGTCACTCACTAATAGTAAAATGTTCTGTTTTAGGACTATATCCACTCATCTGGGAAGAATTAAGTTGCAAAGACTTTAGATTTTCTTCTTTTTCTTTAATGTCATTATGAAATAAGTTGCTCTTAAAAAAAAAAGCCAAATCTTTGCTCCTCAGTCACTGGTAACAGTTTGGGAGATGGGTAGTCTATAGATCTGAAAGGAACAAATTGTCAAGGGTTGTTTAAATGTTGCCAAAGATTGCTTTTTATACAAATACTACACATATTAACCTTAGTTATATGTGTTTGGTTATTATCTTGAAATTTGACCAAATTTTAATTATTTTCCTTTTGAGATATGGTAAGCAATGGATTTACTACATTAGTAAAACAAGTTTTAAGGATTACTCCTTAGAGTAATCAAACTTTAAGCTTCATGTAAAGGAATTAAACGTTTACTTTTAACATACAGGGTAACAGAAGCACATTATTGTTGTGTTTTACTTGAATTTCTCAGTCCTAAGGCAATATGTTACTTTGTTTCAGGATCATGGGACTGGTGCCCTAGTTATTAGTTCACTCTTGGACTTCCTTACTTTTGCCCTCTGTGCTCCATATAGCGAGACAACAGAAGGACAGCAGTTTGATATGCTCTTAGAGATGGTAGCCTCCAATGGAAGAACCCTCTTTAAGCTCTTTCAGGTGAGAGCTTGTATCTTTCTTATCAGATAACCACTTTTTGGGTCAGTTTGGTTTTAAAATAAGGGATGTGTGCTTCTGTAGTAATGTTGATAAATACAGCCTAGTACATTGTCATATTAAGGATATTTAATTCCACAGATTTCTTGGTATTTCATGAGGGGCTCTGTTGATGGCTTTTGACCACTGTTTTGACCCTGTTGCCCATCTTTTCTCAGAAGTAGTGAAAAACTCATTTTTTTCTGTAATAGGCCCATAGTACCCTTTTCTTTATAAATTCCCAAGTAATAGGGCTGTTCATAAAGTTGAAAACATCATTTCATATAATACTATAGTATTTATTATGTACATGTGATCTGTTTCTATATGATACTTCTGTTTTTGTTATTTTATATCAGTTTTGTAAATGTCAATTTGTATTTTTATATCATTACTGTTTGATATTTATCATTCAGCTAACTATAATTATTCAAGTAAGTGTCAGCTGTTTCCTGCTACTGTTTTAATTACCCTTAAAGCTATATTGTAAGAATACCCAAAAATTTTAGCCTAACTGTGATCTGACTTTGAGGTGTATCCTTTACTAATTTTATGGCTTATAAAATTGTATATCCTCCTTAAAAGCAATAGCTAGTATGTTGCAATAAAATTCTTTTATTCTGCGATACTTTTTTCCCTGTTTTAAAGCATCCTTCCATGGCAATTATAAAGGGAGCTGGATTGGTTATGAAGGCAATAATAGAGGTGAGAACAATTTTGAAATTTTAAGCCTACTTGAATGTTGATTGGCTATTTTAATTGATGCTGACAAAATTACTTTACAGCCTTTTATGGGAAACATGCTTTTTTTCTGGGTAAGAAAAGTAATTTTGAGTCATTATTCAGAAATAATGTAGTTTTAAACTACAGAAACAATCCTCAATATTAAACTAAGAGTTTAAAGTTATGAGGTAAGTGGGTTTAGGGCAAGTAGATCTTTCGGTTCCTACATTATTTGTATTTTGTTTGTTTTAAAAGAATTAAAAGTTAGCATTCTTCCTCTCTTGCTCTTTTTGGGGGTGGGGGATGATGGTATTGATGGTATTGAAATCATAAGGTACTGAGGTTACATAGAAATCTGTTAATGAAGTTAGTTCATAGCAAAGTGATATTAAGTAAGAATGGTAACAAAAATTAGTTCTTCATGCTAAAGCGCATTTGTAATTAAGCTCTAGAGATCAGGACATGATATCGTTGGTGAGACATGGGATATTGTTTCTCTAAGATAGTTGCTTTAGCTCTCTGATTTTTAGAAAATAAAATCATGGCTATAAATATCAACTTGCATACTGGATGTTCACAGTGACATCAGTCCAAATGGCTTTGAATTCTTTTTGTTGTTTGTAGTGATTTGGATAAAATTTCAGCATGCCCCTTTTATCAAAAAACACAGTGATATAAATATAATATGTAAATATGTATTGTAAATATAACATGTGGCTAAATGAAATGCACAGAATTAGTATACTCTTAAGTAGATGTTTAAAAATTATATACAGGCATTATACCTCAAAGTTCTTTTTGCATTTTTAGTGTGTATTTACAGCTAAAGGCTAATTTTCTTCCTGTAGCTAATGGGTTTTAGCTTCTAAAGTAATGTATCTCTCACAGAGCTGGAAGCCAAGGACAGTTAGGACCATGAGACCAAACAAAAGTGTATTTTCCTGACCTTGATTCACCAGTATATTGCCATTCATGGCAAAGTCCAAAATGTGGACTTTGGGCTTCAGTATAAACCACACATGTCAGACTCATAGCTAGTGACTAGAGCTGATGTCTGTGTAAGGAACCACCTTCTTTATTTACACTGAAATCCTGGCAAGTATCTTAAATTATTTTTTCTGATTGTTAAAGCAGTATATGGTCTTTGAAGAAACATTGGTATTTACAGAAAAAATTCAAGGAACAAATAAAATGAATCATTTATATTTTTATCATCCAGAGATAACTACAATTAGCATTTTGGTAAATTTTCTCTCAGACTATGTAGAGTTCCAAATTATATGTGTACATATACAAACTATATATGTGTACCTACTGCGTATATATTTGTATTGATACTACTGTCAGAATGATAAATGTACATATTCACACTATGTGAATATTTGTATACATACTACATATCAGTTGTACTATATACTTGTACCTTTTTTTTTCACTAACATGAGCATTTTTGCTTTCCAACAGGCTGTCTTAAATATCCCCTTGCTTACATAATTTATAATTCTATGCTTACCTTTGATTAGTAGTCCTGTCTGTCTTAACTCTGTTGCCAAAGTGAGTCCATATAAGCACATAAAATCGGGATAAAAAGAACTACCCCAATTTATCACATCATTCTTCTAAAAAAGTAAAGAACTGTGTTCACCATGAAAATGAATATATTGTTAATAATAAAAGCAAGGTGAGTTTGCAGAGGTCTTCCGTAGGAATTGCTGATGTCCCTGAGTCGCCTTTCCCTTTCATTGGCTGATATATACTCAGAATGAATCTAATTTTAATATTAAATTAAAGCATAATTCATAAGATAAATGTATCTGTAAACATTTAAAACCTCATTTCACAGGCAAATAATATTTTTAAAATTACTTGTATCACCTGTGTTATATTTGGGTAGTTAAGTTGCACTTCAAATTTTTATTACATAATATACTACATAATTATTTTACCTAAAGATGTAAAATTAGTTCTATAAAATTAGGGTAGTTTGTTCTGGAGTGCTGTTTTAGGGATCATTTTACCCTTTTTCCAAAGGAAGGTGACAAAGAAATTGCAACAAAAATGCAAGAGCTTGCCCTAAGTGAAGGTGCCTTACCTCGACACTTGCATACTGCGATGTTTACAATAAGCTCAGATCAAAGGATGCTTACAAATAGGTAGGTTAAATTTAATTTGCTATAAATTAACTTGCTGCTTATAAAATGGATTCAGATATTACATAAAACAGATTAAGTGTTTGGATTATGCAAATGCTTCATTTTCTTTTGTTTCATCTAGTTCTCCTTTTCCTTTCCCTATAGAAAGAATGTGTCCAAATGATCATTGCCGCTGCCCCTGGATAGCTGGGGGGTTTGGGGGGCGGACAACAAATCTGTTTGCTTTTTTCCCCTCACTTTCCTATTAGGGCTCTACACCCATAGCCATGGGACTGGAACAGGGAAAGGGTTTCTAGAAGCTTATGGAACTAGCACCGTATGCCCAGGGTTTTTCTCCTGTGTTTCCTTCTGGCTGTCATGTTAATTTTTAAATCTCTTTTGTCAATTAGGTGCTCTACTTTAAGAATAAAGAAAACCATATCTAACTGGTTTAGGTATCCTAAATCTCTTACAGTTAAACAATTTCCCCTTTGGTAAATTGTCTTTTTTTTTTATAATAACCAAATATAAGGAAGCACATAAATCTATTCATTTATTCCAGGCCTTGTGAATTCCATTCCTTTTAATTCTTTGTGATTCCTGTTGTGTGACCCTTCAGATATCCTTAGCATACTATGACTCAGGACTCATTAGTTTAAAAAAAAAAAAAAGAAAAGAATATCATAAATATTTTTAATCATGTTCTTTTGACTTCTTAAATGATAGCAGTAATTTCTGACTTAGGTTTACTATGTTATGATATCATGAATTTCCTTTTTTTGTCACCTACATCCAGTTACTGGATGTTGTAGTATGCTGCCTTGGCAGTAACTTTCTACCATTTGTACTCTTATAAGAGACTGTCTGCATCCCTCAACTTACAAATGTTAGCCACAAAAGTAGTCTTTTTTGTTGCTTAAGGGGACAAAAAGATCTAAAAGAAAGATTATTTCCATGGTATACTGCCTTATAAGTGATACTAGATACCATTTTTCACTAAAATAGGGACTATTTGATATCTTATTCCGTTAAATCCCCATGTTAGATGTTTGCTTGTTGTGTTCCTTTTTATTAGTTACATTCCTTACTGTGATCAGTTACAGTATTGAAAAGCTGTCAATGTATAATATAAATTACCACTTTTCATTTGCATTGCTTTATCTTTTACAAATTGCCATTATAAAAAGTTATCCCAGGGCGCCTGGGTGGCTCAGATGGTTAAGCATCTGCCTTCGGCTCAGGTCATGATCCCGAGGTCCTGGGATTGAGTCCCGCATCGGGCTCCCTGCTCCTTGGGAGCCTGCTTCTCCCTCTGCTTCTCTCTCTCTCTCTCTCTCTCCCCTCCGCCGTCTCTCATGAATAAATAAATAAAATCTTTAAAAAAAAAAAAGTTATCCCGTTTATCCCTATTTAAAGCCTTTTTAGGAATCCCTGATAAATGATACCTACCTGATGCATGTGAAGGAAATTATGAATGTAATTAATTACTTCAGTAGTAGTTAATTTCCAACTAGACATAGAAGTGAACCGTTTCAGTAGTGTTCATTTTTTTCGTGATAGAACATAGTACAATTTGGGTTTTTAAACTTTTTTCTTCTGGGAATGTAACCTGTATAAATACCTGTGTCTGTAGTTTTGGTTGTTTCTCTCACAGGTTTCATACCCATTCTTGTAGCAAATGGCAATTTGAATCCCTACTGAAGCACGGAAGGATCAACAGTGAATAAAATATATTCTCTGCTCATGAAGAGCATATCATGAGGTTTAAGATTAATAAATGACTAAGTCATAGATTCAACATGGATCTTAGATTCTTCACTCTGAACCAAAATATGCTTTTACCTCTAAAGTGGCATGAGTAGAATAATTTGCTTTAAGTCTTTATCCAGGCTCCAAAACTGAAAATACTTTCTATCTCTAACCTTGCCAAATAGGTTATATTAGAACATAGTTATTGACTTTTGATCATGTTCAGAATTCCAAAGAATGCCAGAATGCTATATGATCGCTATATCAGGACTTGTTACGCAAACTAATCATATCATCAAGTCTAATTGTTTTGTTTTCCCCTCTTTAAATGAGGTAAAAACCTACCTCTTTGTGTTCAAGTCCATTGAAAATTAGTTTATCAAGGAAACATTTTGATTTGGAGAAAATTCTAAAACGTTAGCAATATTTTGAATTACTATCTCATACACCTCTCCACATTAAAGTACTAACTTTAAATATTTAACATCAGAACGATTTCTTTGCTGTAGCCATATTTCTTATATGATATTTTGTTCTTAAAAATTCCTTTCTGTTCTAGCTGAGATAAAGCAGCAAACCTTTCTCAACGTCTGCTTTTTTCAGACAGCTAAGTAGACATTTAGTGGGACTCTGGACAGCTGATAATGCAACTGCGACAAACCTGTTGAAACGTATTTTGGTAAGTCAGCTGAATGGGAAGATTTATGTCTTCTTGCCCAATAAAATTTCATTGAGTAAGTGTATACTGTTAAAGGATTTTTTTTAGTTTATTTGCTTGTTTTTTATTTAAAAGATGCTTATCATAGGAGTTGTCACATAATAAATGCTAACCTCAGTAGCTTAAATCATAGTATTATTTGGGTTTTGAAAGCTAAATTTTCTTTTGTGCGGTTGTTTTGAAAATGGATTTTATGTTTTGTGTTTGTTTGCTTTTAGCCGCCAGGCTTGCTGGCATACTTGGACAGTTCAGATCCAGTTCCTGAGAAGGATGCTGATCGGATGCATGTTAGAGATAATGTGAAAATAGCAATGGTAAATAATGATTGTCCTAAGTGTCTGTTCAGGTTAAAAAGAATACTCTTTGTAAAACACACTAAAAATTTTAGAAATAAACCAAGAATTCACTGTATTGAATAGTAGTACTAAAAGTATAGTACTACTGTATGTGTGTATATACACACACACATAGTATTATTAATAACAGCTTTATTGAGGTAAAATTTACATCCCATATAATTCACCTGTTTTAAGTGTACAGGTCAGTAATTTTTGGTATATTTATAGAGTTGTAAAACCATCACCTCAATCTAACATTATGAATAGTAGTAACCTTGTATATTTTTTTTCCCTTAACTCAGCTTATCGGCCCATTCAGGAATGGATTTTTTTTTTTTTTAGTTTCAAATGTATAGTGTGATAATTTGTGTATAATGTGTGATTGATAAATGGTGAAAGGGGCCAGTAGTGAAAAAATTAACTCAGGACTTTTTTTTTTTTTTTAAATAAAAGCTATGTTCATTATTAAGGTTGGGCTATCTCTGATACTTAAACATCTTTCAAGATACACCAATGTAATAATGTCTTGTATATGTTCTTTTCCTTTCCTCACTCCATTTTTCTTTGTACACCCCATCTCCCATTCACATCTTGCCACCCTCACGTAGGAATCATCTTGAAACTTAAGCAAAAAAGTTAGATTTCTTGGACAAAAGTATAATTTATTGTAGAAATTTTCTTTTTTTTAAAGATTTATTTATTTTATTTTGAGAGAGTGAGAGAGAGTACATGAGAGGGGGGAGGGTTAGAGGGAGAAGCAGGCTCCTCGCCGAGCAGGGAGCCCGATGCGGGACTCGATCCCGGGACTCCAGGATCATGACCTGAGCCGAAGGCAGTCACTTAACCAACTGAGCCACCCAGGTGCCCTGTAGAAATTTTCACTTTGTTTCTTCACTGAGCCCCTAACACCCAGTATGTATTTTATGTAAAATAAATAGTGTGACTCAGCTTTACTTAGATTTTAAAAATGAATGTGCAAACAGGACTATAATGGATTTTAATGTTATTTTACAGGATCAGTATGGAAAATTTAATAAAGTTCCAGAGTGGCAAAGACTAGCTGGAAAAGCTGCTAAGGAAGTTGAAAAATTTGCCAAAGAAAAAGTAGATCTTGTGTTGATGCACTGGAGGGATAGAATGGGCATTGCACAAAAAGAGGTAAAAATCTGCTTCCAGACTGCTAGTATTTTGTATTTTGTATCTATGTTTTGTAGGTTTGCTTTCATTGTTGCTATTCACAGAGATGGTAGTCACATATTTCTGACTGAACATAGGAAGAAATGTCACCTAATTCTGATTCATATTTTTATATAAATTTTCTTAATTCATAGTTTTATGAATCAGTGATTAGGATTTTAGTTAGGTATTTTATAAAATTCCACTCTTAAGTTTTCTTCCATACTAATTTATTCATATGTATCTGCTTCTTTCCTTCCTTCTCCAAATTTTATTTTATAGCTATAGAAATAAAGGTGCTCTTCTTGTTTAGCATTTTTATTCAAAGCTAGACAGACAGGTGTTTTGGTAATAAGATTCACATTTTTAAGTTAAATTTACTGTGTGTACTTAAATTTTTGAATATTAGCTCCTCAAATCAAGGTCAGATCAAAAACAGTTTTAGTCTCATTCTTCAACATGTAGTATGATCAATAGAACCTAATTCAGTAATGCATATTCTTCTCTCTAGGATGGAATGTGCAGTGGTTAAATCAACTATAAAAGTTGACTTGATCTCACCATTTTTATTGACCACACTTGCATTCTTTCCCTTAAACCATCTCTTTACTTATGGTAGCTATTTCTTTATACAAAGAAAATAATATAAATATCTTACTGAACAGTTTTCTTATGAATTTCCAGAACATCTAAGCATAGTAATCAGCTGCCACAGAACAATTATAGTCTTGTGTGTCTATCTGAAATTGAGACCACAATTCACTTCTGTAGAACTTGAACCTAAGGAGTTCATGACAATCTGTATGAATGACATATGCAGTATAAAGAATCATTAGACGTGCTTTCTAAATGATGAGGATAGTGAAGAGAATATTGCACGTTGAACCGTTTAACCTACATCTGAGCCTGGTTTATCACTTATTAACCCATAAGTTATGGGTTTCCAAAGCATTACTTTCCTTTTCCATAAAATCAGAATAACAATACCTCCCTTCTCTATCCTATGGGGTTGCTTTGATGTAAAAGCAAGGTAATAATAGGGGTATCTGGGTGGCATAGTCAGTTAAGCGTCTGACTCTTGATTTCAGCTCAGGTCACGATCTCAGTGTTGTGAGATCGAGCCCTGCATCAGACTCTGCTGAGCATTGAGCCTGTTTAAGATTCTCTCTTTCTCTCTCTCTCTCTCTCCCTCTCCCCTCCCCCCAACTTGTCCTCTCTCTCTCTCTCTCTCTCACAAAAAGGCAAGGTAATAATAGAAGTACTGTATACATGTCTGGTCATGATAATATGATAATATTCCTATAACATTTGAGTAATTGAAAATCTATAGATGTGATATGAGTGGTTTTCACTTATTAAAAATTACGAGCTCTTGACTCCAGGTAGTTAAACCCATTTCTAAAATAATAGTTGTTCAAGCTGTTGGATATAATTATCTAACTGAAATAAGTTTTTGGCATCTGATTTCGTACGTAACATTTATGCAGCATAAGTTTGAATGCAAAGCTATTTTAGCTGTAACTGTGGATAACATAAGTTATTTAAAGACAAGAATTCAGAGGCAAAATAATATATTTTTAAATATCAGTAATGTTTTATTCTGTTGGTTTCATTTATGTGGGTGTTATCTAAAACTTTGAGCAAATAATGATGCCAAATAGATATGCTGGTCAAGAAACTGTTTAGGTAGCAAACGGATTATTTTTTGCTGTAGTACTATTTTTAATGTTAATTTCTTTAGGAAACGTGAATAATCTTTGTGACTATTTTATTTGTAGAAATATTAACACCCAAATACAGAATGATCATGTGCTTTAGCTAGTCTGAAAACTAACCATTGTCAAGATTAACTGGCTAGCCTTAAAAGGAACTGCATTTCTTATATAATCAGAATGTTTTTAAGTCAATTTCATTTGTAGCTAATGTTCTGTGTTCGATTAATAATAACCACTGGCTAATGGTTAAAATTGCTTTTTTCTGATTTTTGTTATTTTAGTTGAGGAATTTGTTTAGCTAATTAGGGGTTTTAGCCTAAGTCTCTGAGTCCCTGAACTCTACTTATAGAGAACTGATTGTGCTTTTTGTGTATAACATTTATATTTTCACTACTCTAGACTCCCAGCTTTTTGTCCTGAGGGCTGGGGAAACTGAAGAAAGTGCTTTTTAATTAGAAGTTTTAGAGAAAGTTTTATCATTAAAACTAAATCTTTGAATTGTTTATGTGCTTTATTCAAGTCATATTAGTTTTCATGAGAGTGCACAGAATTAAAATTTGTAGGAGACATTTCCTTATATAACCAATAGGTTTCATATTTGAAACAGTATTTCCTTCTTAAAATTTATTACTCACTTAGCCTTTAGTCCTTCTGTTCTTTCTTTATTCTGCTTTATTTTGTATAATTTGTCACTTTAATGAAGTTACAGACTTTTCTGTTTTAATCTCTACTACTTTATACTTTTTGGTTCTGTCACCTTGAGGGTAAGAATTTTAATGTCTGCTATATCTACAGGCTTTACTTGGAGCAGAGATTCCTAACTGCCAGCCCATGTGTAGGACTTCAAGAAATCTTTGAAATCTTCCCTTCCAGTTAGTTACAAGCCTTACGTATATGTCTTTCTCTGGAATGGGGGCCATAGCTTTCTTTGAATTCTCAAATGGGTTTATGACTGCCTAAAATTTGAGTCATAGACTTAGAGAAGCAGGAGGACCTCCTTCTGTCTTAAAATGAAGATGATTTATGTAGCTGACATCCTCCTCGTGGAATTTGTATGATAGATACAGCTTAACACATATAGGCTCACTCTCTTTTTTATTTAAAACTTTTTCATTTTTTCCTTTCTAAACTTAAATTCAGGACAGAAACAATATGGTGAGTTTAAGTCCCTGCTCCATGTGTGAAATGCATTCAACTGCCTGGCATGTGGAGTTGTCTTTGAGATTCTTTGTCTAATAAATTCAAGTCTCACCTCACATGTGTCTGAATGTAGATTCTTATTTCTTGTTCATTAGCTGTTTCAATTTATACTTGCTCGTTATAGCTTTGATAGCAGTTTAACAACCTGTAATCTTTTGCATTTATTGTTTTCCCATGACTCGTGTATTAACTGCATGTAAGTGTTTAAAACAAGTCACTGTTTTTGATTGTTATAAATTTTATCAGTCATCACTGTAAACTGTAACAAAATTTTGTGTTGAAATAATAACTTTAGGCTACATGGAAAATATTTCAACAACACTGTAGAAATATCTGCTAGCACTATATCACATTGTGATATAATATTTTATATTCATATTTTATGGGTTTTGCTTCATTAATTTGTTTCTGCCAAAATTTGATGTAGAAAATGTTTCTCATCACTTACAAAGTGTTGATTTTTCTCACTGAACCTATTTGGTAGCCCCAGATTGAGCACTATGAAGTTTTGTTTTTGTTTTTTTCCAGAATATAAATCAAAAGCCAGTGGTTCTTCGAAAGAGAAGACAAAGAATAAAAATAGAAGCAAATTGGGATCTCTTCTATTATAGGTAAACTTAAAGCCTCTTTTCCAACAGATTAAATTTGGTATTGCTATTGGAAGATCATGATAGGTTTTTCTTGCCTGAAACTAGTGCTTTATGCTACGGGTATTTTTATGCTCTCAAGGTCAAGAATTGTCACTGTTAAGATTAGTATGATTAATGATGCTTCCATAATATTAATGTCTTTTATAGTGTTGGTAGTCTGAGGAGCTAAAGTTACCTTTAAATTTTTATTAAGGCTTTGAGATGATTACTTAAAAGAGGTAGATGATGGGGGCGCCTGGGTGGCTCAGATGGTTAAGTGTCTGCCTTCGGCTCAGGTCGTGATCCCAGGGTCCTGGGATGGAGTCCCCCATCGGGCTCCCTGCTTGGCAGGAAGCCTGCTTCTCCCTCTTCTTCTACTGCTCCCCCTGCTTGTGCTCTCTCAGAGTGAGAGAGCACAAGCAGGGGGAGGGACAGAGGGGGAGTGGCAGAGGGAGAGGGAGAAGCAGGATCCCCACTGAGCAGGGAGCCCGACTTGGGGCTCCATCCCAGGACCCCGGGATCACGACCCGAGCCGAAGGCAGACACTTAACCATCTGAGCCACCCAGGCGACCCTAAAATCTTAAAAGAAAAAAAAAAAAGGTAGATGATGAAAACATAAGGAGACTTGTGGGAAATGGGTATCTAGCTTAGCTGGCCTATTATACTTTTCCAGCCTTTCTGATCTGCTTACCCCTTCTCTACCTACTGGCCCTGCCCACTGTTCCTCCAACCCAAACACACACACAGACATATACATACAGAAAGACTTTGAAACATTTTGGGGGATAACTCACAGTACTTACTCTGGAAGCTGACATATTGATTATACCTTGGCTAATAAAGGAAAATATGTGCTTTGGAATTTTCTCACGGTACTTTGAAAGTATACAGTATCTAGAATGGCCTTAAGAATATTGGTTTTCTTTCTTAGGAATTCTTCGATTATGTTGTCTCCCGTAGAACTCTCTTGGAGCTCTGACATCAGACTTTTTAGGAGTGTTACAGAATGAAAATGAAAGGATATGCCCATCCACCTCCAGTTCAGACCTGTGTCCAAATTTATTACAGTAGTTAAATTATTCTAGGAATAAAAAGATGTTTTACAAATATCAATCAGAACTTGGCAGTTTAGCTATATTCTTTCATAGGTAGTTTGTAACATTCTAATCTAGAATGTTGCTCATCCTACCCGGGTGCAAAGTTCAGAAATTCTTATCCCCAACCTGAAATCTGATATCTGATTGTAATTGTTTTCTGACTGAAATTTATACTAGCAATAAATATTGAAATTGAATATCAGTTCCTTGTTTTAAAATCCACACAGATTTGTTTTTGTGGTTTGGGTTAATTTTTTTCTTCCTTAGCATTGTATTATGAAAACTTTCAAACATACAGAAAAGGTGAAAGAATTTTACAGTGTACACTATTACCTGTCACCAAGATTCTACCATTTACATTGTACTATACAGAGATTTTATTTTCTTCATTTACACTTGCTGGAGTTTGTTAATTCCGCTGTTTTCTTACTCTATAAAATGTAGTAAGGGGTATTTATAGATTTTTTTTTATGTTTATTGCTTCCTACTATTTTCTGATCATATGTATAGGTTTGGTCAGGATCATGCCAAGTCAAACCTAATTTGGAATTTCAAAACGCGAGAAGAACTGAGAGATAGTCTTGAATCTGAAATGAGAGCATTTAATATTGATAGAGAGCTCGGTAGTGCTAATGTGATCTCCTGGAACCACCATGAATTTGAGGTAAAGTTTAATTTTTGTAATATTAATTTTTTCTTTTTGGGAGTATATATTATTTTTGGAGTGTTTTTCAAAGATTTATGGTTATATAACATTTTTACCTTTCCCTCTTAATTTTGTGGAGGAAATATTAGAAAACTTTTATATTTAACACAAAAAATAAAAATTCATTACATTAAGTAACTTAGTTTGTACCTGAAAATATAGGAGTTTTAATGAATTTGATCTTCTGCTTTCTAGATCTGTTCTTTGCTTATTTTTTTCCTCCTCAGCTTTTTTTCTCCATTGAAATATAGCCTGTTTTCCTTTTTTCCTTGTACTTGTACTTTGTTTAATTAACTTTTGTGGTAGTTTGATTCTGAATGTGGCCTTATTTTACTTTTCTATTAAAATATTGATGTGAAGAACAACAAAATATCAAGAAACATGTTGGTTAAAAAAAAAAAAAACACGGTGGTAGATAATCGTGTGTGTGTGTTTGTGTGTGTGTATAATGTAAGCTCTCATAGCAGTTGTGAATTTGAACATACTCATGACCCTGTAGGCTTTGAAATTTAATCCAGCTGCATTTGCAAAATACAATGATTTGATTGTTCTCATTCTCTCCTCCTCGAAAAACTTTCTTTACTTTGGTTTTGGGAATCTGTATTCTCCTGGATTTTCTCCTCCTTCATTGTACACTCCTCCTTTGTTCACTTTTATTTTCCCAACTGCTAAACTGGGACAAAAGACCGCTTCTTGGACATCGTATTTATATTTATTGTCTTAATGGCTTTAACTTTTTTATTTGCTGGTGGCTTCCAGATTTTTATCTCAGATTTTCTTTCCGAGACCTCATACATACTGTTATCTTATAATTGGATATCCAATAAGCAACTAGAATGTAGCTCTAAAACTGTGCTCTTGCTCTTCCTCCAAACCTACTTCTCTTGTACTCTTCCTGATCTTAGATAATGGCTCCTTCTGAAAATATCTTTTCTCTTATACTCCAGATCCAATTTGTCAGCAAATCCTATTCAGTACACTTTCAAAATTTATCCATAACCCAACCCTCCTCTCTTCATGGGATTGTAGCAGTATCTCTGCTTCCACCCTTGCCTCCCTGTAATCTGTTATCAACACAGCAGCATTATGATCTTACTAAAATAAAGTAGATCCTGTCACTTCTGTGCTCAGAGCCCTCTGGTACTTCTGTCACTTCTGATCTCACTTTGAAAAAGCCTGGGTCCTTCAAATGACTTACTAGACAAGATTTGTGTACCCAATCCCAAGCATTCTTTCTTTGATCTCATGTTTTACTACTCACCCTTTCACTCTTGCTCCAGCAACTCTGAGTTCCCTGGAAATACCAAATTCATGTTCTTGACTCAAGATCTTTCTCTACTTGCTATTCCTTCTTACTAGAATATTCTTTTTCCCTGGATAGCCTCATAACTTGTTTTTTCCTTCAGGTCTTTAACTGACTGTCATCATCTGAATAGGCCTTCCCTGGCCACTCTGTTTAAAAATGCAGCCCTCGGGGGCGTCTGGGTGGCTCAGTTGGTTAAGTGTCCAACTCTTGATTTCAGCTCAGGTCATGATCTCAGGGTTGTGAGATCGAGTCCCGTGTCAGGCTCCATGCTCAGCAGGGAGCTTGCTTGAGATTCTCTCTCTCCCTCTCCCTCTGCCCCTCCTCCTACCCCTTTACTCTCTCTCTCTAAAAATGAATGAATAAATCTTTGAAAATGCAGCCTTCTTTGTATATACATACAACCCCCTACTCTCTCTC
This sequence comes from Eumetopias jubatus, assembly GCF_037043125.1. Lineage (NCBI taxonomy): Eukaryota > Metazoa > Chordata > Mammalia > Carnivora > Otariidae > Eumetopias > Eumetopias jubatus. The sequence goes on along the minus strand of NW_028274807.1, from coordinate 127,372,152 downwards.
TCCTTCTCCCCTGCTTTATTTCACTCCATAGCACTTACTGTCACCCAATTATCATGTATATTTTACTTTTTTATCTACTGTAAGGACAGTAATTTTTGTTTGTTTACTGCTATAGCCTTGACGACTAGAATAGTGCCTGGTACACACAGTATATGCTTAGTAAATAGAAGTTGAATGCTCAGAATTTATGGAAAGAAAGTGAAATGGATATACATATATATTTGATTTCATATAGTTTATATTTTTAGAAATTATTTTAGGCTTTCGAATTTTAATAATCTGCTCAGTAGAATTCCTTTTTACAATTGCTTGCAAATCTTTACTTTGTGCAGCCTGAGTACAAAGGTCATGGTGCTGCCATAGCTCCTGATCATCATGGGCTGCTCCTTCATGTATCGCCTCCTTTGTAATCTCGGGTAATGTGACATGCAGAAAATGAATAAATAAAAAGACACCATAAAGTGTAGTTGATGTGTTGGGAGATGAAGAAAAACCTGAGGTAACTTGTGTGAATTGCACAAACTATGTATGGTGCAGGATCATTTACTCCGTAGTTGGTTGTGACAAACTTGAGAAGGTAGGGAAACATTATCTCTTAACAGTGTTTTGAGTCTTCCTTCCCTTCAACCTCATTAGTACCATACAGTCCTGCGAAAGTTTTTATCAACAAATTTTACATTCATAAATTTGGTATATAATTCCAGCTCTTTAATATTTAACTAAAATAGTAAGTTATATTAATAATGAGTTACCAGATATTTTAGGAAATGATGAATTTTTTTCTACTAAAGGTGGTCTTACAAGAAAAGAAAAAAGCTCTGAACAGAATTTAAGAAGTGATTATGTGGAAACTGCCAAAACCTTCTTGTAAACTAAAATACTATAATGTGCATTTATTAATAAAGGTTAAATATGAGTGCCTGGCAGAGGAAATCAAAATAGGAGACTATTACCTGAGATTACTATTGGAGGAAGATGAGAATGAAGAAAGTGGATCAATTAAGAGATCGTAAGCTACTCTTCATATCTTGTTATATTTGTTTTCACTATTAGTTTCATGGCTAATTCCATTGTGAACTTTTTTTTAAAAATCTAGGTATGAATTTTTCAACGAGCTCTATCATCGTTTCCTGCTCACCCCAAAAGTAAACATGAAGTGTTTATGTTTACAAGCCCTTGCTATTGTTTATGGCAGATGTCATGAAGAAATAGGACCTTTTACAGATACAAGATATATCATTGGAATGTTAGAGAGGGTAAGAATATCATTTAAGGAAACTGCTGTTTGATAGTGCATTTGAGGTACTTATTAAATTTTCAAAACTGAATATAAATTCTGTTTGATTACATTGTTACCATAACTTTCTGCATGAGTTTTGTGTAGTTTACATTATATTTAATTAAATATGTTAGGTGAATAGGAAAATGGCTAATGGGTTAGTATTTGTCCATGTCAGTTTATTTTTTTCAGTTGCTGCTTTTGAACAACTTTACCGACTTATTTGCCAGTCTTTAATTAAGTATGGATGAGCTGGACAGGTGTGTAAAAGAAATAGTGACTATTAGATTTGTGTGTACATTTGGTTTTCCACGTTGGAAAAATCTTAAATTATGCTAGCATACTAAATTTTTTTTTTTAAGATTTTATTTATTTGAGAGAGAGAGAAATAGAGAAAGAGCATGATGAGCAGCGGGGGAGGGGCAGAGGGAGAGGGAGAAGCAGACTCCCCGCTGAGCAAGGAGCTGATGTGGGACTCGATCCCGGGACCCTGGGATCATGACCTGAGCCGAAGGCAGACGCTTAACCGACTAAGCCACCCAGGCACCTGCTAGCATACTGAATTTCAGAGTGTGAAAAACTACACACTTAAAAAGTTTTTAGAACTACAATGATAGCCAAAAAAGGGAACGTTGAGTTAGCACGTTTTAGAAAGTTTGTCCTTTAATTTAACCCTTGAGCTTGGCTGGGGGAAAGAACATAGTGACCCATTCATCTATCCTGCAGCTCAAATTCGAGTGTAACCTACTTGTTGCAGTATATACACTTTGTTCTTTTGTGCTTATATTCCTCTTACATTTAACAATTTGAATTTCAGTGAACTGCCTTAGAACCATTTCACCAATTTTTAAATGACCATCAGTGCTTGTTATAATTACCTTTACTGTCAACCATACTTTGTAGATTAGAAAACTGATTCTGGATAGGGTCATAAAACATACCTAGGAAATAACATAACCAGATGAAAATCTTATTGTCTGCTGTTATATTATTAATAATACACAATAGTGTATTATTCTAATTCACTGTTATTCCAGTAAACCTGAGTACTTGCAGCATAGCCTTTGTATTTTTTAGGCAGATACATTTTTCCTTCTTGTTTCTGTCATCATGGTGTGATTTATATGAAACATCATTAATCATTCTTTAGAATATTTACTTAATTGAGAAGTGTCATTTGGGATAATTCTTTCATTTGTTTTAATTTTTATATATATATAAAAGTATATATTTGTATATATATAAATTATATGTTAAAGTAATTTGTTTTTGACTTTTAAAATATATGCCTTTCTAGGGAAATTAGACAAGTTACATAAAATTTCACAGAATGCAAGACATTGAGGAATTAAACAATAATTAATAGTCTTCTCTCATGTTCTTGATGTTTAAAAGATGACTTTCTTATTGGCTGTTGCTGATTTTGTCCATTGATAATAATTTGTGTTTCTGTTCACTTCTGACTAAATTCTTGTTTATTCAATAGTGCACAGATAAACTTGAACGAGATCGGTTGATCCTCTTCCTTAACAAGTTGATCCTTAATAAGGTACAGTATTTCGCTTAAGTATGCAGTTATTTGCAGATAGATGACATGAATATGTAACAAAAAGATAAATTATTACAGTTTGAGCTAATTATCCAGACATGATTCTTTTCTTCTCCCTCCTTTTAATTCAGAAATCTCCGTGTGCTATCAACTTCTGGAATAAAAATTTTTTGCCAAATACTCTTTGTACATTCTGTCCTATTGTTACAGATACTGAATAAATTAATGATAATAAAATTCTGAATGAAGAATAATGAGGGATGAAATCAGTAGCTGATTTTTCTTTAGGGACTCCTTAGGATTGGACTGGAAATAAAATAAATGTTTGACATAAAATGGAAGGTTTCTAATTTATTCAGTGTACATTTTGATGATAAAGTAATTTGAAGACAGAGAGTCACTTTAGCTTTTCACTCTTTTTTAAGACATTTTAATAGGATTGGGGCTCTTGGGTGGCTCAATTAGTTAAGTGTCTGACTTTTTTTTTCCCCAAAGATTTTATTTATTTGATAGAGATAGCGAGAGAGGGAACACAGCATGGGGGAGCTGGAGAGGGAGAAGCAGGCTCCCCACTGAGCAGGGAGCTCGATGCGGGACTCTATCCCAGGACGCTGGGATCATGGCCTGAGTTGAAGGCAGATGTTTAACAACTGAGCCACCCAGGTGCCCCTAAGCATCTGACTCTTAGTTTCAGGTCAAGTCTTGATCTTAGGGTGGTGAGAATGAGCACTGCATCAGGCTCTCCACTCAGCATGGAGTCTACTTGGGATTCTCTCTCCCTCTCCTCTGCCCTTCTCACTTGTCCTCTCTCTCTCTCAAATAAAAAAAAAAATTTTTTTTAAGGAAAAATTCATTTCTCTCTCTCTTTTTTTTTTTTTTAGATTTATTTGAGAGAGTTCAAGTGGTGGGGGGAGGGCAAAGGGAGTGGGACAAGTAGATTCCCTGCTGAGCGCAGACCCTGACAGGGGGCTGGATCCCAGGATCTTGAGATCATGACCTGGGCTGAAGGCACTTAATGGACTGAGCCACCCAGGCACCCCTAAAGTAAATAAATCTTAAAAAAAAAAAGACATTTTAATAGGTTCATACTGGTTTCTAACGAATTCATAGTTGTAGCATTTATTCACAATTATATGATGTTGCAGTGAAATCTTAGCAGGTCTTTTATTTCTTAAATTTATCATATTCTAACTTGCTTAGTTTTATTCTCTTTTAGAAAATAGTGCACATGTTTTAAAATGAAGTGTAATTAATAAATCTTATGAAAATTTAAATTATAATCTCTTCCTAACTTCTAAGAAATTGCCAGTTGTTAAAGTTTACAAGAACTGGAACATTAAAAGTTTTTCTTTTTTTTTTTTTTTAAAGATTTTATTTATTTATTTGACAGAGACACAGCGAGAGAGGGAACACAGCAGGAGGAGTGGGAGAGGGAGAAGCAGGCTTCCGCTGAGCAGGGAGCCCGGTGAGGGGCTCCATCCCAGGACCCTGGGATCATGACCTGAGCCGAAGGCAGATGCTTAACAACTGAGCCACCCAGGCGCCCCAAGATTTTTCAATATACCAGATTTTGTTTCTGTTTATAGAAGAATCTGGTTATTAACCCAAAAAACCTAGGAAAATGTGAACCAAAGAATTTATCGTGTGTGTTACTCCTGCCAGGCTTTGTTTATTTTTGTTTTTGTTTTGCGCAGAATATATTTAAGTAAAAATTCTTTATGCAATCTCTTTGCTTTGCCCTTTTCACATTTATCTAACTTCATGTTCCTTGAACACAAAATCCTGAAAACACTAAGTAATATCGGTTATATGTCAGTTTTTCCAAAGAGATTCTAGATGTTTTCTTCTTTGAGTCTTTTAGGTAATAGTACCTATTGGAAAGAAAAATTTTCAATTAGGTAAAAGTGTTTTTGCCTTCCAGAGAAATGTTAAGGATCTCATGGATTCAAATGGAATTAGAATCCTTGTGGACTTGCTTACCCTTGCACATCTCCACGTGAGCCGAGCTACAGTACCACTGCAAGTATGTATGCTTATCTAGATTTCACAAGTTTAACAGCCTTTGAGTACAATTTCGGATCAAAAGAATCGTAAAAATTGACATGAAAACCTGTCAATATATGTGGTCCTGAATATGGCCAATGAAAGTTAAAAGAACCATAAGAACAATCTCAAATGGACAATGTTGATCCAATTTTATTTTTCAAGTGTCTCTTTTGTCTTTTAAAGTAACTGTATCTCTCTAATGTGGCTTATTTTGAGGCAATGTGATCTTTAAGATTTAAACTGAATTTTTCAGTTATGTAATTAGAACTTAGAGCATTGACAGCCACTGAGAATATACTTTGCCTTTAGGAATCTGGAGGCCTTATTGAAACCAGCCAGTAAGAGGATAGAGCTGCAGGTCTCTACTGAAAGGCCTCTTCTGATACCTAACTTGTAGAAGAGATCTATACCTAGCTCACTGGTGATTTTTTTGGTGTTATGTTCTGTTTTTGTTTAATCTCCTGGTTCCAGGAGATGTTCCATGTTAGTTTTTGGCTTAATTGTGTACAAAATTGCTATTTGAATATTTAGAATATGGAATTTTCTATTGTCAGGTATGAATAATAGTAATTGTAACACTTGTGTAGCATGACAGTATATCAGGTGCTGTTCTGGTATATGTGATATATTAACTCTTTAAATTCCCCAGTGGCTGTCCCATTTTACAGATGAGAAAACTGTGGGACAGAGAAGCCAAGTGTTTTCCCCAAGGCCACCCATTAAGGAACAGAGCGAGTTAGAACCCAGATGTCTAAGCTCTTAACCACTTTGCTATGTCTGTCTGTATGAATCTAACCATAAGCTGGTAGTTATTAGGGTAGTTTAAAAACCTTGTTTTAATAAAATATACTAACTGAATAAAAATTTTATCTTTGGTTCTCATAAACATTGATATATAAAATTATAAGAATTATCTGTAGTGAGGGTAGTAGATTGAAAGTGTTTAAATGCATTAAAAACCTTCTTTTTAGTATTTTAACTCTTTGATCTCAGATACTTATTGAAACTTTTAGTTGGAGTCTTTTCCCTCAAAAGAACTTTAGTATTTTCAGCATTGTGGTTTAAGGTTAATGTGTTTCTTTATATAGCTATTTATAATATTCTTTGCTACTAAAATTTTACTGGTGTGAGAATTTATTTAATGACCATAGGGAATGTAGATGTCTTTGAATTTAGCTTAGATTGCCAAGTTAATTTAGGAAACCATTTATTTCAAATGCGTGTTAGTAAGGAAATAGCTTTTTTGGACTACTTGGTCAGACAGCTGATCTTTACTCTTAAAATAAGGTCACCTGAAATTTAGGTGATTTTCCAAAGGAGTGTAAACCCAGAAAATTAGTACCGTGTTACTTTTTATGGTATCTGCCCCCTTAGATTTCTGCCTTGAAAAATAACTACCTCTTTTTAAAACTCAGAGCAATGTAATCGAAGCCTCTCCAGATATGAAAAGAGAGAGTGAAAAGGAATGGTACTTTGGCAATGCAGACAAAGAAAGGAGTGGCCCATATGGATTTCATGAGGTTAGTGTCTTAGAACTTTTTGTGATGGTCTTTGTCCTTCTTATGCCCTCCTGCTTAGCACACATAGAGAGAGAGGTTGAGTACTTTCAAACTGTGATTTGAAGTACTGTCATCAGCTCCAAGAGCTCTGCCATTCAGTTTCCCCATGAAGGATTAGATGGCTTGCCGTTAGAAAGAACCACACACACAGAAACAGACACACAGTCATGTCTTCAAACCTTGTTGTTTATAAGCTGTTGTTACAGAGGTAGCACTTAGATTTTTAGTGAATTTTAAATAATAATAGCAATTGCTACCTTAATAATTAATTGTAAGGTATTATAATATTATAGATATTAAGGCTTTTCAAACTATAACGCTTCTATATGGAATGAATAGGTAAATTTTTTAATATGCAGTCTGAAATTCATTGAAAATTGCCTGTGCACTCCAAAGGCAATTTCCATCTTAACATCTGCTGATACTTGATCTTGCCCTCTCAGGCTCAATTCAAATTTAGCCAAAGATAGTTTTATAGAAGACCAAGCCTTCTGCTTGTATATATTTTGGTCATTTTACACTCTGCCTGTTGTTTTCATTCTTTCCAATGTTCTTTATGCTCTGTAGGTTGGCCAACTAAATGGTTGTTTTCTTATATTAGTAACCTATTTCAGGTTCTTGAAGACTTGTCAACAGAAGTTTGTTATTGTTTTTTGATAGTGAACTTGGATGTTTATTACCATAGTTCATGTATTTACCACAAAATAGAAAACCTTAGCAAACCTCATTTTGCTTTGTTTGTGTTTGTAATAACGGTGCCTTCCATTGATTTAGATGCAAGAATTGTGGACTAAAGGAATGTTAAATGCAAAAACCAGATGCTGGGCTCAAGGCATGGATGGATGGCGACCACTTCAGGCAATACCTCAGCTTAAGTGGTGTCTGTTAGCCAGTGGACAGGCTGTTCTAAATGAAACTGACCTTGCTACCCTTATATTGAACATGTTGATCACAATGTGTGGATATTTCCCAAGCAGGTAAAATGTAATTGAACATTTCCATGGTTAACAGGGACTCTAAAATAATCTTGTTCTCTCCATTTGCATGGGAGCTTCCTCAGTAACAACATGGGATTACCCTGATGATTTAGAGCAAAGATGTTCCATTTGTGACCTTGAGGGAATGCTGCTTTGAGTTTTGGAGCTTTTGAAACATAAAGAATTTGCAAAATATATTGAAAAAGTAGCTAAAAAGTGACGTTCTCTAGGAGACTTCAAATAATGTTCCCAAATTGAGGCTTACTAGCTGCACTCTAGCAACAGTAACAATTGTCACATTGCTGCGAATCAGATATGAACATTTGAAATAAACATACTGCAGCCTGTAGACAGTGGTGAGTGCCACTGGCTCCTTATCTGTCAGGTTAGCCACTCCTGGTATAGAACTTGAGTCTAAGCCCACATCTTGCCCCGCATCTTGTCCCACTTGACAAGTGAAGGTGAGACTGTGTTCTAGAGTGATAATTATAACTGTTGCATGGAACTTTTTGATATTTATAGAATATTTGCATATTATATATCATTTTGTTTATTACTCTACTAGAGACATTTTGTGATGGAAGTTACTGAGAAACTATCAGTTTTATAACACTTGAGGCTTTCATAGTTCCAATTCTCTTTAAAGTTCAGATCAGACTTAAAAGTATACAATTAGCATTTAGAAGGAATTGTAGCATTAAAATTAAAGCTATATGTGGAAAATCCTGAGAATAGTTAAGGTTTAAAATTATGTGACAAAGTTAGATATGCCCTTGGGGGGAAATATCCTCTGACAGTGTGTTGGACAACACCAAGTTTAATCAATTAAATAATAAATAAGAGTCTTTGGCTCTTCTAGGGTACTGTTTTTCAAGGAAATCTTATGGAAGGAAATGAAGTCATATTAAGCAGCCAAATAGATTTAAACCAAAATACCTAATCATGTTCCCAGCTGTATGAGAGCTTAGTCTTCATTAACAAAAAAGTAAGGTAACATGCTTCATGCCTAGTAGAATGTCATATCCTCTGCACATACAAATTTTAATAAATATATTAAATGTTGACCTTAGAAAATACTTTCTAGGGATCAAGATAATGCCATCATTCGGCCTTTACCGAGAGTGAAAAGACTCCTATCAGATAGCGCTTGCCTTCCCCATATTATTCAGGTGAGTTATCTTTATGTTACCAAATTAGGAACAGTATTTTAAGAATCATTCTCCCTTATTCAGTTTTGGCATGAGCCCTACTCATTGTTTATTGTAGTGTATTCCATTTCCAAAAAGCCTGAACCCTGATTTACATTTATTTCACTTACTCCTAATTGAGTCGATATTCTGAATAAACTCTGGAAGATTGTATATACAAGAACCTAAACATAGGAAGCCTCCAGACTCCAGAATTACTCTCAAAAGGTTTTATTTATTATGCATTTCTTAAATCACACCGTTGAAGTTAGAACTCCTGAGAAGCATACCAGTGGGCCACAGAAGTGGACATGTGGTCGGCTATGTTCTAAGAAATATCACAGCAGTCTTGCCAGCTTGCTCAGAGTTTGACTCTTTTCAGTTCAGTGTTTTCATGGATAGCAACTGACCCAGCACACTGAGTTGGAATTAATGTAGGTTATACTAAAGTATTTTTTCTTCGTTTTTTCCCCCTCATTATTCTGCTTTTTTGGAATTAGGCTAACCAGATTAGTATTAAATCCAAATAAGTCAGGTCCCAGAGATTTCAGGTCAGTGTTTCCCTCCTGTCTATTAAATATCCTGTTGTTAAGTCTCTTCATTTGTTTTAAAAGATTTTATTTGAGAGAGAGAGAGCACAAGCAGGGGGAGAGGGAGAGGGAGAAGCAGACTCCCTGCTGAGCAGGGAGCCCGATGCGCCACTTGATCCCAGGACTCCGAGATCATGACCTGAGCCGAAGGTAGACGATTAACTGACTGAGCCACTCAGGTGCCCCCAAATCCCGTTTTTTATCTTAACCATGCATGACGTGACTTTAAAGTGTATGGCAGTAACTTGTGCTATTTGTACACATCAGTTGTACATTGATGTGAAAAGGGAGAGGAGAATTACTTAGTTTGTATATTATTACATTCATAGATGTGCAAGTGCCTGTGTAAGTCACTGATAATGAAAAAGTCCTCTGAAATACGACAGTGACAGTAACCTATCAACTCCCCCCCACAACTTCTGTTATTTAAGCATATCAACATTTCAAAATTTGTATGCTTTTCTGTTGTGGACCTTTCTGTTTCACTGCTTAAATGAAAGAGTGCTGCAATTATTGTTTCTTGTAACCTAACACCCACTCCAGCCCAGAGGATTATGTGGCTGCATATGTGAGGTGGCACGAGGAGAGAGGGATTTTTTTCTATTCTGGACATGTAGGTAAAGGCCTAGTAAATCTGCCTCTCCCAAGTATTTTTCCAAGACTTAGGAAACTGGAAAGAAAGGGGTAAATGCAAACACTGTTGAATTTCTGGCCAGGAAAGCATGACTAAAAAACTTTTAAGAGATGTGGTTGGCATAACACGACACTTTGGAAGAGTCCGTTTTTAAAAATTTTTTTTTATTTTTTTAAAGATTTTATTTATTTGTCAGACAGAGAGCACAAGCGGGGAGCCGCAGGCAGAGGGAGAAGCAGGCTTCCCACTGAGCAGGGGGGACACGATCCCAGGACCCCGGGATCATGACCTGAGCCAAAGGCAGATGCTTAACCAACTGAGCCACCCAGGCGTCCAGCCTATCTGTTCTTAATAATATATACCACCTATATCTTTTATACTAAGTTCAAAAAGTATTTTTTTTAGAAGCTCTTTTTGTTTTTCCTTAATTTCCCACATTCTGGGATATTGTAATCTTGCTAAACATAGGCAGCTATAGTAGTTTTCAGGAACATACTGTTTACATCGGTCGGTACAGATTTCTGTACTTCATTTGACTTTAAGAGCAATCGCTGGCTTGACCTTTTGATAACATCTTCAGAATTTTTGGACTGTGTCTAAGATATAGTGACTGGAATGTCTTAGGTTTTCTGGTATAGTCGTAATTTCAAATATTCTGAATTTTTGCCTGCTAATTCACATATTTTTGTTAAAGTGATACCAAGTCTTGAACTATAACTGCTGTTAAACTAGGGAAAATCCTGTGCTACTGTATCTCAATTTGTCTTTCCTTTTTTTTTTTTTTTAAATTTTCCCTTTATAAAATATGTCATAGTACTAAACAGTCTAAACAACTCGAACAGATAAGACACCAAAACACAGAGAAATCCAAATTATTTAAAGACATATAGCAACTCAGTCTTGTAACTGAGTCTACAACTTTGACCTCCTAATGTGAGCTAGTATTTACTCGTTAGTGCAGTTTTTTTACTGGTAGCATTTGACCCAACATTGGGGATTCTTGGGAAGTGTTTATAGAAAATTGAAATGCCACTTATATTAAGATAAAACTTACTAATATTTTTACCAAGTGTTTATTCACAGCAACTCTGTATGATTTTTTAAAGCCTGGATTCATTATAGTAGTCCCAGGTACTCCCTCCAGTACCCCTAGCTCGAATTTCCAGAGACCCCCATCTCTTGGTACTATCTGGCAGTAGTAGAAGTACTGCTGGTATTCAGTTACCGTTTGCCCTCTACTTGCACTTGTACATCTATTTTTTAGTGCTGTTAGTGTCCACTGATAGTTGTTCTCTGCTCTGCTCCTTGAGTTCTCAAGTAGTCTTCAGGGAATGCTTCATGTTCTGAAACTAACCCAGAGCATAGCTATTTTTCTTTTTTCTTTTGTCATTAACAAAGAAGTCCACTCAGGAAGATTCCTGCATAAGAAACAGTTTTACCTATAACCATGACAACATAGCTTCAGGCATCTTTGGGCCTTTTCTGAATAAGTTTTGATCAGTTCTCAGTGTTATACTATCTGCATTAAGTTCATTTTGAACTAATTTTCAAATCTTTCAGATGAACTAATTTTCAAATCTGTTGAGTCTGGTAGACAAACAAGCTTACTAAATCCCACAAATTTTTCTTTTATAACTTATAAGAAACTATAACTTCACATGAAATACATAAACTTAAGGTAAATGATGTTATTACAAGTTTTTTTTTTATAATCCAGTAACAAAAACATTTTATTTTTTTAGCTACTGCTGACCTTTGACCCTATCCTTGTTGAGAAGGTTGCGATTTTGTTATACCATATCATGCAAGATAACCCACAGTTACCTCGTCTTTATCTTAGTGGAGTATTTTTCTTTATCATGATGTATACAGGTTCCAATGTGCTTCCTGTTGCTCGGTAAGAACTTTAGTGGTAATCTTAAAGCTATTATTTGAAATGTACAGGGATAAATTTTTTTTAATTGATTATTTTTTGAGTATATCATTGCTTTTGTTAAGTTTTTCATTATAAAAGCTGTTTAATTATATGTCTGAAAATTTGGAAATTAGAATGGGTAAAAAATAACTCAGAATCACACCACTTTACCACATCTAATCGAAGAATTTGTCACCATCTTTTATAATACAATTCTAATATATGTATTTAAATATACTCATATTGCACATACAGTTTTACATTTTGCTTTTTCTTCAAACTGGGTATTTTTCATAATATTACATAATCTTAACATGACCATAATTTAAAAATCTTCCTAATTCATTTAATTTCTTAATTAGAAATAAAACAGTTTGGGAATATGTATTTACAAGTTGCCTTTTGTGGCTTTTATTTATCTATAAAAAAATCTGATCTTTAGAAATCTAAGGTTACTAAATTTAAATCAGTTCCTATGTCTGACAAGTCATTTTTTTCCCTAGATTTTTGAAGTACACGCATACCAAACAGGCTTTCAAGTCAGAGGAGGTAAGCCAGATTAATCCTCTGAATATATAACTTAACACTGGATAAGCTGTCTTGGCACTTAAATGTCCTGAGCTGTGTATGTTTACTAGATTGTAAGCTCTTGAGGGCAGGTACTGTTTCACTCATTTTTCACATTCTTGTGGTACCTTGTACATAGAAAGTCTTAAGCTAATATTTTTTAATGAAAATAAATGTTGCCCATTAGATTTAAAATTGAAATTTCAGATATGAATTATAACTTGACACTGCTGTGAATATAACTTGTTCCTTTTTGTAAAATTTAGATTAATAATTTTCATAAATACTTGAGTATATACCTGAATCTCATATAATCAGCTAAAATTCAGTTAAGACTTCAGCCTTCTTTTTGTTCAGATTACAAGGTGGCAGAAATGCCAAGTTTCTTTTTTGAAGCTTCTTAATTTTTCAGGTGCTCTAAAGTGTCCAAAAAAGATAAGACTCATCCAGATAGCTTTGACAACCTGAAACCTTATACCTACATTTTATAGAGGTACTTATTGTCAAAACATAACTGAAAGATGTTTCAAATTTTGTTAGGATTTTCATGGAACATTGATTTTCAGATTTTATTGAGAGCAGAAGAATAAACCAAAACCAGACCACTGTTGAGGAGACTAATCAAGGAATGTTTATGCCACCTTGACAGTGGACACTAGATCAAACTGCATGTTTTCTTAGAGAAGCCAGTGAAGCCCTGGAAAATAATCTAATGATGTTAAAGTGATGCCTATGGCAGCGTAATTTCTACAGTTTTATACAAATAGAAAATGAGAATATAAAAAAAGTTAAAAAAAAAATTCTAATGCTACCACCGTAGCATAGCATTAGACATTTTCTAGCATTCTTTTTTCCCTTTTTTTGTACAGTTATGCGTATGTAATCTTTTTTTCAAGTTTTTATAACATGAGAAATGATATGTCATTTCACCTAACAATATTTTGGTTAATTAGGGCAAAACTGTGTTTGTAACAGAACTCTGGATGCAGGAATTACCAAATAATAGTATTCTATAAGAACAGAGCAAACATTTCTTCATCCCAAAATTTAACGGATAGTGAATTTATGATTTTTATTAGCCAAAAGCCTGGAAGTATTCATCGTCTAATTTGTCTTGGCACTAGGTGGTAAAACCATGTCTGGGTTTTTTCTTCTGTCTCTTTGTCAGATCCTAGAGAAATAAAACATTCTCAATTTGCCTAGAAAGAAAAATGAAAAGTATTTATAGTCCTTAGGATTTTATTTCTCTCAGGTAAAGAAATGAGTTTTAAAATTTAGTATGATAAAGTATGGTCATTATCCTGATTCCATTTGGCCAGCCAGAGAATATGAAGTCCTTAAAATAGTTAATTATAATTACTTTGAATAGATATTCTCCATCTAAATAGCCACAATTCATGAGGACAGGCTTTTTAAGATGTTGATTTTTCTGGACTGACTTTGAAAACAGACGCAAGTACAGGTGAAAATTGCAACCAACAATGTAACACAGAATAATTGATGTAAATCGTTGTGGGGTCTCTCCTTGTGTTGTCCTTTCCTATTATACATGGTTCAAAGCCAGTTGTCCTAAATAATGTTGGCAGCACCTGACACCTGAGGAACCTCAGTCTGCTGGAGCCCCAGCGAGTGTTAATTCTATCTTGGGAGCTCATGTCAAAGCCAGTTAATACCAGACATTTTCCACTTCACATTTTGCCATGTTTCCGTGTAAATTTCCAAAGCATAAGAGCAATTTGTTCCAGTTGTTTTCTTAAAATGCTCTCTAATCCTAATCCATTTATTAGAAAATTGAAAGATAACTTTAGTGTTTCTATGTCTTGTTTTGTTTTAAAGACAAAAGGACAAGATATTTTTCAGAGAAGTATACTTGGGCACATCCTTCCAGAAGCAATGGTTTGTTACTTAGAAAATTATGAGCCTGAAAAGTTTTCTGAGATTTTTCTAGGAGAATTTGATACTCCAGAAGCAATCTGGAGCAGTGAAATGAGGTAAATAGTCCATTGATCATTTGCATTTTATACTCAGAATCTGTGCATCTTGCCATCTGGTTTGATTTCTGTTAAAAGAACTGCTTTCACATAGTTACATGATCTAAGCTACAGTCATTGGTGCCAAATTAGGTGACGAGTTTGACAGGGCTGTAAGCTTTTTTCTATTCTGACATGATTTGACAAAGTTACTGTTACCTTAATAGAGCTTAATGTAAGGGTAGAGCCTCTTAACCACTGATGATTCTTAAATCACTCTATAGAGCTGGTAGAATTTTAGGCAGTATATACAAGGAATATATAGGGATAAAATCAAGACACACTTCCTTGGTATTTGGAAATAGAACTGTACTCCACTAATTAAAAACTGCCCACATAGAATGGATCACACCAGAGATAGCCCAAATCATTTTAGAATGAGACCCCCCTAGTTAGCACATTTTGACCTTAATGTGGAAGTTAGCATTCCTAAAGAATGTCTTTAAAGAGGAAAAGCCTGTGAAAACAAGAAAAACTAGAGCCACAGAAGCAGATGTCAGCATCCATACAGGCTCTGGAAAAGAGTACACACTTCATAGATCTAATGTCAAGACCACCATTTCTGTGGTGAACCCTTCAGTCCTCTTAGCTGGATGGCAGTTGATCTTCCTAGCCAGTTATTCACTCCCTTAGCTGACTTCACACTCACAGTGCCATTTGCTGGTTATCATTTGGCTTGTCTCCTTAGGTTGACCCGTAGACTTGGCATGTGCTAGCCACCAACTTGAATATATTCTGTATGACAGTCATGTTTTTCACTGGAACAACAAATGTACAGGAATATGAAAAGGTTTACAACACAATTTTTCTATCTAATATTTTTCTCTGATTGGTTAATATGAGTCCCTATCTAAAAGATATAACTGTCTGTATACTAATCAAATCAAGTTTTTGCTGAACTGAGGGCCAGACCCCAGATTGTTAACTAAAATAAATTACCATGTAGTGGGCTTCTTTGGGGTACTAGGAAACCTAGTCCCCTGGTTATGCCCTCATGCATTGCATGAGGTATGTAGATACTGTACCATTTGACCTTCTAATGACTGATTTTTGAAAGGACTGGGAATATCAGCCTTTTGATCTATAGTTGTCTTTATAGATAAGTACTACAAATAAGTTTATGTCTATTGATTTTTACAGAGTTAACTTTAGAATGCCCTCAGTAACATAAACACTCAATTTTAGGCCAATAATTGAATTACTGTAAAGAAGATCCATGTAATTATCTTGTGTGATTACCTGTCTTAAAACCTTTTTTTTTTTTTTTAACTGAAATAATCCCTTCATAATTCTTGGAGATTTTTGTAATTGTAGGCGCCTCATGATAGAGAAGATTGCTGCCCATCTTGCTGATTTCACACCACGTCTTCAGAGTAACACAAGAGCACTTTATCAATATTGTCCCATCCCAGTAATCAACTATCCACAACTAGAAAATGAACTATTTTGTAATATTTATTACCTCAAACAACTTTGTGATACACTCCGGTTTCCTGATTGGCCCATTAAAGATCCGGTAAGTCAGTAGATTATTTTGTGCCTTCTCAAAACTGTAGAAATAGCCTCTAATCACTTCTGGATATTTCTTCCTCCTCTGATAAGGATAATAGCTTCCTTAAGTGTTCCCTCTTGCTTAAACACTATGTAACCCTGAGTATAGTTCAGTATATTTGGGTAAATCTAAAACTGAAAGGTAACTTTTTTTTTTAAGATTTTATTTATTTATTTGACAGAGAGAGAGAACAAGCAGGGGGAGCAGCAAAGGGAGAGGCAGACTCCCTGCTAAGCAAGGAGCCCGATGCAGGGCTCAATCCCAGGACCCTGGGATCATGACCTGAGCCAAAGGCAGTCGCTTAACCAACTGAGCCACCCAGGCGCCCTAAAAGATAACTTTTTGAGGAATTATTAAGAACTTTACAATCTTGATTTTTTTGACAAATATAAACATAATTTCATATATAATAATTATATACTATAATAGTTCGGTGGAAACTTGTCTTTATAGCATATTGAGTAAGCTCACAGATACTGGAGTTAGGCAGTCTGGGATTGAGTGTCAGCTGGGCCATTAATAGGTCTGTTTAACATTGCCTGATTTCTCTAGGCCTCAGTTATGGTAATAGTACTACTACTGCTAATAGCAACTATCTCATGTGGTTGGGAAAATTGAGAACTCATATTAAAAAGTAGCGTAATTCCTGGCACACATAGGCACTAAGTGAGACCTGCTCATTTATATAGCAGTGCCCTTAGGAACTCTCCAACTTGAGCCCCTGAATGTCTTCTGGAAGCCTGGAAAGGCCTGGGTGCCCATGTTGGCTTGTTACTGTAGGAGAGGTTATACCATCATTCTTACCATCAAAAAGATTTCCAAACAGTTGCGTTTGTACCAGTAAACACTGCCTCTTTATTGTGACCAAATGAAGACAGGTATCTCTGCTACTTGGCCTGGATTCAGCATGAAGTAATAGAAGAGTATGGGCTTTTTAGTCAGACCTAGGTTTGAATCTAGTTGCATCACTTATTAAGTGGGAAACATGGAGCTATCTCTCAGAATCTGAATGGTTTCATGTATTATTGAAATTTTACAAAAGAATTAAAGGTCTGCTACAGTGCTACAGTCTGTAAAGCACCTAGCTCCTTGGCATAAAGGCATGCAGTAAATATTAGCTTTCTTCTTCTGACCTGCTACTCAGACTCCCTTGTTTTTACTATCTCTTTGATTTGTTTGAATGCCACCTTACTGGTAATTACATTAGATCACCTTGAGAAGCATGCCACCATATACTGCTTTCTTTCTTACTGGAGTATATCATCTACTAATTTAAAATGTTTCAGTACTTCATGAACACTTAACAATTAAAAATAAGACAAAAATGGACAGAGAATAAAAATTTCACATAAGAGGGTTGTCTCTTGGTTAAGTGTCCGTCTCTTGATTTCGGCTCAGCTCATGATCTCAGGGTTGTTGGATCAAGCCTTGCATCAGGCTCCGTGCTAGGTGTGTAGCCTGCTTAAGATTCTCTCCCTCTCTCCTTCTCCCTCTGCCCCTCCACCCCCTCTAAAAAAAAATCACATAAGAAAAAGAGGGATGTAGCCCTATAGCAGATACCTTGCCATCTATTTAGCAGTGCTAAGAAGGTGATTCTGATTATTTGTATTTCAGAGAACTGTAATAATTGAATAGCCTAGAAATGTCAGTTTAAATATAACACAAGAATTCTGTAACTTAAAAATTACATTCTGAAATAGTTTTGCATTAAGAGCTATAAATTTTATTTATTTTTGTTATGTTAATCACCATACATTACATCATTAGTTTTTGATGTAGTGTTCCATGATTCATTGTTTGCATATAACACCCAGTGCTCCATGCAGAACGTGCCCTCTTTAATACCCATCACCAGGCTAACCTATTCCCCCCACCCTGCTCCCCTCTGGAACCCTCAGTTTGTTTTTCAGCGTCCATCGTCTCTCATGGTTCGTCTCCCCCTAAGAGCTATAAATTTTAATCCTCTGTCTTTAAGGTTAAACTTCTAAAAGATACACTTGATGCCTGGAAGAAGGAAGTAGAAAAGAAGCCACCTACAATGTCAATAGATGATGCTTATGAAGTGCTTAATCTCCCTCAAGGACAGGGGCCGTGAGTTATTTTCAGTATTACAGTAGTAAATTTCTGCCTGGTCTTAGAATATTAATATCAAAGGCGAAATTCTTAAACCAACAATTTATAAATGTTTTGCCTATTCTTTGATATATACACCTTTGGGAATAGCCATATGGAACTATATCCATGTGATTATCACTTATTGCAAATTTATTAGCAGAATTAACATTTTTCTCTCCTAGCTAGTACAGTCTTTGCTCTCTATTAATTGAAGTAATGGATGTGAAACACCTGGCACTATTTCTGAGACATGGTGGTTACTCACGTATTCATCTTCCCCCTTCCTCTTACAGTTTGTGTTATACATGAGGAAGAGATCTCGTAGCATTATCTTTAGGACACTAAGTGACAGATGTATAAGAATGTAGATTTACCTCATTAATTTATTAGAGATGTTTTTATAGTAGATAATATTAGAGAAAAATGGTTTAAAGGATGTTTTCTTAAGTATAGACGAAATTTGTATGTTTTTGGCAAGGCTGTGATAGTTAAATTACTTAAAATTACAGAGTTTGAACTATCATTTTGAAAAATTAGCTTGAAAAAAATATCTTAGTTCTTCAAATATGGTTTTGTAATTTGAAGTGATAACTTCCCGTAGGGAACATTGAAGTTTTATCTTTCAGATGTAAAGATAACATATAAAGAATTTCTTGACTCTTGCTGGGTTTAATTTGATGCCTGATTTATGATCATATATAATAAAAGTAAAGTTCTTACAGTATTGTTTTAAATAACGATGTAAAATTTTTTCTTGCACCTTACTCCGTTAAAAAAAATAATTTTTCTATTCAACAGGCATGATGAGAGCAAGATTAGAAAAGCTTACTTCAGACTAGCACAAAAGTACCACCCTGATAAGAATCCAGAAGGGAGGGTATGTACTGTCTTTGGAATTAGGACTTTTGGATTGACTTCCTTTTGCTCTATTACTGTTGTAGGTGGAGAAAAGATATATTCACTTCCTCTGCTAGTATCTGCCTCATAATATAATGCCCATTGTATGTTAAATTAACTTTTAGCCCACATGCCCATGGTTTCTGCACGAATGGTCCTCCCTCAGTTTACCAAAAGGACTGCCCTTGTGACTAGTAACTTCTGGATATTTTCTCCTGTCTGAGAATTAACTCTAATGGACAGTTACATGAATAATTGAACATTAGGAATGTGGATGAACGTAATTCATTTGTAGGTGATGTTATTGCCATCCAAATTGCTTTGGGTACTATTTTTTTTTTTCTAACTACATCCAACTTCATATTGTTCTAACTGAAAAAGTAGAAATTTGGATCAGACTTAAAGTTATCAGGTGTGAGCATTTCTTGATCCTGCCTCTTCCAGCTTCCTACTAAAATATCAAGAAAGATTCATAAAAGATGAAATCACACAGTAACTTCTATAACTAAGACTGGTGGTTTATTGCTAGAAACTTGGAGTAATTTCCACTGATTTCAAGGCTAATGTTTTTTTTTATTAGCGACAGTATTCCTATTTAGGAAAGACTTGGTATTGAAAAGATACTGCTTTTATATGTTCAAGACATTTTTAATCAAAGGCTCCGGATTTTTTGAGAAATGTATAGCAATTCAGATTCATCTGGGAGAGAAAACAAAATAGGAAGAAATGTTTGAAATCAGTATTAAAGTGCTAGACTTAACCTACCAGATGTTAAAATACTCTCTAAAGCTACAGTAGTAAAACAGTATGACCCTGACACAAGAATCAGCATGTAGATCAAGGAACATAATACGGTGTTGTAACAGTTTAAGAGCATGGATTTAGGAGTCAGACCTGCATGTAAGTCTTAGCCCATCATGCAAGTTACTTACCGTTATCTAAAAAGCGAGACTATAACTGTACACGCCTCATATGGCTGTTTGGAGGATTTAATGAGACAATGTTTGTAAAGCATATTTAGTACAATGCCTACTGTAGTACTCAGTAAAGAGTAGCTCTTCTACTATTTTTATAATAGCTCAGAAACTGTCTTTAGTGTGTATGAGTTCAATGTGGGTATAAACCCAGTGAAGAATTTTTTAGTAATGGTATTATGATCAATAAAAAGTTATTTGTGGGGAAGAGAAAAAGTTTCACCTTCCAAGTATACCAGCTAGATTACAATCGGAATGAATTCCTTAATGTGAAACAAAACAAAATAATAACTAAAGAAGTTACTGGTAAAAATGCAAGCCAGCCGTGTTCTGTTGAAGTTGTGGTTTGAGATGTGCCAAACTAAAAATTATCTTTGGTCATACACAGGATATGTTTGAAAAAGTAAATAAAGCATATGAATTTTTATGTACCAAATCAGCAAAAATAGTGGATGGACCAGATCCAGAGAATATAATTTTAATTCTGAAAACGCAGAGCATCCTCTTCAACCGTCATAAAGAAGGTAAGGCATATGTTATTCTCAAATTTTAGTTTACCTTCCAGCTAATTCTACCAGGTTACTTGTTTCTATAGCATATTTTAATAGATTTAGAGTTATTGTTGCTAAAGACTCTTAGAATTGCATTTTAGATATAGTAATAGAGTAGTTTTCTGTCAGAAGGCCCAAAATGTTGATTTTTATTATACTTTCTACTTCTTACCTACGGTTTTCAATATTTTGGATTTCCAGCAAATTTTCGTTATTCCTTCCTGAAGGACATTTGTGTTCTGTGGAGGTTAGTTTTTTTGTGTTTAGCTATTTAGCAACAAACATTAAATGAGATCTATAATGGATCTGGAATTTAAGGATCATTTCATGTTGTTCTTAAATCACATGTAAAAGGCTGTGCCTGTTACAACTTTAAAAACTTCTAAAGGATGGTCTGTCTTTAAAAAGCAATAGAAACTTTTCACATGATCATATGCTTCTCTCATAATTCTCATTTCCTGTGACAGCTCTCAAAACTTTCTGATCCTGGGGCGCCTGGGTGGCTCAGTCGTTAAGCGTCTGCCTTTGGCTCAGGTCATGATCCCAGTGTCCTGGGATCGAGCCCCGCATTGGGCTCCCTGCTCAGCGGGGAGTCTGCTTCTCCCTCTCCCTCTGCCGCTGCCCTTGCTCATGCTCTCTCTTTCTCTCTCCAATAAATAAATAAAATCTTAAAAAAACAAAACAAACCCCCCAAACTTCTCTGATCCTGTGGGACAGTTTGAAAAACACTGTTGTAGAAGAAATAGGTCTGATTTCAGAGTACAGGGTTATTGGGAATTTCCAGCATGTTTGCAGGGCCGTTTCCAGTAACAACAGCACCTACAAAGCCAGAAGTATGTTGTAAACTTTAAAGGCTTTGTTGGGGACAGGAAGTTAGGTTCAAGACAGCAGGTATCCTTTGGCTTGGGAACTGAACTTGGCTTGAAGCACTGTGTGAGAGACCCATTTGCTCTGTAGGATGATGTTGGGAGAGAAGGAAGAGAGGACAGTGGGAATCTGAGATAAGCAGGACTTATCTGGGTAATTGAAGACAAGAGGACAGCATAGGGATCTAGCAATTTGAGAGTAGTGATTAATTGACTCATTTTTGCATGAGTTGAACAGAACACATTTGTAAAGCATTTAGCTATATGGCATTTACCACTAATCAGAATGAGTTTAAAGAAGTCTTTTTCAAACTGCTATGTTTTAACGGCTAATAACTATATGAGAGTGGCAGTTGTGGCTCACCATTGGTTTGTTATCAAGGTCGTAATGTTTTTTCAGGCCATGTCTCCCACTTATCCCAAAGGGGATTTATACCCAGTAAGTTCTGGAGTGGGGTCCTGATCTATCTGTGCTGCCTGTGATCAAGTGAAAAGTTACAAAGATCCCATGGACAACATAGAAAATAGATATTTTGTGAAGGATCAAAACCACTACACACTTCAGTTAATCTGTCAGAAAATATTTTATTTTTGGTGGAAACATTTTGGAGAAATCAGCCAAACAAGTGTGCTAGAAAAAGAAGGATCCAAGGGATTTATACCAGGTTTAATTTCTTTTTATGAACCAGAATTAGGAGACATTTAAGATGTTAAATATTTTGTCGTTTTCCTTAAAGGAACATAATTGAACATGGTGTCAGAATTAACTTAAAACCATGACAATCAGTTTTTGTTTTGTTTTCCATTTTCCTAACACTAACCTTTGATTATTTCAGATTTACAGCCTTATAAATATGCAGGCTACCCCATGCTAATTAGGACTATAACAATGGAAACTTCAGATGACCTCCTTTTCTCAAAAGAATCACCATTGTTGCCTGCTGCTACAGAGCTGGCTTTCCATACTGTCAACTGCTCAGCCCTCAATGCTGAAGAGCTCAGAAGGGAGAATGGAATTGAGGTAATATGGAATGACCTCTGTGCTTCTCTTCAAGCTGTTTCAGGCACATTGTATGACTTCTGGCAATAGAGAATTCACCAAGTACAAGTACAGTTGATATAATTTCTTAAACTTTATTCCAGCAAATAACATATTATAGTCTCCATATTCTAGTGTCAAAATTAAAGGTGGAATGGAGCTTTATTTCATAATGTGAATTGGAGAGTATTGGATTCAGAATTGGTAAACTTGCTGCTTACAAAATAGCTTATTGGGAATGTTTAAAAAGAAACTTCTAGGGAATCCTTTATTTGTTTAACAAATGTTAATTGAGCAAAACACATTTATTTACCAAGTATCTATTATTAAAAGGTTTTTAATATGTTATTCCTACCAGAAAAGACTTTTTAGACTTCAAGTCCAAATGGAGAATTAATGGCTGACTTCTTTCTCTGCAGGTGTTACAGGAGGCATTTAGTCGCTGTGTGGCTGTTTTGAATCGTTCTAGTAAACCAGTTGATATGTCAGTACAGGTGAGGCTAACATGTATGGTTCTAAGAAAGTTACACTCGACTAGTAGTAGTTCAGACTTGAACATCTATGAGGATCACTTGGAGAGCTTATGAAAATGTGGGTGGCTGACCTCCACTTCCCCTGCTGCCCAGTTTCTGATTCAGTGGTTCTGGGGTGGAGGACTGAGAATATGCTTTTCTAACAAATTCCCAAGTGATACTGATGCTATTGGTCTCTGTATCATGCTTTAAGAAGTTCTGCACTAAATCACTTGTGATCTAGTGGCTTTTTTTTTTTTTTCTTGGAGTATAGTATAGTGAACCTTTCTATTCCCACCACCCAGTTTCAAACATTTGTCATTTTGCCAGTCTTGTTTCATTTCTCTCTGCCCCCCTTCCCTGATTTCCTTCTTTACCTCTGTCCCCCATCCCTAGTATTTTTTTTTCCAGTTGTATCGAGACATTTGGCATGCATCATTGTATAAATTTAGGGCATATAGCTTGATGCTTTGATTTACATATATTGTGAAATGATTACCACAGGTTCAGCTAACATTCATCGGCTTATATAGATACAGTAATCCATCCCTATAGTGTTTTTTTTTCCCCAGATTTTGTTTTTTATTTGACAGAGCATAAGCAGGGTGAGTGGCAGGCAGAGGTAGAGGGAGAGGGAGAAGAAGGCTTCCCACTGAGTAGGGATCCCGTTGTGGGGCTTGATCCCAAGACCCTGGGATCATGACCTCAGTCGAAGGCAGATAGACGCTTAACCGACTGAGCCACCCAGGAGCTCCCTCCCCCCACTGTAGTGTTTTAATTGACTGACTTTCTTTCTATTAAGGTTAAATTGAATTCTTTGATAGAAAAATCCATCAGAAATAAAAAATCCATCAGAAATTCATTGAGATTATTGTAGAATGCCTCTTTTTATGTGATAATTTTTTTATGCCAGCAGATTTTAGAATTTAAAACAATCGAGTTCAGTCTTTTTAGTTTCATCCTCTATTTTGAAGTGCAGTACATACATAGAATTGTAATTCTGTAATGTTAATAGATTGGACAAAGATACCTTAATTCAGAGTTGGCAAACAATTTTTATAAAGGGCCAGAGAGTAAATATTTGAGACTTTCAGGTTATATGCAGTCTCTGTTGCATATTTTTGTGGTTTTCTTTACAACCCTTTAAAGATGTAAAAATCATTCATAGCTCCCTGGTCATACAAAAACAGGTCACAGTCAATTTGGCCCATGCACTGTGTGGCCATTGGTTGCCAACCCTGCATCTATGGGAAGTCTTAACCAGAAATACTGGCGATTCAATAGAAATGTTTTTAATTTTGGAGCATGATATATACCATTAAGCATTATTCATGAATCTCTGCTGATTTGATTTCTGCTGTCTTAAATAAGGAATGCACATGTAACTCTTTTTTTGCTCTCTTGGGTTGTATGCAGGTGTGTGGACACATAAGCAAATGCTATAGTGTGGCCGCTCAGTTTGAAGAATGCCGAGAGAAGATCACAGAAATGCCTGGCATCATCAAGGATCTCTGTCGGGTGCTATATTTTGGCAAGGTATACTTCATTTTTAATGCTTTCTGGATGCAGTAAGCAATGGGTGTTCTTGTCAAATAAGTAGCCAGTCCCCAATTTATAAATAAACTGTTTTCCCAAAATCATTTTTATGTGCATTATTTGGATCTCTAAAATCATTTTTCACAGAACCCTTGATGTAAATGGAGGCTTTTGTTCTTACGGTGGCCCATAAGGAATAAAACTAAAGTGATACACGTAAAGCGAAGCGGGTCTCATCTGAACATTTGAAGAGAGGGAGAGAAGAAATAAATGAGAGACTAGAGTAAATAAATTTAATGCAAGTAAAGGACCATGTGAAACCTGAAACAAGTCAAGCTCTGCCTGGTGGGAAGGGCTTTGGGGAGCTGAGAACTTAGTACTTCCTCCCAGTCCGGTACTGCTGAGGGCAGCTGGCTGGGGGTTGATGGAAGAAGTGACTGGGAAGGAGAGAGATGCCTTAGATAACTGGACAGGGTGAGGTGCGTTGGAAGAGAACAGGATTGGGGTGCTGATCCTGGACTGAGGTATCTAGAAATAAGGAATCTGATGAAAATCTGTCAACTATATTTACATGATGTCCTTAGAAGAATTTAATAAGAATACAAACTCTGATATAAGGAAGCAAATCCACACACCTGCACTAAAGATATTTCTGAGACACATAAGATCCTAGCATGTGAGTTGCTATTAATGCCTTATCACTATTTTTAAAAATTAAAGATACGAGAAATGAAGAAAACTGTATTCCCAAGTTTTTTAACACTAGCTTCAAAGATAATTCTGTGTGTCTTGTCACAGGGTCACTTTTAATTTTAGGCTTTAAAGGATATTGGATTCAGATTTAAATTGGAATTGAAAATAAAAGAGGAAGTAAACATCTTGCATAGTAAGATAGGTAGCTTGACATACATTCACGACCAGTTTCTCTTGGGAGTTTTTTTAAACCCTGTAATTAATTTCATTATTTTTAATTCTCTCAGAGTATCCCACGGGTTGCTGCTCTTGGAGTAGAATGTGTCAGTTCTTTTGCTGTGGATTTCTGGCTACAGACACACCTATTTCAGGCTGGGATTTTGTGGTATCTGCTTGGTTATCTGTTTAACTATGACTACACGCTAGAAGAGAGTGGCATTCAGAAAAGCGAGGAAACAAATCAGCAGGTAACTTTCACACTGCTTTAATCTTGAATTTGAACCCAAACCAATGCCGAATTAATGCACAGGAAAGTTCCAGCTATCCATAGCTCAGACACGAACTGTTTTTCTAGCTAACTAAGTTTATTGCTCTTTAAGCCCCAGAACTTTTTTTTAAAGATTTTATTAGCGAGAGCACAAGCAGGCGGAGTAGCAGGCAGAGGGAGAGGGACAAGCAGGCTCCCCACTGAGCAAGGAGCCCGATGCGGGGCTTGATCCCAGGACCCTGGGATCATGACCTGAGCCAAAGGCAGTTGCTTAACTAACTGAGCCACCCAGGCGCCTGAAAGCCCCAGAACTTTTTATCTTAGCCATTTGTGCTAGAAGGATTGAAGGGGAGGGAATTTGCAGTAACATATACTGGATTACAATCTTTTCTTGATTACTTAGAGTCACCTTTATGATTGCAAAATTAGGTTGTGTAACACAGGGAAATAGAACAGTAATATTGGGCTGTTGGGGCTAGCCTCCCCTCGACACTTGAGTACTTAACTGATTTTCTTGAATATTTTTTCTGTCTCTCCTTTTTTAGTCACTACCATTCATTATTCCTATTGTTAGTATGTTCCTCTAGCAGGCAAGTCTGCCTTCCTATCCCCTACTCCCCACCCTACCACCAAGTGTGCTTCTTCCAGTTATCTTCAAGGTACTCTTTTGGATATAAATGAGTATATAGATTCTGATATTCTTTTGTGTAAATGAAAGAGTAAGCTCTAATGCATAAGCTCTAACATCAGTGTTGGGGACTTGCTTTCTGCTCCTTAAGTATGTCCCATATAGTTTTGTTTTGTTTTTTTTCCCATATGGTTTTGATTGCATAAAGGTACCATGTTACCTATGTAATATGACAGATCTACTTCAATGTCTTAATTTTTTTTGTAACAGGAAGTAGCCAACAGCCTTGCTAAACTGAGTGTCCGTGCTCTAAGTCGCCTTGGAGGATATCTGCCTGAAGAACAGGCAACCCCAGAAAATCCAACCATAAGAAAAAGTTTAGCTGGCATGCTGACACCCTATGTTGCTAGAAAACTTGCTGTGGTTAGTGCTACGGAGGTATGTGCATCAGAGGTAGCCTGGGATTTGATGACTGTTGCAAGATCATTTAAATAGTAGAACAACATAACAATGTTGATTGCTCTAGGAAACCTAAAAATTGAAAATGTTCGTGTTTGTTCTCTCATCCAAGAAATTCAGTTTATTATGGATTGATGCTGATAATAACAGCTCTATAAGCCCACTCTTTCTGCAGGGGGAAATTAACTTTATTATTCTTGGCTCTGGAGCCCACCATAATTCTTACCAACCTTGAGTCACAAGGAGACAGGAAAAGAGAATGAACTTGGAAATGGTGTTTCACAATGGGCAGAGAACTGTGAGTTAGGAGACCCCGAGTCTATTTTTGGCTTTTTTTTTTTTTAAGATTTTTATTTATTTACTAGAGAGAGAGCATGAGTGGGTGGGAGGGGCAGAGGAAGAGGGAGAAGCAGACTCGCCACTGAGCATGGAGTGTGACATGGAGCTCGATCCCAGGACCCTGGGATCATGACCTGAGCCAAAGGCAAACACTTAACTGAGCCACCGAGGCGCCCCTATTTTTGGCTTTTTTTTTTTTTTAAGATTTTATTTATTTATTAGAGAATGAGAGCTAGAGAGCACGAGAGGGAAGAGGGTCAGAGGGAGAAGCAGACCCCCTGCTGAGCAGGGAGCCTGACGTGCAGGACTCGATCCGGGGACTCCAGGATCATGACCTGAGCTGAAGGCAGTTGCTTAACCAACTGAGCCACCCAGGAGCCCCTTGGCTTTTTCTTATAAGCAATCTCTAAGTTAGACTCCAAGTTGAAATCCTAAAAGCTAATACACACACACACATACACACACACACACACACACGCATGCATTCATGACAGAAATCAAGTATGACTTTGACAGCTCTCCCAACCTCTTTGGCCTCTTCTGTGAGGATCATTGAGAAGCAATCTAAGAATGTAGCATTAAAGAATTAAACCATAAAAATCCATTCATTAGAATACCATGAAGCCTTAAATTGTAAAGGCATAAAGACATTAAAAGATGTTTAAAGTATTTTAAGTGAAAAGGCTAAAAATCCCATTTTTGGTGTTAAAAAAATGGATGGATGGATCTATACTAATATGTTAACTGTAGTTATCCCTGAATGGCAGAATTGTAGGCTATTTTTATGTTTTCTGTAATGATTATCCAGTACTTTTGTAAGGGAAGAAGTCCTCAATGTTCCAAATGTAAAGTATTCTTAGAATTTATTAAACGTTTTTTTTTTTTTTAACTCAATCTTCTTTTTTTGGTGTAGGCCATTGCTTTTCAGTGCCCCTTGAGTAAGGGCGAAGAGCTTTAAATGCTTGATCCTTGTACTTTTTCTGAATTTTGTGTTCACCAGCATGATGTATTTTGTTGGTGAGACATTCTTTCCATTCTTTGCAGGTTGTTGATAAACTACAGGGAGGGAAAAAAAGCATTTCAGAATCTTGGTCTGAACTCCCATCTGGATTTTTCAAAATGCTTATTTTGTTTTTTTTAAATACTTTATTTGAGAGACAGAATGAGATAGAGCATGAGAGGGGGGAGCGTCAGAGGGAGAAGCAGACTCCCTGCTCAGCAGGGAACCCGATGCGGGACTTGATCCTGGGACTCCAGGATCATGACCTGAGCTGAAGGCAGTCGCTTAACCAACTGAGCCACCCAAGCACCCTAAAAATGCTTATTTTAAACCACCAGTTCTCAAAGTTTTAAAATTCTCCTAAGAATGTATTCTTTTTTTAAAGATTTTATTGATTTATTTGTCAGAGAACGAGGGAACAAGCAGGGGGGAGCGGCAGGCAGAGGGAAAAACAGACTCCCTGCTGAGCAAGGAGCCCAATGCGGGACTTGATCCCAGGACCCTAAGATCATGACTTGAGCTAAAGGCAGACACTTAACCTACTGAGCCATCCAGACATCCCTCCTAAGAATGTATTCTTTTATCATTTTACTTAACATTTTAAAACAGTAGTTTTATTTTAACATTTTAAAAATGTAGTTAACATTTTAAAAACAGGTTAATTGGTTTTATCTAAGATGAAAGTAATAACCCACTGATTTCCTGCTAGCATAGAGCTTTATAAGTGTAAAATGTACAAAACTTTGTATTAAAACATTTGAAGGAGAGTCAAATGTCTATTTATACACTTCTAATTGAGAACTAAATAGACAAAGGGAAATTCCGCACCATGGATGGCTAAGCAGTCAGAAGCTATGCCTTCATAACTGCTTAATGCAGCCTTGAATCTGGGTTTGGCCAGGAAAATCTGAAGTTACTCTCTGCCCATAAATTTTGCTTCCCTTCATAGCAGTATGCTTCAGAGACACTTAGATTTTGTTTTCAGATGTGTTTGTATAAAGTTAGTATGGTATTGTTCTTTCTAAGCTTGTGTTTACTAAGTGTTTATTTATTAAATGTTTTCAGCACAAACTATCTCATAATTTTCACTGTAGCAGAGCAAATGTTAAGGAGGTGAAGTCACACCGACTCCGATTTGAATCCCACTTTTCCCAGCTGAAGGGCTGTGCTGTGTGACCTGGGACAAATCATTAGATTGCTCTTAGCTTTGATTTTTCTCAGCTGCAAAATGGATAATATCAACAAACTTGATGGAGTTATTGAGGCCCATTGTACTTAAGGCACTTATTCCGGTGCTTGGCATGTCATCAACAGTTTCAATAAATGATAACTTGCACTATTTTTTTCTAAATGTTACAAAACAGTAACATTCTGTGTCCTAGATTCTGAAGATGCTCAACAGCAACACTGAGAGCCCTTATTTGATATGGAACAATTCTACAAGAGCAGAACTACTTGAGTTTCTTGAATCCCAACAAGAAAACATGATTAAAAAAGTATGTTATTGTTTCATAAATTTCTGGGGTGACTTAGTCTCAAAAAAATATTCTCTGGGAACTCAGTAGTGACAAGACAGTTTCTCCATTTGGTGTTAATCAGGCCTACAGGTTTTTCCACCTAATGTGTGGCCCACGTAAGGAACGGCATTCTTGTACTTAATGATACATTCGTGATTGTGGTCCTGTTTATGTGTAGTTGTTCCCCGTTTTAATGAATTTTTCTCTACAGAAGCACTCTTGTAATTGTTCTCTTCAGCCTCTTTTCCCAGTACATTGACGTTGCTTTCTGGTATCAGAATCGAACAGTTTCTCCTGTCTTGCCACCTCCTAGTGGAGAATCTATGAAGCTATGGAAAAAAAAAAAATGAGACAATACTGTGGCCAATAAGGATAAGGCTTGCATAATCCATACAGTAGATGGTTGAGACTTGATGGTTTAGCAGACAATTACGTTTATGGGCTTAGAACTTACTAAACAATAAACACCACTGTTATGTCCTGAATTATTCAAGATTTTTTTTTTTTTAACTCATTTTGTGATAGTCACTCAGAACTCTATATAGATTGAAGTTTTGAGAATTGCATAGCTGGGGAGAACAGGTCTCACATTTTTATACATCTGTTCTTTTACCAGAAGAAACATAATAGCATCTTTTTTTTTTAATTTTTTTTAAAGATTTTATTTATTTATTTGAGAGAGAGAGAGAGAGAGCATGAGAGGGGGGAGGGTCAGAGGGAGAAGCAGACTCCCTGCTCAGCAGGGAGCCCAATGCGGGACTCGATCCCGGGACTCCGGGATCATGACCTGAGCCGAAGGCAGTCGCTTAACCAACTGAGCCACCCAGGCACCCAGCATCTTTAACACTTTACAATTTATTGTATACTTTTCTGTATCATTTCAGTCCAACTTAAATTCTGTGTAATTTCAACCTAAATCTTCATTGGTACTGTTTTTTTTCCCATTCCTCTTCTTTTTCCTTTTCCTCAAATGGAAACTCTTCCTGGTTTGGCAACCTCTGTAATATTACCATGTCGTGTTTTTTTTTTTTTTTCCCTTCAGAGACTCCATTTTCTAGCGCTTCCATTCAGTGTATTACTTTTTAAAGGTCAGTCCAGATGTGTTCATTTGTTAGCTCCATCACCCCAGAGCTGACTAGGCCAAATATCTGCTGAGTGGAGTGAGAAGAACCAAGTGTCATACTTGCTTTATAAACATTAGCTCTAAGACACTTCATTGGATGACCTCTGTGATCTTTTGAAATCTTAAAATGAGTTATAATATTAACCTTTGGACTAAAAAGTAACCCCATGCCTATTGCAGAGTTCATATTATTAGTTGTAAACATTAGTACAGCACTGAGTGCTATGATGTGTGTCCCCCCACATTTTTCCTCTAGATAAGAAATGGAACTTCCAGGGTATTATTCCAGGCTATCCAGGTTATTAAATTGAATATGGTTAGATTTATAAACCAGACACTGATGATTCTGATTTACATCTAACAGTCTATTTTCTTTTTTAAAAAGGGTGATTGTGACAAAACTTATGGATCAGAATTTGTCTATAGCGATCATGCCAAAGAACTTATTGTAGGGGAAATTTTTGTTAGGGTGTATAACGAAGTCCCTACTTTCCAACTAGAGGTAAGCTCTCTACTTTTAGTTTTGTCTGATACCTTCAGTCACTTGTTATTGAAAGCTACTAGTTTATTCACACTGAATAAGTTGAAATAATACATATTCTTTGCCAAATGCCTTATACTAACCTGGGTATGTGATGGGGTTTACCATTGGTAATTTATAAGCCTCTTTATTTTGCATGTTGAAGAATTTAGTTTTGTGGATTCATGAAAATAAGTTATTCCTGCCCAACTATTTTTTCATATTTTATGCATAATGCTACCTGTGTCATGTGCATATGCCTTCAACTTACTAGTCTCTCCTGGAAGTGCAAGGTCATTTACACATTCATTCCATCATGTACAATATCAGACCACCAGACAGAAGTACTTCTCTGGCCAATTATTAGAGGAAAATAAGAAAATACCAGTGGAAAACAAAGAGATTTTTTAGAAAATGATTGAGGTCAAACCATGTCGTTTCTTGTGATGATCCCTAATCACTTTCAGAAGCAAAAGAGGAGCTTTTTTGTCTTCTGGAGCTTGGTGATCATGTAGGAATTTTTTTGTTGTAGTTTTTTTTTTTTGGAGGGAGTGGCAAGGAGGATTTGGTGGTTGCTTGGTTTGTAAAGAGGGAAGAAGTGAGGCTTTGTTTTTGTTTTTATTTTTTAAGGATTTTATTTATTTGAGAGAAAGCACGAGGAGGGTGTAGGGGCAGGCAGAGGGAGAAGCAGGCTCCCCACTGAGCAGGGAGCCCAATGCGGGGCTCCATCCCAGGACCCTGGGATCATGACCTGAGCCGAAGGCAGACGCTTAACCAAATGAGCCAACCAGGTGCCCCAGTGAGGCTTTGTTTTAAAGTTTGCACTTGGGAAAAAAGGAATCTACTAAGCCATAATGTATATTATGTATCACAGAATAATATGTATAAATAGCTGTTAAGCAGGATGAGTTCATTGATTTGTGAAGTCTCTTTGAAAACTGTCCTTCGAATTTATATTCTAAATATATATTTTTTAAAATAGAAAAATATAACCAAATTGTAGAAGTTACATATGGTACTATCAATTACTTTGATTTGTAAAAGGGAGAGATATACTAATTCAGAATTGATATGCTAAGGTCCTAGTGGTATATCAGATCTCTAATGTTTTGGGACAAAAAAAGTTGAGAAATGCTTTCTAATGCATCTGAGTTTTACTCCCCACTCTGTCCCCAAATCCATAGATGTTCATGTATATGTATAATTTAATCGTTCCATACCTTGAAGTTTTTTGGGGGGAAGGGGATGGTTGTTGCTCTGGAGTCTTATAGTTACTTCTGAGGGCACACATGTTTGTAAATATTTCTCCACTTGACTTAGGTTCCAAAAGCATTTGCTGCAAGTCTTTTGGATTATATAGGCTCCCAGGCCCAGTACCTCCACACATTCATGGCTATCACACATGCTGCAAAAGTGGAGTCGGAGCAACATGGAGACCGCTTGCCAAGAGTGGAAATGGCTTTGGAGGCTCTGAGAAATGTCATAAAATATAATCCAGGTGTGTGACTCTACCCTTGATCAGTAAGATCCTTACAATAATTCCAATTCTCAATTTTATCAGAGAAACTCAAAGAAGATAGTATACTTGGTTATAATGTTTTACTTGGTATAATGTAATAAGAATTGAGCTCTTAATTTTTTACCTATAAAAACAGGGTGGAAGGAGGAGAGAGATCAAGGCATCATGTTTAGAATTCATATCTCTAAGAGAAAATGAGTCTCAATGAGTTGAAAAGACAGAATAACTTGATAGTATAAAATTTCACATTGATGACATAAGTTGACATATAAGTGCTTAAGTTAGATTGATTTATTAGGCGATCTGATTTGTCTCTTCTAGTATCTAACACAGTGCTGTGTACATATGGGCACTTATATTTTTGAGAAACTACCTGCAGCTTTTGGTGTATAAAAATTGAAATAAAAAAGTGTGAGTTTTCATTCTTCAACAGCCTTAAGAGGACATTTCCAAAAATGTTACCACTCTTGCCTGACAGCAGGGAGATGCATGAGTGAAAATTTGAAAGCTTCTTCTAATTCTAACTTTGATAACAAATATGGAGCATAAAAAACCTGAAACAATACAAATTCGGTTAAGTAACTTGAAGACCCCAAATCCTTTTTATTGACATTTATCATTAACTTTCAGGTACTCTTTTGCTCTTTTCTGTATATATTCAGTACTGTAGTGGTT
Organism: Eumetopias jubatus; assembly: GCF_037043125.1. Lineage (NCBI taxonomy): Eukaryota > Metazoa > Chordata > Mammalia > Carnivora > Otariidae > Eumetopias > Eumetopias jubatus. The sequence continues at coordinate 127,338,817 of NW_028274807.1, read as the reverse complement.
TGAAAATGAATTTAAAAGCAATCTATTTATAGAATATTTTCAGACTCCTTTAAGTTGAGGAGTCTTAGTGAATTATCTTCAGAAGCCTCAAAAAATTACAATTATACTGTGTGTGTTACTACCATGTCATAAAAGGAAAAATACACTGAACAGAGTCTTAATGTTTAATATTTTTATTCTATTAACAGAATGGTAGGAAATATATGGGATTGGGCTTTGAGATGGGTAGGAATGAAAATACTATTAAGTTTTATGTATTTTCATAAGGAGTCCTTTGTGTATCCATACAGTTGTTTGTAATGTAGTCCTCAAGTGGCAGAGTTCTAATTCAGTCTAAATTAAAAGCAAATGATGTCACACTCTCCCAAAATGTAATTAGGCTGAGGGGGGTAGCTCTAAGGTCTAGAGTAAAGAGTAAAATTAACACCTTATACCCTTGTTTTTTAAGTTGCATTTGGATTATGTATTTGGTATATTTCTTGTTTTTAGCCTGAGGGCTAGGGGTATGGATGGAAATGAAAACAAAACAAACCAAAGAAATTCTCTCTTACTTTTTGCCTCTTAAGATTTACTGCTGCTCAGGAGGTACTCCATTCATTTCATGTCACCAATGTTGAGAAAGGGTTTATCATAGACTTATAATTGACAATAAACAACAGAGTAGATCAGTTTTCTGAAGGTCTGTACTTTAGAACATCTCTTAAAAATAAAAGATAAACCTTTTATTCTTATTCCCTAGGCTCTGAAAGTGAATGCATTGGGCACTTTAAGTTAATATTTTCTCTTCTCCGAGTCCATGGAGCAGGTCAAGTGCAGCAATTGGCTTTAGAGGTAAAGGAATTTTATATTAAAGCATGCTGTCTTTACTACTATATGTGGTTTAGGCCTTGATTAACTACCATCTGGGGTTGAATGAAAGTATGCATATATTTTCTTTTTTTTCCCTTCATTTTGTCTATTAAGGCAAGTAAATATGTTCTTAAAATTTAAATTAGTATACTCATTTTGAAGAGCAAACATTACACAGTGTTGTTCAAGGTGGTTCCCTGTGTGGTCATTGTCTGTCATGCATCAGAACTTGGGATGCATTGTATAGTGTCATGCAGTGTGGGTTAAGGGGGTGCTTTACTGGGGAAGCTTGGCAGCCAGAGATGACAAGAAGAGGGGTAGGATTTCCCTGATCTCTCAGTGTCCCCAGAGACCAGGGCATACTGCTGGCCACACACTGTAGGTTTGTGTTCAGAGGACAACCTACCCCCTTCCCTTCATTGAGTGTTACAGACAGACAACTGGGCTGTTATGCTGTTTACAGGAGCTAAGAAAGCCAGCGGCCCAGAACCTTTGGGCTTTAGAGGTCCAAGAGAAGTTGGAAGTCCCTTTTTTAGGAGAATGAAACCACTGGTCCCATGGGAAGCTGGGTACAGCCTTTTCCTCTGGGAGAAGCAGGAGGTCCCTGGCTACAGGGGTCTCCTTGTCTAGGCAACCCAGAGTAAGCTCCCAGGATCATTTTTCAGATGATCCTGCTAATTTTTTTTTTTTTGAAGATTTTATTTATTTGTTAGAGAAAGCATGGGGGAGAGAGAGAGCACACAAGCAGGGGAGCGGGAGAGAGAAGCACGCTTCCCATTGAGCAGGGAGTCTGATGCGGGGCTCGATCCCAGGACCCTGGGATCATGACCTGAGCTGAAGGCAGTTGCTTAACCAACTGAGCCACCCAGGCACCCCTGATCCTGCTAACTGTAACATATACAATTTATTGTAAAGAACACCAGATTAAACCCTGCATTAACAGGTTTATGAGCAGTTTATGAATTAGTTGAGTAGTATGATCTTAGGTTGCATTTTGGTTTAAAAGATTGCATGGAGCACTGGGTGTTATACACAAAAAATGAATCATGGAACACTACATCAAAAACTAATGATGTAATGTATGATGATTAACATAACAATAAAAAATTTTAAAAAAGATTTTTAGTAAAATAATACAAGTTAGATTGGTCAAAAAGCTTAACAAGCATGTTCTTTTAATTGAAGAGCGTTTCTCTACTTAATTCCTCCACATACCTTGTAACTTTTTAAATGAACGTTATTAAATCTAACATATTGGTTTGAGATGCTGACCACGTGGTTCAAGTTAAGTGACATTGATCTTTAGATGTATACTATAAAAGTTAGACTTGAGAGGTCATCCTCTTTGAAAGAAACACATGCCTGTTTCTTTATAATAGATAAACTAAATCTGTTGTGCTGGGCACTGAAGACATTTACTCTCTCCCTCTAAAAGCAAAAATAAAGTCCCAGTAGTAAGGGTCATGATCTTCCTAACCACTCCCCACCCCAGTTCTGTGATTGGAATACATAGTTACAGAGCATGAACCAGTATAGGACTGAAGGATTCCTCATAACCTCGAGACTGTGACTTGTTTCTAAAATATTTTTTAGATTATTACATTTAATTCTTATCTCTAAATTAACAGGAAGCTAATATATATAATATATACATGAACATTAACATTTTTAATTATTTTTATTATTTCACAAAAGATCAAAGTAATAAAGCCAATCTTTTAAAATTAAACTCTTAAAAATTATTTTGTCCTCCAAACATTTTTTTTTCACTTTTGTGAAGGCTCAAATTTATTTAGGTCTGACTAACTGGACTTTATTTAGGTCCAAAATTATTTCCCAAACTCTTAAAATCCTGTTGATTTAATTTTCAGGTTGTGAATATAGTGACATCTAACCAGGATTGTGTCAACAATATTGCTGAATCAATGGTTTTGTCCAATTTATTGGCTCTTCTACATTCATTACCATCAAGTATGTATATTTCATGAATGGAATTTTGGAAACCACAGCACGGCCAACCTATAGAGGGAGCAGTTACATAGTGAATAGAAGACCTCTAACAAAACATATCCATATTTACTTTGGAATCTTTTAAGTGGTATTCTTTATATTAAAGTTGTCTTCCTAATTATGTTTTACATGAGTCAATAACACTATTTTGTATTTCCCGTTTCAAAAGTTGAAAGTTAGAGGTAAGAGCGGTCCAAAAGCAAAGGAAAATAACCTAGGTTTTTCAGTTTTCTGAGTATGGTATGCACATGAGTAATTGAGAATTGGCCCATAGTTTATAAAGAAACATCATTGGTCTTGGATGACAGGAAAAAATGCTTAAGATAAAAATTACCTTGTTTTCAACTTAGAATTCAATCCTGCATTATTTGTCCTTTACTGATTTGATGCAGATAGAGATTACTACCACCAAGGTGAGATCAGTTTTTAAAAATATACCTATCTTATTTCTTGAATACAGCCTGCACTGATATAGGCTCCTTTTAAACTGTGCAATTGTCTAGCGTAGTAAGTAGTGTGTATTTGGGCTAGAATCAACCTTGAGATTGCTTTTCAAAGGCAATGGCAGTACAGCTCCCAACTTCACCACTGACTATCAGAATGCATTATTCACTTGGCTTTGGAAGCCGTGTTGCTCTTGGCTCACACCTATCTACCTCCTTGAGAACAAGAACCTGTCTCTTTCATTTTATGCCTTAGTGCCTTGCACGCAAGTAGTGCAAGTTCAGTGACTTGCATGGAGTTGAATTTCCATTGAATAATTTTGTTTTCTTAATAAATGACATTTGAAATAGTTCTCTAAAATGACAGCTTTTGAAAGTCATTTGCAGATCATTTGTGTCATACTTACAGCCTTAGTTGGTTTTTCTTTTTTATTGGTTTTCAGTAGCTTTGTGAGGCTTCAAACAATGCAAAATTACACTGACTAATGAAGTAAAGAATGTTACAAAAATCATAGTTTGAAAATTATAGTCCAATCACTATTTTAATCTTAAGGGTTAAATAGCTGACATCTAGCTATCTCAGCCTACTCCACCGTCATTTATATTTTAGACTAAATTATCTCTCTTCCACTGTTTGCTAAGGGATATTAAACACATAAAATATTTAACCTTCCTGTTCCCCCTCCAAAGACTTGTTGTTTTCCTTTGAAACTATGTTTAAACAGTGGTGCATTTTCAGTAAAGTATTGTTGCTTCTCTTGGGAACCTCCTTTTGAATGTGTGTTTTCCTGTATGTGAGTGGAGCCCAGCCCAGGGACCTGCCTTTGTTGTTGCTTCAGCATCAGCCTAATTCTTGGCGGCCTCCACCCTCTTTGCCAGTTCTTACCCCTTTGGTCAGCTGTCTGTCATTGCTCTTTGACTCTGGAAGAGTAAAGTCCAATAGCTGAGTATACTTTGATGGCAAGGGATGAGAGGTGTGTAGGCTGTGTCCAGAAGGATACTGTCATGTCTTAGATTGGAGCAGTGTCTTACAACTGCTGCTTCCAACTCACTTCTCTAAGGCCGTAGCACCAGATAAAAATCTTTGATGCCTGACCAGTGCCTTCAGGGTGGTTCCAGGAGGTGAGAAGATTTTGCCCATGTAGTGAACAATAAGGTATGAAGACAGTATGGCACGGTGGTTACGAGTGTGCAGTTTGGAGTCAGAAGGACCTGTATGTAAAACCCAGCTATACCACTCACTAGCTGTGATACCATGGACTGGTTAAACTGGGCCTCATCTTCCTCATTCCTAATAAGGCTATGGTAATACCTGTCTCTGGTTTTGTGAAGAGATAAGTATGATACCCTCTGTAGATCACCTAGGTCAGTGCCAGGCACAGAGCTGATGCCCAGTAAATGTCAGCTAATGTGATGATGATGCATTCCTTGAAATATCTTTCACCCTGCAGGTCGCCAGCTTGTTTTAGAAACTCTTTATGCTTTGACATCAAGCACAAAAATAATCAAAGAAGCAATGGCAAAAGGTAATGTATAGAGTGCTTTCTCATCCAGTCATGCTCAAAATAAGTGAAGCTTATTTTGAACTGTTTTGTATAGTCTGCTAAACTAGAAAAATGCTTTGGAAGGCTTATAATTAAAAAAAAACTGCATTAAGTTGAAATAAAGTTGAAAATGAATTCAGCTGATCAGAAAAGTCATTCTTTATAGTTTAAGTGCTAATTCTTTTTTTCCTTCATAGGAGCTTTGATTTACTTACTAGATATGTTCTGCAATTCAACACATCCACAGGTTCGAGCCCAAACAGCGGAACTTTTTGCTAAAATGATCGCAGACAAACTAATAGGTCCAAAGGTGAGCACAAAGTAGGTCCTTAGAAAGAAATTATTTAAGCTCTTGTTACTTTGATACTGATTTCATGAAGTTTACCAAAGTCTGATGGTGAGGATAAGGACATGATTTGATGTGAAAGTTGGAAGATTGACATACTTGAAATTGTTGCTTTATATTACTACTTTGAGAAAAATTATAGTTGGAGAAGCCTGTATTGGAATTGAGAAGTCTTAAGACGGTGTTTGGGTTATGGTGTTAAACTGTTTACCTTCCTTGAAGAAAGAACAAAAGTATGTGTTAAGTTTTGACAGAAGATAATTAGGTTAGACTTTGACACTGTGAGGATTGGCCTGTGGAAGCAGCTAGTGAAGGGGAGATGGTGATCTATGTTCTTACCCCACACCTTTGTTAGTAAGGCTACACCACTTTGGGAAGTAAGTCCACACAGGCACGTGAGTGTAACAGCCTCTCCATTCTGCAAGGAGATCTTTCGTCCAGAATCTGGAGATGAGCAGATGCTCTTTGGAAACACAGTCCCGTTTTTAGACCAGGAACGTATTAAAACAGTACTTCTAAGTAGAATTCCATCCAGACACAGGTGTAGTCAGTCTCCTATTATTAACTCAGTTTCAGCAGAAGTAGTGCTCACTGAAGCATTCATTGTCTGTGCTAGCCCTTGAAGCAGCACCTCAGAGAAATGTGTCAGGACTCAGAGGCTTCCTGAGCCCCCACTTCCAAGTCGATTTTACATCAGTAAAACAATCTGGAGGGGTGCCTGGGTGGCTCAGTCATTAAGCGTCTGCCTTCGGCTCAGGTCATGATCTCAGGGTCCTGGGATCGAGCCCCCGCATCGGGCTCCCTACTCGGCGGGAAGCCTGCTTCTCCCTCTCCCCCAGCTTGTGTTCCCTCTCTCGCTGTCTCTCTCTCTGTCAAATAAATAAATAAAATCTTTAATTAAAAAAACAAAAAAACCAATCTGGATTTAGGTTTTTTCCTTGTCTCATCTCTAGATCTGGATGTTGAGAATGTGTCATAGGCCCTGAAACAATTTTACTTTGGGAATACAGTTAACAGTCTGTCATCACAAGGGTTGATGAGGGAGAGTACATTTGGATGTCTATAGAAAGGGTCCATAAAAGCATGAATACTGATATTTAATATTGTTTTTTTTTTTAAAGATTTTATTTATTTGACAGAGACAGCGAGAGCAGGAACACAAGCAGGGGGAGTGGGAGAGGGAGAAGCAGGCTTCCTGCCGAGCAGGGAGCCCAATGTGGGACTTGATCCCAGGACCCTGGGATCATGACCTGAGCCGAGGGCAGACGCTTAACGACTGAGCCACCCAGATGCCCCAATACTGAGTTTTCTTAAAGCTAGAGTTGGGTACTCATAGTTGTAATATTCAATATTACATGATTTAGATAATGTTTTAGCTGTTTAAACATGTACTGGAGTTGACTTTGAGCTCTTTAGTAATTTTTTGTCCTTCAGAATACATGAGGGACAAATTTTATCAAGGTGAATATATTTACAGTTAAATTTTTTGTATAGGAACAATACAAGTACCAGCTCCTTTATTGAATGCTTTGCAGGAAGATATTTTAGAACTGGGATCAGTAAACTTTGTTCCCCTTTTTTGATAACAGCTTTGTTGAGATATAATTGACATAGCATACAGTGTACACATGTAAAGTGAACAATTCAGTGGTTTTTGTATATCCAAAGGTTGGGTAACCACTGTCAGTTTTCATCAATCCAGGGAAAAAAACTGTTCCCTTTAGAGGTCACTCCCCATTCCCCCTCTTCCAGCACCTGGCAACCACTAACTTACTTTCTAGATTTGTCTTTTCTGAGCATTTCATATGAGTGAAATCATACAATATGTGTTCTTCTGTGACTGGGTTCTGTCACTTAGCATGTTTTCAAGGTTATTCCATACTGTTGCAAGTTTCAATGCTTCATTCCTTTTTATTGCCAAATAATATTCCCTTGTATAGATACACTGCATTTGCTTTTCCATTTATCAGTTGATGGGCATGGGACTTGTTTCTACTTGCTGTGAACATTTGTGTACAAGTTTTCATGTGGATATGTATTTTATTTCTCTGAGAGTAGAATTTCTGGATCGGAGGGTACTAGTTAACGTTTTGAGGAATTGTCATACTGTTTTCCAAAATGGCTGCACGATTTTACATTCCCACCAGCAGTTTCTGAGGGTTCTAATTTCTCCACAGCCTCTCTGACACTTGTTATTAGATACCTATTTTGACTATAGCCATCCTAGTGGGTGTGAAATGGTATCTCATGGTTTTGATTTGCATTTCCTTGGTGACTAATGATGTTGAGTATCTATTCATGTGCTTATTGGCCATTTGTACGTTTTCTAAAAGAAAAATGTCTATTTGCATCTTTTTCTCATTCTTTAATTGGGTTATCTTTTTACTATTGAGTTGTAATTGTTTGGATACCAGTCCCTTATCCAATACATGATTTGTAAATATTTTCTCTCATTCCATGAATGTCATTCTATTTTTTTATGGTGTCTTTTGAAGCACAAATTTTTTTAAAGATTTATTTATTTGCGAGAGGGAGCGTGAGGGGGAGGGGCAGAGGGAGAGAGAGAGAGAGAGAGAGAGAGAGAGAGAGAAACCCCAAGCAGGCTCTTCACCCAACACGGAGCCCGACACAGGGCTCGATCTCATGACTCCGAGATCACAACCTGAGCCAAAACCAAGAGTCAGACGCTTAACTGACTGTGCCACCCAGGTGCCCCATTGTACAAAATTTTTTAATTTTGATGAAGCTCAGTCTGGTTTTTTTTTTGTTGTTGTTGTTGCTGTTGTAGCTTGTGCTTTTGATCTCATATCTAAAAACCATTGCCTAATCCGAGGTTACAAAGAGCTATGCCTATTTGTCCTCCTACTAGAGTTTTATAGTTTTAGCTCTTGGATTTACATCCTAGATCCATTTGAGTTAATTTTCATACATGATGTGACATGGGGGTGGGACCAGTAAACTTTTTCTATAAAAGAAAAAAATATAGTAAATATTGCATCCTTTTTGGGTCATCTGATTTTTTTCACAAATACTCAGCTCTGCCATCATAACAGGAAAGCAGCCGTAGACAGTAACTGTGTAAATGGTCATGGCAGTGTTTCCATAAAACTTTGTATACAAAAACAGGTGGCAGGCCAAGTTTGGCTCCTAGTGTACCAACTCCTGTTCTCGAATAACTGAGTAGCCTGGACATAACTCTAAAGAATTTACATTATATAAATTGTTTTACTTGAATGTTTAATAATATTAGTGATCACTTCCTGTTTGAATTTTCTCATGACCAAGAAAAGTTAAATACTTCCTATTTTGTGAATACTGTCTATTATGTGACTGACATAACTTTCTTTAGTTCATTGGCTGCTTAGGAAGTTCAAAACTAAATTCGTAGTATATCACCATCAATTATGTAGAGTTTTTGATGTTTCCTTTGTGTACTGACTTTATATTAGTCTTCGTTCAAATAAGTTTTGACTATCTGCTATATGCCAAGGGCTGAAAATACAAGCAATGAGCAAGAAAGGCTAGGTCAGGGAAGCTTTCCAGAAGATAAGTCTGAGGGGAAACTGGGTGGCTCAGTCAGTGAAGCATCTGCCTTTGGCTCAAGTCATGATCTTGGGGTCCTAGGGTCAAGCCCCGCATCGGGCTCCCCGCTCAGTGGGGAGTTTGCTTCTCCCTCTCCCTCCTTCCTTCCCCCTTGCTTGTGTTCACTCTCTCTCTTTCAAATAAATAAAATCTTCAAAAAAAAAAAAAGTTTGAGCACAGGCTCAAGTGATATGAAGGAGAGAAAATCATGTGAAGACCGCAGGAGAAAACTTCCCAACCTTCATTTTCCCTTTGTCGTTATGCGTCCAACTAATTTTCTGTGTGTGTGTGTGTGTGTATGTGTGTATGTGTGTGTGTGTGTGTGTGTTAGATGCATTATTTTTATTGCCTCCCCCCTTTTGTTTTAAGTAATCTCTACACCCAGTATGGGGCTTAAACTGGACTGCGAGAGCAAGAGTTGCATGTTCTATTGACATGCAACTCTTGCATGTCATGAATGAACATGAATGAACATGAATCAGCCAGGCACCCCTGTGTTACTTTTAAAGCTGCATTTTAAGTCCTTTTTGGAAAAAGGCACAGTATAATATAAAACATAGTATAGCAAAATAAATGCACTTGAAAGGCACAAAGGCAGCTTGAGAAAAATTTGTTTGCAAGGGCAAGGGGCCTGGGGGAGAGTTGGAGGGACAGGCCAACCAAGGGTATTCTGGGAAGAAGAAATAGTGTGTGCAAGGCATGATCTAGCAAGGTGTGCTGTGGACAGTATATGCATTAGCAATATTGAATTTCTTCAAGGTTCTTAAATTTGAAGAAGGAGAAGAAATGAAACTGGATAGGTACGTAAGAGCGGGTCATGTAAGTCTTGTTAAAGTTACCTTTGCATAAACCAAGGTTGATCTCTTCTCCCCCTCCAGGCGGTTTGGATAATAGTTAAGGCCCAAATCAGCCATACCACAAATACATCAATATTCCATCCTAGAGAAATACAAAGCACACCAAACACTGAGCTGTCCAATAGGTCTTTTTTCTTTCTCAAACCCGCATATAGGTCCGCATTACATTAATGAAATTTCTGCCAAGTGTTTTTATGGATGCCATGAGAGACAACCCTGAAGCTGCTGTACATATTTTTGAAGGAACTCATGAAAATCCCGAGTTGATTTGGAATGATAGCTCCAGAGATAAAGTGTCTACAACAGTTAGAGAAATGATGCTAGAGTAAGTAAAGCCTTCGGGTAAATCATCAAAAAGGACAGATGTTTCCCACATTGTCCATCACCTCTCTAATATTTATTCTAAAGGTTAATGAAAGTGTATTTTGTGACTGATATTTGATATTTTCCCCTCCTTTTTTTTTCCCCCAAGGCACTTTAAAAATCAGCGAGACAACCCTGATGTAAATTGGAAGGTAAAACATACTTTTATTCAGAGGAAGGAATTTTACATTTTACTGTATTTTTTGTTGATTTGTTTTTTAATTCCTACTAAGTCAGTTTAATGACAATTAGATATTTTGTCATTAAGACATTTAAATATTCCCCTGGAAAACAAGGTTTTAAATTTAAAAATAGGGATATTCACTTTTTAAGTAACCAATAAAAGCACCTTTTTTGAATTTTATTAAGGGAAATAAAATTTATGGTGATTATAATTTGATTATATTAATAACCATTAATGGGATTTGCATTTTTTGTGTCATGTTGGACTAATGGTTAAGTGACTTGACTATGTTTCTTTCTTTCTTTAAAGTTGCCTGACGATTTTGCTGTGGTGTTTGGAGAAGCAGAGGGTGAACTTGCTGTTGGAGGAGTTTTCTTGAGAATCTTTATTGCACAACCAGCATGGGTTCTAAGGAAGCCCAGAGAATTTCTTATTGCACTATTAGAAAAATTGACTGAGTTCCTGGAGAAGAACAATCCACATGTAAGCTTCAGCCAGCAGCAAAACATTTCAGATAGTTTGCTAAATATACTGATGGTGTTTCTGTTTATTGACCTTTCAATATAGCAACCACATTTAAATTCAAATATACGTATACATCTTTTTTGGGGCATTTCGAAAGTGAAACTCGTTAGTAAAAGAGTTATTTCTGAACCAAACTTGGAGATGTCTATTGACAGAATGTTATTTCTAACAACTACCGAAGCTCTAAAAGAAGGTTTTTGCCCCCCATTTCCAATGACTGCAAAATTTTAAGGAGAAACCTAAATGTTCAGTGTTCCCCTGGAAGTGTGTCCTGCTAGGGTGTGTTCTTCACTCAGCTTTCCATATATGACTGGAATGACCCTCATGAAAGAAGTTGACAGGAGAGTAGTAACTATATGAGTGAACCTAGTACCTTTGTTCAAAGCCAAAAGCTACTAGGGAAGCAGGAGTGAGAAAGTAGCCTTGGTCTTCATTTGCTGAGTCAGAAATCTTGGTAGTATATAAGGTTTTGTTATTTAAACCTTGAGATTAAAAATAATTGAGGGATGTGACTGTTGTTATATTAAACAGGCTGGCTATGGGAGAAAGTGATAAAGAGCCCAGGCTGTGTTATTAGATGGTCCTGGACCCCAGTACCAGCTCCACTACTGACTGACTCTGTGACCTTGAGCAGTACTTCGTGGCTCTGCCTCATTTATAGATGGATCACAGCTCCTGTCCCTCAGGCTGAGGTTTTAATGAGTTTTGATCTATAGAGGGTCCTTAGCATAATGTCTGGCACATGTCAGGTACCTAGAAATTACTAGTTACTCTCATTAGCTTAGCACAACTTCAGAAAAAATATTAGTTTACCAGATATTTGCATATGTCACTTTCCCCCTGTCACGTTTTCTCTTTACTAGGATTTTTACTACATACATAGTTTCCTTAAAAAAAAAATGAAATGCTCAGAAAGCAGAAACTTAGGGGAAAGAATGACCACAATATTTTCCTCATATCATTGTTCTTTGTGCTCGTTCCAATTTCCATGTTCGTTTAAGATGCTGTGGTTGTGTATGTCTGCTTGTAATGGTATAAGTTACAGGTCTTTGCCATCCACAACAGAAAGTGCCTTATCCTAAATATCAGTAGGATATTTAATAGAACTGGGAAACACATTTCATGATTTATGTATTCTCCTGAACTAGTGATGTTCCCTGATACTCATATTTCTACAACATTGACTGAAACTTTCTAGTAATATCTTTTGGGAGATGATCTCTTAAACCTGCAACAGAAATGAGGTATGACATGGCCCAATGAAAGGCTGCTTAGATTAGGATATGACATTCTTAAAGTCCTTGGGATTCATGCCTTTTTTCAAGGTGGGAAGTTTGTTGTTTTCTTAGGATTTGTGAATCAGTTTTCAAAAATCAGCACTTAGAATTTATAGATCTCTAGGATAGAATATCAAATAATTTCCAGGGATGTTTAGGACTCACTTTGTCAGTATTTTATAGTTTGTTTGTTTTACACCCTCCAGGGAGAAACTCTGGAAACTTTGACAATGGCCACAGTATGTCTCTTCAATGCACAGCCTCAGCTGGCTGACCAGGTCCCACCATTGGGCCACCTCCCCAAAGTGATCCAAGCAATGAATCATAGGAACAATGCCATTCCTAAGAGTGCCATCCGTGTTATCCATGCCCTGTCTGAAAATGAGGTATTGATGAATGCATTTAGTAGCTTATAATTCTGGAATTTATTTATGCTCTCCTCTTCCTGATTAATGCACATTGCAGTATAAATCCCCTTCCTACCATGTGCCTTTCTGCATATGAACCAACAGTATTGTAACAACTCAGACTAGTTCAAATGATATAATTAATAGGAGACTGAATTTGAATTCAGTATTAAACTTGAGCTGAATGGAGGTTTTTCATACTTTTTTTAATTGTATTGTGCTGTATGAAATACTGTTGTTCTACAAGTAACATTCTTTTTTTTGGGGGGGGGTGGGGACACTTAGCTGTGTGTTCGAGCCATGGCATCTTTAGATACCATTGGCCCACTGATGAACGGAATGAAGAAGCGACCAGATACTGTTGGTCTAGCCTGTGAAGCAATTAATCGAATGTTTCAGAAGGAGCAGAGTGAATTAGTGGCACAAGTAAGTGACTTTCTAGATTCAGTACTGTTTTAGGAAAACAAACATGCCAAGTGAATAGATTTAGCACTGATTTGGTTTCTCTGACTTAGGTTTAATAGGGAAATAACTTGGGGGTTTTCGCATGCACGATTTTATATTTTATACACACACACACACACAGGCACATACATATATATGTGTGTATATATATATGCATATATATACACACATATACGTACATTCATACACACACTGGTAAAGGTGGACCATCTGTCAAAAATCTTACCAACTTCAGGGCGTCTGGGTGGCTCAGTCGGTTAAGCGTCCAGCTCATTATTTTGGTTCGGGTCATGATCTCAGTGTGGTGAGATTGAGCCCCCTGTCGGGCTCTGTGCTGCGTGTGGAACCTGCTTGAGATTCTCTCTCCCTCTCTTCCTCTGCCTCACCCAGTCCTCTCGTTCCTGTGCTCTCTTTCTAAAAACAACAACAACAACAAAAAACAATTTCAAAGTACTTTTGTGATGTTTAAATTTTAGATTTTGGTTTTCTGCTAAGCATTTATTCTTAGCTTGCTTTGTAAAATTTACTTCCTGCTCTTTGGAAAGACTCAATCTGTTTATTGATGCCTTCATTTCTTAAGTCATGTTTAAGAAATATGCCAAGATACTGTCTTTTTCAAAGAGACTACCCTCCCACCTAATGTAAATAGGACTTGGTGGATACCAATGTAGAGTAGACAGACCCTAAAGGAACAAAAACCATTGCAAAAGTGATCTTTCTAAAATACAACTCTTAAATATAACCAGGTCACTGTTCATCTTAAAAACTCTTCATTGGTTTCCCATTACCTCCAGAGGACAGGGTGACAGTTGACATCCTTAGCCTCAATACAAGGCCATGCATCTTTATGTCTGGCCCTCCAATTCTCCTGGCCCCTTTTCCTCTCCCATTCTCTATCCCCACCCACCACTTGCCCCTCATTTAGGCAAGTTAGAAGTACTGGATGCCTCTCAAAGAGGTAACCGGATACTCTGAAGTTCAAACTTAAAATTGGCTTGGAGGGGGTTGTTGTATTGGAAAGAACTTGAGCTAGTACTACCACGTGATGGCCCTGTGACCTCAGGCATGATACATAAACTTAACAACATTCAGATTTGTCATCTGTGAAATAGTTCTGATTCCTCACAGGGTTGTTAGAATGGTGTCTATAAAGGGAGGTGCACTCGCTAAATGTTAGTTACTTCCACCTCTTCCCTTTGAGCTTCAGGGTGGGTAGTGAAAATTGTGTGATACCTGAGTATTATCTAACTTTTATTAGGCTGCTGGGAAATGTGTGGTGAATGCAAAGTTTGATGTTTTAAGAAGACATGAAAAAAAATATTAAGATACTTCAAATTTTGTGCCCATTTGTGTGGTTGCGATTAGAAGAAGCAGCCCAGTATAGTGGCTAAAGGTCATGTTCAACACTTTGTGAGCCTACATACAGAGTCCATCACTGTCTGTGACTATCAGGTTTTACCCTCTAGGTGATGGTTTTCCCATCAGTAATAATCAGAGTGCCTGCGTCATTACATGTTGTGGGGATTAAGTAAAATAATCAGTCTGTAGCATTTAGAACAGTTGAATGGCATGGAATAAAATCCCATTAAGAGTGTCATTATCATTAGATCTATAAAAGAAATCTTTATCTGCATTAAAATGAAAGAAAGGAGTTTGTCTTCTTCCAGGTATGGTTCTGGGGTGAAATTGTTTCTTCAGTGAATTTTTTTTATCCTATTTATATATGCTTAATATTCTCTTCTAGGCCCTGAAAGTAGATTTGGTCCCATACCTCTTAAAATTACTCGAAGGCATTGGCCTTGAAAATCTCGACAGCCCAGCAGCCACTAAGGCTCAGATTGTTAAAGCTCTCAAGGCCATGACTCGAAGCCTGCAGCATGGAGAACAGGTGGGTCTGCACAGTGGTGACTGCAATTTGCTGGGTACAGTAGGGTAGTTGCCGAGCCAAGGGTCTTGACCATGGATGATCTTTGTACCTCTCCTCATAGACTCAAATAGTCACTCGGGGTGGGGGTGGGGGGTGAATACTGATAGCATGTTGTACATTTCAAGAAGAAAAATGCTGGAATTCTTCAGCATAGAAGAATATTGAGCATTTAGTGCTGGTTAAGGTTAATGTTTAGTTCTAGGATTTATTGCTGGGTAGTGATAACCACATTCATTAACAATCCCATAATGCCATTTCCGAATGCCATTTTAGTTTTAGCCTCTTTCTTTGTTAACACTGTGTCAGTCGCGTGCATATGCTCACTTCCAGCTGGCCCAGTAATTTAATTTTCCTCTTTGGCTTCATTCTTATTGTTTCTTCTGAGGAGTTCCTCATTCAGTGTTATCATCCAACATTGTCTGCTAATGCTCCCTTGCTCTGTTTTGTTTTGTTTTTTAAATTCAGGTGAAATTTACACAACATGAGATTAAACATTTTAAAGTGAACAATTAATTTGTGTTTCGCATATTAACAGTGTTGTGCCCCCACCACCTTATCTAGTTCTAAAACATTTTATCACCCCAAAAGGAACCTCTATACCCATTAAGCAGTTCCTCCCCATTTCTCCCTCCCCCCAGCCTCTGGCGAGCACCACTTTGTTTTCTGTGAATTCACCTATTCTGGATATTTCGTATAAATGGAACCATATAGTATATGACCTTTTGTGTCTGGTGTCTGTCATTTAGCATGTTTTCAAGGTTCATCATGTTAATAGCATGTATCAGTGCTTCATTCCTTTTTATGGCTGAAATATTCCTATATGTATGTGCCACAATTGGTTTATCCATTCATCTGGTGATAGACATTTGGTGTTTTTTCTTTTTTTTTTTTTTTTTTAAGATTTTATTTATTTATTTGTCAGAGGGCGAGAGCACAGGCAGGGGGGAACAGCAGGCAGAGGGAGAGGGAGAAGCAGGCTCTCTGCTGAGCAAGGAACCCGATGCAGAACTCGATCCCAGGACCCTGTGATCATGACCTGAGCTGAAGGCAGGTGCTTAACTGACTGAGCCACCCAGGCGCCCCAAGACATTTGGACTGTTACTCCCTACTAATGTTCTTTCATAGGTTTAAATTGTCTTTTGGTGATTCCACTGTGTTTGTGTAGAGTCTCACTAAAGAAACATTTGTTATGCCATTGTCTGTTCTATCAGTATCACCATTTGAACATTTTAAAATAATATTAAAGAAGAGAGGCCACATATCTTGCTGCAGTCATCAGCTATATGTTTAGAAGTATTTGGGGGTTTTTTCTGTGGGTGTTCTAAACTTGCCAAGCAGAGGCACTCCTGGGTACCATGTCCAGGCAGTCATCTTACCCTTGACCTGCCTGAGGATTTCTGTTGTTGAAATTAGCCAAGTAACCCTGACACCCATCTTCCAGTCTTAAGGGGAGGAAACAGGTGTGATGATTTTCAAAATAGCAGCTCCTCCACCACCTTCACAAGTAATTACTTCCAGTGGTGCCTCCAAGCTTGAGACAGGGAGTCTCTTGGACTCGCATGGCCCTGTGTGTATCTCTACTCTGTTGCCTGCCACCAGATTATCTGGCGCTGTGTGTCTCCCCCACTAGGACTGGACGGTGAGCACTTCAGAGACGGAGGCTGTCTTTCTCCCCTTTGTGTCCATTGTGCCTCCACATAAGGAGGTACCCAATAAATATTTGATCTGAATGTTAATATGCAAGAGACAGCCTCTGAGTTGGGATTTCCTAAACTTTTGTTGTTTAATATGTATCACACAGAAATGTTTGTCATCTTAGTCCATTACACTCTATACACATATTTTATACTCTCTATATACATACATACATCACAGATCAGTATTTACCCATTTTACATGTGATACTCTGGTGCTTTCTGTATTAAACTATTAACCTCAAGCATGCTGATCACAATCCTCTTAATCGATTTCATAAACTTCTAACAGGTCACAGCCCATAATTTGGGGAAAGACTGCTTTAAGTTTTAGTTTGAGTTTGTAGCATCTTTTCCCCAGACCCCTCCCTTGGGAATACTTCATGAGCTCATGACACACTCTCAGCCAGTTTTTAGTATCACAAGAAAATCTTCCTGCCCAAATTACAAACAAGCCAGTAAATTATAGGTTCAAATACCAGCATCCAACTCTAGAGGGAAGATTGACTTCTTAGGGACTTCTTTGGGTCTGGTTTAAGGAGCTGTGCCTCTCCCAGTACCTAGTATAGAGTGATGAATGCTAGGTCTCGCTTCATCTTTGGATCTTTCCTCAGCTGACCTTCTTCCTTTTGTCTTGGAAGTTTGCTTTTTCTCTTTAGTTCTATCTTCCAGTACCCAGTTCTTATTAATTCATTTGTGCTCAAAGACTTTGCTTTACTTTCCTAGGTGAATGAAATCTTGTCTCGTTCTTCAGTCTGGAGTGCCTTCAAAGATCAGAAACATGATTTGTTTATTTCTGAGTCACAAACGGCAGGATACCTCACAGGTAAACCACACCTAATTGGTTACTCGAAGACATAGGGCCAGAGCCACTTGAACCTTCCTTTTGTCCTGACTAGACTGAATGTAGCACTTAAGAGTTTCTTCCTAGGCTTCTAGCCACTTGTCTTGGGGATGCTGCAGGCATGCAGTGGACCTCTGGGGTTAGCCCTGGACAGATGTCAACTGCTGTTGTGTTGAATGTGTGCTGACTGAAATGTGGACCTTGGTCAGTTTTAACCCAATTAATTCGTGGTGTCATAGGTTACATTTGGAGCATGATATTAAAATGTTTATCTTGAACGTGTAAAAAGTATAGAGAAATATCTACTCAGAAATGTCAGTATCAGAAACATGGTAGCATCATTCCATTTCTGCCAGAGTAACAGTTTGAAACTCCAAATATGTACATTCGTCTGTGAAATATTTTCCTTCTGAGTTTCCAGTGGTGATTCTGTAGTTTTACAAAATATTTACAGTTTGTCCTCTCAAGGGAAGAAATATGTGGGTACCATAAAGGAAAAGACATTTTATTATGTGAGGATCAAAAGATCATAACATTTGAAGTTCAGGACATTTGTCCATTTGACACACTAATTGCATAACAGTTTTGGAATATTTGTTTTCATACTGGCTTCTGTTTAAAAAGAAAATCGTACCATTTTATTCCTATATCTGAAGATTAAATATAATCTCTGGTATAAAAGTTTTCAGTTTGAAATTAACCTTAAGAATAATAGGTGGTTTTTGCCATCTGCTCGTGTAGTGTGTGTGTGTGTGTGTGTGTGTGTGTATAGAAGTCAGCTCTGCATCCTCCTCTAACCAGAGAGGATGTGGGTGCAAACTGAGAGGAAAAAAAATAGTACCCGCTGGTTTGCATGCTAGTGTAATTGTTTTAGTAATCCTGATCACTAGTATAGAAGTTTATAAATCACGAAGACTAAATCTTGAGTATTCAAAAATGGCAACTTTAGAAAACATTTTGCTTGGTTTTAATTTTAGTCTCAATTGTGACACTGCTGCTTTTTTCTTCACTATGACCACTTTCATTTGAATCCACTAAAATGTATAAGCAGAGCCCTAACATTTATAAACACACGGTGCTTTGATTGCCAGCCCTGGGTGTACATGAATGTAGAGCAGTGTCATAGGTCTCACTTCTAACTTTTCCATTCCCTGTCCTGTGATTTCTATGGAGAGAAATACCGAGAAAATGGTCTTTGCTTATCTCTTATCTCTCTTTCAAATTTGAAGTAAAGTTGTAGCTTCTAAGTAAGAGTATGTTCTCTAACAGGCACACTAAACACTTTATCTCTTTAGACTCTTCCCAGAAGTTTACATAATACCACCTTTTTGTGGCATTGCATTCATTATTTTGTGTCTAAGGATGTTGTGACTGGAAAATCTGCCTAATTTTTTTCCAGCTAAAAACAACTACTCATTTAAAGTTTGGCCCTGAAGAATAATAAGATGTAGATTATAAGCTTCCCTACAGGGAGACCTCTTTTTTTTTTTTTTTTTAAGATTTTATTTATTTATTTGACAGAGAGATAAAGAGCACAAGTAGGCAGAGCAGCAAGCAGAGGGAGAGGGAGAAGCAGGCTCCCCACTGAGCAGGGAGCCCGATATTGTACTCAATCCCAGGACCCTGGGACCATGACCTGAGCCAAAGGCAATTAACCGACTAAGCCATCCAGGCGCCCCTGGGTCGACCTCTTCTAATTTGTTGTGATCTCCGTTGTGCTTAGTGTTCATCGAGTTGACTTAATAGAGTAAAAGACTTGAGATGGTCCTTGACTTACTAACAGGATGTGGGCCAAAAGGTCAGTGGTTAGAATACAGAAGAGATAGGGATTTATCTTCAGGGACCTAGGTTTCCTTTAGAAATCTTTTGATCCTCATCCCATCCAAATTTGCTAAAACTAGAGAAAAAAAGTACAGGGATTAAAAAGGTTCCTGTCTGTGCCTTTCCTTCTACTTGGATCCCTGGGGTGGCTTCTGAGTAAGGTGTGAGAAGAGCTGTGAGGAGCTGTAGGGAGGTAAGAGGGTTGGGGGGGAAGAAAAACTGGGGTCACAAATTTTTTCACACCCTCCTTTGGGCCGACTCAAGGGGCAGCAGGTTCTGTATAAAGCCGGTCAAGGGGGCAGTGGTATAAATCCCAACTCAGAGATGGACTGGTGTTACCGTGGCCATTCCGAAGGCCCTCCTGAAGCCTGCCGTCCACAGGGGACAGTCTGGAATAACCTCTGAACTGTGTTGGCCCCCAAATTGTCCCAATTCTCAGCACATCATCAATCTGGGATACTCTTTTGGTGAGATGTTTGAAAAATATTTTCCCGTCAGTTCTAGTCTTTTTTGAAAGGACTGTTTAAAGAGTCAGAGCACTACCCCTCGAATTGTTGTCTACTCATTGTTTAGATTGCCAAATGTTTTCTTCTTGTGTTTGAGCTTTTCCATGGGTGCTTTGTATTGTGTGTCATGTGTTTGCTAAAGGGACAAGTTCTTTTAAAAACGGTAAAATCGCGTGTATAACTCCATGGAATGTATACAGTGGTGTGTTGAGTTGGAACTTGAATTGATTAGGATTTACCCTACCCTACCCTCGGCCTTGAGAGGATTCTCAATGTGGCCAGCCCCTCTCTAATCAGTGTGCAAATGAAGTAAGGCGCTATGAGAACATACTTTACTAGTAGCCCTTTTTCTAAAATACCTGTGGGTGAGTTTGGCAAGTAAGTGGATTTTGTGTAGGAGATGGGAAAAGATAAACGAAAGTTAATGACTATTTCAAAGTAGGATAAGAAGAAAAAAAATCATTTATGAATGATTTTTCTTCACCTTGGCTGCTGAGCAGATACCATTCAGTCACATGCTCAGGATTGGGGTTATAAATAAAGTGTCCTAGGCAGGATTACTCATTGTTGATGAATTGAGATGAGACCGCCTGGTTCCATAGGCTCTCTAGCCTGGCATACTTGTTTTGTTTTATGATTAACACTTAATCTAAAAGTGTCTCAGTGAGATTTTACCCGTCATGCAGAAAAGCTGTGGTTGCTTGTGGGCCCTGTTACTTAGCTATTTATTAGGTTCTAGAAGAGCTGGGTCCTGACAAACTCAAGGCCCTATAAAAATAATTTTAGCAGTGAAAATCCTCAATTTACCTCACTCATAAAATCAGAATAGGGAAGGAAGGAACAACAGGGAAAGGAGGAGAAGCAGACCAAGGTAAACATGCTTGTAGAAGTTGGAGATGAAGATGAAGAACTTTGTATACGTACACAAGACATGTACACACATATATTTATATTTAATTGGAATTGGAGATCAGCTTTATACATACACACACACACCTGTGTATGTTTTATTATATTTAATTAGAGGCATGTGGAATAGTTCACTTGGCTTCCTAAGGTCATTAAAGGGAGAGAGGGTGCAGTTCTTGGGTCTCTCCTCAAACCAGTCTGTCAGTTCTTTACAGAGTCGGGTTTGTTGTTTTTTTTTTTACCTTGTGTTTTTCTTTTTACACCTGTCCCAAGACTACACGGTGTGAGCAATGTTAGGAAAGATTCCCTAAGGTCGTCAGTTTATCATAGGTCACTGACTGCTAAGGCAGAGCTTCCTCCTTGTTATTTCCCTGCTGAGAATCCCATGTTCATTTTTACCAAAGCCCATGCTCTTTCCACTACTCCGTAATTCCAGTCAGTTCCATTTTGTGGGATTCTTCGTTAATTGTCCATCTTTTCCCGTTCTTAAGTCTAGCAGCCTAGCACAGTGTTGCTGCCTGCCGCATTTCTGGCAGCTCTTTCTATGTCCTCCCACCTTTCTCTGGAGAACACAACTGCCCTGTCCCATCCTAATGACGAGACTGTACCTTCTGGCCCCTGGAAACCAGACATGGTCTAAAGGAGAGGCCAGAGGTGTGAGGGAAAGAGCATTTCAGACTTAATATACAGAAATGTCCAGGAATTGGTTTGCCCTTCCTAAAGCAGCAAATGGTGGGGCTAGAATTTGGTCTCTTGTGGATGATCCTTCTAGGCCCATCATTTCACAATTTAATTTTAGCCCAGAGGTTCCCAAACTTTCTCAATTCACGGTGCCCTTAATATCTTTGTGATTTTTTTTTTTCCATCTACCCTTAGGCCAAAAGAAATAACCTAACAGTTAAGTTTAAGTATTAGGTCCAAACAACTTGAAAGTGGTTGTGTGATATCCAACAAATGTTGCCGTGTTTCTCTCCAATTTAAAATACCTAGCAGCACCCCTGTGAATTTGTCCCAGGGTGCCTCTGCACACAGTTTGAGAACAGTAGCCTTAGTCTATTTTCTAGGTAGCATTCATGATTTGGTCTCATAATCTACTCATTTGACGTGAACCAAGTTGAGTCCACAGTTGGGAGTGCTTGGGAACTTTACCGATGCAGGGTGTTTGGGGCTCTGTTCTTCAGGCTTCTGTCTTTGGTGAGACCTACTTAATAGTTCTGTGGTAATCTTGCTGCTGCCTAAGGTTCAAAGAGTGATAGGTCGGTGCGAAGTGACTGTAACAGCGGGTGCTGTAGCTCTGCACTGCCCTGTTAGAGGGGGTGGGTTGCCCCAGTGGTGGTCTCCTGAGCAGTCTGGGGACGGCCTGGCACCCTGATGGGCAGGAGGTGACAGGTGTGGGCCTTACGGTGCCTTAAAAAGGGAAAATCCCTTTTCCACATTTTATTAGTTCAGGGGTCCGAGTGCCTCGGCCCTCTGGTTGGCATGTGACAGCTGACACAGGCTCAGTTGTCTCTGGCTGTGTAATTACATGCTAGATGCATTGTTTGCTCAGGGTTGCGAGCCATTCCACATCCTCGGTACAAGTGCTTGTAAGGTGAACAAGATGAATCTGAATTGTGCCCCTGTTGTCCTGCATTAGTCCCTCTTGTGCCTTAGCCTTCATCAAACTGCTCTGCTGTTTGCACTTCCTTTTAACTTCCCTTGCTGCTTATATTTCTTTTTTCCCCTCAGGTATCTCTCCTTCCCTTCTAACTGGCAGCAGCCCCCTTCACCTCAGGAGCGGGCTTTAGATCCGCTCTGCCAGGCAGCTTGCTAACTTCTGTGTAGCTCTCTGAAGCAGGTAGAGAACCATTTTGCTAAATGCATGCCGCTTCCACTGCCTTTCTAGTTCTAACCCTCTGAAGTTCCTTAGCTGTTTGCCTTATTTCCTACGGTTTCAGCTAAAAGTATTGCTCAGTCGGTGGTATTACGCTACAATGTCTCTCGCAAGTACTCTGTACGGTTTGTGCAGTGCTTCTGGGATGTAATTGTGCAATGTTTAAGATAAACTGGAGGGCTAAAGCCATTATAGAGAATGCTCATAGGACTCATCTTGATAAATGCTGGCATACGTAGCATTTCCATGCACTGGAGATGGTTAGAATCAAGGAAGACCTAGAAAATGAAAATACTGGTATCTTTTCCCCTAGCATTATTGTTTTGACCTATGACAGACATCCAGAGCCTTCCTTTTTTAGAGATGTTGGTGTAGCAGCCCTTGTTCATTTGGTGTTAACTTGGTATGATAGCATTTCTTTGCACCAAATGAAAGTTGGTTACCTTGAATGTCGATAAAGTGTTTTTCTCGGGCATTTCATCAAGTATAACTTTTGGATGGGCTGACTGAGTATAGAGTTTCTTTCCTCTATTTGTTCCCCCCGCCCTTTTATTTCTTTCCTATTTGACATAGCTATCCTTTAGTGCCCAGGATTTTTTGAACCATTAAAGTCCCAGAATTGAGAAGGGACAGTTTCCCATGTTTCCACACCAGTGTGACTGTCCAGCCTCAATCTTGAAATGATTTTTAACTTTGTCATCTAGTAAAGCCATACCTTGCAAATGGCCCCGTGTAGCTGTGAGTTAAGATGTGATAAGGTACTTGACTAGCTTCTGACGTTTTTAGAAAGGTCCATGTTTTCCTGTGGCTCTGCTCTCTAGAAGGTGTGTGTTTTCCTTTTTCTCTTGCAGGACCTGGAGTTGCTGGCTACCTTACTGCAGGGACATCCTCGTCAGTCATGTCTAACCTGCCGCCTCCTGTAGACCACGAGGCAGGCGACCTTGGCTATCAGACTTGACACATTTGTGAGAGACAATAAATGCTGAAAGGCCAGTACCCAGTCCACATTCCTCCAGCTGATACGTTGAAGCAAACTCTTACTGCCTTTCTCCTGGTTTCATGACAGTGTTATTATTCCTTTTTCTATACAAATATTTTTATTTAGGAAAAAAAGTCAGTGATTCTAATTGTATCACATTGTAAGAAAGCACTCTGTGGATCAACCTAAGTGGGTACACAAGAATTTTTTTTTCTTGATGTATGTAAGCACATTCTGTTTCTTTATATCTGTTTACAAGACTGTGAATCAAAAAGACAAAACTTTCTTCCTAGTTTTTATAATGTTTTTTTGAATTAGTGTGACTCTGGGGTGGAACTGCAATCTACAGAAATTGGACTAAAAGTCACTTACTCCCGGAAAAGGGTCTTCTCCTCTCCTGCACCGAGTCCGCGTGGCCCTCCTACTCCACCGTCAAACACTGTCAGCTTTTGTCCTTGCGCCTGTTCCCTGGTGTCCTCTCCTCAATCATTAACCTTCTGAGAGCTCACAGTCCATGTCGGTGTGTATAACTGGCTTTACCAAATTGAATGAAAAAGGAGCTTGTGCAAAAAAATTTAAAAATTTAAAAACGGATGTCAAGATGTTATGTAAGAGATGAGTGTAATTGTGAAATGTTCTATACATTATCAGATATATAAAGCTTTCTATATTGAATGTACATTATACAGATCATTCATATGTGTACATAAAATTTTAAAAATAAAGGGAATTGACTGCTTTGTTAATGAGATATATTTGTTCTAATTTAATTTTTCCCATGGAAGACCTCAAAGCTGTTCCTAAGACAGATTTGGGAGTAGGAATAAACACAGATTTCCCTTACGTTCACTGCTCCTTGTATAGACAACCACACTGACACATCTGATCATTCCTAACGTCCTTTGTTAATATTTCAGCCACATCTTAATTTCCAGAAACATAGCATTTCATTTATTTTCTCTTAAGTAATTCAGGAGTGGGCCAGCTAATATATTAATACTCTAATGTGTGAGACACATTAATTCCAGTATTTTTAAGAGGAGGGAAATTTAGAGTGAGAACAGATTTTAAATAACACAGATCTCAACATGTAGGTCTCCTAGTATGATCACAAACTGCAAGAAAATATAAACCTGTAAAGAATACAAACATTTCTTAAAGAATGAGGAGATAACCCAAACCTTCACATTGCCTTTGAAAGCAAGAACCAAGTTTATTCCACAGCTGTGTAAACAGAGCCAGAATGGAATGGAATCACTAATTCAGAATTTTGCATCATCTCTCAAAGATTTTGGAATAATATGCCCGTGTAAGTATTTTAATATATAACTGCTTTTAGTTTCCAGATAATACTTGTCCTAAAAATATGTTCATTAAAAGAGATTTCAACAGCTAATTTAGGAGTTAGGTGTTTTAGGAGAGTACAAATCAATATATTTCCTTTAAATACTATGAGAACATAAATATTGCATTTATGATATTTAAAAGACTGTTTAATCTCCAACCATTGATATTTGAATAACAGTAATAGCTCATCTTTATTGAACATTGCCTGGATGCCAAACATCATATAAACTTATACATATATAGCCTCCTTTAATCCTCAGAGCAAGCCTGTGGGCTTGATACTGATAACATTTTCATCTTCTAGGTGAAGAACATTGGCTCAGAGAGGCAAAGCAACTTAGCAAAAGTCACACAGTAAGTAACAGGGTAAGAAATCCAAACTACTTAGACCTGACACCAAAGTCTGTGTTCTGAGCCATGATCACAGCAGCAGTCTCCAGCAGGTATATGTAACTAGGAAAACTTCAGGGGGTTTTTGTTTTGTTTTGTTTTTAAACATTTTATATTGTAAACCAAAACAGATACAGAAAATCTCACTGAACAAGTTAGTTTAATGAATCATTATGTAAGGCAAATCACCCTTGAAACTGGTCAAGAACTTTGTCAGTCTTTCCAGAAGCCCCTTCATGTGCACCCATCAAAATCACAGCCCCTCCTAACAAAAGTGACCACTTGTCCGACACTCCCTTGCGTTTCTTTGCAGTTTATCACCCATGTGTATATCCCTAAATGCTAGGGTTTGGTCTTGCACTTTTTCTTCTTTAAATATGTTTTGAGTCTTTTTTAATCTTGTGGCTCCCCTTCCATCCCCTTTTCCCCCATAACTTTGTTGAAGGCCCCAAGGCCATTTTTTGTTATTCCTGGAGTTTGGAAGTTATTGATCACACACTCCTGGTGCAATTCAACTTAATCCTCTGTCCTTTACATCCAGGAGCTTGATCAGATTCAGGTTCCATCCCTTTGGCAAGACTAGAGGGGTGCTGGGTTCTTTTGTTTAGAAGTACATTATGTCTGTAGGTCATGTGATATTGACAATAATGGAAGCTCAGTGTGACTAGATCCATCTGTACGTCAGGAGCTATACCAAATGCTGTTATTTTGAGGCCCTTTCTTAGTAACTGGAATATTTTTATAAGAAATGCTTCCTGCAAAAAAAGAAAAAATGTTAAACAAGCAGGGCTACATCAAACTAAAGTTTCCACACAACAAAGGAAATTATCAATAATATGAAAAGGCAACCTACTGAATGGTAGAAAATATTTGTAAATCATATCCAATAAGGGGTTAATATCCAAAATCTGTAAAGAACTCAATAGCAAAAAATCTGATTGAAAAATGGGCAGAGGATCTATATAAACATTTCCAAAGAAGACAGATAGATGGCCAAGTGGCACAGGAAAAAATGTTCGACATCATTAATTATCAGGGAAATGCAAGTCAAAACCACGAGGTACCACCTCACACCTGTTAAAATGGCTAGTATCAAAAAGGCACATAACGAATGTTGGAGAGGATGTGAAGAGAAGGGAACCCTCGTGCACTGTTGGGAATGCAAACTGGTGCAGTCACTGTGGAAAACGATATGGAGGTTCCTCAAAAAATTAAAAATAGAACTACCCTATGACCCAGCTACTCTACTTCTGGGTATCTATCTGAAGAAACAAAAACACTAATTGAAAAAGTTACATGCACCCCCTGTGTTCTTTGCAGTGTTATTTACAATAGCCAAGATAAGAAAACAACCTAAGTGTCCATCAGTGGATGAATTTGGATAAAGAAGATGTGAAATATATATATTCAGGGGAGAAGGCATTGGGGGTAGGCAAAATGGGTGAAGGGTGTCAGTTGTATAGTGATGGGTGGTCACTAGACTTTGGTGATCACTGTAGTTTCTACAAACACTGAACTATTATGTTGTATAACTGAAACTAATGTAATATACCAATTTTACCTCAATAAAAGAAAGAAAAAAAAGGAAATGCTTGCTTTTATCTGCTATTTGTTACCCAGTGGCACATTTTGTATGGGAAAGGCAGGAGGAAGGCTTAATTCATTTCCTTATCAACTTTCAAGATAATTTACTCCCTGTCCTCTTCTGAAGGTGACAAACTTGCTTTCTTACTAGTACCATTATTGTTGTATTTTTTAGTATCGTAGATTTAAACATTTGCTGTGTTTCACTCCTTTGCGCTTATAGGCGTAACTCGTTGCACTTGCTTTATTGTGCTTCACAGATACTGCATTTTTTTTTTTTTTTTTTTTTTTTTTACAAATTGAAGGTTTTGGCAACCCTGTGTCACCTAAGTCTTGGCACCATTTTTCCAACAGCATTTGCTCACTTCATGTCTCTGTGTCATATTATGGTAATTACTGCAATATTTTAAGCTTTTTTATTATTACTATTTCTTTGCCTCTGGGATCACTGATCTTTGATGTTGCTATTGGAATTATTTGGGGGAATCACAAACCATGCCTGTGTAAGACCGTGAACTTAATAAATGTATGTGTTCTGGCTGTTCCGCTGACTGGCTGTTCCCCAGTCTCTCCTCGGGCTTCCCTGTTCCCTGAGACACAACAATATTGAGATTAGGCCAATTAATAACCCACAATGACTACAAAGTGTTCAAGTGAAAGAAGAGTTGCACATCTCTGACTTTCAGTTAAAAGCTAGAAATGATTAAGCTAACTGAGGAAGGCATGACAAAATCTGTGCTAGGTGGAAAGTTAGGCCTCTTGTACCACACAGCCAAATTGTGAATGCAAAGGAGAATTCTTGAGGGAAATTAGAAGTGCTGCCCCAGTGAACACATGAATGCTAAGAGTGAAACAGCCTTATTGCTGATATGGAGAAAGTGTTAGTGATCTCAACAGAAGATCAAACCAGTCACAATATTCCCTTAAGCCAAAGCCTAATCCAGAACAACACCCTAACTCTTCAATTCTATGAGGACTGAGAGATGAGGAAGCTGCAGAAGGAAAAGTTTGAAGCCAGCAGAGGTGGGTTCATGAGGTTTAGGGGAAGAAGCCGTCTCCATAACATCAAAGTGCAAGGGGAAGCAGCAGGTGCTGATGGAGAAGCTGCAGCAAGTGATCCAGAAGATCGAGTTAAGATAACTAATGAAGGTGTCTACCCTAAACAAATACTCATTGTAGACGAGAAACAACCTTCTATTGGAAGAAGATGCCAACTAGGACTTCCACACCTAGAGAGAAGAAGTCAATGCCTGACTTCCAAGCTTCAAAAGACAGGGTGTTAGGAGTTAAGGCAGCTGGTGACTTTAAGTTGAAGCCAATGCTCATTTACCATTTGAAAAATCCTTAAGAATTATGTTAAATCTACTGTGTTTGTGCTGCATAAATGGAATAAGAAAGCCTGGATGTTTGTAAGAAAGCACATCTCTTTGTAACCTGGTTTACTGAATATTTTAAGCCCACTGTAGAGACCTCCTCAGAAAAAAAGATTTCTTTCAAAATATTACTGCAAACTGACAATGCACATGGTCATCTAAGAGCTCTGATAGAGATAGACAACAAGATTAACGTATTCATGCCTGCTAACACAACATCCATTTTGCAGCCATGGGTCATGAAGTAATTTTGACTTTCAAGCCTTATTTAGGAAATAGGTTTTGTTAGGCTTTAGCTGCCATAGCTAGTGGTTTCTCTGATGGATCTGGGCAGAGTAAACTGAAAACCTTCAGAAAAGGATTCACCATTCTAGATGCCATTAAGAGCATTTGGGATTCATGGGAAGAAGTCAAAATATCACCATTAACAGGAGTTTAAAAGAGGTTGATTCCAGCACTCACGGATGACTTGGAGGGGTTCAAGACTTCAGTGGGGGGAGGGGAGTAAGTGCTGATGTGGTGGAAATAGCAGGAGAACTAAAAGTGGAGCCTGAAGATGGGACTGACTTGCTGCGATCTCATGATAAAACAGATGAAGAGTTGCTTCTTCTGGGGGCGCCTGGGTGGCTCAGTTGTTGGGCGTCTGCCTTCAACCCGGGTCATAATCCCAGGGTCCTGGGATCGAGCCCCGCATCGGGCTCCCTGCTCCGCGGGAAGCCTGCTTCTCCCTCTCCCACTCCCCCTGCTTGTGTTCCCTCTCTCGCTGTGTCTCTCTCTGTCAAATAAATAAATAGAATCTTAAAAAAAAAAAGAGTTGCTGCTTCTGGATGAGCAAAGAAAGTGGTCTCTTGAGATGGAAACTACTCCTGGTGAAGATACGATGAACATTGTTCAAATGACAACAAAGGACTGATTAATATCACATAAACTTAGTTGATAAAGTAGGGTTAGGATTTGAGAGGACTGACTCCAATTTTGAAAGAAGTTCTACTCTAGGTAAAATGCTATCAAACAGCATCACATGCTACAGAGATATCATTTGTGGAAGTAAGAGTCAACCAGTGTGGTAAAGTTCATTGTCTTATTTTAAGAGCTACCACAGTCACCCTAGACTTGAGCGACACCACCCTGATCAAATCAGCAGCCATCAACATTGAAGCAGGGGACCCCCCCCACCAAAAAAATTGCATCTTGCTGAAAGCTCAAGTGATGGTTAGCACTTTTCAGCAATAAGGTGTTTTTTGTTTGTTTTTTAGAGCGAGCAGGAGCAGTGTGGGGTGAGGGGCAGAGGAAGAGGGAGAAAGAGAATCTTAAGCAGACGCCATGCCCAGCCTAGAGCCCAATGTGGGGCTCGATCTCACAACCCTGAGATCATGACCTGAGCTGAAATCAAGAGTTGGACTTGATTAACTCAAGTTAATTATGAGCCACCCAGACACCCTGCAATAAGGTTATTTCTTAATTAAGGTATGTACATTTTTTAGACATGTTACCGCAGCTAATAAACTACAGTATAATGTAAACATTTTTTATATGCACTGGGAAATGAAAAAATTCATTTGACTCACCTTATTGTGATATTCACTTTATTTCAGTGCTCTGGGACTCTACAATATCTCCAAGGTATGCCTGTATCTTTATTGAAGTTGAAAATGTCCTGTCTTTTCCAGTTTGGAAGCTTCTTCTGCCTGGTTCCTAAGTACCCCCCCTTTTTTTTCTTCTTTTTTTCCTTTAATGTGGTAAAGTACACCTAACATAAATTTATCATATTAACCATTTTAAGTGTACTGTTAGGTGTTAAGTACATTGATAATGTGCTATCATCAGCACCCTCCATCCCCAGAACTCTTTTCACCTTCTAAAACTGGAACTCGGTATTCATGAATTGATTGATAAAACTCCCCATTCTCCCTTTCCCCAGCCCCTGGCAACCACCATTCTACTTTCTGTCTCCGGTGAGTTTGACTATTTGAAGTATCTCATACAAGTGGCATCATACGTTGTTTATCTTTTTGTGAACGGCTTATTTCACTTAGCATAATACCTTTAAGATTCATTCATGTAGCATATGTCAGAATTTCCTTCCTTTTTAAGAAACTGAATAATAGTCCATTGTATGTATATGCCACATTTTCTTTATCCATCCCTCCATTAACGGACATTTAGGTTTCCATATTTTAGCTACTGTGAATAATG
Organism: Eumetopias jubatus; assembly: GCF_037043125.1. Lineage (NCBI taxonomy): Eukaryota > Metazoa > Chordata > Mammalia > Carnivora > Otariidae > Eumetopias > Eumetopias jubatus. The sequence goes on along the minus strand of NW_028274807.1, from coordinate 127,308,522 downwards.
CCGCTACAAACAACTCAATTTAAAAATGTGCAAAGGACTTAAATAGACATTTCTCCAAATAAGGCATACAAATGGCCAATATGCACATGAAAAGGTGCTGAATCACTAATCACTAGGGAACTACAAATCAAACTACAATGAGATATCACCTCACACCCAACAGGCTGACTACTGTCAAGAAACAGAAAATGAACATCAATGAGGATGTGGAGAAATTGGAACCCTTGTGCACTGTTAGTGGGAAGACACAATGGTATAGCTATGGTGGAAAACTGTGGTGATTCCTCAAAAAAAGTAAAAATAACCACTCATCCTCAAGGAAATGCAAATCAAAACCACAATGAGATACCACCTCACACCTGTCAAAAGGGCTATAATCAAAAAGATAAGAAATAACAAGTGTTGGCAAGGATGTGGAGAAAAGAAAGGGAAGCCCTGTGCACTGTCGATGGGCATGCAAGTTGGTACAGTCACTGTGGAAAACAGTATGGAGATTTTTCAAAAAACTAAAAATAGAACTACCACATGATCCAACAATTCCACTACTGAGTACCCCAAGGAAACTAAAACACTTAATTTGAAAAGATATTTGCGCCTCAAGGTTGATTGCAGCATTATTTGCAATATCCACGATATGGAAGCAACCTAAGTGACCACTGATAGATGAATGGATAAAAAAGATGTGGTTTATGTAGACTATATGGAATACTACTCAGCCATGATAGAGAATGAGAATTTGCCTTTTGTGGCAATGTGGATGGATCTAGAGGTATTATGCTAAGTGAAATAAGTCAGATAAAGACATACCATATAATTTTGCTTATATGTGGAATCTTAAGTGAATAAAAAAGCAGAAACAGACTCATAAATACAGAGTGATTGCCAGAGGGGAGAGGCATGGAGGATGTGCAAAATAGGTAAAAGGAGTGTGGGAGATACAGACTTCTGGTTACGGGATGAATATGTCCTGGGGTTGAGAGGTACAGCCTGGGGACTACAGTCAATGGTATGGTAGTGTTGTACCTTTGTGAGCATGGTATAAAGTATAGACTGGAATCACTGTGTTGTACACCTGAAACTAATGTAACACTGTGTGTCAGTTATACCTCAATTTAAGAAAATGAAAAATGTAATTACCATATGATCCAGCAATTCCACTTTTGGGTAAATACCCAAAACAACTGTTGAAAAAGCAGGGTCTCAGATATTTGAAAACTGCGCTTTACCCTTTCGGAGGAGAGGTTTACCTAAAACTTCTACATGGGGCATTTTGCCTCAGTTCTTAGGTATGAAAGCAAGACAGCACAAGCAGGGGACAATAAAGTACATCGAGGACATTTAGAGGCGGAGTTGTCTGGTATGGTTGGTGTATAGGGGTCAAGAGAGAGGACCCAGCCTAAGACCCAGGGAGTGGCCAGTGGGCAGCATCCTCAGTGCCAGACGGAGGTGTGGGCATCCCGGCCTGTGATTTAGGAGTGAGATCCGTGTTTAAAAATCGACAGCAGTGGTTACAGTGTTTGACCAGTGGTGCTGTGAGTTCCGGAAGATCTTTGCTGAAGAGTCTTTTTCCCTTTTGTTTATCCATTGTCAGTATTTTCTCTTGACTGTGCGGAGGACATGAAAGTCCTAAAACATCTAAACCTTTGTCAATAAATTTCTTTACCTGCTAAAAAAAAAAAAGACCGCAGTGGGGTGTGATCAGTTTGTTATGTTTGTCTCAGGGAAGGTGGTCCCAGGTGGTGAAACTCAAGACACAGGTAATGCACAGCCCATGTGGAGGAGCAGAGCAGGGGCCGAACACAGGGAACAAGCCCTCGCCAGTAAATGTGAGGAATATCACCAGGTAGCTGGAGAATCCCTTTCAGTCCAGAAATTCTGTGATCCCTTTCCTGATTTTAAATTCCATTATAGGATGGAATGTCTCTAATTACCTAAGCTTTACTAGGCTTTTGGAAAGAGCAGTTTGAAAAAAAATGTTACAGGTAAACTTAGTCTATTTCTGGCAACCTATTGACTAGAAATTTAATGGCCTGCTTGAATTTTCAGGACCACATGGTGTGCTATGTGGTGTAAGCACTTCCTTTGGGGCACCTGGCTCGCTCAGTCAGTAGAGCATGTGACTCTTGATCTCCACATCATGAGTTCAAGCCCCATGTTGGGTGCCAAAACTCCTTAAAAGAAGCAACTACTTCCCTTTGAGTGACCAGAGGAAGTGTGAGCAAAGAATGCAAAGACTCCTTTGAGCTCATTCCCTTATCTGCTCGGTAAGGTTGATAAGCACGCAGTGCTGCCGTAAGGACTAAATGCTGCAGAAGGACTCTGGGGACTGTGGGGCATGACAATGGCGGTAATAATCCTGAGCCTTGAAGTCAGCAACAGTCAACAGCAATTTTTCTCATTATGTTTAGGATCAGGAATAGGGTAAAACAAATTTCAAGGACTTTTAGGTCTACGTAAAATGATTTGTAACGTTTTAGTCTTTTTAGAAGTTGTCGTGTTGGTATGTAATCCCTAACTAAGAAGTAACCATCTTGGCTCCAACATCAGAGATGCTATGATCTTTAGTCAGCAAGACTACCTGTTTCCTGCAATGAAAACATCTTCTTCCCTGAGCTGCTGCTTGTTCACCAGCAGGTGAGGTCCAAGAGGCAAGTCCTAGAAAGTGACTTAAATTGAGAAGAATGCCCGACAACAGAGTTCAGTGAACAGTTCTATCCGCAGACTGAAGCGCAGACCATTTATACAGTCAAGCCAGTCTCATTGTCTTCCTATGAAATGTAGAATTCAGAGTTTGAAGGGGCACCTGGCTGGCTCAGTTGGTAGAGTGTGCAACTCTTGATCTTGGGGTTGTAAATTTGAGCCCCACTTTGGGTGTAGAGATTACTTAAAAATAAAATATTTAAAAAAAAAAAGAATTCCTTGGGAAGTTGATTTCTTTTTTCTTAGATTTTATTTATTTGACAGAGAGACAGCGAGAGAGGAAACACAAGCAGGGGGAGTGGGAGAGGGAGAATGTGGCTCCCCGCTGAGCAGGGAGCGTGATGTGGGGCTCGATCCCATCCTGGGATCATGACCTGAGCCGAAGGCAGACACTTAACGGCTGAGTGCCCCCAGGCGGCCGGGAAGTTGATTTCTAGCAGGGCTGAGGGATAGCAGCAACCAGCCTCCAGCTTCCATTCCAAGAGAAGAGCCCAGGGCTAAAACCTTGGCCTGCAAAAGTCCAGATGGCGGGGCATGGAGTGACGGCTCTGCTGGTCGACAGCACACACCAAAACTTGGAACGGACACTGGGTTAGAGCTGAGAAACTGGCTGGCTCCTGGGACCAAGTGTGCGTTTCTGGGTTTGTCGGGGTTTTTTAAAAGTATGTGTTAAGGGGCAGCTGGGTGGCTCAGTCAGTTAAGCATCTGCCTTCACCTCAGGTCATGATCCCAAGGTCCTGGGATCGAGCCCCACATCGGGCTACCAGCTCAGTAGGGAGTTTGCTTCTCCCTCTCCCTCTGCCTCTCCCACTGCTTGGACTCTCTCTGTCTCTCTCTCTCTCTCTCAAATGAATAAATAAAATCTTAAAAAAAAAAAAAAAGTATGTGTTACGTTTTGAGTTATCCAGGTTATCTCAGAATCACTGCTGATGCCAAAGGATCTAGATGTTGATTCTAAATAGTCCATGCTCGTTCACTTCGACCCCAAGAGGCTGTGTGGACTTGGCGTTGAATTCTCTGTGTCTCGGTCTCGTGGCACCCAGTCTGTTCAAGTGAGAGCAAGAGAGAGGCTGCCCAATTGTCCTGGAGCGAGTTGGGTCCATCCAGGCAGCAGTCCTGGCCCTCACCGTGTGACCTCTTATCTTTAAATGCAGTCATTAACGCCTCCCTTACTCTGCTGTTTTGTCGCTAAGAGGTAATGGATATAAACACCTGATATGGTGCCAGCCTCCTGGATGGTGTGGTGGCATCCGGGGCGGGGAGGGAACCCTGGTGCGGCAGGCAGAACCTACCCTGCTCAAGTCTCTGACCTTGGGCATCGGTTTCTTCTATAAAATGCCCGGGTTGGTCAGTCAGGAAATATTTCACTCCCAGGAATGTTATGAAAGATAATATAAGCCCTCCATGCAAAAATGTACAAAAGCACATATTTTTTAAATATTAGAGAACTCAGTCCCACTCTAATCCCAGTTAAAAAGCCCAGAGCTAGATAGTTTCTAAGAATTATGTACGATACGATATTGTTTCCCACAAATAACTGGGCTTATCATGAAACAGACCTTCTCTGTCCTCCACTGTGGAATCTGTCCTGGTCATCAACACTTTCCTGTTGCCTTTTTTTTTTTTTCACTACATATGTTTAATATGTTACTTAGCATTTAGAGCAAAAAACTTCACATTTGGATTATTGACCATCCACTGACTTCCAGATTGAAGGAGTAAAAGGCAAGGCCAGTTTACTGTGGGTTCCAGGGCCCCATGAATTCAGGAACTAGGGGAGCCAGGTTAAAAAGTTTGTTTTTCCACCAAGCTTACCAAAGATGCGTACATGTTCATCATTTTTACAAAGCCCCCAGTTTAGGAAAATAACTGTAAGAGGAAAGAAAGGCTCCAGAACTTTCCTCTCACGGAAAGTCTCAGTTACATGTATAAATAAGATTCAGTGTTTATGCTTACATCTTTTAACATTGAAAGGGTATATGGTTTATCTAACAAGGTTGTGTGGTTACTGTGTATAGAGAGTTTTCAGTTATACGCCAGTGGCAATATATGTGAAATCGAATGTCTGCGAGGAACATTCACCTCACTCCCTGGCCCTTGCCAAATGGCAGTATCTGTGGGCGGGAAAAGAGGAATCCCGTGCCCTCAATTTCTTTATTTCATGGAAAAGTTTATGAAAATGTGACTTGAGTCAGTGAAGGAATGAGTCATTTGTCTTCAAAAAGGTCACATGGAAGTAATTCTGCAAATATTTAGTTGTGTGCAAATTCACTAAAGTTACTTCAACCAGAACTTAAGCTCAAACCCCACTCTCACCCTTGAATATTTTACAGGACTCAGAACAGCCCTCTGTGTAATCTATCCAGTTTCCCAGCATTCCAAGACAGGAAATAGAGCATATTTCCTGGCTTTAAATGTGAGAGTTGGCCAGACACTGTCTTGTCATCCCTGAGCGATCAAGTCGAGTTCAGAATATTTATGTGCGTCCTGAGTTTAGAGCAGGAAATGTTATCAATTGCTACAGGGTTGAACGATACCCCACCCTTCATATGACCAGGACATTCCTAAAGCAGTTTAGCATGATGGAAAACCTTTGAAGTCGAAACTTAGATTGAATACCAACAAGTGTATACCTCCAGTCAGGATTTTAAGCATGAACGAGGCCAAAACAGGAAGAAGAAGGTAATTTGTAGAAAACAATAAAGGAAGAGGAGAACATTGGAAAAGAAAGCTATCATATTTAATACCTTTAGAGATAAACATTGCATGCACAAAACAACAGGATGCCACTTTAAAAAAAATGTATTTTTTTTCCAGAGAATTAAAATCAGATCTTACAAAAAAACACCAAATAGCAGAAATGAGAAATAATGGAAGACACTGAGAGATAACATTGAAGAAATTCCCTTAAGAAGCAGAATAAACAGGGTGCCTGGGTGGCTCAGTTGGTTAAGCGACTGCCTTTGGCTCAGGTCATGATCCTGGAGTCCCGGGATCGAGTCCTGCATTGGGCTCCCTGCTCAGCGGGGAGTCTGCTTCTCCCTCTGACCCTCTTCCCTCTTGTACTATCTCTCATTCGCTCTCTCTCAAATAAATAAATAAAATCTTAAAAAAAAAAAAAGCAGAATAAACAGAAAGAGATGGAAAAACAGGAGACAGAGTAAAAGTCGGGGAGGCCCAGTCTAGGAGGCCCATTATCCAACAAAGGTCCAGAAAGAGATAGTTTTGAAAGGGAGATGTTATGGATTTGTGCCCCTGCCTTCCCCAAATTCCTATGAAATCCTAACCCCCAAGGAAAAGGTAACCAGAGGTTGTGCCTTGGGAGGTGATAAGGTCATGAGGGTGGTGCCTTTATAAAGGGACCCCAGAGAGCTCTCTTGAGGTCTTTCTGTCATGTGAGAACACAGTGAAACACCAGAAACAGGGCCCTCCCTAGATGCTGAAGCTGCTGGTGCCTTGATCTTGGACTTACAGCTTCCCAAACTCTGAAAATTAAGCCAACCAGTTTATGGTATTTTTTTATAGCAGCTTGAGCTGACTAAGACGGGTGGAGAACAAAATAAAAAATTCAAAAGCATTCCCAGAAAGAAAGAGTATGCCACTGAGTACCCAGCCCAACAGATCAACAGATGAAAATAAACCCTTACAAATGCACGTCATTGTGAAATTTTACAATATGGAAACAAGAAGTTCCTATAAATTTCCAGGGTTTGGCAGGAGAAGGAGAGAACATTTCTTAGAAAGGAGCAAGAATCAGAATAGCACTGGATTTCTCAGCACTGAATGTTAGAAGACAAAGGGGTGATGCCTTCAAAAGTCTAAGGGAAAAATAATTTCCCAGCCTAGGATTCTAGAGTCCGCCAAACTCCCAATTAAGTGAGGGGACAACATTTAGACATTTTCAAACCTACCAGGTCTCAACTTTACTTCCCACGAATGTGTTGTAAGAAGCTCCTGAAAGATGTTCTCCGCCTGAGTGCAGTAACCAATAAAGGAAGGAGGGGTTCTCCAGAACCCTCTAAGACAAGAACTGGCAGCTGACTTAGAGCGCGACCAGCTCAGAGCAGAGCAGTTCAGAGACTTGGAACAAACTCGTCAAGAAGATGAAACTGATAGACAGTCTCTGGGCTCAGTATACTGAGAGGAAGGAGACTGACATACCTGAGGAAAGAGTTTGGAAGAGTCAAAGGGCAGAATAATCGCTGTGGTGATGTGGAGAGGTAAGGTTCTGAATGGTACTTCCATCATGACAATGCCAATATGATTACATAGGGAGAATAAAGGAACAGGATGTGTGTGAGAGAACGTATGTATGTTTGGTGGGAAGAGAAGTTGAAAGACAATTGAATCTTCTAATTGCAGAAATCAAAAGATGATGGCAAAAGCTAAAAACAAAAAACCAAGGAGTAGCAATATAACAGACTATGGATGAAGAGTAGTGTTTTGTCAAGGTCACATTTCCCAAATGTAATCATTGGGTTATGGATAAGTGCCATGACATCTGCCACTAACTCAAATAGCAGAGAGAGAGAGAAAGCAAATGCAAATCTAGGTGAGGGTATACGGGTGTTCATTATACTCGTCATAGAACTTTTCTGAAGGTGTGTAATTTTTTTTCAAAAAAACCTGGGAGATAATTCGTAGTATAATTGCATTATTTGGAGGAAGATAGCCATGCTTATCAATTAAAAGGTTTTAAGTGGTTGCCCATGGGAATGGGAGACGAGCGTATTTGAGGGTGGGGAGGGGAAAGCACTGTGCTTCATAGCTAGCTTTGAATGATGCTTTCACTCTTGAACTCTTGACATATGCACCTTTTATTAAAAGCTGAATTTAATAAATCAGTACATATTAGGGGAAATGTGAAATCAGCAACACCAAAGCTTTAAAAAAAAACAGCTTTTGTACATACAATGTCTGGGAAATATAATAGAAAAAAATATTATCTGCCACAACAAAAAGAAACACAAAATAGGAACAACCTTAATATGAAATGTGCTAGATTTATACGAAGTCTGGCCCTCTACTGAGGGACATAAAGAAATTCTTGAATAGAAAGATGCATCTTATTCCTGGTGGGATGATTCAAAATTGTAGAGGTGTCCATTTGTCCCTAAAGTAAACTCAATGCAATCTCTAAGTCCCAATAAAATAATTCTATGGCTTATTTGGGAGAATACTATAAAAATATGTGAAAGAAATGGATAAGGAATAACTCCAACCAGAACTTAAAGCTACAGAAACTAACAACTGGAGTAGGCACTATGAACAAAAGGTCAACAGAACCAGTCTTAAAAATCAGTCCAAGTATATGACAACTAGCACGTGATAAAGATGGCCCTTCGGCTAAGCACGTGTGTATATTTGGGTGAGAGGAGAAATGGATCCATCAAGCAAACTGGCTAGCTGTTATGTATAGACCCCACCCTAGGTAGAAAAGGATCTATATAATGAGCCCCTACCTCATCTTCTTACATGCACATATACCCCAGCTGCACCAAAGGTTTAAAAGTGAAAAATAAAACTATAAAATCTATTAAGTAACATTAAGTGAACCTTTAATCTAGCCAGTTGCCTTGCCAGAGCCACGAGCATCATCCTTGACCTTTAGCATGTCCTGCACCACACCACTTTTTTTAAAAAAATTTTTTTATTGTTATGTTAATCACCATACATTACATCATTAGTTTTGGATGTAGTGTTCCATGATTCATTGTGCATAACACCCAGTGCTCCACGCAGAACGTGCCCTCTTTAATACCCATCACCAGGCTAACCCATCCCCCCACCCTCCTCCCCTCTAGAACCCTCAGTTTGTTTTTCAGAGTCCATCGTCTCTCATGGTTCGTCTCCCCGTCCGACTTACTCCCCTTCATTCTTCCCCTCCTGCTATCATCTTCTTTTTCTTTTTTCTTAACATATGTTGCATTATTTGTTTCAGAAGTACAGATCTGTGATTCAACAGTCTTGCACACTTCACAGCACTCACCATAGCACATACCCTCCCCAATGTCTATCACCCAGCCACCCATCCCTCCCACCCCCCACCACTCCAGCAACCCTCAGTTTGTTTCCTGAGATTAAGAATTCCTCATATCAGTGAGGTCATATGATACATGTCTTTCTCTGATTGACTTATTTCACTCAGCATAACAGCCTCCAGTTCCAACCACGTCATTGCAAATGGCAAGATCTCATTCCTTTTGATGGCTGCATAATATTCCATTTTATATATACACCACATCATCTTTATCCATTCATCTGTCGATGGACATCTTGGCTCTTTCCACAGTTTGGCTATTACACCACACCACTTTTAATGGTATTTTGTTGCTTCTATATATTGAGTATCTGTACGATGTATGGCCAGTCTGTCTCTACCGCTGTGTTGGCCTCTCACGTCTTCCCTGCATCAGTGCAACAGGATCCCAACTGGTGTCCCTCTGACATAGTCTGAATGCAATCCATTCTTCATGGAGTAATATTCTAAAACTCAGATACAATCTTTTCAATCCCATGTTTAATGCCCTCCCATGGCCCCTCACTATTCTTAGGACCAAGTCCAGTGCCTCCTCTTGGATTGAGGCCTTCTGTGATCACCTGTGCTGCTATCTCTGTATCCTTTTGAAAATAGTGAAATTCTGTTTCTAGAATTTGCCGGCCTATTCCTCAGACCTTCACACACATGGGTCTGCACAGAACATTTTTCTCTCCTCCTCCCACCTCCTGTTCTTCCTGTCTACCAGAGGTTGTGGACTCCTCAAATTAAAGCATTTTGTTTAATTGACCATCTCTCCACAGGAAGTAAGTTTTGTGAGTGCAGGGATCGTGTCCGTCTTGTTCATCTTTAGATCCCCCAGAATGTAGCAGTGTATGTAGAATGTAACAGGCACTCACTGAGTGGTATTCGGTGCATGAATTAAACTGTGCTTGTATAAATCAGTTCTTTATGATTAAAAAAAATAATAGCCCAAATCCGCATGGTACAAAGTGAATGTTAATGGCCAACAGCAACCTTTACCAAGTAACATTAGTAAAGCCATGGACTGTGCCTGAATCAGTGCTGTGTGGGCTAGTTTCCAAAGTTACAAAATCCTGCTCCAGGCCGGTCTCCGCTGACTTCTAGGTGTTTTCAACGATGCCAGTTTTTCAGAGTCTGACCCAGTGAGGCTCGGGGCTAGACCTAGAGTTTCCCAATGAGCAGAGATCCCACTTGCTTCACTTCTAGATTCTTCATTTGAACTTGCTTCAAACTCATCTTGCATAGTGTCGTCGGCTTTCTATAGAGGAGATAGAATCCAAAAAGAGAAATTTTGAAAATAATTTGTTTTCTATATACCAGTTAATTTTCTCAAGATTGTGTGGTAGACAAAAATCTGGCCCTAACTAGGACAAGTGGGTGGGGGTTTCGGGTTGAGTGACCCGTCAGCGGGATGAACACCTCCCGGGATCAAGGACCTTCAGGCTGTCCACAAATGCATCCTCCATGGGTGCTCAGGAAGGACCAGTAGAGCTGCCCATGATTGCAGGTGCCTTCCATCTCACCTCTACAACTAATCAAGTGTTCTTTCAATTCCAGATGGTCTGGTGTTGTGTTGCTTCAACTAGATATAAATAAGAAATCCTTTTGATTTCATATGCTTTAAAGAATCATGGGGCAGCAAAGCTAACGATAAATAGGAAGGAAATATCTTAATTTCCTCAACATTCATGCTCCACTTCTGGCAAAATGTTAAAACTTCCATGAATAGCTATTTCTGCTTCTCTTCTTTTCTTCTGGGTGGTTTTTGTCTCAAATTCTGTCAGCAAAAGAAAGGTTAAAAAGAGAGGGGTGCCTGGGTGGCACACTCAGTTAAGTGTCCAACTCTTGGTTTTGGCTCAGGTCATGATTTCAGGGTTGTGATATCGAGCCCCGAATTGGGTTCTGTGCTCAGTGCAGAGTCTGCTTGAGGCTCTCTCCCTCTCCCTCTACCCCTCCTCTCTCTCTCAAATAAATAAATCTTTTTATTTTTTTAAAAGATTTTATTTATTTATTTGAGAAAAGGGCACGAGTAGCGGGGAGAGGCAGAAGGAGAGGGAGAAGCAGACTCCCATCTGAGCAGGGAGCCCAATGCGGGACTCGATCCCAGGACCCCGGGATCATGACCTGAGCCGAAGGCAGTCGCTTAACCGACTGAGCCACCCAGGCGCCCCTAGTCCAGTGAAGGGTTGGAAGGAGATTTCTTGCAGAAAGGTTTCAACTGGATTTAGAATTTAAATCTAACTTCAACCAAAGGAGGAGGGTAGACTGCCCAGGTCAACAGGTCCACATTGATCTGGCCTGAGAAGCGGCAGCCACGATCACCTGTGAAAGAAAGCTCATTTGCTCCTCAGCCGTCTGGAGAAGGGGAGCTTGCTCCTTCCGGGACAGGACATCTGTATCTGGGGAGAGCGCCCTCCCTCCAGCCTTATTCATGGCTTGGTCCTTTAATAGTAGAAAGTTCATTTGGCATCTTGGAGACAGAGATAGGAGTTATTATGGACTAAACTAAATAAAATGCAATAAGTAAGACATTTGGAAACCATTTTCCATGATGTCAAAAACCTCATCATAAAAAATATTGCAGAGGATAAATTGGGAGAGAAAAACTGATGATCACAGTTTTGTATTTTGTAAAAATATTGTCTCCTATTTCCCACAACAAGATAGTTATTAATTCCCACCAACCTGGGGGGGGCCTCTGACTCATAGTTTACACTTTTCTCTTCCGAAATATTAGAGCCAGCCTTTTATTTCCATTGAGAAACTTTAACCACCCTGCACAAATACTGATTTTCCCTGAAATGATCTTTTTTTAAAATTTTTTTAAGATTTTATTTATTTGAGAGAGGGAGAATGAGAGATAGAGAGCATGAGAGGAAAGGGGGTCAGAGGGAGAAGCGTACTCCCCGCTGAGCAGGGAGCCTGATGTGGGACTCGATCCTGGGACTCCAGGATTATGACCTGAGCCGAAGGTCGTCGCTTAACCAGCTGAGCCACCCAGGTGCCCTCCCTGAAATGATCTTTAAGAGTGGTTCTACTGTAGGTCCTTGGTAAACTAGAAATGCTTAGCAATTCCTTGGCATGCTGAGTTGTTGTTGTTGTTGTTTTTCCTCTCTTAAATACAGGAAATCCACTGGACTTAACTTTTCCCCTTCACCAGCTAACATAAAAGATATAAAATCACTATCTTCCCTTAGTTGCCATAGTGCACGGTTGTTTTTGGCTGTTTGTCATCTGGTCTCCATTTCTAATAATGCCCAAGTCCTTTTCCCCACTGAGTGTGATTTGACTGGGAAGGGGGCCTCTCACACTGTGGGCTAAAGAGGAAAAGTAGCCACCGGCCCCATGTGACTATTGAACATTTGAAATGTAGCTGAAGAACTGAATTATTTACTTCATTTTAATTAATTTATTTATTTTTTCATTGAGGTATAATTGTCATATAATATTTAAGGTGTACAACATAGTGATTTGACATTTGTATACATTGTGAAATGGTCAGCATAGTACATCTAGTTACCGTCTGTCACCATAGGAAGTTAATACAATACTATTGACTATATTCCCCAGACTGTATATTAGATCCCCATGACTTATTTATCACTGGAAGTTTGTACTTCTTATTCCACTCCCCTCTGGCAACCACCAGTCCACCCCCTGTATCTATGAGTCTGAGATTTGTTTCTTTTGTTTTTTAGGTTCCACATATAAGTGAAATCATACACTATTTATCTCTCTCTGACTTATTTCACTTAGCACAATGCCCCCTAGGTCCATGTTGTCACAAATGGCAAGATTTCCTTCTTTCTTATGGCTGAGTACTATTCCACTGTGTATCTATACCACACCTTTATCCATTTATCCATCAGTGGGCACTTAGGTTGCTTCCATATCTTGGCTCTTGTAAATAATGCTGCAATGAACATAGGGGTGCATGTATCTTTTCCAATTAGTGTTTTTGTTTTCTTTGGGTAAATACTCAGTAGTGAAATTACTGGATCTTATGGTATGTCTACTTTTAATTTTTTGAGGAACCTCCATACTGTTTTCCACAGTGGCTGCACCAATTTACATTCCCGCCAGCAGTGCACAATGATTTCCTTTTCTCCACATCCTCGCCAACACTTGTTGTTTCTTGTCTTTTTCATTTTAGCCATTCTGACAGGTGTAAGGTTATATCTCACTATGGTTTTGATTTTGCATTTTCCTGATGATGAGTGATATTGAGCATCTTTTCATGTGCCTATTGGCTATCTGTGTCTTTTTTGGAAAAATGCTCACGTCCAATGCCCATTTGTAAAGTGATTGTTTTTTTGTTATTGAGTTGTGTGTGTTCTTATATATTTCGGATATTAACACCTTATTGGATATATGATTTGCAAATATCTTCTCCCATTCAGTAGGTTGCCTTTTTGTGTTGTTGATTGTTTCCTTTGTTATGCAGAAGCTTTTTAGTTTGATATAGTCCTAGTAGGTTATTTTTGCTTTTATTTCCCTGGCCTTTGGAGTTAGATCCAAAAAAATATCGCTCAGACCAATGTCAAGGAGCTTACTGCCTATGTTTTCATGTAGGTTTCAGGTCTTACGTTCAAATTTTTAATCCATTTTGAGTTAATTTTTGTGTATGGTATAGGACAGTAGTCTAGTTTCATTCTTTTGATATGGCTGTCCAGTTTTCCCAGCACCATTGATTGAAGAGAGTGTTTTATCCCCATTGTATATTCTTGCCTCCTTTGTTGTAAACTAATTGACCATATATACAGGGATTATTTCTGGGCTCTCTATTTTGTTCCATTGATCTATGTTGCTGGTTTTTTATGCCATACTGTTTTGATTACTATAGCTTTGTAGTAGAGTTTGGAATCAGGAAGCACGATACCTTCAGTTTTATTCTTCTTTGTTTTGGCCATTTGGGATCTTTTGTGGTTCCATAAAAATGGCAGAATTATTCACTCTAGGTCTGTGAAAATGCCACTGGAATTTTGATAGGGATTGCATTGAATCTGTAGATTGCTTTGAGTAGTATAGATATTTTAACAATTTTAATTCTGCCAATCCACAAGCTTGGAATATCTTTCCATTTGTTTGTGTCGACTTCAATTTCTTTCATCAGTATTTTATAGTTTTCAGAGTACAGGTCTTTCACCTCCTTGGTTATGTTTATTCCTAAGCAATTATTTTTGGTGCAGTTGTAAGTGGGATTGTTTTCTTAATTTCTTTTTCTTCTACTTCATTATTAGTGTATACAAATGCAATGGATTTCTGTATATTGATTTTTGTATCCTGCGACCTTACTGAATTCATTTACCATTTCTACTAGTTTTTTGGTGGAGGCTTTTAGGGTTTTCTATAAATAATGTCATCTGCAAATAGTGAAAGTTCTACTTCTTCCTTACCAATTTGGATGCCTTTTATTTCTTTTTATTGTCTGAAGCTAGGACTTCTAGTACTAAGTTGAATAAAAGTTATGAGAGTGGACATCCTTGTCTTGTTCCTGATCTTAGGAGAAAAGCTCTCAAGTTCTTCACCATTGAGTATGTTTGCTGTGGGTTTTTCATATATGGCCTTTATTATGTTGACATATATTCCCTCTAAACCTATTTTGTTGAGAGCTTTTATCATGAATGGATGTTGTACTTTGTCAAATGCTTTTTTTACACTTGAAATGATCATATGGTTTTTATCCTTTTTCTTGTTGATATGATGTATCACACTGATTTGCGAATATTGAGCCGTGCTTGCATCCCAGGAATAAAGCCGACTTGATTGTGGTGAATGCTTTTTTTAATGTATTGTTGGATTCTGTTAGCTAATATTTTGTTGAGGATTTTTGCATGTGTTCATCAGAGATATTGGCCTGTATTTCACCTTTTGTGGGTGTCTTTATCTGGTTTTGGTGTCAGGGTAATGCTGGCCTCATAGAATGCATTTGGAAAGGTTCCTTCCTCTTCTATTTTTTGGAATAATTTGAGAAGAAAAGGTATTAACTCTTCTTTAAATGTTTGGTAGAATTCCCCTGTGAAGCCATCTGATTCTGGACTTGGATTTGTTAGGAGTTTTTTGATGACTGATTCAATTTCATAGCTAGTAATCTGTCCAAATTTTCTATGTCTTCCTGATTCAGGTTTGGAAAGTGATATATTTCTAGGAATCTACCCATTTCTTCTAGGTTGTCCAGTCTGTTGGTGTACAGTATTTCATATTGTCCTAGAATCCTTTGTAATTCTGTGGTGCTGGTTGTTATTTCTCCTCCTTCATTTCTCATTTTATTTATTTGAGTCCTCTCATTTTTTTGGTGAGCCTGGCTAAAGGTTTATGAATTCATTGATCTTTTCAAAGAACTAGTTCCTGGTTTCATTGTTCTGTTCTTTTTTTAATCTCTAGTTCACCTACTTCTGTTTTAATCTTTATTATTTCCTTCCTTCTACTGGGTTTTGCGCATTGTTCTTTTTCTAGCTCCTTTAGGTGTAGGTTAGGTTGTTTATTTGAGATTTTTCTTGCTTTTTGAGTTAGGCCTGTATTGCTATAACCTTGGACTGTTGTGTTTTCATTTTCATTTGTCTCCTTGTATTTTTTTATTTCCTCTTTGATTTCTTGGTTGACCCATTCCTTGTTTCATAGCATGTTTTCACCTCCACTTACTTGTGTTCTTCCCGATTTTTTCTTGTGATTGATTTCCAGTTTCATACTATCGTGGTCAGAAAAGATTCATGAGGGGCACCTGGGTGGCTCAGTCCTTATGCGTCTGCCTTCGGCTCGGGTCATGATCCCAGGGTCCCGGGATCAAGCCCCGCATTGGCTCTCTGCTCAGCAGGAAGCCTGCTTCTCCCTCTCCCACTCCCCCTGCTTGTGTTCCCTCTCTCGCTGTCTCTCTTTCTGTCAAATAAAAAAATAAAATCTTAAAAAAAAAGATGCATGATGTGATTTCAGTCTTTTTGAATTTATTGAGACTTATTTTTGTGGCAGAAGGTTCAGCTGTTGTGAATACAGTCAAACTGGAATATGTGGCTATCTTCCCCTCTCTCCAAGGCAGGGGTCACTTTGGAATGTTGCTGGTCTCTTCCAGAGCTGCTTGAAGGATGAGACACAACAGACACAACTTTGGAGGGACTCCTGCCTAGTTGGGGGGAAGATTGGATGGGGCCGATCTGCAGGGGCAGGTTGCACGGTGTTAGTAAGGCAGGTAGGGAGTGTTCGTGCTGGTTCTTACAGATGTCCAGCTATCTAGGCTTGGGGAGGAGGTAGGGCAGAGAAATGTCACCAGCTCTTTTGTTTATAGAGAAGTCTCCTAAAGATCCCTGCCCCTCCAGCACCAGTTCTGAGATAAGTAAATAAATCTCTTTTGTGAATACCCCAGGTGTTTTTCAAACTACTGCTTCTATGCTGTATCTTGGTAGGTTGTTTGTTATGCAGTTTCTTTAAGGTGGGGGGGTCAGTTTCCTATTGCCCACTGGCTCTGCCAGAGGCAAGTTCACTGATTTTTAAAGTACCTGGAGTTAAGCCCTGCTGGTTGTAAAACAAAACAAAAACAAAAACAAAACCCTTAAGTCTCACTGGTTTTCAAAGCCAAATACTATGGGGACTTACCTTCTCAATGCAGGTCCTCTTGGCCTGTGGTGCCTGAGGTGGGGTCTGCTTCTCTCCCTGCTCTGTGCTTGTGGTGTCTATTCCTCCTGTTTGGGGCTATTCTTGCTGGGAGTTTGGTTTCTGACCACATCCACACCCCTCCTTTTCGATATGGCCTCCTTTCTATGATTAGCTATGGAAAGTCTGTTCTGGCAGTCTTTTGGTCATTTTCTAGGCTGAGTGTACTGATGTGGCTGTTATCTAGACGTGTCTGTGGGAAGAGGGGAGCTTAGCATCCTCCTACTCTGCCATCTTCTCAGCAACGGTTTAAGTAATTATCGTTCGGTATGTACTACTGTCATTTTATTAATTGTTTTCTGGCTATTTTTGTAGTTTTCCCCTCATTCCTTTCTTTTCCTTTTTCTCTTTCCTCTTGTGGTTTGATGACTTTCTTTAGTGTTCTGTTTAGATTCCTTTCTCATTTTCTTTTGTGTATCTGTGATAGGTTTTTGCTTTGTGATTACCATGAGGTTCACGTATATCATCCTATGTACATAATGGTCTGTTTTAAGGTATGGTAACATATTTGAACACACCCAAAAAACTCTACATTTTTACTCCCCTCCCCCAAATTTTATGTTTCGATATCACTTTTTTTTTTAAAGATTTTATTTATTTATTTGACAGAGAGAGACACAGCGAGAGCAGGAACACAAGCATGGGGAGTGGGAGAGGGAGAAGCAGGTTTCCTGCCAAGCAGAGAGCCCAATGCGAGGCTCCATCCCAGGACCCTGGGATCATGACCTGAGCCGAAAGCAGACACTTAACGACTGAGCCACCCAGGCGCCCATTTTGATATACTTTTTACATCCTTTTAAATGTATCCCTTAAGTAATTACTGTAATTTTAGTTGATTTAATTATTTTTGTCTTTTAACATATTTGTAGCTTTATAAGTGATTAACCCACTATCTTTACTATTTACCTTTGCCAGTGAGATTTTTATCTTAATGTTTTCTTGTTATTAAATAGTGCCATTTCTTTTCAGCTTAAAGAAATCCCTTTAATATTTCTTGTAAGGTTGGTTTAGTAGTGATGAATCTTTTATTTTTTTTAAAGATTTTATTTATTTATTTATTTTAGAAGTGGGGAGCAGGAGAGGGAGAATCTCGAGCAGACTTGGCACTGAGCACGGAGCCTGACGCAGGACTCACTCAATCTCATGACCCTGAGATTATGACCTGAGCCTAAATCAAGAGTCTGACACTTAACCGACTGAGCCACCTAGGTGCCCCATATTTTTTGTTTTTCTGGAAAACTCTTGATTTCTCCTTGAAGTCTAAATGATAACCTTGCTGGGTAGAGTATTCTGGATTGTACAGTTTTTCCTTTAGTACTTTGACTGTCATGCCACTTTCTTCTCGCTTGCAAAGTTTCTGCTGAGAAATCTGCTCATACCTTATAGGGTTTTCTTTGTATGTAAAAAAAAGTTTTGCTGCTTTAATTTTTGACATTTTAATTATACCTTTTTAAAAAATTTTTTATTTGAGAGAAAACAAGCAGTGGGGAGGGGCAGAGGGAGGGAAAGAGAGAGAGAGAGAGAGGGAAGCAGACTCCCTGCTGAGCAGGAAGCCCAGTGCGGGGCTTGATCCCAGGACCCAGAGATCATGACTGGAGCCGAAGGCAGACCCTTAACCAACTGAGCCACCCAGGCACCCCGAATGTGTCTTATTTTTAATTATAATGTGGCTCTCTTTGGGTTCATCTTATTTGGAATTCTCTGGGCTTCCTAGACCTGGTTGTCTGTTTCCTTCCCTAAGTTAGGGAAGTTTTCATACATTATTTCTTTAAATAGTTTTCTGCCCCTTTTTCTCTCTCCTCCTTCTGGAACGCCTGTAATGTGCATGTTATTTTCCTTAATGTTTTTCCACAGATCCCTTAAATTATCTTCACTTTTTAAAAAATTCTTTTTTCACAGGGCACCTGGGTGGCACAGTGGGTTAAGCATCCAACTCTTGGTTTTAGCTCAGGTTGTAACCTCAGGGTCATGAGATTGAGCCCTGCTCTGTGCTCAGTGAGGAATCTGCTGGGGATGTTCTCTCCCTCCACCCTTCCCCACTGTACTCATGCATTCTCTTTCTCTCTAAAATAAATAATCCTTTAAAAAATTTGAAAATTCTTTTTTTCTTTTTGCTGCTGTTTAGTGTGAGTTACACTGCTTTCTTTTCCCTTTTGCTGATCCATTCTTCTACTTCATCTAGTCTGCTGTTCAACCCCTCCAGTGTAAATACACTGTTCAATTATTGTACTTTTCAGCTCTGTGACTTCTGTTTAGTACTTATATTTTCTATCTTTTTGTTGAAGTTCTCATTTGTGTTCATCCATTATTCTCCTGAGTTGGGTGAGCATCTTTATGACCTTTACTTTGAATTCTTTTTAGGTAGATTACTTATCTCCATATCATTAAGGTCTTTTTCTGAGATTTTTGTCTTTCTCTTTTCTCTGAAACATATCTGTTTCCTCATTTTGTTTGACTCTCCGTGTTTGTTTCTATGTATTAGTCAAAACAGCTACTTCTCTCAGTCTTGATGGAGGGCCCTTGTGTGATGATTATCCTTCTTGTTCAACCTTGTTCAAGCTCCTGGTTGTCTCTTGAACCTATGTAATTGTCTAAACCACCTATTTATTCTTGATATGTGCGTATTATTGAGAGTATGCCAAGACCTGTCAGTGATCCAAGAAAAGGAATCTTAGCACCCAGTTTTAGGCTGATCAGAAGCCAGACCTCAGACAGCAGCTTTTAAAATATACAAATATGTAGAGTCTTCTGGGGCAATTGTAATTCCTGTTCGCCTCCAGACTAAGATCCAAAAGTGTCTCTAGGGCAACAGTTGCAAAAAACTGGGGCTTCAGACAAGTGTATAATCTCCTTTCTGAGAACTCTCACCTGCTGTAGCAAGGCCGAGGGCTGTGCAAGGATGGTATCTCCCTGATAGTGCCTTCTTACCCTCCAGATGTATGGGAATCCTTCAGCCTGTGCCTGAGGCTGAAGCTCTAGACTAAGTAAATAGACCTTTTTTTTTTCTAAAGATTTTATTTATTTTTTGATAGAGAGAGAGACACAGTGAGAGAGGGAACACAAGCAGGGGGAGTGGGAGAGGGAGAAGCAGGCTTCCTGCTGAGCAGGGAGCCCAATGCGGGGCTCGATCCCAGGACCCTGGGACCATGACATGAACCAACGGCAGATGCTTAATGACTGAGCCACCCAGGCGCCCTGTAAATAGGCCTTTTTTATAGGAAGACTGGAGTTGTGTTTCAGTTTGCTGTCTGTGCAGTGCCCGGGGTTGGTGGACTGCCAACAACTGTCTTTCTAATAGTCCTGTGGAGCTCCAGGATACCAGCCATCTCGGCCACCAGGGTCACGCAATCAAGGGGCATCCCCTTATGTGGTTTTCATAAGCCTGCAGGCTTTAGTGAGGCAGCTGGAGAATGTAGGGGATGGGCCATACTTGCTGGCTTCAGAAATGCAGAGGGAAAATACCTTTACTGTGTGTCACCCTGGGTTTCAGCAGTGTAGCAGGAGAGTGCCTTGTCTGTACATTTGTGCCAACTTTAGGCTGGGAGTGGGAGACCATTGCAACTGCTGGCACTCTCTGGCATCAGCAGTGCCAGGACCCTCCAGGCATCCTCCAGCCAATGCCTCCACACTAGCATGCGAATCTCCTCACACATTTGTCTAGGTGCTTTTCAGCTGCTGGTTTTTTTCACTGGGTCTAGAGTGAGTGAAGCTGCCTATCAGCCCTCTAAAAGGGGAATCTCAATTTCCTCTAGCACTTTGGGACCCCAAGAAATCAGTCCCATTGGCTTTCCAAGCCAGATGTTCTGGGGTCTCAACTTTCTGGGGTGCCCAATGTGGGGCACCAACCCCTCACTCCTCCAGATCCCACCCTTTTGTGGGTCACCACACTGGGGGGCGGTTTTTTGTTTTTGTTTTGTTTTCCAACCATGCCTCTGCTTCTCTTACTCATCTTGATGTGGTCCTTCTATTCTTTGTTGTAGACAGCAGTTCATCTATTTTTTCAGATCTTTCTCAGAAGGAAATGATTCATATGTAGCTGTGGATTTGGTGTGTCCATGTGAGGAGGTGAGTTCAGGATCTTCCTATGCTGCCATCTTGGACCTCCCTCTAACTTATTTAAAAACTGATGCTCAATTCAGTTTTTGAAAAATTTTAAATATGTTTGGTACAATTTAAATATGTGAAAATACTTTTTTAACTGTAAAACTATAAACTTTTGGAAATTTACATACAATTAACTTTTCATGTACTTCCACTGAAAATTTAGCCTCCAAATTGAGATGTGTTGTAAATTTAAAATATACTCTAGAGATTTCGGGGGGAAAAGCATAAAATATCTTGATAATTTTTTTATGTTGATTATATGTTGAAATGGTAATATGTGGATATATTAGGGTAAACAAAGTATATTGTTAAAATTAACTTCACATGTTGCTTTTTACTTTTTTTAATGTGGCATCAGAAAATTTAAAATTAATTACACATGGGGCTTGAATTATGTTTCCCTTCTCTCTTCCTTTTCGAGGACAGGCTGGGGTGGAAGTATAACCTGAGTTTGGCCAACCAAATGCTCCTCGGAGCCCAAGCACGCATGGCAAGGACAGAGAAACGGTGGGCAGGCTGGAGGAAGGTAAAGCCATGGCAGGGGTTGCTTCTCCTACCTGTGTCTTGGCGAGATCCTCAGACTTCTTAGTCTTCCATGCCCACACCCACCTAACAAATTCCCTTTTGCTCGCGTTAGCCAGTTTCTTTCTGGTGTTTACAGCCAAACACCCTAACAGACCTGATCAGGAAGTGAGTCTCTACCCTCAACCCCTTGTCTCACAAAAATCCCTGGTATACCTTGTTACCACTGAAGTCACACAGTCGCTGGGGTGGCTGAGTTTCTCTCAAGCTCCTCAGGGGATTCTGATGCTCAGCTAGGGTTGAGAAGCTTAGCTTTAGATCTTTTAAGCATCCGTATGGCCGGTGAGCAAACATGAGCCTATGCTATCACACTTCTGATATAGAGGTTAAACAAACTTCCTGGGATCCCTGCTCTCCTGCAGCTGGAAGAATTCCATGCATTCAACAAATATTTATTGAGGCTCTATTATGTATGCTTCAAGCACTGTCCTATATACCAAGGGTAGAACAGTGAGCAAAACAAAAATCTCTCTCAGCTAAAGCATAATTTTTAGTGGGGGAAAAGGCGCAATAAGCCAAATAAAAAAAAAAAAAAGATATATAGTATGTTACATGGTGACAGTTCTAAGAACAAAACCAAACCGAGGATGGGGGTAAGCTGAGAGAGAGAGAGAGAGTTGGAAGGGCATAGAAATTTTCATGGGATGATCACAGAAGGAAAACCTAGAATGTCACATTTTCAGGAAGGGAGGAAGCCTTGAGAATATGGGGTGGGGAAAGAGTTTTCTAGGCAAACAGAAAAGCAAGTGCAGAGAGCTTGAGGTAGGACCTTGGACTTGAAGTTGGCATAAAGTTCCTTGATTAGTCCACTCCTAACTTGTGAGGGTGAAGGCTGCTCAGGGCTTCTGCATGCTGGAAGCTGCCACTGAGGAGAAGTGTTGGGCAGGACTAGATGGTCCTGAAGGGTGAAAGGAGGGGGATGGTGGGGTCAGAGTTCTGTGCTTGGAGCTGGGGAGACTGTTGCCTTAATGACTTCTTCAGCCTTGTATAGCTTGGTGTGTCATTTTGGAATTTGTGTTCACTCCTTGTCAACTTAAAGAATCTCAAGAGGATTAGGAAATGGAGTCAGTAGCTTCTAGACCAGATACCACCTGTGGCCAGAGCCCTGCCCTACTATACCCAGAGTACTCCTTGCTAAAGAGGGAATCTCAGACTCTCATTGAAGGTGCTATGCATGTTTTCAACCAGGTGACTGGGAGCTAGGGTCTTCTTTGATCCCTAGCCAGGAACACCTTATTTCTAGGGTACCATCTAATCCTGGCCAGCACACGGAGATGGGGACTTGAGGCCCACCCCTGGACTGAGCATATGTGCTTAGGGACAGATAGCCTGTTAATAGTTTTGTTTTGATTTCTTTTTTCCCTTAATGCATACAAAGAATCAAAAGTAAAATTAGAGTAGCCTAATTTCCCAGGAGTAGGTAGGGAACTTTCCTTCCTACACAGGGAGAAAAGTTTTGAATGGAGAGTCTCAGCCTGCTGGGATGAGGAAACCCAGGAAGCCTCTCTTGCACATTCCATCCTCATGAGAAGACCCTATTTTTTTTTTAATTTTTTTATTGTTATGTTAATCACCATATATTACATAATTTGTTTTGGTGTACTGTTCCATGATTCATTGTTTGTTCATAACACCCAGTGCTCCATGCAGAATGTGCCCTCCTCAATACCCATCACCAGGCTAACCCATCCCCCCACTCTCCTCCCCTCCAGAAACCTCAGTTTGTTTTTCAGAGTCCATCATCTCTCCTGGTTCGTCTCCCCCTCTGACTTACTCCCCTTCATTCTTCCTCTCCTGCTATCTTCTTCTTTTTCCTTTTTCTTAAAATATGTTGCGTTATTTGTTTCAGAAGTACAGATCTGTGATTCAACAGTCTTACACAATTCACAGCGCTCACCGTAGCACATATCTTCCCCAATGTCCATCACCCAGCCACCCCATCCCTCCCACCCCCGACCACTCCAGCAACCCTCAGTTTGTTCCTGAGATTAAGAATTCCTCATATCAGTGAGGTCATATAATACATGTCTTTCTCTGATTGACTTATTTCACTCAGCATAACAGCCTCCAGTTCCATCCACGTCGTTGCAAATGGCAAGATCTCATTCCTTTTGATGGCTGCATAATATGCCATTGTGTATATATACCACATCTTCTTTATCCATTCATCCGTCGATGGACATGAGAAGACCCTATTTTAATAAGAAACAAATACTTCTAATTTAAGAAAAAAAAGTCTGGGATACTGGAGAAACAGCAGAAGACCAATGTGGTTGACTGGGGTAAGGAAAAAGAATGGTAGAAACTGAAGTCAGAGGTAAGGCGTTGGGTGAAAGAGGCATCTGCAATCTCCACCTTCACCCATTTTGAAAAAGTGAAACAGTTTTCCCTGGGGTCGTGGCAGCCATCAGCCCAGCAGGGAAGGAGTGCTGCTGAAGTGCTATCCTGAGGGAGAGGCAGCACTCCAGGATAATCACTCTTTGTTCACACGTTTTCGGTGAAGATAAGGCAGAGACAAGCCCTTGTTTCGCAGAGCTTATCACACCACACACTTACACTAGAATGTGTGTGGATTTTCTTCATGATAAACACATAATGAGAGATACTTAAAAAAAGAGAAAGAAAAATATTGAGGTGGGGTCACAAACCCTAAATGCTCTTTGTCCTGAATTAAGTGAGGACATTTCCCAGAATCCTGTTTATTTGGAAACTTGGAAATTCTAGCAATCACCAACAGTGGTTTTATTTTTCTTAGGAGTCCTGACCTCCCTTTGTATGGAGAGCTGGTCACAGCACTCTGGCTGATTAGATTGGATTGGAAAGCAGGAAAATTTCAAAAGTGTGTGCATTCCCCTGGATTGTTAAATACTCATCAAACATTTCATCACCTGGTTTGCTCAAACTGCTGTGCACCTATCCAAGTCCTCTCCGGCTACGTGTAACCCATTCTAGGTCTGTGTTCATGCGCCAGAGCTTAAGCTTCTGCTCTGATCCATCTGAGGGCCTATATGTAAATCCTTTGCCCCCTCACCAATTGCATATCAGGGGTCATCCATGCCCATCCATCCCATCCATCCCATCCATCCATCCTTTTTTTGAGTGCTTACTAGAGGCCAGGCATGGTTCCAAGCACTGAGGAGAACCCCAGTACACAAAATAGGTGAAATAAGTGACTACAGGAAGGGAAAAGTGGTGTTTACATGATATTGAGCAGACCATAAATACGTAGATATGAAATATGCCAGGTGTTAAGTACTGTGAGAAGAGAATGGCAGATACAGAGGTGGAGAATGACAGAGCATGTGGTGCTAATTTAGAGCAAGTAGTCAAGAAAGGAGTCTTTGCTAAGGTGACTTGTGAGCAGGCATCTGGAAATCTCAGGTTAGATCTTTTCAAGCAGAGAAAACAGTATATAGAAGCAAGCCTCAGAGGCCTGGCTGGGGTTGCATGTTGGAACAGCGGACAGGAAGCCATAATGAAGGGAGGGAGCCAGGGGATGAGCTCAGACAGTGTCAGGGGACAAGCTCAGATGGAACCTTGTTGGCCATGACAAGGACTCTGGATTTTATTCTAAATGAGATGCAAAGCCACTGGGACATTTTGAGAGGGTCACGCTGACTGCTGTGAGAACAATCTAGAAGCCCATTTGGACTACCATGGTAATTCAGGCAAAAGAAATGGTGGAAAAGACTTGCAGCAGACAAACACTGGCCCAAAGTGCTAACAGGAGGGCCCACTGATTGGTGTACCCCCTGTAGTCTGCTCCTTGGGGAGGGATCATCAAATGCCCATGAAAGAAGCCTGGCCAAGGCTACCTGGCTTGATTGAAAGAAGGCATTTGTCCATAGCAGACATTTTCTTAAATACATTTCACCTTATAATATCATTTACTTAAGACCTTTACTAATTTAAATCCCTTCAGAAGCCTGGGTAAAAAGTGCCTTCCTTCTGAACTTCCCAGAATCTGTTGTATCTTAATTCACGAAACGCTGAGAAAAGTTTTTTTTTTCTTTTTGCAAGCCTTATGCAACTTTTCTATTAAAATACTTAAATGCTGGGGTGCCTGGGTGGCTCAGTCGGTTAAGTGTCTGCCTTAGGCTCAGGTCATGATCTTAGAGTCCTGGGATCGGGCTCCCTGCTCAGTGGGGAGCCTGCTTCTCCCTCACCCTCTGCCCCTCCACACTGCTTGTGCTCTCTTTCTCTCAAATAAATCTTAAAAAAAAAAAACTTAAATGCTTACCCAAGGCAATCTAGACATTTAATACAATCCATATCAAAGTACCACCAGCATATTTTACAGAGCTAGAACAATCCTAAAATTTGTATGGAACCACAAAAGACCCCAAATAGCCAAAGCAATCTTGAAAAAGAAACATAAAGCTGGCGGCATCACAATCCTGGACTTCAAGCTCTATTACAAAGCTATAATCATCAAGACAGTATGGTACTGGCATAAAAACAGAAACATAGATCAGTGGAACAGAATAGAAAACCCAGAAATGAACCCACAACTCTATGGTCAATTAATCTTCAACAAAGCAGCAAGGAATATCCAATGGAAAAGACAGTCTCAGATGGTGTTGGGAAAACTGGACAGCAACATGCAGAAGAATGAAACTGGACCACTTGCTTATACCATACACAAAAATAAATTCAAAATGGATGAAAGACCTAAACGTGAGACAGGAAACCTTCTAAATCCTAGAGGAGAACACAGGCAGCAATCTCTTCGTCCTCGGCCATAACAACTTCTTACTAGACACGACTCCAGAGGCAAGGGAAACGAAAGCAAAAATCAGCTACTGGGACTTCATCAAGATAAAAAGCTTCTGCACAGCAAAGGAAACAACAAAACTAAAAGACAATCTATGGAATGGGAGAAGATATTTGCAAATGATATATTGGATAAATGGATAGCATCCAAAACCTATAAAGACTTATCAAACTCAACACCCAAAAAATAATCTAGTTAAGAAACAGGCAGAAGACATGAACAGACATTTTTCCAAAGAAGACACATGGCCAAGAGACACATGAAAAGTGTTCAACATCACTCGGCATCAGGGAAATCCAAATCAAAACCTCAATGAGACACCACCCCACACCAGTCAGAATGGCTAAAATCAACAACACAGTAAACAACAGATGTTGGCGGGGATGTGGAGAAAGGAGAACCCTCCTACACTGTTGGTGGGAATGCAAGCTGGTGCGGCCACTCTGGAAGACAGTATGGAGGTTCCTCAAAAAGTTAAAAATAGAGCTACCCTATGACCCAGCAACTGCACTACTAGGTATTTATCCAAAGGATACCAGATTCAAAGGGGCACACAAACCCTGATGTTTATAGTAGCATTATCAACATCAATCCAAATTATGGAAAGAGCCCAAATGTCTACCAACTGATGAATGGATAAAGAAGAAGTGGTATATGTATATAATGGAATACTACTCAGCCATCAAAAAGAATGAAATCTTGCCATTTGCAACGACACAGATGGATCTAGAGAGTGTTATGCTAAGCAAAACAAGTCAGAGAAAGATAAATACCATATGATTTCACTCATGTAGAATTTAAGAAACAACACAGATGAACATAGGGGAAGGGGGGAAAAAAAGAGGGCCGCAAACCATGAGACTCTTTAGGATAGAGAACAAACTGAGGATGATGGAGGGAGGTGGGTGGGGGATGGGATAACTGGGTGATGGGCATTAAGGAGGGCAGTTGTTGTGATGAGCACTGGGTGTTATATATAAATGATGAATCACTACATTCTACTCCTGAAACCAGTATTACACCATATGTTAACTAGATTTTTTTACTAACTAGAATTTATATGAAAACTTGAAATAAAAATAATAGAAAAAAATAATAAAATACTTAAATGCTGCCATGGACTTTGCTGCTTTTCAGGTACTCTGGTTCTCCTGGACAAAAAACGGGCATGCCTAGGACATGTAAGTAGACCACAGTTCGGGAAGAGCTAGGGTGATGCGGACCTGGGGAAGCCTCTGTAAATAATCACAGGTTGATGAGAAAATCTGCTCCTTCATGATTATACTTTCTGCTGTATGTTGCTAAGGTTAAAATATCAACTATCAAAGAGATCCTTAACTGGCTACACCGCGGGACAAGCACTGCCACAACTTCCATGACCGCTTTTGTCGGGAGCCTCCTGGGAACTTCCCTGCCAGGCTGTCACGGGGCCCGTCCTCCCTGCTGCTGACCAAATGCAAATCTTGGCGAGGTCTTGCTGGGTAAAGCAGTGCCTGGTGAGCTCTCCTTCTTCCTGCCCTCCTGCCGGGTGGTTATTATAGAGGGCAACTTGTCCTTTCGGAACCAGGGAGCATGGCAAACCTGGCTGACCGTTCCGGGTGTACTGCTGCACAGTGACTCCCAGAGACAGCCTGATGACATCCTAGAAATGGCTCTGAGCTCCCACACTTAGAGTCAGTCCATCTGTTCACCGTGGCTGAGGCAAAGCGTCCCTTGATCTTTTCATTCTTTGGAGGCTGGAATTTTCTTTTCAAAACAACCCATATTATTCTTTATAATGTCGTATCTAAATAAATGAAAGTTAGGGAAGAGAAGTGAATATCGGCCACATGGAATGACTTGCCTTAGGGATGGCTGTGTTTATGGCAGACATAAATAAAAATAGATGAAATAAGTCAGCCAGCAATTTAGCCAGTTTTCCTCAAAGGCACAGGAAAAAATTATCACAAAATTTTAAGTACAACACATAACCTTTAATTTTAATTGTTCAGAAAAAATCCTGATTTCTTCTAAGTCACAACTTTTAAAACTAGAAATAAGGTTCTATAGCTTGGGTTATAAGATTTTATCTGCTTCAAATGAGGATACCTTATAAAAATACTGTGGTTCAGAAATAGCTGAGTGCTTCTACATGGCTTCAGTGATTGTCACAATAAACCCTCAGTAGGTTAAGGGTCCTCTGGATTTAATAGTTAATCCCAGGGTACAGAAAGAAAAATGAGATGCAGAGAGGTTAAGGATCAAAGGCAAATTTAGGAGTTTAGGAGGCCCATGTGACACACAGGAATCAGAACCCAGTTTCTGTGCCAGGATGCTGAGATCATGTCCCGAGCTGAAGGCAGACACTTAACCAACAGAGCCGCCCAGGCGCCCCTAAAAATAAAATCTTAAAAAAAATACTTTTTTTGCTAAAAAAAATATGCTAACCATCACGTGAACTTTCAGTGAGTCACAATCTTTTTCCTGGTAGAGGGTCTTGCCTCCATGTTGATGCCTGCTCACTGACCAAGGTGGTGGTTGCTGACGGTTGGCCTGGCTGGGGCAATTTTTAAAAATATGACAATGAAGTTTGCTGCACAAATTGACTCTTTTCCTCATGAACGATTTCTCTGTAGCGTGTGATGCTATTTGATAGCATTTTACCCACAGCAGAACTTTCAAAATCGGAGTCAAACCTCTGAAATCCTGCCACTGCTTTATCAACTAAGTTTATATCATATTCTAAATCTTTGTCATTTCAACAGTCCTTATAGCATCTTCCCCAGGAGTTGATTCTACCTCAAGAAACGACTTTCTGTGCTCATCCATAAGAAGCAACTCCTCATCTGTTCAAGTTTTATCATGAGATTGCAGCAATTCAAATATAATAATAATGAACAAGTTTGAAATAGTGCAAGGATTACCAAAATGTGACACAGAGACATGAAGTGAGCAAATGCTGTTGGAAAAATGGTGCTGAGTTGCTTGATGCAGAGTTGCCATAAACCTTTGATTTGTAAGAAGTGCAAAAAGTGAAGCACAATAAAACAAGGTATGCCTTACATCCACATTTTATCATTTCCATATATAATCACTACTTAAAAAGTATTGATGAGATATTTTACTTTTTTCTCACACTAAGTCTTCAAAATTTGGTATGTATTTCACATTTACTTTGTTTCTTAATTTGGATGCTAAATTTCCAGGCAAAATACTTGCTCCATATTTAGATTTCATAAAATTTACATTTGAAAAAGTCAATTCACATACCCAAGTTATTGCGAGCATACTTAAAAGTTTTCTAGTTAACTTAGTTAAGAATCGATATTTAATTAAAATTTTACACAATCAAAAGTTCCTCAGTTGCACTAGGTACAAATAAAGTGCTCAAGAGTCACTTGTGGCCAGTGGCCACTGTATTGGGCAGCACTGATTTAAAGAGCCGCAGGATGTTTGCTTAGGGTGTTGATATTAACGGGATGGCATTCAGAACAGATGGTTTGTAATCTCTTCTCAAAACTAAATAACTTTCTTGTAGCTTAAACTATCCACTGTGCTCATCAATATATTATACATAATTAAAAACCTTCTTAATTATGTTTTCTCATAATGGGCCATGTTTTCTAGTAAACTTTAAAATGCATTCAGATTTTATGTATAAATGCTTTCTGTTGAATTATGAAGAGGCTTATACGAATTCTAAAATGATTCAGTCATGCATCTTTCTCCAGTGCAAACACTGTGGTCCTACAAAGTGTTAAGCCACCCCCTACAACCAGCGTTAGAAAGGACATCCCACCATATTTTTTACAGAGCAATGACTCCTTGAATATTTATTTAAATGGAACAGATCCTGGGAATCAAAAAGTGAAAATATTTTTAGGCCTATGCTTTAGCGCTCCAGTTTACTTCGTTATTTCTTTACAAGTTGCGTGTTTTAAAAATAAAGGCTCAACACATAGGTAATAGACTGAACGATGGCAGCTATAGAATTTCATATTTAACTTAAACCTTTGTGACCCTTGAATGATAAAACCTAGTGATCAAAACAGATGCTCAAATGTTTACTGAAAATGAGTAATTAATCCTGCGCTCAAACCGGTGCAAATGCTAGCGGCAGTGATGTCTGTGTAAAGGTGAGACACTGCCGCCTCCTACACCTTGGACCTCACGCCTCCAGCTTGGTCCCACAGCTCCATCGCTGCGATTGCCGAGAGGTGCACTTCATCGGGCCCATCCGCTAAGCGCAGAGCCCGTGTTAGGGCATACCTAAAAGGAGCAGGAATGGCAGGAGTTATCAATGAGGAACATGGTACTTTAACATCAGTCACTGTGACTCTAAGCCAAGACTATTCATTTTTGAAATCTTGCCAAGGCAGTGATAAGAAAAAGAGCACAGAGAGAATCAAGGAGAATTAAGTCCAAGGGCATGTGAAATGCCACCGAAAGTTCTCACTTTGGGGAGAGGAATCTTAAATGGCTCAGTGCAATGGGCTTAATCTCAGTCTTGGTTTGCTTTAGGGTTCTAGAAGTTGCTAGAACTAAGAGATATCTTAGGTAAGCCACAGGGAGTGAAGTATAAATATGTAATACTTATATACTAGACATATGTAGTACTAGATATTTAGTTCTTATGGTTAAAAATTGATGGGAAAAACTGGTGTGGCACCAGACTTCTGTCTCCAGTGTGGGAGAGAAGGTGGCAGGGGCACTGTGCGGTGACGGGCACTGCAGAGTGTTCCTTGACTCCCAGCAACCAGAATCTGGACATGAGATGGTCACTGGCCTGAGGCATCCCTGTGGAGGTGGCACACAGTCCTAAGGACATACCCAAGCCTGGCTCTGGGTGCCCTCTGCCATGTGTGCTCCTGTATGATCATTCTGGTTTCAGGGTGAACCCCCAGTGCCATTTCCTCACTAGCTCATGAACCCCAATGGACCCCCTCGGTGTAAAAGTTAACATCATTGAGCGAAATGATAACTGTAATCATAAGAGCAACTATTTATTGGTGCTGGGTACCTATATTACCTCATTTAGCCTTGAATTATATTTTTAGTATCTTTCTTTTCTTATGAAACAATTAGGGTCAAGGCAGCTGTAGATTTTTAATTCCATTCCAAGCCTGTCAAATGTAGATGATTACTAAGTGACATCTACTTACATGTTAGCCAGAGGGTAATCCTGGGAAACACCTGCACCTCCACACACTTGGATCGCCCGGTCAATAATTTTGCAGACGGCCCGAGGGGTGGCCACTTTAATCATTGCAATCTACATAAGCAAGATATAAAAAGAATGTTCCTTTCTTAGACAATACACAATGTGGCAGAATTTGATATAATCTGTATTTTCTTTGTGAAATGAGACAAGGGAACTTTCCCACATGAATTCATCACTGAAACAGGATCTTTGATGGAAGCCAACAAAGAGACCCATTGTAATGAGGCTAATAATGGCCATATTTCAGTCAATATAGACATTCTGGAAAGAGATATCTCTTCCAAATCATATTTTATTATTTATGACCTGCCTTGTTTCCAAAAGGATTTAAGGCAGCTGATAAATCACATTCATCACCTTAGGGATCATAAAAAGAATTCAAGAGCCTTCATTAATCAGTTTTCTCTTAGCAATTTTTATTGGTTTTTAGAATTAAATGATTACAGTCTTACTCCATATAAGCCAGAAACATAAAAAGATAGGAGATGAGAGGCATCTTTTACGAAGCATTTATACTACACGGTAGCAAGGTCAGATACTTTGCCCAAGGCCACATGGCAGAAAGTGACATACTGGGTATAATTCCAAGTCTGTATAGTCTTGGATTTCCCTCCTCCCTGTTGCTGCATCTCGAGAATGCTGAAGATGTTCTATATCCTGAAAATCATTCCCTAAAACAGGCAAGTGAAAGGAAAACTAGCAAGTGACATATATTTATAATCTTGAAACCAAAATCACAGAAATTGTTTTCAATATTCTGAGTGCCATCAAGCCACCATGAAACCTGAAATGCCCAGTGGGTGAAAGAAACTGAAGAAGGCTTGGCAGACAGTGGTCCAAGGGGCCTCACCTCTTTCCTAGTGCCAGCCCAGCCCAGGGTGTCAATGCTGTCTGCGGCTTTCAGGATCAACAAACGTATCTTCTCAATGGCAATGCGGCTTTCAGCAATCCAGTGAGCCACAACCTCCTGCAGGGGAGCAAAGAGCAGCAAATAGGAGGAATGGCTAAGCTGGCATGAGTCCACATCTAACACGACCTTGTAGCTTGGTGAAACACTCTAGGCCAAGGACTGTTCCTAAGCCTTACTCTGTTTTTTAATGGAAGAGTTAATTCATTTGATATATACCAGCCAACCATGTACTTGTGCAATGCTAAAGTTAACACTGCCAGACTTTAGAAAGATATTTTATTTGCTCAGAAAAATAATTTATTTTGGATATCTTGATGTCTGAAGGTCAAGATGGCTGAACTGAGCAACCATCTTATTGCTCTAACATTCCTCACTGGCCCTCCTGAATGCTTATCTCATAGTCTCATTGAGACTTGGATAAATGTCTGATGGTGAACTTGCTTATAGACAATTGAGATGATCCCCGGGACAATGTCAGTGTGGGGAAGGTGCAGCAGTCCTTTGTTGTGTTATTATTTAGCAACAATGACCTTTACCTTTGGTGAACAGTTCTATGAATTGTACCACATGTATAGATTGCTGTAGCCACAATCAAGATACAGAACAGTTCCATCTCCCCTTAGAGCTGCTGCCCCTTTTTAGTCACACCCTCCCCAACCCCTAAACTCACAACCACGGATGGGTTATCAATTACTATAGTTTTTGCCTTTTTCAGAATGTCATATAAATGGACTGATGTAGTATGTATTTAGAGACTGGCTTCTTTCAGCATAATGCTTTTGAGTATCACTGACCAAGTTGTTATGTGTACCAACTGTCCATTCCTTTTTATCAATGAGTAATATTCCATTGTAAGGATGTACCAGTTTGTTTATCCATTCCCCTGCTGAAGGATATTTGGGTTGTTTCTAGTTTTTGGTGATTATTAACAGAGCTTCTGTAATCATGTGCATACAAGTTTTTGTATGACTATACTTTTCATTTTTTAAAGCAGCTGTGGGAAATGGAATTATTAGATCATCTGGTAAATGCTTATAAGAAACTGTCAGTTTTCCAGACCAACTGTACCATTTTGCATTCCCACCTGTAGTGTATAATAGTTTCAGCTGCTTTCCAAACCATTAGCACTTGGTAGTTTTTTTTTTTTTATGTATTAGTCATTTTAACAGTATGTAGAACTATTTCATGGTAGTTTAAATTTGCAAATAAACTACCATGAACTATTTCATGGTAGTTTATTTGCAAATAAACTCTTGATGAGTTTATTTGCCATCTATATATTCTCTTTGGTGACACGTCTGTTCATGTCATTTCCCCACTTTTTAAATTGGATTGTTTTCTTACTGCTGTTTAGAGAGCTCTTTATTAAGGATACAAGTCAATTGTCACGTGGGCAATTTGCAAATATCTTCTCCCAGTCTGTAACATTTTCATTCTCTTAATAGTGACTTTCAAAGAACAAATGTGATTAAATTTAATGATATCCAATTTGTCAACTTTTTCTCTTATGGGTTGTGCTTTTGGGGCATGTCTTAAGAACATTTTGCCTAATCTTGTCACAAACATTTATCCCTGTTTTTTTTCCCGAAAGTTTTATAGTTTTACCTTTTACATTTAGATCTATGATTTATTTGGAGTTAAATTTTGTGTGAGGTGTGAGGTTTAGGACAAGGTTCATTTTTTTTTTTTTTTTGCCTATGAATGTCCAACTATTCCAACACCATTTACTATAAAGATTAACCTTTCCCCATTGAACTGGCTTTGTACCTATATAAAAAATTGTTTGACTCATATTTTTATGAGTCTATTTCTGGACTCTGTTCTGTTCCAAAGACCTATGTGTCTCTCCTTTTGCTAATACCACACAGTCTTCAGATTAGGTAGTGATGTGCCTACAACTTTCTTCTTCAAATTGTTATTTTAGTTTCTTTGCATTTCACATAATTTTTAGGACAGGTTGCCATTATATCCACAAAAATGTCCTGCCAGGATTCAGACTGGTATTATGTTAAATCTGTAGAAGAATTTGAGGACAGCTGACATCTTTACTATTAGTCTAACAGTCCACGAACACAGTATTTCTCTATGTTTATTTAGGTTTCCTTTATCAATTCTATAATTTTTAGCATTTGGATACTACACATTTTGTTAGATTTGTGCTTTTTTAAAAGTGTATTATAAATAGCATTTTTAAATTTCAGTTTCCAATTGTTCACTGCTTGTATATAGACAAAAAATTGATTTTGTGTGTTGATCTTGTATCCCATGACTTTGCTTAAGTTCTATTCTAGGAAGGTTGTTTTGTTTGATAGATTCCTAAGGATTTTCTAACAATCATGTTGTCTGTGAATATGGACAGTTTTACCTATACCGCCCCCCCCAAATATATGTACTTTCTTTTTCTTGACTCACTGCATTGGCTAGGACTTCCCCTCTATGATGATAAATAGGAGTGGTTAGAGTAAACATCCTTGCTTTGTTCCTAATCTTGGGGGAAAAGCATTTAGTCTTGCACCATAAGCATGTTAGCTGTAGAATTTTTTAGATGCTCCGCATTGGGTTGAATAAATTCCTTTCTATTCCTAGTTTGCTGAGAGTTTTCATTATGAATACATACTGAATTTTGTCAAGTGCTTTTCTGGATCAACTGACATGATCATGTACTTTTTCAGGCTAATATGGCAGATTACAATAATTACTTTTCTTAGTAATTGATTTTTGAATATGAATGAGCCTTGCATTCCTGGGATAAATCTTACTTGGTTGTGGTATAATATTCTTTTATATATTGCTGGACTTTATTTCCTAATAGGTTTTTGCATCTATATTGGTCTAGTTTGTTCTTATCTGGTTTTGGATTAGGGCAATTCTAGCCTCATAAAATGAGTTGGCAAGTGTTTCCTCTATTTCTACTTTGTGGAAGAGATGATTACATAGAATTGGTGTTCTTTCTTCTTTAATTATTTAGTAACATTTACCAGTGATACCATCTGGGCCCAGTCATTTCTTATTTCAGGAGCTTTTAAACTATGAATTCAACTTCTTTAATAGTTGTAGAATACTCTATTTCACTTCAGTGAGTTTTGGTAGTTTATGAATCTTGACAAATTGGTCCATTTCATCTAAGTTGTTAAATTTATATGCTCTGCACACATGCCTGAATGTGTGGGTTCCAAGGCCCACATTTGGAGTCGGGGAGCCTCCACTTCAGTTCCAAGCCCCATCCCCCAATCCAGCTTTTCCCAGAGAGTTCTGCAGTGTAGCTTATAGGTATACATAGATTAATAATGTTGTTACTTCCAGTGACTTCTACTTCCAGAAAGATGAAATAGATGCACCTTTCCCTATTCCTTTTGCTGAATACAACTAAAAACCTGGGCATTATTTATAAAGCAAACATTGGAAGACTCTGATAGGTAAAGAGAAGGAAGCAGACTGGCTAAGCTAGAAGAACAACATGGTAGTGAGTTCCCTGGGTTTTCTTTTTCTGTAATACATCCCAGACTTGGAGCTGAAAAAGTTAACAAACTGAAAATGCCTGTGAGCACAGACATAAATTTTTGAAAAATACCCCCAACAAAAGTCTACTCTATTTAGCTGAGGTTAATTTGGTAGGGGCAGCCTAGCAAAATAGAAAACTTTTAAAAGTCACCAATCACAAGGAAAGAGACCAAGAGAGGAAGAAAGGAACAGACAAGAACTACAAAAACAACCAGAAAACAATTAGCAAAACGGCAATAAGAACATATCAGTAAATATTTTAAATGTAAATGATTAAATGCTCTAATCAATCACAGCATAGGGTGATGGAATGGATAAAAAAAACAAAACAACAAAACAAAAAAGAAGACTCATCTATATGCTGCCTACAAGAGACTCACTTCAGACCTAAAGACACATAAAGACTGAAAGTGAAATGATGGAAAAAGATATTCTCTGTGAATGGAAGTGAAAAAAAGCTGTGTAGCAATAATTAGACAAAATAGACTTTAAAGCAAAAACTGGGGGTGCCTGGGTGGCTCAGTTGGTTGGGTTACCTGCCTTCGGCTCAGGTCATGATCTCAGAGTCCTGAGATTGAGCCTGGGTCAGGCTTCCTGCTCAGTGGGGAGTGTGCTTCTCTCTCTCCCTCTGCCCCTCCCCTTTCTCATGCACTCTCTCTCTCTCTCAAATAAATACATAAAATCTTAAAAAAAATGGAAATTAAAAAAAATAAAAACTGTTGGGCCACCTGGCTGGCTCAGTCATTTGAGCATGTGACTCTCAGGGTTTTGAGTTCAAACCCTACACTGACCATGGAGCCTACTTAAAAACAACAAGAAACCATAACAAGATATAATGATATAATGATAAAGGGATCAACTGAACAAGAGGATAGAACAGATGTAAAAATCTATGCACCCAACATTGCAGCACCTAAATACGTAGGGCAAATATTAACAGACATAAAAAGAGAAACTGACAATAATACAATAATAGTAGAAGACTTTAGCACTCCACTTACATCAATGGATAGATCATTGAGGCAGAAAGTCAACAAAAAAACAGTGTCTTTGCATGACACATTAGACTAAATGGACCTAACAATACACAGGGAACATTCCATCCAAAAACTACAGAATATATATTCTTTTCAAGTGCACATGGAACATTCTCCAGGATAGATCACATTAGGCCACAAAATAAGTCCCAACAGATTTAGGAAAATTTAAATCGTATCAAGCATCTCTTCTAAGCACAATGGTATGAAACTAGAAATCAATTACAACAACAACAAAAAAGGAAAAAACACAAACATGTAGAGGCTAAACAACAAGCTACTAAACAACCGATGAATTAATAAAGGTATCAAAGAGGAATTAAAAAATACATGGAGACAAATGAAAATGAAAACACAATGATTCAAAGTGTATGGAGTGCAGTAAAAGCAGTTCTAAGAGGAAAATTTATAGTAATATAGATCTAGAAAGAAGAAAAATCTCAAACAATCTAATCTTACACCTAAAGTAACTAGGAAAAGAAGAAATAAAGCCCTAAGTTAGTGGATAAAATAGGAAATAAAGATCAGAGCAGAAATAAAATTGATAAACCATTGGCCAGACTCATCTGGAGAGTCAAGTCAAGAAAAAAACAGAGAAAACCCAAATAAAATAGGAAATGAAAGAGAAGGAACAGCTGACACCACAGAAATAAAAAGAATTAGAAGAGACTACTATGAACAATTATATGCCAACAAAATGGACATCCTATAAATGGATAAATTCCTAGAAACATAAATCTTCCAAAAATGAATCAGGAAGAATGATTACTGGTAATGAAATGATTCAATAATAAAAAAAATTCTCAGCAAACAAGAGTCCAGGACTAGATGGCTTCACAATTCTACCAAACATTTAAAGAAAAGTTAATACCTATTCTCAAACTATTCCAAAGAATGAAAGAGGAAGGAAAGCTTCCAAATTCTTCCTACAACACCAGCATTATGCTGAAACCAAAACCAGATAGACACTACAAAACAAGAAAACTACAGGCCAATATCCCTGATGAACATAGATGCAAAAATCCTCAACACATTCAACAATACAATAAAGGATCATCAACCACAATCAAGTGGGATTTATTTTGGGGATGCCAGTATGGTTCAATATCTGCAAATCAATCAATGAGTATACCACATTAACAAAATGAAGGATAAAAATCATATGATTATCTCAATAGATGCAGAAATAGCATTTGACACAATTCAACTTCAGTTCATGATAAAAACTCTCAACAATGTGGCTATCGTGGGAACACACCTCAATATAATAAAGGCCATATATGACAACTCCACAGCTATCATACTCAATGGTGAAAAACTGAGAGCTTTTCCCCTAAGATCAAGAATAAGACAAGGATGTTCACTCTCACCCACTTTATTGAATATAGTGAATTAATACCCATCCTTCTCAAACTAGTCCAAAAGATATAAGAGGAAGGAAAACTTACAAATTCATTCTATAGGGCAGTATCATCCTGATACCAAAACCAGATAAAGACACCACAAAAAAAAGAGAACTGCAGGCCAATATTTCCGATGGATATAGATGCAAAAATCCTCAACAAAATAGCAAACAGAGCCCAACAGTACATTTAAAAAATCATTCACCATAATCAAGTGGGATTTATTCCCAGGATGCAAGGGTGATTCAATATTTGCAAAACAATCAATGTGATACATCACATCAATGAGAAAAGATAAAAACCGTCTGATCATTTCCATAGATGCAGAAAAAACATTTGACAAAGCACACATCTGCTCATGATAAAAACCCTCTGCAAGGTAGCCTCATCAAAGAAACTGAAATCTCAGCAAAGAAGTAGAAGATATAAAGAAAAACCAATTAGATATTTTATAGCTGAAAAATGAATTTTTAAAAAATATTTTATTTATTTATTTGACAGAGACAGCGTGAGAGGGAACACAAGCAGGGGGAGTGGGAGAGGGAGAAGCAAGCTTCCCACCGAGCAGGGAGCCCGATGTGGGGCTCGATCCCAGGACCCTGGCATCATGACCTGGGCTGAAGGCAGACACCCAAAAACTGAGCCACCCAGGTACCCTGAAATAATTTTTTAAAAGATTTATTTTAGAGAGAGAGAGTGAGCGGGGGGGGAGGGGTAGAGGGAGAGGCAGACCCCCTACTGAGCAGGGAGCCAGACCTAGGGCTGGATCCCAGGACCCTGGGACCTGAGCTGAAGGCAGATGCTTAACAGACTGAGCCACCCAGGCACCCCTGAAAAATGTAATAATTTAAATAAAAAGCTCAGTGGATGGACTCAACAGCAGAATAGCAGGTACAGAGGAACAAATCAGTGAACTGAAAGGACAAGAGAAATTGTCAAATCTGAACCACAGAGAAAATATACTGAAAAATATTTTTGAAAGAATACCATCTTAGGGACCTGTGAACTAAAACAAAAAATCTAACTTTCATGTCATCAGAGTCCAAGAAGTAGAGAAAGAGGGAAAGACTGAAAAAATACTCAAAGAAATAATGGTGAAAACTTCCCAAATGTGGCAAGAGATAAAACCTACAGATTTAAGAGGCTGAGTGAATGCAGAGCAGGATAAACTGAAGAAATTCATGAAAAGACACATCACAATTAAACTTCAAAAAATGACACAACTGTAAATGCAGCCAGAAGAATGACATCTCACCTAGAGGGGAAATGTGTATATGCCAGAAGAGAGTGGTACGATATTTTTCAAGTACTAAAAGAAATGTCAACACAGAATCCTATACCCAATGAAGATATACATCAGGAATGAAGGAGAAATCAACATGTTCTCAAATAAAGAAAAACAAAAAATTTGTCCCCACTTGATTCTTAAAGAATGGCTAAAGGAATTTCCCTAAACAGAAAAGATAAAAGAGGAACCTTAGGAAATCAGGAAGAAAGAATGAACATAGTAAGAAAATATATAGCTAAATACAATTGGTTTTTCATTGCTTCTTGAAGCAAATTTAACTGTTTAACAGTTAAAGCAAAAATTGTAACACTGTGATGTCATTCTAAATTTATGTAGAAGAAATATTTAAGACAATTATAAATGAAGGAGGTTAAAGGGATTTAAATTAAGGGAGGTAAAGTTTCTATACTTCACTCAAACTGGTAAAATGAGGACACCAGTAGACTGATAAAATATGTGCACTTATACAAATATGTATTTATTTCTATAATGTAATACCTAGACCAACCACTAAAAGAGCTATACAAAAAGGTACACTCAGAAACACTATAGATGAATCAAAATGGAATTCTAATTAAATTAATCTAAAAGAATGCAGGAAAAAGAAAACAAATGAAAAACAGAGAACAAACACAAAACAAAAAATTAAATGCACACTTAAGCCATAACATGAATTATTACAAAGACAAAGACTGACAGAGTGGATTAAAAAACATGACACACCTAGGTGCCAACCAGAAGAAATTCACTTCAAATATAATGATATAAGCAAAATGAAAACAAAACAAAATAAATAAAAACTATGTAATATGCAAACATAATCAAATGAAAGCAGGACTAGCTATATTACTCTCAGATGAAGCAGACATCTGAACAAAGAAAATTACCAAAGACAAGAGGGTCATTATACAATGATAAAAGGGTAAATCCATCAAGAAGTGGCAATCCTAAATGTGTATGTATCAAACAATGGAGCTGCTGAATATGTAAAACAAGAACTGATAGAAATGAAAGGAGCACTAAACAAATTCACAATCCTAGCTGGAGACTTCAATATCCCTCTCCCAACTACTGATAGAACAACTAGACAGAAAATCAGCAAGAATATAGAGGAATTCAACATCATCATCAAGCAACAGGATCTAATAGACATTTATAGAACATTCCACCCAACAGAATGCACATTTTTTTCAAGTGTCCTCAAACATATAGTAGGATAAACCATATCCTGAGCCATAAAACAAATCTCAACAAATTTGTAAGAAATGAAATAATACAGTTTCTTCTGTAACCACAATGGGATCAAACTAAAATTAAGAACAGAGTAACAGGAAAATCTCCAAACACTTGGAAACTAAGTAACACACCTCTTAAATAATTCACGTGTCAAAGAAGAGTCTCAAAGGAAATTGAAAAATACGCTGAGCTGAATTAACATGAAAACACAATATATCACAATTTGTGGGATGCAGGTAAAGCAGTACTGAGAGGGAAATTTATAGCACTAAAAAACACACATTAGAAAAGAGGAAAAGTCTCAAATCAATAATCCACGCTACCATTTTAAGAAACAAAATAAATACAAAGAAAGCAAAAGGAAGTATATAACAAAGAGCAGAAATCAATAAAATCAAAAAAAGAGAAAAATCAATGAAACAAATATCTTGTTAATATTAAGCCCTAATATAACAATTATCATATTTTATAGTTTTGTAAATTAATAGTTAATACATTTTATATTCTTTGAAAAGATCAGTAAAAGCAACAGACCTCTAGCAAGACTAACAAAGGAAAAAGTAGGCACAAATTACTAATGTCAAGAATGAAACGGGATATATCACTAAAGACCCTGCAAACATCAATAGAGTAACAGAAGATTATTGTGAACATCTCTAAACAATAAATGTGACAGCTTAGATAAAATGGACCACTCCCTCAAAAAATACAAACAACCACAACTCATCCAATGTAAAATAGGTAAGTTAAATAGCCCTGTAACTATTAAGGAAATTAATCTTTAAAAAACTACCCCTCCAACCCCAAATCTCCAGGCCTAAATAGTTTCATTAGAGATTCTACCAAATGTTTAAAGAGTAATTAATACCAATCTAAACAATCTCTTTCAAAAAGTAAAAGAGATGGGAACACTTCCCACATCCTTTTGTAAAGACAATACTATCCTAATATCAAAAGCAGATAAAGACAGTACAAAAAACCAAACAAAAAAAAAAAACTACTGACCAACATCCTTCATGAATTCACATGCAAAAATCCTTAACAAAACATTAGCAAGTAGAACTCAGCAAAATATATAAAAGAATTACACACCATGACAAAGTAGGGTTTATTTCAAGGATGCAAAGCTGGTTCAGTACTTGAAAATCAATCAACGTACTCTACCATATTAACAAGGCTAGAGAAGAAAAATCCATGGTTGTATAAACCAATGCAGAAAAGTTATTTGACAAAATTCAATTCATTCACGATAAAAGATAAAAATTCTCAGAAAACTAATTATAGAGGGAAACTCGACAAAGAATATCTAAAAAACCTACAGCTAACATTATATTTAATGTTCCCCTAAGATTGAGAACAAGCAAGGATAATTCACTCTCCCCTTTCTTATTCAATATAGCGCTGGAGGTTCTAGCTAGTGCAATGAGGCAAGACAAGGAAACAAAATATATATGTATCTGAAAGGAAGAAATAAGACTTTCTCTTATTTACAGATAACATCATGGTCTACAAAAAAAACCTGATCTACAAAACTAATAAGTGAGTTCAGCAAGGTCGCTGAATACAAGATAAACATACAAAAATCAATTATATTTACATATAGTTATATATACATATATATATATTTATATATACTAGTAATGAACACCGAAATTAAATGCACAATATCATTTATAATCACAAAAAACTAAAATACTTAGATGTAAATATAACAAAACACACATAGGATTTGTATGCTGAAAGCTGCACAGAGACAATAACAGAAATCAAAGAAAAGCTAAATGAGTGGAGAGACATACTGTGTTCACGGATTAGATGACACAATGTAATAAAGATGTCAGTTCTTCCTAAACTGATATATAGGTTTAACACAATTCCTATCAAAATCCCAAGAGGATTTTTTTTTAAAGATATAGATAAGATTATCCTAAAATTTATATGGAAAGGCAAAGGAACTAGAATAGCTGAAATAATTTTGAAAGAGAATAAAGTGAGATGAATCAGTCATCCTGATTTCAAGACTGATATATAACTATAGTAATCAAGACTGTGTGGTATTGGCAGAGGGGAAGACATAGATAAAAGGACAGATCAGAGAACCTGGAAATAGACCCACACAAATATGCCTGACTGATTTTTGAGAAAGGTGTGAAAACAATTCAGTTAAGGAAGGATAGCCTTTTCAACAAATGGTGCTGGAGCATGTGAACATCCATAGGCAAAGAAATATACTTTGACCTAATTCTCATACCTTATACAAAAATTAACTCAAAATAGATTGCAGATTCAAATGTAAAACTTTTAGAGAAAAATTATAGGAGAAAATCTTCAGGCTCTAGGGCTAGGCAAAGTGTTCCCAGACTTGAGACTAAAAACACAATCCATAAAAGGAAAACTGACAAATTAGAGCTCCTCAGAATGAAACACTTTTGGTCTGTGAAAGACCCTGTTAAGGGGATAAAAAGATAAGCTACAGAGAGGGAGAAAATATTTGCAAGTCAATACTGGCAAAGGACATTATCTAGAATATATGAAGAACTCTCCAAACTCAACAGTTAAAAAATCACACACACACACAAAATTCGGGTAGAACATGGACATAAGATGTGAACCAAAGAGGATATAAGACGGCAAATAAGCACATGAAAAGATGTTCAACATGACTAGCCATTAGGAAAATATAAATTAAAACCACAATGAGATATCACTATAAATCTATCGGATGGCTTAAAAAACAAAAACAAAAACAAAAAAACCAAATAGTGACAACACCATATGCTGGTGGGGATGTGGAGAAAGTGGATCATTCATACACAGCTGGTGAAAATGAAAAACAGTTTAGCTACTCTGGAAAAGAGTTTGGTGATTTCTTTAAAAACTGAACAAGCTACTCCCCATATGACCCAGCATTTTTGGGCATTAATCCCAGAGAAATAAAGACATGTTCACACAAAAACCTGTATGTGAATGTTTATAGGATCTCTATTTGTAACATCCACAGACAGGAAACAACCCAGATATCCCTCATCAGGTAAACAGTTAAACTGTGATAATCCACACCAAGGAATACCACCCAGTAATAAAAAAGGAACCAACTATTGATACACATAACCTGGATGAATCTCCAAAGAATTACGCTGAGTGCAAAACACCAACCCCAAAAGTTTATATACTGTATGATTCCATTCTTGAGATGATAAAATTCAAAAATGAAGAACAGATTAAAGATTACCAGGGGTTAATGAGGAGGTGATGAGAATGAGGAAGTGGGTGTTGCCATTAAAGGACAAGATGAGGGATCCTTGTGGCAATGAAAATGTTCTATATCTTGAATATATCAGTGACAATAACCTGGTTCTGATGTTGTACTGTAGTTTGGCAAGATGTTACCATTGGGAGAAACTTAGGAAAGGGTATAAGGAATCTCTCTGTATTACTTTTTACATCTACATGTGAATCTACAATAATTTCAAAATAAAATTTTTATTTTAAAAAATTGGTACTTGCTTCTTAATTGTCTTAGTGAGTTTTCTCGATTGGTCAAGATTTGGAAGAGAAGTGGGGAGGTAAGTGGAGAATACAGAGACCAAACCTTATCATAAATCCCACAAGCAAGCAAACTTCAGGATTCAGCAGTGAAACTCAGGAGACAATGACAGATGCTTCTGGTTGGCCATAAAGGGTTTGTTGTTGTTGTTCCCATTCCTAGTCACAGAACTGTTGTTTACAGTGGAGAACAGTATCTGTTAAGTCTCACCAGCAGCCAATTACAGTGCTATTATTTGAGCCACATTAACCTTCCACAGTCATTTTTATGCTTGGTTTTATGTTTGCTCTAGTACCTTTCTTAAACAGTGGATATTTGATCAGTTTCCCTATAACAGTAACATTCAACATAATAGCTGCTAATAACCACATGTGGCTACTGAACATTTGAAATATGCCTCGTCTGAATTGAGATGTTTCATAAGTGTGAAATATACACCCAATTTAGAAAAATCAGTAGTTTTTAAAAAAGAATGAAGAATACCTTAATCTTTTTATATTGATTTCATGTTGAAATGATAACATTTTGGA
The DNA here is from genome assembly GCF_037043125.1 of Eumetopias jubatus. Taxonomy (NCBI): domain Eukaryota; kingdom Metazoa; phylum Chordata; class Mammalia; order Carnivora; family Otariidae; genus Eumetopias; species Eumetopias jubatus. The sequence continues at coordinate 127,264,044 of NW_028274807.1, read as the reverse complement.
TATACTGGGTTAAATAAAATAGATTATAAAAATCGATTTCATCATTTCTTTTACTTTTAAAAAATGTAGCTACTAGAAATTTTTTTTTTATTTAAAGCCTTTTTTTTTAACGTTCAGTTACTAGAAAATTTTAAATTACATTTGTGGCTCAAACTACAGTTGAGTCTATTGGATGACTCTGGAGGTTGAAACAAGGTAACAACTCCAGACAAGCCCCGGCAGTAAATATCTTTTTGATGACTGTAAAGCTAGGTGATTATAACTTCATGAACAGATCACAAATACATTTATTTCTTAGCTTTTGAATAAGGGAAAGTGTTCTCCGTTGGGTCTCTACCAACCCTAGATTTGCTGAAAAGCATTCAGTGGGCAGAAAATGAGTGCTCTAAGGAGTTGCCGTATTTATTTACTAAGACATTATTTTGATATAGAACTTTTTGCTTTAGTGCCTGGAATAATTTAGAAGGCAGCTGGAAAGAGTCTCCAAATTCAGGGAAATGGAATGTTACTTACACAAACTGAAAAAAAAAATCTGGCTCAGATTTTTGTTTATGACATGCCTCCACATCTCTTTTGCTTCTGCCAGATCATTTTCTTTGTGCCAAATGCAAGAAGTTTCCAGTGAAGGGAGGCATATTTTTGAAAAGCTCAGGCTTGTTCTGCTTGATACATTAACTTACAAAAAGCAGGTGGGAAATTTCCCTCTAGTACAGTGTTAAAAGTATCTCTCATGAAACTTAAGGAGAGTACTTTTATGTGTTCAAGATGTCTGTGTATCAACCTCTCCGTGTCCTTGCTGCATCCTGCTCCAGGGTTTGGGCGGCAATCTTGAAAAGAGAAAAGTATAGGAAGGGAAACTAATGCCACGAGCAACTCTAGCTCCTACTCAGAGTAGCATGGAGTTGTATCCACGGTCCCAAAAGTTCACACCTTCTTACTTCCTCCCACAGTGTCCATCCACAGCTGAACTCCTTGCCCTCCCATATACCAAAGGGGTTCCCCACAAATTATTCCTAGGTGTGCGCCATAAAACAGGCCGTATTTTTCTGTAAGAACAGTGTTACAACTAAATCACAGATATGCTGAATAATATTTCACAAAAAGCAAACACAGCCTATAGGAATTTAAGGTAAAAAATATACTATGAAATTTTAAAAGATGCTCACAAAGGTACTTTACAAGGGGACCAATGTACTAAAATATCCATGTCCAGCAAACACAAATACAATTTTATCACCCCAAGTATGACCTAACACTAAAATGTTAGCAATCCTAAGTACTGAGTATTTAAAAACAGTTTTTCTTGCCTTCTTAAAAGTTAGAAGGGCTTTTGGGAGATGATTTGAATATCCCACTTATAAAGTTTTCCAAGGAAGTCAGAATTACAACTTCTTTTCCCTCTTGATAAATATTCTCTAATTTTGGTTATATCGCCCACATGTAACTATATTGTTTATTGTGCTTTGTAAACAACAGACTCTGTAGTACTTAATTTATAGATGGGAATTCAAAAAATCATGAACATCCCACCAAATACTGGTCTCATTTCTACTTGCATTTCTCCAGTAACAGGGAACTCACTTCCTACAGAAGCAGTCCATTCCATTTTTAGATCTCTCTCCTTTCACTGAGTTTTAGGTTATTTTCCTATTCCTCATGTATTACTAATTCCCTTCAGAAAACCAAAGAACAAGGCAAATCCCCCTTCCCTATGCCAGCTCTCTCATATCCACAGAGAGTGCTTATGTACTGGGTTCTCTAGAGAACATGAGTCTGAGAAAGTTGAAGGAATTGTCCATACTCTGTGCTGTGTTGAAGCACATGAGGAATTAACCTTACAAAGTTAAAGATCTCTCATCAAACTACATTTAAGTACAGACAAATATACTTTGTGGAAAAAAAGCATCTTATTTATGTAGAGGAGATCTCCCTATGATCAAATAATGCTGTTTTGTTTCAAGGTCAGTGAGTGCATCGGGCTACAATAAATTCAAATAAGTAATCATCCTTACATGTGAAAACAGTTTCTTCTTAAAGGCCACCCTTTGTGTTGCCCGTTCACACATAATCTGCAAAGCGCGTTCTGCCACTCCTACTGTTCTCATACAGTGATGGATTCTGCTGGGTCCAAGGCGGCCTTGGGCAATTTCAAATCCCCTACCTTCACCTGTAAGAAAGAAAGGAAACATGAAAGTGGCCATAGCCCACACTTCGTTATTTACACAAATTTTGAAATATGATGAGCTGCCCCCTCAATGAGAATGGCATTCCGGTAGGGAAAAAGCTCTATAATAACGTTTATTATTTATGGAACTTTGATTTCTATGTTTTTTAAACCACCACTGTTAAACATTTTAATCCAATTTAAGAACTGTCTCTAACTGTGCATGTATTTTATAAGTGCTGCAGTGGTTACAAAGGTAGGTAAGACATAGTCCCTCCACTAGGAATTCAGAATCCAGAAGTGGGGACAAGGATGCTAGGGATAAGGGATCGGAGGAGAACAAAGAAAGGCAAAGGGGAGACAGATTGTATCCTGAGGGCCTGGCAGGCAGCAGGGGCTTGTTGAGTGGATGGGGTGAAGAACACAAAACCTTTCCGAAAGAAGTGCCACCTGAGATGTTCTCTGAAGGTTGGGTAGGATTCCAATAAGCAAGAGGATGAAGTCATTCCAGGCATTCAGTATGCAAAGTTATTTAGGCTTCTAATGTGTTTATATATAAAACTTGAATTCAGAAAGTACACTGAGGCTTTCTTAAAACAAGTAGAGGCCTGAAAGTCACGTTTTAGGAAAAAGTATGTTGCTCTTGTACATTTTTTGTATTTAGCTATGTTTTCAATTGATGTGATATATAAAACCATATCAAACACTTAAATAAAATATTGTTCCATGCAAGAAACCCACCATGAAAAAATGTTCCCTTACAAATGGGGTAAGAGGGAAAAGTATCTAAATCAAGATTCATTTCCTATCTTTTCCAGATTTAGGCCTGAAAATATTTTAGTACACAGTACTGGAGAATCATTTTTCTAACTTATCTCACCTAGTATTAAATTGGTGACAGGAACTCGTACTTGATTAAAATGGATCTCAAAATGTCCTCCATGGAAATTATCTATAAAAAGAGAAAATATAATTTTAAAGATCAAAATGAATTGATCAAAAAATATTCATATATAATTAATAATTACTCAAAGAAATTACTCAGAAGTAGGACTTAAAAGCCTCATATATTCCTAGGCAGACCCTGAGTTCTGAACCCCTAGGATCCCATAGCCCAGAAAACTCTTCAACTGTTCCACTTAGAAGAGATTTTAGAAATCATTTGATCTAGAGTTTCAAATTCATTTTCTGAAGTTGTAGAGTTACTAAAATGGAAGGTGACTTCACAGATCCAATCAGATTATCTTATTATTTTATTATTGATTCTTCTTTGAGATTTTTAATATATGGGCTTCCATAGAAAATTTTGCTTGGGGAAAAAAAAAGCTTCCAACAGTTCAAAAATTGAAAGTGAGTAATGTAATTCAAGTTTCTTATTTTATCTTTGTGTAAATCAAAGCCTGAAGATGCAAAGACCCTCCTGGAAGGGACAGAGCAGGCTGAGCATTCAAGACAAAGCTGAGACTGGACCTTGAGGTATGTTTACTCCCAGTCCAGGCTTGTTCACTACGTGTTTGCCTCTTGGAAATGTTGGCATTTCATGGAGGCTGGGAACACTTTTGTCTTTATATCATACCGCCTACCCCTCCTCCTGCTCCCCACCCACCCACATCAAGTTCTGGAGATAATCTCATGCTAACTCCACACCCTTTTCCTGTCAGAATAGACATTAATAATCAACCTTCTCCCTGTTTCTTTTGGCCTTGGGCATGGGAGTTGGAGAGGGTGCTGGTGAATTTGTCTCACAGAAAATTCAAACACAGGTACTGCAATGGAGGTGATTTCCAGGCAACTTAAATTATAAATCCATTTTGGGGGTTTTCAGGCCATTGCTCTGCAACCTAACAAATCCCACTGCACAATTTGCTCTAGTGAGCTTGTTCCTCACCATCCTGCAAACTACACTTAATTTATGGGTGTATTCTACAGCTGCATCCTATGGAAGGTGATGTCAAATATTCTATAAAAACTCCAAGTCTTACATCTGCTACTTGAACATTTTTATTAGCCATATTCAACAATAAAGAGAAAGCCAGGGTCACCACAGAAGATCACGTGGATCAGGTTCAATAAACTTTTCCATAGCATTTACCTGCTGACTTGCTATAATATACTTATTTACGTGTTTGTAGTTATTGCTACTGTCTCCTTCCCCTAGCATGTAAGCTCGGTGAGGGCAGAGATCCTAGCTTATTGTGTTCACTAATGTATTCTAAGCACCTAGAACAGTGGTCAGCCCTCAATAAATACTGGTTGAGTCAATGACTTGAGCAGCAAGGGAACAATGAACATGAGCCTGAGGTGGGTGGCAGGAAACAAAAGTATTCTTGCTTTTTAGAAATTCCACCCAAAGGACAGAAGGAAGGAAAAGTTTTGCATTCAAATCAGTCAAAACTCATTGCTTAGTAATAGCTTTTGTAGTTTGATTGGTTAAGAAAGCTAAACTTGAAGACAAAAATGAATTTTATTGGGGTGCCTGGGTGGCTCAGTCAGTTAAGCGTCCATCTCTTGATTTTGGCTTGGGTCATGATCTTTGGGTCGTGAGATCAAGCCCCTCATTGGGCTACGCCCTGGGCGTGGAGCCTATTTAAGATTCTCTTTCTCCCCCTCTGTCCCCTACCCCCATTCTCTCTCTCTTACAAAAAAAAAAAAAAAGTGAATTTTATTGTGGATTACTTAGATTTAATTTTTCTAAGTCTATTTCATTAATCCATTCTCCTGGATAACAGACACAGCAGTCTTAGTTGCTGTTCCTTGAATACCATCTACCCTTTCCCAAAAGTAAACAAAATGAGGTCCAGTGCTACATCACTTCTCTTTATTTGCTCTGAGTTCCACTGGCATTTATACTAAGACAGTTGTCAGCACCAAAGGATTTCTAAGAACACATCTCCTACATTATAACGCTATCTGTTCACTTCAGTGTTACTGCATATTCCAGTCATCCTGCTTGCTAATGCACACTCATGTTGGTTGAGTACTTACCCATGTAGCCAAAAACTGACAAAGGTCTTATTATTTCTACTCCAGGTGTGTTGATAGGAACAAGAACCATGCTGTGTTGTTTGTATCTGGTTAAAGAAAAACAGATGTTAGGAAAAGTGTGCTAAGTGGAAAAATAAAACAGATGCTAGGTGGAGTTGCAATTGTCATTTTTTTGTTGTTATGTAATCATGTAAGCAATGATGTCTGGAATGGGAATTGTGTAAAAGATATACATCAAGCAGAGTTGGATGCAGGCTGTGATCTGGAACAGTAACAATGATTTGAAAATAAGTTATTTGAGGCTTCTCATTGCTCAGCAATGGAAACTGGGAACTGATACACAATATCAAATGTTGCAAGACTGTATGGCCTTTGATCTATATATCTAATCACTTAATTACTTATAGACAGTCCTGAAAATTTTTATATGTTTTATAATCTGATCCAAACAGCTTTCAGGATTCAGCAACACTTTTTAATACAGGAAATTCCACAGTGAAGAACATAGAGCAACACTCCCTAAAATGTTTCTTAAATATAATCTTATAGTGAAATCACTGTGAAATACAAATATTTAATCTAATATTTTATATTATTATGACTTGTAAGTCCAAATGGTGCATTAAAAAAAAATCTTTTTAGAGAGGGAAGAAGAGACAGAGGGGTGGGAGAGGCAGAGGGAGAGAGAGAATCTTAAGCAGGCTCCATGCCCAGTGCAGAGCCCTACACAGGACTCAGTCTCACAACCCTGAGGTCATGACCTGAGTGGAAATCAATAGTTGGACACTTAATTGACTGAGCCACCCAGGCACCCCAACCAAATGGTGCATTGTAAGTAAATTACGTGGGTAGAAAGAGCAATTCTTATTCCCAAATAGATTTCTCAATCACAATTATTTTATTACCTGGTTGCAGAGGCATTTTTGGTTCTTCCCAAAACAATTGCAATTGTGCACTTTGGATTTCCAGCTCCTAAAACCAGGGGGAAAATGAGCAGAATACATCATAAAAAGAAATTTTTAGTCTGACATTTCACCCTAAAAGTTATAATCCTTCCAAGTTTATCTGGCAAAAAAATAGGAAGAAAACCCTTGATTCATTAAAAAATGCTTATGTGCAAAACTGTACATCATCGAAGAAAAATGACCAGGCAAAGCCAAGAGTAGACTCCATCAATGAGAGCTGCTGCACAAATATAACCAGAAGTCGAATCTACAAACAGCTGCAACCCTTAGATAAAGTGACGGGTCTCCCATTCATACTCATTTCAGCATGTCAGAAAGGCTGTGAAATTCTTCTAGCATATTTCCTCCTGTTTAGATCTCCTGTTTTCTGACATATGAGCAATAAAGTACTACAACTCATATGGTATTAACTACCCAGCCAGTGGCTGAGAAAGACCTCATTTCCCCCACCATGGAGTTGGGTGAAGGTGAGTTGGTCTGAGGATCTCAGTACATATCCTGACTATACCATTTGGTCAAGACATACTAAGGAGCAGCTGAGGATTATTTGCTTGGAGTTGTCCACATATATAAGGCTCTGATTCCACCGTCAGTAAGCCTAGGTTCTCATTTTTTTATTAAAGGTTGGGAATTTGAAATATAAAGTTCTTTCCATTTTAATGCAAACTTTTATTTTATTACAGTTCAGAGCTCTATGGCAATTCCCCAAAGGGGCCTTCTTACAAAAACTATATTTCTTTTTCACCTGTTAAGCATCTGGTCCCTCAGGGAAACTACCATTTAACTGGCTTTCTAATTACAAGGCCACACACCACAGGGCCAGACTAAGTTAAACACATCCGTACAAAGCCTTTAAACAAATTATCAGCTTCTTTTTTCTAACTTCTTATAAAAAAATGGTTTCAAGGATCTGAAATCATATGAACATTCAATGAGAACTATTGGGAATTATGTCAAATACAGCAGTGCCCCCTTATCCACAAGGGATATGTTCCAAGATCCCCAATAGATGCCTTAGACTGTGACTGGGCCAATCCCTATATATACTGCTTTTACCTATACAAACACAACTATGATAAAGTTTAATTTATAACTTAGACATAGTAAGAATTAACAACCAATAAAATAGAACAATTATAACAATATACTGTAATAAAAGGTTGTAAATGTTGATTAGGCAAGAAATAGAGACCAAGGCAAACAGAGATAAAGAAACACCAATCTAGAATTTGCTAGAGCTCAGAATGGAAACCAAATTGGTAGCTTGCTTATTTATTTAATCAATTTATTTATTTAGAGAGCATGCACATGAGCAGGGGCAGAGGCAGAGGAAGGGGGAGAGAAAAAGTCCTAAGCAGGCATTGCACTGAGCGAGGAGCCCGACTCAGGGCTCAATCCCACGACCCTGAGATCATGATCTGAGCTGAAATCAAGAGTCGGATGCTCAATCGACTGAACAACCCAGGCGCCTCTTGGTAGATATTCTAAAACCAACTTGGAGACATTCAAGAGTGCAGAAATTTGTTTGTCCTCCATTACTCCTGAGATTCCACTGAAATAAATATATAAAAGTATAATGAAGGCTCAGCCATAACAGAAAAGAAAGTAGAGAAGGTGAGGCATAGGATTGGGGATGTTGGTGGTCACCAACAGATGAAAGATTTTAATAAATAGCTAGGAAGCAGATGAGGCAAGCTGATCAGTGAAATGGGCAGAGAAGTCAGAGTCTTGAAAATGATGAAAAAACTGCAAAGGAAGAGGGTTCTGGTCTCAGAGTCAGAAGGTATGACTGAGAAGCAAGGCTACCAAAGGTGAATTAATTCAAGATTTATAGGTGGGCAGATGTACCAGGTGGCCCTCCCATAGGCAGGTATGTGACACATAGCCTGAAAAAGAGAAGTATGTAGCATGTTACAAAAAAACTGAATAAAATTATTCTGAGACTTGGAGCCGGTAGCTTGAAAACTAGCTTCCCATCAGTGACTCTAAACTGAGTCCCAGTCCTCCTCCACCAAAACTTTCTTTATATAATTCCCACCTAGGAGAGAAACATGGCTGGAAAAGAGCTCTGTGAAAAACTGCACCATCTACCCTCGCTTTTCTCTTAAGTATGCCCAGAAAACCACGGATCTGTTGTATGAGAAGAGAGTCTGCAGCATTAAAGAGAATGACTGACCAAAATAAATAAACTGTAAAACTGACCATAAAGGAATAAAATAAAACAAGAAACAGAGAGAACCTAAACAGAACAAAACGAGTTAAACCAAACAACAAAAACTCTAGTTGATGTAATTGGAGAGATTCAAATGTATTGCAGCCATAAAACCAGAAAAGGATGTTATGAAACAGGAACAAACAGAGAACAAGAAAATAAAAACTCTTAGAGATTAACATATGACTGCTAAGCATAAAGTTCAATAGAAGCACTAAAAATCAAATCAAGAAAATTTCCCATGAGCAGAGGAAAAAGTCAGAGGCTGAAAACAAGAGAGCAAAGATAAGAGACACTTAGAGCAAAAATATGAAGCCTAAGATCACAGTAAAAGAGGTCTAATAAAAAGAGAAAACAGTCCAAAAAAGGAGAGAAAAAGGGAAGAATTTATTAAAGAAACTTGAAAGTTCTCTAAAACTGAAAAAAAAAAAAGTCTTTAGATTAAAAGGGCCATTGACTGACAAGAAGAATCTATCTCTAGATACATGCTTGTGACATTTCAAAACTTCAACAATAAAGAGAAAATCTTAAAGGGTTTCAAAAAGAAAAAAAACAAGTCATCTCTAAAGAAACGAGGATTAATTAGACTTGCATCAGATTTCTCATCAGCAACAAGGGATGCTAGATGAAGAGTTCAATCTAGAATTCTATACCCATCCATAGTATCAATCTCTGTGATGGCAAAATAAATACCTACCTATTCAGACACACAAGATCTCAGATAATTTTATCTACTTATGCATTTCTTCTTAAAAAGTTAGGAATGTACTCAAGCAAAATAAGGAAATAAATTAAAAAAAAAAGGCATAGGGTCCAAAAGATGGTCGATCCTAGGAAAGAAAATATATGGAAATCCCAGGATAATTGTACTGAAGTATGCCTAAAAGATAATCAGTTCAGACTGGAATAGGAAGAATAAAGACTCTAAGAGAAAGGTTTCCAGAAAAGGGAAAATTCAGTATGATTACAGGTACAACTTAAAGGCACATGTGTATATATGTAAGGGGGAGCAGATATAATATGATATAAGTAAATCATGCAGTGAAAGAAAAATTGCAATTAGAAACTCCAGGAAACGAATTTTTAAATATACAAGTGAACCATGATTCAAATATAAAACCAACTAAAATATGGCATGAATTTAAGTAATACATACAGCATAAGAAAAGCTATTCTAATTGACTTTGATGCTAGAAACACTCTTCTTGGAATGGCCAAGGTGATATTATACTGCATTTGTTAGAGGACATGAAATCTAACATACTACTTAGACCACCACTGAACAATATTTACACAGTCCTATAAGGCAAGTGCTTTGTGTTGGTTTTCAATGTTTTGAGTCATCCTGTGGTCAATCATGATTTTGCAAAACAGAACATAAATGTTAGTAATCCTGACAATGTAAAAGTAGAAGCTGTTGCTGACATAAGGTATGATATGGAAGGGAGGATAAAAGGTAGAGAAAGGGGTAAGAGTACTCGTATTCTTATGTTATAAAATGGATCTTGAAGAGATCCTGTCAAATGAGGATGTAGAGGACAGATTTAGAGATCATTTCAAAGTCTAAGAAGTCATCAATCAAAAATTTAAAACAATATCTAATTAGGAAAGGGCAGAGAGTTATAGTACAAATGAGTGAAATCATCATTATTCAAATTGGGGGGTCAATGGATGAATAGATGAATAAATTGGGAGAGAGAAAAAAAGCATTTTGTCTAAAATTAGAGGAGAAACCAGAGAACTAAAAATAGAAAATGTTAAATGAGTTTTCTCTAGGGTATGACACTGGGGTGTGGAGGGATGGGAAATAGCATGCTCTTAGATATCCTCTAATTTGTTACCATTTCTAATTGAATAATTACTACTACTTTTTTTTAAAAGATTTTATTTATTTGATAAAGAGAGTGCATGCAAGTCGGGGAGGGGCAGAAGGGAAAGGAGAGGAAGAGAATCTCAAGCAATCTCCACGCTGAGTTTGGAGGCCAAATGTGGGGTTTGATCTCACAACCCCGAGACCATGACCTGAGCTGAAACCAAGAGTCAGACTCTTAACTGACTGAGCCACCATGTGCCCCACTACTGCTACTTTTAAAAACATTTTTAAGAACTACCCTACCATCCTGTAACAAATCTGTAGATCTCAGTTAGAAGGAGACTAAGAGACCTGCTGAGTAAACAACAGAACGTTTTTTTCCCTCTTTCCTTATCTCCTTTTAATCTGAATGTTATTAAATCAGCCAGCTGTGGAAAAGCCATTGCCAAGCATAAGGTGGGGCATTTCCCCACTTCCTCCTATGTGATAATACATAATTCCAGAAATCATATATACATGCTCTGCCTTACAAAGTACTCAAATTGATAAAAACACTAAAAATAGATTTCATCTGGGAAAGGGAGGGTAGGGGATGGAAGGCAGTGTGCCTAAAATGGGTGATTCTGTTCATCTCTAGGCTGGTAGTAGAATAAACATCTTAAACAGATTTAGAGCTTGACTCACAACACTGCTTTCTCCATGCCAAAGACAGATCAGAACATACAATCATACATACATACTCTGGCATTCACCCTTTGCTTCGCTTTATTGCACTTTGCAGATACACAGGGTTTTTTTATTTTGTTTTTTTTACAGATTGGCAACCCTGCATGAAGCAAGTCTATCAGCACCATTTTTTCCAACAGGATATGCTTACCTCATGTCTCTGTGTCACATTTTGGTAATTCTTGCAATATTTCAAACTTGTTCGTTATTATTATATTTGTTATGGTAGTCTGTGATCTTTGATGTTACTGCTGTAATTGTTTTCAGGCACCAAGAACTATGTCCATACCAAACTGCAAACTTAATTGATAAATGCTGTGTACCTTCTGACTGCTCCATCAATCAAATGTTCCCCCATCTCTCTCCCTCTCCCTCTCCTCAAGCCCTTCTATTCCCAGAGACACAACTAGAAATTAGGCCAATTTAATAACCCTACTAAGGCCTCTAAGTGTCCAAGTGAAAGAAGAGTGGCATGTCTATCACCTTATATCAAATGCTTTTAGAAATGATTAAGTTTAGTGAGGAAGGCATGTTGAAAGCTGAGATAGGCCAAATGCTAGGCTTCTTGCATCAGTTAGCCAAACTGTAAATGCAAAGGAGACATTCTTGAAGGAAATTAAAAGTGCTACTACAGTGAACACACAAATGCTAAGGAAGCAAAACAGCCTTATCACTGAAACAGAGAAGGTTTGAGTGGTCTGGATAGAAGATCAAACCAGCCACAACATTCCCTTAAGCCAAAGTAAAATACGGAGCTAAGCCCTAATTTTCTTCAGTTCTATGAAGGCTGAGAGAGATGAGGAAGCTGCAGAAGAAAAGTTTGAAGCCACCAGAGGTGAAAGGGAAGAAGCCATCTCCATAACATCAAAGTGCAAGGTGAAGCAGCAAGTGCTGATGTAGAAGCTGCAGCAAGTGATCCAGAAGATCGAGCTAAGATAACTAATGAAGGTGGCTGCGCTAAGTAAAAGATTTTCAATGCAGACAAAACAGCTTTATGCTAGAAGAAGATGCCATCTAGGACTTTCATAGCTGGAGAGAAATCAATGCTTGGCTTTCAAGCTTCAAGGACAGGGAGACTCTCTTGTTAGGAGCTAATGCAGCTAGTGACTATGAAGCCAATGATCATTTACCATTTGGAAAATCCTAAGGCCCTTAAGAATTATGCTAAAGCTAATGTGCCTGTGCTCTATAAATGGAACAATGATGCCTGGATGACAGCACATCTGTTTGCAACATGGTTTACTGAATATTTTAAGCCCACTGTTGAGACTTCCCGCTCAGAAAAAAGATTTCTTTCAAAATATTATTCCTTATTGACAATGCACCTGGTCATCCAAGAGCTGTGAAAAAGATGTACAATGACATTCAGGTTGTTTTCATGCCTGCTGACACAACGTCCATTCTACAGCCCATGGATCAAGGAATAATTTTAACTTTCCAGTTTTACTATTTAAGAAATACATTTTGTAAGGCTTTAGCTGCCATAGCTAGTGATTTCTCTGATGGATCTGGGCAAAGTAACTAAAAACCTTTAGGAAAGGATTCACCATTCTAGATGCCATTAAGAACATTTGGGATTCATGGGAAGAAGTCAAAATATCACCACTAACAGGAGTTTGGAAGAAGCTGATTCCAGCACTCATGGATGACTTACTCAGTGGGGGAAGTAAGTGCTGATGTGGTGGAAATAGCAGGAGAACTAGAAGTGGAGCCTGAAGATGGGACTGAACTGCTGCGATCTCATGATAAAACTAACGGATGAGGAGTTGCTTCTTATGGATGAGCAAAGAAAGTGGTCTCTTGAGATGGAATCTTCTGGTGCAGATGCTGTGAACATTGTTCAAATGACAATAAAGGATTGAGAGTATTACATAAACTTAGATGATAAAGCAGTGGCAGGTTTGGGAGCACTGACTCCAATTTTGAAAGAAGTTCTACTATCATGCTACAGAGAAATCATTCATGAAAGGATACTGAGACAGCAAACTTCACTGTTGTCTCATTATAAGAAATTGCTCTAGTCACCCCAACCTTGAGCAACCACTACCCTGATCAGTCAGCAGCCATCAACATCGAGGCAAGACCCTCCCAGCAAAAAGACTGCCACTTGCTGAAAGCTCAGATAATGGCTAGCCCTTTTTTTGCAATAAAGTATTTTTTTAAGCATGTACTTTTAAAAATTATTTATTTATTTAAAGATTTTATTTATTTGACAGACAGAGATAGGGAAAGAGGGAACACAAGCAGGGGGAGTGGGAGAGGGAGAAGCAGGCTTCCCGCCGAGCAGGTAGCCCAATGTGGGGCTCGATCCCAGGACCCTGGGATCATGACCTGAGCCGAAGGCAGATGTTTAATGGGAGCATGTACTTTTTTTTTTAAAGATTTTATTTATTTATTTGACAGAGAGACACAGCGAGAGAGGGAACACAAGCAGGGGGAGTGGGAGAGGGAGAAGCAGGCCTTCCACTGACCAGGAAGCCCGATGTGGGGCTTGATCCCAGGACCCTGGGATCAGGACCTGAGCCGAAGGCAGATGCTTAATGACTGAGCCACCCAGGCGCCCCTAAGCAAGTACTTTTTTTTAAAACATAATGCTATTACACACTTAGTAGACTGCTATATAGTGTAAACATATATGAACTGGGAAACCAAAAGATTCATTTGACTTGCATTACTGCAGTATTTGTTTTAATGCAGTAATCTGAACTGAACCCACAACGTTTCCAAAGCTATGTCTGTAGATGATTTCATCTATGGCTAGAAAGGAAGGGAGAAGCCTTTTAACTAACTGGAACAGGTAAAATTTATTTATTTATTTGAGAGAGAGAGAGAGCACGAGCAGAGGGAAGAGGCAGAGGGAGAAGCAGGCTCCCCGCTGAGCTGAGCTGAGCTGAGACCAACTTGGGACTAGATCCCAGGACCCTGGGATCATGACCTGAGCTGAAGGCAGACACTTAACCAACTAAGCCACCCAAGTGCCACTGGAACAGGAAAAATTTTAAAAAACAACCTTAAATTGGCCATTAGATGCCACACTAATCAGATAACAAATATGTTAGGCAAAACTATCTCTTATTTTTTTCCCCAAATATATGATTTATTGTCTGTATTTTGTATGAAATAAAGAGCAAAACTACTTTCTTTACCCACTGGGCTTTTGAAACACAATCATATTACTAAATGCAATTATTTCAAATAAAATATAAAGTTGTGATATTAAAAAGGAATGAATCTGTTTTTAACGAGAGGAAAAATACAAGCATTTTCAGAAATACAAGAGAAATGTAATGTTCAAACAGAACACTTTACAAAACTTTGAAAAGTCTCCAGTGTTGGGGCACCTGGGTGGCTCAGGCATTAAGCGTCTGCCTTCGGCTCAGGTCATGATCCCAGGGTCCTGGGATCGAGCCCTGCATCGGGCTCCCTGCTCTGCAGGAAGCCTGATCCTCCCTCTCCCGCTCCCCCTGCTTGTGTTCCTGTTCTTGCTGTCTCTCTCTCTGTCGAATAAATAAATAAAATCTTAAAAAAAAAAAAAAAGTCTCCGGTGTGCATTGACATTAGACAACAAAGGCTGTGAATTCAGGTTAAACATACTTATTTTATATCAACCAATAATAAATGGCATTTTGGAGTTTCTGGAATTTATACATACACACACACACACAAATGGACACAAAGAGAGAAAAAGAGAGACTTTTAGAACTGCTTTAGGTTCACAGAAAATTGAAGGGAAGGTACAGAGATTTTCCATATATGGCCCCCATGTGCGACCTCTGTACCAACCTCCCCCATGAGGATGCTACATTTATTATAATTGACAAACCTATTTTGACACATCATTATCACACCAAGTTCATGGTGTATATTACAGTTCACTCCTAATGTATATTCTATGGGTTTGGACAAATGTATAATGACATGTAGCCATTGTTATGATATCATAGAGTATTTTCCTTCCACCCAAATCCTCTATGCTCCACCTATTCATCCCTCCTCACTCCTAACCCCTGGCAACCACTGATCTTCTGTCTCCATAGTTTTGCCTTTTCAAGAATGTGATATAATTGAAACCATAGCCTTTTCACTTAATATGCATTTAAGGTTACTCCGTGTCTTTTTATGGCTTGGTAGCTCATTTGTTTTTAGCACTGAATGATATTCTATTATCTGTATGTTCTTCTCTCTCCTTCTCTCTTCTTCTGGAAATCCAACTATACATATTTTATACCTTTTGATATTGTCCCACAGCTTCCTAAGACTCTGTTAATTTTTTTCCATATATTCTTCAAACTGATTAATTTCTACTGGTCTATCTTCAAGTTCATTAAATTTTTCCTCTGTCATCTCCATTATATTATTAACCCCATTCAGTGATTTTTTTTTTTCTAGATATTTTACTTTTCAATTCTGATGTTTCCAATTGGTTCCTCATTATATTTCTCTTCTGGTATTTTCTTTTTATTTTTTCTTAACCTCATTGAGCAAATTTATAATGGCTGCCTTAAGTCTTTGTCTGACAATTTCAACATCTGAATCATTTGGGAGTGGGCTTTCCCCTAGAAATGGGTCATGTTTTCCTGGCTCTTCATTTGGTGAGTAATTTTAAATTGTATTCTGGACACTGTGATTCTTTGTTTTGAAGACTCCGGATTCTGTTACATCCCTTCAAAGCATGTTGATGTTTTTGTCTTATTAGGCTCTTAACTTAGGTAGAGTCAAACTGCAGAGTCTGTCTCAGTTTAGGTGGGGTGAGAGATCAAATTTTAGTTTAGTTCTTTTTATTTAGCTGCAGGTGCTTTCAGTTGACTGCATGATTTTGATTCAGGAGTCAGCAGAGACTTGGGCAAAGTTTACAGGTGAAGCCTGGAGCTCTCCTTTTCTGGCTCTCTGCTTTTCTGGAATACCCACCCTACAACCTCATTTTTCAGCAGTGATGGCTGTTTCAGGCACTGTCTTCTAGTTCCTCAGAACACAAAGACCCGAGTTTTCTAGAGAAACTTCAGCTTTCTCAAACCACACTGTGTCCCCAAGCCAAAGCCTAAAACTGAAAAACTGCCCTTCTGCCTGTCTCATCTTCCAAATTTTGACCCTGCTACAAAATCAACCTGCTTTGGGTCACTCCCCAGCATCTTCAGGTAGTTGTTTTTTTTGTAGCTGTTTAATTGTTATCTATGAGGTCGATCTTAGGTGCTAACTCCACCGCACAAGAAATGGAACTCCCTTAGAGTTCTGGCCTTTAAACTTTGCCAAAACCAGGTTTTTGCACATCCAGTATGACAGTTTCTTATATATTCACATACCTATCATTAGTGTTGGCTAATGTTTTAGAAATGCAATAATCACCTCAAAACATGATCATATAAGAAGCAGAATTAGAAATCTTAGCTCTAAAACTTTAAAACCAATAAAACTAAGAGTTTAAAATTCTAATCCCCTCTATCCTATATTGTGAATTATACATGTAAAGTAAAAATGTATTTAAGATTAAAATATAATTGTTTTAAAACAATTTGGGTTCTTTCAAATTTAATGGAATCTACTTTTCAATCAGTTCTGACAGGACTCTCTAGAAGAAGGATGTTTCAGCTGCCACACTTGCCAAATTTTAATGAGAAAAGATCCCACCATTCACATATTTCAAAATTAAGTTTAAAAAAGTCTCAGATTAGGGACGCCTGGGTGGCTCAGTCACTGAGCGTCTGCCTTCGGCTCAGGTCATGATCCCAGATCCTGGGATTGAGTCCTGCATCGGACTCCCTGCTCCGCGGGAGGCCTGCTTCTCCCTCTCCCACTACCCCCTGCTTGTGTTCCTTCTCTTGCTGTGTCTCTCTCTGTCAATAAAAATCTTTAAAAAAAAAAAAAGTCTCAGATTATATCATCAAGGTGAATTCACTTGACTATCCTTGCTTATTTAATCATATTTGAATTTCCAAATTGCGTATCACTGTCTTGTAAGAGTATGTCCTGACTTTTATAGGTGCTAATAGGTAAAAAAAAATGAATTCCACTAATCTGAGGATCAACCTGAAGAACATTAGGATAATTCAGACAACAGATTATCTACATTGAATTATGGATCTTAACTGAAATTTCTTATCTGGAAAATGCTGGGCTGGGGAATTTTTTTTTTTTTTACCCTTGATTGGTCCTGGCGGTGTAATAATATGCAATTGTGCTTTGATTCTTAGAAATCAGAGAAAAAATTTTTTTCCAGAGAGGCTCCCTTTTAAATTTTCAAGTGAGTATTTTTCTAGTTAGAGTTTTTGAAGTTTTAGTTGTAGGAAACCTTGAGGCCCACAGGGTGAAAGGGTCAGGTCACTTGCTTTACATAATCCACATTGTTTCCATGGTGGGAGTACTTCAGAAATCAGATTAGGACACAATGGCACAATTTGGAGTTCATTTTTGCTAGAGATCTTTTCTTTCTCTATTTTCTATCAGTAATCAAGGACATTTTTGATAAATCTTTTAAGGTTTTGTGGATTTTAAACTTAGATGACCAGAAGCTAAATCCTTCAAAAGCAAAATCTTTTCTAAATAATTTCCTAAACCTAGCTGAAAGCCCTCTTTTTCCAATACCCAGAATATATTTTTCTCTAGTATTTCCCAATAGCATTTCTTGTCTTGCTCTATCATGAAAAATTGTTGCCATGGCTTTAAAGTAAGTGCTTAACAGATTTCAGATATCAGGTAAATTTTGAAGAAACTCAGGAAACAAGGCAAATAATTCTTTGATTCTGCCTCATTCAATCTAATATGGAGAATAATTCAGATTCTAAGAAATAAAACCTCTAAACTGGCTCTCCTTTTGTGGTCATTAAGTAGAGGAAATAAGGGTGAGTGCATAGGTTGTAAATTTTAAGATACTTTGATTTAACCTTGATGTTTCAGAAAATGGGAAAAAACCCTCACAAATATATCATCTCAACTTAGCTACAAGCTGAACTTGGAAGGTGCAGCAGCTGAAACACATCCTTCTTCTAAATAGAGCTTTTGCTCTTTTATATTATTGGGTTTTTTTTTTTTAAGTAGGCTCTATGCCCAGCATGGAGCCCAATGTGGACTTGAACTCAGGACCCTGAGATCAAGACCTGAGCTGAGATCAAGAGTTGGACACTTAACCGACTGAGCCACCCAGGTGACCCTCTTTTTTTTATTATTTTAGTTAATGAACAGGATAACAAATGTTGTAAATGAAATATATTAGAGGAAATCTGAATAGGCCAGGAAACATTTAAATGTATCTGTGGTGTCACAGCCTCCATGAATGAAAACAGATGGCACTATAAAATAATTTTGTTTTTAATTCAGACTCTGGTATTTCAAGGCTGTTCAAGTGACAGGATTAAGTCAGGCTGAAAATATCCTCTGATATTTGCTGGGGAGTTTTAATTTTTTAGGCTCTTACAAATCGTATGGTTATCAAACAAAATCATTCTCTAACACAAGGAAAAACGGCAGGTGGAAAAAAACATGACCATTGGGTATGGATGTGGTAACAGTAAAATGATGTAAACAGCATATAACATGAAGCACAGTTAGCCATCCACAAAGTCTCAAGGCTATTTCTTCTACATTGAATTTGAGGTGAAATACTTAAACTTCACTTGGTCTTAGTTTTAATACTAACACTTAGCTTCAATTCAAATTGGAATAAAAAAACCATTATGAGTTAAGTGCCATTTTACAATGAAATTTCCATCTGTTAAAAAAAATGTATATCAGGGACGCCTGGATGGCTCAGTTAAGTGTCTGCCTTCGGTTCAGGTCATGATCCCAGGGTCCTGGGATCGAGTCCTGCATCGGGCTCCTTGCTCAGAAGGGAGCCTGCTTCTCCCTCTGCCTGTAGTTCTCCCTGCTTGTGCTTTCATTCTCTCTCCCTAATAAATAAATAAATAAAATCTAAATAAATATCTGTTAAAAAAATATTTATCATACAATCCTACACTTAAGAAAAAACCCCAATTGGGGAGCCTGGGTGGTTCAGTTGGTTAAGCATCTGCCTTTGGCTCAGGTCATGGCCCCAGGGTCCTGGGATCGAGCTCCACATCGGGCTCCTGGGAAGCCTGCTTCTCCCTCTCCCTCTGCCTCTTGTTCCCCTTGCTTGTGCTCTCTCTGTCAAAGGAATAAATAAAATCTTTAAAAAAAAAGAAGAAAGAAAGAAAAAGCCACAATCTAATGTTTACTCTTGGAATATGTGTTATTTTTAATGGGGGGAAACACCCTTTGAAATTCACTTGCTCTCCCTCTAGAAAGGCTATACATAGTAATTACACAATAAATGTTAAATGCTGGACTATTGCTGTCATTGTTACAGAATATGGTTGGATCAAAATCAATTCCAAATATCAGAGTTGAAAATTATTAAAAATTTAAACAATCAAGCCATAAAAAAGTAGAAAAAATAATTATGAAATTTGTCTGGATGGGAACAAATTTTTAAACCTTAAAAATGATAAATGAAATCAATAGAACAAGATCAATTGAGTTGTCTATATAAAACTACTGTACATGAAAAACAAAGTTAAAAAGCAAAAAAAAAAAAACCAACTGGGGGAAAGTATTTCATACATGACCAGCAAGAAGATGCAAAGAGTACTGAATCTGTTACAAGTCATTTAGAAAGCAAAGTGGTAGTCAAATAACACATTCTATTGGCAAGGTTCCATGGAAATAGACACTTCTATTATTGATAGACACTACTATTATACAAAGTAATATCCCTAGGTAGTACAACTTGGCCATATCCATCAAAATTACAGATTCAATTACTCTTTGATCCATCAATCTAACTTCTGTGACTTATCCTATAGATATAGCTGTTCCCGAATGAAAAGATAGATGGCATAATATTATCCACTGCAGTAGTATTGTTTGTATTTGCAAAGAAATGGACATAAACCAATATCCATCAATAAGAGACTATTTAAATAGACTGGGCTGTGTCCATACAATGGAATCCTTCCAAAAAGAATAAGGAATCTTTCCATGCACTTTTCTTGAAGAACTCTATAATTAGTCTATACTGTGAATGGTAAGAACGCTATCTTTTGTGTAAGAAAGAGACAATTACACATGATTAATCACATTCTTCAACACTTCTCAAATTAAGTTCAGTTTCCCACATCATCTACAAAGATGCTTTCTATAGCATCACTTGTAATAGCAAAACACTAGAAACACTCTGCAAGTCCTATAACAGCTGAGTGGGAAGGCAAATTATGATCTACACAACAAAATATTATTTAGCTATAAAAATGACATTTATAGGTGGGCCTGGGTGGCTCAGTTCGTTAAGTGGCTGCCTTTGGCTCAGGACGTGATCCCAGGGTCCTGGGATCGAGCCCCACATCAGGCTCCTTGCTCAGCGGATAGTCTGCTTCTCCCTCTCCTTCTGCCCCTCTCCCCGCTCATGCTCTCTCTTGAACAAATAAATAAAATCTTTTAACAAGTTACATTTATAGTGAATTTTGAGTAACAGAAAATGCTAAGTAAAAAACTCACATACAATATGAATATGTAATATGGACACTAATGAGAAATCATGGTATTATCTAAATGTTCAATACATATCTCAATATCAATGATATTTTCAATGATAATACAGTATATAGTTTAGTCAGATTGCTTTCCCAAACATCTATCACTGAGCAAAATGGCACTACAAGAGGAAGGCTGAGAAATGGATGTGGAGAGAGAGATTCTTCAGGAATGAGGGACATTGGTATGTTAAGGCAGGTAAGGGTGAGAGACAATTTATGGTGAGCAGCTAGTTGGAATCATAAAGACTCCATTCTTAGGGATATGAGAAGTAGGAGACAAGTATCAAAAGTGGGGGGGCACTAAAGGAATAAGTTAGCACCTTCTTAAGTTGCTTAAGGTAAATGATGCTTTTCCCTAATCTCCAAGCTATATGATTGCCTTTCATATCTTGTCAAGACTCCCCTGTCAACACCATCTCTTTTAGTTCTTTCTGGGGAGGAGGAAAATACAGGAAAAGGCCAGGCAATATACTAGTTTCACCTTATTTCATATGATATATAACACCAAAAGAGGCTTGATCCTGAGATCCTTTATGCCCCAAGGGCTGGGTATGTGTGTGAATTAGCAAAAAATGTGTGATTTTGAAAGATATAAAGATTATAGCATTATAACTGATTTACAAGAAGGGAATCCTATTTACAAGAAAGCATGTGATTGTTGGGGGGTATAAAACAAAGGAAAAGGATACTTTTAAATACCCTTTAAAATTACCAAGATTCTATAATAGATGATATCATGGAATAACAAAGATATATAAGAGATCGTATGATAAAGTGGAAATAGCCTAGGACTGAAGATCTGGATTTAAAATTCCAGCTCCAGGGGTGCCTGGGTGGCTCAGTTGGTTAAGTGTCTGCCTTTGGCTCAGGTCATGATCCCAGGGTCCTGGGATTGAGCCCTGCATCAGGCTCCTTGCTCAGTGGGGAGCCTGTTTCTCCCTCTCCCTCTGCCTGCTGCTCTGCCTGCTTGTGCCCTCTCTCTGTCAAATAAATAAAATCTTAAAAAAAAAAATTCCAGCTCCATTGCTAAACTTGTCTGTGGAGGATAAGTTAAACTCTGATTGACTTATTGAATCATTCATTCATTCATTCATTCATGTATTGAATTATTATTCAATAAACTGGTACCATAAGTAAGGCATACAGCTAAATGTTGAGGATATAGCAGGATACATGATTGCTATGGAAGACAGAAAATTTTACTGATAGAAAATTTTACTAAGTACTAATAACAGAGTGAGATTGTACTATAGGAGTAAAGAGTACATACATCTGATCTAATCTAAAAGGTTAAAGAAGGCTTCCTGAATTAAGTAATGTTAAGGTCAGATCTGAATCTGAATCCTAAATAGGAGTTAGGGAGCTAAAGTGGAGGGGGAGGAGTATTCTAGATAGGAGTAATAGCACTGAACAAGGGCTCACAAGTCAGTATTGTTTCTACATAGAATATAGATGGATTGAAGAGATTACATAATTGTTAATTATGGAGGCTGCAGTTATAAATGAATCATTAAAGAAGTACAGCATCAAGGGAAAGTGCAATAGATTGATAATCAGAAGGGAAAGTAGGATTATTTGTTAATTCAAAATATTGACTATGTGCCAGGCACTATTCTAGGCACTTGGTATGTATCACTGAAGAAAGCAAATAAAAGTCCCTGCTCTGATGAAACTTATATTCTAATATAGGGCGAGAGATAACAGCAAACATAATACAGATTATATAGTAAATTAACAGAGGATAAGTACTATGGGTAAGCTAGATTGGGATATAGGCAGGTGAGGGGTATTTTAAATAGAGTAATCAGGGATTGCCTCAGTGAGGAGGTGGTGGTGACTGCACAAAGCCTTGAGAGATGAGGGAGTAAGACCTGCAAATATTAAGAGGAAGCACATTCCAGACAGACAGAAGAGCCAGTACAAAAGTCCTAAGAAAGAATGTGACTGGTACATTCCAAAACAGCAAGAAAGTTGGTGTGGCAGACCAAACAAGCAAAGCATAGGAAATAAGCTCAGAGAGGCAATGAGGGATGGAGGCAGACCTTGCAGGATTTTGTAGGCCTGTCTGAGAATTTAGGGGAGGTTTACTTGTTCACTTCACACTGCTCCAGTGTATATAAGATCAAGAACAGGAGGTAAGAGAGGAGGCTTTGCAAAGATGGCCGAGTAGGCGGACCACTGTCCCATGTTTACAACTAGATTTCAATCACCTCTGAGTAAATAAACCAGAAAGCTATCTGAGGATTGGCAAAACAAACTCCACAACTAATGTAGAAAAGAAGCCACACTGAAGAGGTTAGGAAGAATAGAAAAGGTGGTTGGGAGCTGCCTGCAGGAAAGAGGGAACTGTGGGTGCAGAGAGGGGAAAGTAACATGGAACCCACATAGGGAAAACGAATCCCCATAACATCTGGCTTTGAAAACTGGAGGGGCTGAATTCCATGAGTTTGTATAACCAGTAAGACTTGGAGCCTGGAACTTTAAAAGTCGATTGACTCAGCATTGGGCAAATTGGGAGGGGAGTGATAGCTGACAGCCTGCAGAGAGGCAACATAGAAGCAACAGTTTGCACAATGGGAAGGAAATCTGTTTATACTGACTTTGTAGTGTGTTGGGGAACTTCTCTGGGAACAAAGGAGTTGGTGGGCACCAGCTTCCCCCCTCCCCCCCAAAACACAGAGCCACATGTGGGAGATGGTGCTGCGCAGACACTTGCTGCCTAACCTGCTAGCAATGCACCCCACCCATAAGTTCTCCTGGAACACTTGCCCACTCCAAGACTGCTGGCTTCAGCACAAATTTTGTTAATGCCTCCGCACTTCAGGGGATCCAGCCTAGGACTAGAAGCTCAGAATAAATATTGCTAACTCCGCCGTCCTGCCCGCAAGCCCTTCTGCAGTCATGCCCCCTCAGAAACAGCCTTCGTGGGTCTCACTAACATCACAGAGAGCAAGCACAACCCACAACAGGCAGAGATTCAGTGTAGATGTCTGGACTGAAAGGAAAAGCAACTCGGACACAAGAGCAGGATGCAAGCAACACACACAGGTTAAGTGCCAGGTTCTGGTGAACAGCAGACACTGCACTGCAGGGCACTACAGGTCCTCTTCTTCATAAAGCCACTACTTTCAAGAGCGGATGATGTATTTAACTTTCCTAACACCAAAACAGACACAGAGAGGTAGAAGAATGAGGAGACAGAAAAATATGTCCCAAATGTAAGAATAAGAAAAAAATCACAGCAGGAGATCGAAGTGAAACAGAAATAAGTAATGGGCCTGATAGATAATTTAAAGTAATAATCGTAAAGATACTCTGGACTTCAGAAGTAGGTGGAGGACATTAGTGAGACCCTTGACAAAGAGATAAAAACTAACATATCAGAGATGAAAAACTCAATAAATGAAATTAAAAATAAAATAGATGAAATAAATAGTAGGCTATAGGAAGCAGAGGAACAAATCAGTGACCTGGAGGACAGAGTAATGGAAAGCAATCAAGCGGAGATGAGAGACAAATACTGCATAATGAAAATAGACTTAGAGAACTCAGTGACTCCATCAAGCATAATATTCACATTATAGGGATCCCAGAAGAGAGAGAAAGGGAGGCAGAAAATGTATTTGAAGAAATAAGAGCTGAAAACTTCCTGAATCTGGAAAGGGAAACACAGATCCAGATTCAGGAGGCACAGAGATTCCCCCCAACAAATTCAACCCAAGGAGGTCCACACCAAGACACACAGCAATTAAAATGGCAAAACAAAACAAAACAAAACAAAAAACAGTGATAAAGAAAGAATGTTACAGGTTGCAAAAGAAAAGAAGACCATTAAATACAAAGGAAACCCTGTAAGTCTATCAGCTCATTCTTCATCAGAAACTTTCCAGTCCAGAGGAGAGTGGCATGATATATTCAAAGTGCTAAAAGGGAAAAATCTGCAGTCAAGAACACTCTATCCAGCAAGGTTATCATTCAGAATAGAAGGAGAGAGAAAGAATTTCCCAGACAAACAAAAGTTAAAAGAATTCACGACCACTAAACCATGCCTACAAGAAGTGTTAAGGGGGGCTCTGTGAATGGAAAACAAAAACCATAAGTAAGAGTAAAAAAAAAATACAAGCACAAAAGAAAAAAAATTAAGTATATCTGTAAAAATCAGTCAAGAGAAGTACAAAATAAAAGGATGTAAAATATGATACCAAATATCTGAAATGTGGAGGGCAGAGGAGTAAAGAATGAGTTCAAAATTAAGCAACCATCAGCTCAATATAGACTACTATAAGCAAAAGATGTTATATATAAACCTAATGGTAACACAAATCAAAAAACAGTAATAGATATGCAAAAAATGAAGAGTAAGGAATCCAAGTATATCACTAAAGAAAACCAGCAAACCATGAAAGACAGCAAGAAAGGATCAGAGAAAAACTGCAAAAACAACCACAAAACAAGTAACAAAATAGCAATAAATACATATATATCAATAATTACTTTGAACATCAATGGACTAAATGTTCCAATCAAAAGACATGGCGTCAGAAAGGATAAAAAAACAAGACCCATCTATATGCTGCCTATAATTTCTGCAACTGGAGACTGAGCCTAGCTTTGCATGAGAAAAGAAATAAAGGGTATTGTTATACAAATGTATGGAGAGTCCAGTTCAAATAGAAGGGCTGAATCTGCCCGCACTTCTTCTCTAATTTTCATTTGTTTGGAAGTGTGGGAAGAACAACGTCCCCAGACAGAAGGATTTTGAAGGTTTGTATGCTGGTCTTTGAAAAAAAAAGTTTAAAGAGGGCAAGAGTGTTTAAAGTCATGGGGAAAGGCATACTCTGGGGTCAAGGATAGGGAAGAAATATAGCAAAGTCAAGAGTACTTTAATAGTTTAAGTAAAATATTAAATGATGTGACACAAAAAATATTAAGTTCTATAAATGCCTAATTATTACTCAGAATTTAGTCTGTGATAATTTGGTCTTTAAAAAGAACCTTCTGAGTTAAAGTCATTTTTCTTTTCTTTCCTAAACAAAATAACTTTTGAGACTATTTCTCTAGATCCTATCTACAAAGTGCTCATTAGCTGCCTTGATGCTCTCTGGGGTGAATTTTTTTGGTTTGGTCATTGGTTCCTCAGCAGCAGGCACTTTCTTGTTCCTTTCATCTAAGTGGAAACTTTGAAAGGTATGTAGCTTTTGAAACAAGATGGAATTCTTTCCCAAATTTGTACCCTAAGACACTTTAGAACTTGGATTTGACTTCACAGCATGGTTATACAAAAAATAAAAGATCAAGTGCTCACAAGGTTAAATTTCAGGAAAGCCCTCTTGCATGCAAGACAAAGGCGGGGTGTAAAACGAAAACAAAAGTAGCCTGAGTTAAAGAGGTCATTTGATTTTACTCTACACTCAAGACTGCTCCTCTCTGCATGCTGAAACAGGTTGGTTTTTTTCATTTTCTCATTCTAACTTGGATAAGATTGTTTTTTAAAGCCCAAAGACTGTATATTTACCTATGTAAAGGGAGTCTTGATGCACAAAAATCTAAATGTTAACATGTGCAAAAAAGAGCTATTTGAAAACAGCTATACACTTTAATCTTAAAACAAAAATCTGAATATAGCAAGAAGAAAATATTTTATTATTTCTGGTATTATGTTAATATCATTACTTGCCTACAAAACTTTGTTAATGAGAAAATAGGTTTTGCTATGACATTTTTTTCTGCTTTATTTTACAAATGCTATTTTTTTGTTCTTGTAATAAAGACATCTAAAATGTGTTCCTTATATATCTGCCAGAAGGATCAATTCCTGCAAATAATTTCCATTCCTGTCCTATTTACTCACATTTTTTAGTAAGATTCTTATTTAAAAATATACTTCCTTAGTGTCTTATATTATTTGGGCTTTTTATTCCTTATCATCAGGTTCAAGATTTGTGATGAATGAGGAAGAAAGAACAAAGTTCATACTGTGTTAATAATTAACACATAAGAAAATGATGATCAGAATAGAATGGTCTTCTAGATTGGAACTTTTCAAATAAACTTACGGGTAAAAATAGTCATTTTAAATTGTTGGCACCTGGTTTGTACATAATGAAAGCAGTTCTTCTACGTGGTATATTTCCTTGAGGAGCCTTCTCTGCTTTACTCATCCAAAAAGAGTTAGTAAGAATAAGAATATTCTTTTGGAAATGTACCATAAATTGGCACACTGTTTTGAATGATTCTATAAGAATGTTAGAGCTTCTTCCAAGGACAAAAATAACCAAAGGGAGACAGAAAGGCTAAGGAAAAAGCAAAATAAAACTCAGCAGTAAAATAAAAACACTAAAAGTCAATTTTTTTAATTTTTTAATTTTTTTTAAGATTTTTAAAATTTTATTATTTGACAGAGAGAGAGACAGTGAGAGAGGGAACACAAGCCGGGGGAGTGGGAGAGGGAGAAGCAGGCTTCCCGAGGAGCAGGGAGCCCAATGTGGGGCTCGATCCCAGGACCTTGGGACCATGGCTTGAGCCGAAGGCAGAAGCTTAACGACTGAGCCACCCAGGCGCCCCTGAAAGTCAATTTTATATACATTTTAAAACTTGTGAATTCTGGGGCCGCCTGGGTGGCTTGGTTAAGCATCTGCCTTTGGCTCAGGTCCTGAGATCCAGTGCCACATCAGACTTCCTACTCAGCCAGGAGCCTGCTTCTTCCTCTTCCTCTGCCTGCTGCTCCCCCTGCCTGTGCTCTCTCTCTCTCTCTGGCAAATAAATAAAATCTTAAAAAAAAAAACAAAAAACCCCTAAACTTGTGAATTCTGTGCAAGCTTATCTTACTTCTATAAGGTGTTAATAACCAATACAGTAAAATAACTAATGATGAGACAAGAAGATTCCTGCCATATCATCTATCTATTCTAGACTAATAGCTTTATATCTGCTTGTAAAACCTTTAGTTTGACAAATATTTACTAAGCACCTAGTGTATAGCAGCCACTCCATAAGGTATTCATTACAAACATAAATCCAACAGGTCATACTCTTAGGGAACTAAGAAACCCATCTTTTCCACAGGATGGGGTCAGTTCTCTGAGAATGAATGTAGGTATGTACGTAGATATAGCTATTGGATCACGAAAGTCTTCTGGGGAGGTGATGTCCAAGTTAACTGAGGAGGAATTGGCCCTTTAAGAGAAGGGCAGGAAACAGTCTATCAGATGAAGGAACAGAATGAGTTATGATGTAGACATGTGCTACAGCATGGTGTGTGCCAGCAAACTGCTTGCAGATGAGTACTATAACTGGGGCGTAGACATGTGCTACAGCATGGTGTGTGCCAGCAAACTGCTTGCAGATGAGTACTATAACTGGGGCGTATAGTAGAGAGATGTAGCACAGCATGGGGTGCATAGTAGAGAGATGTAGCAGGAACCATGGGTAGGACCACATTATGGAGGGAGCCTTGGGCATCACGCTAAGGAGCTTGGATTATATCTTTCAGGTGGAGTAATGTGTCTTTCAGGTGAGGAGCTAAGCAGAAGAGTGACAGATTTACATTTCAGAGATATAGAACTCTGGTGGCAGTAAGAAAAATGATTTTGACAAAGAAGTGGTAAGGAGGATTAAGAATAGCAGATACCAGTTGGGAAGATATTGTAATAGGCCAGGTAAGAAACAATGGTGGTCGAATGGTGCAGATGTGTCAAAGAGGGCAAATTAAAAAAAAGAGACAGATTCACAATCTATTGGGAAGGTAAAATCAGAATTTAGGGTCTGACTGGAAATTAGGGATGAAGGTGAGAGAGGTCAAGGACAGTGTAGGCTTATAACTTCGGTAACTGGTGGAATGATGCTACTGAATGGTAACATTCAGCATGTGTGACAGGTTTTGAAGGGAAGCTAAGTAGAGGAAACTTTGTTTTATAAAGGCCAACTAGTGAAATTAAGTATAAACACTGAGGTAATTTATTTAACTTATTTTAAAATAAATTTATTTTTAAAAATAAGTTTATAAATAAGAAAAATAAATTTATTTTAGATGAATAAAATAATTTATTTAATTTACTGTCAATATCCTGCATAAGAATCACAAAGTTGTATATGTAAAAAATATAAGACTTTTTATTCCTTTTGTTGAAATGACTAAATTTTCATATTTTAAAAACTATTTTTACATAAAAGTCATTACTTTGATTTAGGGTTTAATGATTAAGAAAGCTCCTCAGGGTATTATTTTTATTGTTCTTGTGTAAATTCCAGCTCCTGCACAGAGACTTGTAAAAACAGGTGATGAAGAACTAATCTTGGGCATATACTCCAGTGTGGCTTCCATTGAAGAGTTTCAAATTTCAAAGAGCAGCAGATTCAGCCTCACCTATGTTATAGCAACAATCTACTCTCTAGTAAAAGAACAAAACATATGCTAGATTAAAAAGTGTTTCCTTTTAAACAATATTAAAATTAATATTCTATGTTCTTTTTGACATTTAGATTGGAGCCATGGCTTTGGAACACAACCAGTCAACAGATTACTATTATGAGGAAAATGAAGTGAATGGCACTCATGACTATAGTCAGTATGAAGTGATCTGTATAAAAGAGGAAGTCAGAAAATTTGCAAAAGTTTTCTTGCCTGCCTTCTTCACAATAGCTTTCGTCATTGGAATTGCAGGCAATTCCATAGTAGTGGCAATTTATGCCTATTACAAGAAGCAGAGAACCAAAACGGATGTGTACATCCTGAACTTGGCAGTGGCAGATTTACTCCTTCTATTCACTCTGCCTTTTTGGGCAGTTAATGCAGTTCATGGATGGGTTTTAGGGAGAATCATGTGCAAAGTCACTTCAGCCTTGTACACAGTCAACTTTGTCTCTGGAATGCAGTTTCTGGCTTGTATCAGCATAGACAGATACTGGGCAGTAACTAAAGCCCCAGGTCAAACAGGAGTGGGGAAACCATGCTGGCTTATGTGTTTCTGTGTCTGGACGGCTGCCATCTTGCTGAGTATACCTCAGCTGGTTTTTTATACAGTAAATCACAAGGCTAGGTGCATTCCCATCTTTCCATATCACCTAGGAACCTCAGTGAAAGCATCAATTCAAATGCTGGAAATCTGCATCGGATTTGTAATACCCTTTCTTATTATGGGAGTGTGCTACTTTGTCACAGCAAGGACACTCATCAGGATGCCCAACATTAAAAAATCTCGACCCCTCAAAGTTCTGCTCACAGTGGTTATAGTTTTCATTGTCACTCAGCTGCCTTATAACATTGTCAGGTTCTGCCAAGTCATAGACATCATCTACTCCCTGATCACCGACTGTGACATGAGCAAACGCATGGATGTTGCCGTCCAAATCACGGAGAGCATTGCACTCTTTCACAGCTGCCTCAACCCAATCCTGTATGTTTTCATGGGAGCCTCTTTTAAAAACTACATTATGAAAGTTGCTAAGAAATACGGGTCCTGGAGAAGACAAAGACAAAACGTGGAGGAGATTCCTTTTGATTCAGAAGATCCTACAGAGCCAACCAGTACTTTTAGCATTTAAATGCAACACTGCTGTCTCTTGCTTCGATACACATGAATGCTGCTTCTTCCTCAGATAAAACATCTGCTTTATTCTGAAACTTAAATCTCAAACACCGTGGTGCCAACTTACAGCAATCAAGAGGTGGGGGGAGGATGGGAAGAATATAGCAACGGAGGAGGAAACGAAATAATAAATGCACAAAACATGAACTTAAAATTAACAATATTGGAAAATAGTATTAACAGACATAAATAATAAAAACAGTATGCTATGAATTAGGCCATCTGAAACAGATTAATAAAAAGGCTTATATTAAGGGGCATTTTTAATTATTTTAAATGATCTAAAGTCTAATGTAAGAATGATTTCACTGCATAATTTCAGTACTTGAATAACTATACAGCAAAATTTAATCCTTTTTTCCTATTTCTTAGTTTGTGATTTCCTAAGACCCCAAAGAATAACAATTTAACAATTAAAAAATTACATAAAAAGCTTTACTGGCCCTTTTAATACATCCCTGGTAAATTTTTTTTTTTCTTTTTATCCCTGGTAAATTTCTGAACATGTAATTTGCTTCCATGATGTCAATTTTCTTTAGTAATAAGCTGGTTATCCTGTTAGATTTACACGTATACTCTAGAAGCAATCTTTAGATAATCATATTTACCTAGATGCCAATTCTGTGACTTCCTAAAGGGCTCATCCATTTATGTGAATCTATTACCGAGGGCTGACTAACCAATACATTTTCTTATATATAGATTCTTATTATTTTGCTTAAGCCCTTGCATTTTTAAGCAATAAAAGTATGTGACACAATTTTTAATAACATGTATATCTTATCTCTTTAACTACATTTATAAATTATTACAGTTCATTTAATATGTCCCTACTGAAATTTAATTTTGATAGAAATTACATTGATCAATAGTGTGCACTAATATGAATTTTCTCTCTCGCAAACTATAAAAAACTGTGAACTGTAAAATTGTAGGAAAAAAAAGACATGTTTTCTGCTCTTAAAAATAAGTATCACCTAACCAAGATATGTTATTTTAAAATTACTTTTCTTTGGGGAGGCTTTGTGGCACTGTCGGTTGAGCCTCTGGCTCTTGATTTTGGCTCAGGTGGTGAGATCAATTCCCAGGTCGGGCTCCGCACTCAGCATGGGGTCTGCTTGGAGTTTCTCTCTCCCTCTCCCTCTGCCTCTGCCCTAACCCCCACCCCTGCACTCTCTCCCTCTCTCCAAAATAAATAAATATATATATATTTAAGATTTTACTTATTTATTTGACAGAGAGAGACACAGCGAGAGATGGAACACAAGCAGGGGGAGTGGGAGAGGGAGAAGCAGGCTTCCCGCCAAGCAGGGAGCCCGATGCAGGGCTTGATCCCAGGCCCCTGGGATCATGACCTGAGCCAAAGGCAGATGCCCAACGACTGAGCCACCCAGGTGCCCCCAAAACAAATAAATATTTTTAAAAAATTACTTTTGTTTAATCAAATATTTCTAAATTTGAATATGCTTTCAAAGGCAGAATTTAAAGAATGGTGATCATGAAACTAATAATTATGTATCATATTATTCTAGCACAGCACCTGGGACAAAGGATGGATTTGAATACTCACCACTGCTCCACCATTTCTTGCCATTAATTACATAGCTATCTCCATCTCATTGGATGCTACATTCAATATTTGTGGCATCACTCGACGCTACATTGGGCTCTATAAATAAGCAAAGGTTGAATTTACAGGCAGGCAGACATCATCAGTTTACAAAGAGACTTTAGATAAGGAAATGTGAACTCTTTGAGGATAGAGGCATGTTCCTATCCTTCCCCCACTTCCACCCTGGTTCTCCTATAACCTACACATAGTAGGTATTCAGTAAATGTGCACTGGAAGAATGAATGAATGAATTTCAAACACTGGGATCAGCAATCTGAATTGTGTTCTTGGCTTCCTCACTGATACATGATTTGAGATAACGCACTCAATCCTTTCTCTAATCATCAAAAGTAGACTAGGAATATTGTTGTTTATTGTCCACAATGGAAATCTACTAAATACTAAATATTGCAAGCCAGATTTCCCTACCATCTAGTTTACTATCTTAGACAATTTCCAACTGTACCTTGCAAATTCCATCAGGAATGTGGTCCCTGACTTATTTTGCATTCTGTAAAGCCTGCTCAGCACAATGTCTTCAGAAAGTTTTCCATGGGACACCCTCACACAACTGCTTTACTATATGGCATATCAAAATGTACACGCTAGCCCTCAATCACAGTAATCTGCACTTGTTAATATGCTGCTCTTTTAAATGGGTCCTTCAGATATTTTGTGTGTTCTATTTCTAAAACTAGAGACCCATGGGGTTCCTTTAGAAAGGGATCTGTGTACTTATTTTGTAACCTCCAATTAGTGCTTTGTGGACAACATGTCACTGCAGATGTTCAATAAATGCCTCTCACTGATTTTAAATGGAGATCAGTTTTGCTATTATAAATACATACAGTGTTATAGAAGACTTTTAAATCTGGCTAAAATTATGGCCAGATGACATTTAGTTTAATTCTAAACTCAACTATAAAATGATGACTTTTTCCTTTGAAGAATTCTCAATTGCTGTTTCCTATTTACAAATGGTACCAAACCCATTTTTAACAGGCTCCGAATTTTACTTTCCCATATGATCATAATTTGAACTATGTGACCAGCATTGCTGAATGATCTATTTTTCTAGGTTTATGGCAGAGTTAAGTATTTTGTAACTATCAATAAAAATTATTACAAAGATGACTATTTCACACACAAGGGCAAAAAAGATATTAAATATACATACATGGCAATTTTAGAAATGCAAGTCAAAAGATTCTGAGGTTAGGTTTACTCTGCTGCTAAATGCCTAAAGTAGACTGCCAGAAAACATCACCTGGTATCCTCCCAAAGGGGAGGACAATTTTATTCTGCACAGTTAAAAATGCCAAAATTTGAAATTGGGCTCAAAATAAACATATGCCCATCTCTGTCCATGGGCAAATTTGCCTGAAATACAAAGCCATTCTTTCATTTTAGCTCATCTATAATAACTCCAGGATGACTGACTGCACAAGGGGAGAACCATGATTTGCTTTTACCTGTCATACAGAAACAGGAGGCAATGTTCCCTTGAAGAAGAGGCTCAAGCCACTGCTGCTTCTGCTTTTCACTTCCATATAGGTAGAGCAACTCCATGTTCCCTGTATCTGTACGTAATAAGAAAAAACATTTCTTTTGCATTTTAAAAATTTACCAATATGAAATCCAAATTTTATGTTGATAATATACACATGTATCTTTTTAAGGCAAACATCTGTTTACAAAAATATTTTGAAACATAATAGTAAATATAATTTATAATGAAGGTATGCCATAAATAGTTATTATAAGTATATGGCATTTGGTGCATATTTATTCAATTGTGTTGAATTACACACTTGTCTGCTTCGTCCCTAATTCACTCCTAATTAAGGTCTGAGGAAAACAATTTACTGCCTTAATCCTTCCCTGCTTTCTTGCAAATATGCTTTGCTAGGAGTGACTGCAATGCTCCTGGAGAACAATTATCATTACATGCTCTACTAAGACTCCATCGCTGAGACTCCTGTTCCTCAAACATACACTGTGCTAACTTTCACATATTGGCCTGTGCCAAGCCTTCTCTCAAGTCCAATTCTACCCATCATTCCTAAGTAAATTCCTGCTTCTGAGCCACTTCCATTGTGAAGAATCTCTGATTACCCAGTCAGAAATATCTCCTTCTTCTGAACTCAGAGTAATATTGTCTCTTTAACTCTACCATTGCTCTTACTTTTGTGCACCCCCACCATCTAGAAAAGTACTAGGTAGTATCTCAAGAATGCTAAACACAGAATCCCTGATAGAAAATGACAGCAGATAACTTAAGACCCTTTCCAAACCTCAGAGGGCATTGTTCAGTAACTGATATACTACTATCACTCTCATATAAGAAAGAATGCTTCATATCTGCCATGGAGCAAAACCCCCTACGGGCTTTTCTCTGATATTTGTTCCTATAAAACTTCTAAAAAAAACAAAAACAAAAACAAAAACAAAACCTTTCCTTGGGATGCCTGGGTGGCTCAGTAGGTTAAGCATCTACCTTTGGCTCAGGTTATGATCCCAGAGTCCTGGGATTGAGTCCCGCATCAGGCTCCTTGCTCAGTGGGGAGCCTGCTTCTTCCTCTGCCTGCCACTCCCCCTGCTTGTATGCTCTCTCTCTCTCTCTCTCTGACAAATGTGTAAATAAAAATCTTAAAAAAAAAAACCCTTTCCCTTGAAAACTGATTACTCATAAGATTTTTTAAAAAAGATTATTTTATTTTAGAGAGAAAGAGAATGAGAGATCGTGCGGTGGGGGTGGGTGGGAAGAGGGAGAGGGAGAGAGAGAATCTCAAGCAGACTCCTCGCTGAGTGGGGAGCCCGACACAGGGCTCAATCCCACAACCCTGAGATCGTGACCTGAGCTGAAATCAAGAGTTGGACGCTTAACCGACTGAGCCACCTAGGTGCCCTGATTATTCATAAGATTTTCAGGAAGAATTTTTCAGTATCACCTCTAAACATGACTTGAAGGACAGTCACTGAAATGCCTATGAAAATGGAGTTAAATCCAAGTTAAGTCTCTCAAAATGTGGTTGCACTCTGTTCAGACACTATTAACAGAGCCAAAGTTATATTAAAATGCACAAAATTCCTAGTAGATTAACATTAGCTTAAAATTCTTTTTGACTGAGGGAGAAAATGAATCTTGAGTTATAATTAATGAAGCTGTTTTCTTTGCTTAATTTTTTTTTTAAGATTTTATTTATTTGACAGAGAGAGAGAGACAGCAAGAGAGGGAACACAAGCAGGGGGAGTGGGAGAGGGAGATGCAAGCTTCCCGCTGAGCAGGGAGCCCGATGTGGGACTCGATCCCAGGACCCTGGGATCATGACCTGAGCTGAAGGCAGACGCTTAACGGCTGAGCCACCCAGGCGCCCCTTCTTTGCTTATTTTAAATTCACAGTTTCTCGTTATAGTTCAAATGAGGTAAATATTGACTAAGATCTTCCCCAAAATTGTCAGTTTATTCTGAGAAGCTGGCAAAACAAAGCTATCATTTATGGGTTGGGAAAACGCCTAGATAAGTCACTTCTACAAAAAAATTACTCTAGCCCAAATCAGCCCATAGGCCCCCCAAATTTTCTAGTAATAGCTATAGAATTAAAATTGCTATATTCAACATTCTAATATACAATATTGTATGATTTCATGAAGGGCAAAAAAACAAAACAAAAGACAAATTGGAAGACTACATATGTTTCCCATAAGCTTTTCAACTATTTGGAAAGCTTGAGTAGAAATTCATCTTTTATACTTAAGAAACCTCCCAAAGTATTTAATTGGCATCAATCACATTCCCTTCTTTATCTGCTTTGGAAATGCTCCGAAACACAATGCCCCAAGGCCTTCATGAAGATATCTCTACTACAAAGAGAAAACGCCTAGTTTTCTACTTACGGTTTTATACATCCTTGTTTGCTAAGGAGAGTTGCTAATCATACTTTAGCCAAAGAAAATGTATTTTCCTGGCCAATTTTAAAATTTCAGCAGTTTGGTGATATCATTTAGACAGTACAATTGATAGACTCATGAAATTTTAATACTAGAAGATCTTCTAGTGAAAAGTGAGTTCACGGGTCAAATGGAGAAATAGTGGCAGGGCTGCGTCTGCAAAGGAAGTCTTCTATAGCATTATTTTTTCATATTATGACCCATAAGTATGTCACGAAATCAATTTAATAGACTATGGCTAGCATTAGCTAAAAAAATAAAATAGATCAAAATAGAACACATTAGATTAGACTCACTGGAAAATATCTGAATATATTATATGTAATAAAGGAAACTATTATTTCATGAAACCCTTTTTCAGTAATATATATGCCTTTCATTTCTTGTTCCCCAATCCATCCGTCCATCCATGAACATACACATACAACTACATATGCTACATATTGGGTCACAATATAAATTATATTTCTCACTATGAGTAGCAATAAAAATTTTTTTAAAAGACTACCAGTTCTCCTTCCACTAAATTATGCCATCTATACAGTATAATGTAATAGCTTCACATAAATGAGATGAAGTCTTTAGAAATTCTGTGATAGATTTGACTTTTACAATAGCCTCATTATTGGATTAAAATGTAGTACAGCAGTAATTTGATAAATTGGTAATTTGAGGAGGGAAAACCACCAAGGATAAGTTCCACCATGCATCAGAAGTCTATAACTTCATTCATAGTTCCAAATGAGAGTCAAAGTCCACTGTGCAAACACTTTGCTATGCAACCAGATGGTGTTTTCTCTTACATATCCAATATACTTCTTTTTGGTAGTTCCATCCTTGATTAACTCTTTTTGGGAAAGCTTTAGCAGCAGGGCCATACAATAAGCACAAAAGGCAATACTGAGGTCTAACTTATTCAGTGACAATATAGGAATATCATACCATCATCCTTCTACAACAAATCAAATGTTGGTCCTTTACTGGGAACAACAGAATAACTAGAGTAACCTGGGGGAAAAAAGACAAAAGACATTCCCAGGGTCTACCCTAGACCTACGGAATCAAAACTATAGGGATGGAGCCTGTGAATCTGTTTGTTTTGGTTTTAAGTTCCTTAGCCAGTTCTTTGACAAATCCAGGTTTGAAAACACCTTCTACAGACTACATTCCAGGTTTATCTCTTCCATATTACCTTTTTTTTTAAAAAGATTTTATTTATTTATTTGAGAGAGAGAGAATGAGAGCTAGAGAGCATGAGAGGGAAGAGGGTCAGAGGGAGAAGCGGACTCCCTGCTGAGCAGGGAGCCCGATGCGGGACTCGATCCCAGGACTCCAGGATCATGACCTGAGCTGAAGGCAGTCGCTTAACCAACTGAGCCACCCAGGAGCCCCCATATTACCTTTTTAAGAAAGATTTTTATTTATGTATTGAGAGAGAGGGAGAGCACAGGGGGAGAGTGAGAGGGAGAAGCAGACTCCCTGCTGAGCAGAGAGCCCAACATGGGACTCGATCCCAGGACACTGAGATCATGACCTGAGCCGAAAGCAGACACTTAAATGACTGAGCCATCCACGCATCCCTCTTCCATATTACCTTTTTAAAGAAAAGTTGGCCTCCTTCCCTTATCCTTCCAATTTTTCATGCCAAAATCTTTGGAGGCATCTTTGACTTCCCCATATCCAATCAGGAAATCCTCTTTGCTCTTCCTTCAAAATATATTTAGAATCTTTCTACTTCTCACCTTTTCCGCTGCTACCACCCTAGAACAAATCCCCATCATCTCTAACTGTGATTATTACAAAAGACTCCCTGCTTCCTTCCTTCCCTCCCTTTGTTAATTCCCAACATAGTAGTCAAAGTGATTCTTTTAAAACTGACATAACATCTTGTCACTCCTCTGGTCAAATCTCCCGTGGCTTCCCATTTCAAAGGAGGTATAAGCCCTTACCTGCCCTATAAGTCCCTTTCCTCCCTGATTATCTTCTCTTACTATTCTACCAACTATGCCAGCCTCCTTGACTCTTCTTGGAATACACCCATCATACTCTTGCCTTAGGGTCTATGCATTTTTTGTGCTATGGAAATTCCTTCCCCAGATATCAGCATAGCTAACTCTCTTACCTTTTTTAAGTCTGTATCCAATGTCATTTTCTCAGTAAGGGTTTTTAAATCACTAAAGGTTTTTTCCTGGCCATTCCGTGTTAAACTGTAATTTGCATTTCTTGTTCCCCAGCATTCCAGTGTGGCCCTACCCTGCTGGGTTTTTTAAATTTTTTTTCCCAAAGCACTTTTCATCTTCAAACTTAACTACATAATTTACTTACTTACAATATTTATTATTTATTTTTGTCTCCCTCCATTAGAACATCAGCTCCATGAGGGCAGGAATCTTTGTGTATTATATTCTTTGATACATCTCAAGGATCTAGAACAGTGCTTGGCACGTTGTAAGTAATCAATAAATAACTGGTGAATAGGGGCACCTGGCTGACTCAGTTGCAAGAGTGTGTGACTCTTGATCTTGGGGTCATGAGTTCGAGCCCAAGTTGAATGCAGAGATTACTTAAATAAATTTTTAAAAACTTAAAAAAAAAACTGATAAAGAAATGGAGAGATAGGCTAATTTGGAACTCTCTATCCATTCCAACTAGCCATATAAATATCTAATACCCAATCATGAAACTGTAATCTTTATATCGCCAGTCCCTTTGGAGGTAGCCTCTACTCACTAATACTCTTAATGCAATGATGTTTAACAAAAGAATAATCCAATGAGAATATGAGATCCATTTTTAAAAATATTTAAAACAAAGTAACTAAGAGGTAAAATTATAGACAAGTTTATAAACCAATGACTGTAGAAAAACTTCCTGTCATAAAATAGAGGAATTTCAAACACTGCTCAAAATATCTGAGAAAGTTCTGTTGTTAAATAATATAGTAACCTGGTGCTTGGCAGTTAAAGACATCTGGAGCAAAAAAGCATTTTCCTGTTTCTTCAGCAATCAAGGCATAGTCCACCTGGCTGAGACCGCTTACAGCTGGCAAAAACAAGTTCCAGAGGCCTTCTGCTTTGGCCATTTCCTGTCAAGGTGATAAATATGCCAGAGTGATCATAATTTACCATGAACTAAAATAGTTTATTTTTAAAAGATATTGCTATTTATGCTTTTTGAAATTTAAAAACACTTATGAAGTTATTTGTTTTATTTACCCTACAGTGTGCAAAACCAAATAGTTACTAACTCATTACAAATCAACAGTTTCCTAACTGTTAAAGAAATGCCTTTTCCTCCAAGTTTCCTTAGATTTGGCTGAAAAACTAAATTTGCTTTCCTGAGTACTTCTTATTGAATCATAGTTATTACAGAATCTCCCACATTTGAGTATAATTATGCTAAACATACTATTTTGTACATTTTAATATCATACATGTGTTGGGGTTAGGATTTAAAAACATGAAATTTAGACTGAGCCCATGTGAGACAAATGTCCTGCTTGACTTCTATTGCAATTTTGCAACAGATGGTAGTGAGTGGTGTTGATTATATTTTTTCTTTCAAAGCTGTAAGAGGCTATCTTCATCACATACCATATACAAAACACTATGTAACCTAATTTGTATACTATAGATTCTGTTTTTAACTTTCTTTTTAAAAAGTTATTATTGATATATTTATTATCTACTATATAACAACAACAGCAATAATAAACCAAGGTTTCAAAAAACACCTGCATATACATTTTCCAACATTAAAGGTTTTCTTGTTTTTCTTACCTTAAGTTTATCAATCACTAAAGGTTTTTTCCATCTGTCCACTGAATTTTCATTTTGAACATAGAACTCAGTTACCTCCTTAAAGTAATAACAAGAAAAAAGTTCATTAGCTAAAGTTAATACAAAGTAAATAATGCCATAAGCTGCTAATACCCAAAGTCAACATATTTAGGTGAAGAAGCTTTTCAAGCTGCTATTAAATCAGTAATACTTCTTTGAAAAACCAGATACACGAGTATAAACAATTCTAGAGGTTTGCTGCTCACAAAATTATGCTGTCTTGTTATTAGACAACAGACTTCCAAAATCTTGTACCAAGATTTGAATGTTCCATTTTTAGCAATATAGCTCAATGGGTGGTCATAGGAACCCCCCTCAAAGTAGCACAACTAAAAATGCCAGAGAAAATATTTAAAACAATGAAAAAAAATACATGTAGTAATGAATAGCTGTGCTGGAAGAACAATAAGGAAATTCCTCAGTGGTCAGAAACAAAATAGCCCAATTCTTCAGGTGTTACTGAACTACTTGTTTCAAGCCACCATTAGCAAAAATTAACAAAACCAATAGTGTAACAACAGAATCACACTCCCCAAAGACTACAGATAAAATAATGATCAGATACAGAATAAAGTATTTGTGTCCAATAGATTTCAAGAATAAAGGAAGGAATTAAAAG
This sequence comes from Eumetopias jubatus, assembly GCF_037043125.1. Taxonomy (NCBI): domain Eukaryota; kingdom Metazoa; phylum Chordata; class Mammalia; order Carnivora; family Otariidae; genus Eumetopias; species Eumetopias jubatus. The sequence continues at coordinate 127,224,029 of NW_028274807.1, read as the reverse complement.
TATGACAAGGGTTAACAAAATTGGCCAAATTTGTAAAAGAACAACAACAACCAAAAAAGTAAAAGAATCAAATGCAACTTGAGGAAAAGAAAAACCACATTAAGTTTAAAAATCCAAGCAGTGGTTCTTAAACTTTAGTGGTACTGTAATTACTTGGGGCACCTGATGAGAACACAAGTATCCACGAGCTATCCTACTTCAATGAGCCTGCAGTTTCTGTATTCTTTACTAGCCCTGGCAATTCTGACACTCCAGATTTTGAGAATCAATGCCCTAGGGATGGTTGAAAAGTAGATTAGATATGGCTGAAAAAAAAATTGGAAGAAAAATATGAAAAAATTACTCCTTTCTTGAATGAAGCCCAAAAATTCAAGAGAAGGAAAATATGAAAGGTTAAGGGATATGGTGGATATAGAGAAAAGTTCTCACATCAGTTTAATTGGGGACCCTGGATAAAGAGTATGAGAAGAGGGAATACTGGAAAAAATTACAGCTGCGTTTTTAGAACTGATGAAAAACACCAATCCTCAAGTTCAGAAAACGTAATAAAGCCAAAGCTCAAACTGCTGAATATCAAAGAGAAACAAAAGCTCTTAAAAGGAGGGGAGGGTGGGGGCGCCTGGGTGGCTCAGTCATTAGGCGTCTGCCTTCAGCTCAGGTCATGATTCCAGAGTCCTGGGATTGAGTCCCACATCGGGCTCCCTGCTCAGTGGGAGGCCTGCTTCTCCCTCTCCCATTCCCCCTGCTTGTGTTCCCTCTCTCGCTCTCTCTGTTGAAAAATAAATAAAATCTTAAAAAAAAAAAAAAAGGAGGGGAGGGTGGAAGGACAGATCAATGATAATTTTTTAAAAAGATTTATCTGTTTATTTGAGAGAGAGCAAGTGAGGGGTAGGGGGAGAGGGAGAGGGAGAGAGAGATCTCCAGCAGACTTCCTGCTGAGCACAGATTCTGACGTGGGGCTTGATCTCATGACTCCCAGATCATGACCTGAGCCAAAATCAAGAGTTGGACTCTTAACTGACTGAAACACCCAAGTGCCCCCAGATCACTGATAATTAAAGAATTAAGAACTGACTCCCCAGAGCAACCAATGAAGCCAGAAATCAGTGCGATAATGTCTTCACTTGCTGAGAGAAAATAACTGTCAACCTAGAATTCTATATCCAATAAAACAATCTTTCAAGAATTAGGGCAAAATAGATGGACTCTGAGAAACAAACTGAGGGTTCTAGAGGGGAGGGGGGTGGGGGGATGGGTTAGCCTGGTGATGGGTATTAAAGAGGGCACGTTCTGCGTGGAGCACTGGGTGTTATGCACAAACAATGAATCATGGAACACTACATCCAAAACTAATGATGTAATGTATGGGGATTAACATAACAATAAAAATTTAAAGAAAAAAAAAGAATTAGGGCAAAATAAAGCCATTAGAAAAAAAGAAACAGAGAGAATCTGAATCTGAATCATTACTTACCTCTCCTGAGCAAAAAAAAGGAAAAAAGGAAAAAAGAAAGATCAAAGAAAAGGTTACCACTAGATTCTCATTAAAGGAACTTGATCCTAAAAGAAACATCTGAGCTGCAAGAAGAACCAGTAAATAAAGTGATAAATACATGAGTAAATCTAAATTTAAAACTAGCCACATAAAACAGTAATAATAATTTCTAATTTGTGCAAATAAAAGAATCAAGATGAACTAAAACATGGACTATGATGGCATTTTCTAATATTTTGCTATTATAGCATCTCTGTATCTATTTTTTTTTTTACACTTACGCTGGTAGAATTACTAAAATAAAAGCTGTGACTATTGTCACAAGGCCACATTACAAAATTATTTTCTAAAATTGTTCCACTTCTTTACAATCATATAATACACAAATATGCTCTTTTTATTAAGCATGGCTGGTCTAGGGAACTGATGTATTTAGTGAAAACTGTAAGAAGACAAAGGACTTTCTAACCAGGATGAACAGCATTCATCATTTCTGTCAGGAAGTCAGCTGAATTGGAGATTTCCTGTTTAGGGTTATTATTTTCATCCCTTGTACGGCCGTGGAAATAGTCAATGCTACTGTGTTTGATAAGAAATATATTATGCAATACATTTACAAACTCCTCATCTCTTACTACCTCTTTATGATACTACAGTTCTGAGAAATTAAATTATCCAATGTTTACATAATTATTTAAAAACTTGTGTGATTTAATACTTCCTGTTCTAAAGTCTATCCATTTAGAGATCTGCAAAATCCGTTTGTAGTATGGCAGGAGTCAGAATTAATATAAAATATCTCATTACAAAGAAGCTTTCCTTAGTTCTTAGAATATGAAAAACAGTACATTGGTGAAAGAAGAAAGCAGAAAATACGCTTGATGCCTGATCAATTCTCCCCAAATAGTACCTTTAACATCTAACTTCCTCATTCACTGATTGAGATATTGCTTTGCAGTATGTTAGTTCAGAATCTTAAATCTGAGCCTACAAATAATTTTGCAATATGTTTTTCACTTTAAACTTAAGTCTATTAGAAAAAAGCAACAGTTCTTTACTAGTACATTATTATACTGAATAGGAAAATACGACTAATGTTCTCATTACATTGTAAGTGTATTCTCAACACTATGTTGCTAGTTCTTGTTTTACATGCTATTTTTTAAGGCTCCTTATCCATTTTACTTTTATTTTTTTAAGAGAGAAATCATGCACACGTGGAAGGGGGAGGCAGAGGGAGAGAGAGAATCTAAAGCAGGCTCCTCACCCAGTGTGAGCCCAATGTGGGTCTCGAGCTCATACCCTGATTTCATGACCTGAGCTGAAATCAAGAGCCAGATGCTTAAGTGATTGAGCCACTCAAGCCCCCTCCTATCCATTTTAAATAGGAAAAATTACCTTTTAACATTCTTATAGAAAATGGGTTCTTATGTTCTCACTTAATGAATTCTAAGGAATTTCAAAGGTCATTTGAGTAGTTTAAATGAAGCTTACTTTTTCCCATTATGAAAATTTGGAAAAATATGTAAAAGTATTAAAAGTCAAAAGAGTCTGACTAAAGATGTATACACTGTTAAAATATTGGTGTATTATATGACAATCTTGTTTTCTAGACACGACTTTTAATTTTTATAAACTTAGTTATAATAATATTGGATAGAATTTTATAGGCTTTCCCCCTCTGATTTTAAAAAAGCTAATTACTTTTCTCCAGTTATCATTTCAAATGTATATGTTCATGGACAGGGATTAGTACTGTTCAGAATCATTCTACAGGATAAAACATTTTTACAGATGTTGGTTTAAGATTTTTTTTTAAGTAATCTCTATACCCAACATGGGACTCAAACCCACAATCCCAAGATCAAGAGTTGCATGCTCCACTGGCTGTGCCAGCTGGGTCCCCCAGTTTAAGGTTTTTAATGGAAGAAAAAGCTCATGTTACTAGGCATGGATATATTCTAGATTTGAATGATCTGCAAAGACAAAATGACTGTGGCTTTCCTTGCCACACAAGATATTGACAATCTTCTTTTTTTTTTTTTAAGATTTTATTTATTCATGAGAGACAGAGAGAGAGAGAGAGAGAGGCAGAAGGAGAAGCAGGCTCCCAAGCAGCAGGGAGCCCAATGCGGGACTCGATCCCAGGACTCTGGGATCATGACCTGAGCCAAAGGCAGACGCTTAACCATCTGAGCCACCCAGGCACCTGACAATCTTCTGTTAAAGCTATAGATTGCTTTTTTTTTTTTTTTACTTATAATAAAGCATTTTCTTTTACATTGAATTGTTTTTTTTTTAAATTCATTTGAGACAGAGAGATACAGAGGGAGAGCATGAGCAGGGGGAGAGGCAGAAGACCTGAGCCGAGGGCAGACACTCAACCATCTGAGCCACCCAGGCATCCCGACATTGAAAATTCTTTGTAAATATTTTAATAGCTGCATAATATTAAGTTCAGCAGATGTATCAAAACCCAACTTGTGATACTTCTTTTTTGTGCTTCATGTTTCCCTTGATTTCCCATTCACATTTATAAATGAAAGAGCAAGACTATCTTATTAATTCTTTCAAAGAACCAGTTCCTAGTTTTGTTGATCTGTCCTACGGTTTTTTCTGGTTTCTATTTCATTGATTTCTGCTCTAATCTTTATTAATTCTCTTCTCCTGCTTGGATTAGGCTTTATTTGCTGTTCTTTCTCCAGTTCCATTACATGTAAGGTTAGGTTGTGAATTTGAGACCTTTCTTGTTTCTTGAGAAAGGCCTGTATTGCTATGTACGTCCCTATTAGGACTGCCTTTGCTGCATCACAAAGGTTTTGAACAGTTGTGTTTTCATTTTCATTTGTTTCCATGAATTTTTAAAAATTCTTCTGTAATTTCCTGGTCGACCCATTTATTCCTTAGTAGGATGCTCTTTAACTCCAAGTGTTTGAGTTCCTTCCAGATTTCCTTTTGTGATTGAGTTCGAGTTTCAAAGCATTGTAGTCTGAAAATATGCAGGGAATGATCCCAACCTTTGGGTATCGGTTGAGACCTGATTTGTGACTAAGTATGTGATCTATTCTGGAGAATGTTCCATGTGCACATGAGAAGAATGTGTGTTCTGTTGCTTTAGCATGGAATGCTCTGTATATATCTGTGAAGTCCATCTGGTCCAGTGTGTCATACAAAGCCCTTGTTTCCTTGTTGATCTTTTGCTTAGATCTGTCCATTGTTGTGACTGGGGTGTTGAAGTCCCCTACTATGAATGTATTATTATCAATGCGTTTCTTTAATTTTGTTATTAATTGGCTTATGTATTTGGCTGTTCCCATTTTAGGGGCATAAATATTTACAATTGTTAGATCTTCTTGCTGGCTAGACCCTTTAAGTATGATATAGTGTCCTTCCTCATCTATTACATTCTTTGGTTTAAATCTAATTTGTCTGATATGATTGCTACCCCAGCTTTCTTTTGATGTCCATTAGCATGATAAATGGTTTTCTACTCCCCCCCCACTTTCAATCTGGAGGTGTCTTTGGGTCTAAACTGAGTCTGTTGTAGAGAGCATATGGATGGGTCTTGCTTTTTTATCCAATCTGATATCCTGTGTCTTTTGATTGGGGCATTTAGCCCATTTAGATTCAGAGGAACTATTAAAAGATATGAATTTAGTGCCATTGTATTACTTGTAAAGTCCCTGTTTCTGTATATTTTCTCTGTTAAGCGGAGACTATTTAAGTAGTATTTTCTTAAAAAAAAAAACTATATGCCACTGTCAGCAAAATTCATCTCATGCCAGTTCTTTATTAAAAATATAATTATTTATGTAGTTCAAGCAACAACAGTAACTGCCCTATAAACACATATCAACTCTGAACACTTTTGTTTAAAGAATTTTGGTCTTTTTCAGTTTCCTATTTGATTTTGTCAGTCTAGCTCTAGAGCTCTCAGAATCTTAGAAAATTAAAATGAGAATTTATTGTATATCTACTCTACTTATGCACATCACAAATGAACAATTGAGGCACTGAGAGTTAGAGTTATTTGTTCATGACCACCTACCTTGTGCCAGGAATGGACTAAAATTAAACTCTTACGATTTTTACACCAGTGTGCAAATCACACATATGCCTGGCCCCACCTGCCTTATGTATTTTCATAATAGCTTTTACCTTTTCTTCACAGCATTATCATCTCTTACTGAATGTCTTTCTTTTGTGAAGTGTAGGCTCTGTGGAATCATTAGCTCTGTCTTGTTCTTTCTTTTACTTTTGATGGCTCTCCAGATGCCTAGCCCATTATTAGGTACCTAATAATTACATGTTAACTGAATGAATGAATGTACCATGTTACTTCTCTACCCTCAGTGAACTTACTGAAACTTAACACCTTAAAGTAGTAGCCTGTGGGGAGAGAGGTAGTAGTATCTGTGAATAGATTGAAATGATATGCAACATTTTCTGGTTATGTCCATTTTGTTTAGTCTACAGTTTTCTCAATTCTCAAAAGGGGCCATAAAAAAAAAAGAAAGCTGAAAGTCACTGCCTTATGAAAAGGCCCTGGGGTGCTTGGGTGGCTCAGTCAATTGGGCATCTTACTCTTGATTCTGGCTCAGGTCATGATCTCAGGGCTGTGGTGCTGGGCCCCGAGTGGAGCTCCCCACCTGGTGCAGTCTGCTTATTCCTCCCCCTTTGCTCCTCCCCCCAGTAGAGTGTGCTCTCTCTCTCTAATAAATAAATAAAAATTTTTTTAAAAGGCCCTAAAGTAATATATTTAGGATCTCAATATATTTAGGATATATATACTCTAATATATTTAGGATCTCAACTTTACAACAGTTAATCCACTTTGACTGTATTTTAATTCCAAAGATTCATCTGTGGCACTCCCTTGGCATATTTTAGAAGCTTATCAACTTCTGCAGCAGCTCAGTGCTAAGGTGAGGAGGGGAATGAGGTAAGGACTGACTACAAAGACAGGATACCATGATATGCCTAGAAGCAGAGATAACAGACATAATCCATCTACAGTCTTTGAGCACAAATACATTCTGTTCCTTTATACAGTACTTACCTTTTCAGCTGGAAGGATGTGTTGTTTCATGAAACGCTTCACCCTAGCAAGAACTTCCTGGCCGGTCTTACTCAGTACAAACAACTGTTGGGAAATATCAATCTGTGATGTTGTAGTACTGAAAGTTCTTTATAAAAAAAGAAAAAAAAAAGAAGTTACAAAGGTGTCCCAAATCATTATTATATATTTCTGAATATAATGTGAAGTCTTCTCCAACTCCTTCAAAATATCCCTCAGGAGTTACCATATTTTGGAATTTCTTAAGTTTTTCATATTATGGGGTGAATGTAGAATCACTTTAGTTTGAACATGAAACTTTAATGCTGAAAGCACTATGTGGGTAAAACATAAGCCTGGCATGATCTCAATCAGTGGTAGTTTTGAATTTTTATTATAAAGTCACTTATCACAATCTCTCAAAAAGAAAGTGAAGAAATCGAACAGAAATGTAGTAATTATTCTTAGGATGTTCCTCACAAATACAACTACTGGACATCATTATAAAGATCTTTATGAAGAGCAACACTATCAGTTGTTATGTTGAGAGAACACAAACATCCATCTATAAGATGAATTGTAAAACATAACTGTCCTAATATTATGTCTTGGGTACTTGTGGCCTGGACAGAATTTCCAGGGACAGCATCATCTATGCATTCAGTAAGTGCTATTTATCACATCTCTTAGATGTGGTCGGCAAGTGAACTAGATGCCTCAAAAAGTGCTCCACTGATGAGACATGTATTTCAAAGACACTTATGAAATGATTGAGTAAAATTTCATGAAATATGATGGAAGAGAGCAATACTTCTAAAGTTAATAAATCATCTTTTATAAGATGTAATTTTGAATAGGTATATGTAAGGAATTTAAATATTAGAAAGAAACTGGGGCACCTGGGTGGCTCAGTCATTAAACGTCTGCCTTCGGCTCAGGTTATGATCCCAGGGTCTTGGGATCAAGCCCCGCATTGGACTCCCTGCTCAGCGGGAAGCCTGCTTCTCCCTCTCCCACTCCCCCTGCTTGTGTTCCCTCTCTGTCAAATAAATAAATAAAATTTTAAAAAAATATTAGAAACAAACAAAAAGAAACATTTGAGAGTTTTATCTATATCTGTAAAAGTTTATATGCTCAAGTTGGCAAAAAAAAAACACCTTTTAATCATGAATCTGGGTTATTTTCTTTATTTTCAGGCATATAAGATATTTACCAAAAAACTGCTGTTATTGGCAGCAGTAACCCTGGTGTAAGCAATAAAAACAGTCCCTATCCCCCTGAAGTTTACAACCTTCATATATCTAATAAAGGCTCTAATTTGACTTAGCCAAGGAATTGATTTTGCTTACCTTTTTGAAAGCTGTAATCCAGTTTCTGCCAGAGGTTGCACAACCTTGGCAAACAGAAAGCTATTCTCAGATGCATTATTTCCCAGAAGATATCTACTATATATTCCCTATAAGTAAATTAATATAGAGCAATTAAGATTCATTGAAAACTGTTCTTCAGCTATCCAGTATCTCCAGTTTCCCAGTTATGTGAGTCACTAAACTCACAAGGTATCAAGATGTAAATCAGACCATCAATTCTATTTATTTACACATAGAGATAATTATACCCCCCTAAATTAAAGAGGTATACATGCATCATTTGCTTAACACACTCTCATCCTAACCGAATTGTAACTGGAAATCAAATCAAATCAAACTTGATAATGAACTTGGCATCAAGTTGGCATCACCTTATATCATCTTTAAAGATCACTGTTCTTGGGGCGCCTGGGTGGCGCAGTCAGTTAAGCATCTGCCTTCGGCTCAGGTCATGATCCCAGGGTCCTGAGATTGAGCCCTGCTTCGGGCTCCCTGTTCAGTGGGGGGCCTGCTTCTCCCCCTCCCTCTGCCGCTCCCCTTGCTTATGCTCTCTTGCTCTCTCTCTCAAATAAATAAATAAATAAAATCTTAAAAAAAATCACTATTCTCCTGTTATAGTGGGGGAAAATCTAAATAAACCAAGATAAAATTAAAAACTATAAAACTAAAGAGAAGGCAATGACATGATCTCTAAGAATATTTTCTCTCATTTTTTTGGAGTCCTAGTTTAATTAACTGTCTCCTTGAACAGGGTTAGTTGAATGCTAACTAGTTTTTCTTCTCCGTGTTCTGTGCTTTCAACCTAACACACTCTCCTCTCCCCTGCTCGTCCCACCCTAAGACAAGCAACTGAATTTCATTAGTTTTATTCCTTCATGTAATTCTTTATGCAATAAAACTCTCTTAACAGTCCTTCCATCATTTCCAATTTCATATTTGTAGTTAGAATGCAATGTTTATGATCATCCCTGTTACCAATATAGCCTAAGACATACATATTAATTACAACATAACCCAAGTCAAACTTTTGTTTGAAATGAAAATCCATTTTAAGTTCAAAGCCCATTTGGTATCTGATTTGTGGAAACTGACAAATATAAAAAACATACCATAAATCCTCTTTTGAGAAACCCATCCAACCCACATGATTAACATGATTCTAAAATACAGGATGCGATGTAATACAACTATATCCTAGAAGACATTTTAATTGGTCATGGATAGCATGGACTCTGAAGACAAGGGAAAAAAAATCTTAATCCTTTTCCCATTTTTTGTTGTTTCTAAAATCTCTTATGTACTTATTCCTCCAAGCCCTAGTACTTTGTCACTGATGAAGCATCTCAATTTCTTAAACTCTTGAGGTTCAAAGCACATGGAAACGAAATCAGTATAAAGAAGAATACATCTTAGGGGTACCTGGGTGGCTCAGTCAGTTAAGCATCGGAGTCTTGATTTCGTCTCAGGTCATGATCTTAGAGTTGTGAGATCCAGCCCTATGTCAGGCTCTGTGCTGGGCATGGAGCCTGCTTAAGTTCTTTCTCTCCCTCTCCCTTTGCCCCTCCCTCCTAAAAAAATACATTTTAGATTAAGCTGTAATTTAAAAAAACTGAATTTATGCTCAATTTCCTCTTAAAATTAATTACATAAATATGACATTGTTAGAAAATGGAAAATCTTACTCATCTATTCTCTCAAAAATATATATTAAGAGGCTACTATAGTCTAGGTACTGTGCTAGGCTTTGGGACATGCAAAAGTATTTCTTTCCTCATCACCAGCCCTGGTTAATAAATGGTTTTATAGTTTGAAATAGACATCATTAAAAGATTTTATCTCTTTCTTAAATTGGATATTCAGGAAATAACCAATCTTCACATGCTTTGCTCTTTTTATCATTATTTCTTTCTCTCTTCCCTCCCCATCTCTTAAGTTTATCATATCAAAAAATGATTACACATTTTGCTACTCAATTTTCTCCTTTGCCAAATTCCTATTCTGTAAATTCTGGATTCATATTCACCCATGCCTGGTATTTGTCATTATCAAAAGCAAAATGATCTAAGGACAAAGAACATAAAACTCCTGAAGACCAGAAAATATCATGAACAGTACACTAATAAATAATGGTAAAAAATAGGTTAAGAAAAATCAATTACCTGTGATATTCCAGCCATTTCAAAATATGCAAGGGCAAGAAAGAAATTCCAGTTAGGGAGAATAGAATTAATTCCCCTGCAGCGGCAATATATTGAAATCAGTTCTTCTATTGATGGTATCCCTATAAAAACAGCACACACTATAAAATTTAATAAAGATATCATGGTGAATATTTCAAATGTAATAATATCACGTATTTTTTTTTAAAGATTTTATTTATTTATCTGAGAGAGAAAGAATGAGACAGAGAGAGCATGAGACGGGGGAGGGTCAGAGGGAGAAGCAAACTCCCCACCGAGCGGGGAGTCCGATATGGGACTCCATCCCAGGACTCCAGGATCATGACCTGAGCCGAAGGCAGTTGCTTAACCAACTGAGCCACCCAGGCGCCCTCACATATTTATATAATACTGAATAACCATTAATCCACATAACAAACATGTTCTGAATGTTGATTTCCAAAAGAATGATGTATATAAAGGGCTACATTTTATCATAAATTACTAAAAGTGAAATGCTATTGTTCAGAAAAATCAAGAATAAAATCATGTAGAAAGATTTCAAAAGGGGTGCCTGGGTGGCTCAGTCAGTTAAACATCTGCCTTCAGCTCAGGTCATGATCCCAGGGTCCCGAGTCGGGCTCCCTGCTCAGCGGGGAGCCTGCTTCTCCCACTCCCTCTGCCTCTCCCCCCTGCTCGTGCATGCTCTCTCTCTCTCAGATAAATAAGTAAAACCGTTAAAAAGAAAGAAACATTTCAAGAAACAAATAAAAGCTACTTATCTAAAATTGCAATATAATCTTACCTTTTAATTATGAAGAATAAATATAATTTGATATTAATAGCAATTTAGGCAACATTATGGTTTCATACCTATGTTTTCTTGACAGTAAACATTTTGAAATATCCCTGGGACTGTCCGTGGCCAAAAGTAGAATATGGAGAGATGAGCTAAGTCTGACAAAGGATGACCAATGGTTGAAAGCTCCCAATCCAGTATAGCTATAACTCGAGACTGCAATTAAAAATAAAAAGGTTTTAATATATTTAATACAAAACTAAAACAGGGAAATAAATGAAATCCTATTTTCTATCAAAAGTAAATCTTAGTTTACATCGTTTGTAGTCTTTACCTACAATGGCACATCTCATTTACCAAATAACTAATTAGCCTTGAATATGTAAAGCCAAGTCCGCTGGCTCCATTATTGGCCATCAGTTCTCTTGCAATTTAGTTTACATACCCTTAATATCTCTACTAATGAGGGGAAACAAAAGCAGTTGAAATTGTTCAACTGATGGTTAACTATGGTAAAGAAGAAATTCTCATAATTACTTATAATTTAAGCATCTATGTCATGTCATGTCATATACAGTTAAAGAGTTTGCTCTCAAGACGCCTGGGTGGCTCCCTCTGTTGTCCTCTCCCTCTGTCTGCTGCTCCCCCTGCTTGTGCTCTCTCTCTCTGACAGATAAAAAAATAAAATCTTTAAGAAAAAAAAAGTTTGTTCTGGTGATAAATCTTACTGCATAACAAATATTACACTGTTCTGGCAACTAATTTTTTTTGGCATTTTTTCTTTTTTTTTAAAGATTTTATTTTTATTTATTTGACAGAGAGAGAGAGAGAGAGAGTGCACAAGTGAGCAGTAGAAGGAGAGGGAGGAGCAGGTTCCCTGCCAAGCAGGGAGCCCAATGCAGGGCTCGATCTCAGGACCCTGGGATGCATCATGACCTGAGCTGAAGGCAGACTCTTAACCGTCTGAGCCACCCAGGTGCCCTTTCTTTTCTTTTTTTTTTAAAGATTTCTAAGTAATCTCTACACCCAACATGGGGCTTGAACTCATGACCCCAAGATCAAGAGTTGCGTGCTCCATCGACTGAACCACCCAGGTGCCCAGAGGCAATGGTAATTTTTAAAATGAGTTATTTCATGCTGTAGCTACAAAAATATAATTGTTATAAAACATGCTATTTGTTTTATGACTATAAAATTCACAATTCTATAGCAGCATAGAACAGTCATGTAATTTGGATCTCATAAAAACAGAAAACTTCCCTCACTCTACTTTATCACAATACATATCAAGGGAATCTATAGCTCATGTTAAGAACACAGGATACGATATTCAACTGTAAATACAAGGGGAAAAGCAATTTGCCAGAATACATATAGTTGAAACCATTTTTGTTTAAATAAAAAAGGTCGTAAGCCAATACTCAAAGTTGAAAGGATATACAACAAACTAATAGCAATAGCTGTGGTTATTTCAAGGTATGGAGGAAGGAGGAATCAGGTATAGGGAGGGGAACCTCCACTGGAGGTTTCTGTACAGAGGAGTGACCTGATAAGAGTCTGTATTTTAGGAGGGTCACTCTTGCTGCTATGTTTTGAATAGACTGTAGGGGGGTCAGTGAGGAGGCTGCAGCAATCATCTACACAAGATTAGCCAAGCCAGATAAAACAGCAGGCTCATCTAGGCAATGCAAGTTACTGGGTTCCATGCCTTTATGTAACTTGTACTCCCTCACCCCTCTGGCGCACTTGTACATAGTATTGTAACTTTGTGGAAGAACAGACTTTGGAATAAGACAGACCTATATTCAAACCCTAGCTCCACCATTTATTGGCTGTGCAACTCTGGACAAATCTAGTTAACCTCTCTGAGCTGCAAATTTTCTCAGCCATAAAATCTTATATAGAGTTAGTGTGAAAATTAAATGAGGGCAGGTAGTGTTATCTGTTTTGTTTACCAGTTCCTAGCAAAGTCCCTGGCACACAATAGATGGCCAATATTCCATGAATAAATACAGAGCCTGGCATATAGTGGGCATTCAAAAATTTGCTATTATATCACTAAACTCTCTACCTCTGAAACTAAAAAAAAAAATTGCTATTATAACTAAGGGAAAAACTGATTACCCCCTCTTCAATGATTTGACTTAAGACCTTTAATTGTTGTGGTTATATTGTACTATAAATTACTATATGAACTAGAGTTGTTAAGAAAACAACAAAAAAGGATTGGACATATTTTTCTCTATATTACTCTATTTGTTTCTATGTTCTTAACATCCAAAGAAAAGATGAGACACTTGCTTAAGCTATAAACGTTTACCTTTTTTTCAATGAAAACTGGGAATCTTCTCTGGAGTTAAGTTTCAAGATAGGTAGTTAGGTAGTTGCACAAAGCTATAAAACAATGGCCAGTGAGAAAAGCTGATGGTTCATCAATTAGTGTAAATTAAGTAGCAATAGTTTATCAGAATACCATCCATGCTTGTTTGTGTACAGAGCTATAACATGCTCAGCCTAACTCCTAGTAGTTAAAATGAACCTTTACTAGTTCTTCTTCCTGGTAAAGAACTTATTACTAAAATGACTTCTGACAGTTTTTCTGAAACCTCAGCACAACAAACAGCTTTTCATTTTGCTGATTATCTTTTACATTGAATTTTATTTTTCCATGTGTGCTTTCTGTACTACTGAATGTTATTAAAATGCATGTATATTACCTTTTCAAAACAAAAGAAACACATGCAATCCAACATGACAAAAAGTAGATGAAGAAGGCAGGGAAGAAGATATTAATAGAATTTTATATAAAAAGATGAAACTAGGGGTAAGATTATTACATGAAATTAAATGTCATAGGTCATATATAGTTGTTAGTGTGGACAGCAAAAACTGCTCTGAGTTTTCAAGAGACAAAATGAGAATCATGATTAGTCAAAAATATTTATAGTGTATATGACTCAAAACAAATCAGCTGCTTAAGAGTGACAACTTTTCGTGGCAATGAAGCTTAAGAAAAATCTTACCCATCAAGCTGCATGACAGAGATATTGCTGAAATGTCTTCAACAACATCAAGAGGATTTCAAGGGGCCTCTGATCCCCAGAAAGCAGCTTAGGCCAGAAAGCAACTAAGGACAAAAGTGAGTCAAGTAGAAGGCAAGACCATACGCTGAGAGTGGGAATCTAAATGAGAAAAGCAACTTGGTAGTTTGAGAGGAATGGAAAAGATTTGAAAAAAAAAAAATTAAATAATAGATTTTACAAAAAGATGTGGTTACAGCCTACATGAAATTATGCAACATACATGTGTCCCACACCCCTTTAACCTGATTCATGACTTTATTCTGAAGCAAAAATATAATGACCCAAGATTAGGGTTAGAGACTCTATAAAGTCAAGAGATGAGAAGATTCTGGAATAATAAGTAATGTTAAGGTCAGGAAACTTTATAACTCTTATATTACTGGTATATATCGACAGTCAAATAATTATTAATTCAATTGACAAGAAAGAAAGTAGTTTTTGAAATAATTGATCATGCCCCCATGGGCCAGGCAGGATAAGAAGTCAAATGAAGTCATTAGGGTCCATGGATTCTAAAGTAAGAGCAATCAAATTTGTAGCACCTCAGGGGAGGTATAAGAAATAAGAGAAACAGAAGGTAAAGCGGGTATGGTCAAGGACAAAGACACCCCTGAGGCTGACCAGTCCAGTAGAGAGGAAAAGCAGTACAATGCAGAAAAAATTATATAACATTGCAAGTCTATAGGCTGGAGTTCAAATCTGGTTTTATTACCAACAAGAATTTACTAAAGAATATTTTATCTTATTTTATTTACTTTATATTATTTAAATTCAATTAGCAACATATAGTAATCATTAGTTTCAGATGTAGTGTTCAATAACTTCTCAGTTGTATATAACAACCAGTGCTCATGACATCCCGTGCCCTCCTTAATGCCTATTACCCAATTGCCCCATGCCCCCACCCACCTCCACTCCAGAAACCCTCAATTTGTTTCCTATAGTTAAGAATCTCTCATGGCTTTTCTCTCTCTCTGATGACTTCCCATTTAGTTTTCCCTCCCTTCCCCTATGATCCTCTGTGCTGTTTCCTATATTCCACATATGAGTGAAACCATGGTAACTATCTTTCTCTGACTGACTCACTTCGCTCAGCATAATGGCCTCCAGTTCCCACCACATCGATGTAAATGGTAAGTATTCATCCTTCCTGATGGCTAATATTCCATTGTGTACACACACACACACACACACACACACACACACACACACACACACCACATCTTCTTTATCCACTCATCTGTCGATGGACATCTTGGCTCTTTCCACAGTTTGGCTATTGTAGACATTGCTATGAACATTGGGGTGCAGGTGCCTCTTTGGATCACTGCATTTTTATTTTTGGGGTAAATACCTAGTAGTGCAATTGCTGGGTCCTAGGGTAGCTCTATTTTCAACTTTTTGAGGAACCTCCATACTGTTTTCCAGAGTGGATGCACCAGCTTGCATTCCCGCCAACAGTGTAAGAGGTTTCCCCTTTCTCCACATCCTCACCAACATTTATTGTTTCCTGACTTGTTAATTTTAGCCATTCTGACAGTTCTGAGATGGTATCTCATTGTGGTTTGGAATGTACAGCACTTTTCATGTGTCTGTTGGCCATTTGTATATCTTCTTTGGAGAAATGTCTATTCATCTCTTTAGCCCAATTCATGACTGGATTATTTGTTTTTTGCGTACTGAGTTTGCTAAGTTCCTTATAGATCTTGGATACTAGCCCCTTATCTGAGATGTCATTTCTAAATATCTTCTCCCATTCTGTCAGTTGCCTTTTAGTTTCATTGACAGTCTCCTTTGCTGTGCAGAAGCTTTTTATCTTAATGAAGTCTTAATAGTTCATTTTTGCTTTTGTTTCCCTTGCCTTAGGAGATGTGTCTAGCAAAAAGTTGCTGTGGCCGAGGTCACAGAGGTTGCTGCCTGTGTTCTCCTCTAGGATTTTAATGGATTCCTGTCTCACATTTACGTGCTTCATCCATTTTGAGTCTATTTTTGTATATGGTGTAAGAAAATGGTCCAGTTTCATTCTTCTGCACATGGCTGTCAATTTTCCCAGCACCATTTGTTGAAGAGAATGTCTTTTTTCCATCGCATATTCTTTCCTGCCTTGCCGAAGATTAGTTGACCACAGACTTGAGGGTCCATTTCTGGGTTCTCTCTTCTATTCCATTGATTTATGTGTCTGATTTTGTGCCAGGACCACACCATCTTCATGATTACAGCTTTGTAGTTGAGTTTGAAGTCCAGGATTGTAATGCCACCAGCTTTGGTTTTCTTTTAAATATTCATTGGCTATTTGGGGTCTTTTCTGGTTCCATACAAATTTTAGGATTATTAGTTCCAGCTTTGTGAAAAAAGTGGATGGTGTTTTGATAGGGATTGCATTGAATGTGTAGATTGCTTTGGGTAGCATAGACATTTCAACAATTTTTGTCCTTCCAATCCATGAGCATGGAATGTTTTCCCATTTCTTTGTCTTCCTCAATTTCTTTCATGAGTATTCTATAGTTTTCTGAGTACAGATCCTTTCCCTCTTTGGTTAGGTTTATTCCTAGGCATCTTATGGTTTTTGGTGCAATTGTAAATGGAATTGATTCCCTTATTTCTCTTTCTCCTGTCTCATTGTTAGTGTACAGAAATGCAACTGATTTCTGTGCGCTGATTTTATATCCTGCCACTTTACTGAATTCCTGTATGAGTTCTAGTAATTTTGGGGTGGAGTCTTTTGGGTTTTCCATATACAGTATCATGTCATCTGTGAAGAGTGAGAGTTTTGACTTTTTCTTTTCTGATTTGGATGCCATTTATTTCTTTTTGTTGTCTGATTGCTGAGGCTAGGACTTCTAGTACTATGTTGAAAAACAGTAGTGACAGTGGACATCCCTGTCATGTTCCTGACCTTAGGGGAAAAGCTGTTTTTCTCCATTGAGAATGATTTTTGCTGTGGGCTTTTCATAGATGGCTTTTATGATATTGCGGTATGTTCCTTTAATCCCTGCACTGTGAAGAATTTTAATCAAGAAAAGATGCTGTACTGTGTCAAATGCTTTCTCTGCATTTAGTGAGAGGATCATATGGTTCTTGTCCTTTCTTTTATTAATGTAGTGTATCACATTGATTGATTTGTGGATATTAAACCACCCTTGCAGCCCAGGACTAAATCCCACTTGGTCATGGTGAATAATCCTTTTAATGTACTGTTGGATCCTATTGGCTAGTATCTTGGTGAGAATTTTGGCATCTATGTTCATTAGGCATAGTGGTTTATAATTCTCCTTTTTGAGGGGGTCTTTGTCTGGTTTGGGGATCAAGGTAATTCTAGCCTCAAAGAAAGAGTTTGGAAGTTTTCCTTCCATTTCTATGTTTTGAAACAGCTTCAGAAGAATAGGTATTATTTCTTTTTTAACTGTTTGGTAGAATTCCCCTGGGAAGCCATCTGGCCCCGGGGTCTTGTTTGTTGGGAGATTTTTGATTACTGCTTCAATTTCCTTACTGGTTATGGGTATGTTCAGGTTTTCTATTTCTTCCTGTTTCAGTTTTGGTAGTGTATGAATTTCCAGGAATGCATCCATTTCTTTCAGATTGCCTAATTTGTTAGCAAATAGTTGTTCATAATATGTTCTTAAAATTGTATTTCCTTGGTGATGACTGTGATCTTTCCTCTTTCATTCATGATTTTATTTATTTGGGTCGTTTCTCTTTTCTTTTTGAGAAGTATGGCCAGGGGTTTATCAATCTTATTCTTTCAAAGAACCAGCTCCTAGTTTCGTTGATCTGTCCTTTTTCTTCTGGTTTCTATTTTATTGATTTCTGCTCTAATCTTTATCAATTCTCTTCTCCTGCTTGGTTTAGGCTTTATTTGCTGTTCTTTCTCCAGCTCCTTAGGGTGTAAGTTTAGCTTGTGTATTGGAGACTTTTCTAAGTTTTTGAGAAAGGCTTGTATTGCTATGTACTTCCCTCTTAGGACTGCCTTTGCTGCATCACAAACGTTTTGAACATTTTTTTTTTAACGATTTTACTTATTTGAGAAAGTGAGAGACAGAGAGAGGGGGAGAGGAAGAGGGAGAGAGAGAAGCAGACTCCTGGCTGAGCAGGGAGCCCAACTTGGGACTTGATTCCAGGACCTTGGGATCATGACCTGAGCAGAAGGCAGATGCTTAACCAATTGAGCCATTCAGAACAGTTGTGTTTTCATTTTCATTTGTTTCCATGAAGTTTTAAAAATTCTTCTGTAATTTCCTGGTTGACCCATTCATTCTTTAGTAGGATGCTCTTTAACTCCAAGTGTTTTTTTCTGTTCCTTCCAGATTTCCAGATTGAGTTCGAGTTTCAAAGCATTGTGATCTGAAAATATGCAGGGAATGATCTCAATCTCTGGGTATCAATTGAGACCTGATTTGTGACCAAGTATGCGATCTATTCTGGAGAATGTTCCATGTGCACATGAGAAGAATGTGTGTTCTGTTGCTTTAGCATGGAATGCTCTGTATATATCTGTGAAGTCCATCTGGTCCAGTGTGTCATTCAAAGCCCTTGTTTCCTTGTTGATCTTTTGCTTAGAAGATCTGTCCATTGTTGTGACTGGGGTGTTGAAGTTCCCTGCTATTAATGTATTATTATCAATGTGTTTTTATTAATTGGCTCCTCCCATTTTAGGGTCATAAATATTTACAATTGTTAGATCTTCTTGCTGGATAGACCCTTTATATAGTGTCCTTCCTCATCTCTTATTACATTCTTTGGTTTAAATCTAGTTTGTCTGATATGATTGCAACCCCAGCTTTCTTTTGATGTCCATTAGCATGATAAATGCTTTTCCACCCCCCCCCCCACTTTCAATCTGGAGGTATCTTTGGGTCTAAACTGAGTCTGTTTTAGAGAGCATATGGATGGGTCTTGCTTTTTTATCCAATCTGATACCCTGTGTCTTTTGATTGGGGCATTTAGCCCATTTAGATTCAGAGGAACTACTGAAAGATGAATTTAGTGCCATTGTATTACTTGCAAAGTCCCTGTTTCTGTAGGTTGTTTCTGTTTCTTTCTGGTCTATGTTACTTCTGGGTTCTCTCTTTGCTTACAAGGTCCCCTTCAGTACTTTTTTGCAGGGCTGGTTTAGTGGTCACAAATTCTTTTAGTTTCTGTTTGTCCTGGAAGCTCTTTATCTCCTTTCATTATGAATGACAGCCTTTTTGGAAAGTATTCTTGGCTGCAGGTTTTTCTCATTTACTACCCTGAATATATCATGCCAGCACTTCCTGGCCTGCCAGGTCTTTGTGGATTGGTCTGCTGCCAGCCTAATGTTTCTACCCCTGTAGGTTAAGAACATCTTGTCTCAATCTGTTTTCAGGATTCTCTCTTTATCTCTGCAATTTGCAAGCTTTGCTATTATATGTTGGGTGTTGATCTATTTTTATTGATTTTGAGAGGGGTTCTCTGTACGTCTTGGACTTGAATGCCTGTTTCCTTCCCCAGATTAGGAAAGTACCCAATAATGATTTGCTCAAATATACCTTATGTCCCTCTCTTTCTCCTTCATCAGGGACTCCAATAATTCTAATATTGTTTCGCTTTACAGTATCACTGATTTCTTGAGGCCTCCCTCATGGTCCATTAGTTGTTCTTCCTCTTTTCCTCAGCTTCCTTCCTTTCCATCAACTTGTCTTCTATGTCACTTACTTCCTGTTCTGCCTCATTTACCCTAGGTGTTACAGCATCCAATTTAGACAGCAGCTCAGTTAAAGCATTTTTAATTTTGGCCTGATTAAATTTTATTTCTGCACTAAGAGATTCTCTAATGTCTTTTATGCTTTTTTCAAGCCCATTTAGTAACTTTATGATCATTATCCTGAATTCCAACTGTGACATTTTACTTATATCTGTATGGATTAGATCTGTAGCAGATACTATTACCTCTGGTTCTTTCTTTTGTTGTGAATTTCTCCTTCTAGTCATTTTGCCAAGAGAAGAATGGATGAACTAGAGAAAATAAAAAATATCAACCATGACCCAAGTGAAATACACACTAAACAAATCTGAAGCGGTCAGAAACCCGAAAAAGAAAAGAAAAAGAAAAAAGGGGGGGTCGGAGAGAGACTATAATCTCCCAGGTGGAAAAAACAGGGTGATCCACTTGGTCCTGGGTGTATTTTGGTCTGTAAGTTAGAAGACACTAAATCCCAATACTGTAAAGAAAGCAAAACTTAAATATATATACAGAAATAAAATCTCATAGTGAAAGGAAGCCAAAAATGAAGAATATATCTATAA
Organism: Eumetopias jubatus; assembly: GCF_037043125.1. NCBI lineage: Eukaryota > Metazoa > Chordata > Mammalia > Carnivora > Otariidae > Eumetopias > Eumetopias jubatus. Next base: position 127,203,803 of record NW_028274807.1, on the reverse strand, counting down.
AATGTAAATGTAAAAAATGAAAGTTAAAAAAGACTTAAAAACAAAGAATTGATAAAATAAGAAACTTGTTGAAAAGGAAAGAAAGAAAAGGAAAATTTTAAACTGAAAGATAAAGAAATCATGAGAAAAAAAGCTCAAATTCTATATTCCATTTTCCCCTAGTGCTAGAGTTTTGCAGTCCTGTGTGCTCCATAAACTTGGTGTTTGCCTGTTTTTCCAGCTGGTCTTCTGGGGGAAGGGCCTGCTGCACTGATTCTCAGGTGTTTTTGCCTGGGTGGAGTTGCACCACCCCTTGCCAGGGGGGCCAGCCACCAAGTAAGCCGCTTCTGGTTGCTCTATGTGGGTTTTATTCCCTGAAGGCTTTCCCTGCCTCTTTGGAGGATGAAAAAAATGGCCACTCCTGGATCGCCAGCCCCGGAGCTGAAAGATCACAGTCTCCCCTCTTCAGTAAACCTTCAGGGATAGGTGGTCTTCACTTTTGTGTGTGCCAAACTCTGCAGACTGCTGTGGTGCACGCCCGCACTGATCTTCCCAGGGAAAGGTGGAGGGTCACAGTCTTTCTGCCTTTTTCAAGGCCCACGCATGGAGAGCTGTCGCCTAAGCATGCCATGATTTGAGGTTTATGATGAACCGAGCTGAAAGCCCCCTCCCAGGCTCACTGACCATAACCAGTTTCCCCTGCTCCAGTGCTTGGGAACACTGCCAGTTCAGGCACCCCCCATTCTTTCTGTGATTCCAGGGATCTCCTGAGGCCACATTGTCCCACCTAGGATTCTGCCCTTCTTCACTACCTGAACAGCTTTCAGGCAGGGATGTCTCTCACTGGAGCAGATTTCTAAAGGTTCTGATTTTGTGCTCAGGGGCTATACCACTTTCTGGTAACTAGCTTGTGGAGGCTCCTTCCCCCTGACATTTATCTTCCAATAGATCCTCTCGGATTCACTTCTCCACACCTCCTACCTTGCAAAAAGTGGTCACTTTTCTATTTGTAGAATTCGTCACTTTTCTATTTGTAGAATTCCAGAAATTCTTTTCTTACATCTCAGGTTGAATTCATAGGTATTCAGAATGATTAGATAGTTATCTAGCTAAATTCAAGGGACCAGATGAAACGAGGTCCCCTACTCTTCCACCATCTTGCCTCCCCTCCTATTTTATTTTTATTTATTTATTTGAGAGAGAGAGAGAGTGAGAGAGAGCGTGAGCGAGAGGCACAGGAGAGGGACAAGCAGGCTCCCTGCTAGGTAGGGAGCCCAATTCAGAGCTCGATCCCAGCATCCTGGGATCATGACCTGAGCTGAAGGCAGACACTTAAGTGACTGAGCCATCCAGGTGTCCCTACTAAAGAGTATTTTAAAATTATCTGTAATGTAGGGGTGCCTGGATGGCTCAGTTGGTCTAGTGTCCGACTCTTGATTTCAGCTCAGGTCATGATCTCAGGGTCATGAGTTCGAGCCCCATGTCAGGCTCCCTGTGGGATGTGGAGCCTGCTTAAGATTTTATCTCAACCTCTCCCTCTCTGAAAAAAAAAAAATCTGTTATGTAAAGGTGTTGAAAAAAACCCAACTGCCACATTTTTTATAGCAATAAAATTAAATTTTGTAACTATGCTTCTGCCCAACCACACTAACATTTAAGAGATAATGAAGGAAATTAAAAAGAAAAAGTCATTAAAAATACAAGTTTTGTTTGCATATCAAATCTTTTTTCTTCATAATATATAAAAGACTGCAAGATAGAGAACTTCAGAAGAACCAGATTACATATATTTGTTATCTTAAATACATCTGACTACTAATTAATGAATGCAGATGAATTATCTCTAAGTTTATCTGTTTCTAATTAAATATATTTGTTTTTCAAGTTGAAATGCACATTAAACTCCTTAAACATTTCTCTGCCAGATGGGTAAGATTTATATTTAGAAAATTAACAATATTTTTCAGGAAGGCTGGATTTCTTTAAACATTGCGGTAAGCATGCTGTATACTATGTAAATACTCGCTCAAACATGCTTCAAATACTTTATGTACAAGTAACTGGAAAATATGGATTACAAAACTGAGTAATGTGCTCTGGTTTTGCCATACCCTTTCGTAATCCTTTACTGGCTTACCACACACATTCCTGGAAGGTTTAGCATTTAAGTTTGTTTTTGTCTTCTTTCTTGTGTTTTCTGATGAAAAAATAAAACACGCTATTCTTTGAAAAAAACCACAAAATGATAAAACCTCAAACCTTAATCATTACAGAAATGTACAACTTAAAAGTCTCCTATAATTTGATCCCTTACAACCACTGTTTAAGTCTTAGTACGTATTATGAGATATTTACTTCTACCTTAATAGTTTTATAAAGGACAGAGCTTGATAGGCAATCTTAGAAAAAAGCAAAATAGAGAAACAGAGGGGGAAAAGAAGGGAAAAGAAGAAGAGATTTGAAATAAGTTGAGCACAGCTATGCCAGGTACCAGCTACTCGCTCCATATTGATTACTTCATTTTAGCTTCCCAACAACCCTGAAATTTTGTTATTTCTTTATCCAATTTAAAAGGCACACAATGTTCAGTTTCCTGGCTTTGATAATATACTATAGTTGTGTGAGATCCATTTGGGGAATTAGGATGATAGGCATATAAGACCCCTCTGTACTTTTTTTTTTACAGCTTCTTATGAGTCTATAATTATTTTATTTTATTTAATTAATTTATTTTTTTTTAAAGATTTTTTATTTATTTGACAGAGAGAGACACAGCAAGAGAGGGAACACAAGCTGGGGGGAATGGGAGAGGGAGAAGCAGGCTTCCCACTGAGCAGGGAGCCCGATGCGGGGCTTGATCCCAGGACCCTGGGATCATGACCTGAGCCGAAGGCAGACACTTAACGACTGAGCCACCCAGGTGCCCCGAGTCTGTAATTATTTTAAAATAAAAAGTTAAAATGAGTGGTTCAAATGGTAGCATAGGAAGACCCTGAACTCAGCTCCTTCCACAGACACACCAAATCTTCAGCTCCATATAGAACAACTTTCTCTGAAAAATACCTGAAAACTACCTGAACAGCTCCTCCACAATAAAAGATAGAAAGGCTATATCAAGGGCACCTGGCTGGCTCAGTCAGTAGAGAATGCAACTCTTGATCTTGGGGTTGTGAGTTCAAGCCCCATGTTGGGTGTGGAGATTATTTAAAAATAAACTCTTAAAAAAAAAAAAAAGGCTACATCAAATTGGTAGGAGAGGTAGAGATGTAGTCTCACCAAAAGTCCTACCCTCCAGTGTGGCAACTCATAAGCAGGAGGGAGCTCATAAATATGGACTATATCCCTGAGGAGCAAGGGGTTTAAGCCCCACTTCAGGTACTGCCATCCTTGGGATCTGCACCAGAGAGATGAGACCCCAAAATGTTTGCCTTTGAAAACCAACAGGATTCACATCCAGGAGAACCAAAAGGCTCCAAAAAACTGAGACTTCACTCTTAAAGGGATCATGTATAGATTTAACCCATCTTGGGACCCATCAAAAGTAGCAAGTTGAAAAGAACTTAGACCTTATATGAAGGAGATTCACTGGCCAATCTTAAAGCATCTGCTGGAGTGGCCAGGATCTATCTGAACTCTCTCTGGGGATGCAGATGCTGGCAGGTGCCATTTTTGCACTCTCCCTGTATCTTGCTAGTCCTGCTTGCCCTGTGGCACCACACTACTAAACCCAGCAGACAACTATGGTCTGACCCTGTGCTACCACATGGCCCTGCCTCACTGAACTCAGCAAGTGGGCTACCCAGCTGGGTGATCCCTCGAGGCCTCATCCCAGTAAATCCAGGGGATGGTATCATCCTGGCCCATCCCTCCTTTATGGTCCCGCCAAAGCTGTTCATACAAGGGACACCCCTTGACTGCTGGCTCTGGTGGCCAGGGGGATTGCATTTCTGGGCTCCATGGGGCTGAAACAATCAGAGATGCAGTCCTTGGCAAGCTATCACCCCCAGGATACTGCACAGAGAGCAGAGTGAAACACATTTCATGTTCCTGTGACCATTCCTTTAAGACTGGGAGAGATAGCAGTTGTGCTTAATACATAGAAACAAAGACAGTGGCACCTGGGTGGCTCAGTCGGTTAAGCATCCAACTCTTGATTTTGGCTCAGGTCATGATCTCTGGGTTGTGAGATCGAGCCCTGTGTCAGGCTCCATGCTCAGTTGGGAGTCTGCTTGAGATTCTCTCTCTCCCTCTGCCCCTCCCCTCCTCAAATAAATAAATCTTTAAAAGAAGAAACAAAGAGAATCAAGCAAAATGAGGAAAAAGGAATATGTTCCAAACAAGAAAACAAGATAAAACCCCAGAAAAAAAACATAATGAAATGCAGATAAGTAATTTACCTGATAGAGTTCAAAGTAATGGTCATAAAGATGCTCAATGATCTAAGAAGAATGGATGAACACAGCAAGTACTTCAACAAAGATAGAAATATAAGGAAGTACTGAACAGAAGTCACAAAGCTGAAAAATGCAACAAATAAACTGAAAAAATGCACAAGAGGGGTTCAACAACAAACTAGATGAAGCAGAAGAACAGAGCAGTGACCTAGAAGATGGGAGAGTGAAACTCACCCAAACAAAACAGAAAAAAAATTTTTAAAGTGACAATAGCTTAAGGGACCTATGAAACAACATCAAGTAAAATGACATTTGTATTATAGGGGTCCCACAAGGAGAAAAGAGAAAAAAAGAAACAGAAAACTTATTTGAAGAAATAATGAATGAAAATTAGGGAAGGAAACAGAGTTGCAGATGCAGGAGTCCAGGATCAGACAGCTTCACTGGTGAATTCTATCAAATATTCAAATAAGATTTAATATCTATCCTTCTCAAACTCTTCCAAAAAACTGAAGAGGAGGGAATACTTCCAAACCATATTTATTATTATTTTTTAAAAATTTAAGTTATCTGTATACCCAGTGTGGGGCTCAAACTCACGATCCTGAGATCAAGAGTCTTATACTCCTCCAACTAAGCCAGTCAGGTGGTCCCCAAACTCATTTTATAAAGCCAGCATTACCTTGGTACCAAGAACAGAAAAGACACCACACACACAAAAAGGAAAATTACAGGCCAATATCCCTGATGAACACAGATGCAAAAATCCTCAATAAAATATGAGTAAACTATATTCAACAATACATTAAAAAGGTCATACACTATGATCAAGTGGGATTTATTCCAGGGATGCAAGGATGGTTTGACATCTGTAAATAAATCAATGTTATAGACCACATTGAGAAAATGATCATTTGATCATCTAAGTAGATGCAGAAAAAATATTTGACAAAATTAAGCATCCATTTATAATAAAACTCTCAACAAAGTTGTTATAGTGAATGCACCTCAACATAATAAAGGCCCATATATAACAAGGCCACAGCAAACATACTCAATGGTAAAAAGCTGAAAACTTTCCCTTTAACAATTAGGAACAAGATAAGGATGCCCACTCTTGCCACTTTTATTCAACACAGTACTGGAAGTCCAGAGCAATTAGGCAAGAAAAAGAAATTAAAAAGCATCTAAATTAGAAAGGAAGAAGTGAAACTGTTATTATTTGTGGATAACATGATTTTTATATAGAAAATGCTATAAGACTTCACCAAAAAGCTATTAGAATAAACAAATTCAGCAAAGTTGCAGGATACAAAATCAACATACAACAATATTATGTTTTTATACTGTAACAATGAACTATCAGAAAGAGAAATTTAGAAAATTCCATTTACAATTGCACCAAAAAGAATAAAATACCTAGGAATAAATTTCACCAAGCAGGTAAAAGATCTGTACAATGAAAACTATAAGACACTGAGGAAATAAATTGAAGAACACACAAACAAATGGAAAGATATTCCATGCTCATGGATTTGAAGAATTAATATCGCTAAAATATCGATATTATCCAAAGCAATCTATAGATTCAATGCAATTCCTATCAAAATTCCAATGGCATTTTTCACAGAAATAGAGCAAAGAATCCTAAAATTTGTATGGAACCACATAAGATCCCAAAGAGACAAAGCAATCTTGAGAAAGAATAAGCTGGAAGCAACACACTTCCTGATTTCAAATTATATCATGCTATAATAATGAAAACAGTATTGGCACAAAAACGACATAAAGATAAATGGAACAGAATAAAGAGCCAAGGAAAAAAAACCCACATGTATATAGCCGATTAATTTATGACAAAGGAGGCAAAAATATACAATAGGGAAAAGACAGTCTCTTTAATAAATGGTATTGGAAAAACTGGACAGCCACATGCAAACGAATGAAAACATACCACTATCTTACACCATACATAAATTAACTCAAACTGGATTAAAGACTTGAATACAAGACCAGAAACCACAAAATTCCTAGAAGAAAACATAGGCAGTAGGCTCCTTGACACTGCTCTTGGCAGTATTTTTTTTTTTTTGTAACTGATTCCCAAGGCAATGGCAACAAAAGCAAATATAAACAAATGGAACTACATGAAACTTAAAACCTTCTGCACAGCAAAGGAAACCATCAATAAAATAAAAAGGCAACCTCCTGAATGGGACAAGGTATTGGCAAATTATATATCAAACAAGGGGTTAATAGCCAAAATAGATAAAGAACTTCTATAACTCAATAACAAAGTAACAATGCAATTAAAAAAATAGGTCGAAGTTCTAAACAGAAATTTTTCCAAAGAAGACATACAGATGGCCAACAGTCACATGAAAAAAATGCTCAATATCACTCATCATCAAGGAACTACAAATCAAAACCACAATGAGATATCATCTCACACCTGTCATAATGGCTATTTCCAAGAAGACAGAAAATAACAAAAAAGGAAACATTCTAATTTTCTCTCACAAAAAAAAGAAATGTACTCTAATTTTCCCATTTAGTTATGAAATCTAAAAAATTAGGTGGGCGGCGCCTGGCTGGTTCAGTTGGAAGAGCATGTGACTCTTGATCTTGGGGTTATGAGTTTGAGCCCCACATTGGGGTTGAGTTTACTTAAGAAACTAAATAAAGGGGGTATTTAAAAAATAAGTAAATAAAGATTAAAAATGAGGTGGAAAAGATAAATTATTAACAAAAATTAAATTTTAACATTTCACAGCTTTCGATGCCAGTGCATAGTGTATCTTTCCTTCTGACCATTCTTGTAGTTCACTTTGTATGACACACTTTAGCACTTGGGTATATATTGTTTTCTGCTCTTAGCTAATTATTTTTTTCTCTCCATTTGTATTTTGAGCTCATTAAGAGCTGTACTTCCTTTCCAACCCTATCTTTCAGAGCAAATGGTTGGTAATGAATAAATGCTAGTTGACTTGTACTCTGCCAATCATATGTTACTTCTATAAAAAATTAGTTACAATATTTATAGGACGCAGAAATTGATTAAATTTAACTATTAATTATGGGTTTATTGGGTAGAAAGTAGAAGACATTTTACTTGATACCATATAACCCTAATACATTAAAAGAAAATGCTGTATGTCACAAATCAGTACTGCAGCTAAACAGCTTCATGCTCTGCCTCTATCAGTTCTTTCTTTTTTAAAAAATGGCTCTTCCAACTATTGAATATTCTGTTTTTCTAAAGGAAGATGACACCTGTTTGACAACTTTATTCCTATAAGAAATGGTTTTCTAATATGAAATTAAAAAATTAAAAGGGAATAACTATATGGTACTTAGTGTTACACCATTACTTTCAGCATATTATGACTAATCCTAAATTTAAACATCTTGGTTGATGACACAAAATTCAAGAGATCTAGGTCTGAATTTTTCCTTTCTTGTTTAAGCAATGAGTGGAAAAGTACATAGAACAAATAGAAGACTCTGACTTACTCAAAGATAGGCTCCTAAAATATGAACGACTCAAATGATACAGATCAAATATAGGCCTGATTCTGCTAGGTTTTAAGGTATAAACTTTTAAAGTTTTTCCAGGTTATTAGTTAGCATTCTTTAATCTTCCTAATCCATATTTAACAAAGTTATTTCAGAATTCATCAGTGCCATTAACAAAAGTTTACCCATACACATATATAATTACATATACATATGTATATGTCAATCCAAATTGACTTTCCTATAAAAGTCAATCCAAATTGACTTTCCTATAAAAAGTTTTCTGTCTTGGGCACCTGGGTGGCTCAGATGGTTAAGCATCTGCCTTCAGCTCAGGTCATGATCCCAGGGTCCTGGGATTGAGTCCCGCATTGGGCTCCCTGCTCCTTGGGAGCCTGCTTCTCCCTCTGCCTCTCTCTCTCTGTCTGTCATGAATAAATAAATAAAATCTTTTAAAAAAAAAAAGTTTTCTGTCTTGCTGGTGAATGTGCTCATGTCTTTACGTTATATTTGAACTTTGATTTGATATAATACTACTTTAATTATGGGCACCTGGGTGGCTCAGTTGGTTAAGCGACTGCCTTCAGCTCAGGTCATGGTCCTGGAGTCCCTGGATGGAGTCCCACATCGGGCTCCCTGCTCGGCAGGAAGTCTGCTTCTCCCTCTGACCCTCTTCCTTCTTGTGCTCTCTCTCATTCTCTCTCTCTCAAATAAATAAAATCTTTAAAAAAAATACTACTTTAATTATGACAGTAATGTAATTTATAATGCTATTTTTCTCCTGTCCCCTTCCTATAGGGAAAGAACATGAAACCCAGAAGCTTGGCACATGAATTCAGAGCAGCTCTTCTTGCCCTAAAACATCTTAGCATTCTGAGAAAATGAACCCAGAAAAACCTCTTTTAAGAAGTAGGATTCAGGGAACTATAATCTTTCATGTTAATGTCAGAATACTAAGGGCCAAGTGTCTTGTCGAATGGCATACAGGTAATGAGGTGAACTGAAGTGGTTTCCTCATTCCCACCATACTCCTCCAATCCCAGGCCTCACTGTCTGTGTTCCATGGAGGAGGGTTATAGTTCTGAATTGTTTGTACCCTTTATAAAGATTACACTGTGTATATTTCCACAGAGCAAGGTCACATTAATCTCACATAATTCTTTCAAAACCTCAAAAGAGGTTTTTGGAATTCTGTCCTCTCTGAGCTTATACATATACATATATATTTAAAGATTTTATTTATTTATTTGACAGAGCACAAGCAGGGGGAGCGGCAGGCAGAGGGAGAGGGAGAAGCAGGCTCCCGGATGAGCAGGGAGCCTGACGCAGGGCTCCATCCCAGGACCCTGGGACCATGACCTGAACCGAAGGCAGACGTTTAACCGACTGAGCCACCCAGGTGCCCCTCTGAGCTTATAATTAATCAAATTAAAAATTCTTCATGAGATAAGAAAAGGAACTGGAAATGAACCAAAAGAGCAAGAACCTGGATAGGCTAAATATTTTTTGTAGATGAAAAACTTTTCTGAAGAAAACAGTGACATGCATATAAATTCCCAGATCCTGTTTAAGTAGTAAATCAGATATCCTGAGGGTTAGACTTGGCCTTAAAGGTAGGCAGTTACCTATGCCCCAAAATCTGCAGGACTCATTCCTAAATGTTTTGAGTGGTGAAGACAGTCCAAAGGTAGGGGAAGCGTGAGGTTGGGTTGGGCTCCTTCAGAGCCCTAAGGGGAACATCTACCTGGTACTTGGGTCCCAAATCAGAAGTGCTAAGACCTACTCAGTTTATTATAAATAGGGCTTACAGTACCTCTGTAGGGTGGAAAAGTATGTTATCTAGTTTGTAATCTCCATGAATCAAATTTTCTTCATTGTCATTATCTGGCAAGTTTTTCATTAGCCAGTCAGATAGCTGTTTCATGGCAGGGATGTCTTGATGAGCTACAGCTTGATATTTCTCTGTCCAGGTTGATACCTAAAGATATACAAATAAAAATTATAGAGCTGAAAGGAGAAGTAAGATCCAACAATTCTAAAATTAAAACAAAATTCGATTATATCAAATTTGGTCTCATTCCTAAATGCTCAAGACAAATGTCTATAAGTGACATTCACATGAGCCTAAAACATTTTTTTAAAAAGCCTTAAACATTTAAATCTCTCTTCCATCTAGTTCATTTTACTGACCTAGATTTTTATCAGGAAAAAAAAACACTGGCATGGGAATCAAGAAATGTGGGTTCTAGTCTTTATTCTGCAATTATTTTGTGGAAGAAAAAAAGAATGTACACAAACACACACACACAAATAAATAAGAATAAGAGATTTCTGGAAGGGTCACAAGAAACAAGTAATCACTGAAAAAGGAAATATGGGGGCTAGAAGAAGAGATATTTTTACTTTTCATTTTAATAACTTTTCTTATTACCCACAGAATCTTCTAAATACATTTCAGGTATAAGAAATGCAAAGACTTTTTATTATTCTTAGAATCAAATGCAAACAACTCAAACTCTTCTCAAAGTCTTCCATCAATTGAGACCATATTATTTTCAGCTTATCGTTCTCTCCACATTCCCCAAGGTATATCTGTTCAACTTAGTGCAATAAAGACCTTCATCTTTGGAACCATACAGACCTGGGTATAAATTATGTCTAAGCCACTTATTCATGTATTATTTGATATCCATTAGCCTTAGATTCCTCATCTACAAAATGGGGGTAATAATATTTATGTCTTAGGGTTGCTACAAAGATTTAAAAAGAGTAGGTCAGCAACTCACCTACCATGGGACCTGGCATATAGTAAATACTCTCTAAATCTTGGTTCCCTTCTCTCTTCAGTCAGCCCCCTCAAAAAGACATACAAACAAAAGGAAATAGTCCTGTACATATCTGGTCTAGCTGTCCCTTTGCTTTGAAATGTTCACCATCTCTTCCATATCACTCTAGATTTTCTCTTTCCTTATATATACAATGCAAGACATATCTCTCCCACAAAGCTTTCCCCACCTAAGCAAAAGCACACTGACATCCACCCTCTGAATGGAATAGCTCTCATCATAAGTACCAAACCATTTACTACTAGATTAAATACTCCTTTATTCTATTTTATTTATTCTATTTTCAAGTTTCGTGCAAATGAGATTCATGTACAGGTCTCTCAAAAAATGACCAACTTCTTTCCTCTAGGGAAAGAAGTTACTTTTATTTTCTTGACATTTAACACAGTACTCAGCAGGTATTAAGGACATAGTCGTGCTTAATAGATATGTTAACTTAGGGTGCCTGGGTGGCTCAGTTGGTTAGGCGACGGCCTTCGGCTCAGGTCATGATCCTGGAGTCCCAGGATCAAGTCCCGCATCGGGCTCCCTGCTCAGCAGGGAGTCTGCTTCTCCCTCTGACCCTTCCCCCTCTCATGTGCTCTCTCTGTCTCTCTCTCAAATAAATAAATAAAATCTTTAAAAAAAAAAAGATATGTTAACTTGAAAAGGGAAACTATATAGAAAATATATTGATAAATTAAGTGAAGAGGCTGAAAAGCTTTAAATTTGCATGCATGTACATGTTGTTAGTTACAGAAGCTTAGGCTAAAAAAAACTGATCTAAACATACAAAATTATTTTATGCTAACAACAAACCAATATAAAGGCTGATATTAAAAGTTATACCCAAATTTCAGGAAAGTATAAAATAGGTTTTTATTTTGACTAATAACATATATTATTTCCAAGAACTTGAGAAAAGGAGCTCTTTATGTGGCTGTATTACCTGTCTTTTGCAATAGCCAGCACCTCGACCATATCCTTCCAGCTGCAATGACTGCACATTCAAGGAATGTAAGTGAGCCAAGGTTTCTATCATGGCCACATACATGGCTGAGCGTTCTGCTGGGCTAACTCCAGGAATTGCAAAATCATGAAAGATTCGACCCTATGGGAACAATTACAACAAATAATTTAAAACAAAATAGATGTTTTCATACCATTTATTTGCTGTGTCATAATCCCCCATTGCCTACAAAAAAAAAATCAGGATAATAATTTACAACCAAAAACAATTCTTTGTAGAACATGCTAGAATAACATTCTTTTGAGAAACATGTTCAATAGAGTATATGTGCCAAAAGAAAAATACAAGGACATTCCAAGTTGAACATAAAGGACAAAAACTACTCTCAAGTTACATTTTGTATAAAAAAATTTTTTTAAAGACACTTTGAATTTATTGTTCTTAATGGATTGATTTTCTGTTTGGAGTCATTTTCTTCCCCCCTACCATCTGGAGTGTTTGGTTACTGCCATTACATATAGCTCTTTATTGCCACCTAGAGGAAAATTTAAGAATAAGTTAACGGGCCCTAGTTACTAAATTTGTTCCTAGTCTATTTCATCCCTCCCACATTGCCTGTGCTCAAATTAAAACAAAAGTTTAAGCCCTTGCAACTAATTACCTAAATGCTAATTAATAAACTATCATTTACTAACATCTAATTTCATAATTAAAAATAAAAGTAACAATAAAGTGAGATTAAGTGTTAATTTACCTGCACATGGTCCATCAAGTAAAATTCTGTTCCAATGACAGAAGGATCACTGCAGTACAATAAAGGCTTGGGAACGGGGAATCCAATTGAAAACAAAGTGGACTTTAAATTCTCTATCAATCTAAATAGGATGATGGATTATTAAAAGTCAGAAACAAATTTTTAAGTTTTTTTTAAAATTTAGTTATTTTGGGCGCCTGGGTGGCTCAGTCATTAAGCGTCTGCCTTCGGCTCAGGTCGTGATCCCAGGATCCTGGGATCGAGTCCCACATCGGGCTCCCTGCTCTGCAGGAAGCCTGCTTCTCCCGCTCCCACTCCCCCTGCTTGTGTTCCTGCTCTTGCTATGTCTCTCTCTGTCAAATAAATAAATAAAATTAAAAAAAAAAAATTTAGTTATTTTTTTTTAGTAATTTCTATACCCAATGTGGGGCTCAAACTCATGACCCCAAGATCAACAGTGTGTGCTCTTCAGACTGAGCCAGCCAGGTGCCCCAGAAACACAGACATACAATAACTATTTGTGAGCTTTCATTAAGGCTAGAAATCAATTTTGAAACAGTATCAACAAATGACCTAGAGGATAATAATTTCCTTAAAAGTAGTCTTAGCGCAATTATTACAATTATAAATTAGCCAGCACTAAAAAACCCCTGATAATTAGGCTAAAGGATAGGCACATGCATGGGACTTAATCTTGGCTCTGTTAATATGAAGGCAACAGTTCTTGACCACAATATTTCAGATTATTATAAAAACATCTTTGTTCTCAGCAGTTCCCTGCTTGCTCATTGGCTTACTCTTGCTCACTCTTTCTTTCTCATATCTCCCAAGGGGGCTCAGGCAAGTCTCTATTCTACTGCTCTGGGCACAGTCAGCTACAAGGTGCTGGGCGAGAGCAGTGAGTGCTTATAAAGGAAAAAACCACTATCTCCTGGAGATCAAAAGAGGTACTTGTTTCTAAAGCAGGGGTAGGGGAATCCTTCCTGGTACCCAAGGCTACCATGGAGCTCAGGATAACCATGGGGAAAGGAGGCAATGAGATGCAAGCTAGTACTGAAGCAGGAACCCAAATAAGATAAAAGGGCCTCCTCAACCAGGACAGATACATGGGCCTATCACTCAGGACCTGAGGACATACCTTATAGCAGAGCTGTGATGCTGACTCATCTGTTCCAGACTCAGTGGTGACTGATCACTTTCCCTTTTTTTTTTTTTTAAAGATTTATTTATTTATTTTAGATGGGGGTAAGGGAGAGGCAGAGGGAGAGGGAGATTCTTAAGCAGACTCCTTGCTGAGCTCAGAGCACAGAACCCAACACGGGACTTGTCTCTGGGCTTGATCTCATGACCTGAGCTGAAACCAAGAGTCTGATGCTTAACCAACTGTGCACCAGCCAGGAGCCCTGTGACTGATCACTTCTGAGGAGGAGAAACCATGCAGCTCACTTTGACAGCTGACAGCAGGGGTAAAGCAGCAGTTAATAAAGATTAACTAGAGCAGGGACATGACTAAACCCATGACCAAGGTGAGAGAAGCCAGTGGAACCAAAGGTTATGAAAGAAGTGTTTGTAATCACCCTGAGGCCGGGGTAGGGTGGTTGGGGTAAGCACAAAGGGGTTAGGGGGTCATAAAGCAGATGGCAGTGTGAGAACATTGCTTTTTTCAGAGCAGACTTAGAAGAAAATGACGGGAGTTGAAACCAACTAAGCCCGATGTTGGGCTGAGAGCATTACGTTATTTTCTGATGTCTTCTGGTAGAAAGTTATCAAGAAGAGAGACAAAGAGAGCTGTTTATTGGGGCACAAATTTCTGGGCATAAGTGGGTATTCTCCTTCAGGCTTACCATGTTGATACTTAATAAAAGTTACCCAACTTTTTTAATCTTGAGCATCCAAGTTACTTCATATTTCTTGGATATGGAACCAAGAAAGCCAGAATCTGCATTTTTCCATTACTGTAATCTTAAGCCTATCCTTCAATGGCCCTAACCCAGTCAGCTGGATCTGGGAAATACCTATTATACATGGTTACAATACCCTAAATATGCACAGTGCTTTTAACATTCTCTAGGACTTTGATTTCTGTTCTCTTCTGTTTTCATCTCTAAAATTCTACAGATAATAGCTATTTCCTGAAAACAGACTCAATTTTTAACAAATCTTTTTAAATTTTCACAAAGCCTAATATTTAGAGAATACTATAAAATGATTATTCAAATATTTCTTATTAGCAAAAGATCAGCGGGTTTGTCAGAGCAAATATATTAAGATACTTCAGTGAAAAATAAGATACTTCAGAGAGTAGATATTGTTATAAGATATACTTTTTAAAACACAATTAAAATATGTAACCAAAGTACAAACATCTATAAATGAGAAGCACTGAAAATATTCACTATATGACTGCATATCTAGCCAATTGTAAGGAAAGAATCAAATTCACAAGAAGACTGGTTATTGCTCAAGATTAATGACCTAGGGGCACCTGATAGCTCAGTTGTTAAACATCTGCCTTCGGCTCAGGTCATGATCCCAGGGTCCTGGAATCAAGCCCCGCATCAGGTTCCCTGCTCCACCGGAGGCCTCCTTCTCTCTCTCCCACTCCCCCTGCTTGTGTTCCCTCTCTCACTGTGTCTCTCTCTGTCAAATAAAAAAATAAAATCTTTAAAAAAAAAAAGATTAATGAACGAAAGACAGCCTCAGATTTTAACCTCAAGTCCTTTTTAAAAATAACAAGGGATACAATTCAAGTGAAATTTTTATCTAAGAAATAAAATACATTATCTATTATTTAATAATCATGAGATGACTTTTAAAAGCAATTTATTTTTCTGTATATAAAAAGCATTTATTTGTCAACAAAGAATTATTGCGTTTGTATACCATACCTGATGTGCTTTAGGAAGAAGTGAACCAGGTGGTTTTTTTCTGAGTACATATGCTTGAAAGCCCTTTCGAAGATAAAAGGTTGGATTGGACTGTCCTGATCTTGATAAGATTAGAGAAAAGGTCAATTACAAGGATATTTTCCTTCTTCCCCAAATCCTACTGAAATGTCAAAAGAAACACAAAGTAAAAATAAATCAATTTCAGTGCTGGGAAACCAAGAGGGGTGCTACCAGCAGCTCAAAACATTAGCTTTAGATAATATAAAGCAGATGATAACACAGTGGCAGGTGAACAATCTATAACCCACATAGGTAGAAGAGAGGACCTCACTCCCTGCCTGCAAATCATGAGTTTTATCAGAAGTATCCCTAGAACAATGTTTAGATCTAAGTAAAAAAAGGCTGGGAGAAGAGGTTGTATCAGTCAGAAAATTAATTAAAGGATGCTGGAATAACTGGGTTGGTGTCCCCTCATCTGCTGTTGGAGATATAACCCTCAAATGCTTCACCGAGGCTGGTACCCAAGTGCAGCTCTCCACAAGGGGAATTGTGGTAAGCAAGGTCCCAGGGTGGACACGTGGGCCAGGGAAGTACATTGCCCCAGGTAACGCACAGATACCAGGGCACTGGCTCTCCCTGCCAGGTGAGCAGAAATTCTCAGATGAACTGAAACTACACTCCAGATACCAAAACTACTCAGTTTACACCTTCATTTACAATATGGCCAGTTTAAGAATTACCCAGCTTTTGAAGACTCCAACAGCATGAAAGGAGGACTTAACTAGATAATGAAAAGAATCAATCCCTGATATGTGCTGCAACATGGACTTTGAAACCCTGATGTTGAGTGAAAAAGGCCAGTTACAAAAGGCCACATATTATATGATTCCACTTCTGTGAAATGTTCAGAGAATGTAAATCCATAGTGACAGAAAGTGGATTAGTGGCTGCTAAGGGATGGGAGGAGGGGACAATTGGGAGGTAAGGGTTTTTTTGGGGGAGTGATAGAAATGTTCTGGAATTAGATAGTGCTGCTGGTTGCACAACACTGTGAACATACTAAAACCCACTAAACTGTACACTTTTTTAAATTTTTATTTTTTTATTAAAGATTTTTATTTATTCATTTGAGAGAGGGAGAGAGACAGCACAAGCAGGTGGAGCTGCAGGCAGAGGGAGAGGGAGAAGCAGGCTCCCTGCTGAACAGAGTCCACTGTGGGGCTTGATCCCAGGACCGCCCCCCCCAGGATCATGACCCAAGACAAAGGCAGACGCTTAACCAACTGAGCTACCTGGGCCCCCCAAACTGTGCACTTTAAAATAATTCAAATTTCCAATTTTATGTAAGATAAATTTTATCTCAAAAAATCCCAGTGTCATTATACTTCAATAGAAAAATAAATTTAAAAAGTATGTATTTCTTCCAAATCAAAACCTCAATGAGATATCACCTCACACCAGTCAGAATGGCTAAAATTAATAAATTGGAAATGACAGATGTTGGTGGGGATGCAGAGAAAGGGGAACCCTCCTACACTGTTGGTGGGAATGCAGGCTGGTGCAGCCACTCTGGGAAACAGTATGGAGGTTCCTCAAAAAGTTGAAAATAGAGCTTCCATACAATCCAGCAATTGCACTACTGGGTATTTACCACAAAGATACAAATGTAGGGATCCAAAGGGGTACGTGCACCCCAATGTTTATAGCAGCAATGGCCACAATAGCCAAACTGTGGAAAGAGCCAAGATGTGCACCGACAGATAAATGGATAAAGAAGATGTGGTATATATACAATGGAATATTATGCAGCCATCAAAAGGAATGAGATCTTGCCATTTGCAATGACGTGGATGGAACTGGAGGGTGTTATGCTGAGCAAAATAAGTCAATCAGAGAAAGACATGTATCATATGACCTCACTGATATGAGGAATTCTTAATCTTCAGGAAACAAACTGAGGGTTGCTGGAGTGGTGGGGGGTGGGAGGGATGGGTGGCTGGGTGATAGACATTGGGGAGGGTATGTGCTATGGTGAGTGCTGTGAAGTGTGCAAGACTGTTGAATCACAGATCTGTACCTCTGAAACAAATAATACAATATATGTTAAAAAAAAAAAGATAGCAGGAAGGGAAGAATGAAGGGGGGAAAATTGGAGGGGGAGACGAACCATGAGAGACGATAGACTCTGAAAAACAAACTGAGGGTTCTAAAGGGGAGGGGGGTGGGGGGATGGGTTAGCCTGGTGATGGGTATTAAAGAGGGCACGTTCTCCATGGAGCACTGGGTGTTACACGCAAACAATGAATCATGGAACACTACATCAAAAACAAATGATGTAATGCATGGTGATTAACATAATGATAAAAAATTTTTTAAAAAAGTATGTATTTCTGTTTTAAAAAAAAAAATCTCACCAAACTAAAAGCTTCTCCCCTGTATACATATCTACCATGGTTCTAACAAAGACCCCCCCGCCCCGAAAATGCAGAAACCCAAGGGAAGATCATCACCAACACTGTGAACATAGTAATGGCTAAATTTAACCATTCTAAGCATCAGGCTACCATGTAGTCTAGAAACCACTGATGGTATCAATACCATAAGAATCATCAATAAGCCAATAGCCATAGTTATTGTTTAGGACGTAGGCAAGACACGTGCTGCTGAAAGAAATATGTTGATCTATAACCAAAGAGGTGGCACCTTTGATTTGTCAAACCTTAATTAACAAAGATGGAATCTTGGCATTTAAGTGTGCAGTTAGGGAAACTCACTTGGTTGGAGAAGACTTTGATTAGACAATCAATCTCACAAAACCCTAACAGGCTACCCTCTGCATTGGTTCACCTGGAAGCATATGAAGTCAGGAAATACAGTATTCCAGCAGGGCAGCATCAGATGAGCTTCTATAGTGGAAGCATCCCAGGAATCCATGCAGGATTCTGGCATCTACTCTGTGGCCCCTGTGGCCCCTTGTTGACAGCTCAGGTTCTAAGAAATGAGACCACATAGGTGAGGATGGGTGCCAACTGTGCTTAGAAGCCTCGCGTTCTATGTGCTTAAAAGCCTCCCGTTCTACAGGAGCCATTGCCTCTAGTAACAATCCTTTGGACACGGCTCCCAGCACCCCAACAAGGGACATGAGCAGTTGCAAGAACTTGCTACACTTAGGGAAGCCCAAAGTATCCCACCAGATACTTAGGGTTTATTTCCAGGCCTACCAGTTCAGATACAGTTTATCAATTAAGTATTATTTCCACCAGAAGCGATGTTGCCTAGACACAAGGCTGACATGCCACTTTTACTAAGTTACCACAGTAACTGAGCTAGAAAGTTAATTTGTCCATAGCGAAGAAAAGGTTTTTTAACCCTTTCTTCACATCTTGCTAGAGAAGTCTCAGGCCCATGAGGTTATCTCGGTGGGTGGTTTTAGCTGCATTTACAAGCTTCAGAAACTTAGAAATTCCTACAGGATTTTTTTTTTTCAACAGCAAAAAATTGGAAAAAAGCATCAATCCTGGTAAGGGTGTTACTTATGTTTGCAGCTACGTAGGCAGCCATCTTGTCCCCTGTCTGGAGATAAATCTGAAAATATTCAGGATTCACTGCTCTTTGATATCATCCCTTTTCCTAGTAATACTGAAATCACTACTTTGGTATTGAAACCCCACTGGTGAAGTCATGACTATTCTGGTTAAGTGCAATACACAGTTCATTCGAAGTGAACTTAGAACTTCACTATCTACTCTATAAAATTGAGTGAGCAATGACAAAAGATCACAACCAGTTTGACAAGTTTGAACTCACAGACATCCTTCCTGTATCCTTTAGATTTGTGCAAACTGAAGTAACATTTGATATTGATGATAACAGCATCTCAAATGTATTTGCTGTAGATAAGAGATCAAGAAAAGAGAAGATTAAAAGACCAACGTCATGGTGTTTAAGCATGGAAAACATTGAGTACATGGTCCAAGAGGTTTAAAAGTACTAAGCTGGAGATGAAAAGCAGAGAGGTGAAATATCCCCTACAAACATGCTCTGATCCTAAGTATTCAACAGTAGGGCCATGGTGGAAGATGAGACACATCAAAGCAGAAATAAAGATGATGCCAAACAGAAGATTCTTGGCAGGTACATTGGAATCATCAAATGGCTGGTGAAGAATCAGATTACTGAGAAGGAAGAATTTAACATTCGCAGAAAAAGCTGGAGATATCTTTCCTCTGTATCCCTGGAACTTTTTGTCTTTCAGCATAATCACATATAGCTTCACTCTCTTCTCTGAATGGACCCTTCATCTCCTTGCTCTAACTAAAACTTGAATGTTCCATGAGGACCCTGTTTCCCTTGTAGGCCTCTACAGTGGTAGATTTTTTTTTCCCCTCACATCACTCATCTAGTGGGCCTGGAGACTTGGAGTCTGTGTCCCTCCTGATACTCACTGCCACTTGCAAACTCTTTGCCTTCCCTCCTGCCTAAACCTGTTACCCAGCTTTGAATTCATGTTATGAGACTACCACACTCCACCCTTTCTTGTTGAAATCAACTACTCTCTCTGTTGCAAACACTCTCCCCATTGCCTGTTGACTTACTATTGCTTTTATTTATACTACTCCTATCTTCATTATTTCAAAATCCACTCAGATGTTCATTTTAACACTCAGGCCTGTCAGTCCCTTGAATTCTTCTACTCTAGTGATATTTTCTGTTACAGTACTTCAGTCACTCTAGGGGACACATCTTAAACGTTAACAACTCAAGCACTGCATAATCCTCCTTGTTAAGCATTTCTATCTCTGACCATAATCCAGCTTTCCACTCACTCCCACTGGTACATTGATTCCAACAATCCTTCAATCCTGGGATCTACCATCCATTGATCATTGTTTACTGTCCCTCAGCCTCCCCTTCCCCCACCACATCCTTTCTGAACTCACTTACTTTTGATGGCCAATTACATAACTACCCTCTTGAATGCATCTTTAATACACTTGCCCCCTCTCCATGTTCTCTGCTTGGCTTCCCCCATTCTGGTTTAAATCCAACTCTTTTCCTGCACTCACATAGCTGAATGTAGCTGGATAAAGAAACATCGTAACAGTACTATAGGCTGGTGGCATTTATCACTGGAATTTGTATGCCTTGACTACTGATTTATGTGAAAATAAAAATAGGGGTAAAGGAGATTGGATCAGAGTTTTGTAGTATAGAATTAAAAGGCACCATGTCCCAATAGATAGTGGAGGCTTAAGCAGGTGGAATTAAAAACAGCTTAGGTTTCTAGCCTAGAAGTCTTGTGTTGTAAACAATGTTTAAGATCTTTCACCTATTACTGCATCATTAATTATCAAAAGGATCAGGTTCTTATTACAGATTAGGAAACTAGTTCTCAGGGAGTTTATGCAACTTTTAAATTCCCAGTCATTAAGTGGCAGATGGAATTTCCTGAAAACCAAGATTGTTTCTATAGCTCTGTGTTTAGACCAAAGTACTATTTTTTGAATAAATTTTTAAAAATTTGTTTTCTATTATAAAATAGACCAGAGCCAGATTCGTGGTGGGCAATAATACTCTCAGGATCGTCATCCAGTTCCATTCCCTCACTTCAAAAAGAACTAAAGCCTAAAGTGGTGGTGTGATTTACTAAGTGGAAGATCTAATACTGGAATTCAGATTCCCCCAGCTAGTGCCATTAACTCAACCTCCGAGAATAGGGCCAATTAAACGGAATTACATCTGCTTCTCAGAAAAAAAGATCTAATGGTTACAGAAAAAAAGTTGAAAGAAGACCTCTTTATATTCCACAGAGCTTCCAACCTTAATTGCCTCAGTGAATCCTCCAGGTACGTAATTGCATCCTTTAACAAAGATTCCTTCTTATAGTTGGAATCGGGAATGTTGTGGTGCTTCCATTATTGTCCTCGAACCGGAAATACCCCGAATGAAATGCAGGGGACGGACCACTGACGGTAGCTCCCATCTGCAGAGCGCGTCATTGCAGGAAAAGAAGCCGGGACGAGGGAGATTGGGACCCCACGCAGGGCCAAATAAAGAAAAGCCCAATGCACACATTTGTTTCTGCTGAAGACCGGCGTCGATACCTGTACTGGGTAACGGTCAGCTTGGCCTCGGGCTCGGCCCCAAAGCCGGGCAAGTGCTGGTTTGGATAGGCCTCTAGGGACCCGCTGTCGAACTTGTGCTGGGGCAACACTTCGGCCGAGTCGGGCTCAGGGGAAGCACCGGGCTCCATGGCTGCGGCTGCGGCTTCCGCTGCCGGCTGGAGACGGAGATTCCACAGGTCTTCTGCACCGAGTCCTCTGGCTGCAGAGACCACTACTCCACAGCCAGGGGGGCGAGGCCCTGACGCGTCGGGGCGGACATGACCGAGCCGCTCCAGCCAATCACACTGCCCCTGAATCTGGTGACTAGGCTCTAATTGGGATGTGCCGGAGGACCTCCGCGTTCTCGCATTTAAAAAAATTTTCATTCAGTCTCACAGTCGGAGGCCGCAATCTTAAAGAAGGCAAAGCCGTGTTAGTCGCTGCGGGCAATTAACGAAAAGGCCCCTCGCACCCCAAATTTAATGCACCGGCAGCCGTAAGACCTATACAGAGTCCGGTTGAGAAAAGGGTCCGTCAGGACCTTGAGCCCACGAATGAAAGATCCTGGTGTTTCTAATAGCCGGCGGGCTGGAACGGCAATATCGCAGGCCGCGGGCTTTGGACGCTAAGGACTCGCGGCCCTGCTGCGTCCTGGTCTTTTAAGACCGGGGGAAGAAGGCAGCCAAGAGGGGCGTTTTGTTTTTGTTTTGCTTTTCCTGAGGGGGAGCGATGATTGCAACGTACCGGAAGCGGTACCGGGGGAGGCCCGCGGGAGCGGCAGCGACGTGTTGTCTGTGCGGCGCTAGGAGCATTTCCCCAGGGTTCTGGGCGAGGAAGGCGGCGGCTACGTGCCTCCTCACCTACCCCTGGCGGGGTCTGCAGGCCTAACAGCGTGGGGCGGCGGCGGCGGCGGCGGCGGGGGCTGGGAGCGTTGGCGGCCGGGGTCCCAGCCATGGCCGAGTCTGTGGAGCGGCTGCAGCAGCGGGTGAAGCAGCTGGAGCGGGAACTGGCACAGGAGAGAAGTCGGCGAGCTGTGGGGGGCGGCGACGGAGGAGGTGGCCGGGTCCGCATCGAGAAGATGAGCCCGGAGGTGGTGGACTCCAATCCCTACAGGTGACCTGCGTTGCGGGTCGGAGGCGGGCTAGGGGGTGAGGTCAAGGTTTGCGAGTGGTCAGGAGTGAGGCGCTCCCTTCCTTTCAAGCTCAACACGGCCTCCCCCCGCCTCCTCTTCTTGTGCTGGGGTCCTGCTCCCAAACGCGCAAGGCCAAGTCTTGGTAGTGGTGGAAAGGTAGCCTTCCTCTTAAAAAAATACACACCCACACCCCCCAAAACCCGAATGAATCAGCCGTATGGTGCGGCTCCCCGGCCTGCTGAGGATACGCGTCCGGTTTCCCTAATGCCCCCTTGCCTCTCCCTCGTTCCGCATGAAGCTGATAGTAATAACTTTCAGAAGATGACATTAAATGTAAAACCCACTAAGCATCAAACTTCGAGTTTCATAAAGGCTTCTCATTATTTCAAAATTGGGGACTTGGGGAGAGCAGGATTAGCTTTAGCTTTAGCTTTAAAGCTGTTCGACTTGACCAGTCCTGCCCGCTCCTGTCCTTTCAGCTGGCTGAATATAGTGCAGTGGTTCTAAGAGTAAGGTCTCTAGAGCCAGACCGATTGGATTCAAATCCTAGCTCTTAGTAGCTGAGCAACCATGGGAAATACTTGTGTATATCAGGGACCAATGGTACCGGTGAAATCTTCAGATAATACCTAAAACTGAAAATCCAGAGGTAACAATGTTGGCGAGCTATTTAGATATTTAGAGATTTGGAGGAAAAGGACGGTCGGGGCCAGAAGGCGGAAGAATTTCCTAGCAAGCCTGGGAGAACTATTTGACTCTTTAAAGTGTAAACGAATGGGAATTTTATGTATATGTGTATAGGTTTAAATGTATATATTAAAAACTTTACGTAACTAGGTAAAGTAGCTTTCTTAAGAGTCCTTGGCGTGCAGTAGGACCTTACTAAAAGTAGACACCATCCATTATGGGCAGAGACAACTATGTTAAACGTTAAATCTGGGTGTTAAATATGAAATATTTACATATGCTAAGAAAGCACAGAAATATGTTGAAATTTCACTTTGACCTATCTCATCTGTACACTTAACATTTAAGTCAATGGTTTTCAATTGTGGCTGTCCATTAGAATATCTGAGGAGCATTAAAAAAAAAAAACTTGTTGCACAGGCTACACCTGGAAGGGTATTCAGTGTTTTAAAGCTGCCCGGGTGACTTAATTTCATCTGGTAAAAGCCAACTGACAGATTTCTTTTAAAGCAGTAATAGTGATTGAGTTTGTGTTTTTCTGTGATGATGTGTTTACCTATATCATAATTAAAAGATTGTAAGCTTTAAAACATTTTTTCTTTGTTTTAAGCCGCCTGATGGCATTGAAACGAATGGGAATTGTAAGCGACTATGAGGTATGGTAAACCTTTCCAAGTTTTTGAAGATGGTTTCAGTAAATGAAAATAATTTCTGATGACATTTTTGATGAAAAGTTAACCAACAAATATATAATTTTGCGTTTCACAGAAAATTCGAACCTTTGCTGTAGCAATAGTAGGTGTTGGTGGAGTTGGTAGTGTGACTGCTGAAATGCTGACAAGATGTGGCATTGGTAAGGTAAAAACATTTCTCTTTGCCTGTCATATAGGGAAACTACTCACTTCTGGAGTAAATCAGGTATAAATTAGGAATTTTTCTCATTAATGGTTTATTGATTTGTGGTGTCTTTTTTCATATTGTTCTTTCTACCCACAGGAGTTAAGAAACAGCCCCACCCAAATGGAAGCTGATATTAATGCTAATAAAACAAGGAATATCTAAATTTTGTTCAGGAATTTTGTGTTTGGGATAATATATATTACAATTTGGGCTTAAATGTTTTAGATATAGAAGCTTAGGAGAGAAGGCTGTTAAATTGATAGTGTGTGAAACACAGGCATCTAACAAATATTTTTTAAACATGCTTTATACAGGATGGACTAGAAAGCATGTACTTTTTTTTTCCAAAAAATAGTTGGTTGCCCTTTATTAACTTATTTAGAAATATTTTAAAAAAATTATTGTAGTTGACATACAGTATTAGTTTTGGGTTTGCAACACAGTAAGTGATTCAACAGTTCTATACATTACTCAGTGCTCATAAGACAGTCACCACTTGTCACCATACAACATTATTGCAATATTGTTGACTATATTCCCTATGTTGTGCTCAGCCTTATAAAAAAATAAAATCTTGCCGTTTATGACAACATGGGTGGTCCAGAGGGTATTATGCTAAGTGAAATAAGAGAAAGACAAATACTACATGATTTCACTTAGATGTGGGATCTAAAAAAACAAAACAAATGAACAAATGAACAAATGAAAAACAGACTGTTAAGTACAGAAAACAAATTGGTGGTTGCCAGGGAGGTGGGTGGGAAAATGGGTGAGATAGGTGAAGAGGATTAAGAGATACAAACTTCTAGTTAGAAAATACCCTTCTTACTCTTAAAATTGAAATGGAGAATGCTCTAAGATTTTTTTTTTAATCTATACTTTTTTTTTTCCACTTTTTTTCTAAAATTGATTTAGGTTGTGGATAGGAAGGAGAGATAACCTTATACCAGTCTCAGATTTGTAAAGCTAAAGTCCGTGATGTTCGATTCCTTGTGCTTGAATACCAAAGCTTTCCACAATTGATTTCCCCCTTTTATTTGTCATTTTGACAAAGCAAGCATTTTTCCCACAAAGTTTATCAGCTTTTTTTTTTTTTAAAGATTTTATTTATTTTATTTGAGAGAGGGAATGAGAGAGAGAGAGCACATGAGAGGGGGGAGGGTCAGAGGGAGAAGCAGACTCCCTGCTTAGCAGGGAGCCCGATGCAGGACTCAATCCCAGGACTCCAGGATCATGACCTGAGCCGAAGGCAGTCGCTTAACCAACTGAGCCACCCAGGCGCCCTCAGCTCTTTTTAATATGTTGGTCTGTCCCATGCCCCAAATTCTTTTTTTTTTTTTTAAAGATTTTATTTATTTGAGAGAGAGTGCATGCCCGTGCACGAGCAAGCTGGGGGGTGGGGAGGCAGACAAGCAGACTCTGCACTGAACACGGAGCCCAGTGTGGGGCTTGATCTCAGTACCCTGAGATCATGACCTGAGCTGAAATCAAGAGTCGGACACTTAATCGACTGAGCCACCTAGGTGCCCCACCCCCCAAATTCTTAAAAGAAAGTGGTTTCAAAATTGGCACTCATTTATCAATATAGAAAAGGCAACACAAAAATACTAAAAATGTTTATTAACATTTTAAAGTCTTTCAAGAAGTTTACAAAAGCCAGCCAACAATTGCTTATAGTTGATGTAAGAACCATGGCTGATTGACCTAGGATGGTAGAGATCATGGAGATTATGGGTGTCAGGTTTGAGTGTGCTTCAGAATCACTTGGAAAGGCTTCTTAAAATATAGATTGCCAGACCCTACCCCGGTGGTTTTGATTCTTTAGGTTTTGAGTGGACCTAAGAATTTGAATTTGTATTAAAGCCCCAGGTGATTCTGATGTTCTGGGGGGATTTTTAAGAACTGCTGGATCCTTGCTACTCAGTCCAATGCCCAAAGTAGTAGCATCAGCATTACCTGGGAGCTTGTTAGAAATGAATACTCCCAGGCCCCCCCACCGCAGGCATGCTGAATTAAGAATCTGTTTAACAAAAGCCCAGATGAATCATACGCATATTAAAGTTGGGGCAGTGCCCCTATATTTCTGACAAGCTCCTGGTGATACTGATGCTGCTAGCCCCGGCCTCATTTTGAGTAGCAGGGCTCTAGAACGGTGGTTATCAAATATTGCTGTAATTAGAATCACCTGGGAAGTTAAAAAATATTTTGATACCCAGAATGGAATAGAATCAATCTTTGGGGATGGGACCCAGACATCAGTATTTTTTAAAACTCTCCTAGTGATTCCAGTGTGCATTCAAGTTTGTAAGTTAAGGATCTACATAGGTAAGTTTCAAAACTCTTTTCATTATGTAAAAACAGATAAAGAAGAAGCTAATTCATGGTTAAATAGGGAAGTGGAGGATTGGAGACTCAGCCTACCTTTTACCCTTTTGCGATGTCCTGGATCACCAGATCTAGATTAGGTGCATTATTTTACAGATGAACATACAGGCCTAAAAAGTGAGTGACTTATCCGTGATCAGAGCTAATTAGTGACAGAGCTACAACTCATACCTCCTATCCCCAAATTTGAGATTTCCTTAACTTATAAACCAGCTATGAGGCTGAAGACTCAAATTTAATACTTGGCCTGACCTAATAAATACTGTCTAATGAGCTGAAATAAGCTATATTTTGTTTTGACTCAGAAAGTTATCATAGAGGGCAGACAGGGGTGATGTATTTTCTAGCAAGATATTAAGGGTTACATAGGTGTTGTTCTGTAGTTTGGGTTAATTTTGTTGTTAATAATAAGATCCCCCCCTTTTTTTTTTATAATTTTAGCTGTGCACAGGATGGTGCACCACAAGCCATAGCCCCCTTCAACCACTGCTGTAGCCTTTGCCTCTGTGCTCACCCTGCCCTGGCCTTTCCCCGCATTTTTGTTTTTATTTTTAAACCTGGGATGCTGAGAATTGTGTTACAGAGTTACAGAATTTTAGATGAAGGAAGGGACCTTGGAAATATTTGAGTGCAATCTGATAATTTCTTACTGATAAGAAATGGGATCTTTAAAAAGGTGTATGTATGAGTGTGTGAGTGTGAGAAATGCTGTTATGCCTAAATATATAGAAGGAAACAACAATTAACTTACTGGTTAGTAATTCTGTTTGGGGTGATCACATTTTAGCCATGAGTTAAGAATGGTGTCATAGTCACAAAAGGAGTCATGTTATACTATAATTTTAATTTATGACATTTGTTATTTTAAAATTTCATCTATCTAATGTGTTATCGGCCTTTAGTAAAGAATTAGAATGAAATGGAATAAACATTATTTTCTCAGTGAATCATTTAGAGAGACAGTAAGTGTTATGGTTCAGGCGCAGATGCTGGGTTGAGAATGCCTGAATTTGAATCCCATTTTCATATATATTAGCTGAGTGACTTTGGGGTATGTGCCATAGTTGTCTCATTTATACCTATATGAGCATTAAATGAGTTAATATATGGTATCTAGTATTTTAGAGTTAGCTAATATTACTGTCAAACTGTTAAACCCATCAAATGTGAAGTCCACTGATTTATTCTTTGTTATTTTTAGCTTATATTTTAGTATGTTTTTCATTAAAATACCACTATTTTCATTTTAGTTGCTACTCTTTGACTATGACAAGGTGGAACTGGCCAATATGAATAGACTTTTCTTCCAGCCTCATCAAGCAGGATTAAGTAAAGTTCAAGCAGCAGAATATACTTTGAGGTAAATGGAATAACAATTAAAAACTATATTTAGTGAAACTTAGTTTGTGCATTTTGTATAAGTTAATGCATAAATTTGGGGCACCTGGGTGGGTCAGTTGATTAAGCAACTGCCTTTGGCTCAGGTCATGATCCTGGAGTTCCAGGATCGAGTCTCGCATGGGACTCCCTGCTCAACAGGGAGTCTGCTTCTCCTACTGACCCTCTCCCCTCTCATGCTCTCTCTCTCTCTCTCTCAAATAAATAAAATCTTAAAAAAAGTTAATGCATAAATTTTTCTCCATAAAAATGCAGGTTTTATACAAATTGTCTTACCTCTTGGAACAGGGTTGGCAACCTTTTTCTGCATAGGGCTGGATAGTAAATATTTTAGGCTTTGAGGGCCAACTATGAAACTGCCCAGCTATGTAGTGGTAGTGCGAGAACAGCTGTAGGCAATAGAAAAATGAATGAGCATGGCAGTGCTCCAGTAAAACTTCGTTTATAGACCCTGATGCTTAAATTCCATGTAATTTTAGCATGTTATGAAATACTGTTCTTTTCTTTTCTGCCACCATTTATCTTATTTATTTATTTATTTTTAAAGATTTTATTTATTTATTTGTGAGAGAGAGAATGAGAGATAGAGAGCATGAGAGGGAAGAGGGTCAGAGGGAGAAGCGGACTCCCTGCCGAGCAGAGAGCCCGATGTGGGACTCGATCCCGGGACTCCATGATCATGACCTGAGCCGAAGGCAGTCGCTTAACCAACTGAGCCACCCAGGCACCCTTCTGCCACCATTTAAAAAAGGAAAAACCATTCTTAGCTTGCAGACTTCATAAAAACAGGTGGTAGGTCAGATTTGGCCCAAGGGCCATACTTTGTTAACCCTTACTAAGAAGTTTCTTTGTGGCCTCAAACATACTTGCACTGAATTAAATAAGGAACAAAGAAGCTCTTTTGTCACGCTAGGCTGTAGCTCACAGAGGTGATAAAGGTTTAATTCCAAGAACATACATGGTAGGAACATTTGTGTAATCCTGCAGTCAACAGGTTTTGAATGTAGTCCTTGAAGTGGGTCAAAGGAATTAGAAGAGGGCTTCGGATTTTCTTTGAATAGCTTGAATTCCATTTTTCTAACCTCTGCTGAATGAACTTTTTCAGCTTTTTCCTGCTTTCACTTAGTATTCCTATCAGTAGTTTAATAATCATTCCCTTTTTCCCTCTTAGGAACATTAATCCTGATGTTCTTTTTGAAGTACACAACTACAATATAACCACAGTAGAAAACTTTCAACATTTCATGGGTAGAATAAGGTAAAATTTTATTTATGAATATTTTGCACGGTGTCCAGCTCAGTTAAACAAGTATTATTAATAATAAAATCTGATGTTTAACTCAGTGAGTTGGTAGATTCGATATGTTTTTAAAATGTTAATTTTTTTGTGATCTTTATGTGTTAGGAGCTCAGTAAAAAGTAAGTATTGTCCAAAAAACAATAGTAACAACAATAAAAAACCAAAAAACCAAAAACCCTGTGATTATAATGATAGAACGAGGGATCCTCAATTATAAGTTCTGTGTTCTAGATTATATTTCTATGTAAAAGTGGTTTTCTGCAGACTTTTGTAACACCACTGAGATATTGAATTATATTCAATTTTTATTACATTTACATTTGGAGTGAAACATGAAAAGAAGTCTGAAAGCTGATAGGGAAATGGTAACTTTTGTGAACAGACTTTATACTTCTTATGCCTTCTAGGCAAAGTAATATAGTATCATTGATGTTCATATTAGTTACTTAATACATACTGGATCTTTAGTATTAAATATTGTCATAATTGTACTCATTTACTGAAAGAATAAATGTGTGCCTGAACAACTACAGTCTAATTAGAGTGTATTTTGTGCCCTGATTTTTTTTTTCCAAATAAATTTATTTTCTTTACCTAGTAATGGTGGATTAGAAGAGGGAAAACCTGTTGACCTAGTTCTTAGCTGTGTGGACAATTTTGAAGCTCGGATGACAATAAATACAGTAAGTATTCCTATTGTATAAGATGTTACACTCATGGATTTATCTATTTTCTTGTATAGTTCTGCATTTAAGAATAGTTCTGCATTTAAAACCTCATGTTTTTTGTTAATTTTTAATTATTTCTTACCCTACCTTTGAAATTTATTCTAATAGCTGTGGGATCTGTCTAGCCTTGCTGGTATGGCTTATATTTCAGTATCCTATTCTCTCTTATGCCAAAAGAGGAAACTATAAAATAGTAGATACTTCTGTTGTACAATTTTTAAAATAAATGACTACCTTAAAATGTCTTAACTCTATGTCAGCATTGGTTTTAACTTATTAAGTAAAGATATAAATATGTATAAATTGCCTACAAACCTGGTTTCTCAGAAATAAAAATCTTTGAATTACTATGTTTTCAATTTTTCAAAAGATATTTTGCAGTTTTTTGTTGCTGAAATTATTTCAGAAAAATGAATTTTTACTTTAATAGGAAATCCAATAAGCCTCATGATTCAATTTAATTAAATAGATATTGACTGCTTACTTAAATGCTGTCAGTTTACTTTAAAAAAAAAAAGATTTTATTTATTTATTTGACAGAGACACAGCGAGAGAGGGTACACAAGCGGGGGGAGTGGAAGAGGGAGAAGCAGGCTTCCAACGGAGCAGGGAGCCTGATGTGGGGCTTGATCCCAGGACCCTGGGATCATGACCTGAGCCGAAGGCAGATGCTTAACAACTGAGCCACCCAGGTGCTCCTGTCAGTTTACTTTTTAAATAGAGTGGCATTTGCCAAGGAATTCCACTACTCATAACTTTCCTCTTTTGAAAAATTTAAAAAAACCCTTGGTGATCCATTTAGTTGAACTCCAATTTTTAATGAAAAGAACTTACAGTAAATTATTCTTTTTATGTTCTTTCTTATGTTTTCACCTGTTTCTACCAAGGCTTGTAATGAACTTGGGCAAACGTGGATGGAGTCTGGGGTCAGTGAAAATGCAGTTTCAGGGCATATACAGCTCATAATTCCTGGAGAATCTGCTTGTTTTGCGGTATGTGTGATTCATTTTGGCTTATTTTTTTCACTATTAAGTACTAGAGTTCCTAGAGGTATTGAAAATGTATTCAAAGAAAAAACAAACTTTGAATGAGATGGAATACTATTTTGAGCATGTTATACTCTTTTCCTTTTGTTTTGAAATATATTTTCTTTCATTCTTTTTCATATAGTGTGCTCCACCACTTGTAGTTGCTGCAAATATTGATGAAAAGACTCTGAAACGAGAAGGTGTTTGTGCAGCCAGTCTTCCTACCACTATGGGAGTGGTTGCTGGGATCTTAGTACAAAATGTGTTAAAGTGAGTGAAGGCAAATTTTTCTGAATAGTCTTGGTTGTTTTTGATAAAAATGTATTTCATAAAGCATTTCAAATACTGGAATTACCAGCTAAATATTTAGTTTTTTAAAAATCTAGTTTTAAATATAAATAAGTTTTTAAAATATGTATAATATATATGTACTTTTAATTTACATACATCTTAGTATATGTAATTTAAATATAAGCATACATATTTTAATACACATATGTTACTCTGTATTTGGAATAGTTCATGTTAAATGGTACAGTAGTACTGGTGTATTTATATATGAAATATTAACCAAATGATTTAAATCTCTGCAGTTTTGACCAAAGGGGATTAAATACACTTCTTTAATTCTTACAAAAAATAATATGAATGTGATTAAAGATTAATGAGGATAATTATCTAATTATCTCTGCTATCCAAAAACAGATATGCAGCAACCACACCATCTAAACTATAGCAACAAAGGAGGGCAAAGATTTCTTTGCAGCTAAAATTAATGTCAAAGGGTTTTTGAACCAACTCACACTTTATTAAAAGCAGAAACCCTTTAGGTGTTCTCTATCTCAGGCCATTTTTTTTTCTCATTTTACAACTTCAGTAAGCTTTGTTATGTTTCCTAACCCTCCAATGTCATAGGAACAAGTTGCAGTATGATATAGAAAGGCACCATGATATTAGAACCGTCAGCTACCAGCAAAAAAATTGTAAAAAGCATACATGAGAACTCTCAAGGCAACTGTCTAGGGCTAGTTCATATAAGAAACCTTCACAACCGTACAAACTGTACA
Organism: Eumetopias jubatus; assembly: GCF_037043125.1. NCBI lineage: Eukaryota > Metazoa > Chordata > Mammalia > Carnivora > Otariidae > Eumetopias > Eumetopias jubatus. Next base: position 127,171,748 of record NW_028274807.1, on the reverse strand, counting down.
AACTTCAGTAGGCCCTATCTGAACAAAACATTTTATAGTATGGTACAAAAAGGGTGAGGAGGGGAAATCATGGTTATAAACTGTTCTCTTAAGGATATGTCCTATTTAGCCAGCCCCTATTGATGGACATTAAAACTACTTACAGATTTTTTTTTGCTTCTTTTAACAATGCTGCAGATAACATCTTGCATGATCTTATAAATATGAATTTTTAGAAGTGGAATTTCTGAGTTTATGCAATATTTGACAGACAATACTAAATTTCTCCTCCAAAAATATACATTTCTATCACAGTGTAGGAATACCTAGTTCACCCACACTGGTTGATAACACTGGGTATCATCAGACTTTTTAATTTTTGTTAATATGATGGGTAAAAAAAATGGGTATCATTTTAATTTTCAGTTGTTTATGGAAAGGGGTGAGCACTTATATCTTTCTGTGAATTGTCTGCTTCATATCATTTGGTCAGTTTTTTGTCTTGTTATATATTAACATTCATTGCAAATATTTTTCCTTTTGTTTATATTTTGTATGTGATTTTTTTTCCTCTTAAAAGCTTCTAAAAGGAATTAGATGTGACTGGTAGGGAGCACAAGGGAGCTTTATGGCACATGGAAATGTTCTGTTTTTGATCTGGTAGTGATTACATGGGTGAAGACTTTTGGAAAATTTCACTGAGCTATGTATTTAAGATCGTAAACTTTAAAGTAAGTTGTGTATAAAAACTTTTAAAGTAGTTAGATTTAGTACCATATCTCAGGGATTCTTCACATTTTGACGTCAGTACTTAAAAGTACTGTTTTGTTACAAAAATCATTATGTACTTCCATACCATTTTTTAAAAATTCAATTATTTCTAATACTTTTATGGCTTATTTAAGTGTACTTTGATTTGTTTTTCTAGGTTTCTGTTAAATTTTGGTACTGTTAGTTTTTACCTTGGATATAATGCAATGCAGGATTTTTTTCCTACTATGTCCATGAAGCCAAATCCTCAGTGTGATGACAGAAATTGCAGGAAGCAGCAGGAAGAATATAAGGTATACATCAATCCATCAGAATGTATGAGAGGTCATATTATTTGGACAGTAATTTAAAACAGTTATTTAGATTTGGAATACAAGATAAATGGATTCTGAATTTTGCAAGTTTTTTTTATGGTATGTCTAATGTGGAAATGTTAGTAAAAAATTCACCATGCCTCAAAAGTAAAAAAATCTTTCTGAAGTCCTTTCTTGCTTTTGGTAAAATAAAAAGCCTATCTGAATTCTTGCTCAATGCTTCAGAGGCCCAAGAGTAAGAACACTTTGATACTGTTTGATTTCTACAGAAAAAGGTAGCAGCACTGCCCAAACAGGAGGCTACTCAAGAAGAGGAAGAGATAATACATGAAGACAATGAATGGGGTAGGAATTCTTTCATAAATTGAAATGGCAGTGTCAAATCTCTTATGGAAGGGAATATAATTATAATTATACAAATTTTGAGTAATTATTGTTTATTAAGTTCCTTGAAAACTGTTGTAAGATCATATTTAACTCTATAGGTATTGAGTTGGTATCCGAGGTTTCAGAAGAGGAACTGAAAAATTCTTCAGGTCCAATTCCTGACTTACCCGAAGGAATTACAGTGGCATACACAATTCCCAAAAAGGTACTTCCAAAATCTGATTTACCATAAGTAAATGTTATATAAGAGAAAGTTTATTTATCTTTTCATTTTCATCCTATTTTATAATGCCAATGCAGTATTTACTGTTTTAGATATTTTACGTTATAGGCATTAAGATGTGTAAGAGAAGGTGTTCAGTGTTAATGTGGAAATAGGCACAGTGCCTTTTAAAATCTTTGAAACACAGACCTAAAATAGTGTTATTGATTCATGAATGGATCAGATAAAGTAGATTTTGATTAAACGAAGATAACATTTTTGAATGTTGAGCATTTTAGCCCTTAATACCACTTAAAAATACCATTGCAGTAGAGATCTCAAGAATGTTGAAATTACTGTCTTATAAATCAAAAGATTGGTGGGGAAAGTAAAGGATTTTGTCTGTCCTAAAAATTAGAAGGCATATTTCTTAAAGTTTACTTTGTAAACTAGTTGAACATGGTTAAAACTTAGTGATTATATATTCCTAAGCATCACAAATTTTATATGGTTATTTTTTCACTATGTTTCCCTCATTTGTTGATAGCAAGAAGATTCTGTAGCTGAGGCAACTGTGGAAGATTCTGGTGAAAGCTTGGAAGACCTTATGGCCAAGATGAAGAATATGTAGATAATGGACTGACCTATATTTTATTTCCTGAGGTTAGACCTATTCCCTTGCAATTAAAAAAATCATTTAAAAATTCACAGAACTTAGGGCAACATTAATTGATACATAATCTTCACAAAATTGTTACACTTCTTGAAAAGTGTTGTTTGTAGCTTTTTTCCCTTCAACTAAATCAGTAATTCCTAAAACTCATGTTTCATTCTAGTTAAGAAAACTTGAAAATTTAGCCACTGAAATGCTTTTGCCTTTTGGGAGGGGTGGGAAGAAAGGACCAATATGATGCTATATTTGTTTTCCTTCCAGTAATCCTTTGTGGTCTGTTGCCCAAGGCCATGGATAATAAAGTAGTATGTGGTTCTCAAATATAGGGAAAGGACAGGAGGTACATCCAATTGATTAGAGCTAGCAGGTATCTACTCATTGTATTTAGAATCTTTCTCTACAAGAACACTATCCACTATTATTAACTTGGCCAACAGTGAATTTAAAATAGTTAATCTATAAAATAAAAAATATCCTCTCAAATGTTACCTGACTAAATACAAGCTAAAATGTAGTCATTGGAAAAGTTTGTAAACCTGTGAATTCAAAACAAGACAAATGCAAATAAAGTAAGCTTTTTTCATGGATAAACAAATAAAGGTACTTCCAGGAAGTACAAATTATTATATTTCTGCCCTGACCAAGGAAAGAAATCCTTGCATGTGTAGAACATATATCTGGAGTCACTACACTTTATTGAGGAGTAACGAATAAATTTAGTTTAAGATCATCTAGATTATACCCGTCATATGGGCTACCTTCTGAGTACTTCATTTAAATTTGATTTTCTAGATAATTAGATAGTTGTCCTGTGTTGGCATAAAAGAGACCTAAATTACGTCTGTAATGACTGACATGTATTTATTCACTAGAAGGGTATCATTTACCCTGATCATTGACCACTAAATTATAAACTGATAAACTGTTTTCTCTAAAGTTGCATACAAATAATGAAAGCTTAAGAGAGCCTTAGTTAAATTCCCAGTGGTTTGGAGACCAATAAAAAATATGCACGTGTAACCATTATCAGTAGGATGTTACTATGCTATGTTAATCTTCTGTTTTGATTTTTTTTACTTTGAAGATATGAATGAATAAATTGTATCTCTAGGGAAGAAATGTTAATACAAAATGAAAAATGCAATTTCCACTTGTAAAATAAAGTTCTAAAAACTGATTTCAGAAAGTCCCAAATATCAAATATGTTCAATATATTTGCTTTGAGATCCTAGAATCTATAATTATAGTGATTCTTCTGTTTAGAGTAAGGTCAGGAAAGAGGGGGATGGTAGCCTTGAAACTTATTTATGTTGCCTTGGTAGGTCATTTGCCATTAAAAAAGAAATAGTGAATTCATCTGTAAAGTAGTTTTTTCTAGTTACTCGAGATGTTTTGAACTTCAAAAAAGAAATGTAGTCTTTCTAAAAATAACCCCATTCTTTTGGAACATCTGGTATACTGATTTGGTAAGGCTTTGCTTATAATTTTTTTTTTTTTAAAGTAAGCTCCACCTCCAGCGTGGAACCCAGCACGGGGCTTGAACTCACGACTACACTTTGCTTATGATTTAAAAATTGTATAGTTTGATGAAGTATAATAGCCAGAACTCACCTTTGTTCTGCTCTTAACATGCCATTGCACACTGCTGGTGTCTTATACTGTATCAACTATTACCTAAGTTATCTAATTTGTCTAATCTCTTCCATTAAAAAATAGTTGGATGATTTTACCAGAAAAAAACCTGGTAACAGGTATCTTTTGCTACCTGGAGTGCTCTCTTAACAGTCTGTATGCCATGAAAACTTACATATAGTAGCCAATTATGAGAAATTAATCATCACCGAGTTTTATATTACTAAATAAATCTGTAGTGCTTGACCATATTTTTAAACACTGTTGTTTCTAATGTGAAAGAATGAAACACACTCCCCAAATTGCCATAGCACAAAGGCTCTAAATTACAGTAAAACAATATGTTCAGCTTTAACCCCTTCCCCATTGTGAATGGGAAGTTTTAATTTATGTACCACTTAAATGTTTTATGTAGTGAAAAAAATATGCATCCTAGGTTTTCTCACATAAAATACTTGTTGAATACCTACAAACACACAGATCAACACAAAAAAGTAATAACCATTTAAGAATATTAAGGAAGATTTAACCCTCCAATTGCAGTTTTTTTCCATATTTCTCTTTCTGCCAATCTTAATGAAAATTAACTATAACTACCATTATCTGGTTCCTACCAATTCAGATGTAACTGAGTTGTCTGAAAGCTACCTTTTTCATCATGAAGGTGTGTATCAATGTGAACATATTTCTATTAGAGAACCTCAAATACAAAGAGATGTCTGTCCCAGCTTTTTTTTTTTTTAAGATTTTATTTATTAGAGAACACGAGCGGGGGTGAGGGGAAGAGGGAGAAGCGGACTCCCTGCTGAGCAGGGAGCCCGATGCTGGGCTTGATCCCAGGACTCCAGGATCATGACCTGAGCTGAAGGCGGACACTTAACCGACTGAGCCACTCAGGCTCCCCTATTTTTAGCTTTTTAAGTAGACACTTTACATGAAAACATTTTAGTTGGTAGTACAATAAGGTCAAAATGCAGCTTCAAAAGTATATTTAAACTTAAATTTTATGAAATATATGGAGTCCTCAACCCCTAACTGTAATTACGAATTTTTACCATAAATCACTTTGAATGCTATTATATTTCCACTATGTTTTTCAAGTCCAAATTTTGTGGGGACAAAGAATAAATGCCTATTATTCTTTTGCTAGTTTTTCCTTTTTTCAGGGTTCTTCTAGAATATTAATCTCAGATTATTTCCTAAAGCAGTTTTTTTTAAGGGCATTAAACTTAATATACTACTTATAGTGTATTAAATTACTATATTACCAGATAATCAAATTTTAAACTTTAGTAGCTTAATTCTGAAATCAGTGTATGGTAATTTGTGAATTTAATTACTTTGTGCCTGTCATAGCTGGCAAACCCAGAAAGATGTACTATGGTCATATTTTATCTTCTTTCCTTTTGAACTTCTTTCAAAAGGGGAAGAAGGATGCTCATTTTATAAGATCCTGCCAAATTCTTGTACGTCACCACTATAGTGCCTTAAAATCAGACCATTGCTTCTCAAACTTAGGTGCATATGAACCACCTGGAGATCTAGCCAAATTGCAGATTCTGATTTAGTAGGTCTGAGGAGAGGCTCTAGAGTCTTAATTTTTCATAAGCTAGTTTTTCATACTGATGATCCCAGTTCATGGACCACCCTGTGTGTAGCCAAGCCTTACAGAACATTAACCAAAACCCAATAAAGTTGCCAAAACTTAATTTGAGCAAACTATTCAGTATGGATATTTTTCAAGTATTTTTTGTAATGTTCAAAGTATTAATTATGTAACTACAACTCTTGTATAAATTGAAGTGGGAAAAAATACCTTGAAATTGCACTTTTATTTTAAAACAGTGAAGTATGGTTATATCTTTCACCTTTATAATTAATATGTTGGAATCTTAAAGGTATTAAAATTGAAGGTTTTATTATGTTTCTATATTATGTATAAATACATAAATGGCACAAAACCAAAATGTGACAACTTTTATAAAACCTGTAAAACATATTTCATTTTCAATATAAAATAGACTAATCTGAGTTTGAGATAAATGAAGAGATAGATTTAGGCCATTTAAGAAAGAAGAGGAGACTGTCATGTCCCTATTTTGGGGAAGGTCAAAGAATGCTAAGAGCTTGACTTACTGCATTAAAAACTTCAGATTATGGAGATACACAGAACACAACAGAACAATGTAGAGAGAGCAGAAAGCAGAGGGCTTGGCCCAGTCTGCTCATGGAAAAGGTAGACTTTTTTAAAAAATGTAGCAGTCAGAGACAACTGTTACTAGTTCATTTTACAGAAAATAATTAAAACCTTCCATGAACATTATCCCTTTATTTCTTGAAACTTTTCTTTGAGGTAGAGATTTGGGCCAGGCTACTGCTGAAAAGCACAAGCAGGAATGGTGAGGCCAGTGTAGCTCTTGAGAGATTAAAGAATTATGGAATTGAACTCCTTGTCTTCACAGCTGTGCCAGCTCTTTTTGAACAGAGAACAGCCACTCTTCATGATCAATTCTTCATGTCATTTTAGGGTTCTAATGTGTCCGCATCCATGGATCCCACACATTAAGAAAGTTAATTCTTTTAAGCAGCTAACACTGACACAATCATGACTCAAACTTGAACGTAGTCCTATGCAATTTTAGGCACATGGCAGTTAAATCACACAAAATAAAAATAAACTCAACATTTTTTTGTTTTAAATTCTTAGGTTCCAAATATTTCTTAATTATTTTATCCTAAGGTGCATTTGCAATGAATTGTAATTGCTATTACCTCTGTCCTTGAAGGAAAACATTAGGAGAATGGGTTGTTTTTAAGCTAAACGTGTCTCCACTTGAGGAGTGTCGGGAAGGAGCTTTTCCACCCAAAAGTGACGTTTCTGCTTCTTTTATTTCCATCGCCCTTTTGTATAGTTCAGCAGCTTTTTCAAAATCCCCTTCTTCATAGCTTTGAGAGGAAAAATTGTTAAAATGAGAATATGCCCTCTTAACTTGAAATGACCTTATAGGATACAGAATAACAAGTTGTGAATAATTCCCCATTTTCTCCTTTCTGTTTCCAGCGTGTGCATTCACTCAGGCAGACCAGTAAAATAGAATACCCAGACTCTTCTTTCTATCTGAACTGCTAAAGTATATCTCAGTGCCTCATACAGACACCATTAAGACCATGTTGTAATGGACGCAGTGGAATTGCTAAGGCTCTGCATCCTGAGATACACAAACACAGACAGAGCAAAATCAACAGGCGCTTTCTTTTTTTAGAGAGAAAAAGTGTGCACACGGGATGGGGGGAGGGGCAGAGGGGAAGGGAGAGAGAATCTTGAACAGGCTCCAGGCCCAGCGCGGAGCCCAATGCAGGGCTTGACCAGGGCTCGGTCTCACAGCCCTGAGATCATGACCTGAGCCAAAACCAAGAGTCAGATGCTTAACTGACTGAGCTACCTAAGCACCCAAAATCAACATACACTTAATGGTAAATAGTTTTTGAGGGCAGCAAATTGCCCATATTACCCCCAGAACCAGTTAGCTGCAAATGTAAATCATCTTTCACTATTTACATGATACATTCCTTTAGAAAATAGATTATGCAACATTTATTTCACTTCTGAATACTACTTTAGTATCTTGAAGTAAAGCAACCCAAAACAACCCCTTCCCCTCTTCTAAGAAAAAAACAATTAGCACTAAATATTGTGTTATTCTATGATAAGTCAAATTAAGGATGGAGTTTGGCTGTTACCAGGAAACAGGAAACAAAAAATTCTTACCTAAGCACGGCTAAATTTTTTAATGTTTCTCCAACTCGAGGATGCATCCGACCCAGGCTGTCCTCATAAATCTTTAATGCTCTTTCATATAATGGCAAGGCTTCAATGTGTTTTTTCTTATTAAAAAAAGCAGTAATATTCACTTAAACACACTGAGTTGCTGAAATTACTATTAACATTCTAGACTAAGCTGATCTACTGGGGTAAACCCCTTTAAAAATGTTAATATCCTCCTACAGATTAAAAATCTATTACTAATCATCATGGTAGAAGCATATAATAGAAAGTCAGAAACCTAAGTTTTAGACCCAGCTTGGTGACCACTGAACTTAATCCAATAATATAAGAAAAACCTGTTTCCTTATTGCTCAGTGGGTAGGATACCTGCTTTTCACCTATCACAGGCAAATGCCACAGCTTAAAGATAGTATTAGACAAAGAGATGTACAGTCTCCAGAATTTAAAAACGAAACTCAGGCAATGAACTAAATAAATACTCAGTAGTGTTTTACACTAAGAGGAAAGGACCGTGTTACAAATGTAACTTCAATAATTTCTCAAGTACTAAAGGAAGCATTAATAATCTTAAATTTTCTTTAGTTACTTTTACTGTGCCACATCTATTTCATGTTTATGTTTCATAACTTAGAACTATTCATAAAGAGTTAATATGTGGGAACTTACCATTTGGCTATAGAGAACAGCTAAGTTCACCAGGGCAGTAGCTACACTGGGGTGCTTTGGGCCAAAGGATTTCTGCCGAATTTCAACAGCCAGCTCATACAAAGGTACAGCTTTGTCAAGTTTCCCCTAAAAAACAAAAGTGAAATCTAACAAAAATATTAAAATAATAAATACCATCTGATCAAAGCTTTTTCCATAAATAAAATTTTCTTTTAAAGAGTAATTTTGAGGAAAAAATTTCAGAAACCTCTTCTCCCACTTTAATGGTTCAGTTTATAGATAACCGAAATCTATATTCAGTTTTTAATCACCTACAAACTGAAATTTTATATTCAATGTAGCACTGAATGTAATTGAATATACACTGAATATAAAAACATTTTCTTTGATAATTCAGAAAGCCCTTTTATAAAGCTCACCCAGTATCACTCATTTCCCAGTGAAGGAAAAATATGCCAGTAAAATGTTTATTATCACTCAGTTCCCAGTGAAGTAAAAATATGCCAGTAAAATGTTTGCTACTGTATGTAATTTAGATATGGCATCAAAAATAAAATCTCATTTCCCACCAAATCCCTTCGAGATTCTTCTAATTTTTTTAAAAGATTTTATTTATTAGAGAGAGAGAGAGAAAGCACACAAGCAGGGGGAGCAGCAGAGGGAGAGGGAGAAGCAGACTCCCAGGCTCCTTGCTCAGCAGAGAGCCCAATGCAGGGCTTGATCTCAGGACTCTGGGATCATGACCTGAACCGAAGGCAGATGCTTAATCGACTGAGCCATGAAGGCGCCCCTCTAATTATTTCCTTTTCACCTGAAAGTTAGGCAGAAATAGCAACAGTGCATTGTTCTTACTAAAACATTAACTTCAGAGCCAGGTTGACCAGCAAGGGTCCCACAAAGTCTAAAGATAGTCTACGTAGCTCTGTAACTGCACTAAATGAAATGAAATCAGACTTTTTTTTTTTTTTTTTTTTAGAACAGCTACAAAAATTCCAAACATCACTTAGGCTAGAACCTTAGGGAAAAGAATGGTTACATTTCATTACAGGCGAAGAAAAGAAACTGAAATTGAAATGCTCATTTAATCACCTACAAAGATTCCTCTTTCACCTCTGACAACTAGGTGATTTGTTGTGATTATGGCTGCTTAACTCAGAAAACTTAATAGTGGCTTGATTTTAGAACTTCTGAAATATAAGTTCCACTTAGAATGTTGATGAATGCATTTGTATTTGGAATGTATTTTAATAAAACTAAACCAGTACTTTAATTAAATCTGATATACTCTTTTTTAATGTTCTACTCAGCTATTTGTTAAAAAATTTAATCATTATGATGAAAAAGTTCATAGAAAATAATAAGACAAATTATTTTACTGATGGTAGTTATGACTTAATTGGTATATTATAAAACACATGTAAGCATGTCAAGGATTACTTACCATTTTCTTATACAAGATTGCAAGATGTTTCACTGTATAGGCCAAAGAAGGGTGATCAGGAGCTAATGCTCGTCTCCGAATGTCTAAAGCTCTTTCATAAAGTTCTTCTGCTTTATCATACTGTTTCTTTTCATTGCATAGAGCCGCCAGATTATTTAAAGACTGGGCACAGTCGGGGTGATCTGGTCCTAGGACTCGCTCTCTCATTTCTAAGGACCGCTTCAGAAACTGGTCAGCTGTTCTATGAACAGAACCCCAAAATGGTTTAAATAATTTGTTCTCTAGAAGTAAGAATCCTTAGCCCTAGTTAGGTGGAGACCTGAAGCATTTTCATTCTTAAATCCAAGATAGTTAATATGAAGGATGTGGCTCAGAGTCCTCTCTCTCCCTCTTTCCTACCCCTCATCCCTTCCTGCCCTTTTCCAAAAACTAAAAATGCTTTCCTGATAGTGTGAGGGCCTAAAGTATCTAGATGATTGCCTCAGTTCTCCACTTGACTTTTTCTAAAAGACAAACCCATAAATATTTTCCACACAAACTTCTGATACCTTTAAAATTAGGAGACCTAATTCAAAAGATTTTGGTATTCATTGTTTTTCCCTCTGAAGTTACTACGACATAATTTTTAATTGAAACCCCTTCCGAAGCCGGTTAAGTACCCGGCTTAAATTTTCTTTAGTTACTTTTACTGTGCCTCATCTATTTCATGTTTATATTTCATACCTTAAAACCATTCATAAAGAGTTAATATGTGGGGACTTACCATTTGGCGCTAGAGAACAGCTAAGTTCACCAGGGCAGTAGCTGATATCCAAAGTATCTAATTTTTTTTGATATCCAAAGTATTAATGTCTTTTCGAATCTTTTCAGTCAAATAAACCAAAGACCAAAACCAGCAGTCATCTACATCCTATCCCTTACTCTCCCTTGGTGCCAAGTTCCTCTGTGAAGTCTCATGTACAGTATCTATACAAAACACTTTTTATAATCATATAAAACATACAAGGGATGCTACAGAATAACTTTTTGGCCAATAAAAGAAACAATGTGACAGGAAACAGTAAAACAATGCCATGGCCTTTGTTCAGCATGGTTGTATGTTCATAACCTACCATACCTGAAATCTGGCACGGTTTCTATCAACTTATTCTAGCTTGACTTGATAGAAACGGAAAGCAGCTTTGCATTTAAGAGATGAAACGGACACTTGTTTTCATTATTAGCATCATGGTACTCACTCCAGGTTATTCTGAAGATAGTAGAGAACACCCAGCTCATTGAGGGTCCGAGCATTGTCAGGTGTGTCCTTTCCTAGAGTGAGCTCTTCTAACTGCAGGGCTCGTCTACGTAAGAGGGCGAATCCATACTGAAGCAAACACAAATGGAGAATAAGTACTAAGTGCAGTCCTTGATTCTGAAATACTACACTTGAATTCTAAGACATCTTTCTCCTTTTGTTCCCTTTAAAGTAGATTACAGTTATTTTATTTATTTATTTAATTTTTATTGTTATGTTAATCACCATACATTACATCATTTGTTTTTGATGTAGTGTTCCATGATTCATTGTTTGTGCATAACACCCAGTGCTCCACGCAGAATGTGCCCTCTTTAATACCCATCACCAGGCTAACCCATCCCCCTACTCTCCTCCCCTCTAGAACCCTCAGTTTGTTTTGCAGAGTCCATCGTCTCTCATGGTTCGTCTCCCCCTCCGATTTACTCCCCTTCATTCTTCCCCTCCTGCTGTCTTCTTCTTTTTCTTTTTTCTTAACATATGTTGCATTATTTGTTTCAAAAGTACAGATCTGTGATTCAACAGTCTTGCACAATTCACAGAGCTCACCATAGCACATACCCTACCCAATGTCTATCACCCAGTCACCCCATCCCTCCCAGCCCCCACCACTCCAGCAACCCTGAGTTTGTTTCCTGAGAATAAGAATTCCTCATATTAGTGAGGTCATATGATACATGTCTTTCTCTGATTGACTTATTTCACTCAGCATAACACTCTCCAGTTCCATCCACGTGGTTGCAAATGGCAAGATCTCATTCCTTTTTATGGCTGCATAATATTCCATTGTGTATATATACCACTTCTTTATCCATTCATCTGTCGAGGGACATCTTGGCTCTTTCCACAGTTTGGCTATTGTGGCCATTGCTGCTACAAACATTGGGGTGCACGTACCCCTTCGGATCCCTACATTAGTATCTTTGTGGTAAATACCCAGTAGTGCAATTGCTGGATCGTATGGTAGCTCTATTTTCAACTGTTTCAGGAACCTCCATACTGTTTTCCAGAGTGGTTGCACCAGCCTGCATTCCCACCAACAGTGTAAGAGGGTTCCCCTTTCTCCGCATCCCCGCCAAATCTGTCGTTTCCTGACTTGTTAATTTTAGCCATTCTGACTGATGTGAGGTGGTATCTCATTGAGGTTTTGATTTGGATTTCCCTGATGCCGAGCGATGTTGAGCACTTTTTCACGTGTCTGTTGGACATTCGGATGTCTTCTTTGGAAAAATGTCTGTTCATGTCTTCTGCCCATTTCTTGATTGGATTGTTTGTTCTTTGGGTGTTGAGTTTGATAAGTTCTTTATAGATCTTGGATACTAGCCCTTTATCTAATACGTCATTTGCAAATATTTTCTCCCATTCTGTCGGTTGTCTTTTGGTTTTGTGGACTGTTTCTTTTGCTGTGCAAAAGCTTTTTATCTTGATGAAATCCCAATAGTTCATTTTTGCCCTAGCTTCCCTTGCCTTTGGTGATGTTTCTAGGAAGAAGTTGCTGTGGCTCAGGTCGAAGAGGTTGCTACCTGTGTTCTCCTTTAGGATGTTGACGGACTCCTGTCTCACGTTTAGGTCTTTCAACCATTTGGAGTCTATTTTTGTGTGTGGTGTAAGGAAATGGTCCAGTTTCATTCTTCTGCATGTGGTTGTCCAATTTTCCCAACCCCATTTGTTGAAGAGACTGTCTTTTTTCCATTGGAAGTTCTTTCCTGCTTTGTCAAAGATGAGTTGACCATAGAGTTGAGGGTCCATTTCTGGGCTCTCGATTCTGTTCCCTTGATCTATGTGTCTGTTTTTGTGCCAGTACCATACTGTCTTGAGGATGACAGCTTTGTAATAGAGCTGGAAGTCTGGAATTGTGATGCCGCTAGCCTTGCTTTTCTTTTTCAAGATTCCTCTGGCTATTCGGGGTCTCTTCTGGTTCCATACAAGTTTTAGGATTATTTGTTCCATTTCTTGGAAAAAAGTGGATGGTATTTTGATGGGGATTGCACTGAATGTGTAGTTTGCTCTAGGTAGCATTGACATCTTCACAATCTTTGTTCTTCCAATCCATGAGCATGGAACGTTTTTCCATTTCTTTGTGTCTTCTTCAATTTCTTTCATGAGTATTTTATAGTTTTCTGAGTACAGATCCTTTGCCTCTTTGGTTAAATTTATTCCTAGGTATCTTATGGTTTTGGATGCAATTGTAAATGGGATCGACTCCTTGATTTGTCTCTCTTCTGTCTTGTTGTTGGTGTATAAGAATGCCACTGATTTCTGTGCATTGATTTTATATCCTGCTACTTGACTGAATTCCTGTATGAGTTCTAGCAGTTTTGGGGAGGAGTCTTTTGGGTTTTCCACATACACTATCATATCATCTGCAAAGAGTGACAGTTTGACTTCCTCTTTGCCGATTTGGATGCCTTTGATTTCTTTTCATTGTCTGATTGCTGTGGCTAGGACTGCTAATACTACGTGGAATAGCAGTGGTGAGAGTGGACATCCCTGCCGCGTTACTGACCTTAGGGGAAAAGCTCTCAGCTTTTCCCCATTGAGAATGATATTCCCTGTAGGTTTTTCACAGATGGCTTTTATGATATTGAGGTATGTACCCTCTATCCCTATACTCTGAAGAGTTTTGATCAAGAAAGGATGCTGTACTTTGTCAAATGCTTTTTCTGCATCTATTGAGAGGATCATATGATTCTTGTTCTTTTGTTAATGTATTGTATCACGTTGATTGATTTGCCGATGTTGAGCCAACCTTGCAGCCCAGGGATAAACCCCACTTGGTCATGATGAATAATCCTTTTAATGTACTGTTGGATCCTATTGGCTAGTATTTTGGTGAGAATTTTTGCATCCATGTTCATCAAGGGTATTGGTCTGTAATTCTCCTTTTTGATGGGGTCTTTGTCTGGTTTTGGGATCAAGGTAATGGTGGCCTCATAAAATGACTTTGGAAGTTTTCCTTCCATTTCTATTTTTTGGAACAGTTGCAGGAGAATAGGTGTTAATTCTTCTTTAAATGCCTGATAGAATTCCCCTGGGAAGCCATTTGGCCCTGGGCTTTTGTTTGTTGGGAGATTTTTGATGACTGCTTCAATTTCCTTAGTGGTTATAGGTCTGTTCAGGTTTTCTATTTCTTCCTGGTTCAATTTTGGTAGTTGATACATCTCTAGGAATGCACCCATTTCTTCCAGGTTATCTAATTTGCTGGCATAGAGTTGCTCATAATATGTTCTTAGAATTGTTTGTATTTCTTTGGGGTTGGGTGTGATCTCTCCTCTTTCATTCATGATTTTGTTGATTTGGGTCATTTCTCTTTGCTTTTTGATAAGTCTGGCCAGGGGTTTATCAATCTTGTTAATTCTTTCAAAGAACCAGCTCCTAGTTTCGTTGATCTGTTCTACTATTCTTTTGGTTTCTAGTTCATTGATTTCTGCTCTGATCTTTATTATTTCTCTTCTCCTGCTGGGTTTAGGCTTGAGTTGCTGTTCTTTCTCCAGCTCCTTTAGGTGTAGGGTTAGGTTGTGTATTTGAGACCTTTCTTGTTTCTTGAGAAAGGCTTGTATCGCTATATACTTTCCTCTCAGGACTGCCTTTGCTGTATCCCAAAGATTTTGAACAGTTGTGTTTTCATTTTCATTGGTTTCCATGAATGTTTTTAATTCTTCTCTAATTTCCTGGTTGACCCATTCATTCTTTAGTAGGATGCTCTTTAGCCTCCATGTATTTGAGTTCTTTCCAACTTTCCTCTTGTGATTTGAGTTCTAGTTTCAAAGCATTGTGGTCTGAAAATATGCAGGGAATGATCCCAATCTTTTGGTACCGGTTGAGACTGATTTGTGACCTAGGATGTGATCAATTCTGGAGAATGTTCCATGGGCACTAGAGAAGAATGTGTATTCCGTTGCTTTGGGATGGAATGTTCTGAATATGTCTATGAAGTCCATTTGGTCCAGTGTGTCATTTAAAGTCTTTATTTCCTTGTTGATCTTTTGCTTAGGTGATCTGTCCATTTCAGTCAGGGGGCTGTTAAAGTCCCCCACTATTATTGTATTGTTGTCAATGTGTTCCTTTGCTTTTGTTATTAATTGCTTATATAATTGGCTGCTCCCATGTTAGGGGCATAGATATTTACAACTGTTAGATCTCCTTGTTGGATAGACCCTTTAAGTAGGATATAGTGTCCTTCTTCATCTCTTATTACAGTCTTTGTTTTAAAATCTAATTTGTCTGATATAAGGATTGCCACCCCAGCTTTCTTTTGGTGTCCATTAGCATGGTAAATGGTTTTCCACCCCCTCACTTTCAATGTGGGGGTGTCTTTCGGTCTAAATTGAGTCTCTTGCAGACAGCATATTGATGGGTCTTGTTTTTTAATCCAATCTGATAGCCTGTGTCTTTTGATTGGGGCATTTAGCCCATTTACATTCAGGGTAACTATTGAAAGGTATGAATTTAGTGCCACTGTATTGCCTGCAAGGTGACTGTCACTGTATATTGTCTGTGTTCCTTTCTGATCTATGCTGCTTGTAGGCTCTCTCTTTGCTTAGAGGACCCCTTTCAATATTTCTTGCAGGGCTGATTTCGTGTTTGGAAATTCCTTTAGTTTTTGTTTGTCCTGGAAGCTTTTTATCTCTCCTTCAACTTTCAATGAGAGCCTCGCTGGATATAGTATTCTTGGCTGCATATTTTTCTTGTTTAGTGCTCTGAAGATATCATGCCAGTCTTTTCTGGCCTGCCAGGTCTCTGTGGATAGGTCTGTTGCCAATCTAATGTTTCTACCATTGTAGGTTACATATCTCTTCTCCCGAGCTGCTTTCAGGATTTTCTCTTTGTCTCTGAGACTCGTAAGTTTTACTATTAGATGTCGGGGTGTTCACCTATTTTTATTGATTTTGAGAGGGGTTCTCTGTGCCTCCTGGATTTTGATGCCTGTTTCCTTCCCCACATTAGGGAAGTTCTCTGCTATAATTTGCTCCAGTGTACCTTCTGCCCCTCTCTCTCTTTCTTCTTCTTCTGGGATCCCAATTATTCTAATGTTGTTTCGTCTTTCGTATCGCTTATCTCTTGAATTCTGCCCTCGTGATCCTGTAGTTGTTTCTCTTTTTCTCAGCCTCTTTATTTTCCATCATTTGGTCTTCTATATCACTAATTCTCTCTTCTGCCTCATTTATCCTAGCAGTTAGTGCCCCCATTTTTTGATTGCACCTCATTAATAGCCTTTTTGATTTCGACTTGGTTAGATTTTAGTTCTTTTATTTCTCCAGAAAGTGTTTCTCTAATAACTTCCACGCTTTTTTGAAGCCCAGCTAGTATCTTTAAAGTCATGATTCTGAACTCTAGGTCCGACATCATACTATGTCCGTATTGAGGAGGTCCCTGGCAGTCGGTACTACCTCCTGTTCTTTTTGCTGAGGTGATTTTTTTCGTCTTGCTCATTTTGTCCAGAGAATAGATGAATGAGAGAACAAAATGCTCACAGGTTAACAACGTCCCCAGCAAATATACTCTATATAAATCAGAAGAGACCTGAAACCAGGGGAAAAGAAAGGGAAAGAAAAAAGAAAGAGAAAAAAAAAAAGAAAGAAAAAGATAAAAACAAAAACAGAACAATACAAAAAAAAAACCAGAATATGATCACATATGATCAGGCTAGTGCATACATCAGTGCCACACACTAGATTTTGGGCGTATTTTGGTCTGTTAGAAGAAAGTGCCTCCTAAAATTTTAAAGGAAGAAAGATTTATATATGTACAAAATAAGGGTTGATACAATGAAGGGATGGAAGATGAATGTAAAGATGAAAATTATAAAATATTTTATAAAAGGAATTGATAAGTTGTTTGAAAAAAGAAAGAAGATTTAAAAAAAAATAAGAAAAGGGAGAGAATGTGATCAGGCAGGAGACTAGAACAAAGCCATACACTAGTGATTTACGGTATATTTTGATCTGTTAGAAGAAACTGTATCTCAAAATTTTAAAGAGAGAACAATTTATATATATATGCCAAAAATAAGGGTAACTACTATGAAGGGATAAAATATGACTCTAAAAATGAAAAATAAAAAATGTTTTTTTTTTAAAAAGGGATTGATAAGATGTTGGTTGAAAAAGGGAAAAAGAAAAATTAAAAAAAAAGTAACTTTGAAAAACTAATGAATCATGGTAAAAAAAAGCCATGAATTCTATGTGCAGTATTCCCCTAGCGCTGGAGTTCTCCTGTTCTCCTTGATCGGTAAACTTGGTCTTGGCTTGCTGCCTGTTCGTGCTGATCTTCTGGGGGAGGAGCATGTTGCCATGGTTCCCAAATATCTTTGCTGGAGGCGGAATTGCCCTGCCCTTGTGGTCCGGGCTAAGTGAGCTGCTCGGGTTTGCTCTCAGGAGATTTTGTTCCCTGCAAGCTCTCAGTACAGCTTTGGAGGACCAGGGTGAAAATGGTGGCCTCCCAATCTCCACCCGGAGGAGCTGAGAACTCGGGGCCCCGTTCCTCAGTGCACCCCCAGAGAAAAGCAGTCAGTCACTCCCGTGTCCCCTGTCTCTGGCCGCACTCCGTGCTCACCCGGCCTGTGACCGAGCATTTCTATCTCTGGCACCGACCCCGTGTCGAGTCTCCAAACCCAGCAGATCCCTGCGGTGCGCTCCCGCGCCGCTCCTTCCCGGGAAGGAAGGGGAGTCTCCCCGGATCTGCCACTTGTTGGGTCCCTGCTGGAGGAGCAGTGGCCCAACCTGGCCGCGGATCACAGTTTATGGCGACCCCGAGCTGAGAGCCCGCACCTCTGCTCCTTCTCTGCAGCCAACTTCCCCGCTCCGATACCTGGGAGCTCTGCTGCACTCAGGCACCCCCGGTCTTTCTGTGACCCCGAGGGTCTGAGACCACACTGTCTCACGAGGGTTCCACCCTCCGCTTGGCCATTGGAGCGACGTCCCTCAGCGGAGCCGACTTCTAAAAGTTCCGATTTTGTGCTCTGCGGCTCTTATCAGTTGCCAGAAGCGGCCGACGGAGGCCCCCTCCCCTGCCGTCTATCTTCCCAAATATCGCCTCGGATTCACTTCTCCGCATGTCCTACCTTCCAGTAAGTGGTCGCTTTTCTGTTCAGAGAGTTGTTGCTACTCTCTTCTTCAATCTCCTGTTGAGTTCGTAGGTGTTCAGAATGGTTTGATCCCTATTCAGCTGAATTCCTGAGACCAGACGAGATCCAGGTCTCCTACTCCTCTGCCATCTTGCTCCACCCCCAGATTACAGTTATTTTAAGTATCATATTGAATTAATCCAGTGGTTATTGCAAATGCACATACTTCCACATGGCATCACATTCTAAAATCCATTAAAAGCTGTTTCGAGAAAGTGATGATAGCTATTTTAGCAAAGTGAACTAAGTCCCAAGTGCTTCAAAAAGATCAGGACACAGAATTAACCCGCAGATATTTACCAATCCCACGGTTTAAATACTGAAAAACATCAGGTACTTAAATTGCACCTAGCACTTGCAAGTAGTAGACAAATAAATCCTGGAGATCAAATGCACAGTACAGTGAATGTAGACAATAATACTGTATTAAAATCATTAAACTTGGTAAGAGATTAGATCTTAACTATTCCCACCATAAAAAGGAAACAATAATTATGTGATATGACAGAGGTGCCATCACTCCAATGGCAATTAGATTACAATATATAATGTATGAAATTAGCATGTTGTACACCTTAAATTTACAGAATGTTCTAGTCAAGTATATTTAATTTAAAAAATGTACATAGAATTTGAAGTTAAAACAGGCTATATTTAGATTTTATCAGCAGCTTAGAAAAATGAAAATAATTTTGTGTGTGCTCAAAGGTAAGAATTTCTTTGCATCTGAATTTAACATAATTAAATTTTTTATTTGCTTTTCCTTTAAAGAATTGATGCAGCTTTTAAGTCCATCTTCCAAAGTCTAACCTTCAAATGAACTTTATAGTTCCACTTTAAAAAAGTAAAAAAAAATTTTTTCCAAGTTCACTGAGACATAATTGCCATAAAACACTGTGTATTTTAAGGTGTACAACATAATGATTTCACATATGTATATATTGCAAAATAACCATAATATACAGTTCCACTTTTTAAAAGTCTGCTAAGTTTTACTTCTCAGTAATACTAATACTTAACATGTATTATGTGTAAATAAGAAAATGTTAGTACTTTTATAGAAATCACTTTAATATCTAAAGTTCTTAAACATATGAGGTGTATGCAGCTATATTATGATATTCAGAGATGCTCTTTTCCTCTGGTTCAAAACACAACACAAAAGAAATCTCTCATTACCGAGTTGCCTTTTCTCCTTGTAACCTTCTGACGAATTTTAAAGGATTTTTTCCTAAAATGTTCAGCTTGCTCATATCTTAAAAAAAAAATAACAATAAAGTCAAACAAAAGAAACATACGTCCAAAGTATCATACTTCAGTGAAATGAAGGCATTCCTTACCTAGTGCAAAAGCTTTTTTTGGCTCTTAAATATAGCATAATTCCTAAAAATGATAGTCACATGGAATTAAAAATCTTTAACAAAAACCTTCATAAAACAAAATCTAACAAAACAAACCTAATCCTCTAAGTAGCTGACATTTAACAGATTTTTAACTGATTTAACTCACTCTGAATCTCTAAAGGATGACCTAACTAAATGAAAATCTAAAATTTTAGTTTGCTCTACCACCTTCTCCTGTACATGCTTATTTCTGGTCAAATATAAACGTGAAATTCACACAAAATTTGTGTGAAACAACACCTCTAGAAATTAAAAGAAAAAATTCCAATATGTATCATTTACGATACATGATTTCTGATAGAGGAAACGATGCCATTCAGTGTGTGTCTAATAGATATGAGACTTTTTATTATGCCAGGGATTGGTAAACTTTTTCTGGAAAGGGCTACATAGTAAATATTTTAGGCTTTGTGGGCCACATAGTCTCTGTTACAACTATGGAACTCTGTTGAATCATGGAAGCAACCACAGATAATATGTACATGAAAAAATGTGACTATGTTCCAATACAATCTTATTTACAAAACAAGGGGCCTAGTGGACTTGGCCTGTGGACAATGGTTTGCTGCCCTGTATTAGCAGTGCACTTAATATTACAAAGCTAGTTGGTGAAGGAGCCCAGATTCAAACCCGACTATATGACTCCAAAGTCCATGTTCTATCCTTCACGCATCTTCAAATGGAGGTGAATCTTGTAGTTCTAATTTTCTGTTTACTCCACAAAGATCCAAGACAAAGAATAATCTTTGAACATGGTAGATTCAAAAGAATATTGGATAAGAAAAGTACACAGCCACAAAACAAAGCTTACCACATAAGTACATTAAGAACTGTGACTCCCCAACATAAAACCAGAGTATTACTGATCTAAGTCTTACTTATTTTGTTTCTGGTACAAAGTTGCCAGTGCCTCAAGTTCACGAGCAATATGGGGATGTTCTGCACCATAAGCATTTTCAGAGATTTCTAAGGCCTGTTTATACAGCTGTTCTGCATTGCCAAACTTCTTCCACTGCACGTACACACTTGCTAATTGGTGGAGGGACTGAGCCACTCTTGGGTGATCGGGATCTAAAGCTGTTTCTCGAATTTCTAGGGACCTCTGCAAAGGCACCACAGCCTAGAGAAAAAAAAAAAAAAGGTTAAAGACCAGTTCCAAGTGAGTGAAATGCTGTAAGATCTGCAATCTCATTAGCACAACAAATGAAAACTGCACTAAACTCCTAACAAGGAGAGAAGAGCAAAGAGGAAAAACCTACCTACATCTGACCCCCTGCTGAAGTTACCTGACTGAGGAGGCCTAGATCCTTGAGAAATCGCCCCAGGGTTTCATAAAGATCAGCCAAGCAAATCATGTTCTCCTCGCCTTCACAGGTTTTCTCATACTGCTTCAAGGAATCAAAGTATTCTGCTGCCATTGCGCTTTTGTCTTTGCCAACAAACTGCCAGTAACTCAGCAACTCGGCAAAGTGTCCTCTGTTTCAACAAAAAACCCAGTAATTTAATGAAAAACAAACTTTAAAACCCACTATAAATGCCAGAATTCGTATCAGGCTATTGACACTTTATTAGCAGGCAACTACAGTGTACAGAGAGGTAAGACTGCAGACTCTGACTCCCAGCCGAGGCCATCACTTCCTAGCTGTGTGATGGTGAGCAGGTGGTCTGACCGCCTCATCCTTATCTGCAGAAGGAGGGTCACCAACCCGCCCTGCCTCGGGTGCTCCTCTAAGCCGAGGATGGCACACAGCAAGTACTCCATAATGTGGGCTGCCGTCGTTAATGTACTTACTAAACATCACACTGTGAGTGGGAGACCTCGCTCTGCCTTCTTTCCCACTTACCTAATGCTAAATGCTACAGCTAAATCTAAGTCCATCCATCTTTCTGGGCCCACTCGATGTCCCTGTTTGCTAGCTGCTCTCTGCTCTAAATCTCATTTTTATCACAGCATTAGGGGGTTCTTTGGTAATTTATTTATTATGTAATACAACATTTATTAGTTTCGGGCGCACAACTCATGATTTGGTATTTGCATATATAGTAGTCCACCTTATCCCCGGTTTCATTTTCCCCAGTTTCAGTTATCGGTCATCAACTATGGTCCAGGAGCAGATGATCCTCCTCTGACATAAGGTCAGCAGGTCAACAGTAGCCCATGGCTCCATCACAGTGCCTACTCCATTCACCTCACTTCAGCTCATCACCGGGACATTTTATCATCTGACGTCATCACAAGAAGAAGGGTAAGTCAGTCCAGTAAGGTATTTTGAGAGAGAGACCACATTGACATAACTTTGATTATAGTATATTGTTATAATTATTCTATTTTATTATTCGTTATTGATATTAATGTCTTATTATGCCTAATTCATAAATTAAACTTTATCATAGGTATGTGTGTACAGGGAAAAATAATATATACAGGGCTCGGTATGATCTATGGTTTTAGGCATCCACTGGGGGTCTTGAAAGTATCCCCCCATGGGAAAGGGGGATCATTGCAAAATGATCACCAAAGTCTAATTAACATATGTCCCTATACATAGTTACAGAATTTTTTTCTTGTGATGATAACTTTTAAGATCTACTTTCTTAGCAGCTTTAAAATATACAAAGTATTATTAACTATAGTCACCATGCTGTACATTACATCCCCAGGACTTAGTTTAGTTTATAACTGGAAGTTTGTACCTTTCTACTCCTTTTACCAACTTTGCCCACTCCCTACCCTCTCCCTCTGGCAATCAACAATCTCTTCTCTGGATCAAGAACATGTTTGGCTTTTGTTTTTAGTTTTTTTTAGATTCCAGATATAAGTGAGATCATACAGTATTTGTCTTTCTGTGACTTATTTCACTTAACATAATGTCCTAAAGGTCCATCCATGCTCTTGCAAATGGCAAGGTTTCATTCTTTTTTACGGCTGAATAATAGTCCACTGTATGTATATAATGTGCACACACATATACACACCACTGTTCTTTATCCATTCATGTATGAGTGGACACTTAGGTTGTTTCCTATCTTGACTATTGTAAATAATGCTATAATGAACATGGGGGTGCATATATCTTTTCAAATTATTTTTTCTTCAGATAAACCCCCAGAAATGAAACTGCTGGGTCATATTGCAGTTCTAGTTTTAATTTTTTGAGGAACCTCATACTGTTTTCCACAGTGGCTGTCCCAAATTACATTCCTACCAACAGTACATGAGGGTTCCCTTTTCTCTACATCATTGCCGGCATTTGTTATCACTTGTCTTTTTTTTTTTTAAATTATGTTATGTTAGTCACCATATAATTCATCATTAGTTTTTTGATGTGGTGATCCACAATTCATTATTTTCATATAACACCCAGTGCTCCATGCAGTATGTGCCCTCCTTAATACCCATCACTGGGCTAACCCATTCCCCCACACCCTCCCCTCTAAAACCCTGTTTGTTTCTCAGAGTCCATAGTCTCTCATGGTTCATCTCTCCCTCCAATTCCCCCCCCATTTCTCCCTTCCTTCTCCTAATGTCCTCCATGCTATTCCTTATGTGCCACAAATAAGTGAAGCCATATGATAATTGACTTTCTCTGCTTGACTTATTTCACTTAGCATAATCTCCAGTCCCATCCATGTTGATGTAAAAGTTGGGTATTCATCCTTTCTGATGGCTGAGTAATATTCCATTGTATACACCGACCACATCTTTATCCATTTGTCTGTTGAAGGGCATCTCAGCTCCTTCCACAGTTTGGCTATTGCGGACATTGCTGCTATGAACATTGGGGTGCATATGGCCCTTCTTTTCACTACATCTGTGTCTTTGGGGTAAATACCCAGGAGTGCAATTGCTGGGTTGTAGGGTAGCTCTATTTTTAATTTTTTGAGGCACCTCCACACTGTTTTCCAAAGTGGCTGTACCAACTTGCATTCCTACCAACAGTGGAAGAGGGTTCCCCTTTCTCCACAACCTCTCCAACATTTTTTGTTTCTTGCCTTGTCAATTTTTGCCATTTTAACTAGTGTAAGGTGGTATCTCAATGAGGTTTTGGTTTGAATTTTCCTAATGGCTAATGGTGATGAACATTTTTCATGTGTCTGTTAGCCATTTGTATGTCTTCTTTGGAGAAGCGTCTTTTCATGTCTTCTGCCCATTTTTTGACTTGTTTTTTGGGTGCTGAATTTGAGAAGTTCTTTATCGTTCTTGGATACCAGCCCTTTATCTGTAGTGTCACTTGCAAATATCTTCTCCCATTCTGTGGGCTGCCTCTTTGTTTTGCTGACTGTTTCCTTTGCTGTGCAGAAGCTTTTTATCTTGATGAAGTCCCCAAAGTTCATTTTTGCTTTTGTTTCACTAGCCTTTGGAGATATAGCTTGAAAGAAGTTGCTGGGGGCAATGTCAAAGAGGTTACTGCCTATGTTCTCTAGCATTTTGATGGATTCCTCTCTCACACTGAGGTCTTTCATCCATTTTGAGTTTATGTTTGTGTACAGTGTTAGAGAATGGTCGAGTTGCATTCTTCTGCATGTGGCTGTCCAGTTTTCCCAGCACCATTTACTGAAGAGACTTTTTTCCATCGCATATTTTTTCTGGCTTTGTCGAAGATTACTTGACCATAGAGTTGAGGGTCCATATCTGGGCTCTCTATTCTGTTCCATTGGTCTATGTGTCTGTTTTGTGCCAGTACCATGCTGTCTTGGTGATCACAGCTTTGTAATATAGCTTGAAATTGGGCAATGTGATGTCCCAGCTTTTTCTTTTTCAATATTTCCTTGGCGATTCGGGGTCTCTTCTGAGTCCTTACAAATTTTAGGATTGTTTCTTCCAGCACTTTGAAAAATGTCATTGGAATTTTGATTGGGATGGCACTGAAGGTATAGATTGCTCTGGGTAGCCTAGACATTTTAACAATGTTTATTCTTCTGATCCATGAGCATGGAATGCTATTCCATCTTTTTGTGTCTTCTTCAATTTCTTTCATGAGTGTTCTGTAGTTCCTAAAGTATAGATCCTTTACCTCTTTGGTTAGGTTTATTCCAAGGTATCTTACGGTTTTTGGTGCTATTGTAAATGGAATCATTTCTCTAATTTCTCTTTCTACAGTTGCATTTTTAGTGTATAAGAAAGCAACTGATTTCTGTGCACTGATTTTGTATCCTGCCACATTACTTAATTGCTGTATGAGTTCTAGTAATTTGGGGGTGGAGTCTTTTGGGTTTTCCACATAAAGTATCATGTCATCTAATCGCTTGTCTTCCTGATGATAGTAATTCCAACAGGTGTGCGGTGATATCTAATTTTAATTTTTTTTCAATTTAACAACTCAAAATTTTTTTGTTTTGTTTTGACCAGGATGAAATGATTAACTTTTACTTGACACTTTTCCTCCTGAGTAACTTCTAGAAGATCACATATTTTTTTCGCTTTTTAAAAATTTTATTATGTTATGTTAATCACCATACATTACATCATTAGTTTTTGATGTACTGTTCCATGATCCATTATTTGCGTATAATACCCAGTGCTCCATTCAATATGTGCCCTCTTTAATACCCATCACCAGGCTAACCCATCTCTCCACTCTGCTCCACTCTAGAACCTTCAATTTGATTCTCAGAGTCAATAGTCTCTCAAGGTTCGATTCGCCCTCGATTCCCCCCCCTTCCATTTTCCCTTCCTACTATCTTCTTCTTTTTATTAATATATAATGTATTCTTTGTTTCAGAGGTACAGATCTGTGATTCAACAGTGTTGCACAATTGACAGTGCTCACCATAGCACATACCCTCCCCAATGTCTATCACCCAGTCACCCCATCCCTCCCACCCCGCACCACTCCAGCAACCCTCAGTTTGTTTCCTGAGACTAAGAATTCCTCATATCAGTGAGGTCGTATGATACATGTCTTTCTCTGATTGACTTATTTCGCTCAGCATAAAACCCTCCAGTTCTATCCATGTTGTTACAAATGGCAAGATCTCATTCCTTTTTATGGCTGCATAATATTCCATTGTGTATATATACCACTTCTTCTTTATCCATTCATCTGTCGATGGATATCTTGGCTCTTTCCACAGTTTGGCTATTGTGGACATAGCTGCTATAAACATCGGGGTGCACGTACCCCTTCGGATCCCTACATTTGCATCTTTGGGGTAAATATCCAGTAGTACAATTGCTGGGTCGTATGGTAGCTCTATTTTAAACTTTTTGAGGAACCCCAATACTGTTTTCCAGAGTGGCTGCACCAGCTTGCATTCCCACCAACAGTGTAGGAGGGTTCCCCTTTCTCCACATCCCTGCCAACATCTGTCGTTTCCGCCTTGTTAATTTTAGCCATTCTGTGTGAGGTGGTATCTCATTGAGGTTTTGATTTGGATTTCCCTGATGCCGAGCGATGTTGAGCACTTTTTCATGTGTCTGTTGGCCATCTGGATGTCTTCTCTGGAAAAATGTTTGTTCATGTCTTCTGCCATTTCTTGACTGGATTATTTGTTCTTTGGGTGTTGAGTTTCATAAGTTCTTTATAGATCTTGGATATTAGCCCTTTATCTAATATGTCATTTGCAAATATCTTCTCCCATTCTGTCAGTTATCTTTTGGTTTTGTTGACTGTTTCTTTTGCTGTGCGAAAGCTTTTTATCTTGATGAAATCCCAATAGTTCATTTTTGCGCTTGCTTCCCTTGCCTTTGGCGATGTTTCTAGGAAGAAGTTGCTGTGGCTGAGGTCGAAGAGGTTGCTGCCTGTGTTCTCCTTTAGGATTTTGATGGACTCCTGTCTCACATTGAGGTCTTTCAACCATTTGGAGTCTATTTTTGTGTGTGGTGTAAGGAAATGGTCCAGTTTCATTCTTCTGCATGTGGCTGTCCAATTTTCCCAACACCATTGTTGAAGAGACTGTCTTTTTTCCATGGGACATTCTTTCCTGCTTTGTCGAAGATTAGTTGACCATAGAGTTGAGGGCCCATTTCTGGGCTCTCGATTCTGTTCCATTGATCTATGTGTCTGTTTTTGTGCGAGCACCATACTGTCTTGATGATGACAGCTTTGTAATAGAGCTGGAAGTCCGGAATTGTGATGCCACCAGCTTTGCTTTTCTTTTTCAACATTCCTCTGGTTATTCAGGGTCTTTTCTGGTTCCTTGTGAATTTTAGGATTATTTGTTCCATTTCTTTGAAAAAAGTGGATGGTATTTTGATGGGGATTGCATAAAATGTGTAGATTGCTCTAGGTAGCATTGACATCTTCACAATATTTGTTCTGCCAATCCATGAGCATGGAACGTTTTTCCATTTCTTTGTGTCTTCCTCAATTTCTTTCATGAGTATTTTATAGTTTTCTGATTACAGATTCTTTGCCTCTTTGGTTAGGTTTATTCCTAGGTATCTTATGGTTTTGGGTGCAATTGTAAATGGGATCAACTCCTTAATTTCTCTTTCTTCTGTCTTATTGTTCGTGTATAGGAATGCCACTGATTTCTCTGCATTGATTTTATATCCTGCAACTTTACTGAATTCCTGTATGAGTTCTAGCAGTTTTGGGGTGGAGTCTTTTGGGTTTTCCACATACAGTATCATATCATCTGCAAAGAATGAGAGTTTGACTTCCTCTTTGCCGATTTGGATGCCTTTGATTTCTTTTGTTGTCTGATTGCTGTGGCTAGGACTTCTAATACTATGTTGAATAGCAGTGGTGATAGTGGACATCCCTGCTGTGTTCCTGAGCTTAGAGTTCTTCCCCATTGAGAATGATATTTGCTGTGGGTTTTTCATAGATGGATTTTATGTTATTGAGGTATGTACCATCTATCCCCATACTCTGAAGAGTTTTGATCAAGAAAGGATGCTGTACTTTGTCAAATGCTTTTTTCTGCATCTATTGAGAGGATCATATGATTCTTGTTCCTTCTTTTATTAGTGTATTGTATCACACTGATTTGCGGATGTTGAACCAACCTTGTAGCACAGGAATAAATCCCACTTGGTTGTGGCGAATAATCCTTATAATGTACTGTTGGATTCTATTGGCTAGTATTTTGGTGAGAATTTTTGCATCCATGTTCATCAGGGATATTGGTTTGTAATTCTTTTTGATGGGGTCTTTGTCTGGTTTTGGGATCAAGGTAATGTTGACCTCATAAAACGAGTTTGGAAGTTTTCCTTCCATTTCTATTTTTTGAAACAGTTTCAGAAGAATAGGTATTAATTCTTCTTTAAATGTTTGGTAGAATTCCCCGTGGGAAGCCATCTGGACCTTGGCTCTTGTTTGTTGGGAGATTTTGATGACTGCTTCAATTTCCTTAGTGGTTATAGGTCTGTTCAGGTTTTCTCTTTCTTCCTGGTTCAATTTTGGTAGTTGATACATCTCTAGGAATGCATCCATTTCTTCCAGGTTATCTAATTTGCTGGCCTACAGTTGCTCATAGTATGTTCTTATAATTGTATTTCTTTGGTGTTGGTTGTGATCTCTCCTCTTTCATTCATGATTTTACTTATTTGGGTCATTACCCTTTTCTTTTTGATAAGTCTGGCTAGGGGTTTATCAATTTTGTTATCTCTTTCAAAGAACCAGCTCCTAGTTTCGTTGATCTGTTCTACTGTTCTTTAGGTTTCTATTTCATTGACTTCTGCTCTGATCTTTATTATTTCTCTTCTCCTGCTGGGTTTAGGCTTTATTTGATGTTCTCTCTCCAGCTCCTTTAGGTGTAGGGTTAGGTTGGATATTTGAGACCTTTCTCATTTCTTGAGAAAGGCTTGTATTGCTATATACTTTCCTCTTAGGACTGCCTTTGCTGCTTCTATGTATTTGAGTTCTTTTTGACTTTTCTCTTGTGACTGAGTTCTAGTTTCAAAGCATTGTGGTCTGAAAATATGCAGGGAATGATCCCAATCTTTTGGTACTGGTTGAGACCTGATTTGTGACCTAGGATGTGATCTATTCTGGAGAATGTTCCATGGGCACTAGAGAAGAATGTGTATTCTCTTGCTTTGGGATGGAATGTTCTGAATATGTCTCTGAAGTCCATTTGGTCCAGTGTGTCATTTAAAGCCTTTATTTCCTAGTTGATCTTTTGCTTACATCATTTGTCCATTTCAGTGAGGGGGGTGTTAAAGTCCACCACTATTATTGTATTGTTGTCAATGTGTTTCTTTGCTTTTGTTTTTAATTGGCTTATATAATTGGCTGCTCCCATGTTAGGGGCATAGATATTTACAATTGTTAGATCTTCTTGTTGCATATACCCTTTAAATATGATATAGTGTCCTTCCTCATCTCTTATGATAGTCTTTGCTTTAAAATCTAATTTGTCTGATATAAGGATTGCCACCCCAGCTTTCTTTTGGTGTCCATTAGCATGGCTAATGGTTTTCCACTCCCTCACTTTCAATCTGGAGGTGTCTTTGCATCTAAAATGAGTCTCTTGTAGACGGCATATCGATGGGTCGTGGTTTTTTTTATCCAATCGGATACTCTGTGTCTTTTGATTGGGGCATTTAGCCCATTTACATTCAGGGTAACTATTGAAAGATAGGAATTCAGTGCCATTGTATTGCCTGTAAGGTGACTGTTACTGTACATTGTCTGTGTTCTTTCCTGGTTTATGTTACTTTTAGGCTCTCTCTGATTAGAGGACCCTTTTCAATATTTCTTGTAGGTCTGGTTTCATGTTTGCAAATTCCTTTAGTTTTTGTTTGTCCTGGAAGTTTTTATCTCTCCTTCTATTGTCAATGACACCCTAGCTGGATATAGTATTCTTGGTTGCATATTTTTCTCATTTAGTGCTCTAAATATATCATGCCAGTCCTTTCTGGCCTGCCAGATCTCTGTGGATAGGTCTGTTGCCAATCTAATGTTTCTACCATTGTAGGTTACAGATCTCTTGTCCCGAGCTGCTTTCAGGATTTCCTTTTTGTCTCTGAGACTTGTGAGTTTTACTATTAGATGTCGGGGTGTTGACCTATTTTTATTGATTTTGAGGGGGGTTCTCTGTGCCTCCCGAATTTTGATCCCTGTTTCCTTCTCCAAATTAGGGAAGTTCTCTGCTATAATTTGCTCCAATATACTTTCTGCCCCTCTCTCTCTTTCTTCTTCTTCTGAATCCCAATTATTCTAATATTGTTTCATCTTATGGTATCACTTATCTCGGATTCTGCCCTTGTAATCCAGTAGTTGTTTATCTCTGTTTTTCTCAGCTTCTTTATTCTCCATCATTTGGTCTTCTTTATCACTAATTCTCTCTTCTGCCTCATTTATCCTAGCAGTCAGAGCCTCCATTTTTTATTGCACCTCATTAATAGCCTTTTTGATTTTGACTTAGTTAGATTTTAGTTGTTTCATTTCTCCAAAAAGAGTTTCTCTAATATCTTCCATGCTTTTTTCAAGCCCAGGTGGTATTTTTATAATCGTCATTCCGAACTCTAGTCTGACATCTTACTAATGTCCGTATTGATTAGGTCCCTGGCAGTCAGTACTGCCTCCTGTTCTTTTTTTTTGAGGTGATTTTTTCCATCTTGTCATTTTGTCCAGAAGAGAATAGATGAATGAGAGAACAACGATCCCAGAAAAATATACACTAAACAAATCAGAAGAGACCTGAAACCGGGGGAAAAGAAAGGGAAAGAAAGAAAAAAAAAAGAGAAAAAGATTAAAAAAAATATGATCAAATATGATCAGGCTGGTGAATAGATCAGTGCCACACACTAGATTTTGGGTGCATTTTGGTCTTTTAGAAGAAACTGCCTCCCAAAATTTTAAAGAAAAAAAAGCTTATATATATACAAAAATAAGGGTAAATACAATGAAGGGATGGAATATGAGTGTAAAGATGAAAATTATAAAAGATTTTATAAAAGGAAATGATAAGAAGTTGGTTGAACAAAGAAAGAAGAGAAATTAAAAAAAAGGGGGGGAAGAGAATGTGATCAGGTGGGAGGCTAGAAGAAAGCCATACACTTGAGATTTGGGGTATATTTTGGTCTGTTAGAAGGAACTGTATCCCAAAATTTTAAAGAGAGAACAACTTATATATATATACCAAAAATAAGGTTAACTAATATGAAGGGATAGAATATGACTCTAAAAATGAAAACTAAAAAAGATTTTTAAAAAAGGGATTGATAGATGTTGGTTGAAAAAGGGAAAAAGAAAAATTAAAAAAAAAGAAAAAATTAAAGAAATTAACTTTGAAAGACTAAAGAATCATGGTAAAAAAGCCATGAATTCTATATGCAGTATTCCCCTAGTGCTGGAGTTCTGCCGTTCTCATTGATCGGTAAACTTGGTCTTGGCAGGCTGGTCTTGCTGATATTCTGGGGGAGGGGCCTGTTGCCATGGTTCCCAAATGTCTTTGCCGGAGGCGGAACTGCCCCGCCCTTGCTGGTCCGGGCTAAGTAATCTGCTCGGGTTTGCTCTCAGGAGCTTTTGTTCCCTGCAACTTTCTGTACAGATTTGGAGGACGAGTGTGAAAACAGCGGCCTCCCAATCTCTGCCCTGGAGGAGCCGAGAACTCGGGGCCTCACTCCTCAGTGCACCCCCAGAGAAAAGCAGTCAATCACTCCTGTCTCCCGGGTCTCCGGCCACACTCTGTGCTCACCCAGCCTGTGACCAAGCATTTCTATCTCCGGCACACCACTCTGTGTGTTCTCCAAACCCAGCAGGTCCCTGTAGTGTGCTCCCGTGCTGCTCCTCCCAGGGGAGGAAGGTGAATCTCCCCAGATCTGCCACTAGTTGGGTCCCTGCTGGAAGAGCGGTGGCTTGACTGTGCCGCGGATCATGGTTTATGGCAACCCCAAGCTGAGAGCGCACGCCTCGGCTCCGTCTCTGCAGCCTGCTTCCCCGCTCTGATACCTGGGAACTTTGCCGCACTCAGGCACCCCCAGTCTTTCTGTGACCCTGAGGGTCCTGAGACCACACTGTCCCACCGAGGGTTTCACCCCCCGCTTAGCCACTGGAGCGACATTCCTCAGCGGAGCCAACTTCTAAAAGTTCCGATTTTGTGCTGTGCTGCTCTATCACTTGCCGGTAGCGGCTGATGGAGGCCCCCTCCCCCGCCATCTATCCTCCCAAATATCGCCTCGGATTCACTTCTCCACACGTCCTACCTTCCAGAAAGTGGTCGGTTTTCTGTTCAGAGAGTTGCTGCTGTTCTTTTCTTCGATCTCCTGTTGAGTTTGTAGGTGTTCAGAATGGTTTGATCCCTATCCAGGTGAATTCCTGGGACCAGATGAAATCCAGGTCTCCTACTCTTCCCCCATTTTGCTCCACGCCCTCTCATTTTAATTTTTAATTTACATTTCCCTGATGACTAGTGATGTTGAGCATCTTTTCATGTGTCTGTTGGCCATCTGGATGTCCTTTTTGGAAAAATGTCTATTCAGATTCTCTGCCCATTTTTAAATTAGATTCTTGTTATTGATTTGTATGAGTTCTTTATATATTTTGGATGTTAACCCCTTTGCAGATGTATGATTTGCAAATATTTTCTCTCATTCAGTAGGTTGCTTTTTCATTTTGTTTATGGTTTCCTTTGCTGTGCAGAAGCTTTTTTAGTTTGATATAGTTCCACCTGTTTATTTGCTTTTGTTGTGTTTGCTTTTTGTGTTAGATCCAAGAAATCATCACCAAGACTGATGTCAAGCAGTTTACTGCCTATGCTTTCTGGGAGTTCTATGGCTTCAGGTCTTATATTAAAGCTAAATTAAAAATGTCATTTTTCTTTGTTCTACCAAACAACTGTTTAAATTTTTTTTTCTGGGGGAAGGTGTTCTACAAGTAAGTTTCTTACCTTTTATAAAGGTTCTGAGACAAAAAGAGATCGAGAAGGCAATCCTGCAACTTCTGTTTACTTCCCTGCTGCTGAAAAAGCCAAGGGAGCCTACAAGTAAGTTTCTTACCTTTTATAAAGGTTCTGAGACACAAAGAGATTGAGAAGGCAATCCTGCAACTTCTGTTTACTTCCCTGCTGCTGAAAAAGCCAAGGGAGCTCATCTGCACTTCTCCAAGTCACTCGGTCCTGACTGTCAGAAGGGAAAGGACAACATTCAATAATACCTTCCAACAAGGAGATTGCCTCAAAAGGCTTCAGACAAATGTTGAAGGGAGGAAAATGTATCTGACATCCATCTCTGACTCTTTAAATATAATCTAATGCTGAGAAAATTAGGTGAAAATCAGAAACTTGAAAAAATAATCTAAGAAAGTAAATACAGTGATATCAGGACCACTAACCAAACTCTCAAGGTATTTTCCTAAAATTGAGCTATTAAAAAAAAAAAAAAACTCAATCAATCCAAATATATACACATGGTATACAGACACACATATATTTTTAAACTATTAAACTGGAATAAAAAAATGATCCTGCACTGATTTCATGTAAGTTTAAATCTTTAGCATGACATTAAAAGACTTACTTACATAATAATCTCTTATTCTTTTGACATTAACAGGGGAGATGATTTAATCTTTTCCATAATAATTAAATTTTTATACATTAAGGAAGAGAAGTAAAGACACAGAGGTAAAATGTGTTGTAGAAGAACAATATAGACATTTATAATACCTTAGCTGCATGGTGAAATAGTTGATTAGCTTTTGCCTACATGAAGAAATAATGGTGGGACCTTCCATGTATTCCAGTCTTACTGTTTCCCAAGCCTGGGAAGAAAAAGAAAAAATATTTCAGTCTATTTTCTGTAAGTCACTGTATATCTAACAATTAATTTATAAACAAATTTATAATTATTTCAATTTTACAGGTGTATAATAGAGATGGCAAAAGAATATTTTAAAATTCGGGATATGTTTACGTGATAAATGATAGAGAATAAAAAAATCTCCTGGAAGCACTTAAAACATAATTTAATTCAAGCTTCTACTAAATTAATTCTACTAAGTTAATACAGTAAAAATATCAGAACTATGGATTGAAAAAGTACCAAAAAGAGTATATTTGAGCAATATATAATAATAAAGAGAAACCTGTGAAATTACAAACATTTTCCACCTGCAAATATAATGCAGCACAATCACACGAAAGACTTCATTTGCATTTGTATACACATAAGTCAGGCACGGCATTGCAGATACCAGTCAATATACCTAAACATTTACTACTATGTACTAGACATCATGCCTCACTAGGATCAAAGACCATCTCAACTGATTCACTTCACAACCTCTGTAGTAAGCTGGAAAAATCTGCCCAAGTCTTACAGAATTTACCCAACATTACAGAGGTGTTAGCTGTGAAGAGCTGAATTGTGAACTGAGGCATACTGCCTGAGTGAAGCTCTTAAAACATAAATAATGATACCAGCAATCAATAATACATACAATTGAAAAAAATATTTTTTTCTTTTTCAGAAAGGAACTACTTTTTAAAGTACTGTAAGTCCTCTTTTTTTTTTTTTTTAAAGATTTAATTTATTTATTTGACAGAGAGAGGCACAGCGAGAGCAGGAACACAAGCAGGGGGAGTGGGAGAGGGAGAAGCAGGCTTCCCGCGGAGCAGGGAGCCCGATGTGGGGCTCGATGCGGGGCTCGATGTGGGGCTCGATCCCAGGACCCTGGGATCACGACCTGAGCCGAAGGCAGACACTTAACGACTGAGCCACCCAGGCGCCCAAAGTACTGTAAGTCCTCTTTATCCCCAGTTTCACTTTCTGCAGTCTTAGCTACCCAGGGCAACTGGGATTTGAAAGCAGATGATCCTCCTGATATTATGATTTAATCTTTTCCGTAATAATTAAATTATTTTTATACATTAAGGAAGAGAAGTAAAGACACAGAGGTAAAATGTGTTGTAGAAGAATATAGACATTTATAATATCTTAGCTGCATGGTGAAATAGTTGATTAGCTTTTGCCTACATGAAGAAATAATGGTGGGACCTTCCATTACATTCCTAGTAATGTAATGCTAGGTCACAGTGCCTACATCATTCACATTACTTCATTTCATCAGGTGGGCATTTTACTGGTAATCTCACATCATCACAAGAAGGGTGAGTGCAGTAAAAGAGGCGCCTGGGTGGCTCAGTCATTAAGCGTCTGCCTTCGGCTCAGGTCATAATCCCAGGGTCCTAGGATCGAGTCCCGCATCGGGCTCCCTGCTCGGCGGGAAGCCTGCTTCTCCCTCTCCCTCTCCCTCTCCCCCTGCTTGTGTTCCTGCTCTCGCTCTCTCTCTCTGTCAAATAAATAAACCAAAAAAAAAAAAAAAAGGGTGAGTGCAGTAAAATAAGATATTTTGAGAGATACCACATTCACATACCTTTTAGTACAGTATATTTTTACAATTGTTCTGTTTTATTATTAGTTACTGTTCTTAATCCCTTACTATTCCTAAATTATAAATTTAACTTTATCACTGGTATGCATGTATAGAGAAAAACATAGTATATATGGGGTTTGGTACTATCCCAGTTTCAGGCATTAACTGGGGGTCTTCGAAGGTGTCCCCTGTGGATAAGAGGGGACTGCTGTAATAGTCATTTCATAAAGGTACTTCGTAAAAATAATATTAGCCAAATTTTACATTTAACCTAAAATTATTGCAAAAAAATTTTGTAATGTCAAATTTCAGATTTCAATTTTGTCTTGTAATTGAAACACTTAAAATAGAATGGTACATTGGTGTTTAAAAAATTTTTATTTTTTAATTTAAATTCAATTAATTAATATATAATGTATTATTAGATTCAGAGGTAGAGGTCAGTGTTACATCAGTCTTACATAACACCCAGTGCTCATTACATCCTGTGCCCTCCTTAATGTCCATCACCCAGGTATCCCATCCCTCCCACCCCCTCCTCTCTAGCAACCCTCAGTTTGTTTCTGATGATTAAAGAGTCTCTTATGGTTTGTCTCCCTCTGATTTTTGTCTTGCTTTATTTTTTACTCCCTTCCCCGATGATCCTGTTTTGTTTCTTAAATTCCACATAGGAGTGAGATCTTATGATACCTGTCTTTCTCTGATTGACCTATTTCACTCAGCATAATACCCTCTACCTCTAATAATACCACATCATTGTTAAGTGGCAACATTTCATTTTTGGATGGCTGAGTAGTATTCCATTGTGTGTGTGTGTGTGTGTGTGTGTGTGTGTGTGTGTGTGTGTGTGTGTGTGTGTGTGTATACCACATCATCTTCTTTATTCATTCATCTGTCAATGAACATTTGGGCTCTTTCCATAGTTGGGCTATTGTGAACATTGCTGTTATAAACACTGGGGTGCAGGAGCCCCTTCGGATCACTACAGTTGTATCTTTGGGGTAAATACCTAGTAGTGCAATTGCTGGCTCAAAGAGTAGTTCTATTTTCAACTTTTTGAGGAACCTCCATACTGTTTTCCAGAGTGGCTGCACCAGCTTGCATTCCCACCAACAGTGTAAGAGGGTTCCTCTTTCTCCACATCCTTGTCAACATCTGTCATTCCTTGACTTAATGTTAGCCATTCTGACCGGTTGAGGTGGTATCTTTATGTTGTTTTGATTTGTATTTCTCTGATGCTGAGTGATGTGGAGCATTTCTTCATGTGTCTGTTGGCCATTTGGATGTCTTCTTTGGAGAAATGTCTGTCTTTTGCCCATTTCTTGATTGGATTATTTGTTCTTTGGGTGTTGAGTTTGGTAAGTTCTTTATAGATTTTGGATACTAGCCCTTTATCTGATAAGACATTTGTAAATATCTTCTCCCATTTTGTCGGCTGTCTTTTGGTTTTGTCAACTGTTTCCTTTGCTGGGCAAAAGCTTTTTATCTTGATGAAGTCCCAACAGTTCATTTTTGTCTTTGTTTCCCTTGCCTTTAGAGATGTGTCTTGCAAGAAGCTGCTGTGGCCGAGGGTGAAGAGGTTACTCCCTGTGTTCTTCGCTAGGATTTTGATGGAATCCTATCTCAAATTTAGATCCTTCATCCATTTTGAGTCTATTTTTGTGTATGGTGTAAGAAAATGGTCCAGTTTCATTCTTCTGCATGTGGCTGTCCAATTTTCCCAACACCATTTGTTGAAGAGACTGTCTTTTTTCCATTGCATATTCTTTCCTGCTTTGTTGAAGATTAGTTGACCATAGAGTTGAGGGTCTATTTCTGGGTTTTGTATTCTGTTCCACTGATCTATATGTCTGTTTTTGTGCCAGTATCATACCATCTTCATGATAACAGCTTTGTAATAGAGCTTGAAGTCTGGGACTGTAATGCCCCCAGTTTGGTTTTCTTTTTCAAGATTCATCTGGCTATTCAGGGTCTTTTCAGGTCCCATACAAATTTTAGGATTATTTGTTCCAGCTCTATGAAAAAAGTGGATGGTATTTTGATAGGGATTGCACTGAATGTGTAGATTGCTTTGGGTAGCATAGACATTTTAACAATTTTTGTTCTTCCAATCCATGAGTGTGGAATGTATTCCCATTTCTCTGTGACTTCCTTAATTTCTTTCATGAGTATTCCATAGTTTTCTGAGTACAAATCTTTAACCTCTTTGGTTAGGTTTATTCCTAGGTATCTTATGGTTTTTGCTGCAATTTTAAATGGGATGGACTCCTTAATTTCTCTTTCTTCTGTCTCATTGTTAGTGTACAGAAATGCAACTGATTTCCATGCATTGATTTTATATCCTGCCACGTTACTGAATTCCTGTATGAGTTCTAACAATTTGGGGTGGAGTCTTTTGGGTTCTCCACATCGAGTATTATGGCATTTGTTTAGAGTGAGAATTTGACTACTTCTTTGCTGATTTGGATGCTTTTCATTTCTTTTTGTTGTCTAATTGCTAAAGCTAGGACTTCTAGTACTATATTGAACAACAGTGGTGAAAGTAGACATCTCTGTCATGTTCCTGACCTTAGGGGAAAAGCTCTCAGTTTTTCCCCATTGAGAATGATTTTGCTCTGGGCTCTTCCTATATGACTTTTATGATATTGAGGTATGTTCCCTCTATCTCTACACTGTGAAGAGTTTTAATCAAGAAGGGATGCTGTACTTTTTCATATGCTTTTTCTGCATCTATTGAAAGGATCATATGGTTCTTGTTCTTTCTTTTATTAATGTAGTGTATCATGTTGATTGATTTGCAGATGTTGAATAACCCTTGCAACCCAGGAAAAAATTCTGCTTGGTCGTGGTGAATAATCCTACTGTTGGATCCTATTGGCTAGTATCTTGGTGAGAATTTTGGCATCCATGTTCATCAGGGATAGTGGTAATTCTCCTTTTTGATGTGGTCTTTGTCTGGTTTTGGGATCAAGATAATGCTGGCCTCATAGAAAGAGTTTGGAAGTTTTTTCTTCCATTTCGATTTTTTGAAAAAGCTTCAGAAGAATAGGTGTAAGTTCTTCTTTAAATGTTTGGTAGAATTCCCCTGGGAAGCCATCTGGCCCTGGACTCTTGTTTGTTGGGATTTTTTTGATTACTGCTTCAATTTCCTTGCTGGTTATGGGTCTGTTCAGGTTTTCTATTTCTTCCTGTTTCAGTTCTGGTAACTGAAACATTTCTTCCAAATTGCCTAATTTGTTGGCATATAGTTGCTTATAATATGCTCTTAAAAACTGTTTGTATTTCTTTGGTTTTGGTTGTGATCCTTCCTCTTTCACTCATGATTTTACTTACTTGGGTCCTTTCTCTTTTCTTTTTGATAAGTCTGGCCAGGGGTTTATCAATCTAATCAATTCTTTCAAAGAACCAGGTCCTAGTTTCATTGATCTGTTCTACGGTTTTTTCTGGTTTCTATTTCATTGATTTCTGCTCTAATCTTTATTCTCTTCTCCTGCTGAGTTTAGGCTTTATTTGCTGTTCTTTCTCCAGCTCCTTATGGGGTAAGGTTAGGCTGTGAATTTGAGACCTTTTTTGTTTCTTGAGAAAGACTTGTGTTGCTATATACTTCCCTCTTAGGACCACCTTTGCTGCATCACAAAGGTTTTGAACAGTTCTGCTTTCATTTTGTTTCCATGAATTTTTTAAATTTGTCTTTAATTTCCTGGTTGACCCATTCATTATTTATTAGAATGCTCTTTAACTTCGAAGTGTTTGAGTTCCTTCCAGATTTCCTTTTGTGATTGAGTCCCAGTTTCAAAGCACTGTGATCTGAAAATATGCAGGGAATGATCCCAATCTTTTGGTATCAGTTGAGACCTGATTTGTGACCCAGTATGTGATCTATTCTGGTGAATGTTTCATGTGCACTCAAGAAGAATATGTATTTTGTTGCTTTAGGATGGAATGCTCTGTATATATCTTTGAAGTCCATCCAGTCCAGTGTGTCATTCAAAGGCCTTCTTTCCTTGTTGATCTTTTGCTTAGATGGTTTGTCCATTGCAATGAGTGGGGTGTTGAAGTCCCCTACTGTTATTGTATTATCAATGTGTTTCTTTAATTTGGCTATTAATTGGCTTATACAATTAGCTGCTCCCATTTTAGGGACATAAATATTTACAATTATTAGATCTTCTTGTTGGATAGACCCTTTAAGTATGATATAGTGTCCTTCCTCATCTCTTATTAGTCTTTGGTTTAAATCTAATTTGTTGGATATAAGGGTTGCTATCCCAGCTTTCTTTTGATGTCCATTAGCATGATAAATGGTTTTCCACCCCCTCACTTTCAATCTGGAGGTGTCTTTGGGTCTAAAATGAGTCTCTTGCAGTCAGCATATGGATAAGTCTTGCTTTTTTATCCAGTCTGATACCTTGTGTCTTTTGATTGGGGCATTTAGCCCATTTACATTCAGGGTAACTATTGAAAGATAGGAATTTAGTGCCATTGTATTACCTGTAAAATCCCTGTTTCTGTAGATTGTCTCTGTTCCTTTCTGATCTATGTTACTTTTGGGGGCTCTCTTCGCTTAAAGGATCCCCTTTAATATCTCTTTCAGGGCTGGTTTAGTGATCACAAATTCTTTTAGCTTCTGTTTGTCCTGGAAGATTTTTATCTCTCCTATTTTGAATGACATCCTTGCTAGATAAAGTATTCTTGGCTGCATATTTTTATCATTTAGCACCCTGAATACATCATGCCAGTCCTTTCTGGCCTGCCAGGTCTCTGCGGATACGTCTGCTCTACTTCCAGTCTAATGTTTCTATCCTTGTAGGTTACAGATTTCTTTCAGGATTTTCTTTGTCTCTAAGTTTGAAAGTTTCACTATTACACATCGAGGTGTTGACCTATTTTTATTGATTTTGAGGGGGGTTCTCTGTGCCTCCTGGACTTGAATGACTAATTCCTTCCCCAGATTAGGGAAGTTGTCTACTATAATTTGCTCCAATATACCTTCTGCCCCTCTCTTTGTCTCTTTCCTCTTCTTCTGGGATCCCAATTATTCTAATATTGTTTCACTTTATGGTATGACTTAATTCTCAAATTCTCCCCCTTGTGATCCAGTAGTTGTTTATCTCTCTTTTTCTTGGCTTTTGTTCTCCATCATTTTGTCTTCTATATCACTAATTCTTTCTTCTGCCACATTTCCCCTAGCAGTCAGAGCCTCCATTTTTGTGTCTCATTAATAGCTTTTTATTTCAATATGATTATATTTTAGTTCTTTTATTCCCCCTCTAAAGGGATTCTCTAGTGTCTTCTA
Source organism: Eumetopias jubatus (assembly GCF_037043125.1). Lineage (NCBI taxonomy): Eukaryota > Metazoa > Chordata > Mammalia > Carnivora > Otariidae > Eumetopias > Eumetopias jubatus. The sequence continues at coordinate 127,131,505 of NW_028274807.1, read as the reverse complement.
TGCTTTTTTTAAGCCCAGTTCAGAATTGTTATTCTGAACTCTAGTTCTGCCATCTTACTTATGTCTATACTGATTAGGTCCCTGGCAGTTTGTTCTCTTTTTTGAGGTGAGTTTTTCCATCTTGTCATTCTTGCAGAAAGTGGTCGCTTTTCTTATTTATTTATTTGACACAGAGAAAGAGACAGCTAGAGAGGGAACACAAGCAGGGGGAGCAGGAGAGGGAGAAGCAGGCTCCTGGCTGAGCAGGGAGCCCAATGCGGGGCTCGATCCCAGGACCCTGGGATCATGACCTGAGCCGAAGGCAGATGCTTAACAACTGAGCCACCCAGGCGGCCCTAGTGATCACTTTTCTATTTGTAGAGTTGCAGAAGTGGTCACTTTTCTATTTGTAGAGTTGCTGCTATTCTTTTCTTAGATCTCTGGTTGAGTTTGCAGGTGTTCAGAATGATTTAATAGTTATCTAGCTGAATTCCTGGGACCAGACGAAACTAAGGTCCCTACTTCTCCAGCATCTTGGACTATCTCCTGGTATGTTGACATTTATAAGTAAAAAACCTTATTAAAAAAGCATTTACCTGTAGATGTTGAAACTTGAGCAAGCCACAGCCATAAGTCAATAAGCACATTTTGTGTAAACTGTGAACAAGGGAGGTCAAGACAGCCCAGGACAGCTCAGGGTAGAGTTCCATCAGTTCTGATTCACTCACGCCATTGTGACTAACATTTATGAGGCAGAGAATCTAGGTAGAGAAATGAATTAAGAATGATCATAAGCCATCTCTACAAGTAACAAACAGCTATTAAAATTTCCATAACTCTTTTAAGGTGATTAACTTCTTATTCAAACTTATTGTTCAAATGATTTAGCAAGAAACCTATTTCTTAGAATAAAACACACTTTCTAAAACACATTAATCAGGAATAAGATAGTGTATATAGCAAATCTAGCATGCCAAAGACAGTAACAGAAAAAAGTTTGATGAAAATTAAAACCTCAGCGGGTGCCTCAGCGGCTCAGTTAGTTAAGCATCTGCCATCAGTTCAGGTTATGATCCTGGGGTCCTGGGATCAAGCCCCATGTTGGGCTCCCTGCTCAGTGGGGAGTCTGCCTCTCCCTCTGCCCTCTGCCCCTCCCTTCCCCTTCACTTGTGCTCTCTCTCAAATAAATAAATAAAATCTTTAAAAAAGAGAAAAAAATTAAAACCTCAGGAAATGGATTAAAACTAATGACAAAGTTCCAATTTTGGAAAGATGGTAGAAAAAAATGATTCTTCTACTGTAATTGCCCGTTAACATGAGACAACATGTAACAAAACACCTTTAAAAGCACAGGGAACCTGCAAAAAAGAAAGGGAAATCCCCCAGATGCCAAAAATGAACAGGAAAGTGAACATCAGAGGGCTAAGTGCTGGAGCTGCTGTTCCTGGGGGAAGTGAGGGTACTGGTTGGCAGCAGTCTCAGTAATTTAAGGGCTTGGGTTTTCACAGCCACAGCAGGGATGGAAGGTGAGCCCTTAAACCCAGTAAGGTGAGTAGCTGGAACTAGAAAGCTTGCCAACACCAGGAATCCCAAGAGCTGTACTTTCAGTGAAGGGGTGCAGGAGAAACCATTAGCCCACAGACCAACCACATATGAAAGTTTACTTTCAAGCTATAATAGTTGAGACACTGTGGTATTGGCAAGGAATAAGCAAAACGGGAAGAGAAGAACTCAGAAAACAAACTCATGTTAATTTGTGAGTGTGATATCCAAATTAGCAGAAAAGATGCACTATTTAGTAAAATGAACTGGCCACATGATTAAAGAGTAAAAAGTAGATTCCTTCCTCACATAATAAACAAAAATAAATCCATAAGGACTCACACAGGAAGAACAAAAGTGGAAAACATTTTAAAGGGAAAAATTTATATGAGAATATCTTTATAATAACAAAATATTTTTTGATAATAAAAGATTTTTAAAATGAGATATAACAGGCATAAACCATAAAAGAAACTGTTGATAAATCTGACTTCCTCAAAATAAAACACTGTATAATGAATGATACCAAAAAGTTAAGACAAGAAACAAATCGGAACAAGATATTTATTTGCAAACTCTGTAATAGAGGATTTGTATTCAGTAGGCACAAAGTTTAAGAGCTCCTGGAGATCATTAAGTAAAGACAACTCAATTAAAACTCACATAAAAAGGCCCGAATCAGCAAGTCACAGAAGAGAAAACAAGAATAGCCAATAAACATGAACAGATGAAAAATCTCAATGATAATCAGGAAAATGCAAATTTCTTGAGCTGTCACTTCTGGCCATTAGCACACTACGGCAGCTAGCCTTCCTGTATATGCCTGAAACATACTTGAGCACAAACTTAAAAATAATTACTGTTTTCTTCAATTCACAAACAGATGCAAAATTTTAGGAGTTTTATAAGTTTATCATCCTTTACCTGTTTCATTAGTTCTTTATCCATATCATTTGCCATGGACTCCTGGATAGATCGCAGAGCAAGTCTATATAACGAAATAGTATCTTGACACTGGAAACACTGATGAAGGATTTTATCTAAATTGCCTGCTCTCCCAGCACTGTTGGAATTGAGAATAGATTTAATTTCTTACAGACAGCCAACATCTGTGAAAAATTTGGGGTAGATAAAAACAATGTGGTCTCTATTTTTTATACTTTAAATGATAACAGAAATTCAACAAAACGTGATATAGGCAAATGACAGTTTCATGGGACTGCTAGAGTCATTAGTTTTATTTTAGTGTACCATTTAGTTCGACTCAGTAAACACATGCTGGGAACTTACTATGTGTCAAGCAATTACTGCACATTATGGGAACACAGAAAAGAGTAAGAAGTGGTTCTAATCATCCAGAAACATGCTACCTACATACAGGAAGCAGGAAAATAATTATAAATAGGTGTTATTAGTTAGCCATGCAAGTTAAATTTGTTTAGAGCCAGGATTTAGGAGACATCAGGCTAAAGAAAATCAGTAAATGGGGTGGTTTGTTTTAAAATATTACACAATATTTACCAATAGTTTCTTTTTTAAATATGAAGATATATAGAGAAGAAAAAACAAACAAAAGGTCTATAGTCCCTCTCTATAGGCCTAATAAACTTTCTAAAGGCCTAATATATATGGGAAGCCGTTTCAGATTTCTTTCTAAATCAGCATGACTATACATGAATTTTGTTTAAACCAAAAGCCTGATTTATGGCCCACCAAGCACACATTATACATCTGCCTTGTAAATAAGTAGCCTAAAGGGAAACCATCGTGTCCTTATGATATGGACCAATGCTCCTACCCCCTTCATTTTTTGATGTCAAAACACAGGATTCCTGCCTATATAATCTTTCAAGCTTTTAGAAAATGTAAAAAAGGGTATATAGCCCTGTAAGACCTGTTCATTCTCCAGAGCACCATCTTCCCCATGAAGATTGTGTTTCCCGGGCAGCTGTCCTAACTTGGGCTTGAAAAAAACTCTCTTTCTCACTTTTAGATATTCTAATAGGTTTGTTCATTTTGTTTCAACACTCTTAAAATAGCTAAATTCAATAAATACTATGGAATGTGTGGAAAGGGACTCCCGCTCTTGAACTGTACTCAGGCCAGCTTCCGATGCTCCCAGAGGCCAGACGCACTGCCCAAACTGGAGACAGTGGAGGAGGGCAGTGGGAATATCACGGGCAATTCAAAATTTTAGAAGATGGTTTTATTTCAAATCTGGTGCTCAGGATGAGAACGTAGAATTAAGAGCCAAGAGTACCAGATTCAGTGTCTAGAATATGGGTTGTAGTAGGATTAACTGTCCGTTGTGATGATTACCAAAACCATATTCATCTTTTTTGCCTCTGGTTGTGAAGAGACAAAGTAAGGTGAGGCTGTACTGAAGAAGAAACATAGTTACACTTTGTAGGGCTTATTTAAAGGCAAATGACTAAAGGGCATCCAGAACAGAAGAATCTATTTTAAGATGAAACGTTTATCAGGATTTGAGAACAGAGACAATTAAAAATTCCTACATACCTACCTACCAATATTCAAGGACACCCCAAAAGAGCATGGGTTTGCCTCAGTTGTCCCTCACTTTCTCAAAGCTAGGGGCCTCAAGCAGGTGACAAGAAGCATTCATGGGCCCCCAAGGAGGGCAAAGATGGCCTTCTTTGGCAACCCCCGACAGGGAAACAGTTAGTGTGATGAAAATGAGACAACTACAGCCAACACGTTCTTGTAGTGCACGGGCTATCACCAATCTGCAGTCATGAGTCACATTCCCACAAGGATGTTAGTATCACTGTTAGAATCAACAGAATCGGATGTGAGTGGCTCAGAGAGACTGCCGCAATGATCGTTCAGTTTCACAAGGTGAGGAAGCTGTCTGCAGCAAACAGAAAACATGCAGATCATGTAACATCGCCACCACTTACCATGAGATCATTTTGCCGAAAAGGGTGACATAAAGGGCATTGCAGGTCGTAGCAGAACGACAGTGTCGTTCTAGCTTCTTCTCCTGCACCAGTTTACCAAAACACAAAACAAACACAAAAACACAACACCACCCTGGAATGAAACGGTCTTCACTACAGAGCCATCAACAAAAATCCCTGGCAGAAATGACACGGTTCCCACCACCTCATCAGTAACAACACTGCCGCGCAGTGGTGGACTGCAGATGTTCTTTTGCTTTTAGCATTCCTGCTTAATATAATATAGCAAAGCAAAACTTAAGCCCCAAATGCTTTTTATTGCTTCTTCTATATTTGTTAGTAGTTTAAGAGCCAATGCATTTAACAATTAGGAAACTCCAATTTTCCTTAACACATTAGAGAGTTCCTATATTGAATTTTAAGTCTCATATAGGGTGTTTTATAGGAAAGCTATAGACAGTAAAAGGGCAACAAAGTTAAAAACACTTACCTGCTCTTTACTCAGCTTAATGCCCACAGAGTGGCACTCTGCAATTATAATAGATTTTGCATCTTTTGGATTTAAAGGATCAAGATGAAGTGTAGGCCACAACCTTTTATTTAAAGAAAAAAAATGAAATTCTCTTCTAATAAAACAATAAAAGCTGTAATCTATCCAATCACAAGTCAAAATCCATTACAAGAATTAATTTTTTATACTGCCTTTATAAAATCAACAAAACTAATCTCTGTGAATCTTACTAGGTATTATTGTTTGATTCATCCTAACGTGTATATCATTACTTTCAGCAATTAATCCCAACAAAGACTTTAAATAGCAATATACATTAGATAGTAAGGTGGTAAAACATTTTAAATTCTATGTTCTATACTAGGAATAAAACTAAACATATTAGTACCTATGAAGAATAGTACAAGGTAGTATTTGCCCACAAATTACTTGTAATCCAATTGGAATATAATCATCCTGCTATATCCATTCTCAACAGGGTATTGAAAATTGTTTCAGGGTGGGGAAAAAGAATCTTACTCTTTTTATGTATAAAGCACAAATATACAAATGTAAACATATCTGTTTCTATACATAAACTGATATATGGCATATGGATGGTATTAAAATTTCTAGGGGTGAGGGAGGTAATTAGGAAGAAAGTGTCTAAAAAGGTTCCTAAGGGGGACAAAAGGTTGAGAAACACTGCCCTACAGAATTCAACCACTGTATTCCTTTTTTGATGACTGCCAAAGTAAGCGCATCTTTCAAGATAACAGGTGTCTGGTCCATTACTCATAGCCCGGCCCTCTCCCTGTTTTTCTCACCTGTAAATGTCATTGCCTGCTAGCCATTGGTAGCTGGAGGTACAACTAGCAACTCAAGGTAACCATGTCCAAAACAAAACTTACAACCTTTCCTCCACAAACCTGCCCATCCTCTGTGTTCCCTATTTCAGTTCTATAAACCTTAGTCCCTAACCTGAAAAAGACCACAATCTATGTAATTTCTCAAGACAGAAACTTGGGGGCCATCTAGGCTTCCCCTCCTTGACACCCCAGGCCTAACCTCCCACCAAAGCCTGTAGATTATAACTTTCTCTTGAATCCATCCACTTCTCCCCCTCCTCCCTGCCACTTACATGAAAAATATGAAAACACAAACACATATCCAAAACCTTTCCTTGTTTGTACTTAACGCATTTCACGTAATCTGAAAGAACTAAAGTTAACATCATACCTCCACGCTGGAGGGCATGTTTCTACATTCACAGAAACAATTACTCTTACATTCACTGGCAGTGGATCTATCAGCCATTTCATGTGTTTTTCAACTTGCTTAAAAATATAAAAACAAAATTCATTCTATTAATTCAAAATATTTCAAAACAACCTGATAATAGCTCCCCAAGTAAAATGAAATTCTCATTAAGTTTCTCATTATTATTAAGGATACAATCTTGTTTTGGGATGATAAATTTATCTCAGGATATTAAAACAAGTGGCAAAATACTATGATAGCTGATATGAATTATGGACACTTAAGGAAATGTTAAGGCCCTAAAAATATGTCAAAATGAACAATTTTTGCTAACTGGTTCATTCAATTGGTGTTTCCCAATAAGATATTAATGTCTATACCAGGGCATACAGTACATTTTTTATCCACGTTCTTCCTCCCTAGAAATTAAGCAGAAATAGCAGGAACAACATCAACATTTTCTTCTCATCAACATATTTAAATGCCTGCTATAGCCATTACTGATAATTCTGTTTCTTTCTGAGAGTACCAATAGGTTACAAAGTGAAAACAGTACCTGAACTTGATCTATAGAATCAATAATGATGATGATGCTGCCTTGATGACGGGCAGAGAGTTTTTCTAGCCAGCGTGGAAATTCTTCCAGAAGCTTAGCTGGATCCAATGTCAGAGCACATACTGACCAAGAGTGCTGCATCAACTGCAAGATGAGAACACATATGAATGCAAGTAGTTACACTTTATCACAGCTGGTGGGAAATACTTCTATCCTGACTTTTAAAACCAAAACTGAGTGACCAAGAGGACCCAACTGCATCAAGTTTTATTTTTAATGTTATACAAATCTAAAACAAATGGGTAATATCGAAAATTGAAAATTATTGGGTACTCAGCCCCAACAATTTCTGATTCTAAATAAAAATTCTGATAATTCCAAAACATGGCATCTTATACCTTTAGAGTTAGTCGTTTAATAATCAAGGAGGACTCGGAGCTGGTTGACATGGGCCTTCCCACAAAATGAGAAAGAATTAGCGTGTTAGGGGAATTCTTCTGTTGTAACTGAATCCTGAAAGAAAAAGACCTTTTATAAGACTGATGAAGTTCATTTATTATCAGAAAAAAGGATTCACAATGCATTAAACATCAAATGCTATCCAACTGTCAGCAATCACATGGTCAATCATTTTTGAATAAACACGGGAAATTTCCATTTTTATTCCACTTCTAGATCCTTTTAAATAAACCTTTAAAAATTATAGATTCATTTTAATTACAAATTGAAATTAACTAATGGAAACCAATATAGTGTACATTTGAGGTTAAGGTATTAGTGAAGTGAGCATTACCCTTTAATTAAAAATATATTAGAGGAAAAAAAGTTTCTTTGCTAAGTACAAAAATATTATTTTCCAAAAAAATATTATTTCCCACTAAATAAAAGGGCAGTAAAAAGGAAACAACATATGCCAACTCTTCAATGTAAATCATAATTATGAAAGACAATATTCTTACTAATTGTTTTTAAATAATAGGAACTAAAATGAAAGCAAAAAAGAGTTTATCAACTTCTATAAACCTTCCCTAATCTGAAGAATGACTTTGCATTCATAATACAGGTCATCCTTTACTTTGATGTTCTTTATGACTTATCTCACTCTAAACTGTCTTTGCCTTCTTTTAAATATTTAAAATCTCAACAAAACTTTTAAGATGAAGCCGGTAATTGAAAACACAGGCACATCCCCTGTATATCTAGTTCACCTAATTCCATTCCATACTGACCACGCCCTTACATAGCACGTGCCTAGCTCTGACCTACGTAACTACTGTACACCATCAAAATGCTCCTATTTCCTATTCCTTTCTCATCCTAGATCCTCTCTAACATCCAAATTGTATACGCTTCAGGGCATGACTATTATTTTATACCTTTTTGCTTTTTCAGTGTTTAGTACAGGCCATGCAGGAAGGCAGACAGGCAATTAATACATTTTGTCGAATGAGGTCAGTAATTCAAATGATAACAATGGTAACAACAATTTAATTGCACTGCATCATACCACTTTGATAAGAGAAGGGACTTTCCAGAACCTGGTCCTCCAGATACAAGAAGAGGTGGAATTGGTGCTGGGGCCGCCACTAGATCGTTAAGGCGTTGGTAATACTAGAAACAAAAATGAATTTAAATTGTGAGGAAGCACACGCCTCAGAATTCTAGAGCCAACTTCTGACTACCCTCTGAAATCATTAGAGAAAACGAAATTTACTTTTAGTCACCCTCATGACTGCTTCTTTTTATGGCTGGTTAAACGTGCCCAAAGTAGTAACCTAAGAATGAGCCCCAATTTCTTCTACACATAGTATTGCTGTCAATTAATGGATGAGAGACAACACTTGAGATCCCCCTCGGGCTTTACAACATTCTCAGTCCAGGTTAATAAGTATATTAGTGTTTGTCCTCATGGTGTGATTATCCATGTTGAGACATGTGCTTAACTTTGTATCATATGAAAGGTTAAGTGAGATTCAACTATATTTAGGAACATCAAACATTTTTAGTTAAGATTAGGATTTATCAACCACATGTTCTTTACTATCTGCTGTTCACCAAACCAAGATTAGGATAGTTAGGAAACTTGATAAAAATCATAAGGCTATCTATTCTTCCAATGCTTGGAGGACTCAAAATGTCAAACATTCAGAAAATACCATAGTAGTTAATGCAATAGGCTGGTCAGTTCATCAGCATCCTTAAATATCTCATTTTAAAGACAAGGAAGTCAAAGTTCAGAGCTAAGTAATGATCAAAATCCAGAGTGAGCAAATGGGAGAACCAGGACATAAACATAGACAGCCTAAACTATAAAATTTCTATGGAAATACTGCTGTTACTGACAGCTATGATAATATTCCTTAAAACATTCGTTCTTGGAGCACTTGGGTGGCTCAGTTGGTTAAGTGTCTGCCTTCGGCTCAGGTCATGATCTTGGGGCCCTGGGATCAAGATAACTTTGCCAACTCCCTAATAATTACTGAGGTAATTTGATTTAACCTGGACTGTATTTAGGTAAAAACACAATCATGATAGAGCTTTAAGTGGTGACTGATGTTTGTTGGAACAATAACTCCAAATGCTTACCTTCTCAAATCCCAACTCATGGGCTGAATTTGTAGCCTGTTGAAAAGTTTCCATTTGCTCTTGTTCATCATGTATGTCCCACAAAACATCACCAAAATCATCATCTTCTGGAACAGAATCTTCACTGCTCAAATCCTTAGTCTCCAGGTCTGTGTTCTCAGAGCCCAGGATGTCCTGAACACCAAGAGCAAGCATACAACAATGAATAAAGAATGTAAACACTTGGAACAAGGTAAGCACACAGGTATACGGTGGGTTTCACCTACTGAGGAGGGCAAGTCCAAACCTATGGCCTTTGTATAGTACCTACAAGAATAAATTTATAACTATAAAAAAAACACTAGAAATAAAGAAATATTAAAATGACAAACACACACAAAAACCAAACTTTTTTAAAAATTTTTTATTGTTATGTTAATCACCATATATTACATCATTAGTTTTTGATGTAGTGTTCCATGATTCATTGTTTGTGCATAACACCCAGTGCTCCACGCAGAATGTGCCCTCTTTAATACCCATCACCAGGCTAACCCATCCCCCTACCCACCTCCCCTCTAGAACCCTGTTTGTTTTTCAGAGTCCATCATCTGTCATGGTTCGTCTCCCCCTCTGACTTACTCCCCTTCATTCTTCCCCTCCTGCTATCTTCTTCTTTTTTTTTTCTTAATATATGTTGAATTATTTGTTTCAGAAGTACAGATCTGTGATTCAACAGTCTTGCACAATTCACAACGCTCACAATAGCATATACCCTCCTCAATGTCTATCACCCAGCCACCCCATCCCTCCCACCCCCCACCACTCCAGCAACCCTCAGTTTGTTTCCTGAGATTAAGAATTCCTCATATCAGTGAGGTCATATGATACATGTCTTTCTCTGATTGACTTATTTCGCTCAGCATAACACCCTCCAGTTCCATCCATGTTGTTGCAAATGGCAAGATCTCATTCCTTTTGATGGCTGCATAATATTCCATTGTGTATATATACCACATCTTCTTTATCCATTCATCTGTCGATGAACATCTTGGCTCTTTCCACAGTTTTGCTATTGTGGACATTGCTGCTATAAACATTGGGGTGCACGTACCCCTTCGGGTCCCTACATTTGTATCTTTGAGGTAAATACCCAGTAGTGCAATTGCTGGATCATATGGTAGCTCTATTTTCAACTGCAAAAACCAAACTCTTAATAAAAAACAGCTTTTATTAAAATTAGAGGTGCAATTGGGAAAGCTGGCTAGCTTAGTCAGTAGAGCATGTGACCCTTGATCTTGGGGTCATGGTTTCAAGCCCTACACTGGGCAGTGCTTACATTTAAAACAAAACAAAACAACTGTCAGATAAAAATAGAGGGGCAGGGGCGCCTGGGTGGCTCAGTTGGTTAAGCGGCTGCCTTCGGCTCAGGTCATGATCCTGGAGTCCCTGGACCAAGTCCCGCGTCGGGCTCCCTGCTCAGCAGGGAGTCTGCTTCTCCCTCTGACCCTCCCCCCCCTCATGTTCTCATTTTCTCTCTCAAATAAATAAATAAAATCTTTAAAAAAAATAGAGGGGCATTTGACTCTTGGGGATGTGTTTTCTGAAAAATGTTACACAATATATTTGCTTACATCTGGGTGGTGAATCATTTTAAAGAATGTGCTAATGCCTAAGAAATATGCTGCTTTACATTTTTATAAGAATTTAATTACTAAGATGGGGTTTCTTGATATCAAATATCTGTGTCATGATATCTAGTCTTCATACCACTGAAAATATGTTGCTCTTCAAGCAGTAAAGATGGCAAATATGTCCACTTCCACTTGCTACCATTTATTCTGCTCAGTTAATTTTATTTACCTGGGTCCCCAAATTCACAAGATTATTGAGAAGATCAAAATTGATGTCAGTTTTCATATTAAAGAACACTATACAAAATGTGTTGCCAGAAGTCATATCATTATGTTTTGGGGCTCATTCTTTCTCTCTGATAACAAATCTCCATACTTGTAATACAAGTTAATTAGAAAAAGTAATCTAATCCCTAACTTCTCAAGTAGAATCTCTGGCACCACAGAGGATATATCAGCAGGTATAGGCAACCACAGGCTAAATGTGGTACATCTTTCTATTGTGCCCATTCTACTTTTAAGGTGGGGGGTTCTTTTTCTTATCATCATCAGCATTTTTGATAATCTATAATTTAAAATGATTTTTTATATTAAAAATAAACACATGTATAACATTAAGAAGAATATGTAACTCACATAAATTTACAAGCTAATACTTGAGATGTCATAGAAACTTTCAGCCTGAGATACTGTCTATGACCATGACCTCAGACCCTTAGAGGTAGGATTTTACCCCTCTCTGCTGCAAGGATGATGTAGTGGATAAATTTGAAAGGGATTTTTTTTTTTTTTTTTTTGAGAGAGAGAGAGCATGCACGTGTGCACATGTGAGCGGGGTTGGAGGGGTGGGTTGGGGAGGAGGGCAGAAGGAGAGGGAGAGAGAAAATCTTAAGCAGGCTCCATGCCCAGCACAGAGCCCCAGGTGGGGCTCAATCTCACGACCCTGAGATCATGACCTGAGCCGAAATGGATGCTTAACCAACTAAGCCACCCAGATGCCCCTGAAAAGCCTTTTTTTTTTTTTTAAGATTTTATTGATTTATTCGACAGAGAGAGAGAGTACAAGCAGGGGGAGCAGTAGAGGGAGAGGGAGAAGCAGACACCCAGCTGAACAAGGAGTCCAATGTGGGGCTCCATCTGAGGACCCCGGGATCATGACCTGAGTTGAAGGCAGACGCTTAACCGACTGAGCCACCCAGGTGTCCCTAGGATTTTTCTACTTTATAAAAATTCAAGGTGCACACAAAACCTGAGGAGACTCTATTGAATAAGATAAACATTTTCCTTCAAATATTTATACTTTTTTTTTTAAGATTTTATTTATTTATTTGACAGAGAGAGACATAGTGAGAGAGGAAACACAAGCAGGGGGAGTGGGAGAGGGAGAAGCAGGCTTCCTGCGGAGCAGGGAGCTGATGTGGGGCTCGATCCCAGGACCCTGGGATCATGACCTGAGCCGAAGGCAGATGCTTAACGACTGAGCCGCAAAGGCGCCCAAATACTTATTCTTTTTATCTAGCACTTTTGTAATCTATTTTACACTTAATCAGGTGTTGAGGCATCAAATAGCTTTGTGAGACAGATGACAGATAAAGAAACATGGTACTAGTAATACTATGATAATACCACAGGATAGACAATCACCAGAAACAATGGCACTCTTCCCAGGTATTGTTTTCAAAAAAACAAGGAAGTTGTTTTTACTGGAAAACCCACATTTATGGAAAACAGTCTTAGAATTTTTTTTTAAAGTAGGTTCTATGCCCAACATGGGGCTTGAACTCACGGCCAAGATTGAGGATTGCGTGCTCTACCGAATGAGCCAGCCAGGCGCCCCTTAGAGTATTTCAGATGAAATCTTATAAAGAATGCATATTTACCTGTTTAATAATCTTTTCCACATAAATATAAGTTTTATATACTCCTTCTGTAGGATCTCCAGAGTGATCAATGATCTGGGGAAAAAAAAGAAGTTCGACAACAACATGAAGAAAACAATAGTAACAAGAGGGGGTAAATACTTCTATAGAACTTATGTTGTCAGGGATCATTCTAAGTACTTCACACATATTAGCTCATCTGTCCTCACAACAAGCCCATGAGGGAGACACTATTATTATTACCTCCATTTCACAGAAGAGGAAACTGAAGCAAGTTATGTAACCTGTTCAAGGTAACAGGAGGGATTTATTGTGAACAATGGGAACAATGTCTCAATAAAACAAAAAGTATACTTTTTTTCTCTGTGTCCAAATTCTGTCTTATGTACTTCCATGCCATTCAATATATATATAACCTTCAAAATACATCAAAATCAATTTTTATGAGAGTAAAGCTATAATTCTACAAAACAAAAAGGCAAAATGGTACTTGGCTGTGTAAATCAGTAGTCTTCTGAGTTTGCTGAAAGAAGAATGCCCTACCTACAGAGAACATGCATGTTACTAATAAGAGATTAATACTTGATAAAGACAATGGTTTTACAAAGCACATCAAGTGAACTGGAATAGAAGTTTATCTTGCATTTACATCTATAATCATGGTTGATCTTATTTTACTCCTATTTTTATAAAATAAATTCATCCTCCTAGTATATTCATTTTTAAAAGGGATTTATAAATAGAATAAAGATCAGAAAGAAGAATCAGTGTTTTTCCTCTTGGGGCCTATGGACTAGGCTCATACTAAAACAAAGCAAAGAATGAAATGGTTCTGGAGATTATAAAAAAATGTGCACTTTTTTGTGTTAGGCTCTTTAGTTTATGCTGGTCTTAAGCTTTTCAACACTAAATGATATAAAAAAATGCTTGTGTTCACATTTGATCTTATTTCTTGCATGAGCACAGAGAAATAAAAACAATGTCAAAATCTGAGTTGTTTTCAACTGTATTCTCTTTTTTTAAGATTTTTTTTTAAAGATTTTGTTTATTTACTTGAGAGAGAGAGAGAGCAGGAGCCACGGGAGGGGCAGAGGGAGAGGGAGAAGCCAACTCCCACACCAGCAGGGACCCCGATCCCTGATGCGGGGCTCGATCCGGGATCTTGATCTGAGCTGAAGGCAGGGCCCAACCAACTGAGCCACCCAGGCACCCCTAAGATTTTATTTTTAAGTAATCCCTACACCCAACATGGGGCTTGAACTCACCCCGAGATCAAGAGTTGCGTGCTCTTCTGACTGAGCCAGCCAGGTGCCCCTCAACTGTATTCTTAACATCAACAGTAAACATTTTCAAGTTATCTCAGTGTGCAGTAAGGCAAAGCCTACAATCTGTTCTAAAAATTATTCCACCATGCACCCAGGACTGATCAAATCTCTCACATTCATCATTACTATTTTGCTTTTCCCAACGCTCTTAGAAAAGGTTACTATGAAAAGGCTCTTCCTTACACTGACCCTTGGTCAACAGTAGACAGAAGAACTCAGTACTTAGGAAAAAAGAAACAGAAAAGAATCTGATTTGTCCACTCACATCTTATCCTTTGTAGTTGTGTACTGCTATTTAGTCCTCTCTTGTTCTCATAGTCCACAACTAAGTCTATTGGCTCTGCTGTCAAAACTTATCCAGATTCCTGTTTCTCCTCATTTCCTCTATCACCACCCTGGTCCAAGCCACCAGCACCTCTCACCTGGTGACTGCAAGAGCTCTCCAACTCCACCCTTCTCCCCTACCTCCAAACCAATCAATTCTCAACACAGCAGCGTAACAACATTCTTGTCAGAATTGCATTTCTTCTGCTGTTGCTTAAAGTCTTCCAGTGACTCAAGTAAAAAAAACCCAAAAAACTACCAATAAAAAACCCATCTCACTCCAAATAAAAAAAACAAAGTTTCTAAAATGGTCTCCAAGGTTCTTTACCCTTGGCTCCCAGTTAACTGTCCTACTAATCTCCCCTCACTCACTCCCACCTCACGGCCTTTGTTCTAACACTTCCCTTGGCCAAGCAAGTTCTTAAAAAAAAATAACCTTATGAATTTTACCTTGGCTTTGTTGGTCTTGTTCAGGTTAGAAACTTGATCAATCAATTGCTGGACGGAGTTGGAACTGACTTTCCCATCCTCCAAGCGATGATAAATTAATCGTGGTTTGCCTTCAGGGTTTTTCAGAAAAGCTTCTTCACAGTCTTCCAATAACAGGCTAGATGGGAAATCAGTATTTCTTGTGTTACACTGCACTATGGCAGCAAACAGTCAGTCAACCTAAGTGTCAATAATGGGACTTTACAGCAATGACAAGGGGCCAGAAGCAGCCCAGGGACAGAATAAGTGCAGCTTTCCAAAACTGGATGTTTTTATAGCTCTGTTCCAGCTCAGTCATAAAAAATAATGCATTTATTGGCAGACAGAGAGAACAGGTACAATAAATTCTGCATTAAATTGAATTTTATTTTTTAAAGATTTTATTTATTTATTTGACAGAAAGAGAGATAGCAAGAGCAGGAACACAAGCAGGGGGAGTGGGAGAGGGAGAAGCAGACTCCCCACTGAGCAGAAAGCCCGATGTGGGGCTCGATCCCAGGATCCTGGGACCATGACCTGAGCCGAAGGCAGACGCTTAACTACCGAGCCACCCAGGCGCCCCTTAAGTTGAATTTTAAAGCATACAGAACTTTAATTTTTTAAATCTAGCAACAAGAAGAAAACTCTCAAAAATACTGTAAACATGGCTCAAAATAATGGACCAGTCTCATGAGACTACAAATAAATGGAAACCTAATTCTGCTTACAAATATATAATTTCCAAATTAAAATACAAATATTATTAACCCCAATGCTTCAAGATTTTTCTCTTCTCTAGTCTTTTAGCCTTTCTCATCCAACAAATGACCTAAATCACCTGAATCTTTATACCCAAGATACAGTATGAGAAAGACCCAGAGGCAGATGGGGAGGTCAGATAGCTAGTAAAATCTTAACTGGGGTACAGGGTGAAAAACAATTATAATTTTGGGGGCACCTGGGTGGCTCAGTTGGCTAAGCCTCTGCTTTCAGCTCAGGTCATGATCTCAGGGTCCTGGGATCAAGCCCCACATTGGATTCCCTGCTCAGCGGGAAGCCTGCTTCTCCCTCTCCCTCTGTCCCTCCCTCTTGCTTGTGTTCTCTCTCTCTCTCTCAAATAAATAAAAAATAAATAAAATCTTTAAAAAAATTCTAACTTTGCTATAGGGTACCATAATGACAGTTTTCAGTATAATTTAAATTCTAGAATAATCTCGGAAGTACCTACCAGTGTTTTCTACACTGCAAGGAAAATTGGAACCAATTCCCCTTTCTAAAAAGCATTAAGTGAATTTTGTCTAGAGAGGCACATTGGTGTGTGCATACAGAGGAGAGCTATGATATGACTCAGAGTCTACAGACCATGTTAGAGTACAGCCCCAGTACAAGACAGAGTAATATTCCATTACATAGCTCTGTGCCGATCCAATCAACCCAAACAGCAGATTTTCTTCCCTTGGTTAAGATCATTCTGACTATGTTCTATATAATTTTTGGATTTTAACGGTTCTTTTGTTATTGCTTTGGGAGAAAAGTTTGTGGCCATGTGAATACCAAAGAATGGGCATCTCTTTGGGCACATGTACCTATTTTAAAATCACTCCCTACAGAATTGACATGTGGAGCTCAGATGAAATCTGAGATTATCTGGGATTTTGTTCAAAGTCTTTGGTGGGAGAGAAGTAGATAGGGCTACTGGGTACTGCTCAGGGGACATGTTTCTAGATTCATCTTTGGAGAAGAATGGGGGAATCATCATGAGAGGTGAAGGAACAACCTGAGAGAAATAAAAGCTCTACCAGCCCGTTTACGGTATGAAGCCCACCATTACTGTGATGCTCCTAATAAACATTAAGGAAATAAAATAATCAGCAAATGGAATAAGAAAAATTAAAGCAAAATAAAGGCAAAGTAGAGGTGAAGAAATAATTAAATTTTAGAAATTAATTTTTTTAAATTATTTATTTTAGACAGAGAGAGAGAGAGAGAGAGAGAGAGAGGTAGGAGGGACAGAGGGAGAGGGAGAAAGAATCTTAAGCAGAGTCCATACTGAGTGTGCATACTGAGTGTGGACCCCTACGCGGGACCTGGAGATCCCAGGTCCCTGGATCATGACCTGAGCCAAAACCAAGAGTCAGATGCTTAAGTGACTGCATCACCAAGGCACCCCTAGAAATTAAAATTCTTACTCTTTAAGAAGAATAAAGTTTTTAAAATATAAAATAAATACAATTTTAGTTGAAGAAGATAAATTGAAATCTGCCCAGCAAAGTAATTAAATATGAAAGAAATGAAAGGTAAAAGATTAAGAGGAATTTAAGATGAGAAAAATAAAAATAAATGTTAAAAGTGTAAGAATAATGTACAATATTTTCTTAATTAAATATGGATAAAAGTTAAAAGAAAAAACAAGATGGTTTCAAGGATTAAATAATTAATGAGGAAAACAACAAATGACATATATTACCACCAGAGATAAAACACTACCCAGACATTAAAAAATAAAACAGAATATATCCTTAATAAATATAAAAGAAAAAACCAGGAAAAGGAAAGGGGTAAGGGAGGAAAAGAACCCCAACTAAAGGCAATCAAGTGGAAAGAATCCTTAAAGTTGTTTTGGGTTGAGGTTCACTGACCAGGTGGCTCCCTGGCCACTGGGCAGTCTTAAGGATGAATGATGGATTACACTGCAGGGTCTCTGATAAAGCCTAGGGCTCCACATACTTCTCTGTACACAGGTGAGGTCAGAGCTGGTCCTCAATAAAGACAAAAATGCTTTGGAAGGGTTAAAGCCAATCAGACAGCAAATGTAGAAAGAAAACCTCTTATTAAACGTATTTTGTCTTCTATCTATGTATCTAGTTGGTTAAAGAAAATCTTTATTTGCACACTAGATTCACTGGTATAATTATATTCACATTATAAGAAAATACCTCACTTTACTGGAATTAAGTAGTAAGCTCCTCAGAGAATTAAAAATTTGATTTAACATTGATAATAGTGTTCAAGTAGCTCTCAATTTGTATTCAAAGAAAGAAAATAATGAAGGTGAATGCTGATTATTGAAATCAGGAGTTGTCAACTTGTTCTATGAGGGCCAGTGAGCAAACATTTTAGGCTCTGTGGGCCACACAGTCTCTGTTGTACCTACAGTACTTAACTCTGCTGTTGTAGTGTGAAAGCAGCTGTAGAAATACATAAATAAATGAATATAGCTATATTCTAATAAAATTTTATTTATAAAAACAGCTGACTGGATTTGGCCTGAGGGCCATAGTTTGCTACCCCTGATTAAAATCATCTTTACTTTAATAATGTTAACCTTATGAAACCTATTAAACAACTCAGTGTAAAATTTTAATTCAAAGTATGAAAAGTAAAAAACTTTATTAAATTTTGTGGATTGTGTTTGATTATAAGAATGCAATTACGACTTATCTTTGAAGTTCATTTGGCAATCTCAGTTCTATTTACAACTCCCCTAATAAGTGACAGAATTTTCAGCTTACCTTGGTAAAGTTAAATGAATGAATAAAATAACTAATGAACTCTTCTCAATTTCCCATTTTCTTACAGCAAGGTACTGATTTTCAATATCTACTGGAAAATATATAGCATGGAAAAAATATCCCATTGTCTCACACATTCTTTTAAGTTTAGGTGAATAGTCCTGAAAAGAAATTAAAACAAAACAAATGAAACATAATAAAAAGCACAGCTTATTTAACTAAAGATCAAGTCAGCTTCATACTACTTAAAATAAAACATGTTTTAGAACAGGTTATGCTATATATTTTTTTATTTAAAACTTAAAAATATTTATAATCATATTTTAAAGAAAATCTTTAAAAGAAAAGGCAAGTTTCCTTTAAAACAAAAATAGTAAGAGCTTAGTAACTTGGCTGTTTCCTAGCTCTGAAATGATTTATTTCATAATAACACCTAAACCAGTAAAGAAAAATATTAGGCTATTTTCCTTTGGTATTTAATATTATTATTATAATAAATGATTTCTGCTTTATTGTTACAAAGAGTAGGAAACATAAATCCATGAATCTATATAGTAAAAACTGTCCATCATGATATATTAGAACATTAAAGCAAACAGGTATAAATGAAAACTATGTTGGTCTATAACAAATTAGGTTACTAAGTAATGATGACTTATTATTATGCAATAAATGAGGAATTCCCTTAACATCAGTTTGCAGTTTGGTAATAACCTATATTCAGTTAGTGAGTCGAAACTTTGGTTTTCAAAAGAGTTAATCTTTTTACCAAAATTGAATAATATCAAAAAGGAACGCTAAATAAGTTCCTTACTCAATACTCTGGAGAATGTTAATATAGTGGGTATCACACGTGACATGCAGATTTATTTCAAATGCAGTGAGAACAGTAGTTGGCAAACTTTTTCTGTAGAAGGCAAATATTCTTACAAATTAGTAACAGCTTAACAATTTGGATGTTTTGGCAGAGGTCTTTGGGGTCCATTTAGTCTCTGCTGCAATTTACTCTACCGTTGTAGTGTGAAGCAGCCATAGGATGTAAATGAATAAGCCTACTTGTGTTCCAATAAAACTTGATTTATAGACACTAAAACTTGAATTTAATATAATTTTCACATGTCACAAACATTCTTCTTCTTTGGATTTTTCTTCCAACCACTCAAAAAGGTAAAAAGTAATCTTAGCTCTGGCCCACAGGCTGTATGTAGTATGCCCACCTCTGCCTGAGGTTAACTCCAATGGCTACCTTGAAAAATTAAAAACCATGATAAGGGTTAAATTATGTTACAACCTGAAACAGATTCAACAATAGAGTGGGCAGATATTAACTAAAGCAGGCACTATCAACATGTGTCTTAAACACTGTGGAGAACATGTAATAAAGCATTCAAAAGCATAACATTCCAAGGACTTAATGTGAATGTACTGATAACAACTGAGCAAGATTTTCTCTAAAGAAAAGCTCTAAATTCTTCCTGCTCTTTAACATATATAATCTGGTAGGTGGTAAACTACTTGGTTTAGGTGTAGTAGTATCATAAATGGGACACAATATTGACTTGTATTTTAAATCAGAATTTATAAACATCCTCACCTTAAGGAAAAGATCCATTTCAGGCTGGGTTTCATCTGTATAAATGAGGTAACATCTGACAGTGTTACTCCACAGAGAGTGTGAAAACAAGGGAGTAACTTGTAATAAACTAGCTACAGCAATATCCCAGTCATCTGAAAGTAAAATTTACCACAAGTTCCATAAAAAAATCACCAGAAAAACATCTGACAAGATGATTTTTTTAAAAGTCTGAAAAAACACAACAGGCAAGGTAGAATGGAATCTGATCTCCACTTGCGAATACTGACACAGTTTCTGGAATAACATATTAGAAGGCGAACAGTTCTCTAACCTCAAATTCTACCCTTGGGAATAAAGCAATCAATGTTGCCAGTGGTCCTTGCTGAGGCACCGCTGGTTCCAGTCAGATATCTTGAACCTATGTTACATGAGCTGCTCAATGAGTTTGCAACCTCAGGAGAGCCTACATTCCCAGGCTGGCCTATAGTTTTATCCACTTATTATTCTTGAGATATATTAAGTCAAAAAGAAACCTTAAGAATAGCATAAAATGTAATGCTATTTAGTGAGAAAGAACATTTTAAGACATATTTGGCTAATTCAAAAGACATAATTAAAAAATTATTTTCATTTTGCTAATACACAATTTCGTAGTTTTAAGAAAAAAGAATGGGGCTACTTATAACACTCAGATCTGCACTGGTACTGAAATTCTTTTTTTTTTAAAGATTTTATTTATTAATTTGACAGAGAAAGAGAGCACAAATAGGCAGAGAGGCAGGCAGAGGGAGAAGCAGGCTCTCCACTGAGCAGGGAGCCCAACGTGGGGCTCGATCCCAGGACTCTGGGATCATGACCTGAGCCGAAGGCAGCCACTTAACCGACTGAGCCACCCAGGTGCCCCTGGTATTGAAATTCTGAGCAGACCTTAGAGCTGTTTTGGACACCAAATTATATAAAAATAATGAAAATATTCTTTTGACTAAGGATACTACATTGCATAAGTGAGGTCTTATATTCCATTCTGCAACCTTGTCCAACCTTTAACAGCATCAAAGACATGGAGGAAAAGACCAAAACCTGCTTTTCAGTTAATCTACATTAGATTCTCACTGATCAACGGCAACACCTAGAATTCAGGCCAGAAACTAAGTTTTTAGAACCTGACTGGCCAGTCTGGTTGTGGAGCATCATCTGGATCCTGATGTGAAGCATGTAAGTTAATGAGCCCTGGTCAGTGACAGCACCAGTACATGCTGGTTTGGCAGTGGAAGTCACCTAGAATAAAAATCTCCTGCCCTGCTGGTGGTCTTTCTTCCAGTACACACAAGATTATAGTACCTGAACAGTCACTACCAAGGTAATTAGCAAATGGCATGTGTTACCTCTGTTGACATTTGCAAAGGGTCCTTCCACATCTATAGAACTATGGGCAAACTCAGGGCCCCTGAAGGACTGCTGAAGCTGGATCATACTCCCTATGGAAGGTTCACTTCCCAAGGCTCCTCCAGTCCAATATTCACACTGGGTTCCAGCAGCTGTAAATACAAGAGATTTCATCTTATGAAAACCAAATTACTGAATGTTCAAAAAGTTACCACATATACTAAACAGGATTCTTTTTAATACATCCACCTTCCCTTATTTTTTTTTAATTTTTTTATTAACCTATAATGTATTATTTGTTTCAGAGGTACAGGTCTGTGATTCATCAGTCTTACACAATTTACAGCTCTCACCATAGTACGTACCTTCCCCAATGTCCATCACCCAGCCACCCCATCCCTTCCATCCCCCTCTACTCAAGCATAAACAGGATTTCTAATTTTAAAAAATGCTCCAATATTATAAATACAGAAAATATTCAATCTTTAATGATTTTGAAAGTACCCTGTCACCAACTTCTGGCAAGTTCTAAGGTGCTGGTTAACATAATTCTGGTTATCATCTCAAATTCAAAGAGGGGATTAAAAAGAGAAAGATGAAAAGAAATAAAGTATATAATAATCAAAGGAACTGTAACAACAGAGGCAGTTAAAAATATCCCCATACAAAAATTTTAAACATTTCTAACATTATGGTTTAGGTGTCAGTGTAAAATTGGAAGGAGAGAATTTCAAAGGAAGACCATTACCAACACACCTATAATTAAGATTGGTAATTCATTAGGATGTAAGCTAAGGATGTAAAAAGTACATCTTCTTTAACCTCCCAGAGTAACAAAATTAATGTCTGAATCAACAGGTACTTATGCACATCTTGATTTTTTTTAAAGATTTATTATTTATTTATTTGAGAGAGAGAACTTACAAGTGGGGGGAGGGGCGGGGGAGAGAGAAGCAAACTCCCTGCTGAGCATGGAACCTTAGGTGGAGCTTGATCCCAGGACACTGAGATCATGACCTGAGCTGAAATCAATAGTGAGATGCTTAACCGACTGAGCCACCCAGGTGATCTTTGATTTTTTTTTTTAAATAAATTACATTTGCCAGAATATCTACTTGGCATCCTTGACTAAATAAGAGTACACTAGTAATGGGCTCAATCTCTGGCAAAAATAAGATTATTATTTGTAGGTCTTTGAATGTGAAATGAGCGATGTTCCCTCAAGCATTCTCTCTTCAGGTTTAAATCAAAATATGAAGAAAGACCTAGGAGGAAATATTAATTTGTTCTTATTAACTTGCCAAGGCAATTACTATATAATACTTTGGAAACACTGTACATTTTAACATATGTCAACACTGAAATAACCACTAAGATGAATGTGGGGGCAGAAGAGCATCCTCTTAGCCACTCAAATCCAGTAAGAATCACTTCATTTTTTTTCCCCTCAAAAGTTAGTAATAAAAATCCTTGGATGCTGGTCAGACTCCAGTGGTTCTAAAATGCAAATTAAGAGGCAATTATCAGGGCGCCTGGGTGGCTCAGTTGGTTAAGCGACTGCCTTCGGCTCAGGTCATGATCCTGGAGTCCCTGGATCGAGTCCCGCATCGGGCTCCCCGCTCAGCGGGGAGTCTGCTTCTCCCTCTGACCCTCTTCCTTCTCGTGCTCTGTATCTCTCATTCCCTCTCTCTCTCTCAAATAAATAAATAAAATCTTTAAAAAAATAAATAAAAAAAATAAAAAAAATAAATAAAAAACAAAACCTTTTAAAAGAGGCAATTATCAGTTGCCATATTGTACTTCAAAATCAGTTTGTAAGATAAAATGCATGTGGCACCTGGGTGGCTCAGTCTGTTAAGCACTGGACTCTTGATTTCAGCTCAGATCAAGATCTCAGGGTCATGAGATTGAGCCCTGAGTTGGGCTCCATGCTAAGCATGGAGTCTGCTTAAGATTCTCTCTCTCCTCTGCCCATAGCTCCCCCTAACCCCTGCTAGCATGCTCTCTCTCTCAAAAAAAAAAAGAATAAAATGCAGATTCCTCTAAATGAGAGAGTGACTGCATTTTTACACTGCATTTACAATAGAATCTTTTTCACTTTTCAGTATCAATCACAGTTTATTAATATTTTCTTGGAACACGGTAGACCCTTTCATTCTAGGACTCCAGGCTTTTCTTTATTTGTAGAAAAAAACGTATTTTATAAGTTTAATTATAAAATAAAAACTTTCCGAGTAGCTTACAAAACTGCAATGGAAGCCACTCAGCAGAATATCAGGCAGATATCCTAATGGACAGTTGCAAAGAATATATCATTATGGGGAAAAATAAGGTGACAGAGACTATGAACTGTCCTCCAAAACCCATCCTCCCCTTCTTCCTTTAGTAACAGAATTTCAAACTTTAGGTGGATACATGACTCTCCTACTAATGTTTACACTTTCCAATCTTCCTGCTTATAGTTCTGGCCAATGGGGTTTGAGGAGTAATCTGTATACCTTTCAGAGTATGCTTTCCAGGAGAGGAACGAGGAATGGATTCCCTTTCCTCTTCCCTTGGCTAAAGTGTAGATGTCATGGCGAGACCTGGAGGAGCTGTCTTACACCAGAAAGAGAAAAGCTATGGGGTGAGTTTGGCAGAGCAATTAAGACAGAAGGAAACCTGGCACCTAACAATGTCATGGACTTTATGGAAAACTGCTGTTGTAACAGCTGAGAAAGAGGGAGAAAGTGCAACTCTATTTGTAAGAGCAACCACTTGTAACTTAGAAAAGGATTCAAAGTTGGCTCTATGATATCATTACACCTATACTAAAGGCTCAAAATATTATACATAGGAAGTAAATTTACCAGTAACATCTGTACAGTTGTCATCTGAATCAGACTCTCCAGGATCAAATACTTGAATCCCCTGAGCCTGGAGCCTCTGAAGTTTGCTCTCCAACTCTCGCTTAGCCCTCAGTAAGTCCTGAATTTCATTTTCCTTGGTCTCCCTAAAAATCTTTAAAAGACAAATATCAATTTTGAAACGTTTTCCACAATCAAAAGGTTGTGTCATCAACTCCTAAAAGAAAAATCTTTCATTCATAAAACCAATATTCATTTGGTTCTTTTTTGTAACTGGAACCCACTGGAATTCCGGCAAGAGCCCTGTCTGTGGCATCGGGCTGTCTTGTGCACTGCTGATATTTAGCAAATTTGTCCCCCTCCCACTAGATGCCAGTAATGCCTTCCCATACAAAATATCCCCAAATATTTCCAAATGCCTTTCCCCCCATATGGAAATAATTTCCTATTGCAATGTTCACTTTTTAAAACTTTTTCCTTGAAGCAATCTCAAATTTACCAGGTCCAACTCAAAAATGTAAGAAGTGCTCTACTCTGGTTCTTAGAACCTTCAGGACTCCTACATCATTCACTTCTATGGAAATAATTTCCTATTGCAATGTTCACTTTTTAAAACTTTTTCCTTGAAGCAATCTCAAATTTACTAGGTCCAACTCAAAAATGTAAGAAGTGCTCTACTCTGGTTCTTAGAACCTTCAGGACTCCTACATCATTCACTTCTATTTACGCAGCATTATATAAACTTTTAAAATATGCTGTTTTTATTCTATGTCACTTTGGGGGTAAAAATATAAGGAATTTACCTTGAATTGCCTTTTCACTTTATCTCTGTCATGTTCAAATGTCGCTGCCCTCTCCATTGCTTGGTATTTTGCTTCTAAAGCACTTTCCTTTTCCCGAAGTATTTTCTGATAAGTTTTTTGAAGGGCCTGAAATAATGGACCTTGTTATTTCTAACAAAAATAGTATTCCTCCCAAATTTCACATTATCCTACCTACATATTATATACATATCTCAGAATTGTAACAATCTACTATTTTACATTATCAAGAACTACATATTGCCATTTTATTCAAACATGGAATGAAAAAAATGCAAATATGCTTGAACTGTAGTAAATGAAGACACTTCACACTGAACTTTTAATGGAAATTCTTTTTCTTTGAAATACTGTGCCAAATTCTTAATCTTCCTATGCCTCAGTTTTCCCATCTGTAACAGAACAGAAAGTGTAATTTATAAGGCTTAACTTGAAAGATAATTAATTCTGCATGACCATGCACTCCTTGGCTCCATGTCTTCTTCATTTTGCTATCCCCAGAGCCCTCTTGGTGCCAGATACATTGAAGGCCTCCAGTAAATGCTTGACTGAATGGGTTAAATAAATACAGAAGAGTTTTTTAATGCCTAGATATGTGAGAAAGGAATCAAAAGGGCTACATAAGAAAAGGGGCAGGTTAGTTAATCAATCAGTTTAGGCCCCAAGAGAGTATGTCCCCTCAAATTAAAATGCAGAGTGTTTTCTATTTAACTTTCAAAACTACTACATAAGGTAACAGGAGGAACCTGAGACTGTGACATTTGTCAGCCCTTACTGCACTCTGCCCTGGTTGATCCAGCTTTCTTTCCTATCCCCATAATATGCAGTGTCCACTGGACAATGGCTTGGGAGCATGAAATCAGGTATCTGAAATGCATCAGGTCCATTTTTCACATGCAAGTGCATCAAGACGAAAACTGGTAAGACAACAGGTAGACTGCTGATAAGCAGTTCTTCCCAGATTAACAGTGCTAATAATAATACAACAGCTAGTGGGGAAGGGGGTGACTAGAATGCCTAGTCTAGAAGGACGAAGGCTCTTCCTATCAGAAAAATCAGTCTGAGGTATTTAATCATTTCAATTGTGATGAGCCCAGGAACACCTGGGGTGTCTCTTGCACAGTTTAAAAAAACAAAACAGTAAAATCACAACCCTCAGAGAGGCCCCAAACTGATGGCACAGAGTCTTACAACTGTGGTCATAGAAAAGCAACCTTTTGCTTTATATACTATTTTGATAGTCAAAATACATCTACTATAGGGAGCCCACGCAATAATTATTTTTTGAGTAAATTAATCAAATGGATTAAGGGATTTGACTACACCTAGGGAACGTTTTCAATCACAGCAGTTAAAATGGTGAAAATCATTTCATAAAAATTCACTTCAAGATCATTAAAACTCAAAAGCTTCACGCAAAGAAACTGAGAGGTATGTAAAATTTAAGGGGGGAGGCGAGGAGTGGAGTTAAAAACTCCTAGGGAAAGTTTGATGAGTTGCTTCGACAGATGTCACCATAGTCTTTTGTGTGTCCGTGTGCTCTGGGCGGACCTACTTCCCTGGAGTCCCCTGCAGACTGGCATTTGCTGCTTCAGGACACTTTCTGGCCAGGTGCATCGAGGTGTGTGAATGAATGAACCAGAAATAGAAGAGGGGCGGGATTAGTTAAGGAATCAGTTTAGACCCCAAGAAACATGTCCCCTCAAATTAAAATGCAGAGCGGTTTCTACCCAACTTTCAAAACTACTTGGTTTGGAGAGGGAACAGGATGGACGAAGGACAGAGTCAGGCGTCCAGAGTCCAGCCTGGCAGTGCGCGGACGTGCACCCGCCTTCCCGACTCTCAGCTTCTCCACGTCCCGGCTGCCCCAGCAGCGCACCCGGGCCCGGCGTTACCTGCAGCTCGGCCCGCAGGCGCTTGTTCTCCGTGTCCAGCTTGGCCTCGCGGCGGCCCATGGACAACAACTCCTGGTTCTTGCTGACCCGGAAGATCTCGTATTCCTTCTTCAGCCGCTCGTACTCAGCCACTGCGTACTCCAGCTCCGGCACGGACGAGCCGGTAGACTTAAAGCTAGCCCCCAGCAGCCCGCCGCCAGTGGCCCCGCGGGGCAGCGACCCGGGCCCTGCCCCCGCCGCCGCTGCTGCCGCGCCACGGCGGAACGAGCTGCGCAGCAGGCGGGCCTTGGGCTTCACCTCTACCGGGATCTCGCAGGCCTCGCCGCCGCCCGCCCCGTAAGTGTCCTCGATCACCTCCCCGCCCGCAGGGCTCACGAGCGACGAGGCGGTCCCCATTACGCCTGTGGCCGCCCCTACCAGCCAGCGGGGTACCAGGAGGGGGCGGAACGCGGCAAACGAGACGGGGCGGGGCAGCAAGAAGGGGCGGAGTGTGGCGGAAGGGCGGGGCGGGGCGCAGGGCGGGCACGACTGTGGGGCGGGGCAGCAGGAAGGGGCGGGACAGAGAGCAAGGAGGGCGAGGCGGGATGGATGAGGGGCCGCAGGACGGGGCGGGACAGAGAGCAAGGTAGGCGGGGCAGGATGGATGGGGCGGGGCAGCAGGGAGGGGCGGGACAGAGCGCAAGGAGGGCGGGGCGGGATGGACGGAGCGGGGCGGGACCGAGCAGTACTGTGGGTGCAGTACGACGGCGTGGTGGGGCGGAGCGCAGAGCGCGTGCGACGGTGGGGCGGGGCAGCAGGAAGGGGCGGGACAGAGAGCAAGGAGAGCGGGGCGGGATGGATGGGGAGCAGCAGGACAGGGCGGGACAGAGCGCAAGGTAGGCGGGGCAGGATGGATGGGGCGGGGCAGCAGGGAGGGGCGGGACAGAGCGCAAGGAGGGCGGGGCGGGATGGACGGAGCGGGGCGGGACAGAGCAGTACTGTGGGTGCGTACTACGGCGTGGTGGGGCGGAGCGCAGGGCGGGCGCGACGGATGGGGCGGGGCGGGGCAGAGCGAGCAGACGGGTGGCCGCACGTGCGAGACCACCACTGCGTTAAGTCCGGGGCTACGGGCGACAGTGCGCACGGCCTCTCTCAGCCGGTTCTCCCCAGCCCGAGGTCCTCTGACGGGCGCGTTCCTCACAGTGAGCGCTGGCCTGGGTCCCGGGTTGCTCCACCTTCGCGGTCGCTGTTTCTGTGCTTGCTGCCGCCCCTGACCCAGCGCTCTTCTCTGAGGGCAGTTGGGAAATCTGAGAAACGTGTTGAGCTCCTGCTGTGTGCCTCTCACTATGTATCTCTCAGTATGCAAGTAGTTGGAATGACCAGCAAGACATAGTACCAGATAAGAAAAAGCTTTTAGACTTTACAGCCTGAGACCACGAGGGACAAACTTTAGACAAGGTGAGATTTTTTTTTTTGACTTTTTGTAGCAGTGGACTCTGGAGGCCACACATCAGGGGAACTGTGGGACATCTCACCAAATAAAGGGAAAGAGTATTACAATTATTTGGGGCAACGGTGGGCTTTAGGTAATATGAAAACATTTAAAAGATGGGGAAACTCTTTTAGACTTTAAAGTCAGAGGAGTAGTATTGACATCTGTTCTCTTACCCTGTCTTGTGTACTTGGACCTGCACCTGACTTGGGCTTCTAGCCTCGCCAGGTTTGGAGGCCTGGGAGAGAGGACAGGAAAGGCTTTATTTGATTGACACTCCTGTGAACTGGATGTTGGTGCTCTTTGGACTTGGTAAACTGCTAAATTTGGCCTTTTCTCTCATAGGTACTTTTGTAAGTTCTTCAAAGACCCTTCTCCCCGTCATAATTGAAAACTTTCAATCTTCATTTCCCTTGACCCACACCGGTGTGGCTCTATTCAGGCTGTTGCTCCCTCCCTCACCAGCTGTAAGGAATCCAGCGATACATTAAGCCTACTCTCTGCTGATGTTTGTTCGGATTCAAGATGATCCACCAGTTCACTTGCCCGTGAGGCCCACATAAGATCCACAGGTGTTACAGGTCAGGTTTCCTGGGAAGCAGACTCTGAGATGGAGATAACCATGTAAGATGTTTATTAGGGAGTGCCCTTGGCATCAACACCTATGGAAAGGAAAAGAAGCACATTTGCATAGCAGCAGAAGTTGAGCTTTGCTACAGTCTCAATGGAGGCCTCAGCCAATCTTTAGAGAGTTCTGAAGCTGGGATGATGCTGCACAGTTGTCCTAAATTGGGGTGCAGGGCTGGGGCTTTATACCCTCTTACCAGCAAGACATCAACTAACTCTCTTCAGCCAAAACAATCCCCATGGGGGCTGATGGTTGAGGGCTGCTTTTTGGCATCACTTCCAGTGGCCGGAGGAACAAGTCTTTTGGTCATCACAACATCTACCATAGTAGGAAACACAACACAGTCTTTGCTCTGAAGAATTCTGGGAATGCAGGCCAGTTCTCCATCAAAGTAGCTAGTCATCCTTTCTCTTACCCTTTAGATTTTCATCAGGAGGGAATCAGACATCAGGCCATTACATTCTTCAAACTCCAGGAGATGTATATTAAGTCTTCAGGTTGTCTCCTGAGATTAAGGAAAACTTTCCCACTATCACAGTATCTCAGGAACTCTCTCCCTTTTAAAGTCCCTTCTGGGTGCACCTGGGTGGCTCAGTTGGTTAAATGTCCAACTCTTTGATTTTTGGCTCAGGTCGTGATCTCAGGCTTGTGGGAATGAGCCGCGCGTCATGCTTCTCACTCAGTGGGGAGTCTGCTTATCTCCCTCTCTGCTCCTCCCCCTGCTCACTTGCACGCAGGTATGCTCTCTCTCTCTAAAAATAAGTAAATAAATCTTTAAAAAAAATAAAGTCCACTGATCTCTTTCAATTCTTGTACCCTCAATGTGGATCAATGCTTTAAGGGTCATCTACCAGGTTTCTGACCACCTCCTTTGCAAAATTCTGCATCTTAATCTTGCACCTCCTTTAGAATGTACCTCAGTTGAAGACTTCCATTATTAGGCTTGCATAATAAAATAAAAGCCATCACCCATTACCTCTAAACCAGTAACACACTACACTAAACTTGCCACACTTTGTGGAGTAAATTCAGATACTGCAGCCTGGTATTCAGTGCCCCAACGCAATGAGTCTCTCCTTTCCCCACTTCTCATCTATCCAGTAACATCCCTCTACCCATGTTACTCCAGCCTAGACAAGCTGATTTTCTCCTCATACCAATATGGTTTCTATTTCCTTTCAGTACTGTCAACCCCCACCTCTTTCAACATCTACCTTCCTTCTCTAAGAAACTTTTCCTGGATAATTATACCTTCTGCGTTTATCACATCAATAATTTTAATTTGATAATCCTTGCCTACTATATGCAAAGTACCATACTTAACTGTTTTCCTGACCTTGTTCTCCATTATTGTGTCTATCAATCTTGTTTTTTTTGTAGTTTTTGTTATTGTTGTTATGCCATTTGTTGCTTAGATTCATCCCAGCAACCCTTATTGAACTCCTGCTGAAAACATGTTTCAGAAAACAAAATACTGATGACCCAAAGAGATGTTAAATACAGTCCTGTTCTCAAAAAGCATGCGAATCGTCACTGCCGCCTTTTTTTTTTTTTTTTAAGATTTTATTTATTTGACAGAGAGAGACAGCGAGAGAGGGAACACAAGCAGGGGGAGAGGGAGAAGCAGGCTTCCCACTGAGCAGGGAGCCCGACGCGGGGCTCGATCCCAGGACCCTGGGATCATGACCTGAGCCACCCAGGCGCCCTCGTCACTGCCTTCTTTAATAACCTTTATTTTTAAAACAAGATTTTATTTATTTGTGAAAGAGAGCACGTGCACACACACAGCAGACAGAGGGAGAAGCAGGCTCTCTGCTGAGTAAGGTGCCCAACGCAGGACGTGATCTCAGGACCCTGGGATCATGACCTGAGTCGAAGGCAGACACTTACTTGACTGAGCCACCCAGGCGTCCCCCTTAATAACCTTTAAATAGTTTTTCCAGTTGCCCTAAAACACAAATCCAGGTTTGCTGAGATCATGGAGAGTGTTCCCTGTATAGTGATTACTAGCTGCCTTTCTCATCGGGGACACTATGTATAAGTTCAGCTTGCATACTGACCTTGGATAACTGTTGGTTAATGCCTAAGTGACCTAATTGGGTGAGCCCAGAGGTGATCCAATCTAGATCTAGAGTGCTAGCTATTACTCAGGATGGTAGTGTGGTTGGTTTTCAATGAATTTCCTAATCCTAAAACATCACAGAATTTAGTCTAATGTTTAGTCTAATTTCCAACCTTGTAATTTGTTTCCCTTCTTCATGCTAAATTTAATGCACATACTGCAATCTGCATTTTGAAAGGATAGCTTTGAATATAGAAGTATGGTGAGGAATAAAGTCTCTGGTAGACAGCTTATGGCTAATTAAGAATGGCTACAATTTTTTTTTAAGATTTTATTTATTTATTTGTCAAAGAGAGAGCAAGCAAGCACAAGCAGGGGGAGCAGCAGGGAGAGGGAGAAACAGTCTTCCCGCTGAGCAGGGAGCCCAATGTGGGGCTCGATCCTAGGACCCTGAGATCATGACCTGAGCCGAAGGCAGATGCTTAACCGACTGAGCCACCCAGGTGTCCCTGGCTACAATTTTTTTTAACACTACTTTCATTGAAAGGTGGTTTATGATGAGCTGTATAATTTGTGGGATCCAGTGTAAAATGAAAATGTAGTGCCCTTTATTAAAAAATTAAAAGAATTTCAAGATGGCAACAGAGCATTAAACCAAGCACGGGGTCCTTTTTGTGTTGAGCACTTGGGGTTCTTTAAGAGTCGCACATCCATGACTCCAGCCTGTTTATGCCTCCTCCCCTTGAATCTGGTTGGGCTCAGTGACTGCTTTCACCAGTAGACTATGGCAAAAACGGCGCTATGTTTCTGAGCCCAGGACCTGAGAGAATGGCTGCATCCACTTCCTGTGTCTTGGAACACTCTCTCTTGGATCCTCGAGTTGCTATGTAAGGAGACCTACTACCTCACCTGAGATTGCCAGACTGGAGAGGTTATGTGTGGACATTATAGGCAACAGTCCCAGTAGGACTCAGCCTTCCAGCCAATGCACGTAAAGTGATGCCATTTTGGCCTCTCCAGACCAGCCTATTTGCTAGTTGGATACCACAAAGTGACTTCAGTCAGTGACAGGGAGAGCAGAAGAATCACTCAGATGATCTCTACCCCAATTCCTGATCCTGTTGTTAATTTAAGCCACTGAATTTGTGGGTAATTTCTCGCACTGAGAAGAAGAGAAAAAATTCCCCACATTTGGTTAGTTTGTGAAATTAATGCTGCCACCTTTTAAAAAAAATGTGATTTGTAAAATAGCATTTCTGGCAGTTAGCGTATACTTGGTTCTCAGACTATGAATCTCAGAATCACTTGGGACACTTGTTAAAAATTAAGATCCACTGAATTTTAATTTCTGAGACTGGAGCTTGCAGATTTGCTTGTTTCATTAGCTCCCAGGTGATACTTAGGTACTTTAAGATCTTAGAACCAGTGAAATTGCATAAAAATTGTGGCTAGTGATGACCTAATTCCTTGCTACTGAACGTGTGATCTATGGGCAGCAGCATCAGCATCACCTTAAAGCTTGTTAGGAATCAGATTCTCAGGTGCCATCCCAGATGGACTGAGTCACAACGTGCAGATTAAGAAGATTCCCCAGGTGCTTTGAATATACCTTAAAATATGAGAAACACTGCTATAGAACAATGATCCTTAACCTTGGCTGCACATTACAATCACTTGGAGAACTTTAAAAAAAAAAACAAAAAAACTGCTGCCTGGGCCTCTCTCCAGAACAATTAGATCAAAATCTCCAGCGGGTGAGGATCTGGCCATCATTATTTTTTAAAAGCTCCTCAGAGGATTTTAATCAGTAGTCAAGGGGGAAAACCAATTGTTTCATCCTCTGCTGTCTCATTATTGCCAACATGTGTGCAATTCCCCTTGGTAACCGTCTTGGCATATGTTTGCATACATCTGGAGTCCTATTAAAACTTTCTTCCCTTTCATCTCAGTTCATCATAGTGAATGCATATGTGATTTTGACCATATTGATAGTATTGTGCTTCACTTTTAGAGATAGACATGGCATCACAAATGGTCACTATGTCCCCGGAAAAAAATCCAATTAGAAATGCTACATGGAGTAATAGTGTTTGGAGAGAAAGCCAACTTTCTCCCAGGTCATTTAGCCCGGCTCTGTTCTACCAAGTGAATTCTGATTCCTGAAGTCCCTTGCTACAAAGTCTGTATGTATGACCCTGATTTCAGGAATTAATTAATGGGAGCGTCTAATCTGATTAAGCGTCTGTGATTTAACATTTCTACCATTAGGGGGCAGTATAACTCAGGAAAAATTAATTTGGTTGGTAATTTGTATATATAAAAAAGTCCTCTTTCTCATATGAAGATAAAAATTTTAAAGAATTCAGTTCAAGTGTGGTTGTTTTCAGTAGTGATCATCTACATTGCCTTACTTAGTTCCCGTCACAAGTAATAGCATGACTCTGGAAATTAGTCCTGAAACAGAACAAGAGCAGAGGTTGGCTAAGTTTTTCTATAAAGGACCAGACACTAAAGATTTGACTCTGTGGGCCATTCGATCCCTGTCTTAATTACTCAAGTCTGCCATTATAGCTCGAGAACAGCCATACATAGACATAAATGAGTGGGCATGTCGGCATTCCAATTAAACTTGATTTACAAAAACAGATGGCAGGGCAGATTTGGCTTGAGGGCTGTAGTTTGCTGACCTCTGAAATAGAGGGGTAATTTTCAAACCTGGATCATTTTCAGAAGTACCTGGTGAGCTTGTTAAAAAATGTAGAGTCCCGAACCCCACATCAAATCTACTGAATCAAATTATCTGTGGATGGGGCCCAGGCATCTAAAATTTTTAAGTCCCTCCATGGCTCTGAAGCAAATATTAATTTAGTAACCATTATGCCAAAATAAAGTTAACTGCTTTTTTGGGGGGAAATTTTAAGGTCTTCCATGGCATTTTTTCAGTATCTGAATAAATCTATGTTGTCGGGCACCTGGGTGGCTCAGTTGGTTAAGCGACTGCCTTCGGCTCAGGTCATGATCCTGGAGTCCCGGGATCGAGTCCCACATCGGGCTCCCTGCTCAGCAGGGAGTCTGCTTCTCCCTCTGACCCTCTTCCCTCTCGTGCTTTCTATCTCTCATTCTCTCTCTCTCTCTCAAATAAATAAATAAAATCTTTAAAAAAATCTATGTTGTCAAAGATATAAATGCAGAGTTTCGGCTTAGATTATCCTATAGGTACAATCAATGCATATCAGTGAAGTTCTCATTTCTGCGTTAATGTTTGTATTAAGCCACTGGTTTGGTGGTGGTTTTGTACCACAGCACATTTTAGCCCATCCTGATAGAGGGGCATACTGAATTAGTTTGAACAGGGAAGGGGGGTAGAGATTGAAGAAAATGGAAAAAAGGAGAAAGAAGAGTTTAGAGAAGTGATGAATGTTTTGCAGTATCTCCCCAAAATGTCTCAAATCTTTAAGAAATTTACAACCTCACAAAAAGTTTGCTGTGACTGAACTTTTGATTTTTTTTTTTTTTTAAAAATTGGTGAAGGGAAAGAGTTTAATGCCTAGAGGAGTACAAAGGTGAAACAACACACACAGATGCAGTGAGCAGGGAAGTTGGGTAAGAATATTTTAAATATGGAGTGTCCATTCTTCATGATGTATGTTGTCTGAAGATAGAGTTGCCCTGGGCTTTTTACCTTGGACTAAGTAACTATAAGGATATATAGAAAGACATGCTTTAAAAAGAGTTGCAGTGGGTTTTCTTAAGAATATAATAGCAAATATATTTACTAGTGGTCCTAAAGCAGACCACACACTTTGGACATTTATTTAACAAGTAAAACGGTTCTGTTTTTCTGGAGCAGAAGCAGCCTTGGCGGTGCAGGAAGCCATTTATTTCTTGCTTGCTGAAAAATGTCCCTTTGTTTCTCAAGTTCAGTATTGTTCTTTCCCCACCTTACCCCCTCACATTCAACTCTGAAGTTGAATATAACCTTAATTTTTTTTATGGAACAACCCATTTCAAATCTGGCAGCTAATGTCCACCTCAGACTGTCATTAGTGACTATCACTTCTTACCCACACTCATGACACACATGCCAGGAAGCAGGCAAGGAGCCAGATTTAATCAGCTCCCATGAAGGGAAATGCAGTCTTTTCTCTACCATGCAAATCTGAAAAGAATGTACCTTTTCTGACTTAAGTCAGACACTGAGGAAAGTCAGCTGAGATCCGGAGTTGTAAGAAAAAAAACTTTATTTCTTCACAAGTTATTATGGATAAAAATGGCAAGTTTTAACTTTCAGAGTTTAAAATGTAGGAGAGTTTATCTTTTAGTTAAGATTTATTCATGGTTATAAAATTTTACTCTTACAATACTAATGGGAGTTTTTATATTTGAATTATAGCCTCAATCTATAAGTGAGTTGTATTCCAACGATTAATAATCTGATATTTAGTATTTAAGCATATTTTCTCAAGAAACAATGTTAGGCAAGGTGGTTATTGTTTTAGCTCAGCACACAGAATATTATTATGCTAAATGCAGAATAAAAATAATTTAAATGTCATTGTAACATGTATTCTATGGAACCATGCCTTCAGCAGATTAACTCAGATTACCTAGGAACACATCCATCCTTGGGTTGTGAAATCTTAGATATCACCCCTACTCATATTTGTGGACTGTTAGATGCCAGGAAGAAGATAACTACAGAAGGAAATAATATTAGAGTAGAAATACATGAAATAGAGATTGGAGAAATAATACAAAAGATCAACAAAATGAATGGTTGGTTTTTGAAAATATAAACAGCAGAAAAGGAGAAAGAAGTAAAATGGACAAACTTTTAGCTAGACTGAGAAAAAAGGAGACTCAAAGAAAACCGAGAAAAAGCTCTTTGACGTTGGTCTTGGCAGTGATTTTTTTTTTTTTTTTTTTTGGATATGATGCCAAAATCACAAGCAACAAAAGCAAAAATAAACAAGTGGGATTACATCAAATTAAAAAATTTCTATACAGTGGCGCCTGGATGGCTCAGTCAGTTGAGCGACCGACTCTTGGTTTTAGCTCAGGTCATGATCTCAGGGTCATGAGATTGAGCCCCGTGTCAGGCTCCATGCTCAGCAAGGAGACTTCTTAAGATTCTCCTCCCTTTGCCCCTCCCCCTGCTCGCGTTTGCTCTCTCTCTCTCAAATAAGTAAATCTTAAAAAAAAAGAAGCTTCTGTACAGCAAAAACCAAACCAAACCAAAAAGAACCCAACAAAATGAAAAGGCAACCTAAGGAATGAGAGAAAATATTTACAAACCTTATATCTGATAAAGGGTTAGTATCCAAAATATATAAGGAACTAAAAATATAAAAATATGAAAATATATATATAACTTATATGACTCAGTAGCAAAAGCATCAAATAATCCAATTTTAAAATGGGCAAAGGACCTGAAAAGATGATTTTCCAAAGAAGACATAAAAAATGGTCAGCAGGTACATGAAAAGGTGTTCAATACCACTAATCATAGAGAAATGCCCATCAAAACCACAATGAGATATCACCTCGCACTTGTTAGAATGGCTGTTATGAAAAAGGCAAGAGGTAATAGGTGTTGGCAAGGGTATGGAGAAAAGGGAACTCTTTTGCCCCACTGTTGGTGGCATTATGGAAAACAGTATGGAGTTTCCTCAAAAAATTGGTAGAACTATCAGCAATCCAATTTCTGGGTATATATCTGAAGGAAATGAAATCTCAAGGAGAGAATCTGTACCTTGTGTTCATTGCAGTATTATTCATAATAGCCACCACATGGAAACAACCTAAATGGATGGATGCTGATGGATGAATGAATAAAGAAACCATGGTAAACATACACAGTGGAATAGTATTTAGCCTTAAAAAAGGAAGTCCTGTCACAGATGAACTCTGAGGGCATTATACTAAGTGAAAGAACCCAGATGCAGAAAGACAAATACTGTATGATCTCACTTATATGTGGAATCTAAAAAAGTTGAATTCATAGAGGCAGAGAGTAGAATGGTGGTTACCAGGAGTGGGGAGGTAAAGGAAATGGGGAGATGTTAGTCAAAGGCCATAAACTTTGCATTGTAAGATGAATAACTTTTGGGGATCTAATGTACAACATGGTGACTATGGTTATGAATATTGTATACTTGAAATTTGCTAAGAGAGTAGATTTTAAATGTTCTTAACACACACACAAAAATGGTAACTATATGAGGTGACGGGTGTGTTAACTAACCTTATTGTGGTAGTCATTTCACAATATATATGTATATCAAATCATCACACTGTATACCTTAAACTTACACAATGTTATTTGTCAGTTATATCTCAATAAAGCTGGAAGAAAACCAAGATTCTGCTATATATTCATCCAAATAGCTAAAAGAAAAAGAAAAAGACAGTGTTGCAAGGACAAGAGTTTGGAGTAACTGCAATTCTCCTGCACTGTCTGCGGGAGTATAAATTGACACAAGCACTTTGAAAAATTGTTGGGCAATATCTCTTAAAGCTGCATATCGTACCTACCCTAGTCATAGGCATGATCCTTATAGAAATGCCGAAAAAGACATGTACAAGAATGTGAAGAGTAGTATTACTCATAACTCCCCAAGTTCCCATCAACAGTAAAATGGACAAATATATAGTAGTATATGGTCACAAAGGAATACTACACAATAATGAAATGCATAAAATACGTCAACAGGCTAGTAACATGGTTACATTTCATAAATGTTGGACAAAAGACGCAGACACAAAAAAGTTCATGTTTCATGATGTCATTTATAGTATATTCCAAAGCAGGCAAATGTAATTTATGATGGCCAAGGTCAGAGTAGTAATTTCCTTTGGCAAGAGAGAGAGTCTGGGGGCTTCTAGAGTGCTGATAGTGTTCTATCTTTGATCGCTTCTTTGATCTGGAAGGTAGTAACATGAGTTGTTCACTTTATAAACATTAGCTGAGATTTACACTTAAGATTTGTGCACTTTTCTACATGTCTGCTGAAATTTTAATAAAGAAAACTCACTCTTAGATAAATGAGGACACATATAGCCACAGGTCGAAGTGGGCACATTCCATTGGTCTAACAGCAGAGGCTCCAGCAGGGAGGGGACCTGGAAGAGCGGAAAAGGAATAAATTGTTATATAGTTTCCATTGTTTAGGTTCTAGCAAGATCTTGTGCAAATTATTTGACTTCTTGCACTTTGGTTTCCTCATTTGAAAATGAAGACAATAGAGATTCACTTCATAGCAGCTGTAGACAGCCAAATGAGTGGTCTAAAAGTGTTAGAATTCATTATATCTTGTTCCTCAGGCATCTAGAAGCACACTACCTAATTGAGCTAAATTATCTAAGTAACTTAGTAGGGTGACCCTAAAGAAAATTTGACAAGCCTGACATATAGTTCATTCTCTGAAGCTATTTGGACTGACAGACCAAGACAGCCTTCCTGTGACAAAGAAAACACTGGCATATCTGCATCCTTAAGCACACATCACCACTGTCCTAAAATCAGTGTCTCTTGACTGCTTTTGTGGCTGCTCCATTTTGAACCAGTCAAAATCATTCCAAGAAGAGGGTCTGTTAGATTCTGAGGTCAAGAAGCAGAAAATATCAGACTTTTTTTTTAGCAGCATCTGAGTTGTCTTCCATACATCAGTTTTTCAGATGACAACAGATTCACCAATCAAATTGAACCAAACCAAACCAAAATCCACAAAAAACACTACCCTGAAAATGAAGGAAATGGTTATTTTTCATGGTGCAGAAAACATAACCATTTTAGTCTTGATAAGTCGTTACTTGGCAGCACAAAATTACAGAGTATAGCAAATAGGGAATAGTTTGCCTAATCACTTTTTATTACCTGTAATTAATGTTTTCTCCACTCCTGTTGGACTCAGGGAGTCTCCCCCAAATTGTGTCTTTGGCTTTTCTTCCAGTTTATTTGGGTTTTGTGTGGCTCCAACCTCAGCCACAAGGTCAGCAGCAATCTGTGTACAAGTGACATTTAAATCCACCCTTCCACCCTTGAACTTCTCCTGTTCATTTTTGTATTGCGTTTTGTCAAGTGTACTTCCACTGGATGCTCATTTGCAATTCAAATTATACCTGGGGAAAGCTCATCTTCTAATCTTTTCCAGAGAAGGATAAGCCACAGTCTTTTTTCTTACACCATTTAATCTTCAAATCAGGCAATTAAGTAACATTTATGACCTACCAATAGGGTCTCCCCACCTTCACAAAGCCAGTTATGCAAATTTTTGTGATTCTGTCACTAGGAAGTTTCCAGAGGTTCAGGTTCACTGCCCTTGCCTTACACTATGCCTCCTACAGGTTAATTTTGATCCTTGGGGGTTATCCATAACTTCCCTTTAGAATAGTTTAAAAACACCCCTAAGAAAAAACTTCAGATTCACTTAAAATCTATTCTTGTCTTTCTCCAGTATATACTATTTGTTACTTAGGATTATTAACTTTTTCACTAGAGGATTTTAGATTTTTATGTCATCTTTTTCATCTTTGTGGTTTTAGAGCCACAGTAATACTGCCCAGAATAATGGAGCTATATTTCCACCATAGCAGACTCTCCAGCACTGGTCCTTTCCAGTTAATCCCTGAGACTTTCCAAAGTTTTGGCATAGTAGAAGGAATAAAAGGCAGTGAGCTATACCAGGCTTTGAATCCCAGCTCTGCCATTTTCTAGCAGTGTGACTTTTGACAGGTTACTTTACCTCTCTGAACCTTTTTCTGTTAGTCTTTTCTGTTTTTTTTTCTTAATAGTAAAATGGAGTTACCTCATAGACTGAGCTTTATCTAGCATGATCCCTTGCTTAGTCAGTGATAGCTCCTTTCTCCCTCACCTCCCTACTCCCTTGCATCTGGGAACTAAATGAACCAATTTCCTGAAAGTTAAAGGGTTGAAGTTCAGACTGAAGTAGGTTCTGACATTATATGTATCACTGATAAAAACAAACATATAATTGTTACTTCTATGTAATTCATTTATCAGGAAACCTCAGCTATGTGAAATACCATCCAAACACCATAAATGCAAAAGGAGGAAAGTGGTGTTCCCCAAAATCCTTGCACTTTCCATGGCCAACATTCACCTGACTCAGAGAGCATCCAAGGTCTCTATGAAGATCGTATGTACTATTATGTTGGATATTGGCTTCCAATTTTACAAATTAGAAGAGACTAAACAAAAGCAGAAACATTGGCAGTAGTGAAAGCAAGAGTTGTGGCCTAAAGTTAATGGAGGAAGCAGGAGAACTAAAAAACATAGGAGAATTTTTTTAAAAGGAGTAGAATTTTTTTTTAAAGAGTTTTTTTGTCACTTCTTTTTTTTAATATTTTTTTAAAATTTATTTATTCATGAGAGTCAGAGAGAGAGAGGCAGAGGCAGAGAGAGAAGCAGGCTCCCTACCTAGCAGGGAGCCCGATGTGGGACTTGATCCCAGGACCCTGGGATCATGACCTGAGCCGAAGGTAGACGCTTAACCATCTGAGCCACCCAGGTGCCCCTAAAAGAGTTTATTTTAACACTCCTGTAGTCCCTGAGAGCATTGCAGGATAGTATAATAATCAATGTCCATAATGATTTCTTAATTATCAGTGAAAGCACATATTATGTTGCTGTTAGTTTAAATATATTGGAAAGTGTGTAATAGGTTTTTATTTTTGTTTTTTTAATTCAGTTAGCCAACATAGAGTACATCGTTAATTTTTGATGTAGTGTTCGATGATTCATTAGTTGCATGTAACACCCAGTGCTCATCACATCACGTGTCCTCCTTAATGCCCATCACCCAGTTACCCCAACCCCCCACCCACCTTCCTTTCCACAGTCCTCAGTTTGTTTCCTGGAGTCAAGAGTCTCTCATGGTTTGTCTCCCTCTCTGATTTCTTCCCATTCAGTTTTCCCTCCCTTCCCCTATGATCCTCCGTGCTATTCCTTATGTTCCACATATGGTTTCACCCTTTCTCTGCTTGACTTATTTCACTTAGCATAATCTCCTCCAGTTCCGTCCATGTCAATGTAAATGGTAGGTAGTCATCTTTTCTGATGGCTGAGTAATATTCCATTGTATATATGAACCATATCTTTATCCATTCATCTGTGGAAGGACATCTTGGCTCCTTTCACAGTTTGGCTATTTTGGACATTGCTGCTATGAACATTGGGGTTCATGTGCCCCTTCTTTTCACTACATCTGTATCTTAGGGGTAAATACCCAGTAGTGCAATTGCTGGGTTGTAGGGTAGTTCTATTTTTCACTTCTTGAGGAACCTCCATACTGTTTTCCAGAGTGGCTACACCAGCTTGGATTCTCACCAACAGTGTGAGAGGGTTCCCCTTTCTCCACAACCTTGCCAACATTTGTTGTTCCCTGTCTTGTTAATGTTTGCCATTCTAACTGGTGTAAGGTGGTATCTCATTGTGGTTCTGATTTGTATTTTCCTGATGTCAAGTGATGTGAAGCATTTTTTGATGTGTCTGTTGGCCATTTGTATGTCTTATTTGGAGAAGTGTCTGTTCATGTCTTCTTCCCATTTCTTGATTGGATTTTTTGGTTTTGGGGTATTAAGGTTGATAAGTTCTTTATAGATCTTGGATACCAGCCCTTTATCTGTTATGTCATTTGCAAATATCTTCTCCCATTCTTTAGGTTGTGTTTTAGTTTTGTTGACAGTTTCCTTTGCCGTGCAGAAGCTTTTTATCTTGATGAAGTCCAACAGTTCATTTTTGCTTTTGTTTCTCTTGCCTTTAGAGACATGTCTTGCAAGAAGTTGCTGTGGCCGAGGTTGAAGAGGTGCTGCCTGTGTTCTCCTCTAGGATTTTGATGGATCCCTGTCTCACATTTAGGTCTTTCATCCATTTTGAGTTTATCTTTGCATGTGGTGTAAGAGAATGGTCCAGTTTCATTCTTCTGCATGTGGCTGTCCAATTTTCCCAACACCATTTGTTGAAGAGACTATCTTTTTTCCACTGGATATTCTTTCCTACTTTGCCAAAGATTAGTTGATTGTAGAGTTGAGGGTCCATTTCTGGGCTCTCTATTCTGTTCCATTGATCTATGTGTCTGTTTTTGTGCCGGTACCATACTGTCTTGATAATCACAGCTTTGTAATATACCTTGAAGTCAGGCATTGTTGATGCTCCCAGTTTTGGTTTTCTTTTTCAACATTCCTTTGGCTATTTGGGGTCTTTTCTGGTTCTATACATGTTTTAGGATTGTTTGTTCCAGCTCTGGCAAAATGTCAATGGTATTT
The DNA here is from genome assembly GCF_037043125.1 of Eumetopias jubatus. Lineage (NCBI taxonomy): Eukaryota > Metazoa > Chordata > Mammalia > Carnivora > Otariidae > Eumetopias > Eumetopias jubatus. Next base: position 127,089,078 of record NW_028274807.1, on the reverse strand, counting down.
TGATAGGGATTGCATTGAATGGTAGATTGCTCTGGGTCTGTACTCTAGAATCTACAGAATACTTATGAAAGAAATTGAGGAAGGCACAAAGAGATGGAAAAACATCCAATGCTCATGGATTGGAAGAATAAACATTGATAAAATGTCTATATAATAGGTTTTTTTTTAAATTTCTATGCTAGGTAGTTAATATGTTTTCCTAAAAAAGATGTTGGTGGCCCTTCATCCAGAAATTTCAATTATCTTGAAATTTTTTTCATGTTATAATAATACCAACATTTTCTTTTCTTTTCTTTTTTTTACCAACATTTTATTATAAATAACTGTATTCATGTAATACAAGGAACATACAATTTTGAGAGTTCTACTGACATGTGTTTCCTGTTCCACTCTCTCTGAAACTATTTTTTGATGAGATTTTTATTCTTTGGTCAGTGGAAAGATTTAAACATTATTTGTTTGCACAGGCAAAATCATAGACCTTCATTTTAAGATTTCTTGGGGGGGTGTTTATGAAGACTTTCTTAAGACGCCTCCCTATTTAGATTGGTCTCATGTCTGGGTAGCTTGGAGAAATATTCAGGAGATCAGCATCTTACAAAAATGACAAATTTTCTGAGATTTTTTTCCCCCATCTCAAAGTATTCTCTTTGTGGTTGTAGATCAGTGGTTTATTATAAAAAGAATATAATTCAGGAATACCCAGATGGAAGAGATGCATAAGGCAAGGTATGTGGGAAGCGATGTAGAGTTTCCATGCCTTGGCCAGGCACCTCACTCTCCCCAAATCTCCACGTGTTCACCAACCCTGAAGCTCCCAATTATCTTGAAATTTTATATGTGGAACATCTGTGATGTCAATTACTTCCATTCATGCTTCTGTGTGTGTGTGTGTGTGTGTGTACATACAAACACATGATTCTCTTTAAAAGCTTTTGTTATAAGGTAATATATTCATGTAAAGACATCTCCTCTGAGCTACTTTGGGAGATGCAGTTACTAAGAGCATAAAAAAATTCTTAATTCTAGTGTGGTTTCACAGAACATTGCTGCAGTAAGTTTTCAGAGGACAAAATCACATCTATTAAATACTATTTTCTTGGATTATGAACAAACATCCTTTGAGTAAATTAGATCCTTCTTCAATAAAATTTCAGGTTTCCCATCATCTAAAAAGTGATTTTGCCTCTCTTCCCTCTGCATTAAATTATGCTGAATGTTTCAGCCTCTTAGAGTAAATTGGCTTCCCCAGAACTACCTGTGTCTTTGAAATTACTTTTCTTTCTGTAGAAGTAATTTCTATACATTATTGAACTCTATCACAAAGTTTCTATCCTGGGTAATTTTTCTTTATCCGGGGTAACTTCATAGATTTAAACATAGTAGTTTCAGAAACCACATATAAATTGACAATTTTTTTTGGTCAGTACTCATGACTTAGTTAAAAATGTTTTCCTCTTTTAATCAAAATAAACCAAAGACCTATATCCAGCAGATGCTGGAGTTCTATTTCTATTTAAAAGGAGAAATATATACCTATCTTAACCTTCATTTAGATTAATCAAGTATTTTAAACTTGTTCCATCTCTCCGTATGAACTTGTTAGGTATACATTTATATATTAATATTTTAGTGGTTGTTCTAAATATTTCAACATGTACCCTTGGTTTATTAGAGTTTATCATGAATTAGGACTTTTAGCACTTCTCAGATAATGCAAGTATTTAAAAACTTAAACTTCATTTACTCTCCTTCGACTTTTGTGTTTTTGTTATGCATTTTATCTTTATATATATTTAAAGTCCTTTGACATATTTATTTTTATGTAGTGGATATTTATTCATATTTATGCTACTTTTACCTCTTCTGTTGCACTTCATTCCTTGCTACATTCTCTGCTTCCATCTGGGGTCATTTTTATTCACTTGAAAAACTCCCTTTAGTATTTTCTTTTAGGGAAAATCTGGTGACAAATTTTCTCCATTTTTGTTTGTCTGAAAACATCTTTATTTCATTTTCTTTTTTGAAGAATATTTTTATTGAGTTTATATTTTATATAGTTTATTGAGTATATTTATAGGATTGTAGGCTGGCAGCTTCTTTAGTCAGCATCTTAAATGTGTTATTCCATTGATTTCTACTTTCACTGTGTATGTTTGATAATCAACTATAAGTCTCATTGCTGAGCCCTTGAAGATAATGTCTAACCTGTGTCTGCCCAACATGACTGATTTTTGATTTTCTCTTTATTTTTCATTTTCAGCAGTTTGGCTATGATTTTTTAGAAAGATTTATTTATCTATTTGAGAAAGGGAGAGAGAGCGAGCATGAGCAGGAGGGGTAGAGGGAGAGGGAGAGAGAATCTCAAGCCTGACACAGGGCTTGATCTCACAACCCTGAGATCACAACTTGAGCTGAAACCAAGAGTTGGATGTTTCACTGAGCCACCCAGATGCCCCTGGCTATGAGATTTTTTTTTTTTTGTACACTGTTGGGATTTTAGAGTTTCTTCAGCCTAAATCTTGATGTTGATCATTTTTATAAATTCTCAACCAATCATTCTTTGATTCAAATAGTGTTTAAAACACCAAACCAAACCAAAAAACCCACAAATATTGTTTGTTTGTGGGTTTTGTTTTTTTGTTTCTTTTTTACCAAATCTCTCTCTTGTTATTCTGGTTCTTTGATTAAATATATATTTGACCTTTTGACCTTATAAGTTTCTTCTTTTCTGCATTTTCCATTTTTTTAATTCTCCCTGTGCTTCAGTCTGGATATTTTATACTGAACTATCTTCACTTTCACTAATCTTCACATGTACTCAATTTAATCTGCCTTTAAAACATGCTTAATTCTCATAATTATTCATTTAGTTATTTCTGCTTATTTATACTAGAATTTTAATTTAATTCCTTCAAGTAGAGTCCAGTCCTTTCATAAAAGTCTCCATATTGTCATCTATTTTCTTGAACGTATTAGTCTCCTAGAAAACTCACTGGACCAAAAGGCTTTAGTAGAAAATAAATCTGCTGAAAGATGACTGCTGCCCTGGCCTATTGAATCTCATTTCTACAAGTGGGAACACTAAACGCAAGATATAAAGGTTAGAAGTAATGAGAATTATATATAGCAAAAGAGAGGATGACCTGCATTTATGACATAAAATGGTTATAGAATTTAAATGCTGAATAAAACTTTAGTGATAATGTCAGCTAAACCCACCCCAGTGCCAAATGTCTTGCACCTAATGAACGCTCAGTAAGTCTATATAATGAATGCATCCTCTGGATGAGTAAATCAAGCCTAGATGACCTGCCCAAGAAACATTATGCAAGCATAGCTAAAATGGAGCTCAATTCAGGAGAATGTCACAGAATTGTCATCTTTATAAAGTATCTTCCACTGACACATTTTCTTCCGTTTATTAGAGTTTTTATTATAAAAATTTAAAACATATACAAACTAAACAGTGATTTAGATAAGCAAAGTAATAAATCCCATGAACCTATCACCAAAGTTCAAAATTGTTCAACATTCTAATTATTATTTTTCTGGAATTGTTGCTTTATTGATTACCCACTCACCAACCCTCAGTTTATAATTTTTTTAACAAAATTTTTGAGGTAGAATTTACAAACATCGAAAAGAGAAATCTTTTAGTACAATGTTGGCAAGTAGATCTACTCATGGAACTGTGCTATTATGGACTGAATTGTGTCCCCTTAAAATTCGGTTTGAAGCCCTAAACCCCAATGTAACTATTTGGAGACAGGGCCTGTAAAGAGGTAATAAAGGTCAAGTGAGATCATCAGGCTGGGGCCTTGATCTGATAGGACAGTTGTCCTTGTAATAAGCGGAAGAGACACCAGAGATCTCTCTCTGCACACAGAAAGGAAGGGTCATATGAGCGCATAGCCAGAGATGGTGGCCACCGACAAGCCAGGAGAAGAGGCCTCAGAATGAAACCAAACTGGTCAGCACCTTGATCTTGGAGTGCCAGTCCCCAGAACTGTGAGAAATACACTTCTGTTGCTTAAGCCACCCCATCTATGGTATTTTTTCGTGGCAGCCCTAGCTGACCAACACATACTCTAGAATGATAGAGAACATTCTTATCTACCCAGAGAATTTCCTCACCTCTCTTTCCAGATTATCCCTAATACTCTTCTTACTCTTTTTTTTTTTAAGATTTTACTTATTTATTTATTTGACAGAGAAAGCAAGAGAGGGAACACAGCAGGGGGAGGGGGAGAGGAAGTAGGCTTCACGCAGAGCAGGGAGCGCAATACTGGGATCATGACCCGAGCCGAAGGCAGATGCTTAAGGACTGAGCCACCCAGGCGCCCCTTTTCTTCTTACTCTTGAGACAACCGCTGTTACGATTTTTTTAACCTTATATTTATTTTGCTTGTTTTAGAAATTCATATAAGTGAAATAGTTCAGCATGTTGTCTTTTGGGTTTCTTTTGCTTAATTTTATGTCTGTGAGACTCATCTATGTTGTGTGAATATGTAGTTCATTCTTTTTCATTGTTCAGTAGGATTTAATTGCATGAATGTATCACCGTTTCTCTGTTCTCATGACGTCAGACCTTTGAGTTGATCCCAGTTTTTGGCTGAACAGAGCTGCTGTGTATATTCTTGTACAAGCCTTTTTGTGGACATAAATTTTGATTTCTTTCAGATAAATGCCTAGGAGTAGAAATGCTGAGTCAAAGAGTATGTGTGTGTTTAACTTCATAAGAAACTGCCAAACCTTTTCCCAAAGTAGTTGTTATCATTTTACATTCCTACTAGGGATGTGTAAGATTCTGGTTATCCTCCATCTTTGTCAGCATTTGATATTTTCAGTCTTTTTAATTTTAGCCATTCTAGTGGATGTGTAGTGATATCTCGCTGGGATTTTAGTTTACATATGCCTGATGATTAATGATGTGGAACACTTTTTTTATGTGCTCATTGGCCATTTGTATATTTTCCTTTGTGAAGTATCTGCTATGTGCTTACCTATTTTAAATCATTTACTGTTATTATTATTATTTTGTTGTTGTAATTCATTATATGTTCCAAATATAAGTTCTTTGTCAACCATATGATATGTAGATATTTTCTATAAGTGTGGCTTTTTCTTAATATTGTCTTTTGATGAGCATAAATTTTAAATTTTGATGAAGTCTAATTTAACAAAATTTACTTCTGTGGGTATCACTTTCTGCATTCTGCCTAAGAAATCTTTGTCTACTCTCAGGTTATGAAAATATTCTCCTATGTTTCTTTGAAAGACTTTATGGTTTTATTTTTATGTTGTAGTCTATGATCTATCTTAAATATTAACATGCTTGAGGTCACACTATGTATAGACCCTTTCAAATTGCCCCAAGTATTTCATCAATCTTTTCTTTTTTTTTGTTATGTTAATCTCCATACATTACATCCTTAGTTTTTGATGTAGGGTTCCATGATTCATTGTTTGCATGTAACACCCAGTGCTCCATGCAGAGCATGCCCTCTTTAATACCCATCACCAGGCTAAGCCATTCTCCCACCCCCCTCCCCTCTAGAACCCTCAGTCTGTTTTTCAGAGTCCATGGTCTCTCATGGTTCGTCTCCCCCTCCAATTCCCCCTTCATTCTTCCCCTCTTGCTATCTTCTTCTTCTCTTTTTTTTTAACATATAATGTATTATTTGCTTCAGAGGTACAGATCTGTGACTCAACAGTCTTGTGCACTTGCACTTCACAGTGCTCACCATAGCACATACCCTCCCCAATGTCTATAACCAGCCGCCCCATCCCTGCCACCCACCACCACTCCAGCAACCCTCAGTTGTTTCCTGAGATTAAGAATTCCTCATATCAGTGAGGTCATATGATACATGTTTTTCTCTGATTGACTTATTTCACTCAGCATAATACCCTCCAGTTCCATCCAGTCGTTGCAAATGGCAAGATTTCATTCTTTTTGATGGCTGCATAATATTCCAGTGTGTGTGTGTGTGTGTGTGTGTGTGTGTGTGTGTGTGTGTGTGTGTGTGTGTATCACATCTTTATCCATTCATCTGTCAATGGACATCTTGGCTCTTTCCACAGTTTGGCTATTGTGGACATTGCTGCTATAAACATCAGGGTGCACATATCCCTTCGGATCCCTACATTTGTATCTTTGGGGTAAATACCCAGTAGTGCAATTGCTGGATCGTATGGTAGCTCTATTTTCAACTCTTTGAAGAACCTCCATACTGTTTTCCAGAGTGGTTGCACCAGCCTGCATTCCCACCAACAGTGTAGGAGGGTTCCCCTTTCTCCGCATCCCCGCCAACATCTGTCATATCCAGCCTTGTTAATTTTAGCCATTCTGACTGGTGTGAGGTGGTATCTCATTGAGGTTTTGATTTGGATTTCCCTGATGCCGAGCGATGTTCAGCACTTTTTCATGTGTCTGTTGGCTGTTTGGATGTCTTCTTTGGAAAAATGCCTGCTCATGTCTTCTGCCCATTTCTTGATTGGATCATTTGTTCTTTGGGTGTTGGTTTAAAAGGTTCTTTATAGATTTTGGATACTAGCCCTTTATCTATATGTCATTTGCAAATATCTTCTCCCATTCTGTCGGTTGTCTTTTGGTTTTGTGGACTGTTTCTTTTGCTGTGCAAAAGCTTTTTATCTTGATGAAATCCCAATAGTTCATTTTTGCTCTTGCTTCCCTTGCCTTTGGCGATGTTTCTAGGAAGAATTTGCTGTGGCTGAGGTCGAAGAGGTTGCTGCCTGTGTTCTCCTTTAGGATGTTGATGGACTCCTGTCTCACATTTAGGTCTTCCAACCATTTTGAGTCTATTTTTGTGTGTGGTGTAAGGAAATGGTCCAGTTTCATTCTTCTGCATGTGGCTGTCCAATTTTCCCAACACCATTTGTTGAAGAGACTGCCTTTTATCCATGGGACATTCTTTCCTGCTTTGTCAAAGATGAGTTGATTGTAGAGTTGAGGGTCCATTTCTGGGCTTTCTATTCTGTTCCATTGATCTATGTGTCTGTTTTTGTGCCAGTACCATACTGTCGTGATGATGACAGCTTTGTAATAGAGCTGGAAGTCCGGAATTGGGATGCCGCCAGCTTTGCTTTTCTTTTTCAACATTCCTCTGGCTATTTGGAGTCTTTTCTGGTTCCATACAAATTTTAGGTTTATTTGTTCCATTTCTTTGAAAAAAGTGGATGGTATTTTGATGGGGATTGCATTGAATGTGTAGATTGCTCTAGGTAGCATTGACACCTTCACAATGTTTGTTCTTCCAATCCATGAGCATGGAATGTTTTTCCATTTCTTTGTGTCTTCCTTGATTTCTTTCATGAGTATTTTATAGTTTTTTGAGTACAGATTCCTTGCCTCTTTGGTTAGATTTATTCCTAGGTATCTTATGGTTTTGGGTGCAATTGTAGATGGGATCGACTCCTTTATTTCTCTTTCTTATGTCTTGTTGTTGGTGTATAGGAATGCCACTGATCTCTATGCATTGATTTTATATCCTGCCACTTTACTGAATTCCTGTGTGAGTTCTAGCAGTTTTGGGGTGGAGTCTTTTGGGTTTTCCACATAAAGTTTCATATCTGCAAACAGTGAGAGTTTGACTTCTTCTTTGCCAATTTGGATGTCTTTTATTTCTTTTTGTTGTCTGAGTGCTGTGGCTAGGATTTCTAATACAATGTTGAATAGCAGTGGTGATAGTGGACATCCCTGCCATGTTCCTGACCCTGGAGGAAAGCTCTCAGTTTTTCCCCATTGAGAATGATGTTTGCTGTGGGTTTTTCATAGATGGCTTTTATGATTTTGAGGTATGTACCCTCTATCCCTATACTCTGAAGAGTTTTGATCAAGAAAGATGCTGTACTTTGTCAAATGCTTTTTCTGCATCTATTGAGAGGATCATATGGTTCTTGTTCTTTTATTAATGTATTGTATCACACTGATTTGCAGATGTTGAACCAACCTTACAGCCCCGGGATAAATCCCACTTGGTCGTGGTGAATAATCCTTTTAATGTACTGTTGGATCCTATTGGGTAGTATTTTGGTGAGAATTTTTGCATCCATGTTCATCAAGGATATTGGTCTGTAATTCTCCTTTTTGATGGTGTCTTTGTCTGGTTTGGGGATCAAGGTAATGGCGGCCTCATAAAACGAGTTTGGAAGTTTTCCTTCCATTTCTATTTTTTGAAACAGTTTCAGAAGAGTAGGTATTAATTCTTCTTTAAATGTTTGGTAGAATTTCCCTGGGAAGCCATCTGGCCCTGGGCTCTTGTTTGTTGGGAGATTTTTGATGACTGCTTCAATTTCCTTAGTGGTTACAGGTCTGTTCAGGTTTTCTATTTCTTCCTGGTTCAGTTTTGGTAGTTGATACATCTCTGGGAATGCACCCATTTCTTCCAGGTTATCTAATTTGCTGGCATAGAGTTGCTCATAATATGTTCTTAGAATTGTTTGTATTTCTTTGGTGTTGGTTGTGATCTCTCCTCTTTCATTCATGATTTTGTTGATTTGGGTCATTTTTCTTTTTGATAGGTCTGGCCAGGGGTTTATCAATCTTGTTAATTCTTTCAAAGAACCAGCTCCTAATTTCGTTGATCTGTTCTACTGTTCTTTTGGTTTCTATTCCATTGATTTCTGCTCTGATCTTTATTATTTCTCTTCTCCTGCTGGGTTTAGGCTTGATTTGCTGTTCTCTCTCCAGCTCCTTTAGGTGTAGGGTTAGGTTGTGTATTTGAGACCTCTCTTGTTTCTTGAGAAAGGCTTGTATTGCTATATACTTTCCTCTCAGGACTGCCTTTGCTGTATCCCAAAGATTTTGAACAGTTGTGTTTTCATTTTCATTGGTGTCTATGAATGTTTTTAATTCTTCTTTAATTTCCTGGTTGACCTATCCATTCTTTAGTAGCTCTTTACCCTCCATGTATTTGAGTTCTTTCTGACTTTCCTCTTGTGATTGAGTTCTAGTTTCAAAGCATTGTGGTCTGAAAATGTGCAGGGAATGATCCCAATCTTTTGGTACCAGTTGAGACCTGACTTGTGACCCATGATGTGATCTGTTCTGGAGAATGTTCCATGTGCATTAGAGGAGAATGTGTATTCTGTTGCTCTGGGATGGAATGTTCTGAATATATGTGTGAAGTCCATTTGGTCCAATGTGTCATTTAAAGTCTTTATTTCCTTGTTGATCTTTTGCTTAGATGATCTGTCCATTTCAGTGAGGGGGGTGTTAAAGTCCCCCACTATTATTGTATTGTTGTCAATGTGTTTCTTTGCTTTTGTCTTAATTGGTTTATATAATTGGCTGCTCCCATGTTAGGGGCATAGATATTTACAATTGTTAGATCTTCTTGTTGCATAGACCCTTTAAGTATGATATAATGTCCTTCCTCATCTTTTATTACAGTCTTTGGTTTAAAATCTAATTTGTCTGATATAAGGATTGCCACCCCAGCTTTCTTTTGTTGTCCATTGGCATTCTAAATGGTTTTCCACCCCTTCACTTTCAATGTGGGGAGTGTCTTTGGGTCTAAAATGAGTCTCTTGCAGACAGCATATTGATGGGTCTTGTTTTTTTATCCAATCTGATAGCCTGTGTCTTTTGATTGGGGCATTTAGCCCATTTACATTCAGGGTAACTATTGAAAAATAGGAATTTAGTGCCATTGTATTGCCTGTAAGGTGACTGTTAGTTTATATTGTCTGTGTTCCTTTCTGGCCTATGTTGCTTTTAGGCTCTCTCTTTGCTTAGAGGACCCCTTTCAATATTTCTTGTAGGGCTGGTTTCATGTTTGCAAATTCCTTTAGTTTTTGTTTGTCCTGGAAGCTTTTTATCTCTCCTTCTATTTTCAATGACACCCTAGCTGGATATAGTATTCTTGGCTGCATATTTTTCTCATTTAGTGCTCTGAGTATATCATACCAGTCCTTTCTGGCCTGCCAGTTCTCTGTGAATAGGTGTGTTGCCAGTCTAATGTTTCTACCATTGTAGGTTACATATCTCTTCTCCCAAGCTGCTTTCAGGATTTTCTCTTTGTCTCTGAGACTCGTAAATTTTACTATTAGATGTCGGGGTGTTGACCTATTTTTATTGATTTTGAGGGGGGTTCTCTGTCCCTCCTTGATTTTGATGCCTGTTGTCTTCCCCAAGTTAGGGAAGTTCTCTGCTATAATTTGCTCCAATATACCTTCTGCCCCTCTCTCTCTTTCTTCTTCTCGGATCCCAATTATTCTGTTGTTTCATCTTATGGTATCGCTTATCTCTCGAATTCTGCCCTCGTGATCCAGTAGTTGTTTATCCCTCTTTTTCTTAGCTTCTTTATTTTCCATCTTTTCGTCTTCTATATTGCTAATTCTCTCTTCTGCCTCATTTATCCTAGCAGTTAGAGCCCCCATTTTTTATTGCACCTCATTAATGGCCTTTTTGATTTCGACTTGCTTAGATTTTAGTTCTTTTATTTCTCCAGAAAGGGTTTCTCTCATATCTTCCATGCTTTTTTCAAGCCCAGCTAGTATCTTTAAAATCATGATTCTGAACTCTAGGTCCGACATCGTACTAATGTCCGTATTGAGTAGGTCCCTGGCAGTTGGTACTGCCTCTTGTTCTTTTTGCTGAGGTGATTTTTTCCATCTTGTCATTTTGTCCAGAGGAGAATAGATGAATGAGAGAACAAAATGCTAACAGGGTACCAACCTCCCCAGAAAATATACTGTATACAAATCAGAAAAGACCTGAAACCAGGGGAAAAGAAAGGGAAAGAAAGAAAAAATAAAAAATAAGATAAAAACAAAGAAAAACAGAACAATGCAAAAAAACCAGAATATGATCAAATATGTCAGGCTGGTGAATAGATCATTGCCACACACTAGATTTAGGGTGTATTTTGGTCTGTTAGAAGAAAGTGTCTCCCAAAATTTTAAAGAAAGAAAACTTATATATATACAAAAATAAGGGTTAATACAATGAAGGTATGGAATATGACTGTAAAGATGAAAATCATAAAAGATTTTATAAAAGGAATTGGTAAGTGTGAGAAAAGAAAGAAGAGGATTTAAAAAAAAAGAAAAAAAGGGAGAGAATGTGATCAGGCAGGAGACTAGAACAAAGCCATACACTAGAGATTTAGGGTATATTTTGATTTGTTAGAAGAAATGATCTCAAAATTTTTAAGAGAGAACTATATATATATATATGCCAAAAATAAGGGTAACTACCATGAAGGTAGAATATGACTCTAAAAATGAAAAATAAAAATATTTTTTAAAAAAAGGGATTGAGAAGATGTTGGTTGAAAAAGGGAAAAAGAAAAGTTAAGAAAAAAAAGTTAAAAAAATTAACTTTGAAAGACTAAAGAATCATGGTAAAAAAGCCATGAATTCTATGTGTAGTATTCCCCTAGCGCTGGAGTTCTGCTGTTCTTTTTTTTTTTTTTTTTTTAAGATTTTATTTATTTAATTGACAGAGAGAGAGAGAGAGACAGCGAGAGAGGGAACACAAGCAGGGGGAGTGGGAAGGGAGAAGCAGGCTTCCCACTGAGCAGGGAGCCCGATGCGGGACACGATCCCAGGACCCTGGGACCATGACCTGAGCTGAAGGCAGATGCTTAACGACTGAGCCACCCAGGCGCCCCTGGAGTTCTGCCGTTCTCATTGATCCGTAAAGTTGGTCGTGGCTGGCGGTTCTTGCCGATCTTCTGGGGGAGGGGCCTGTTGCCATGGTTCCCAAATATCTTTGCGGGAGGCGGAATTGCCCCGCCCTTGCCATTCTGGGCTTGTAATCTTCTTGGGTTTGCTCTCGGGAGGTTTTGTTCCCTGCAAGCTTTCCGATTGTCTTTGGAGGACAAGAGTGAAAATGGTGGCCTCCCAACCTCCGCCCCGAGGAGCCGAGAACTCAGGCCCCACTCCTCAGTGCACCCCCAGAGAAAAGCAGTCAGTCACTCCCGTCTCCCTGGTCTCTGGCCGCACTCCGTGCTCACCCGGCCTGTGACCAAGCATTTCTATCTCTGGCGCATGACCCTGTGTGGAGTCTCCAAACCCAGCAGATCCCTGCGGTGCACTCCCATGCTGCTCCTCCCGGGGGAGGAAGGGGAGTCTCCCCGGATCTGCCGCTTGTTGGGTCCCTGCTGGAGTAGCAGTGGCCCAGCTGTGCCCGGATCACAGTTTATGGCAACCCCGAGCTGAGAGCCCACTCTTCGGCTCCATCTCTGCAGCCGGCTTCCCTGCTCTGATACCTGGGAGCTCTGCCATGCTCAGGCACCCCCGGTCTTTCTTTGACCCCGAGGGTCCTGAGACCACACTGTCCCGCGAGGGTTCCACCCCCTGCTTAGCCACTGGAGCGACGTCCCTCAGCGGAGCCAACTTCTAAAAATTCCGATTTTGTGCTCTGCTGCTCTATCACTTGCCAGTAGCAACTGATGGAGGCCCCCTCCCCCACGGTCTATCCTCCCGAATACGCCTCGGATTCACTTCTCCACACGTCCTACCTTCCAGAAAGTGGTCGGTTTTCTGTTCAGAGGGTTGCTCCTATTCTTTTCTTTGATCTCCTGTTGAGTTCCTAGGTGTTCAGAATGGTTTGATCCCTATCCAGCTGAATTCCTGGGACCAGATGAAATCCAGGTCTCCTACTCCTCTGCTGTCTTGCCAATCAATCTTTTCATATGTCACTGAAAATACTTCATGAATTCTATTAGGGGCCATATAATTTTCTGTGCTATGTCCGTGTCATAATTTATTTAACGATTTATTTTTGGACATTTATGTTCTCTCTTTTTTCTGTTATAAATAATATTTGTAATGAAAATGGGCTTTTTTTGCATATCTATGCATTTTGGATAATCTTTTTTTGGGTGCATTCCTAGAAGGGGAATTACTGGGCCCAACAGGATGGAACATCTTTAAGACTCTTAATACATGTTATACTCCCAAATTGCCTTCCAGGAAAGAATGTGACGACTTAGATCCCCTGTGGTAGCATATGAGAATAGCTATCTCACCTTATCCTCTCATTGAGTACTAGCCCTCTGTAAATGTTTTCCTTTGACATGTTAAGGACAGTAGTCCTTGCAGTGTCAATTTGTATTTCTTTCATTATTAATGGGTTTGAACTTTTAAAAACTTTTTAAATTTTAATTCCAATATAGTTAACACAGTGTTATATTAGTTTCAGATGTATAATATAGTGATTTGTCAATTCTATACATTACTCAGTGCTCATTATGATAAGTGTGCTCTTTAAATGAGTTTGGACTTTTAAAATAGATTTTTTAAACTTGTTTTCCTTATTTTTGAATAGCCAATTCATATTCTATGCTCACTTACTCATGAGTTATCTGTAGAGCTCCTACCTTTATTTCCTATCAGTTTGTTCCAGAAATGTATGTATTAAAGATATTAGTCTAATTTTATTTGACTGTATGCTCATATTGTTGACAGTGTTTGCTTGTGATTTTTGCTTATGATTTTTGATGTTGTTAGTGATTGTAGTTCAAATTTTTGTCAGTACTCTAAAGATATTTGGGAATATACCAATTAAAAAATTTTAGAGGCAGAGGAAAGGTAGTAGTAGTGAGTTAAGCATGATGGCTTTCACTGGGATGGAAGAGTAAGGACTTTTGTATTTGACATGTTCAGAGATTACTATGTATTCATGAGTAGGTCCCATGGTTATCCTCTGCTTGTCTCCCCATGTATAAAATACAGCTAACACTATATACCTATAGACTAATACTAAAACTTTATGTGAGTTCTGGATGATAGTATAAGATAATTAAATACAAAGTATTATGCCTATGAGCTATTTCAGCTTACATAGTATATGCTAGGTAGAGACCCATTTTCTATCTTTTCATATATTTGTAAGAGATAAAAATGTCATAAAAATGCATGTATCATTTCACTTTTATGACAAAAGTAAATTTATTATATTTAAGATAAATAGTTCCATAAAAGGAAAGATGTGTCATTGGAAGCAGATTCAATTGCCATTGTATGTAATACCTTAGGAAAATTGAGGATGAAAGAAAAGTCTTAATTAATGAAGAAGATGAATTCTAAAGACACGCTTTGCATCAGACACAGCTCTGCTTTCTGAAATCTTACCATGAGCAGCTACTCCCATTTGTAGGTAGGTAATACCAGAATTCACTGATATTCAATACGGACTCAACCATCTTATGTATATCCAATTGCCTCCTTTAGATTATGAAATCATAGTCTCATGGAGTTGTGGACCTCGAAGATTGGAAGACTATCTTGTCTAGGTTTGTTGTTGTGAGAACTGAGGCCCAAGGAGTTTTACTATTTTTCTCAAGAACTAATATTTCCTAAAAACTAATACTAGAGCCCAGATGAGACCTAAAATCTTTTGCTCCTACTCTGGAGTTTTTCCATAAGTCTCTACTGAGTGAAGGAATTTAGTAAGTAAATTTTAAAAAGCATAGCTACCTCAAAATAAAATAACAAAGCAAAACAGGATATTTCAAAATTTGTACTTTTTAGGCTAAGATTCATTTGTCCAAGAGCCACTTACTTTCTTGTTCTAAAGCAATGACTTTATTATGTTCTGATATAATAGGAAAGAAACTACCAAACCCTAGCATATGGAAAATTGTGTGTTTAAAAAGAGATGCAAAGGGTAGTCTGGCTGGTTCAGTTGGTAAGAGCATGTGGCTCTTGATCTTGGGATCATGAGTTCAAGTCCCACGTTGAGTGTAGAGCCAACTTAAAAAAAAAAAGAGGTGCAAATTATGACTTTCAGAGAGTTTGCCATTTTCTTATAGAATGGATTCTGCTTTACAAGGCTTTCTCCCAGATGTCAGAAAGCAAAATTTTTGGAAGTATTTTCCATTTGCTACTTATGAAAAATGTATACCTCTGAAAACCTCTTTTAAATTTACTTCAGAGGAAAAAATATCTGCTGCAAAGACTCTTCAGCTTATTTGTGAAAAATGAATTGTCATTTCATTTTAGAACAAGGTAAACAAAGCCATAAAAAGCATTGCTCAGAACTGTCAGAGAGGCATACAGCTTTTAAATCAGAAGGAAAGCTCAATGCTGCATTTTAAACCAGTGCTTTGTTATGGCAAACTAAGTAGTTGAAATGATGAATTAAAAAAAAAAACCCACGGCATTCTAGTGTTACAGTGATAAACATGCTATCTACACTCTTGTTAACTACTGCAGAGTGTGATGAATGGCACTGATCCACTGACCTTTGTGGGATGAAGCCCTTCCTGTAGGCTCTGTGGAAAGCCTGTTATTATCTAGATTTATTTTAAGTTAGATTGTTGTTTGGACAAAATATAGTTCTAGTAGCTATCTAAAAAATGGACCCAACTAGATGCTATTAATTTAGTTACTTCCCCTGCAAACATATTTCATGTGCACATGAGTGTCTATGTAGACATATTGGAAGATAAGGGAGTCTGAAGCTTTTTGAGAATCTTTCTGAAAATTAATCAGGAAATAAGATACTGAATATGGGATTTTTAAGGTACAGTCAATATATTTAACTTGGTGAGCCCAGCTTAACAGAGTTGCCCATTTTTTCCTGTCATACTCTTCTATAGAGCATTAAAGTATTCTAATTAGGTTCTCCGAGAATATACTACAGTGCCAATACCGGCAGTTACTTTTCCTGGGTTATTGAATGAAGTGTGTATTGTTTGTGTTTTGAAAACTTGGGCCAGTGACTGTGCAGCTGATGTAAATGAATTGGTGTAGGCTTTTTCACTGTGAGCCCATTTCAGAGGTGAATAAACTTGGCTGTGGAGGGAGAAGATTGAGCTTCTTAGCAGGCTGCAGGGGCTGATGGCAGAGTGCTGGACATCTAGAATTCCATTTCTGGTGCCAGGTCCAGAGCTCCCTGTCTGCCCTAATGCTAAGAAAGAGTTCCATCTGTAGAAGCACTGGGCAAAGGTAAAACTTCGTGTTTTCATTGTGTCACCTTTTTCTTAATGAAAATGGAAATAGAGATGTTGTTAAATAACTGCATTGACCAAACTGTTCTTTTTTTGGAATTTAACTCAGCAGGGAATCTATTAAAGTTTCCCCTTTCTAGGTCAAAAAGAAATATTCCAACAGTGCTCAGGAGATTTTTGAAGTACACACCACAACTCCCAAAAGAGAATTATAAAATCAGAAATAGGATCACTTAACTAATGATTAGAGTGAGGAAATGCAGATCCTATTCTAACAAGCTTTGATATTGACACGTGTCTGTCTCAGGTCGGGAGAGTCGATGCTGCAGAATTATTTGTTGGCAATATGCTTTATGATGCTTAAAGAAAAGATTGATGTTGACTGTGTCAAGAGCAGCATCAAGGGTCTTGCTGGCATAGAGCGGTAGAGTGGAATGAGGACACATGTTCTACGGGGATAAAGATGGTCCCTGACCAATATTGAAATAATGTGACCACTACATGGTAACTACTTTGCAGTTTTTACCCCTAAATGGAGCTTCTTGTTAAGCAAGAAAAGACAAAACATCCAAATGTGAGAATGTTTAAGAATTTAAATAAAACTCCAGTAAGAAATAGAAACACAAACAGGATGACAATGATCATTCAAAGTGGTGACTGTCACCCAATTTCCTGATGATTATGTATGTTTATGTTGGCCTTTAGATTTCTGATCCTTGAAATTCAGCAACCAGGAAAGACCACTCCATTGGATCCAACCCTAATCATTTCCAGAACATTAATCACGTTGACCAAGTCAACGTTTATTCACAGCAAACTATTAATTGATATTTTCTACAGGATTATTTTTTGAGCTTTTTTTGGTATTATAATTATGTAAGTGAGATAAATAGAAATCTTTATTTGGGATGGAAAGGATGATGTCTTAGTCAACATCTCATTTGTTTTATGGTTATTTCCTTCTTTGAGTCCTTAGTGTTTTAGGTCACCATGCATATGTAGGTATGGTAAAACCAAACCCTGTACTCTGTTAAAAATCAGTGAATAATCAACAGCTTAGTTTGTTCATGTTGTAATTGTTCCATTTCAGACTGTTTTATTTAACCAAGGTTATTATTATTTACTCCTAATGAATATGACATTGAGCAATTTGTTTAACCCTTTTAAGTCTTATCTTTTAAGATTTATAAAAAGGATGATAAAATGGGAACAGAAATAATGACTTTATGAAGTCATAGTGGGTGGTAGGAGATAATATCCATGAAGTGCTAAGCACAGGACTGACACATAATAAACACCCAATAAATGAATGCTGTTGGTATTATCAATGATATAGTAAAACTGTGAGGATGTGTGTGTGTGTGTTTTGCCTATAAAAGCTTGTTTATGTATTTTTCATTAGGTTTGGTGCTTTAGAACAAAACCTTTTGGAATTTCTAAAAACAATGAGCAGACTTCACTAAACAAACAAACATTGGCTTTAGAACTGAAGTAGTATGGAAGCATATTATAAATATCTAGTGTGGATTATTTGAAAATGATATATTAAATGTGAGAACTTTGATTAGAAGTAGAGGGTGTTGGTCTAAAACATGTGAATGGAGGTTAATTAAAGCAACTAAAACATATGATTCCATACTTGTTCTATTTTTTATGCGTTCTTAACATGGAAACCTTTGAAGGCAAGTTTCTTCTCCAGCAGAAAATACATGTAGATATTACATTTGATTTAAAAATTCTTTTTCTGGGGTGCCAGACTGGCTCAGTCCATGGAGCATGCAGCTCTTGATCTCACAGTTGGAAGTTCGAGCCCCACATTGGATTTAGAGATTACTTAAAAGTAAAATCTTTAAAAAAAATAAAAAATCTTTTTCTAACAACGATTCTTGTAGATTTTCTCATTAGTGAGGTCTTAAACATTTCTTTTTTATTCCTAGCCTCAACGATAAGCACTATTTTAAATATACTCTTTTTAGATGTGGTATATATACACAATGGAATATTACTCAAATACCAAAAAGAATGAAATCTTGCCATTTGCAATGATGTGGATGGAGCTAGAGTATATTATGCTAAGTGAAATAAGTCAGTCAGAGGAAGGCAAATACCTTATGATTTCACTCATATGTGGAATTTAAGAAACAATACAGATGAACATTTGGGAGGGGGGAAAAGAAAAAGAAGGAAATAAGCCATAAGAGACTCTTTAAGATAGAGAACAAACTGAAGGTTGATGGAAGGCGGTGGGTGGGGGAGGACTAGATGGGTGATGGGTATTAAGGAGGCACTTGTTGTGTTGAACACTGGGTGTTGTATGTAAGTGACGAATCACTGAATTCTCCTGAAACCAGTATTACACTGTATGTTAACTAACTAGAATTTAAACAAAAACTTGAAGAAAAAAAGAGAAAGGGTTAGAAACTAAAAAAAAAAAAAAAAACCAAACCTTTTTATTGAGGTATAATTGACCTACATAACGTTTCAGATGTACAACATAATGATTAGATATTTGCATATTTTGTGAAATATCACTACAAATCTAGTTAATATCCATCATCATACGTAGCTACATATTTTTTTCTTGTGATGAAAACTTTTAAGATTTACTCTCTTAGCAACTTCCAGTATGTAATATAGTTTTATTAACTGTAGTCACCATGCTGTACATTACATCTCCATGACTTATTTATTCTATAACTGGAGGTTTGTACCTTTTGAACACCTTCACCCATTTCACCCGTTCCTCATGCCCCACCTCTGGCAACCACTAATCTGTTCTCTGTATCTATGAGCCTGGTTTTGTTTTTAGATTTGACATATAAATGACATCATACAATGTGTGTCTTTCTGTCTGACTTATTTCACATAGCATAATGCCCTTGAGTTTCATCCATGTTGTTGCAAATGGCAAAATTTCATTCTTTTTTTGTGGTTGCATAATATTCCTGTGTGTGTGTGTGTGTGTGTGTGTGTGTGTGTGTGTGTGTGTGTGTATCACATTTTCTTTATCCATTCATCCATTGAGGGACACTTAGGTTGTTTTCATATCTTGGCTATTGTAAATCATGCTACAATGAACATGGTGATGCATATATCTTTTCAAGTTAGTGTTTCCATTTTCTTTGGATAAATATCCAGAAATGGAATTGCTAGATCATATGGTAGTTCTATTTTTAATTTTTTAGGAACCTGCATACTGCTTTCCATAGGCTACACCAATTTTCACTCCCAGTAACAGTGCAAAAGAGTTCCCTTTTCTCTACATCCTCTCTGACACTGTCATTTCTTGTCTTTTTGTTACTAGCCATTCTAATAGGTGTAAGGTTATATCTCATTGTAGTTTTGATTTGCATTTCCTTGATCAGTAGTGATGTTGAGCCTCTTCTCATGTATCTGTTAGTCCTCTGTATGTTTTCTTTGGAAAAATGTCTATTCAGATCCTCTGACCATTTTTTGATCAGACTAGGTTTTTTTGTTTTTTTTTTGAGGGGAGGGTTTGTGATATTGAGTTATATGAGTTTTTTTTATATATTTTGGATATTAGCCCCTTTTTGGACATATCATTTGCAAATATTTTCTGATTCGGTAGATTGCCTTTTCATTTTGCTGATGGTTTCCTTAATGTGTAAAAGCTTTTTAGTTTGATGCAATCTCAATGGTTTATTTTTGTGTTTGTTTCCCTTGCTTGGGGAGACAAATCCAGAAGAAATATCACTAAGACCAATGACCAAGAGTTTATTGCCTATGTTTTCTTTTAGGATTTTTATGGTTTCAGGTCTCACATTTAGGTCTTTAATCCCTTTTGAGTTTATTTTTGTATATGGTATAGGAAAGTGGTCGAGTTTCATTCTTTCACATGTAGCTGTCCAGTTTTCCCAACATCATTTGTTGAAGAGACTATATTTTCCCCATTGTATATTCTTGGCTCCTTTGTCTTAAATTAATTGACTATAAATGTATGAGTTTATTCTGGGTTCTTTATTCTGTTCCATTAATATTCGTGGATTTTTTATGTCAATACCATACTGTTTTGATTACTGTAGCTTTGTAATATAGTTTGAAATCAGGTAGTGTGATACCTTTGTTATATTTTCAGATTTGTTCTTTTTTTCTTCCCTCAAGATTGTTTTGGATATTTGGGGTCTTTTGTTCCATACAAATTTTAGAACTTGTGAAATTGCCTTTAAAAATTGTGAAAATTGTCTGTGAAAAATGTGAAAAATGCCATTGAAATTTTGACTGTAGAATCTATAGATTGCTTTGGGTAATGTGGCATTAATTAACAATATTAATTATTCCAATCTGTGGGCATGGAATATATTTCCATTTATGTCTTTTTAAGTTTCTTCTATCCATGTCTTACAGTTTTCAGTGTACAGGTCTTTTACCTCCTTGTTATTTATTCCTAAGTATTTTATTCTTTCTGGTTCAGTTGTGGGTGGGATTGTTTTCTTAATTTCTCTTTCTGATAGTTTGTTATTAGTGTATAGAAATGTAACAGATTACTGTATATTAATTTTGTATCCTGCAATTGTACTGAATTCATTTATTAGTTCCATAAGTTTTTTTTGGTGGATTCTTTAGGGTTTTCTTTTCTTTTTTTTAAAAAAAATATTTATTTATTTGAGAGAGAATGAGAGAGGGAGAGTGAAAGAGCATGCACACACAGAGAGAGGGAGCAGCAGACTTCCTGCTGAGCAGGAAGCCCGATGTGGGGCTTGATCCCAGGACCCCAAGACCACGACCCAAGCCAAAGGCAGATGCTTAACAGACTGAGCCACCCAGGCACCCCTAGGGTTTTCTATATATAGTGTCATGTTATAGGGAAATAGTGACACTTTTACTTCTTCTTTTCCAATTTGGATGCCTTTTATTTCCTTTTCTTACCTAATTGCTCTGGCTAGGACTTATAGTACTATGTTAAATAAAATTGGCAAGAATAGACATCCTTGTCTTGTTCCTGATCTTGGAGGTAAAGCTTTCAGCTTTTGAGTTTGATGTTAGCTTCAGGCTTTTCATATATTTCATGTCTTTATTATGTTGAGGTATGTTCTCTTTATACCCATTTTATTGACAGGTTTTATCAAAAATGGATGTTGAATTTTGTCAGATGCTTTTTCTGCATATGTGGAGATGATCATATGATTTTTATCCTTCATGTTGTTAATGTGGTATATCACCTTAATTGATTTGTAGAAGTTGAACCATCCTTGCATCTCTGGAATAAATTCCACTTAATCATGGTATATGATCCTTTTACTGTATTGTTGAATTCAGTTTACTAATATTTTCTTTTTTCTTTTAAAGATTTTATTTATTTGAGAGAGAGCAAGCGAGAGAGAGAGAGAAAGCACGAGTGGGGTGAGGGGCAGAGGGAGAAGCAGACTCCCTGCTGAGCAGGGAGCCTGATACGGGCCTCGATTCAGGGACTCCGAGATCATGACCTGAGCTGAAGGCAGATGCTTAACTGACTGAGCCACTAATATTTTCTTGAAGATTTTTACATCTGTATTTACCAGGGATATTGGCCTGTAATTTTCCTTTCTTGTGGTGTCCTAGTCTGGTTTTCACATCAAGGTAATACTTCACAAAGTGAGTTTGGAAGTTTTCCCTCCTCTTTTTTTGGGAGAATTTGAGAAGGATTGGTATTAATTCCTCCTTGAATATTTGATAGAATTTACTAGCAAAGCTGTCTGGTCCAAGACTTTTGTTTGCAGGGAGTTTTTAAGTTATTGATTCCATCTTCTTACTAGTTTGATCTGTTCTGGTTTTCTATTTTATCATGATTCAGTCTTGGAAGATTGTATGTTTCTAGGAATTCAGCCATTTCTTCTCGGTTGTCCAATTTGTTGGCATATAAATGTTTGTAATAGTCTCTTATGATTCTTTTCTGTTCCTGTGGTATCAGCTGTAACTTCCCCTTTCATTTCTGATTTTATTTATTTCAGCTCTCTTTCTTTTTTTCTTGGTGAGTCTAGCTAAAGGTTTGTCAATTTTGTTTATCTTTTCAAAGAACCAGGTCTTGGTTTTATTGATCTTTTCTATTGCCTTTTTAGTCTCAATTTATTTCTGCTCTGGTCTTTGTTATTTCCTTAAACTAACTTTGGGCATTGTTCTTCTTTTTCTAGTTACTTTAGGTGTAAAGTTAGGTTGTATATTTGAGATTTTTCTTGTTTCTTGAGGTAGGCCTGTATCACTATGAACTTTCCTCCTAGAACTGCTTTTGCTATATCCCATAAGTCTAGGATGTTGTATTTCCATTTTCATTTGTCTCAAGGTATTTTTTATCTCACTTTTGATTTCTTCATTGACCTATTGCTCATTCAATAATAGCATGTTTAGTCTGCACATATTTATGAATTGTCCAGTGTTCTTTTTGAAATTGATTTCTATCTTTATACCATTATTTTCAGGAAAGATACTTGATGTGATTTCAGTCTTTTTAAATTTGTTAAGATTTGTTTTGTAGCATAACATAGAATCTACCCTGGATAATGTTCCATGTGCACTTGAGAAGAATGTGCAGTCCATCTGGTCTAATGTGTCATTTAAAGCTGATGTTTTCTGATTGATTTTTTGGGTCAGTATGATCTATCCATTCATGTGAATGGGATATTAAAGTACCTTACTATTATACTGATGTCTAACTCTCCTTTTAGGTCTGTTAATATTTCCTTTGTATACTTAGGTGTTTCTATGTTGGGTGCATAAATATTTACAAATGTTGCTTTGACCCCTTTATCATTATGCAATATTCTTCTTTGTCTCCTTATTACAGTCTTTATTTCAAAATCTATTTGTCTGATATAAGAATAGCTACCCCAGCTTTCATTTTGGTTTACCTTTGCATGTAATGTCTTTTTTCATCACTTCACTTTCAGTCTGTGTGTCCTTATATCTGAAGTGAGTCTTTTATAGGCAGCATACAGATTGGTCTTTTTTTTTTTTTAATTCTTTTAGCTACTTTATGTCTTTTGTTCAGAAAATTAAGTCCATTTACATTTAAAATAGTTCTTAGAGGAGTTAAGATGGTAGAGGAGTAGGGGGATCCTAAGTTTGTCCTTTGAATACAACTAGATAGTTATCAAATCATTTTGAACACCTCAGAAATCGATTGGAGGTCTGAGAAAACAAATACTGCAAGTCTACAAGTAGAAAAGTGACCACCTTTTGGAAGGCAAGAGGTGCAGAGACTTGAATCCAGTGTGATATAGCTGTGCATATAGTGGCGGGGAGGGAGCCTGCTAAGGAGGCTTCTGCAAAGGATTATAAGCAGTGGAGCACAAAATCAGAACTTCTAGAAGTCTGTTACAGTAAGGGGGCATGCCTGGCTTAAAGGTGCCCAGGTAGCAAAGTGGGGCGGAATCCCAGGTGTGACACTATGATCTGAGGATCCCCTGGGTTACAAGAAAAACTGATGATGCCTAAGTGTGGCACTGTTCCTGGGCATAAGAATGTGGAAGCTGGCTGAGAACACGGAGTCTAGGTGCTGACTTTCTGCTCTTTGTTGCCATAAACTGCAAACTGCTATGTGGTCCTGTGACCACTTTCCTGGGATGGGTTGGCAAAAGGCAGAAGTATGGTGAGATTCTCCCTGGGAGGAATGGTGCTGGTCCATCCCACAGGAGCCCTGAAATTTGGAGTTTTGAAACTAAGTTGTGTGCCTGAGATAAAAAAGCTTGGACACAGGCAGGGTGAACACAGGATTCTGATGGAAACCAGGAGACAAGAATGATTTATTGTTCTTCTGTGAGGACTCACTGAAGAGTGGGGGACGCAAATTTTCAGCTCTGGAGCTAGAGTGGGGCTCTGCCATTATTCATCCCACCCATCAGCGCTTCAGGTAGCAAAACAGCTCCACCTGGTGAAGTCTGGAGCTGCTTACACCAAGCCCTGCCTCGCTGTTCCCTGGAGGTGCCTTTCTACCAGGGCAAGTCTACCTGAGAATCAGCACAACAGGCATGTCCTCAGAAGATCAGCACAAGCTTACTGATCACAGAGAGCTGCAAAGCTTCAGCTCTAGGGGAAAATAGTATCTAGTGTTCTTTGTATTTCTATTCTTTATTTTTTTTGTTATTGTTTCAGTTATTTTCTTATTTTTTTCAATTATTTTTCTCTTTTAATTTTAATTTTTATATATCATATATATATAGTTTCTTTTCATTGTGTATTTATATATCTATATAATTTTTTTTCTTTCTTATTTTGGGATCTAGTTTCTTTTAACAAACACACAAGAACACATCCAGGATCTAGTTTGTTTTGTTTTATTTTTATTGTTGTTTTTGTTCTTTTTTCTTTTTCTTTCTTCTTTTCTTTTCTGGACAAAATGACAAGATGGAGAAATTCATCCCAAAAGAAAGAATAGGAGGTACTACTCAGAGCCAGTAATTTAATCAATACAGATATCAGTAAGATGTCTGAACTAGAATTAAAACAATGATTATAAGGATACTATCTGGGCTTGAAAAAAGCAAAGAAGACACTAGAGAATCTCTTATTGTAGAGATAAAAGAACTAAAATCTAGTCAGGCTGAAATTAAAAATGCTTGAGACTTGCAGTCTCAAGTGGAGGCCATAAAAATGAGGATGAATGAATCAGAAGAGCGAATCAAGATATAAAAGATAAAATTATAGACAATAAGCTGAAAAGAGGAAAAGAAAACTATTAGATCATGAAGATAGACTTAGGGAACTCAGCAATTTCATAAAGCAAAATAATATCGGTATTATTGGGGTCCCAGAAGAAGAAGAGCAAGGAAAAAAGGGGCAGAAGGTAAATTTGAACAGATTATAGCTGAGAACTTCCCTAATCGGGGGAAGGAAACAGGAATTCAAGTCCAGGAGGCACAGAAAACTCCCCTCAATATCAACAAAAATAGGTCAACACCATGACATATTACAGTGAAACTTGCAAATTACAAAGATAAAGAGAATATTCTGAAAGCAGCTGGGGAGAAGAAGTCCTTAACCTACAAAGATAGACACAAGGCTTGGCATGCCAGAAAGGACTGGCATGATATATTCATTGTGCTAAATGGGAAAAATATGCAGCCAAGAATACTTTCCAGCAAGGCTGTCATTCAGAATGGAAGGAGTCATAAAGAGCTTCCAGGACAAACAGAAACCAAAAGAATTTGTGACCACTAAACCAACCCTGCAAGAAGTATTAAAGGGGACCCTTTGAGTGTAAAGAGAGACCAAAAGTAAAGAGTAGAAAGGAACAGAAACAGCCTACAAAAACAGTGACTTTACAGCTAATACAATGGCACTAAATTCATATCTGTCAGTAGTTAACCCTGAATGTAAATGGGCTAAATGCCCCAATCAAAAGACACAAGATATGATTGGATATAAAAAGCAAGATCCATCCATATGCTGTCTGCAAAAGACTAATTTTAGACCCAAAGTCACCTCCAGATTAAAGTGAGGGGGTGGGGAATAGGGATCAAACCATTCTGAACACCTACGAACTCAACAGGAGACCGAAGAAGAGAGTAGCAACAACTCTCTGAACAGAGAAGTGACACTGGAAGGTAGGACGTGCGGAGAAGTGAATCCGAGGCGATATTCGGGAGGATAGATGGCAGGGGAGGGGGCCTCCGTTGGCCGCTTCTGGCAAGTGAGAGAGCCACGGAGCACAAAATCAGAACTTTTAGAAGTCAGCTCCGCTGAGGGACGTCGCTCCAGTGGCTAAGCTGGGGGTGGAACCCTTGCGGGACAGTGTGGTCTCAGGACCCTCAGGGTCAGGAAAGACCGGGGGTGCCTGAGTGCAGCAGAGCTCCCAGGTATCAGAGCGGGGAAGCAGGCTACAGAGATGGAGCCGAGGCGCGGGCTCTCAGCTCAGGGTTGCCATAAACTGTGACCGGTGACACAGTCGGGCCACTGCTCCTCCAGCAGGGACCCGACAAGCAGCAGATCCGGGGAGACTCCCCTTCCTCCCCCGGGAGGAGTGGCGTGGGAGCGCACCGCAGGGATCTGCTGGGTTTGGAGACTCCACACAGGGTCGGGAGCCAGAGATAGAAACACTTGGTCACAGGCCGGGTGAGCACGGAGTGCGGCCGGAGACCGGGGAGACGGGAGTGACTGCTTTTCTCTGGGGGCACACTAAGGAGCAGGCCCTGAGTTCTCGGCTCCTCCGGGCGGAGATTGGGAGGCCACCATTTTCACTCTGGTCTTTCCAAGGCTGTACTGAGAGCTTGCAGGGAACAAAAGCTCCTGAGAGCAAACCCGAGCAGATTGCTTACCTCGGACCCAAGGCCAGAGCAATTCCGTCTCCAGCAAAGACATTTGGGAACCACGGCAACAGGTCCCTCCCCCAGAAGATCAGCATGAACAGCCAGCAAGCCAAGACCAAGTTTACCAATCAAGGGGAACGGGAGAACTCCAGCGCTAGGGGAATACTGCACATAGAATTCATGGCTTTTTTACCACGATTCATTAGTTTTTCAAAGTTAATTTTTTTAACTTTTATTTTTTAATTTTTCTTTTTCCCTTTTTCAACCAACATCTTATCAATCCCTTTTTAAAAAAAACATTTTTTATTTTTCATTTTTAGAGTCATATTTTATCCCTTCATAGTAGTTACCCTTATTTTTGGCATATATATGTAAGTTGTTCTCTCTTTAAAATTTTGAGATACAGGGCGCCTGGGTGGCTCAGATGGTTAAGCGTCTGCCTTCGGCTCAGGTCATGATCCCGGGGTCCTGGGATCGAGTCCCGCATTGGGCTCCCTGCTCCTTGGGAGCCTGCTTCTCCCTCTACTTCTCTCTCTCTCTCTCCCCCTCTCTCTCCCTCTGTCTCTCATGAATAAATAAATAAAATCTTTAAAAAAAAAAAAGAGTATTTAAAAAAAAAACTTTGAGATACAGTTTCTTCTAAGAGACCAAAATATACCCTAAATCACTAGTGTATGGCTTTGTTCTAGTCTCCTGCCTGATCACATTCTCTCCCTTTTTTTTTCTTTTCTCTTTTTTTTAAAAATCTTTTTCTTTCTTTTTTCAAACAACTTCTTATCAATTCCTTTTATAAAATATTTTATAATTTTCATCTTTACAGTCATCTTCCATCTCTTCATTGTATCAACCCTTATTTTGTACATATATGTCTTTCTTCCTTTAAAATTTTAGGAGGCACTTTCTTCTAACAGACCAAAATACGCCCAAAATCTAGTGTGTGGCACTGATCTATGCACTAGCCTGATCATATTTGATCATATTCTGTTTTTTTTTTATTTTCTGTTTTTGTTTGTTTTTTTCTTTTTTTTCCCCCTCTTTCTTTTTTCTTTCTTTCCCTTTCTTTTCCCCTGGTTTCAGGTTTCTTCTGATTTGTATAGAGTATATTTGCTGGGGACGTTGTTAGCATTTTGTTCCCTCATTCATCTATTCTCCTCTGGACAAATGACAAGATGAAAAAAATCACCTCAGAAAAAAGAACAAGAGGTAGTACCATCTGCCAGGGACCTACTAAATACGGATATTAGTACGAAGTCAGACCTAGAGTTCAGAATCATGACTTTAAAGATACTAGCTAGGCTTGAAAAGAGCGTGGAAGTTATTAGAGAAACCCTTTCTGGAGAAATAAAAGAACTAAAATCTAACCAAGTTGAAATCAAAAAGGCTATTAACGAGGTGCAATAAAAAATGGGGGCACTAACTGCTAGGCTAAATGAGGCAGAAGAGAGAATCAGCGATATAGAAGACCAAATGATGGAAAATAGAGGCTGAGAAAAAGAGAGAGAAACAACTACAGGATCACGAGGGCAGAATTCGAGAGATAAGCGATATAAGATGAAACAACATTAGAATAATTGGGATCCCAGAAGAAGAAGAAAGAGAGAGGGGGTCAGAAGGTATATTGGAGCAAATTATAGCAGAGAACTTCTCTAATGTGGGGAAGGAAACAGGCATCAAAATCCAGGAGGCACAGAGAACCTCTCTCAAAATCAATAAAAATAGGTGAACACCCCAACATCTAATAGTAAAACTTACGAGTCTCAGAGACAAAGAGAAAATCCTGAAAGCAGCTCGGGAGAAGAGATATGTAACCTACAATGGTAGAAACATTAGATTAGCAACAGACCTATCCACAGGGACCTGGCAGGCCAGAAAGGACTGCCTTCAGATTTCTTCAGAGCACTAAACGAGAAAAATATGCAGCCAAAAATACTATATCCAACTAGGCTTTCATTGACAATAGAAGGAGAGATAAAAAGCTTCCAGGACAAACAAAAACTAAAGGAATTTGCAAACACGAAACCAGCCCTCCAAGAAATATTAAAAGGGGTCCTTTAAGAAGAGAGAGAACCTAAAAGCAGCATAGATCAGAAAGGAACACAGACAATATACAGTCACAATCACTTTACAGGCAATACAATGGCACTAAATTCATATCTTTCAGTAGTTACCCTGAATGTAAATGGGCTAAATGCCCCAATCAAAAGACACAGGCTATCAGATTGGATTAAAAAACAAGACCCATCTATATGCTGTCTGCAAGAGACTCATTTTAGACCCAAAGACACCCCCACATTGAAAGTGAGGGAGTGGAAAACCATTTTCCATGCTAATGGACACCAAAAAAAAAGCTGGGGTGGCAATCCTTATATCAGACAAATTAGATTTTAAAACAAAGACTGTAATAAGACATGAGGAAGGACACTATATCCTACTTAAAGGGTCTATCCAACAAGAAGATCTAACAATTGTAAATATCTATGCCCCTAACATGGGAGCAGCCAATTTTATAAGGAAATTAATAACAGAAGCAAAGAACACATTGACAACAATACAATAATAGTGGGGGACTTTAACACCCCCCTGACTGAAATGGACAGATCACCTAAGCAAAAGATCAACAAGGAAATAAAGACTTTAAATGACACACTGGACCAAACGGACTTCACAGACATATTCAGAACATTCCATCCCAAAGGAACGGAATACACATTCTTCTCTAGTGCCCATGGAACATTCTCCAGAATTGATCACATCCTAGGTCACAAATCAGTCTCAACCGGTACCAAAAGATTGGGATCATTCCCTGCATATTTTCAGACCAAAATGCTTTGAAACTAGAACTCAATCACAAGAGGAAAGTCGGAAAGAACTCAGATACATGGAGGCTAAAGAGCATCCTACTAAAGAATGAATGGGTCAACCAGGAAATTAAAGAAGAATTAAAAACATTCATGGAAACCAATGAAAATGAAAACACAACTGTTCAAAATCTTTGGGATACAGCAAAGGCAGTCCTGAGAGGAAAGTATATAGCAATACAAGCCTTTCTCAAGAAACAAGAAAGGTCTCAAATACACAACCTAACCCTACACCTGAAGGAGCTATAGAAAAAACAGCAAATCAAGCCTAAACCCAGCAGGGGAAGAGAAATAAGAAAGATCAGAGCAGAAATCAATGAAACAGAAACCAAAAGAACAGTAGAACAGATCAACGAAACTAGGAGCTGGTTCTTTGAAAGAATTAACAAGATTGATAAACCCCTGGCCAGACTTATCAAAAAGAAAACAGAAATGACCCAAATCAAAATCATGAATGAAAGAGGAGAGATCACACCCAACCCCAAAGAAATACAAACAATTCTAAGAACATATTATGAGCAACTCTATGCCAGCAAATTAGGTAACCTGGAAGAAATGGATGCATTCCTAGAAATGTATCAACTACCAAAATTGAACCAGGAAGAAATAGAAAACCTGAACAGACCTATAACCACTAAGGAAATTGAAGCAGTCATCAAAAATCTCCCAAGAAACAAAAGCCCGGGGCCAGATGTCTTCCCAGGGGAATTCTACCAAACATTTCAAGAAGAATTAATACCTATTCTCCTGAAACTGGTCCAAAATATAGAAATGGAAGGAAAACTTCCAAAGTCATTTTATGAGGCCACCATTACCTTGATCCCAAAACCAGACAAAGACACCATCAAAAAGGAGAGTTACAGACCAATATCCTTGATGAACATGGATGCAAAAATTCTCACCAAAATACTAGCCAATAGGATCCAACTGTACATTAAAAGGATTATTCACCATGACCAAGTGGGATTTATCCCTGGGCTGCAAGGTTGGTTCAACATCCACAAATCAGTCAACGTGATACAATATATTAACAAAGGAACGAACAAGAATCACATGATCCTCTCAATAGATGCAGAAAAAGCATTTGACAAAGTACAGCATCCTTTCTTGATCAAAACTCTTCAGAGTATAGCGATAGAGGGTACATACCTCAAAATCATAAAAGCCATCTATGAAAAACCTACAGGGAATATCATTCTCAATGGGGAAAAGCTGAGAGCTTTTCCCCTAAGTTCAGAAACGCGGCAGGGATGTCCACTCTCACCACTGCTATTCCACATAGTATTAGAAGTCCTAGCCACAGCAATCAGACAACAAAAAGAAATCAAAGGCATCCAAATCGGCAAAGAGGAAGTCAAACTGTCACTCTTTGCAGATGATATGATAGTGTATGTGGAAAACCCAAAAGACTCCACCCCAAAACTGCTAGAACTCATACAGGAATTCAGTCAAGTAGCAGGATATAAAATCAATGCACAGAAATCAGTGGCATTCCTATACACCAACAACAAGACAGAAGAGAGACAAATCAAGGAGTTGATCCTATTTACAACTGCACCCAAAAGCATAAGATACCTAGGAATAAATTTAACCAAAGAGGCAAAGGATCTGTACTCAGAAAACTATAAAATACTCATGAAAGAAATTGAGGAAGACACAAAGAAATGGAAAAACGTTCCATGCTCATGGATTGGAAGAACAAACATTGTGAAGATGTCAATGCTACCTAGAGCAATCTACACATTCAATGCAATCCCCATCAAAATACCACCCACTTTTTTCAAAGAAATGGAACAAATAATCCTAAAATTTGTATGGAACCAGAAGAGACCCCAAATAGCCAGAGGAATATTGAAAAAGAAGAGCAAAGCTGGTGGCATCCCAATTCCGGACTTCCAGCTCTATTACAAAGCTGTCATCGTCAAGACAGTATGGTACTGGCACAAAAACAGACACATAGATCAGTGGAACAGAATAGAGAGCCCAGAAATGGACCCTCAACTCTATGGTCAAATAATCTTCAACAAAGCAGGAAAGAATGTCCAATGGCAAAAAGACAGTCTCTTCAACAAATGGTGTTGGGAAAATTGGACAGCCACCTGCAGAAGAATGAAACTGGACCATTTCCTTACACCACACACAAAATAGACTCCAAATGGTTGAAAGACCTAAAGGTGAGACAGGAGTCCATCAAAATCCTAAAGGAGAACACAGGTAGCAACCTCTTCGACCTCAGCCACAGCAACTTCTTCCTAGAAACATCGCCAAAGGCACGGGAAGCCAGGGCAAAAATGAACTATTGGGATTTCCTCAAGATAAAAAGCTTTTGCCCAGCAAAGGAAACAGTCTGCAAAACCAAAAGACAACCGACAGAATGGGAGAAAATATTTGCAAATGACGTATCAGACAAAGGGCTAGTATCCAAAATCTATAAAGAACTTATCAAACTCAACACCCAAAGAACAAATAATCCAATCAAGAAATGGGCAGAAGACATGAACAGACATTTTTCCAAAGAAGACATCCAGATGGCCAACAGACACATGAAAAAGTGCTCAACATCTCTCGGCATCAGGGAAATCCAAATCAAAACCTCAATGAGATACCACCTCACACCAGTCAGAACGGCTAAAATTAACAAATCAGGAAATGACCCATGTTGGCGGGGATGCGGAGAAAGGGAACCCTCCTACACTGTTGGTGGGAATGCAAGCTGGTGCAGCCACTCTGGAAAATAGTATGGAGGTTCCTCAAACAGTTGAAAATAGAGCTACCATACGATCCAGCAATTGTACTACTGGGTATTTACCCCAAACATACAAATGTAGGGATCCGAAGGGGTACGTGCACCCCAATGTTTATAGCAGCAATGTCCACAATACCCAAACTGTGGAAAGAGCCCAGATGTCCATCGACAGATGAATGGATAAAGAAGAGGTGGTATATATACACAATGGAATATTATGCAGCCATCAAAAGGAAGGAGATCTTGCCATTTGCAACGACGTGGATGGAACTGGAGGGTGTTATGCTGAGTGAAATAAGTCAATCAGAGAAAGACATGTATCATATGACCTCACTGATATGAGGAATTCTTAATCTCAGGAAACAAACTGAGTGTTGCTGGAGTGGTGCGGGGTGGGAGGGATGGGGTGGCTGGGTGATAGACATTGGGGAGGGTATGTGCTATGGTGAGTGCTGTGAATTGTGCAAGTCTGTTGAATCACAAATCTGTACTTCTGAAACAAATAATGCAATATATGTTAAGAAAAAAAGAAGGTAGCAGGAGGGGAAGAATGAAGGGGAGTAAATCGGAGGGGGAGACGAACCATGCGAGATGATGGACTCCTAAAAACAAACTGAATGTTCTAGAGGGGAGGGGACTGGGGGGATGGGTTAGCCTGGTGATGGGTATTAAAGAGCGCACATCCTGTGTGCAGCACTGGGTGTTATGCACAAACAATGAGTCGTGGAACACCACATCAAAAGCTAATGATGTAATGTATGGTGATTAACATAACAATAAAAAATTAAAAAAAATAAAGTGAGGGGTTGGAAAACCATTTATCATGCTAATGTACATCAAAAGAAAGCTGGAGTAGCCATCCTTTTATCAGACAAACTAGACTGTAAACCAAAGACTCTAATAAGAGATATGCTTTCATGCCTTTCTCTTTAAATTTTGTGTATTTACTATAGGTTTTTGCTTTGTGATTACTGAGTGGCTCACATATAACTTATTTATAGACAGTCTATATTTGGTTGATAACTTAAGTTTGATCCATTCTAAAGCTCTACATTTTTATTCCTCCCACCATATTTTATGTTTTTGATGTCACATTTTACATATTTTTATCTTGTGTATCCCTTAACTAATTATTGTAATCATAGTTATTTTTACTACTTTTGTCTTTTAACCTTCCCACTAGCTTTATAAGTGACCTGAGACCTCAGAGTCTCAGGAAAGGTTTAGAATCAGCCCTTAGATGTGTGTTTAATTAGAAGCTACCCCTTATGCTGCAGCTATGATGATGAGCTAATTGGCTTCTTTCAAGAAAAATTGAGCTCCTGAGTTGTCTCTTGCTGTGCCCTAGGATGGTAGCTTTTTACGAGTTCCTTCCTCATTGGTTACAGTCTTGTGGGACCCATGAGTATAAGCCCTGTGGGGCCCAGAAATGCAAGCCCCCTGGCTTCCAGAGCCAGGCAATCAAGGGATGTCCCCTCAGTGGCCGCTGCAAAAACTGGGTCACCAGATGTAAAAAAATGGACCCAGTTGTGTATAGGATCTCCCTTCTGGGAGATACTGGCACTCTGGAGTATGACAGAAGGAGAATACAAAGATGGCACCTGTCTAAAAAATGTGGGGGAAAGGCAAAAAAATCAGAAAAAAAAAGGGAAAGAAAAAGAAAAAAATATGGTGCCTCCTGGCTTTAACAAGGCAGAGGAAGAGCACTCAGGAGCCCACCAGATAGAGCATAAAAATGGCCCCTGAGGGAAAGGGGGAAAAAAGATGGGGTCTGTCTGCTTTAGCAAGGCAGCAGGCAGGCAGGAAGATAGTGCCCCCCAGCCCCTGACCCTGGAGAATATCCTATTGGGCCCCTGCCCAGTGCTTTAAAATTAGGAAATGCGTCTTTTACGTGAAGTCTGGGTACTTTGTAAAGGGCTGCTTCTGTGTGGGGCCCTGGGGTGGGTGAGTGTGCATGTGGACCCTGTAAGAGACATTCGTCAGTTCACCACAGTCCTGTGAATCTCCAGGACACAAGCCCTGTTGGTCTTCCAAGATGGAGGCTCATCTTTCAGGTGCCAGTCTTAAAAGTTGGGGTGCCTGATGTGAGGTACAAACCCTTCATTCCTCAGGTTTTGAGTTCCCTTTGGATTGTGGGTGGCCACACCAGAGGTAGGGTTTATGGCGAGATTGTGTCTCAGCTTTTCCTACCTGTTTCAATGTGGTTTTCATCTCATTTGCCCAATGTGAAGGGGTTGTTCACCAGTTTTTAGAGGTTTTTTTGAAGGAAAATTTTCTGTATATAACTGTAGATTTGGTGTGTCAATAGGAGGTGAGTTCAGGACCTTGCTATATCACCATCTTGAGCCAGAATCTTGAGAAATGTTTTTATGAAAATATTTTTCCATGTCCTGGGTTTCACAATTTTTATACTCTATACATCTCAAATATGACCTGCTATTAAAATTGCACATACATTATGTAAAGCAAATTCTTTATTTTATCACCAAGACTTAAAAGATGCTGGCTTGACAGTGCCCGAGGCTTATTTCTTGATGGAATTATAACCAAGGCCCTCACCCTATAAACAGTCAAATCTTCATTCACCAAGGAGTTTTTGGCTAGGGGTGCAATTTGTAACAAAATATGCTTAGCTTTAGAATTATTCTTGATCACACATAAAGGAGACCAGAAACAGGAAGATGGACACTCAGATGGTCTCTGGCTCTTTTTGGCTTCCATCTCTGTGCCATTCATTCATTTGGTCTTCAGCAATGATTGGTCTACATGAGAGGGATTCCAGGTAACTGAGAACCTAGGCAAGGGAGCCTTAACAAGCCAGGGTAGTCAGTAAAGGTTTCCTGGGAAGAAGCCATTTGAGCTAAAGCCTGAAAGGATGAGATGGAATTCCAAGATGAAAAAACCCTTTGGTAAAATGGAATTTAATGAATGCAAAGGGCTTGAGAGAAGGAAGCAATGGCCGGATTGCTGGAGAAGTGGGCAGGAGCCAGAGCATTCTGGGCTTTTTAGACTGCAGTCAAGGGTTTCCCAGGGTGCTTGGGTGGCTCAATTGGTTAAGCATCTGACTTCAGCTCAGGTCATGATCTCAGGGTCCTGGGATCGAGCCCCAAGTTGGGCTCCCCACTGAGCAGGGAGTCTGCTTGTCTTTCTCCATCCCCTTCTGCCCCTCCCCCGCTTATACTCTCTCTCTCTCTCTCTTAAAAATAAATAAATAAAACCTTTAAAAAAAAAAAGTGTCCCTCTTTATCCCCAAAGCAATGAGAAGGCTTTAAAGGGTTTTGACTAGTGGTATGACATGATCAGATTTGCATTTTGAAAAGATGCCCATTCTGGCTGCAGGTAGAGAATGGATTATAGGGGACAAACGTGGTTCAGGGGATTGTCTTTAGGAGGATACTTCTAAATCCACACAAAAAATGAGAGTGGCTTGAATTGCATCATGAAGAATATGGAGAGAAATGGCCAGGTTTAAGGAGACTTGGATGTGGAGGGTGGGGGAGAGGGAGGCCTAGCTTTCTGAGCTAGGAGACTGTAGGGATGGGCATGCCATTTGTTGAATTAGGGAGCAATAAAAAGTGAAAGACCTGGTTTTCAGGAAATGATCCTGAGGTTTTGTATATGATAAGTTGAGTTTGAAGTTTATTTGAGGATGCTGAAAGGAGCTCTCAAGTAAGCTTTTGGGTATTAGTGTCTATCCAAGGCTTCCCCCAATAGGCCTACCACTGTGTCTGGCCTCTTGGGGCACATTTTAACTCCCCTAATAAACTTTAGTAGGAACCTGCCTTGAATTTAGACCCTGGAACTGCATTCTCTGGCCCTGGCCTCCTCGAAGTTGCACTGGCCCCTATGAGTCCTATAACAATAGGCCTCTCCCCTCCTCCTCACACAGAATGGCCTTGAGCCTCAGCCTGGTGGTGTAGTATCTCTTTCCTCTGCCTTGAGCTACAGGTGGAGGTGACCCACCTGTGGTCCATTTCTTTCCATTCTGTCCAACCTCTATGAACTATATTCACCAGCAGGCTGTTGGGTCTGATTCTATTTATCTGTTCACGTGTGGGTATGAGCCTGTTTGAAGGGACTTTAGTGGTATCCCTATTCCAAGGAGCCTATCAGTTACTGGTTGCCTCTCAGCTGCCTCCAGCAGTCTTCTTGTCTCATTTATTAGCTGGAACAACTCATTACCTCAGGTAAATTTCTTGTTTCTTGTCAGAAATTTCTGTACTTCTCAGCTTATGAATAGAACTAAGAATACTTATAGGTCTTAAGCTTGCTTACATCCCCAAATTCTGTTTGACAGCTTGGCCCCCAGGTAACTACCTCAAAATGAATGTCTAGAATCCGGTCACTTCAATTTTAGAACAGAAAAATACTTGACAAATATAGTAATGATTACAGATCATTCCTTCCCAAAAGAGCAGGATCATCTTCAGTATATAAATGTCTATTTTTAATGATTTATTGATTGATTGATTCATTTATTTGACAAAGATTTCCTGGGCCTGTTCTCAGGGTTTGAATTAGGTGGAAGAATTCCTTGTACATCTTTCATTTATGAATTGACCAAAGAAATCTTTGTTCTTCAATTAACACAGAGAAAATAAATGGTTTAGATGCTCCTGGTAGCAATAGAGTTAATTAATTTTGACCCAATTTTTTGAAAACTTAATTCTCAAAAAAAACCCCCCAAAACCCAAAACCCAACACTTATTCGCTTGCTAGAAGCACTTTACTGATTTATCTCTCAGCATCCCACTCCTGGTCATTAAAAATGCTGACTGAAATGTTTAAAAACCTGTAAGCTTCATTCACAATTCTGTGTGAATCTACCTTGTCATAAGATTTTTATTTTTATCTACCTTAAGTTTAGGCTGCAGAGATAAGTTGCCTTACTCTGTCAAGTTTTAATTATCATAGATGTAAATTTCCTTGACAAATAATTTATCTGCATGTTATCTCAAATATATATGCAATAAAAAAAGAGATACTTCTCAGTGGTTTCTAACTCTTACTCTGTTAATTACATAAGAAATGAAGAACATTGTTTTCATTTGTTGTATGAGGAAACAGTCATAGAGCAGTGAAATATCTATTAAAAATCATTCAATGTCTGTGGTGTAGAAACTAATAAATTCTCTGGTAGGAAATAAAATGGTTCAAATGGATACAGCTATCTCTGATCAACCTCCATGAATTCTTCCATGATGATTCACTGTATAATACTTTTTCCTCATTTCCTTTCACATACTAAAAATCATGGTCATTTCATATTGTTTATTTTAGTTCAAATTTTGTTTATAATTATTTAAAATTGCTTTTCATTTATGTGTGGTTTTGATCATAGGCTGGCTGCTAGAGAGCAAGGACCATACTTTTATTTATTTTTTTAATCTCCTTTGTGTATAGGGTACAGAGATTCATATATAATCAGGGGTCAGTGGATTTTAGTTAATTTTAGCTCTGTGTTTTCCATCTTGTATTGTTTTGATTGAAAAGTTTCTGAAGTTTCTGATAAAACTCTGCTGATTGGTGGCCAGTGAAGTAACCGAAGACCAAAGAGGTTTCCTGCTTGAGTCTTAAACTCTGCCCTATCTGTGGGCACATACTGTGAAGAGAAGAAAACAATTTTAGGCTGAGCATTTGAAAAACTTACCATGTAAATGTTTTGCTGGTGTGTCAGAACTTAATGCTGGTTTTCCGACTTCAAATCCCACACTTTGTCTACCTGTTTATTTACTACTTAGAAAGTACAGACTGGGCATTTTGGATACTGGGTCAAATTTCCTCCAGCTATGGGAATGTGTATAGAAACATTTCCTAATGAGGGAAGCAAGTGCTTCTCACCCAACTAATATGCTTTCATGTTAACCCATAAATTTACAAAGATAATTGAATGTTGAGACATTCCAGTAGTGTAACTAAAAAAAAAAAAAAATCCAAAACCTTGATTTAAATCTTGCCAGTGTGGGAATGTTTTATTTTTGTTTCTGCACATAAGTATTTCAGTTTATGTCCCAGTTTATGAGCAGTCAGTTGTTGAAATATTAGTACCAAGTCAAGGTCAAACACCTCACATGAATAGCATTTATCTAAAGTGCAGTACTTCTGTGCAGTTTAAGTGCATATTTCATGAGCAGAACTCTTTGATCTGATTCTATCATACTCACAAAACTCAGG
Source organism: Eumetopias jubatus (assembly GCF_037043125.1). Lineage (NCBI taxonomy): Eukaryota > Metazoa > Chordata > Mammalia > Carnivora > Otariidae > Eumetopias > Eumetopias jubatus. The sequence continues at coordinate 127,051,133 of NW_028274807.1, read as the reverse complement.
CTCCTTTTGAAGTGATAGTGATAATGCTCTCTAACAAGTATGGAGCCATCTGTGATCCACTTCTTTACATATTGCCTCATTTGATCCTCATAATGGCTCTATTAGTTGGGTAGAAGAATCGTAATGATTATTAACATGCACATTTGAAACCAGAAATCTCAAAGCCATGGTTAAACAAGTTATCGTCCAAGGCACAAGCTGATATGTAGTGGTGGGGAGAGGCATTTAACTAAGTGCTTATCATGTATTGGAATGACCAATAGGCATTAAATTTTTATATTTGATTATGTGAGATGGAGTATATAGGTAGGTTAAGAACATGAGTTCTGGGTTCAAATTTGAGTTTTATCACTTACTAATTCTATGATGTTAGGCAAATATAACCTTTCTCAGTATCAAAATCTTAGAAGTGGAGAAAACACTATCACCTGTTTCCTAAAAAATTAAATCAGTTAAGGGATCTAGAGCCCTTAGCATATTATCTGGCACATACGAAGAACTCAATAAATAAAACTTAGTATTAACCCAACTAAACCTTAAACACACACACACACATTACCAACAACAACCCTATGAATGGAACAACATTTATATATTCTTTATTTATAATCAATCTTTGGATGATCTTATCCAGTTTTATGGCTCTGAAAACTATTAATTCATTGATGACTTCCAAATGTGTATCTCTAAACTGCACCTCTTCCCTGAACTTGTATATCCAACTACCAACTTGAGATCTCCTGGATGTCTAATAGCATCTAAAATGTATTGTACCTCGAAGTGAGCTCATCCATATCTCCTGCAATTTTCCCTATCTCGGGTAATGGTTAACTCCATTCTTCACCAGTTGCTCAGGTCACAAATCCTGGTGTCCTTCTTGACTTCTCCTTATATTCCTTACTTCTTTCTTATAATGCACATTGGGTCCAGAAGTAAATTTATTGCTTCTACCTTCAAAATATACCCAGAATGCTATTGCTTTCCACTGCTCCCTATTTATCACTGTATAACATATCATACATTATACAATTTTTTCTTGTTTATTGTCTGTTTTCCCTGTTAGAAGGAAAGCTTCATGAGGGCAAATAATTTTTTATTAATTTTATATACAAATTCTCTATGGTTAAGACAGTCCCTGGCATATAACAGATACTCAGGAAATAATCTGATGAATGAATGAAGGAATGAATGATTGAATACTTATTTAATAGATGAAGAAACTGAGCTTCACAGAAGCTTATTAACTTGCCCAAGGACAGGAGTGGGTAAGTAATGGCACCTAGGTTTATGTTGCTCTAAAGCCCACATTTATAAATACTACACGTTTTGTCAGGGTTAATTTCTGGATATTGGTCATAACCTAGATGTGTCTTCATGTACATGTTAATGTAGTGATGTCTTAGTATGTCCTTGGGAAGTAAAAATTCCTTATAACAAAATCAGCCAGTGTTTTAAAATTTTTTTTAAATGCTTTTCAAGGGTAAGTGCTTCCTGGCCTCAGCACAGAGAGGGAAGGGAGGCTTGGGAAGACTGGAGGAGGGACTTTTGATCTGTCCACTTGGCTGCTCCCTTCCTGGCCAGAGTCCTCAGATTCCTGAGAGCACATCTTGCTCAGGCTGGGGAAGCATCCCTTGTCTTCCTCATCCTCTCTCTTTTCCTCTCTGTTCCTTTCCTATCTTTGTACTTAGCCCCATCTCCCTTCATACCTTTCCTTCTCTCTTGAGCTCCTTCTCTATCCTCTTGCCCCGAACTGCTCTCCTTGTTCCTTATTTTGTGAGACTTCCTCCCCTCTCAACCCACTCTCCCATGTATGAATGTCAGTGCCATCTCCTAGGGCACAGGATCTAAAATTCATCATACAACATGTGAACCCTGGCCCTTGAACCCCTAAAATTTCACATAGGTAAATTATCTTACATGAATGTTAAATAACCTTGGGATAGGCAAAGATTTTGTAAAGAGGATATGAATAGCAGTTATCATAAAAGCTAAGGTTGATAAATTAGACTTCATTAAAATAAGAAATTCTATTCATCAAAAACACTGAAAAGTGAAAATGCAACTCACAGACTATGAGAAGATATTTCAAAGGATTTATATCCAGCACATATAAAAAACTCCTACAAATCAATAATAGAAAGACAATGTAATTAAAAATGGAAAAAACCTTGAACACTTTGCCAAAGAGTATATTCAAATGACCATTAAGTGTATGAAAAGTTCGCAACATATTTTTTCAGCAGGGAAATATAAAAACCGAAATGAGATCACACAGCACATCTCCCAGAATGACTAAAATTAAAAAGACCATTAATACCAAGTACTGATGAGGATATAAAGTAATTGGAGTTGTCATACATTGGTGGTAGGTATGTAAATAGTTACAACTACTTTGAAAAGTGAAACATAAGCCTGCCCCATGACCCAACAGTCCCATTAGTGGATCAAGAAAAATGAGATTATATGTTCACCAAAGTCATGTACAAGAATATCCATGATAGCTATAAGGAAAGAAACCTGGGAACAGCTCCTATAACCATCAACAAGGGAACGGATAAGTAAATGTAGTGTGTTTATACAGGGCAACATGGCACTGCAATAAAATGAATGGACTCCAACCCTGCACAATAGCATGAATGAATTTCATAGATAGTTGTTGAGCAAGAGAACCCAGACACAAAAGGGTGCATACATACTTTATAATTCCCTTAAATGATGTCCCCAAACAAGCAAAACTACTCAATAGAGACAGATGTCAGAATAGTGATGATCTCTGCTGGAGTCTGCTGACTGGAAAGGAGCACCTTCTGTGTATTGAAAATATTCTAAATCTTAATCTGGATGGTGTTACACAGGTGCACATGAATATAAGAAATTATCTGTACATTTGTGATTTGTGCACTTTATGTGTGTTACACCTGAATTTAAAAATGACATCTTCCCTCCTAGGTATTTACTACACAACGATTTATACATAAATATTCATAGTGGCCTTAGTCATAATAATCCAAACTAGAGATTACCCAAATGTGAATCAACATTTGAATGGATGAACAAACTGTGGTACTTCCATACAATGGACTTTACTTAGCAATAAAAAGAACTGAACAATTGAGAAATGCAACAACATGGATGAATCTCAAAATTACATTGAGTGAAAGAAGTTAGATGCAAAGGACTATATACTATATAATTCCATTGATATAAACTCCTAGAAAATGTAGACTAATTTATAGCAACAGAAGTAGATTGATTGATTGGTTGTCTGGGTAGAGGGAGGGATGGACTAAAAAAGGGGATGGGGAAACCTTGGGTGGGGAAAGGAAATGTTCTGTATCTTGATGGTATCAATGGTTTCCAGGTGCATACATGTCTCAGAATGCACCAGATTGTACCCTGCTTGGCAGGGAATCTGCTTCTCCTCCTCCCTCTGCCCTTTCCCCTGCTTGTTCTCTATTTCTCTCTCAAATAAAATCTTAAAAAAAAAAAGAATTGTTAACTACATAATTGATAAAGTAAAAAGAAAACATGGAGGTATCAGGCAGCAATTGTAGGATGCAGCTACCACCCATAGGTTTGGGGGAATAAATGGAAGAGGTTAGAATTATTAAAACTTGGAAACTCAGAGGATGGTCTTGGGGTCTGGGACCTACAGCTTCGAGAGGGAGGCCCAGGCCGGCTGGTGCAAGTGTTTCTGAGGTTAGTTTTACAAGCATCAGAGAAACTAAAAACTGCCTTCAGCTGCTACTATAGAAAGACGCTGCTAATGATGAAGTGAAGAGGCATTTCTGGGATGACACAGGAACAGGAAGCAAACAGGGAAAAGCATATCCTTTCTCCCTCCATCAGCCTTGGAGTCTTCCTCTATATAGCACCCCTGGTGGCAGAGCCTAGTAGTGAGCAGCTGGAAAAACCAAGATGTGGTCTGCAGATTGCAAGCTCTGGCATCATAAGCACGGTAAAGAAAGGGGTGGGGAGCAGTTTGAGGTTGAAATTGGGTCTCCAACTATTTTGTGTTTAAATCTTGGTTTTTGTCCCCCACTTGTTATGCAACCTTGGACAAGTTACTTAACCTCTCTGAGCCTCAGCTCTACATCAGTAAAAGCAAGGTAATACTCCCTTCTAAGCTTGTAGTAGTGAGCCTTCAATAAATGAACCCTAATATTTAATTTCTTTGTTTAGGTGGCACTTGTTCTTTCCTCACACCATCCCCTAAATCACTCCCAGCATCATGACCCAATTACCTAGTCCTTGGGGTGGCTCTACTCAGAGGTGCTCCATGCCCTAGCACTAGCTCCATGCCCTCCAGTCCCCTCATGAAAAGCCTCCTTATAGTTAGAAATGCAGAGAACTAAGGTGTATAAGGGTTGGATTGTGGTCCATGGGGTAGCACTTGGATTTCAGTCCTGGGCCTGGGTGGTGGGGGAGGGAGAAGAAATTAAGCAGCTGGCCTATCATTCATTTCTCTCCTGTTATGAGGAGGACACTCCTGGGAGACAAAGAAAGCAAGTGATCTGCTGTAATCTCCTTATAAACATGCTGATAATTGGCCTCCTGGTAAATAAACTAATGAGACTGACTAGGAGAAGAATACCCATCTATGGAATGATTTTAGCAGGAATGACTCTGGATCAGGATTGTTTATGGAAAACTAATTTAGAGTCTATGGATTGGCATGGCTCCCTGGTAGATTTCATGTGAGTCACATAATGATCTGGGTATAAAATGGAGATGATTCATAATGAAAAGTCTCCTTGCTGTGTGAGGTAACCCACAAATCTCTTTGGAGACCCTATCATTGCTTTGGGTCAGAAAGTACATGTTTGATGTAGGACAAAAGGATCTGGGGAGCCACTCTCCATGTCCTGGACCTCTCCTGGCTTTGCCTGTGTCTTTAATTACATGTATCCTTAAAATTACTAGTGAGGCTTGGTGCTGAGTAACAGAGAAACTCAAACTAACCCAGAGTATTATTGGTGTGATTCAGCCATGCTTTTTCAGTGAACAAAATTATTATTGAGCCCTAAATACAGGAGGGCTCTAGAACCTCTTAAGGATGTTTATCAAACACTTTGGATTTTTAATTCACTAAATATTCATGTTCTGAAATCTAATCTTATATGTTTCTCTGGCTATTGTTAACTTTCCCTTCTTTAAAGGAATAGAGGTAAAATGAGTGCTAAACTTCCTTTAGAAAGTAAGGGTCCTGGGCCTAGCTCTGCCACAAATGGGCTGTGTGGCTTTGGGTGGAACCCTCGACCTCTCTGAACCTCAATTTCCTCATCTGCACAAGAGAGGGTCGGCACTCATACTACCTTCCTCACGGAGTTGCCAGAAGACTCAAACAAAAGATGTGGGAAAACACTAAGTAAGCCATGTAAAAGTACAAAGTCATATTTCTTCTAGAGGTGTCATTCTGTGTTGTCTACACCTTCATATTCAAATATAAGTTCTCTACAATTTAAAGAAGCAACCCAAACTCTTCCAGTGCTTATACTAATACTTGCTTAAATGTGTAGTTAAAAATCTGAATTCTCTTACTTGTACTGTACTTAGAGATCCCCAATTTATGTCAGTTTTCTATAAAATATTTTATTGAGGTATATTTTATATAAAGCAAAAGAAACAGATCTTAAGTATACAGTTCAGCCAATTTTGACAAATGCATACACCTGTGTAATCCATACTTATATTCAGATGTAGAACATTTCCAGCATCCCAGAAAGATCCCATGTGACCCTTTCTAGAAGATCACACTCTTCAGAAGCAGCCATTGTTCTGGTCTCTACTGGAGTATGTTTGTTTTGCCTGTTCTAGAACTTGATACTTTCTTGTGTTTGGCTTCTTTTAGTCAAGCATGTTTTTGAAATTTAGCTATATATTATTATGGACATAAGTAGCACATTATTTAATTGTTTTCTATATAGGCTTCCATTGTATAAATATGCCTTAATTTATTTATATTCTTGTTGATGGCCATTTGAGTTGTTTCTAGTTTTTAGCTGTTAAGAATAAGGCTAAGAATAGTCTAATACAAGACTTTGTATAGACACATGTTTTTACTTCTTTGGAGCAAATACCTCAGAGTAGAAATCCTGGGTCACTGCACAGATACAGTCTGACTTTTTAAGAAACTGCCAAATAGTTGCCCAAAGTGTATGAGAATTACAGTTTTTCTATATCCTTGTTGACACTTGGTGTTGTCAGACTTTTTTCAGTATAGCCATAGGTGTATTGGTATCTTTAGTTTTTTCCCAAGCTTCGTTGGATTCTTAAATTGTTATCTATGGAACCGCCTTGGGATATGCTCATGAAGCTATATGCAAAAATTTATGCCCATTTACATTTTCATGAGAATAGGATCTATACATTTCAGCTTCTTAAAGCAGCTCCTCATTCCCTCAAATGCTCACAGTTATACAAAGAGCTGTTTCTAAAGATGTGATTTTTTTGATCAGTCTGATAGCCTAAGCCATAATTAACTAGTGGCAATCAACTATATTCTTAAATCTTAAAGATTTTGTTTTACTGTAACATGCAGTTAAACATAACACAAATTCTTACTAGTTCTTAATGTCATAAAATACCAGTTGGCCCAGATTTCTAAAATGTCGTTTTGTACACAGTCCTCTCTATAATGAAAATCATGTTCTCTGGCCCTGTGCTATTAGGAAAAGAAATTTGCATTCCTGATTTGATTAAGGAAAAATTAGTCATGGAGACTTATACAAGGAATGTCTTTTGGTGTACCTTGAACTTGAGGAAATAGAACAGGTAAGAAATAATTGCCTATTCAGCATGCTCTGTAAGGCCCAATTTATGATTGTAACTAACCTCATCATTGCAGGTTTTTAGGAATTTACTTCCTAGATTGTTGTTTATTTTCATGTCCATAATTTAGCAAAAGTTTTCAAAGCACTATTTGTATGTGTCTGTGATTTAAAAAGCCAGTGAGCTTCAGAAGAGATAAAGTTTCCTTTTTACAAACCCCTCACATTCAGTTTTAGAATTCACACTGAATGAATTCAAGGATTAAAGAAAGAATTGAGAAATGTTTGCTAATTTTCTGGATGGTCATTTCCAATATAATTTTTAAAAAAAGCTTCTAGCATTTATCTCGGTAAATGCCTTTTGTTAGGCATTTGGGTTTGAATAAAAGTAACATAAAATTGTGTGTTGGCCGATCTATACTGCATCCAAATTGCTTGAATATTAAAATAATGGTTTTCTGGGGCACCTGGGTGGCTCAGTCGGTTAAGTGTCTGCCTTTGGCTCAGGTCATGATCCCAGGGTCCTGGGATCAAGCCCCGCCATCAGGCTCCCTGCTCGCTCCCTGCTTAGCGGGAAGCCTGCTTCTCCCTCTCCCGCTCCCCCTGCTTGTGTTCCCTCTCTCACTGTGGTTCTCTCTGTCAAAGAAATAAATAAAATCTTTAAAAAATAAAAAAAAAATTAATGAGTGAGATACAGGAGGATGGCACTTCATTCCAGACTACCATAGTCATAAAGGCATTAGTTTAGTATCTCATTGATGGTCATTTGATATACGACTGGGGGAGAAATGGAGCAGGGGAGAAGCTTCTGATATACTTTTATTTTTTTGAAACAGATTTATTGAGAGATAATTCACATACCATCCACCAATTTAAAGTATTCAATTCAATGGTTTTCAGTTTATTCATGGAACTGTGCAAACCTCACCACAATCGATTTCAGAACATTTCCATCATCCTCAAAGAAACCCTTTACCCTTTAACAGTCCCCACGTCCCCCCATCCTGCCCCCATTTCCCCTCAGCCTTTCCAGCTCTATCTAGGTGGCCATCAATCTATTTTCTCTATTCATTGATTTTTTAAAAATATTTTATTTATTTATTTGAGAGAGAGCAAGTTAGCACAAGTGGGGGGAGAGGGAGAAGCAGACTCTCCGCTAAGCATGGAGCCCAGCATGGGCTCAATCCCAGGACCCTGAGATCATGACCTGAGCAAAGTCCAATGCTTAACCTACTGACCTACCCAGGAGCCCCTCTATCCATTGATTTTTATGGATATGTCTATTCTGAACATTTCAAATGGATGAAATCATACAATATGGAGTCTTTTGTGACTGTTTTCTTTTAATTAGTTTAATATTTTTGAAGGTTCATCCATATTGTAGCATGCATTCCCATGTCATTAGTTTTTATTCTTGAAGAATATTCCTTTGTATGGATATACCACATTTTATTTATCCATTCATCATCGATAAATGTTTGGGTTTCCACTTTTTTGGCTATTGTGAATAATCCTATGACTATTTGTGAACACTTGTGCATAACTTTTTTTGCATAGACATACGTTTTCAATTCTCTTAGTATATATATCTAGGAGTGGAATTGCTGGCTCACACAGGAAGTTTATGTTTAACCCTTTGAGGAACCACCAAACTATTTTCCAAAGAGGCCACACCATTTTATCCCACCAGCAGTGTATCAGGGTTTTGATTTCTCTACATCTTCACCAATACTTGTTATTATCAGTCATTTTTATTTTAGCCATTCTAATGGTGTGAAGTAGTATCATTGTGGTTTTGAGTTGCATTTCACTGATGGCTAATGATGTTGAACATCCTTTCATGTGCTTGTTGGCCCTTTGTATATCTTATTTGGAGGAATATCTATTCAGATCCTTTGGTTACTTTTTTTAAATTAACATATAATGTATTATTTGTTTCAGGGGTACACGTCTGTGATTCATCAGTCTTACACAATTCACATATGGTGTTTCTCTCAGCATAGCACATACTGTCCCCAACGTCTATCACCCAGCCACTCCATCCCTCCCACCCCCGACCACTCCAGCAATCCCCAGTTTGTTTCCTGAGATTAAGAATTCCTCATATCAGTGAGGTCATATGATACATGTCTTTCTCTGATTGACTTATTTTGCTCAGCATAATACCCTCCAGTTCCATCCACGTTGTTGCAAATGGCAAGATTTCATTCCTTTTGATGGCTGCATAATATTCCATTGTATATATTATATATACCACATCTTCTTTATCCATTCATCTGTCAATGGACATCTTGGCTCTTTCCATAGTTGGGCTATTGTGGACATTGCTGCTATAAACATCAGGGTGCACATACTTCTTCGGATCCCTACATTTGTATCTTTGGGGTAAATACCCAGTAGTGCAATTGCTGGGTCATATGGTAGCTCTATTTTCAACTTTTTGAGGGACCTCCATACTGTTTTCCAGAGTGGCTGCACCAGCTTGCATTCCCACCAACAGTGTAGGAGGGTTCCCCTTTCTCCGCATTCCCGCCAACATCTGTCATTTCCGACTTGTTAATTTTAGCCATTCTGACTGGTGTGAGGTGGTATCTCATTGAGGTTCTGATCTGGATTTCCCTGATACCGAGCGATGTTGAGCACTTTTTCATGTGTCTGTTGGCCACTTGGATGTCTTCTTTGGAAAAATATCTCTTCATGTCTTCTGCCCATTTCTTGTTGGATTATTTGTTCTTTGGGTGTTGAGTTTGATAAGGTCTTTATAGATCTTGGATACTAGCCCTTTATCTGATATGTCATTTGCAAATATCTTCTCTCATTCTGTCAGTTATCTTTTGGTTTTGTGGACTGTTTCCTTTGCTGTGCAAAAGCTTTTTATCTTGAGGAAATCCCAATAGTTCATTTTTGCCCTTGCTTCCCTTGCCTTTGGCGATGTTTCTAGGAAGAAGTTGCTGTGGCTGAGGTCGAAGAGTTGATGCCTGTGTTCTCCTTTAGGATGTTGATGGACTCCTGTCTCACATTTAGGTCTTTCAACCATTTGGAGTCTATTTTTGTGTGTGGTGTAAGGAAATGGTCCAGTTTCATTCTTCTGCATGTGGCTGTCCAATTTTCCCAGCACCATTTGTTGAAGAGACTGTCTTTTTTCCATGGGACATTCTTTCCTGCTTTGTCGAAGATGAGTTGATTGTAGAGTTGAGGGTCCATTTCTGGGCTCTCTATTCTGTTCCATTGATCTATGTGTCTGTTTTTGTGCCAGTACCATACTGTCTTGATGATTATAGCTTTGTAATAGAGCTTGAAGTCTGGAACTGTGATGTCACCAGCTTTGCTTTTCTTTTTCAACATTCCTCTGGCTATTTGGGGGTCTTTTCTGGTTCCTTGTGAATTTTAGGATTATTTGTTCCATTTCTTTGAAAAAGTTGATGGTATTTTGATGGGGATTGCATTGAATGTGTAGATTGCTCTTGGTAGCATTGACATCTTCACAATATTTTTTCTTCCAATCCATGAGCATGGAACGTTTTTCCATTTCTTTGTGTCTTCCTCAATTTCTTTCATGAGTATTTTATAGTTTTCTGAGTACAGATTCTTTGCCTCTTTGGTTAGGTTTATTCCTAGGTATCTTATGGTTTTGGGTGCAATTGTAAATGAGATCAGCCCCTTAATTTCTCTTTCTTCTATATTATTGTTGGTGTATAGGAATGCCACTGATTTCTGTGCATTGATTTTATATCCTGCCACTTTACTGAATTCCTGTGTGAGTTCTAGCAGTTTTGGGGTGGAGTCTTTTGGGTTTTCCACATAAAGTATCATATCATCTGCAAAGAGTGAGAGTTTGACTTCTTCTTTGCCGATTTGGATGCCTTTGATTTCTCTTTGTTGTCTGATTGCTGTGGCTAGGACTTCTAATACTATGTTGAATAGCAGTGGTGATAGTGGACATCCCTGCCGTGTTCCTGACCTTAGAGTTCTTCCCCATTGAGAATGATATTTGCTGTGGGTTTTTCATAGATGGCTTTCATGATATTGAGGTATGTACCATCTATCCCCATACTCTGAAGAGTTTTGATCAAGAAAGGATGCTGTACTTTGTCAAATGCTTTTTTCCGCATCTATTGAGAGGATCATATGGTTCTTGTTCCTTCTTTTATTAATGTATTGTATCACACTGATTTGCAGATGTTGAACCAACCTTGTAGCCCATGAATAAATCCCACTTGGTCATGGCAAATAATCCTTTTAATGTACTGTTGGATCCTATTGGCTAGTATTTTGGTGAGAATTTTTGCATCCATGTTCATCAGGGATATTGGTCTGTAATTCTCCTTTTTGATGGGGTCTTTGTCTAGTTTTGGGATCAAGGTAATGTTGACCTCATAAAACGAGTTTGGAAGTTTTCCTTCCATTTCTATTTTTTGGAACAGTTTCAGGAGAACAGGTATTAATTCTTCTTTAAATGTCTGATAGAATTCCCCTGGGAAGCCATCTGGCCCTGGGCTTTTGTTTGTTGGGAGATTTTTGATGACTGCTCAATTTCCTTAGTGGTTATAAGTCTGTTCAGGTTTTCTCTTTCTTCCTGGTTCAGTTTTGGTAGTTGATACAGCTCTAGGAATGCATCCATTTCTTCCAGATTATCTAACTTGCTGGCATACAGTTGCTCATAGTATGTTCTTACAATTGTATTTCTTTGGTGTTGGTTGGATCTCTCCTCTTTCATTCATGATTTTACTTATTTGGGTCATTACCCTTTTCTTTTTGATAAGTCTGGCTAGGGGTTTATCAATTTTGTTAATTCTTTCAAAGAACCAGCTCCTAGTTTCGTTGATCTATTCTACTGTCCTTTAGGTTTTTATTTCATTGACTTCTGCTCTGATCTTTATTATTTCTCTTCTCCTGCTGGGTTTAGGCTTTATTTGCTGTTCTTTCTCCAGCTCCTTTAGGTGTAGGGTTAGGTTATGTATTTGAGAGCTTTCTTGTTTCTTGAGAAAGGCTTGTATTGCTATATACTTTCCTCTTAGGACTGCCTTTGCTGCATCCCAAAGATTTTGAACAGTTGTGTTTTCATTTTCATTGGTTTCCATGAATGTTTTTAATTCTTCTTTAATTTTCTGATTGACCCATTGACTCTTTAGTAGGATGCTCTTTAGCCTCCATGTATTTGAGTTCTTTCCAACTTTCCTTTTGTGGTTGAGTTCTAGTTTCAAAGCATTGTGGTCCAAAAATATGCAGGGAATGATCCCAATCTTTTGGTACAGATTGAGACCTGATTTGTGACCCATGATGTGATGTCTTCTGGAGAATGTTCCATGGGCACTAGAGAAGAATGTGTATTCTGTTGCTTTGGGATGGAATGTTCTGAATACATCTGTGAAGTCCATTTGTTCCAGTGTGTCATTTAAAGTCTTTATTTCCTTGTTGATCTTTTGCTTAGATGATCTGTCCATTTCAGTGAGGGGGGTGTTAAATTCCCCTACTATTATTGTATTATGTCGATGTGTTTCTTTGATTTTGTTATTAATTGGCTTATATAATTGGCTGCTCCCATGTTAGGGGCATAGATATTTACAATTGTTAGATCTTCTTCTTGCATAGACCCTTTAAGTATGATATAGTCTTCATCTCTTATTATAGTCTTTGGCTTAAAATCTAATTTGTCTGATATAAGGATTGCCACCCCAGCTTTCTTTTGGTGTCCATTAGCATGGTAAATGGTTTTCCACTCCCTCACTTTCAATCTGGAGGTGTCTTTGTGTCTAAAATGAGTCTCTTGCAGACAGCATATTGATGGGTCTTGTTTTTTAATCCAATCTGATAGCCTGTGTCTTTTGATTGGGGCATTTAGCTCATTTACATTCAGGGTAACTATTGAAAGATAGGAATTTAGTGCCATTGTATTGCCTGTAAGGTGACTGTTACTGTATCTTGTCTGTGGTCCTTTCTGGCCTACGTTGCTTTTAGGCTCTCTCTTTGTTTAGAGGACCCCTTTCAATATTTCTTGTAGGGCTGGTTTCGTGTTTGCAAATTCCTGTAGTTTTTGTTTGTCCTGGAAGCTTTTTATCTCTCCTTCTATTTTCAATGACAGCCTAGCTGGATGTAGTATTCTTGGTTGCATATTTTTCTCTTTTATTGCTCTGAATATATCATGCCAGTCCTTTCTGGCCTGCCAGGTCCCTGTGGATAGGTCTGTTGCCAATTTCATGTTTCTACCAGTGTAGGTTACAGATCTCTTGTCCCGAGCTGCTTTCAGGATTTTCTCTTTGTCTCTGAGACTCATAAGTTTTACTATTAGATGGGGTGTTGTCCTATTTTTATTGATTTTGAGGGGGGGTTCTCTGTGCCTCCTGGATTTTGATGCCTGTTTCCTTCCCCACATTAGGGAAGTTCTCTGCTATAATTTGCTCCAGTATACCTTCTGGCAATCTCTCTCTTTCTTCTTCTGGGATCCCAATTATTCTAATGTTTTATCGCTTTATGGTATCACTTATCTCCCAAATTCTCCCCATGTGATCCAGTAGTTGTTTATCTCTCTTTTTCTCAGGTTCTTTATTCTCCATCATTTGGTCTTCTGTATCACTAATTCTCTCTTCTGCCTCATTTATCCTAGCAGTTAGAGCCTCCATTTTTGATTGCACCTCATTGATAGCCTTTTTGATTTCTACTTGGTTAGATTTTAGTTCTTTTATTTCTCCAGAAAGCGATTCTCTAGTATCTTCTATGCTTTTTTCAAGCCCAGCTAGTATCTTTATAATCATCATTCTGAACTCTAGTTCCAACATCTTACTAATGTCCGTATTGAGTAGGTCCCTGGCAGTCGGTACTGCCTTTTGTTCTTTTTTTTGAGGTTTTTCTGTCTTGTCATTTTGTCCAGAGAAAAATAGATGAATGAGAGAATAAAATGCTAAAAGTGTAATGACCCCAGAAAAATATAAACAAAATAAATCAGAAGAGACCAAAACTGGTTGAAAAGAAAGGGGGGAAAAAAAAAGAATATGATCCAGCTGGTGTATAGAACAGAGCCACACACTAGGTTTTGGGTGTATTTTGGTCTGTTAGAAGAAATTGCCTCCTAAAATTTTAAAGAAAGAAAAACATATATATACAAAAATAAGGGTAAATACAATGAAGGGATGGAATATGACTGTAAAGATGAAAATTAGAAAAGATTTTAAAAAAGGAATTGATAATTTGGTTGAAAAAATAACAAAAATTAAAAAAAAACAGAATGTGATCAGGTGGGACACTAGGACAAACTCATACACTAGATTTAGGGTATATTTTGGTCTGTTAGAAGAAATTGTATCCCAAAATTTTAAAGAAAGAAAATCTTATATATATATATATATATATATGAGATCTTATATATATATATCTTATGTATATATAATATATAATAATATATATTATATATATCTTATATATAATATGTAATATCTATATAAGATATATATAGATATATTTATATATTTATATATAAGATCTCATATATATATATAAAATGAAGGGATAGAATATGACTCTAAAAATGAAAATTAAAAAAAATTTTAAAAAAGGAATGATAAGATGTTGGTTGCAAAAGGAAAGAAGAAAAATTCAACTAAAATAATAGAAAATGAAAGAAAATTTTAAAAATTAACTTTGAAAGACTAAAGAATCTTGGGGAAAAAGCCATGAATTCTATGTGCTGTATTCCCCTAGCGCTGGAGTTCTGCAGTTCTCATTGGTTGGTAAACTTGGTCTTGGCTGGATGGTCTTGCTGATCTTCTTGGGGAGGGTCCTGTTGCAGTTATTCTCAAATGTCTTTGCCCAAGGAGGAATTGCCCCGCCCTAGCCAGGGGCCAGGCTAAGTAATCTGCTTGGGTTTGCTCTTGGTAGCTTTTGTTCCCTGAAAGCTTTCCATGAAGCTTTGGAGGACAAAACTGAAAATGGCAGCCTCCCAATCTCTGGTCCCAGAGGAGCTGAGTGCTCGAGGCCCCAGTCCTCAGTGAGCCCTCAGAGAAAAGCAGTCAGTCATTCCTGTCTCCCTGGTCTCTGGCCCTACTCTGTGCTCGCCCTACCTATGACTGAACGTTTCTATCTCTGGCACATGACCCTGTGTGGAGTCTCCAAACCCAGCAGATTCTAGCGGTGCACTCCCGCGCCGCTCCTCCCAGGGGAGGAAGGGGAGTCTCCCTGGATCTGCCGCTTGTTGGGTCCCTGCTGGAAGAGCAGTGGCCCGACTGTGCTGCAGATCACAGTTTATGGCAACCCTGAGCTGAGAGCCCGCTCCTCAGCTCCATCTCTGCATCTGGCTTCCCCGCTCCAATACCTGGGAGCTCTGCTGCACTCAGGCACCCCCCGTCTTTCTGTGACTCCGAGGGTCCTGAGACCACACTTTCCCAGCGAGGGTTCCACCCTCTGCTTGGCCACTGGAGCAATGTCCCTCAGCGGAGCTGACTTCTAAAAGTTCTGATTTTGTGCTCTGCTGCTCTATCACTTGCTGGTAGCAGCTGACGGAGGCTCCCCCCACCCATGGTGTATCTTCCCAAATATCACCCCTGATTCACTTCTCCGCATGTCCTACTTTCCAGAAAGTGGTCACTTTTCTGTTCTTAGAATTCCTGCTATTCTTTTCTTCAATCTCCTGTTGAGTTTGTAGGTGTTCTGAATGGTTTGATCCCCATCTAGCTGAATTCCTGGGACCGGACAAAATTTAGGTCTCCTACTCCTCCATCATCTTGCTCCTCCTCCCTTTGCTTACTTTTTAACTGGGTTATATTCTCATTATTGAGTTGTGATATGGTCTTGATATGCTTTTGAGTAATAGAATGAAATGGAAAAAATGGTAATACAGGTACCTCCAAAATGGTAACAATATACATATTGATTGAGATGCTTTGAATCACAGAGCTTAAAGAGGTGGAAGTCACTGTAAAGATCCCCAAGGCAAGGTCCTCCTATTATAGATAAGGAAACAGATTATTGTGAAAATTAAATAATTTCCCAAGAAGCTACAGCCAATGGGGTGCCTGGGTGGCTCATTCATTAAGTGACTACTTTCAGCTCAGGTCATGATCCCAGGGTTCTGGGATTGAGCCCCGCATTGGACTCCCTGCTTAGCGGGAAGCCTACTTCTCCCTCTCCCACTCCCCCTGCTTGTGTTCCTGCTCTCGCTCTCTCTCTCTCTGAAATGAATGAATAAAATCTTTAAAAAAAAAAAAGAAGCTACAGCCAAGAGATCAAAGATGGAAACTTGAACCCAAGTGTTTTTATGCAACTACTCTAGCTGATACACTGCATAGCTTGGAAATGCAAATAGATGCTCTGTGCTGCCAAGAATTCTTAGATCTTTTTTTGTCTCTTGTTCTGTAAAGACAAATGCAACATTTATATTTATTGCTATGGATCATACAAGGTTTCTGTTTAGGACAGGACTAATGGATAATGAGTTAGAGCAGTGCTCTCAGATTTGAGCATGCATCACAATTTCCTAGGGAGCTTGTGAAACACAGTTGTATCCAGCATACATAATACATATTATTATGTAAATATATATTTTAAAATCATTATACATGATGCACAAGTGCCATTAATAAAGGCTGAATAATGTCTAGCACTTATTGTATGACCCCAAATAAACATTTATTGAGTGGATATTAAAAACATAGTTTAATGTATAATCTTACAACCATGGCTCTGAAACAGCATGTATCAGAATCACCTGGAGGGTGTATTAATACACATATTGTTGGACCACTTCCAAAGTTCCTGCTTTCGGAAATCTGAGGAGGGATCCAGTAATTTGCATTTCTAACAAGCTTCCAGGTGAGGCCAATGTCTGCTGGTCCTGGAACCATACTGTGAGAACCACTGCACTAGAAGAAAGAGAACATTTCAGTGCCTGGGAAAAGGATATGATGGAGGGAAGGCCTGAATTATAATATAATTCCATATGCAAGTGAAAATTTTTTTCAGATATCCTCAATCTTAATCATTTTTAGTATACATTTTGGAATACATAACTTCTTCTTTCTCTTGTGGCTTCAAAGAGAGAAGATAACAAAAATGCCTGTCTTTTTAAGTCCCTTAAACATACATTGCAGAACTTCATACCATCCAAGTATTCTGTGTGTGTGTGTGTGTGTGTATGTGTGTGTGTGTGTAAAACTATATATATATGTGTATATATATATATACACACACACATATATAGTTATAGAAAGCTTCTTTTTAGGTCGAAGAAGTTAAATAACTTATAAAAGATTATTGTTGCACATTAGGTTTATATATGTGCATATATTATATAAGTACACATTAATATAAAGTAAAATATTTGATAGGGATATTTGGCTGCACTTGTTACATAAAGTGGTTGTTTATTCTAAAACAAGGTAGCAAGAAGATATCACTCTGATGTAGCTGGAAAACCAATCAGATATCTCTAGAAGAGATAAATCATGGCCAGGGTGCTTAGAGTACATAATGCTGATCCTTGGTCATAGGTCCTCTGTAAATATTTGTTGAATAGATGATTGCTCTATCTGGGTTTTACTTTGCTTCGATCATGTAACTTTATTATTATTATTATTATTTTAGAGCCAAAAGGTCTCACATTTATTACTGAACCAACCTAATGGTGCAGAGGCATAGTCACAGAGAAAAATCATTTCCCTGATAAAACATTTCTATGGCCAGGTGGGAAGGATGTTTACAGAGTGATAGAACACATGATCTTCATGCAGCTTAATTAAATATCTGTGCCAAATAAGTGTGTCATCTCATGATGTGTGACGCCTTATAGACCCAGCCTGGTTCTTCTCCAGTGCCTCCTCTTGGAGTTGTACCTGATTTTATTACCAGTTTTCATCCAAATCCACTGGGGAATGGGATGATTCTGCTTTTGTTTCTTGGCCAGGAATTGCTTGATTCTGAAAGTCTTGTGAGAAGACATGGTGAGAAGCAGTCAGCCACACAGAGCAGGATGGCGGCGAGAAAGAGAAAGCTCAATCATGTAACTTTCAAATTGAAAAACATGGCTGATAAATTTTAGCTGTACTTTTCAGACTTTCATATCAAGGTGAGAGACTTACGCATTTCATTAAGGCTTTCTGAGTTCTTATATATCTTTTTCCCTTGGGAGTTCTGAATCAATATCCATCTTTAACCTTAGGTGATCAAATATATTTAAAAATGAATACCACACATCTGACACAAATCATGCTACTCAATTGTTCCTGAATTCTAAGAGAATTCTATGATGAAGCATTTGGAAGTTACCTAACAAATTCACCTAGATAGAATATGTTTTAAGTTTTTACCATACTTAGTGTTTTGGTTGAATCTACTTAAGTAAGGGAATTTTTGTGGACAACCTTAGATAAGGTGTTAATCCTAAAAAAAATTAATAGAGCCAAGGAAATTTGGAAAATTCCAACGATGTCAAGACACCAAGGCCATATATCTAGAACTAGCTTATAAATTATATTCCTTCATATCATTTTGTAAGATGGTAAAACATATAGCTACCCAACCAGCTGACAGCCTGTTGGGGCAAGTGCAGTGGAAGAGTACATGGGCTTTTGTGTCAGAGCTGTGTTCATGTTCTGGCTTTCTAACTTCCAGGTTGGTTGGCTGTAGCAGATGCTGTGAAGTATTGCTCAGATCTTTATTTGGGACTGAAGAATTTATTTCCCTCAGCTGTTGCTAGTGCTGTAGACTATGTCTAACTGGTTTTCATGGGAGTATAAAATCCTGGCCCACTCATCCCAACTTGGGACAACTCTTAAAGGGCCATTACAGCTCCAGAACTCCCCATGGGATTAGCTGAGGCCTCACTGAGACTGCACTGAAGCCCTCCTCCTCCTGCCCAATGCTGCTTTCTCCCCTTCTCCAGGTACTGATCCTGAGAATACTCTTTTCAAATTCTCTGAACACAAATATCCATCTCAGAGTCCGCTTTCTGGGAACCACTGTGCAACAGTGATCTTTTATGTTATTCAACTTCTTTGATTCTAAAAGAAGTTTCCTGTAACAATGCCTATCTCATCTAAGGTTATCAGAACTAAATTAGATAATGACCTTAGCACAATGTCCGACATAGGATAGATGCCCAATTTGTTAAATTCCTTTCTGTTCCCCAGCTAATTTTCTTTCCTGTTGGTTGTTAAGTCATTTTTTCCCGGACTACTCACCTTGTGCAACCAAAAATAAGTTGGAGAATCTGAGATGTGAGAGAATGTGAAAACTTTCATTTGGTTTGCCCAACCTCAGGCAAAACAGTCTCTGAGATGTGAGAGAGTGTGAAAACTTTCATTTGGTTTGCCCAACCTCAGGCAAAACAGTCTCATTCTGGGACTAGTTATAAAGAAAGATGGTTTACAAATTATTACCACATTCCTGAGTAGGCCAGGCTATGGTTCCCAATAGCTACTTCTGTACTGGTTTTCTCTGACTGCCAAGAAAATGGATGATGAACATTTTTTAAGTTAATGGTTTCATTAGTTATTTATTTATTGATATACCACATTTTAAAAAATTTTTATTTTAATACTAGTATAGTTAGCATATAGTGTAATATGAGTTTCAGGTGTACAATATAGTGATTCAACAATTCCTTATTACACCCAGTGCTAATCATGACAAATGCACTCCTCTATGTTTGTTATCAACTGTTTCATGTATTTGGGTGCTCCCCTGTTGGGTGCATATATATTTATAATTGTATCTTTTTTTAGCTTGTCCCCTTTATATAGTGTCCTTTGTTTCTTTTTATAGATTTTGTTTTAGAGTCCATTTTGTCCAATGTAAGTGTTGCTTTTCTTTCTTTCTTTCTTTCTTTCTTTCTTTCTTTCTTTCTTTCTTTCTTTCTTTCTTTTTCTTTCTTTCTTTCTTTCTTTCTTTCTTTCTTTCTTTCTTTCTTTCTTTCTTTCAAGATTTGTTTATTTACTTTAGAGAGAGAGTGTGTGCACATGCGTGCCAAAGAGCATAAGAGTGGGAGGGGATAGAGGGTGAGAATCCCAAGCAGACTCCCCATTGAGCATGGAGTCTGACGAGGGGCTTGATCTCATGACTCATGAGCTTATGGCCTGAGCTGAAACCAAGAGTCTGACACTTAACTGACAGAGCCACCCAGGCACCCCTCTGGCTTTCTTTTGATATCTGTTTGCATGATAAATGTTTTCCCATCCCCTCACTTTCAATCTGCAGGTGTCTTTAAGTCTGAAATGAGTCTCTTATAGGCAGCACATAGATGGGTCTTGTTTTTTTTTTAATCCTTTCTGACACCATGTCTTTCAACTGGAACATTTAGTCCATTGACATTCAAAGTAATTATAGATATATGTGTATTTATTGCTATTTTGTTACTTGTTTTGTGGTTGTTTTTGCAGTTTTTCTCTGATCCTTTCTTGCTCTCTTTCATGGTTTGCTGGTTTTCCTTAGTGATATACTTGGATTCCTTACTCTTCATTTTTTGCATATCTATTACTGTTTTTTGATTTGTGTTACCATTAGGTTTATATAAAACATCTTTTCTTTATAGTAGTCTATATTAAGCTGATGGTTGCTTAATTTTGAACTCATTCTTTACTCCTCTCCCCTCCACATTTCAGATATTTGGTATCATATTTTACATCCTTTTATTTTGTGCTTCTCTTGACTGATTTTTACAGATACACTTAATTTTTTTTGTTTGTTTATGTGCTTGTATTTTTTTTTTTTATTCTTACTTATGTTTTTTGTTTTCCATTCACAGAGTTCCCCTTACCCCTTCTTGTAGGCATGGTTTAGTGGTCATGAATTCTTTTAACTTTTGTTTGTCTGGGAAATTCTTTATCTCCCCTTCTATTCTGAATGATAACCTTGCTGGATAGAGTATTCTTGACTGCAGATTTTTCCCTTTTAACATTTTGAATACATCATGCCACTCTCTTCTGGACTAGAAAGTTTCTGCTGGAAAATGAGCTGATAGACTTATAGGGTTTCCTTTGTATTTAATGGTCTTCTTTTCTTTTGCAACCTGTAACATTCTTTCTTTATCACTGTTTTTTGTTTTGTTTTGTTTTGCCATTTTAATTGCTGTGTGTCTTGGTGTGGACCTCCTTGGGTTGAATTTGTTGGGGGGAATCTCTGTGCCTCCTGAATCTGGATCTGTGTTTCCCTTTCCAGATTCAGGAAGTTTTCAGCTCTTATTTCTTCAAATACATTTTCTGCCTCCCTTTCTCTCTCTTCTGGGATCCCTATAATATGAATATTATTATGCTTGATGGAGTCACTGAGTTCTCTAAGTCTATTCTCATTATGCAGTATTGTTTGTTTCTCACCTTCTCAGCTTGATTGCTTTCCATTACTCTGACCTCCAGGTCACTGATACGTTCCTCTGATTCCTATAGCCTACTATTTATTTCATTTATTGAGTTTTTCATCTCTCATATGTTAGTTTTTATCTCTTTGTCAAGGGTCTCACTGATGTTCTCCACCCTTTTCTAAAGTCTAATGAGTATCTTTATGATCATTACTTTAAATTTTCTATCAGGCCCATTACTTAACTTCTGTTTCACTTAGATCTCCTGCTATGATTTTGTTCTGTTCTTTCATTTGGTACATATTTCCCTATCTCCTCATTTTGTCTACCTCTCCGTGTCTGTTTCTCTGTGTTAGGAAAGTCAGCTACATCATCTGCTCTTGAAAGTAGTGGCTTTATGAAGAAGAGGACCTGTAGTGCCCTGCAGTGCAGTGTCTGCTGTTCATCAGAACCTGGCACTTCAGGGGAGTCTCCTATGTGTGTTGTTTGCATCCTGCTGTTGTGTCCAAGTCACTTTTTCTTTCAGTCCAGACACCTGCACTGACTCTTTGCCTGTTTGGGCTGTGCTTGCGCTCTGTGGTGTTGAGACCCATGGAGGACAGCTCTGAAGGAGTATGACTGCAGGAGAACTCAGAGATGGGACAGTGGTGTTAGCAAAAATTGCGCTAAGCCACTAATCTTAGATTGGATCCCACCCAAGCGTGGTGGCCCTTGGGGGTGAGGCACACAACAGCTGTGGTGGCATGGAATCTGTGCCTGTGGGGCCTGTGCAGGGCCACACACTGGGTTAAGAAAATTTGTTCTGTGCCCAGGACCAAGGCCAGCAGACTTGGAGTGGGTGAGTCCTCAGGAGAACTCCTGGGCGGGGTACGCTGCTAGCAGGTTAGGAAGCAAGTGTCTGTGCAGTGCCACCTCCCACAGGTGGATCTGTGTTTATGCTGGGGGACAAGGGAGGAAAATGGCACTTTCCAGCTTCTTTGTTCCCAGAGAAGTCCCTCAACATGCTCAGAATTCCATGTAAACAGATCTCCCTCCTATTGGCCTCAGACGTTGTGCAAACTGTCACTTCTATGTTGCCTCTCCTGGGCTGTTGTCACTTTAAGGGCAGGGACCTGGCTATCCTTCACCCTCTAGCTTGCCAGTGCTAGTCAGCTGACTTTTAAAAGCTCCAGGCTCTAAGTCCTGCTGCTTATACAAACTCAAAGAATTCAGCCCCTCTGGTTTTCAAGACCAGACATTATGGGGATTCGTCTTCCCAGTGAGCGCTCCCTGGTGCTTTCCCCTCTCCATGCCCACAGCTCCCTTTCTCCTGCAAAGAGCTCCCAACCACCGTTTCTGCCCTTCCTAACCTCTCAGATGTGATTTCTTCTCTACAGTTAGTTGCGGAGTTTGTTCTGCCAGTCTTTGGATCCCTCTCCAGTTTATTTACATGGATGTGAGTGATATCTAGTTGTAAATGTGGCACAGGAGAAGCTTAGGATCCTCCTACTCTGCCGTCTTCTCAAGCATTTAAATAGTCAACTTGAGAGCACATGATCATGCTTTGGGAGTCAGTTTTGTTTTGTTTTAAGATTTTTACTCCTTTCTCCTCAAAAATATCAAACAGCAAGAATATACTAAAGTGCTTCACCATGTAACCAATTGGATCATATGGTATGTAAAGCCAACAGTGTTGTGTATTGATATAGTACTACTCATTAAAAATGGAAAGTCTGCATTCCACACATTACTAAAGGGGTTTAACCCAGATAAGGGCCGTAGGAGTGATTGATTATTCACTTTGATAAACATTTATTAAGAATATTTCTGTGTTAGGCTTGGGAGATGTGGAGATGAATAAGACATAATCCTCTGCCTTAAACAAAAACAAAAAACAAAAACCTCATTCTTTAGTCCTTGGAGGTGTTGGCTGTATGGGATTCTTTATTAGTGGGAAGGGGGGATCAGAAATAAAATGTCAGGTGATTTTCTTTTTTAACCATGATAGAAATCTATGTAATGGTGAGAGTGTACCTAGTATAAATTGTTCATTATCCCGCAGCATTCATTCAGTCCTTCTAACTTTTAATAATAAACACAATTTTAACTGGGCATATGTCCATCTAGATGGAAATACATTTCCCAGCCTCCTTTGCTATTAGATGTGGCCACATGACTGCATTCTGGCTGATGGTATAGAAACAATAGTGATGTGCGTGGTTTCTGGATCACAGCTTAAAGGGAAGCTTCTTTAAAGTAAAGCTCTTTGCCGCCACTGTCTTTCCTCTACACAGCTGGCTGGGAGATGAGCCATCCAAAAATGGAATCTATACTTTGAGAGTGTAGGGGTACCAATGAGCCACTACTTCTGGAATATTACGTACGAGTTTTTTTTTTTTTATCTTATTTGAGTCCTTATATTTTAAGTTCTCTTTGTTATAGAAACTTAGTCTATACCCTGACTAATACATGTATTATCTAATTTAATCCTTATAATTGTTATGTGAGGTATTTGTTAGTATTCTCATTTATAGATGAAGAAACTGATTCAGAGATTAATTCACTGAAGCAAGTGGCAAAACTAGAATTCATGTCCAGATAATCTGTATTCAAGTCTAACTCTTTTCCCCAAATGGATTTGGTTACAGGAGAAAACTAAAACATTTTTAGTATAGAAAATAAAATGCCATGGAGACATTGTCCTAAAGTTCATAAAATCAAGTAAGAATAGTGTGAACTGGTCTTGCTTATCAAACCTTGCTGTTGCTGGGGGCTTCTTTGAAGATTTGAAACCAGAAGAATTAAAGTTGATAAAAAGAGGAATTGTTCTATTTTGCAAAGAAAGTCAACTAAGGTTGACTGCTGCAAGGAGAAGTAAAACTGAAAATATAGATTAGCTGAAGGTGGTTTAGGTTATTCATTCATGATATACTCAGATTAGGGAAGTTTTGTGTGTGTTTGGGTACATCCTTAACTTGTGATTTTTAAGTTTTAAAGAAGAACTCTGCCTTCCTACAAAGTTCTCCTTAGGGCCTCTCTCTGCCAGAAATCTCAGATGGACTGGCTGGCACAGCATGCCATTCCTTAAATTCTCATGCTGGTGCTAGTATAGCACACCAAGCTGTGAGCAGCTTTGTTGCCAACAACTTCAACGAGGAAGAAGCAGACCATATGCTAAGATGTGACCTCTGTAAATGTCCTTAAATTCACAGTGATGAACAAGCAGGTGCTTAATAACCACATTTTAAAACTATGTCACAGTTTTAGGTTTGGAAGAGTATCAATCCATGCTGTATTCACAGCCAGAAGACTGTAGATTATCTTTGAGTTGGTTGCTCTTGGAAGTTTCCTTTTGTGAGTACCCTCAGAATGAAGGTATGACAGAAGTTCGTTTTTTGTCTTTGAAAGTGGCTATCTTCCCATATGTGTGGCCTCAAGTGATCTGTCTCATTTCCTTTTCTTCCAACAAGTGTGTTTTGGTGCAGTAATGTGTGAGAAACGCTGACCGACTCCTTGTAAACTGGGCCCCTTCCCCCATCTTCTTACCTCTTCTTCTACACTTGGAACTGCTCTCTTGAACAGCATTTGTGACTTTCTTGTGTGTCTAATCCAAAGACCTAATTTTTTTTACTTTAGTCCTCAGGAACAATTGACATTCCTGAAAACCCTTTCCTTCTATTCTTTATGTTCTCATAGATGTATGTACTGATGGCTCTCCCCTAAGACTTCCTGGCCTGTTCCAGTTACTAGGCACCTACGTCTCTAACCTAATTCTCCTCCTTACTCCCACTCTTTTTTTGTTTCCTTAGCTAGCATTTCCCAGTGTCATGTACTATCTCAATTCAACTGGGAAATGTATCGAACAATTACTGTATGCCCTATACTGTGCTGGGCTCTGAGAATATAGACATAAGTAAAACTCAATCCTTGCACTTAAGAGCTCAGGGTCTAGTGGTCTGAGAGACTATAGATCATAAATTATAATTCAGGATAATATGTGCTTCCAGGGGTGCATAGTGGGTGGTAAGACAGAAGGAAGTGGCCAGGGCAGTATGCCTAGAGGAAGACTTAAAGAGTCATCACTCCAGGCAGGTGTAGACTCAAATGAGGATGTTCCAGCAAAGAGAAGAGCCTGGTTAAAAGATAAGAGTTGTGAGGGATCAAGATGCACTCTGGGATCTGTAAATAATTTGCTTTATCATATGAGGGAATGGCAAACATGAGGCTGAACAGATAAGCTAAGGGTACATCAGGAAGAGCCTTATATGCCTTGTTAAGGAGTTGGCCTTTATTCTAAAATGGCCTTAGGGAGTTATAAACAGCAGAGGAAAATGAGTAACAGATTTGTGTTTTGGAAATATTATCATGGTAGTGATGATAAAGGTGGTGATCCCAAAGCCAGGGAACCAGTTAAGAGGCCCTCACTAAATCTAGGTGAGGAATGGTGAGCCCCTGAACCAAGCCTGGCCAGAGTGGTTGAAAAGGAAGAGAGTTATGTCTGGGATAGGGTTGACAGAGGTCAGTGGCTGATTAGATGTGGGTGGTGGGGAGATTGGGGCACTGAAAGACAAAGAGATATTATGGAGATTTCTGAATTAAGTGAATACATTATGTGCATTTATCTGAGATAGGGACTTAAGGAGGAAAACCAGGTTGGGGTCGGGTGGCAGGACAGGGGACAGGAATGAAGAGTTCAGTTCCGTGCCTACTCAAGTGGAGATGCCCACTAGACAGATGAACCTAGGGATAAACAGGCTTGCTTAGGGAGGTCCCGGACTTGCCAGCCTCACTGATGCTCTTCTTTTGGGACACCCTAAGCCATGGATACTTGATTGGGCTTTTATATGGAGGAATGACTGTGGAACTAATTAAAATAACACCTGGACCCATTTATAAATCCTATCCTTCTAAAAATTCTGTCACTCAATATCTCTTTCCCAACCTCCCACCCCTGCCTATTCTCTCCAGCAACACTGAAGGGGAAGTTGTGGGAGGCTGAATAATAGCCCCTCAAAGATGTCCATGTCCTAATTCCAGAAACCTGTGAATATGCTACCTTACATGGCAAAGGGAATTTGCTGATGTGGTTAAATTAAGGATTTTGAGATGGGGAGATTATCCTGCATTATCTGAGTGACCTATTGTAATCACAAGGTCCTTGAAAGAAGGAGGTGGGAGGGACAGAGTCAGAAGAGATGATGAGGGCAGCAGTGGTCAAGACGATACAGGGCCATAAGCCAAGGAATTCAAGTGGTGTCTTGAAGCTAGAAAAGGGAAGGGAATGGATTCTCCACCAGAGCCTCCAGAAGGCTCTGGAGGCTCAGACCTCCCTACACCTTTACTTCAGGCCTCACTGAATTTGGGCTTTGGACCTCTAGAACAGAAAGATAATAAATGCGTGTTGTTTTAAGCCACACTTTTGTGGCAATCTGTTATAGCAGCAATAGGGAACTAACACACAGAAGTGTAGCAAGAATTGAAGCTGGAGGGTACCACAATGGCCTTAGATTTTGGCACAATTGAAACGTCAAACCTGCCTCGTAGTGCTAGGCTACAACAGCCTGAAAGGCCCCAGAGCCCGAGTTTATTATTTCCTGGTTAGATACCGGTAACCAATACAACAATTCCCCCAAACAATTATACTTTATTGTCATCTCTTTTGCTAAACCAGTGGTTTCAGGACAGGGTGTATTGGGAGGTGATTGCTAGGCCCCACCCTCAGAGTTTGAGATTTGGTAGGTCTTACATAGGACCTTTCTAATAAGTTCCCTGATGATGCTGTTGGTCTGGGGACCACAACTTTGAGAACTACTATAATGTGTGTGTGTGTGTGTGTGTGTGTGTGTGTATAAATCTCCTTTATACTCACTTTAAGAGTTGCTGTATGAGTCCTCTCTCCATTCTTTATTGGATTGTCAGTTCTCTTAGATCTCATTCTTCTTTATATCCTCAGAGTTTAGCAATGTGCCTGACTAAGTAGACATTTCATGAATGCTTATTGATTCCCTGTGTAGTCCTGTCCCACTTCTGTTCCCTAATATTTAGGGACCCATCTCCTTTCAGCAAAAGATGCTATTGCACAAAGCATTCTTTGAGATGCAGAATTTTTTTTTTACAACCCCAGCAAATTTCATTGAGACATAAGCAGTTGAGCACTATTTCCAATGAATTGTGCATGGTCCACTCTGTGTGTGTGTGTGTGTGTGTGTGTGTGTGTGTGTGTGTGTTACATGCCTGGAAGACTAAGGTAATTATCCTTTGGTTGTTGGCAACTTCTCAGTAAGAGATCTGTCAGATGCAATACTATCATAAGGCACTTGGTGACAAAGAAGAGCAAAATTATGTAAGAAGAATAAACATTTTTCCCCCACTGGGGGCAGGAAAGGGGTGTGAAGAAAGCCACATTAGTAGTTGAAAATGCTCTTTCTCATGAGAGCTTTCAGAAAAAATAGTGTTGGTTTATACCAGTTAACACTGGGTTCCCAGACATGATGCAGTTTTGTTTTAACTCAGCCTTTCCCTGACAGCTCAAAGCTTGACTCTGCCCCAGAACCATTTCCTAGCCTGATGTGACTCCCCAGTTGAGTTCTGAAGAGAAGAGACTCTCAAAGCAAGTTTTTAAATCTTTCATAATGTCCTTAGAATTCTTATGCTAAGGTGTCTAGAGACCCTCATGTACCAGATTCTTCAAATATTCTTTCTAGTTAGTTGTCTTGAAAACTATAATTGGTCATTCGAGTATGAACATGATATGCTATAAAGTCATAAAATATAGTGACAGTTTTCTTTTGTTATGCAATTCACAGTGATTTATCCTTTAGAATAAGGCTACATGGTCATAAGGCACATGCTTATATGTGACTGACCAGATTGTGCCCATCTGACTTTGCCCCCATTGAACCCAAATGCATCTTCAGAATCCTTCTCAACATATTACATTATATGGCTGGTAGTGTGGACTCTGGAATTAGAGCTGAGTTTGAATATACACTACTCTAGTTACTAGAAATCAGGTCTTGGACAAGGTACCAATCTCTAAGCCTTAGTGTTAGTAAATAGGAGAAATACTACTACCTATCTCACAGAGTCCTAATGAGCATAAATGAGAATATGCACACAGATTCCTTAGCACAGGGCATAGAGCTACAAAGAGCTCCATAATGTTACTTATTCTTCTCATTATTAACAATAGCTATTAAAATGGGCAAAGGATGGAATTATCCTCCCCATTGTGCTTAGATCATTTCTGGGCAGTCTTTATTTGTAGGTTTCAAAGTTACTTGACTAACTAGGCTCTATCCTTTTTGGCATGACAACACATTTGAGTGAGCACCCAGTCATGTTCCCAACTGGGATACATCCCTTTGACTCTAAGCCCAGTTTTTCCTGCAACCTCTTACCTCCTTCAAATCATCCTGCTCAAATGGTGGTTCAAACATCGGGGAAGCTGCTGTTACTGTTGCCATGTTCTCTTAACTCTTAGAGGACCTAGATTAGAACTGAGTGTCATATAACTTACCACCTGATCCTGTCTCTCACTAGAGTTTAAAGTTATTGAATGCAACAGTTGCAATTCCATTCAATTTCCCAAGCATATCTTAAACCCATCCATTTCTCTCCATCTGCATGCTGCTACTCTTCTACTTCAACACACCATTATCTCTTGGCTGAATTTCTGAAATAACCTCCTACATGGGCTTTCTCCTTTCACTTTTGCCTCCGTACCAGCCAGTCTCCATCTTGGCCAGTTTGATAATTTAAAAATGCTATTCTGACCATGATCCCTGATTAAAATTCTTCAATGCTGTCCTAGGCTTTTGTAATAAAATATAAAAGCAAGAACCAGGCCTACATGGCCCTTTTTAAATTTGTCTCTGCTTATTTCTCTGTCCCTATCTCATACCCTTCTCCTTCCTCTCTACATCACAGCTAAAGTGACATCTTTCAGATCCTCAGCGAGCCAACCTCTTTCCTTTCTCAGGGTCTTTGCACATTCTGTTCCTTTTGCCTAAATGATATTCCCCCAAACTCTTAATCTGCTTGATTCTGGTTTTCCTGATAGGCTTCAGTTCAGCTGTTCTTTCCTCAGACCGTCTTTATTCATTCCCATTCCTTAAAATGAGTTCTATCCCCACCTGTTATTTTTGCCAGACTATTTGTAGTTTTTCTCCACAGAGCTTAGCACAGTTTGTAATCCTACACATAAATCTACATTAAGTTGTTCAGTATTTCTCTCCCCTTCTATGTGGTGTGATGCTTGTGTGTTTAATCAGTCTCCTAGTCCGGGAAAAATCTTAAGCATGTTCTAGTTATCTTCACAAATAAAAGAGTAAGACCTTTCCCTCCCTTAACATCATACTGCCATGGCATATTGTAAGGGCCTCAGCCTCCTTTTGGGTGAGGGTACTTACTATGTCCTGGTATTTTGCAGTGGGGTGTTTGTCCTCATGGGGTAAGCTGGATAAGGAGTGAACTAAGTCCAGGGAGAGGAGAGTTGCTTGAGCTGGGGAGTTGCTTGAAATATTGTCAGAGTTGGCAAAACTTTCTGTAACAAACTGCAATATTTTTGTGGCTTAATGCAATAAAAATTAACTTCTTCTCATACAAGAACCCAGTGCAGATGTTTCTGGTCAGAGTGACCACTTTAGGTGGCTCTCTTCCAAGTAGGGACCCAGGGATACAGCTTCCTTCCACCTTTGGCTCTGCCATGCCCTAGGGCCTTGGAGCCCATCATTTATATCTGGCATAACAGGAAAGAGGGAACATGGAGGATTGCGTTGGAAGTATTTATGAACAGGATAGGAGGTGGTGTATATCACTTCCTCCCACATTCCATTGGCCAGAACTTACTGGTTTGTGATATGATTTCATCTAACTGCAAAGGAGGCTGGGAAATAGAACCTAACTATATGTCCAGGAAGAAAAGGCAAGCATGGAGTTTGGATGGCTGGAGAAAGGATGGCTGATATGGGCCCTGGTGTGGGTGACAGATAGTGTTGGAAAATGTATCCTTAACTATCATCTGGTTCCTGGGTGTCCACAAATTCTCCTTACTGTGGCCCATGGTTGACACAGTTTGTTTTCATTGATGACCCCTTCAGGTCTGATTGTCCCTCCTATCCCCACTGGCCTCTATGGCAATTCTCTTGCTTTCCATTTTTCTTCCTCCTTTCAGCTCAGAGGAATCTTTTGTCATTTATTGGGGTATCTGTGTGGGGCAAAATTCATGCTAACATTTGCTCTTGTGTCACTTTTATTCCTGTAAGTATAGGAAATCTCTCCTTTTTTCTCTGTCTTCTGCTTATAATGTCTCTACCCTGAGGCAGTGAGCATAGCCTAGCTACTTGAGTGGGAACAGAGAGAGAAAAAAGTAACTATTGGGAGAAAAACAACATTGAGTAGTATTTCAAAAGCATTGTCCTACAACAAATATGAGCCCAATGAGGGTAGAGACTGTGTCTGTACGTATACCACAATATCTCCAGAATCTAGCAAAGGGACTCAATAAATATTTACTGAATAAATAAATGCATGAATAAGTGCATGAATGTTCTAAGAAGCAGCATCACTCACAGATAGTCTCTTGCATCCTGATTCTTCCACACCTTCCAAGGCTTCTCAAAGGGGTGTGAGTGGTGCTGTTGTGGCCTCCACAGGGAGACCAGAGAGAGCTATAGTGATGGTGCCCTGGACTCTGCAAGTTTGACCTCATCTTATACTTTTATACACACACACATATTCCCGTATACACTTAGAGTGAAAAATAATCCAAGAAAACAGGACAGGGAACAATAATAAAGGGAAGAGGAATAAAAACACACTCAGTGCTTGGCACATGGGAACCCTATAAATGTTTATTGAATGAGAGAAAGGAAGAAATGCCCAGTTTCCCCTATTCAGAGACTGAAATGGGCAATTCATAAAGATGCATTGAATTCCAACCTTTTTTCCTTAAAAGTTTGCTAGAGAGAGCTATGCTGTAGGCTTATCATAATGTCACTCTTGTCCCTTAGCAACAGACTAGGTTTGCTTTTCTAGCTGATCTGACTTAAGGATTGTGTGAGTGCTGTTGAGTGCTGGGGGAGAGCTAATTCTCATGGCAGGGAGAGGCAGGACCAGGAGGCATTGAGGTTCCCATCCAACACTAAGGAAAGTGATGTGGCTTGAGATGGATTCTTTTTAATTTATTTTTTTTTTTTTATTTTAGAAAGAGAGAGCATGAGCATGGGGAGGGGTAAAGGGAGAGGGAGAATCCCAAGCAGACTCCATGCCAAGCACAGAGCCTGATACAGGGCTCCATCCCAGGACCCTGAGATCATGACCTGAGCCGAAATCAGAGTTGGATGCCAAACTGACTGAGCTACCCAGACATCCCGTGAGATGGATTCTTTATCATTAGTTCTTCTAATTGTATTTTTGAAGAGGTCAGAATTCAATGAAAACTTTTTTCCTTTTTTTTTTTTTTGAAACCTCTCATCAACATTTGTGGCAAACACTAGAGGTTGGCACTGCCAACTCTCATATCAATCCCCTTCTTTCTGGCCTATGTCTATTATATGGTCTGAAAAAAATATGCCATTCCCAAACTCCCTCGCAGCCAGAGAGGCCATCTGACACAATTCTGGATCTGGGGACATAAGTTACCCCCTACTTTCCTTTCTTTTCTACTCTGAATGGACAAGATGGCAGCAGTTGTAGCTGCCATTTGTGACCAGGAGGGAGAGGTCAAGAGACCCACAGAGATGTTGGCCCTGACATTGTTGAGCCACTGAACCAATGCAAGCAGACACCTGTCTTCAGACTTTCTTTTAGGTGGGGAAAAATGAACTCCTCTTTGTCTCTGATATTGAAATGAAGGATTCTGTCACTTGCAGCCTAAAATATCCCTTGCTGACAGCTCCTCTTTCTTTTATTTTCTTTTTATCCAGATGAAAGTAAATAAACCAACTATATTTAATAAATATGAAAAAAATTCCACAAAATATTAAAATAAGATTTTAGAACACGGAATTGTAGAATGGGCAAAACAATTTGGAAAAGAACAAAGTTGGAGGACTCGCACTGCCTGATATTAAGATTTATTCTAAAAGCAAAGAATTTGTAAAGTCTTTACAAATCAAGATAGTGTGTTACTGGCAAAAGGATAGACATATAAATCAATGGAACACAATACAGCATCCAGAAAAGATGGAATTGCAAAATATTCATCATTGCAGAGCATTTCCCAACAGAGGAAATCTTCAACAATTCCAATTACCTCTTCTCTTTACAGGTCAAGTCAGCTCAATTCCCAATGACTTAGACTAAGATAAATTGTAATAATAATGAATATGTTTAAAACTAAATTCTTCCCTTGAGTAGGCTATACTTCTCTGATTTCAGGTCTTCTTCCTATCCCCCCTGATCCTCCTGAAGTTTTAGGAAAACTCTTTTCCCCTTCAAGTAAGCCAGTCCGGGCACTGTCCATATACCACCTCTAGTCTGAAACAGCTGCAAGGATTGTTCTTTCCAGTCAGTGCTGGTGCTTTCCTTTTCCTGCCTTTACTAATTTTCTTTCTCAGAGACATCATCCATCTTCCTCTCTCAGTTGTCTTTGGTTCCACAGTTTCTTTCTTTCTTATTTATTTCCCTAAACCGTGAATCAGTTTAAACCTCCACTGGGTTGCCCTTTTCACGAGGTCTGTTCAACACAACAGAGGCTTTATTGGTTACCTGTCTGGAGCACTCTTTCCCCACATCTTGGCAATGTCCAACCCTGTCTGGACATAAAGTTCTCCAGCTAAATGTCTTTTCAAGCAAGGCTTCCTGGCTGTCCACCTCTCCACCCTGCATCATTTCTAAATTCCCAGTTTTTCAATTTTCTTCAAAGCTTTATCAGTCTCCAGCGATCTTGTTCATTACTCTGTTTGCTTTATTACTTTGCTTTGGTAACATTTCTATACATTAATAACAAAGTAGCAGAAAGACAAATTAAGAAAAACAATTCAATTTACAATTGCCTCAAATAGAATAAAATACCGAGGAATAAACTTAACCAAAGAGGTGAAAGATCTGTACTCTGAAAACTCTAAAACACTGATGAAAGAAATTGAAGATGACACAAACAGAGGGAAAAATATTCCATGCTCATGGACTGGAAGAATTAATATAGTTAAAATATCCATATTACCCAAAGCAGTCTACAGATTCAATGCAATCCCTATCAAAATAGCAACAGGATTTTTCACAAAAACTAGAACAAATAATACTAAAATTTGCATGGGACCTCAAAAGTCCCTGAATAGGGGGGAAGGAAAGATGGCGGAGGAGTAGGGGACCCTATTTCAACTAGTCCCCAGAATTGAGCAAAATATCTACTAGACCACTCTGAGCACCCACGAAACCAGCCTGAGATGTAAGAAGATCTGGATCTCTACAAACAGAATACCGCAGGTGGTTGGTTTCGAGGTATGAAGCAGGGAGCTGTGATTTGGCGGGCAGATATCGGAGGATAAACGGTAACGGGAGGGTGCCTGGCCGTGGGGATCCTACACCGCCAGTGAGCGATAGCCTCGCGCGCTGGGGACAGGGCACAGACTCGCAGACCGGTAGCAGTGGGGAAAGGACTTTAGGGCAGCCCCGGGGCGGAAACCCAGAGCAGTGGGGTCGTGTGTGCGATCTGGGGGAGGCTGGTGGTTTTAGAAGCAAAAAGGGCAGAGACGTGCACGACCTGGAGGCAGGACTGGGGGCGCTGCAGAGGGGCACACAACCCAGGCCGCTGCAGTTTATAGCAGCACGGACAGAAACGGAGACAGTGTGGCCTGGAGAGCTCACTGAAGAACAGACTGCGGTCTCTCTGCTCTGAGGCACAGGGTTGGAAATGGTCTCTTCTGCTCTGATTCACAGAAGAGATGTGGAAAGCCACCAGGGAAAGCCATCAGAGAACAAAAACCCCAAAAACTGATTCCTGCTGAGCCCATCCCCCGCCACAGTGGGGCAGGGCAACTCCTCCCAAACAGGGTTGCCTGAGTAACAGCACAGCAGGCCCCTCCCCCAGGAGACAGGCTGGGAAAACAAGAGGCCAGCAACCCTAAGGTCCCAAGAAAACAGGTGCATCTTGCTTGGGTTCTCGTCAATAATTTGGAATCTATACATTCCCTCAAACACCCATCAACAGAATGACTAGGAGGAGGATCCCCAAAATAGAAGAGACTCAGAGATTATGACTTTGCCACAGATTTATGAATGGATGCAGATATAACCAAGATGATGGAGATGGAATTCAGGCTAGCAATTGTGAAGACAATGGCTAGAATGGAGAAATCAATTAATGGCAACATTCCAGGGGCAGAAATGAAAGCTGAATTGGCAGAACTTAAAAATGCTATCAATGAGATCCAATCCAATCTAGATAATCTAACAGCTAGGGTAACTGATGCAGAAGAACAAATAAGCGACCTGGAAGACAATATAATAGAAAGGGAAAAGAGGCCAGGGAAAAACAACTCAGAATCCATGAAAATAGAATCAGAGAAATAAGTGACACCATGAAGCATTCCAATATCAGAATAATTGGAATCCCAGAGGGATTGGAGAGAGAGGACTAGAAGATGTATTTGAGCAAATCGTAGCTGAGAACTTCCCTAATCTGGGGAAAGAAACAAACATTTGCGTCCGAGAGGCAGAGAGGACTCCTCCCAAGATCAAGGAAAACAGGCCAACAACCCGGGATGTAATACTAAAACTCACAAATCTTAGAACCAAGGAAACGATCTTAAGGGCAGTTAGGAGGAAGAGATTCCTTATGTACAGAGGGAGGAACATCAGAATAACGTCAGACCTATCCACAGAGACCTGGCAAGCCAGAAAGGCCTGGCAAGACATAGTCAGGGTACTAAATGAGAAGAACATGCAGCCAAGAATACTTTATCTGGCAAGGCTGTCATTAGAATGGATGGAGAGATGCAGAGCTTCCACGACCAGCAGAAACTGAAAGAATATCTGACCACTAAGCCAGCCCTGCAAGAAATATTAAGGGGGGTTCTATAAAAGGAGAAAGACCCCAAGAGAGATATACAACAGAAATTTACAGGGACAATCTATAAAAACAACGTCATTCACATGATGACAATTAATTTATATTTTTCAATAATCACTCTCAACGTGAATGGCCTAAACACTCCCATAAAATGGCACAGGGTTGCAGATTGGGTAAAAAGACAGGGCCCATCCATATGCTGTCTACAAGAGACTCATTTTGAACCTAAAGATACATCCAGAGTGAAAGTGAAGGGATGGAGATTCATCTTTCATGCCAGCGGACCTCAAAAGAAAGCTGGGGTAGCAATTCTTATATCAGACAAATTAGATTTTAACTAAAGTCTGTAGTTAGAGACACAGAAGGACACTATATCATTCTTAAAGGGTCTATCCAACAAGAAGATCTAACAATTGTAAATATTTATGCCCCCAACATGGGAGCAGCCATCTACATAAGCCAACTGTTAACCAAAATAAAGAGTCATATTGATAACAATACGTTAATTGTAGGAGACCTCAATACTGCACTCTCAGCAATGGACAGATCATCTAAGCAGAAAATCAACAAGGAAACAAGAGCTTTGAATGATACACTGGACCAGATGGCTCTCATAGATATATACAGAATATTCCACGCTAAAACAAGAGAATACTCATTCTTCTTGAGCGCACATGGAACTTTCTCCAGAATAGACCACATACTGGGTCACAAATCAGGTCTCAACCGATACCAAAAGATTGAGATTATTCCCTGCATAATCTCAGAGCACAATGCTTTAAAACTGGAATCAATCACAAGGAAAAATTTAGAAGAAATTCAAACACTTGGAAGCTAAAGACCACTCTGCTCAAGAATGTTTGGGTCAACCAGGAAATTGAAGAAGAACTTAATTCATGGAAGTCAATGGGAACAAAAACACATTGGTCCAAAACCTATGGGATACTGCAAAGGCGGTCCTAAGGGGAAAATACATAGCCATCCAAGCCTCACTCAAAAAAATAGAAAAATCCCGAATTCACCAACTAACTCTACACCTTAAAGAACTAGAGAAAAAGCAACAGACGATGCCTAAGACATGCATTACAAGAGAAATAATTAAAATTAGAGCAGAGATCAATGAATTAGAAACCAGAAACACAGTAGATCAGATCAACAAAACTAGAAGTTGGTTCTTTGAAAGAATTAATAAGATCGATAAACAACTGGCCAGACTTATCCAAAAGAAAAGAGAAAGGACCCAAATTAATAAAATTATGAATGAAAGGGAGAGATCATGACTAACACCAAGGAAACAGAAACAATTATTAGAAATTATTATCAACAACTATATGCCAGTAAACTGAGCAATCTGGATGAAATGGAGGCCTTCCTGGAAACCTATAAGCTGCCAAGATTGAAACAGGAAGAAACTGACAACCTGAATAGGCCAATAACCAGCAACGAGATTGAAGCAGTGATCAAAAACCTCCCAAAAAAACAAGAGTCCAGGGCCTGATGGATTCCCTGGGGAATTCTACCAAATATTCAAAGAAGAAATAATACCTATTCTACTGAAGCTGTTTCAAAAAGTAGAACAGAAGGAAAACTTCCAAACTCATTCTATGAGGCCAGCATTACCTTAATCCCCAAACCAGGCAAAGAGCCCATCAAAAAGGAGAACTTCAGACCGATATCCCTGATGAATATGGATTCCAAAATCCTCAACAAAATCCTAGCTAATAGGATCCAACAATACATTAAAAGGATCATCCACCACGACCAAGTGGGATTTATCCCCGGGATGCAAGGGTGGTTCAACATTCACAAATCAATCAATGTGATAGAACACATTAATAAGAGGAGGAGAAGAACCATATGGTCCTCTCAATTGATGCAGAAAAAGCATTTGACAAAATACAACATCCTTTCCTGATTAAAACTCTACAGAGTATAGGGATAGAGGGAACATTGCTCAAGTTCATAAAATCCATCTAGGAAAAACCCACAGCAAATATCATCCTCAATTGGGAAAAGCTGAGAGCCTTTAAGATCGGGAACACATCGAGGATGCCCACTCTCGCCACTATTGTTCAACATAGTACTAGAAGTCCTAGCAACAGCAATCAGACAACAAAAAGAAATAAAACGTATTCAAATTGGCAAAGAAGAGGTCAAACTCTCTCTTTTCGCAGACGACACTATATGTGGAAAACCCAAAAGACTCCACCCCCAAATTACTAGAATTCATACAGCAATTCAGTAATGTGGCAGGATACAAAATCAATGCACAGAGATCAGTAGCTTTCTTATACACTAAAAACGCAAGTGTAGAAAGAGAAATTAGAGCAACGATTCCATTTACAATAGCACCAAAAACCATAAGATACCTCGGACTAAACGTAACCAAAGACGTAAATGATCTATACTCTAGGAACTACAGAACACTCATGAAACTAATTGAAGAGGACACAAAAAGATGGAAAAACATTCCATACTCGTGGATTGGAAGAATAAACATTGTTAAAATGTCTATGCTACCCAGAGCAATCTATACCTTCAGTGCCATCCCGATCAAAATTCCAATGACATTTTTCAAAGTGCTGGAACAAACAATCCTAAAATTTGTATGGAATCAGAAAAGATCCCAAATCACCAAGGAAATGTTGAAAAAGAAAAAGCTGAGGTATCACGTTGCCCGATTTCAAGCTATATTACAAAGCTGTGATCACCAAGACAGCATGGTACTGGCACAAAAACAGACATATAGACCAATGGAACAGAAGAGAAAACCCAGATATGGACCCTCAACTCTATGGTCAACTAATCCTTGACAAAGCAGGAAAAAACATGCAATGGAAAAAAGACAATCTCTTCAATAAATGGTGCTGGGAAAATTGGACATCCACATGCAGAAGAATGAAACTCAACCATTCTCTAACACCATTCACAAAGATAAATTCAAACTGTATGAAAGACCTCAATTTGAGACAGGAATCCATCAAAATCCTAGAGGAGAACATAGGCAGTAACCTCTTTGACATCGGCCACAGCAACTTCTTTCAAGATACATCTCCAAAAGCTAGTGAAACAAAAGCAAAAATGAACTTTTGGGACTTCATCAAGATAAAAAGCTTCTGCACAGCAAAGGAAACAGTCAACAAAACAAAGAAGCAACCCACAGAATGGGAGAAGATATTTGCAAATGACACTACAGATAAAGGGCTGGTATCCAAGATCTATAAAGAACATCTCAAACTCAACACCCAAAAAACAAATAATCAAGTCAAAAACTGGGCAGAAGATATGAAAAGACACTTTTCTGAAGAAGACATGCAAATGGCTAACAGACACATGAAAAAATGTTCATCATCATTAGCCATCAGGGAAATTCAAATCAAAACCACGTTGATTGAGGCGGAGCAAGATGGCGGAGGAGTAGGAGACCTGGATTTCGTCTGGTCTCAGGACTTCAGCTGAATGGGGATCAAACCATTCTGAACACCTACAAACTCAGCAGGAGATCAAAGAAGACAACAAAGAAGACAAAGTAGCAACAACTCTCTGAACAGAGAAGCGACCACTTACTGGAAGGTAGGACGTGCGGAGAAGTGAATCCGAGGCGATATTCGGGAGGATAGATGGCGGGGGAGGGGGCCTCCGCCACTTCTGGGAAGTGATAGAGCCGCGGAGCACAAAATCAGAACTTTTAGAAGTCAGCTCAGCTGAGGGACATCACTCCAGTGGCTAAGCGGGAGGTGGAAACCTCACGGGACAGTGTGGTCTCAGGACCCTCAGGGTCACCGAAAGACCGGGGATGCCTGAGTGCAGCAGAACTCCAAGGTATCGGAGCGGGGAAGCCGGCTGCACAGACGGAGCCAAGGCGCGGGCTCTCAGCTGGGGGTGGCCATAAACTGTGATCCGCGGCCCAGTCGGGCCACTGCTCCTCCAGCAGGGACCCAAATGCAGCAGAGCCGGGGAGACTCCCCTCCACTGCAGGGATCCGCTGGGTTTGAAGACTCCTCACAGGGTCGGGTGCCAGAGGTAGAAACGCTCAGTCACAGACCAGGTGAGCACGGAGTGCAGCCGGAGACCGGGGAGACAGGAGTGATTGACTGCTTTTCTCTGGGGGCGCACTGAGGAGTGGGGCCTGAGTTCTCGGCTCCTCCGGGCGGAGATTGGGAGGCCAGCATTTTCACTCTCATCCTCCAAAGCTGTACCGAGAGCTTGCAGGGAACAAAAGCTCCCGAGAGCAAACCTGAGCAGATTGATTAGCCCAGACCGACAGGGGCGGGGCAATTCCGCCTCCGGCAAAGATATTTGGGAACCATGGCAACATGGCCCCTCCCCCGGAAGATCAGCATGAACAGCCAGCCAAGACTAAGTTTACCGATCAAGGAGAACGGGAGAACTCCAGCGCTAGGGGAATACTGCACATAGAATTCATGGCTTTTTTACCATGATTCATTAGTTTTTCAAAGTTAATTTTCTTTTAACTGTTTTTTTTTGAATTTTTCTTTTTCCCTTTTTCAAGCAACACCTTATCGATACCTTTAAAAAAACTTTTATTTTTCCTTTTTAGAGTCATATTCTATCCCTTCATAGTAGTTACCCTTATTTTTGGAATATATATATAAGTTGCTCACTCTTTAAAATTTTGAGATACCGTTTCTTCTAACAGATCAAAATATACCCTAAATCTCTAGTGTATGGCTTTGTTCTAGTCTCCTGCCTGATCACATTCTCTCCCCCCCTTTTTTTTTAATCTTCTTCTTTCTTTTTTCAAACAACTTATCAATTCCTTTTATAAAATCTTTTATAATTTTCATCCTTACAATTATCTTCCATCCCTTCATTATATCAACCCTTATTTTGTACATATATAAGTCTTTCTTTCTTTACAATTTTAGGAGGCACTATCTTCTAACAGACCAAAATACACCCAAAATCTAGTGTGTGGCACTGATCTATGCACTAGCCTGATCATACTTGATCATATTCTGGTTTTTGTTGTTTGTTTGTTTTTATCTTTTTCTTTTTTTTTTTCCTCTTTCTTTTTTCTTTCTTTCCCTTTCTTTTCCCCTGGTTTCAGGTCTTTTCTGATTTGTTTAGAGTATATTTTCTGGGGACGTTGTTAACCTGTTAGCATTGTGTTCTCTCATTCATCTATTCTCCTGTGGACAAAATGACAAGACGAAAGAAATCACCTCAGCAAAAAGAACAAGAGGTAGTACCGTCTGCCAGGGACCTACTTAATACAGACATTAGTACGATGTCGGACCTAGAGTTCAGAATCATGATTTTAAAGATACTAGCTGGGCTTGAAAAAAGCATGGAAGTTATTAGAGACACCCTTCCTGGAGAAGTAAAAGATCTAAAATCTAACCAAGTCGAAATCAAAAAGGCTATTAATGAGGTGCAATAAAAAATGGGGGCACTAACTGCTAGGCTAACTGAGGCCGAAGAGAGAATCAGTGATATAGAAGACCAAATGATGGAAAATAAAGAAGCTGAGAAAAAGAGAGATAAACAACTACTGAATCACGACGGCAGAATTTGAGAGATAAGTGATGCCATAAGACGAAACAACATTAGAATAATTGGGATCCCAGAAGAAAAAGAAAGAGAGAGAGGGGCAGAAGGTATATTGGAGCAAATTATAACAGAGAACTTCCCTAATGTGGGGAAGGAAACAGGCATCAAAATCCAGGAGGCACAGAGAACCCCTCTCAAAATCAATAAAAATAGGTGAACACCCCGACATCTAATAGTAAAACTTACGAGTCTCAGAGACAAAGAGAAAATCCTGAAAGCAGCTCGGGAGAAGAGATATGTAACCTACAATGGTAGAAACATTAGATTGGCAACAGACCTATCCACAGAGACCTGGCAGGCCCGAAAGGACTGGCATGATATCTTCAGAGCACTAAACGAGAAAAATATGCAGCCAGGAATACTATATCCAGCTAGGCTGTCATTGAAAATAGAAGGAAAGATAAAAAGCTTCCAGGACAAACAAAAACTACAGGAATTTGCAAACACGAAACCAGCCCTCCAAGAAATATTGAAAGGGGTCCTCTAAGCAAAGAGAGAACCTAAAAGCAGCATAGACCAGAAAGGAACACAGACAATATACAGTAACAGTCACCTTACACGCAATACAATGGCACTAAATTCCTAACTTTCAATAGTTACCCTGAATGTAAATGGGCTAAATGCCCCAATCAAAAGGCACAGGCTATCAGATTGGATAAAAAAACAAGACCCATCTATATGCTGTCTGCAAGAGACTCATTTTAGACCCAAAGACACCCCCACATTGAAAGTGAGGGGGTGGAAAACAATTTACCATGCTAATGGACACCAAAAGAAAGCTGGGGTGGCAATCCTTATATCAGACAAATTAGATTTTAAAACAAAGACTGTAATAAGAGATGAAGAAGGACACTATATCCTACTTAAAGGGTCTATCCAACAAGAAGATCTAACAATTGTAAATATTGATGCCCCGAACATGGAAGCAGCCAATTATATAAGGCAATTAATAACAAAAGCAAGGAAACACATT
The DNA here is from genome assembly GCF_037043125.1 of Eumetopias jubatus. Classification (NCBI taxonomy): domain Eukaryota; kingdom Metazoa; phylum Chordata; class Mammalia; order Carnivora; family Otariidae; genus Eumetopias; species Eumetopias jubatus. Next base: position 127,009,542 of record NW_028274807.1, on the reverse strand, counting down.
GACAACAGTACAATAATAGTGGGGGACTTTAACACGCCCCTGACTGAAATGGACAGATCATCTAAGCAAAAGATCAACAAGGAAATAACGACTTTAAATGACACACTGGACCAAATGGACTTCACAAACATATTTAGAACATCCCATCCCAAAGCAACGGAATACACATTCTTCTCTAGTGCCCATGGAACATTCTCCAGAATTGATCACATCATAGGTCACAAATCAGGTCTCACCCGCTATCAAAAGTTTGGGATCATTCCCTGCATATTTTCAGACCACAATGCTTTGAAACTAGAACTCAATCACAAGAGGAAAGTTAGAAAGAACTCAAGTACATGGAGGTTAAAGAGCATCCTACTAAAGAATGAATGGGTCAACCAGGAAATTAGAGAAGAATTAAAAACATTCATGGAAACCAATGAAAATGAAAACACAACTGTTCAAAATCTTTGGGATACAGCAAAGGCAGTCCTGAGAGGAAAGTATATAGCAATACAAGCCTTTCTCAAGAAACAAGAAAGGTCTCAAATACACAACCTAACCCTACACCTAAAGGAGCTAGAGAGAAAACAGCAAATCAAGCCTAAACCCAGCAGGAGAAGAGAAGTAATAAAGATCAGAGCAGAAATTAATGAAATAGAAACCAAAAGAACAGTAGAACAGATCAACGAAACTAGGAGCTGGTTCTTTGAAAGAATTAACAAGATTGATAAACCCCTGGCCAGACTTATGAAAAAGAAAAGAGAAATGACCCAAATCAACAAAATCATGGATAAAAGAGGAGAGATCACACCCAACCCCAAAGAAATACAAACAATTCTAAGAACATATTATGAGCAACTCTATGCCAGCAAATTAGATAACCTGGAAGAAATGGATGCATTCCTAGAGATGTATCAACTACCAAAACTGAACCAGGAAGAAAGAGAAAACCTGAACAGACCTATAACCACTAAGGAAATTGAAGCAGTCATCAAAAATCTCCCAACAAACAAGAGTCCGGAGCCAGATGGCTTCCCAGGGGAATTGTACCAAACATTTAAAGAAGAATTAATACCTATTCTCCTGAAACTGGTCCAAAAAATAGAAATGGAAGGAAAACTTCCAAACTCCTTTTATGAGGCCAGCATTACCTTGATCCCAAAACCAGACACAGACCCCATCAAAAAGGAGAGTTACAGACCAATATCCTTGATGAACATGGATGCAAAAATTCTCACCAAAATACTAGCCAATAGGATCCAATAGTACATTAAAAGGATTATTCACCATGACCAAGTAGGATTTATTCCCGGGCTGCAAGGTTGGTTCAACATCCGCAAATCAATCAACGTGATACAATACATTAACAAAAGAAAGAACAAGAATCATATGATCCTCTCAATAGATGCTGAAAAACCATTTGACAAAGTACAGCATCCTTTCTTGATCAAAACTCTTTAGAGTATAGGGATAGAGGGTACATACCTCAAAATCATAAAAGCCATCTATGAAAAACCTACAGCGAATATCATTCTCAATGGGGAAAAGCTGAGAGCTTTTCCCCTAAAGTCAGGAACGTGGCAGGGATGTCCACTCTCACCACTGCTATTCCACATAGTATTAGAAGTCCTAGCCACAGCAATCAGACAACAAAAAGAAATCAAAGGCATCCAAATCGGCAAAGAGGAAGTCAAACTCTCACTCTTTGCAGATGATATGATACTGTATGTGGAAAACCAAAAAGACTCCACCCCAAAACTGCTAGAACTCATACAAGAATTCAGTAAAGTGGCAGGATATAAAATCAATGCACAGAAATCAGTGGCATTCCAATACACCAACAACAAGACAGAAGAGAGACAAATCAAGGAGTTGATCCCATTTACAACTGCACCCAAAACCATAAGATACCTAGGAATAAATTTAACCAAAGAGGCAAAGAATCTGTACTCAGAAAAGTATAAAATACTCATGAAAGAAATTGAGGAAGACACAAAGAAATGGAAAAACGTTCCATGCTCATGGATTGGAAGAACTAACATTGTGAAGATGTCAATGCTACCTAGAGCAATCTACACATTCAATGCAATCCCCATCAAAGTACCAACCACTTTTTTCAAAGAAATGGAACAAATAATCCTAAAATTTGTATGGAACCAGAAGAGACCCCGAATAGCCAGAGGAATGTTGAAAAAGCAAAGCAAAGCTGGCGGCATCACGATTCCGGACTTCCAGCTCTATTACAAAGCTGTCATCATCAACACAGTATGGTACTGGCACAAAAACAGACACATAGATCAATGGAACAGAATCGAGAGCCCAGAAATGGACCCCCAACTCTATGGTCAACTAATCTTCGACAAAGCAGGAAAGAATGTCCAATGGCAAAAAGACAGTCTCTTCAACAATGGTGTTGCGAAAATTGGACAGCCACATGCAGAAGAATGAAACTGGACCATTTCCTTACACCACACACAAAAATAGACTCCAAATGGTTGAAAGACCTAAACGTGAGACAGGAGTCCATCAAAATCCTAAAGGAGAACACAGGCAGCAACCTCTTCGACCTCAGCCGCAGCAACTTCTTCCTAGAAACATCGCCAAAGGCAAGGGAAGCAAGCGCAAAAATGCACTATTGGGATTTCATCAAGATAAAAAGCTTTTGCACAGCAAAGGAAACAGTCCACAAAACCAAAGACAACCGACAGAATGGGAGAACATATTTCCAAATGACATATCAGATAAAGGGCTAGTATCCAAAATCTATAAAGAACTTATCAAACTCAACACCAAAAGAACAAATAATCCAATCAAGAAATGGGCAGAAGACATGAACAGACATTTTTCCAGAGAAGACATCCAGATGGCCAACAGACACATGAAAAAGTGCTCAACATCGCTTGGCATCAGGGAAATCCAAATGAAAACCTCAATGAGATACCACCTCACACCAGTCAGAATGGCGAAAATTAACAAGTCAGGGAACAAGAGATGTTGGCGGGGATGCGGAGAAAGGGAAACCCTCCTACACTGTTCGTGGGAATGCAAGCTGGTGCCACCACTCTGGAAAACAATATGGAGGTTCCTCAAAAAGTTGAAAATAGAGCTTCCATACGATCTAGCAATTGCACTACTGGGTATTTACCACAAAGCTACAAATGTAGGGATCCAAAGGGTTAAATGGACTCCAATGTTTATAGCAGCAACATCCACAATAGCCAAACTGTGGAAAGAGCCAAGATGTTTATCAACAGATGAATGGATCAAGAAGAGGTGGTATATATACACAATGGAATATTATGCAGCCATCAAAAGGAATGAGATCTTGCCATTTGCAATGACGTGGATGGAACTGGAAGGTGTTATCCTGAGTGAAATAAGTCAATCAGAGAAAGACATGTATCATATGACCTCACTGATATGAGGAATTCTCAATCTCAGGAAACAAACTGAGGGTTGCTGGAGTGGTGGGGGGTGGGAGGAATGGGGTGGCTAGGTGATAGACACTGGGGAGGGTATGTGCTATGGTGAGCGCTGTGAATTGTGCAAGACTATTGAATCACAGATCTGTACCTCTGAAATAAATAATGCAATATATGTTAAGAAAATAAAGAAGATAGGAGGGGAAGAATGAAGGTGAGTAAATCGGAGGGGGAGATGAACCATGAGAGACGATGGACTCTGAAAAACAAACTGAGGGTTCTAGAGGGAGGGGGTTGGGGGGATGTGTTAGCCTAGTGATGGGTATTTTTTTTGTTAATATTTTATTTATTTATTTGACAGAGAGAGACAGCGAGAGAGGGAACCCAAGAAGGGGGAGTGGGAGAGGGAGAAGCAGTCCTCCTGCCAAGCAGTGAGCCCAATGCGTGGCTCAATCCCAGGATCCTGGGATCATGACCTGATCCGAAGGCAGACGCTTTAACGACTGAGCCACCCAGGCGCCCCTGGTATTAAAGAGGGCACGTTCTGCTTGGAGCACTGGGTTTTATGCACAAACAATGAATCATGGAACACTACATGAAAACTAATGATGTAATGTATGGTGATTAACATAAAATAAAAAAATTAAATAAAAAACCACTTTGAGATAGCACCTTACACCAGTTAGAATGGCAAAAATGGACAGGGAAAGAAACAACAAATGTTGGAGGGGTTGTGGAGAACGGGGAACACTTTTACACTGTTGGTGGGAATGCAAGTTGGTACAGCCACTTTGGAAAACAGTGTGGAGCTGTCTCAAAAATTTAAAAATAAAGCTACCCTATGACCCAGCAATTGCACTACTGGGTATTTACCCCAAAGAGACAGATGTAGTGAAAAGAAGGGCCATATGCACCCCAATGTTCACAGCAGCAATGTCCACAATAGCCAAACTGTGGAAAGAGCCGAGATGCCCTTCAACAGATGAATGGATAAAGAAGATGTGGTCCATATATACAATGGAATATTACTCAGCCATCAGAAAGGATGAATACCCAACTTTTACATCAACATGGATGGGACTGGAGGAGATGATGCTAAGTGAAATAAGTCAAGCAGAGAAAGTCAATTATCATATGGTTTCCCTTATTTGTGGAACATAAGGAAGAGCATGGAAGACATTAGGAGCAGGAAGGGAAAAGTGAGGGGGGGAATTGGAGGGAGAGATGAACCATGAGAGACTATGGACTCTGAGAAACAAACAGGGTTTTAGAGGGAACAGGGGATGGGGGATTGATTAGCCCGGCGATGGGTATTAAGGAGGGCATGTACTGCATGGAGCACTGGGTGTTATACGAAAACAATGGATCGTGGATCACCACATCAAAAACTAATGATGTATTGTATGGTGACTAACATAACGTAAGAAAATAAAAATAAATAAAAGGACAAAATTATAGGAGTGGAGAACAGATTAATGGTTACCAGCATTTAAGTAGGGCATGGTGGGGCAGGAAGTTGGCAATGAGGGATCCTTGTAATAATGGAAATGTTCTATATTATGACCATGTTAATGATTACCCCTGTTGTGATATTATACTAAAGTTACTAATGTTAACATTGAGGGAAACTGGGGTGCCTGGGTGGCTCCAGTTTTTGAGCGTCTGCCTTTGGCTCAGGTCATGGTCCCAGCGTCCGGGGATTGAACCCCACATTGGGCTCCGTGCTTTGCGGGAAGGCTGCTTCTCCCTCTCCCACTCCCCCTGCTTGTGTTCCCTCTCTCGCTGTGTCTCACTGTGTCAAATAAATAAATAAATAAATAAATAAATAAATAAATAAATAATCTTTAAAAAAAACATTGAGGGAAACTGGGTAGAGGGGACACAGAATCCCTCTGTATTATTTTTTGTTTAACTTTTCTTGTGACATAATTTACTGTCATAACGTGGATGGAAGTAGAGGGTATTATGCTAAGCGAAATAAGTCAATCAGAGAAAGGCAATTATCATATGATCTCACTGATATAAGGAATTTGAGAAACAAGACAGAGGATCATAGGGGAAGGGAGAGAAAAATGAAACAACACGAAACCCGAGGGGGAGACAAACCATAAGAGACTCTTAATCTCAGGAAACAAACTGAGGGTTGCTGGATTGAAGAGGGGTGGGAGAGATGGGGTGGCTGTGTGATGGACATTGGGGAGGGTATGTACTATGGTGAGTGCTGTGAATTCTGTAAGACTGATGAATCACAGACCTGTACCCCTGAAACAGTAATACATTATGTTAATTTTTTTTAAATTTTCTAAAAAAAATAAAAAATTTACTGTCATAAAAAAAAAAGTTCCTGAATAGCCAAAGCAGTCTTGAGAAAGAAAAATAAAGCTGGCAATATCACAATTCCAGATTTCAAGGTATACTACAAAGTTGTAGTAATCAAAACAGTATGGTACTCGCACAAAAATAGACACATAGACACATAGCTCAATGGAACAGAATAGAGAGTCCAGAAATAAATCCATGACTATATAGTCAATTAATCTATGACAAAGGGAGGCAAGAATATACAATGGAGAAAAGATAGTCTGTTCAATAAATGGTGTTGGGAAAACTGGACAACTACATGCAAAAGAATGAAACTGGACCACTTTCTTTCATGATACACAAAAATAAATTCAACGTGGATTGAAGACCTAAATGTGAGACCCCAAACTGTAAAAATCCTAGAAGAGAACATAGGTAGTAATGTCTCTGACATCAGCCATAGCAACATTTGTCTAGATGTGTTTCTGAAAGCAAGGGAAACAAAGGCAAAAATAAACTATTGGGACTACATCAAACTAAAAAGTTTCTGTACAGCAAAGGAAACAATCAACAACACAAAAAGGCAACCTACAGAATGAGAGAAGATATTTGCAAATGATATTAATTTCCATCTCCCTTTGTCTAAAGCTCCATGAGAACAAGGACCTTATCTGCTAAAAGATGACATTTGTCCTTGATTTATAATAAAATGAGTTAACCTGAGGAAAGTCTGTAAGCAGGATGTCCTTGTTTCCTCAGAATAGTCCAGGTTATTTCCATGTCATTATTTGCAGGATTCCCTTTAATTCTCAAAAGTATGCCTGGTGGATGGTGAGGACACCTTTCTCTGGGTCTCTTGTCTTTGGAGCTAAGCACTAAGAATTATAACTTTATGTGATCAGTGATCTTTATAACCATATCTCTCTGATACAGTAAATCCCTCAACCTCATTATAGACTTGATTTAAAGTAGGGAATGGAGGTGGGGTAAACAAACAAACAACTATAAATGACAGCCATGTCAGTTAATATAAAATTATTTCTCTGCTATAAAGATGTATTTCAAAATCAAAACCGTGATTAAATACCACCTTACACCTGTCAGATGGCTAACATTAACAACACAGGAAACAACAGGTGTTGGTGATGATGTGGAGAAAGGGAACCCTCTTGCACTGTTGGTGGGAATGCAAACTGGTACTGCCACTCTGGAAAACAGTATGGAGGTTCCTCAAAAAGTTAAAAATAGAACTACCCTATGACCTAGCAATTGCCCTACAGGGATTTACCCAAAGGATACAAAAATACAGTTTTGAAGGGGTACGATGTTAATAGCAGCATTATCAAAAATAGTCAAACTATGGAGAGAGCCCAAATGTCCATTGACTGATGAATGGATAAAGAAGACGTGAGATACACACACACACACACACACACACACACGCACACACACACACGAATATTACTCAACCATCACAAAGAACAAAATCTTGCCATTTGCAACAACATGGATGGAGCTAGAGTGTATTTTGCTAAGTGAAATAAGTCAGTTAGAGAAAGACAAATACCATATGATCTCACTTGTATGTGAAATTTAAGAAAGAAAACAGATGCACAAATGGGAAGGGGGAAAAGAAAAAAAGAAGAGAGGGAAACAAGCCATGAGAGACTCTTAATGATAGAGAACAAACTGAGGGTTGATGGAAGGAGGTGGGTGGGGAATGGGCTAGATGGGTGATGGGTATTAAAGAGGGCACTTGTTGGGATGAGCACTGTGTATTGTATGTAAGTGATGAATCACTGAATTCTACTCCAGAAACCAATATTGTACTGTATGTTAACTAAGTAAAATTTAAATTAAAAAAAGATGTATTTCACTAGTTCTAGTAAAATCAGAATATTCTAGCATATGGAAGGCTGATAATTTATTTAACTGATCCCTTATTAATGAGCATTTCAATTTTTCCAGTTTTTTCTTTTATTTTAGATTTATTTATTTATTAGAGAGAGAGAGCATGAGTGGGGGGAGGGCAGAGGTAGAGAATTTCAAGCAGACTCCCTGCTGAGTGTGGAGCCCGATTTGGGGCTCCATCTCACAACCCATGAGATTATGACCTGAGCTGAAACCAGGGGTCGGACACTTAACCGACTGAGTCATCCAGGCACCCCTCCAATTTTTTCTTTATTAACGATGTTATGACAATGAACATTCTTATATAGTTTTGTATACATGTGCAAAATTTCATCAGGATAAATTTCTATGTGTAAAATTGCTGGTTCAAACACTATGTCATTTACAATGCTGATGGTTATTGTCTAGGGCCATTTTAAACAGGAAATTAATATAACAATCACCTTTCACTAAAGCAAGCTTGTGTTTCACTTGTAATTTCAGAGTAACACACTTGTATTTTACACATACATACAAATCTGTTCTCTCTAAGGAAAAAATTTTAGGTATCCAAACTGTATAATTATTTTTGCACTCCCAGCTTTCATTTTAATGATCTCTAATGAATGCATATGGAGTGAATTCATAGATTGTTAGCAGTGATACGCCTTTTTTGTTAATTTTAGGCTATTTAATGGTCACAGATGGATCCCCCATTTACACATTTCTCCTTTTTGTAGACAAGAGTCCCAGTGTCTACTAACTTAAGGATATAGTTAGTTGTACGATAAACTCTGAATTAAAGTCATTCTTTGGGTTTTGTTTTGAATCACACACTAAAATCACAACACATTGGAACCATAAGGGATCTTATAGATCTGTAACTGGAATGGCCCAATTTATAGTTTGGGATGCAGATAAGGCACCACTCAGGTGCGTTCCCAAAGTTGAACATGTGAGCTCTCACGTGCCCAGTAAATAGGAAATACCACATCCTTCCCTGGAAGCCCCTTCCGCAGATATGCCAGGGTCATCATGGTCACTTCCATTTCTGCTTCTGGAGTCTCAGCAGAGATGTCCCCTCAAGGCCAGGTGACTCTGCTACCCCACGAGAGGCTGGTGGCTCCCAAGGAACTGCTAGTGTAGACTTTTGCTTGGGCCACTGCTCTTCTTTCAGGGGCCAGAGAGAAGAGCCCCAGCCCTAAGGAGTAAGTTCTACCAGGAGCAGACTCCAGGCAAACCTGGTCTGGATGCCCATCCCTATCACTCCTCATGTTTCCTTACACGGCCACTTCTCCAGGACTCATGCCTATTACCTGATTCCTGGGCTGGGGTCAGTCTTCTTGTGCACTGATTTACAGCCTCCTTTTGAATTCCTAAGTCTGTGCAGAGGCTAGGCTGGTGATCCTATCTTTTCTCCTTGGTGGTGAGTTTATCTGGTGCTTCTCGTGGCCATTCCCTGACTCTGAGCCTTGCTCAGGGCAACCCCCCAGTCCACTCCAGCTAGTTTTAATTTCTGAGACAAGGTGTTGGGGTCTTGATGCCTTCCCACCTTCATCCTTGAGGAGTGTCTTGGGCTCCGAATGCAAATTTGGCTACTTGCTACCAGCAATCTTCAGGTTTCAGATCTCAATACTTTCTCTCTCCCTCACACACAGATATTAAATTCCATTTTATCCACCCATCCTACTGGAGATCATTTAAGTCTGGTCCCCTCATTTTAAAAATGAGGAAACAGGCACAGAGAAGTTACTTACCCAGGGTCACACACCTGGTCATGATAGACCAGAGACAAGAATTCTTGTCTTCTAAATCATAATTCAGGGCTCTGTTCTTTCTTTTATTTTTTTTAAGATTTTATTTATTTGAGAGAGAGATCATGAGAGAGAGCACGAGTGGGGAGGTGGTTGGGGAGAGGGAGAAGCAGGCTCCCCGCTGAGCAGGGAGCCCGATGCAGGACTTGATCCCAGGACCCTGCGATCATGACCTGAGCCAGAGGCAGATGCTTAACTGACTGAGCCACCCAGGCACCCCCAGGGCTCTGTTATTTCTAATGAGATGTTTCTATTTTGTGGGGTTTCTCTGGTGAGTTTTGAAATTCTAAGCCACTTCCTCTCTAGCATTTTTGGCCACATTCCATGCTGCCTAGTTGAAATATGCTCAGACATGCTGCGTACCTTTTTATTTACCTAGTAGTGATTTCCAGAGTCAAAACCAAACTGCTCATTATAATTAGCTGCTTTTTCAGAAAACCGACAACATTATTCCCCTCCATTAGGATAGAATAATCAAGGGCTAGTGCTGAGCACACTCATTGCCCTAGAATGTATTTTGCTGCTTCGCCGTGACCCAGTGACTCTAGAAAATACTTATGCTGTAGCCCAGCCCATATTTCCTCAGCTCCTCTGGACTCTCCATTGTGTCAAACTTTTTTGAGGTGTTTTCGATTCTGTCTCATTCAAAACATTTGTCACTCGATGGACAGCTTAGGGAAGCAACTGGAAAGCAATTAGAGAGGTAAGAAATCATTCTTAAAAGCAATCTCAATCCACCACGTGGTTCTTATCTTCTGGGGCTGGAATCCTCATCTGTGGCCTGGAATTCCGGGCATAGGCCCATTCCTCAGACTGATGGCTAGCTTTGGATGGAATGTGTAGTTTGAGAGTGGACAGGTCATGGTGGGGGGAAATGAAGGGCAGTAGGAGTGTTCATATTTAGAAGTTTTTTTCCGAGAAATTTTACTTCAAAAAGTCCAGAGTTGGGGGCACCTGGGTGGCTCAGTCGGTTAAGTGTCTGCCTTCAGCTCACCCAGGGATCGAGCCCCACATTGGGCTCCCTGCTCAGCGGGGAGCCTGCTTCTCCCTCTCCCTCTGCTGCTCCCCCTGCTTGTGCTCTCTCGCTCTCTCTGTCAAATAAATACATAAAATGTTTAAAAAGAATAAAGCCCAGAGTTTTGCTCTGTATCGTCAGAACGTGCTTAGCTCACCTATCTAATATTGGGTCAGACTGCCAGCATTTTGTCAGAATGCCATTCTACAAAGACAGCTTCCAGAACTTTCTGAAAAGTACTTTTCAAGAAATCATGTTTCCATCTTGATTTATCTTTATTAGTTGACATGCAGAGAAAACTTATTTCTCTAGGTTTGCACCCATAATTTTACTAAAGTGTAGAAATCCCACTCTCTGTTTTCCATATTAGCTCATCTCTAACGGAGAGGTTCTCAGCCCTGGCAGCACATTGAATCGGCTGGGGAGCTTTTAGATATTGCCAATGCCCTGGCCACACCTCAGAGCAATGAAATCATCTCCACTGGGGGTGGGACCAAGGCATCGGTACTTTTAAAAATTCTCAGATGATTCTGTTGTGGAGTTTAGGTTGAGAACCACTGCCTAAAAATTACTACCTGCAGGCAACAATTTGCCTGAATGCTGAACTTTAAGCTTTGTGAGGGTAGAAGCTGGTTTGTATACTCTTGCTCATCTCTGACACAATACCTCCTGGCCCATGGGTAATCAGTATTTACTGATGGGATGAATTCATGCTTATTTTCAATTTCATAAAGATGTAGATAAAGAAATGGTCTCCCTTTGGCCTAGGGATAATGTTGCACATCCACAGTCATGGCACCAGATCAGTATTAGAGGCTTCTCTGTACCCTGATTCTTAAATTACAGGCTCATGAAAGGTTTATGGTCCTGGGAGTGGCCCAGTTTGCCGGGGCTACGGAGACACCCAGGGGGATCAGCACTGTGGTTATTTACCAACTGGAATGAAAGTATTTTAATATTTTAATATAGGTCCTCTTGTACTCATGTGTAAACAGGCCACAGTGGTTTAAGTTTGGGTCCCTCTGTTGTCAGGGATTTCCTAATCTCAAAAGCTGTGTGTGACCTGGTGCCGTCTTCTGTCATTGTCCACTTCCTTCTCCTTGCGCTCCAGCCACACTGGCTTTCTCTGTTTCTGAACACTGTCAAACGCCTTCTTGCCTAAGGATCTTTGCACTTGCTGTCCAGTCTGCTGGAACATTCACCCAATGTGAGGAGCTGCCAAGTCACGTTGCGAAGGGCATAGAAACAAAAATGGGAATGACAACAGCCAGTTTGGCAAAAAATCTACCACATGGCCCCTTTAGGGAGATATTCAGTCTCTTAAATAAAATGCTTAGCACCTCAGTTTTCTCTTCTTTCTCTCTGTCCCTTTTTCTCTGTGAGTGCTCAAAAACATTCTATTTTGGCTGCCAGAATCCAAATATTAACTGTTTTTCTTTATGTTTTGAAATAAATCTAATTGTCTTTCCTCCCTTTTCTACTCTGTACTCCCTGTTCACCTCCTTCCCCCGATAAATACTTTATACTGGCTAAGGAGGTGCTTCATATGAAACACAAAGGAGAAATGCACATTTATATGGCTTAAGATATTATTCTGGTACGGTATTATTCTGGTACGGTGGTTACTCACAATGGGCTCAGGCAATAGGCTGAGCACTTCCTACACATTGTCCCATTTAATCTTCACGATTAAAAGATCTTACACATAAGAAAACTGAGACCTTAAGTGGTCTACATTTACCTAGGTAAATGGTAGAGCAGGATTTGACCTGAGGGCTGCCTGACTCCATAGCCCATGCTCTTCAACCTTATACTCTCTGTGCTTCTCCGTGAGATCATCACCTGTGAGGTTCCCTTTATAAAGCTCTAAAATTCTTATTTGTCTGAAGCTTGTGTACTGCTCTAAGAAACATGCACTAATGGCATACTTCCCAGCTGAAATTTAAAAGAAGAGAGCAAAAAGAAGCATGACCCAGGAAGTGATTATAATGGCAAACAAATCACAAAAGAATAATGGGAAAGCCTCCGTACAGAAGGCTTTTATTAATCCAGGGAAGTGGCAGTGATATTTCATCATGAAGCACAATCTAGCAAGAATGGGCCACCAGGCTGAATTATATTGGAATATCTTATCTTCATGTTGGGCACATAAACAAGGGTACATATTATAGGCATGATTATTTTTATTTGGGTTGAGGCATGTTTATGCAGTAAATTTCTCTTTGGGTACAGTATCCCATTTAGGCTTCTCACAAAACCATGGTTTCCTAGTCCTAAATTCAACATGGCTGAAAAAGATGTTTCTTCACAGCTTCTATTGTGTCTACTTAATCCTAAATTATTAATAGTTTCAATTTATTCCCAAGAAGTTACTATTTTCTCTCTAATTATTCAAAGGGAAGATTTGAATGAAAAACATGTTAGCATTTGTGTTTTTTCCCTTCATACCATACTGTTAAAAATAATGACAAAATGTGGTCCCTGGATCAGCAACATATACCACACCTGGGAAACTTGTTTGAAACACAAATTCTAGGGACTTACCCCAGACCATATGTGGTCTCCTAGAAGCTTTATACTTTCAACTTTTTGCATGTAGGTTTATAATTCATTGCATATTACATTTTTCCATATACTTATCTGGTTGTACAAGCATCATTTATTAAAAAGACTTTTGTCCAGAATCAACTGACTCTAAATGTGTGATCTATTTCTGGTCCCTCTAATCTGTTCCATTTATCTATTTATCCTTCACCAGTACCTCACTGTCTTGATTACTGTACCTTATTTATTTTTTTAAAGATTTTATTTATTTATTTGACAGAGAGAGAGAGAGTGAGTGAGTGCATAAGCAGGGGGAGCAGCAGGCAGAGGGAGAAGCAGACTCCCCACTGAGCAGGGAGCCTGATGTAGGACTCGATCCCAGGACCCTGGGATCATGACCTGAGCCTACAGCAGATGCTTAACCGAACTAGCCACCCAAGCGTCCGATTACTGTACCTTTATAATAAGTCTTGAAATCAGGTGGGGTAAGTCTCCAACATAGTTCTTTTTTTTTTTTTTTTCATTTCCTTAAGTCATCTGCAATTTCTCTCAGCAATGCTTTGTAAGTTTTTGGTGCATAGGACTTGCATATCTTTTGTTAAATTTATTCCTAAGTATTTTATGTACATATATAAACCATCACTACCATCCATCCCCAAAAGTCTTTTCATCCTCCCAAACTGAGATTCTGTACCATTAAATACTAAGTCCCCTCTTGTTCCCTTCCCTCAGCCCCCAGCAACCACCATTCTACTTTCTGTCTCTATGAATGTGACTGCTCCAGGTGCCCCATGTAAGTGGAATCATACAGTGTCTGTCCTTCTGTGACTGGCTTATTTCACTTTGCAAAATGTCTTCAAGGTTCATCCACGTTGCAGCATGTGTCAGAATTTCTTTCCTTTTTAAAGGCTGAATAATATTCTATTATATGTATATGCCGTATTTTGTTTATTCACCCATCTATGGTTTCTTGGGTTGATTCTACTCTTTGGTTATTGTGAATAATGCTGCTATGAACACAAGTGTACAAATATCTGTTTGAATCCCTGCTCTCAATTCTTTTTAGTATATACCTAAAGTGGTATTTTTAAGACTGTTTTCCAAATGTTTATTGACAAAATAGAGTAATACATAAATATAACACTGTTCACTGTACTGGAATTAAAATTAAAATATAAAAATAGAGAAATGCAGTTGATTTTTGTATTATTTATCTTGTATCCTGTGACTTTGCTACATTCAATTATTAGTTCTACTAGTTGTGTAATAGATCCTTTACATTTTAGGCATATAGCCTTGTTGACTGCAAATAAAGATAATTTTACTTCTTCCTTCCAAGCTTTATGCCTTTTACCTATCTTTTCTTGCTTTAATGCATGGTTAGGACTTTATGGACAATGTTTAGGAAAAGTAATGAGAGAAGATATCCTTGCCTTGCTCCCAATCTTAGGATGAAAGTGTTCAGTATTTCATCATTAGGGAAAACATTAGTTGCATGTGGGTTTTTTTTTTTTTTGGTGCCTTTTTATCAGGTAGAGGGAACTCCTTTCTATTCCTGCTTTGATGGGAGTTTTTTAAAAACAGCTTTTTGGAGGTATAGTCGATATACAAAAAACTGCATATGTTTAATGTACATGCATACCTTGTATTATTGCTTCATTGTGCTTCACAGATATTGCATTTTTTTACAAATTGAAGGTTTGTGGTAACTGTGTATCAAGCAAGTCTATTGGTGCCATTTTTCCAACAGCATTTGCTCATTTTGTGTTTTTGTGTCCCATTTTGGTAATTTTCATAATATTTCAAACTTCTCCCTTATTATTATTACATTTATCTGGTGATCTGTGATCAGTGGTTACAAGTCACTGAAAGCTCAGATGATGGTTAGCGTATTTTTTAGCGATAAAGTATCCTTTAAGGTATATACATTGTTTTTTAGACATAATGTTCTTGCACGCTGAATAGACTATAGTATAGTGTAAACATAACTTTTATATACACTGGGAAACCAAAAAATCCATTTGACTCACTTTACTGTGATATTGGCCTTATCGCAGTGGTTTGGAACTCAACCTGAAATATCTCCGAGGTGTACCCGTACACAATTTGATGAGTCTGAACATATGCATACACCTGTGAAACTACAGTCAAGATAATAAACATATCCATCATCTCCAAAAATTATCATACATGTACATTGAATTTTGCCAAAGGGCTTTTTTGTGTCTATTGAAAAAATCACCAGCAAAGGGCAGTGAGTTTTATGATTCAATTCCTGAGGTAGGGTGAAAGTTCCCACTGCTTTGTGCATTTGGCTGCCTGAGCAAAATTAAGATTTTATCAACTAACAAAGAAGAGAAAATGGTGGTTGTGATGGCAACCAAAAATGATCATCATACACCCTTTAACTCAATTTTGGAATTTTGTGAAGCTTACATGGCAACTGAATTAATAACTTGCTACGTTTGACATCTTGTTGCACCTATCCCTCCTGCTCATGCAGTCAAACTTGTCTTTCTAAAATACAGATCTGACCATTTTACAACTTTGCTACACTCGCTACACTACAGAACAAATTCCATAGCATGGCATCCAATGCCTTTCTGGATTTGGGTCCGTGTTGTCTTTTTAGTAGTATCTTTCAGTGCACTTCTGTCTGCCTCATCACCCAGCATTTGCCCTTCCGCTGACATGCTGTGCATTCCTATGTGCATCATTGCTGGTAATGCCTTTGCCCTCCTTATGTACTCCCACAATCCACTCATCTTTCAAGACCCAGCTCAAATGCTGCCTCTTTCATGATGCCATCCACAGTATTTCCAGTTGCTATTGATCTCTATTATTTCTGTGCCCTTATTGTACCTGTAATGCTCTCTTGTAGGATATTTAGTGGAAAATGTGTTTGGATTATATTTCCCTCAGCTGTGTAGCCCTACATTGCCTCATATAGGGATGGCAGATATTACAGAAGCCACAAGTCCCCATTTGTGAGCCCATGGAAGGTATTACTAAATAATTACAGCATGATTTTCCACCAAGCCTAAATGTACTTCAAGGCACCTCAGAACATTGTTAATTTATTAATTAATAACTGCTCCAGGCAGTTATTACCAGTTGATTAAATGAAATCTGCATTCCATCTCTAGCTAAATTTATGACCTTGTTCCTAACAAAAGCTTAATGCTTTGGTAGTTGAATTTCACTGCATAGACTCCAGGGGTTGTTTCCACCAAGGACTAAATTTATTTGGGAAAGTTAGAAAGCTAGAGGATTATAGCAGATTATAGTGCTATAGCATTATTGCATGTGGAGGAGCTGACCACATGGAATGAATCTGTTAGTAAGAGTGACAAGCTCTTGCTGAAGGGAGGCCAGGCTGTCAGACCAATTTTCTTTTCTTTTCAAGAAACTCACCAGGAGACCTTGTTATTTTCTTGGTTCAGAATCCGAGAATCTGATAGGTCTGCATCAACTGTGTGTAAGGCCATACCCTGGGAATCTCAAGGGCCAAGGGGAGGAGTGAGAGCATTTCCAAATGCCACAATCCACTTCATTACTGTGGGGCAAACTTTCATCAGACATGGCCATAAGTTTCCCCCTGGGAATGGCAAGTGTCTGCAACAAATAGAACTCTTTAAACCATACAGACATCAGTCTGACTAATGTTCAAAAGTCATTGTGGGAAATGACAAAGTCATTAGGGGTTTCCTTGAAGAGAAGGTCAGTTTTGACTATTTGTCAAGTTCTTGGAAACCATTCCAAGGCTATACTGACCAATACAATGTCCATTAGCCACATTTGGTTTATTTAATTATTTAATTTAATTAAATTTAAATAAAATTAAAACTTCAGTTCCTCAGTCACACTAGCCACATTTTAAGTGTTCAACTAGCCACATGTGGCTAGTGTCTACTATATCAGATATATAGCAGATATGAAAGTTCTAGTGGACAGCACTAGTCTAAGACCTCCCGTAAAAAACTTGAACTCCTCTGCACTGTAGAGTTTCTACAGAAGTTTCGGCTTGCGTGGACCAATTATATTCTTTGGTATTTCTATTATGTATATCATGTAACTTATGTTTATTTGCCTAAATAAGTGCTTTTTTCTCTCCCAAGGCCTTTCTCTTTAATGTTCCATTTGGGAAAAATATCAAGGAAGTATTTATTCCCCATAGTTAGAGGTCTGTGTGGTAAGCAAGATTCTATTATTTATCTTCCATTGTTTCTTTATGGTGGTTAATATCTTCCCTGATCCCTATGAGTTCCTGTTTGCAACCTTCTGCCTGTTAAGCCGGCTATGTCTTGCATGATCATTTGAATTGAAATTACCTGCCATTTTGCCTTACTAAGGGAAATGTAGTGAATTTGGTCATTAAAGGAAGTACTATTGGGAAATAATGTGCTGTAAGGCTCCCATCTCCTCTGATATTTTTATTCTTGCCTCCTCTCCCACATTAAATAAAAGCTATTGTATATAGGGAAATGCATTAAAAACAGGCCACACAATACAATGTGGCTAAAGCTTTCACATTGGTTTTAAATGGGGTTCATTTGAAATGACTTTAATCTTGGTTGTGGTGGCTACTTGATATAGCGTTCATTCTTTGTTACAACTCAAAGCTATATGTTTACTTCATTTATGCCTATGAAGATAAGATTAAATGTTTTTAAAATTTTTAAGTAAGGTGAAATATAAACAGAAATAAAATGCACTGTGGCATAGGAGACAAAATCTAATCTTTATTTCTACTGTGGTTCCACAGATTATCATCTTTACTTGTAATTTTCTACTGGGTCACCCCTTTGAATAAGGTCTGGATTGGTTACTTAGTATTCATATCTTCTCTTTATCCACATGATGCTGAGGCTAAAAACTTGGTATATATTTGGAAAAAATGAACCCAAACTTTCCTTTCTGGTTCCATTGTTGTCTCTACCACCCCTCTTCAGAGATCCCTGTAGAGGGATGGTTAATCACAGGGCTGGGTTTGAATCCCAGCTCCAGCCCTCCTGGCTATGTGGACCACAAAAGTTACTTAATATTGTGTACTTCATCTTCTTCATTCTGAAGATGAGTTTTATTTCCAAATCTACATCATTGGATTTTCCTGAGATTTAATAAAAGCCCTTAAAACAGCACCACTATTTTTTACTTGGGCTTCAAGTCTAAAGATCATTTTTCTGTGACTTTAAACTTTTAAAATTAAAATGTATTTACTATAGTCTGAATGATTATGTCCCCCCGCAAATTCATATGTTGAAATCCTAGTGCCCAGTGTAGTGGTGTTAGGAGGTGAGGCCTTTGGGAGATGATTAGGTCATGAAGGTTTTGCCCTCATGAATGAGATTAATGCCCCTATAAAAGAGACCCTAGAGAGAGCTCCCTTGTCTCTTCCACCACATGAGGACACACCCAGAAGTCAGCAGTCTGCATCCCACACAAATCCAACCATGCTGGCACACTGATTGCAGACTTCCAGGCTCCACAACTGTGAAAAATAAAGTTCTGTTGCTTATAAGCTACCCAATCTGTGGTGTGTTGCAGCCGACTAAGACAATAATTTAAGTACAGTGAAATGCACAGTTCTTAAATATACAGTTTGATGAGTTTTGATAAATGCATACACCTTGTAACCCACTATCAAGACATAAGAGATTTCTATCTCCCTATCTCTCTATTAAGTTCCCTTAGTGCTTTCCCAAGTAACCCCTGCTCCCCCCAACACACACACACACACACACACACACTCACACACACACGGCAGTTACTATTTTGATTTTATTGCCAGAGCTAATTTTTGTCTATTCTAGAATTTCATTTGAATGGAACCATAGAGTATGTATTCTTTTGTATCAGGCTTTTCTCATTTTCCATATAATAAATTATATATCTGATATTTATCTCTAATGGTTTATTAGCATTATATTTTTATAATATTTAATTAATAATTGTGCATAAGGTAATGGATCACATTGGGAAAAATTGGAATTTCTTTAAAACTGAAATATAAAAAAATAAAAAATAAAACTGAAATATAAACAAAAAGTAAATGGCCTAAAATATAGCTTGTTACTCTGTTTCTTCTTCAGTAATATTTTTTGATATGCTCTTGTGTTTGTGTTTTTATGATGTCTTTAGTTTGCCTTAATTTATTTCTTATGCAATTTTTCTTAATATTTAATTAACATAAAATCTATTTATCAAGGTTTGCAACCATCACCATTATGTAAGTCGAGAATATTTTCATCACTCTGAATAGAAATCCCAGGGCACCTGGGTGGCTAAGTCGACTAAGGGTCCAACTCTTGATTTCAGCTCAGGTCATGATCTCAGGGTTGTGAGATGGAGCCCTGCATTGGGTTCCATGCTCAGCAGGGAGTCTGCTTAAGAGTCCCTTTCTCCCTCCCCCTCAGCACCCCTCCCCTCGTGTGAATTCTCTCTCTCTCTAAAATAAATAAATCTTTAAAAAAATTTCCTGCAGTAGTGGAACTTACATTCTAAACGGAGGAGATGGGCAATAAGTGAATGAACAAACATGTTTGTTTACTTGTTTAATGTTGGGGTAACGAGTTCTCTAAAGAAAAAGAGAAGAGGGAAGAGGAACCCAGAGTGCTGGGACAGGGGATTTGTTGTTCTAAACAGAGTGGGGAAGGAAGGCCTTGCTGGTAAGGTGAAGGAGGCAGAGAATGGGCCACACAGATATGTCATTGGGGGTGTTCCTGACAAAGGGAAGAGCAAGTCCACAAGCACTAAAGCAGGACGGTGCTTGGCATTTCCTAGGAACAGCCAGGAAGTCAGTGGGGAGCAGAGTGAGCCAGGGGGAGGAGGGCAGGAGGGATAATGGGGCCAGTCATGACAGGACTTACTTGCCATTTGAAAAATTTTGGCTTTTACTGTGAGCGAAATGCACAGCCATTAGAGGATTCTGGGCAGAGGAAGCACGTGATTTGTCTTATAGTCCTAAGGAATGTTGGTTTGCAAATTTCTCAGGAGCTTCCTGGATATAATCAGAACCCTACCCCCCCCCCCCCCGCCATATACACAGAGGGCAGGGAGAGACCCAAGAAAGAGACAGGTCACTCCAGATTACCAGGCTTAATAAGCAAGGTCACTTACATACAGGGCAGCTGCAAGGTGTCAGTAGATCTCACTAGATCTCTGTACCCACCTGCCACATCTTAAAAGTTCATATAAAGGCTTTAACTGGATTCGGTCACATATACCATCTAGATGGTCTCAGCACCACATCACTATCTCAAGGCTGTGTCCTTGGGACAGCTCCTGGCAGCAAAGAAGTTAAATGGAATGCACACTCCAAGGACAGGGGAGAGGGTGAGGAGCCTTCAAATGCCAAGGTCCAACTCCTGGATCAACTGGGATCACATCCGCTCCATGACCTCTTCCAACAAGGATTATTCTAGCTTCTGGCATGAGAACACCTATAAGAAGACTATAGGAAGACAAGGATGCGAGCAGGGAGACCAGTTAGGAGGCTGTTACAAACAACCCAGATAAGAGATGATGTGGTGGTAGAGATTATGAGAAGTGGTTAGATTCTGGATATGATTTGGACTTAGAGCCAATAGGATTTACTGGTGGATGGGCTATGGTTTGTAACAGTGAAGTCAAGTGATGTCAGGGTTTTTGTTCTTAGCCAGTGGAAGAGAGAATTTCTATCACCTAGGATGGAGAAGGCAGGAAGGGGAACAGGTTTGGGAAGGAACATCAGGAATCTGTTTTTTGGAGGAGTAGAGTTTGAAATGCCTGTTAGCCATTAAGTAGAGATGGTATCAGATCTAGACCCAGATACGAGTTTAGAGTTTTAGGGACAAGGTCTGGTCTGACAGTACAAATTTGGAAGTTGTCAGAAAAGAGAAAGTCAAAGCTAGATGAGTACATTGAGAAACAATATCCTATTTTGTTGAAATGTGGATAGGCAGAAATAATCCTTCCTCTACTTTAGATATTGCTATATAGTGTTTAGGTAGTTTGAAAAAGTCACTCTGAGTGTAAACTAAAGGTGAAATGAGAGACAAAATACCTGGAGAGATTTTGTCCCAGTTACTATGGCTGCATAATAAATTACCCTAAAACTTAGTGGAATAAAACCAATTTATTATACTTTTGAGTTCTGTGGGTAATGAATTTGGATGGAGTACAGCAGGGATTACCTGTCCTTTTCCATGATGTCTGGGGCATCAAATGGAATATGTGAAGATGGGAGCAGGGATCGTCTGAAGACTTATGCAATCACCTAGCAGTTGCTAGTCGGTGCTTTTTGGGGTCACAGTTCCTTTTCACATGGGCTTCTCCAGGCTGTCTCTCTACAGGGGCTAGTTTGAGCTTATTTGCAACATGGTGGTTGGGTTCCCAGGGTGAGTATCCTGAAAGAGAGAGCCAGGTGGACACTGTCCCCTTTGTCTGACTTAACCTCAGAAGTCACACAGCATCACTTCTGCCACATTCTAATGGTAGAGGCAGTCTCAAGCTCACCCAGGTTCAGCAGAAGGGATATAGGTCCTGCCTCTCAGTGGGGGAGTGTCAATCACTTTGAAAGAGTAGCACATGGGATGAAATATAAATTGGTGCTCCCATCTTTGGGAAAAAACAATCTGCCAAAGATTTAGTGACTATTAGGAATATAAGCTATTAGATTCAAAGAGTTCTTGCCTTGAGAAGTAGAGAAGAGCTAAATACCTTTGAGAAGAGATAGGAGATTATGGTAAGAATTTTCACTGCTAATTTTAGAAATGTTTTCTTTCTTTTTTTTTTTTTTTCCTTCCTTCCTTGTGGACCATGAAACTGTTGCTTTGGGAAAAGGTCTGCCTGTATCTGTATCTCAGGTTCACAGTCTTATTAGGACAGTATTTGTGCAGTTTTCTGGATGACAAGCTTCTCAGAAGGACACAGGGAAGTGACCTATGGTGGAGTTGTAAGCAATTACTGAAGGACCTCGGGAGTTTGCAGGCATCACCCACAGGAGATTAACAAGAAGCTTTTCCCCTCCCTGACAAGAGACCAGCGAATTCCATAACCCACCCTGTGCTTAACTTCTACCAACTTTTCTCCAGATGTGCAGAGAGAATCAGGGTAAATCATACCCTTTACCTCTGTAGATTTAGATCTAGGGGGAGAAAGCTCTTCTCTCCCCACATACAAAATCAGGACCATGGACTCATTTTTAGAAGACACTGGTGGCTAGGTCCAGGTAAGAAAATAGACTAAAAAGATTCACAACCTCTAGATAAAGACTGAGAGGGAAAGGACTGAAATCTTTGGTGTTATGAAAGCTCAGATAAAGTAAATGCAAATATGTGGACCAAATTTGGGGAGTTATTTAGGATGATTCCAAATTCCCAAGCAGTGCATATGCTCTAGGTGCCAACATCAGGGGATTATTTTCTGGCTTTGTTCAGTCAGAGGAAGTTCTAGGCTTCCTGTCAGCTCTCCTGAGCAAGGTGACACAAAGCAGAAAGATAGCTTTTTAAAAAAATAAAAACACTTAGGTCACAAAATTTTAGAATTGATCTCAAATCTTAATGCAATTTAAATGGACCAGAGTTTTGCAATTTTCAAAGTATCTACAGCCAAGGTTGAACTTTATCGATTGGTTCTATTTTAATTGGCCTTTGACTGTTGGAATATTAGAAAGTTGGACCATCAAGTTCCTACAGATGTGGTTAGGTTCCCTGGCTTCTGCAGAAGCATAGATGTCCAAGGGAATGGTGGGTGCTGTGAGAGCATTGGGGGTCCAAGTTGGCTTGGTGAAAGCTGGGAAATGTTTGGCAGTCAAGGGAAAGTGAGGGAACCAAGAATAGAGAAGGTAGTTCCCCTAGAAATGGGTAATTTCATGGAAGTACCGTGGAAAGGATTTGGAAGGAAGGTAGTAGTGGGAGGTTGGGTTAGGGATGAGGAAGCCCAGACCAGTTCTGAGATAAGTTTGGGAAAGAAAAGAATGACCTGGGTGGATGAGGAGTTTACATTTTGTGTTCTGGGAGATAATACAGAATTTGAGTAATTCAGACTTTCAAGAAGAAGAGTAATACTTTGTGTAGTAGAGTAAGTCTCTGCCATGTGTGGTAGATACTTCTAATGCTCAACCATCCTGTCTGCCTCTCTTCCTGGTCCATGGGAGGCTACTCTTGTCCATCCATCTTCTGTTTGGATAGGGCCATGTAACTAGCCTGGCCCCTGGGCTGTGTGCAGAACTGACACGTGAACCAAAATATTTACTTGCTACTCTAAAACCCTCCATTCTCTCTTTCCTCTGCCTTCAGAACCTGAAATGTTCCTGATAATGGGGCCTTCATTAATCTGGGTCCTGGAGTGAGGGCAACATGGGCAAGAGACTAGTAGCCACCCATCGCCCCACTATTGCAAAATGGGTCATGAGATCAAGCCCTGCATGGCTGCTTGGGATTCTCTCTCTCCCTCTGCCCCTCCCCCCAGGCTCACACTGTCTCTAAAAAAAAAAAAAGAAAAAGAAAAAAATCATAAGGAAGAGAAAATACATTTACAGCACTGTACTGTATTTATAGAAAAAAATCCACATTTAAGTGCAGTTCAAACCCTTGTTATATATATATATATATATATATATATATATATATATATATATATATATACACATACACACACACACCTAGATATACCTCTATACCTAGATACCCCAACAAATCCTGAGGACTCAAGTTCAGGGAAAATAATATATTTTTATATATATTATTTATTTTATATATTTTTATTAATTATATGTATTTATATACTTATATATATACTATATATTTTAATGTAACATATATAAGTATATAACATAAATAAGTGTGTATACTCACACACACACATATATATTTCTCCCCCTCCCAAGCTCGAGCTCTCAGGATTTTTTTCAGCTAACATAGTGTCTAGGTATAGAGGGCAGCTTATATATCCTTCTGGCAGAAGGGAGGAGAGGGGTTTATGTTCTTCCTGGTCCCTGAAAACCCTGCTGACTTTGACTGTAGAAGTTTATGGCTAGGACTTCTGCTGAACCAGGTCTATCCAGGTTTTCTAGGTCCTGAACATTCTTGGATCTCAGGTCTTGGCTAAGTCCCATCCAGTAGCCTTGTGTAGGATGTCTGCCCCCAGCCCAGCCTCTACCATATAGTTACCTTTCCATGGCAGCACCATGCAGAATTGATAGTCTTCATCCTTGACTACTTTTTTCTTGTCTCCCTATTGGCTTGTAGACATGTCTGAATCCCTTTCTTCTTGCCTTCTGTCTTAGATTTCTGTCCTTTCACTGTCCACTCCCACTGCCTGAACTAAGCATCGGAGAGATAGGAGGGCTGGGCCCCTCTGGGACCAAACAAATTCTTCCTCCTACACTCTCCCTCCATCCTAGTTTTTCTTTCCCTTTCACATAGGGTATGACCTGCCCTTTCCGTCTGGTGGGAACTTCCTCTAAATCACTTCCTCTCTTGATCATCTGTAGACATCTTTGTTCTAAGTGGCTGTGCCTCCTTCCCCAAGGCATTAAGCTTGGCCTTAATGGTGAACATGATTTATGGGAGAATAAAACAGAGGCTCAGGTTCACATTTTCAAGATAATTACATTAGCATTTATAAAGTACTTTCTCCCTGGAAATTCTGCCTACTTGCCTAATATTATTGGCATTTGTTGACTCAATGGTGGCAAGTCTAGCAGCCTCCAGTGGCAGTGCGTGGTAAGCACTTTGAGGGATGTGGATGGCCCTGGTGTCAACCCTGTGGTTCAGATTGGTGGATTGACCCAGGAAGCCTCCTTCCACACTGTGGAACAGTGTATATAAAATATTTGCCTGCAACAAAATAAACTCAGAGTTTAACTTCCAGTTCCCATGGAAAACCAATGGGAAATATGATCCTTTCTTTTAGGTCTGCCAGCTGCCTTATTATCCTAAACCCCATGGCCTAATTTCCTTTAAGCTCTTATTAATAGAGTCATGGCTTATTTCAAGACTGTCAAGGATCAAATGAATAAATGCGAAGACTTTAATTTTTTTTTAACATTTTTTGGTCACAAGGTTGGTCTTGAGGCCTTGGGTAAATTTTGTCTTAGGAGAGATTCTCATTTTTATACAGAGTATCTGGTTTAATTTTGTACCACTTTTATGGGATGGTCACATAAATATGATGTCCATGGATCATTTTAAGCCGAACCCCAGGGAGGCTTGATGCTTTTAAGCCTTGAGAATTGTTTGACCTGGAGACTCTTAGTTGTTCTTTATGAAAAATAATGATTACTCAAGAGCTTTTAATTCTTTTTTTAGTTTGCTGCTGAATATTTTTAGCTATGCATGATCTTACATTTGTTGAGCTCATGCTACTCTGTCTTTCATCTCTCCACCAGTCAGATCATACTTCAGGAATATGTTGTGTGTCTTTCTTACTCTCAGCTACTGAAAGTCTGTACTATGTAGAGCTGCTATATTTCTCTCTGGTGGTAGAGACATTACAGAGGACTCTCCTCTCCTTAACACAGTGATGATGGGGACTTGTTCATAAGCAGATGTGTGACATTTTTTTTCTTTTTTTAAATTTTTTTAAATTTTAAAAATTTTATTATGTTATGTTAGTCACTGTATAATACATCATTAGTATTTGATGTGGTGATCCACGATCCATTGTTTTCATATAACACCCAGTGCTCCATGCACTATGTGCCCTCCTTAATACCCATCACTGGGCTAACCCATGCCCCCACACCCCTCCCCTCTAAAACCCTGTTTGTCTCTCAGAGTCCATAGTGTCTCATGGTTCATCTCTCCCTCCAATTCCCGCCCCCTTCATTTTTCCCTTTTCCTTTCTCTTCTTTATGTTCTACAAATAAGTGAAACCATATGATAATTGACTTTCCCTGCTTGACTTATTTCACTTAGCATCATCTCCTCCAGTCCCATCCATGTTGATGCAAAAGTTGGGTATTCATCCTTTCTGATGGCTGAGTAATATTCCATTGTATATATGGACCACATCTTCTTTATCCATTCATCTGTTGAAGGGCATCTCGGCTCTTTCTACAGTTTGGCTATTGTGGACATTGCTGCTATGAACATTGGGGTGCATATGGCCCTTCTCTTCACTACATCTGTATTATTTCTTCTTTGAATGTTTGGTAGAATTCCCCCGGGAATCTGTCAGGCCCTGGACTCTTGTTTTTTGGGAGGCTTTTGATCACTGCTTCAATCTCATTACTGGTTATTGGCCTATTCAGGTTGTCAATTTCTTCCTGTTTCAGTCTTGGCAGCTTATAGGTTTCCAGGAAGGCCTCCATTTCACCCAGATTGCTCAGTTTATTGGCATATAGTTGTTGATAATAATTTCTAATAATTGTTTCTATTTCCTTGGTGTTAGTCATGATCTCTCCCTTTCATTCATA
Organism: Eumetopias jubatus; assembly: GCF_037043125.1. Lineage (NCBI taxonomy): Eukaryota > Metazoa > Chordata > Mammalia > Carnivora > Otariidae > Eumetopias > Eumetopias jubatus. The sequence goes on along the minus strand of NW_028274807.1, from coordinate 126,983,169 downwards.
ATTTTATTAATTTGGGTCATTTCTCTCTTCTTTTGGATAAGTCTGGCCAGTGGTTTATTGATCTTATTAATTCTTTCAAAGAACCAACTTCTAGTTTCATTGATCTGATCTACTGTGTTTCTGGTTTCTAATTCATTGATCTCTGCTCTAATTTTAATTATTTCTCTTCTAATGTGTGGCTTAGGCATCGTCTGTTGCTTTTTCTCTAGTTCTTTAAGGTGTAGAGTTAGTTGGTGAATTCGGGATTTTTCTATTTTTTTGAGTGAGGCTTGGATGGCTATGTATTTCCCCCTTAAGACCGCCTTTGCAGTATCCCATAGGTTTTGGAACAATGTGTTTTCGTTCTCATTGATTTCCATGAATTATTTAAGTTCTTTGATTTCCTGGTTGACCCAAACATTCTTGAGCAGAGTGGTCTTTAGCTTCCAAGTGTTTGAATTTCTGCCAAATTTTTCTTGTGATTGAGTTCCAGTTTTAAAGCATTGTGCTCTGAGATTATGCAGGGAATAATCTCAATCTTTTGGTATCGGTTGAGACCTGATTTGTGACCCAGTATGTGGTCTATTCTGGAGAAAGTTCCATGTGCGCTCGAGAAGAATGAGTATTCTCTTGTTTTAGCGTGGAATATTCTGTATATATCTATGGGAGCCATCTGGTCCAGTGTGTCATTCAAAGCTCTTGTTTCCGTGTTGATTTTCTGCTTAGATGATCTGTCCATTGCTGAAAGTGCAGTATTGAGGTCTCCTACAATTAACGTATTGTTATCAATATGACTCTTTATTTTGGTTAACAGTTGGCTTATGTAGATGGCTGCTCCCATGTTGTGGGTATAGATATTTACAATTGTTAGATCTTCTTGTTGGATAGACCCTTTAAGAATGATATAGTGTCCTTCTGTGTCTCTAACTACAGACTTTAGTTAAAATCTAATTTGTCTGATATAAGAATTGCTACCCCAGCTTTCTTTTGAGGTCCGCTGGCATGAAAGATGAATCTCCATCCCTTCACTTTCACTCTGGATGTATCTTTAGGTTCAAAATGAGTCTCTTGTAGACAGCATATGGATGGGTCCTGTCTTTTTATCCAATCTGCAACCCTGTGCTGTTTTATGGGAGCATTTAGGCCATTCACGTTGACAGTGATTATTGAAAGATATGAATTGTCGGGCGCCTGAGTGGCTCAGTTGGTTAAGCAACTGCCTTCGGTTCAGGTCATGATCCTGGAGTCCTAGGATCAAGTCCCACATCGGACTCCCTGCTCAGCAGGGAGTCTGCTTCTCCCTTGGACCCTCCCCCCTCTCATGCTCTCTCTCTATCTCATTCTCTCTCTCAAATAAATAAATAAAATCTTAAAAAAATTAAAAAAAAAGATGAATTGTCATCATGTTGCCTGTGAAGACGTTGTTTTCATAGATTGTCCCTTTTAATTTCTTTTTTTTTTTGTCCCTGTAAATTTCTGTTTAATATCACTCTTGGGGTCTTTCTCCTTTTATAGAACCCCCCTTAATATTTCTTGCAGGGCTGGCTTAGTGGTCACATATTCTTTCAGTTTCTGCCGGTCGTGGAAGCTCTGCATCTCTCCATCCATTCTAATGACAGCCTTGCCGGATAAAGTATTCTTGGCTGCATGTTCTTCTCATTTAGTACCCTGAATATGTCTTGCCAGGCCTTTCTGGTTTGCCAGGTCTCTGCGGATAGGTCTGACGTTATTCTGATGTTCCTCCCTCTGTACGTAAGGAACCTCTTCCCCCTTAACTGCCCTTAAGATGGTTTCCTTGGTTCTAAGATTTGTGAGTTTTACTATTACATGCCGGGGTGTTGGGCTGTTTTCCTTGATCTTGGGAGGAGTCCTCTCTGCCTCTAGGACACGAATGTTTGTTTCATTCCCCAGATCAGGGAAGTTCTCACCTACGATTTGCTCAAATACATCTTCTAGTCCTCTCTCTCTCTCTCCAATCCCTCCGGATTCCAATTATTCTGACATTGGAATGCTTCATGGTGTCACTTATTTCTCTGATTCTATTTTCATGGATTCTGAGTTGTTTTTCCCTGGCCTCCTCTTTTCCCTTTTTATCTATTAAATTGTCTTCCAGATCGCTTATTTGTTCTTCTGCCTCACTTACCTTAGCTGTTAGATTATCTAGATTGGATTGGATCTCATTGATAGCATTTTTAAGTTCTGCCAATTCAGCTTTCATTTCTGCCCTTAGAGACTCTATGTTGCCATTAATTGATTTCTCCATTCTAACTATTGTCTTCACAATTGCTAGCCTGAATTCCATCTCCAACATCTTGGTTATACCTGCATCCATTTGTAAATCTGTGACATAAGTCATAATCTCTGAGTCTTTTCTAATTGGGGGCTCCTCCTCCTAGTCATTCTGTTGATGGGTGTTTGAGGGAATGTATAGAGTCCAAATTATTGATGAGAACCCACGCAAGATGCACCTGTTTTCTTGGGACCTTAGGGTTGCTGGCCTCTTGTTTTCCCAGCCTGTCTTCTGGGGGAGGGACCTGTCACGCTGTTACTCAGGCAACCCTGTTTGGGCGGAGTTGCCCTGCCCTGCTGTGGCAGGGGATGGACTCAGTGGGAACCAGTTTTTTGGGGCTTTTGTTCTCTGGTGGCTTTCGCTGGCAGCTTTCCACGTCTCTTCCGCGAGTCAGAGCAGAAGAGACCGTTTCCAACCCTCTGCCTCAGAGCAGAGAGACCGCAGTCTGTTCTTCAGTGAGCTCTCCAGGCCACACTGTCTCCGTTTCTGTCTGTGCTGCTATAAACAGCAGCAGCCTCGGTTGTGCACCCCTCTGCAGCGCTCCCAGTCCTGCCTCCAGGTCGGGCACATCTCTGCCCTTTGTGCTTCTAAAACTGCCAGCCGCTCCCAGTTCACACGCACGACCCTGCCACTCCGGGTTTCCGTCCTGGGGGCTGCCCTAAAGTCCTTTCCCCACCACTACCGGTCTGCGAGTCTGTGGCCCGTCCCCAGCGCATGAGGCTGTCGCTCACTGGCGGTGCAGATCCCCACAGCCAGGTTTCCTCCCACTGCCGTTTATCCTCCGATAACTGCCTGTGGAATCACAGCTCCCCGCTTTTACCTTGAAACCAACCACCTGCGATATTCTGTTTGTAGAGATCCAGATCTTCTTACATCTCGGGCTGATTTCGTGGGTGCTCAGACTGGTCTGGTAGATATCCAGCTCAATTCTGGGGACCAGTTGGAATAGGGTCCCCTACTCCTCCACCATCTTTTCCCCCCTCCCAGATGTGTGGCATTTTTGACAAAAGATACATTTCTGAAAGCTGCCTCAAAAGCAGATTTCTTTATTTCAAATCCTATGACCTTGTGCATATGATTGGATAGCTTTTGTGTGTTACTTTATAAATTTGTCAGATCCACCTCTTAACTTGAGTTACTTCTGTGGCAATGAGTTCCTGCAGACTTTATCTAGTCAATGCAAGGATAGTTAGACTGAGACTTCCTATGGGCTCATGCCACAACCTTGTACCTCTAGTTTCTTGCCCTATTGCTTATCTGATACCACATCATGGGATCCTGCTCTGTACTTACAGATAGGCAATTCAGAAATTCAGGGTGAATAAACTCTCACTTGAATCACCCTTGACCAATGGGAGAGAGGAACAGATGAATAAAGGCTTCATCCTTTGTCCTCAGGGTAACACTTCTGAGATACAATTCATAAGGCCTCTTGGAAGGTCCTGGCAGATCAAGTACTGGCTGCTCATAGGAATAGCCAACTCAGTAACACATCCTTGTGTTGGCTTTGCCTTCTTCCTGTTATGCTTTTTCCATCCTGCAGTCTTGCTCCCTATGAATCACATTCCAAAATAACCTACCTGCAAGGAAATTTTTGCCTCACGTTTTGCTTTGGAAGCCAAGGCTAAGCTAGTATTCTTTATAAAATAGAGTTTTCTCTTGTTTTTTATCTTTTCCCATTAAACCTTACCAATAGAGAGTTGAAGCTTGAAGTTTGTGAGTTTGGTGAATGTATGGATGTGCTTATGTATATACTGGGGTGTCTAACTGTATTCCATAATCATCTGTAGTAATTATTTTGGTTATCCACATAAAGAATCAGATTATTAAAATATCATTTATATTTGATATTAAGATACATCCATTCCCCCATTTACTGATAGTCAAAACTCATCTTTCCTTCTCAGTTCCTGGCTTCAAGTTCCTTCCTACTTGATACTTTATAACCTAGGACCCTATATATAATGGTGAGGAAGAGATCTTGGAGAATCTACAAAGCAGATAAACTGACTTAACTGTAAAACTTAAACTGGAATTATCTGCTGCCTTGGATAATTCACATTTTATTCCCATTTATTAATATGAATAAGGATTGCTTGAACTGATAATGATGATATAATATGATTTCCTTTTACTTGAGACTGGAAACCTGTCCAGTTAGTGGTTCCTAGAGGATATATTGTCAATATGGCTATCAGGAGAGTGGTTTATATAATTTAGAGGATTAAAAGGGAAAGGAATTAGAATACGTTCTTAGGTGAAGCTGGGATCCCTCCAAATTCTAGAGCTTCATGATAATGGAGGAGGAATCCTAATGACCATTTCCATAATCTGTGTCTTGAGAAGGAATTTGTTCCCCCACTGTTCTATTGTGATTTATAATAAATATATATCTGGCCTTTATTCCTGGCACAGAGCTCCTAAAAACCCTTGGAATTTCCTAAGAGAAAGTTGTCTTATGTTATGTTAATTACATGACATTTGGAAAGTCTCTAGGTAACCTAAGGATGGGGGCTGGTTGCCAGGGGGAACAACCTTGTGATTAGAGGATTTGAACTTTTAGTCCCACTAACCTCCTACCCCCAACCCTACCTCCAAGGAGGGGCAAGGGACTGGAGATTGAGTTCAGTCATCACTGGCCAATGATCTATGCCTATGTAAAGAAGCCTCCATAAAACTCCAAAAGGTTGGGTTTTGGAGAGCTTTCAAGCTGGTGAACACATGGAGGTGTTGGGTGAGTGGTGTACCTAGAGAGAGCATGTGCATTGAAGCACTGTGCCCCTTCCCATGTACCTTGCCCTATGTATTCATCATCTGGCTGTTCATCGCTATCCTTTATAATATCCTTTATAATAAACTGGTAAATACAAGTAAATATTTCTCTAACTTCTGAGAGCTGATCTATCAAATTACTTGCACCTGAGGAGGGTGTGGTAGGTCAGAGGAACAGGTGAAAACGTGGACTTGCAATTGGTTTCTGAAGTCAAGGGAGGGGATGTAGTTTTGTGGGACTAAGCCCTTGACCTGTGGAATCTGACACCATCTATCTGGAGTTAAACTGAATTAACTAAATTTAGCTGCTTTAACTAAACTGAGTTAAGCTGTAGGGCACCCAGTCAATGTCTGCTGAGAATTGGAGAATTGCTTGGTGGTGTTGGGAAAAAAAACATATATTGGATCTTTCTAGAAAGATAGAATCCCATCATAATCTCAAAGAAATAGACATACTATAAGAAGGCTTTAGAGGAGGAGATCCCTAAAATTTTGTCCTCCACCAGAGATGCTGAAATTGGGGTTCTGGTCACTTGATAGCATGTTCCAAATGATTTTTATCTTATTATTGCTCCTTTCTGAGTAACCAGAAAATAACAGATAGCTCTGGTTTGTTTATCCTTTTGCCAGGACAAGCAAAAATTAGAGAAAATCTGAAATCACCTCTTTTCTTGTGGTTGTATTATGTGGGTAATTAGTTATCATGGAATCTCTCCAATCTTCTGTTCAATTTTGATCACTTTGTTTCTTTTGGTGAATCATAAGCAACCATGATTGCACACATGTTCTTTTGAGATCTTTCAATAATATACCAGTTGAATAAAGAATTTTAGAAGTTGATTGTATTCATTAGGGCTATTTTGGTAGCAAATGACAGAAAGTCAAGTAACAGTGGTTGAAGCAATGATGCTTCAGTGTCCACAGATCTCAAAGGCAGGAGTGGGGCTGGGATGCCAATTTGGGGCAGGCCCCTCTCTTCACCTTTTGCCTGTTTGTGTCTTTATTTTTCTCTTTCTTATTTTTTCAACTGGCTTGCTCTGCTTCACATGAGAAGAAAACATGGCTGTTGACAGGACTTACCTGAGCTTTCCATTTATAATTTCAGTCATCTGGAAAGAGATGGATTCTACTCATTTTCATTTACCAAATCCCCGGTCAAAAACTCTTGAGTGGCTCAGCTTGGATGAAATGCTGTCTGGAACCAATCTGCTGGCCAGGACAGATTCTGGTAGGTGACTGGCCCAGATACCTTCCCCTGGACCAATGAACTGTGGCCAGGGCACATTTTGTACAAGATAATTGGTCCAGAGGTTACCACATTGATAGAATGGAAAAAGAGAGGGAAGAGACTATTTCCAGAAGAAGGTAGAGGAATGGTGGAGGTGGCTTTATGTACTTAGAGCAATAATTGTTCATTACACAGACCTGAAGGACTTGAACCCATGTAGTCAATATGGTAAATTTAACATAAAGTATCACATCCCTTCTGGTGCTGGGAATATTAAAAGATTCCTTTAGAAAAGTAAGGTGTTTTAAAAATATATAGTTACCAATTATGAGATGGGTAAAGATGAAGTAACAATTCAGTATAAATATCCAGTGTTATAAAAACATGTAAATATTAGAATGTTGATGGAATATTGGAATGCAATGAAAATGAAATGTCAAATCATTATAGTTTGACTTCATTTTCCCAGCTACTGAAATAGTACTTCAATTAAATGTGTATTTAGTTTTATTTGTTGTTATTAATTGTGGAAGTAAGAAGTGGTTAAGCAATCTAGCTCTGGAGGTATTTTGCTTGGTTCAGTTTTTTGGTTTTTTTTTGTTTTGTTTTTCCACTTATTAGCTCTATGGCCTTGGAAAAATTGCTTAATCTCCCTATGCCTGATTATTTATCTGTAAAGTACGAATAATAACTGTGGCCTTTCATAGGTTGTTATGAGTATAAAATGAGTTAATACATGCAAAGTGCTTAGAACAATGCCTGGCATGTTGTCAGCATTCAAGAAATGTTAGCTATTATTATTAGAATAATCTCTGAGCATTGTTTTTTCTTCAAAATTATAAATAAATGATACAAATGGACTTTCTTGCACACCTTTTTGATTTTCATTGAAATGGTCACTTAAAATGGGCTCCTTGCAAAAAGTTCATGAGCTCCATCTCAAAGAAAAATACAAAGGAGAGGTTACTGGTCATGCTTCAAGGACCTAAGACACAGTCTGTCCTAGGTATTTATTAAGACTTTTTGAAAATGTTCCATTTCGTAGGTGTACCGACACTCTTTCCTTCCAGGCACGTGGCAGAACTTTATTTTCCACCTATGGGAAGTTAAGTGTGGCCATGTGATTTTCTTTGGCAATGATTTGTAATCTTTCTGGGTAGAAACTTTAAGAATCAGGGTACGTTTTGCTGCATTCTGTTTTCCTTCTACCATGACAACTGGCAACTTCTGAGATGAGGACTTCTCCACTAGCCTGAATCCCTGATTGACAACTCACAATAGATAGATGGTATGAACAACAAAGCAATTTTTGTTGTTTTAAACAACTGCAATTTCTCTATTTTTGATTCTAGTGGAACCGAAGTCCTTTAAATAAGGCCTCTAGAAAGGAAGGTATCTTTAGGCAACAGGTCTGGCTGGGCTGGTTCTTCTTTGGCTATATTTCATTCAGGAATGAACATCTGCATAATTAGGGTATCAATTTAAAAAAAATCACATTACTAAGAGCAAGTATTTTAATGCAGGATAAAACTCGATATTTTGTGCACTGATGCTGTTATTTTTTAAAACCCTGACATCAGTTGAAAATTTATATTAAAGTAATAAATTTCTAGCCCAGCCTCACAAAAGCAGAGGTCATTTTTAAGACTGCCATTCTGCTTGCCTGGGAAAGCCCATACACCCATCATTCCAACACTTCCAAATACGAGTATTGATAAAATATCTTTCATTGTTCTGTCAGTTTTAACAATCTATTTAATCTTTCTTTTTCTGATCTAATATATGACACCTGATATTCTCTGCTCAGAAATTCCTTGAAATTAAGTCAAATTATATTTGTTATTTTTTTATCCATCTTGAAATGTAAGCATAGTTTATTTAGCCCTGTAAAAAAAAGTGTTTCCTACCATTCCTGGACTAGGAATGTGTGTGTCGTTGGGTTAAGGACCAGTTTCAAACTTGTGGGGATACAGTTTTACTGAGGCCAGAGTTTTACTATATCATTTCTTCATAGCCAACTGGCCAATAAAATCTTTTTAATGTTTCTCGTCAGAAATGTCTCTTGAATCCACGCACCCTTTTGTACCTGTTGAGTAGTGCCACATAGTTCAGGTTTTCTTATACCTTTCTCATAATTTCAAGCTTCCCAACTGGTCTTCCTGATAGTGTTCTCTCATCTACCATTGGGATTATCATTTTTAAATTAATTAATTAACTAACTAATTAGTTAATTAATTAATTAATTTTAGAGAGAGAGTGGTGGGGAGGGGCAGAGGGAGAGGGGGAGGGGCAGAGGGAGAGGGAGAGAGAATCTCAGGCAGACTCTGCACTGAGTGCAGAGCCAGACGTGGGACTCAGTCTCACAACCCGGAAATCATGACCTGAACCGAAACCAAGAGTGGGGTGCTTAATCAACTGCACCACTCAGGTGCCCCCAGAATTATCATTTTAGAAACCAAATTCTAGAAGCTCTTTATCTGCCCAGAGGATAAAGTGAGTGCTTTAGCATTTAGAGTCCCTCTTCCATTGTGTTCCCTCCCCCAACTCTAGTACCCACAGTTCTCCAAAGACACATTTTCACCATTCACTGAAAATGTCATAGCTTTTCATGCCCTGGGGCTCTGCCCAGTTGCCAGTCTATTAGAACATCAGAAGTCCTCAGTATGATAATTTTTCTTTCAATTTTACTCTGAGTTTAAGGATGGTGAACTGTAAGAAAACATCTTTTGCTGTGTATTCATTTATTTCTCATAATAATTTAATGCAGCTTACAGAATAATTAGCACAAATACATTTAACCCCTAGCTGCCATTTGGCCTCCTATACCGTGTCTGGGGAACTGGGTTTTAGTACTGACTCCACTAGCTGCAGGATCCAAAGCAGGGCACTTAATTTCCTGGTAAGCAACTTCCTAATTCTTAAAATAAATGGTTGGACAGAAAGATTTTCAATGGATGAGCAATTGGCCCTGAGGCAGGAGAATTCTTCCATGTGTGAGACTGTCCTGCACATTGCAGGACACTTAAAATTTCTGACCTCTGAATAGGAACAACTCCTAGTCTTTATTACAACCCAAAATATCTCCAAATATTTCCAAACAATCTGACTTTCATTTTTGTTGGGTTTTTTTAAGATTTTTATTTATTTATTTATTTATTTATTTGACACAGGGAGAAAGAGAGTGCCCAAGCAGGGGGAACAGGCTTCCCACTGAGCAGGGAGCCTGATTTGGGCTCAATCCCAGGACCCCAGGATCATGACCTGAGCCAAAGGCAGATGCTTAACCGACTGAGCCATCCAGGTGCCCCGACAATCTGACTTTTGAATACTATGCTTCCAGTTATAGAATTCTGTGACTCTTGTAAATTTTTTTGACAGTTAAATATATGGCAAATACCTCTTTATCTGAAATATAAGCTAATCAGAAAGCTCAGATAACCAGTTTTTGTTTTATGTGTTGAGGGAGTAGGTATTGTATATTCTGACTGTATTTTTGTATTTTTAGAAGACAGATGATAGGTAAATAACTTATGTTGTGTCAATTCTGAAATGTCACATGCAAGGCACATCCATTTGTTACCTCAGATTTAACCCAATCTCTGATCCTTCTGCAACTTCCAAAATGGTAGCCATTAGCCACATGTAGGTATTTAAATTTAAATTCAAATTAAGTAAAATTTACAATTCAGTATCTCAGTTGTAGTAGCCACATTTTGCTACACATATGGCTAGTGGCTATTGTATTGGATAGTGCTACTCTTTTCATCAAGGGTAGCAGAGACTCAGGTAACCTCAGAAAGGGGACAGTTATTCTAAAGCTCCTTCAACACAGAGAGATTTTTTTTTTTATGTTATGTTAGTCACCATACATCATTAGTTTTTGATGTAGTGATCCACGATCCATTGTTTTCGTATAACACCCAGTTCTCCATGCAGTACGTGCCCTCCTTAATACCCATCACTGGGCTAACCCATCCCCCCACACCCCTCCCCTCTAAAACTCTGTTTGTTTCTCAGAGTCCATTGTCTCTCATGGTTCATCTCTCCCTCCGATTCCCCCCCTTCATTTTTCCCTTCCTTCTCCTGATGTCCTCCATGCTATTCTTTATGTTCTACAAATAAGTGAAACCATATGATAATTGACTTTCTCTGCTTGACTTATTTCACATAGCATAATCTCCTCCAGTCCCATCAATTTTGATGCAAATGGTGGGTATTCATACTTTCTGATGGCTGAGTAATATTCCATTGTCTACATGGACCACATCTTCTTTATCCATTTGTCTGTTGAAGGGCATCTCGGCTCTTTCCACAGTTTGGCTATTGCGGACATTGCTGCTATGAACATGGGGTGCATATGGCCCTTCTTTTCACTACATCCGTGTCTTTGGGGTAAATACCCAGGAGTGCAATTGCTGGGTCATAGGGTAGCTCTACTTTTAAAATTTTTGAGGCACCTCCACACTGTTTTCCAAAGTGGCTGTACCAACTTGCATTCCCACCAACAGTGTAAGAGGGTTCCCCTTTCTCCACAACCTCTCCAACATTTGTTGTTTCTTTCCCTGTCCATTTTTGCCATTCTAACTGGTGTAAGGTGCTATCTCAATGTGGTTTTGATTTGAATTTCCGTGATGGCTAATGATGATGAACATTTTTTCATGTATCTGTTTGCCATTTGTATGTCTTCTTCAGAGAAGTGTCTTCTGATGTCTTTTGCCCATTTTCTGACTTGATAATTTGTTTTTTGGGTGCTGAGTTTGAGAAGTTCTTTATAGATCTTGGATACTAGCCCTTTATCTGTAGTGTCATTTGCAAATATCTTCTCCCATTCTGTGGGTGGCCTCTTTGTTTTGTTGACTGTTTCCTTTGCTGTGCAGAAGCTTTTTGTCTTGATGAAGTCCCAAAAGTTCATTTTTGCTTTTGTTTCACTGGCTTTTGGAGATGTATCTTGAAAGAAGTTGCTGTGGGCGATGTCAAAGAGGTTACTGCCTATGTTCTCTTCTAGGATTTTGATGGATTCCTGTCTGACATTGAGGTCTTTCATCCATTTTGAGTTTATCTTTGTGTATGGTGTAAGAGAATGGTCCAGTTTCATTCTTCTGTATGTGGCTGTCCAATTTTCCCAGCACCATTTATTGAAGAGACTGTCTTTTTTCCATTGCATATTTTTTCCAACACAGAGGGTTCTGAGAGAAAGCTCTAACTGTCCTAGTGTAAGCAGTTGTAACTGACTCAGTCTATGTCATCAACATTTTATCTTATTCACTTCATTTTTATTACTGAGAATGTCATTATATGCTAATAATTTTGCAATCCAGACATGCAAAATTTTCCCCCACCCATTCAGGAAGGCTGAAAGTTCATTGTAATCAGTAAAATATGCATTCAGGAATTCAGATATTTTAAAGATTCTATTTATCTATTTATTTATTTATTTGAGAGAGAGAGAGAGAGAGAAAGCATGAGCAAGGGGAGCGGCAGAGGGAGAAACAGACTCCCCGCTAAGCAGGGAGCCCAATGTAGGGCTTAATCCCAGGACCCTGGGATCATGACCTGAGCCAAAGGCAGATGCTTAACCGACTGAGCCACCCGGAGCCCTAGGAATTAAGATATTTTAATTTTTGTGTGGAGGATCAGAATCTGGAAGAACTGGCCATGTAGATTTTTTTTTCATTTTCAATTTTTTTAAGTTTTTATTTAAATTCCAGTTAACATAGTGAAATATTAGTTTCACATGTACAATTTAGAGATTCAGCACTTCCATATGACATCTAGTGCTCATCACAAGTGCCCTCCTTTATCCTCTTCACCTATTTTACCCACCCCCCAACCATCAGTTTGTTCTCTGTAGTCAGGGTCTGTTTCTTGTTTTGCCCCTCTCTGTTTTGTTTCTTAAATCCACATATATGGAAGCCTAGTAAGACCTACTTTTCTGTTTCCCAGAGCCTGGCAAACATAGGCATTTCCACAGGCACCTCTTCCTCCTTATCTATGTTCGGAGTCATTAAGGACAAAAAACATGGCTTGGATTTGGTACAAGTCTTTGGATTATGTGAGTTTACTTGCTGAACGAAAGCTTGCTTACTGCCTAATGTCAGATTAAAGAGTTTATGTCTGGAGGGTCCTCTGTTTCTTGTTTTTCCCTTCTGGAACCTCACATGCCTGCATCCTGTCCCAGAAGGCAGGACTAGGGCTTAAAATTGCAAAGTGGATGAGGCAAGTGTAAGATTACACGTAGGTGGAGGTGTCCCTCATGACCACACGTGCTATATTTTAATTAGTGGAGCTTTTCTTATCTCAATGATTGTATTTCAGTTGCCCATGGGAGAGCCTTGCTTCTTAGTTGAAGGCTGACAGAGTCCCTTGGAGGCCCAAGAAAGATTTATAGCTGCTTATGCAAAGGTTCCAGATGGTTTCCTATTACCACAGCTTTAACTTAACTCACAGTTATAGGTAAGAGACCTGCAGTGAGAGGCCAATCCAATTGTTAGGCCCTTTTACCAACCTCTAAATGTGAGAATCCATTCCTCTTCAGAAAACTCTTTAAATGGGTAAATAATCTCTTGTATTTGTGTGGTAATTGTAGCTGACACTGGTGGAATGCTTACCTTGTACAGGCAGTGGGCTAAGATTTATATATAAGTCTTATATATATAACTATATATAAAAATAAATATATACATATATAATATATATATGTATTTCACTTATTCCTGCCAATTGGATGAGGAGTGTTTTATTATTAGCTCCAGTCCTAGAGATGTTAAGTAACCTACTGAATGTCACACAGCTAGGAAGATGTAGGGCTGAGATTTGAACCTAGACAGTCTGACACTAGAGTATGTGAACATTCATACACACACACACACACACACACACACACACACACACACACACACTTCTATTAAATGCTTGCATGCTTTCTACTCCATATTCTTCATGATCCTATGAGGTATAAAAGGGCCCAAAATAAAGGGAAAAAATAAACAAAGACTCCAATGCCAGAGAAGTTAAATTTCAGAGCTCCTAAACAAACTGACCTTCTTGCCTTCAGACAAGACCATGCCTGGCACATGCCCTGACAGGTCTGCTTAGGGAATGAGCACATAGGGGAGGAGAGGACAGATCTGGAGGGGAAGCAAGAATCTGCTTCCAGAATCTCCAGTTAAACTACTCTTCATCAAGGGTAGCAGAGACTCAGGTAACCTCAGAAAGGGGACAGTTATTCTAAAGCTACATTTGGGGCAAAGGTGGATGAGGGAACTCATGGAAATCCACCTCATGGGTTTGGTCTTCTGGAGCCAGGAAGTGGAGAGGGACTGGGATCTGAGGCAGTTCCAGGTGGTTCAGGATCCACTTTTGGACTCCTCCACCATCAGGATCAGCTTCTCTAGTGCATCCACCCCTGTTTGGGCTGCCCACATCTGTTGGGCACCACCACCTGCCTTATTCTTCCCCTATTTCCAGTTCCAATAATGAGAGAGGAAATCTGCTTGGCTCAGCAAATATTCAGCATATCTGTTTTGGCAGAACCCCCAGCTCCCAGGAGGACTTGCCTTAGGCAAAGAATTCAGTGTCTTTGTATCAGCTGCCCAACCAGGTCCAATCAGCTGGGCTAGAGAGGTAGGGCAGGGTAAGAATGGCTGGTGCAAAAGAAATGGAAAATCTTGGTCATCCAGACCAGACCTTCTGCAGAAGCTGCTTTTCTCAGAAGCAGCTGGGGTTCAGAGGCAATGGCATTAATGTATCTTTTACAGAGTTGAAATACTGCACTTTTACACAACTAGATTAAAATTCACTCCTGTCTAGTGGCTGTTTACATTTTGGGAAGTGATTTTTTTCAGTTTTCTCTGGGTTATATAATTCCACCACCTAATCAACCCAAAGTACTCATTTCCTCCCTACCCCCTTACAAATTAGATTTAGGTAAAATTCCTATGCTACAATTTTTTTTCTACCTGAAAACTTCTGAGACTTTAAGTCACCCCAAAACATGGCATGCCTGTTTCTGAAGGTCACATGTGGGATTTTGGTTCAGGCTTTCAGGCCTTAAATTATTATTCTGTATTATCTTCTCTGCCATTTATGTTTCACATAAATTATGGGAGTTACTAGTGTTTCTAGTTCTCAGCTATGGCTACATAGTGGTCTCACTCAGGGAACTTTAAAAAATACTGTAGCCTGGGGCTCCTGGGTGGCTCAGTCATTAAGCGTCTGCCTTTGGCTCAGGTCATGATCCCAGTGTACTGGGATTGAGCCCCAAATCGGGCTCTCTGCTCAGCAGAGAGCCTGCTTATCCCTCTATCTGCTACTCCCCCTGCTTGTGTACTCTTTGTCTCCCTCTCTCTGTCAAGTAAGAAATAAAATTCTTTTTTTCTTTAAAATTTTTATTTTGTTAATCACCATACATTACATCATTAGTTTTTGATGTAGTGTTCCATGATTCATTGTTTGTGCATAACACCCAGTGCTCCACACAGAACATGCCCTCCCTAATACCCATCACCAGGCAAACCCATCCCCCACCCCCCTCCCCTCTAGAACCCTCAGTTTGTTTTTAGGAGTCCATCGTCTCTCATGGTTCGTCTCCCCCTCCAATTTACTCCCCTTCATTCTTCCCCTCCTGCTATCTTACTCTTTTTTTTTTTCTTAACATCTATTGCATTATTTGTTTCAGAGGTACAGATCTGTGATTCAACAGTCTTGCACAATTCACAGCGCTCACCATAGCACATACCCTCCCCAATGTCTATCACCCAGCCACCCCATCCCTCCCACACCCCCACCACTCCAGCAACCCTCAGTTTGTTTCCTGAGATTAAGAATTCCTCATATCAGTGAGGTCATATGATACATGTCTTTCTCTGACTGACTTATTTCACTCAGCATAACACCCTCCAGTTCCATCCACGTCATTGCAAATGGCAAGATCTCATTCCTTTTGATGGCTGCATAATATTCCATTGTGTATATATACCACCTCTTCTTTATCCATTCATCTGTCGATGGACATCTTGGCTCTTTCCACAGTTTGGCTATAGTGGACATTGCTGCTATAAACATCGGGGTGACCGTACCCCTTTGGATCCCGACATTTGTATCTTTGTGGTAAATACCCAGTAGTACAATTGCTGGATCGTATGGTAGCTCTATTTTCAACTGTTTGAGGAATGTCCATACTGTTTTCCAGAGTGGTGGCACCAGCTTGCATTCCCACCAACAGTGTAGGAGGGTTCCCCTTTCTCCGCATCCCTGCCAACATCTGTCGTTTCCTGACTTGTTAATTTTAGCCGTTCTGACTGGTGTGAGGTGGTATCTCATTGAGGTTTTGATTTGGATTTCCCTGATGCCGAGCAATGTTGAGCACTTTTTCATGTGTCTGTTGGCCATTTGGATGTCTTCTTTGGAAAAATGTCTGTTCATGTCTTCTGCCCATTTCTTTGGGTGTTGAGTTTGATAAGTTCTATAGAGATTTTGGATACTAGCCCTTTATCTGATATGTCATTTGCAAATATTTTCTCCCATTCTGTTGGTTGTCTTTTGGTTTGGTGGACTGTTTCTTTTGCTGTGCAAAAGCTTTTTATCTTGATGAAATCCCAATAGTTCATTTATGCGCTTGCTTCCCTTGCCTTTGGTGATGTTTCTAGGAAGAAGTTGCTGCAGCTGAGGTCGAAGAGGTTGCTGCCTGTGTTCTCCTTTAGGATTTTGATGGACTCCTGTCTCTCCTTTAGGTCTTTCAAGCATTTGGAGTCTATTTTTGTGTGTGGTGTAAGGAAATTGTCCAGTTTCATTCTTCTGCATGTGGCTGTCCAATTTTCCCAACACCATTTGTTGAAGAGACTGTCTTTTTTCCACTGGACATACTTCCCTGCTTTGTCAAAGATTAGTTGACCATAAAGTTGAGGGTCCATTTCTGGGCTCTCTATTCTGTTCCATTGATCTATGTGTCTGTTTTTGTGCCAGTACCATACTGTGTTGATGATGACAGCTTTGTAATAGAGCTGGAAGTCCGGAATTGGGATGCCGCCAGCTTTGCTTTTCTTTTTCAACATTTCTCTGGCTATTCGGGGTCTCTTCTGGTTCCATACAAATTTTAGGATTATTTTTTCCATTTCTTTGAAAAAAGTGGGTGGTATTTTGATGGGGATTGCATTGAATGTGTAGATTGCTCTAGGTAGCATTGACATCTTCACAATGTTAGTTCTTCCAATCCATGAGCATGGAACGTTTTTCCATTTCTTTGTGTCTTCTTCAATTTCTTTCCTGAGTATTTTATAGTTTTCTGAGTACAGATCCTTTGCCTCTTTGGTTAAATTTATTCCTAGGTATCTTATGGTTTTGGGTGCAATTGTAAATGGGATCGACTCCTTGATTTGTCTCTCTTCTGTCTTGTTGTTGGTGTATAGGAATGCCACTGATTTGTGGGCATTGATTTTATATCCTGCCACTTTACTGAATTCCTGTATGAGTTCTAGCAGTTTTGGGGTGGAGTCTTTTGAGTTTTCCACATAAAGTATCATATCATCTGCAAAGAGTGAGAGTTTGACTTCCTCTTTGCCGATTTGGATGCCTTTGATTTCTTTTTGTTGTCTAATTGCTGTGGCTAGGACTTCTAATACTATGTTGAATAGCAGTGGTGATAGTGGACATCCCTGCCGCGTTCCTGACATTAGGGGGAAAGCTCTCAGCTTTTCCCCATTGAGAATGATATTCGCTGTATGTTTTTCATAGATGGCTTTTATGATTTTGAGGTATGTACCCTCTATCCCTATACTCTGAAGAGTTTTGATCAAGAAAGGATGCTGTACTTTGTCAAATGCTTTTTCTGCATCTATTGAGAGGATCATATGATTCTTGTTCTTTCTTTTGTTAATGTATTGTATCACGTTGATTGATTTGCGGATGTTGAACCAACCTTGCAGCCCGGGGATAAATCCTACTTGGTCATGGTGAATAATCCTTTTAATGTACTGTTGGATCCTATTGGCTAGTATTTTGGTGAGAATTTTTGCATCCATGTTCATCAAGGATATTGGTCTGTAATTCTTTTTGATGGGGTCTTTGTCTGGTTTGGGGATCAAGGTAATGGTGACCTCATAAAATGAGTTTGGAAGTTTTCCTTCCATTTCTATTTTTTGGACCAGTTTCAGGAGAATAGGTATTAATTCTTCTTTAAATGTCTGGTAGAATTCCCCTAGGAAGCCATCTGGCCCTGGGCTTTTGTTTCTTGGGAGATTTTTGATGACTGCTTCAATTTCCTTAGTGGTTATAGGTCTGTTCAGGTTTTCTATTTCTTTCTGGTTCAATTTCGGTAGTTGATACATCTCTAGGAATGCATCCATTTCTTCCAGGTTATCTAATTTGCTGTCATAGAGTTGCTCATAATATGTTCTTAGAATTGTTTGTATTTCTTTGGTGTTGGGTGTGATCTCTCCTCTTTCATTCATGATTTTGTTGATTTGGGTCATTTCTGTTTTCTTTTTGATAAGTCTGGCCAGGGGTTTATCAATCTTGTTAATTCTTTCAAAGAACCAGGTCCTAGTTTCGTTGATCTGTTCTACTATTCTTTTGGTTTGTATTTCATTGATTTCTGCTCTGATCTTTATGATTTCTCTTCTCCTGCTGGGTTTAGGCTTTATTTGCTGTGTTCTCTCCAGCTCCTTTAGGTGTAGGGTTACGTTGTGTATTTGAGACCTCTCTTGTTTCTTGAGAAAGGCTTGTATTGCTATATACTTTCCTCTTAGGACTGCCTTTGCTGCATCCCAAATATTTTGAAGTTTTTTCATTTTCATTGGTTTCCATGAATTTTTTTAATTCTTCTTTAATTTCCTGGTTGACCCATTCATTCTTTAGTAGGATGCTCTTTAGCCTCCATGTACTTGAGTT
Source organism: Eumetopias jubatus (assembly GCF_037043125.1). NCBI lineage: Eukaryota > Metazoa > Chordata > Mammalia > Carnivora > Otariidae > Eumetopias > Eumetopias jubatus. Next base: position 126,965,014 of record NW_028274807.1, on the reverse strand, counting down.
CTTTCCGACTTTCCTCTTGTGATTGAGTTCTAGTTTCAAAGCATTGTGGTCTGAAAATATGCAGGGAATAATCCCAATCTTTTGGTACCGGTTGAGACCTGATTTGTGACCTAGGATGTGATCTATTCTGGAGAATGTTCCATGGGCACTGGAGAATGTGTATTCCATTGCTTTGAGGTGGAATGTTCTAAATATGTCTGTGAAGTCCATTTGGTCCAGTGTGTCATTTAAAGTCTTTATTTCCTTGTTGATCTTTTGCTTAGATGATCTGTCCATTTCAGTCAGGGGGGTGTTAAAGTCTCCCACTATTATTGTATTGTTGTCAATGTGTTTCTTTGCTTTTGTTATTAATTGCCTTATATAATTGGCTGCTCCCACGTTAGGGACATAGATATTTACAATTATTAGATCTTCTTGTTGGATAGACTCTTTTGGTGGGATATAGCATCCTTCCTCATCTCTTAATACAGTCTTTGGTTTAAAATTAATTTTTCTAATATAAGGATTGCCACCCCAGCTTTCTTTTGGTGTCCATTAGCATGGTAAATGGTTTTCCACCCCCTCATTTTCAATGTGGGGGTGTCTTTGGTCTAAAATGAGTCTCTTGCAGACAGTGTATTGATGGATCTTGTTTTTTTTTTTCTTTTTTTATTGTTTTGTTAATCACCATATATTACATAATTTGTTTTGGTGTACTGTTCCATGATTCATTGTTTGTTCATAACACCCAGTGCTCCATGCAGAATGTGCCCTCCTCAATACCCATCACCAGGCTAACCCATCCCCCCACCCTCCTCCCCTCCAGAAACCTCAGTTTGTTTTTCAGAGTCCATCATCTTCATTCTCAATGGGGAAAAGCTGAGAGCTTTTCCCCTAAGGTCAGGAACACGGCAGGGATGTCCACTCTCACCACTGCTATTCAACATAGTAGTAGAAGTCCTAGCCACAGCAATCAGACAACAAAAAGAAATCAAAGGCATCCAAATCGGCAAGGAGGAAGTCAAACTCTCACTCTTTGCAGATGATATGATACTTTATGTGGAAAACCCAAAAGACTCCACCCCAAAACTGCTAGAACTCGTACAGGAATTCAGTCAAGTAGCAGGCTATAAAATCAATGCACAGAAATCAGTGGCATTCCTATACACCAACAACAAGACAGAAGAGAGACAAATCAAGGAGTCGATCCCATTCACAATTGCACCCAAAACCATAAGATACCTAGGAATAAATTTAACCAAAGAGGCAAAGGATCTGTACTCAGAAAACTATGAAATACTCAGGAAAGAAATTGAAGAAGACACAAAGAAATGGAAAAACATTCCATGCTCATGGATTGGAAGAACCAACATTGTGAAGATGTCAATGCTACCTAGAGCAATCTACACATTCAATGCAATCCCCATCAAAATACCATCCACTTTTTTCAAAGAAATGGAACAAATAATCCTAAAATTTGTACGGAACCAGAAGAGACCCCGAATAGACAGAGGAATATTGAAAAAGATGGGTCTTGTTTTTTAATCCAATCTGATAGCCTGTGTCTTTTGATTGGGGCATTTAGCCCATTTACATTCAGGGTAACTATTGAAAGATAGGAATTTAGTGCCATTGTATTGCCTGTAAGGTGATGTGACTGTATATTGTCTGTGTTCCTTTCTGGTCTATGCTGCTTTTAGGCTCTCTCTTTGCTTAGAGGACCCCTTTCAATATTTCTTGGAGGGTTGGTTTCGTGTTTGCAAATTCCTGTAGTTTTTGTTTGTCCTGGAAGCTTTTTATCGCTCCTTCTATTGTCAATGACAGCCTAGCTGGATATAGTATTCTTGGCTGCATATTTTTCTCATTTAGTGCTCTGAAGATATCATGCCAGGCCTTTCTGGCCTGCCAGGTCTCTGTGGATAGGTCTGTTGCCAATCTAATGTTTCTACCATTATAGGTTACATATCTCTTCTCCCGAGCTGCTTTCAAGATTTTCTCTTTGTCTCTGAGACTCATAAGTTTTACTATTAGATGTCGGGGTGTTCACCTATTTTTATTGATTTTGAGAGGGGTTCTCTGTGCCTCCTGGATTTTGATGCCTGTTTCCTTCCCCGCATTAGGGAAGTTCTCTGCTATAATTTGCTCCAATATACCTTCTGCCCCTCTCTCTCTTTCTTCTTCTTCTGGGATCCCAATTATTCTAATGTTGTTTCGTCTTATGGCATCACTTATCTCTCGAATTCTGCCCTCGTGATCCAGTAGCTGTTTATCTCTCTTTTTCTCTGCTTCTCATTTTCCATCATTTGGTCTTCTATATCACTAATTCTCTCTTCTGTCTCATTTATCCTAGCAGTTAGTGCCCCCATTTTTGATTGCACCTCATGAACAGCCTTTTTGATTTCGACTTGGTTAGAATTTAGTTCTTTTATTTCTCCAGGAAGAGTTTCTCTAATAACGTCCATGCTTTTTTCAAGCCCATCTAGTATCTTTAAAATCATGATTCTGAACTCTAGGTCTGACATTGTACTAATGTCCATATTGAGTAGGTCCCTGGCAGACGGTACTACCTCTTATTCTTTTTGTTGAGGTGATTTCTTTCGTCTTGTCATTTTGTCCAGAGGAGAATAGATGAATGAGAGAACAGAACGCTAACAGGTTAACAACGTCCCAAAAAATATACTCTAAACAAGTCAGAAAAGACCTGAAACCAGGGGAAAAGAAAGGGAAAGAAAGAAAAAATAAAGAGAAAAAAAAAAGAAGAAGATAAAGATAAAAACAAACAAAAACAGAACAAAACAAAGAAAAACAGAATTTGATCAACTATGATAAGGGTGGTGCATCGATCAGTGCCACACACTACATTTTGGGTGTATTTTGCTCTGTTAGAAGGAAGTGCCTCCTAAAATTTTAAAGAATGAAAGACTTATATATGTACAAAATAAGGGTTGATATAACAAAGGGATGGAAGATGACTGTAAAGATGAAAATTATAAAAGATTTTATAAAAGGAATTGATAAGGTGCTTGAAAAAAGAAAGGATAAAAAAAAGAAAGAAAAAGAAACAAAAGGGGGAGAGAATGTGATCAGGCAGGAGACTAGAACAAAGCCATACACTAGAGATTTAGGGTATATTTTGATCTGTTAGAAGAAACTGTATCTCAAAATTTTAAAGAGAGAACAACATATATATATGCCAAAAATAAGGGTAACTACTATGAAGGTATAGAATATGACTCTAAAAATGAAAAATAAAAAAATTTTTTTTAAAAAGGGATTGATAAAATGTTGGTTGAAAAAGGGAAAAAGAAAAAAAAACAGTTAATATTAACTTAGATTAAATTAAAATTAACTTTGAAAGACTAATGAATCATGGTAAAAGAGCCATGAATTCTATGTGCAGTATTCCCCTAGCGCTGGAGTTCTCCCGTTCTCATTCGGTAAACTTGGTCTTGGCTGGCTGTTCTTGCTGATCTTCTGGGGGAGGGGCCTGTTTCCGTGGTTTCCAAATGCCTTTGCTGGAGGTGGAATTGCCCCGCCCTTGTCGTTCAGGCTAAGTAACCTGCTCGGGTTTGTTCTTGGGAGCTTTTGTTTCCTGCAAGCTTTCCATATAGCTTTGGGGGATGAGAGTGAAAATGGCGGCCTCCCAATCTCTGCCCCGGAGGAGCCGAGAACTCGGGGCCCTACTCAGTGTTCCCCCAGAGAAAAGCAGTCAGTCACTCCCATCTCCCCAGTCTCTGGCCGCACTCTGTGCTCACCCGGCCTGTGACCAAGCATTTCTATCTCTGGCTCCCGACTCAGTGTGGTGTCTCCAAAACCAGCACATCCCTGTGGTGTGCTCCTGCGCCGCTCCTCCCGGAGGAGGAAGGGGAGTCTCCCCGGCTCTGCTGCTTGTTGGGTCCCTGCTGGAGGAGCAGTGGCCCAACTGCTGTGGATCACGGTTTATGGCAACCCAAAGCTGAGAGCCCATTCCCTGGCTCCGTCTCTGCAACTGGCTTCCCTCCTCCGATACCCCGGAGCTCTGCTGCACTCAGGCACCCCCGGTCTTTCTGTGACCCCGAGGGTTCTGAGACCACACTGTCCCCCGAGGTTTCCACCCCCCGCTTAGCCACTGGAGTGACGTCCCTCAGTGGAGCCGAGTTCTAAAAGTTCCGATTTTGTGCTCCGCTGCTCTATCACTTGCCAGAAGTGGCCAATGGAGGCCCCCTCCCCCGCCATCTATCCTCCCGAGTATCGCCTTGGATTCACATCGCACAACCTACCTTCCAGAAAGCGGTCGCTTTTCTGCTCAGAGAGTTGTTGCTATTCTTTTCTTTGATCTCCTGTTGAGTTCGTAGGTGTTCAGAATGGTTTGATCCCTATCCAGCTGAATTCCTGAGACCAGACGAAATTCAGGTCTCCTACTCCTCCGCCACATTGCTCTGCCTCCCCAAGAAATAAAATTCTCAAAAAAAAAAAAAAAATACTGCAGCCTGTGGCATACCTTCAGAAATTATGATTTGTTTCTTGAAGGCCTGGGAATTTTTGAAAAGCTCCCCAGGTGATGTTAATATAGACCAGGGCCCATAGTTATGGTTCTCAAAGTATGGTCCCTGACCAGCAGCCTTAGCAGCACCTGGAAACTTACCAGAAATTCAAACTCTTGGGCTTCATCCCAGACCTGCTGATTTAGAAACTCTGAGGGTAGGGCTGAGCAATCTGTTTTAACAAACCCTCCAGGTGATTGTGATGCAGGCTCAAGTTTCAGAACCAATGGTCTACATGGAGCTGTTTAATTTATTTTACCTCTTCATAGACCCGTATCTCAAGCCTTTGAACTAAGCCTTTTGGAGGTGACCTATCGAATTACATTTGTCACACAGCTTAACTGACTTCCTAAGAGCTGTGTTGGGCTGACTTATGGCTTGGCAGAAGGTTAATTGTTTTGATATTTTGGTAATTCTCAGCTCATTTGTCTATGATTGTTAATTACCAAAATAAGATAGCTAAGTTGAGTCCTCTCAATGGGCTCCCTTTATTATTTTTTAATGTGATTGTTTTCCTAATTGTTTCAAACAGTCGTTTTTCTCCCCATGTCTGTTCCATGACATGATAAATGGCTAGATACTAAGTGGCTGCTTATTCTACCTTCAGCTGCCATTATATTTTTCCGTTTTTTTCTTTTTGAGAGAAAAGACCCAACAATTGTTTACCAAGATTTTTGATGCCAAATATTTTTATAAATACATGGAGTATAACATACTTGCCATAAAAGCAAACATATATTGTATAGGATATCACATAGGGTCTAAAATTCAGGGTGCAATACAATGTTATTATAATTATCTTTATATGCCCCCCACTAACTGCTGAGTTTCTGGTGGGGGTGCATATCTTATTCTTAACTGTCTGGCAGAGTGACTAAAGTATAATAAACATTGAGCACATGTTTGGTGAATGAATAAAAGAATGAATGAATAATGGCACCATCCAACACTAGCTGGTCATATCCAGGCATCATGTTTATTTTGTCTGGAGGCCACACTATAGAAGACTCATTGTTGTCATAATCCAAAGGTGAAAGTCAGACCAGGAACATGAAAATGATTTGGATTATGTAAGGGTGTCTAGGAGAGGAAAGGGGAATACTGCATGGGTTTGGAGTCACTCCCTTGTAGGGATGGAGCTGATTTTCCCCTCCCCTATGAAGCTGGGGAGGCTCAATGTTGTCCTGTCAGCAAATAGAGTGGGAAGCATAGCTTGGCGTGAGAGAGTACAATTATTATAATAAATGAGAAGGAATCAGAATACGCTAGTGGGAAGGCCCTTCTTATCTCTGGAGGTTGAGATGGCTATGGAGGGCAGGGTTGGGGAAAGCCGTGGGAGTGGTAACCCATTAGGAGCATATTCCCCCAAAGAGGCATCTTGACAACAGGTTCTTTAAAGTTCAGTGTTTAAGACTATGATGAAAAGGCATGGAGCAAGCGAATCATAAAGAAATTCTCAAAAAATGGTACCATGGCAGCTCCCCAAGTCAGACTGTGGCTTCACTTGTGGAAAGAGAAAGGGTGGCTATGGAGCGAGGAAGCTCTGAAAAGAGAAGGGTCACCTCTTGAGGTAGGCCATTTTCCTCCTCAAGCTAAACCATACCGTCTTTATACTCGAGGAGGGGGATTGGAGCACTTGATTGTGGGTTGAATAGGATGGTCCTTCTGGAAACTCAGTCCCCACAGAAGGTAGGAGCATCCACAAAGCAGTGGCAATTGATAAGGAACCTTAAGGATATGAAGGTCTTAGAATAGAACAGAGCTCACTTTCTCTGTGTTGCATGACTGGGTACATTTGGCAGGGTGGTATGGTGAAGGGCAAAGGACCTTAAGCTGAGAGAAACATGAAAAGAACCATTTCTGCCCATATATGCCTTGGGAACATAGTGACCTTTTTCTTTGATGAAGGATTTGCATCTGGGGTCTCCTGATCACTCCTGTTCATTTTTCCATCACCTTCTTCCTCCTTTGTATTTCCTCTACCAGCCCCTAAATCATTTCCTTCTGTTCCATTTCCCTCACTATCCAAGTTCAGTCCTCTCCAATGCAATGGGTGCCTAGCATTTCTGGTCCACATTGTACAAGGATGAGGCAGGTAGCAACAATCTCTCACGAAGTGAAAATACAGTTTTATTCTTCACCCACGCTAGGGCTCCCAGCACATACGTATATTTTCTTAACAGCTAAAAACGAAGACTTTCTGCTTATTATGAACATATATAGGACAACTGGCCTTTATTTTTTTTTTAAGATTTTATTTATTTATTTGACAGAGAGATAGAGAGAGAGCACAAGTAGGCAGAGCAGCAGGCAGAGGGAGAGGGAGAAGCAGGCTCTCCACTGAGCAGGGATCCTGACATGGGGCTTGATCCCAGTGAGCGGAAAGCAGACGATTAACCAACTGAGCCATCCAAGCGCCCGAGGACACCTGGCCTTTAGAAGCCTCCTTTCAGTTCTTTCTCTGGGCGTGGTAGCTCCTACCTCAGGGACCTTTCTATTCCCCTATCTGGAATATTCTTATGCTCCCTTTTCACCAAGCTAATACCCACTCATCCTTCAGATTTAAGTCCAAATGTAGTAATTGTGATATTAGAGAAAATGACAATGCTGATATTTCAGTATTTGTTTCAAGTTTCAACACCATTATTTTTTTTTTTCCAAAAAGTGTCAGCATAGCATTGCCGTTAGGAGCATAGACTCTGGAGGTAGATGGCCTAGCTTTGAATCAGCTCTTCCATTTACTACTGTGTGACCTTGGGCAAGTTTTTTAACCTCTCTGAACTTCAACTTCCGTATCTGTAAGTGGGGATAATACTAGTACCCCCCTCATAGTGTTGCTGTAAATACCAAAGGAGTAATATTTATTAAAAATTGATTAATTAAAAGCAGAAAATTCATATTTAATGCATTTAAAATATAAATGTATTTAAGTCTATTATAAAAAAGGAAATGAAAATATTACCTTATAAAAATACTAGATATATTTTTCTGTTGTAGAAATATAATAGAAATAAAATACTATGAAAATAAATTGATGCTACATAAAAGGACTAAAACTTGAATAATAAGAAACATTTATTATGAAATAGTTTTTGATCTTTAAAAAAAACCTGTAGTCTTAAAAAATTAAAAATGACAATCATGTCATTATTGAAACTCCAGAGCATTGTTTTTCAGAATTGTCCAGCTGTTGGAAGCTCTGGTCCATGAATGCCAAAAGGAGATTTTAAACTAGAACCTTCTCTTTTCTTACTCCCCTATCTTCAGATAATACCATCTCTCTCTCTCTTAAAGATTTATTTATTTATTTGGGGGGGAGGGGCAGAGGGAGAGGGAGAATCTCAAGCAGACTTCGCATCTAGTGCAGAGGCCAAATCTGGGCTCGATCCCATGACCTTGAGAGCATGACCTGAGCTGAAACCAAGAGTCAGATGCTTAACTGACTGTATCACCCAGGTGCCCCCAGAAAATACCATCTCTTAACTGATAACATGGAGAAGTTATTTTTAAACATTTCCCCCAATAGGAATTACAGAATTCCACAGAATTTTTTTTTTTTTTGAGCCAGAGTTTTTGTTTCAAAGAAATCATTTCTGGTTCTTTTTTGTCATCCTTAGATATCTTATGTAATAGGTGAAGGTTCTAACACAGTGTTATTTGTAAATGTGGAAACTGTTACTTCCTATTTCACTTTTTCAAGAAGGTCTCTTTCCATTGTTTTTTTCCTTTTTTTCTTGAGTATCCTAGAGGAATAAAAGAACACCTTCCAAATGATTGCAACTTTGATTCAAAATTTTATTTTATTATTTTTTGATTCAAAATTTTAATGCAGAATGCAACTCTGGGTATTTCTCAAGACATATGATTCTGGCTTCAATTTTTTTCCAGATGCCAGCATAACTTTATACCAACAAAATATGAGTATTTTTTACTTAAAGATTTTAAGATATGTGGGATGCCAGAATACCAAAGACAGATTTTGCAATCACTACTCAAATGTCATTTACTTAAAGAACCCCCTCTTTCCTTACTCCTCAGACTGGATTAAAGCTCTATGTTATAACCAGAGGTCTGCAAACTATAGTGGGGGCCGGGCGGGGAGGGTTTGCTAAATCCAGCCAGCCTCCCATTTTTTGTAAATAAAGTTTTATTGGGCACAGCTATACCTATTTATTTACATACTATGGCAGCTTTTGCAATACAATGGCAGGGTTGTAGTTGCAACAGACACTGTACAATGATCTAAAATATTTACTCTTTGATCATTTACAGAAAAAGTTTGCCAATTATTAGCTCCCTATACCTGTCCTTCAAGACCTGAGTACAATTTGTAATGATATATCTAGTGATTACTTTATTAATGTTAATCTCTAACTATTCTTTAAGCTCCCTGAGGGCAAAAACCATGTTTATTATCCTATTACTTTCCCAGAACCTAGGCTAGTGTTGGCACATAGTAGTTGCTCAATAAATGCTTGTTAATTAAATAATTAGATTATATAAGATGACAATTGGGGTAAACCTACATTTCTCTTGAAACTTGTGAAATATAGTGGTGAAGAATTAATGGGGTAATACAAAAAGTATGCAGCATAATGTCTAGAATATAGAATGTGTTGAATAAATGACAGCCCTTATTATGTAAAATCCTCCAAATTGCCTTTTTAAAATCCTGTAGAGACTTTGTCATGTAAATGCACAAAAATATTAGGAAATGCATTCATTCCAAGGCACATGTTTATTATGAATTTACTCCATGCCTGGTGAAGCCACTTTCCTTACTTCATGGCTTCTGAGTTTTACCAACCAGCCATTTTCTTATAGGCCCTTGCTAATGATATCTGTTCTAGAAAAGAGGATCAGTGGCGAAGTCAGCAGCCTTACCAAAGAACATGCCAGTTCTTCATTTGTTTGCTTGTTGACCAGGGCTGTGCATTGCAATCACCTGGGGAACTGTTAAAAATAATGATGTCTGGGCTCTGTTCCCAGAGGTTCTGGTTTCATTGGTCTAGGGTAGTGCTTTTAAAACTTCCCAGGTGGTTCTAATATGCAGCCAGGGGTGAGACTGTCAATTTTATCAGTTAAGAGGTATTCAATGAATATTTGTTCAGAGAGATTGAATACAGAAATAAACAATGGCCAGACCATTTATGACAAAAGAATTCTAACCCACAACCTTGGCAGTAACTGACCTACAAGGATCAGGACTTAGTAACTGCCAGCTTCCCCATTTTATACCTTTCAACTCAAGACCAAAAAGAGAAAGTCAAACATATCTCCCAAACATCAGATAGGATGCACTGCTTCTAGTTAGTTTGCCTCTAGTATTCCCATACTAAACAATCTCCAATCAGAGCATACCTGAAGCCTTCCTTTTTTTCTCACTATAAAGCTTCCCTATTGCCCTGCTTGTGTTTGAGTCTCTGCCAAATTCAGGTGATGGTGGCTGACTTCCTTGCTATACCAGACTCTGATTAAGTAGCCTCTATTCTCATTTGTGTGGTCTTCATTAATTTCCACAGTGCTCTTTTTCTTGTTACTGTAACTAGTGTTGCACAGATAAATAACATACTTTGACTTCTCTTACAACCAGGAAAATCATATAAGAGAATCCCGCTGGGATTAGATTAAAAACTGGAATGAATATGAGGATTCAGGGGTGTCTCAGACAAATGAAAGTCCAATTGGGTCTCAGGAACCCAGGAAAGGAAAACTATTGGGAACCAAGAAATTTCCCCACTTTGTCTCTCATCCCCATTTTTCTCTGTGTATCTGCTTAATTCTTTCTTCTTGGTTTAGACCACTTGTCTCTACTGTCCAGCCCACATGGCAGAATAACCACTACCAGCAAATCTTAGGATTTTACCTCCTCAATTAGAGACAGAAGAGCTAGACCAACTGGAATCTCTTATTGTACATCCACATCCCCAAGGAAGGATCTCAGTGGCCCATGTTGGGGAGGTTCCTTTTTCTGCTGCCCCATTGTAACTGTGTGAATTGCTGGGAGGAGGTCATTTCCCACAGTAAACATGGAGGGTGGCTGAGGGAGACATGTTAGCAATACAACTTTAATAATAAAAAAAGGCAATTTAAGTTCTAGATTTTTGCCAAAGCCTTTGTTCAGCTGTGTGTGTGTTTTGTTTTTTTGTTTGTTTGTTTTAACTTCCTGGTGATTTTGGTCTCCTCTGGTGAAGCTTCCCTTGTATAACTTGCACCTGCAGCTCCACTCTCAGGCATCCTGGGGTCATTTAACATTGCAAGGAAAATTGTCCTTGAGGCTACAGTGCCTCAGGAGACCTTATGTGTACCTCTCTACCTTATAAGCTTATGTGCACATACAAGTGTGCCAGCTGTGTCCATGCCCTCACCACCTCCCAGTGTCCTTTAGAAGTACACTTCACCTATTACTTGATGAGAGGGGCTCATGCCGAAACAACTGCTATGATCCATGCTATCCTTTTGGGGGGCTTTATGTCCTTGGATCTTCTTGTCCAGCAGATCTAGGGTTGGGGCAGCTGTTTGGAGCACCCCAACTTGGGGGAGCCCCCCCAACTGCATCTATCTCCCTCATCCAAAGAAATACTATCCTCCCTCAGTTGCCCCTCACTCTACCAAACAATAGGGATGCAGAATCAGCAGGAAGGTACTAGGGATAGAGTAAGAGAATTTCTGGAAGTGGAATGAGCTCAGAGTCATCCATTGCTCATCAACTCAGGCTCTAAAAAAATTATGGGCAACACAAGGAGGCAATTAAGCCTAAGTGTATGCCATTTGCTTTGTAGGTGAATATAGATTGCAGAGACTAGAGTTTTGAGACATTGTGCTCAAGCCAAAACTAGGGCATACTGTACTTCTTCCATCAAATCATACACCATAAGTACAGAGGAGCCCATAGGATTAAGCCCAGAAGTGATACTTTCAAAGGAAGCTTGGAGGAAAGTGCTGCTTCAGACATTCTTGCCACTATAACCGTGGAGCTCTGCACTGAGTCTTGATATCAAAGATTTACTGAAGACCTGACACATTTACCATTATGCAAATAACGTATTCTTACTTTTCCCCACTGTGAAGTTCAATTAATGTTTTATGTGAAGTCAAATAGGCTGCTATTCCTTAAAGTTCTAGTTTTAAAGAAGCAGCAGTATTGTCAGTCTGCTTTGATGTCTGCTTATCACTGAGGGAGGAGAGCAAGGAACAAAGATCTGGGTGTTTTACATTAGTTATATAATTTCAGAGTTCACAGTCTCTTTGCCCTTTTCAAGGTCTTGGGGACTATCTGATCTGACATTTCCCAAGCCAGACAGCCGAGGACAGCCTCTGAAAGATCATCTCTCTCTTTCATTCCCCGCCCCCCCCCCGAATATTTTACAGGAGTTTGCAGTGTATCTGATCCTCACTGGAAAGGATTTATTAGGCACTTAGTTAGGGCTAGAGGACATTGTAACCTAGATGAGAAGGACTGAGTTTCCATTCCTCTGCTTATTGTAGCAAGACACATAGATGTTTATGAGCCTTGATTTTTTACCAGTCAAATGGGAATAATGTGGAAATCCATGTATTATCAACTGATGATCAAAAGAGATCCTGATGTGGAAGGCATAAACTCATTTATTGAGCACTTACTGTATGCCATGTAATCTACCAGGCCTGGGGCTGCAGTGATGGAGCAAAGATAGACATAGTCACTTTTCATATGAGTTTACTTGAGTCTATTTGGAAAGTTAGATATTCAGTTTTTAAAAGGCACACAAATGTTAACTTTAACTGTGACAAATGCCCCAAGGTAGAGGTATATGGTGTTGTGAGAAGCTGTATTAGGGGCATATATTCTGGGTTGAAGGTCAGAAAAGTCTTCCACAGTAGTGACAACTGAGCTACAGTCTGTAGGGAAAATAAGAAGTCACTAGGAGAAGAGCTAGAGGCAGGGGAACAGCAGGTACAAGACCCCATAAAGAAGAGACCCAGAGTGTATACAAGGGACTGAAAGATCATGCAGAAGGACCACTGGCACCTTGCCCTGCCACAGTGTTTTTTTTCTTAACATATAATGTATACTTTGTTTCAAGGGTACAGGACTGTGATTCATCAGTCTTACACAATTCACAGCACTCACCATAGCACATACCCTCCCCAATGTCTATCACGCAGCCACCCCATCCCTTCCACCCCCCACCACTCCAGCAACCCTCAGTTTGTTTCCTGAGATTAAGAGTCTCTTATGGTTTGTCTCCCTCTCTGGTTTCATCTTGTTTCATTTTCCCCTCCCTTCCCCTATGATTCTTTGTCTTGTTTCTCAAATTCCTCATATCAGTGAGATCATATGATACTTGTCTTTCTTGATTGACTTATTTTGCTTAGCAGAATACCCTCTAGTTCCATTCATATCATTTCAAATGGCAAGATTTCATTCTTTTTGATGGCTGAGTAATATTTCAGTGTGTGTGTGTGTGTGTGTGTATGTGTGTGTACACACAATCTTCTTTATCCATTGATCTGTCGATGGACATCTGGGCTGTTTCCCATAGTTTTTGCCCTGCCACTATTAAGGCTACACATTGCATACAGTCAGAGAGGAGAATAAAAACAACTTTGCATCCTTAGACAACCACGGAAAAATCAGAAAAACCATGTCTAATCCTACTTTTCAAAATGAATCAATCTCTGAGCCATGCCTTAAAAGTCAAAACCAACTTTGTCTCTGACTTTTATGACCTTGGTGTCTTCAGATTTATATTTGAAGATATGATAATCAAATGAGGAACTTCTGGTTTTTGAGCAATGAAAATAATAATCAGACTGATTGTAACTTTATAGCATTTTTAAATATTCCATTTTCCTTTATTCAGGGTGTCCTATTCTTCTGAAAGTTGGACGCTTGCAAACAGTGAAAGGCTCATTTCTTAAGGTTTTTGTCTCCCTCTGGGCTCTCTCTTGATGGTGCTAGTGTGGCTGCAATGGCCCCAAGTGAGTCTAGAGGGATTTAGTTGGGGCCAGCTCACAGAGTCCTGCAGGTTACTTCAGAAGTCTTGTCTTTACCTTGAGATCAAGAAGGAAGCCACTGGGGTCATAGAGACATGATCTCTTTTTTTCCCTAAGTTTTTATTTAAATTCAAGTTAGATAACATATAATGTAGTATTGGTTTCAGGAGTAGAATTTAGTGATTCATCACTTACATATAACCCCCAGTGCTCATCCTAACAAGTACTCTCCTTAATGCCCATCATCCATTTAGCCCATCCCCCACTTACCTCCCCTCCAGCAACTCTGTTTTCTATAATTAAGAGTCCCTTATGGTTTGCCTCTCTCTCTGTTTTTATCTTATTTTATTTTTTCTTCCCTTCCCCTATGTTCATGTTGTTTCTTAAATTCCACATATGAATGAAATCATTTGATACTTGTCTTTCTTTGACTGACTTATTTTGCTTAGCATAATACCCTCTAGTTCTATCCACATCGTTGTGAATGGCAAGATTTCATTCTTTTTGATGGCTTAGTACTATTCCATACTACATCTTCTTTATCCATTCTTCAGTCAGTGGACATTTGGGCTCTTTCCAAAATTTGGCTATTGTTGATAGTGCTGCTATAAATATTGGGGTGCATTGTGCCCCTTTGAATCAGTATTTTTGTATCCTTTGGGATAAATACATAGTAGTGCTATTGCTGGGTTGTAGGGTAGTTCTATTTTTAACCTTCTGAGGAACTTCCACACTGTTTTCCAGAGTGGTTGCACCAGCTTGCATTCCCACCAACAGTGTAAGAGGGTTCCCCTTTCTCCACATCCTTGCCAACATCTGTTGTTTCTTGAGTTGTTAATTTTAGCCATTCTGACAGGTGGGATCTCATTGTGGATTTGATTTGTATTTCCCTGATGATGAGTGGTGTTGAGCATTTTTTCATGCTTGCAAAGTTGAAGAGTGCATTAGACACCGAGTAAGTGGACATGTTAGAAGGCCACCGTAGTAACCGAGTTGAGAGAAGATAGAGGTTTGCTCTGGGGTGGGGATGGTGGTTGTGGAATAGAGAGGAGAATGGAATTGAAGGATATTTAGGTGATAAAATGAACAGGACTTGATTCTGCCTGAGAACCAGTTGGGTGGTGAAGCCATGCCCTAAATAGGGAAGCACCAGAAGAGGGGCAGGCCTAGGGGTTTATAAAGTCCACAATGCAGGAAAAGTCTGATTCTTTTTTTCCAGCAATTGAAGAATTCCTCAGATGATGGTACAGCTATACATAAGCTATTCCAAACTACATGGTGCTTTAAAGCCAGCATTCCCAAATCTCAGTGTGTAATCCTTTAAACCCTCTGGTAGAATGCACAGAATTCATTCCTTTGTCAAAGCCACTATTGTACCTCCTTGGAGAACTCATTTAAATGTATATGGCAGAGGAAGCATTAAGCCAGAATTTCCCTCTCTTAATAACCTCTTATGTTTACGTGGTATTTTAAAATTCACGAGATACTTTATCACAGTGCTACTCAAAGCATGGTCTCCAGAAGGCAGCATCAGCATCACTTTGGAGCTTTTTAGAAATGCAGATACTCAGACCTTCTGAATCAGAAACTTGTATTGTGGGTGTTAGAAGCGTGGAGGTCTGCAGTCTGTGTTTTGGCAAGTTCTCCACGTGATTCTGCTGCATGCTCAAGTTTGAGAAGCACTGCTTAGCATATAATATCTCTTCCATGCTTAACAATAATTGTGGAAGGTGGATATTATTCTTGTTTCACTAAAGAAGAACTGAGGCCCTCTCAAGTTAAACAATTTGCTTAAGCATATAGTTGGTGGTGACAAAGGTTGAAATCCAGTCCATGGTTTTTGTAAATCTACATTTAGTACCTTCATAGCCTTCTTACTTGAAATGAGTGCCAGGACCTTGAGGGAACATATGGGTAAGCTTTGATGGGGATGGAGGGTGGCAAGGTGGGTTTGGAAGAGATGGAAGGATATCTTACCTTACACCAAATAATAAACCATCAGATTCTACTCTGCCTAGGGAGGCCCTCATAGGTATGCTGGAGTTTGTTGGTATCAGCTTGTGAGAGGCAATAATGCATATCTCTTCCAAATTCTGCATTCAGTGATGACATGTTGGTGGGTTAAAATGGACGAGGATGGAAGTATTTACACCACAGAAAATGGCAAAGGCTGCAAATCAGGGCTTTTCACTCCTACTCCCAAGGGCAGATTGTTAAATATTTACCAGCCCCCATTCCCCTGGAGGAGAGTCAGAACATCTCAGAGACAGTGTATCATAAAATAGGGAAGGAGTTGCTGGAAAAGTGGGGCACATTCACTGTGATCAAGATAAGGTGTTGCCAATTATAACCATGAGCCAGAAGTTTCTCCTATGGATTAAGATTACTGGGAACAAATAAATGTATCTTAAATTTTATGCTTTCAGCTGAGCTAACCTAGTCAAGATGGGAAAAAATTACTAAATATACTTGTTTTTGAGACAAAATAACAAACATTTTAAAACAGTGGTCTCTAGTTTTTTTTAAATATGAAAAGCAACATGGACAGGGTTTTCATAATAAAGAACACTTTTTCAGCCTTTTCCCCAGCATGGGCTTGAAGTCGCTTGTGAGAACTATTGAACATAATGATAACAGGTGCCATCAACAATACCTACAGAATATGGAAAGAAATGAGTTTTTGCCAAGATCAGGTTTATGTTACATTTCAGTTAAAGTTGAATAAAATTGTATGATTTTTTTTTTCTAAAAACCCAAGAGAGAGAAAATAGTATATTGACATATAGATTCACTCTGGGAGGATTGTTTGAAATGGAACCTACTGTCGCTAAAATTTGGATATATTTTGGTTTAGAAACCAAGAATGAAAACTTATGATGTTGGATTTTTAACTCAGAATGTCATAGAACTTGGCTATTGACACCAGTGATAGGAATCACTTAGATCCCCCCAACCCTGTGGGTCTCAATCTGGGTTTCACATTAGAATCACTTGGGAAGCTTTCAAAATAGTTGATTCCCAGGCTGCATCCCAGACCAATTAAATCAGAGTCTGAGAGGGAGACCCAGGCCTTATTTTTAAAACACCTCAGATGGTTCCAATGTACACCTAAGGGCAGGAACCCCAGTCCTGGAACAATGACAGAAACTACCCCCTTATTCAGCAGATGAGAGGCCTACAGCCCAAATTGCTTCATTGACTGTCCCTGAGCCACTCAGCTAGCTGCTCACTGGTTTATCATCAATCAGGTAACAAATGTGGAACACCTAGTGCTTGCTCAGTCCTGGGATGGATGTCATGGAATTTGGAAAGGCCAGTGCGGTAGACTGTGGAGCTCCGTGCTCATAACTCCCGTTGGCATTTTCATCCTGGTGAAATCATTCTAAATCAGTAGTTCTTTCAGGTCTTCATTTCATCACACAATCATTTCCCACCGCCAGGTTTTTCCAATCCTCTACCTAATATTACAATAATAACAATCTGAATTTGTTTTCCTAGCGTGCACCGGTTTGTAGTCATATATTTATGAGATTATTACATGAATGTAGACGCCCCCACCAGTCTGTAAGCTCCATGAGGGCAGGGATTGTGTCCGGGTTTTGTTCACTGTTCATTTATTTATTCAACCAGTATTTTTTTTGAGTGCCTGCTCTGGGTTGGGCTGTTTCAAGAATTAGAATGTTGCCTAGAATATAGTAGTCATAGATGTTTCTGTCAGTTACAAAAAGGCTGAGAGAAGCAAGGTGGAATCATAAAGAGGCCGCCCTTTGCCTTGAAGTGTGGTTCTCAGAGTGGTTCCCAGACAAGCAATTTTCAGCATCACCTGGGAACTTGTTAGTCATGAAAATCCTTGGGCCCCACTCCAGACCTAGAGAATCAGAAACTCTGGGGGTGGGCCCAGCAGCCTGGTTTAATGAGCACCCCAGGTGATTCTGATGAATGCAAAGGTTTGAGACCCTCCTCACTAAAGAAGCCGGGGGAATGAGGAGCTGATGATATGCTCCAGGTTTTGTTTTGGTGTCAGTTAACAAATGCCCACCCATCGGCTGCCTCTTTGCCTGTCCCTCTTTAAGGCGCCCCACCTGCCCCAGAAAATGCTCAAAGTGACCATCAGATTTTGATCCCCAAGGACAGCTCTTCCATCAAGGTGAGAGAATGCACGGTAGGCACCGCTGAAAGGGATGGTTTAGTGAGGCACTCTTAACAAAACTTTAAGAGTATCCTCTTTGAGTGAGTTGGCTGTGTTAGCAGTCAAAGATACAAGTGTTGGGCAGTTATAAAGCTTGATGCTACCTTGTTCTGTGGTACCTGTTGCCAACTGCGGTTGTTAGCAGCTCACATTTGCTTTCGTGTCTCCCTTGCTGGGATGGCCAAGAATTTCTGAAGAAGCTCACAAAGCCTTGCTGTTCGGCCCACTCTCAAGTCTCACTTGCCAGCTTTGACAAGGCCCTTCCTGGTGCTGCTGCTCATCCTTTTCTTCCCTTCATCCTGGCTCCCGACTGCCCCCTTCCCACCTCCTCCCGCCGGCCCCTCTCTGGCCTCCTTCACTCTCAGCTCTGACGCTGCCACTCCTCTTGGGAAGTGAAGGAGTGCAGTGCGCTCCCTCTCTGCTTCCTTCTCTCTCCCTCATCTTTCTGCATCTTCACCTGTTCCTTCTTTCCTCACTTTCCATCTCATTTACAAAGGATTTACTGAGAGGGGTGCCTGGGTGGCTCGGTTGGTTGGGCGACTGCCTTCAGCTCGGGTCATGATCCTGGAGTCCCGGGATCGAGCCCCGCGTTGGGCTCCCTGCTCGGCGGGGAGTCTGCTTCTCCCTCGGACCCTCCCCCTGCCCCGTGTTCTCTCTCTCATTCTCTCTCTTTCTCTCTCTCTCAAAAAAAACCAAAACAAAACAAAGGATTTAATGAGAAACTTATGTACCATGGACAGTGCAGCCTATAATTCTACTTTCAGGGTGCGTTCCAGGAAAGTGGATTTAAAAAAATATGCAAACAAATATATATAGTATATGAATATATGAGACAGGATAATTATAAATGGGAACAGAAGCCACAAAGGAAATTAATCAGGTCCAAAGAGAGAGAGTAACAGAAAGAAGAGGTGATTTGTTTCTTTCTAGGGCTCTCCTCCCTTTACACATTGTGATTCCAGCCTGGTTTGCTTCCCTGACTTAATTACTATCATGATTTCTCTCTCTTACTCCCAATCCTTTCCTTCTGCCTACAAATAGAATTTATAAACTCCCACTGTAAAACATATCTTCATGATTCTAAGATTGGTTTACAACTGGTGTTTATTTCCCCCTCTCAACTAAAACTGGACCTTCCATTAAACTGGTCATTAGAGTCTAAATCTAGTGGCCATTGCTTAGTATTCATCGTTCTTGACTTGCTCTGATACTGTCCATGTCTCTTTTGATTTAAACCCATTCCTTCCTGGGGTGCCTGGGTGGCTCAGTCGGTTAAGTGTCTTGGTTTTGGCTCAGGTTGTGATCTCAGGGTGGTGAGATGGAGCCCCGCATCAGGCTCTGCACTCATCACGAAGTCTGCTTGAGATTCTCTCTCTCCCTCTGCCTCCTCCCTGCTTGTGTGCTCAACCTCTCAAATAAATAAATAAATCTTAAAAAAAAAAAAAAAAACCATTCCTACCTTAACTTCTGTGAATTGGAGCCAACCTTGTTCTTGAACCTTTCCACATGTGCATCTTTTCTTGTCTTTCTTTGACATCTTCACACCCACCTCCTTTGTGGTATCATTTCTTATGTTACCAGGCAGAAGTGACCAGGTCCTCCTCAGGCCCTCCATCTCACAGCTCTGTCTTTAATGAATGGCAGCACTCACCACCCTGCTCTAGCTCTCTCATTCTCCTTTCTGGGTCTGCAGGATGCCTAAGGGCAATAACTATGAATCAAATCTTCTGATCCCCCACCACAGGGCTTTGCCACGGAGGCATTCAATAAATATTTGCAATGGATTGTTATCAGCGGTGGTATTTGGTAGATATTCTTAAGTAATATCTTCAAATATTCCTGAATTAACCTTATGTATATGTGCATTTCAGGGATTGTAAGGCCTGGAAGATGGGAATTGGATATTTCAACTTGGGAAGAACTGGATTCTTACTCTCAAACTAAAAGCCAGGGCCATCTGTAGCCCTGGTGCCCATGAACAAGGCCTCAGTAAAGGCTGCCATAGCAACACACAGCATTACTTTGTTTTAGTCAGCATAAATTAACCTTTTAAAACATATGACTGTGAAGGGTTATGTTATTTTTGTTAAGTATATAATTACTTTTTTGCTTTGAAATACTGCCCCCCCCAACATTCCCAACCATTATGACTCTGGAACACATCCCCATGCCACTCTGATACTTTCTCCTCCCAATGAGCAGAAGTGCCTTGTTGGATCACATCTGGCATGTTAATAGATATATCTTTGCACAGTAAAATGCTAAATCATGTGCTGTGGATGCATGGGTGCTGTCAGGGTTCGCAGGAGGAGAGAACTTGTTCAGAAAGTGTTTATGGTACTGAGACTAACAAGCAACCTCTTAGGGCATGTTTGATTCAGCCAGACTGAGAGTGAGATGAGAGGGCCAAGTGACACAGTATGGATCGGGGAGGTTAGCAGGAATATGAATCTTAAGGATAGATGAACCAAACTGCCAGCCCAAGGTTTGTTCATAATCTTTGAACTCTACAGAGTTTTACTTGAGTATATGAAGACCCAACCACAAATCAGAGACCCAACCACAGAGAAAGCATTCTACTGATTTAAAAAAAAAAAACAGAACAAGTTCTGTTTTGTTTTTTTTACAGATGCTGGTATTTTTTCTAAGTCCTATTCACAAATACTGTTCCTCTCCTTTTTTTTTTTTAAGATTTTTATTCATTTATATGAGAGAGCACAAGTGGGGGGAAGGAGGGGCAGAGAGAAAGGGAGAAGCCGACTCCCTGCTGAGCATGGAGCCCAATATGGGGCTCAATCCCAGGACCCTGCGATCAGGACCTGAGCTGAATTGGCAGACACTTAACCAACTGAGCCACCCAGGCACCCCTCCTGTTCCTCTTTCTAATCAATATGGTAACGCAGTAGGTGGAACAATGGGAAATAAATGGATAACACCTTATGAGTAAAAACCAACCTTCAAACATTATCCAAGAAATTTTTTTAAAAATCATATCCTTTAATATTTCAAAATAGGCCATGATTAGACCTCAACAGTCCCAAACTCTACATTTACATACCAGATGTAGGAAAACAAATATTCATCACTTTTTCCATGATTATCCATGTGTAGAGGGGTCTATTATTTGGAGGCCTATTTGTTTAACAGAGTCATCCAAACTCTGTGAGCTGAGAGGGACAGGTTTCCAGGAAAGCCTTCAAATATTTGGTTATGTATGATCATTCTCCCTGGGAGCAAGTGGACAAAGTGTGGCACATTTGAATGTTTCTGAGGTCATTTCTAATTCTATGCTAATATTAGATGCCAGTGTGATTAATAATATAACTCATCAGTTGTAGCCACTTGATAATTATTCTCATTAGGCTCATGTATTAATACCATTTTTCTCCATGAGAAAACCAAATTGTTTTATAAATTTTCACTTGCCAAATAAATAACAATTCTCATTCTCCAAGAGCAAGACAAGTGCAAATTGCATTTCGATGAGTCTAGAGAAAGGAGATGCTATTTTATTTACTATTTTTAGTTCCACCTGTTCTTCTCAGATATATTTTTACATTACTCTTTGATAGTTTCCTTTACTGAGTGCCCTTTCCCCCCAATTCTTTTGATTCTCTGATTGAAAGTGATTTCTTTTTCTTTTGGATTTCCAACATCCCACTTTCTTTTTTTTAATTTAATTTTATTATGTTATGTTAATCACCATACATTACATCATTAGTTTTTTTGTGTTTTTTAAAATTTTTATTGTTATGTTAATCACCATATATTACATCATTAGTTTTTGATGTAGTGTTCCATGATTCATTGTTTACGTATAACACCCAGTGCTCCATTCAATGCATGCCCTCTTTAATACCCATCACCAGGCTAGCCCACCCCCCCTGCCCTCCTCCCCTCTAGAACCCTCAGTTTGTCTTCTGTAGCTCTCCAAGAAAGTTTAAACTGAAGACTCTTGTGTTTTACCAACCAAAGTAGTAGCATCTACCATGTCCTGCCTCCACCACCAATCTCATGTTTTCAACAGACTGTGAACACCTCAAGGGCAGGGTTAGAGGCTTATCCACATTTGTATCCTTGAGGTTGAGCTCAATGGTTGGCAAAAGGTGATACTCAATAAGTGCTGTTTGAAAAAAAGAGGAAATGCATGGGTGACTGTCCCATTCTAGTCCTCCTCATTAGACATTTATGAGGTCCATGGAGGAGACATAAGGATGGGAAGCTATTTAAAGCAACTCCTCACCCACCTCCCCTCTGGTAACCATCAGTTTATTCTCTATAATTAAGAGCTTGTTTATTGATTTGTCTCTCTCTCCCTCTTCTTCCCTTTGCTCATTGTTTTGTTTCCTAAATTCCACATATGAGTGAAATCATATGGTATTTGTCTTTCTCTGACTTAGCTTAGCATTATACTCTAGATCCATCCATGCCATTGCAAATACCAAGATTTCATTTGTTTTCATGGCTGAATAATACTCCATTGTATATATGTGTATCACATCTTTATCCATTCATCTATTGGTGGACCCTTGGGCTGCTTCCATATCTTGGCTATTGTACATAATGCTGCTATAAACATAGGAATGAATTAGTGTTCTTGTATTCTTTGGATTAATACCCAGTAGAGCAATTGCTGGATCATAAGGTAGTTCTATTTTTAACCATTTGAAGACGTCCACACTTTTCCACCGTGTCTGCACCAATTTACACTCCCACCAACGGTGCTTGAGGGTTCCTTTTTCTCCACATCCTCGCCGAACTTGTTGTTTTTTGTGTTGTTGATATTAGCCATTCTGACAGGTGTGAGATGACATCTCATAATGTTTTTTTTTTAAGATTTTATTTATTTATTTGACAGAGAGAGAGGCAGCGAAAGAGGGAACACAAGCAGAGGGAGTGGGAGAGGGAGAAGCCGGCTCCCTGCTGAGCAGAGAGCCCGATGTGGGGCTCAATCCCAGGACCCTGAGATCGTGACCTGAGCCGAAGGCAGACGCCTAACGACTGAGCCACCCAGGTGCCCCTTATTATAACATTTTGATTTGCATTTCCCTGAAGGTAAGTGATGATGAACATCTTGTCATGTGTCTGTTGGCCAGGTTGTTCCAAATTCTGAAAGTTCTCAGAGCTCAGATACACCACCAGGTTGGCAAAACAAAGCAGTTAACAAAATTGAGAATCCTTTTCTGTGTCAGGATATTTATATAATCATTTTCATTTAATCTTCTTAATAACCCAATAAGGTTAATATCATCCTTATTTTGAGGTGAGAAAATAGAAGCTCAGGTGTATTAAATCTTCAGGGAAGCTTTGATGAGAACTATAGAAGCTCTTGTAAATTCACCACCAAAGCACTAGAGTTTGGTATATCTTTGGTCAGTTTTTCTTTCCCTTAGTACCGTTAAGTACTGTAGTAAGCATTTCTGTGTATGTATGTACATGCATGTGTATATGCTAAGTGTGAAGTGTTGCTTTTTTCAAAGATTTATTTATTTATTTGAGAGAAAGAGAGAGTGGGATGGCAGGGGAGAGAGAGAGAGGGAGAGAGAATCCCATTTGTCCATTTGTGGTAGATGGATTCATGGTTCTCCCAAAGATGTCCACATCCTAATCCCCAGAACCTGTGTTGCGGCATGTTATGTTATATTACATGACAAGAAGAATTAAGATTGCTAATCATCAGAACTGGCCTCTGATGACTTAAAAAATGGAAGGGACCATGAGCCAAATAATGTAGACAGCTTCTAGAAGCTGAAAAAGGTAAGAAATCTGATTCTTCCCTAGAGCCTCCAGATAAGAATGCAGCCTGTCAAAACTTTGATGTTAGCCCAGTTGAGACCCATTTCAGACTTCTCATTTCTAGAACTCTAAGATTATATGTGTGTATTATTTCAAGCCACTAAGTTTGTGGTAATTTTTTACACTACTAGAAAACTAGTACACCATTGAAGGACATTAACTTGTTTCCAGTTTAGGGCAATTATGGATAGAGCTGCTATAAACATTTATGTACCGGTTTTTGTGTGAACACAAGATTTCATTTCTTCAGGGAAAATACTCAGGAGTGGGATTGCTAGATCATGTGGTAAATGCATGTTAACTTTATTTAAAAACTGCTAACCTGTTTTCTAGAGTGTCTGTACCATTTTACATTCCCACCAGTTACATATGAGAGTTCTAGCTGCTTTGCATCCTCATAAGGTAGCAACAGGATTATTTTAGCCATTCCATAGTTGGGTAGTAGTTTTAATTTGCATTTCCCTAATAGCCAATGATGTTAAACATCTTTTTATGTGCCTGTCTACTAACTTTATGTCCTTTTTAGTGAAGTGTCTAAGTCTTTTGTCAATTTAAAAAATTGGGGTTATTTATTTTACTCTTGAGTTTTGAGAGTTCTGTGTACAAGTCCTTTGCTGTATATGGGTCTATTTGTGTAGTCTACTTCTGACCTCTCTATTCTGCTCCATTGATCTATGTGTCTATTCCTTTGTCAGTACTACATTGTGTTGATTAGTGTAGCTTTCCAGTCAGTCTTGAAATTGGATAGTGTGATTCCTCCAATTACTCTTCTTATCAATATATTTTCTACCAACTCTACTCCCTTTGCCTTTCCATATAGAATTTAAAACCTGTTTGTATATATCAACAAAAAATCCTGCTTGGATTTTCACTGGTATTAGTTAAGTCTACAGATCATTTTGGGGAAATTGATATCGTTGCTATCTCTCTCCATTTATTTAGATCTTCTTTAAGTTTTTTTTTATCAGCATCAGCATTAAGTTTTTTTATCTTTTATTTTTATTTTTATTTAAAGTCTAGTTAGTTAACATACAGAGCAATATTGGTTTCAGGAGAATTCAGTAATTCATCACTTACATACAACACCCAGTGTATCAGCATTATTTTTAGTTTTCAGCACACAGACCCTGTACATGTCTTGTTATATTTCTGTTTCTTGAGTTATTGTAAATGGTGTTGTTTTTTAAATTTCAGTTTCTAATTATACCTTGTTAGTATATAGAAATGCACCCAGTGCTCATCACAACACATGCCCTTCTTAATACCCATCACCCGTGTTATACACAACTAATGAATCATTGAACACTACCTCAAAAACTAATCATGTACTGTATAGTGACTAACTTAATAAAAAAAAAGAAAAAAGAAAAAAGAAATGCAATTGATTTTTTGCATGTGTTGACTTTGTATACTGCAACTTTGCTAAATCTACCTATTAACTTTAGAGGCTTTTTATGGATTTCTTGAGATTTTCTATATAGACAATCATCTCTGAAAATAGGGAGTTTTACTCCTTCCTTTCTAATTTTTGTGCCTTTTATTTCTTAATTTTTTCCCCTTGTTGCACTTGCAAGGATTTCCTACACAATGTTGAAGAGAAGAGGTAAGAGTGAGTATCCTCGCCCTGATTACAGTATTGGGAGAAAACATTCTGTGTTCCACCATTAAGCATAACATTAGTTGTAGGGTTTGTAGATGCCCTTTACCAAGTTCAGGAAGTAGCCTTCTATTCCTAGTTTATGACATTTTTTACATGAATGCATATTTCATCAAATGTTTTTCTGCATCTATTTGAAATAATCACGTAGTTTTAAAAATATTCTTAATATGGTAGATTACATCAACTGATTGATTTTTTCCTGAAGATCATTTTTTTATTTTATTTTTTTCCTTTTTTTTATTATGTTCAGTTAGCCAACATATAGTACATCATTACATTTTGATGTAGTGTTCAACGATTCATTAGTTTCATATACATGCTCATCAAAACACGTGCCCTCCTTAATACCCATCACCCAGCAACCCCACTCCTCCACTACTCCCTCTCCTCTGAATGATTTTCAAATATTGAATCAGCCTTGCATTTTCAAAATAAATCGTGTTTGATCTTGGTATAGTATTCTTTTTATATATTAGTTGGGTTCTATTTGCTAATATTTTATTGAGGATTTTTATGTCTGTTTTCTTAGGGGATATTGGTTTGTAGTTGTCTGTCTGTCTCTCTCATTCTTCCCCTTGTAGTGTCTTTGTCTGGTTTTGGTATCAGAGTAATGTAGGCCTCATGAAATGAGCTAGGAAGTATTACCTCTCTTCTATTTTCTAGATATTATATAGAATTCCCATTACGCTTTCATAAAATGTTTAATAGAATTTACCACTGAAACCATCTGGGCCTACAGATTTATTTTTCCAAAGGCTTATAATTTTTTAAAAAATTTATCATAAAGTAAAATTGACTTATTGTCTTTGATATACAGTTCTGTGACTTTTTAAAAAATCTATGGATTTGATCTTTTTCAGAATGTCTAAAATGCAAATTTGACTTATGTATTTAACAGTTAATTAATAGTTATGGGCTCTTCTGGCTATTTATTTCATCTTGGGTGAGTTTTGGTAGTTTGTGGGTTTTGAGGAATTAGTCCATGTCATTTCAATTGTTAAATTTTTGTTCATAATATTCCCTCATGATCCTTTTAATGCCTATGCAGTCTATAATGATATTCCCTTTCATTCTGGAATTCTCTTAGTTTCCTTCATCCAAGAATATCTACATTTTTCCTTTATTTCTGAGGGGTATTTTCATTGGATATAGACTGCTGTGTTGACTTGTCTTGTCTTTGGGTACTTGACAGCTGTTGTGCCTCTTTCTCCCAAATTCCAAGACTTCTGCTGAAAAACCTGTTGTCCTTTGAACCATGTTCCCCTACAGGTAATGTGTCACTGCATTCAAGTATTTCCTTTGTCTTTAGTTTTTAACATTCTGATTTTTATGTTTCTAGGCATGGGTTTGTTTTTTTCTCTTTGGGGTTTTCTTCACTCCTTGAAAGTTTTTATGACTTTGAGAAACTCAGGAAATATCCAACCATCATTTCTTTAAGTATTTTTTTAGCACCCTACTCTTTTTCTTCTTGTGGGACTCCAATGACATGACTATTAAACATTTCCTTTTTCCTTTCTTTTTGTCCCACAAGTCCCCAAGGCTCAGTTCAAGCTTTTCAATCTATTTTCTCACTGTTGTACAGACTGAATAATTCTTACTGATCTATCTTCAAGACCACTGACTCTTTCCTTTGTCACTCCTTTCTGGTATTGAGTCTATCCCATGAGGTTTTATTTTGTTACTGTATTTTTTGGTTCTGTAATTCCCACTTGTTCTATTTCTGTTTTGTTATTATTGATACTTTCTATTTTGTTTTGAGAGTGTTCACAATTTCTTATTCAAACTTTTAAATAATACCTTATTTAAGGACTGTCCAATAATTCCAACATCTGTGTCATCTTGTCATTGATGTCTGATGATAGTCTTTCCTCATGTATGGTGAGGTTTTTGAGGTGCTTTGCATGCTAAGTAATTTTGGATTATATTCTGGACACTTTCAATATGATAAAACTCTGGTCTTATTTAAATCCTATGGACCATATTGAGATTTTCGTCTTAGCAGACAGTTGACTTCCTTGGGTTCAAGCTACAAGTTCCAATCTACTTTCTGTGGGCTGTGGTTGCAACATCACTTTTGTTTTCAAAGCATTTGTAGTGTCATTTGGGTCTATCTTGTGTGGGTGTGCCACTCAGTGGTCAGTTTGGAATCTAGGTGAAAAACCTCTATTAACTCAGTTCTCAAAAATCTTTGATATGTTAGTAAGGACCAGATCCAGAATACACAGGTCAGGGTGAGCTCAGAAGTTCATACACAGATGTATGGGGTTGCTTCCTGAGCTCCTTACTCTCCACTATTGCCCAGTACTTCCTGGTTCCATAGGGCTCCCCTCTTCAGTCCTCTGTCTGGAAACTGCCCCTTCTCTGATTATGCTATTATGTTGAAAGGATGGGGGATGGGAGGAATGGAAATCATTGGGATTTAGCCCACCCTCTTGGAGCTGCAATTCTACTGAATTGAAAAAAAGATTCCTCTCCCTCAGAATGTTATCTCCTATGGTTTTCTTTTATTGTCATGCATTCTGGCACTGGATTGCCTGGGAACTGGAGTAATAGAGAACAAAAGGAAAGAAAATAACTGAGGAATTTACCCTACTATCTCTGAGCTTTAGGAGATCTCTTTTCTGCTCCTTGCCCTCAGATTAGAGGAATTCTCTTGGGTCTCTATCTGCGTCACAGTATTCACTTTGTATTTCAGGCAGCATTGAGTTCAGGACAGAGGATACCTGAGAGGGAAAATGATAAAACCACCAGTTTGGTATTATTTTGATTCTGGTATTCTTCCTCAGTCTGCCTACTGATAATTACTTTCCAGAAACTTTTAATACATATACCATGCAATCTAAGTTTTATCATTGCATTCTGTGGGAGAGAAAGTTTGGCATGTGTTTACTCCATCTTACCTGGAATCAGAACTCAGGACATGAGTTTTTTGTCATCCAGGATATTTCCTCCCCTGGTAACAGTCCCTTAATTTCTTTTTAGGGAACAGTCTCCTTCCCACTTTCAGCCCAGATGTTTCCAGAGGAGTTGGTCCCACTTATGACTCAGGGTATAGCAAGTGATTTAGGCCTAAAACAATTCACTAAATACATTTTCCTGACCAAATTGATTGATTTAGCATTGGACATAAGACCCACTCAGAGCTAAACTTTCTGCTGGAGTTTAGAGAAACAGCACCAGTTCTTCCCCTTTTAGATTAAAATCTGGAAACCTTTAGTTCCAGGGGCTGCTGGTAACTATATAGGGACAATAGGGGAAAGGGTTCCCAGAAGTGTCACCAACACCAAGGATGCTGAACAGAGGAAGGGAAAGAGAAAAAACATACCCTGTTATCATTATTGGATCTTTGGGTCAAATGTTACCTGAAATCAGTTAGATCTCTCCCTGAACCATCCAGTAATTAGAGCCAATATATTCCCTCCTGTTGCTTACTGCACAATGAGCTGAATTTTCTGACATTTGCAGTAGAAGTATTTCTCATTTTATCAATACTATCATTTTTCATTCCCTCACACATTAAAAAAAAACACTGATTAGTCAGAACTTATATTTCCTTTTAAATATTTGCCTTACCTAAATATGAGACAGGAATTCATCAAAATCCTAGAGGAGAACAGAGGCAGCAACCTCTTTGACCTTGGCCACAGCAACTTCTTGCTAGACACATCTCCAAAGGCAAGGGAAACAAAAGCAAAAATGAACTATTGGGACTTCATTGAGATAAAAACCTTCAGCACAGCAAAGGAGACAGTCAACAAAACTAAAGGCAATCTAAAGAATGAGAGAAGATATTTGCAAATCAGATAAAGGGCTAGTATCCAAGATCTATGAAGAACTTATTAAACTCAACACCCAAAAAACAAATAATCTGGTCAAGAAATGGGCAGAAGACATGAACAGACATTTCTCCAAAGAAGACATGCAAATGGCCAATAGACACATGAAAAAATGCTCCACATCACTTGCCAACAGGGAAATACAAATCAAAACCACAAGGAGATACCACCTCACACCAGTCAGAATGGCTAAAATTAACAAGACAGGAAACAACAATTGTTGGCGAGGATGCGAGAAAGGGGAACGCTCTTACACTATTGGCGGGAATGCAAGCTGGTGCAGCCACTCTGGAAAACAGTATGGAGGTTCCTCAAGAAGTTAAAAATAGAGCTACCCTATGACCCAGCAATTGCACTACTAGGTATTTACCCCAAAGATACAAATGTAGTGATCTGAAGGGGCACCTGCACCCCAATGTTCATAGCAGCAATGTCCACAATAGCCAAACAGTGGAAAGAGCCCAGATGTCCATTGACAGATGAATGGATGAAGAAGATGTATATATATACAATGGAATATTACTCAGTCTTCAGAAAGGATGAATACTTACTATTTACATCGATGTGGATGGAACTGGAGGGTATTATGCTAAGCGAAACCAGTCAATCAGAGAAAGACAATTATATGGTTTCACTCATATGTGGAATATAAGAAACAGTGCAGAGGATCATAGGGGAAGGGAGGGGAAAATGGAATGGGAAGTCATCAGAGAGGGAGACAAACCATGAGAGACTCTTAACTATAGGAAACAAACTGAGGGTTGCTGGAGGGGAGGTGGCTGGGGGAATGGGGTAGTTGGGTGATGGGCATTAAGGAGGGCATGTGATGTGGTGAGCACTGGGTGTTATATAACTGATAAATTATTGAACACTACATCTGAAACTAATGATGTACTATATGTTGGCTAATTGAATTTAAATTTAAAAAGATGGAAAAAAATAAAGTATTTGCTTTTACCTTTTCCTTATGGACCTAGGCAATCTTGTTATTCACATGTCCATTTAATGTGATGAGATGTGAGATGTCAGTAAACCCAGATTCCCCTGAAAAGCTATGACTATGAACAGGTGTTAGGTATTGTCAAATACCAAGAACTCACAAAAAGACATTTCATCTGATGGTTTCTCCACTATTCCTGATGGAATGTGTGTTTTGAGATGGAAGGTGGGGACAGATTAAAAGATGAGAGTGATGAGTGTATAAAGTTGTAATAATGTACTACAAGCTTTGGCTAAATTGTATCCATTTGAGGTAGCCCAGGGAACTTTATAACCTTTCTCTCATAAATAGATAAACCTCATGGTATCAGTAAAATCTCCCAAGATGCTGCAAAACCTGACTGATATCTCTCATCTCTATGCTAGAGTTCAAGTGATAATGAAGTACTTAAGGTGCCTCAACCCATCACTTAAAAAACTGGCATTTGAATCCAGACCTGCTTGACTCCAAAGGGCTTTATTTATCCTTGAGACTACATGATCATGTAAAACACCACCGCCACTCAGAAGCACACATTTGAGCAAAACTTCTGCTTACCAGCTGGAAAACAACCTGTTGTCAGTGTTCATCTCCTTCTATGCTACAAATTATTGCATTGACATCGTGGAGACTGTAGTCTCTTCCATAGTGGCTGAAGAGACCAGTAGATTAAATATGCTGGATATTCCTTGCTATCCCTCCCATTAAAAGGTGGGGTCTAATTCTCACCTCCTATTAATATTGGCTGACCTTGGTGACTTGCTTGACCAATAGAATGCAACAGAAATGATATTTTGCGACCTTTGGGACTAGGTCATAAAAAGCCTTGCAGTTTCTGTCTGAGTCTTGAAACACACTCTCTCTCAGAGCCCTGAGCTCTGTAAGAAGTCCAACTACACTGAGACTGTCATGCTGAAGAGACCAATGTATATGATCCTGTTGACAATCCCCATTAGACTCAGCCAACAGAAGGCACCAGAAGTATGAATGAAGCCGTCTTGGCTGCTTCTTTGTTATTCTGTGAGGTTTCCTAACACAGGAATTTTCTCACAGATTGAAGGATCTGTCATGTCCAAGTGCCTTGGATGCAAGGATATACCTTGGCTATCCTCTGTCCAGGGATTGGGTTTGTTTGTCATTTGCAGAAATCTCCTAAGCTGCCCGTTTCTACTCTCAGGGAAGCTCCTTCTAGTGATTGTGTCACCCTTCCTCCTATTTCACCTAGTTCGCAGCACCAGCTTCCACCCATTCCCTTCTGGGATAGCCTAGCTTCATTTCTCCTCAATAAGAACCATTTGCTTCCCATCAGTGTTGGGGTGCAGGTGGTGGTCCTGTGGTAAGAAAACTCTGGAATTCTTGGAAATACAATGGTCTGGACAATGGTCTGGTGGAGTGGGGCAGGGGAAAAGGGTTGCTTTGTTCTCCCCTGATGAGTCCATAAGAATGCGGCAAACAAAACCAAATAAACATAAGCCACCAGTTAGATTTTTCTATAGTCTCTAATTAGTTCTTGGGATAAACACCTTATCAAGGTCTCCAGGTTCTAGCAATGTCCAGAATTGAATGATACACCAAAGAAAATGCCACAGAAGCTCTCAGAAAACTGCCAGTCTTATTGGAGAAATGGGGCTCATATACAAAGCAGCATCTTTCACCATGACAGTCTTTCTTCTAGGTGAAGGCACTGTTAGACCCATGAATAAGACACGTCTCAATTCTCAAAGAACTTACAATTTTGTTGGGGCAACAAGACATGCACCTAAGACATCAAAAGGCAGTACACTTCAATGGGTGTATGAATAAATGATAAAAAAGTGTGGGAGAGACAGCTATGTCTTCCCTGGACTTGTAGGAAAGCTATTTGAAAACCACCTTAGAAAGGGAATGCAGTTTCTACAGCTTTTCTCAAATTGCCACTTTGCCCAGATGACCTCTTTATGATCTGGAGACAATCTGCCTCTGAGAATTTGAAGTGTATGTTTTTCACTGAGTAATGGGATGGGCACTCCCGCATTCTGAGAAGACAGACCGACAGCTGACAAAAGTGGAAAGGATCTATGCATGATTCTTGACTAAGTTTGGTTTCATCTATTAAATACATGGTTTTCTTTCATCCCAGCAAGTTCTCTGAAGTGCCTACAAGCCACTGAGTGAAAAAAATGTCAGGAACCTTGCAAGGAGGAGAGTATCTTTTCCCTTTTGAGAGGTGGTATAATGAGTGCTTGCATATGGAGCTCTGGATTTAGACACCTTGAGTTTGAATCTCTGTTCCTCCACTCATTAGCTATGTGACCTTGGGCAAGTTAATTTATATCTTTTTACTTCTTCTGGAAAAAAAAGTACATAAAAATTCCTCCCTTACAGAGTTTCTTGAGGATTAAATTAGTTAATACATGCAAATACATTTAGGATGGTGGCTAGCACACAGTAATTCCTCAATAAATGCCAACTATTAGTATTCTGGCCATTTCCTCTTCGAGGATATCTCTAAAGAACAAGCAATCTGTGATAGGTTTGTAGGGTAGGCTCTAATAATCAAAACAAGAATGAATAGATGTGGTAACCTTTGGAAGCTTAAAGGAAGGGGTATTAGTACATATTGAAAATAATGTTGCCTTACCTGGCAAGTATGAAGCATATGGAACTCACTATCCCAGGAGGTTATATAAGCCAAAAGTGTAAATAGAATCAAGGCATAAATCTCTTGAGTGGTAGCACATAAATTTAGGACATGCTGATTGTTCTTCTGGGCACAGAAAGCACCTGCCATTTCCATAGCACTCCCCTTGGGGCCACCATTACAGAGAGCTAGCTGGATTAAAGAAGGGCCCAGCCTCACAGGAAATCTGTTTAGGCAGAACTTGAAGAGGTTAGTGCTTTGACGGCGGAAGCTTTCCAAAGCTCACAGCTAGAAGCCCCACACCTGCCTGCCCAGAGAGGGTACTCACAAAGATTTTGTTAAGTAAAAGAGCTCTCCAAACTCTGGGACCCATCCTGGCCCCAAGACAGTGAAAGGAGCCTTGTTTTAGGAGTTTGGTTCATGGTGGCACTGTTTTTGACTATCTACCCTGCAGCTATCCCCTGTTTTTCCTTGCTGACATGACCTTGAGTATGTTCAGGTATCAGGGCACCCTATATCAAGTTCCAGGGCTTATATCATGATTGGTCTAGACAGTTGTGGTCACCCCACTTCCCTTTACTTGTGGTCACATGATCTGGTTCTGGCTGAGGTGACATCAGAGGGATTCAGCTGAGAAACTTTAGGTAAAGATTTTTCTCTCAGATTAAAAAAAAAAAAAGACCTGCAAGTTTTATTCCTTCTTACTTTCAACACCATTATGTGAAGTTGTGACATGTGGGGCTACTACATCCTTTTGCAGTCATGAGGGAAACTGAAAAGGTGTTTAGCCAGGGTCCTAACTTCGGTAAGTGACTGAGACAACCTTAGGACAGCCTACTTCCAGACTTTGTATCTGAAATTACTAATTACCTGTATTGTGTATAAGCCACTTGTAGTTGGGTATTCCATCACTTGCAGATAAAAGCATCCTAATTTATGTAATTTCTGTGTGTGTTTTGTTCACCATCAACTAGTACAGTGCTTGGCAAATGGCTAGGAGTTCAATACTAGTTTATTGAATTAGTGAAAGACAGAACTATTCAATCTTATTGCTAAGTCTACTCTGTCCTGGTTCTGGTGGTGAGGCCCTAGGAGGCCACCTGAGCCCTTGCCTGGGTAAGCTGCCTGCAGTGACAGTTACTGGTCCACTGAGCCTTTTCTTGCTCCTGCCAGTTCTTTTGGGTTTGGAGTTATACCCATGGTCAGTAGTGGCTCCTAACTTTCTCTGAGACCAACTTCTGTCCAGATTGTGAAAGGATGGCCTGCTTTCATATCTTCTGTTGCTGAGTTCCTACTGGAGAGGATCTGTGTGTTACCTTCTGCTGACCTGCCCAGCCATAGACCACCTGCCTAGATTGCTAAATTTTGTCTATTTTGGGGGGGGGGGAATCTATTCCCACATCTTGGAGACTATTTTACCTGCTTCCCAGAAGCACACCCCACCCCTACTCCACCCCACCTATCACCACCATCTCTTGTATCTTGTCCAGGACTGGCAGTTGTGACCCATTTTTATCACCCAGTTCCCACTCCTGCCCCCTGATCTGATACGGGCTGTTCTATCACAGACTTCCCAAACCCTGGAGAGTGTTCCTCTTGGTATACTCAGAAGTCATTTCTGTCCTCTTCAGACAGAGTTTGGTCAGATGCTATTGAACAATGACAACAACTGCTTCTTCTGCAGGCTAGGAAGCTTCACCTGTGATTGTGTAATGTCAAGTAGACACTGAGCTAGAAGAAGAATAAAAAAATTATCCTCTGCTCATTGTTCACTTCTAGGATTAAAGAAAGAGTCCCAGGTTTTTTGAAATCCCTATACAAGGACATTTCAGCCTCACTTTATAAAATCAAAGAAAGTAAGCTTATTTTCAATCTTACTAAAGTTCCTGAGAATAAGGAATGATGGAAATGTTTTGTAAATTATAAACTTACATGACCTGCCAAAAATGAAACCTACCCAAATGCCCATCACCAATGGAAGGGTAGTTCACCTGTGGTATATGTACAGAACACTATTTCAATGAGAACAAATGATCTACAGCCATGTGGAAGAATTTCAAAATATAGTATTGAGTTAAAGAGGTCAGACATAAACATATTATATTTGCTTAAAGTTCAAAAAGAGGCAAACCAAATATATGTTATTAAAAGTCAGGACAGTGGTTACCGTTATGAGAATGAAAGGTTGTGACCAGAAGGGAGCATGAGAAGGGCATTTGAGATTCTGGTCATGTTCTACTTTTTGTTCTGGGAGCTGGTTACATAGATGTGTTTAGGCTGCAAAAATTCAACAAGCTATACACTTAGGATATGAGCACTTCTCTACATATGTTATAATTCATTGAAAAGTTCAAAAATAGTTATATGGCATGGAAACAAGGCCTGGATCAGAAAGCAAGCAAAGATTCTGTGAATCACTGAATCCTAGTGGCAAAAATAAAGCCTCTCATTTTAAAGAGGGGAAGGCTGAGTGCTCTGGAAATCCAATGAATCATTGAAGACCATATCAACGGGTCAATGGTCATGTCAGACATTGTGTCCACATCTGATTCCAGCCCAGGGCTCTTTCATTGAGTGGGCATAAAGGAACTTAGATTGTGATCAGAAATCTAGTGATATATCCTTCTGTGCATCTTTATTTCTTTTTGTCGGATTTGCTTGTGAATCAGGGTTGGAGGAATTGTTTAGGCATATTTATTACTAACAGACATCTTTGCTGCTTAGCTGAAGTATATAGAGAACAGCACAGATGAGCAGGCCTTGCAGTCACACAGGACCTCAAGCTCAGAAGAGCTCCAGCCTTGGTTTAATCCTCTGTTGTTTCCATCTTGAAATCCTTACTAATTTTTAAACAAAGCACCTAGCATTTTTGTGTTGTATTGGTTCCTACAAATTATGTAGCTAGTCCTGCAGATAAATGTTGCTTTGTGTAATACAGGTGATATGCAAGTCAGATATTTGTAATCAAGACTTATTTTAAGTGATTGAGGGAAATTTGTTATTTAAAGGTAAATCCTAGGGACACCTGGGTGGCTCAGTCAGTTAAGCGTCTGCCT
The DNA here is from genome assembly GCF_037043125.1 of Eumetopias jubatus. NCBI lineage: Eukaryota > Metazoa > Chordata > Mammalia > Carnivora > Otariidae > Eumetopias > Eumetopias jubatus. The sequence goes on along the minus strand of NW_028274807.1, from coordinate 126,929,397 downwards.
TCAGCTCAGGTCATGATTCTAGGGTCCTGGGATTGAGTCCAGCATTGTGCTCCTTGTTCAGCCGGGAGCCTGCTTCTCCCTCTGACTGCCACTCCCTCTGCTTGTGCTCTCTCTCTCTCTCTCTCTGACAAATAAATAAAATCTTTTTTAAAAAAAGGTAAATCCTATACAACAACAAATCAGTTTTATACAAGGAATAATAATCTAATATATGTATTTTTTTGCTAAATTTCTATGCTACCAGTTAACTTAAAATGAGAGATCATATGGAAAGTAAAATAATAAATAAGAATCTTGGAATCATCTAATTTATGAGCTGGAAAGAGATCTTTAAAATAACCCATCCCTCTTATTTAGCAGATGGAGAAAATGAAGTTTAAAGAAGGGAGTGATTTGCAAAGGAATTGAGTCAACTGTGTAGGTGGAAGTCAATCAAAATTGATCTGCATAGTGCAATATTTGAAGACTCAGTGATATTTGGAAATTTCTGGCAAAGTTTCTGGAGCACTTCTTTTTCCATCCCAGAAAAAGCCTCTTAGCCAGGCCAAAACATTAAACCTTACTTTACGCAGAATCATTTGCTGGAGAGAAGGCATACAGGGAAATTGATTCTATTTTGTATAAAATAATTACCTTAATGTAGCATCTGCCATATACAATGTTCACTTGGAAATAGAAATGTCTGTCAGAGTGGCTTTGCCGTAAACAGTTTGTTAGCATCAACTTGACCCAACTCAGAGTCTGCCACATGCAGATACCAATATCCCACAAAGACGCTGGTTTGTGTCTGAAACACTGGGCTTGCATCTAAGCCCACCTCTGTTTGGCTTCACTGAACAGATTTAGGTGGCTAGATCTTGGCTTTGTTCTGCTTTAGATCCATGACATTTCTGAATCCAGAGGAAATATGAATGAATTAAAGCTTTTAAGTAGCTGGTATGGGCCAGGAGTTCTGCTAGGTGACAGGATGGAACATGCCTCTGTTCTCAGGAAGCCCACAGCCTGGTTAGGGAAGTAGGCACAGTTACAACTCAAGGCAGTGAGTGCAGCAGTATGGTTATTATTTTACTTTCCACAGTTGACTCAATTCCTTTGCAGATAGTGGGGCTACTTGGTGGAGCCTGCAGCAAAGTGGGCAGCAAAGAAGTGCTTCCTGAGTTTTAAAGGATGAGTAGAAGTTAGCCTGATGAGGGCCCAGGAGGGGGATGACATGGCATGTGGGGCAAGGAACTCCAGGAAAGACGGAACAGAGCCAGTGAATGGTTTTGTATTGGGAAGTGGTTGATGCTTCAGAGAGATTATTGTGGCAGCAGCAGGGATGATGGATAGTGGGTGGTAAAGGGCAAGAAGGCAGGCAATGGTCCAGGTAGGCAAAGATGAGAGTCTGAGATATGAGTGCCCCTCACTCCATCTCAGAGGTGTCTGAAAACAGTGGGCAGTGGAGTTATCAGGATCTGGTCATCTATGAGTGTAGAAGTTAGGAGAAAGGAAAAAGAGGCTTTCTTTTATAGCCAATAAGGAGGCCTTTAAGGAGGAATTAAAGGGAAAGATGTTCCATTCTTGGAGACGCTGAGTTTGAGGTAGCTATCTACATAGCTAGAACATCTAGATGGCTAACTTTCACCATTGCCAGCAGGAACATTTGAACTTTTTCTTAAAGTTGTCTTAATATGTGTTTGTCATCATTTGATGAATGAGTTCAAGGCTCATGTGTGCATATAGTATGCAATATTATGCATCTTCTGTTCAAGTGAACATATCATTAGGCATTCATTTTTAAACCAGGTCTAGAGAGAAGAGAGTAGGGAAGTTAGAATACTGCACGATTTTATTGTTAAAAAGAGCCACAGTAATCACATTCCACATGAAGCAATTGGAGCTCAGTGAGATTAAGTTGGCTCTCCAGAGGTCTCCTAGCTAAGTGCCAGAGTTGGACTCTAGCCTGGTGCTCTATCCCCAGCCCCATGCAATTCACCTGTCTAAAGTTTGCTACTTGTGTGTTTCCCACACCAACCTCTCATTTTAAAGGAGAGCTTTGAAGAACTTTCTTCTTCTAGCCTCTACATCTGCCTGCCACCTAATAATGGTTCTATTTCTTCCCTTCAACTCAGGTCCCTACTTTATCCCTGGCTTCTCTCCTCCCTCCCCTGCTTGCTTTAATGTTTCTTTGAGAAGTGCCTCAGAGAAAGTCCTCATGACCTGGTAGTTGATTACATGATTTCCAGTGAAGTTGGAAGCCTGCTGAACACTGTCAGTTATGGTGATCTGGTTGCCTTCATTTGCTCTGAGGGCAAACAAGGTCTTGAATAGTTAGAGGCCCAGGAGAAGGCAAAACAGGAAATTTTGGATCAGCTTTTCCTTCCAAAAGTTGTTTTCAGTGAGAGAAGTGGTATTATCAGGATTCAGGTCAAGCAGGTGTTAGCATCTACGAGGAGGACTTTTGAAGTAATACTCAGAAATTTTTTTTTAATAATTCTGCCTGAGCCTTTCAAATCACACTGCATCCTAAATTCTAAGAAGGCAGAATATTAGGTGTCATTGTCAAGGCTTCATTTTATATAAAACTTATGGTTATTAGGAGCCCCTTACACTATCAATGTGTACAACAGAGTTGTGTCCAAATTATAGAAATCAACATGGAATGTTTCTTTCCAAAATGATTATAGGTTTATGGTAGAATATTTGCATGGTGGGACAAGTTTCTCTGTCTCTGGACCTTTGATGTTTTACTCAATCCTTCCTTCTGGTGGAGAGGGGAACTTTAAGCCTAAAGTAATATCAAAGTTAGGCTGTGAGAAGTAGTCAGTATTGGCAAGAACTTGCCCCATGGGCCAAGTTCTTTCAATTTCTAACAGAAAGACCTGAACTTAGCCAGTATTGTCTGTCTTATTGTGGTTCTACTCTAAAGAATTTGAAGCTGTGGGAAAGAAGATTTGCCAGCATGGCAACCATTGGAGACCAAAGTAGGTACCCTGTTCAAGAGCAGTGGAAAAGGAAGAAGGGAGGGAAGGCAAGGCTTCATGTGAGCAGACCTCAGTACAAAAGGGGAACTATAAAAGCATTTTGACATCCTCTATGCTCTGAGATTCACCTTGAATAAAACTGGGCTTGTTTTGGTGAAGGACTGTGTCTACACACCTCACTATGCAATGCAACAGGGTTCTAGTTGCTTTTATGACATGTTGGTAAGGGCCATGATATGATATACGGAGATGTTGAGCCCTTGGTCAGGAATGCATAATAATAATGAAAATTATACACTATCATTCATTTACCACCTACTATGTGCTAAAAACCATCCTAGCTGTGTAGCCTGACTGAAATCTCATAGGGCAGTGGTGTCCAGACCAGAACCCAGGTCACAGGGCTGCCATGTCAGAGCTCTTTCCATTGTACTAGATTGTCTAGTGTTTGTAATCTAGTATGGAGGTGTGTGTGTATGTGGAAATGGAAAAGCTGCCAAGACTCCAAAGAATGAATCTTAGGTGGTAGAATTTTATGCATGTGAGAAGACTGGGACTTTATCCAACTTTCTGAAAAATAGTGCCAGCTAAGAAGGCTGCTCTGCCCGGGTTAAGGATATGCTGTGGAATGTGGCTGTTGGGAAGATTCAGGTGACAAATGGTAAAGAGCCTGGCACACAGTGTGATTAATAAATTAATCAATATATAATAAATTAATAAAATATGAACTCTAGAAGCCCTCTCACATTGCATATTTGGAGCCCTCCTTCTCTACTGCCCCACCCCATGAAAGCCACTAAACACAGTACTTATCACCATTTGACACTATGGAGAGCATGATCATCTTTCTTGAGAATCCTGGGGGTACCCCAGGTTTGGAAGCCCAGGGGGCAGATTTGTGGCTATTTCTGCCAGGCTCAAGACATTCATCAGGTAGGTCCTGGACAACCTTGCTCAGTCCTAAATTTCTATTTTTCACTAGTGATATTCTCACCCAGGGCTGGGGCAGGAAGCTTGCTTCCAGGTGTAGCTTTCCAATCCCAGACCACAGAGGGGGTAGAGACCTGTTCTGGCTCCCAGCCTCTGACTCTGCTTTCTGCCCAAGCATTAAAAACCTCTTCACTTCAGGTCTATTTAAGACTCACATCACGAGGGCTTCGTAGTTTCAACTCCCATTTACTGCACTATTTAAAGTCTTCTTTTCTTCTGGTTCCTGGGAATTTCCCTTTCTTGTTTGTATGCATATTAAAGTGAAATCTTGTTGAGTACGTTCAGTTCAGGCCCCTCACTGAATGGCCCCAGGGCCACTGGAAGCTTAGGCAACCAATCCTGGACTTGTTTAAATCCAGACTTCCCTAAATCAGAGACAGGAAAAGAAAGAGTTTACACTCTGCCCCATGGGCCAAGTTCTTTCAATTTCTATCAGAGAGACCTGAACTCACACCTGAATGAGGCAACATGACTCTCCTAGGTAAACAACAAGTCCAGCTTTGTTTCAGACCACATTTGGTCATCTTTGTTTCTTAGTGTTGTCTACCACATATGCTTTCTGTATATTTGGAGCAGAATTTGGGGTAGGGTTTGCTAACATGTGCTAAGTCTGCCACCTTATCTAGACGTCTGGCTAATACTACGCATTTACAATGTTGGCTCACATTGTAATACTCCACAAAGACCCTGAAGGTCAGGGGAATACAGCTGCAAGTAATTGAACAAGGAGTGCCCAAAGCATCTTTTCTAAGATGTAGAAAGTCTCTCAGTGGCCCTGGCCAAGGACATGGTTTGCTCTTCAACCCAAAGTCACAGAGGCAGAAGGGCCACTTTCTGTGTAGTCAGGAATCAGGTTTCCCCCATCAGCAACCATATGCATTTGGGAACATTCATCAGCTAAAGAACTCGCTGAGGTGGAAAAAGAGACTTTCACAGGACAGCTGAAAATATTTTTTAAAGTTACGGAAAAGTGGTAGTGACTTTCTTCATGTGCCAGCTGCTGACAAGCATTTTTGTTTAAAGATATACCAGGTGGAAAATAAAATGTTTCAAGGAAACTTTCAGTGGATAAAAGTTGGCTGTTCCAGGTGTCACTTGAAACAAAAGTCACCTTCAGTAAAAAGGGGGCACCAGCAGTGACTACTACAATATTCATTCTCAAGCCTATTCCATGTAGGCTTTTCTTTTCAAGAAATTCAGTAGTCCCGAGGGGCGGAGCAAGATGGCGGAGGAGTAGGAGACCTAGATTTCGTCTGGTCTCAGGAATTCAGCTGAATAGGGATCAAACCATTCTGAACACCTACGAACTCAACAGGAGATCAAAGAGGAGAGTAGCAACAACTCTCTGAACAGAGAAGCGACCACTTACTGGAAGGTAGGACGTGAGGAGAAGTGAATCCGAGGCGATATTCAGGAGGATAGACGGCAGGGGAGGGGCCTCCGTCGGCCGCTTCTGGCAAGTGATAGAGCCGCGGAGCACAAAATCGGACCTTTTAGAAGTCGGCTCCGCTGAGGGACGTCGCTCCAGTGGCTAAGCGGGGGTGGAACCCTCGCGGGACAGTGTGGTCTCAGGACCCTCGGGGTCACAGAAAGACCGGGGGTGCCTGAGTGCGGCAGAGCTCCCAGGAATCAGAGCGGGGAAGCCGGCTGCAGAGACGGAGCCAAGGCGCGGGCTCTCAGCTCGGGGTGGCCATAAACTGTGATCCGTGGCCAAGTTGGGCCACTGCTTCTGCAGCAGGGACCGAACAAGCGGCAGAGCCGGAGTGCCTCCCCTTCCTTCCCGGGGAGGAGCGGCGCGGGAACAAATTGCAGGGATCTGCTGGGTTTGGAGACTCCACATGGGGTCGGGTGCCACAGATACAAACGCTCGGTCACAGGCCGGGTGAGCACGGAGTGCGGCCGGAGACCGGGGACAAGGGAGTGACTGCTTTTCTCTGGGGGCGCACTGAGGAGCGGGGCCCCGAGTTCTCAGCTCCTCCGGGTGGAGATTGGGAGGCCACCATTTTTGCCCTGGTCCTCCAAGGCTGTACGGAGAGCTTGCAGGGAACAAAAGCTCCTGAGAGCAAACCCCAGCAGCTTGCTTAGCCCGGACCAACAAGGGCGGGGCAATTCAGCCTCCGGCAAAGACATTTGGAAACCACAGCAACAGGCCTCTCCCCCAGAAGACCAGCAAGAACAGCCAGCAAGCCAAGACCAAGTTTACCGATCAAGGAGAACAGGAGAACTCCAGCGCTAGGGGAATACTGCACATAGAATTCATGGCTTTTTTTTAACCATGATTCATTAGTTCATCAAAGTTAAATTTTGTTAACTGTTTTTTTTTTCTTTTTCTTTTTCCCTTTTTCAACCAACATCTTATCAATCTCTTTTAAAAAAAAACATTTTTTATTTTTCATTTTTAGAGTCATATTTTATCCCTTCATAGTAGTTACCCTTATTTTTGGCATATATATATAAGTTGTTCTCTCTTAAAAATTTTGAGATACAGTTTCTTCTAACAGATAAAAATATACCCTAAATCACTAGTGAATGGTTCTGTTCTAGTCTCCTGCCTGATCACATTCTCTCCCTTTTTTCTTTTTTTTTTTAAATCTTCTTTCTTTTTTCAAACAACTTCTTATCTTATCAAGTCCTTTTATAAAATCTTTTATAATTTTCATCTTTACAGTCATCTTCTATCCCTTCATTGTATCAACCCTTATTTTGTACATATATGTGTTTCTTCCTTTAAAATTTTAGGAGGCACTTTTTTCTAACAGACCAAAATACGCCCAAAATCTAGTGTGTGGCACTGATCTATGCACTAGCCTGATCATATTTGATCACATTCTGCTTTTTTTGTATTGTTCTGTTTTTGTTTTTATCTTTTTTATCTTTTTTCTTTTTTTTTTTCTCTTTCTTTTTTCTTTCTTTCCCTTTCTTTTCCCCTGGTTTCAGGTCTTTTCTGATTTGTATACAGTATATTTGCTGAGGACGTTGTAAACCTGTTAGCATTTTGTTCTCTCATTCATCTATTCTCCTCTGGACAAAATGACAAGATGAAAAAAATCACCTCAGCAAAAAGAACAAGAGGTAGTACCGTCAGCCAGGGACCTACTCAATACGGACATTAGTACGATGTCGGACCTAGAGTTCAGAATCATGACTTTAAAGATACTAGCTGGGCTTGAAAAAAGCGTGGAAGTTATTAGAGAAACCCTTTCTGGAGAAATAAAAGAACTAAAATCTAACCAAGTCGAAATCAAAAAGGCTATTGATGAGGTGCAATCAAAAATGGGGGCACTAACTGCTAGGATAAATGAGGCAGAAGAGAGAATCAGTGAGATAGAAGACCAAATGATGGAAAGTAAAGAGGCTGAGAAAAAGAGGGAGAAACAACTACAGGATCACGAGGGCAGAATTCGAGAGATAAGTGATACGATAAGACGAAACAACATTAGAATAATTGGGATCCCAGAAGAAGAAGAAAGAGAGAGAGGGGCAGAAGGTATATTGGAGCAAATAATAGCAGAGAACTTCCCTAATGTGAGGAAGGAAACAGGCATCAAAATCCAGGAGGCACAAAGAACCCCTCTCAAAATCAATAAATATAGGTCAACACCCCAACATCTAATAGTAAAACTTACGAGTCTCACAGACAAAGAGAAAATCCTGAAAGCAGCTCGGGAGAAGAGATATGTAACCTACAATGGTAAAAATATTAGATTGGCAACAGACCTATCCACAGAGACCTGGCAGGCCAGAAAGAACTGGCAAGATATCTTCAGAGCAGTAAACGAGAAAAATATGCAGCCAAGAATACTATATCCAGCTAGGCTGTCATTGAAAATAGAAGGAGAGATAAAAAGCTTCCAGAACAAACAAAAACTAAAGGAATTTGCAAACATGAAACCAGCCCTCCAAGAAATATTGAAAGGGGTCCTCTAAGCAAAGAGAGAGCCTAAAAGCAGCAAAGATCAGAAAGGAACACAGACAACATACAGTAACAGTCACCTTACAGGCAATACAGTGGCACTAAATTCATACCTTTCAATAGTTACCCTGAATGTAAATGGGCTAAATGCCCCAATCAAAAGACACAGGCTATCAGATTGGATTAAAAAACAAGACCCATCCATATGCTGTCTGCAAGAGTCTCATTTTAGACCCAAAGACACCCCCAGATTGAAAGTGAGGGGGTGGAAAACCATTTACCATGCTAATGGACACCAAAAGAAAGCTGGGGTGGCAATCCTTATATCAGACAAACTAGATTTTAAAACAAAGACTGTAATAAGAGATGAGGAAGGACACTATATCCTACTTAAAGGGTCTATGCAACAAGAAGATCTAACAATTGTAAATATCTATGCCCCGAACATGGGAGCAGCCAATTATATAAGGCAATTAATAACAAAAGCAAAGAAACACATTGACAACAACACAATAATAGTGGGGGACTTTAACACCCCCCTGACTGAAATGGACAGATCATCTAAGCAAAAGATCAACAAGGAAATAAAGACTTTAAATGACACACTGGACCAAACGGACTTCACAGACATATTCAGAACATTCCACCCCAAAGCAATGGAATACACATTCTTCTCTAGTGCCCATGGAACATTCTCCAGAATTGATCACATCCTAGGTCACAAATCAGGTCTCAACCGGTACCAAAAGATTGGGATCATTCCCTGCATATTTTCAGACCACAATGCTTTGAAACTAGAAGTCAATCACAAGAGGAAAGTCGGAAAGAACTCAAATACATGGAGGCTAAAGAGCATCCTACTAAAGAATGAATGGGTCAACCAGGAAATTAAAGAAGAATTAAAAAAATTCATGGAAACCAATGAAAATGAAAACACAACTGTTCAAAATCTTTGGGATACAGCAAAGGCAGTCCTGAGAGGAAAGTATATAGCAATACAAGCCTTTCTCAAGAAACAAGAAAGGTCTCAAATACACAATCTAACCCTACACCTAAAGGAGCTGGAGAAAGAACAGCAAATAAAGCCTAAACCCAGCAGGAGAAGAGAAATAATTAAGATCAGAGCAGAAATCAATGAACTAGAAACCAAAAGAACAGTAGAACAGATCAACGAAACTAGGAGCTGGTTCTTTGAAAGAATTAACAAGATTGATAAACCCCTGGCCAGACTGATCAAAAAGCAAAGAGAAATGACCCAAATCAACAAAACCATGAATGAAAGAGGAGAGATCACAACCAACACCAAAGAAATACAAACAATTCTAAGAACATATTATGAGCAACTCTATGCCAGCAAATTAGATAACCTGGAAGAAATGGGTGCATTCCTAGAGATGTATCAACTACCAAAACTGAACCAGGAAGAAATAGAAAACCTGAACAGACCTATAACCACTAAGGAAATTGAAGCAGTCATCAAAAATCTCCCAAGAAACAAAAGCCCAGGGCCAGATGGCTTCCCAGGGGAATTCTATCAGACATTTAAAGAAGAATTAATACCTATTCTCCTGAAATTGTTCCAAAAAATAGAAATGGAAGGAAAACTTCCAAATTCATTTTATGAGGCCACCATTACCTTGATCCCCAAACCAGACAAAGATCCCATCAAAAAGGAGAATTACAGACCAATATCCTTGATGAACATGGATGCAAAAATTCTCACCAAAATACTAGCCAATAGGATCCAACAATACATTAAAAGGATTATTCACCACGACCAAGTGGGATTTATCCCTGGGCTGCAAGGCTGGTTCAACATCCGCAAATCAATCAACGTGATACAATACATTAACAAAAGAAAGAACAAGAATCATATGATCCTCTCAATAGATGCAGAAAAAGCATTTGACAAAGTACAGCATCCTTTCTTGATCAAAACTCTTCAGAGTATAGGGATAGAGGGTACATACCTCAATATCATAAAAGCCATCTACGAAAAACCTACAGCGAATATCATTCTCAATGGGGAAAAGCTGAGAGCTTTTCCCCTAAGGTCAGGAACACGGCAGGGATGTCCACTCTCACCACTGCTATCCAACATAGTATTAGAAGTCCTAGCCACAGCAATCAGACAACAAAAAGAAATCAAAGGCATCCAAATCGGCAAAGAGGAAGTCAAACTCTCACTCTTTGCAGATGATATGATACTTTATGTGGAAAACCCAAAAGACTCCACCCCAAAACTGCTAGAACTCATACAGGAATTCAGTAAAGTAGCAGGCTATAAAATCAATGCACAGAAATCAGTGGCATTCCTATACACCAACAACAAGACAGAAGAGAGACAAATCAAGGAATTGATCCCATTCACAATTGCACCCAAAAGCATAAGATACCTAGGAATAAATTTAACCAAAGAGGCAAAGGATCTGTACTCAGAAAACTATAAAATACTCAGGAAAGAAATTGAAGAAGACACAAAGAAATGGAAAAACATTCCATGCTCATGGATTGGAAGAACCAACATTGTGAAGATGTCAATGCTACCTAGAGCAATCTACACATTCAATGCAATCCCCATCAAAATACCATCCACTTTTTTCAAAGAAATGGAACAAATAATCCTAAAATTTGTATAGAACCAGAAGAGACCCCGAATAGCCAGAGGAATATTGAAAAAGAAAAGCAAAGCTGGCGGCATCCCAATTCCGGACTTCCAGCTCTATTACAAAGCTGTCATCATCAAGACAGTATGGTACTGGCACAAAAACAGACACATAGATCAATGGAACAGAATTGAGAGCCCAGAAATGGACCCTCAACTCTATGGTCAACTTATCTTTGACAAAGCAGGAAAGAATGTCCAGTGGAAAAAAGACAGTCTCTTCAACAAATGGTGTTGGGAAAATTGGACAGCCACATGCAGAAGAATGAAACTGGACCATTTCCTTACACCACACACAAAAATAGACTCCGAATGGTTGAAAGACCTAAACGTGAGACAGGAGTCCATCCAAATCCTAAAGGAGAACACAGGTAGCAACCTCTTCGACCTCAGCCGCAGCAACTTCTTCCTAGAAACATCACCAAAGGCACAGGAAGCCAGGGCAAAAATGAACTATTGGGATTTCATCAAGATAAAAAGCTTTTGCACAGCAGAGGAAACAGTCCACAAAACCAAAAGACAACCGACAGAATGGGAGAAAATATTTGCAAATGACATATCAGATAAAGGGCTAGTATCCAAAATCTATAAAGAACTTCTCAAACTCAACACCCAAAGAACAAATAATCCAATCAAGAAATGGGCAGAAGACATGAACAGACATTTCTCCAAAGAAGACATCCAAATGGCCAACAGGCACATGAAAAAGTGCTCAACATCGCTCGGCATCAGGGAAATCCAAATCAAAACCTCAATGAGATACCACCTCACACCCGTCAGAATGGCTAAAATTAACAAGTCAGGGAACGACAGATGTTGGCGGGGATGTGGAGAAAGGGGAACCCTCCTACACTGTTGGTGGGAATGCAAGCTGGTGCAACCCCTCTGGAAAACAGTATGGAGGTTCCTCAAACAGTTGAAATTAGAGCTACCATTCGATCCAGCAATTGCACTACTGGGTATTTACCCCAAAGATAGAAATGTAGGGACCCGAAGGGGTACGTGCACCCCAATGTTTATAGCAGCAATGTCCACAATAGCCAAACTGTGGAAAGAGCCAAGATGTCCATCGACAGATGAATGGATAAAGAAGAAGTGGTATAGATACACAATGGAATATTATGCAGCCATCAAAAGGAATGAGATCTTGCCATTTGCAACGACGTGGATGGAACTGGAGGGTGTTATGCTGAGTGAAATAAGTCAATCAGAGAAAGACATGTATCATATGACCTCACTGATATGAGGAATTCTTAATCTCAGGAAGAAACTGAGGGTTGCTGGAGTGGTCGGGGGTGGGAGGGATGGGGTGGCTGGGTGATGGACATTGGGGAAGATATGTGCTACGGTGAGCGCTGTGAATTGTGTAAGACTGTTGAATCACAGATCTGTACTTCTGAAACAAATAACGCAACATATTTTAAGAAAAAAGAAAAAGAAGAAGATAGCAGGAGAGGAAGAATGAAGGGGAGTAAGTCAGAGGGGGAGACGAACCAGGAGAGATGATGGACTCTGAAAAACAAACTGAGGTTTCTGGAGGGGAGGAGGGTGGGGGGATGGGTTAGCCTGGTGATGGGTATTGAGGAGGGCACGTTCTGCATGGAGCACTGGGTGTTATGAACAAACAATGAATCATGGAACAGTACACCACAACAAATTATGTAATATATGGTGATTAACATAACAATAAAAAATTAAGAAAAAAAAGAAATTCAGCAGTCCCCTTAAAATGGTGTGTGGCTGATATCCGCCTTAGTTTCCTAGTCTTGAAAAATGCTCTGTCTGTGAAATATGCATTGAGGCGAGGAAGGTCCTCTATCAAGTTTGTGCCCCTAACTTGGGCCTGATAGCACCCTTCTCTATGGAATTGTGTTTTCATTACAATAATAATAATGCAACACACCACACACATATGTTTTGCTCTTCCTCAGAGTAAAAACTAAATCTTGTGGACCCCTAACATTTGTGGGGCCCAATGCAGGAGCACCACTGGAGGCCTACTTATCAGATATCAAAGTATTTAAAAGGTATAAATCATGCTAACAAACTGTTAAATAAGTTGTATCTCTCTACATTTACATATGTGCATTCATAACATCCTGGAAGGGCCAAATTTGAGTTTATAATTTTCAGATCTCTTGAAGTTCCATGTTGGATGAGGTGACCAGTGGAGAGTGGACCTTCCCCTCTAACCTATGGCCCACCTCCCCACCTCTTCCCACGCCCAGCCTAGTCTGTTCTGTGAGGGACCTTGTCCACTAGTGTATTAGGCTCCTTGGGTTGCCATAACAAAATACCACAGACTGGGGGATTAAATAACAGAAATTTATTTTCCTATAGTGCTGGAGGTTGGGGGTCCCAGATCTAGGTCCAGCTAATTTGGTTCATGCCTTGCAGATGGCTGCCTTCTTGCTGTATACACGCATGGCCTTTCCTCTGTGGCACATGGAGAATGGGAACTCTCTTGTCTCTTCCTCTACTTCAGAGAATGCCAGCCCTATTGGATTAAGGCCCTACCCTTATGACCTCACTTAATCTTTTTTAAAAAAGATTTTATTTATTTGACAGAGGGAGAGAGAGAGATAGAGATGGAGATCGAGAAAGAGAGAGAGAGATTGAGAGAGCATAATCAGGGGGTAGTGGCAGGCAGAGGGAGAGGGAGAAGCAGGCTCCCCAAGGAGCAGGGAGCCCAATGTGGGACTTTGGGATCATGACCTGAGCCGAAGGCAGGCGCTCAACCTCCGGAGCTACCCAGGTGCCCTGACCTCATTTAATCTTTACTACCTCTGAAGGGCCCTGTCTTCAAATACAGTCACATTGGAGGTTGTTAGAGCATCAACATATGAATTTGAGGGGGTTACAACACAGTTCATAACGCCAAGCTTGCAGACATTCCAGCCTGAACATCTAAGATCTATTTACATAGCTTGTCAGCAGTCAATTTTTGGCCACCCATTGGGCCCTGAGGTGCTCATATCAGGAACATGGTCTACTCAGAAAGCTTAACTCCAAGAAAAAGGTTGTAGCCTGGAAAATGGACTAAGGAATTTTTGGACATGGATTTTTGAGGTCCCAGAACTTGAACTGGATCAGTCCCATGCAGTGATGGAAACATTCTGTTTGGACTGTCCAGTATAGTAGTCACTGGCCATTTGTGGCTACTGAGTACTCAAAATGGGGTTACTATGACTGAGGAGCTGAACTTTAAATTTTATTTAACCTTAATTTAAATTTAAATTGCCACATCTGGTGATGGCTACCATACTGTTCAGTGCAGATCTAGAAGTTGGGGAGCAGGCTCTGTGCAATCATGTCCTCTGACCCCACAGACTTCTTATCCTGTGGGTATGTAACAGACTGTATTTCTATATATGGCCAAACTACATATTTATCCCATCCCACATGCATTTCTTACAATATGAATGATACACGTTTTTACCAAGACCTGTTTCCCCTAGGCAGGTGATTGTGACTGCTTAGACCCAGGAAGTATGGTAGAAAATAATATGTGACTTCTTCCCCCCCCCCACCTCCCTCCCCTCTAAAACCCTGTTTGTTTCTCAGAGTCCATAGTCTCTCATGGTTCATCTCCCCCTCCGATTCCACGTCCCTCATTTTTCCCTTCCTACTATCTTTTTTTTTTTTTTTTACATATAATGTATTATTTGTTTCAGAAGTACAGGGATAATATGTGACTTCTAAAGTTAGGTCATTAAAAGAGCACAGCTTCTGGCCAACTCTCGCTTGTGCTCACACTTTCTCTCTCTCTCTCTCTCTCTCTCTCTCTCTCACACACACACACACACACACACACACACACACACACACACTTTCTCTCAGAACTTTCTGCTTTTAAAACTATGGAAGTAAACAAAGACTGCCCAAATGAGAACAAGAAAAGGGAATTTAATTCAGAGCTTATGTAGTAAGGGAGTCAGCTACCATCTCTGTTTTGCAGAGATTCAAAGGCAAGTAGAGGAGTGGAAAGGTAAAAAAATGGAAAAATGGGAGGCTTCAGGTGTGCCTGATTAGAGGTTATTGCCTTGGAGAAGCTGTTGGGCTAACTAGAATAAGGGATGGTATGTGATTGGTTTTCTCTGTTGGTCCTAAGTTGGAAATGGAGGCAAAGATTAAGGAAACTATCAGTTATTCATCAAGCCCTGACCATTTTGGGCTAATTGCTACAGAGGTTATGGTTGACTTCCTGGGCTGATTCTGCAAGTTGTGGGTCAGAGTTCTATTTTCATATATGACCTAGCCTTTGTCCATTTGTATATTCAGTCTCTCAGAACTCAGCCACCATCTTGTGAGGGAGCCCATATGGAGAGGACCTAAGTTCTTACAGCAGCCAAAAACAACTTGCCAACTCTGTGAGTGAACCACCTTGGAAGTATATCCTCTAGTCCAAGCCAAGCCTTCAGATGACTATAGTCCCAGCTGACATCTGACTACAGCCTCATGAGAGACCTTGAACCAGAACCACCCTGGTAAGCTACTCCCAAACTCAAAACCCACAAAAACCATGAAAGATAAAAATGATTGTCTTGTTAACCCATTGAGTTTTATGGTGATTTTCTATGCAGCATTAGATAACTCATGAAGGAGAAGAGTGCAGCAGAAAAGGGGCCATACCAAAACCCTCAAAGGTATGGGGCCCAGGACGGGGGACTTCCATTGCCTGGATCTAAGGGCAGCACTGATGAAAGGATTTTGTTTTGGTACCTAGGTATTTCCTAGGGAAGGATGGGCTTATTTATACAAAAGAGGGACTTGGAGGACTCATTAGGGGGTTTGAGATCAGGAAATTGTCTTACAAAAGCTATAAAAAAAGAGCCTTTTGTCTAGAGTGCACAAACTAAAATGTAATGACACCATTTATGTGCTTGATTGTGTAAACATACAAAAATGTACATATGTTGGAATAGTCACAGTGGAAGGCGATCTGCTTAATCCAATGAAGCTGTCTGTCACTTCCCAAAAATGCCTGTGAAACTTCTCTTTTGGAATTGCCCACAAAGCTGGATTATGAGCTTCCTGTGAAACCAGACTCATCACTCAAACTGAGACTTGGTTTTTGACCCCAGACAGCGTTTCCCAGCTTGATCATCCAACTTACTCAACAGATTTTGCTCTGAATGGCTTAGAATTGTTTCCAAAACTCACATCCCCTCTCTGAGGATACATGTCAGAGTTATCTCTCTAAAACACATCGTGGATCATGTGCTTCAGTTGCTCTTGGTTGCATAGAGAATTAAGCCCCAGCTTCTCAGCCAGATTTGCAAAACTTTCTATAATATACAACCCCAACCTCACTTTCCAGGTCTATCTTCCCAGAATATGTGATGCCCTTGCCACTTATAGATGACAAGTGCATTTACTGAGCCCTAATTATGTGCCCTATACTGTGCTAAGAGTTTTATATTGCATCTCATTTTCTCTTGATATGATTTTGTAAGGTAAATGTTATCTCTATAGTACAGATAATAAAACAGTGATCACTAACACTTTGTACAGTGCTTACAATGTGCTCACTCACTGTCCAACGGAAATACAATGTGAGCCATCTATGTAATTTAAAATTTTCTGATTATAAATTAAAAAGTAAAAAGAAAAAAGTGAAATTTATTTCAATAAAATATTTTATCAATGGGCTTCTAATCAATAAAGACTTATAAATGATATATTTTTTTCTTCTTGGGAGGATAGTAAATCTTTCAAATTCACTGTGTATTTTACACCTATAGCATGTCTCAATTTGGACACTAAATTTTCATTGAAAATAATTGAACTGTATTTAGATTTCATAAAAAGAACAGTGGAAAAATTAGTTTCACATACCCAAGTTGTTCTAAACATACTTAAAAGATTTCTAGGGGCACCTGGGTGGCTCAGTTGTTAAGAGTCTGCCTTCGGCTCAGGTCATGGTCCCGGGGTCCTGGGATCGAGCCCCGCATCAGGCTTCCTGCTCCTGGGGAGCCTGCTTCTCCCTCTCCCACCCTCCCTGCTTGTGTTCCCTCTCTTGCTGTGTTTCTCTCTGTCAAATAAATAAGTAAATGAAATCTTAAAAAAAAAAAAAAAAGATTTCTAGTACCTGAATCAAGTACCAAAAATCATTTCTTTTTCTACTCTCACCCATATTGATAAAACTGCTTCAATTTAAAAATTGTAATTTCAATATCAATCAATTAAAATAAAATAAAATACATTTGTTTTCCAGTGCACTAGCCACATACCAAGTGCTTAATGGCTATATGTGGTAAAGGACTGCTATGTTGGAAAGTACAGCTCTGAGCACTTTACTGCTGTCAGCACAAATGTATGAAGTAGATACTGTTATTATCTTCACTTTAAAGGTAAGGAAACAGAGGCACAGAGGGATAATAACTTGGCCTAGGACACACAACTAATAAGTTGAAGCTGAGAATGGTTGATCTGCCCAATGCAACTTAGCTAATAGGAATTGGAGTCAGTATTTGAACTCAGGATTGTTTAAGTCCAAAGCCTAAGTTTTTAGCCACTGTGTTAGTCTGCTCTACACACTTCGTTTCTCACTATTCTCCTTAAATGCTTATTTTCTTATTTCTGGTCCTTTTTATCAGATTGTTCCCTCTGCCTGGAATGCCTTGCAAGGTCCATTTTGAGTGTCATTCATTTATCTGGACAGACATGTGATCACATTTTCAGCAAATATTAACAGCCATTTTTCTTTTTTTTTTTAAGATTTTATTTATTTGAGTGAGAGAGCAAGAGCGAGAGAGAGAGTGTGCATGAGAGAGAGCACGAGTAGGGGTTGGGGCAGAGGGACAAGCAAACTCCCTGCTGAATAGGGAGCCCAATGTGGGACTTGATCCCAGGACCCCAAGATCGTGACCTGGGAGGAAGTCAGACACTTAGCTGATTGAACCACCCAGGTGCCCCATATGCTACATGGTCAGGATATGGCAGTGATCAAGAAAGATGTAGCCTGTGCCTCCACTGGGCTTATATTCTAGAACAACACATTACAAACTTTGGTCTCAGGACCCTGTAGCACTCTAAAATTTGAGGACCACAAAGGGCTTCCAATTATGTGGGTGATAGCTGTCAATGTTTATTGTATCAGAGATTAACACTAGGAAACTTTAAACATATTTATTAATTCATTTAAAAATAACATACTGGGGACACCTGGGTGGCTCAGTCAGTTAAGCGTCTGCCTTCGGCTCAGGTCATGATCCCAGGGTCCTGGGATTGAATCCTGCGTCAGGCTTCCTGCTCCGGGGAGCCTGCTTCTCCCTCTGCCTGCTGCTCCCCTTGCTTGTGCTCTCTCTGTCTCTCTCAAATAAATAAAATCTTAAAAAATAAAAATAATAGGAGGTCTGCTAGGAAGATGATGGAGTAGGAGGACACTAAGCTCACCCTGTCCCACATATACAACTAGATAATACTCACATCAGTATAAATAACCCAGGAAACATCCAAAGACTGGCAGATAAACTCTACAGCTAAAGGTAGAGAGGAGGCCACATCAAAGAAAGTAGGAAGGGTGCAGATGAGGTCTGGGAGCAAAACAGACTGTGGCTGTCTATGGTGGGGAGGGAGTCAATTGTGTGGAGAAGTGTGGAAAGAGACTTTCACACTGGGAAGCCCACAAATGGGGAGGTTGAATCCCCATAACATTTGCTTTGAAAGCAAGAGGGACCAAATTGTATGAGTTCTTACAATCAGTGGAACTTAAAGCCTGGAATTTTAAAGGTCACTGGGCTCCACTCTGGGAGAGCCTGGAGGGCATTAAGAAGCAGAGTCCCCACACTTAAAGAAGGAGCGGAACATGCAGCCTGTGCAGATACAGCCTAGAACCAGAAGTTTGAAAAATGTGTGGTGAGGGGTAGATGGGGGGAAGGGTGATTTGCTCATTTCAGAGCATGCCCAGAGAGACAGGGATCATGGGGATTCCAGGAACAAGGAGTTTGCAGGTACCATTTCCCTCCCATGCCCCCCATTATAAACAATGGCCACCTGTGGGAACACGCATGGCATGCCTTACCTAACTTGCTTACACCACGCGCCACTCCCCCCCCGCCCAACTTACTCCAGCACTGTGGTCCCCTCCCCCACCCCTGCTGGGGACCAAACACTACCCACAATAGGCAAAGAGAGTCTCTGCAGACAACTGGACTGAAGGATTGGCCAAGAATCAACAGCAGAGCACATGCAACCACATATGAGACACTTCCCAAAGTGCCAGGCCCTGGGGAACAGGGGACAATGCACTGCAGGGCACTGCAGGACCTCTTCTTCATAAGGCTATTATTGTAAAGAGCAGGAGAAGTAGCTGAATTTGATAGCACACAGAAACTAACACAGGAAGTCAGACAAAATGAGGAAACAGAGAAATATCTCCCAAATGAAAGAACAAGACCAAACTATAGCAAGAGACCAAAGCCAAATAGAAATAAGTAATATGCCTGATAGAGAATTTAAAGTAATGATCATAAAGATACTCACTGGACTTAGAAGAGAGTAGAGGACATTAAAAAAATAATAAAAAACAATAAAGAGATAAGAAAAACAATCAGAGATCAAGAATACAATAAATGTAAGGAGGGCATGTGATGTGATGAGCACCGGGTGTTATATGCAACTGATGAATTACTGAACTTTACATCTGAAACTAATGATGTACTGTATGTTGCCTAATTCAATTTAAATAAAAAAGAATATAATAAATGAAATTAAAAATACACTTGTTGGAATAAATAGCAGGTTAGATGAAGCAGACAAATGAATTAATGACCTGGAAGGCAGGGTAATGGAAAGTAACCAAACTGAGTAAAGGAGAGGAAAGAAAATTACACAAATTGAGACTGGTCCTTAGGGAACTCAGTGACTCCATCAAGCGTAATAACATTTGTGTTATGGGGATCCCAGAAGAAGAAGACAGAGAAAAGGTGGCAGAAAATTTATTTGAAGAAATAATAGCTGAAAACTTCCCTAATGTGCAGAAGGAAACAGATATCCATATTCAGGAGGCCCCCCAAATTCAACTCAAGGAGATCCACACCAAGAAACATAGTAATTAAAATGGCAAAAAGTAACTATAAAGAAAAAAAAATTAAAAGCAGCAAGAGAAAGAAGACAGTTACATACAAGGGAAACCCATAAGGCTATCAGTGGATTTGCAGCAGAAACTTTGCAGGCCTGAAGAAAGTGGCATGATCTATTCAAAGTACTGAAAGGGACAAATCTGCAGCCAAGAATACTCTATCCAGCAAGGTTATCATTCAGAATAGAAGGAGAGATAAAGAGTTTCTTAAACAAAAACTGAAGGAGTTCATGACAACTAAATCCAGTCCTACAAGAAATATTAAAGGGAACTCTTTGAGTGGAAAGGAAAGACCATAAGTGAGAATATAAAAAGTAAAAACCACAAAAGCAGTAAAAATATATATTTCTGTAAAAACAGTCAAGGGATTCATAATAAAAAAGGATGTAAAATATGACACCATATACCTAAAATGTGGAGAGGAGAGAAGGGTTTAAACTTAAGTGATCATCAATTTAAGTAGAATGCTATATGCAGAAAATATTATATACAAACATAATGGTAACCACAAATCAAAAACCATTAATAGATATGCAAAGAATAAACAGAAAGGCATCCAAGTATATCGCTAATAAAAGCCAACAAACCATGAAAGAGAGCAAGAGAAGAAAGGATCAGAGAAAATCTACAGAAATTACACAAAATAAGTAATAAAATGACACTAAATACATATCTATCAACAATTACACTGAATGTAAATGGACTAAATGTTCTAATCAAAAGACACAGGGTGAAGGAGTGGACTCATCCATATGCTGCCTATAAGAGACTTATTTCAGACTGAAAGGCACATGCAGATTTAAAGTGAGGGGATGGAGAAAAATTTATCATGCAAATGGATGTCAAAAGAAAACCAGGGTAGCAGTACTTATATCAGACAAATTAGACTTTTAAAATAAAGACTATAACAAGAGACAAAGTGGGCACCTGGGTGGCTCAGTCCATTAAGCATTGACTCTTAATTTCAGCTCAGGTCATGATCTCAGGGTCCTGGGATTGAGCCCCACTTTGGGCTACATGCTCAGTGGGGAGTCTGCTTGGGGTTCTCCCTCTCCTTCAGCCCCTCCCCCCACTCACATTCTCTCTTTCGCTCAAATAAATAAATAAATCTTAAAAAAACGCAAAAGACAAAGAAGGGCATTATATAATAATAAATGGGACAATGCAACAACATGATATAAGAATTGTAAATATTTATTCACCCAACATGGGAGCATCCAGATACATAAAACAGTTAATAACAAATGTAATGAAAATAATTGATAGTAATACAATAATAGTAGGGAACTTTAACACCCCACTTACATCAATGGACAGATCATCCAAACAGAAAATCAACAAGGAAACAGTGTCTTTGAATAACACACTGGACCAGATGGATTTAACAGACATATTCAGAACATTCTATCCTAAAACAGCAGAATACACATTCTTTTCAAGTGCACACAGGACATTCTCCAGAATAGATCACATATTAGACCACAAGAAAAGTCTCCACAAATTCAGAAAAATCAGTCATACCATGCATCTTTTCTTTTTCTTTTTTTAAAAGTTTTTATTTTAATTCCACTTAGTTAACACATAGTGTAATATTAGTTTCAGGTGTACAATTTAGTGATTCAATACTTATATACAACACCTGGGGATCATCACAACGTGCAATCCTTAATCCCCATCCCCTATTTAACCTATCCTCCCCCCCGCCATAACCATCAGTTTGTTCTCTATAGTTAAGAGTCTGTTTTATGGTTTGCCTCTCTCTTTTTTCCCCTATGATCATTTGTTTTGTTTCTTAAATTCCACATATGAGTGAAATCATATGATATTTGTCTTTCTCTGATTGACTTACTTTGTTTAACGTAATACTATCTAGCTCCATCCACATCATTGCAGTTGGCAAGATTTCATTCTTTTTTATGACTGAGTACTATTCCATTATATATATGTATATCTTCTTTTTTTAATTTTTTTAATTTTATTATGTTAGTCACCATACAATACATCATTAGTTTTTGATGTGGTGATCCACGATCCATTGTTTTAGTATAACACCCAGGCTGCATGCAGTACGTGCCTTCCTTAATACCCATCACCGGGCTAATCCATCCCCCCTCCACCCTCCCCTCTAAAACTGTTTGTCTCTCAGAGTCCATAGTCTCTCATGGTTCATCTCTCCCTCCAATTCCCCCCCCCATTTCTCCCTTCCTCCTCCTGATGTCCTCCATGCTATTCCTTATGTTCCACAAATAAGTGAAACCATATGATAATCGACTTTCTCTGCTTGACTTATTTCACTTAGCATAATCTCCTCCAGTCCCATCCATGTTGATGTAAAAGTTGGGTATTCATCCTTTCTGATGGCTGAGTAATATTCCATTCTATATATGGACCATATCTTCTTTATCCATTCATCTGTTGAAGGGCATCCCGGCTCTTTCCACAGTTTGGCTATTGTGGACATTGCTGCTATGAACATTGGGGTGCATGTGGCCCTTCTTTTCACTACATCTGTGTCTTTGGGGTAAATACCCAGGAGTGCAATTGCTGGGTCATAGGGTAGCTCTATTTGTAAAATTTTTGAGGCACCTCCACACTGTTTTCCAAAGTGGCTGTACCAACTTGCATTCCCACCAACAGTGTGAGAGGGTTCCCCTTTCTCCACAACCTCTCCAACATTTGTTGTTTCTTTCCCTGTCCATTTTTGCCATTCTAACTGGTGTAAGGTGCTATCTCAATGTGGTTTTGATTTGAATTTCCCTGATGGCTAATGATGATGAACATTTTTTCATGTGTCTGTTCGCCATTTGTATGTCTTCTTCAGAGAAGTGTCTTCTCATGTCTTCTGCCCACTTTTTGACTTATTTGTTTTTTGGGTGTTGAGTTTGAGAAGTTCTTTATAGATCTTGGATACCAGCCCTTTGTCTGTAGTGTCATTTGCAAATATCTTCTCCCATTCTGTGGGTTGCCTCTTTGTTTTGTTGACTGTTTCCTTTGCTGTGCAGAAGCTTTCTGTCTTGATGAAGTCCCAAAAGTTCATTTTTGCTTTTGTTTCACTGGCTTTTGGAGATGTATCTTGAAAGAAGTTGCTGTGGGCGATGTCAAAGAGGTTACTGCCTATGTTCTCCTCTAGGATTTTGATGGATTCCTGTCTCACGTTGAGGTCTTTCATCCACTTTGAGTTTATCTTTATGAATGGTGTTAGAGAATGGTTGAGTTTCATTCTTCTTCCTGTGGATGTCCAATTTTCCCAGCAGCTTTATTGAAGAGACTGTCTTTTCTCCATTGCATGTTTTTTTCTGCTTTGTCAAAGATTATTTGACCATAGAGTTGAGGGTCCATATCTGAGTTCTCTGTTCTGTTCCATTGGTCTATATGTCTGTTTTTGTGCCAGTACCATGCTGTCTTGGTGATCACTGCTTTGTAATACAGCTTGAAATTGGGCAACGTGATGCCCCCAGCTTTGTTTTTCTTTTTCAACATTTCCTTGGTGACTCAGGGTCTTTTCTGATTCCATACAAATTTTAGGATTGTTTGTTCCAGCACTTTGAAAAATGTCATTGGAATTTTGGTCGGGATGGCATTGAAGGTATAGTTTGTTCTGGGTAGCCTAGACATTTTAACAATGTTTATTCTTCTGATCCATGAGCATGGAATATTTTTCCATCTCTTGTGTCTTCCTCAATTTCTTTCATGAGTGGTCTGTAGTTCCTAGACTATAGATCCTTTACCTCTTTGGTTAGGTTTATTCCAAGGTATCTTATGGTTTTTGGTGCTAATGTAAATGGAATCATTTCTCTAATTTCTCTTTCTACAGTTGCGTTTTTAGTGTATAAGAAAGCAACTGATCTCTGTGCATTGATTTTGTATCCTGCCACATTACTAAATTGCTATATGAGTTCTAGTAATTTGGAGGTGGAGTCTTTTGGGTTTTTCACATAAAGTATCATGTCGTCTGTGAAAAGAGAGTTTGACTTCTTCTTTGCCAATTTGAATAGCTTTTATTTCTTTTTGTTGTCTGATTGCTGTTGCTAGGACTTCTAGTACTATGTTGAACAACAGTGGCAAGAGTGGGCATCCTTGTCGTGTTCCTGATCTTAAGGGAAAGGCTCTCAGCTTTTCCCCATTGAGGATGATATTCGTTGTGGATTTTTCCTAGACAGATTTTATGAACTTGAGGAATGTTCCCTCTATCTGTATACTCTGAAGAATTTTAATCAGGAAAGTATGCTGTATTTTGTCAAATGCTTTTTCTTCATCAATTGAGAGGACCATATGGTTCTTCTCCCTCCTCTTATTAATGTGTTCTATCACGTTGATTGATTTGTGAATGTTGAACCACCCTTGCATCCCGGGGATAAATCCCACTTGGTCGTGGTGGATGATCCTTTTAATGTATTGTTGGATCCTATTAGCTAGGATTTTGTTGAGGATTTTGGAATCCATATTCATCAGGGATATCGGTCTGAAGTTCTCCTTTTTGATGGGCTCTTTGCCTGGTTTGGGGATTAAGGTAATGCTGGCCTCATAGAATGAGTTTGGAAGTTTTCCTTCTGTTTCTATTTTTTGAAACAGCTTCAGTAGAATAGGTATTATTTCTTCTTTGAATTTTGGTAGAATTCCCCAGGGAATCCATCAGGCCCTGGACTCTTGTTTTTTTGGGAGGTTTTTGATCACTGCTTCAATCTCGTTGCTGGTTATTGGCCTATTCAGGTTGTCAGTTTCTTCCTGTTTCAATCTTGGCAGCTTATAGGTTTCCAGGAAGGCCTCCATTTCATCCAGATTGCTCAGTTTATTGGCATATAGTTGTTGATAATAATTTCTAATAATTGTTTCTGTTTCCTTGGTGTTAGTCATGATCTCTCCCCTTTCATTGATAATTTTATTAATTTGGGTCCTTTCTCTTTTCTTTTGGATAAGTCTGGCCAGTGGTTTATCGATCTTATTAATTCTTTCAAAGAACCAACTTCTAGTTTTGTTGATCTGATCTACTGTGTTTCTGGTTTCTAATTCATTGATCTCTGCTCTAATTTTAATTATTTCTCTTCTAAGGAGTGGCTTAGGCATCATTTGTTGCTTTTTCTCTAGTTCTTTAGGTGTAGAATTGATTGGTGAATTCGGGATTTTTCTATTTTTTTGAGTGAGGCTTGGATGGCTATGTATTTCTCCCTTAGGACCGCCTTTGCAGTATCCCATAGGTTTTGGACCGATGTGTTTTCGTCCTCATTGATTCCCATGAATTGTTTAAGTTCTTCTTTGATTTCCTGGTTGACCCAAACATTCTTGAGCAGAGTGGTCTTTAGCTTCCAAGTGTTTGAATTTCTGCCAAATTTTTTCTTGTGATTGATTCTAGTTTTAAAGCACTGTGCTCTGAGAATATGCAGGGAATAATCTCAATCTTTTGGTATCGGTTGAGACCTGATTTATGACCCAGTATGTGGTGTATTCTGGAGAAAGTTCCAGGTGTGCTCGAGAAGAATGAGTATTCTGTTGTTTTAGGGTGGAATATTCTGTAAATATCTATGAGGTCCATGTGGTCCAGTGTATCATTCAAAGCTCTTGTTTCCTTGTTGATTTTCTGCTTAGATGATCTGTGCATCGCTGAGAGTGCAGTATTGAGGTCTCCTATAATTCACGTATTGTTATTAATATGACTCTTTATTTTGGTTAACAGTTGGCTTATGTAGATGGCTGCTCCCATGTTGGGGTATAGATATTTACAATTCTTAGATCTTCTTGTTGGATAGACCCTTTAAGAATGATATAGTGTCCTTCTGTGTCTCCAATTACAGACTTTAGTTTAAAATCTAAATTGTCTGATAGAAGAATTGCTACCCCAGCTTTCTTTTGAGGTCCACTGGCATGGAAAATGGATCTCCATCCCTTCACTTTCAGCCTGGATGTATATTTAGGTTCAAAATGAGTCTCTTGTAGGCAGCATATGGATGGGTCCTGTCTTTTTACCCAATCTGCAACCCTATGCCATTTTATGGGAGCATTTAGGCCATTCACGTTGAGACTGATTATTGAAAGATATGAATAAATTTTCATTATGTTGCCTGTGAAGACATTGTTTTTATAGATTGTCCCTGTAAATTTCTGTTGTATATCACTCTTGGGTTCTTTCTCCTTTTATAGAACCCCCCTTAATATTTCTTGCAGGGCTGGCCTAGTGGTCACATATTCTTTCAATTTCTGCCAGTCTTGGAAGCTCTGCATCTCTCCATCCATTCTAATGATAGCCTTGCCAGATAAAGTATTCTTGGCTGCATGTTCTTCTCATTTAGTACCCTGACTATGTCTTGCCAGGCCTTTCTGGCTTGCCAGGTCTCTGTGGATAGGCCTGACGTTATTCTGATGTTCCTCCCTCTGTACGTAAGGAATCTCTTCCCCCAACTGTCCTTAAGATGGTCTCCTTGGTTCTAAGATTTGCAAGCTTTACTATTACATTCCAGGGTGTTGGCCTGTTTTCCTTCATCTTGGGAGGGGTCCTCCTCTACCTCTTAGGACGCAAATGTTTGTTTCATTCCCCAGATTAGGGAAGTTCTCAGCTACGATTTGCTCAAATACATCTTCTAGTCCTCTCTCTCTCTCTCCACTCCCTCCAGGATTCCAATTATTCTGACATTGGAACACTTCATGGTGTCACTTATTTCTCTGATTCTATTTTCATGGATTTTGTGTTGTTTTTCCCTGGCCTCCTCTTTTCCCTTTTTATCTTTAAATTGTCTTCCAGGTCGCTTATTTGTTCTTCTGCCTCAGTTACCCTAGCTGTTTGATTATCTAGATTGGATTGGATCTCATTGACAGCATTTTTAAGTTCTGCCAATTCAGCTTTCATTTCTGCCCTTAAGAGACTCTATGTTGCTATTAATTGATTTCTCCATTCTAGCCATTGTCTTCACAATTGCTAGCCTGAATTCCATCTCCAACATCTTGGTTCTGTCTGCCTCCTTTTGTAAATCTGCAGCGTAAGTCATGATCTCTGAGTCTTTTTATTTTGGGGGTTCCTCCTCCTAGTCATTCTGTTGATGGGTGTTTGAGGGAATGTATAGAGTCCAAATTATTGACCAGACCCCAAGCAAGATACACCTGTTTTCTTGGGACCTTAGGATTGCTGACCTCTTGTTTTCCCAGCCTGTCTTCTGGGGGAGAGGCCTACTGCGCTGTTACTCAGGCAACCCTGTTTGGGCGGAGTTGCCCTGCACCCCTGTGGCCGGGGATGGGCTCAGTGGGAATCAGTTTTGGGGGCTTTTGTTCTCTGGTGGCTTTCCCTGGCAGCTTTCCGTGTCTCTTCTGCGAGTCAGAGCAGAAGCGACTGTTTCCTACCCTCTGCCTCAGAGCAGAGACCGCAGTCTGTTCTTCAGTGAGCTCTCCAGGCCACACTATCTCCGTTTCTGTCAGGGTTGCTATAAACTACAGCGTCCTGGGTTGTGTGCCCCCAGACCAGCCTTTAGGTTGGGGCACGTCTCTGCCCTTTGTGGTTCTAAAGCCGCCAGCCATTCCCAGTTAGCACACGCGACCCCACCGCTCTGGGTTTCCGCCCTGGGGGCTGCCCTAAAGTCCTATCCCTGCTGCTACTGGTCTGCGAGTCTGTGCCCGGTCCCCAGCACATGAGGCTCTCGCTCCAGCGGTGTAGGATCCCCATGGCCAGGCACCCTCCCACTGCTGTTTATCCTCCGATATCTGCCCGCGGAATCAGGGCTCCCTGCTTCGTACCTCAAAACTAACCACTTGTGATATTCTGTTTGTAGAGATCCAGATCTTCTTATATCTCAGGCTGATTTTGTGGGTGCTCAGAGTGGTCTGGTAGATATCCAGATCAATTCCAGGGACCAGTTGAAATAGGGTCCCCTACTCCTCCGCCATCTTTCCTTCCTCTACCTATATATATCTTCTTTATCCATCTTCTTTATCCATTCACAAGTCGATGGACACTTGGGCTTTTTATATAATTTGACTATTGTTGATAATGCTGCTATAAACATCAGGGTGCATGTATTCCTTTGAATTAGTATTTTTGTATTCTTTGGGTAAATACCTAGTAGTGCAATTTCTGCATCACAGTAGTGCAATTGTTGGATCACAAATTCTATTTTTAACTTTTTGAGGAACTTCCGTACTGTTTTCCACAGTGGCTGCACAAGTTTGCATTCCTACCAACAGTCTAAGAGGATTCCCCTTTCTCCACATCCTCTCCAACCCCTGTTATTTCTTGTATTGTTAATTTTGGCCATTTTTTTTAAAGATTTTATTTATTTATTTGTCAGAGAAAGAGAGAGAGCACAAGCAGGGGGGAATGACAGGCAGAGAGAGAAGCAGGCTCCCCACTGAGCAAGGAGCCCAATGTGGGACTCGATCTCAGGACCCTGGGATTATGACCTGAGCTGAAGGCAGCTGCTTAACCAACAGAGTCACCCAGGTATCCGTGACCATTCTGACAAGTGTGAGGTGATATCTCATTTTAGTTTTGATTTGCATTTCCTTGGTATGAGAGATATTGAGCATCCTTTCATGTGTCTGTTTGTCATCTGTATATCTTCTTTGGAAAAATGTTTATTCATGTCTTCTGCCCCCCCCCCCTTTTTGAGAGAGTTGGGGGGAGGCAGAAGGAGAGGCAGAGAGAGAATCTCAAGCAGGCTCCACGTTGAGCATGGAGCCCCATGCAGGGCTCTATCTCATGACCTGGAAACATGACCTGAGCCGAAACCTAGAGTCAGATGCTTAACCGACTGAGCCACCCAGGCACCGGATCTTCTGCCCATTCTTAACTGGATTATTTGTTTTGGGGTGTTGAGTTTTATAAGTTCTTTATATATTTTGGATACTAACCCTTTATCAGATATGTCATTTGCAAATATCTTTTCCCATTCTGTAGGTTGCCTTTTAGTTTTGTTGATCATTTCCTTCACTATGCAGAAGCTTTTTATTTTGATGAAGTCCCAATATTTTATTTTTGCCTTTGTTTCCCTTTCCTCAGGAAACATTTATAAAGAAGTTGCTATGGCCAATGTCAAAGAGGTTACTGTCTGTGTTCTCCTCTAGGATTTTGATAGTTTCCTGTCTCACATTTAGGTCTTTCTTCCATTTTGAATTTATTTTTGTGTATGGTATAAGAAAGTGGTCCAGTTTCATTCTTTTGCATGTAGCTGTCCAGTTTTCCCAACACCATTTGTTGATAAGACTTTTTTCCATTGGATATTCTTTCCTTCTTTATTGGAGATTAATTGACCATATAGTTATGGGTTCATTTCTGGGTTTTCTATTCTGTACCATTGATCTGTGTCTATTCTTTTGCCAGTCCCAAATGCTGGTACTTGATCACTATAGCTTTGTAATATAACTTGAAATCTGGAACCATGATGCCTCCAGCTTTGCTTTTCTTTTTCAAGGTTACTTTGGCTATTTGGGGGTCATTTGTGGTTCCATCAAAATTTTAGGATTGTTTGTTCTAGCTCTCTGAAGAATGCTGTTGGTATTTTGATAGAGATTGCATTAAATGTGTAAGTTGCTTTGGGTAATATATATTTTAATAATATTTGTTCTTCCAATCCATGAGCATGGGATGTTTTAAGAAACAAAACAAATGAGCAAGGGGTAAAAAAAAAAAAAGAGAGAGAGAGAGAGACATATAAGAAGCAGACTTAACTATAGAGAACAAACTGGGGGTTACCAGAGGGGAGATGTGTGGGGAAATGGGTGAAATAGGTGATGGGGATTAACGAGTACACTTATCATGAAGAAAAAATAATAACAATAAAATAAAATAAAAATAACATAACGAACCTGTTACATGTGAACACAAATAATGTTATTACTATGAAAAGATAATTATCTTTTCTGAAACAAAAATATTAATGAATGTCATTGTTTTACAATTTTGCTACTGTCTTTAATGTCTTTATAAAAGACAGCTGGACTCTCATCTCTGCTTCTGTTTTTAGTCTGTTGCAATATGTTGTTTTGGTTAAAGTATATATGGAAAATCTGGCCTCACCCAGATATGAAATTGGAAAAGAGAGGAGTATCTTAAAAGTCTTTTCAGATAATTGTGGAAATTCTTCTTTGCCATTATACCAAAATTCAACAAGTGGTAATTTCTTAAAGGTTACCTACAATGTGGAATCTGAAACCATATCAATGATGATAAATTCATATATCAGTATATGAAATAAATGCTTCATATACTAAAATTAATTAATCTATCTTGCACTTTCAGTGAATCTTGCATATCTAATAACATGCATTGTTCATTTGGAAAACATTGATTGACTGAGTTTTACCACTCTTTCAAATGTTGAAACATTTCACTATACAATCTATAAAAATCACATTCATTAATATCAGCACTGATCACATCAGAAAAGTCTAAGTATTGTGAGGCAGTCAAACTTGTGACAAATACAATTTTTCCAGAATTCTGATTTTTATTTGAGTGTTCAAATTTTACCATTGACCACACATACTGTGAGTTGTTTTTCTTGAAGTGACAGTCTCACTTTGTTCATTTATTGAGAAAATGTCTGTCAAGTACTCAGGTCTAAGTAAGCATAGTTTAAGTGCCTGTTGTTCTTTCAAGTAAAAATGGTGCTCCATGAAAACAGGGTGCAGCTCAGCTCACAATCCAGTCACCGAAATGCTTTTTCTAGAGATGACCATTGTACTTCATTGTGCAACAGATGCTTTATGCATACTTCCCATTTTGTCATGCATAATATTAAATAGACATGCTCAAGGCTCATGACTAATAAAGTTAGTCATTTTTACTGCTTAATCAAGGACATTCTCAAGTAAAACTCACATTTTTGTTTTTTTTTTCTATGAGTAGATGGGTAAAGAATACAATGACCAATGCTACTGTTTGCACAAGCAGCTTCCCACCATATCTTTTGTACCATCAGTACAAATGTCAGTACAATAAAAAAAGTAAATAACATCTTCAATATTAGCATGAAAATAGCTTTGACCTTGTAAACCCCATAAAATGGTCCCAAGATTCCAGGGGTCTGAGGACCACACTTTGAAAGCCAATGGTCTAGAAGGAAAGATAATTACACAAGTACATAGGTGCGCTGGCCCACTCCAAGGGGTTAAGGAAGGGTCATGGTTATGTAAGTTTAGATCAGAAATATATATGCCAATAATCCAAGTGAATGAGGAAACTACAAGAGGTTTGTTGGCTGGAACTTGAAAGATCACAGAGAGAGCAGCAAATTGTGGGGCCAGAGAGATGGGCAGGGCCAGCCTGTGAATAGCCTTGCAAATGCATTCAGGGCATCACATTACTTCTGATTATTCCTGAAAATGTTTAACCTGAGTCTAATCATGAGGATACAACCAGAAAAATCTAATTTAAGGTACATTCTGCCAAACAACCTGCCTGGACTCTTAAAAAGTGTCAAGATATTGAAAGATAGAAAAAGGCTTAGGGAAATGTTCTGAATTAAAGGGGACTGAAGAGACATGGCAACTGAGAACATTACATAATCCTTGATTGGATCCTGGATCAAAAATAAATAAATAACCCAACAACAACCATAAAGGACATTACTAGGACAATTAGGGAGATTTGAATACAGACTGAATATTAGGTAATAATATTGTATCGGGTTTAAATTTTCTGAATGTGAATACCATATTTTGGTTATATAGGAGAATGTCTTTGTTCTTAGGGTATTTAGGGATGAAATATTATGATATCTGTGATTAATTCAATTCTCAAATGACTCATCAAAAACTTTGTATATATATACAGAAAGAGAAAGAGATAAGAGCAATATAGCAGAATGTTAATAGTTGATGAGTTTAGGTTCAGGGTTAATGGGCATTCATTTTACTATCCTGCTTTTTTTCTCACTTACATTCTTTGAAACCATAATTTTAATGGCCACATCACAGCTACTGGAAAAAAATATTAAAAATTTCCCTACATAAATTTTTCATTCTTAAGGTTCTCTTCTAGTCTATATACATATGTAAATAGAATTTTTGACATAATTTGAAAGATTGAAAGCTTCTTAGGGGCAGGAGTCACTTGGAATAAGTACAGAATCTAACCTTGAATCAAAGTGATGTCTCACCAAAGGTGTTACCCAGAGTAGGGGATAGCCCAGTGAAAATTTTGGGTTGTGGTATTTATTATTTCTGGATTAAAGAATCAATGGAAACTGGAATCTTAACATTTATTTATAAAGATAAGAGAATGTTGGGGCACCTGGGAGACTTAGTTAAGCGTCTACCTTCGGCTCGGGTCATGATCCTGGGGGTCCAGGGATCGAGCCCCACGTTGGGCTCCCTGCTCAGTGGGGAGCCTACTTCTCCCTCTCCCTCCTGCTCGTGCTCTCTCCCTCTATCTCAAATAAATAAATAAAATCTTTAAAAAAATAAAGATAAGAGAATCTTCACATATCAAGGCAAATAGTCTTTGGCTAATGATAGCAAGTAATCATCTATATTTGAATGTATCCTAATTAACTTTAGCTTTACATATGTACCCACTGTCCTACTTGGTAGAAATTTGTTCACCACTAAGTTTCTTTGTGGCATTCCCATAGTGCCCCTTCTCTGTGTTGTGGTCATGGTATTGGTGTAGTTCCTGGGTTACCATAGGCAATAGCAGAATTCTCTAGTACATGGCCTCACCCCCTACACTCTAACTGTTTTAAGATTCTTCAAGGCTCTGGGTCAAGATGAGAAAAATGAGGAGTTCCCTCTCCTTTCCATTCCAAGGACTGTCAA
Source organism: Eumetopias jubatus (assembly GCF_037043125.1). Classification (NCBI taxonomy): domain Eukaryota; kingdom Metazoa; phylum Chordata; class Mammalia; order Carnivora; family Otariidae; genus Eumetopias; species Eumetopias jubatus. Next base: position 126,897,046 of record NW_028274807.1, on the reverse strand, counting down.
AATTCCTCCCTTGAGCTTTTCTTTATTACAGGATTATTAAGAGGAGAAACAACTATTCTCTTTAGGGAAAATCATTACCGCTCTTGCTAGGGACAAATTTTATCTTCTTGGCCCCCCAAAAGCAATAGCAAATTAGTTCAATCTTGGCTGGACTCCCATAGTCTGATTCAATCTTTCTTATCCAGGATTTTTGGAGTGACAGATACCACATCAATGTAAATAGGTCAACTTAACTCACCTAAAATTAAAAAACAAAAACGTTTTGGAACAAAAAGCCACTGCTCATGTTCCAGTCAGTTTCAGGCTGCTTATTTGGGAATACTGAGAAATAGAGGGAGACAAAAATTGTAAAATCAGGTTACTGCACAGTGTCCAAATAACAGCCTCCTTGCCAGTCTCCCCTCCTTTAAATTCACCATAATGAGAGATTCCCTTTGATTTGAAAGCAAAGGTTCAGCTAAAATAACTGGCTATACGGTTGCTTTCCAAACAGGTATGTACCAAATGATTAAGAGGATTAGTGTTTAGCTTCAAGGCTATTTATTTTAGTCCTGAGTGATGCAGACATTTCTCATAAACATGAAGACCTTGGTGGGGAGTATGTGTTGTGCATTCAATTATACATTTAGCAAATTATGGGTATTCTATATATTGTGAGTATAGCAGTTAAATGTGTCCCAATCTAAAACTATATCTTGTTGATGGCACCAGTGGAATAAACAAATACATGTCTACTTCATTAAACTTAAATTTATTTATGATGTTGTAGGTATAAATAGGGTTATTGTTAGAATTGTGTACCCCTGTGGTTGTCTTTCTGTAAAAGTCACCCAGCATCTCATGTCTTCTAAGATTATCCTGCACTTACCATGTTTGCTTGAGAATAAAGAAACTATAATTGCTGGAATGAACTCTGTTGGGAATGGAGGGAACTCTATGCTTGCCTTCAACTACCCATGGTATTCTTTATTTATTCTTCCAGTTCTCCCCTCTTCTAGGGACTCTCCTCACTCCCAGTATGTATAAGATCCTGGGATCCATTATTTCCTTGGTGTGGATTAGAATTATGTGCTCTGAGAATATCTGTGCAACAGGGGAGGAGGGAGAACTTGAGGAAAACATGAGGAATGTTAATAAACAGTCTGATGGAGGTAAAATAAAAGTGTTTCACAGAAATTAACATAATAATACAATGAAGAAGCCTGTTCAATAGTGTTTAAAAGTCATAGAGCTTAATTTAATTTAAAAAAGATTAGGAACATTGCCAAATGGCCACATGTTTGTAATATATATATATATATTCAAATGAAAAAGAATAAATGGTTTAGCTTTAAATATAATTTCTGACAAGACTCCTGCCGAGCTCTCCAACAAGTTATGATCAGAGAAGAAGCCCAGTAAATTTGGAGTTTGGTTGAGTTTAAAATCTGATTTTAAGATTAATTTATACTTAGGGCTGTTATGTCGTTATTTCTCTTTTCTGATATCTAAATAGAACAGCAACTGTGGATCGAAGCTAATGGTATAAGTAACAATGAGGTTATAACAGTGAAGTTTCCCTGTTAAGGAGCAAGGAGAACCCATACTTTTAAGGAAAATTTCACATTCATGAGTCTTTTCTAACATTCTCAAGTAAACTTGGCTGTCCCCTACTTGTCAAGCAAAGTATATTACTATGACTCTATCATAAATGTTTCATAATGCATAGCAATTACTTACCACTCCCTACAATTTATTGTAGGTAGCTCTACTCTGTGCCAGACATTGGGAATATGAGGTTGAAGAAAGTACACACCCAGTCCTCAAGGGAAGACAAACATAACAACATGTCAAATGGGATTTTGCTATTGCCTTAATATTATGCATATATATTCTAGAGAGGGCATGGGACATCTCCACAGGAATTGCTAAGAGGTAGCAAAGTCAATCCTGTGACTGACTCCTAGCCCCTCATTTAAACTCAACCTATGAAAGAGAGGCCTAGATAGTTTTTTTAAATAATTTATTTGAAAGTAATTTATAATAGTTGAGAACTTTCAGGGAATTCCCCTCTATTCCCCATTAGGGAGAAAAGGGAGATACCTACTGCCTCCCTTTAAGACAAGTTGGAGCTGTGGGGCACCAGGGGTACAAGAAATATGTCCCTTGGACTTTAATAGGTCTAGAGACTGATCTACATCTTACTTGGAGGCTGGTGGAGGAAACAGCAATGACATTAAAAAAAGAGGTGGTTGCAATAGGAATGGCCCATACTTCCAGAGTTTGTTGGGACAAGGGTACAGAAGTTTATTGGTGGGCCAAAAGACTCTGCAGAAGGACTGCCATGCTGGAGTCACCCTGAAAGGGTCCGTGTGAGAGGGATGACCCTCAGGCTTCCCTCACCTTGAGGGTATTCTGCTGGAGAGTAGAATCTGAGGAGTGAAGAGGTTTATAAACCAGTGAATGTCTAGTTAGTGAGATCATATCCATGAAAATCACTCAAGAATATACCATTATGTGTTGTGAAAGAGTCAGCATTTGGCTGAGAACATTTAGCTGCCAAATGAGAGTTACAAACAGCATCAGTTAAATAAATAGATTTTTGTTTCTTTTCTTCTCATACCTCTCTCTGACCCTATTCTTGGAGGCACTGTAAGCAGAATCAGAGAACAGGGTGAAAGATGGAAATGCTGATATTGAATTGGACTGCATTTCTTAATATCAGAAAAAAAGGCTGTCCTTTAACACCTGAAGTTATTAGAAGTGATGGGATATACCCTAGATGTTACCAGGAAAAAGGACAGGGAGATCTGCCAGTGTTTGAAAGCCTTGGTGGGAGAAAACAAAGAAAAATTCAACTCATTGAATGTCAATCAAACAAATAAACAGATAATTATAAAGGAACTGCATAACTCTTGTTATACAGATGCATGTGGCCTGTCATGGGGTAAACATGGGGCACCAGGTTGAGTCTCAGGGGAGCAGTGAATGATTCCTAGAATCAGTGAGTTCACATAGCAAGTAGGAGTTTGCTAGGTAAAAAGAGTGAAAGATTAGAGGAGAAGTGCAGCAGGGCAAAAGGAGGGGCAGGTGCAAATTTCTAGAGGCAAGAGAAACAATGACCTGTTTTGGAGAATTATAATTCAGTATGTTTTGAGTTTAGATTCTGATCAGGGAGCAGTGCAAGGTCATGAAATAAATACTATAATAAGAAGGTTGAATGGAATCCTGGGGTCTATGGGAATCCATGAAGTAGCCTTTTAAGCAGGGAAGTAGTATTGTGAAAGGCTACTCTAGCTGCTGTGTTCTGAGACACCTGGAATTGGGGCAAACTTGTTAAGGAGCTTTAACAGTAACCAAGATGAGGGATCCTGGTAGTTCAAACTAAAACTAAGGTAATATCAGTGACAGTGAAGAGAAGGTGACAGATAGGAGTACTCTTCAGGAAGTATCATCTAAAAGACTTGGTGAGCAACTGAATGACAGGGTAAGTAGAAGGAACATGTTTCCATGTTTCCAGCTTGGCAGCCAGATTCATTCAGTGAATTCAGTAATTTTTTTCAACTCTTCCAAAAGGCCAAGCACTGTTAGGAATGTTGGGATACAGATTTTGTAGTAATTGGCAGAGTAATTGGATCACAAAGGAAATGGAAAGAATGAGCATAGCTAGCTCTTTTTTAATAATTTGGTGGTTGTGGAGGAGGAGTGGGAGGGTAGTAGGTAGAGAGAGATGAAAAGTTGGGAACAGGTTTTCCTTTTTAAGGATGTTAATGACTGTGCGTGTTGAAATGCTGCTGGAAAAAGGCTGGGAACAAAGTTGGGGAGTGACATCCTGGGGGAGGTGGGATGGGATGGGAGGAACACTGGTGAGGAATTGATCTTCGAAGGACCATTCCACTGGGACCAGATATGAGAAGAAAAGATGGCACAGGTGTAGGCTAGTTTGTAGGAAGAAACCTAGCCAATGGATGGAGTTTCAATTATCTGCTGAGAATGAGGGCGGGGAAGAGTGAAACAATACAGGGACTCATGAAATAACCCATGAACAAAACCTATCCTTTTGTGAAAACTACACTGAGTTTGAATAAATAAATACCATGATAAACTGAATAAGGAAGCAAAAAAAAAAACCCAATAGGAATCATATAAATAATAAATTATCAACAAATAATGAAATAAATATTAGTAGAAATTGAAACAACCATGAGATACAATCTCCTTTATCAGACTGATGAAAGTTTAAAAGGTGATAATGCTCAGTGTTCATGGGGATTTGGGGGAATCTTATCGGTATGACTTTAAAGGGCACTACCATTTGGAAAGCAATTTGGAAAAATATGTCAGAATTAAAATGTGTTTGTTTTGACCTTAGGATACTAATTCTAAAAATTTATGCTAAGGAATTAATTGAATAAGAGCATACAGACATTTCTGCAGAGATGGTCATTGAAGCATTGTTTTTATTAGTAAAAATAGAAAGCAAAAACAATATGGATACTAATATTTATTATATATTGTATTTACCATAGCACATAACCATACAATGGAATGTTATGCGTCACTAAAAATAATGATAGTGATCTATAGCTATTGACATGAAAAATAACCACAGTATATTAAGTGGAAAACTGGTTAAAATGTAATAGTTTATTTTCCCAGAGTTGTAAAAATATATATGCATAGAAAAACAGTGACAGTAATTATTTCTTGGAGAAAATGTTTCCAATGGTTTAATTTTCTTCTATAAATCTTTTGGTATTGACTGATTTTTTTTTTTACAATTTACATATTTTTTGTCACTTCTCCCCCTCATAGTTTATATATATTTTTGTTTTAGAAACAATAAAACTAATGCCATTTTTGTTCTACAAAAAAATAAAAATAAAGTACTAATTAAAGAAATTTTTTAGTACTACCATTGCCTTAGGGTGAATCACCAAATGACAGTTTAATATACACCTTTCAGTTCTCTCCTACCTATTATGTGTTATAAAAAGTGTTTCCTAATCTCTCGACTTATAAGTTGGGGACCTGGCCCAGTGAATTTTCATCATTGTGGTCTCTGGTTAGGCCTGTTTCTAGGAGGGCAATGGCAAACAAAATCAGAGAAATTGTCAAGTCCAACTAAAACCCCATTTAAAGCTGCCTGGTTGTGTAGGGAAAGGTCCATCATGGTTGACCTGCTGATGATGTGGCTCATCTTCCAACCAAAGGTAGAAGAACCAGTTATTGTTATAAGATGTTCTTCTGTCAGCCACATAAGAGGCTTCATTTGGAGTCGGGGATGTGTCACTGGTAATGCATAGATAATGACTCCTGCCCTCTCATTTTATAAACCCAGTTTGCTGCTGACAAAGTCTACACCAGTAGAGTCATAGTTGACAATCACAGGCATTGCTCTCCTCTGGATATGTGTGGTGGAACACCAACATGACCAATGCATGCTTGAGATGGAGAGTAGTTCTTCTCATGAGTCTGTTTCCAAATAGGTATTTAAAAAAATAGTTTAGTCCTATGCAGTCCACTTGTCAGAATAAACAGCCAAGTCATTGGCTACAATTTGTATGAACCCGGTATTGACAAATGTACATAGTAGGCTCATATTTACAGAAAGACAGAGACCCACTTGAAGATGCTGTTTTTGGGTTGAGTTTGATGGTCATTTATTGATAGGTGAACCATGCAATCTGAGAGCTAAAGGGACCTTAGAAATTCTCTAAGTCTTCATTTTATCATTAAGGAAGATGGGCTTTATGACTTACAAATATAATAGGGGTAATAACAGTACATCAGTAACAAATTGCAAAAACATGCTTTTGATGTAATTTTATATAACAACTAATATACTGTTTTATTAATGTGGTATCTTGGTTGGGCATACGATTTTTCTGGCTCACTTTTCTGCAAATTCATTTGTTAGGTCATAAAAATTTAGACTTTTAGCAACTTAATTTGCAATCAATATAAATCAAAGTGACATCAGTAGCTCTTGGCAAATGCAAAATTGCAAATAATTTTTGATAATTTTTTATTTTGAGGAAGATCTTTTTGTTGAGCAATTTTTGTGGGACAATTTTTCTAAAAAGATTTAACTCTATACAAATCAGCCTCATCTGAGTCTGAATTTAATTTCAAATATACATTTATACAATGGCATTTTAATGTTTCCTCTGACATTTTCTGTAATTTGCAGAAACTGAAAATGGCTTCATGATTTGTATATGATTCAAAATACTTCTTTATACATACTATTGCTTTATATTTATTTATAAAGAAAAGATAATTTAAAGTGTTTCCTCATTAGCAATTAGCTCATTTGAAGCTTTGTATAAAAACAGTTTTCCTGGCACCTAGGTAGCTCAATTGGCCAATCATCTGACTCTTGATTTCAGCTTGAGTCTTGATCTTGGGGTCCTAGGATCGAGCCCCATGTTGGGCTCCACACTCAGCAGGGTGTCTGCTTGAGGATTTCTCTCCCTTTCCCTCAGCCCCTCTCCCTGCTCACGCTTGCATGCTCTCTCTCTCTAAAAATAAATCTTTAAAAAAACATTTCTTTTCCATTGAATGCAGGAATTTTTAAATTTAATTTCTAGGAAGGCATCCATTTCTTCTAGGTTGCTTAATTTATTGGCATATAGTTGTTGATAATCATTTCTAATAATTGTTTCTATTTCCTTGGTGTTGTGATCTCTCCCCTTTCATTCATAATTTTATTAATTTGGGTCCTTTCTCTTTTCTTTTGGATAAGTCTGGCCAGTGGTTTATCAATCTTATTAATTCTTCAAAGAACCAGCTTCTAGTTTCGTTGATCTGCTCTACTGTATTTTTGGTTTCTAAATCATTGATCTCTGCTCTTATCTTAATTATTTCTCTTCTAATGCATGGTTTAGGTATCCAGTTCTTTAGGGTGTAAAGACAGTTGGTGAATTCAGGATTTTTCTATTTTTTTGAGTGAGGTTTGGTTGGCTATATATTTCTCCCTTAGGACCACCTTTGCAGTATCCCATAGGTTTTGGACCAACATGTTTTCGGTCTCACTGGTTTCCATGAATTGTTTAAGTTCTTTGATTTCCTGGTTGACCCAAACATTCTTAAGCAGAGTGGTCTTCAGCTTCCAAGTGTTTGAATTTCTTCCAATTTTTTTTCTTGTGATTGAGTTCCAGTTTTAAAGCATTGTGATCTGGGAATATGCAGGGAATACTCTCAATCTTTTGGTATTGGTTGATACATGATTTGTGACCCAGTATGTGGTCTATTCTAGAGAAAGTTCCATGTGCACTCCAGAAGAATGAGTATTCTGTTGTTTTAGGGTGGAGTGTTCTGTATATATCTATCGAGGTCCATCTGGTCCAGTGTATCATTGAAAGCTCTTGTTTCTTTGTTGATTTGCTGCTTAGATGATCTATCTATTGCTGACAGTGGAATATTGAGGTCTCTTACAATTAACGTATTATTGTCAATATGACTTTATTTGGTTAACAGCTGGCTTATGTAGTTGGCTGCTCCCATGTTGGGGGTATAGATATTTACAATTGTTAGATTTTCTTGTTGGATAGACCCTTTAAGAATGATATAGTGTCCTTCTGTGTCTCTAACTATGAACTACCAAGACTGAAACAGGAAGAGACAACCTGAATAGACCAATAATGAGTAACGAGATTGAAGCAGTGATTAAAAACCTCCCAAAAAACAAGAGTCCAGGGCCTGACAGATTCCCGGGGGAATTCTACCAAACATTCAAAGAAGAAATAATACCTATTCTCCTGAACCTGTTTCAAAAAATATAAACAGAAGGCAAGCTTCCATCTATGAGGCTAGCATTACCTTGATCCCCAAACCAGGCAAAGACCCCATCAAAAAGGAGAATTTCAGACCGATATCCCTGATGAATATGGACGCCAAAATTCTCAACAAAATCCTAGCTAATCGGATCCAACAGTACATTAAAAGGATCATCCACCACAACCAAGTGGGATTTATCCCTGGGTTGCAAGCGTGGTTCAACATTCGCAAGTCAATCAATGTGATAGAACACATTAATAAGAGGAGAGAGAAGAACTATATGGTCCTCTCAATAGATGCAGAAAAAGCATTTGACAAAATACAGCATACTTTCCTGATTAAAACTCTTCAGAGTATAGGGATAGAGGGAACATTCTGCAATTTCATAAAATCCATCTATGAAAAACCCACAGTGAATAGCATTCTCAATGGTATGAAAAGCTGAGAGCCTTTCCCTTAAGATCAGGAACACAAGGATGTCCACTCTCACCACTATTGTACAATATAGTACTAGAAGTCCTAGCAACAGCAATCAGACAACAGAAAGAAATAAAAGGTATTCAAATTGGCAAAGAAGTCAAACTCTCTCTCTTCGCAGACGACATGATACTTTATGTGGAAAACCCAAAAGACTCCACCCCCAAATTACTAGAACTCATATAGCAATTCAGTAATGTGGCAGGATACAAAATCAATACACAGAAATCAGTTGCTTTCTTATACATTAACAATGCAACCCATAGAAAGAGAAATTAGAGAAATGTTTCCATTTACAATAACACCAAAAACCCTAAGTTACCTCGGAATAAACCTAACCAAAGAGGTAAAGGATCTATATTCTAGGAACTACAGAACACTCATGAAAGAAATTGAAGAAGACACAAAAAGATGGAAAAACATTCCATGCTCATGGATCAGAAGAATAAACATTGTTAAAATGTCTGTGCTGCCCAGAGCAATCTATACCTTCAACGCCATCCCGATCAAAATTTCAATGACATTTTTCAAAGTGCTGGAACAAACAATCCTAAAATTTGTATGGAATCAGAAAAGACCCCAAATCGCCAAGGAAATGTTGAAAAAGAAAAACAAAACTGGGGGCATCACGTTGCCTGATTTCAAGCTATATTACAAAGCAGTGATCACCAAGACACCATGGTACTGGCACAAAAACAGACATAGACCAATGGAATAGAATAGAGAGCCCAGATATGGGCTCAACTCTATGGTCAAATAATCTTCGACAATGCAGGAAAAAAATATGCAATGGAAAAAAGACAGTCTTTTCAATAAATGGTGCTGGGAAAATTGGACAGCTATATACAGAATGAAACTTGACCATTCTCTAACACCATACACAAAGATAAACTCAAAATGGATGAAAGACCTCAATGTGAGACAGGAATCCATCAAAATCCTAGAGGAGAACATAGGCAGTAACCTCTTCGACATTGGCCACAGCAACTTCTTTCAAGATACATCTCCAAAGGCAAGTGAAACAAAAGCAAAAATGAACTTTTGGGACTTCATCAAGATAAAAAGCTTCTGCACAGCAAAGGAAACAGTCAACAAAACAAAGAGGCAACCCACAGAATGGGAGAAGATATTTGCAAATGACACTACAGACAAAGGGCTGATATCCAAGAACTATAAAGAATTTCTCAAACTCAACACCCAAACAACAAATAATCAAGTCAAAAAATGGGCAGAAGACATGAAAAGATACTTCTCCAAAGAAGACATACAAATGGCGAACAGACACATGAAAAAATGTTCATCATCATTAGCCATCAGGGAAATTCAAATCAAAACCACATTGAGATAGCACCTTACACCAGTTAGAATGGCAAAAATGGACAGGGAAAGAAACAACAAATGTTGGAGAGGTTGTGGAGAAAGGGGAACCCTCTCACACTGTTGGTGGGAATGCAAGTTGGTACAGCCACTTTGGAAAACAGTGTGGAGGTGCCTCAAAAATTTTACAAATAGAGCTACCCTATGACCCAGCAATAGCACTCCTGGGTATTTACCCCAAAGAAACAGATGTAGTGAAAAGAAGGGCCATATGCACCCCAAAGTTCATAGCAGCAATGTCCACAGTAGCCAAATTGTAGAAAGAGCCAAGATGCCCTTCAACAGACAAATGGATAAAGAAGATGTGGTCCATATATACAATGGAATATTACTCAGCCATCAGAAAGGATGAATACCCAACTTTTACATCAACATGGTTGGGACTGGAGGAGATTATGCTAAGTGAAATAAGTCAAGCAGAGAAAGTCAATTATCATATGGTTTCACTTATTTGTGGAACATAAGAAATAGCATGGAGAACATTAGGAGAAGGAAGGGAAAAATGAAGGGGGGAAATCGGAGGGGGAGATGACCCATGAGAGACTATGGACTCTGAGAAACAAACTGAGGGTTTTAGAGGGGAGGGGTGTGGGGGGATGGGTTAGCCCGGTAATGGGTATTAAGGAGGGTACGTATTGAATGGAGCGCTGGGTGTTATACGCAAACAATGAATCATGGAACACTACATCAAAAACTAATGATGTAATGTATGGTGATTAACATAACAATAAAAATTTAAAAAAACTAATGATGTCATGTATGTTGACTAACATAACATAATAAAATAAAATTTAAAAGAATTTTTTAAAAAAATAAATTAATATCTATTTCTAAAAGCCTATGGATATTTGTTCCTAATACTGCAGCAGTTTTTAAAACCAGAGACTCTAAATTCTTTGAAGCCAAACAACTCCCTGATATGCCATATTGCAATGCCCATTTTATGTGGTTTTATTTTGTAATAATTTACTGACAAATTTTACTGCACACATGCCTCTGTTCCTGTCCCAGTGTGTAAGCTGGAGAATTAACATGTGTGCAGATGATATAAGAATGGGCTCTGGAGATGGATAGGCAAGCTGATTTCCCATTGCAGTCCTGGTGCTACTCCATGCAAAACCCCTCCTCTCTCCTGGAGTCACCCACTGCTACTGCTTCTGCTATTTTTGCCATTACTGCTAACATTTTGGGCCTGCCCAGGTCTCTTTGCCCTAGCCTCCTCTTTGAGGTCCCACGACAGCCAAGACTACTGTGGGCATGCGTCCAGGTGCTAGGCAGCCAGGCCAACTGATCCACGTTCTCATTGCTTACTGCTTGCTATGTTTTGGACCTGAATTCATGCCTACACACCAAGATACCTGATATATCTCCTCTGCCTGTATACACATTCCATTGTCCCATCAGATTTCACCCATGAAACACAAGTTCAAAAATCAAAGGGCAACAGCAGAGTATTAAGCCAAGCATGGGGCCATTTCAAAAAGCTGCACCCTCTGCAACTGTATAGGTTGCATGCCCATGAAGCTGGTCCTGTTCACAACAAAGAATGATCCAACTCAAAATGTCAATAGGACCAAGGTTGAGAACCTTGCTATAGATTAGTTTTTTCTGGTTTAGATTTCATGTAAATAGAATCCAACGGTACTTGCAGAGTCATTCCTTTTATTTAAGTTACATTTCTTGACATATAATTTAATATATAAGTAAAATCCATTCATTTGAATGCACAGATCTATGCATTTTGACAAATGCATAGAATTGGGCAACCAACACCACCACAGTCAAGATATGGAACAATTCCCTCACGCTACCCCCAAATTTCTCTCATGTGAGATTAGAGTTGACAGGATAGAAATCTGTTTGAGAAAGACAAATTCAGATTAATGCAAGAATCCTCAGCACGGTATGGAAAGGACTTGACTTGGGAGCTTAAGGAAAAAGATGACCAAACTGGTGAGCTCTGACCTGCAGAAGTGGGTCTGTTAATGTTAAGAGAAAATTGATGAGGACTTAATTAAGCAAATTATTAGAATTTAGGGCCAGGACACCTGGGTGGCTCAGTCAGTTAAGTGTCTGACTCTTGATTTCCGCTCAGGTCATGATCTCAGGATCATGAGATTGAGCCCTGTGTTGGGCTCCATGCTGGGTGTGGAGCCTGCTTAAGATTCTCTCTCTCCCTCTGTCCCTTCTCCCTCCCACTACCCACCTCCCCCCTGTTCATGCTCGCTCTCATAAATAAATAAATAAATAAATAAATAAATAAATAAATAAATAAATAAAATTTAGGGTCATTGTGTATTTTTAATATTCTGGCTATCTAAAGGTCTAGAGTTTCTGAAATACTTCTCTTTCATTAGATTAAAATTGGGACTGCTGAATATACTTCTAATTATTACATCTGAAATTACTTCCTTCTGTATAACTAGTACAAAATAGCATAAGGAGACAGCTATATGGACAGAACACACACACACACACACACACACACACACACAATCTATGTGCCATAACCTGAGGCAGGTGGGGATACCTTATCAGAGGAGGTTTGTCATGGGTGACCTCTTTGCTTCAACCTGGGGTAATTTCTCAGGGTGTTACAGATTTGTTTTCTTGATTAGTTGAAATTCTCACAAGGGCAGAGATTGGGTGTTTGAAAAGAAGATATCACACAGTCCAGCTGAAAAAAAAGAAACAAGAGAAAGATCATAACTCTACAATAGAAGAAAAATAAATCAATGTAGGGAATGCATTTGGGACAGCAGCTTCAACACTTGATTGCATGAAATGTCAGGTGGCAAAAGTCAGCCACAAATGCCCAGACCGATTTTTTTCTATTATTCTACTGTGGAGGCCAACTGAATGGGCTCCAAATTTTACACAGCTGAACCTGAGAATTCTGGCTTCTCAGGCAGCATAATTGGAGTCGGTCAACACATTTTGCATCAGTTCTCTTCAAATTCCCAGAATTAAATATACCCCAAAAAATATAAACTTGGTGTCTATATATACACATAAACCCATACTCCTACTCTATTATTCAAATAAGCATCCTATAGACTTTTATGGAGTTTTTTTTTTTGAGGTGGTATGTGAATAAAAGATAAATATGCATGTGTTTTTGTTATATGGGCCTTGAACTTGATTAAATAATCAAAGCTTTGCTTATTAAACCATGATATTGTCCTTCTGTTTTTCTGCTCTACATGCTTAGATTTTGGCTTGTCAACTGGTGAGAGGCATTTTTATGGAGATCTTATCACAAGAGAGATAATTGTAGAAAACAAGAAGACAATGGGACTTGGGGCTTAGGAAGGCAGAAAAAACAATACATCTAGAGGCAGAGTGAATGGTAGATAAATGTATGGGTGTGATGGCAGGCATAGGCAAAAAATAACATCAGAAATATTTCTTGGACATGACCTTGTAAAAGAATGAGTTGAGACAGAATATGTATTAATTTGATATTCAACTTCAAGTGGTCTGTATTTTTCTTCTAGGGCATATATATATATATATATGTACTATAGCTTGTAATTTGATTTCTGAAAGTCATTGAGATACAACCTCCCAATCCCCCACTTCCCTTTGTAATCCATGAATAACATGAGCTGTGAATCATGCCTGGGGGCTCTTAAAATAACTTCATAAAGTAATGACATGTCAACTTTAACTTGAGTTTTTATGGCAAATTTTATGGAGAAGAAAAAAAATAATTGTATTTATTAAACTGACAGTGACTAGAATTATCATTGTCTGTGTTTCTTGAAGTGCAAACACTGCCACCACCTTAAAATATGTGCATTTTGTCTATGATTATTTTGTCTTGATATTATATTATAAAGATTATTCATCTTTATCGCTTTTTCTGGTTCAGGTAAACCCAGAGGATGTGACATCAGCTTGAATATGATCTCAGTCTAGGGCCAGTGGACACCAGGCCAAAGTAGGATTTATCACAGGGTCCAGTTCATTCTTGAATGTTCTGTTAAGTGAATGTACACACACACACGCACACAAGAGTGGAAAGAAAATAGAAAAAGAAGGCAGGAAGAAATTGATATTTAACTAACACCTATTACGTTTGGTCAATACAACAAAAGTTCTCAGAGTCAATGTAGTGATGTTGACCTATACTGGATGGATTGCCATGAATGAGAGAAAAACAAGAGATTGTCCCTGTATGTCTAGAAGGTTAAGAAATATCCAAAATATCAATCATAGTTATCCAGCAGTTATTGCAAGGTGATAAAAATACAGAGACTGGACATTTTGGAACAGAAATTATTTCCACCGTATGCTCTTTTAGAGAGAGATAGGGTGAAGAGAAAGCATTTTAAAAAGGAGAGCAAGACTAAAACATTGTCAGAGCACATGGAAACACGATCTAAGAAGTAGAGTCTGGCAGATAACAAAGGCTTTGTTCAAAAGAGGAGAGGAGTTCTCTAACCTGCTCTGAGTTGTGCTGCTTCCAGAACAAGATTATGCCCTCAGAGAGTTTGGTAAACATGAAGATGTGCCACGCAGCTCCTTCAGGGTCTGCCTCCACTGCAGAGAGCTACCAGCCCAAAGTTTTGACACTCATGGGGCAGATAGCTACTCTCACACTTACACTGGAGGGCCCATGGGAGAAGGTGGTATTATCAGAGCCCAGGGGCCTAGGGTTACCTGGAAGAAGCTGGAACCACAGTAGACCTGTCTAGCATGAACTAAAACAATGAAGGAGACCCAGGTGCAGTAGGAGAAGCTGCTGGAGACAGAAAGGAAGGAGGGGAATACTCTGACTTCTTCCTTCCTACTACCTTCCAGACCCACACCAGCACCTCTCATTAACGAAGGCCAGCTGACTGGGAGCCTGGGGAATGAAGCCCACCAAGTCAGCCTGAGTGCCACACAAAGCCCAGGGCCACCATTGTCAGGATACAGTTCAGTCTACTCCTGTGAAAATCTCAAACTGACACAGATGGCTCTTAATGGAAGATGGTTAGACTTGTGATTTTATCTTCTCTCTCGCAATGCTGGGCAGTGGCCGTGAGCCGCAGCTCCCAGGCAGCCACATGATCACAAGAGTGAACAACAGATACACTTAGAACCATTCTGTTTTTCACTTTCAGAACAGTATTCAATAAATTACAAACGATATTCAGCACTTTATTATAAAATAAGTATTGTGTTAGTTGATTTTGCCCAATTGTAGTCTAGTGCAGGGACATTTAAGGCAGGCTAGACTAAGCTAAGATATTTGGTAGTTTAGGTGTATTAAATGCATTTTCAATCTATGACACTTTCAACTTACCATTATCAGGATGTAACCCCATTGTAAATTGAGAAAGGTCTATATATCCATTTGAGGGACCTTTAGGAGCAGGCAGCCTGTATTCCTTAGATTCCTTAGATCTACCATATATTGTGCACCTTGTTGGAATGATAATTACATGAACCAAGCACTATGCTAGCACTGTTTACTTTATTATAAAGCAGATCTAAATACCCAATATAAATTCACTTAGATCCAGGGAATTGGCATTAACAGAGACTAATTTGAAATCACATCCATTCAAGACTTTTCACAAACCACCCAATAAAAGGTGAACTTAACCCTATTTTCTTAATAATTCCAGACTGAACATACATGTACCATGTGAATAAGGTAGAAAACATGGTTAATTGAGTTCTAGGGGATAGAGAATGAAGAACCAATTGTCAAAACTTCTAGGAGTGCATTTGTTTACTGTATTTTACAGGGAAAGAACAATTAAAGCTGGAAAGTTACTGAATAAATATTCAATTTACTAATAGTATGTTTTTAAAAATGTCAATTACTCTGCACAAATCTCCCCAGAAAATGAAATGAATGGGGCTCCTCTTCTCATTGTTACATTACCTCTAATGCATGTTTCCTTTGTATTTTCATGAAAAGGGGCTGTCTCACTGTAGGGTATGTGTTTACTTCTTTTTATAAATATCCAGCAGAAAAAGTATACCTTTTATGGGAAAAATATTTTTAGCAGGTGTTCCAAAGCAAGTTGCTTATGATGTTGTTTCTCTGGTATGTCAGTATAATAACTACATAATTTTAAAAATTGTTAAACTATAGATTTTCAGTTTCATTCTTGCTTATGGAAAACTACAAAAGAAAACAGAACTTTTAAAAGAAAAAGTTTTTGATTTGTGAAGAAAACAATTGGAATAAATAATTTAAAAATATAGAGATTTAAAATGTGTCCTAAAGGAAACTGGGTTCACTTTCTTTGATTCAAAAATGTCTCTTAAAGTGTAGGTAGCTTAAGGGTACTATGGCATAGCGCCCATACGCCACTGAGAACTAAATAAACATGATTTGTTCCTGGTAATTTATGAGAAGTGATAAGATGTAGCTTGGACACAATAATAAAAGTTACTTAATGAACAACTCAGCCAAAATGGTGGCAATTTAGTTTAGTGCACCTGAAACATTCCAACAGTCGATAACCTCCACACACACCTGATTTCCAGTTTTGCCGGAAAAAAGTCTGAGAAGAATTTAGTTCAAGTTTCAGAGATTTATACTCCTTCTGGTTTCCAGACATAGGATTATGGAAAAGGGAGCAAATAAAGTTTCACTTCAAAATGTTTAGGATTCGGGCCTTTCTTAAAGGTTGTGGAGAAACTTGTATGGCAAATAAAAGTTAGTAAAGATTGTGTGTCTGAAAAACCTTAGACTAAATTCAGACTCCAAAGTGAAAATATTCTAATAGTTTATCAGTCAGTCACAAAGGTCCATTTTCCAAAGTAATGCACTGCAAGAGATGAATTTTGAGACAGTAAAAATGCTGAGACATATAATTCCTCCCTGCTTTCTCTTACAACATTGTTGTCATTCATTTCACTTATCCATACATTATAGTCACTCAATACATTGTTGTTATTATTTCAAACACTTATCTATTAGATCAACTAAGAATTAAAAAAAAAAAATCACCCATGCTATTTCACCTTCATTTATTCCTTCTCTGATGTTCTTTCCATTATGTCGATCCGAATTCCTGACTGTCGGTATTTATTCTTCCAAAGACATTTTGACATTTCTTGCAGTGCAGGTGATCTGACAATGAATTTCCTCAATTTTTGTTTGACTGAGAGTCTCTATTTCTCCTTTGCTTTTGAAGGATAATATCATAGAATTCTGGATAGGTAATTTTTTTCTTTCAATACTTTATTCTACTCCACTCTTTTCTTGCTTACATGGTTTCTGACAAAATGTCCACTGTAATTCTTATCCTTGTTCCTCTACAGGTAAGGTGTTTCCCCTCGCTTTGGCTTCTTTAAAGATTTCTGGTTTCCAGCAATTTGAATATGATATGCATAGTAGGAGGGTGGGATTTTTTGTTTTGTTTTTATTCTGCATGGTATTCTCTGAGCTTTCTGGACTTGAGGTTTGGTGTCTGTTATTAATTTTGGAAAATTTCCAGCCATTTATCACTTTAAATATTTATTCTGTTCCATTTTCTCTTTATATTCCAATTATACATATGTTTCATCTTAAAATTTTCCCACAGTTTTTGGATGTCATGTTCGATTTTTTTCAAAATTTTTTCTCTTTGCATTTCAGTTTGGAAAGTTTTCTATTGCCATATCTTCACCTTTAATGATTCTTGGCTGTATCCAGTCTGCTTATGAAACTATGGAAGGCATTCCTCATTTCTGTTACAGTGTTTCTTATTTCTAACAGATCCTTTTGATTCTTTCTTAGAGTTTCCTTCTCTCTGCTTACATTATCCATCTGTTCTTGCATGTTGTCTCTTTTTCCACTAGAACCCTTAACATACTACTTTTTATTTTATTTTATTTTCTGTAAATCCCCTGCTTTATTTATTTAATTTTAATTCCAGTATAGTTAACCTAGAGTGTCATATTAGTTTCAGGTGTATAATATAGTGATTCAATAATTCTATTCAATACTCAAAGCTCATTGTGATAAAGTGAACTCTTAATCTCCTTCACTTATTTCATCCGGACCCACCTCCCCTCTGGTAACCATCAGTTTGTTCTCTATAGTTAAAATTCTGTTTTTTGGTGTGTCTCTTTTTTTCTTTGTCCATGTGTTTTGTTTCTTTTTTAAAAATTTTAGTTAACATGCAGTGTGATATTGGTTTCTGGAGTAAAATTCAGTGATTCATCACTTACATACAACACCCAGTACTCATCATAACAAGTGCCCTCCTAAATACCCATCACCTACTAGCCCATCCCCCACCCACCTCCCTCCATCAACCTTCAGTCTGTTTCCTATCATTAAGAGTCTCTTATGGCTTGTTTCCCTCTCTCCTTTTCTCCCCCCCTTCTGATATGTTCATGTGTTTTATTTCTTAATTTCCACATATGAGTGAGATCATACAGTATTTGTCTTTCTCTGACTGACTTATTTCACTTAGTATAATACACTCTAGCTTCATCCATGTCATTGCAAAGGCAAGATTTCATTCTTTTGAAAGCTGAGTAATATTCCATTGTGTATATATATCTCA
Organism: Eumetopias jubatus; assembly: GCF_037043125.1. Lineage (NCBI taxonomy): Eukaryota > Metazoa > Chordata > Mammalia > Carnivora > Otariidae > Eumetopias > Eumetopias jubatus. The sequence continues at coordinate 126,878,927 of NW_028274807.1, read as the reverse complement.
CATCTTCCTTATTCATTCATCAGTTGATGAACATTTGGGCTCTTTTCATAGTTTGGCTATTGTTGAAAATGCTGTTAAACATCAGGGTGCATGTACCCCTTCAAATCTGTACTTTTGTATCCTTTGGGTAAATATCTAGTAGTGAAATAGCTGGATCATAGGGTAGTTCTATTTTAACTTTTTGAGGAAACTCCATTCTGTTCCCCAGAGTGGCTGCACAAGTTTGCATTCCCACCAACAGTGAAAGAGGGTTCCCCTTTCTCTGCATCCTCACCCAAAACTGTTTCTTGTTTGTTAATTTTTGCCATTCTGACAGGTGTGAGGTGGTGTCTCATTGTGGTTTTGATTTGTATTTCCTTGATGATGAGTGATATTCAGCTTGTGTCTATTGGCCATCTGGATATCTTCTTTGGAAAAATGTCTGTTCATGTCTTCTGCCCATTTCTTAACTGGATTATTTATGTTTGGGGTGTTGAGTTTGATAAGTTCTATATAGATTTTGAATACTAACCCTTTATCAGATATATCATTTGTAAATATCTTCTTTCATTCTATAAGCTGCCTTTTAGTTTTGTTGATTGTTTCCTTCACTAAGCAGAAGATTTTTATTTTGATGAAAGTCCCAATAGTTTATTTTTGCCTTTGTTTCCTTAGCTTTAGGAAACGTATCTAGTAAGAAGTTGCTACAACTGAGGTCAAAGAGGTTTCTGTCTGCATTCTCCTCTAGGATTTTGATGGTTTCCTGTCTCACATTTAGGTCTTTCATCTATTTTGAATTTATTTTTGTGTATGGTGTAAGAAAGTGGCCCAGTTTCATTCTTCTGCATGTGGCTGTCCAGTTTTCCCAACACCATTTGTTGAAGAGACTGTCTTTTTTCAATTGAATATTCTTTCCTATTTGTCGAAGATTAGTTGACCATAGAGTTCAAGGTCCATTTCTGGGCTCTCTATTCTGTTACATTGATCTATATGTCTGTTTTTGTGCCAGTACCATACTGTTTTGATGACTACAGCTTTGTAATATAGCTTTAAGACTGGAATCATGATGCCTCCAGGTTTGTTTTTCTTTTTCAGGATTTCTTTGGCTATTTGGTGTCTTTTGTGGTTCCATATAAATTTTAGGATTGTTTGTTCTAGCTCTGTGAAAAAAGTAGATGGTGTTTTGATAGAGATTGCATTAAATGTGCAGATTGCTTTGGGCAGTATAGACATTTTAACAATGTTGGTTCTTCCAATCCACGAGCATGCAATGCTTTCCCATTTCTTTGTGTCCTCCTCAATTTATTTCCTAAGTTTTCAGAGTACAGATCTTTTACCTCTTTAGTTAGGCTTATTCCTAAGGATCTTATTGTTTTTGGTGCAGTTGCAAATGGGGACAATTCGTTGATTTCTTTTTCTGCTTCATTATTGGTGTATAGGAATGCAACAGCTTTCTGCATATTGATTTTATATCCTGCAACTTTGCTGAATTCGCGTATTAGTTCTAGCAGTTTTTTGGTGGAGTCTTTTGGGTTTTCTACATAGAGTATCATGTGGTCTGCAGATAGTGAAAGCTTAATTCTTCCTTGCTGATTTGGATGCCTTTTATTTCCTTCTGTTGTCTGATTCCTTTAACCTCCAGTACTATGTTAAATAGTAATAGTGAGAGTGGACATCCTTGTCTTCTTCCTGACTATAGGGGGAAGGCTCTCAGTTTTTCCCCATTGAGGATGCTATTAGCTGGGTGTCTTTCATATATGGCCTTTTTGATGTTGAAATATGTTCCATCTATCCCTACTTTGTTGAGGGTTTTTATCAAGAATGGATGCTGAATTTGTCAAATGCTTTTTCTGCATCTATTGAGAGGATCATATGGTTCTTATCTTTTCTTTTATTAATGTGGTGTATCATGTTGATTGCTTTGTGAATATTGAACCACCCCTAAAGCCCAGAAATAAATCCCACTTGATCATGGTGAATAATTCCTTTAATGTACTGTTGAAATGAATTTGCTAGTATTTTACTGAGAATGTTTACATCCATGTTCATCAGGGATATTGGCCACAATTCTCCTTTTTAGTTGGGTCTTTGTCTGGCTTTGGAATCAAGGTTATGCTGGCTATGTAGAATGAGTTTGGAAGTTTTCCTTCCATTTCTATTTTTTTGGAATAGTTTAAGAAGAATAGGTATTAACTTTTCTTTAAATGTCTGGTAGAATTCCCCTGGGAAGCCACCTAGCCCAGGACTTTTGTTTGTTGGAAGATTTTTGATTATTGATTCAACTTCTTTGCTGGTTATCGATCTGTTCAAATTTTCTATTTCTTCCTTTTTCAGTTTTGGTAATTTGTAAGTTTCTAGGTATTTGTCCATTTCTTCCAGATTGCCCAGTTTGTTGGCATATGATTTCATAGTATTCTCTTATAATTGTATTTCTGGAAGCATCTGGGTGACTTAGTTGGTTAAGCATCTGCCTTTGGCTCAGGTCATGATCTCAGGGTCTTGGGATCAAGCCCTGCATCAGGCTCTCTGCTCAGCAGGGAGTCTCCTTCTCCCTCTCCCTCTGTGCTCTCTCTCTCTCAAATAAATAAATAAAATCTTAAAAAATAATTGTATTTCTCTGGTGTTGGTAATGATCTTGCCTCTTTCATTCATGACTTTATCTACTTGGGTCCTTTCTCTTTTCTTTTTGATAGGTCCAGCTAGGGGTTTATCAATTTTATTAATTCTTTAGAAGATCCAGCTTTTAGTTTCATTAATTTGTTTTACTGTTCTTTTATTGTTTGTTTCTATACCATTTATCTCTGCTCTGATCTTCATTATTTCCCTTCTTCTGCAGGATTTAGGCTTTATTTGCTCCTCTTTTCCTAGCTACTTTAGATGTAAGTTTAGGTTATATATTTGAGACTGTTTTTGCTTCTTGAGGTAGGCCTGTATTGCAATATACTTCCCTCTTAGGACTGCCTTTGCTACATCCCAAAAGTTTTAGACTGTTGTGTTTTCATTTTCATTTCCTTCCATGTACTTTTTAATTTCTTCTTTAATTTCCTGGTTAACCCATTCATTCTTTAGTAGGATGTTCTTTAACCTCCATGTATTTATGGTCTTTGCAAATATATTCTTGTGGTTGACTTCAAGTTTCATAGCATTGTGGTCTGAAAATATGCATGATCTCAGTGTTTTTGTTCTTGTTGAGGGCTGATTTGTGACCTAGTATGTGATCTATTCTGGAGAATGTTCTGTGTGCACTCAAGAAAAGCACTTATTCTGCTGTTTTAGGATGAAATATTCTGAATATATCTGTTAAGGCCATCTGGTCCAGTGTGTCATTAAAGCCATTGTTTCCTTATTGATTTTCTGCTTAGAGGATCTGTCCATTGATGTAAGTGGGGTGTTGAAGTCTTCTGCTATAATTGCATTATTCTCAATGAGTTTCTCTATGTTTATTGTTAATTGATTTATATATTTCAGTGCTCCCAAGTTGGGGGCATAAATATTTATAATTATTAGATCTTCTCGGTGTGTAGACCCCTTAATTATGATATAATGCCCTCCTTCATCTCTTGTTATAGTCTTTGTTTTAAAGTCTAGTTTGTCTGATATAAATATGGCTACTCTGGCTTTCTTTTGATGTTTTGTTTCTTAAATTCTACATATGAGTGAAATCATATGCTATTTGTCTTTCTCTGACTTATTTTGCTTAGAATTATACTCTCTAGCTCCATCCATGTTGTTGCAAATGGCAAGATTTCATGCTTCTTATGGCTGAATAATATTCCAATGTGTGTGTATGTGTGTGTGTGTGTGTGTGTGTGTGTGTGTGTATCTCACATTTTCTTTATCCATTCATCTGTTGATGGACATTTTGGCTGCTTCCACAATTTGGCTATTGTAAATAATGCTGCAATAAACATAGGGGTGCATATATGTCACTGAACTAGTGTTTTCATATTCTTGGGTAAATACACAGTAGTGGAATTACTAGATCATAGGGTAGTTCTGTTTTTAATTTTTTGAGGAAACTCCATAGGTGTTTTCCGCAGTGGCTGCAGCAGTTTGCATTCCCACTAACAGCATGAGGGGTTCCTTTTTCTCCACATCCTTGCCAACACCTGTTGTTTCTTATGTTTTTGATTTTAGCCATTCTGACCCGTGTGAGGTGATATCTCATTGTGGTTTTGATTTGCATTTCCCTGATGATGTATGATGTTGAGCATCTTTTCATGTGTCTGTTGGCTATCTGTATGTCTTCTTCTTTTTTTTTTTTTTTTCTTTTTTGGTAGACTCCACACCCAGTGTGGAGTCAAATGCAGGGCTTGAACTCACAACCCTGAGATCAAGACCTGAGCTGAGATCAAGACTCGGATGCTTAACAGGCTGAGCCACCCAGGTGCCCTGGCTATCTGTATGTCTTCTTTGTAATAATTAAATGAGAGAATTCTCATTTCAAGCATATTTTTCCACTGTTCCCATTATTCACTATTTCAAGCATAGTTTTTTCACAGTCTTTTTTAGGTCTATTGTTTAAATGCTTGGGTTGCTAATTTTGTTTGTGGCTTCTACTATGATAGAGGTAAGGTGGATCTATTTGATAGAGATCATGGCAGATCATTACCTCTAATAATTAGTAATCTTTAATTGGTGTCCACTTTATGCTCCCATCCTCTATAGAATTCCCTAATATCCTAGACACTTTAGATGTCAAAAAATGGTTTTGCATTTATTTCAGCTGAAGAAAAACAAATGCTTCACTCATCCCAGAAGATACTTTACATTAATTTCTCCACTTAGGATTCTTACACTCCGTGATCCCCATACATTTAGGTTTCCTAGCCATTATTTAGCACAGACTTGTGGTTTTGACTGCTCAAGCAAAGCAATAATTTTACCGAGAAATTAAGGCAGACGGCAAGTTTTCCTGGGCTCAGGAGGAGAGTGTTTATAGATCCCCTTGCATGGAGATCTATATGCAGTTGTATCTCTCCACCTCATCCATGCCCCTGTCACATATGCCACAGTTGGGTGCTAAAATCCAGCTTTTGGACACTGGGGCCCACATTTAGGTCTCATACCTTTATGTTTCTAGAAATTGTGGGACTAACTTTATTTTGAGCATTGCTTTGTATTAAAAATTGTTTTGTAAAATTGGACATTCCAGCTCCATTGAGCCTCAGCAAACAGCACATGATGCAAAAGGATCCACAGATAAGTCGTGTTGGTTGTTTTTTTTAAACTTCTGTTGTTATATAGCAATAGATAACCAAATTACTTCTGTCATCTCCAAGCTTTCTGTAAAGTCTAGTTAAAGGTTACCATCAAGATGTTATTATCACTGGCTAGAACTGAGAGAAGGGTATTGCCTCCCTCCCTCCATTTGCAGGTAGGTAGTAAGTGAGAGCAGCTGGAGGGACAATCCTAACAGTAGCAATGTGACCCACAAAGGAGTGTACAGAGGTATGTGTAAAGAACTTAAAGCAGTATTCCACATCCAGATGATGATCAATGTAAATCCCTGATGATTCCCAAAAGTATCTGTGGATGGGAATCTGGCAAAGATTAGATTATACCATAACATAAGTTAGGGTACTTGAGTCATAGTGAATTGTGGTTAAAAATATGACCTCACAATATGTTGGCTAATTGAACATAATAAAAAAAATATGACCTCACAGCCCAGCAGAAACTCAGGAAAAGGAGTACCACTTGGAAGGTAGTGCTGACTCAAAATGAGACATAAGTGGGGCCAAAATCTGGAGAAAAACACCAGAGCCAAGGGTATTAATTCCAAGAACATGTGTGTGTGTTTATGTATGTATGTGCGTGCATGTTGTGTGTATGTGTATACATACATGTGTGTATGTGTGTTTAGTTTCTAGAAAGAACAGTCAACACCCATTCTCAAAACTGCAGACAAAAGAGACAAGATAAGGTTTACACATATCTATTACGTTTGGCAATGAGATTTATCTACTCCTGTATGAATAGTTGGACTAGATAGATAAGATCCATTTCTCCCCTGAAATTATTTGATTCTAATGCTTCCATGTATCACTGTCTTTTTGATTCATGTCATAGAGCTCTTCTCCATTTTATACTCTTCTCCCTAAGGGGAAATAAGAATTTGACTGTATGTGTTCTGAATATGGTATAACCCACTTGCTCTTATCAGCTTGATATTCTTGATCCTAATCAGATAACATGTTAGTATATGGGTTTCTAACACTTCCTTCTCATCAGCCCTTGCAAAGTGACTAATACATAAGTAAATAGATTATTCCCCAACAGAACCTAATTTTTACATGTTAGTGGTAGTGGGTTTTTTTGAACAAGGAATATGAACATGACAGATATTAACTGTTTATTCACAGGCCCCCTCTATGGTGGTGACTAACACTTATCTAACATTGCATAAGCCAGTCACTGCTCTAAGTACTTTACAAATATTAGGCAATTTAATCTTCATAGCACACCATGAGAAAGATACTGTTATCCCCATTTTACAAATTAGAAAACTGAAGAGCCAGAGATTAATTTACATGGCCAAAGTTCAAGCATTTCAAATGTCAAGATTATTACAGGCTGGGTTCTTCAGAAAGCAGATCCAGAGTGGAGTTTGGTATATAGAAATTTATAAGTACTCTCAGGACAAAAACCCGTTGAAGAGAAGAGAAGAAAGTAGCATTGAGCAGAAAGAGAACTTGGAAAAATGAAGTCTTAGCAATAGCCTTTTTTAAGGCCATGGGGAACTCTGAAGCAGAGGTGGTCCTTCAGAGTGGTTTAAAGTAGGGTAAGGGGACCATGACTTCCAAACTGACCAGTCATCGATGAAGGCTGCCCTTGGAAAAGGGGACATGACCATGGTGAAGCAGCTCTCTCCAGCCAAGGGCATTTTCTAGAGAAGGGCAGCATCTGCAGCCACTAGGAAAATAAGTTTTCAGCCCTAAAGGGGGAACAGGGAAACACAACCAGCAACTACTTCATATGTACTTATGAATCATTCAAGGTTCTTAAGAGGCAACTTCTGTCAGTGGGTCTGGGCTTTGGCTGAGAGTCTGCGTTTCTAATGGGCTCCCAGGTGATATCAGTGCTGCTGGTCTGTGATAGCAGGATCCTGGTCATGCAGGATCAATGCTGCAAAATTAAGAATAGAACCTAAGCTGTCCAGTTATGAGACTGTGGTCTTACAACTCTGCTGCACTGCTGCTTAAAGAAATTCTGTACTAAATTCTAATTCTGAAGAACTTGATATACCATGCCAGACTGACTGGCTTTAAAGCATTTTCAGATCTCCTGGCCTATATCTTTAGTGGACATGCTGTCCCAAGCATTTGTTTATTGCTGCAGTCTATCATTGTTGGCTTTCTTAGTAGTGTTTCCAACCAAAATGTTCTTTTTTTGGCTGGGCCTGACAGGTTTTTTTTTCCTCCGACATTTAAGCAAGTGTATCAAACGTGAGAATTACCCTAGCTACTTGGTATTCATAATTTGTGGCATACATTGGCTATTATTATTTTTATCAGAAAATTACCATTTTTCTATCTCAAGAGTTTATTATATTCTTAGGTATGATTTTATTATGTGTTAAAGCCATTTTCTCCCCAAAGGAGTCTATCTTTAATTTCATAATGCAAGCCAGTAAGAGCATTGAATTTGACATCCAGGTTCATTTATACTCATTTTTTTAGAAGAACCTCTATTCTATAAAGTCAAACCTATACTAAGAATTTTCCAGGTCACAATATCTTGTTAATTACATGATGATACTCTTCTCACTATGTACTCCCTACAAGCACAGAGGGAAGATAAAATGTCATGCAATTTCATGTCTACAACAAAGGACAAATGTGAGAATCAGTAACATATGTGTTAGCCCTTACCTTGTTTGAAATTCTTATAGAAAACAGTGACCTAATTATTTTATTTTTCATCATTTTAAAAGAAGTATGCCACTGGGTACATGTGTTTATGTGTGTGTGTTTGTGTATGTGTATAAAACCCTATATTGAGATTGAGTAGGAGTGAAAAGAGAAGTGATCTTGAAGATATTTATTGAATTGTGAGACATAAAGTCTTGAACTGGGCAACAATCTGGTTAAGAAATCTCTTCTAGCTCAGTCTGTTCCCTAGGCAACAAAAGTCTGTGTTTAAAAAGGAAAAAAAAAAGGATAGCACTTAGAGTAGTTAAGGTTTTAGAGTTATTCTTCATTCGGGAGATTCACAATGAAACATCATTTATTCAAATATTACAGTCAATAACAGTTACTCTAAGAATTTGGGGCAGCATATAGAGTAGTTGTGTCTCGAGAATAATGGCTCTCCAAGTGTGGTCCCTGGACCAGCAGCATCAGCAATCACCAGGGAACTTGTTAGAAATGTGAATCCTCTGTCCCCATCCTGGATCTGCTGAATCAGAAACTGGGGCTGGGGTGGGGGGCAAGGGGCAGGAAGGACAGCAGTCTGTTTCACAAGCTCTCCAAGTGGCTCTGAGGCCCACAGAAGTTTGGGAACAACTGTGGTTATGAAACACTTTAAGTCTGTTTAGAACCTAACTGCTTCTCTTCCAGAATGCTTTTCTGCACATCTATATGGACACACGTGTATAGACACAAAATCTTTAAAACATTAGTTTGAAGGAATTCTTACTAAATAGTTGTATCAGAAGCAAATTTCTTTCTCAAGAGGACTGGATTAGAATTGTCTCTAAAGTATGCCTTTTTCTATGGCTAAACTATAAAAGTGGCAAGTTGCATGGGCAGCCTCAGCCGTAAAAGCGCCATCATTGAATTTAATTTCAAGCAATATCTGGAAGAGCAGTCAGCAGCGGGAGATGTCTTTCAGAAGGAAAAGGATGTCTTTTTTCTTTAAATCGAGTGGAAAATGACTCCCATCAGATTGTTGAAAGCAGCCTTCCTATTGAGGTGGAGCGGTAGTTTGCCATGCTCCCTCCTCTCTTCCTGCTGCTCAGAAAGAAGGTCAGGGAAGATAAGAGCTGTGAACAGGAGGGGAGATACTGTATTTTTTTCCTGGCTTTTCTTCTTTTCACTAGTTGATACTGGGGAGATAGCTGTAAGATAAGTAACCACTGGTTGAGAAGAAAAGACTAGACCCTCATTTTCAAAACCATAGAAGAGATAACCTAGGGTATTCATAGCCAATACCGAAGAGAGAAGTTGGAAAGTCCCAAGAGCATACTTATCTAAAATCTTGCAGTCCTAGAAATAACTGAGTATAAGCTAGTCATTTAAAAAAAGAAAAAAAATTGAATAACATCCAGAGACAAGAGCAAAGCTGGATTTAGCTTTAATTTAAATATTAAGATTTAATGTAGCAAGAGCTATATGGAGTTTTTTAAAACTTGTTTTTTCAACTAACAATTACTGAGTGTCCATTAAACCAGCTGCTGTAGTAAGCACTGAAATACAAAGTCTATATTTAAATACCTTATATAAATATCTTATTTAATTTAGTGTTTTTCAAGCAGTGTTCTTTATTTGTTCTAACTTATTTTTAAAACTACACTGAACAGGGAAATTACTGCTCTACCACTCAGTAATGGCTTATAGCTATCATTTATATGTTTCCAAAATAGGATCTCATTTAATTCTGACAATTCTCTGAGGTTTGCACCATTTAATCTTCATTTTGTGGGAAAATGAAAACTGTTGTCTAGAAATGTAGTCAAGTTCACCAATCAAGTAAGTTGTGGAGACAAAATTTGACCCCTGGTCTGACTCCAAAACCTGCTCTTAATTTCTGTACTCATTGGTTTCAATCAATTCCTCATCACCATATAGGACTGGTAGTTGACCATGTAACCAGCATATACACTGTCTCCTTGTGGTCTTGTTTTCTAATTGTTAAGTCCAGTTCTTCAATGGGGTGAATGTGTCTTTTAAAAGTTAACTGTGCATGTTTCATATATTCAGAAATCAAGGTCAGTTAGGACCAAAATAAATTTTAAATTGAGGCTAATTTTACACCCACTATAAGTGTACATTTCGATGATTTTAAAAATAAATTTGCCAAATTGTGCAACCATGACTATAAATTGGTTTTAAAACATTTCTATTATCCCAACAAGATCACTCATGCCTCTTTACTTTTTAATTTTCTTCACTACCCACTCCACCCAGGCAACCAATAATCTGCTTTCAGTCTCTTGTAGATTTGCCTTTTCTGAAAATTTCATGTAATTGGAATCATACAACATGTGGTCTTTTATATCTGGTGTCTTCCACTTAACAATATTTTTGAGTTTATCCGTATCAGAGCATGAATCAATAGTCCATTCCTTTTAATTGTTCAGTAGAATTCCATTGTGTGATTATACCACATTTTATTTATTCATTCACTGGCTGATGTATATTTAAGTTGTTTACAGTATTTGGCTATTATTAATAATTTTGCAGGGCACCTGGGTGGCTCCATCAGTTAAGCATCCAATTCTTGATTTCGGCTCAGGTCATGATCTCAGGTCGTGGGATTGAGCCCTGAGTCATGCTCTGTGCTGAGTGTGAAGCCTGCTTGGGTTTCTCTCTCTCCCTCTCTCTCTGCCCCTTCCCACTCATGCTCTCTCTCTCTCTAAAATCATTATCATCATCATAATTTTGCTAAGAACATTCATGTACAGGTAAGTCTTTTTGTGGACATATGTTTTTATTTCTCTTGGGAAGATGATAAAGAGGGGAATTGCTGGGACATATAATAAGCTTATAGTTAATTTTTAGAGAAACTGCCAAACTGTTTTTTAAAGTGGCTGCACCATTTTATATTCCCACCAGCAATATATGAAGGTTCAGTTTCCCCACATCTTCACCAACATTTGATACTGTCTTTTTTTAATTATAGCCATTCTAGAGGGTATGAAGTGGTATGTGGTTTAAATTTGCATTTTCCTAATGACTTATAATGTTGAGCATTTTTTTCCTGTATTTAACTGCCATCAGTATATCTTATTTGGTAAAATGTCTGCTCAAATCATTTACCCATTTTTGTTAGGTTGTCTTCTTACTATTGAGGTACAAGAATTCTTTGTATTTTCTAAGCCATTGTAAATTATGTAGTCCTAAATCTCTCTCTCAATGTATTTTAGAAAGGCAGTGTACAGTACTTCAATATCTGTACACATCAAAAACATTGAAGGCACATCATGTAATTTCTATGTTGATGAGCAGGTTCAGTAAAATTGAAGTTTAAGATATCTGCAAACACCCTATCTTTTCTATGAGGTCTTATTCCTCACAGCTGAAATCAATAAACACAACCTGCCTTTTAAAAGAAGCCTGTTGTTATCACAATGTGGTGGTTTTAAAACATGGCATCAAATTCTTTTACATTCCTCCCATCAAGAAATGGGGTCTTTCTCTCCTACCCTTGATTCTGTGCTGGTTTGTAAGTGCTCCGATGAACAGAGTATGGTGGAAGTGATGTTATGTGCCTTCCAAGCTTAGGTCATAAAAGGGCAACCATATTCTGCCTTGTTTGTTGGAATACTTGCTCTTGAAGTCCTGAGCTGCCATGTAAAATGTCTATCTATTCTGAGGCTGCTATGCTGTGAGGAAACCCAAGCCATAGGTAGAGGTGGTGTGTAAGCATTCCAATTGGCAGTCCCAACCAAGGCACCATTTTTTCGAGTAAAGAAGCTGCCAGATGATTCCACCCTCCAGTCATTCAAATATTCCCAGCTGACACCCAAGACTTCATGGAGCATGGAAAAGGTAAATCATTCCTGCTGAAGCCAATCTGAATTCCTCACCCACAGAATCTATGAATATAACAGCATGGTTGGTGTTTCATGCCACTACACAGAAACTTATTGTTCATTCAGCACTCTTAACTATAAGGGACAGAAGTCTTATAAACATGAAGTTTATAAGAAGGATCTTTTCATGAACTTGGAGGACAGTAGAAAACCGTTAGAAACTGAAGTCTCACTTGCCATCTCTCAGGGACATCTCTGTTCTCATTTGCATGCCTGCTCCATTCCCCTCTCATGGCAGACAGAATTCTTTGGTGTGCTCATCAATCTGTATATGACCTTGGCCCTTAGCCATATCATCACTTCCTTGCCAGCTGATAGTCTTCTGGCTCAAATTCTCAAATGGGAGAATCTGATTAGTCGAGCTTATTTATATGAACTAAGTCATTTAAGCTATAGATGAGCCAGGATTGGCTACTTTGGGATAAAGTATGCATTCCTAGTGACAGGACATGGGTCCAGGACATATAGTGTGGAGATGTGCTTTTTTAGGAACTTGGGAAAGAAGGAAGGAAGGAGGGAAGGAAGGAAGGAAGGAAACATGAAACTTATGTATTTCACTAATAACTACATAATATGATGAAGACTATGGGGGAAATGTACGCAACATACTACAAAATGGCAAAAGGAGAGTGATTAATTCTGCTGGAGAAGCCATCCCAGAATTGGTGGCATTTGAACTTGGTCTTAAAGGATAAGTCGGACTTATTAATTTTTCAGGCAAAGGCAATGACTCAGAGCACAGACACACCTGACATAATGACAAAATGGCAAGTACTTTCATGGGATTATGCTACCAAAGAGCTTGGGGACATAAGGTCGGAACATTGGGATGACATACCTGAAATGCCCCTTTTCATTGTAATCCTGTCAGAGAAGGAGTAAACTTTGAGTCAATCAATGTGACAGGTTATACAAGATTTAGATTTATTCTCTAGGTTTGTAATCCTGAAATTTGAGTGTGCATCAGCATTGCCTGGAGCCTTTTTTTTTCTTGAATTAAGTAGGCTCCACACCCAATGTGGGGCCCAAACTCATGACCCAAACTCACGACTCAAGAGTTACATGCTCTACTGACTGAGCCAGCCAGGTGCCCCAACCTGGAGCCTTTTTATAAAACAGATTGCCAGACCCCATCTGAGTGTCTGATTTAGTAGGTCTGAGGCAGGCCTTGACAACTAGCATTTCTCACAGTTTCCCAGGTGGTGCTGCTGTTGCTCCAGGGACCACACTTTGAGAACCACTGCTCACTGCAGGTGTCCTTTAGTGCTCATGCTAATCTGGGGGGAGGATTTAGAACACACAAATTGCTGTCTGATTCTGATGTAGACTTACATTTCTAAAAGGACTGAATTTCCCCTCGACTTCTATATCAGCAGTTCGCCTGAGCTAGGTTGATGCATGGCCAAGCTGTATGAATGTTTCACAACTGCAAGTAAATGGTTGCCATAGTGATTCTGCCTTATTTTAGGGATATATTTGTACAGGGCTTGGAATTAGAGTTGAAAATGGAGTCCATCACTTGATAATCAAAATGAGTAATTGCAATGGTCTCTTCTCATCTGACTACATTGGTGAGGGCTTATGAGCCAGATACAATGATCAGCACAGAGAATAGAGAAATGTCACTGTTTTTCTCCATCACAGAAGCATGCTTGTTCCTTCTTGGTACTCACTGCATTTTGTAATTATTTAAATTTTGTTTGCTCATTTATTTCCTGGCTCTACTACTTGATTATAAGTACCACAAAGACTGGGATCAAGTGTGCCTTGTGTATAATTTCGTTCCCAGCCCTACTATAATTAAATAAATGAATGAATGATAAGAAAGATACACTTTGCTCTCAAAGAGCTAATAGTCTGGTTGACGTATAATCACATTACAACATGGTAAGTGGTTTGACAGCTGAATATTGAGAAAGCTATAGAATACAGAAGATGGAGAAAGTAATTCTGCCCCAGGGGAGTCAGAGAAAGTATTACTGATAAAAGGATCTTTTCGATGGGAGCTTGCAAGATAAGTAAGAGTTTAGAACATAGACAGGGGTGTTGTGGGCTGACGTTGAAGACAAAGAAAACACCATATGTGAAAGCATGGCTATGTGATAGAACATGGCATGTGGGATTAATTGATATGATGGGGGCAAAGGGATGATAGAAGGAAATGAGATAGGAGATGGAAAAGCATCCTGGGACCAGAGTGTAGAGGGTCTGGGATGCCATGCCATGGGCTTGAACCTCACCTCACATTCGTGGGGAGCCATTAGAGGCATGAGGATAACATGATTAGATCATAGGAAGATATCCCTGATGTTCAGTAGGAGGGAGGAAGGGTGTCTAATGGTTCTAAAAGACCAGTCAGAAGAGGATTGCAGTCATTCAGGCAAGAAATGATGATGTCCTGGACCAAACCATAACCTTGGGAGTCAGAAGAGTAGGAAATATTTGGGTGGTATTTAGAAAGCAAAATCAATTAATGAGTCCTGGCAACTGATAGACTATGATAGATTTGTATGAGGGCAGAGTGAGGATTTATTTATTTATTTATTTTAATTTTTATTGTTATGTTAATCACCATATATTACATCATTAGTTTATGATGTAGTGTTCCATGATTCATTGTTTGTGCATAACACCCAGTGCTCCATGCAGAATGTGCCCTCTTTAATACCCATCACCAGGCTAACCCATCCCCCTACCCTCCTCCCCTCTAGAACCCTCAGTTTGTTTTTCAGAGTCCATCATCTCTCCTGGTTCGTCTCCCCCTCTGACTTACTCCCCTTCATTCTTCCTCTCCTGCTATCTTCTTCTTTTTCTTTTTTCTTAAAATATGTTGCGTTATTTGTTTCAGAAGTACAGATCTGTGATTCAACAGTCTTGCACAATTCACAGCGCTCACCATAGCACATACCTCCCCAATGTCTATCACCCAGCCACCCCATCCCTCCCACCCCCAACCACTCCAGGAACACTCCGTTTGTTTCCTGAGATTAAGAATTCCTCATATCAGTGAGGTCATATGATACATGTCTTTCTCTGATTGACTTATTTCACTAAGCATAACACCCTCCAGTTCCATCCATGTCATTGCAAATGGCAAGATCTCCTTCCTTTTGATGGCTGCATAATATTCCATTGTGTATATATACCACCTCTTCTTTATCCATTCATCTGTTGATGGACATCTTGGCTCTTTCCACAGTTTGGCTATTGTGGACATTGCTGCTATAAACATTGGGGTGCACGTACCCCTTCGGGTCCCTACATTTGTATCTTTGTGGTAAATACCCAGTAGTGCAATTGCTGGATCGAATGGTAGCTCTAATTTCAACTGTTTGAGGAACCTCCATACTGTTTTCCAGAGGGGTTGCACCAGCTTACATTCCCACCAACAGTGTAGGAGGGTTCCCCTTTCTCCACATCCCCGCCAAAATCTGTCATTCCCTGACTTGTTAATTTTAGCCATTCTGACGGGTGTGAGGTGGTATCTCATTGAGGTTTTGATTTGGATTTCCCTGATACCGAGCGATGTTGAGCACTTTTTCATGTGCCTGTTGGCCATTTAGATGTCTTCTTTGGAAAAATGTCTGTTCATGTTTTCTGCCCATTTCTTGATTGGATTATTTGTTCTTTGGGTGTTGAGTTTGATAAGTTCTTTATAGATTTTGGATACTAGCCCTTTATCTGATATGTCATTTGCAAATATTTTCTCCCATTCTGTCGGTTGTCTTTTGGTTTTGTGGACTGTTTCTTTTGCTGTGCAAAAGCTTTTTATCTTGATGAAATCCCAATAGTTCATTTTTGCCCTGGCTTCCCGTGCCTTTGGCAATGTTTCTAGGAAGAAGTTGCTGTGGCTGAGGTCGAAGAGGTTGCTACCTGTGTTCTCCTTTAGGATGTTGATGGACTCCTGTCTCACGTTTAGGTCTTTCAACCATTCGGAGTCTATTTTTGTGTGTGGTGTAAGGAAATGGTCCAGTTTCATTCTTCTGCATGTGGCTGTCCAATTTTCCCAACACCATTTGTTGAAGAGACTGTCTTTTTTCCACTGGACATTCTTTCCTGCTTTGTCAAAGAGAAGTTGACCATAGAGTTGAGGGTCCATTTCTGGGCTCTCAATTCTGTTCCATTGATCTATGTGTCTGTTTTTGTGCCAGTACCATACTGTCTTGATGATGACAGCTTTGTAATAGAGCTGGAAGTCCGGAATTGGGATGCCGCCAGCTTTGCTTTTCTTTTTCAATATTCCTCTGGCTATTCGGGGTCTCTTCTGGTTCCATACAAATTTTAGGATTATTTGTTCCATTTCTTGGAAAAAAGTGGATGGTATTTTGATGGGGATTGCATTGAATGTGTAGATTGCTCTAGGTAGCATTGACATCTTCACAATGTTGGTTCTTCCAATCCATGAGCATGGAACGTTTTTCCATTTCTTTGTGTCTTCCTCAATTTCTTTCATGAGTATTTTATAGTTTTCTGAGTACAGATCCTTTGCCTCTTTGGTTAAATTTATTCCTAGGTATCTTATGGTTTTGGGTGCAATTGTAAATGGGATCGACTCCTTGATTTGTCTCTCTTCTGTCTTGTTGTTGGTGTATAGGAATGCCACTGATTTCTGTGCATTGATTTTATAGCCAGCTACTTTACTGAATTCCTGTATGAGTTCTAGCAGTTTTCGGGTGGAGTCTTTTGGGTTTTCCACATACAGTATCATATCATCTGCAAAGAGTGAGAGTTTGACTTCCTCTTTGCCAATTTGGATGCCTTTGATTTCTTTTTGTTGTCTGATTGCTGTGGCTAGGACTTCTAATACTATGTTGAATAGCAGTGGTGAGAGTGGACATCCCTGCCATGTTCCTGACCTTAGGGGAAAAGCTCTCAGCCTTTCCCCATTGAGAATGATATTCGCTGTACGTTTTTCATAGATGGCTTTTATGATATTGAGGTATGTACCCTCTATCCCTATACTCTGAAGAGTTTTGATCAAGAAAGGATGCTGTACTTTGTCAAATGCTTTTTCTGCATCTATTGAGAGGATCATATGATTCTTGTTCTTTCTTTCGTTAATGTATTGTATCACGTTGATTGATTTGCGGATGTTGAACCAGCCTTGCAGCCCAGGGATAAATCCCACTTGGTCGTGGTGAATAATCCTTTTAATGTACTGTTGGATCCTATTGGCTAGTATTTTGGTGAGAATTTTTGCATCCATGTTCATCAAGGATATTGGTCTGTAATTCTCCTTTTTGATGGGGTCTTTGTCTGGTTTTGGGATCAAGGTAATGCTGGCCTCATAAAATGAGTTTGGAAGTTTTCCTTCCATTTCTATTTTTTGGAACAGTTTCAGGAGAATAGGTATTAATTCTTCTTTAAATGTCTGATAGAATTCCCCTAGGAAGCCATCTGGCCCTGGGCTTTTGTTTCTTGGGAGATTTTTGATGACTGCTTCAATTTCCTTAGTGGTTATAGGTCTGTTCAGGTTTTCTATTTCTTCCTGGTTCAATTTTGGTAGTAGATACATCTCTAGGAATGCATCCATTTCTTCCAGGTTATCTAATTTGCTGGCATAGAGTTGCTCATAATATGTTCTTAGAATTCTTTTTATTTCTTTGGTGTTGGTTGTGATCTCTCCTCTTTCATTCATGATTTTGTTGATTTGGGTCATTTCTCTTTTCTTTTTGATCAGTCTGGCCAGGGGTTTATCAATCTTTTTAATTCTTTCAAAGAACCAGCTCCTAGTTTCGTTGATCTGTTCTACTGTTCTTTTGGTTTCTAGTTCATTGATTTCTGCTCTGATCTTAATTATTTCTCTTCTCCTGCTGGGTTTAGGCTTTATTTGCTGTTTTTTCTCCAGCTCCTTTAGGTGTAGGGTTAGGTTGTGTATTTGAGACCTTTCTTGTTTCTTGAGAAAGGTTTGTATTGCTATATACTTTCCTCTCAGGACTGCCTTTGCTGTATCCCAAAGATTTTGAACAGTTGTGTTTTCATTTTCACTGGTTTCCATTGATTGTTTTAATTCTTCTTTAATTTCCTGGTTGACCCATTCATTCTTTAGTAGGATGCTCTTTAGCCTCCATGTATTTGAGTTCTTTCCGACTCCTCTTGTGACTGAGTTCTAGTTTCAAAGCATTGTAGTCTGAAAATATGCAGGTAATGATCCCAATCTTTTGGTACCAGTTGAAACCTGATTTGTGACCTAGGATGTGATCAGTTCTGGAGAATGTTCCATGGGCACTAGAGAAGGATGTGTATTCCGTTGCTTTGGGATGGAATGTTCTGAATATGTCTGTGAAGTCCATTTGTTCCAGTGTGTCATTTAAAGTTTTTATTTCCTTGTTGATCTTTTGCTTAGATGGCCTATCCATTTCAGTCAGGGGGGTGTTAAAGTCCCCCACTATTATTGTATTGTTGTCAATGTGTTTCTTTGCTTTTGTTATTAATTGCCTTATATAATTGGCTGCTCCCATGTTCGGGGCATAGATATTTACAATTGTTAGATCTTCTTGTTGCATAGACCCTTTAAGTAGGATATAGTGTCCTTCCTCATCTCTTATTACAGTCTTTGTTTTAAAATCTAGTTTGTCTGATATAAGGATTGCCACCCCAGCTTTCTTTTGGTGTCCATTAGCATGGTAAATGGTTTTCCACCCCCTCACTTTCAACCTGGGGGTGTCTTTGGGTCTAAAATGAGTCTCTTGCAGACAGAATATTGATGGGTCTTGTTTTATTTTTCTTTTTTTTTTTAATTTTTTTATTGTTATGTTAATCACCATATATTATATCATTAGTTTTTGGTGTGATGGGTCTTGTTTTTTAATCCAATCTGATAGCCTGTGTCTTTTGTTTGGGGCATTGAGCCCATTTACATTCAGGGTAACTATTGAAAGGTATGAATTTAGTGCCATTGTATTGCCTGTAAGGTGACTGTTACTGTATGTTGTCTGTGTTCCTTTCTGATCTTTGCTGCTTCTAGGCTCTCTCTTTTCTTAGAGGACCCCTTTCAATATTTCTTGGAGGGCTGGTTTTGTGTTTGCAAATTCCTTTAGTTTTTGTTTGTTCTGGAAGCTTTTTATCTCTCCTTCTATTTTCAATGACAGCCTAGCTGGATATAGTATTCTTGGCTGCATATTTTTCTCGTTTACTGCTCTGAAGATATCTTGCCAGTCCTTTCGGGCCTGCCAGGTCTCTGTGGATAGGTCTGTTGCCAATCTAATGTTTCTACCATTGTAGGTTACATATCTCTTCTCCCGAGCTGCTTTCAGGATTTTCTCTTTGTCTCTGAGACTCGTAAGTTTTACTATTAGATGTCGGGGTGTTGACCTAATATTATTGATTTTGAGAGGGGTTCTCTGTGCCTCCTGGATTTTGATGCCTGTTTCCTTCCCCACATTAGGGAAGTTCTCTGCTGTTATTTGCTCCAAAATACCTTCTGCCCCCCTCTCTCTCTCTTCTTCTTCTGGGATCCCAATTATTCTAATGTTGTTTCGTCTTATCGTATCACTTATCTCTCGAATTCTGCCCTCGTGATCCTGTAGTTGTTTCTCTCTCTTTTTCTCAGCCTCTTTATTTTCCATCATTTGGTCTTCTATATCACTGATTCTCTCTTCTGCCTCATTTATCCTAGCATTTAGTGCCCCCATTTTTTATTGCACCTCATCAATAGCCTTTTTGATTTCGACTTGGTTAGATTTTAGTTCTTTTATTTCTCCAGAAAGGGTTTCTCTAATAACTTCCATTCTTTTTTCAAGCCCAGCTAGTATCTTTAAAGTCATGATTCTGAACTCTAGGTCCGAGATCGTACTAATGTCCGTACTGAGTAGGTCCCTGGCTGACGGTACTACCTCTTGTTCTTTTTGCTGAGGTGATTTTTTCGTCTTGTCATTTTGTCCAGAGGAGAATAGATGAATGAGAGAACAAAATGCTAAGAGGTTTACAACGTCCCCAGCAAATATACTGTATACAAATCAGAAAAGACCTGAAACCAGGGGGAAAGAAAGGGAAAGAAAGAAAAAAGAAAGAGCAAAAAAAAGAAAAAAAAGAAAAAAACAAAAACAGAACAATACAAAAAAAGCAGAATATGATCAAATATGATCAGGCTAGTGCATAGATCAGTGCCACACAATAGATTTTGGGCGTATTTTGGTCTGTTAGAAAAAAGTGCCTCCTACAATTTTAAAGGAAGAAAGACATATATGTACAAAATAAGGGTTGATACAATGAAGGGATGGAAGATGACTGTAAAGATCAAAATTATAAAAGATTTTATAAAAGGACTTGATAAGAAGTTGTTTGAAAAAAGAAAGAAGAAGATTTAAGAAAAAAAAAGGAAAAAGGGAGAGAATGTGATCAGGCAGGAGACTAGAACAAAGCCATACACTAGTGATTTAAGGTATATTTTGATCTGTTAGAAGAAACTGTGTCTCAAAATTTTAAAGAGAGAACAACTTATATATATATGCCAAAAATAAGGGTAACTACTATGAAGGGATAAAATATGACTCTAAAAATGAAAAATAAAAAATGTTTTTTTTTTTAAAAAGGGATTGATAAGATGTTGGTTGAAAAAGGGAAAAAGAAAAATAAAAAAAAAACAGTTAACAAAAATTAACTTTGATGAACTAATGAATCATGGTAAAAAAAAGCCATGAATTCTATGTGCAGTATTCCCCTAGCGCTGGAGTTCTCCTGTTCTCCTTGATCGGTAAACTTGGGTCTTGGCTTGCTGGCTGTTCGTGCTGATCTTCTGGGGGAGGGGCCTGTTGCCGTGGTTTCCAAATGTCTTTGCCGGAGGCTGAATTGCCCCACCCTTGTCGGTCCGGCCTAAGGAAGCTGGTCGGGTTTGTTCTCAGGAGCTTTTGTTCCCTGCAAGCTCTCTGTACAGCCTTGGAGGACCAGGGCGAAAATGGTGGCCTCCCAATCTCCACCCGGAAGAGCTGAGAACTCGGGGCCCCGCTCCTCAGTGCGCCCCCAGAGAAAAGCAGTCACTCCCGTCTCCCTGGTCTCCGGCCACACTCCGTGCTCACCCGGCCTGTGACCGAGCGTTGCTATCTCTGGCACCCGACCCCGTGTGGAGTCTCCAAACCCAGCAGATCCCTGCGGTGCGCTCTGGTGCTGCTCCTCCCCAGGAAGGAAGGGGAGTCTCCCCAGCTCTGCCGCTTGTTGGGTCCCTGCTGGAGGAGCAGTGGCCCGACTGGGCCGCGGATCACAGTTTATGGCAACCCCGAGCTGAGAGCCCGCACCTCGGCTCCGTCTCTGCAGCCGGCTTCCCTGCTCCGATACCTGGGAGCTCTGGCGCACTCAGGCACTCCCAGCCTTTCTGTGACCCCGAGGGTCCTGGGACCACACTGTCCCACAAGGGTTCCACCCCCCGCTTAGCCACTGGAGTGATGTCCCTCAGCGGAGCCGACTTCTAAAAGTTCCAATTTTGTGCTCCGTGGCTCTACCACTTGCCAGAAGCGGCCGACGGAGGCCCCTCCCCCGCCATCTATCCTCCCGAATATCGCCTTGGATTCACTTCTCCGCACGTCCTACTTTCCATTAAGTGGTCGCTTCTCTGTTCAGAGAGTTGTTGCTACTCTCCTCTTCGATCTCCTGGTGAGTTCGTAGGTGTTCAGAATGGTTTGATCCCTATTCAGCTGAATTCCTGCGACCAGACGAAATCTAGGTTTCCTACTCCTCCGCCATCTTGCTCTGCCGAGTGAGGATTTATTTTATGTAACACTTATTGTGCACCACATAAGTATTTTTTAAATACTGTTCTAAGTACTTTATAGGCATTAATTCACTTAATCTTAGCAGGCTTATGAAGTAGTTACTACTATTAGCCCAACTTTACAGATGGGAAAATCTAGGTACAAAGATGTTAAGTAACTTGCTCAACATCACGCAGTTATTAAGTGGTAGGAGCCAGAATTTGAATCCAAAAAGCCTGGTTCAAGATTCATGCTACTAGACACTAAAGGAGTTATCTCATAATTGCCTTGGTTCCAGGGACAAGATATCTGGGAGCAATTGCAAAGTGCATAAAAGGAGTAAATTCAGCTCCTGGAAACTTTGGACAATTTTGTTCTTCCTTTGTCTTTCAAATGCTAGCAAAATATTCTTCCATTTCCAATATTAATGATTTCAGTGACTTTCTGAATGGAATAGAATGGGGCAGAAAAGAGAGACCATTGGTTCTGAATAGATGCCAAAGGGCAGAGTGAGAGCTTGATTTAGAGAGCTCCCTGATGAATTGTGGTGGGTGGGTTTTTCAGAAAGGACTCTGTTTTTGAGGAAAGACCCAGTCATGCTTCTGATGGATGGGGGTTCTTATAATAACTACATTTGGTAAAGACCTTCTTCTTTGCTTGTTAGAAACTCACTAAGCATGTACAGTAGGTTGCTGTTTTCCTATAATTCTTAGGAAAATCTTCTTACATAAAATGCAATATAGCTTATATACTTTGACATATCTAGAAGTTAAACCAGATGGACATGGAGCTTTCATATCCACACACTACTGGAAGGGAAAAGACAACTTTCTAGGGAATAACCTAAAAATGACTTTTCCAGTGTCTCTTCTACATATTCCCCTTAAAATCTGGCCTAATTTCTCTAAGCCAGGAGCAGAGGATGTGGCCCTGTCTCAGTACTTTGGAAGTAATGCCACCAGGAAATACAACAGTTAAGGGAAATGGTTCTAAGACTCATTCGGATGGTGGCAAGCCAGTAATCAGAGAAATGTTTGCGTCCTTATTGTGTGCCTTTAGTGTACTGTCCCACTGATAGTATTTGAATCTTCATAAATTCTCTGTTCTGTGGTGTTGGCAGAATTTTAAAATTACTCTATGAGTAGAAATTATGTTCTAACACTTCCAAGGCCTAACCTTTCCTGTTCTGGCATTCTGGCACAGAGTAGGCAGTTTGTAAATTTGAACGAATGAAGAAATTCTCAACATCTCCATCACTTCTCTACTGGGAAAGAGTGGGTGATGCCTATAGTTCAATTCTATTTGGTCCTAATGAAGGGCTCCTTAGTGTTTAGAACTCATAGTGCTCTGGTATAATCATCAGTTGCAAATGGCAGAGTTTGTAGGACATAGTTACCTACAAATGACCTTCAACTTTGGATCTCATGTTAGCAGTGCTCTTGGGCATTTGTTTACATACTCTCTATGCTTGGTGGCCCACGGAAATAGAAACATGAGAAATATGAAAACATTGTATGTCCTCTCTGTCTGGTTGGGGTTTTTGCAATTTTTAGCCAGACCTGGACTCGCTTCATTTGTCAGTAACTCTGGGTTTTGAAATTGGCCTTTTGTATTCCCTTGGGCAGTAGCTCAGCCTACGTGGTTCCAGATGAGTGAAGACATAAGAACTCAATGAGAAAAATAATCATTATATCATTTTTGAGTACTCACTGTGTGCCAGGCTCCATGAGTGTCTTATGTATGTTATTTCAAATAATCCCCCGAATCACTCTCCAAGATAAGGGTGAGGTTTCCATTTACAACTGCTAAGTGTCTGTGCTATATATGCTATATCACTTAATCCTTAAAGCCCCTTTGTTATATGCTTTGTTTCACTAATGAAGAGACTGAGGTTCAAAGAGCTTAGAAATTCTTGATGGTTACTTAACTATAAGTGACAAAGCTGGGATTCAAGTTCAGGCCAGTCTGACTTCAAAGTCTCTGTTATTTCTCTCAGTCCCCTTTAGCTTTCCTCTTTGAGTCATGTGAATTCGAATCCTACTTATACTACTGAGGCTTGTTTTTGTTTTCTTTTGTTTTGTTTTTATGTTTTTATCTAGCTTGGCTCTTTGTTGCCATCCATTAGTCATGAAGATAGTGAATCAGCTATTCAGAGTTCTGGATCTTTGGGGGGAGGCATTGGATAGATAATTTGCTTCTGGGAGAAATAGTCTTGTCAAGGCTTATGGCTATTTTAAAAAACTGTAATTATAAAAGGCTTCACGTCAAGACCAGGTACTGGCCGAATGGACTTGAACATATAAATTGACCTTCATTAACACCATTTGAGAAGAGATGGGAAGGCTGACAGGAAGGAAGACTAATACCTCAAACTCTTTCTGAAGTATTCTTTCATCTTAAATGAACAAAAAGAGAGCAGACATGATATAGCTGTGGTTATTTTATCACATTAGAAAATCAATATTAATTTTTAGTAACTGGTTTTTGCAAGCCTTTGTATTTGAGGTTTTAATAGACTACCAAAATAATTCCATAATCCTGTCCTTTTCTTGCTTTTCCCCCCTCACTACAAAGGTAGTGCATTTTTATTGTAGAAAAATTGTAAAACATAGAAGAGCAAAAGAAGAAAATGAAATATGCCCCTTTGTTGACCTCCTTTCTTGATGTCAGGAGAAAGGACCCCTTGACTCACCATTCATTATAAAGCATACTACATATTAGCTTTCTCCCTCTGGTTTGAGTGTAACAAATAGATTTCCAAATATCCAAGCCAAGAATGAACTCATGTTATATAAAAAACTGAATATACTTGTTAATATATTTGTCTTAAGAAAGCTAAGACCTCCTCTAGTTTGCAACCAGTTTCTAGTTTGTGATTTTGTTTCTCTATACCTTTTCTTTTTTCTTTTTCTTTTTTTTCAGAGAGAGGGAAGGAAGAGAGGGAGAGGTACGGGGAGAGAGAGAGAATCTTAAGCAGGTTCCACACCCAGTGCAGAGCCCAGCATGGGGCTCGATCTCACAACACTGAGATCATGACCTGAGCCAAAATCAAGAGTTAGATGCTTAACTGACTGAGCTGCTCAGGTGCCCTTGTTTCTCTATATCTTAAGGATAACTGATCATAGAAAAAAAATTAGTAAACCTCTTGTTGAAATTGTATCTGTATTCATTTTTAAAAGTTGATTTTGAAATTACATTGAACTTCATAGACTGAAATGTGTTTGTTACTGGTTTATTTGCAAAATAGACATTTTTCTCCCTGACAGAATAGAGCTACCTCTATGGCATGTTTTCAGTTATTTACAGGGTTGAAAATGCTATATTTTGGGGAGGATGAGATGGCATATATGAAAGCACTAGGCACAGAGGCTTGCACCTAGTAGGTGTTTGGTGCATATTGAGTGCTGATAATATTCACAGAGCATTCCAATGCAGCTCAGGCAGCTAGGGAATTTTTCTCTTGTGCTGCTGTGGCTGTAAAGACTTAAGTAGAGCTCAGAATTTACCCCTCCCCCTGTCCAGTACATGTTCTTTAAACTTGTGCTACTTTGCAGGGCTCCTCAGGGCAGAGAGCACATATCTTTTTAACAGTAGATTAAGGAGGCAGTGCTTTAATAAGGACAGACTATTATGCCGTAAGAATTGTTTAGGAAGTAAATTTATAAGAATGATTTTCAGTGTATTTGCCCATGTGCTTCTGTCTGCCTGAAGGCCATTTATGAATTTTCAGGTGGCTCCAACTGGATATTCCATAGTGCTGTAATCCCATCAGGTGAAAATAAACAAATAAAAACTATCTCTGTGCACTGTTTTATCCCCAAAGCTTAAAACGGTGCCTGACATATGGGCAACAATAATTTATCCTATCCCATTCCCTTTTCATTCTTTCTTAATGGACTTACCACCAGAGTCATCTTTGACTTCATCTTTTCCTTCACACCTGTCTTAGTCTGTCTGAGCTGCTATAACAAAATACCATAGACTAGGTGGCTTTTAAATAACAGAAATTTATTTCTCGTAGTTCTGGAGGCTGAGAAGTTCAAGATTAAGGCACTGGCAGATGCAGTATCTGGTGAGAGCCTGCTTCCTGGCTTGATAGACAACCATCTTTTTGCTGGTGGTGGGAAGGGCAAGCTAACTCTCTGGGGTCTCATATAAGAGCACTAATCCCATTCATGAGTGTGTCACCTTCATGACCTAATCACTGCCCAAAGGTCCCTACTCCAAATACCATCACATTGGGGATTAGGTTTCAAATATGAATTTGGTGAGGCCATAAACATTTAGTCTACAGCAACCCCCATATCCCATGTGTCACTATATCTACGAATTCTGCCTGCAATATGTCTGGAGAATCACTCCCTCGTCTCTATTCTCACTGCCTGAGAATAAATATGCTCACCTGGTTGACATAATGTGGAATTTCTTCTCAGAATTAGGAATGTGGGGATATCTAAGAAAAAGTGGAAGGGATAAAAGGGAGTTCCTAAGAGTTAGGGCTCTTGCTCACTGGTGTCTCCCGCGTAATGGAATAGAGACCATGGCTGTCACAGATTTCATGAAACCACCAAGGACACACTATCTCGATCACATCTCCTCAAGGTAAATACCATGGGACTCTAGTTCTGTGGGCTAGAGTAGGGTATTTTTTAAAAAGGCATGTGGTAAAGGTAAATTTGTAAAACTTGTGGGTCAGATAATATTAAGCCAGGGATTTCTTATAGTTTTTAATTGGCCTGCATTCAATTGTGAAATTGTAAAGGGCAGTGATGGTACACAAACTTGCTTGGCAATACCGTCCTCTTTCCCCAGACTCAGACTGGAATCTGGGGAAAGAGGCCAGGAATGGATAGAGCATGGCCTAGGAGCATTATGTGAGAACATAGATTATACAGATCAGCCTGAATACAAAAGGGGACTGGACTGGAGGCCAGGTCAGATTGTGAGAAGTTTCATTGATTATATCATAATTTTCTCTTAATCAGTGCTATTATATCACAAACAATATTGTACTCTATATATTAGGGTTCTCTAGAGAAACAGAACCAAATAAGATATATCTATGTACCTATACCTATCTATACGGAAATAGAGATTTATCATAAGAAATTGACTTATGTGATTATGGAAGCTGAGATATTCTGTGATCTGCTGTCTGCAGGCTGGAGACCCAGGGCAGCTGGTGCTAGTCTGAGTCTAGCAGCCTGAGAATCAGGGGAGAGAATGATGTATATCCCAGTCCAGGGCCAGGAGATGAGATGAGATGTCCCAGCTTTATCAGTGAGGCAGGAAAAGGGGACAAATTCTTCCTTCCAGAAACAATGTCTAACGTGGGCACCTGTGGCCAACTCAAGTTGACATATAAAATTAACCATCACACTGTACAAAGAATTTATGTAGAAAAGTGACAAGAAGGTACTGCTTATATTTTATTGTTATATAATATATATAATATCATTATATAATAACGATCATTTTACATTACCTAGACATATCGTAGAAGTCCTGTAAGATTATTTTATGAGCAACCTTTGTGGAATATAAATATTCATATTTAGAATAAATATGTTATTACCCAACAATATTCCACTTATAGATTTTTAAATGTGAGATTTGATGTTTTCCATTTAAGAATATCACTTAAAAGACTTTAAATAAATATATATATAATTTAAATAAATTAAACTTTATTTTTTAAATAAATTAGGAAACTTTAAAAACACTCTCAATTTATAGGAAAAAAAATTCCTTCAATTGAAAAATCCCTCATGCTTTCATGATTGATTAATTTTGGAGAGGAGGGTAGCAGAGAAATGTTAGGGGTCAACTGAAGATGAGTGAGAAATTAAGATAAAATATTGCTAAATGATGACAATGAGGGGAAATGGATTTTATTATTTATTTTTTACTATGCACAACTTCTCAGGAAAAACATCCATTCTATAAAAAGGAATACATGTGGGGAGCCTGGGTGGCTCTGTTGGTTAAGCGTCTGCCTTTGGCTCAGGTCATGATCCCAGTGATCTGGGCTGAGCCCAGAAGAGGGCTTGCTCAGCAGGGGCCCTGCTTCTCCCTCTCCTCCCCACTCATACTCTCTCTCACTATCTCTGTCTCTCTTTCAAATAAATAAATAAAATCTTTTTTTAAAAAAGTAAAAATAAAAATAAAAAGGAATACATGTAGTCCCTAGGTGTTCAACAACAACAGCTGTAAGTACATAGTCCCTTCGAAAGTTCCTTGTGGTGGTTTTGTACTGTGTCAACTAAGCTAGAGTTTTATTTTCCCAAATTCCCTATCCTATATGGCTTTGGGTTAGGGTTGGCCACAGAGGAATTTCTTAAGATTTAGAAGGTGGAAACGAAGCAGCAAGGTCAGTGTAGGTCACCATGTGCCCCTGCAGCCTGCACACATTGTCACGACTCTGCTGCCTTGCCTCGTTGGCATGGGGCCACAGCCAGCTCTGCACCAGCTCTCCTCCTTTGCTTCCTCCCAGTCTGGAGCCAGGTGCATGGGCAGCAATGTAGCAAAGGACAGCAGCATTTTCTGCAAATCCCTGTGTCATCAGGGTTGGAGGCAGTAAAGGACATATGTGGATTTCAGTGCGTCCTTCTCTGCTTCCCAGCCAGTTTTCTTCCTACGATTAGCTCTGCTGACCTGCAGGTACTTCAGGTCCACCATCAGATGCAGAGGCAACATGCCTTCCATAGATTTCTTACTAGATCCTGCAATTGGCAGTAAGTCCAAATTCCTGTGATGACTCCCTTATTCTGCATCATGAATGGTGGGTCTGCTTCCCTGCTTGGACCCTGACTGACACATTTCTATGTAACATTGTACCTAGAACCTTTTCATAGGATTCACTTTACTAGATGATCTTACTTTGGGGCAAATTACCAGTTTATTGCCTTTATTGCCCTCATAGAAGGTCAGTTCCAGAGGTGAGGTCATGTTCAAAGCAGTACCGAACAGTTGTAGCTAAGAGTACTGTCTGAAATGTCAGGGGGTCCAGGTTTAAACCCAAGATCGGCTACTTCCTGGCCATACTTGGGCCTCTCCTTAACCTCCCTGAGACTTCGTTTTCTCATTTGTAAAATAGACATAATAATGCCTATCTCACATGGTTGTTGTAAGATGTGAAGGAACCCAAGTTACATTAAGCACTTAGCCTTGTAAGGGGCACAAAGAAATAAGTTCCAACTACTTAAACAAAAACACATCAATGCAATCATTTTTCCAGGTAGGATTAGAGATATATCTTTTGTTGGGTAATGAATTAGAAACATTAGCCACATCCTCCACTAGTATGTACTTTAAAGAAATCCATATATCCCTCAAACAACATCAGGTCAGATAACTTTACCTCAGCCTTTATTATCATTTAAGAATATGTTTCTGAAGAAACTTAGTGGAGAGGGGGCATGGAAGAGTGCTCAGAGCAGAGGAGGTAAGGAACTAAAGGAGTTGTTTTCAGTTGGTATCAAATACGGCTGATGGAATGGAACCCAAACGGATAGGGATGTGTAGTTGCTGTTCCCCACACAATTGCTTCTGCTGTCACATGACAGATGACGCTGGGAACCTCACTTCATGAAAGATGAATGCCTCTGAGCTATTTGATTTGCTAAGCTCAACAGGGAAAATTTTCTACATGTTTGCATGTTTATTTTTTCCCTCTTTCTTTCTTTCTTTCTTTCTTTCTTTCTTTCTTTCTTTCTTTCTTTCTTTCTTTCTTTTCCTTTCTTTCTTTCTTTCTTTCTTTCTTTCTTTCTTTCTTTCTTTCTTTCTTTCTTTCTTTCTTTCTTTCTTTCTTTCTTTCTTTCTTTCTTTCTTTCTTTCTTTCTTTCTTTCTCTCTTTCTTTCTCTCTTTCTCTCTTTCTTTCTCTCTTTCTTTCTCTTTCTCTCTTTCTTTCTTTCTTTCTTTCTCTCTTTCTTTCTTTCTTTCTTTCTTTCTTTCTTTCTTTCTTTCTCTCTCTCTCTCTCTCTCTCTTTCTTTCTTTCTTTCTTTCTTTCTTTCTTTCTTTCTTTCTTTCTCTCTCTCTCTCTCTTTCTTTCTCTCTCTTTCTTTCTTTCTTTCTTTCTGTCTGCCCTTACCCAAGCTGCTGATTGCTTATTAAAGGCATAAAGAGGAGCAGATCTCTCCATGTGGGATACACCAACCTAACCCTCAGAGGGTTCTCATCCATGCTGGAAGAAAGATGCTCCACCACGATACCTTGCCCTGGCATGTGGTTGAAGGACATTTGTAGTTTTGTAGAACACCTTAGGGGTACTATTGTGCTACAGAGAGATGAGGATGAAGAGTTGATTGTTTTTTGTTTTTGTTTTTGTTTTTTCAGACAAATGAAGAGGAGGGGATTTCAGGCTAAGTTTAGGCTTGGGTACAAACTAATTAAAAAGTAGAGGAGAGAGGATGGAATCCTAATCATTGTGACTATAAGGGATTCACCCTTTTTAATTGTGTCCCAATGTGGCTGGTTCTCTAGAAGAAAATTATATTTTGTGGTTTAAATATCATGAAATTTTATCAAATGCTCATGTGAATTTTTATGGATGAAGAAAGTCATTTTTAATAGTATATTTTAATGATGGAATTAAATAATGGCTTTGACTCTAAAATTCAATAGCCTTAGGTTATCATAAGAAAGATGATAAAATATTCATTTCTTCGTAATTAGTCTGAGTTAGAGGTAAAATGAGAAAAAAGTCTGTAGCTTCGAAGTACTGGCTTGAGAAGGATGCTTTCTACAAAAGTGGAAGAATCAATGGCACTGTGTTTAGTAAAGATCACAAGGTCATGAAACATGGCTACTTCACTAATCTGCTGTTCAAGTTTTAATTTGTCTGCAAGCAGATAACACCAATTAGTGCCCGCACTGTTTGGCCACATGCTTTATTGCTATCTCATGTTTATTTTAGTTTTCACAGTCTGCAGTTCAAAGGCAGAAATTTTTTTTTATCTTCCCACCTCCTGCAATAATTATGAAGAATGTGAGATTAGGGCTCAGTTGTTCATATCCACTTTATATCCATAAAGATAAAGTTGTTTATGTTTTCTGAGTCACGAACCCCTTTGAGAATTTAATAAAAGATATGGATCTCTTCTCTAGGTGAAAACCTCCACACATGTGCAGACTCACACCAAATCTGCACATAATTCCCAGGGGTTCATGGACTCCTCAGAGCACATTTTTGGACTCCAACGTGAGAGCAACTGATTGAGAAAGAGGATGGTTATTTCCACCTTGGAGTGGTATAGGGAGTTGAGTTGAGATTCAAGATGAGGGAGAAATCAAATGACTTCTTGTTTTTTCTAGATTTAAATATTCACGGGTTGGTTTTAAAATGAATTTCCAGTGCATAGCCACATCCAAATATAATTTTAAATGAATCACTTCTTGGTACCATATCTCTGGAGGGCAAATTGGTGATATGTATCAATAGCCTTAACAATGTTCATAGATTCTGACATTGTCATTCCAATTTCATAAATCTATCCTAAGGAAATATTCAGAGATGTAGACAAAGATCTATGTCCAAGACAGTTTATCATAGTATTATTTATGATAATAAGAATTTGGAAACAGCTTAGATGTATGGGGGAAAGGGTGTTGGGTAATTAAATCAATCACACCCATGTAATAAATTATTTACAGCTAGAAAAAAATTTTTAATTCAAATTTAATGGCATGGGAAACTTCTTAATATCTAATGTCTGGTTAAAATAAATAGGAAGTATTTATATTATCTAAATTATAGAACAAAAAATTGATTAAAAAAAGAATTAAAAATTGATGGGAGTGGGTTTTAGGAGACTTATGTATGTAAATGGTAGATTATAGATTATTTAAAAATTTTCTTCTTTATATATCTATATTTTCCAAGTTGTTTTTTAAATGAATTGGTTTGTTAATTGCATAACCAATATACCTATTATATGCTAGATTCTATGCTGTGTGTACACTAAGTAATATTTATCATTAGAAAAAATGAAGGAAACCCACATGTTTCATCTATAACAGCCATAAGACCCTTGAAATCTCTCTCACACTGATTCCTGTGTATGTTTTATTTTCCCCTTGTAATGTAACCTACCCCTGTAGGGTAGAGGATTCCATTTAACCCACATTTATTGAGTATTTATTTGTATTGAGACTGTTGTAGGCTCTGAACTTATCCAGCACTTTTTATTTTATTTTATTTTATTTTATTTTATTTTATTTTATTATGTTAGTCAC
The DNA here is from genome assembly GCF_037043125.1 of Eumetopias jubatus. NCBI lineage: Eukaryota > Metazoa > Chordata > Mammalia > Carnivora > Otariidae > Eumetopias > Eumetopias jubatus. Next base: position 126,847,269 of record NW_028274807.1, on the reverse strand, counting down.
CAAACAGTACATCATTAGTTTTTTTTATTTTTTTATTGTTATGTTAATCACCATACATTACATCATTAGTTTTTGTTGTAGTGTTCCATGATTCATTGCTTGCATAGAATACCCAGTGCTCCATGCAGTACATGCCCTCCTTAATACCCGTCACCGGGCTAACCCATCCCCCCACACCTCTCCCCTCTAAAACCCTCAGTTTGTTTCTCAGAGTCCATAGTCTCTCATGGTTCTTCTCCCCCTCAGATATCTCCCCCTTCATTTTTCCAGCACTCTTTAAAGTCCTCAGCATTATTCAGTCCTGTAGAGTGCTTTATAAATTCCTGTTGAATTAAATTCTAGTGCCAAGGAGAAATACATTTGAGCTTTGTTATCAACTGAATGAGATCAGTCTCGTAATAATTTTAAGACAGCAATATCTTACCTCTCTAAGAGTGTTTCTTCTTTTTTAAGATGGAGCTAATATTACCTGCCTCAAAGAGCTAATGAGGAAATTAAAGGAAATATTGCACATAAATGTCTGTCATAGTATCAGGCAAGTAGTTTACCTTAGTGGTTTTTTCCATTCCTTATCTATATATTGAACTTAATTATATTCAACCATTTTTTAAAATCTACAAAATGGCAGTGTCATATAGTTCAATCTCATAATTAGTGATAACTGTGATATATATATATATATAGTAGCACCCTTAATGAATTATATAAGGAATGTACAACTCTAGATTGAAACAGAAATGGGAGGCTGGATATAATTATGATGAAATAATTCACTGAAATTCTGAGAACTAAAAATATTGCCAATTTTAATGTAGGGATAGCATTCATGTTTTAAAAACAAAAACAGTCATGTTTAAAAAAAAGTAATAACATCTGGGATACCACATGTACAAAGGGCTGAGGGAAGCCTTCATAACTAAGACCAGAAACCTAGAAGTGCTATGAGAAAAGTCAGACCTACTTGACTACATAAACCTTTTAAAAGTCATATTAAAATACTATGAATAATATTAATTGATTTCTTGTGCTTATCTCTGGAATATGAGGTCTAGAGGAAAGAGATTTTTGTCTATTTTGTTCGTTGTTGAATCCTCAGTATTATAATAATGTCTGGCACATAGTAGGTATTACAAAAATACTATTAAAAGTTAACCAACAATAATAGTTACAAAAAATATTTGCAATAGGGGAACAGAGAAGGTTAATATTTCTAATGCAGAAGAATTCCAAAAAATTAACAAGAAGGGGACATGAAACTCATAGAAAAATAGGAAGGTCCACTATCCGAGGAATATATGAAAATATTGTCAAACTAATACCTACCGTTACCACTTCAGACTGGCAAAAGTTGAAAAGATTGACAGCCTCTATTGCTGATAGGAATGTGGGGCAAGGGTATTATTCTACATAGTTGGTGAGAAGGTGAATTGCCTTTGGTATTGTTGAAATGCAACCCAATGCTCTGTTAAAATTTTAAATGCATGTACACTTTGACCCACAAATGCTTCTTCTGGGCATCTGTTCCATATATAAGGGAAAGCACAAGTATATAGCATATATGCAAGAATGTTTATTGCAGCATTATTTTAGAGGCACAACAGAGAAAAAAGTAGAAACAAATGACTGCCCATCAATAGGGGAATGGTTGAATAAGTCATGACACATTGCAGTATAAAATGTTATGCAGCCATTACAAAGAGGGTTATTGTTGAGAAAAAGCAAGGTCCGAAAATATGTGCAATTTTTGCAAAACAGTGACAAAACCTCTCTGTGTATATGTGTATATATACATTATGAATATGTATGTACATTATGTGTAGTCATTTATTTATGAACACATGAGCATAAAGAGTAACATGAAAGCATATGCAGTAGGTTGTTAACATGGATGGCTTTGTGTCTATGGGGAGATAGTGCAGATTGAGAGAGGAGTATATGGGAAGAGAAAAGCTAAACCCAAACAAAAATTACATTTAAAAAAAAAAGTAGGTATTATATGATCACACATATTGAATTTATGCAGAATTATATGTAACTGTTTTATGTATAAATATTTAAAAAGAAAAAATAACAGAATAAGGGAAATGAGATTTACTGAGCTCATGGCCATTTCAGTGCAGCCTACGTGTCTTGGTGTGGCCATAAAGAACACAGTAATATGACATTGGAAATGGAAAATAATATAAGGCAGGACTGCCAAAACCATTATAAGGGGGGATGAAGAGGAATGCACTTCCACCACCAGATAAATCAAAATGAATTAAGTAAACCCAAAGAAACAGCTCCTGCAGACCATAAAAAAGTCAACAGGGAATTACTAGTAGAAAAATATGAAAATAGAAAATAGTAAAAACCACCACTGTGAAGCACATTTGTTTGAGTCCTGATTCAAGACTCTAGTTAAACTCCATGGCAGAGAGAAGCAGGAGACTTGAACTATATCTTACATTGGCTGATTTCTAAGATACATTCATGCTCTAAAAGTCTGTAACTGTAAAATGCAATGGGGATGGGCTAACATATAGGATTCATACAGTCATAGAATTTTGGAGCTGGATGGGCATTGGAGGATTGTCTAGTAGTGGGTCCAGAGGTTGTTTTTTGTTGCTGTTGTTGTTGTTTTAAGATGTTGTTTTTATGTAATCTCTACACCCAACATGGGGCTCAAACTCACAACCCTGAGATCAAGAGTCACATGCTCTACCAACAGAGCTAGCCAGGTGCCCCCAGTGATTTCTTAAATTTACATTTCTTTATTGCAGTAAAATGTATATAATGTAAAATTTACCTTTCTAACCATTTTTAAGTGTACAGTTCAGTGGCATTAAAAATATATTTATATTTTATTTTTTAATGGGCCCATTGGGGGAAAGTAGGTGAAGGTATACAGTACCTCTCTGTATTATCTTTGCAATTTCCTATAAATTTATAATCATTTCAAAATTAAAGATTTTATTTTTTCTATTCAGTACCCCATTAAACAACAACTCCCCATTTCCCTTCCTTCCAGCTCCTGGTAACCACAATTCTGTTTTCTGTCTCTATGAGTTTCACTACTGTAGGGATCTCATATAAGTGGAATCATACTACTATTTGTCCTTTTGTATGAGACTTATTTCACTGAGCATAATGTCTTCAGAGTTCACCTATGTTGTAGACTGTATCAGCATTTTCTCCCCCTTTTTTAAAAAAAATTGAAGTATAGTTTACACACATTAGTTTCAGGCATACAATTTAGTGATTTGACAGCTCTATACATTTTGCTTATGCTCACCACTATTAGAATACCATTGACTATGTTCCCTATGTCTTTTGTTGTTGTTATTGTTTGCTTTTTTTTTTTTTTTTTTAATGGCATGCCTATGTGAGCTTCAGGAGCTTCCTTGCAATACTGGAGAGGCAGTAGAAGCAAAATTCCAGATGTAGCCTCTACCACCTTTACTCAGATCAGCACCACTTCATTTCTTTCAATGTTGTGTTTCTATAGGAGATTTCTGAAATTTCACGTTAGAGAAACAGTCCCACTATAAAAAATAATTTTGAAAACTACTGACTCTACTTTTTTATTTTACTGATAAGAGAGATGAATTTAGTTTTCCAAGGTTGCTAAGCTAATAAGTGGCAGGACTAGGACCTGGTCTAGTCCTCCCTACACTATACCATATTGCCTCCATTCAAATACAAAGATTTTTGTTTCTCTTCCTGGCTCTGCCAGCATTTATTATATCCTAAAATGAACATCTTCATATAGCAATGCAGGTAATGTGTATATTGTAGACATGGAAGAAAGCATGGTTGAGAATAAATCTAGAGACTCATAAGCCTAGGATTTCAAATTCCAATGTCTTCCAAGTTTGTAACCTTGATATGGTAGGAATGTATGCATATGCCTTAGTCTCTGGAAAGAATAAGCAATGAAAGGTAACAAATCTGACCTGAGTCTCAGAGAAATTTAAGAGAAAAATAAATGCCTGTTTTTCAATTCATTTAGCAAATGTTTAATGAGTGTCTACTAAGTATTAGGAACTATGACAGACACTGGGGTTGCAATGGTGAGCCAAACAGAACATGCCTTTGCTCTCATGAGCTCACTGGCTGGAAGGCTGGAATATGCAACTATCAATCCAATAATTTAACTAAGGAAGAGATATTTCAACTGAGTTAGAAGAGAGGAAGGGATGAAAGCTTGTACAATGAGCATGTGTAACAGAAAATGATCTAAAAATGGTCAGAGCAAACTTCCCTGAAGAAGTCATGTTTGAACCAAATCCATAAGAGAAGTAAGAGTTAACTAGATGAATCTGTGGAAAGCTATTTGTAAATAATAGTATAGTTTACTTGTTGTTTAAGGAGGCTTTATTGAAAAGATTACTTTTGTAGAGAAGAGAGTGTTGTTTAGGTCCAGCAAATATGCCCCCTTCCCAGTGTCATGCCACTAACATTCAACAGACATCACCAATCAATTACAGCACTCTTTTCTGGTAAATCCCCATTCACCTTCTTAACAGAAGTCCAGGCAGTCCCTGCCAATCAATCACATTTGGCACTTGAAATGAAATGTATTTGCCATCTTGGGCATAGTAAAAAAATGATCTCTGGCCTCAAATATCCAATTCTGAATTGTAACTATATGACTTTAATGATATAAGCATACAGACCACCATTTGGGCATCTTACCTCAGTCCCTTTAAAGATTAATTTTTTGTGTCAACTTGATTGGGATACCTGGATAGCTAGTAAAATATTATTTCTGGGTGTGTCTGTGAGGGTATTAGTATTTAAATCTGTAGACTGAATAAAGAGGCTAACCTTCATCAATGTGGGTGGACATCATCCAAACCACCTAAAGCCGGAATAGAACAAAAAGGCAGAGGAAGGGTGAATTTGCTCTCTCTGCTTGAGCTGAGACATTCATCTTCTCCTGACCTTTAACATCTGTGCTCCTGGTTCCCAGAGTCAGATTGAGACTTAGACCATCAGTCCCCTGATTCTCAGGAGTTTGGATTCAAATGGAATTATATCACCAGCCTTCCTGATTCTCTAGCTTGCTGATAGTAGACTGTGGGACTTCTAAACTTCTATAACCATATGAACTTATCTTATAGATTAGATATATAGATATAGATATTGATCTTATTGGTTCTATTTCTTTGGAGAACCCTAATACAGTCCCCAAAGAAGACAACAGATCCTGCTGCCCATCCTATAAACTACATGAGACAGACTATAAAGTGAGGCCTTTTTGAGTTCCAATGGTCAATTTATGGTTAGGAGAGTTAGCCAGAAAATATGTCCTTGGATAGTACCAGAATTTGTCAATTTGCCTGGGGATTACAAATATATTTTGCTGAGATCTGCAAAACTAAAACTAAAAAGAATGCAATTATCAAAGGCATGAAGTTTCAAAGCCAGAAGCGGTGATATTAAGACTTTGCAAAGATGTTGAATGCACATAACTTAAAATCTGTGGGCATTCCCTCTTCTTCAGGTCACAGAGCCACGGCAATGTTCTCTGAATAATAAAGAACAGATTATGCTACAAACTCTGGTTGAGAAAGAACATGGCTGCTTGCTAAAACTTCTGTTTATTTTGGGCTTAAAAATGCATATTAATACATTTTTATAGTTTTTCTCCTAACCCCTACTTTCTATGTGTGCTTGCCAACTGAAGTTTTTCCAATCATGATGCTCCAGAAGCTGGCAAAGGATTACTGGATTTCAGAAGTTTTTTCTTTTTAAAAATTTTTATCGCAACACATGATAATATCTTTAACACTTACTGTCATACTGTTGAAAAAGATGTTTTGCATATCCCATGCTCTGTTTAGAGCCACTCTGGTACCTATCATCTTAATACCTTTGTTACCATCAGCACAGTCCTGATGAGATGGACCATGGGCTCTAGAGTGAACTGGTCCTCACTTTGTCTAGTTGAAGAGACAGGCACTTGATTCAGGATGACATCTTCATGCTTTTCACTTCTGTAATCTTATGATGGATAATTGGCATTATGCTAATAATCATGATTATCTTTAGCATTTGATTATATATCTTACCCAGCTACACATTCTTTGACTGAAGTCTTTCATATCATTGCCAAATTGTATGAGAGCTACAGAGGAGATTTCAATTTAGTAAGTGGAAAGGATGCTAATCTTAATTCCACTATGTAAGTGTGTTGGCAAATGAATCCAAATGACACAAGTAACCCTGGATGTTGGCATAATTTCATTTACTCCAAAGAAAGATGAAGGTTGTACCTTCTGTTTAACTATTGTCATTTTCATCTTCCTCTCCTCCTTCAAGCTCTCAGTTGAGAGGTTTTAGAGGGGTGGGCAGGCAAAAGTTAAAGATTGGCGATCATCGGTATTTAGGATGTGAACATAATATCCCTTTATGGTATGTAGCAAGAGTGCCAATGCACAGACTTAAGGCAGAGCTACTCCTGTGGCCTAAACTCTTAGGAAGCTGTGTTTGCATATCTGTATATGTGTGTGTGTTGGGGGGCAGCTAGTTCTCCATGGTCTGATGGCTCCTGCTTCTTGATCTACCTGTCAGATGTTTGCCACTTTGTTGTCACTCCTGTATAATTTTCTCTTCTCTTCTGTTCATTGTTATTTTCCTTCTGGTGACTGTTGATCAAACCTTAGGAAAGCAAAAATCTGCACTCCCAGTGTTCTCAGCTCCCTGTGATAAAGTGTTGAAATGCAAGACTATTGCAGTTGAAATCCCAGACAGCTATGCCTGTGAGGTGCAGCCCTCCAGAGTGCCCATAGACGTCTTTCTATAAACCCTCCCACTTCCCTTATATTTGAAGTTTGGAATATATAAAGGTGCCTGGGGAGGAGCAGCCACAGCATTATGTCCCCAGGCTCTACAAGAAGCTGTTCTGCCCCCTGTTGGGAGGACATTGTATCTCCAGGGAGTTTCTTTGAGTGGTTGGTAGGATTTGAGTATTTGAAAATCAGTGATTTTAGAAAGTATAGCTTTTTTTAATAAATATTTTATTTATTTATTTATTTATCAGAGAGAAAGAGAGAGAGCACAAGCAGGGGGAACAGCAGAGGGAGAAGGAGAAGCAGGCTTTCCGCAGAGCAGGGAGCCCTATGTGGGACTCGATCCCAGGACCCTGGGATCATGACCTGAGCTGAAAGCAGACGCTTAACCAACTGAGCCACCCAGGTGTCCCAGAAAGTATAGCTTTAAGCAAGACACAAAAGAGTTTTCATTTTTGAGTAATTCAGATATTATGCTACTATGATGTTCTATTAGCCTCTTGCTTCCAGACCTATTTATAAAACCAGCTGTGTGACTTGGGGACACATCACTTCCCTCTCTGAGCCTCAAACTCTATTATAAAATGAGAGACTTGAACCACATCAGTGGTTTTTCACTCAAGGGACACCTTGGGAGGTCAAAGGAAGGTTATACTATACTGTCCACCTGAGCAGCTCGGCTTTTTTTTTTTAATGTTTTGAGATTCCATTTAAGATTTTAATTAGGAGAAAAGAAGGATGAGAAGGAGGAGGAAGAAGAAGAAAGAGAAAAAGCATTCTGTGGTTTAAGATTGTTTGAGGAAACAATTCAACTACACGATTATAAATATTTTTCCAGCTCATTTTTTGATTCTAAGAATCTAGATTCATCCATGAGATGTAGGGGACTTGCAATACTTGATTATTCAATCACAAATTCACATATTTTAGCAAAGAGTTATGACAAAAGGAGAGAATGTAGCTTCTAAAGGGTATCTGTCTTATACTTTGTTGGAAATTGGTAAGAAGTGTGAGGGGTGTTACCACTCAGTTAAATTAGTAACCTGTCTTCGAGGGCTTTCTCTATATCCTTTGATCTTAATGATTGCTTTCTTCTCTGTCACTCTCTTGAGCCCCTAACCCTAACACAAATATTTCAAAGGAAAAATGAAGGAACTCTAACCACATGAGGTCCCATACCAGCAGGTGGAGATCCAAGGATGGAATGGAGAATAAAACATTCCCATGACTTGGTAACCAGTCTCCAGGAGATATGCTACCTGAGAGTCACTTGAAGGGTGAAATCCCCTCAAGACTCCTTCCCCCAAACCTCTTTTCTAAAGTCTCCTTGTTTTCTGGTATGGCCCTCTAAATTCCCACAGCCTGCCCTGCAGTGCATGCTGAGGTGAGATACTCCAGTCTATACCCTCAGTCACTGAATCATTACTGGACCCCTTACCTGACCCACACGTGACCTCCGTGCCCTATGCCTTGTCTTCCAGCTCACCTGCCACCAACATTTCTACTTTTCTTCCCCGTTACACCTTTATCTTGCCCTAACGTGTTATGTATGTTTTTGTCTCTCTCCCTTCACCTCTAATTACTACTTTGCTTTTCTCTATCATAACAGTGCAACAATGGACCCTTTCCCAACTTGACCTAATGTTCAGGAACCCTCTGCCCATTTGCTAAGCCCATAAGCTCTGTCACAGCTCACTTCACATGAGCCTCACTGATGGGACTTAGCAAATGTCCCGATGTATCCAAGCTACCAATGATTTGGTCCAATTTTTATCACAAACTGCATATAACTGTGAAAAGATCTATCAACAGGGATCCATGTCTTCAGTCAAACTTATACAATTTTTATTTAACTAGTCAAGTTTGTATGACTTCTATGGAGATTGGTTCATAATGTATACAAATGTCAAATCATATGTTGTCCACATGAAACTAATATAATATGGTATGGCAATTATACTTCAATAAAAAAAGATGGCAAAATTTAAAGTAGGAAAAAAATGTAATGATAAAATAATATTATCTACCTCAGAGGAGTTTTGTGAGAGTGAAGTGAGATAATGCACATAATATACCAAGCACAGTACCTAGCATGCTGCAGGTGGGCAATACATAGTAGTAGCTATTATCAGTTATATTGTTGTTGCTTTTGCAGGAGATGTTGTTGTTTGCCTACCCCAAATTCATTGTTTCCTTCATTCTTACTGGCAGTTTGCCCATTTTATTTCTCTGCCCTACAATGCCAGCAATAGAATTGTTTATGAAGGGAAAACTTTCATGATAAGGATAGATTTCTACCTTCTTGACACCCATTTCTCCTTCCTCATCTTCGATCTCTTGAGTACTCCTTTTACAGAGCTGGGCAGGCAGGTCTGCACCCAAGCCAGCTAGATACAAGGCTGCTGGAAGCTACTTAGTTACAGACGGGATATATACTTTGAGATGTCACAGAAAAAGGTTGTTGCTTTGTAAAATTTAAGGAAGAGGAAGCCAAGTCTATAAACCAATAAGAAAAAAAATCCAACTTGTTAGTGGACCGATTTATAGGAATCTCTCCATTCTATTAATCAAAAACACTGTTTTTAAAACTTCATGTTACCATGCCATTAGTACTTTGTGAAATCAATAGTAAGTCCAACCAGCAGTTTTACAATATGATAAAATAGAATAGAATGGAAAATATTAGGTGCATTACACATAATAAGAAAACTTATTATTGCACAAAAAAACTAGATTCAGTTAAATATATACAAAGGTATGAGTATATGTATAAGGATTCAAAATTAAATGTATTTCTTACAGTAGATAGTGGGCAAAATATTTGAAAATTACTGATTTTTAACAATTGCATCTGGAGGTCTACTTGGGACTATGTATCCAGCCTCCTCTACCTGGGAAGGTATCTGAAGTGTCTGGGTAAATATCCTATCCTTATAGAACTTACTGCTACATGGGGGTCAACATGAGTCTTTGAGCTCATGAGTGAAGTCCTCTACATCCTCCAGTGAAATACTCACCTGTGGCTTTGGTGACTTAGGGATTAGACAGAATCCTCTCCCTCATATGGATAAACAGAGTAATTGAAGAAATAGCCACCCCTCCTTTAAAGATGAATGGACCCACATGTATCATCTTTCACTTCTGTAAATGTGGCTGCAGTCTGTGAGTGTGGCTTCTCCTTGTCTCAGGAGGGTCATCTGCTTTCCATCTGTCTCTAATCTGGACTGTGTTATAGCTTCATTGAAAGATAATGACTTCAATTAATATTCTCTCATGTATGCTGATGGCTGGTATGGCTAAATTTGGTGAGAAAAGTTCCCAAACATTTATAAATATCTGATATATCTTCACCCTGAGAGAATTTCCACTATCTCATAGCTAGTTTGTGCTGTCTCTTCAACCACCAGTTCTATACCTTTTATTTTACTCCTTCATCCTTCCTTGTCTTCATAGCCAGGCTAAAAATATGTACTTACAGAGAATCATAGATATAACTTCTGAGCTAGGTCCACTGATTACCCATCCCAGGGTAATGTAGTCCACTGCCAAGTCCCTAGTGGTATTCAGTCTCTGAAGATGACTTCCATCTGCCAATTCCAGGAAGCATAAGGGATTCTTCATTGGCTCCATACAGTGAACATTTAGAATATTTTATATGCTACAAAATCTAACATAGGTTTCACTTTGAATATTAGACTTATCTATTTTCAGAACTTTACTGTTCAAGCTGCCCTGGTATTAAATCTTTTGGATCCAAACCATTGAATTCTGAGATATGTATTGAGAATAGATTGATGCTTGCCATAAATGAAAGCCCACTTTTAAGCCTATAGCCTTCTGCAGCTATATGCAAAAATTCCTGCCTACTTTAGATTTTGTTAATGCATCTCAGTAGAAGAAATGGCCAGGGGCACCAGGCTGGCTCAGTCGGTGGAATATGCAACTCTTGATCTCAGGGTTCTGAGATCGAGCCTCACGTTGGGTGTAGAGATTACTTAAAAAAATATTAAAAATCTTCAATAATCAACTAACAGTATGACTATTATGGTTAATTGCTGTAGGTGGTAAGACCTAATTTGCAGATTTTTGCAGGCAGCACCTACATAGGCTAAGATACATTTTAGGTGCTTAATAATTGAGAGTTGTTGGTATTTTTATTTCCTTTTGTTATTTTCATCACCCCTGACCAGCCATACTTCAGATATATACTTTTTACTATAAGAGGGATATATGAGCATGAATGGTTGAGTACGGAATCTCATCAATTTAAGCACTAAATAGCTCACTCAATATGTGCTTCCTACTATTGGGTCATCAATGCCATTATTTTAAAATTTATAGTGTATATTACTTCAAGAAGAAGGAGTGGTGTTGTAGACGGGGCTCAGACATTTAAGACCTTCCAGGTCCACCTTTGCCCCTGAAGTCCTGAGTGAGTTGGATTTTCTGGGGGACATTCAGCAAACTTACTGTGTCAGAGCACAGGCTTGTATCTCAGTGAACTGATCTCATTTCAGCAGCTTCCCCCAGAGCCACGTCTTCTCACAATCTTTTCAATAAAACATTCCAGCAGTGGTCTTATTTAGTTCTCTCCTTCCCACATACTCAGACTTCTCAAAAGAATGGTTTCTACATTCACAACTTCTAGTTACTCACCTCCTGTGTTAGTTAGGGCACAGGTTAAGTAAGCCACTATGAAAAAGAAATCCAAAAATACAGTGACTTATATAATTTAGAACTTCTTTCTTGTCATGTAACATTCTGGTAGTCCAACCTTATTGTAAAGCAACTGTAGTCCATTCCAGAATACAGGCTTCTTTTATCCTGTGGGTCCACCATGCCCTAGAGTATTGTCTTCACCTGAGTGATTGGGACAGGATGACTCCAGGGATTTGACCTGTACAGCTGGGAGAATGGAGTTGCCATTAACTGAAATGGGAAGATGGCAGAAGGAGCAGGTTTAGGAGACAGAGATGAGATCACTGTTAGTCATGTTAAGTTTGTAATCCAGGTGGAAATATAAGTAGGTAGTTAGATAAACAGATTGGGAGTTCAGAGGACATGTCCAGGCTATAGATATGACTTAAGCAGTCATCAGTCATGGACCCAGACAAAATCAACAAGGGGATGAGTATGTATAAAAAAGGGGGAAAGGATTAAGTACTGAGCCCTGGGTCACTCAAAAATTGGACTTGGGGAACATGAGGAAGGATCAGCCAGCGAGTGAAAGGGGCAAATAGTAAGATAGAGGAAAATCAACAGAGAATGGCATCCTCAAAGCCAAGAGAAGAGCATGTGTCAAAGAGGAGGGGACAATCAACTTGTCAAATGCTGCTTATGAGTCAAGTCAGGTGAAGACTGAAATAAGAAGATTGGATTTAGCTTCAAGTGGCAAAGCAATGTATCTGCAAAGTGGAGGTGAAACTGAGATGGGCTCTTGTTTTATTGATTCATTTGTTTTTTCATTTGTTGACTCAAGAAATACTGAATATATACAATGAATCTTACATTCACAACATATGCCTTTAGGTAGATAATCAAAACAGACTATTGATGTATTGAGCCATGTGTCTTAGGTTCAGTCCTGAAAACAATGGTGTTTCTCTCCAAAGACCCCTCTACTCTTTCCTCACAACCAATTCCCTTCATTAACTGGACACACGAGCTGCCTCAGTGACCAGCCTGTGGCAAAAGCAGTCACCCAGCAAGAGGATGACCCTAAAGATAAGCTATAAGATAAAACATTCAGAAAAGACACAAACCAGTAATGAATTCTGGCTGAGTGGTGAATAGGTAAAATACACAAAACTCTGGGAATAACTGGGCCACAATTAACATCCTCTCCAGTTTCAAGAGTCAGAGATCACCAAGAGGATTTCATTGCAATGAGTGTGCACAAGTATTCATTCCTGGTGATTTGCCTTGATGAAGTGGAACAATGACATAAATTAGCCAAATCAACTTTGAAATCACTACACGTGCTTATGTTTGCTTAAATGTTTGTTAAAATGAGCTCACTTATCTGAATGCATTTCAGCATAGGGGGTGGGCCTGAAGTCAGGAGGACCCAGGGGAAATGGTAATACTGCAGGACTTTAAAACCCAGCAGGGAAAATCCACAAGCAAAAGCTAGAGAAGGGGGTGCTGTAATCATCTAGCTAGTATTAGATAGGCTGCTCTGAAGCAAACAGGTTACTGACTCAGGGGACAGAAGCCTCTGGTTCTGGTAAAAGCTGTCATTATCTGTGTGACCTTGGGTACATAGGGTTTCCTTTCTGGACCTCCTGCAGTTAAATGAAGGAGTTGGACAAGATGACCTTTGAGATCTCTTGCACATCTTGCATTTCAAAACTAAAGTCTCCCAAGTGTGCAGAAAGATTCACTTTGTGGATAATTAGAAAGTGCCTTTTTAGTTCCACTGTTAGTTTTGACCTAGATGCATGCATTACTAAAGGTGTCAGTGATTTTTATCCTTGTAAGGAGCCACACCTATATACAAGCTTCACAGATGTAGAGGCTTAATAATGTGGGGGGACATTTGTTGCCTCTAACCTACATGCTCAGAAGGATTTGTCCTCTGTATGCCTGGTCAGGGCAAGACAATGGGATGGCTGTTGCTAGGAAGTGAAGCATTCTGTTACTTAGCCAAAAAAAAAAAAAGAAAAAGAAAAAGAAAGAAAAAAAAAAAGACAGCAGATGTGCAGGATCAGCTCTGTGGCACAGATCTGACAGTGACGACACTCCTAATGTGTGCAAGCACACAGCGTCATTTTACCCTCTGTGATTTCTCACACGACCTTCCAAGTTAATTCTTGGCATGGTTTGTGGTTGAATGTTGTTGGACTTCTGTGCTGGGCTCCATGTCCCTTGTCTGAATTGCATATGACACAGTGGAATCATTGTTTTGTAATAAAGTTTATTAGTTGAATTCACACAAAGCCACTCCAGGACATCATTCTATTGTGGAAACTGAGAGCCTATGGAAGATATGATCTTAAAAAATAAATTAGGAGATATATCTATATATCTATATAATAAATTAAGATATATATATATATATACACATACATACACACACAGAGAGAGAGAGGGGTATCTCTCTCTCTGTGTATAAATATATATACTTCCTTGATGGAAGTCACAGCCTGTTAATTTATCTGCTGTCCGAATGGGGTTGGAGAAATGATCATAGGATGGCCTGGATCTCAGGCACCCTGCAAGGGATTCCCCCCACATTCTCAAAGACAGGGATTGACTCCCCCAAATTCACACCTTGACAAGTGGTAAAACTGGGATTTGAATCTTGACTTTTTAACTCTGTCATACATTCAAGACCACAATTATAAGACTCAATCGTAATTTTTAGGCAACTAGCGCCCTTTGACATCATTTGAACTTTGGAAATAACCAGGCTCAAGGTGAGCTCAACCTCTGGACTCCCCAGTTAAATGAGCTGGTAAGTTGTCTTCTTTGCACAAGCTACTTTGGCATTGGTTTCTGTCATTTGTGAATAAATTTTCATAAAGATATATGAGCTTTCCGATTCTGGAAACAAGTGTGTATGCCTATAAAGGAATAATTGCATGTACTGATGGTGACCTATGCGCCAAGTGCTGTGCTGAAGACTGCGTATGTATTCATTTACTCTCAAAACAATGAGGCAGATGTTTTTATTGTCCCCATTTTCCAAATGAAGAGACTGAGGGGTTAAGTATACTTTCCAGGGTCACGTATCTAGTAAGATTCAGAGCCAAGATTCAAATCCCAGTAGTCAGACACCACAGTCCCCACTCAAAGTCACTTTGCCATACAGACCCCTGTCTGTGTGTGTGTATACATGTATCTTAACTATGGTGTGAAAAGGTAAGCTAATAGGGAAGAAACTGAAGCTTCTAGTTTGTTAGTCATTTTCTGCAGAGGACACTCTGACCTCAGGATGCCCAACCACAGAGCATGCTGAGAACTCCTTCCAGGGAGAAGTCAGTGAGTTGGGACTGAGCCACTGGACCACAGACCACAGCAAGAGAGCTCAGGGGCTTTTGGAAAGTGGTGGATCATAGCATCTGGTCATTGAACAGGAAGTTTGAATGAAATGAGAGAAGGATTTCTGGAAGCAGAATCTAGCCCAGGGAAGACAAAAAGGGTTAGACTGACAGGAGGGTTAGTCAGGCCTCTGTGCTCCCTTACCCCTACCTCCATGTGCACCTATAGCCTAAGCAGTACATTTAATTTTATACCTTTTCAGTATTTATCAACCTTTTTAATCTATGAAAATAAAATACATAAAAACATATTGTCTGATTTTAATGTTCTGTTTTGTGTTCTCATGAGATTGTTCCTGTATTGGCAGTTAGGTAATTGGCCATTTTAAATTTTTTCTCTTGTGGATTTTTTAGTATCAGCTATATTAGGCCATATTCTTTCATGGTAAATGACAGAAACCCAAAAAACTTGAAGATTTATTGGATTTTATAACTGGAAAGCCTAGATTGCTTTTAAGCAAGTCTAGATCTGGGACCTCAAACAAATGATCATGAAATCATTCATTCTCTCTCTCTCTCTTTCTGTCTCTTCCCCCCTGCCATGCTACCCCAATGATCTATCTTCTTAACCAGGTTCTGTCCCATGTAGCAGCAAAGATGGCTCTAGGCTTACATTGTCCTCAAGCTAGTGATTCCAGAAAAAAAATGAGGGGGTTCCTTTTATTTTATAGTGTATGTAACAGCTTATAGCATCTGCAAAAGATTGACTCATTGGGAACATGCCAACCCCTGACAAATCAGTGTGTCTGGGGGATGATGTGGTCTGATGGTTTGTTACATGCCAATTCTTGGGGTAGGGAAAGTGGTGCCATGCTATACATTTCTATCAAGTAGTAATCAGTATTTTCCCAAAGCAAAATTATGCAAAGGAGAAGCAAAACAAAACAAAAAAATGACCACTTTTAAAATACTCTTTCTATTTAAAAATGAAGTGTTCAGCTTTTTATTGATTTGGAAGAACTCTTTATATATTAAGAATATTAGCTTTTGATCTGTACTATACAAACCATGTATGTTTGTCACAGTTTGTCACTTGTTTTTCACTTTGTTTATGGTATATTTGTTACCTTTATAGCAATTAAAAAAATTTATGTATGCCTCCACCCAGTTCAGTTCAAGTTATTTGAGGAGGTCCTCACCCATGTCTCCAGGCCACTCATCACCTCATCCTACACACCTAAACAGCTAAATATGCTAAAATGTTATTTCCCTGCCTTCCTCAAAGAGATTTTCAGGCATCAGTTAGTTTCCCCATCTGTAAAGTGGGTCACAATAGTACCACAAGGCTATACAGTTACATAGCAACTTGTCCTTATTTTTTGGAAATGCATGCTAAAGTATCAGGATGTCTATGGTTTATTTTCCAGTGGCTCATGTAAAAAAATTAAAGAATGATAAAGAGGTGGATAGGGTAAATAGTATAAACAGCTAATAATGTTGAATCTAGTAGTGAGTAAATGGATGTTCATTGTACTAATACTCTACTTTTATCTATTTGAAAATTTTCCTAATTAAAAAGTTATGAAAGAGAGTGAGAAAAAGGAGCACTGGACAGTCATGGATAGGGTAAATTCTTTGCCATACCTGCTCTCCTACCTATCAGTTCCAATGATAGTCTGTCCCAGTGGCCAGGTGGGGGTTTGGGTTCCATGTGCAACACTATAGAGTACACAATGCGGTCATCACCCTGGTACAGCCATTGCCGCTGAGGAGGATTTGGGGTGGAGGGTGTTGGTGCCATAGAGGGGCTGTGAACCTCTGGAAAGCCTTACTTCCAGCTAATTCTTGGAAAACTGTGTGAGACGGTGGCTGTTCTACCTGATAACCTGGCCTGGACTTTGACATCTACAGCTTCTTGTGGGAGCAAGAGTCACAGTTTTTACAGTCTCCTATTTTGTTCAGAATATTTAGGTCAAATAAAATCCACTTTTTATTAAAAGGGGGGAAAAAAACTTATCCCAGAGCATGCTAACATTGATTCAGAAAAAAATGTGAACCCTTTGACAGGCTTAGCTCTGTTCAAAAGGAATATGAAAAATTGGAGTCACCTTTGAAGAATTCTAGCCTAGAGAAAGAGTCATCAGAAATCTGGAGCCTGGAGGAAACTGTGAAAAATTTAAGGAGAAATTAACTTCCTGAGAATAGGACTTGAATGAAGAAAGCTCTAAATGCACAAAACAAGAGGAGCGGGAGGCTGAAATTATAAGAATGATTCATTCACTAGAAGATGAATGAAAAGTCATCACATCACAAGGAGCATTTCCAACAGAGTATGAGGCCAAGAGCCAACCCCCGTGTGGCCCCTCACCAACAGGTGGACCTTCATTTTGAAAACAGAGCTTCCTCAGCCCTTCACTCAGATCTCACCTTGGCTACCAGACTATGTTCACCCACCTCTTTCTCCAGTCTGAATCTAATATTGCCAGTGAGTCCAAGTGAGCAATTTCCGCAAAGCGGACCTTTTCCTCCTTCTCTTTCTCTTTCTCCTCCAGATTCGCCCCCCACCACCACCTTCACATCCTGAAATAAAGAGGATTCATTCAGATTAGCTCAATCTTCAAACAAACCAAATACTCCAGAACCATACTGAGAACTTCTAGAACCATACTGAAAACATTGGGGCCTCCTTTTGTCTCTTTTTAAGGAAATAGTTCGGGAATTATCTTTCATTATTGACTTAAACTGCTGTTACTTATTTTTGCTCAAATTGAAGCTTGATGGAGCGGTTATTCTCAATGTTTTCAAGATAATATTATATCATACCAACTTATGAGTAATATTTCCATTTATGTTATCCTTAATTAGTATAAGAACTGTATTTTAATTTTTAATTACAATTACTATAATCTCAACAATAATAGGAATAATATGTGTATAGTTCAGACACAGGAGTTGTTTTATTTTATTATTTTTAAAGATTTTTATTTATTTGAGAAAGAGAGAGAGAGTGAGTGAGAGGGAGAGGGAGAGAGAATCTGAAGCAGACTCCACACTGAGCATAGAGAGCCTGATGTGGGGCTCAGTCCCACAACCAGTAGTAGATCATGACCTGAGCCGAAACCAAGAGCTGTTTGCTTAACCGACTGAACCACCCAGGTGCCCCTATAGGAGTTGTTTGAAACTGCAAAAACAGTTTTTGTTTGCCCAGAGGTGTATTGACTATAGTTATAAAGAAAATATAAAAGTTGATTTTTATCTAAATAAATAGTGATTGGTGATTTGGTCTTGAAGAGATATCTGCACTCCCATATTCATTGCAGCATTATTCACAATAGGCAAGATATGGAAATAACCTTAATGTCCATCAAAGGATGAATAGTTAAACAAAATGTGGTGTATATATACAATAGAATAATATTCAGCCCCAATAAAAGAAGGAAGTCCTGTCTTTGCAACAACCTGGATGAACCTGGAGAACAGTATACTAAGTGAAATAAGCCAGTCACAGAAGGACAAATACTGCATGATTCCACTTATATAAGGTATATAAAATAGTCTAACTCATAGAAACAGGAAATAGAAAGGTGGTTGTTAGGGACTGGGGGGAGGAGGAAATGGGGAGTTGCTGTTCAATGGGTATACAGTTACACACAATGAATAAGTTCTAGAGATCTGCATGGTGTCTAAAGTTAACAACACTGGACTATACACTTAAAAAGTTATTAAGAGGGTAGATCTCATGGTAAGTGTACTTGCTACAATTAAATAGATAAATAAATAGTGATTGGTTTAAAAGGATTTTATGTGAATCAAATCTATCAAACATTGATGTATGTTTTGGCTTTTCTACCATACTTAGAAAATTTTTTCCTACCTCAACATCATAAAATCTTCCTTGTAAATTGTGTTCTAAGTATTTATAATTTTATATTTTAATCCATAATTGAGGTCATGTTTGTTAGTTAAGGTAACACTAACTCTGATAACAGACAACCCCCAAATCTCAATTATTCAACACACTAAGAGTTTATTTCTCACCAACATCATAGTCCAGTGCAGATTGTTGGGCAGCCTTCCTCGTGGACCTGCAAGGACTCAGATCTCTTCCACCTTGAGTCTACACTCTCCTTTAGGTCAACAGAGTCCTCTCCGATGACCTAGAGGGAAGAACATGGCAGAATGTTTATGAAGAGTTTATATGGGCCAGTCCTAGAAATAGCACACATCACTTCTGCCCACATTCCACTGGTATCAATGGACACAGCAACCTGCAAGGGAATCTGGGAATTTTGATGTGGTAACAGGGAAGAAACAAAGCAGGCTTTGAGGAACACAGAGAAGTCTGTGCCACAATTTTGTTGTAAGATGAGAAATAGAGATCCTTATTATTTGAAATATTGAGGTCATGTTGAATAAATCATTCCCCACTTCCTTCATTACCTTCATGTTCAATTTGCTCTAGCTGCTCCATTTTACCTTTCCTTCTAGGCCTTCAATTGTTTAGCATTTTTGTATTGTTTTGTTTTCTTTTTCATAGAGTAGGAAGTATGATTCCAATTTGGCTTCTCTCTAGGTGGTGAACTCAGTTTTCCCAGCATCATCTATCTAAATAATATAAATAAATTATAATTCTAAAATTTCGGTTAAAAAATGAGATGCCAACACATACCGTGTTCCCACATATATAAGGTCTCTCTCTGTTCTTCTAGTGGTCAATTTGTCTGTTTTTTGTTCATTACCACACTGTTCTTGTTACAATAACTCTTGTTACTACAATAATATTATGTCCACTTCGGCCAGGTCTGGAGAAAGCTGGTTGCAGCTTATATCACTTCGTCATTGTCTTTGAAGGACAAAATCTCTACACTGGGTCTTCAGTTATGATATCACTCCATTAACAGAGGCAGCAAAGGGGCAAGTGAAATCTAACCATGTGGTCTGCAAGCTATAAAGTGAGTACACAGCATCTGAGGTAGAAGGTGGTTGTCCTTATTGAATCACAACTGTGACAGTCAGGATGAGGGTAAGCCAAGGGAGCAAGATAACATCGCCCTTGTCACTTTACAGAATCCAGAATTCTCAGCAAAATTTCCCTCACAATCTGACTCCAGCCTATTTTTCTAGTCTCACTGCCAGAGATAGCATTGTGTTTATTTTCTCCAGTCCCTTATTTGACCTTTGGGAAAGCCAAGCACTTAAATCATTTACCCCAGATTATTTGGCAAGTTTTGGGAAAAGCCAAGACCACAACCCAAATCTACCCTATTTTGTAAGTATACTGTGCTTTCCACCACCATCAACACAGATCCTGCATGGGAAGCTTGTCTCTACCTGTCTCAGCTCTCTGTTTCTGAACACTTGAGAAATACTGCATCTCGTCATAGGTACTAAGACCAGAGAGTGGGGCCTATTCTCCTTCTCCTTCTTCTCTCTCAGTGATTCCTGATTCTAGGAAAGAGGTGAGTGAACATATGCAAAATTCCTTCATCCCACTTCTTTCACTGGGTTGTAGGGATGAAGTCAATGGCCAGCTGAACATGTAAAATCTGCAAGTCTTTACACCAAAAAAAAAAAAAATGCAAGGAAAGGTCTCATTATCACGTTATCACATCAGTGGATAGCAGGTACTTAATCCTTTTATCCCCCATCTTGTCACCATTCCTCTATGTATGTCTTGGGAAAGTGGGTACAGAAGTGGAGTGTATTCTACTCAGGAATTACATGAACAATATTCCAGTTGAGAACGTGGCATCCCCTAGGGAATGGCATTTGTGTGTAACCATGAATAGTCTGGATGAGTAAGACTGGGCCATTAGGTTTATGTGACATATCCACCCTCATGACTTTTCGAAGTTATAGAGAAGTTCCTGTCTAATCATTTGAGAAAGGAGATACACATTGAGAGCTAAGAAGTACACTGTCCATGTATATATTCTCTCTGAGATCTCAGGTAGCACTAGATAAAACTTAAATCTCACCCCAGGCGTGAGATAGGTAAGGATAAGAACCCAGGGAGGAGAAGAGGAGGCAGAGAAGCAGGGACATGCCCAAAGCCAGGTAAAAATTGAATTTCTGAGTCCTTTAACACTCTGGGATTATTTTCCTTAAGGCCAGAAGCTTCACACCTTTATGTCTCCTTTTCAGAAAAGTCTGCTTGGGGGAAATGTACTCAGGATGAGAGTTCCCACACTGCTCCTAACTCCAGCATATATTTCTTGAGACAGTTTTAACCTTCTTAGGTGAGAAAGGAAATGATTTGGGGCCAGTAACCCTTGCTGACATTCAAGTGCTCTTCCTTGCAGAGACTTACATTTAGTGTCTTTGAACCAGGGGGCCTTAAAACTCATTCCAGCCAGCAATCTGCTGGGTTGTGGCCTGTAAAAGCTTTGACCTGTCTGAGGAAGATGCAGAGGAGAAGTGACACAAAGGCACATGTGGGTCAGCAATCTGGGGCTTTACAGAGGCATGCGTCATCAGCATCTTACACGATTTTTAGGAATTTCAGCCTTCTTACTGTACATATGATAGCCATCTCTAGGTCTGTGCATATTCCTCGGGTGTGAATTAAAAGTCTAAAATGGAATCCATTTTCTTTAGTATTTATTGCTCTTCTGATGCTGTTGCTACAAAAAAAAGTTATGCAGATTCATTTTTAATAATTCCCTTGAAAGAGAGGTCAAGGGATTTTCCTGAGCAGTTCCTTGAGAGCTGACTTGGGGAATAATTTATCTGTCTCAGATGGTGCCAGGAATGTAGAGGCTGCTCTGTCAAGTTTTATGGACTGAAGGGTTGTCCCCATTCCAGAATATCTGTAACAGGAATTGAGGCCCTATCTGTCAAAAGCGGTTTGGATGCCATTCAACCGAAAGACAGTTTAACTCAAGGGTCAGTCACCATAGCCTTTTTTTTTCCCCCTTCTCTACCAAGCAGCACCTCCTTCTAACTCTGAGAAATGTCATGGAAGAGCAGAGAGATCATGAACTTTTTTTTTTTTAAGATTTTATTTATTTGACAGAGAGAGCACAAGCAGAGGGAGAGAGAGGGAGAAGCAGGCTCCCTGTTGAGCAGGGAGCCCCATGTGGGACTCGATCCCAGGACCCTGGGATCATGACCCAGGCCAAAGGCAGCTGCTTAACCGTCTTAGCCACCAAGGCGTCCCGAGATCATGAACTTTTAAGTCAGAAAATTGGAGCTTGAATCTTAAAATTGCCACCCATTATCTGTGGGGGTTTAGGAGAATTACTTAATTTTTCCTAACTTCCCTTTGTCATTATAAAATAAAATTGCTGGCAGAATGAAGTGACAGAAAGTACAGTGTGTCGGTGGTAGGGGCTTCATAAATTGTATTTTCTCCCTGCTCTCCAGCTCAAATGTAAGAAGTGCTGAATGACAATGTCAGAGGTGGAGGTCAATGTTAATGGTTGAACAAACAAAACCCAGCTGGTATAATTTACACATCAATTCATTTAATCACTCATTCAGTAAATACACATTGATTGAGTGTCATCTAAGTGTTGTGCTGAGAGATGGGAATTCAGCACTGGCAACGCTGGACTCTTGTACCCCACCCCTAGCCCCGACGACGAGGGGAAAGTGAAGGACAGATGCCTCTCGGTGGTGCAGGAGGTCAAGCTCAAAAGTTTAAGTACTGAGCAGATTCAAAGCCAAAATAGGACAGAAGTCCTGAGGCCATCTGTGCTGGTCAGCATCCTCAGAGCTAGCCCAGGTGATGTCCCCCCTGTCTCCTGGTGATTACGTAGGACCACTGTTTTGCTGACTGACACATATAAGGTTCCTAAGATAAAAGCAGCTTAATACTGCCCTGGTTTATTGAGTGGACTGTGGAAATGGCTGGGACTTCCTTCTCTTTTGCTCTTCTCTTTTCAAAAGCTTTTGAGGGCAGATAGGATGACCTCAGACTAAAGATGGAAGACCTGCTGGGTCCACATGAAATATGTTTGTATTCTTTGGCAGGCTGGGCCTCGGTGGGGGGAAGTATGCATGTAGCACGTGCTTTTGCCTGTGACATGGCAAATGTTTACTTTGAGTGAACTCACAGAATAAAGTGAGCATGCCCTTTTACTCTGGAATCTGTAATTTATAGCATTCTTTAAGCTGTCTGTTATTAGAGTCATAATTTTTGCTTCAGACCAATTAAAATATAAACAGAAGTAAATAGTATCATGAATTGTTTATAAAACGAAAGCTTTCATGATAAGGATAGCAGCATTTTTCGAATGCTTACTTATCTGCTCGTGGTTTTTCTTAATTATTTACCTTGATCCTCAATATAACTAAAGGTAGGCGTGGCAATCTTTATTTTACATGTGGGTAAAACTTGGGTTTCAGATGTAAGTATTTTGTCCAAGGTCACACAGCTACTAAATGGCAAACCCAGGTCTGTCTGAGTCTGAAGCTCACAATCTACACAGTGCACCAGCTCTGTATCATGTGAATAAAACATGTGTGTGATATATGAGATATGATTTATAACTCAAGTGCATACGAGTGCGTAGAAACCCCACCATAGGAACAAATCATTCTTGGAAGAGAGGCCATAAAATGCTCCAAAAGACAGCCCTTTCATTTTAGAGGAAAGAGAGGTTGTAACTTGCCCAAGGTGGCAAAGTGGCAAGGTTAAAAATGCCACCACATGCTTTAGCCGTGATTTTCCCTCCAATAAGGACATGCTATCTCATTAAGCTCCATAGCAGCTAAAAATAATGTATAAGTAACCAGAAAGTTTGAAAATCAAGACAGCTACTAACTCGCAATGTGCCTTGGGGCAGATCCACTCACAGCCTGAGTTTCCATGTTTTCAGAATACGGATGATCCTGTCTACCCTGCGGGAGTGGTGGTGGAGGTCCCATAAGATGGTGTCTTAGAATCAGACCCTGAAACAAACCTTGACATTAGAATGCGCATGAAAATTATTTATTAGCCACTCTTGTCAGTAAAAACTAGCAGAGAAGTAGGGCATTGAGACACGTAGGGGAAGGAGGCCAAGTCACATCTTACAGAGAGTAATTTCAAGTCAATCCCACAGAGTTTATATGGAGGCAAGGATAGGTAAGTTTTATAGCCCTACAGGTTTACATTCCCACACCTGTGAGTCATTAGGAAAAGGCTGCCACACCGGGATGTAAATTCCCAAGCACTAACAGCTCCCCCTGTGGCCGGAAAAGTGAGCCCAGGCAGCCTGAAGGCAGCCCTCCAACAAAAGGACACGGTTTTTTTTTTTTTTTTTTAAATTTTTTTATTGTTATGTTAATCACCATATATTACATCATTAGTTTTTGGTGCAGTGTTCCATGATTCATTGTTTGTTCATAACACCCAGTGCTCCATGCAGAACGTGCCCTCCTCAATACCCATCACCAGGCTAACCCATCCCCCTACCCCCCTCCCCTCTAGAACCCTCAGTTTGTTTTTCAGAGTCCATCATCTCTCATGGTTCGTCTCCCCCTCTGACATACTCCCCTTTTCTTCCTCTCCTGTTATCTTCTCCTTTTTCTTTTTAGGGAGTAAAAGCTACACCATAAGCCAATGTGCAAGAAAACGAAAAAGGGACTGGAGGGTATATGAGCAAAGCTGCAGGTGGCATAGATAAACCACACAATGTGGGTGTGTGGTCATTGTTAGCCCCTTGATAAATAGCAACAATTCTTTTTTTTATGATATTATTGGTGTAAAATATTTTGTATTCCCCTAAATTCTGGAGGAGAGGCCACTGGTAGATAAGGTAAAATACAGTCTCCCTCATATCCAGGGTTCCTTCCAGCTTTGTTAAAGTCCCATGGGCCCCATTATCTCTGTATCATCTGCCTCACGTCACTGTTTTGATGAAAGGGAATGCCACTTTTCATAATTCCAAGCCAGGGGTGAAAGAGTAACTTTTCCTTTCTTCGTCTCCTCCACCAGCCCCCTCTGCTTGTCAGTGGATTGTGTGTCAGCAAGCCGGCACCCCTGGGGCCCAAGCTGCTTCTGCAGTTTGATCATTACCCTTTAGATGGGGGAGAGGGGGGGACAGGCTCCTGCGTCTGATCTCTTACTGGAATCACGGGGATCCTCTCTGATGGCACTTGCAGCCCGCCATTTATTTTTTCATCAGTATCTCAGTAACAGAAAGCCAGCATGTTCAAATAATCCCAGTCCCCTTTTCTCTTTGAAATACCTTCAGAACCTTGGCCCAAGCTCACTTGGCAGAGAAATTCCCTCAGCACGGCTGCTGGTGGTGCTTCTCAGCCTTAGCCAGGATAAATCTCGAAGTCCTCCCGCTCCCATGGGTTTCATAAAGAATGATGTTACGGGTTGAATTATGTCCCCTCCCCACCCCCACACCCAAATATATGTTGAAGTTCTAACTCCTTATCATGTGACCTTGTTTGGAAATAGAGACTTTACAGAGGTAATCAAGTTAAAATGAGCTCATTAGGGTGGGCCCTAATCCAAAATAATTGGTGTCCTTATGCAAAGGGAAAAGTTGGACACAGAGACAGACACGCACAATGGGAAGTTGACGTGGAGATGCTCAGGGAAGCTGCAACGTGATGACGAGGCAGAGATTGGCGCGAGGTATTTTCAAGCTAAGGAACTCCAAGTATTGCTGAGGACCACCAGAGGCTAGGAGGAAGAGAGGAATCATTCTCCCTTAGAACCGTCAGAGAGAATCTGGCACTGCTGAAGCCTGGATTTCACACTTCTAGCCTCCAGAAGTGTGAGAGAATTGACTTCTGTTGTTTAAAACCACTCCGTGTGTGGAACTTTGTTACAGCAGCCCTAGCAAACAAATACAACTGGGATCTCTGCTATCCCTGAGAATGGACTGAAGGATCTTTGCAAGCAGCTTCCCAAGCTCTGCAGTCCTCCACATCCTCATCTGGCAAATGTGGAGGTTGGATTTAACAGCCGTGGCAGATTATATTTTCCAAGACATCCGCAAAAATGCTTCTCATCCTACATGCTTTTTTACAATTGATCATATTGACATTCATTAAAACTAGATCCTCTCCCCTTAAATATGGGTGAGCTTGTGAGTCAACCGTATCCAATAGAAGGATGCAGAAGCAGCACTGCATGGCCTCTGAGCCACCACGTAAGAAGCCTAACTATGCTGAGGCTGCCCTGCTGGGAGGAAGCCCAGGCCATGGCAGGAGATCACAAGCAGGTACCCCGGTCCCCAGCCCCAGCTGATGTCCCAGCAGACAGTCAGCATCAATCACCGGACATGTAAGTGAGGATGCGCTCAGATTATTCTAACTCTCACCCATAACATCTCCTGTACTCAGAGTCTTCCCAGGTGAGACTCCAGAAATCCTCAGGCAGGGGGAAGCCATTTCCACTGTGTTCTTTCTAAATTTTTGGCCCACAGAACCCATGAACATAACAAAATCATTGTTGTTTTATGCCACTGAGTCTGGGGATAATTTGTTAAGTAAAAATAATAACAGGACCACTAACTGTCCAAAGTCTCTACCAGATCTTACAGCTTAGAGTCTGAGAACTGGTCTGGAGTATTCTGACTAGAGCATGAAGAGACTCAGGGAGGACCAGGTCTCCCTGTAAAGAGTGTTCTGCTTTTCACCTCACTTCTTGCCAGAGCCAAGGAACCAATACCCAAATAACTGCAGGTTTTCAGGACACCTCCAATTAAATCTTATAGCAGCTCCGTAAAGTTCATGTGACCCTGCATTTCACAAGCATTTACAAGTATTTCAGCCCCAAATCTAGTCAATCCACAAATCTGCAATGACTTTCATTGTGGTTGGGTGCCCCCTGTGCTCACTTCCTGCTTCCTTCCAACTACTATCATTTTACTCATCTGGGATCAACTTTATTCATTTGACAAAGTTACTGTATGTCAGCTATGT
Organism: Eumetopias jubatus; assembly: GCF_037043125.1. Classification (NCBI taxonomy): domain Eukaryota; kingdom Metazoa; phylum Chordata; class Mammalia; order Carnivora; family Otariidae; genus Eumetopias; species Eumetopias jubatus. Next base: position 126,820,640 of record NW_028274807.1, on the reverse strand, counting down.
ATAATTATTGTGCAAAGCTTTGGGGGTCATTGAGAAGGTACACAGAGATGAACCAGCAGCCACTGATCTTGCTCTTAAAGGAATTTATATTTGAATCAGAGAGTTAAGGCATATCCAAAGAACTCCCACTGCAGGTAGAAGGTGATATGTGCCATACAAGAAAGCAGACCAAATGCTGAGTGCTGTGCAGAGAGAAGTCACTCCCTGGTATGATGGGCCAGTTATTAAATTATTGCCTCTCAGCTTTAACATGCCCTTTCATACTGTTTTCTTTTTTTCTTTCTTTTTCTTTCTTTTCTTTCTTTCTTTCTTTCTTTTTCTTTCTTTCTTTCTTTCTTTCTTTCCTTCCTTCCTTCCTTCTTTCTTTCTTTTCATTTAAATTCGATTAATTAACATATAGTGTATTATTAGTTTCAGGGGTAGAATTTAGTGAATCATCAGTTGCATATAACACCCAGCGCTCATTATATCATGTGCCCTCCTTAATGCCCATCACCCTGTTACCCACCCCAATGTCCCCCCCATCAACCCTCAGGTTTTTTCCCTATAGTTAAGAGTCTCTTATGGTTTGTCTCCCTGTTTTTATCTTATTTTATTTTTCCTTCCCTTCCCCTATGTTCATCTGTTTTGTTTCTTAAATTCCACATATGAGTGAAATCATACGGTATTTGTCTTTCTCTGATGGACTTATTTCACTTAGCGTAAGAGCCCAGATGTGGTATATATATGAGAAAGGAGATATGGTATATATGTACAATGGAATATCACTCGGCCATCAGAAAGAAGGAGGTCTTGCCATTTGCAATGATGTGAATGGAACTGGAGGGTATAATGCTAACTGTACTCTCTTTTCTGATGCTAAGGCTGGGACTCACAAATTAATGTTTCTGCTTTTCTAGCTGTTCTTTCTTAGGCTCTGCTAATAGGGGGCACTAGAAGAAGACTGCAAGGCTGAGAAGAGTAAAAGGATTTGCTTCACCTGCTTGCTTTCTGTTCCTGTGAGCATCACTCCAGCAATGCTCTTCACCCTAGCAGCAGTACTTTGACAGTGGCATTCATCCCTGTGACAGTGGTGGAATCCAATTTGCAGTCTCTCTAACAGGACAGAGCCAGCCTCACTGTCACCTCTCAGAGGTACCAGTACTAACCAGCTTCTGCCCACTCCTCAGAGGTCTGGATCCCGGCCCCACAGGACCTCTTCTAAGTCTCTAAATTTTAATCATCCCTGCCTCTTCCCTTCATTCCCTCAGCCCCAGGGGTGTTAGCTGCCTCCTGCAGCTGTTACCTTCTTAAAAGCTTAGTATTTACTTTTTACCCTTTCAGTTACCTAGTTAATAATTCTTTATATCAAATTTTCTCTGTTCAAAAAAACTGGTGTGATGTTGGTGGAGATATGAAATTGGGACCCTGTTCACTGTTGGTGAGAGTGTTTTGCCCCTAGGCAAAACAGTATAATGATTCCCCCCAAAAACTAAAAATAGACTTACCATATGATCCAGCAATTCCACTTCTGAGTATATAATCCAAAAGAATTGAAAACGGGGTCTCAAAGAGATGTTTGCACACCCATGTTCATAGCATTATTCACAATAGCCAAGAGATGGAAGCAACCCAAGTGGCCACTGACAAGATGAATGGATAAACAAAATGTGGTATGTACACACAATGGAACATTATTCAGCCTTAAAAAGAAAAGAAATTCTGACAGATTCTACAGTATGGATGAACCTTGAGGAACTTATGGTCTGAAATAAGTCAGACACAAAAGGACAAATACTGCATGATTCTACTTATCTGATGTATCTAGAATAGTCAAACTCTGAAACAGAAAGTAGAATGGTGGTTTCCAGGGGCTATGGGGAGAGAAGAATGGGACTTGTTGTTTAATGGGTATAGATTTCAGTTTTGCAAGAAGAAATATTTCTGGAGATTGGTTGTACAGCAACGTGAATATACTTACTACCAAACTGTACACTTAAAAATGGTTAAGATGGTAAATTTTAGGTGATGTGTATTTTACCACAATTAAAAAAAAAAAAACTGGTATGATTTCTATCTCCTAAGTGGACCCTGAATCATGTGACAATTAGAGAAACTTTGTACTAGTCATGGGGCAGGTGCAGGGAGGGAGTGAACAAGTAGAGGAACAAAAAACTTAGACGCCAGTGGCTTCACACAATAAAAGCTCATTGTTTGATTCTGTGATAGTTCAATGTGGCCAACAGGGTGGCTCTGCTCCGTGCGGCATCCAGGGACTCAGGCTTCTTCCATCATGTGAGCTCCACCATCTTCAACGCATGATCCCTAAGGTCACCACAGAAGGAAAAAAGGGTATGTGCACAACTGCTATAGCTAAGGTGATCATGCAAATATAACATTTGCCAGATCTTCCACTGGCCAGAATTCAGTCACATAAAGGAAGCTGGGAAGCTAGAGAGCATAGGAGGGAAATGAATTGAGTAAATTGTTGCTACCACAGCTTTATAGAGGGAATGGTATCTGGGCTGAGCCTTGAAAAATGAGTCTGCACTGACTTCATCTCTGTATTGCCTTTAGCAAACGGCCTGGCAGAGAGGACTTACGTGATAAGTGTTTATTAGATGGATGGATGGGTAAATAGAAATGCAGCTTTCTATAAATACTGAATCACAAAAGAACTAGAATCAGTCTATTTTATTTATAGCAGAACTATTGTCTGATGTCTTCCTTTGGGTCCTGTGATCATAAGACAGTCCTGATTGCCATCACTCAGTAGATTTTTCATCCAGCATGAGACATAAAGAAGTTGGTGAGTAGTTTGCTTCCATGGCTCAGTGATGGAGAATGAGCCAAGTATCAAGATCCCAAACTGGAACATAGTCTGGTAGACAATCCTGAGTCCACACATGAAGTGCTCCTCAATCAGTGGGAATCTGTGGTCCCTCCCAAATTCTGACACAAGTGCTGGGTATGTGGAGAGTAAATTGTGTCTATCTTGAGACATGCCTCATTTGTCTCATTGAGCCTATGGAAACTTGCCCATATATGAAGGCATTTGTTCTTTTCTTTTTTTGGCTTGTTTGAGGAGATATTAATAAAAATAAAGCCAGTAAAAGCAAAATGATTGTAATTAATGCTAATAAAGGGAAGAAACAGATTGCTGAGTACATCTGTTCAATCTGGCTTCTTGAGTATTTGGCAGAGGTTTCATCGTTGGTAAGTGGGAGATAGTGAATTCAGGGCCATTACCCATTCCTAATATACTTACACATGGATAATGATGGCACAGTTACTGTCCCTAGAACTTGGGCATCTGCCCAGTAGGTTTTGTGTAACAATGTAATCAACTGTAATCTGGGTGAGAAGATTGTTCTTGATGTTCTACACTGAAAGTGTTTCTACTTGGAGTCTGTCTTTTGGTTATCTACTGCTATGTAAAAAACTTGCTAAACTTAGTGACTTAAACAATAATTTGTTGTGCTCATAGATTATGTGGGTCAGGAATTTAGAAGGGCCCAGCGGAAATGCTTGTTTCTTCTTCATGATATCACAGGCCTCAGCTGAGAAGACTCAAATGACTCAAGGGAATCATCCAGAAGCTTCTTTGCTCTCCCTGGTGCCTGGGCTGGGATCACTCAAAGGCTAGGCTCAGCTGGGACTGTCAGCTGGGGCACCTGCAACTTAAACTCTCCATGTTGCTTGTACTTCTTACAGTCTGATAGCTGTGTTCCAAAAAGGAGGAGGCATCATTCCCAAAGACCAAGAAAAAATGAATGGCGTTTATGACCGAGCCTCAGAGGTCACCAAACATCACTTCTGCTACTCTAACGATCAAATCAGTCATAAGCCCACCTGAATTCAAGGAAGGTGACATAAACCCTCAAGATGGGTGAAGTATTAAATAATTTTTAGGTGTTTTTTTTTTAAACTACCACACTCCAATTCACCTTTTGTGTGTGTGTGTGTGTGTGTGTGTGTGTGTGTGTGGTAACCAAATTCTAGTGGTCCTAACTTTAAAACATATCCTGAATCTGACTGCTTCTTACTACCTCCATTGTCATCACAATGGTTCCAAAAATTTCCCCCCAACAGTATTACAATAGCCTGTTAAGAATCCTTTCCTCTACTTCATCTCCCTAAAGACTATTTTCTTTTTTCTTTTTTTATTAACATATAATATATTATTTGTTTCAAGGGTACAGTTCTGTGATTCATCAGTCTTACACAATTCACAGCACTCACCATAGCACATACCCTCCCCAATCACCCAGCCCATCACCCAGCCACCCCATCCCTCCCACCCCCCTCCACTCCAGCAACCCTGAGTTTGTTTCCTGAGATTAAGAGTCTCTTATGGTTTGTCTCCCTCTCTGGTTTCATCTTGTTTCATTTTTCCCTTCTTTCCCCTATGATCCTCTGTCTTGCTTCTCAAATTCCTCATATCAGTGAGGTCATATGATAATTGACTTTCTCTGATTGACTTATTTTGCTTAGCATAATACCTTCTAGTCCCATCCACGTCATTGCAAATGGTAAGATTTTGGTTTTTTATGGCTGCATAATATTCCATTGTGTGTGTGTGTGTGTGTGTATATATATATATATATACACACACACACACCACATAGTCTTTATCCATTCATCTGTTGATGGACATCTAGGCTCTTTCCATAGTTTGGCTATTGTGGACATTGCTGCCATAAACATTGGGGTGCAATGCCCCTTCAGATTACTACATTTGTATCTTTGGAGTAAATACCCAGCAGTGCAATTGTTAGGTTGTAGGGTAGCTCTATTTTCAACTTTTTGAGGAACCTCCATACTGTTTTCCAGAGTGGCTGCACCAGCTTGCATTCCCACCCACAGTGTAGGAGGGAATTGTGTAAGACTGATGAATCACAGAACTGTACCCTTGGAACAAATAATATATTATATGTTAATAAAAAAAGAAAAAAAGAAAATATTATATGTTAATAAAAAAAGAAAATAGTCTTTAGGGACCCTTTCTCTGCATCCTCGCCAATATCTGTCATTTCCTGACTTGTTAATTTTAGCCATTCTGACTGGTATGAGGTGGTATCTCAATGAGGTTTTGATTTGGATTTCCCTGATGCCGAGAAATGTTGAGCATTTTTTCATGTGTCTGTTGGCCATTTGGATGTCCTCCTTGCAGAAATGTCTATTCGTGTCTTCTGCCCATTTCTTGATTGGATGATTTGTTCTTTGGGTGTTGAGTTTGATAAGTTCTTTATAGATTTTGGATATTAGCCCTTTATCTGATATGTCATTTGCAAATATCTTCTCCCATTCTGTCGGTTGTCTTTGGTTTTGTTGACTGTTTCCTTTGCTGTGCAAAAGCTTTTTATCTTGATGAAGTCCCAATAGTTCATTTTTGCCTTTGCTTCCCTTGCCTTGGCAATGTTTCTAGGAAGAAGTTGCTGCGGCTGAGGTCGAAGAGGTTGCTGCCTGTGTTCTCCTCAAGGATTTTGATGGATTCCTGTCTCACATTTAGGTCTTTCATCCATTTTGAGTCTATTTTTGTGTGTGGTGTAAGGAAATGGTCCAGTTTCATTCTTCTGCATGTGGCTGTCCAGTTTTCCCAACACCATTTGTTGAAGTGACTTTTTTATTTGTCTTATTTCTTGATGCCTTCCCCATTAGAATGTAAGCTACATGAGGATGGGAACTTTCTTTTTATTCACTGTTGTATCTCTAGAACATAGAACCATACTTGGCACATAATGGATAGTCAATACATATTTGTTAAGTGAGTTAGGGAATTAAGGAGAGAGTGAATGAATAAAAGAAAAAAAATAAATTCTGTCAACTTGTGCTCAGAAACTTCTCTGACATGATAAATTTTTCAAAAAGACATATAAAGGAAAAGGGTTTAACTTCATTGAGAAAGTTTGGGTGGTCTGCTTACCTTTCAAAGGGACAGTGTCCCAGCTTAACATGTTAGTTGGGTTTTCACCTCTTCCTCAGATATATGTAGCTATGTAGCAGAAAGAGGCATAGACCTGAGCTTTCATTAACTAGTTGTATGATCAAAAATAACCCACTTAGTCATCCTGGGCCATAGTTTCTCTTCTATAAATTGAGAGAAATTGTATTTGAACCAGATGATCTATCCCTAAGATCCCTCCAGCCTTGACATTGAATTCTTTATTTTGCTCACCAGATCATTCTCCACTGAATTCCAGGGGAACTCTAAGGGCAACATCTCATGACCCTGGGAATAAAGAGGATGATTCAGGAAGAAAGAGGAAGTAAGCCAAGGGACCAGTGTAAACCTGAGCAAAATAAAATATATACTGCCCTGGAATATTTCATGAAGGGAACAATATTGGACATGAAATTCTGATACTTGATGAAATCAGAATATTGCTCACCCTTTGTGGGTGGGGATTGAGTAATACCTGGGAGGGAATATTAGGGAGCTTCTAGGGTATTAGAATGCTACCATAGAATGGTTATATGGGTATGTTTTGTGAAATTCTGTCCATCTTTCACTTATGATTTGTATATTTTTCTCTGTATATGTTATAATTCAATTTAAAAGTTCACCAAAAAACCATGAGAGACTATGGACTCTGAGAAACAAACTGAGGGTTTTAGAGGGGAGGGGGGTTGAGGGGATGGGTTAGCCCAGTGGTGGGTATTAAGGAGGGCACGTATTGCATGGACCACTGGGTTCATTCATTGCAAACAATGAATCTTGGAAAACTACATCAAAAACTAATGATGTAATGTATGGTGATTAACATAACATAATAAAATAAAATTTAAAAAAAGTTCACCATAAAACTCCAACCCAGAGCAGTAGATAGATAGACATATAGATAGATAGATAGATAGATAGATAGATAGATAGATAGATAGATATGATCTTTGCTATAGATAATTATTAAGGAGAATTTGGACATTTTACCTGACTAAAGACCTGGATAAAAACAAAAAATTAAAAATAAAAAAGATTATTTAAGTGGTAGGAATTGGCAGGGGGAAATTCTCAGCTTCATTCCTGAGAAAAAATTATGATGATGAGCCTCAAAGTGGTTGAAATTTGATACAAGGGAGGTTGCAAATGTGAATTCTTCTCTTCTTAATGGTCCTAGACCTCTCTGAGCTCTCTGGTCTATGCAGAGGGATGAACCTGAGATGCTTCTGGAATTCCCAATAAACTCTTGGACCCATTCTTGTTCTAATCATTCATAGCATCATTTCCAGTGTACTCTTGGAAGTGCCTTCACACAGTCTATTTCTGTGAATTTTTTGATCTATCAAAAGCCTTTAGGACTCTAAAAGACCATTTTAAAAGTGAGGGAGGAAGATGTACAAATGGCCCAGGAGAGAGGCTGCATGCCTTTCAGAAGTCTCACGAGTCAAAAAGTACAGTTAGTCTTTTGAAACTATTGTCCAGGCAGGATTTGGTGACTAAGAGTGAGGTATTTGAGAAGGTGGTTTGATTTCCCACTGTGAAGCACTCTGGAAAAAATAGACATTTTAAGCTCAGGCCTGACATCCTACACCTCATCTATTATCCCTAGCAGAGAGAAATCCCTTTTACAGAGTGCCCAGTTACAGAAGCTTATTGTAGCAGTTCCCCCACACCTTTTTTTATTATGAGACCTGGAGCAGGAGAGTGCACTGATTATACTGATAATCCAATACTAGTTGGTCTGCTTTATGGAGAAATCTGTTGTTTCATACTCAAGCTCATTCACGTTATCTGGTAAGATGCCTCATCCTACGTCTCACAGTTCATCTTTGGTACTGCTGCCTTTAAGATTTATATTGGTTAGATATTATGTCAGTTGTCTGTTGCTGTGTAACAAACAACCTCCAGACAACCATTCATTTTGCTCATGAGTCTGAAATTTGGGCAGAGTTTGGCTGAGGTGGCTCATCAGCTGGGGCAACCTGACTGGAAGCTGGATGCTATACTTTCAAGATGGCCCACTCACATGACAAGCTAGTCAATGCTGGGTGTCTGGTGGGAATTCAGTCAGGACTGTAGGTCACAGGACTCTGTTTCCCTCCACATGGCCTCTCCACAGGCTGCTTGGGTTTCAGTCTTGGGTGTCCAAGACAGACTGTCCCAAAAGAACAAGATAGAAGGACGTATGATCTAGTCTTGGAAGTCAGAATGTCTCTTCTGCCATACTCTATTGAGGTAGTCAAAAGACCCATTCAGATTCAAGAGGAGGAGACCTAGACCCCATCTCTTGCTGAAGAATTGACAAGGTCCTAAAAGAGGATGTGGGATGGGGGATATCGTCGTAGCCATCTTTGGAAAATACAATGTGCCACATAGGTTGGAACAGTTGCTAACCTAGAGGAGTGACAATATGCTTATGAAACAAATGTATGTGTATAGGTATGTGTGAAATGTATATGTGGAGAAGAGCCTTTGTTTCCCTTTCCACATACATTCATGAGAGAATTTCAGTGTCAATCATTAGAAGGAGGAAGTATTAAATGACTACTTCTGATCCTTACTCCAAACTCCCTCATCCTCTTTTCCCCAAGGAACAAAGTATTTCCAGGGCCACTGCTTTGAAACTCAGACAGGGCTGAGTTTTTCTCCCTTAAAAAAAACCCTGAGAAAAATATGTACAATAGATAGTAGAGACTTGTGCTTTTTGTTTTTATGTGGAAAGAAAACTGAGTGGAGCCTGGATTGGCAGGCTCTATCTTCCAAATTCTCTATATCTCGATGGGTAAGTTAGGGTCCTGTGGATCCCCAGATTAGAAGGGGACAGAGGAGGGAGGATTTACTACATTCTTTAATCCAACCTTATGAACAATAAGCAGGTGTTTTCAATGCTTTATTTGGCTCCTTGCTCTTATTTATCATTTAAGAACCCAGACAACATAAAGGATGTAATTAGCATCCCTAAACTTCCAAAATACATATCACTAAAGTTTGTTCTATGGCTCAAGATTACTCACTCACTTAAAGGTAATGGAGTTTGGAAACGGCTACAAAGCAAAGATGATACTTCTTGAGCTGGTGTTGAAGAGGAGGAGGACACGTTAGGAAGAGACTTGCAGGTTTTATCTAGAGACCTTGAGCAAATTGGGAGTTTGAGCCCTTCTTTTAGCCCCATCCTATCTATTGGCAAGAAGACCCCAGATACCTGCAGGCTGCTGCCACTCTTTCTCAGGAGCCCCAACAGGTTGCCCAAGCTGTATGTCCAGAGTACTAGCCCTACCTGTCATTGGGCTGTACATTCCCCTGCTCCCTAGTCTAGGATTGAAGTACCCAGGGAATTAAGCCTGGCTTTCTGGGTCCCTTTTACCTGGAACTTGGGCGTCAAAGATTTTTCCAACTTCACCCACTGAGGTTGTCGCCCTTGGGGGAAGACTGCTCTTTACCTGATTAGCATTGACTCAGTCAGTCTGTCACCATTACATATTGAATGCCCACTGTGCCAGGCATTATGCCAGATACTGGCTATAGATGGTGAATAAAACAGACCTAGACCTTGGCTTTGTAGAATCTAAGTATCTAAAGGAGGAAGCAGACAATAAACCAGAAAGAGACAAAAAACTCAAATAATATATAATTACAAATTGTGGTGGGTGCTTTGAAAGAACTAAAGAGGGTACGGAGGGATAAGATCAAGCAGGAGAAGCATCAACTGAAACAGGCCCAGGATCTTGTCTAATTCCATCTAACTTTATGGGGCTACATCCCTATTTTGTCTGTGCCCTTCACTGAATAAAAACAACAGTGGTACTACTAAATAATAACAATACTTAACACATATAATACTGACTATGTCCCAGTGATTTGTAAATGATTCTTGTGCGCTAACTCATTTAACATGGTGTTAGTTAATGGCCCGGGTTGCACCAAGATTTAAGGTCTGCTATTACCCATATGTCTCAAAATCCATGCATTACTGTCTTGCTCCTTTCCCCTCATCTCTCATACACACGGATTCCCTCTCCTCCCCATCAGCTTCTCCTTGCAACCTGAGATCTGTTTGAATGAAGAATGGAGGGACCTATCTGTTTGGTCTATAGCTGTGATGGCTGACCCCTTCTGGAGGCACTGCTTCTGTCAATGTGTGTGTCCTGCATAATTCTCCCACTCCCTGTTGACTTCTCCTTACTCAGTGTTCCCGGAATAGTGCACAGATGCAGCACTGATCAACCCTTGCAGGGAGCCAATCCTATCAATATCCAGCTGGAAAGGAAGATAACTATCACAAAGATATGGGAAATTTAGTTAGGTCTGGAATTTTAAAAATCACACAGGAGAGATAAACTTGGGCATGCTAGTTTTCTAACATATTTTTGGCAGCTGAATCCTTTTTTAAATGAAAGTTATTTGGAAATTCCAATATATAAGACAGTTAAAGAGTGAGTGGGAGATCCATGGTCTACCCTTCCTATCCTTAGGGGACCCAAGTCAGCCACGTGGAACTCTATGGCTCTATAGAACTCAACTTTAAAACACTGTATTCAGCAATAAGGAGCAATTGTGAGTAATCAACTAGAGGAATGACATTTTTTAAAGTGTAGTTTTAGGAAATTAATTTGGCAGTAATATACAGAAATAATTGAATGAGGAAAAATGGAGTTGAAGAGATTCTAACAGATTGTTGCTGATCTCCTGATTTGAGGTGATAGTGATAATGTCTATCTCCGTGTAGTATGTTCTGATAACTAAAAACACATCATGTACCCCATAACATTGCCATGTGATATGCAAGAAGACTGTCATTATTTCCATTTTATATCTGAGGAAGGCTCATAGATAAAAGCCATATGAAAATATGTAATCTGAGAAATAAGTTCTCAGTTTGTAAGATAAGACCTTCTCTTATTTCCAAGGTGATAGATTTCAGGTGTGAACCTGAAGGAACGGAGCACAGGACAGATATATTTCAATAGGGAAAGGACAAGAATTGATCTACAGCAGTATTTCCTAAGATGTGTTCTTGGGATATTTATAGGTATATTTATGGGTGTTATTTGGAGAAAGTGGATCCACCTTCAAAGAAGTTGGGAAACCCCAGGTTCCACTTATGTTTTAAACCATAGTGCTATTCAGAGATTTAATAATCTAATGTGTGTTAGTTCTCTCTAAGTGGGGCATATAACACAAAGAATCTCCTACCTGGGACCTGTCTTTAAGAGCATCTCAGAGTTTGGCAAGGTTCTAGGAAATGAATTTTGGCAAACAGTGGTCTAGACCAGGTTGACAAACTTTTTCTGTTTGGGCCTGATAGTAAATACTTTAGGATTGGCAGGCCATGTAGTCTCTAGCACAACTACTCAGTTCTGCTGTTGTAGCAAGAAAGTAGCCTTTGACGATAGGCAAACAAATGGGCATGGCTGTGTTCCCTTAGGAGTACTGACATTTGAATTCATATAATTTTCACGTGTCATGAAATATTATTCTTCTTTGGATTGTTTCCAACTGTTTGAAAGTGTAAAATCCATTCTTTGCTCTTGGGCTATATGAAACAGCTGGGGAGCTGGATTCTAGAACTTAGGGCAGTACCTCGGAAGGACTGGCTGCAGGATGGGAGGATGCATCCAGAGACAGGTATGCAGTCGGAGACATCTGTGGTTTGGGAAAGAGTGAGGATGGCGGTGAAGACTGGCCTCACTGCCCTCAGAATTCTGCCTGGGGCCTGGCACTGCTGTGAAGTGTAATTTTGTGAAAACTTCCGTTCATCTCAGTTTGTTTTTTAGCCTGGGCCATTTACCTGTAGTGATGATATTTGGGGTAAATTCACCATATAACTCTTCGTCAAAAGCAATGACCCAACACTAGTAACAAGATGGCTCAATGGCTCTCTTGTCTGAAGAAATTTTGTTAACCCTTTTTGCCATCTTGCTCCTTGGTGAACCCTGTCAAATCCCTTTCTTAATAGTAGGCAATTGTATTTTGGCTCTTTCTTAAAGATCGTGGGGTTATCATTCAGTTACCTCAAGGCAATGTTTGAAATGAAGTGAGTCCTTTGTTAGCCATACTTTCCATTCCTTCCAGTGTAACAGTTGCAAAAACTCAGAAATGCTTGAACCAACTTTTACTCTCTCATCATTTTCCCACTTACGCCTCATTTGCCAAAGTACAGGCTGAATGGGGTTGAGGATGGAAAAGACAGAAAAACATTTTTTTTTTTTACCCCCTCACCTCTCCTGAACTCACTTCTACTTCTACCCAAACAGGTTAAACAGTATTCTCCCCAAAAGTTCTTTAAAAATACATTTTCTTATGACAAAAGCAGCAAATGTTCATAACAAAGTCTTTCAAAGAGACAGAGAAAAAAAGAAAGAGAAAGTAAAGAAAAGCCACCATAACCCACCACCCAGAGATAACAGCAGCTGGTATGTTGTTCTTTATCTTCCAAAGTTTTTAATGCACATTTAATTAAAAAAAATAAAACTCCATTATGTACACACTCCTTCAAAATAGAATTTTTTTTCACTAAAGGTAGCAATTTTCCCATGAAGGGTTATATGCATTTTAGCCTAAATCAGTACTTCTCAAAGTTTCTTCCATAGAACACTATTTCCATGAGTAGTTATTACACAGCTGGAAAAAAATGGGAAGAAGGTTATGATCACTATGTTTGAGAACTGAGAAATGCTGGGTCAAATACAGTTAAACAGGCTTATTTATCTCAGGGTTTCCAAGTACCCTTAATATGCTGGTGGGTGTTATAAATCCTCAGGATGAGGACTAGAGTAGGCAGTGCTTCCTAACTTGTTGAACTATAAAACTTTTTTCTCCTCTAAGAATCTCATTCCACCACACATTCTGGGAAATGCTGGCGAAAACCATTAGGAGCTGAAATCAAACTTTCTCATTTCTCATAGCTATATACTTGGAGTTATTTTTATAATATATCATGAGATCTTTGGGGAAAATGAGGGACAGGACAAACTTCAGAAGGCTGGTTGTTCCCAGCCCCCTTCTGAAACACTGCTTCCAAATCCATGGTGGTCAAAGCCGATTAGCTCAGGGGTGAGAATTTGACGCTAAGAGAGCCCATCTACAAAGGATAGTGATCTCCTGCAGCACCTGGATTTGGAGAGCCGAATTATAATTCAGAGTCAGCGAGTTGATGATACAAGTGGATCCATGGAGCCAAATGGAGGTAGACAGAAGAGCAGAGTCACACAAGCAGGCTCATGCTAAGTTAACAAATACAGGAACCCACTTTTGGAGACTCTCTGAGGCCTAAATGACCTCCACAGCCCCAAACCATGAGTCCCCATTGCCATGTCACTATGAGGCTTAGCTATGCAGTTTTCCCTGAGTGAGGCTGGTCAGAGAATTGAGATTGTTATTTTGTTAATTTCCTCAGGTATTTTCGCAGTGAACTCACCTGGAGCAATAACCAGTATAACTGCTACTTACCATGAGAATAGCCCAGCTTACACAGCTGGAAAACACAGCTGGAAAAATGGTGACTGTTCTCCCTTCTTACTGCTGCCTTAATAATAATGATAATATATAATCTCATAAAAGTAATAAAATACATCCTAATTGCCCAGGAGGGAAAGGGGATGCCTCCTGATATCTGCTTCTTATCAGCTGGAAGTATTGGGGGCATTATTCTAGAGCTTCGGATTTTTAGCCTATGGTTTGCAATAGGTGGGTAGGCTTCAGCATATTTGTGAATCCTCTGATAGCATATGTAAAACTTTTGCCTATGTATATTTTTCTGGGGTGAGGTACCATTCATACATTTCTCTAGCCCCTTTAAGTTATCTGTGACCCAAAAGTGGTTATAATTAGAAAGGAAAATTTAGGCTTGTTTGTTTTGAACCATGAGTTCTTTATCTAGATTAAATATCTTGACTTCCTATATTAAAATATTAGGATTTCTTATAATTTCTCTGAATCCATTCAGCATAACTTTATTTTCCTTGGATCTCTCCCAGCTTGACATTACTACTTTCATCTTAAAAGAATGGGAAAATGTCTCTGTCTAATGCATAAATAAATACATTGAAATAAGTAAGGTACAGAGAGTCAAAGTCTCACTTTATGTAAAGTGACATCTTTTTCTGGCCTCATAATGTCTCATGCCAAGGCTTTCAAGTTGAAAGTACATCCATCTATAAAACAATCTATATCTCTGTTCCTGTTTTGTCTCCTTCCCTCTTGCTGAGGTATATACTCTCTTGCTCTCTCTCACCCAAAATATAATTCCAGATTCCAGAGGATGTAGGAAGAAAAGAGAGAGCTAGTGAAGTCACTTTGATAATGGATAAAAGAATGAAAATCCTTGAAAATGCCAAAAACCCAGCATAAACTAAAAAATAAAACTATCTTGTGATAGTGTTGAAATCTACCCATAAGGAGAAAGGAGAGCCAGTGCAGTTTTTAAAAATGAATACTAGAATAAAAAGCCTTGAAAATGTCAAAAACACGAAAGCTGAAAAATAAAAGTCTCTTATGAATATGTTAAAATCTGCCCATAAAAGTAGACATTTTTAATTGAAATTATTATTTTTTTGGCTTTGCAATAATGATTTCATATGCTGAGACAGCAAAGCAGGCTAAGAAGGTTATGACCTCAATTTAATGAAGAGAAAAGTGAAACATGGAATCTGTGTTGCCTGTGGATACTCAGTAAGATGGCAGCCCAGCAAGATCTGGGACTCTGAGTGTCCTTCTCTCAAGCCTGTGGTTAGATCAATGACCCATGCACTTTTCATGCTTGGTGTCCATCAGAGGAAGGTTAGATAGTAAGGGAGTAAGAGATTTGAGATGAATGGTCAGCTAAAAGGAGAAGGGCGCACAAGAGCTCTTGGTCTCATGAGCTGGTCCCTATTGAATAGTCTAGAGATGTAAATCCTTGTAAAGCTTTCAAGTGATAGCTCCAAACATTACTTTTAGTTCTCTCCTTTTGGATCAGGAACAATGATAGTTTTAATTTTTAAAAAGGTTTCCATGTTCCCTGAATCTAATAATGCACTACATGTTAACTAACTTGAATTTAAATCTTAAAAAATGTGATGTATCACGTTGATTTACAGATGTTAAATCACCCTTGCAGCCCAGGAATAAATCCTACTTGGTCATGGTGAATAACTTTTTAATGTACTGTTGGATCCTATTGGCTAGCATCTTGGTAAGAATTTTGGCATCCATGTTCATCAGGGATATTGGTCTGTAATTCTCCTCTTTGTGGGGTCTTTGTCTGGTTTGGGGATCAAGGTAACGCTGGCCTCATAAAATGAGTTTGGAAGTTTTCCTTCCATTTCTATTTTTTTGAAACAGCTTCAGAAGAATAGGTATTAGTTCTTCTTTCAATGGTTTGTAGAGTTCCCCTGGGAAGCCATCCAGCCTGGACTCTTGTTTGTGGGAGATTTTTGATTACTGCTTCAATTTCCTTGCTGGTTATGGGTCTGTTCAGGTTTCCTATTTCTTCCTGTTTCTGTTTTGGTAGTTTATAAGTCTAGGAATGCATCTACTTCTTCCAGATTGTCTAATTATGAGCATATAGTTGCTCCTAATATGTTCTTAAAATTGTTTGTATTTCCTTGGTGTTGGTTGTGATCTCTCTTTCATTCATTATTTTATTAATTTGGGCCCTTTCTTTTTTCTTTTTGATAAGTCTGGACAGGAGTTTATTGATCTTACTAATTCTTTCAAAGAATCAGCTTCTAGTTTCATTGATCTGTTCCCTGTTCTTTTGGTTTCTATTTCATTGATTTCTGCTCTAATCTTTATTATTTCTCTTCTCCTGCTGGGTTTAGGCTTTATTTGCTGTTCTTTCTCCAGCTCCTTTAGGTGTAGGGTTAGGTTGTGTATTTGAGACTTTTCTAATTTCTTGAGAAAGGCTTGAATTGCTATATGCTTTCCTCTTAGGACCGCCTTTGCTGCATCCCAAAGATTTTGAACAATTCTGTTTTAATTTTCATTTGTTTCGATGATTTTTTTTAACTCAGCATTCAGAAAGGATGAATACTTCCCATTTACATCAACATGGATGGAACTGGAGGGTATTATGCTGAGCGAAATAAGTCAATCAGAGAAAGACAATTATCATATGGTTTCACTCATATGTGGAATATAAGAAACAGTGTAGAGGATCATAGGGGAAGGGGGAAAAACTGAATGGGATGTCAGCAGAGAGGGAGAAAAACCATGAGAAACTCTTAACTCTAGGAAACAAACTGAGGGTTGCTGGAGGGGAGGTGGGTGGGGGGATGGGGTAATTGGGTGATGGGCATTAAGTACGACACATGATGTGATGAGCACTTGGTGTTATATGCAACTGATGAATTACTGAACCCTACATCTGAAACTAATGATTGTTCTATATGTTGGCTAATTGAATTTACATTAAAAAAAAGATTTGCATGTTCTAATTCTTGCCTTATTAACTCTTGAAAATGTAATCACTTTGTTTAGAGAACAGGAGTAAATAGATATTTTCAAGGATTAAAACTGGGTAAGGGTTCAACTTTAAAAAACACACACATGTAGAAATACAACAATGGACTTATCATTAAATTCCCTTGACAATGTGTAGGGCAAAAATAATCTTGTGAAGGAAACTAAAATTTGTGATTCCAATTTTTCCTCCTTTTTAAAAATTTTGAAATGTAACAAACATACTGAAATGTGCCTAAAATGTCACAGTTGTGTGGTATTCCATTGTGAGGCTATGCCACAGTTTGTTTATCCCTTTTGCTGTAAATTGACTGGGTTATTTCCACAAAGACTTGCTTGCCTAAGGAATGTTGCTGTGAACATTCTTACATAAGTCTTTTGGGGCACATAAACATGTATTTCTGTAGGGTATATACCTAGGAATGGAATTGCTGGGTCACTAAGGTATGTGTATCTTTATCTTTATTAAACACTGCTAAACATTTTCCAAAGTAGTTATACCATGCTTAGACTTTTCTATTTTTAATTATTATAATGGCGTATCCAAGTCACATGGTTAAGGACTGCACCTGGTTTTCCTGGCAAGAATAGGTTGGTAAATTGGTTTGGAAACAATTCTTTTTGCCAACTCTTGTTTTTCTTGATTAAATTTCCCCCAGTGATACAGTATTTCAGACATTATTTCTCTTGCCTTTGCTGTGATAATACAGTTTTTTTTTTTATCAACCTTTGACCTGTATCAGTATAGCTATATGCAAGTTGGGATTAGGGGACCTAGAAGAAAGCCAATATCAGGGAAATAATTTGCATAGGAGTAATTTCCCTTGGGCCTAAAGCATCTATATTAAAGCTTCTGTGATGTGTAGTACAATCTGTTTTTTTTTTTAATTCTTTTTTTAAGGCTATTTAAGTGATGCCAATGTAACAGAATTACTTAACACTGTTAAATGCCAAACTGGGATTTCAAATACCAATGTTTTCTTCTTTAAAGTTGGATCCATCCAGGATATTATGAAGATGCAAGCATCTTCACAGCAGTCTGTCACCTTGTGGCTCCAGAAATTGAGAGCTCATCATGTTCATGGATCAGCACCATTTTTACTTATTAATATTTTTAGTGTCTGCCTATAAATCAGGCGCAAAGTAAAGGGCTTTTAAAAATAGCCTTCTTGGTCTATTTAGGCTCAATACACTCTGCTAAAAGGAATTGTTGATATCAGCATCTTCCTCTTTTCCTTCCCCCTTGCTGGCCTCTCCCTGGATATGGGATGCACCTGTGTTTGATCCAGGCCAACCAAGTTCTCCAAAGATTTACCATTGCAAAACTCTTGTGGTGACCATTATCTTATTCTTTCATCTAAAGAAAAGATTCTAATAATTCAAAGTTAGGAGCCAGAGTCTGGCTTGTGGCTAAGTTTTAGTCCGGCTTACCTAGGACTGGACAACAGAGAGATCTCACATTAAATGAAGTAAATCATTTGCATGCTCAAAGGGAAGGGGAAAGATGGTCTGGACAGTGATTATTGTGACAATTGTATAGTATTAATGGTTTGGGAGGACACACACACACACCAATCTATTTTGCAAACTTGTCATTTTATATTAATGATACAGTCCCTGACCTTAAGGAGATTGAAATATAATTCAGGAGATTATACATACATAAGCAAATAATTAAAGAGCAAGTGCTGGTTGCATAGCACAGTGTAACAGGACTTTGGGATTCAGACAAGGACTAACTCCACAAAGTCAGGGACTGAAGAGAGGACCAGAAGAGGGTTTGAAGGAGGATGGACAGAAGGGAAAGAGCAGTGTAGGGAAAAGCACCCATGAAATGTGATGATGGCATGTGAAAAAGGCAGAGAGGCCAGAATAATATGGCTAGATCATGTTTGGGAGAAATGATGCTGGCTACCTAGATGTGGAGACCCATCCATGGGGAGTTTACATGCCAGGTGGAGAAGGGACAAGGAGGTGCGACTTAGTATTCTATACCTGACAGATTAATGATGGGAGTGACTTCCAGAAAGATGAACCCATCACAATTAATATCAGAGGATGGACAGACAAGGGAAAATATTCTGGCCTCCTTGAAAGAGAATTAGTTAAAGACTTACATTGCCACATGCAGTTGAGCAGATGGTGCATCATGATATAGAATGGCACCCAGTAGAGCTGTGCAATATACAACCTGAAAGAAGTTTCGTTTAGGGACAGAAAAGACTTGGAGGTAAAGAGCCATCTCATCTACCATGAGAATCATAGTATTCGAGTTTTATGAAATGCCCCACAAATCAGCAAAACCATATATGTGCATTAGAACTTAAACTATGTATATATACACTAACATTAACATCTTAAAAATATATTGTTTGACTTCCATACAAATGCTTGTGTAAGAAGGTTCATAGAAGCATTACTCACAATACCCTAAGACTGAAAACAATGCAAAAACCCATCATCAGGTGTATGAATAACAAACTGGAGTACATCCATGCAATGGAACAATACCCTACAACAAAAAGGAATGAATGACTCATATACCCAAATACCTGGATATATTTTGCAGATGATATGTTGAGCAAGAGAAACCATGCAAAAAGAGAACACACTGTGTATGTAATTTCATTCATATAAAAAGAAAATGTATACTAATCTATAGAGACAGAAAACAGACCAGAAGTGACCTGGAGGCCTGAGGCAGAAGGAAGGACTGCAAAGGTGCATAAGAAAACTTTTGGGAGTGATGGAAAAAGTCTTTATTATAATCATGGTGGTTCCAGGTATGAATCTCTTTAAAATCCATTGAATTATACACTTTAAAGGTGTGCAGTTAAATCATAACACAATAAAGTCAATTAAAGAGAGAGGCCAAGGGGCGCCTAGGTGGCTCAATTGGTTAAGCGTTTGCCTTCGGCTTAGGTCATGACTCCAGGGTCTTGGGATCAAGTCCTGAGTCAGACTCCCTGCTCAGCGGGGAGTTCGCTTCTCCCTCTCCTTCCCGCTTGTGCTCTCTCTCACTATCTCTGTCTCTCTCAAATAAATAAATAAAATATTTTAAAAAATAAAGAGAGGCCAAAATTCCAAATATTTTCTTTAAAAAGTTATACTGTTGGGCCGCCTGGGTGGCATAGTTGTTTGGGCGTCAGACTCTTACTCTCTGCTCAGGTCACAAATTTGGGGTCGAGGCGTTGAGCCCCGCATAGGGCTCCACACTCAGCATGGAGTCTGCTTGGATTTCTCTCTCTCCGTCCCTCCCCATGCCCCACTTGCTCTCTCTCTCTCTCTCTAAAATAAATCTTTAAAAAAAATTATAGAAGTGCTTGGATGGCTCAAAGTAGCTGACTCTTGATTTTGGCTCAGGTCACGATTTCAGGGTCCTGGGATCAAGCCCCGCATCAGGCTCCGTGTTTAGTGGGGAGTCTGCTTGAGGATTTTCCCTCTCTCTCTCTGCCCCTCCCACTGCTTATGCATGCTCTCTCTCTAAAATAAATAAATAAATCTTTAAAAAATTATATTCAGAATTATTAATTAGTGGTGACTTTTTAGTTTTTAATCCTTCAATGTATTTTTAAAAGATTTTAATATTCTAGTTCTTGCCTATTAACAACTTTTGCTTGAAAACATAATTTAATTACTTTGAAGAACAGGAGAAAACAGATATTAGTATGAATCAGGAAATCAAAAGCAATTGAATTATAAGAACTAAAAAATTATTTTCCCATTCACATTACCTGATTCTGTATTTTAAAGTGCAAACACACTGAGAAATCTCATTAAGAATTTATTGTTACTACTTCATCTGATCGTTTCCTGATATCATAGAAAGTCAAACTGAATCAATAAACTGGATCATTTCCCAGTTTTTCTCTTATTAGGTATTTGCTGAGTCTGCAGAAAAATCAGTCATGGTTTAGCTCCAGTGAATGAATTGACAGCTTGTAACACACTTGTCAAAGGAACCAGGCAAACTGAAGAATGACAGGCAAACTTTAAAGGGCCTCCTTCATATGGGGTTGAAGTGGCTTTCTTTCTTCAGGATAATCTTTTCTTTTTCTCTGCCGGAGGATGAGCCAATTACAGCCATAGCTCAACAGGAAGGGGGTCTGACATGTTTGATCATAAAGATATTAATAACCATTCTACTAGTGATTCCCTGTGGTTTGGTCATATCAATTATTAATTTGTAAAGTCTATTGTTTCTTACTGAAAAACTGGCTGCACAGATTGATACACAGTGGAGCAGCGGAGGGTGGCTAAGAAAGGGACTGTCACTTTAGCATTATCAATACATCAGACACTTGTTTGAAAAAAACTGCCACTTGGAAAATGTGTCACTTTCATACATTCAGCTGGTGCCATCCAGGACAGAAGCCTTATACTTTTTAAACATACTATTTGTTACATCCATTATAATGTATTTAGAGCCATGGTTCTCAACCTTGGCTGCACTTATGAATCACCTGAGGAGCTTTTTAAAAATATTAAGGCTGAGCCCCACCCCCAGAGATTCTGACTTAATTGGTCTGGGATGAGGCCCAGGCAAAGATATTTCTGAAAAGCACTTCAGGTGTTTCAAATGTGCAGCCAAGCTAGAGCACTACTGATTTAGAAGCAGGACAGTGTTTTTTAAGTCTTCTAAATAAATGCAATATATGGAAGTTTTTATAGTCAATATTAATTCAAAAGGCTTTGAAATGGATCCCAAAAATATATTCATCCAAAGATTTTTTTTTAAACTCTGAAAATTATCATTAAATAAATGGAAATTAAAACAAGAGTGAGGTACCATTTTTTCCTATTGGCGAAAATTTAAAAGATTGATGATATCCAGTGGTGATGAGCATGCATGGAAATGGTAATGCTGATACAACACACAGAGGAGTGAAAATTGGTGCCAGTTTCCTGGAGGGAAATTTAGCAACATCTATCAAAATTTTCAAGTCTCATACCAATTGGTCTAGCAATTTCTGTTAGAAATTTACTTGCAAAATTTCACCAAGATCTAGGTTTAGGAATATTCACAACAAAAATTTTTTAATAGTGAAGAACTAGAGAAAAACAAAGTGTCCATCATTCAGAGAATTGGTTAAGCAAATTCTGATACATTAATAATATAGAATACTATGGAGACATTTAAAAAAGAAGTGCTCCCTCTATATATGCTGATACCAAAGATGTCCAGGATATATTACTAGGTGAAATATTAGATATATTATAATATTAGGTATTTGATATATAGATATTAGGTGAAAAAAAGATACAGAAAATTATGTAGACTATGATTGCTTTTGTGCATATTTAAATAAATGTAACTTTAAAAATTTTTTTTAATTATTTTATTTTTTTTAGTTTTTATTTTAATTCCAGTAAGTTAACATACAGTGTTATATTAGTTTCAGGTGTACAATACAGTAATTCAATAGTTCCATACATCACCCAGTGCTCATCACAAGTGCACTCCTTAATTCCCATCACATATGCTGCTATAAACATAGGGGTGCAGGTATCCCTTCGAATTAGTGTTCTTGTATTCTTTGGGTAAATTCCCAGTAGTTTGATTGTTAAATTGTAAGATGATTTTATTTTTAACTTTT
The DNA here is from genome assembly GCF_037043125.1 of Eumetopias jubatus. Lineage (NCBI taxonomy): Eukaryota > Metazoa > Chordata > Mammalia > Carnivora > Otariidae > Eumetopias > Eumetopias jubatus. The sequence continues at coordinate 126,798,683 of NW_028274807.1, read as the reverse complement.
TGAGGAACCTTCATAATGTTTTCCACAGTGGCTGCACCAGTTTGCATTCCCAGCAACCATGCACAAGGGTTCCTTTTCTCCACATCCTTGCCAACACCTGTTGTTTCTTGTGTTTTTGAGTTTAGCCATTCTGACAGGTGTGAGGTGATATCTCATTGTAGTTTTGATTTGCATTTCCCTGATGGTGAGTGATGTTGAATATCTTTTCATGTGTCTATTGGCCATCCAGATGTCTTCTTTGGAGAAATGTCTGTTCATGTCTTCTGCCCATTTTTTAATTGGATTATTTGTTTTTTGGGTGTTGAATTTTGTAAGTTCTTTATATGTTTTGGACACTAGCCCTTTATCACATATGTCATTTGCAAATATCTTCTCCCATTCATTAGGTTGCCTTTTAGTTTTGTTGATTATTTCCTTCACTGTGCCAAAGCTTTTTATTTTGATATATTCTCAGTAGTTTATTTTTGCTTTAGTTTCCCTTGCCTCAGGAGACATATCTAGAAAGAAGTTGCTAGGGCCAGTGGCAAAGAAGTTACTGTCTGTGTTCTCTTCTAGGATCTATATGGTTTCAGGTCTCACATAAGTAAATGTAACTTTAAATAAATGCTCAGAGATGCATGGTTTCTTTTTGCAGAAAATGTTATCTTCGGGAAAATGGACTTTAGGATAAGTGGAAAAATTTCATTTTCATTTTATACCTTTCCAAATAGTTTGAATTTTCTAACCAATTACATATATTAGAGTAATAACTCCACGTATATATTATATATAATATAATGATATAGTTATATTACATATCACTGGAGTTACCTAGATGGTGAGATAATGTTCTATTTTTTTCTTTATAGTATAAACTTTGTAAGGTGAGAAAACCAGGAATAAAGGTTAGAAAAATAAAAGTATGAGTAATTTTGAGTACAAAATTCATGTCTTAAGGTCTCTGTAACTGCTGACACGTGACCACACATTTGGCTTTGATCTTTCTAATAGCCAATAAAATAAAGGAAACACCATCAAATCAATTATATAACTCATAATGTCTGCAATATAATAATGTATTGTGGGAGAATCCCAACAATACATGAAACTTCAGTGCAAATTTTTGGGTGGATCTTTAAAAAGAGAATACTATGTGGGATTACAGGGATACCCTCAACCGTTATTCATGAAAAGTTTGGAAATTTGGATCTATTTTATGGAAGACAAAATAGTAACAGGAGCTCAATTGCTGGCCCCTTCTGCTAAGATAGTAGTGTTCTTAGCTGCAACAAATGACCTCTTCAGCTAATCAGTAGCAACTGATCACAGACATCATAGATTGCCTTAGCAATGCTGAGCTGCAGTGCCAGATTACCACCTTACTGTCCTCAGAAGCCAGACAGTTTAACTGCCACCTTCCCCAGAAAACAGATCCCCTTTGTTCTCTTGCAAATCAAAGGCTCCTGCATGACATTCGACTGATGAAGCTGAGGTCATGTGACTGTGCTTTTGCTCCAAAGAAACTTGGGAAAATGGGACCTGTCTCATAATATGGTAGGTTTTCCCCAGTATGAGGGCAGGATATTCACAAGATACAAGTTGGTCAAAAAAAGGACGCGTGCCCACCAAAGATTCCAAAGCAGATCCATGATGAGGGTCAAAAAGCTTTCAGTATCTATGATGATGATTTGCATTATACCTCTTGTTTTGTTATCAGGAAACTCTACTTACACTTTGTCTTAAATGAAATATCTTTATCAGTTCCAACCCTGGATCATACAAACATGTAAGCTAATATGAGCTAAAGGTTTGAGCATGCTTTCTTCTTACAGTCCCAGATGCCAATCGGCTTTTAAACAAATAAAAACAAATTAAAATTCAACATGTAATGAAATCTGGAAATAGACCAAATACCTTTCAAGTGGGAAATGGATAAGCAACCTATGGTACAATATACAATGGTATATAGAAATGAGGTACTTATATATGCATTGATATAGAACTTCAAAAACATGATGCTAAGTGAAATAAGCTGGACTGAAAAGGCTGCCTACTGTGTGATTCCATTTATAACATTCTTCCAAAAGCAAACCTAGAAGGACAGAAATCAGGTGGGTAGCTGTGAGTGGACTGAGGATGGTAGAAGAGCCTGACTACAAAGGGGTGTGAGGGAATTGTGGGGATGTCTGAAGGGTTCTGTATCGTGATTGTTGTGGTGGTTACCTGACCATAAACACTTGTTAAATCTCACAGAACTGCATACCTAAAAGGATAAATCTTACTGCATATGTGTTATACATTAATTTTTTAAATGGAGGAAAATCAATGAATATACCTGCATTCACTTTTTCAACCAGTATTTACTGATCACCTACTATGTGCCGGATACTCTTAAATGACGATATATTTAATCAAACTGATCCCAATGTATATAATGTATTACAAATAATCTAAATTACTCTCCCAATTCCTTAAACTTGATTTGCAGCCAAAAACAGTGCATGAAAAACTTTAGCAATGGTGGGAAGTGGTGGCAAGTAGTGTCTTTAATCCATAACTGACGAACTACTGAAGTCTGGTGTGAAGACATATTGCAGCCAATGGATTTGACACCCGCCAAGCACCAATTTAGAAAATCATTTTTAGGTGATAATTGGCTGTGTGAAACTCACATTTTGGTGTACAGAGGCCTGGAATTTCTGTGGAAAGAACTGGAGAAGGAAAATGGTGAGGGAGGTTGGGGCAGTCTGAAGTAGTGAGGTGGAGAAAGCAGAGCATTGGCCTGTGAGGTCTGCAGATGTTACTGGTCCTCCTCCTGACGTGGCCAAGGTCACTTTGCCTTTCTGGACTCAATTTCCTTATCCATAAAATGAATGAATAGGAAAAGCAGGAAAAACACTGGCTACACAATGTAGAGCTCTTCCACCAATCACCTATGTGACATTGGAAAAGTTGGATTCTTGGGCTTTACTTTCTTGTTATATTAAATGAGAGGTTTAATGGCTGCACAACAATGTTAATACTAATGAACTATACACTTAAAATAGTTAAAATGGTCAATTTTATGTTATGCATGTATTTACTGCAATAAAAAATATTTTTCAATTGAAAAACAGATTTAGACAAAATGATCTTTTGGGTATTGCCATTTGATCTTTCCCCCTTTCTCTTGGGTCCAGATTCCTTAACAAAGCCATCTATGGGGTGTGCAGGCCCTGGGCAAGGGTTTTTGTAGGACCCTTGTCTATATAGACAGTTTGAATCACTGAAAATCAGCTTGTCGGCACCATCCTCGCAACCCAATCTCATGTGATCCCACACAAGAAATACTGCACCTGCTAGCAGGAGCAATCTGCTGGCCAGACTGCCATTCTGAAACCAGGGCCTGGCCTTGGGGCCTCATGACAGTCCTATAGTATGGGTCCTGTGGCATATGGTCAACCTTACACATGGGGTAGAAGATTAAGACAACTCCGAAGGACAGAAACAGAATCTGTGCAGATCCCAGTCTGGGCTTTGCGTGCCCCACGCAAATGGCATTCTCATATCCATCTGGTCTGAAACACCAGAGCAGGACTTAGAAAATTTTGAAGAAAGCCCTCCAAAGCACAGAGCCCCTGAGGCATGAGCCCAAGCTGCGGGCAGGGCAGTTGGGGATAGGGGTGGGAGTGTGGAATTGATTTGCCCATGCCTAAGCCTGCTATAACAGGTACTTCTTAATTCGTTTTATAAACCCTATCTGATCTGTCCCAAATGATTCTCATCCTTGGACCACAGCACACATATAGTTTCTCTACTCAGAACACGGGTTTCTGCCCTTGGAGAATCTTGCAGATGTGTCTGGGGGCTTTCCTGATAGCTCATTTACCATGGTACAGTGAGTATGTCATCTATGGACTCATGAATTCAGAAAAGTTTCATTAGGACAGCACAGTGTTTCAAGGGTTAGACCCTGCCATTATCCTGGGAACCAAAGGGAAGATGAAACATGGGATATTCTGCTTTCTTACACTGAGTCCCAAGATTGTTTCTAAGCTTGCTACTTTGTAGCATTTCCTATCAGAGAACAGAAGTCCAAATGAGAAGCAAATAATTATAATAGGAAGTCTTTTGTGTCAAGCACCAAGAATGGACAAGACACTTAAGAGAATGAAGTAATGACAAGGTCACGTCTACAGGATTTAACCACAGACACACCTTTTAATCTGCCCCTCCAAAGACAGGAGTCAAGGTGGGAGTGTGGTTGCCTCTTATATCTACCCTACCCTTTGAAACAGCTCAACAGTTAAAGGAGAGAAACCTCACCCATAGAGGTGCTGAGAAAATAGTGTGGGTGATTTCTGAGACTAAGAGGATTTGCTGAAAATTCTAACTAATGTCTACCTTGATAATTGATTTTGGACTGATGAAGAATGGAAAGTTTCTCCTATTTGCTCCAAATTTCCCTAAAAGAAAAGTTCTAAAGCATTTATTCCAGCTGGTATTTCTACCTCCATCCCCACATAAAATAATCAAGAAAGATTAACAGGCTTCCTGATGCTTTATCAATGCCTTCTGCTTGGGAATGAACTATTTCAAGTCTATAACTTCTATTAGAATGAGACAAAAGCTATAGGCCTCCTCCCCAGAAGAAGGCATGTAAGCCCACACACAAAATTTTCCACAAATTTTAGTGGATTCAGAGACCCACTTGCAACTTACCCATGTACCCTAAGGGATCCTGTACTCTAGAAAATATTAAAAATGTAATTTGTTGCAAAAAAGAGCTTCAGCTTTAGCTGCATTGATTAATTAATCCCCAGAAATATTGGACAGTCGTTTTCAGGCTAGAGGTTTATGGAAAAGTTTCAAGGGAGGAATGAAGTCAGTAGCTATAGAAATGGGCACAATTGCAGTATCTAATTTTGTGATTGTGACACTATTCCTCCTAGGTAAGGTGGCCTGATAAAACACAGGATAAGCATTTAAATTTGAATTTCAGGTAACAAATTCTTAGGATCAGTATGTTCCATGTAATATTTAGAATATTATCTTAATCCCTTTAGGCTGCTATAACAGAACATCAGAGACTAGGTGGCTTAAACAGCAGACATTTATTTTTCACAGTTCTGGAGGCTGGGAAGTCCAAGATCAAGTCACTCACAGATGCAGTATCTGGTGAGGGCTCACTTTCTGCTTCATAGATGAACATCTACCCACCACGTCCTCACATGTTGGAAGGAGTGAGGGAGCTCTCTGGGGTCCCTTTTATAAGAGCACTCATCCCATTCATGAGGACTCTACACTCATGACCTAATGACCTCCAAAGGCCCCCACCTCTAAACACCATCACACAGGTCTTTAGGATTTAACATGTACATTTCAGGGGGATACAAACATTCAGTCCATTGCTGATAGACTTATGCCAAAAACTATTCATTGTTTATATGATGTTCAAATTTAACTGGATGTCCTCTATTTTGATTTGCTAAATCTGGCAACCCTACTCCTGCTCATTTCTACTTTGACAGGTTTCTCCATCTTGGATTTATTATTCTTCTGTTCTCTGTGTGTTCCTTTTGACAATGGCCTTTCTTCTCCCTTATTTCTAGATGTACCTTAATTTGCTCAAGCACTGACAAGAATCTTATGATGATTGTTTTTATCATCACTCTCTCTTCACAGTACAGGAATGTCACTATTCTGTGTCTGTGTATGCACATGCATGAGGGAGAGAAAGGGAAACAGAAATGATTTAAGAATTACTATTTTGGAAAAAAAAAAAAAAGAGAGTGAGGCAAACCAAAAAAATAGACTCTTGGGGCACCTGGTTGGCTCAGTCAGTTAAGCGTCTGCCTTTGGCTCAGGTCATGATCTCAGGGTCTTGGGATCGAGCCCTACATCGGGCTCCTTGATCAGCAAGGAGTCTGCTTCTCCCTCTCCCTCTGCCCCTCCCCCCCTACTCGTGCACATGCTCGCTCTCTCTCTCTCTCTCTCCTAAGTATATAAATAAAATATTTTTAAAAATCCAGACTCTTGGGTGACTGGGTGGCTCAGTCAGTTAAGCGTCTGCCTTCAGGTCATGATCCCAGGGTTCTGGGATTGAGTCCCATGTCAGGGTCCCTTCTCCACAGGGAGTTGGCTTCTCCCTCTGCCTCTCCCCCCACTCATTCTCTCAATCTTTTTCACTCTCGTGCTCTCTCTCTCAAATAAATAAATAAAATCTTTAAAAAAAGACTTTAAAAAAATAAAAAATAAAAACCCAGACTCTTATGTATAGAGAACAAACTGAGGGTTGCTGGAAGGGAGGTGGATAGGGGGATGGGTTCAATGAGTGATGGGGATTAAGGAGGGCACTTGTTGTGATGAGCACTGGGTAGTATATGTAAGTGATGAATCACTAAATTCTACACCTGAAACTAATATTACATGTGTTAAGTATGTAATTCCAGCTACTTAACATATTGTTTGGAACTGGAATTTAACTGGAATTTAAATAAAAACTCCAAAAAAGAATTACTATTTTAAGGGGCACTTGGCTGGCTCAGTCACTAGAACATGTGGCTCTTAATCTCAGGGTTGTGAGTTCAAGTCCCACATTGGGTACCGAGATTATTTAAAATGTTTTAGAAAAAGAATTACTATTTTAGAATAAACATGCTTAGAAAATGAAGTCCAATATAACTAGAACGCAATTAAGATAGGGAAGTGACTTCTTACAATAGGGAAAAATCCTTGAGGTTTATAGAGAGTCACCCAATACTGTCAATGAGAGTTAACTCTCTTTGAAAATCAGATGGTTTAGGAAAACTGCTAGTTGTTGATGCCAATATCCATTCTCTTCTCTTTCTTTAAAAACCTTGATCTCTGATTTTGGCTAAGGCAGTAATGTGTCTGGCTAAAACACACATTTTCCAGCATCTTTTGCAGCTAGCATAGCCACATGACAAGCCCTGGCCAATGAAACATAATGGAAAATTATTGGGCATTTCTGGGAAATAGTTGCTTTTCTGATACAGGTGCTACCTTTTCATCCTTGTTTCTTTCTTCTTGTTTCTGCCCAGAGAGCAGAAATAAGGCTGGGGTGGCACAGTCATCTTGAGATCATGAAGCAACCATGAACATGAAAGCCATGTGCTTAGAATGGCAGATCAGTAGGAAAAAGGCATCTGGGACATTGACAACTGTGGTAGGCATTGAGCTATGCCTGTTTGCATCCCGTTTAGGACCGAGGTCTTTGATCCCAGCTGCTGAGACTGTTGATAGCTGATGTCCCTCAACTGTCATTCTTGCTGGGAATCGCCCTCAGCTGAAGACAAACACCTCGCCCCTGGTCATGCCCCTTTCTTGCAGGTGGGCAGCCTGCATCCAATGACTGGTTGACGAGAGAGTAGAAAGGCCTGTTCCCTGACCCCAATTTGGAAAAGCTCTGAAGGGCCAGCTTCAGTTTCGCATGTGATCAGCTGAGACTTTTCTGTGACCACACCACAATCCACTTCTTTCTCTTACCTAATTCTGCTGCCTTTCTTACCCAAAAGGTATTAATACCAAGCACATTTCTCAATAAACTTCCTCCATTCAGGCTCCATGGCAGAATTCACTTTTCAGGAGAAGCTGACCTGCAATGATGATATTGCACAGCTGCTATGGCAGCCTATCTCTGGACTTCTTGATAACGAGATTGTTTAAATTACTGGATAAGCCCCAGCAGCTGTATTGCACATATATCCACTCCAAAGCAATGCTTGTAAAAAAAAACAACAACAACAAAAAAAACAGAAGGGTACTTTGTATCTTGAACTGGGCTTCAAAGTCTGAATGAAGAACTGGTTCCCAAGGCTTAGCAGCTTGGGTTACTGAAGGCAAATGTAATATAAGTGAAACTTCTGGATTGAGGAGAAAAAAAAATAACTCCCATCTGATTCCTCCTTTTGAATAAGGATAAGAAAAAGCCATTCCCTAAAACTGCAGGAAAAGGCAGGCCCTTGACATTTCTCACTGGAAGAGTAATGAAGAACGAACTCCAAAGAGACTTAGCTATACTGAAACATAAACATTAGCTCTACAAAAGCATGTAGCCCTCTTTGTAGAAACTAGATGAAGGTACAAGAGTTGGGCGGCATGGCCCAGAGTAAACAATTCCAGCACTAAAGATTTAATGTTCAAGTGTGGATTTGTGTTGCTCTTGACAAACTCCTCTGACATTATTAGCTCCAGAAAATCTTGATAAGAGATGTTAAATCAGGAAGACTTTATCATAGGCACCAAAAACAAAGCACAAAACTAAAAAGCAAACAACAAAAAAATACCTAGAAATGAATAAAAAGTAAAAATGGAGGCAAATGATTTCCCTTTTTTCCCCAGTGAATGGAATATAAGGTTAAGTATACCCTCAATCATCATAAAATTTAAAGAAAATGAATTATAAGTGAAACCAACAGTGAATTGAGATCTCTTGAGACTATAGAAAACCTGAAATTAGTATTCTTTCTAGTGTCTCATTTAGATGCATTTTGCCTATGTTGTTTAAGGTGAAGCCAAAAAGTCTAAAATCAGAAAAATCAGAAGGCAGTCCTGAGGGCTTAGTCAATCCTCACCTATGGTCATTGCATCATTACTTGTAGACTATTGTCTTCTTTTTCTGGTTTTTTAAAATTAGTACAACTGACTCTTCAGGTAAGACCATCATTGACCTGAAAATGAGAAATGTGTACTTGGCCCATCCCACTTTTGACTATAAAGAGATTTCCCAAAGTAACTTAAATATAATGACTTCTCAGACATTTGCTTGTCTTGAGACTGGGGCAATGACAGAAGAAGTACATGAATCATGTCATGAAAGTTCTAGCAAAAGGAGGGATTCAAGTTTTAATTTGTGTACGTGGAACTTCTAGCATATCTTTCCTTTCCCATTTGTCTGCTTTACATAGACCGGTACTAAACTGAAAATGACCCATTTGGCACAATGATTGCAGTCCTTTAATTTAATGTAGTTCTATAATAAAACAGTACAAATCACATTATACTCAGGCTAATGGATTGGTCCAGAGGCCTTCAAGGATCATTCAAGAACAGAGAGAAGGGAGGTTGCCGAGCGAGTGAATTTCTGTAGAATTCTCTTAGACTTAGTGTTCCAAAGCATGGGGCATCTTTCCTCCTTAGGATGTGTGGTCTCCTTTCTTGCTTAGTAGTAGAATGCCAATTTTCACCAGGGCCACAATGTACCCTGCAAAAAAAAACAAAAACAAAAAGAACCAAACCCCCCCCAAAACTACACTTCCCAGCTTCCCTTGCACCTAGCAGAGACACATGACAGTTCTGAGAAGGAGTTTGGGAGAGTTTAGGATGAGGAATGGACCTTTTTAGCCAAAGGATATATCTAGGCCCTTATCAAATGTGTTTTGCTTGGCCCACAGAGATTTCCTTTTAAATTGAATTGAACAGATTCTCATAAAAACTCAGATCTCTAGATTCTTTTTTTAAGAATCGTGAAGTGTGATCCGTCTTGCACCCCCATGTTGCAGTAATAGGCTACAACTTAATAACAACACTTCCACTTCTTCCTACTGTGTTCCTGCCTGTTGTACTCCATTTGTCACTAGCTAGACCCCAAGACCTGACCTTTACTGCCCACCTGCTTGTACTCACTCACCAACCTTTGTCCCACATTTTTCGTTGAGCTCTTCTTTCCAGCTTATCTCTTAACTCAGGCAAATGGAAAGTGAAGTCACCCTTGGAGCAATAGCAGCTTCCCTGACAAGACCTCCAGCTAGACCACCTAGAACGGTCTGAGCTTAACCCCTGAATTCCACCTGTGCAGATGGACCATGGAGTGACCTCTAGAATAACCATGACTACCTTTACCTCATTATGATACTAAAATCTCCACCTGAGGAAGAGCGTCAGCCTATTTACATAACATACAATGTGTGTCTAGGCATGTTTTCTTAAGGTTCATGCACCACCTTATGCCCACCTCTACATCTGAGGACCAGGCTTCCCTCTCTAAATATTCATCCTAACCCTAAATAAAAGGAACCCATTCACCCTTGTTCTGGAAGTCATGGCTTTGGAAGCTGTTCCCCATGATTTCCTTATTTGCTGCAAATAAAGTTTACTTTGTGGAACAACTCAACCTATTGCAGTTTTTGACTCAAAGGAGCAAACTCATATTGGTTCGGTTATACTTTTCCTACCCACCTCACCCTGCATTTGTTTTGTAAACCTTTTCTTAAGCCATAGTCTTTATTTCTTTCACTCTTTCTCTTCTGTGTCTTATGCCATGTTTTATCTGTCTGTGCCTTAGCCCTGGGTGACAGATGTGTCCCCAAACACACAGTTATCAGAACTACCTGAATTACCATGCCCAGGTGGCACTTTTTAAAAGCTGGAGCATGTGTGAATAAATGGAATTATTATTCACTCACTTTAATATTTTTAGTTACTGGGGGTGCCTGGCTGGCTCAGTTGGTAGAGCATGTGACTCTCGATCACAGGGTCATGAGTGTGAGCCCCACATTGGGTGTAGAGTTTAGTTAAAAAAAATTCTTTTTTAGTTACTGGTCCTGAACTTGGATCACAGGCCATACTTCAAGGTGAAGTGGACCACATGAAGTCTAAAGGTTAAATTGCTCATCTGGTTTTAAGTGTTAGAACTGTGTTATAAGGCAAAACTCAGGGAGTATTCACCATATTCTTTTACCAAAGACATCACTGGAGTCATGTGATAGGGAGATAAGCAGTCCTTCCTTCTGTGGGCCATGAAAAGCTAACAATGTATTGTTTTATTATTTATATACTCAAATTTTGAGTATATAATTTGATTATCTTTTTGATAATAAATTATATATTTACATATATATATATACTCAAAATTAAAATTTTGAGTATATTTTGATTATCTTTATTTTCCTTACATCCATTCAGGGGTTATAAGTACCACAAATTACACCCATTGAATGAAGTTAATACTTTCTTCATAAACCTCCCTAAGCGCAAGTTTCAAAGGACCCTCTGCATTCCAGGATTTCAGAATTAGGTTATCAACCTATTTGTAATGCTCCTAATGTTAGAGCCTTTGATTGTCTTAACTTTTAGCTTTTACCATTCTCAGATGAAAAAATCTCTTACTTCCTTTTATTTGGCTTTATAAAGCAGCCTTCTGTCCAGTAGAACTTTTGCTTTCTATCAGCCCAGCTGCCCTTCCCAGCACTTCTTCCAGGGCCATTGTAGCTTTCTTGAATTTTGGAAGACAGAGGTACACAAAGTTTTATTAGAAAGAAAAATATGTTTCTTTTGACTGATAGTCAACAAACAGCTGATTATTTGAGCTATAGTGACACACTGGATTGGCTTCCTGGAATGATGATACTCCTTTGGTCATAACCAATCATAGAGAACAATTCCTTTTGTACATAGACTTTGGATTAATTTGTTGATTATTTTTTCTTATATTGTCTTTGAGTTTGTCACTTAATGACACATGACAGTGTTTCTAAAGTGTGGTCCCTAGGCAAAGGCATCAGCATCATCTAGAAACTTGTTAAAATGTATATTCTCAGCCCTCACCTAAAACCTACTAAATCAGACATTCTGGGTAAGGTCCAACAATTTTGTTTCCACAAGCCCTCTAGGTGATTCTCATGCACCATTCAAGTTTCAGACCCACTGACATAGTGTTTTAAAGGCAATTTCTACTTAGACCTAGAAAAACTGGAATGTAAAGGAATGGAATATGGAGAGTATCTTGCTGTATTGCTTTTTTGCTCGTTAAAATGAATGGCTACAGTGATGGAGTCACTGGCAATGTGTACAAGGTGTCAGTTGCTCATATTTGAAGGAACACTACCTAGGTTTGATGATCTTACTAAAATTAGCAAGGGGAAAGGAAGAAATGTGAGACTAGAGAAAAGAATTTAACCCAAGGGGAATTTAAATATTTATACATGCACATATTAGCAACGAGAACACAGAGCCCAGAAAGGAAAAGATACATAAAGGAATGTTAATGATAGACCCTACTAATAGGTAATGGCAATTCTCCAGTTCAGAGTGGAATCAGCAGAGATGCCCACAGAAGTAGAGGGGGGATTCTGAGAATGAGAGCTTCCATTCATTTAACAAATGATTACTGAGTACTTGCTTTACACCCGGCATTGTTCTAGGGGCCATTGTTCTTGTCCAAAAAAGGACAATATAGAAATGATCCCCGCCCTCACAGAACTTAGTCTAGTGGGGGTCATGAACCACTGAACAGTGAATTGTAATAAAGTGTGACAGAGGCCATGTTAGAGGACATGCAGGGTCTCTATGAGGGCTCAGAGGAGAGGTGCTGAACACAGACTTGGGAGATGGGTGTCTTGATAATAGCCATCATAACATTTCAAGAAGAGACATATTGTAGGAGCAAACTGAAGGAAATTTGTAAAGTACTTTTCTAAAGCTCATTTCTAATTATCTCTTTGAAATGGGAAACATTAGTCCCAGTTTGGGGTTTTAATAGAAAAATGTGTGTGTGATGAGGATATTTGACAAGGGAGAGATCTTGGACTATGGAAATCAAAACCCTTGGCAGAAGCACTGGGCTGGGTCCAGAGCTGTCTTTGAAACCACTTCAAACCTTAGGAAACACAGGCAATTGTAGCAGTGTGGAGAGGGCTCTAGCCAAAAGAACATCACTTTTTTTTTTTTTTAATCTTTGAAAGCAGAAGACCTGAATATTCTCCCTAGTGGGAGAATATGGCTTTAGCTACCCCTACATCTTCTCAGGGGGAATTATAGCCATAAGAGCTCTTAAGCATAAATAGCTATAAGAATATATGAGGGCCATGTTTTGGGCCCTTTGTTAGAAACTTTTGTCAGAGGACTATTGCTGATGTAGCAGGAGATGGCTGATGGATATTCAGGAGGAGCTCAGTACAAACAAGGAAAGAAAATAAAGAGGAAGCAAAATAATCTATTTGATTTCTTTTTTGGTTTTTATATTTTTATTTATTTACTGAAGAAAAACAAAAAAGAATTATTTATTTATTTATTTATTTATTTATTTATTTATTTATTTATTTTAGAGATAGTGTGCGTGTGTGAGCAGGGGGCAGGGCAAAGGGAAAGAGACAATCTCAAGCAGGCTCTGAGCTCAACATGGAGCCTGCTGTGGGGCTTGATCTCATGGCCCTGAGATCATGACCTGAGCTGAAATCAAGAGAGGGAGGCTTAATCAAATGAACCACCCAGTTGCCCTTGAAAAAAAAATTTAAAGCAGGTAACATTTATTAAATGTTCACTCTGTGCCAGGCTTTCAGAATGTTTTTAACCTGTAAGTTTCCTGTAATTGGCCAATAAATTCACAAGTGGTAGTGTCAAGGGAGATAAGAAGCAATAGAAAGAGCATGGCCCCATGTAATTTTTATCAGGTATACTCAAATGGCCATTTCATTAAGTTATTTTACATCAGGCAAAGTCATGGAGCCTATAATGGAGATTAAAAATCGTTGAATATTTGAACAAAATAATCTTTGGGATTATCTTTTTTCAGTTCTTTTCTGAGGAGAGCCCCTGTACATGAATGGTCAACAGCTACACATTTGTATACTGAGTCACCCACATGAGTCAGCAGATTCTCCATGCCTCAGTCTTGATGATTTGTGCACATTGATTTTGCTCAGCCTTGCAAAGTATCCTGAGCACATGGTAACTCTTATAATCAAGTAATTCTAACTAGTCCCTCTTTGTGGATATCCTAGGAAAGCAAGTCTCTATATCATTGTTTCATTATCTTAATTTGCAGCAAATAATTCAGCCTGTGAAATATGCCTCTTTCCATTCTTGAGCAAATCCTTTCTCGCAACAAGATCAAAGGACTCCACTTACTCTTTGAGTGACTTCCTTCCTTTGACATGTTAAAATAATCTTTTATTGGTTTCACAGCCCTTGGAAGGTGCTCTTCAGAGTGTTTTTCTTATAGTTGTTATTCTTTGTTTTCTTCACATGAACTCCTTTACCAATTGGGGAAATGCCCTCTTTTTTCTCTGATAATTTATATGGCTCTAGCTAGCAATTCTTTTTTTAGTTCTACCTTGAATGCTTGTTATTTTCATTCCTTGGAATATGCTTTTCATGAAAAGCAAGCAACAACAACAAAGCATATAGGCTTTTCTTGTGGGTTATTGACTTCTCAAAGTCCTTCCTTTCAGTTGTTTCCTAAATGGGGCTTGTATTTATCATATTTCCCTTTTTAAAAATGTAGAGTATATGGGATGGGTTTCTTGGTTTTCCCTGGTCCCATGAGGATATAGAATTTAATTATGTTATTAATTTTTGCTTAGTGGCTCACCCACAGCAATCTCTTGGGTCCATTTCTGATCCTGTTTAGGATGAAAGTTCCCTCTATTTCCCTTCCTAGTGAGATTTAGACAGCAGTACTCAGTTTATTAACATCCAGCCTGCATCCCTACCTGTTCCCCACCCCCACCCCTGGGCCCCTGTATCTCTCATCCTGATTGAGCAGTTGGTTACTTCATATTTGGATAATTAGAAACTTTTATTATTATTATCTGGACAATTTTTTTTCAGCTTTCCCAATTCCATTTAACATTTTCTGTCTCATCATTTCACTTGGGTAATCTATAATATACATTTTTCTGTACATGGATCTTTTAACATGAATTTTTGTTTGTTTGTTTTTTAAGATTTTATTTATTTATTTGACAGACAGACAGACAGAGAGAACAAGCAGGGGAAGCAGCAGGCAACGGGAGAGGGAGAACTAGGCTCCCCTCTGAGCAAGGAGCCTGGCATGGGACTCAATCCCAGGACCTCAGGATCATGACCTGAGCAGAAAGCAGGCATTTAACTGACTGAGCCACCCAGGATCCTCAACATGAATTGTTTTTATAGTTGAAAAGTTATAAGATGCATCTATCCTGTGAAGCTTATTCAACAGATACTTTTTCAGTACTCTTATGTACCAGTTCTAGACACTGGGAATAAACAAGGACCGGAATCAAAATTCAAATTCTAATGAGGGGTGGGGTAGGGCAACAAGAATTAGTTTGTCAGATGTTGATAAGAGCTTAAAAGAAAAAATAAAGTCAGATGATATTTCAGAGCAGCCCATGTCAATCAGTTCTACCAGAGAATTAAACTCTAATGCCCTAAGGCACGCTTTATGTACAATGAATTACCTTCTTTACTCTGCAGATTGAGTGATACCAGCTGTGTACCATCCTTGGGAAATGGGAAAAAACAGTCACCAAAATCATTTTCTGTAGGGATTATACTGTCATGGAACCCTAGTTGAGAAAGACTGGGTTAGAGACCATCAGTTATAGGAGGGAGTGCTGCTTGAGATTACTTGGTCAAGTAAGGCCTTTCTGACAAGAAGTCCTTTGAGCAGACACCTGAATTCAATGAGGGACGGAGGTCCCCTGCAGATGCAAGGTGAGGGGAAGTGGGAAGCTATAGCTGAGCATTCCAGCCAGAGACAAGTGTGGATTTGTTATATCTGAGGAACAGTTAAGAAGGCCAGTGTGGCTGGAGCTGAGTGTCAGGGGACAGAGAGTTGGGGATAAGATCAGAGAAGTGGCTGGTGACGGGTGGAGTTGGTGAGACATGCCAGAGATATTTTAGCTCAAGTCAATTCAGCAGAGATTTACTGAGCTTCAACTATGTGCCATGACCTGGGGTCTTCAAAGATGAATGAATCATGGTCTCTGTCCTCATGCAATGTACAATATAGAGTATATCACTCGACTTAGAGTAAGTAAATATAGTGGGATGAATGCTGCACCTTAATAGTAAGCAAATGAGTGGTCATTGGTTGAGTACTCCCAGAAGTGGACTCTGAGCCAAGCCTTCAGGTGCTAGTGATTTATAAGGAAGTGCTCCTAGGAGGAACTCAAAAGAGCCAGGTAAGGGTGGGATTTCAAGCAACAGATTCAGCCTGATATAGGGAGTCCTGTAGTGTAAATTAGACTGCACAGTGTGTCACACTTTGAAGTAATGGAGCTGAATTTTTATATGTGTATAGCTGCTAGTCATTGGCTGTGGGCTGCTCAACAGGGTGATGTCACTCTCAGGCACTTTTGGTTCCATAGAGGTGAGTTGGCTCCAATGTCAAAGGTAATCCTCTGAAGATTATAGCAAAAGGAGTGGAGGCTAGGGGATGAGAGTACAGAGCTGGTGAAAGGGATCCAAGGGGGATCTTGATTGCGCATCAACAGTCTCCACCCCAGGACTAACAGAGCTTCTCAGTCCAGAGGATAGGGCTTGAAGGATAGGCAGAGGATAGTAAGCTTTCCCCAAATGGAAACCACCCCTGTTTGCTTGGGTCTGTGTCTCCTTGTTATCTAGTTTAGTTCTTACTCACCACAGAGAACCCCAGAGATGTTTCTGAGTGGAAATGAATGCATGCGTGAACACACACCAGTCCCAGGAACTAATCTGGAGGAATTTTAGAAATCATTTGGCAGAAGCCACATACCCCAATATTGCATCTTCATAGAGGATGCTAAGCTCTTGTGCATAGGAATGGAAAGCTGCTGGGAATACAGTTCAGAAATCTGGGAGGTATAGCTATAGAAATGGCATATAAACTCGAGTGTGAGCAAGTGAGAAGTAATACATCTAAGGAACAAAAATCCAAACATCTTAGAGTATGATGTGTTCTATTAAAAATTCAAAAAAAAAACCAACAGTGAAAATAATCTCTTTAAATGTTCAAGAAAATAGTTGTGCCAACAGCTGGGTTTTGTGTGTGTTTGTGTGACTTGGTGTTGGACTGAGAGGGACATTTTTTTCATAGAGAACTTGCTTAAATGTGGTCAAGAATTAGTATAGGTGAGTGGCACTAGGCTGTAGAGCTCTGAATCAGAGTTGTGTTAGGCACTAGAAAGTGCTGGGCAGTATCCCTCTGAGTGCCATTCTGGTTTTTTGAAGTTGGAGGCCGGTAACACTGTTGAGAAGGAGTCTGAGGCCACATCCAGCTTCAGGAGATTATTACTAATAGCTAACATTTATTTAGCACTTCCTACACACCAAGTGCTCCTTAAGCACTTAATTAGCTCATTAACTTGTAAGAGACAAGTACTTGTATTGCCATTATTTCCATTTTACAGATGAGAAAACTGTGCAATCATTTATTTAATACCTTCCAAGGGCCAAATTGTCCAGGTTTACACAAGTGGCAAGTGGAAGAACTAGGGTTTGGTCTTATATTCTACTCATAATCACTACAATAGAGTTGAATGCTATGATTGATTACAGGAGGAAGGAATGTCATAGCATGCATTTTTTCATCCTCTCATTCTGGTCTTTTCCTCACCCTTCAATCATACTCTTTCCCCTTTCACATCTAGTCAAATTAAACTATTTTCTCATCCCCAGTGTTCTACACTCTTATATGGGCTATTGCCAGTCCTGGAGCACCCAGTCTCTAGTGCTTTGCAGGCTAACTCTTACTAGTTGTTTGGAATTCAGGTCAGGCATCACTTTTTACAGAAAACCTTCCCTAATTTCATCAGTCAGAATTGGTGCTCCTTCTATGTGATTTCTCTTAGTGCTATGAGCCTCGCTTGCAACATAACACTTAATTGTGATGGCTTATTTCTCTTAAAATGAGCTAAAAGAAGAGGACATTTAGTGTTTTCATTGAGTGAATGAGACCTGATGCCTTCACCTTGGCTCCAAACTATTGGTATTGTCTTGTAAAAGTTATCTGCTTTCCAGGTTCATTTTTGTAATTGTAAAACACAGGTGTCGGACCAGTTGAAATTTCTAGCTCTGTTATATTTTTCTTATATAAGTTTGGGAACTTCCAAATATTCAGTAAAAATTTTACCCATTTATATTTGTTTTCTATTATATGCATACAATAAGGTATTTCTTTCCATAAACCATTCTCTCTCTTTTGTAGCTAAGCTTGCTAAGTGTGATATCTTCATC
The DNA here is from genome assembly GCF_037043125.1 of Eumetopias jubatus. Taxonomy (NCBI): domain Eukaryota; kingdom Metazoa; phylum Chordata; class Mammalia; order Carnivora; family Otariidae; genus Eumetopias; species Eumetopias jubatus. Next base: position 126,780,785 of record NW_028274807.1, on the reverse strand, counting down.
AAAAACAATCAATTTGTTGGGAGCAATACATGGGCACTTTGTATTAAAAATGTTTTATTTCTTAAGTTGGGGGAGGTATGGAGAGGCATATTATACCAATGTGTATGTTATTACACACACATATTTTAAGTATTATTATTTTATAAAAAATAAAAAAATATGTTATTTATGTATAATAAATTATAGAATAAATTATACAATAAATCCTATAAAGAATACAAAGAAAATGAACTTATCTAAAAAATGTCCGGGGTGTTAGGTTATATCTGTACACAGTTACACTGGATGAAAAAAAAAGGTACCAGTTATTAAAACACAGATACAATAGATATAAAATGTTATCCTGAACAGATTTATGTGAGAGACGGAGACTAGAATCTTGGGTAATATTGGGTCTTCATGAATGAAATCAATTAAGTTTCGAGAAGCTATTATTGATGGTGAGATTAAACATAATTAGCAATCATAAAGCAGTCTGTAGGGGTTGTGATCATTAATGGAACAATGGGTAGATTCCTGGAGACTTGGAGGTCTTTATCTTATTTGTTTTCAAGTAAACCTAAATCTCTTTCTAAGCAATTTCTGGGTGGTAATGGGGAGGGGGCTTGCTTAAGCTAACTCATGATTTAAATCAGATACACACATATCCATTTCTTGAGATAGGATAGCCAGTTTATGTATGTGAGGCAGGCAGACTAAGAAACAGAAAAATGAATGACTGCCTGGATGTTTTTTTTCTTCAAATTCTTAACCTCAAGCAAGAATCTCTGTTTCTTGTTGCCTTTTTTGTAATGATGACAGTCACAAAGAGAAAAATAAATGCTTTTTTCTTGTTAAAAATTTACATTATTCACGCTAGTTAAATATCAGTGAAAACTGTCCTTATTTTACTCAGTAGATAAAGCTACAAGTTTACAAGGTGAGAAAAATTTCTCCCCCGTTGGAATGCTGTGAAATGTATTTTTAAAAGTGTCAGAGCAGGAGGGAAGCTAGTTTGCTGGTCCCTACATTAGCCTTCTATTTTTCTGATGTGACAAATTAAGTCACTTTCGAGCAAGGTGGTTCTCGTTGGCACAGTGTTCTGAAGGGACCTCACTAATTTATTTAAAAACTAGGTCGTACACCACTACTACAAATATCACTCCATAGAGAAAGTCTGGGCAACAACAGCTCTTTAAGATCCAAGCACTAATCTCTTTATTTCACAAAATGACAGAATTTGGCAAAAACCCAGGAAAAAGAATCAAGAATCTCTTGGAATTCTTTAAAATAAAATAAGATTTATTTAGCCAGCATGGCAAACTAAATTAATAGCACATCTATTTTACTTGAGGGTTTGCCTATAATGTATATTTTCTGTATCAGGCGGTACCACTTGGACTCAAATGTAACTTAGTGCAGCTTCAGAATTGTTACAGGAGAGGCTAAAGGAAGTTCAGGATGGGTATGCTGGGAACCTGCATTTTAACAAGTACTCCAAGTGATTCTGTTGCACTTTGGGAAAACCTCAGAGAATAACTCTTAATAATGCTCACAAAGAAATTTGCTTTTAGTTAAGAAGAGCATAAAACACACGAAGATATTAAAAGAATTGATTAGTATGGCTAAAAGGTGGTAGTTTTTTTTTAATATTTAGTTAATCAACTGGAATTAAACCTAGTTGTGGACATTGCTTTTCAGTTTGTTCCACTCAATAGGTTGGGAGTATCTCTTACCTGTTAATTATTTTTGGCCTTAACAAAAAATCTATTCTCACAAATTATGTGGAAACTTTCCTCTTATTAGTCTTTATGTCATTAGTGATTTGTGTTGCAGAGTTGGTTTTCCCTTGTTAAAGAATGAGTCTATCAACCTGGCAGCTTATGCCAGTTTTCTCAAGCAAGGCTAGATACAAACCACTGTAGATCTTTTAGAACCTGCGGCTGCTGAGGCTCCACTCCTTACCCCAATCAGAATCTCTATGCACAGTGCCCAAAAAATCTATTTCCTTAGAAGTTTTACTGTGCAGCCAGGCTTGGGATACAGTGATTTAATGATAGCAAAAGAAACATTGAGACTTTTAAATAGATTCTTCTTGATTAGATATTTCTGTACTCTTGATCTTGCCGGAACCATTGTTGTGCTAGGTTTGTCGATGTATTGCCTGTAACTCTGGATTTGTGCTAAGCCATTTCTGATACAGACACTGTGATAAGCAATGTATAAGATTGTTAAGGGGGCTTCACTTCTGGAGTTGATAAGCCAGAGAGGCCCAAGATATATGGACAAAGGTGAAGTTTTCTCTAAGTGGCAGTTTGATCATCTTGATGAATAGGACAGAAAGCTGGTTGAAGCATTGCCATGGTCTGAAGAGCTGGGGAAAGAAGGTTTTGGAGAATTTAGCACTTAGGCCTTTGAATCACCTTGGTACACTACTGGGTAGGTAATATGAGCTTGACTATGCTGAACAACAAAGGTTCTAGCTGGGAGGTCTGAACACATTTAGGTTTAGGTCACGGTTTGAGAGATGGCAGAGACAATGGACTTCCTGACTTCCAGACCCTGGTATTACTGACAGAAGGATGTCTGGGCAATTTTTACGATTCCTAAGGTAGGTTATTTTACAACCTTTCTGGCTTATGCCTGAATTGTTCAAGATGCTGAGACCGATAGCTCTCTGCATGTTTTTCCTATATGTTTTTTTCTGAGCTCACTTGTAGAGTTCTATGACAGAATGTAAATTTCCAGAAAGCAAAAATTACTTATGTCGCTTTCTGACACACATGCTAAATACATCAGAATGAAAGTAAACCTAGTGTTCTCTACTACTTCTAGTCTCCACACTCCAACCATCAAGTTGGCAGAGATTGCTGCCCCATAGACTAGGGGTAGGTGATGTGGGAATTAAACGCACTTTCCCTCAGCCAGTGCCCAAATTATGAGTGTCACCAGGACACCCCCCATGTTACTCAGTCCCTGGAATGCTTTCCATCACTGAAGGAAGGAAAAGAAAAGGTCGTGAAACTTTCAGACAATATGGAACAAGGGCTAAACCATTTTCTGACAGGTGCCCTTAAAATCTTGCTACTCAAAGCGTAGTCCTCAGATCAGGAGCATCATCATCACCATCTGGAGCTTGTTAGAAAGGCAGAATCTCAGGTTTCCATTCCAGATTTACTGGATCAGAATCCTCCTTTTAACAAGATACCCAAGTGATTGCTATTGATATTTAGAATTTCAAATATCAGTTGACTTATTAATTCATTCAATGAGCAAAAACAGCTCTGGAAAACAGATTCAGCCCTTTGTGCCCGCTTAGCACTGGCTCGGCTGGGTAGCAACCGAACCCCCAGGGACATCGGAGCGGGTGCTGCCGAGGGCAATTTGGTGATTGGCTGGTCAGACCACGTGACGGGCGCCGGGCCTCTCCTGTTACCGGATTGGCTCTCGTGGACTCTGACGGACAGGGCTGGGGCGGGCCAGAGCCCGGACGGAGGGGCGCGCGCGGGGACGCGAAGCCACGAGAGCGCGAGTGCGCGTGCGCGAGCGGCGGGGCTTTCTCCTGAGCCGTCGGAGGGAGCCGGAGCGCTTCTCTTGAGGTAAGCGCCGCCGCGGGGCGGCCCCCTGCCCCTACCGCGGCTAGTGCGAACTAGCCGGGTGGGCAGGGCTGGGCGGGGTGAAGGGGGGAAGTCTGGGGTCCGTCCGGGGAGCTCTGCTTCGGGTAGGATGCAGACTCGCACTCAGCCACCCCGGTTGGGTGCCTCGGTTTCCCTTTTCCTGCCCTCTAATTGCACCTTCCTATCCTCATCACGGTGACGAGCCCGCCCGAGGGGAGTTGCCCACCTGGCAGCCTCGTCTCTGCCTTTGTTTCCCGCCTGGAGGGATGCTGGTATCGGCCCCCTCCCCAGGTAAAGGGTGAGCGTGGTGTGGCGGGGGCATCAGTGGACTCCGGACCTGGGCTGGGGCCCGGGAGAGGATGGCTTTAATACAGTGGGACCTGTCACATGTGAGAAGGAAGGGGAAAAAATGTGTCACTTTAGCCAAGCCGCGGGACTCGAACTAATCCGGCGGCGAGCGACGGTGAATTCCTAGCGCAGCTGTGCGGGCGGGGGAGGGGGGGTTCGCGACCGGTGGACCGAGCCCAAGTGTTGCCGGTAGAAGGCTTCTCCGGACCTGCAAGCGAGCTCTCACCCCAGAGTTGCATCGATACTGAACGCTTTTAGCCTGCCAAGGGAATCCAGATTTTCGTTAAGAGGTGAAAAAAAAATTTTAAACAGTTGGGCACTGGTCTAAATGAGCAGGAGCAGGTCTAAATGAGAGGCTACAATAAGGAATTACAGATACAGCGAAACCGATGACTGGTAAATTGTGAGGAGGGAAATGCCTGCAGTGAACTGCAGACCAGATCATCACACTGAGATTCTCCATCAAGAAGATAGGGGCTTGGGGGGGGGGGGTCAGTGGGGTGGGGTGGCGGATATCTCTGTAAACAGGTCTTTCTGGTGTGCAGAAGAGAGTATTTTGAGCGTGTTAATGGCCTGTAGGGAGAAGGGAAGGCATGGTGCAAATTACACCTATTCAGACCTTAATTCTTTGAAAAGTGCTTGTTTAAAGACCCTTTGGATGCCCAAAACGGTTTGTGTGTTGGGGATGGAGGGATGTCTCCTTTAAGTCATAGTTTAAAAAAGGAAGTTGTGTGCAAGACATCTGCTTTCCTTCTCCATTTCCCCAGACCTGTAATAGCAAGGGCATACTGTATATCTTATAATGAAATATTAAAAGTCCCTTCAGTTTTCCACTACTTTGTTGGATGTATCTGGTAGTTTACTTGGTAAGAAATGGTTCATCAGTCATTAGGAAGATTTTTACCATATGCTGGAGTTTCACTGTAATCTATTTAAAACTTATTCTGGTGTGAGATGGAGAAGAATCTCTCTACCCGATTCCTTGGAGACCTGATACGCCTTCAAAGCCCTTTTATTACTCTTACCTTTCCACATACAAAGTTTGGTTTCTTTAGGAAACACTGATTTTTCAAACATCCAAGACACACCTCATGCCTATGAAATGCCTACACTTGCTAAGAAATCAGTTTACTTGGCAAGATAAAACAAATTGAAGCAGGAAGACTTAAATTTGTTAGGGGAATCAGAACATTTATCAGCTGTAGCAAATCAACTTTTTGATGGTTTTCTGAGGTGGATGAAAGTAAAGTTGCTGCAAAGCTTTTTGGGAATGTAACAAATGACCCTATTAAAGTGACTATAGATTGTTACCCCATAGATTGGAATATAAAGTAAATTAGTGTGAATAATTCAATTTACCAATGATTTTTTTTAAGATGGCATGTGATGGGGTGGGGAGAAGGAATTTTGAAGGTGGAGTAGGTGGTATAGTTTGAAAAAATATGCTTTTATGTTTAGAAAAATGTCATTTTTATATAAATTATGTAAAGATCGTAGTATGTTTATGTTTAACCTTTGGAAGAGAGATGGGTTTTAAAAAAGAGAAACATGTATAGGTTCATACAAGGGAAAAGAGAAAGATTGGCTGGCTTAGTTCGTCTTGAGGGAAGCAGTGACCTACAAGACAAGGTTTTATTTTCCAATTCAATGAAAGCCCACTAGTGTTGCTTTCGAAGCAACAACGAAATCATTTCCCTTCTGTCATTTCTGTTCTCTGGGTCAGGAACAGGGATGATGGAGAGCAATGAGAGAAATTAGAGTCCGACCTGCATACCTAAGCAATAGTGTCCTTTGAGCGGGATCTGTGTCACATTGTGTAAATATAAGAGCCTTCACTTTGAGATGGGTCTGAGCACCTTCCCTAAGATGCATGCTGTAAGATAAAGCTGGATAACATTGCCACAGGTGGGGGCATGGGTGAGATCATCTGATACAGAAGCACTGAGGGAAGAGGAGAGCCAGGAAATGTTTAATTCAGTGAGGTTCTTTGGAGCCTTAAGGAGGCATTTCCAGGCAGAGCTCATTATTGGCTAGCCCGGCTGGGCTTTGTATAGCTTCCACAGGAGCTGCCCTTCATGGGGAGACTCCTGCGGAGGTTCCGTTTCTCAGGTTGTAAGCATCAGTTATGTTTGTTATATGCTCTAGAAAAGAAAGGCTCACAAAGACACAATCTAGCCTGCCATTCTTTCAAATCTTTGGCTCATGTCACCCACAAGGCTTCCCGAAATAAGTTGTGCCCTCCCTACCAGTAGATGGCACTGCTGTCTCTGGAATTCCTGGAGGAGATGAAACAGAGCTGGCAAACCAGTGGTGTGTAGCCTCCAGATTTTGAAAGGCTATCAGCTCTCCAAAAAAGAAAAAAAAAAAAAGGTTCTGAAAGCCCAGCTGTTTATATTAGGTAGAAATAATGTGTGTTGGAGGTTGAGGAATGGGTACAATTACTTTGTTGGCTGTGTGTAGGGGAAAACGCAGAGGGTAAACTGACAATTACGCATTATATCAGGTTTTAAAAGCTCTTGGCATACATGTTGGTTAATTGAACATGAGGTTGAAATCCTGATTCAATCAAAATTCACAACAATGTCATGGTTCTAATTCTTTGTGCGTAAAGCTAATCTACACATGGACAGGACTATGGAAATATATGTGTGACTTTTAAACCTGATCAATATCCAGTAATTACATGCTCTGAAGGTAGTGGTGAGAGTATTCGTAATGGCAGTGCTTGTTGTTACTGTACTGCAGGGCTGTCCAGGTAGGTCAAAGTTACTCTGAATCATTTTCTTCTAAAACTTGGAAATTACTAAGAAGTATTTTAAGGTTTTCTTAGCTAATGCTGTCCTTTCAAGATTATGTTATTCCAAATCTTGAATTTTGGTTTTATTAAGCTTGTTAGCCAGAGTTCATTTATCTGTTTCCCTCTTTTAAAATAGCTATTCTTTGTTTTTGACTGTTCTTTAAGATGGAATTTGTAACCATGGTACTTGAAGGAGGTGAGTGCTGTTGCCAGTGAAGTTACATGTATATGAGAACCTCAGTTTTGACCCTGCCTGAGCTACAGTATGCTGCCTCTGGGTGTCATTACCCCAGTCACCTGCTTCCTCGTGCAGTTCACTCCCTATGGCTCAGCTTATTTCAGGTTTATTTCTGTCTCCAAGAGAACTGATGAGCTGGTTTTTACTACCAGTGCTGAATCCTAAAATCCTGCTGGTGCTAGATGGCAGTAGTTACAACAGTCCATTAACATTGTCTCATTATGTGACCTCAAATAAATCTTTGCTTTTCTGAAACTCCATTTTCTTGCCTGATCACTGGGATTGCTGAGGTAATACATGTCTATTAAAATCTCTTTCAAGTCTTATTCTGTGGCAGGGTGACTCTTGTAAGGTATTTCTGAAGCCTCTGAAAAATTCATCTTAGAAGGTAATTTCATACTGTGAGCCTAGGGCAAAAAGAAATCTTAGTAGTACTTCTTTCCAGAGAAATGATTGTGTATTGTCTTAGAATCCTAGTAATTCAGAGTTGGAAGAAACCCTGTGGGTGGTTTAACTCAACTTGCTCATCTGATAGGCAGAGTTTCAACTCAGAACTGAGTGACCAAGCTAACAGAACTAGTTAGTGGTAGAGAACTCATTAGAGAACTAGGACCCAAGCTCAGACTCCTCTCCATCTTTCCTTCTCCAATGCTGCCTTTCTCCACTTGCCCTCAGGACTCAGAATATGCTGTGTCTACAGGGCTGGAGCCAAGAAAATTCTGAGTAATTCCTTAATGTAGCATTTTAAAGCCACAGCATGAATAATGTTGAGTTTGGGTAGAAATTCAAGGTCAGGCTTTTCTTTGCAGCTTGTTCTTCACTGACTGATCCTGCACAGGATTCTTTGTGTGCATCTTTGGGTTTTTTAAAACTTTTTGCATACTGTTTCCTAGAAGAAAAACTTTCATCATCCTAGAAGAGTCCCTTACCAATCAGATATTCTTATATTAGGTCCATGGAACTGTGAGTGCTGCGTGGAAAGAATATGTCCATATAATAGGCTTCTTTTGTAATCCTATAACATTTAACACATTCTGAGGAGGAGTTTCTTTGGCTTCAACAGACTGCCAAAGCTGGGTTGGGGGTGGGGGAGTGGAATCCATGGCACAAAAATAGGGTAGAAATTCTAGAGTCTAGAGTGGGTTGTGGAAAATTGCCAGGATGGGAGAGTTTTTGAGGAGCTAAAGACACTATATAGTGCATGAGAGTTGGGGGTAGAGTACAGAAGTAAACCTATGGAAGTTCTTAGAACCTTTTACCTTTATTGAAATGTTTAAAATTGCTCACTAAATGAAGATGCTAATAGTATTTTATTCATTTTAAATTAATAATGGATGTGCAAGTATTGATTTCCATTTATCATTGCTTGCCCAATAAGTACTCCCTTGTGATTTCACCAAAACACTTTCATATTCATGTTCCTTCATTGAAGATGACATGCATTGTAAGAACCTCCTTTCTCCCTCAATCTGATCTGATTTCCAAATAGATAGTGCTTTTCTGACTTGTGACTTCAGGGGTTGACTCCTGTTTTTCACTTCTGAGGTCCTTCATTACATTGTTTTATTACTGTAAGCTCCTAGGACTCACCATGATCTCAGAGATGCAAAAATAGCATAAATGTCAGGGTTAAAAGAAAAATCTTGAGATTCCTTTGTCCTCAGAATTTATCATAGAAACTGCTGCTTCTTAGTTAATTATTTTATTTCTCTTTTCTTTTTGCAACCCCAAATTCTTTTTCTAATTGTCTCCCAAATAGTAGTGACTCAGAGTTTTTATATATTGAAAATATTTTTGGTTTTGCCAGAGCATATACAGAAGTTAATTTGTGTTTAAGTCCTATTTTGGACATGTGAAACATAACTTTGGCAGAGATCACTACATTATGAACATCTGCTTAAAAATCTCCTGATGTCTTTTCTGTGTCACCTTGCCTACATTTGGTACCATAGTGACCTAAGCTGGTGAATGCTACCTTTGGTACCTTTTTGGTTATGGGCCAGAGTAGTATTTGTTCTTGCTTTAGCAGAAGAAAATTACCTTTTTTCAGAAGGCTATCAATTGAGTTTATGTAATAACAGAAAAAAAAACATTTCTGCATTCTATTCCCAGTAAACTAATTTATTGTGAGATTTTGGGGGCATTATTGACATCTCTGAGTTTATTTCCCTGTGCGGAAAATAAGAAGAGAGAATAGTGACCACTTAAGTTCTTTCAATTTCTAAAAATCTGTGACTATATGAAATTTTATATGGTACCTAGACTAAGCATTTCCTAAAAGTGCTGGCTAGTTGGGAATTATAATCAAATTTGGTGCCGAGAAAATTCTTTATATCTGCAAATTACTTTCTGGTTTACAAAACTATTCTCTATTTCCTTTTTACTTAATGTGTGGTCAGAGAACAGCAGCATTGGTATCATCTGGGAGCTTGTGAGAAATTCAGATTCTCAGGCTTCACTAAGGACCTACTGAATTGGAATGCATTTCGTCAAGATGCCCAGGTGCTATGTGTGCACCTTAAAGTCTGAGAAGTGCTGCTTTCTCTCATTTGGAGTTTCACATTGATCCTATGAGGGAATAGGTATTTTACAGATAAAAAATCAGGGAACCAAGAGTCACTTCTTAAGTAACTAAGTCAAGGTTATTGTGCTAGTGTCTTACCCAGAACGTTATACCAAATAGAATGTTGTCTTCTTGGTTGGGCTGGGAGCCAGCCTTGTATGATAGATAATAACTACTAGCTGCCCAGCAGTGCATAGGTGTGGCTGTGTTACTGATTCTGGCCACCAAAATGTGAATGGAAGTGGAAGAGTGTTGCAATCCACTTCTAGGAAAAAAAACACACAGAGAATACCCATGTGAGTTTCCATGCTGTTCTCCACTTCTGGCTGGCTGGAGTGGAGAAAATTCCTAGGGCAAGCTTGGAAATCAAGTTTTTAAAAAGGTGGCAAAACTTAGTTTAGCCTGGGTGCTTGGATCACTGACCAACCTGTTTGCTTCTTCAGTATGTATATGGGAACCAGAAATAAACTTTTACTGGGCTTCAACCATCACATTTACTTGGGTCTATGTGTTAAGCACTTAGACTGCTCGCAAATTCACTTGAGCTACGGCTCTGGGCTTGAAGTTGTGGGTCTTCTGGCCTAATGCATTCATTCATTTTTTTGTCTTTGGCAGTTGGTGATCGGTCAGTGGTGGTCCAACATGCAGAAGTGAGTGAGTGGTGAAAAGCAGCAGAGCTGATGGGTCATGAGGATGTAAGTGCGTTTGAAGGCTCTCACACCCTTTACTCCAGGGTAAGTCAAAGGCATTCTCTGCCATTGTTTTTCTGGTTTTACTAAGTCCTAGAGCTTGTCTAGACAAGACAAGAGCTTGTCTCACTAGCCTCTTTGAGTCAGTGCAATGAAGTGCTCTGTCTTTGAAAGTTTCCCAAAGCTTTTATTGATTCAACTTATAGACACCATACAAATCAACAGTTATGAAGAGAAAATTCATCAAAGTGATGGGATGGAAACTGCATGGAAATACCTCAACAGAGGAATTTTCAGTGAGTTTGAATGGGTATGATCTACATGGGAGGAGCTGGTTGACTTTCCTGACATATGTAGTAGAAAAGGGAATCAGGCCTGATTGCCTTTTTCTTGTAGCCATATCCTACTGTTAGCCCTGTTGACATATATTCCCCTCTCCCAGCATCCTCCTCTTCCATGGCTTACTTTGCTTAACTTTTCCTTCATTAATCATTTAAATTTTTTTTCCAGGAAGGAAACAGCTTACTAGAGAGTTGATGATTCCCACTTTGGTGGATAATAGCAGTAGCAAACATGTGGTCCTGCCTCTTCCGTTTTATTTTATCCAGTGTCACTGGAAGCTATGTGTCCATTCACTCCTTTCTATTGCAGTCCCTAGTATAATGAATGTGGCATTGGGAACATTATAATCAAAGCTGGCTTTGGATTTTCATTTGTGCTGAAGATTTTTGAGACCAGAGGGAGAAATTTACTATTTGGAGAATTTACTATTACAGAGTACAAGTGGAGGTCCAGGAAAGATGGGTTGAAAGAACATCATAACCTTTCTGAGCTTCCTGGCTTTAAGAGCTTAAACTAAAACCAGACTCCTTGAAGAGAAAATTGTAATTAATATGGATCTAAGCAGAGCTAAGGATGGTTAGGAAAGAGAGACAGGAGGTTAAAAAAAAATGGTACTCAGCTGAAAAACTGGATGGAGGGTTGTTGTAAGCATCTCAGTTCAATACTGTGAACCCTTAGCAGATAATGTCCCATTACCCAGGCTCATACAGAGGGCACCCAGAAAGGCTGATGTCCTTCAGTACCTCACATGGCTCAGTAATGAGTACAATTTACTGACCAAAATAGACAATTAGGGGATGTAGATCTCTGTAGATTCCCATAAGCATACATTATTTCTGCTCTGGAGTGATGCACATGCTTAGAGATAAGCAAAGCAGAGAAAAGGCAGCTGCAAAGCTCGTCAGCAACTGAAGAGTCCAGGTGAGCAGCCAGATACAGACCATAGCTCAGGGCCTGGAGGTTGCTGGTGCAGGGACCTGATCTTTGCTAGGTTTTCTCATTAAAGAAAAGAAGCCTGCCTTTGCTAGCTGTCCTCATTTTCCTCTGTGGCTCCCATATATGTTGTATTTTTAAAGTAACTGAAAAGTATAGAATGCCAGAAATAGCACCTAATTGATATGTTTCTGCGTAAATACCGTGCAAGGATCAAACTGTAGAGGGAGCCATTCTTTATTGATTAGGGGGACAAAGAAAGTCATGCTAGAATTGCCAGAGGAGCAGGGGTTCTCATCCTTGGCACTGTTGACATTCTGAGCCAGGCAGTTCTTCATGGTGGGGGCTGAGCTCTGCACTGTAGCCTGTTTGGCAGGGTCCTTGGCTTCTACCCACTAGATTGCAGTAGCACTCCCCACAGTCAAAAATGTCTCTAGACATTACCAAGTGTCCTCTGGGGGCAGGAAATTGCCTGGTTGAGAACCACTGCTGAAGTCATACTGCTGAAGGGATTGAATTTTGCTCTGAGTTTTTCTGGGACTGTATTTTAACCATTTAGCCTCATTTTGCTAGATTCCCTACCTGCAAACGAGACACAGAATTTATAACTCAGTACCAAGGAAGTGATGTACATAGTACTGTACGACTACATGGGGGCTCTATAAATGTTAAGAAACATTGTCTTCCCAAATTTCCAGGACCCAAGGATCACTCTTGTGCAAGTATTAACTGAGGAATATTGGGAGTTTGAAGAAGGGCTAATGATTACTGGTAGGGGAAATAATGAACAGTACTGGATTCTGATTTTATTTGAAAGCTTCATGCCCTATTCATTGCAGCAATGTATTCTGAATGAAGGCTTTCTTTTGGAAAGTTAAGAAAGAGGGGAGTGAAGGAGGCAGAAAGAACATTATTGAGAAGAAAAGTGAAGGAAATTGCTTTTTTTTCCTTTTTCTTTTTTAATATCACCATACATTACATCATTAGTATTTGATGTAGTGTTCCATGATTCATTGTTTGTGTGTAACACCCAGTGCTCCATGCAGAACGTGCCCTCTTTAATACCCATCACCAGGCTAACCCATCCCCCCACCCCCCTCCCCTCCAGAACCCTCAGTTTGTTTTTCAGAGTCCATCGTCTCTCATGGTTCATCTCCCCCTCCGATTCCCCCCGTTCATTCTTCCCCTCCCAGAAATTGCTTTTTAAAAAAATGTTTAAATTTAAGTATAGTTGACACAGAATGTTACGTTAGTTTCAGGTGTACAACATATTGATTCAACTTCTTTATGTGTTCTGCTATGCTCACCACAAATGTAGCTACCATCTGTCATCATACAGTGCTATTACTATATCATTGACTAAATTCCCTATGCTGTGCCTTTTTTAAAAAATTTTTTTATTGTTATGTTAATCACCATACATTACATCATTAGTTTTTGATGTAGGGTTCCATGATTCATTGTTTGTGCATAACACCCAGTGCTCCACGCAGAATGTGCCCTCTTTAATAACCATCACCAGGCTAACCCATCACCCTACCCCCCTCCCCTCTAGAACCCTCAGTTTGTTTTTCAGAGTCCATCGTCTCTTATGGTTCGTCTCCCCCTCCGATTTCCCCCCTTCATTCTTCCCCTCCTGCTATCTTCTTTTTTTTTTTTTTCTTAACATATGTTGCATTATTTGTTTCAGAGGTACAGATCTGTGATTAAAGTCTTGCACAATTCACAGTGCTTACCATAGCACATACCCTCCCCAATATCTATCACCCAGCCACCCCATTCCTCCCACCCCACCCCTACTCCAGCAACCCTCAGTTTGGTTTCTGAGATTAAGAATTCCTCATATCAGTAAGGTCATATGATACATGTCTTTCTCTGATTGACTTATTTCGCTCAGCATAACACCCTCCAGTTCCATCCACGTTGTTGCAAATGGCAAGATCTCATTCCTTTTGATGGCTGCATAATATTCCATTGTGTATATATACCACCTCTTCTTTATCCATTCATCTGTCGATGGACACCTTGGCTCTTTCCACAGTTTGGCTATTGTGGACATTGCTGCTATAAACATGGGGTGCACGTACCCTTTTGGATTCCTACATTTGTATCTTTGGGGTAAATAGCCAGTAGTACAATTGCTGGATCGTAGGGTAGCTCTATTTTCAACTGTTTGGGGAACCTCCATACTGTTTTCCAGAGTGGTTGCACCAGCTTGCATTCCCACCAACAGTGTAGGAGGGTTCCCCTTTCTCCGCATCCCTGCCAGTATCTGTTGTTTCCTGACTTGTTAATTTTAGCCATTCTGACTGGTGTGAGGTGGTATCTCATTGAGGTTTTGATTTGGATATCCCTGTTGCCGAGCGAGGTTGAGCGCTTTTTCATGTGTCTGTTGGCCGTTTGGATGTCTTCTTTGGAAAAATGTCTGTTCATGTCTTCTGCCCATTTCTTGATTGGATTATTCTTTGGGTGTTGAGTTTGATAAGTTCTTTATAGATTTTGGATACTAGCCCTTTATCTGATATGTCATTTTGCAAATATCTTCTCCCATTCTGTCAATTGTCTTTTGGTTTTGTGGACTGTTTCCTTTGCTGTGCAAAAGCTTTTTATCTTAATGAAATCCCAATAGTTCATTTTTGCCCTGGCTTCCCGTGCCTTTGGCGATGTTTCTAGGAAGAAGTTGCTGCGGCTGAGGTCGAAGAGGTTGCTGCCTGTGTTCTCCTTTAGGATTTGGATGGACTCCTGTCTCACGTTTAGGTCTTTCAACCATTTGGAGTCTATTTTTGTGTGTGGTGTAAGGAAATGGTCCAGTTTCATTCTTCTGCATGTGGCTGTCCAATTTTCCCAACCCCATTTGTTGAAGAGACTGTCTTTTTTCCATTGGAAGTTCTTTCCTGCTTTGTCAAAGATGAGTTGACCATAGAGTTTAGGGTCCATTTCTGGGCTCTCTATTCTGTTCCATTGATCTATGTGTCTGTTTTTGTGCCAGTACCATACTGTCTTGATGTGACAGCTTTGTAATAGAGCTGGAAGTCCGGAATTGTGATGCCGCCAGCTTTGCTTTTCTTTTCAACATTCCTCTGGCTGTTTGGAGTCTTTTCTGGTTCCATACAAATTTTAGGATTATTTGTTCCATTTCTTTGAAAAAAGTGGATGGTATTTTGATGGGGATTGCATTGAATGTGTAGATTGCTCTAGGTAGCATTGACATCTTCACAATATTTGTTCTTCCAATCCGTGAGCATGGAACGTTTTTTCATTTCTTTGTGTCTTCTTCAATTTCTTTCATGAGTATTTTCTAGTTTTCTGAGTACAGATCCTTTGCCTCTTTGGTTAGATTTATTCCTAGGTATCTTATGGTTTGGGGTGCAATTGTAAATGGGATCGACTCCTTGATTTGTCTCTCTTCTGTCTTGTTGTTGGTGTATAGGAATGCCACTGATTTCTGTGCATTGATTTTATAGCCTGCTACTTGACTGAATTCCTGTATGAGTTCTAGCAGTTTTGGGGTGGAGTCTTTTGGGTTTTCCACATAAAGTTTCATATCATCTGCAAACAGTGAGAATTTGACTTCCTCTTTGCCAATTTGGATGCCTTTTATTTCTTTTTGTTGTCTGATTGCTGTGGCTGGGACTTCTAATACTATGTTGAATAGCAGTGGTGATAGTGGACATCCCTGCCATGTTCCTGACCTTAGGGGGAAAGCTCTCAGTTTTTCCCCATTAAGAATGATATTTGCTGTAGGTTTTTCATAGATGGCTTTTATGATACTGAGGTATATACCCTCTATCCCTATACTCTGAAGAGGTTTGATCAAGAAAGGATGCTGTCCTTTGTCAAATGCTTTTTCTGCATCTATTGAGAGGATCATATGATTCTTGTTCTTTCTTTTGTTAATGTATTGTATCACGTTGATTGATTTGTGGATGTTGAACCAACCTTGCAGTCCGGGGATAAATCCCGCTTGGTCGTGGTGAATAATCCTTTTAGTATACTGTTGGATCCTATTGGCTAATATTTTGGTGAGTTTTTTTGCATCCATGTTCATCAAGGATATTGGTCTGTAATTCTCCTTTTTGATGGGGTCTTTGTCTGGTTTGGGGATCAAGGTAATGGTGGCCTCATAAAATGAGTTTGGAAGTTTTCCTTCCATTTCTATTTTTTGGAACAGTTTCAGAAGAATAGGTATTAATTCTTCTTTAAATGATTGGTAGAATTTCCCTGGGAAGCCGTCTGGCCCCGGGCTCTTGTTTGTTGGGAGATTTTTGATGACTGCTTCAATTTCCTTAGTGGTTATAGGTCTGTTTAGGTGTTCTATTTCTTCCTGGTTCAATTTTGGTAGTTGATACATCTCTAGGAATGCACCCATTTCTTCCAGGTTATCTAATTTGCTGGCATAGAGTTGCTTATAATATGTTCTTAGAATTGTTTGTATTTCTTTGGTGTTGGTTGTGATCTCTCCTCTTTCATTCATGATTTTGTTGATTTGGGTCATTTTTCTTTTTGATAAGTCTGGCCAGGGGTTTATCAATCTTGTTAATTCTTTCAAAGAACCAGCTCCTAGTTTCGTTGATCTGTTCTACTGTTCTTTTGGTTTCTAGTTCATTGATTTCTGCTCTGATCTTTATTATTTCTCTTCTCCTGCTGGGTTTAGGCTTGATTTGCTGTTTTTTCTCTAGCTCTTTTAGGTGTAGGGTTAGGTTGTGTATTTGAGACCTTTCTTGTTTCTTGAGAAAGGCTTGTATTGCTATATACTTTCCTCTTAGGACTGCCTTTGCTGCATCCCAAAGATTTTGAACAGTTGTGTTTTCATTTCATTGGTTTCCATGAATTTTTTTAATTCTTCTTTAATTTCCTGGTTGACCCATTCATTCTTTAGTAGGAAGCTCTTTAGCCTCCATGTATTTGAGTTCTTTCTGACTTTCCTCTTGTGACTGAGTTCTAGTTTCAAAGCACTGTGGTCTGAAAATATGCAGGGAATGATCCGGACCAATGGTACCGGTTGAGACCTGATTTGTGACCTAGGATCTGTTCTACTCTGGAGAATGTTCCATGGGCACTAAAGAAGAATGTGTATTCCATTGCTTTGGGATGGAATGTTCTGAATATGTCTGTGAAGTCCGTTTGGTCCAGTGTGTCATTTAAAGTCTTTATTTCCTTGTTGATCTTTTGCTTAGATGATCAGTCCTTTTCAGTCAGGAGGGTGTTAAAGTCCCCCACTATTATTGTATTGTTGTCAATGTGTTTCTTTGATTTTATTATTAATTGCCTTATATAATTGGCTGCTCCCATGTTCGGGGCATCGATATTTACAACTGTTAGATCTTCTTGTTGGGTAGACCCTTTAAGTAGGATATAGTGTCCTTCCTCATCTCTTATTACAGTCTTTGGTTTAAAATCTAATTTGTCTGATATAAGGATTGCCACCCCAGCTTTCTTTTGGTGTCCATTAGCATGGTAAATGGTTTTCCACCCCCTCACTTTCAATCTGGGGGTGTCTTTGGGTCTAAAATGAGTGAGTCTCTTGCAGACAGCATATTGATGGGTCTTGTTTTTTAATCCAATCTGATAGCCTGTGTCTTTTGATTGGGGCATTTAGCCCATTTACATTCAGGGTAACTATTGAAAGGTATGAATTTAGTGCCACTGTATTGCCTGTAAGGTGACTGTTACTGTATATTGTCTCTGTTCCTTTCTGATCTATGCTGCTTTTAGGCTCTCTCTTTGCTTAGAGGACCCCTTTCAATATTTCTTGGAGGGCTGGTTTCGTGTTTGCAAATTCCTTTAGTTTTTGTTTGTCCTGGAAGCTTTTTATCTCTCCTTCTATTTTCAATGACACCCTAGCTGGATACAGTATTCTTGGCTGCATATTTTTCTCGTTTAGTGCTCTGAATATATCACGCCAGTTCTTTGTGGCCTGCCAGGTCTCTGTGGGTAGGTCTGTTGCCACTCTAATGTTTCTACCATTATAGGTTACATATCTCTTCTCCCGAGCTGCTTTCAGGATTTTCTCTTTGTCTCTGAGACTCATAAGTTTTACTATTAGATGTCGGAGTGTTCACCTATTTTTATTGATTTTGAGAGGCGTTCTCTGTGCCTCCTGGATTTTGATGCCTGTTTCCTTCCCCACATTAGGGAAGTTCTCTGTTATAATTTGCTCCAATATACCTTCTGCCCCTTTCTTTCTTCTTCTGGGATCCCAATTATTCTAATGTTGTTTTGTCTTATCATATCGCTCATCTCTCGAATTCTGCCCTCGTGATCCAGTAGTTGTTTATCCCTCTTTTTTCTCAGCTTCTTTGTTTTCCATCATTTGGTCTTCTATATTGCTGATTCTCTCTTCTGCCTCATTTATCCTAGCAGTTAGTGCCCCCATTTTTGATTGCACCTCGTTAATAGCCTTTTTGATTTCGACTTGTTTAGATTTTAGTTCTTTTATTTCTCCAGAAAGGGTTTCTCTAATAACTTCCACGCTTTTTTCAAGCCCAGCTAGTATCTTTAAAATCATGATTCTGAACTCTAGGTCCGACATTGTACTAATGTCCGTATTGAGTAGGTCCCTGGCAGACGGTACTATCTCTTGTTCTTTTTGTTGAGGTGATTTTTTTCGTCTTGTCATTTTGTCCAGAGGAGAATAGATGAATGAGAGAACAAAATGCTAACAGGGTAACCACGTCCCCAGAAAATATACTCTAAACAAATCAGAAAAGACCTGAAACCAGGGGAGAAGAAAGGGAAAGAAAGAAAAAAGAAAGGAAAAAAAAAAGATAAAAAGATAAAAACAAAAACAGAACAAAACAAAACAGAATATGATCAAATATGATCAGGCTAGTGCATAGATCAGTGCCACACACTAGATTTTGGGTTTATTTTGGTCTGTTAGAAGAAAGTGCCTCCTAAAATTTTAAAGAAAGACTTATATATGTACAAAATAAGGGTTGATACAATGAAGGGATGGAATATGACTGTAAAGATGAAAATTATGAAAGATTTTATAAAAGGAATTGATAAGTTGTTTGAAAAAAGAAAGAAGATTTAAAAAAAAAAGAAAAAAGGGAGAGAATGTGATCAGGCAGGAGACTAGAACAAAGCCATACACTAGTGATTTAGGGTATATTTTGATTTGTTAGAAGAAACTGTATCTCAGAATTTTAAAGAGAGAACAACTTATATATATATATATGCCAAAAAATAAGGGTAACTACTATGAAGGAATAGAATATGACTCTAAAAATGAAAAATAAAATTGTTTTTAAAAAGGACTGATAAGATGTTGGTTGAAAAAGGGAAAAAGAAAAATTCAAAAAAAAACAGTTAGAAAAATTAGCTTTGAAACACTAATGAATCATGGTAAAAAAGCCATGAATTCTATGTGCAGTATTCCCCTAGCACTGGAGTTCTCCCATTCTCATTGATCGGTAAACTTGGTCTTGGCTAGCTGTTCGTGTGGATCTTCTGGGGGAGGGGCTTGTTGCCGTCGTTCCCAAATGTCTTTGCCGGAGGCAGAATTGCCCCGCCCTTGCCGGTCCAGGCTAAGTAATCTGCTTGGGTTTGCTCTCTGGAGCTTTTGTTCCCTGCAAGCTTTCCCTACGGCTTTGGAGGACGAGAGTGAAAATGGTGGTCCCAATCTCTGCCTAGAGGAGCTGAGAACTCAGGGCCCCACTCCTCAGTGCGCCCTCAGAGAAAAGCAGTCAACACTCCCATCTCCCCGGTCTCCGGCCGCACTCCGTGCTCACCCGGTTAGTAACCGAGCGTTTCTATCTCTGGCACCTGACTTGGTGTGGAGTCTCCAAACCCAGCAGATCCCTGCGGTGCACTCTCCCGCCGCTCCTCCTAGAGGAGGAAGGGGAGTCTCCCTGGATCTGCCGCTTGTTGGGTCCCTGATGGAGGTCAGTGGCCCGATAGTGCCGTGGATCACAGTTTATGGCAACCCCAAGCTGAGAGCTGGCGCCGCAGCTCCGTCTCTACAGCCGGCTTCCCCGCTCTGATACCTGGGAGCTCTGCCGCACTCAGGCACCCCCGGTCTTTCTGTGACCCTGAGGGTCCTGAGACCACACTGTCCTGCGAGGGTTCCACCCCCTGCTTAGCCACTGGAGCAACGTCCCTCAGTGGAGCCGACTTCTAAAAGTTCCGATTTTGTACTCTGGCTCTATCACTTGCCAGAAGCGGCCGATGAAGGCCCCCTCCCCCGCTGTCTGTCCTCCCGAATATCACCTTGGATTCACTTCTCCGAACGTCCTACCTTCCAGTAAGTGGTCGCTTTTCTGTTCAGAGCGTTGTTCCTATTCTTTTCTTCGATCTCCTGTTGTGTTCGTAGGTGTTCAGAATGGTTTGATCCCTATTCAGCTGAATTCCTGAGACCAGATGAAATCCAGGTCTCCTACTTCTCCGCCATCTTGCTCCGCCTCTGGAGAAACATTTTTATTCTAGAGCGTTTTTATTTGTTTCTTCTTTGGAAATATGGAAAGGGGGGTTTATCTTTAAACATATGCCTTTTAAGTGATAAATAAAAAGTTTTAATATAATATGTGTTCTTTTGATACTTTTAGAAGTCAGTGTTGGAATGGTGAAAGAGGCAGTAACCCTCACCTAGACCTACATTATTCTAATAGAAAGCCTCATTTTGACTCTAAGACAGGGTCAGTGCAGGAATTAGAGGTAGACTGTCCTGGCAGGTTTGAGTTCAGCCTTGCTGTGTTTCTGGTCCCTGTAATTGTTAGACACACCACAAAATTTACAACAAATAAGACCTCCAGGCAACTCTGATGAATGCTAAAATTTGAAAAGCAGTGTGCTTGTGGTTTCTGATGTTGTGAAATCTTATGAATTGTGTCTATGTGGCAGGGAGGACACTGAGAAAGTATTTTTCCAGGTGGTCAGAAGATATGTAAGACTTTTTTTTTTTGTGATAACCTCTTAGATCATTTTCCCAAATCATGGTCTAAGCCTTTTCCTGCCTTGTTCAGTATAGTAGCCACTAGCCACATGTATCTATTTTTATTTGAATTAACATTAGAAATTCAGTCCTTCATTTGTACTATCCACATTTCAAGTGCTCCATAGCCACATGTAGTTGATACCATATTGGACCATGCAGACACAGAATAGGTCTATAATCCCAGGCATTTCTAGTGGGCATAGAGCTTTAGTCTGTAAGTACCCTATTTGTTGGAAACTCTCTTTTTTAGTGATAGTATGCTCTTGTATAACAAGACCTTGTCTCATTTAAAACAGAATTGCATTTTGGACTTTTTTATCTTGAGGAGCTTTTCAGTCTGTGAGTGTATCTTGCTGAACTTTTACCTTGCTGTTTAATCTCTCCCTTACGGAAAGTGCCATGGGCCTGTCTCTCTGACATAATCGAGTATACTGTCTCTAAAATATTTGCCCTTTAATCCAAGGTTTCTGAGCCATCTTTTTCCATTTGATCTCTCCACAGCCTGACCCTCAGTGGTGAAGCTTGTTTGTGCAGGATGTCTCTTTTGATACTGCCTAGAGCTTAACAAAAAGTCTGGGAGAGGTGGCAAGAGAATTTTCACCGTTCCTTCTGCCAAGCCCCAGTGTGGCTCAAGAAAGTGTTTCATAAGATGGCAGTAATTCATAAGCTTAACCTCTAGAGAGTTATGCCCTGGAGAATTAGTCTCTAAAGCAGTTTTTTAACAGACATATTACAGCGCAAATTTAGTAATTAAGCCCTTTAACAATGTGGAGGAATTTTCAGTTGATATTGAATTTTAGCAACATGGAAGAATTTTCAGTTGATACTGTCTATTACTATTACCAATATTGCTCAGAAACTATCATAATTAGAACAAATGAAAAGTTGTGGAAATAAAGACAGTTTTTAAAAAGATGTGATTTAAATCTGAGCCCAAGATTGTTTTTGTAGAGGGAATGAGAGTAGGGAGTGTGCCGTGAGTATTGTTGGAGGTGAGGGGAAGGAAGTCAACAGGGCCTGAGATTGATCCTTAGACAGGCTTTACTTGACTGCTTCACCTCTGGTGGAGTGCATTGCTTGTTCTCTTATTGCCGTCCTCTCTTCAGTTTGCTTTTCTTTCCTGCTTTTTGAAGAAGACTCAGTGCTTCTCAAGGGAAGTGCTATTAGCATTTTGATAGAATGATTCATCATTGTATGGAACTTTTCTGTCCATTTATGTCCATTATAGGGTGTTTAGTATCCCAGGTTACTAACTGCTCATATTATTCTAACCAAGTCATTGAGTCAACCAACATGTCCCCCCCCACTCCCATTTCCAAACACCTGTGATTGAAAATAACTAGCTGCTAGAGAAAGGAGTGGTGTCTTTTTGGGGCGAGGGAGGAGTAATTAGTTGGGAAGGTACAGGAGCTTTGTGGGGGCTGGCTCATTAATTTTTGATAAAACCTGACCTTTTCCCAGTGCTGAAATAGCTTTGGGAACCAATTTTATCCTATAGGGATTGGAAGAATCAGATTTTGCCAATGTAAAAATTGACCCTTGAGCCTTGAAATCAACTCAGAAGTCACACAGGGGAACCTGTCAGTGCCACAGAAGATGGAGAGACTATGAAGCTTCCATAGGATGCCAGGTTTTCATTCTCGACTTACTGTAGCTAAATCTTCTACATCTACTTGAAAATAAATTATGGTCTACATGTGGCAGCAGAAAAAATGCAACAAGGGCAATTAAAAGGCAATCGAAGGGAGATAGGCTTTGTTAGCCATTTCCATTCTTTCACAGATATTGGCAAAGTAGCCCCTAAATTTGTGAGATTATATGTAGGCTATCAAACGGGAGATCTAAGATTGTGTTATAGTTAGTAAAGAGAAAAGGAACACTTTGGGTCATTTTGCTGTGGGGCCCATATAAATGTCTGATTACAAGAATGGAAACTCGTTCAAGTTACCTTAATAAATGGAAGGCTTAAGGATGCATGAGAAAAATAAATCAATGTCAGACATGTATCAAGTTGGGAAGAATTCTAGGGGTCTTTCAGAATGAGAAGGAGGTGTAGTCTCATCAGACCTCACAGGGATAGGACCTAACTCAGGACCAGGAAGATTGTTCCTGATCTATTGCAACTCCAGGATGCGTCTGTACTACCAGTGGTTGGTCAATCCATATTCTACTTCTTGACGCTTAACATGGCACAGCATTTCCATTTTGGCTTCTCTCCTCATGTACTCCTCTTCCTGTTTTTCCTTTTTGTCCTCACAACCTAACTGGTGATCTGTGTACAGACCAAGAAGAAAAGGAATAGGGTAGTTCTATAGTAACTATCATCCCTACTTGTTAAAGCTCTTTTACCAGAAATCTTAGGGCTACTGATGCCCTCTCTTGGTCCAAACAGCTGTGGCCTGGGCTGCTTGTCTCAGTAGGACTGTGGTCCTGGCTGTTTCTCTAGAGAGGAGCAATGGTGGGGTGTAGACTGATACAACATGAGCTCTCTAGCATTAGGACCCTGAATTCTTAACTCCTAGAATCAGGATAAATAGTATTTGTGGGATATGTGTATGAAAAAGAATTGGAAGACTGTTTGAGAAGCCTACATGTTCAGTAGCAATTGTGAAAAAAGCCTGAATCCATTCTTTTGGGAAGATTGGCTGCATCCCAGTGCAGAATGGTAGGGAAAATGCTGGGTTAGATGATTGGAAAATGAAGAGTTGTGTTTTACATATGGATATCTTATTTTTTACATCTGTCAAATGTGATTCTCTCAACCACCCATGTATCCCACAGGAATAATAGCTAGGTGGCTGTCTAAATGTTGAAAGACATTTTGACATCTTTGACAAATGTTCAACAGCTGAGTTTGTAAGATTCCAGTTCTACAAAGGAAGATAATTTGGCTTATGGCTCTGAAAATAAATTCCATATAGATGTTGTCATTTTGGGGATTACTGCCTTACAAAGTAGACTTAATGTTTTGTGCATTTACCACTGGTCTTGGAGAGTTAATTTCATTTGAACCAATGATTGTGACTCTACAAGGTAGTGCATTCCCATATCACAGAAGGCTCTGTACTTACTGATAATTCTGTGTCGGGGTAATAATGAAGGTCCTGGCTCCATGGACCCCTACAGCTGTGAGTGGTGCAATCGATGGCAGCGCAAACAGACCATGGTTCATGGAATTCATTTAAGGCTCTCTCATTTCGCAAGTAGCTAGAGCATGGTGGTGCCACAAATGGACAATCAGTATTTCCTTAGAGAGATGCAACTTTTGTTGAAAGCAGCAGAAGAGTTGTTCAGCAGGGCTTCTGCAACTGCTGAGTGAGAAAAGAATATGGTCTATTACTGCTACGGGATCAGGTTTCTCCCCCAGCTGCTGACTACTGAGATAAAAAGAGCAAAGATGAATCATTTGCTGCAGTTTCTCCTCTTCTAACTCTGTGAAGATCCCTCTCCATCCTCTCTATTGAATTTTTTTTAATGGAAAGGAGAAGAGAAAAATATAGAATTGTATCCAATGAGGTTTAACACATACCCATATTTTTTCTAAACAGGAAGATTTATATTAGATAACCACATATTGCAAGATTAAAATCTTTAATTTTAAAGAAGTACTAATCTTACAGTATAAGCTAAAGTAACTCAAATTTATGCATATGCAATTTTTTTTACAAAAATAAAACTAAATTGTATTCTGATAGAATCAGGAATTAATTTGCAGCCCCTCCATGAAGAGTCTATAGCAACAGTAAAGCCATCTCTCTCTAGGGTGTAAAGAGATTCTGAAAGATGGCCCAGAGCCAGGATCCTGAGTCCTGAGATTTTTGCCCTGCTACAAGCCACTCCCTGTGAGTGGTAAATGTGCATAGGGGTAAGGACTGTGGGTGTAGATGCTTGAGGGCTGGGCTGAAACCTCTAGCCTTGGTGAACTGCCTTGTCCTTCCTGTGAACCATAGGAAGGGGTGATTGATCCTTCTCGACCCTTTCCCTCCTGAGCCCATCATTGCATCTTGGCCTTCACCTTTCCAAGAAGTGAAGCTGTGGTTGAAGTAACTGTCCTCAAACATGACCCATTCTTTATCAGCACACCCTCTTAGAGGAGACTTTGTGGGCAAGGAAGAAGACAGGCACATGTTTCTCTTAGCTATCAAAAGCTGTCCCTTTTCTATTGGAAAGAAGACTTATTGGATCACTTCTGAAATTTTTAATTATTGGTGTCAGTAAAGCATTAAACAATTGGATGTTATTTAGGGACTCACAACTTAGAAAATTAGGTTTTTACTAAGAGACCAATATTCCATGTTAGTACAGTGCTTGATTTTAAGTTTTTATTCTTTCTGGTGTTTCTCCAAATGCCTTTTTTAATGCCTGTAGATTCTTTAGGCTCTTTCCCCCCTTTCTTAGATTTTTCTCTTATTTCCAAAGTTCTGTGGTTCCCAACTGGCCATAGGACAAGGTGCTTCTTAACTAGGCATAAACACTCTCTGACTCCAACTTTCTGACCTTTCTACTCTTTCTGTGCATAAACTTCTAATTCAAACTGGTCCTTAGTCCCATTCTCTCCCCACTGCATAGAATACCCTTTTTTCTCTTCAGTGACCATTTGGTTTGGTAGTATTGATAGACTCTTGGTCTAGTAGTGGGATCTGTGTGTCCATCCTGTCTATATCAGCTTTAAGAAATGTGACTTTGGGCAAAATATTTGATTTCTGTCAGCCTCAATTTTCTTTTAGGATGGGATTCATAATACCACCTTACAGCATGATTATGAGCATTGTACTTGGGGTACTTTCCCACCTGTGTCCTCTTTTCTGCCTTTTGAACAGAGTTCTGCACGTAGGCTCATTATACCTGCTTGCTGATGAGATTATTGAACATCATAGCAGAGCTGGTCTGCATCACAATTCTTGATTAGCCATACTTACCACTTCCATACCTTCTCTAACTACATTTTTCTTTGATAAAAGTCCCAGTACTCCTAGCCCTATTAGCAAGCACCTAAAGATATATTCTCCTCCCTCCCCTTGGGATTGTGAAAATTATGTTCATGGACATTCATGATGTTCTAGTGTATCTGCCCACATCAGAAATTGACAGCAACTTTAAGGTCACTCTACATGACCTTGATAAGGGATTCATTTTCTTCACATTTGTTTCCTCTCATATATAGTGAGATTTATCATAAAGCCCAAATGCTGTGATTATAGCTGTTGTCGTAAAGTAAGTTATACCTCTTTAAAACAAAGTTTTCTAAGGCCCAACCAGCAGGCTTTTTATTCCAAACATCATTTAATAAAATGCAAAATGACATTAACAGGATTGCTTGGACAAACTCTTGGAGTTCATTTAAGCAGACTGCCCTGTGTTGATTCTCAATTATAACATGTTAGCATGAATAAGCCTGCCAGTGTTCTCAAAGATGGTGATGCTCTCCTGGCAGCTCTGCCCTTCTCTGACTGGAGCTGCAAGCATATCAGTGTTTCTTTTGTTCATTCTATTTAAATTATGGTTTTCTACTTTTTGTTCAAATTATTTAAGCCACATGTTAGGTCTATAAATTTTGGTTTCATAAAATCTAACTCCTCCTGCCCCTTTTTTTCCTTCCATTTCTACCATTTTACTGTTCCATGCACAAAATAAGGCTTATTTTTTTTCTACTCAAGGTAAGAATTTAAATGCTTATATTGCTTTTCTAGCTTGATATATTGGTTTTTTTAGTTATTAAAATGGGCTGTCATTTCATATAGATATGTGGTTCTCATTGAATTAATTTTCTCTTTTTTCTTGAATTTTTTTGGTGAGAGACAGGAGTACAGCTACTTGGATTCTCCTTCATTCTTTGCTTATTCATGTACATTGCTAAATGGACCCTTACCAGTGGTTTTGTCTCTCTTTACCTCAGGCTTTTGAAGGAAATATATAAAAAGCCACGAAAATGTTTGTGGTATGGAAAGATATGTTACATTCTTTCCAGGCCCCTCTTTTGGAGAATTAGATAATTTTTTTTTCTCATAATCAGAAAGATCTAGCGTAACTTCTTTGAATGAAGACGTATTATAGGCTGGCAACAGGGGCCCCTTGACATTTTCACTCCTTAGGTGTTGATGGAGCGAGTGCCCATATTTGAGTGTGTTTCAGGGGAGAAGAAAAGGTGAGTGGGAACAATAAACTGTGAAACTGCTTTGTACTTAGTGGCTTGTTAATCCTTCTGAAGGGCAGGGAGATACCAAGGCCTCAGCCATGTGCTCTTCCTCACAGAAATATTCATAGTTGGAGGAAGCAAGGAATACAACCTCTGAGCAAGTTGAATTTTTTTTTTTTTTTTAACTATGGGCAACAGGATAAGAAAAGCAAATGGAAGGAGAGATGTTTATCAGCCCAAATACATGGCTGCTTTGTTGACTTGTGTTAGGTCAGATATCCTACTCCACCTACAGTTTTAAATAAACCTCAATTTCTTGCCCTGTGAGCTTAATCAGAACTTTCTGCTGTTCCTGGAAGCTCTCCCCTCTTCCCTCAGAATTTAGGAAGAAGAGCTGATGGGATCAGGCCCTGTCTAGGAAGAATTGACTGCCTCTCTGAGGGTTGGCTGCTGAGGAAGGAAAAAGGGCTTGCATCTTGTCTTGTGCAAGTCATACCCTACTCTGCCCTTGGAATCACTGCTGCAGTCAGACGTGTGCTCGCTGCCACATCTTGTCTGTTTGGGGTTGCCATCTTCTTTTGTTTGGCTGCAAGGCAGGCTGCTAAGTGTTGTGGCTATTCTCTTGTGCCTACCAGCCCTCCTCCCCAGGGTGGAAAAAAATGGGGGAAGAATGCTCCTGAGGGGTGAGAAGTCCAAAAAGAGAAGTGCCATTTCACAGATTTGCTCCAGGCCTTTTTGTTTACCTAGATTTGCTTCTTTGGATAGTATAGTTTGAGGCCACATTTTGTGACTCTATTGCTTACTGGAATTTTTTCCTCAATTATTTGTCTCCACAATTAGACCGTAAGGCCTCTATAAGCATGGACCATGCCATCTACTTCTCTTGGCATTATTTATATTGCCTGCACTGTGGGAAGCGCATGACAGGAGCTCAGAATAGGGGGTATTAATAGGTTCTTTCTGTAGTCTGTGTTACTTATTCCCTTTACCTTCACTTACCATTCCTATATTTCTATTCAATAACCACTTGCTTGGTTCTCCTTGGCGTAGCATTTATTTTCTAAATGGGCCCAAATTCTGCTTGCCTCCAAGCAGTCTGTAGTAGAACTGATTCAGCCATGTCTGAGTTTATTTGTTGATCTAAATCTTACCTTTTCTTCTCTTGTGACCCTACAATCTCAGGAACATGAGCCCTACTTTTGAGTTACGGGGATTCTTTTTCCTTTCACTACCAGGAAATGGAAGAGGCCTGGGTTCTTTTCTGTCAGGTCTCACTTGGTCCGTGTGGCTGTAGGAGAGTCAGCACTCCTCCCTGTGTGGTGTGTTCTCATAATTGAGAGTCATCCCAACTACTCTTGCTCAGACCACTTACTCTGTTACTGGTTCTCCATCTCTCTGGTGAAATCATTATTTTCATTAAAGTTCTGTTCCTTTGTCCTGATTGTTTTATTCAATTTTTTTTTCCAGCCAGACCCATTTCTTTGAAGGGCAGGGACAAGACCTAATTCTCATGTATCCTTGGCCACCCTTTTTCTCCCTGTAGACAAAGCATAAGACTCCATTCGAATTAGGTGATCCATATATGTATTAACCTAATTAAACCCAAGCATTTATAACATTCAAGAGGAAAAAATGCCCTTAATACATTAGTATCCAAGCACACCCTAGAGGTCTTCTGGTTTACCACCTCATTTTTTGTCAGTTTATTGAGTCAGTTATTTCTTCATCCCCCCTTCCCTCCCTGCTGCCAGGCACTGTGTCAGGAGCAGCAGATCTGAGGTGAAAATAGACATGGAGCTTACCATCAAATGGACAGGATGGACATTGAACAAATAATTAAGTCGTAGAAATTTAGATACTGAGAAATACAGAAGCCCACGATGCAGAGCTGCCTTAGGGCCAAGGAGGCTTTTGTTAGGATTCGATGTTTAATCTGAGAATTTTTAACCCAGAAGAAGGGAAGTGACTTGCGCACGGCCAGTTGTTAGCTCATGTGTACCAGAGCTTGGCCTGTAACCTAGATTTCTACCCTCCTTCTGAATTCTGTGAGAATGCTATGGAAACACTCATTGCTAAAGTACCTTGGTCTTGAATTTCATTGCGTTGCATAGTTTAGCTATTACATTAATAGCTTATGTTTTGGTAATGTACTTACTATTTATATTTGACAGTGAGAAGTGTTATACTTATGAAGCAGTATATTATGTTTTAGTACCTTAACTCCTTCTGGAATAGTTATTGGCTCCCTTTCCGTTAGTTTCTCTCAACCCTGTATAGTTTATGGCCTTCATGAGTTTTACATTTTTTCAATTTCCCCTAACTCATTGGAGTTTTATTTTAAACTGTGTCCTACAGAGTGATAAAAATTCAAGACTCAGGATTTATAGAAATTGAAAGTGGCTAGAAGATAAGTGATGAGCAAGTAAGAACTTTAATAAAGATTTTAAAATTTCAGAATAAACTCAAGAGGTTCTCTGAGATGAGCACAGAGGGTAGAGAATGGTAAAGGAATCCTTTTGCATTCTTTCCTAAATCATCAGACCTCTTCACATATGTGGGCTCGGCCAGAAACACCCATGGATAAAAAGTGAAGAGAACTTCTCTTTACATGTTTACTCACAAATTATTCATGTAATGTGCATGGGAAGAAGAACCAAACACTGGGGACAGAGTCCTTGAGAAAGGAGCTGTAATAGGGAAGCCTACTCATTAACCTGTGGACATAGTAGGTATTCTGCATCATGCTTGTGCAAATAGTTCTATGATAGAGAAATATCATTCTACATTAGTTTGCAGAGAAGCATAATAACATACAGAAAATGTGATTTGAGCAAGATCACACATCTAGTTAATGAGTTCTTGAATTGTGTGAAATTATCTACAAAATATTTATAGTATAGGCATTTTTTGTAGGTGATTCTGGTTTTGTCAGATTCTCAAAGGGGTTTCTGATGACAGAAAAGTTAAGAATAATGATATCAGCAGAAAATACTGATAATTTTTAAAGTTTGGATTGATGGAATCTTTCCTTATGTGTCATGAAAATCAAACTTAAAAAGTTGCTAAGTTTTACAATATAATTTAAAACTTATGTAATGAAAATCACTATAAACAAGATTCAAAGATGTAATTGCAAAATATTTAGAGCATGTTTGTTAATATCCCTAACATGAAAATAGAAATCAAATTGGCAGTGATTATGAAGTTGGACATAATGGTGTTGATGAGTGTGGGGACCTCTAGAGCACTATGGTTGGTTGGGTATGTGTTAAATCTTTCTGGAGCACAGTTTGACAACACACATAAAAATATAAAATGTGCTTACATTTTGATCTAGCAGTTCAACTTGTAGAATTTGTCTAGAGAAAGTAATTGCACAACTGTCACAAGATGCATACACAGAGATACCCATTGCAGTTTTGTGTTTGGTAAGATAAAACTAAGGATAACCTAGATATCCGTTAGTAGGAAACATTATTAAATAATGGTACATGTCTGCCATGGAATACTGTGTAGCCATTAAAAATGATATGGTAGTTTTGTTTTTATGAAGAGGCATCCATGACGTATTAGTAAGTGAAAACAATTCTGATCACAGAACAACATAAATAACCCATTTATATAAAATTGTAAATGCATATATGTATATGTGTGAACACATAAAGAATGTTCCATAAAATCCTAGCAGTATTTTTTCCAAGTGATTTTTATTTTTGTTTTGGTATTTTGCTGTGTAATTTGAATGTTTGTGCAATAAGCAATCTCATCCTTAAAAATCATAATATTTGAAACTGCTTGGCCTTACTGATCAAGTGTTTGCCACAATATCTAAGTAAGGCAGCATATTAAATGGGTAAAAAGAACTGGACATTGTTTTTATAGAACACTTATTAAGTGAGACTGTGTATACAGTACTATACCAGGTAATAGGAATACAGAGGAGTATCTTTGTTTCCTAGAAGCTTAAAGTCTAGAAAAATTTAAAGGTGATTGGGTATCAAGTAGATGTGCAGTTTTGTGACATGGAATATGTAAGTGCCTTCCTAGGGCAACTTTTATTTTTACTTTTTAAATTTTAAATTTTATTTAGTTAATATACAGTGCAATATTGGTTTCAGAAGTAGAATTCAGTGATTCATCACAAGTACCCTTTTTAATACCCATCACCCATCTAGCCCACCCCCCCCCCACCTCCCTCCATCAACCCTGTTTGTTCTCTATCATGGAGTCTCTTATGGTTTGTTTCCCTCTCTCCTTTTTTTTTGTTTTTCCTCTTCCCATATGTTCATCTGTTTTATTTCTTAAATTCCACATATGAGTGAAATCATATGGTATTTCTTTTCTCTGATTAACTTATTTCGCTTAGCATAATACATTCTAGAGCCATCCACATCATTGCAAATGGCAAAGATTTCATTCTTTTCAATGATGGCTAATATTCCCATATATATTATATATATGGGATATAAACATATATATATGGGATATGTATATCCAGCCAGTGGACATTTGGGCTCTCTCCATAGTTTGGCTAATGTTGATAATGCTGCTATAAACATCAGGGTGCATGTACTGCTTTGAATCTGTATTTTTGTACCCTTTTGGTACCTAGTAGTACAATTGCTGGATCATAGGGTAGTTCTGTTTTTAATTTTTTGAGGAATCTCTATTGTTCTCCAGAGTGGCTGCACCAGTTTGCATTCCCACCAACAGTGCAACAAGGTTCCCTAGGGCAGCTTTTATGATGGCATGTGTATTCAAATATATCATTTTACCTTGAGAGTTTACCCAAATATGAAAGGAAAATCAGTCAGTGCTTCACACTGAAGGAGGTATTTTGGCACAATTTTTTGGACCTACAGAACCATTTAACTGAGTGTTGCTAACAGTTTTGGCACTTATTTTCAAAAGGAACTAGCAATTTCTTTGGCAGTTCATTATGTATCTTAAACACCAGCAATTTAAATGTGGTAGCATGGACATGGAGTCTTTTCTATGGCAGTGTTGGAAAGTCAGAATGCGTTTTCTAGGAGAAAAGGTCACATCACAAAATAAGTACTTAGTCATTCCTTAATCCAGATTTTATTCCTGATATGGATGTTTTCCTCTAGCATTGTCACATCATTTTTTTTTAAAGATTTTATTTATTTATTTGACAGAGACAGACATAGCAAGAGAGGGAACACTAGCAGGGGGAGTGGGAGAGGGAGAAGCAGGCTTCCCGAGGAGCAGGGAGCCCGACGTGGGGCTCGATCCCAGGACACTGGGATCATGACCTGAGCCGAAGGCAGACGCTTAATGACTGAGCCACCCAGACGCCCCTGTCACATCATTTTTTGACATTGGAAAATCCTAGCCTGTTGACCTGATGCACAAAAAATAGCTATGAAATATTTTGAGAGTTTTTGACAATTATATTTTTCATTAACCTCTCATTTAAAATTGTCTTAATTTTTTTAGGCTCAGAGAATAAAGACATCTGCCTGCAGCTAACAGACATTCTTTTGGGCCAGAAGGATAGGAGCCCCTGATCTAAGGAATCAGAGTAGGTTTAAAGGAAGTTGGTTAGTGAGCTTAAATCTTAATATACTTTTTTTTTAAGATTTTATTTATTTATTTGACAGTGAGAGACACAGTGAGAGAGGGAACACAAGCAGGGGGAGTGGGAGAGGGAGAAGCAGGCTTCCCGCTGAGCAGGGAGCCCGACGCAGGGCTCGATCCCAGGACCCTGGGAGCATGACTTGATCCGAAGACAGACATTTAACGACTGAGCCACCCAGGTGCCCCAAATCTTAATATACTTTGCTATTCATTTTCTGCTTTTAGTTTTATCATAAGTTATACTAAGGGGAATATTCAGGAACATATTCTAACTCAGGACATACCCGCTTAGAAACTTGAAGTAAATCTCATATAAAATTTACTTTCACAGAATTAAATTTCAGTCTAAAGTCTGGTGACATGATTTAATGCCAGTTCATTGCTACAAAGATTTATCAAGCCCCTATGGATTCAAGAGAGAATGGGAGGAAAAAAAGAGAGAGAGAATGGGAGGAGAAAGATTGGAGGCAGCACTTTAGAGGACTTTTGCCAATTGCCTGGGGAATAGTAGGTAGGGGCTTACTGGAGGTCACAGATTTACAGTGAGAGCATTCAATAGGTTGTGCATGTTTCTTCTTGATAGGCCTACATGTGCATGGGTGGAGGGATGAAGTTAATGAAGTAGTTTTGCCACGTGAGAATGGGAGGGAGTTCAGCGTATACTCCTTTCTCACTCAGAAAGGGAGTGGTCATTACAATTCAATGTAGAATTTAAACTGGTTAAGGAGTTGAGGCCGGACATGAGGAGGTTGGGGGAGAGTAAAAGTGGTAGGATCAATGGCTTGTAGGTCTCACTGGAGTCCCTGATATTGGTCTCACTGAAATTGGGGTACCAGAGGTGAAGAACTGACACAGGAGATGGTGGTGGTTAGAGAGTAATATGGAGGAATTGCAGTTAAAACTGGTGTCTGACCTTGGAGTTAGGATGGAGGACAAAGACTAAGAAGCCAGAGTACTGGATCATGGAATTGCAGTTAAAACTGGTGTCTGACCTTGGAGTTAGGATGGAGGACAAAGACTAAGAAGCCAGAGTACTGGATCATCTGTGTGGATACTGAGTTCACCTGGAATCATGGCCATGGTAGTGACTGGGAGTGACGGAGAGCCAGGAACCCAGGTCTTTGCTGAAAGAGGAGGAGTGGATGGTGGTCTGATTTTGTGTGACTCCAAGCTCAACATTTGTACAGAAAATGGACAATGGTCTAGATGTAAAGAGAAGCAATAAGTACACCCACCCCACCTCTAATTCCCGTGGTTCAAGGAATGTTGCGGTGGGGGGGGGGGGATAGCCACCACTTGAGAGGGTGGGGGAGGGGGGAAAGTAGTGCCCTCAGGGAAGAGCCAGGTAACAGAGTAGGAAGATGAAGCATTCAGAGAGGAGGCCAAGGATATAGGGGATCTTGCTGATGGCTGCCTGTGAGTTCCAGAGGCACAGGAGGAGGGCTTTAGGCACTGGGGGTGTAGGAGATAGGGTCAAGAAAATGAATGAAAGAGGTTATATGGCCATAAAATTTGGAGGAATGAGAAATGACCTGGACTTCTCAGTGTCTGTTGTTAACAGGGATAAAAGGTGTCATGAAATTAATCGTAAGATCCCAAGGCTATGAGCATAGGGAATCGGTTGGGAGGCAAGCAGTGTGGATATTGGAGCACTCAGGGTTCTGGGTCTCCAGACACTTGATTGAGAGGTAGTCTTACAGTGAGCGCCTAGGGCTCCTGTTTAACCCCAGCTGGGGGACTGTCTTAATTTCAAGCACTCCAAGCTCAACCTTAGCCCTGCGCACGGAAGTATAAAGAACAAAAGAGGGTCATGGAAGGCTCTCCTGCTTTATTCAACTTTGTGAATCACTTTACATATTTCACCACAGAGACTGCATCCCTTTGACTGTCATATTTCTGCTAATTACTTTGTGCTTGATGAAGAGCCCTCCTTCATTTCTTTCTCCTTTCCTTCCCACTTATCCATCTGTTTTACTTCTGTCAGGACAGTGAAAGCTGCAATGTAGGCCAGTCTGAGGGCAGAGCATCTACAGGGCCCAGCTCAATTAAGATACTGTCTGCAGCAAGACATTTGGTCATTTTAGACTAGGAATCACTTCTACCAACCTAAAAGGCATTCAGTTCTATATTCTGGGCAATCCAGAAGGGATCCCATTGTACAAGCCAAAGGAAACTAAATGTATGAACTGACCTTTAAGTGATCTATTCTGGGTAAGTTATTTTGTGTTTACTTTTTGTGAGCACTGTATTTAAAATTCAAAATGAACTCTTGATAAGTCCTTACTGTCCCTGTGGACAGATGCTAGTGTCTTTAGTGTCTGTCTGCTCTGTGTCATGGTCTGTTGAGCCTTAAACACAGTGTAGAAAGAGATCCAAAAAAGATTTGCCAAAGGGAGCAAATTTTAATTCCAATTTCTCTTTCTGGAATCCTGCTACCTTGACAAGAATATCATACAGAAATGACATTTCATGAGACATTTGAGGAACTTTAACATTTCACTTCTAAATGTCTATTTTGTGTGTAAGGGGACTTTTCATATATGAATCAGAATTTTCAAAACAAATGGAACAAATGTGAATATAAAGGTTGGTTAGAGAAGGAACCCCCTTTTATTTCCTGTGTAAAATTATAGAATGTGGTAGAAGTTTCAGAGATGGAGTGAAGCAGGGGAAGATAACACTGATGAAATTATGGTTTTAAAGGTACCCTTTCTTTCCTTACAAAGAAATCTATCTTACAGATTGCTTACGCAGTGTGTAAACAAAAAGCATAGCCAAAGGTGATTTACTGGCATTTTCTCCCCAACTTTGCATTGACACTTCACATCTGCAATATAGTCATAATCACAGTGCAGTCCCTGCAAGACCCTGAAAGTCCTGAAATAACAAAGTTAAATCAGATTCCTGCCAAGCTATAAACTTTCAGAGGGCAGAACCAGGTCTTTGATGTCTTATACAGTGTCTTTGGGGGAAATGATCTCACCCTTTGAGATGTCCTAGATGCAAAAGCCACAATGATATGATCCTTGAATATAAATGAATGTAGTGTATATTTGTTGAATGAATTAAATTGTGGTCAGTGTAATTTTTTTAATACTGTGTATTTTCTAATTCTATGGGTGCTAGCAATCCAAATGTTTGGGTGTGTATAAGGATATGTACAAATATACAGGTATATAGGAAGACACACACACAGACATGCACTGACACAGGAGATAACTTGGATATACAGAGAGACACTCTAAGTCTTAGCTAACATGATTTTTAATTAGCCAGAATGTTGCCTTTCCCAGCTATGGTAGATACAGTAAGTTTACTGTAAATGTAGTTGTACTTTGCCAGCTTTTTAATCTTTTGCCTCATAGAGGAAACAACTATGTTTAAGAAAAACATGTCTTAGGAAATCATAAAATGAGAAAGCTTGGAAAGGGAAATGTGACATCTAGAATTCTAGTGGCTTAAGCCCGATCTATCCACCTCTGACCTAGTTTTGACATTTTTAACCATTTTTAACTAGAGGTTAAAATGTACAGAAGAAATCCATTTTTTTTCATGCTCCAGAAACAAATTTGTTCTTACTGAAAAAATGAAAGAACCTCAGCTTAGGGTGCATATTCCTTAATGAAGAACTTCTATGATACATTTAATTGATAGCTCCTCAATCTTGATTCTAACAAGTTGTTTTATTCAGCTGGGCCAATTTTTAAAATGAGAGGGTTGTTTTTGTCCCTATGGCATTCATGTTGTTATGAGTATTTGTACATAACATTCTAGGAATAAAAGTATAATTTTAAAATGAAAATTACGATACCAGCACATGCCTATTTCTACATAGTTCAGCTGCTTTCAAGGCTTAAAGTGGGTGGGATCACACATCTGAATATTTCAATATAATTGTAGGGTTATTAATGCAGGGCAATTTTGGTTTTGTAAACAAGGGAATAGACTGTTCTGGAGGTTCTTCTGTAGTGGGTAAATATATTCTCTAAATGTAAGGGATTGGAAACAACCATAATAGCAATGAAAACCTACTCCTCTTCATTATTGTGGTTTCTGTGAGTTTTTACTGTGACCATAATTCTTCACATGTACTTATACTCCAGTTACTATGTTTGGTCCAAGCATGTAGAATGTCCAAGCATGTAGAATGTCCAAGCATGACATTCCTCACTGGATTTTCATTAATTAAACTCGTCTTTTCTGTGAAGTAAGGACTTTCCTGGATCTTGAAATATAATTGGTGTTATACTGGGATAGTCACCAGTTTCATTCCTGTTTCTGTCTAGTATAAGCCCCTTCAGTATTATGTGTGCTTGGTTACAGGATGATCTCTTCATTCTGTTTTGTATTACCATATTATTTCTAATGTATATCTCATTTATTACCACATCTTGCTCTAGAAAGGTTTTAGAGTGGTTTACAAAGATGCATAACATATAACAAGTTAAATTTTAAGAGTGAAAGTGAAAGAAGGGAAAAAGGTGGAGTAACAAAAAATGTTGAATGAAGCTAAGAAAATTACAGGTTATGGGAACTGATAGTCTTGATTTTGAGAGGACACTTATATGGCTTTGGTTTTATAGCAGCCATTTTGAAGAGATCTCTGCTCCATTCCATAATATCTTAAGAACAAACCATTCACCTCCCCCTTCTATAGTTTGATCAGTGTTTAATTCTTTCAAAAGAATTACTATACATAGAAGGGTAGATATTATGTATATGTAAGGTATGA
This sequence comes from Eumetopias jubatus, assembly GCF_037043125.1. Classification (NCBI taxonomy): domain Eukaryota; kingdom Metazoa; phylum Chordata; class Mammalia; order Carnivora; family Otariidae; genus Eumetopias; species Eumetopias jubatus. Next base: position 126,743,872 of record NW_028274807.1, on the reverse strand, counting down.
AGAATAAAACATGTACCTTCTGTGTGCTCTTCACCTAGCTTAAAAAAACGGAACATTACCACTTCTTTTGAAGCCCCCTTATACTTGTCTCCAATTACATTCCCCTCCTTTTGCCTTACTGGATGTAACTAGTATCTCCAACTTTGCAGTTATGTCTTACTGTTTAAGTTTTAACATCTGTTTACATATTTTTAAGCAAAAAATGAAACCGTAATGTGTTTTTCTGTGACCTTTGCTTCTTGTGCTTAGCATTGTTTGACATTCCTCTATGTTGAAGTTCGTACCATAGTTAATTCTTCACTTACATGTGAGTGTGTACTATTGATCCATTCCCATATAAACAACAGTGCTATCAATGTTCCTATGTACATCTCTTGGTTCATGTCTCCCTTGTGTATGTCTTAGATACACTTGTGTAAGACTTTCTCTAAGCTATTTATCAAATGTTGTGTCATAGGGATTGTGAATATTCAGCTTCACTCGATAATGCCAAATTGTTTTCCAAAGTGGTTACACCATATTATGCTCCTGCTAGTATAATGGAAGCTCTTATGCTCCATATCCTCATAATACTTGGTATCGTCTGGCTCTGTAATATTTGCTCATTTGGTGGGTGATTGATATATTCTTTATAAAGGCACTGCAGAAGACAAGCCTGGTGCCAGAGGTGAAATCCTATTTATTTGGTCCACCAGATCCTTCTAGACAACTTTTCTTTAGTTTCTGAAGTTTTCCTTTATACTAGCCAAAACTTCACTGTGTCCTGCCTGCTTTAGCTCTCTGAATTACTAACATTCATGTGGTATAACCTACCTACATTGAGAATTTAGGACATGTTTTCAAATGTCTTCAGTTGTGATTTTCTCAATTAATTCAATATGTAATTATTTGGTACTGTACCTAGTCTATGCCAAGATATGTTCTCTGCTTCAAGAAGCTTTATACGTCTTTTGAGGGTGAGGGCCAATAAGGCTGTAAACAATTTATAAATTAAAGTGCAAAAATGAACTTTTGGGACTTCAAGATAAAAAGCTTTTGCACAGCAAAGGAAACAGTCAACAAAACTAAGAGGCAACCCACGGAATGGGAGAAGATTTTTGCAAATGACATTACAAAGGGCTGGTATTCAGGATCTATAAAGAACTTCTCAAACTCAACACTCAAAAAATAAATAATCCAGTCAAAAAGTGGGCAGAGGACATGAACAGACAGTTCTCCAAAGACGACATACAAATGGCCAACAGACACATGAAAAAATGCTCAACATCACTAGCCATCAGGGAAATACAATTCAAAATCACAATGAGATACCACCTTACACCAGTTAGAATGGCTCAAGTTAACAAAACAGAAATGTGGAAATTTGGAAAACAGTATGGAGGTTCCTCAAGAAGTTGAAAATAGAGCTACTCTGTGAGCCAGCAATTTCACTGCTAGGCATTTACACCAAAGATACAGATGTAGTGATCCGACAGGGCACCTGCACCCCAATGTTCATAGCAGCAATGTCCACAGTAGCCAAACTCTGGAAGGAGCCCAGATACCCTTCAACAGATGAATGGATAAAGAAGATATGTACCACATATATACAATGGAATATTACTCAACCATCAGAAAGTATCAATACCCACCATTTGGATGGAACTGGAGGGGATTATGCTAAGTGAAATAAGCAGAGAAAGACAATTATCATATGGTTTCACTCATGTGTGGAACATAAGGAACAGTGAGGAGGATCATAGGGGAAGGGAGGGAAAACTGAAGGGGAAAAATCAGAGAAGGAGACAAACCATGAGAGACTCTTAACTATAGGAAACAAACTGAGGGTTTCAGAGGGGAGGGAGGTGGGGGAGGATGGTGTAGTTGGTGATGGGTATCAAGGAGGGCACGTGTTGTGATGAGCACTGGGTGTTATACGCAAGTAATGAATCATTGGACACCACATCAAAAACTAATAATGTAATATAAAGTGACTGAGCATAATAAAAAAATGTGCTATGAAGGAAACATCAGGTGTTGAGATGGAGAGTAATGTGGGAAATGTTACTTCAGGCCTTTCAGGCAGGTGGATTTAGTTGAGACATGATGAATGGGGAAGAGTTAGTTATGCCATGTGACTATGACTAATATGTGTGGGGCAGGCTGGGGAGGGGAAAGGGGATAGAGAAGGCATTTCAGTCCAACAAGAAACAACACATGCAAGAAACTTGAAGGCAGGATAAAACCCAGCATGTTTAGGAATTGTAAGAAGGCAGATGTGGCTGGAAGGCAGATGCTGGTTTGGAGTATTGTGGTAAGACTGTGAAGATTAAGAAAGAGCCAGATCATGTAGAACCTTCTAGGCAGGGTAACAAGTATAGATTCATGCTTAAGTTCAATGGAAAGCTGGTGAAAGGTTTGAAAAAGAGGCTGAAGGAGAGGGTGACATGATTTAGTTGAAATTTTAAGATAACTCTTGCTGATATGTGAAGAATGGATTGGGGGGCAGGAAGAGTGTTCAAAGAACCACAAAATTATAGACATTTGGGGCACCTGTTATCTAAGATGATACAAGGTGAGGTCCTTACCCTCCAGAAGTTGTTAATTATTTGGGGTGGTAAAACACACACAAAAAAATTGATAGTAAGGGCACCTGGGTGACTCAGTTGGTTAAGTGTCTTCCTTCGGCTCAGGTCATGATCCCAGGGTCCTGGGATCAAGCCCCGAGTCGGGCTGTCTGCTTAGCGGGGAGCCTGCTTCTTCCTCTGCCTGCCGCTCTGCTTACTTGTGCTCTCTATCAAATAAATAAAATCTTTAAAAAAAATTGATAACACTGTGTAGTTTTCTGTACAAAGAAAACATACCTTACGGGTTCAGGAAAGGAGAAGATCACTGTGGATGGGAGCAGTTAGGAAAGTCTTGGGCAGCTGTCAGATTCAATATAGACCTGGAAGGTTGGGTAAAAGTTAAATAGCAGGGAAAAGGGGAAGGCATTCCAAGCAGGAAAAAATGGTGTAGACCTCTGTTTGGATAGAACAGAGGAAGGCTGGGAGGTGAATTTAGAGGGAAAGCCTTTGCCAGGTTGTGAGAGACCTTGAATAACTTCTCTTCCCTAAATATGTCACCACTATTGGAGTGGTGAGTTGATACACATTTCACATCTTTGTGAGGATGTAGCTGACAGTTCTAGTTTAGAAGACTTCAGTAGGAATACAATTTCCTTACAAAGAGCTTCGGACTTCCTTTATTGTAAGCTGATTTTGCTGGTCCTGGATTACTTTCTGATGGGACTTTATACCAAGTCACTGGTTGATTTTTAGTTTGTCATTGGGTCTTCATATAGAAGAACCAGTTGTTTTTTAAATAAAGAAAGAACATGTCTATATCATATGACCTCACTGATATGAGGAATTCTTAATCTCAGGAAACAAACTGAGGGTTGCTGGAGTGGTGGGGGGTGGGAGGGATGGGGTGGCTGGGTGATAGACATTGGGGAGGGTATGTGCTACGGTGAGCGCTGTGAATTGTGCAAGACTGTGAATCACAGATCTGTACTTCTGAAACAAATAACGCAACATATTTTAAGAAAAAAGAAAAAGAAGAAGATAGCAGGAGAGGAAGAATGAAGGGGAGTAAGTCAGAGGGGGAGATGAACCATGAGAGACAATGGACTCTGAAAAACAAACTGAGGGTTCTAGAGGGGAGGAGGGTAGGGGAATGGGTTAGCCTGGTGATGGGTATTAAAGAGGGCACGTTCTGCATGGAGCACTGGGTGTTATGAACAAACAATGAATCATGGAACACTACATCAAAAACTAATGATGTAATATATGGTGATTAACATAACAATAAAAAAATTAAACAAAATAACATGTCTAGCTAAAAAAAATAAGAACAGGGATGCCTTGGTGGCTCAGTTAAGCATCCAACTCTTGATCTCAGCTCAGGTCTTGATCTCAGGGTCATGAGTTCAAGCTCCGTGTTGGGCTCTACTTAAAAAAAAAATGCCCCCTGTTTTTTTTTTTCTTATTCAAGACTTTCCTTATTTCAGCAATGGTGTGAGGAAATGGTTGAGGCAACATGTATCTGCAGAATTTATTTAGATCAAGTAGGATGAAGTCAAGTGTTGTTCTCAAGAAGCTAAAGGTCCAGTTTTGTACAAATCCTACTATTTATAATCCAAGCCCTTCCCCCTCCATATTTCATCCTTTATTTAATGCCTAAAGTCCCCTCTAGCCTGCTCTTAAGGTGGAAATAGTGAGACAACGTGGTATCCCATCCTGGATTTTGGCTTCCTTCATTTGTGACCTTGCCTTTACCACATCATGCCTGTAGCCAGGTGTGGTGCATGGTCTGTCCAGTCTTTGGTCAAAGTCTAAGTCTAGCTGTGTAATTGACCCCAGTCTTATGTTCCCAAGAATGTGTACATTCTTCACCTGCTTTTCCATTGTTTTGTATACCTATAGATATTCTCTTGAATTTGTTGATTCAGTATATCCTGTTTTTACTCACAAACCTAATAGATGTTCCTTGTCCAGAATAATAGATTTCTCTTGGATTGATGCTATCCAGCACCTTCCACATGTAACATGTCTTTCTAAACTTATTTTCCTATAAAAGCCCACTGGTGCCTTTTTGCCCATTCTTCTCTTTTGGCTCAGTACTACCTATTATGCCTCATTAAGTGCTGCTCTCTGGGGGCATTGAGTGACACCACCAGTATAATAAATGTCATAGGTACCTGCCAACCTCCTCACACCTCCTTTCAGGTGACTTGAGCCATTTTGATAGCCTGTCACGGATTCAGAGGGACCCTTTAAGTGCGCAGGGTGTGTGACATTCACTTGCCCTCTGGGAGGCCTACTGTCTTGGGAGAAGAGGGCTTAAACAAGTGAGGAGTGAGCAGATAGCACAGTACTGGCATCACCAAGATGTCAGTCACCTCTGTTCAGCCTGGGCAGGGGCAGAGCTGTGGTACATCTACTACCACTGCCTCCCTCTCCCTGCAGCTGTGGACAGTGAGCTGCAGAAGCTGAGGAAATTTCAAGTGGATTTTTCTCTGGAAAGGGCTTAGGACTCTGATGCAAATTATGAGAAAGTGATATGAATACAGATATAAGACAAAAAAAAATAAACACTGAAGAATATTTATTAGGAAGAGAGCATGATTTAAATATCATTATAACATTTCATTATAAGGACTCATTCTCTATCATAAAGCCATGTCCATATCCTGGCAGGCGACCCACAGAATAAGTTTTTTGTTGATCTGACTACAATAAACTCTGCAATGAATATTTCTCTGATTCTTGTTCACTTAATAGCCACTTGTCATCAGAAATGAATTGTGTTCTGAACTGGAGATGGGTACATGGGAAACTAGGCTATTTGTAGCAACTCTGAATGTTCTATTGCCCTTTTTAAAAATTTATTCAATATTTACTGCCCTCAGGGAACTCAAATTGAGAAAATGGAGACATAGCCTACCAATGCAAGTCTAATCTCCTTGAAGGCAGGAGCTCAGGAATTTGTCTTCTCTCTGTTACCAGCACTTTATACAGTGCCTTATATGCAAAAGGTGCTCAGTAGGGATTACCCTTTTTTTTTTTTTTAGTTTGGAAATAATTTCAAACTTATAGAAAAGCTGAAATACACTGCAGAAAGCACTCATACCCATTATCCAGGTTCATTTATTGTTGACATTTTGTCCCATTTGCATGCTCATGTACACATGCATTCTCTCCCACTCCACTCCCAAACCCCCATATGTAGATGTGTATATAGTTTTTTTTTTCCTGAAACCATTTGAGATTAAGCTGTATACCTCATGGTTCTTTAAATACTTTAGTATATATTTCCTATAACTAAGGATATTCTCATACATGACCACAGTACTTTACCAACCTTGATAAATTTAACATTGGTAAAATACTTTTATCTAATATACTGTCCACATTCCATTCCAATATTTTTTACAGCACATTTTTTTTCCAGTCTAGGGTCACTTATTGCATTTACTTCTGTCTTTCTAGTTTCTTTTACTCTAGAATAGTCACACAGCCTTTCTATGTCTTTTATAACATTAGTTTTTTAAAAATACAGCTTTATTGACATAGAATTTACATGTGATAAAAATCACCAGTTTAAGCAACACCTCATTGATTTTTAGAAAATTTACAGAATTGTGCAAACATCTCTACAATCCAAAACAAATCAAATCAAAACATTGCAGTTACCACCAAAAGATACCTTGTGCCCATTTGCAGTCAATCTCTGCTTCCCAACCCCAGCAAACCACTACACTGAACCCCTAACAATTCATCAGTTACAGTTTCAGTTTGCTTACCTTGGTACTGGTTCCCCCTGGAGGTCTCTGCCTGCAGGTATCTGTTCCAGTAAGTTGTGCTTCTCTGCAACTACTTGTCCATCTCCAATTTTGGGGGGCAATAGCTTGCCCTGTGACCTCAGTTCTCTGATGGATCTAAGAAGAGTTGTTGATTTTCACTTCGTTCAGCTTTTTCCTTGAGAGGATGGGGATGATGACTTCCAAGCTCTTTACATGCTGACCAGAAACCAGAAGCTCTATTTAAGGATTTTCAAGAGAGCAAAGAAGCCAGTATCTAAAAATTCATCAGCAGAATATCAAATCAAGAACAATATCATTTTTGTGTTTAATTCCAGTTAACCTACAGTGTTATTTTCAGTTTACAGTGTAGTGATTCAAAATTTCCATGTATCACCTTGTGCTCATTACAACAAGTTTACTCCTTAATCCCCATCCCCTATTTAATCCATTCTCCCCATCCCCTCTGGTAACAATCAGTTCTCCACAGTTAAGAGTCTGTTTCTTGGTTTATCTCTTTTTTCCCCTTTGTTTTTTAAATTCCACATATAAGTGAGATCATATGGTATTTGTCTTTGACTTTTTTCACTTAGCATTATGCTCTAGTTGCAAATGGCAAGACTTCATTTCTTTTTTATGGCTGAATAATATTCTATTGTGTGTGTGTGTGTGTGTATGTATGTGTGTATATATATATATATATATACACACACACACCACATCTTCTTTACCCATTCATCAATAGACAGATACTTGGGCTGCTTCCATATCTTGGCTATTGTAAATAATGCTGCTGTAAACATAGGTGTGCAAGTATCCCTTTTAAAAGTTAGTGTTCTTGTATTCTTTGGGTAAATAAACAGTAGTGTGATTGCTGGTTCATAGGTAGTTGAACTTTTAATTTTCTGAGGAACCTCCACTCTGTTTTCCAGATGCTATACCAGTTTGCATTCCAACCAAGAGTGCAATACGGTTCCTTTTTCTTTACATACTCATCAACATCTGTTATTTCCTTTGTTGTTGGGGATGTGAGGTGATATCTCATTGTGGTTTTGATTTGCATTTCCCTGATGATGAATGGTGTTGAGCATCTTTTCTTGTGTCTGTTGGTAATCTGTAGGTCATCTTTGGAGAAATGTCTCTTCGTGTCTTCTGCCCATTTTTTAATTGGATTTTTTTTGGTGTTGTATAAGTTCTTTATATATTTTGGATATTAACCCCTTATTGCATATATCTTGCAAATATCTTCTCCCATTCATTAGGTTGCTTTTTGTTCAGTTGGTTATTTTCTTTGCTCTGCAGAAGCTTTTTATTTTTTAATTTTTTAGATTTTATTTATTTGTCAGAGCACACATGCACAAGCAGGGGGCAGGGCAGGCAAAGGGAGAAGCAGGCTCCCCACTGAGCAGGGAGCCCAATGCAGGGCTTGATCCCAGGACCCTGAGATCATGACCTGAGCCAAAGGCAGATGCTTAACCAGCTGAACCACCCAGGCACCCCAAGGAGCTTTTTATTTTGTAGTCCCAATAGTTTATTTTGCCTTTGTTTCCCTTACCTCAGGAGATATATCTAGAAAGATGTTATGGCTGATTGCAGAGACATTACTGCCTGTGCTCTCTTCTAGGATTTTTATGGTTTCAGGTCCCACATTTAGGTCTTTAATCCATTTTGAATTTATTTTTGTGTGTGGTGTAATAAAGTGGCCCAGTTTCATTATGTTGCATGTAGCTGTCCAGTTTTCCCAACATCATTTGTTGAAGAGAATATCTTTTTTATTGCATATTCTTGCTTCCTTTATCAAAGATTGACTATATAATTGTAGGTTTATCTTCTGGGCTCCCTGTTCTATTAATCTATGTGTCTGTTTTTCTGCCAGTACCATACTGTTTTGATTACTGCAGTTTTGTAATATAACTTAAAGTCTGGAATTGTGGTATTTCCAGTTTTTTTGTTCTTTTTCAAGATTGCTTTGTCTATTCAGGGTCTTTTATGGTTCCATACCAATTTTAGGATTGTTTGTTCTAATTCTACAAAATGCTATTGGTATTTTGATAGAGATTGCATTAAATCTGTAGATTGCTTTGGGTAATATAGATATTTTACCAATATTTGTTCTTGCAACCCATGAGCTTGGAATGTCTTTCCATTTTTTTGTGTTGTCTTCAATTTCTTTTATCAATGTTTTATAGTTTTCAGAGTACATGTCTTTTAACTCTTTGAATAAGTTTATTCCTAGGTATTTTATATTTTTGGTGCAGTTGTAAATGGGACTTTTTCTTAATTTCTCTTTCTGCTACTTCATTATTAGTGTATACATTATAAATATGTAGAATTAGTGTATGCATTAGTGCATACATTATTTTTTTAAGATTTTTAATTTATTTGTTTGACAGAGCACAAGCAGGGGGAGTGGCAGGCAGAGGGAGAAGCAGGCTCCCTGCTGAGCAAGAAGCCTGATGTGGGGCTTAATCCCAGGACCCTGGCATCATGACCTGAGCCGAAGGCAGATGCTTAACTGACTGAGCCACCCAGACATCCCAGTGCATACATTATTAATGTATAGAATTAGTGTATAGAAGCATAGATTTCTGTATTTTGATTTTCTATCCTATGACTTCACTGAGTCCATTTATCAGTTCTAGTAGTTTTTGGTGGAGTCTTTTGGGTTTTCTATATATAGTATCATGTCATCTGCAAGTAAAGTTTTACTCCTTTTCTGATTTGGATGCCTTTTATCTTTTTGTTTTCTGGTTACTGTGGGTAGGACTTCCAGTACTATGATGAGTAAAAGTGAGAGAGGACATTCTTGTCTTAGTCCTGATCTTAGAGGAAGAGCTTTCAGTTTTTCACCAATGAGTGTAATGTTAGCTTTGGGTTTTTTTCATATTTCATATTTTTCGTATTTTGAGATATGTTCCCTCTAAACTTACTTTGTTGGGAGTTTTTAAGAAGAGATATTGTACTTTGTCAAATGCTTTTTCTGCATCTATTGAAATGAACATAAGGTTTGTATCCTTTCTCTTGTTGATGTGATGTATTATGTTGATTTGCAAATATTGAACTACCCTTGCATCCTAGGAATAAATCCCACTTGATTGTGATGAATTTTTTTTAATATATTGTTGGATTTGGTTTGCTAGTATTTTGTTGAGGATTTCTGCATTTGTGTTCATCAGAGATACTGGTCTGTAGTTCTCTTTTTTTATGGTGTTTTTATCTTTGGTATCAGGGTAATGCTAGCTTCATAGAATGGATTTAGAAGTTTTCCTTCTATATTTTGGATTAGTTTGAGAAAAATAGGTATTAACTCTTCTTTAAATGTTTGGTAGAATTCATCTGTGAAGCCATCTGATCCTGGACTGTTGTTTTGGAGAGTTTTTTGATTACTGATTCAATTGAATTGCTAATGATTAGTCTGTTCAAATTTTCTATTTCTTCTTCAGTTTTGGTAGGTTATGTTTCTAGGAATTTATCCATTTCTTCTAGGTTGTCCAATTTGTTGGCATATAATTTTTCATAATCTCACAGTTGTTTGTATTTCTGTTCTGTTGGTGATTATTTCTCTTTCGTGATTTTGTTTGATTTCTCTCTCTCTCTTTTTTTTTTTTTTTTTTTTTTGATTAGTCTGGCTAGGAGTTTATCAGTTTTGTTGATGTTTTCAAAGAACCAGCTCTTGGTCTCATTGATTTGTTCTATTTTGTTTCTGTTTTGTTTATTTCTGCTCTCACCTTTATTATTTCTTCTACTGATTTTGGGTTTAATTGTTCTCCTTTTTCTAGTTCCTTTAGGGGTAAGGTTAGGTTTTTTATTGGAGATATTTCTTGATTCCTGAGGTAGGCCTGTATTGCTATAAACTTCCTTCTTAGCACTGCTTTTTCTGTATCCCAAAGATTTTGAGCCGTTGTGTTTTCAGTTTCATTTGTCTCTATGTATTTCTTTATTTTCTCTTTGATTTCTTGGTTGACCCATTCATTGTCTAGTAGTGTATTATTTAACCTCCATGTATTTGTGTTCTTTCCAGATTTTTTCTTGTGGTTGATTTCTAGTTTCATAACATGGTGGTTGGAAAAAATGCATGGTATGACTTCAGTTTTATTGAATTTGTTAAGATATGTTTTGTGGCCTAACATGTGATCTATTCTGGAAAGTGTTCCACGTGCATTTGAAAAAATGTGTATTCTGCTATTTTAGGATGGAATGTTATGAATACATTTGTTTTATCTTTCTAGTCCAATTTGTCATTCAAAGCCACTATTTCATTGTTGATTTTGTTTGGATGATCTATCCATTGATGTAGTGGGGTGTTCAAGTCCCTTAAAATTATTGTATTACTATCAATTACTTCTTTTATGTTGGCTAATAGGTGCTTTATGTATCTGGGTGCTTCCACCTTGGGTGCATAAATATTTACAATTGTTATATTTAATGTGGACCTCCTTGGCTTATTGGGTACTCTCTGTGCCCCTGGATCTGGATTTCTGTTTCCTTCCCCAGATTAGGGAAATTTTCAGCTATTATTTCTTCACATGTTCTGCCTCCATTTCTCTCTCTCTCCTCCTCCTGGGATCCCTACAATGTGAATGTTGTTACTCTTGATGGTTTCACTGAATTCCCTTAGTCTGTCCTCATTCTTTATTAATCTTTTTTCTTTATCCTGTTTAGCTTGATTGCTTTCTATTGCTCTATGTTCCAGGTTGCCGGTCCATTCTTTTGCTTCCTCTAGTCTATTATTTATTCCCTCTAGTGTATTTTTAGTTTTAGCTATTGAGTTCTTCATCTCTGATTGGTTATTTTTTGTTTTCTATTTCTTTGTTGAAAGTCTCACTGAAATCTTAAGTTCTGTGAGTATCTTTACGGCTTTTGCTTTAAATTCACTATCAGGCATGTTACTTATCTCTGTTTTGTTTAGCTCTCTTACTGTGATTTTGTCATGTTTTTTCATTTGGGGCATATTTTTCTTTCTCCTCATTCTATCTAAATCTTTGTTTTTATATATTAGGAAAGTCAGCTATGTCTCTTGCTCTTTTTAAAAATTTTTAAAACATTTAAGTTCAATTAATTTTTTCATGTGTCTCTTGGCCATTTGGATCTCTTCTTTTCTGTATCTACTGAGAGTATCACATGGTTCTTGACCTTTCTTTTATTTATGTAGTGTGTCACACTGATTGATTTTAAGGATGTTGAACCAGCCTTGCAGCCCAGGAATAAATCCCACTTGGTCATGGTGAATAATCCTTTTAATGTACTGTTGGATCTGCTAGGATCTTGGTGAGAAATTTTGCATCCATGTTCATCAGGGATATTGGTCTGTAATTCTCCTTTTTGGTGGGGTCTTTGTCTGGTTTTGTGATCAAGGTAATGGTGGCCTCATAGAACGAGTTTGGAAGTTTTCCTTCCATTTCTGTTTTTTTTGGAACAGCTTCAGTAGAATAGCTATTAATTCTTTAAATGTTTGGTAGAATTCCCCTGGGAAGCCATCTGGCCCTGGACTTCTGTTCGTTAGGAGGTTTTTGATTACCGCTTCCATTTCCTTGCTGGTTATGGGTCGGTTCAGATTGTCTATTTCTTCCTGTTTCAATCTTGGTAGTTTGTAAGTATCTAGGAATGCATCCATTTCTTTCAGATTGCCTAGTTTGTTGGCATATAGCTGCTGGTAATAACTTCTAATAATTGTCTCTATTTCCTTGGTATTGGTTGTGATTTCTCCCCTTTCATTCATGATTTTATTAATTTGGGTTCTTTCTTTTTTCTTTTGGATAAGTCTAGCTAGAGGTTAATCGATCTTATTAATTCTTTCAAAGAACCAGCTTCTAGTTTCATAGATCTGTTCTACTGTTCTTCTAGTTTCTATTTCATTGATTTCTGCTCTGATCTTTATTAATTCTCTTCTGCTTGGTTTAGGCTTTATTTGCTGTTCTTTCTCCAGATCCTTTAGGTGTTAGATTAGCTTGTGCATTTTGGGATTTTTCTAATTTTTTTGAGAGAGGCTTGGATGGCTAGGTGCTTCCCTCCAAGGACTGCCTTTGCGGTATCCCATAGGTTTTGAACCCATGTGTTTTCATTTTCATTGTTTTTCATGAATTGTTTAAGTTCCTCTTTAATTTCCTGGTTGACTCATTCGTTCTTTAGCAGGATGCTTTTTAATCTCCAAGTGTTTGCATTCCTTCCAAATTCTTCCTTGTGGTTGAGTTCCAGTTTCAAAGCATTGTGGTCTGAGAAGATGCAGGGAACAATCTCAATCTTCTCTATCTGTTGAGACCTGATTTGTGACCCAGTATGTGATCTATTCTGGAGAAAGTTCTGTGTTCACTCGAGAAAAATGAGTATTCTGTTGTTTTAGAATAGAATGTTCTGTTTATATCTATGAAGTACATCTGGTCCATTGTGTCCTTCAGAGCTCTTGTTTCTTTGTTGATCTTCTGCTTAGATGATCAGTCTATTGCTTTAAGTTGAGTGTTGAGGTCTCCTATTAATGTATTTTTATCATTATGATTCTTTATTTTGGTTATTAGTTGGCTGCTCCCATGTTGGGGGAATAGATATTTACATTTGTCAGATTTTCTTGTTGGATAGATCCTTTAAGTATGATATAGTGTCCCTTTACATCTCTTACTACAGGCTTTGGTTTAAAATCTAATTTTTCTGATATGAGAATTGCTACCCCAGCTTTCTTTTGAAGTCCATTGGCATGGTAAATGGTTCTCCATCCCCTCACTTTCAATCTGGAGGTGTCTTTAGGTTCAAAATGAGTCTTTTGTAGACAGCATATGGATGCATCCTGTTTTTTATTCTATCTGAAATCCTGTGTCTCTTGATGGGAGCATGCAGCCCGTTCATGTTGAGAGTAACTATTGAAAGATATGAATTTAGTGCCATTGTATTGCCTGTAAAGTCCCTGTTTTTATAGACTGTCTCTGTTAATTTCTGGTCTATATTACTCTTGGGGTCTGTCTTCTTTTATAGAATCCCTCTTAATATTTCTTGCAGGACTGGCTTGGTGGTCACATATTCTTTCAGTTTCTGCTGGTCCTGGAAGCTCTTTCTCTCTCTGTTCTGAATGACTGCTTTGCTGGATAAAGTATTCTTGGCTGCATGTTCTTTTCATTTAGTACCCTGTTTATGTCTTGCCAGCCCTTTTTGGCTTGCCAGGTCTCTGTGGATAGGTCTGATGTTATTCTGATGTTCCTCCCTCTGTATGTAAGAAATCTCTTCCCCCTAGATGCTCTCAGGATAGCTTCCTTGGCTCTAAGATTTGCAAACTTCACTATTATATGTCGGGGTGTTGATCTGTTTTTATTGATTTTGGGAGGGGTCCTCTCTGCCTCTTGTACACAAACGCTTGTTTCCTTTCCCAGATTAGGGAAGTTCTCAGCTGTGATTTGCTCAAATATACCTTCTTGTCCTCTCTCTCTCTCTACCCCCTTGGGGATCCCAATAATTTTGACATTGGAATGTTTCATGGCATCATTGATCTAAGTCTGTTTTCATGGGTTACTAGCTGTCTATCCCTATCTTCCTCAGCTTCCTTCCTTTCTATCAGCTTATCTTCTAGATCACTGATTCATTCTTCTGCCTCATTTACCCTGGCTGTTACAGTATCCAGTTTAGACTGTATCTCTTTCATAGCATTTTTAGGTTCAGCCTGATTAGATCTCATTTCTGCCCTTAGAAATTCTATATTGTCACTAATGCTTTTTTCAAGTCTAGCTATTGACTTCATGATTGCTATCCTGAAGTCTTTCTCTGACATCTTGCTTATATCCATATCCATTAGTTCTGTGGCAGAGGACATTGTCCCTGGTTCTTTTCTTTGTTGGGAGTTCCTCCTAGTCATTCTGTTGAGGGATGGTTAAGCGAATGGACAGAGTCAAAAATATCAACCACAACCCAAGCAAAATGCACCTTAGAAAAAATCTGAAGTGGTCAAAAGCTACTACAGATATGCCACCAAAGCCAAGATGATCCAAAACAATAAAAAAGAAAGAAAAAAAAAAGGGGGTTGAGGAGAGAGATTATAATCTCTCAGGGTGGAGAAAGCAGGATGATCTGCCTGTTCCTGACTGATTTTTGGTCTGTGTGTTAGAAGACACTATATCCCAAAATTGCAGAGAAATCAGAACTTATATATATATCTCATGATAAAAATGAATAGAGTGAAAAATGGACTAGTATGGGATATAAATCTATAAGACATATATGTGAAAAATAAAAGTTAAGTGACTTAAAACCCAGGTTGGGAAATAATGTTTCAAATGGGCACCAGGTGAAAAAAGGAAAAAAAAAAAGAATAGGAAAAGAAACTAAAAAAGAAATGTAAAATTTTAGCCTGAAGTATAAACGTGTTGTGAGGGAACACCTGGAGCTCCTTATATTATTTTCCCTTGGTGCTGGGGTTTTACAGTCCTGTGGGAAATAAGCTTATCATTCACCTGTTCTTCCAGTCTGTCTTCTGGGGGAGGGGCCTGCTACTTGGCTTCTCAGGTGTCTTTGCCTGGGTGGAGTTGCCCCACCCCTTGTCAGGGGGATGGACTTAATGTGAGCTGGTTGGCTGTGTGGCTTTTGTTCTCTGGTGTCTTTCTGCTTCCCTTGAGAGGGTCAGAGCAAATATGGCTGTGCAGGAATCTCCGGCCCAGAGACGCAATGTCGCCGTCTCCCCCGTCAACAAATCCTCCAAGTCAAACCATCTCTGCCTCTGCATGTACTAAACTCCACAGACTTGCACAATTCATGCCCATCACACCTCTCCCCAGGGAGTCATGGGGACGCATGAGCGTCTCTGTGCTTTGTGACTTTGCAATTGCTAGTGGCTGTGGGCTCGTATGTGCACCCTCTTCTGCAGCTTCCAGGTCATGCTGGGTGCTGCCCCAGTGTCCCTTCAGGGATCTCAATGCCCTGAGAACTGTTGCCCAGTTGTGGGCGCGGGCTCTTTGTGTGCCAAACTACTGAATCCCGCAGCTCCTGCCGGCTGTGCTTCTTCTGGGAGAGTCATGGGGACCTGTGAGCGTCTTTGCGCTTTGTGACTCCACAACTGCTAGTGGCCATGGGCTCGCTCATGCACCTTCTTCCGCAGCTCCCTGGTCATGCTGGGCGCGGCCCCAAGTTCCTTTCATAGGTCACACCGCCCTGAGAGCTGTCCCTGTCGTGGGGGCAAGCTGTTTTATATCTCCTGTAGGATGTTAAACAGCCTGCACCTTCTAGTCCTTTTCAAGGTGGTCAGACAGAGGGCCGTCTCCCTACCAGCTCAGCTCACGGTTTATGGTGACCAGAGCTGAGATTCCCTTCTGGGCTCACTGACCATAACCCGTCTCCTGGCTCCACTGCCTGGGCATTCTATCCTTTCAGGCTCCTCTGTTCATTCTGAGTCTCCTGGAATCCTGAGACCACAATGATTCACCTAGAATTCTGCCCTATTCGTCCCTTGTGCCCTTTTCAGAAGGGGGGTACCTCTCACTAGAGCAGATTTCCAAGGATCCCAGTTTTTTGCTCCGGTGCTGTATGACTTTCCAGCGGCTGGCTTATGGAGGCTCCTTCCCCACTCTGTTTATCTTTGGATATTTCCCCCAAAGATTCAAGGTTCCACACCTCCTACTTGTAAGAAGTAGTCATTTTTCTGCTTGTGGAGATCCAGATAAATCTTTTTCCATCTCAGTTTGAATTTGTGTGTGTTCAGAATTGTTTGATAGATATCCAGCAAAATTCAAGGGACCAGATGAAACAAGGTCCCCTACTCTCCCGCCATCTTGCCCACCCCCCACCCCCCGTGGGTTCAAGGCTTTACTTTAGAAGCCCTCTTCTGATGTCCGGTTCCACCCCTTAACCTGGCCTAGTTGTTACCTGTGTAATCCCTTCATACCTTGCACATTGTGGGGGCACTTTTGTGCACTGTTTCTCCTCACTACCCTCTGCCTCCAATACCTCACACATACTGAGAGTTCAGTATATCTATTGAACAACTGGACTGAGACAGATGAGAATGTCATCGATATGTACCTCATGGACTGTTAAGCTGAAATAGACCTTTGAGTGAGTAATAGTGGTCCTTTTTAGGTATTTTCCCCTTTAACTCTCACGCATTATTTACCTTCTCCTCCTAGCTTAATACTGTCCCACACCTACCCAATTATGAGCACTGTGGACTAAAAAGGGACATCTTTGCCAAAAGTATATTCCATAATTCTTTGTCTAATTTCCCTTGTGGTGTCACATTCTTTGGGCATTGTTTCTTTTCATGTCCCTGAAGTAATGTTTTATTTTTAGAGAGTTCTAACCCAGAGGGTATTCCAAAGACATTGGTATTTCTGGACTTGTTATAAAAGAATACGTAATTTTAGAAAATGACCAGATTTTGCATTTTGTTAAGGGACTTGCAGAGGGAAAGGGTAGATGAGTAATTAGGAGATGAAGGTTTATTTTTTTACCTTGACTCTATTGCTTTCCCTTCTTACCTTCCATAGGGACAAGTTCTGAAGTAATGTAAAACGGGGACATGAAGTAATACTACGAACTTCATGCTCCCTTTATGTTCATGGTTAGGACCTTCCTAAATAAATAGAATTTTAGCTCTTGACATGGTTAATGGAGCATAGAAAAGGCATTTGATAGATTACTCTTCAGCCAGGAAACGTTCTGTCATCTACACATGTATCATGGAGAATAAGATTTTTTTTTCAACTATTAGATTTTTAAACACTTCATAGATTATCAGTTGAAAATTATTAGTATTTAAAAAAAAAAAACAAAGAGAACAGTATCATGAATTGCATGTACCCAGCTTCAGCTTTTACCTGTGTTCTGTCAGTCTTATAACCAGACCTTCCTATCTGAGTCATGAATGCTAGACTCTCTGGTCAGTTGGTTTTTCTTTTAATGCTTGGTTTCCCTTTGCTTAGTCTCTTTTTACTTTCGCTGAAAAGATCAATCTATTAGACCTGTTTTAGCCACTCTTTCCTTTTCTCCACACTCCAGAGAAGAAATGGCCTTACATTATAGTTTGGAGCAGGATGCTGTGAAGTTACCTTATTCTAAAATGGTGTAGACATCCAGGGGTTATCACAAGACTGTATCATTGAGAACAAGGGAGGCACGTAGAGGCAATTCCTGTCAGAATGATGAAGGCATCAGAGCTGCTCTTTGAAGGATTATTAGCTTTTGGAGAAGCTTTAGGATGGATGACAAATTGGAATTATTTCTTTTTTGTTATTATAAGGATGATAGTAAACAGTTTGCATGCTTATTATGTTCCAGGCACTGTTCCAATATAAATAGGCCAATAACCAGTAACGAGAATGAAGCAGTGATCAAACCCCCCCCCCCCCCGAAAAAAGAGTCCAGGGCCTGATAAATTCCCTGGGGAATTCTACCAGACATTCATAGAAGAAATAATACCTATTCTACTGAAGCTGTTTCAAAAAATAGAAACAGACTGAAAGCTTCCAGACTCATTCTATGAGGCCAGCATTACCTTAATCCCCAAACCAGGCAAAGACCCCATCAAAAAGGAGAATTTCAGACCGATATCCCTGATGAATATGGATTCCAAAATCCTAGCTAATAGGATCCAACAGTACATTAAAAGGATCATCCACCATGACCAAGTGGGATTTATCCCCGAGATGCAAGGGTGGTTCAACATTTGCAAATCAACAATGTGATAGAACACATTAATAGGGGAGAGAAGAACCATATGGTCCTCTAAATTGATGAAGAAAAAGCATTTGACAAAATACAGCATCCTTTCCTGATTAAAACTCTTTAGAGTATAGGGATAGAGGGAACATTCCTCAAGTTCACAAAAATCCATCTATGAAAAACCCACAGTGAATATCATCCTCAATGGGGAAAAGCTGAGAGCCTTTCCCTTAAGATCAGGAACACGACAAGGATGCCCACTCTCTCCACTATTGTTCAACATACTACTAGAAGTCCTAGCCACAGCAATCAGACAACAAAAAGGAAAAGGTATTCAAATTGGCAAAGAAGAAGTCAAACTCTCTCTTTTCACAGACGACATGATACTTTATGTGGAAAACCCAAAAGACTCCACCCCCAAATTACTAGAACTCATACAGCAATTCAGTAATGTGGCAGGATACAAAGTCAATGCACGGAAATCAGTTGCTTTCCTATACACTAACAACGCAACTGTAGAAAGAGAAATTAGAGAAACGATTCCATTTACAATAGCACGAAAAACGATAAGATACCTTGGAATAAACCTAACCAAAGAGGTAAATGATCTATACCCTAGGAACTACAGAACACTCATGAAAGAAATTGAGGAAGACACAAAAAGATGGAAAAACATTCCATGCTCATGAATCGGAAGAATAAACATTGTTAAAATGTCTAGGCTACCCAGAGCAATCTATACCTTCAATGCCATCCCGATCAAAATTCCAGTGACATTTTTCAGAGTGCTGGAACAAACCTAAAATTTGTATAGAATCAGAAAAGACCCCAAATCGCTAAGGAAATGTTGAAAAAGAAAAGCTAGGGGCATCACGTTGTGCAATTTCGAGCTATATTACAAAGCAGTGATCATCAAGACAGCATGGTACTGGCACAAAAACAGACATATAGACCAATGGAACAGAATAGAGCGCCCAGATATGGACCCTCAATTCTATGGTCAACTAATCTTCGACAAAGGAAAAAACATGCAATGGAATAAAGACAGTCTCTTCAATAAATGGTACTGGGAAAATTGGACACCTTTATACAGAAGAATGAAGTTCAACCATTCTCTAACACCATACACAAAGATAAACTCAAAATGGATGAAAGACCTCAATGTGAGACAGGAGTCCATCAAAATCCTAGAGGAGAACATAGGCAGTAACCTCTTTGGCATCGGCCACAGCAACTTTTTCAAGATTCATATTCAAAGGCTAGTGAAACAAAAGCAAAAATGAACTCTTGGGGCTTCATCAAGATAAAAAGCTTCTGCACAACAAAGGAAACAGTCAACAAAACAAAGAGGCAACCCACAGAATGGGAGAAGATATTTGCAAATGACAGTACAGACGAAGGGCTGATTTCCAAGATCAATAAAGAACTTCTCAAACTCAACACCCAAAAAACAAATAATCAAGTCAAAAAATGGACAGGGGACATGAACAGACACTTCTCCAAAGACATACAAATGCCTAACAGGCATATGAAAAAATGTTCATCATCATTAGCCATCAGGGAAATTCAAATCAAAACCACATTGAGATAGCACCTTACACCAGTTAGAATGGCAAAAATGGACAGGGAAAGAAACAACAAATGTTGGAGAGGTTGTGGAGAAAGGGGAACCCTCTTACACTGTTGGTGGGAATGCAAGTTGGTACAGCCACTTTGGAAAACAGTGTGGAGGTGTCTCAAAAATTTAAAAATAGAGCTACCCTATGACCCAGCAATTGTACTCCTGGGTATTTACCCCAAAGACACAGATGTAGTGAAAAGAAGGGCCATATGCACCCCAATGTTCATCGCAGCAATGTCCACAATAGCCAAACTGTGGAAAGAGCCGAGATGCCCTTCAACAGATGAATGGATAAGAAGATGTGGTCCATATATACAATGGAATATTACTCAGCCATCAGAAAGGATGAATACCCAACTTTTACATCAACATGGATGGGACTGGAGGAGATTATGCTGAGTGAAATAAGTCAAGCAGAGAAAGTCAATTATATGGCTTCACTTATTTGTGGCACATAAGGAATAGCATGGAGGACAGTAGGAGAAGGAAGGGAAAAATGAAGGGGGGGAAATCGGAGGGAGAGATGAACCATGAGAGACTATGGACTCAGAAACAAACTGAGGGTTTTAGAGGGGAAGGGGTGGGGGGTTGGGCTAGCCCAGTGTTGGGTATTAAGGAGGGTACATATTTCATGGAACACTGGATGTTATACGAAAACAATGAATTGTGGAACACTACACGAAAAACTAATGTATTTTATGGTGACTAACATTACATAATAAAATAAAATTTAAAAAAAATTGGGATCATACTTTAAGAATATATGCCCTGCCTTTTTTCTTACATTATAATTTATCATGGCATTAGATATTCTCTGAGAACATGAATTTTTAAAAAGATTTATTTATTTTAGAGGGAGAGAGAGCACATGAGCAGGGAAGGGACGGAGGCAGAGGGAGAGAGTGAATCTCGAGCAGACTCCCCTACTGAATGCAGAGCCTGACATGGGGCTCCATCTTACCACCCTGAAATCATGACCTGAGCCAAAATCAAGTCTGACACTTAACTGACTGAGCCACTGAGGTACCCCTGAGAACATGAATTATTAAGGACTGAATAGTATAGTTTTATATGGATGTCTGAGAATTTATTAATGAATTCCTTTTGTTAAATGATATCTTGCTGTTTTTTGCCTTCATAAAATGTTCATTTTTGCACATTACACTACTGCTTGTGAATTTTTTAGGATAAATTAATGTAAGTTAAATTACTAGTTAAATATATACATTTTTAATAAACAACTTTGGAATGCCTCCAAAAGGCTGACTCCAATTATATTTCCTCTAGGACTACGGGAGATTGTTTCAGTGTACTCCACTAACACTAAGTGTTAAAAGAAATTGTTTTGCAGGTTCATAGATAAACCATGGTATCTTACTTTAATTTTTATTTCTTTGATTACCCGAGAAATTTAGTTTTTCCATATACTCGCATTCTTGTATTATTGTTTTTGGCTTATTCTGTATCCTAGAAACTGATCCTCTTTGCATACTAGCTTCCCTAATGAGCATGAGTGATGAGGCAATCATAGTTTATAACTAATTGCAAACCCAGGTGAAGGACAGCCTTTCTTTTTCTTTTTTTTTTTTTTTTACAGATTTTCTTTATTTATCTGACAGAGAAAGAATGAACACAAGCAGGGGGAGTATGAGGCAGAGGGAGAGGGAGAAGCAAACTCCCCACTGAGCAAGGAGCCTGACACTGGGCTCAATCCCAGGACCCTGGGATCATGACCTGAGCCAAAGGCAGACACCTAACTGTTCGAGCCACCCAGGCACCCCAAAGGACAGCCTTTCTTATAGATTTGCTGATTAGATCAATAACCTTTTTTTAAAGATTTATTTGAGAGAGAGAGAGTGTACATGCATGAGTGGGTGGGGGAGGGGCAGAGGAGAGGGCAAGAGAGAATCCCAAGCAGACTCCCTGCCAATCACAGAACCTGACGTGGGGCTCAATCCTCGGACCCTGATAATCATAACCAATGCTGAGATCCAGAGTTGGACACTCAACCAACTGAGCCACCCAGGTGCCCCTAGATCAATAGCTTTTATGTCTACTTAATGAACATCTGTCCTAACCTTCTGTTCTTTATTCTTTCTCTAACAGTTACTGATGATGGTGCATAATATGCTTTAGTATGCTATTAAGAAATCTATCCGATGGATGGAATAGTTTTTCTTACTAATGAATTTGTAATTCATTAGTATCATACTATTAAAACTTTGCATATTTTATTAAATACTACTCTCACCTTACTACCAACCTCTTAAGATTTTTTGGCCTGAAGAGGACTGTGAGAGGGCATCAAGTTTTTTCTGCCATTAGGCAAAGCCTAATCAAATTAGCCTGGAAGAGGCAGTAGAGGGAAAGATTTGGTTTTGGATTCTTGCCCTTTGAGTAATTTTGGCCAAGCCAAACCTCTCTGAGCCTTAGATTCTCCATCTGTAAGATGGGAATAATAATCTCAGCTTCACTCACCATAAAAGCTGTTCGTTAAAAAAAACGGGAGGGTACATATAATACTTTGTAAACTTTTATAAAATATAGAAATTTAAAGTACTGTAAATTTATCTTTTTTATTTCATTAAGGAATTTCATGAACTGAATAAATACTAATTAATACTGAGTATTTTGTACGTGGCCTTCTAGTGTACAGGCCCCAAACTCTTAATACAAAGCTTGGCTCATACCTGAAAGAGCATACTCTGTAATTTTTTCTATACCTATCTAATCTTCTCTTTCTAAAAACTCTAAGGAAGAGTTGATTCTCTGATTTGATAGATATCTAAAAAACATAATAGGTCAATGAAACCAGTAGTTGGTTCTTTGAAAATATAAAACTGATGGCCCCCTGACCAGACTCATTTAAAAAAAAAAAAAAAAAGGACTCAAAGTCACAAATGAAAGAGGAAAAATAACAACCAACATGACAAATACAGACATTTGTAAGAGAATATTATGAAAAATTATGTGCCAGCAAATTGGACAACTTAGAAGAAATAAATTCCTAGAAACATATAATATACCAAAACTGAAGCAAGAAGAAATACAAAATTTGAACAGACTGATGACCAACAATGAAACTGAATCAGTAATCCAGAAACTCCCAACAAACAAAAGTCCGGGGCCAGACACCTTCACAGGTGAATTCTACCAAACATTTAGAGAGCTAATACCTATTCTTCTCAAACTATTCCAAAATATAGAAGAGGAAAGAAAACTTCTAAATTCATTCTGTGAGGCCAGCATTGCTCTGATACCAAAGATAAAAACATCACAAAAAAAGAACTACAGGCCAGTATCTCTGATGAACATAGATGCAGAAATTCTCAATAAAATACTAGTAAACCAAATCCAACAATATATTAAAAAAAAAAAAAAAAACTTCACCATGACCAAGTGAGATTTAGTCCCAGGATGCAAGGGTGGTTCAGTATTCAGAAATCAACATGATACATCACTTCAACAAGAGAAAGGGTAAAACCATATGTTCATTTCAATAGATGCAGAAAAACCATTTGACAAAATACAACATCCATTCATGATAAAAACCTTCAACAAAATAGGTTTAGCGGGAACATAGCTCAACATAATAAAGGCCTTAGATGAAAAACCCACAGCAAGCGTAATCCCTAATGGAGAAAAACTGAGAGCTTTTCCCCTAAGGTTAGGAACAAGACAAGGATGTCCACTCTCACGACTTTCTTTTGTTTTAAGGTTTTATTTATTTGAGAGAGATCACGTGCATGCATGCGAGCACAAGCAGAGGGATTGGCAGGCAGAGAGAGAAGCAGGCTCCCTGCTGAGAAAGGAGCCCGATGCAGAACTCAATCCCAGGACCCTGGAATCATGACCTGAGATGAAGGCAGCTGCTTAACCGACTGAGCCCCGCAGGCGTCCCACTCTCACCACTTTTATTCAACATAGTACTGGAAGTCCTAGCCATAGCCATCAGACAACAAAAAACTAAAAGGCATCCAGACTGGTAAGGAAGAAGTAAAGCTTTCACTATTTGCAGATGACATGATACTATATATAGAAAACCTGAAAGACTTCACAAAAAAACTACTAGAACTGATCAATGAATTCAGTAAGCTTACAGAATATAAAATCAAGGTACAGAAATCTGTTGCATTTCTATACTAAATGAAGCAGCAGAAAAAGAAATTAAGAAAACAATCCTATTTACAGTTGCAACAAAAATAAGATACCTAGAAATAAACCTAACCAAAGATGTGAAAGACCTGTACTCTAAATAACTATAAAACATTGACCAAAGAAATGGAAAGATAGTCCATGCTCATTGGTTGGAAGAACAAATATTAAGATGTCTATGCTACCCAAGGTAATCCACAGTTTTATGCAATTTTTATTAAAATACCAGCAGCATTTTTCACAGAACTAGAACAAACAATCCTAAAATTAGTATGGAACCATAAAAGACCCCGAATAGCCAAAGCAATCTTGAAAAAGAACAGTCTTGGAATAGAGTGTTTTGGTTTTCCACATAAAGTATCATATCATCTGCAAAGAGGGAGAGTTTGACTATATCTTTGCTGATTTGGAGGCATTTTATTTCTTTTTATTGTCTGATTGCTGAGGCTAGGACTTCTAGTACTCCTTTGAACAGCATCGGTGATAGTGGGCATCCCTGCCATGTTCCTGACCTTAGGGGAAAAGCTCTCAGTTTTTCCCCATTGAGAATGATATTCACTATGGTCTTTTGTATAGAGCTTTTATGATATTGAGGTATGCTCCCTCTATCCCTACACTGTGAAGACTTTTAATCAAGAAAGGATGCTGTACTTTTTTTTTTTAATTTTATTTATTTGACAGAGAGAGACACAGCAAGAGAGGGAACACAAGCAGGGGAAGTGGGAGAGGGAGAAGCAGGCTTCCCGCTGAGCAGGGAACTCGAGGTGGGGCTTGATCCCAGGACTCTGGGATCATGATCCAAGCTGAAGGCAGACGCTTAACGACTGAGCCACCCGGGTGCTCCAAGGATGCTGTACTCTGTCAAATGCTTTTTCTGCATCTATGGTTCTTGTCCTTTCTTTTATTTATGTAGTGTATCACATAGATTGATTTTGGGGATGTGGACTCACCCTGGCAGCCCAGGAATAAATCTCACTTGGTCGTGGTGAATAATCCTTTTAATGTACTGTTGGATCCTGTTGGCTAATATTTTGGTGAGAATTTTTGCATCCATATTCATCAGGGATATAGGTCTGTAATTCTCCTTTTTGGTGGGGTCTTTGTCTGGTTTTGAAATCAAGGTAATGCTGGCCTCATAGAACAAGTTTGGAAGTTCCCCTTCCATTTATATTTTTTTGGAACAGTTTCAGAAGAATGGGTAGTAGTTCTTTAAATGTTTGGTAGAATTCCCCTGGGAAGCCGTCTGGCCCTGGGCTCTTGTTTGTTGGGAGATTTTTGATTACTGCTTCCGTTTCCTTGCTGGTTATGGATCTGTTCAGGTTTTTTATGTCTTCCTAATTCAGTTTTGGTAGTTTATATGTCTCTAGGAATGCATCCATTTCTTCCAGATTATCTAATCATGAGAATATAGTTGCTCATAATATGTTATAATTGTTTGTATTTCTTTGGTGTTGGTTGTGATCTCTCCTCTTTCATTTATGATTTTATTTATTTGCATCCTTTCTCTTTCTTTTGTTAAGTCTGGCCAGGGGTTTATCGATCTTATTAATTCTTTCAAAGAACCAGCTCCTAGTTTCATTGATCTGTTCTACTTTTCTTTTGGATTCTATTTCATTGATTTCTGCTCTGATCTTTACTCCACCCCAAAATTGCTAGAACTCATACAGGAATTCAGCAATGTGGCAGGATATAAAATCAATGCACAGAAATCAGTTGCATTTCTATACACCAACAACAAGACAGAAGAAAGAGAAATTAGGGAGTCAATCTCATTTACAGTTGCACCCAAAACCATAAGATACCTAGGAGTAAATCTAACCAAAGAGGCAAAGGATCTGTACTCAGAAAACTATAGAATACTCATGAAAGAAATTGAGGAAGACACAAAGAAATGGAAAAACGTTCCATGCTCATGGATTGGAAGAACAAATATTATTAAAATGTCTTTGCCTAGAGCAATCTACACATTCAATGCAATCCCTATCAAAATACCATCCACTTTTTTCACAGAGCTGGAACAAATAATCCTAAAATTTGTATAGAACCAGAAAAGACCCTGAAGAGCCAAAGGAATGTTCAAAAAGAAAACCAAAGCTGGGGGTATCACAGTCCCAGACTTCAAGCTCTATTACAAAGCTGTAATCATCAAGACAATATGGTACTGGCACAAAAACAGATGCATAGATCAGTGGAACAGAATAGAGACCTCAGAAATGGACCCTCAACTCTATGGTCAACTCATCTTTGACAAAGCAGGAAAGAACATCCAATGGAAAAACAGTCTCTTCAACAAGTGGTGTTGGGAAAATTGGACAGCCACATGCAGAAGAATGAAACTGGACCATTTCCTTATACCATACACAAAAATAGACTCAGAATGGATGAAAAACCTAAATGTGAGACAGGAATCCATCAAAATCCTTGAGAACACAAGCTGCAACCGCTTCCACCTTGGCCACAGCAGCTTCTTCCTAGACCTATCGCCAAAGGCAAGGGAAGGAAGGGCAAAAATGAACTATTGGGACTTCATCAAGATAAAAAGCTTTTGCACAGCAAAGGAAACAGTCAACAAAACCAAAAGACAACTGACAGAATGGGAGAAGATATTTGCAAATGACATATCAGATAAAGGCCTAGTAACCAAAATCTATAAAGAACTTACCAAACTCAAAACCCAAGGAAAAAATGAAACAAGACGACACCAGAGAGGGAGACAAACCATGAGACTCTTAATCTCTGGAAACAAACTGAGGGTTGCTGGAGTGGAGGGGGGTGGGAGGGTTGGGGTGGCTGGGTGATGGATATTGGGCAGTTTATGTGTTGTGGTGAGCTCTGTATTGTGTAAGACTGATGGATCACAGACCTGTACTCCTGAAACAAATAATACATTATATGGTAATAAAAATTTAATAATAATAAACTGATATATACAGCAAAAAAACAAAAACAAAAAGTAAAAGAAGAACAAAACTGGAGGATCACAATTCTGGACTTCAAGTTCTATTATAAAGCTGTAATAATCAAAGCAATACAGTACTGGCCCAAAAATAGACACATAGATCAATGGAACAGAATAGAAAACCCAGAAATAAAGCCACAGTTATATGTTCAACTAATCTTTGACAAACCAGGAAAGAATATCCAATGGTAAGACAATCTCTTCAACAAATGCTTTTGGGAAAACAGGTCAGCTATATGCAACAGAATGAAACTGGATCACTTTATTATACCATACACATGCACACAGAACCTCAAAATGGATTAAAGTTCTTACTGTGGGGCCTGAAGCCATAAAAATCCTAGAAGAGAGCATAGGCAGTAATTTCTCTGACTTTGGCTACAGCAGTATTTTTCTAGGTATGTCTCCGGAGGTGTGGGAAACAAAAGCAAAAATAAACGGTGACTACATCAAAATAAAAAGCTTCTGCACAGCAAAGGAAACAACAAAAATAAAACGCAACCTATGGAATGGGAAAAGATATTTGCAAATGACTTGTTCAATAAAGGGTTAGTATCCAAAATATATAAAGAATTTAAAAACTAAAGAACCAAAAACCAAATAATCCAATTAAAAAATGGGCACACTGGGGGAGGCGGAGCAAGATGGCGGAGGAGTAGGAGACCTAGATTTCGTCTGGTCTCAGGAATTCAGCTGAATAGGGATCAAACCATTCTGAACACCTACGAACTCAACAGGAGATCGAACAGGAGAGTAGCAACAACTCTCTGAATAGAGAAGCGACCACTTACTGGAAGGTAGGGCGTGTGGAGAAGTCAATCTGAGGCGATATTCGGGAGGATAGACGGCGGGGGAGGGGCCTCCGCCGGCCGCTTCTGGCAAGTGATAGAGCCGCGGAGCACAAAATCGGACCTTTTAGAAGTTGGCTCGGCGGAGGGACATCGCTGCAGTGGCTAAGCGGGGGGTGGAATCCTCCCAGGACAGTGTGGTCTCAGGACCCTCGGGGTCACAGGAAGACCGAGGGTGCCTGAATGCGCCAGAGCTCCCAGGTATCAGAGCAGGGAAGCCGGCTGCAGATACGGAGCAGAGTCGCGGGCTCTCAGCTCGGGGTTGCCATAAACTGTGATCTGCGGCCCAGTCGGGCCACTGCTCCTCCAGCAGGGACCCAACAAGCAGCATATCCGGGGAGACTCCCCTTCCTTCCCGGGGAGGAGCGGTGCGGGAGTGCACCGCAGGGATCTGCTGGGTTTGGAGACTCCACACGGGGTTGGGTGCCAGAGATACAAACACTCGGTCACAGGCCGGGTGAGCACGGAGTGCGGCCGGAGACCAGGGACAAGGGAGTGACTGCTTTTCTCTGGGGGCACACTGAGGAGCGGGGCCCCGAGTTCTCAGCTCCTCCGAGTGGAGATTGGGAGGCCACCATTTCTGCCCTGGTCCTCCAAAGCTGTACCGAGAGCTTGCAGGGAACAAAAGCTCCTGAGAGGAAACCGGAGCAGCTTCCTTAGCCCGGACGGACAAGGGCGGGGCAATTCCGCCTCCGGCAAAGACATTTGGAAACCACAGCAACAGGCCCCTCCCCCAGAAGATCAACACAAACAGCCAGCAAACCAAGACCAAGTTGATCCATCAAGGAGAATAGGAGAACTCCAGCGCTAGGGGAATACTGCACATAGATTCATGGCTTTTTTTTTTTTTTTTTTTTTACCATGATTCATTATTTCATCAAAGTTAATTTTTGTTGACTGTTTTTTTTTATTTTTCTTTTTCCCTTTTTCAACCAACATCTTATAAATCCCTTTTTTTAAAAAAAAATTTTTTTATTTTTCATTTTTAGAGTCATATTTTATCCCTTCATCCCAGTAGTTACCCTTATTTTTGGCATATATATATAAGTTGTTCTCTCTTTAAAATTTTGAGGTACAGTTTCTTCTAACAGATCAAAATATACCCTAAATCACTAGTGTATGGCTTTGTTCTAGTCTCCTGCCTGATCACATTCTCTCCCTTTTTCCTTTTTTTTTTTTTCTTAAATCTTCTCTCTTTTTTCAAACAACTTATCTTACCAAGTCGTTTTATAAAATCTTTTATAATTTTCATCTTTACAGTCATCTTCCATCCCTTCATTGTATCAACCCTTATTTTGTACATATATGTCTTTTTTCCTTTAAAATTTTAGGAGGCACTTTTTTCTAACAGACCAAAATACGTCCAAAATCTAGTGTGTGGCACTGATCTATGCACTAGCCTGATCATATTTGATCATATTCTGCCTTTTTTGTATTGTTTTGTTTTTGTTTTTATCTTTTTTTTTTCTTTATCTCTTTCTTTTTTCTTTCTTTCCCTTTCTTTTCCCCTGGTTTCAGGTCTTTTCTGATTTGTATACAGTATATTTGCTGGGGACGTTGTAAACCTGTTAGCATTTTGTTCTCTCATTCATCTATTCTCCTCTGGACAAAATGACAAGACGAAAGAAATCACCTCAGCAAAAAGAACAAGAGGTAGTACCGTCAGCCAGGGACCTACTCAATACGGACATTAGTACGATGTCGGACCTAGAGTTCAGAATCATGACTTTAAAGATACTAGCTGGGCTTGAAAAAAGCGTGGAAGTTATTAGAGAAACCCTTTCTGGAGAAATAAAAGAACTAAAATCTAACCAAATCGAAATCAAAAAGGCTATTGATGAGGTGCAATCAAAAATGGGGGCACTAAATTGCTAGGATAAATGAGGCAGAAGAGAGAATCAGCGATATAGAAGACCAAATGATGGAAAATAAAGAGGCTGAGAAAAAGAGAGAGAAACAACTACAGGATCACGAGGGCAGAATTCGAGAGATAAGTGATATGATAAGACGAAACAACATTAGAATAATTGGGATCCCAGAAGAAGAAGAGAGAGAGAGAGGGGCAGAAGGTATATTGGAGCAAATAATAGCAGCGAACTTCCCTAATGTGAGGAAGGAAACAGGCATTAAAATCCAGGAGGCACAGAGAACCCCTCTCAAAATCAATAATAATAGGTCAACACCCTGACATCTAATAGTAAAACTTACGAGTCTCAGAGACAAAGAGAAAATCCTGAAAGCAGCTCGGAAGAAGAGATATGTAACCTACAATGGTAGAAACATTAGATTGGCAACAGACCTATCCACAGAGACCTGGCAGGCCAGAAAGGACTGGCAAGATATCTTCAGAGCACTAAACGAGAAAAATATGCAGCCAAGAATACTATATCCAGCTAGGCTATCATTGAAAATAGAAGGAGAGATAAAAAGCTTCCAGAACAAACAAAAACTAAAGGAATTTGCAAACACGAAACCAGCCCTCCAAGAAATATTGAGAGGGGTCCTCTAAGCAAAGAGAGAACCTAAAAGCAGCAAAGAGCAGAAACGAACACAGACAACAGACAGTTAACAGTCACCTTACAGGTAATACAATGGCACTAAATTCATACGTTTCAATAGTTACCCTGAATGTAAATGGGCTAAATGCCCCAATCAAAAGACACAGGCTATCAGATTGGATTAAAAAACAAGACCCATCAATATGCTGTCTGCAAGAGACTCATTTTAGACCCAAAGACACCCCCAGATTGAAAGTGAGGGGGTGGAAAACCATTTACCATGCTAATGGACACCAAAAGAAAGCTGGGGTGGCAATCCTTATATCAGACAAACTAGATTTTAAAACAAAGACTGTAATAAGAGATGAGGAAGGACACTATATCCTACTTAAAGGGTCTATCCAACAAGAAGATCTAACAATTGTAAATATCTATGCCCCGAACATGGGAGCAGCCAATTATATAAGGCAATTAATAACAAAAGCAAAGAAACGCATTGACAACAATACAATAATAGTGGGGGACTTTAACACCCCTCTGACTGAAATGGACAGATCATCTAAGCAAAAGATCAACAAGGAAATAAAGACTTTAAATGACACACTGGACCAAATGGACTTCACAGACATATTCAGAACATTCCATCCCAAAGCAATGGAATACACATGCTTCTCTAGTGCCCATGGAACATTCTCCAGAATTGATCACATCCTAGGTCACAAATCAGGTCTCAATCGGTACCAAAAGATTGGGATCATTCCCTGCATATTTTCAGACCACAATGCTTTGAAACTAGAACTCAACCACAAGAGGAAAGTCGGAAAGAACTCAAATACATGGAGGCTAAAGAGCATCCTACTAAAGAATGAATGGGTCAACCAAGAAATTAAAGAAGAATTAAAAAAATTCATGGAAACCAATGAAAATGAAAACACAACTGTTCAAAATCTTTGGGATACAGCAAAGGCAGTCCTGAGAGGAAAGTATATAGCAATACAAGCCTTTCTCAAGAAACAAGAAAGGTCTCAAATACACAACCTAACCCTACACCTAAAGGAGCTGGAGAAAGAACAGCAAATAAAGCCTAAACCCAGCAGGAGAAGAGAAATCATAAAGATCAGAGCAGAAATCAATGAACTAGAAACCAAAAGAACAGTAGAACAGATCAACGAAACTAGGAGCTGGTTCTTTGAAAGAATTAACAAGATTGATAAACCCCTGGCCAGACTGATCAAAAAGAAAAGAGAAATGACCCAAATCAACAAAATCATGAATGAAAGAGGAGAGATCACAACCAACACCAAAGAAATACAAACAATTCTAAGAACATATTATGAGCAACTCTATTCCAGCAAATTAGATAACCTGGAAGAAATGGGTGCATTCCTAGAGATGTATCAACTACCAAAATTGAACCAGGAAGAAATAGAACACCTAAACAGACCTATAACCAAAAACCAAAAGACAACCGACAGAATGGGAGAAAATATTTGCAAATGACATATCAGATAAAGGGCTAGTATCCAAAATCTATAAAGAACTTATCAAACTCAACACCCAAAGAACAAATAATCCAATCAAGAAATGGGCAGAAGACATGAACAGAAATTTCTCCAAAGAAGACATCCAAATGGCCAACAGGCACATGAAAATGTGCTCAACATCACTCGGCATCAGGGAAATCCAAATCAAAACCTCAATGAGATACCACCTCACACCCGTCAGAATGGCTAAAATTAACAAGTCAGGGAATGACAGATGTTGGCGGGGATATGGAGAAAGGGGAACCCTCCTACACTGTTGGTGGGAATGCAAGCTGGTGCAACCCCTCTGGAAAACAGTATGGAGGTTCCTCAAACAGTTGAAATTAGAGCTACCGTTTGATCCAGCAATTGCACTACTGGGTATTTACCACAAAGATACAACTGTAGGGACCCGAAAGGGTACGTGTACCCCAATGTTTATAGCAGCAATGTCCACAATAGCCAAACTGTGGAAAGAGCCAAGATGCCCATCGACAGATGAATGGATAAAGAAGAAGTGGTATATATACACAATGGAATATTATGCAGCCATCAAAAGGAATGAGATCTTGCCATTTGCAACGACGTGGATGGAACTAGAGGGTGTTATGCTGAGTGAAATAAGTCAATCAGAGGAAGACATGTATCACATGACCTCACTGATATGAGGAATTCTTAATCTCAGGAAAGAAACTGAGTGTTACTGGAGTGGTTGGGGGTGGGAGGGATGGGGTGGCTGGGTGATAGACATTGGGGAGGGTATGTGCTACGGTGAGCGCTGTGAATTGTGCAAGACTGTTGAATCACAGTTCTGTACTTCTGAAACAAATAACGCAACATATTTTAAGAAAAAAGAAAAAAGATAACAGGAGAGGAAGAAAAGGGGAGTATGTCAGAGGGGGAGACGAACCATGAGAGATGATGGACTCTGAAAAACAAACTGAGGGTTCTAGAGGGGAGGGGGGTAGGGGGATGGGTTAGCCTGGTGATGGGTATTGAGGAGGGCACGTTCTTCATGGAGCACTGGGTGTTATGAACAAACAATGAATCATGGAACACTGCACCAAGAACTAATGATGTAATATATGGTGATTAACATAACAATAAAAAATTAAAAATAAAAAAAAATGGGCACACTGGGGCACCTGGTTGGGTCAGTCGGAGGAGCATGTGACTCTTGATCATGGGGTCATGAGTTCAAGCCCCATGTTGGGTGTAGAGATTACTTAATATTTTTTTTTTTTAAAGGCAGAAGACATCCAGGTGGCAAACAGACACATGAAAAGATGCTCAGTTATCACTCATCAGGGAAATGGAAATTGAAACCACAGTGAGGTATTACCTTACAACTGTCAGAATGGCTAAAATCAACAACACAAACAGCAGGTGTTGGTTAGGATGTGGAGAAAAAGGAACGCTCTTACACTGTTGGTGGGAATGCAAACTGGTGCAGCCACATGGAAGACAGTATAGAGGTTCCTCAAAAAGTTGAAAATAGAACTACCTTATGATCCAACAATCATACTACTGGGTATTTACCCCCAAGATGCAAAAGCACTAATTCAAAGGGATACATGCACCCCTATGTTTATTGCAGAATTATTTACAATAGCCAAACTATCAAGCAGCCCAAGTGTCCATTGATAGGTGGATAAAGAAGATAAGGGTGTGTGTATATATTTATATATGTATATATATGTATATATGTGTGTATAAATTGTGTGTATGTATATATAATGGAATATTATTCAGCCATAGAATGAAATCTTGCCATTTGCACTGACATGGATAGAGCTAGAGAGTATAATGCTAAGTGAAATATGTCAGAGAAAGACAAATACCATATGATTTCACTCATGTGGAATTTAAGAAACCAAACAAATGGACAAAGGGAAAAAGCCAAACCAAGAAACAGACTCTTAACTACAGAGAACAAACTATTGGTTACCAGAGAGGAGGGAGGTGGGGGGATGGGTTAAATAGGTGATGGGGATTAAGGAGTACACTTACCGTAATGAGCACTGAGAAACATATAGAATTCTTGAATCACTATATTGTACACCTGAAAGTAATATAACACTAAGTTAACTATACTAGAATTAAAATAATAAACTTAATAAAAAATAATGTCATGGTGGCATAAGAACATGTTTGTTTCGAGTGTCTCTGAAAACTCATTTTTTGGCACCTTTCTTGCTAAGTTTCAATTATCCTGCCCCTAATAAAATACTGTCTCTCTAAAGCATGGTGATGTCAGCAGTATTTAGAGTTTTAAAATGCAGGCATGTCTTGGGAAGAAGCTTGCTTCTTTCTCCTCTGATATTAAACTCAGGTACTCTTTTCTGAAACTGTTAAATGGTAGGTAAGGATAACTAGGAGGATACAGTCCATCATTTCAGTCTTAAATTTATAAATATATATAATATATAAAAATGAGGTTACACAAATAAATCAACTTCATTTCAGATCCAGATTTACAGGGAATCAGCCATGAAAAAGTCAAGTTTCTAGAACATTCTTCTTTATTGATTAGTTGGCATACCTAGAGTGCTGTCAAAGCTCGCCATTACTTTTTTTTAAATATTTTATTTGAGAGTGTGAAAGAGCATGAGCAGGGGGAGAGGCAGAGGGAGAGGGAGAAGCAGACTCCCCGTTGAGCAGGGAGCCAGATGTGGGGCTCCATCCCAGGACCCTGGGATCATGACCTGAGCTGAAGGCAGACACTTAACACTTAACCAACTGAGCCACCCAGGTGCCCCTCCATTATTTCTTGAACTCCAAGGTCTAGGAACCGTGGCTCATAATATCCTCTGGCCTCTTACCCAAGTGATACATAAAAGTTTTTCTTCTATCAAATTTTAAATTTAAAATTTTCTTTAGTTGTATAATTTAAAATGTATCAATATATTAAATAGTTCACTGTTTAGAAGTTTTTAAAATAGTATTCACTCATAATTCCAAACTGTAACACAATGGCCATTATTTTAATTAATTTTTAACTTTTTTTTTAAAAGGCATGGTTTTATGAAGTATAATCAAATTATATTCAGAATTGTAACTTGGAGTTTTTTCACTTAACAGTAAATCTTTAAAAGCTTTCCTAATTCACAGTATAGTCTTGATAATATTAATTATTAAGATAATGTTAGTAGCAATATTTTTATCAACCAATCATACTCTTTACCATTCTCTATTGTAGAACATGTCCATAGTTTCTAATTCTAGAGTAGTCATTGAAGCTGTGCTTATAATACATTCACTCATAAAATGATCAGATAATTAAAAGTGAAAAGGGAAATTACATAGAAGAAAATGGGCACAAAGCTGTGTGAATATTTTAAAAAGTTCATTTAGACATAACTGGAAAAGTTACTCTGTCATATCCATGACTTGGGAGGAAAAGCATAATATGTTTGTAGGTAAAGATTGGAAAGGTTAGAATGAAGTCCCACTTGAGGTAGGAAGCTGAGACCGTCCCTGATTAAAGCCTGAACCTTGAGCATACTGCACTCTGCAAGAAAGCTTGTTCCTCAGGCCCAGGTTGGGCAAGAAAAAGTGTGGAGGCAGATCTGCTTCTGTGACTGGTTCTTCATCTTTATTGTGTGTATGATCTTGGCCAAGTCACTTTATTTCTCTGGGCTAGTTGCATCTTATTTAAAAAATGGATCATATGTCTTAGATACTTGCCAACATTCCTTAATTCTGTGATTTGTTAACATCGTACCTGTTTAACATTGCTCTGAGTGGTCTGGAATTAAGGAAATTAAGACGACTTACAGGGTGGAGGAAACTTAATTTTGATGAAGGCAGACGTTTCCCAGAACAGATAAATAAGGCCCAGTGCAACTTGCTTTAAAACATTTTTATGTCTCTCCTGACAATTCATATTTACTGTTAAGACAGCATGTCTTTCTGAATTGAATATCTGGCTAGGAATAGAGATGCTTTCAATTCATTGAAAACTCAATTGGTGGATGGCTGTGACTTCTTTTTGGCTGGTTCCATTTTATCCTGCTGAGAAGTCAGTGCTTGGTCATCTGTAAACCTGTCATTTTCATTTATAACAATAGTGATAACGGGGTAATTGATGTGGGAAGCAGGTGCCTTGGTAGCTAAGAAGGTCTTAGAAGCTGGTTCATAGACCAGCTATTGCATGGATGGCAAATATTGTAGCTTAAGTTTCTAGTTCAATTCTATTTTCAAAGGAAACTTCTCTCAGGATGTGTAAATGTGCAAGTCTGTGTTTCCTAACCCTCGTAACCCATGTCTCTCCTGAGGCTTCAGAGTCAGTCATTCTCTTTGTCCATACACTCTAGTGTGTAGACATATACACATGAAAGAAAGATGCTTCTAGCCAAGTTGATAAGCCTTGGTACAAATCGAAAGAGCATTACATTCATTTCAGGGCGACTCAGTTATAGTCTCAAATCAGCCACTTACTAGCTCTGTGGCCTTGGATAATTTATCAAGCTCCTCCGTTTTCTGTAAAATGAGGCCTTTGGCTAGAGAATCTCCAAGATCTACAGAATTATACTTTCAGAAGTATAAGGCCTGAGACATAAATAAATGCAGGCCTGGCCCCAGGCACATTGATAAGGCAAGACACACTATTCGCCTCTGGAATTTCCTCCTTCCTTTCTGTACACCTCATCATTCATTCACTTTTCCTACTTCCAGTCTCCTTAGCATCTGGCACTTAGTTGAATTCTGCTGACTCCTGCTGGCAGGCCACTTTCAGCAGTAGATTAGCAGTTTTATGAGATTAGCAGTTTTATGACAATTCCGCAGCCATCTTGCCCACTTAGCATATTCATATGCTAGCCATTCTTCAACATTCAGGTTAAATGCTTTCTTCATGAAGCCATGTTTGATTCCCTCATCTAATAGTAATCTCTCCAGTCGACTATCTTCCATAGCCACTTGTTTCTTAAGTAAAGGGTATTTATTCTTGCTTTATAGGTGTAAATAATATTTCTTTTACTGGATTATAGTCTCTCAGGGCAGAATTTATATCCCAATTCCTGATATATCTGTTAAATGAGTGAATGAATGACTGAGGGAGGGAGTTAGTTGAATGAGTGAATTAATTCATCACTGTATTCCCATGTGGTACTATGGTGTTCAGTAGTAGACTCTCAATAAATATTGATACATGAACAATTCTGCTTTTCCCATCATTCCCGTAGGTCCTTTCTAGGTAAACTAGCTTCTTAATGTCTGATTAATGAAGTTATTAGCTAATATGTTGCTGCTCAGAAAGGAATTTGTGTTTTATAGCAGATTCAAAGGTGTGACTCTTTAATGGTATACATTTCAGATAATGGACTAGAAGAGGTTTATGGGATGTGTGGTGCACGTGGTCAAGGACAGACAGGAAGTGATTCCATCTACCATGCAGGTGCCTGTCTCTCAGCCTCTGTAGAAAGCTGGTCTCATTTACTTGTATTAACTTTTAATTTGTTATGTAAAACAAAGACATCCAGCTACTATTGTGTTCTCTTGCAGACATTTTTTTCCATTCACTTGCAGTGTTTATTTTTGCCATCTTGGCCATGAATCTATAAGCTATATTGAAGAAGGAAGACTGAGATTATCCCAGAGAATGGAGATCTGGTGTTCTTAATCTCTTCCACAGTATCTTCCTGGAACTCATGAAGCAGTGCTCACTTATATTCACTCTTGAGGGTGTAGTGGGTAGTCTCTTTCAATGCCAGTGGGAGATGAGGGAGACTCTTAGGATGTCTCTCCTAATGAACAGCATGGTCTGTATCTTTTTGGATTATATCTGAACAGCCTCACCTCCTCCAAACATACAATTCTGATAGCTCTGCCTCACCCACCACCATACACTGTGTCTTTCCTATCATGTGTGCCAAAACAGATGATAGATGGTAAGAACAATGCAAATCCGGAAGGCCTGGTTATTTTGTGACTATTTTCTGTGGATTATATTTCTCAGATTCTAGAAGACCAAGTATATCTAAATAATTTGGTATAATGCCCAACAGAGTACCATGAGTGAACTGACAATGAATGACTAGTGATGAGAATAGAGGTTTGCAAATACAACATCCAAGAAACCAGGGGAGATAGTGTTGTGTGTGTGTGTGTGTGTGTGTGTGTGTGTGTTTATTTCTTTATTCATCCATCCATCAATGGTCATAGGTTCTTTCCATATCTTGGCTATTGTAAATAAGGCTACAGTGAACATGGGAGTACATATATCTTTTCAAGTTAGTGTTTTCATTTGGATAAATACTCAGATGCAGAATTACTGGATCATTTAGTAGTTTCATTTTTAATTTTTTGAGGAACCTCCATGCTGTTTTCCGTAGTGGTTGCGCCAATTTACATTCCCACCAACAGTTCACAAGAGTTTCCTTTTTCCACATCTTTTCTGACATTTGTCATTTGTTGTCTTTTTTTTTTTTTTTTTAAGACTGATTGAGTGATTTAAGAAATCTCTACACCCAACATGGGGCTCAAACTCACAACCCTGAGATCAAGAGTCACATGCTCCACCAACTGAGCCAGCCAGGTACCCCTTCTTGTCTTTGATGATAGCCATTTTGACAGATGGTAAGTGATATCTCATTGTGTTTTGATTTGCATTTCCCTGATGATTAATGATGGTGAGCATCAGGGTCCCTGGGTGACTCAGTCGATTAAGTGGCTGCCTTCGGCTCAGGTCATGATTCCAGGGTCCTGGGATTGAGTCCCACGTTGTGCTTCTTGCTCAATTGGGAGCTTGCTTCTCCCTCTGCCTGCTGCTCTCCCTGCTTGTGTGTACACGTGTACTCTCTCTCTGTCAAATAAATAAAATCTTAAAAAAAAAAATGGTGAGCATCTTTTCATGTACCTGTGGCTATTTAGACATCTTAGAAAAATGTCCACTCTGATCTTTTGCCCATTTTTAAATTGGATTATTTGTTTTTTTGTTATTGAGTTGTAGGAGTTCTTCATATATTTTTTAGATATTAACTCCTAATCGGATATATGATTTGCAGTTAGTTTCTTCAACTCAGGTTGCCTTTTCATTTTGTTGATGATTTCCTTTGTTGTGCAGAAGCTTTTTAGTTTGATATAGTCCCACTTGTTTATTTTTGCTTTTGTTGCTTTGGCTATTGGTTCAAAAAATCATCACCAAGACTGATATCAGGGACTTTAGTGCCTATGTTTTCTTTTAGGAATTTTACAGTTTCAGGCCTTTTGTTAAAGTCTTTAATCTATTTTGAGTTAATTTTTGTGTATGTTCTAAGAGACTGACCCAGTTTTGTTCTTTTGCATGTGGCTATCCAATTTTTCCAACACCATTTATTGAAGAGACTGTTCTTTCTGCATTATATGTTCTTGGCTCCTTTGTCCTGAATCATGGACCACTCCGGGAAACAAACTGAGGATTTTGGGGGGGGGGGGTCGGGGGATGGGTTAGCCCGGTGATGGGTATTAAGGAGGACACATATTACATGGAGCACTGGGTGTTATACGCAAACAATGAATCATGGAACAGTACACCAAAACAAATTATGTAATATATGGTGATTAACATAACAATAAAAAATTAAAAAAAAAACTAATGATGTACTGTAGGGTGACTAATATAACATTAAAAAAAAAAGTCTATTTTGTCTGATGTAAGTGTAGCTCTCCCAGCTTTCTTTTCATTTCCGTTTGCATGGAATATCTTTTTCCATCCCTTCCCTTACAATCTGTGTGTCTTCTCATATATAAAGTGTGTCTCTTGTAGGCAACATGTAGGGTCTTGTTTATTTTGTTTTTTTTTTTAATCCATTCAGCCATTCTGTGTTTTGATTGGAGAGTTTAGTCCATTTACATTTAAAGTATTAATAGGTTTGTGTGCTTATTGCCATTTTGCTAGTTTTTTCTAGCTGTTCTTATAGTTTCTCTCTCTACCTTCTCTTGCTCTCTTCCTTTGTGGTTTGATGATTTTCTTTAGTGGTATGTTTATATTCCTTTCTTTTTATCTTTGTTTTTTTCTTTGTGGTCACTATGA
The DNA here is from genome assembly GCF_037043125.1 of Eumetopias jubatus. Lineage (NCBI taxonomy): Eukaryota > Metazoa > Chordata > Mammalia > Carnivora > Otariidae > Eumetopias > Eumetopias jubatus. The sequence goes on along the minus strand of NW_028274807.1, from coordinate 126,704,304 downwards.
GGCTTACATATAATATATCTATAACAGTTTGTTTTAAGTTGATGATAACTTAAGTTTAATCCCATTCTAAAGCTCAACCCCCTCTCTCATGTTTTGCCCCCCCTTACCCCCTCTCCTATGTTTTAATGTTTTTGGTGTCACATTTTACATCTTTTTATCTTGTGTATCCTTTAATTATAGTTAATTATAGTTAATTTAAGCAATCCGCTACCTTTACTGTATATTTATTTTTGTAGTGAGACTTACTCTTTCATACGTGTTCTGTTAGAATTAGGACTCTTTTCAGCTTAAAGAAATCCCTGTAACATTTCTTATAAGGCTAGTTTAGTAGGAATGAATTTCAGCTTTTGCTTGGTTGACAAACTCTTTATCTCCTTCAGTTCTGAATGATAATTTTGCTGAATACAGTATTCTTAGTTGGAAGGTTTTGGTTTTTGGTTTTTTTGTTTGTTTTTTCTCTTAGCACTTTGAATATATCATGCTGCTTCCATCAGGCCTGCAAAATTTGTACTGAAAAATTGGCTGATAGTCTAATGGGGGTTCTCTCATCTATGGAGGTTTAGGCTTCTTCTGATGGTGAAAACATAACCATTTCTTAATGTCTTAATGTTCTTCCTGTGGTAATTCCAGAATGTTTTTTATTGTAGTTCTATGCTGTAAGTACAGTCACAAAGGAGTTGATAATTACCCAATCTGGGCCTTTTTACCAAGCCTTTGATTTTCCATGAATTGATTTTCAGTTGCAGACTTTGTGCATGTTTGTAACCTCTGACCCCTCAACCTATGATTTTTGAAGGAATCAGAAAAATAACACTGGTGGCATTTGAAAGGATAAAATTAGAAATTACTGAATACTTTAATAAAGTCTGGTTTTTTGCCTATAAAATGGCAAGATAATATTTTCACCATGAGAGCAAAATGAACTAATGTATGGGAAGCCACTTTGTAAATAATAAACTGCCTTATAAACTTACTATATTTTTATTATAAAATGGAGATACGCTTTCATCTCCAGTTTTTGTTACTTTGCCTTTCTGTCCAGTAATCATATATGTGCATGGTAGCACTGAGAAGGTTGCTTTAAAATCTATTATATTTTATTATCTAATTATATTTACTATTATCTATTCTTTATTTTACTACTATCTGAATGTTAGACTTCTATGTAGAATTCATTGTAGTTTGGGATCATTTAGTTATCCAGAGAGACAGAAATGTGGTTAACTGTTGCTTTTTAGGACTAGATCCATTAGTAAAGGGAGATAAACCTCATCATTTTCGTTACTATATATGGATGCTACAATGAGTTCATCTATGACTTTATGAACAACTAGAGTGGAATGCCAAATATAGGAATATTTGTTTTGGGTTTCTTTTTTATTTTTAATTTTATTTATTTATTCTTAAGATTTTATTTATTTAACAGAGAGAGCAGCAAGAGAGGGAACACAAGCAGGGGGAGTGGGAGAGGGAGAAGCAGGCTTCCCGCTGAGCAGGGAGCCCGAACCGGGGCTCGATCCCAGGACCCCGGGACCATGACCCGAGCTGAAGGCAGACGCCTAACGACTGAGCCACCCAGAAGCCCCTTGTTTTAGGTTTCTGACCTCAGCCTTCTGGTGTCAGTTTGATTTAATCTGAGAAAGGTCAAGTAAATCCAGCACAGAGGAGGGCTGCTTTGTGAGGATGGAGTGAAAAAATGAGAATTCTTTAGCCTAGATAGATACTTAACAATGGGATATGTGATCTAAATCAATAAAATGGTGAAGAGTTGGGACTTTTTTCAGTACCTCCAAAACAGTACTCTTTAAAACTTTAAGCATTAGGACTTAGAGTCCACTATCCATTCCATCAAACCTGAAACTTGAAAGTAATTTTTCTCTAAAACTTTTCTGATTATAGATGTAATATGTTAAAGTCTAGAAAATTCAGTGAGTACAGTTAAAAAAAACCTATAACCCTACATAATAAAGATCATTGTTATTTTTTTTAATTTTTTTTAAAGATTTTATTTATTTATTTATTTGAGAGAGAGAGAATGAGAGACAGAGAGCACGAGAGGGAAGAGGGTCAGAGGGAGAAGCAGACTTCCTGCCGAGCAGGGAGCCCGATGTGGGACTCGATCCGGGACTCCAGGATCATGACCTGAGCCGAAGGCAGTCGTTCAACCAACTGAGCCACCCAGGCGCCCATAAAGATCATTGTTATTAATCATAACCGTAATCACTGTGAATAGTCTTTTCAAGCTTTGTTTTTTTTTATATCTGTATCTAGATACCTATACCTAGTTGTATGTACAACTTTTGATGTTTAAAATTAAAACCATATAGTTTTTATTACCTAAATTAAGAACATCTTCTCATTGTCACAGGCACATAAGTAAAGTATCCATTATTTAGATGAACCATTTTTTTTTTTAAGTGGGGGCTTGAACTTACAACCCTGAGATCAAGACCTGTAAATGAGCTGAGACCAAGGGTCAGATGCCCAAATGACTGAGCCACCCAGGTGCCCCATAAATTAAGGACATTTCCTCATTTTCACATGAACATAAGTTAAGTATCCATTATTTAGATGAATCATTTATCTGTGCCCTATTTTTGGACATTCCAAGTTGTCTTCCAATTTTTGCTCTTATACGTAATGGGGAAGTGAAATGAGCCTTGCATGTAGTTTTTTGTGTGTATAGTTGACACACAGTGTTAGTTTTAGGTGTACAACATAGTGATGCATTATGCCATGCTCACTACAAGTGTAGCTACCATCTGTTTCCATAGAACGCTATTACAATACTGTTGACTATATTCCCTGGGTCTCTGTGACTTATTCGTTCCATAACTGGAAGCCTGTGTGTTGCACTCCCTTTCATCCATTTTTCCCATCCTCCCACGCACCCTGCCCCCTGGCAACCATCAGTATGATCTCTGTATTTATAGGTCTGATTCTGCTTTTTATTTGTTCATTTGTTTTACTTTTTAGATTCCACATAAAAGTGAAATCATATGGTATTTGTCTTTCTTATCCTAACTCCACTTATAATATCCTCTAGGTCCATCCATGTTGTCACAAATGGCAAGATCTCATCTTTTTTTTTTAAATAGCTGAGTAATATTCCAGTGTGTGTGTATGTGTGTACACACACATACATACCATTTCTTCTTTATCCATTCATCTAGCCATGTATGTAAAAATTCATGTGAAATTTCTAACTCTTTTGTTATAGACAGTGCCTAAAAATGGAATAGCGTGGTCAAAGATACCATAGTTTTTTTTAAATTTTTATTGTTATGTTAATCACCATATATTACATCATTAGTTTTTGATGTAGTGTTCCATGATTCATTGTTTGTGCATAACACCCAGTGCTCCATGCAGAATGTGCCCTCTTTAATACCCATCACCAGGCTAACCCATCCCCGTACCCTCCTCCCCTCTAGAACCCTCAGTTTGTTTTTCAGAGTCCATCATCTCTCATGGTTCATCTCCCTGTCCGACTTACTCCCCTTCATTCTTCCCCTCCTGCTATCTTCTTCTTTTTCTTTTTTCTTAACATATGTTGCATTATTTGTTGCAGAAGTACAGATTTGTGATTCCTCGGTCTTGTACAATTCACAGTGCTCACCATAGCACATACCCTCCCCAATGTCTATCGCCCAGCCACCCCATCCCTCCCACCCCCCACCACTCCAGCAACCCTCAGTTTGTTTCCTGAGATTAAGAATTCCTCATATTAGTGAGGTCATATGATACATGTCTTTCTCTGATTGACTTATTTCACTCAGCATAACACCCTCCAGTTCCATCCACGTCATTGCAAATGGCAAGAGCTCCTTCCTTTTGATGGCTGCATAATATTCCATTGTGTATATATACTACATCTTCTTTATCCATTCATCTGTCGATGGACATCTTGGCTCTTTCCACAGTTTGGCTATTGTGGACATTGCTACTATAAACATTGGGGTGCACGTACCCTTCGGATCCCTACATTTGTATCTTTGGGGTAAATACCCAGTAGTGCAATTGCTGGATCGTATGGTAGCTCTATTTTCAACTTTTTGAGGAACCTCCATACTGTTTTCCAGAGTGGCTGCACCAGCTTGCATTCCCACCAACAGCGTAGGAGGGTTCCCCTTTCTCTGCATCTCCGCCAACATCTGTCGTTTCCTGACTTGTTAATTTTAGCCATTCTGACTGGTGTGAGGTGGTACAAAGATACTATAGTTTTAAGGATTTTTGAAACATACCACCAGATTGTACTCCAGAAGAGTGCATTGAGAGTTCTCAGTGTCATACTACTCTACCACTGTCTTACCAGCTCATTAAGTACTGTCTACTTTAAGCACTGACTGCAAATTATGTTCTCCTCATTATCATAGCCTTAGATAACACCTCATCATTTCTTCACTGGTTTAATCCAACAACCTCTAGTCTTGACTTTCTCCACAGCATTCTCCATGTTTTCAACATGATCTTTCTGAAACAGGAATCTTATCACATCAGTTTGGCTCCTTTATAGTCTTCACATGAACCTACATACTCTACCATGTATGCAGAACTCATTGGATTTGCAGTCCCAACCTCTCCAGCCTCATCTGTAGATACTTGCCCACTTACAGTCTTGGTTTAGTCCTCTTTAATTATGGTAGAAGGCTTCTGATCTGAGGCATGATCTTTTAATCAAAAATATTGGTTAAAATGGGGGGGACAAAAAATGATACAAGTTAAATTTTTATTTTAACTTAAAACATATAACTGCACAATGTTTGCTAATCTCTTGATGCAGGGCCAAGGCCTTTGCCTTGAATGTGGTTCCACTTGTCAAGGTCCTTCTTGTATAACCATACCCATAATATGTTACTTACGATTCCAGTTTGGGTTTCTTTCACATAGAGTGAATTCAAGAGCAGAATCTTCTAGGTTGTTATGATATATTTTCCTGTCATTTGTGGCTATCTCCTGCTTGATTTGCCAGTATTTTTTTTTTTTGGAGGCTAGTCTTTTTTTAGTTCTTCCAAAAGATTCAACCTAGTTTTCATGGAAAAAATAACTCTTTTGGTACATATTCATATTTCATTGGCTTATATAATATTTAATTAAATTACATGATTGTTAAACCAAACACAACTGCCATGCATAGGTTAGAAAGAAACATGAGCAGCTCTTGACAACATATCCCTTAACTGGGGGAAGTATTAAGTGCCCTGGCACGCTGGAGAGAAGCCACTAGGCCGAGAATATTTGGCTTGGCACAAGTGTCACTGAGCATGGCTTTCAGAGAGAATTGAGAGTATATATTAATTCAGGAATTGGTTCAGTGGAGGTTAGTAGAAGGAGCTTTTCACTAACAGTTTTTCACTGTGCTTACAGTCCCTTAAAAATAACTCATGGTCTATCCCTTCTATATCTTTGGCCTGCTAGTTGCTCTCAGATCCTTGCAAATTAACCTCTGGTATCATGGCTTCTTTAGAAAGTTTTCTTTTTCGTAGCCCTTCCTCTTCCAGCTAGTTGCTCCTTCTGTTTGCTCACTTAGCGCCATTTGATTTTCCTTATTAGGATGCCTATTATAATTCCCTTGGTTAAAGTGTCCCTATATTAGGCTTATAAGCCCAATGAGACCAGGGGTCATGTCACTTATCTCTAATTCCCTAGCATCTGACACAGTCTTGGCTTTTAGAAAGTATTGGATAAATGAGCTTGAATTTATTCCTTTTTCAGCAAGTGATACAAGCTGTAAATATAAATAGCACACATCCTCACGTTAAGATACATTTATTATTTCTAAAATTTGAATAGAACTTACAACAAATGTGTTTTCTGAATAGCAGTTATTGAATTGATGGCATATCTTAAAAATTATAGAAATGAGAGTTAAGAAAGTTTAGATCACTTCAGGGACAGCTAAACCTTAATGAGCAGTCACTGAGTATAACATTGAGTGTAATATTCTTTCATAAGCACCCCTCCGTGCTGTTGTCAGAATCTGTGTTCTGGGCTGAAGTAACCAGTACAACATTTCTTTTTAACTTTTAAGTCCTAAGGGTGATTCCAGGGTAGGGAGGTTGTGAAGCTTCACAGGTAAGAACATGAACACTGGAATCCAAGTGCTTGGGTTCATATTTTGGCCCTGCCTCTTACTCTGTGCCCTTGAACAAGTCAGGTCCTCACTTTTTCATCTGTAAGACTGAGAAAGTTATAATTTCTAGATGATCCATAAAAAATACTTAGAGCTGCTTGGCACGCAGTATGCCTTCAGTTTGTGTTCTCATTTGCTATCACTATTATTGTGATACTAAAGAATTCATAAAAGTGATCTTATAAATAGTATAATCATAGAAGGATTCATAAAAATGCTTTTATAAATAGTATCATCCCTCTTGCACACTCACTGCACAGAATCCAAAGAGGTAGCAGTAGGTGGATAGATATTTGAATCTGGAATCTACCATTTACTAGCTGTAACATTCTGGGCTATATTCCTAACATCTCTTAGCCTTGATTTTTTTTTTTTTTTTTACCTATAAAATGGAGATAATCACAATGCAAGACTTAGAGGGTTATTATTGATATTAAATTGTAGGATGTATGGAAAGTATAGTTCCTGGAAGATAATAACTGCGCAATAAATGTTATATATCTCTGGCAGTTATAACTGACAGTCACAGTCTATAACTGAATTTTTTTCACATCATGAGTCTCCATTTTCTCCATTGGCATAAAATAAATCTTGCCAATTTATGATAACTTCAGAGAATTCCGGACTTTTCCCATCAATCTCTAGTTTGAGTAAATAATCTTTCCTTGTATCTTATATTTTTCTTCTCCCTTATCTTATATTTCACTCCTCCCAAGTGAGGTTCGGGGACTAGGTGTTCTGATAGCTGTGACACTTCAATTCAAATATAGAATTCCCAGTGGTCTGGCTCTGAGTGCACAACTAAAAATTTTCATTCCCCTTCTGCCTCCTGGGCTCCAGATTCTGCAGCTACCTTTGGTTTCCTGGACCCTGGTCTACCTGCTTCTTCATATCTAGTACTTTGGGGGAAATTTTTGGTATTCTCTAGCATCTTGCTAGAGAGTCCAGAACCTGTAAGAACCCCCATAAATTTCCATGCTCACCCTGCGCTGCCATGGCTCTTGTATCCCTCAGGATCTTGCTGGGTGCTGAGCTGCTGTCAGAGCTGCTGAATTTACCTGGGGTTTTCATTGATTCATCTTCCATCCACCTGGACTTAGCTCAGAGTGCAGATGGGTAAAGAAATCCTCTATTTCCTTTCCACTTTTCTCTTGTTATATCTTGGGTACCCCATGGACAGTGTATACAGAAAGCCCTCCCTTTCTCTTTGGATGGTGGCTGAAGGGTAAAGGACCTTCTAAAGTTATGGTAGTTCAGTTAATCAAACATTTACTAACTATTCTGTAGATGGTGTCATTGGACATTCTGACTTTGAGGCATTTATAACCCAGTATGGGTGAATTTCATTTAAATAAATACCGTAAATACACAATGTGAGAAGACTGTTGTAGGAATATGCATATTGTTGTCAGAACCCCGAGGAGGAGGCTGGAACTTCAATTGAGAAGTGAAGCTTTTAGAAAACAATGGTGTACAGGCAGGCCTTGAAAAACGGTGGTGGTTGAGAAATAATTTTACATATTTGCAGTCTACAAAGTACTTTTCTATACTGGATTTCATTTAGTACTCACAGTTACTTTTTGCAACAGGGATTGTAGTATTTGTGTTGCAGGTATGGGAGGTAAGATCAGAGAAACTTGCTTAAAATCAGATTCTGATCTTTGAAATTGAACCAGTTTGACCAGCTCTAGATTGTGTGCTTTTTTACTAAACCACATTAAGATGAACAGAAGGAAGGGGGCAAACCATGTGGAGAAAACTGCATATGCTAAGGCAGTGAGGTGGGCTAGTATAGTATGTACAGTAGTCAGCCTTCAGTAGTCTTCTATGATTCCCAAGTACTGGTATTGACACCTCTGTGTAGTCCTTTTCCAAATTGGATAGGGCTGGCCTGTGTAAACAATAGGATACTGCAGAAATGATGCTAGATTGTGAAGCTAGGTTAAAACAGACATTGTAGCTTGCAGCTGGCTTTCCTGAAATCTCTCATTGTGAGGGGAAACAGCTGCCATGTCCTAAGAGACAAGCATCTCTTTGGGGAGGTCCGAGTGGCAAGACTACGTGAAGGCCATCTTGGCAGCAGATCATCCAGTCCCAGCCAAGCCTCGAATGACTGCACCCCTGGACAACATCATGACTGCAACCCCATGGCAGGCCCTGAGCTAGAATCATCCATTAAGCTGCTCTCGGATTCCTTATCCACAGAAACTGGGGGAGATGTTTATTGCTGTTTTAAGCCACTAAATTTTAGGCTAACTTGTTTCACAGTAATAGATAACTAATACAGCATGGATTTCAAGAGAGTGAGTAATTAATCTTACTTAAATAATGTTGAACAGATTGTAAAAAAAACAAAACAAAACAAAACAACTTGCCCTACAGTCTAAGAACCTTATTTTTTATTCTTTAAGCATGGAGACACTGAAAGGTTTTGAATAGCAAAGTACTTGGAAAAACAGACTATTGGAGTCTTCCATATGGAGTATTTACAAATTAACTGAATTCCATGCCTTTTGGGCCTGGAAAGCAGTCAGTAAGGGATTAAATGTCCTCCAAATACTTCTTCTCATCTTTTTTTGAGTCTGAAAATCTTAAACCTATATCTAACTCTTTTTGCACCCCTAGGAATCTTATTTTTTTTTCTAATTATTGGAGAGCTTCCTACTTCCAGTTTTTTTTTTTTTTTAAGATTTATTTATTTCAAAGAGAGAGTCAGGGAGGGAGTATAGGTGGGAGGGGCAGAGGGAGAGGAAGAGAGATTCTCAAGCCGACTCCACGTTGTGCATAGAGCCTGACGCAGGGCTTGATCCCACGACCATGAGACTACAACCTGAGCCAAAAGCAAGAATTGGACACTTAACAGACTGCACCACCCAGGCACCCCTCTACTTCCTGGCCTTCTGTGGAGTCAAATGATGAAAGAGATTTAACTGCCAGCAAAACCTAGACACCAACTCATAGCAACTGGAAAAGAGTGGTTGCTCCTGATATGCCAGGATACCTAGAAGGAAGCATGTGACACATCCTATGTTTTTGAGACCTTTAGGGCTTGAAAGTCTACTACCTAAACCCTGTCAGTGAACAGCCAAAACCTGTAAGCTACAATGTACTAGGGAAAGTGATGTGGGTAGAGTGAATGCCTTCTTTTTAAGTAGAGTTAAATCCAGGTTTAGAGAAAGTGTTCCAAAGTGGCCCCACATCTTTGGATTTTACTGGAACATTGTAAGGGCTGATAGGTACCCTATGGAGACTTTGTCTCTGAAGGTGACCTTTCTATATCTTGGGTGCACTTGGTCATATGGGTGACCTCAAAGATGTCATCCCTGGTTTGCTCTGCTTGAAGCTCAGAGGCAAAATGCTACGGTGGAAAGAACAGGACTGGAGAGTCTGGAGATGACTAGCCATGTGATCTTGGGCAGATACTGAATCCCCTAGGTCTCCATTTTCTTGCCAATAAAATGAGGGAGGGTTGAATTGGATGATTCCCAATGTTTATTCTAATTAGAACATTCCATGACCTGTGATTCCTTTTATGGAATATCTCCATCAAAATGAGGTAACACATATCTCTGGGGAGAGTTTAGAGTGATAAGCTGACTCTCCTTCTAAAGGGAATAAGACAAATATTGTAACTAAAAATGTTCCTTGGGAACTTTATGCAGTTATTAGACACATGTATATCCATTTGCTTAGTTTTCTGTGTAACGTGAATATTCCTTTGTAATTGTAAGAATTATTTAATTTCTAAATTCAAAAAGGTTATGGGAAAAATTAGAGAGCTGCCTGCCATTGCATTATGCATAAATAATGATCAAGCAAGTCTGTGCCATATTGTTCAGTGTGTTTTTATTCTGTTTAGTAATTTCTTTTTTTGTTGCTGTTTTTGATGTAGTGTTCAATGATTGAGTAGTTGCATGTAACACCCAGTGCTCATCACATCACATGCCCTTAGTAATTTCATTTTAAATCAGTTATGATTTGTAGCATCTTCTCAACCCCTTGCATGAAGTGCAGCCTCCTGCCTACAAATCGGACTGATCTTAGTTTTGGTGCAACATTAGTATATCATAGAATGCTTGGGAATTGCACTTTGTAGCTATTACAGATTTTCTTTTTAGGATGAGTAAGTGGAGACAGGAACCCTTATAGAACTCTACAGGATAACTGAAATCCACTAATTAGTCACAAATCCTGTATTTTAGTTTGCACTGTAAATGTAACTCTTTTTTTTATCAAAGCTGACTCTTCTGTCTTCTTTTTTTTTCTCCCCCACCTCCCCATCCCTTAGAGGTTTGGTGAAAATGCAGTAAGATGAGCAAGCAGAGAAATGAAAAAGGAACAAAATCAAGGGGCCTACATGTTTTTAAAGCTTCATAAAATCAAACTCTGGTGATTCTGGAGTTGATTTGAGTGTGGAGAGGGGAGAGATGGAAGGTAGTCCCCAGGTATAGCAGTTTGCCCTGTTTGAACATGCAACCACAGCTTCACACATTGAGCAGACAGGATGACAAGTAGAAATAAGTAGTCGGGAAGAAAAGAGAGAGAGGCAAATCAAGAAACAGATTCTTAACTATAGAGAACAAACTGATGGTTACCAGAGGGGAGGTGGGTGAGGGGATAGGGATTAAGTAGTACTCTTGTTGTGATGAGCGTGGAAGTGTTGAACCACTATATTGTACACCTGAAACTAATATTACACTCCATTTTAACTAACTGGAATTTAAATTAAAAAAAAATTTTTTTTAAAGAAATAAGTAGTCGGTGATGGGCTTGTGAAAGCAAGTATTTCCACAGCAATCTTTCCACTGTGGACTCTATTTACTCTCTTCAGTATGTTCTTTTTCTACACTCCTTTCTTTCTAAGAGGATTACATCCTCCATTGCTTTCTGTCCACAAATCCTCCAGTACCATTTGATCGGCGTGTTTGTGATATTTCTGATTCTATTAGGATTGGGCCGTACCTCTAATGGTCTGAGGAAGTGGCCAGCATTGCTGGGTGACTAGCATCCTGCTCTCACATAGCCAGAGGGTGATGTGACTTCATTGCTAAGTTAAAGAACAGGGCCTGAGGGATACTGGGATTCTTCTACTAAATCAGACCTTTTCAAAATCCTGATTTGAAACAAATACAAACTCCTAAAGATACTGAAACAAAACTCTGTCTCGTAAGGCTATGGTTCTTAAACTTGAGTGTACATCTTCTGGAGATGAGAATCTTCTGGAGGGTTTATTAAAATCCACTTGTTGTGCCCCTCGCCCTAGAGTTTCTGATTCAGTAAGTAGGAAGTAAGGCCCCAAAATTTGTATATCTAACAAGGTGTTGCACATGCTACTGGTCCAGGGACGTTTTGAGAACCGCTGTCCTAAGGGTTCGCCAACGTGGAGTAATTTGAGATGAGACTACAATCCTGAGGTTTCTCAATTCTGTCATTGCTTTGAGCCAGCTTGGCTCTGACCCACTGCCCCTTGGCTCTGGGGATCATGGGTGTGTGCTCATGTTCCTGTCCTTCACATTCATAGGGTCCCAGACAACTGAGACTGTGTCTGAACTCTGGGATGCTCAACCAATCTGAATTTCTGAACACAGTATAAATCCATAGATTCAGGGCAGAATTTATTATTTCCTATGAAAATAATGCTTTTGGGTAGGGAGTATTCTACTTTATCTATGAGGAATTGAAATTCAAAACGTTTAAATTGCCCAGGAAATAAATGGCAGAACTAATATTTGAACCCAGGACTCTGGCTTCAGTGTCTAATTATCCTTCAACCAAATCTCTTTCTCCTGGGTTCCATTTTGAACTGAGGGTTTTCATCACCCTCTTTTCTCAGTTTTTATGTAGCCAAGATTATTAAAGACTCTGTTTAATTAGGGTTTGAATTATGACTTACACATACATGTTTGTGTGTACTCACATACATATGAATACATGTACACGTACATGCTCCCTTGCTTCATTTTTATTATTTTGCATGTATTTTTTATCATACTATATAATATGCATTTTGTAAATTGCCCTAAAGCAGGGCAAGGGATATATATACATATATATACTCCCAAGTATGGTGAACACATGCACACACACATTCGTCATGCACACACAATCTGGTTTTTCCTCCATAGCTCACATTAAGTCTAAGAAAATATGTCTCTTTTGTAGCCATAGACTTATACTAGGTTTCAGCCATGCCCCTGGCTGCCATCAGTAAATAGAGTTCAAACTGCTTTTCCTACCCTGCCCACCTCTCATTTTCCCTAGTAGTTCTCCATAAAGGTGGAGATTAGGGCATCATTTAGTTCTTGTGGGAGATAGTTGGCGGGTCTGTATTGACATATTCACTCTGTTGGAAAACAAGGACAAGCCCTGAGGGCTTTGAGACTGTGTTTGCCATGAGAGTTTATATACTTTGTCCACATTAATAGCAACATGGTTGTGTTTTTTTTTTTTTTTTTCTTTCCTAAAGAAGACAGCTCTTTTTTCACTGGGGCGGGGGACAAAAAGACTAAAAAATTCTGGCATCTGCTATTGACAGCTATAGTGTAACAAGAATCTGGGTCACAGGAGTGGTGATAAGGGGAAAAAACGGTGGTTGTAAGTACCCCCAGGAACAAAATGACTCTGGAAAAATATAAAATCACTTGCTTTTGTTTGTAAATTTGGTTGTGGAAGTAGGCATTGAAAAGGTTGCAGCTTGTGAGTTATTGTGAAATGGTGTATGGAGGGCTATTTAAAATCTGAATATTGCAACAGCAGATGTGGGCAGGTAGTTCATAACACATAAACTAGGTAGGTGATAGGTGTTAAGTTTGTCCAAGTATGTGCATACACTTTGGTTTGGCTGCAGATGGCTTTCCACAGTTACCTCGTCATTCTTGAGGATGAAATTGCTTATAAAAACACAAAATTTTCATTATGCTCAAATTGTTCCCTATTATATCACTTGAATTAAAACCAGTTTGTGTTTTCAAAACAAGTATCATAGCAGAACTGACTTTACAGGTCAATTCTCAGAAGATTCACCCCTTCCCTTATTTTTAGAATATTTGATGGTCATTTGTAACATGAAGGGGCATATTGATGATGACTCTGTTATACATATTTATTTTCTATCTCTTATAAAATTTTAGATAATATTAAAAACATAAAGTAATGAGTAAAGTCCCCCCCCAACCTCACAAAACAGATGTTAATTTTTTTAAGTCACATAAACATTCAAGATGACATTTTCTCATTTAATCTCACCCTATCCCTGCCTTTGAACAGAGTCAAGTGGGGCTAAGTAACTGATAACTGAGTGTTTATTTTCTCTTGTTTATTTTCCTTGACTGATATCTCTAAGAATTATCTGTTGAAGTGGCTCTGTATTGTTTGGTGAAGTATATATATTCCATTGTTTCCGATCTCGAGGCAGTTCTCAGGGTCTCATTTATTGACTTTAGGATATGGCTGAGTAGACTGGATACTTCTCAGCAAATCCTGCTTACAGAATATTTGTGATGGTTAATTCTTGGGTTCTCTGGGTGTTTCACCTTTTTCAGGTCCCCTTTGGAAGAAAAAAAGAGAAAATCCACATGGAGAAAAGAAATAGCTCCACATCTTTGAGTCTGTATTTGCAGGGGAGCCATGTCTGGCAAAAGCATAGTCTGGGCATCTGGGTGGCTCAGTTGGTTAAGTGTCTGACTCTTGGTTTTGGCTCAGGTCATGATCTCAGGGTTGTGAGATCAAGCCCCACAGCGGGCTCTGTGTTCAGCGGGTAGTCTGCTTGAGATTCTCTCCCTTTCCCTTTGCCCCCTCCCCCTGCTCCTGTGCTTGCTCACTCTCTCTCAAAATAAATCTTTTAAAAAATGATGTCCTTGGAAGGAGCACGGATTAAAACCCCGTCTTCTAATTAGATATGGCAGCTGGATTCTGCTGTGTTTAACACAGAGAGATAAACATTGCATCACTAATATAATTGCTGGGATAGGTAGTAGCCATAGAAACATGTAGGAAATTTTTTAAATCTTGATGTTAATAACAAACTATGAGGTCCTAGAATTTAGGGTTGGAATGAAATGTGGGGAGAGTGGACCATCTTAAAGTAAGGAATGAAGCCTACAGAAGCAGCATGACTAGCCAGGAAATTCTGGCTAGTTATAACAGAGCCAGGACTTAAACATTAGGGTTTCTAGCTGTTTACACCATGCATTGATTTTTGTAGTTCAGTAATTTCTGACCACTTAAGATTCCAGACAGCCCCCATTTTGTTGCTGCTCCTCCCCTTAACCCCAGCATTTGTCACACCTGCTTGATTTGATTTCTCTGCCTGCTGCATCCATATTTTTTAAAGCTGAGAAAAGTGAGGGAGGAATACTTCTTTACAGGCCATGGTTACTACCAGTTATTTTATTTCTTTAGTTGATATCCTCTCTTGCTTCCATGGATAGAAATATAAATAAGAATATTGGTATAAGGAAGACGAAAGTGCTAGCCTACTTTATATGGACACCCATTTTCCAACAGTTGTATCCAGTGAAATTCTCAGATATATTACTGGAGATACAAAGACCTGGGAAAAAGCAACCAAGAAAATTTCAGGAAAGAATGTTTCACTCCTCAAGGTATATATAAATGTGTGTGTGTATGTATATACGTATTTGTGTGTAGTATGTATATATGTATGTGTGTATATGTATATATGTGTATATATGTATGTATGTATATATGTACTGTGTATGTGTAAACACACACAGAAACATATTTTTTTAAACCAAACTGAGAAAATGTATTTGAAATGTTGAGAATGAAATACAATATTTAAGATAGAGTGTTAATATGCTATTTATGTGAACTTCAACCTTTCAAAATGAATTGTAAAAGCCATTTAATTGGAGGGTGTTCATGAAAAACTGTGTAGTATCAATTTAGTACAATCTCCATACCCCCAAGGATGAGCTGAATGATGACAACAGTAGCTGACACTTCACTGAACACTTAATAGGCGCTAGTCACTATTCTTCATGACTTAAGGAGAATCTTAAAGAGAACTTAAAGAGAATCAATACAACCCAATGAGGAAAATGCCATCATTATTAGTCCATTTATGGTAGGGAAACTGAGGTTCAGAGAGGTAGCTTTACATTCCTAATGTCACACAGTTAACAAAGTTGAGGAGCTGGGAGATAAATTGAGAATGTCTGCTTCCAAGCTTACACTCCTAGGAGAAACAAAGGGAGGAGGTGGAAGCACCTGCCTTGGTCATGCCTTTCTCACTTAAATCAGGGCATCCCTTCAGGCAGATTTGTTATCTATTAAAGGGGCATAAAAGTAATACACATACTGTTTTCCTTTCTTACAGATTTGTTGTGATGGTCTATGAAAATAGGGGAGGGAAGTTGTATTTAATGAACAGCTATGAGCCAGGGACCATAGCAGATTTTTTCACATAGCATTATTAGCTGTTGCTGTCCCTGCTATTGTTACTGTGCAATACTCAAATTCACTGTTGACTCCAGTCACTGCCATTTTTAGAAGATGGATTAACTGCCATCTGTTCTCATGTGTGGGTTTTTCTTTCTGTCCCTCTTGTCTGTTTTGCTCAACTGATTTCACTGGGGGTGAGAGATTATTTTTAAAGCAATACATGTTGTTTGTAGAAAATTTGAGCAAAGGATTTGAAAAGGCAATTTAAGAAGAAACTCAAAATGCCATCAAGCATTGGAAAAGATACTCCAAATCACCAGTAAGGAGAAAAATGAAAATTAAGTCAACAATGATGTGTATAGCATTTAGAGAGGTCAGTTATGCCAGGTGTTTCATGCATTGCTAATATAGACTGATGCTACCATTTTGGAGAGCCATTTGGCACCACTTATTCAAACTATGGCTACTCAAACCTCCATGACCCAACAGTTACACTCTTGGAGATGTATGAAAATACCTTTGTTTTGTGTATACACACATTTTAGTGTGTGTGCATGTGTGTGTAAAACACACCATAGGATATAAGAGGATCTTCATGCAAATTATTGTGGTCCTGTAAGAGGGAGTTGGAGGTAATCTGGGTGTCCTTCACTAGGAAAGTGATTACTTCAAAGTTAGTGAGTGAACATAAAGGAATTAGCTTTTAGAGGCAATTGATTAGATGCACAGTTACCAACATGGATGGATTTTAAGGGCATAGTACTAAGTGAAAAAGGTAAGAAAAATGAGATATAGTACAGAACATTTCCCCAGTTTAAAATACATGCCCACAAAGTGATAATCATTTTGTAAGAGCACATGCAAAAGAGATACCTGTTAAATTTGTCAGAATGGTTATATGAAGATTATATGAAGGATGAAGGGGAGAAATGGAGATTAGAAGTGGGACAATGATTAATCAATCCCTTGAAGAGAAAAAGAATTAGAAAATGTCAGAACAAAACAAGAAAATACCCGTAATCCTACTGTTTGCAGATAGGTGTTAAAACTTCAGTATACATTCTTATAGTATTTTATACGTGTGTGTGTCTGTGTATGCATCTGTATATATGTATATGTATATATACACATATTTTATAATTTTTAATTTAATAATTGATATGCAATGTTATTAGTTTTGGGTGTACAACATATTGATTCAACAGTTCTGTACATTACTCAGTGCTCCCTATAATAATTAAAGTCATCATCTGTCACTACTGGTAATATGTTATTACCATCTTATTGACTATATTCCCTATGCTGTACTTTTCATCTCTGTAACTTATTTATTTTAAAACTAGAAATTTGTGCCTCTTAATCCTCTTTATCTTTTTTGTCCATTCCCCTAATCCCCTCCTCTCTGGCAACCACCAGTTGTCTGTATTTAAGAATCCATTTATTCATTCGTTTGTTTTTTGATTCCGCATGTAAGTGGAATCAAATGGTATTTGTCTTTCTCTGTCTGACTTGTTTCACCTAGCATTATACCCTCTAGGTCCATCTGTGTTGTCATGAATGACAAGATTTCATTCTTTTCTATGGCCAAGTAACATTCCGTTGTCTGTATACACCACATCATCTTTATCCATTCATTTATTCATGGACACTTGGGTTGCTTCCATCGCTTGGCTATTGTAAATAATAGTGCAATAAACATAAGGTTGTATATATCTTTTTGAATTAGTGTTTTTATTTTCTTTGGATAAGTAACCAATGATGGAATTACTGGGTCATATAATATTTATATTTTTAGTTTTTTTAGGAACCTCCATACTGTTTTCCCTAGTGGCTGCACCAATTTACATTTCCACCAATGGTGTATAAGGGTTCCCTTTTCTCCACATGCTTGCCAACTGTTGTTATTTCTTGTCTTTTCAATATTAGCCATTCTGACTAGTGTGAGGTGATATCTCATTGTGATTTGCATTCCCTGATAATTAGTGATGCTGAGTTTCTTTTCATGTGTCTGTTGGCCAATCGCATGTCTTCTTTGGAGAAATGTCTATTCAGGTCCTTTGCCCATTTTTTAATTGGATTGTTTGGTCATTTGACATTGAGTTGTATAAGTTCTTTATATATTTTGGATATTAAGTCCTTATTGGATATATCATTTGCAGATATCTTCTCCTATTCAGTAGGTTGCCTTTTTGTTTTATTGATGGTTTCCTTCACTGTGCAAAGGCTTATTATTTTAGTATAATCACAATAGCTTATTTTTGCTTTTGTTTCCCTTTCCTGAGGAGACCTATCCACAAATATGCTGCTAAGGCTGATGTTCAAGAGATTACTGCCTATGTTTTCTTTTAGAAGTTTTATAGTTTCAGGCCTCACATTTGGGTCTTTAATTCATTTTGAGTTTATTTTTGTGTGTGGTGTAAGAAAGTGGTCCAGTTTCTTTATTTTGCTTCTAGCTGTCCATTTTTTCCAACACCATTTCTTGAAAAGACTGTCCTCTCCCTATTGTATATTCTTGCCTCCTTTGTCATGAATTACTTGATCATATTATTTTTTTCCCTGGATATTTGTGTTTAATGGGCATAAACTCTTTTGAAGGACAATGAAAAAAGTTCAGGGTATAAATAATGGTGATGGTTGCACAACACTGTGAATGTATATAATGCTGCTCAATTGTGTACTTGTGGATGATTAAAACAATAAACATTACATATATTTTATCACAATAAAACAACGAAAACAAACATATTATCTCCCAGTCTTTGTGGGTCATGAATATAGGCCCAGCTAAGCTAGAAATTATACTTCAGAGTCTTTCACAAGACTACAGTCATCTGAAGGTTCTGGGGAATAATCTGCTTTCATATTCACACATGTGGCTGTTGTTCATTTACTTGGGGGTCCTTGGGTTGAGAGGCTTAGTTCCACACTGGCCAGTGAGTCATGAACAGTTCCTTGCCACATGGGCTTCTTCAGCATGACCAATTGCTTCATCAAAGCAAAAAACAAAGGGAGAGTACGCTAGAAAAACAGAAGTCACAATCCTTTGTAACCTAATCACAGGAGTGATACCTCATTATCTTTGTCATACTATATTGGTTAAAATAAAATGACTAACTGCAGCCCACAGTTGGAGAGAACTACACATACACATCCCAGGGGTCAGGAGTCACTGGGGACTATCTTAGAAGTCAGCTTGCTACAGTAAGATTGTATCAAATGATACCACAACATCTGGATGAAAATTTTTAATATCAGACTATTGTATCACCGTATAGAAGCAAATCAAATGTTTCTGAATATTTAGCAGCAAGTAGCCAAAGATTTGAATGATAGACTTGAATATTCACCTTTATTCTGGATTTTTCTTGCTCCATAAAACACAGCCACAAAGATAAATATACTTACTTTGATAGTTCCACCATTTCTGTTTGAAATATGAGAACATTTTAAATGTCATCTTAGATAAATGACATTTTTTGAAAGATGTTTAAACTATCTGGCCTTCTGAGAATCAGATTGCTTTATTATTGAACATCAATACCTTTCTTCCAGCAATTTGACATGCCATTAATTGTGACAGTGTATCTGTGCTAGATCCTTGTAGAATTGAAATTGATGCACATGGAATCTAGCTAGTACCTTAAATTGTTTATCAATAAAATTATGTCTTTGAATAATATATAAATATATATGAATGTGTATATACATATGTATATACAATTTGTACATATTGACTCAAAATAGATTTAGAAGTAGACAGTATTTCTAAAAAACAAAAAAGCAGTAAATCCTAAACTCTGCCTTAGTTCTTTTTTTTTTTTAATTTTTCCTACCCCACCACTCCTTTGTTACTTGTTTTTTTTAACTTACTTTTTTTAAATTTTAGTTTCAGAAGTAGAGGTCAGTGATTCATCAGTCTTATATAATAATACCCAGTGCTCATTACATCATGTGACCTCCTTAATGTCGATCACCCAGTTACCCCATCCCCGCACCCTTCTCCCCTCCAGCAACCCTGTTTGTTTCCTTTGATTAAGAGTCTCTTATGGTTTGTCTCCCTCTCTGATTTCATCGTTTTATTTTTTCCTTTCTTCCCCTATGATCCTCTGTTATGAATCTTAAAGTCAAATATGAGTGAGATCATATGATAATTGTCTTTCTCTGATTGACTTATTTCACTTAGCATAATACCCTCTAGTTCCTTCCACATCATGGCAAATGGCAAGATTTCATTTTTGGCTGAGTAGTATTTCATTGTGTGTGTTTTACACACATCTTGTTTATTTATCTCTTGATGGATATCTGGGTTCTTTCCATAGTTTGGCTATTGTGGACATGGCTGCTATAAACATTGGGGTGCAGGTGCCCCTTCGGATCACTACATTTGTGTCTTTGGGGTAAAGACCTAGTAGTGTAATTGCTGGGTTGTAGGGTAGCTCTATTTTCAATCTTTTGAGGAATCTCCATACTGTTTTCTAGAGTGGATGCACCAGCTTGCATTCCCACCAACAGTGTAAGAGGGTTCCCCTTTCTCCACATCATCACCAACATCTGTCATTTCCTGACTTGTTAATTTTAGACATTCTGACTAGTGTGAGGTGGTATCTCATTGTGGTTTTGATTTGTATTTCCCTAATGCTGAGTGATGTGGAACATTTTTTCATGTGTCTCTTGGCCATTTGGATGTCTTCTTTGGAGAAATGTCTGTTCGTGTCTTCTGCCAATTTCTTGACTGGTTTATTTGTTTTTTGGGTGTTGAGTTTGATAAATTCTTTACAGATCTTGGATACTAGCCCCTTAAGTGATATGTCATTTGCAAATATCTTCTCCCATTCTGTCAGTTGTCTTTTGGTTTTGTCGACTGTTTCCTTTGCTGTGCAAAAGCTTTGTACCTTGATGAAGTCCCAATAGTTCATCTTTGCCTTTCTTTCCCTTGCCTTTGGAGATGTATCTAGCAAGAAGTTAATGTGGCCGAGGTCGAAGAGGTTATTGCCTGTGTTCTCCTCTAGGATTTTGATGGATTCCTGTCTCACATTTAGGTCTTTCATCCATTTTGAGTCTATTTTTGTGTATGGTATAAAGAAATGGTCCAGTTTCATCCTTTTGCATGTGGCTGTCCAATTTTCCCAATACCATTTGTTGAAGAGACTGTCTTTTTTCCACTGGATGTTCTTTTCTGCTTTGTCAAAAATTAGTTGACCATAGAGTTGAGGGACCATTTCTGGGGTTTCTATTCTGTTCCACTGATCTGTGTGTCTCTTTTTGTACCAGTACCATATCATCTTGATGCTTATAGCTTTGTAATAGAACTTGAAGTCCAGGATTGTGATGCCACCAGCTTTGGTTTTCTTTTTCAACATTCCTTTGGTTATTCAGGGTCTTTTCTGGTTCCATACAAAGTTTAGGATTATTTGTTCCAGCACTGTGAAAAAAGTGGATGGTATTTTGATAGGGATTGCATTGAATGTGTAGATTGCTCTAGGCATAGACATTTTAACAATATTTGTCTCCCAATCCATGAGCATGGAACATTTTTCCATTTCTTTGTGTCTTCCTCAATTTCTTTCATGAGTATTGTATAGTTTTCTGAGACAGATCCTTTGCCTCTTTGGTTAGGTTGATTTCTAGGATTCCTATGGTTTTGGGTGCAGTTGTAAATGGGATCAACTTTTTAATTTCTCCCCCTTCTGTCTCATTATTAGTGTATAGAAATGCCACTGATTTCTGTGCATTGATTTTATATCCTGCCACTTTGCTGAATTCCTGTATGAGTTCTAGCAACTTTGGGGTGGAGTCTTTTGGGTTTTCCACATGGAGTATCATGTCATCTGTGGAGAGTGAGAGTTTGACTTCTTCTTTGCTGATTTGGAGGCATTTTATTTATCTTGACTTATTGCTGAGGCTAGGACTTCCAGTACTCTGTTGAACAGCAGTAGTGATAGTGGACATCCCTGCCGTGTTCCTGACCTTAGGGGAAATGCTCTCAGTGTTTCCCCATTGAGAATGATATTCACTGTAGTCTTTTGTATATAGCTTTTATGATATTGAGGTATGCTCCCTCTATCCCTATGCTGTGAAGAGTTTTAATCAAGAAAGGAAGCTGTACTTTGTCAAATGCTTTTTCTGCATCAATTGAGAGGATCATATGGTTCTTGTCCTTTCTTTTATTTATGTAGTGTATCACATTGATTGATTTTGAGGATGTTGAACCACCCTTGCAGCCCAGGAATAAATCCCACTTGGTCGTGATGAATAATCCTTTTAATGTACTGTTGGATCCTATTGGCTAATATTTTGGTGAGAAATTTTGCATCCATGTTCATCAGGGATATTGGTCTGTAATTCTCCCTTTGGTGGTGTCTTTGTCTGGTTTTGGGATCAAGGTAACACTGGCCTCATAGAACAAATTTGGAAGTTCCCCTTCCATTTATATTTTTTGGAACAGTTTCAGAAGAATGGATATTAGTTCTTCTTTAAATGTTTGGTACAATTCCCTGGGAAACCATCTGGCCCTGAGCTGTTGTTGGGAGATTTTTGATTACTGCTTCAATTTCCTTGCTGGTTATGGGTCTGTTCAGGTTTTCTATTTCTTCCTGTTTCAGTTTTGGTAGTTTATGCCTCTCCAGGCTAAGTAAGATGCTCTGGATTGCTCTATGTAGGTTTTGTTCCCTGAAGGCTTTCCATGCCGCTTTGGGGGATGAGAATGAAAATGGCAGCCTCCCAGTCTACCTTCAGAGCAAAAGCTCGGGACTCCATTCCTCAGTGCACCCTCAGAGAAAATCAGTCAATCACTCCTGTCTCCCTGGTCTCCATAGGCACTCTGTGCTCACCCAGCCTGTGACTGAGCGTTTCTATCTCAGTACACACCCGTTTTGGAGTCTCTAAACCCTGAATCCTTCTGAGGCACATGCCTGCTCAGGTGGGGTGGGAGGTTTTCTCCACAGTTCTGCCACTTGCCAGGCCCCTGCTCAGACGGAGGTTGCCCAACCATGGTATGGTTCATGGTGTACAGCAACACTGAGCTGAAAGCCCACTCCTGGGCTTGCTGATTGCAGCTGGCTTCCCTGCTCCAATGCCTGGGAACTCTGCAGTGCTCAGGCACCCCTGGTCTTTTTGGGACCCTGGGGATCCTGAGACCAGACTGTCCCACCTAGGATTCCACCCCACTTTGTCACTTGAGCATCTTTCAGGCAGGGATGTCCCTCATGAGAGCAGACTTCTAAAAGTTCTGATTTTGTGCCCCATTGCTATATCACTTTCTGGTAGCCAGCTTGCAGAGGCTCCCTCCCTCCGTGGTCTGTCTTCCCATATATTGCCTTAGATTCACTTCTCCATACCTCCTAGCTTGCAGAAAGTGGTCACTTTTCTATTTGCTGAGTTGCAGCTGTACTTTTCTTAGATCTCCAGTTGAGTTTGCAAGTGTTCAGAATGATTTGATAGCTGTCTAGCTGAATTCCTGGGACCAGATGAAACTGAGGTCTCCTACTCCTCCACCATCTTGGATTAGCTCTGTACTTGATCATATTAATTAACTGACCTGGCTCTTCACCAGCTTCCATTGATTTATGTGTCTATTTTTGTGCCAGTTAACATAATGTTTTGATTACTATAGCTTTGTAGTATATCTTCAAATCTGAGATTGTAATACCTCCAGCTTTGTTCTTCTTAAGGTGGCTTTGGCTATTCAAGGTATTTGTAAGGAACCACATACAAATTTTAGGATTATTCTATTTCTTGGAAAAAGGCTATTGAATCTGTAGCTTGCTCTGGGTACTATGGACATTTAAATGATACTCTTCTAATCCATAAACATGCTAGATGTTTCCATTTTTTTCTGTCATCTTTAATTTCTTTTATCAATGTCTTACAGTTTTCATAGGATAGGTCTTCCACTTCTTTCATTAAATTTATTGCTAGGTAGTTAATCTTTTTCGTACATACACACATTTATTTACACAAATGAAATGGGGTCATTCTCCATGTACTTCTTTATTTTGTTTTTTGTTTTGTTTTTAGTATCTTGGCTATTATGAGGATGTACTAAGTTGTCTGTAAGATGCCTTCTAAGACACTCTCCCTTCAGGATGAATACCATATTATCAAATTCAGTCAAATTATAAACTGACTTTAGTTCAGTATGACCCAAAACATACTTTGCTAAACACTCTTAGTTTCAACTATAAGATACTAATGCATTCAAAGGAAAATATATTTGTATTTTGATTTATTTGCATTTAATTCAAATAATAGTCATTTTGGCTGGATATGCTGGGGATTAAGTATGTTCAGACCTTTCACAGGCTGATAGTTTACTGTAAGAATAGATCACGGCATCAAATGAGTGTTGGTCCCAAATGGAACAAGTGAGGTTGAAACTTGATCCAGGGAACCATCCCATTTGAGTGACCAAATGGTTTTTAATAGGCTAGAGATAAACAGTTTCTGATGATTATCAAAACCCAGTAAATTAGTGAATAAGAGTTCTGAACATTTGTTCTCTGTTTTGTATCGGGACAGTGAACAACCTTTAATAAAGATTGTATTCCTTTCTGCCAGAGACAAAAGCAGAACTTCCCAATGGAAAACAGCATATCTGTCTAGGCCTGCTTCAAAAGCCATCTCAGATCTCAAATCATTGCACTAGGAGCTAGACAGAATGCCATTGGCTATAGTTGCTATGGTAATCACTGCTGACCTCACAGGTCCTTCCTAATGATTTGCAACAGGTTCATTTGTACTGCATTTGCTGTGGTGTGTGTGTATATCTAGATCTATTTGTTTGCTTGTGGCTGAGCTGTCACGTTTTACTCTGAATCCAGTGAGTAAGGCACCAATGCCTTGTACATAATAAATGTTAAATGAAGATTTGTGGAATTGGATTGATGCACTAGGTTAGGAAAAAATCACAGGCATGAGGAGTTTGACAAATTTTTGCAGTTCTCAAAATGTAGTCCTTGAAATCGATGTTGCTGGCTACTTTTCCTCTTGAACAGTTACAGCTGCTTATTAGAGTAATCAGTAACTGTAAAGTTTGCAATTCTCCAACCCACAAAAGCCCCCCAGGTGGCCAGGAGAGGGTAGCTATTTTAAAAACTACCCTTCTTTAGGATTTATTTTTAAGCTTTTCTGGGGGAGGGAGAAGCATGAATTTAACAGGCTACTGGATACTCACCAGGTTGTCTCTGGAGGTTGATTGATTAGTGGTTCTAACACCCAGCTGAGTGTAAGCTGTTCTTTGGGATTCTCATGCCCATCCAGGTCAGGGAGTCACTCAATATCCTGAGACTGTCTTACGACTTTTTAATCCTGAGATTTCCCCACACCTAAACTGATAGTATATCAGATTTTTCCTACATCTCTCATGAAAAAATAATGTCCCCCATGTTAATATATTGCTTATATTTGTAGAGTGCCATGAGCCTTTACATGGAATCATTCTTTCAAAAAAGAAGTGAAAGAGAACACCCAAAGTTTGGGAGATAATTTAATCAAGTGTTTATATTAAGTTCTGTGTTTGCAGAATAATTTTCCAGTTGCCTCTCATTTACCCTTATAAGACTAGCCACTCCTGCCTCCAATGTACATCTCAAATATACTAAGAAAAATTCAGAACAATAGGTAATTTGCTTTAGATGTTGCCCCCAAACCATGTTTTTTACTAGTAGAGGAGCAGATGCAGATTCAACTGTACTTAACATCTGAAAAGTAGCTGTTCCAGAACCAGTAAGTCCTTTGTGAAATCACAGTGAGGCCAAGGGCTATGAATCACCTCTTTCCACTCAAGTCTCTGCTTCCCACAGATATGATAGATCGGATGCCAGGGTTTGTCAGTTTACCATGGGGGTGTGTAAATAAGCTTTGTTGTTCTGAGGCAGTGGGGCATGGGGATATACCGCTGCAGACCAAGTGGGAGGACTGGACTGAATGCTAGGCCCTATCATTTTCTGACAGTGTGGCCTTGACTATGTCAATAGAAAGATGCCTGCCTTCCTTGTCTCACAGGTGGTTGCATCAGATGAGTAACATTGATCATTCTTTGCAGCTTCTGGA
Organism: Eumetopias jubatus; assembly: GCF_037043125.1. Lineage (NCBI taxonomy): Eukaryota > Metazoa > Chordata > Mammalia > Carnivora > Otariidae > Eumetopias > Eumetopias jubatus. The sequence goes on along the minus strand of NW_028274807.1, from coordinate 126,678,716 downwards.
GTGCTTTGGAAATATGTTAGCTCCATCCACCGAGCTCTGATGATCCTACACAGACTAGAAGGTGTTTGCATGTGTACTTTCCTGGAGTCTAGCTTGTCAGATGCACCTTCTTCAGACTCCTCAGTTTGAAAAAGCTCCTAGAGTGTATCCCAGAATACTGGATAAGAGGAGAAAGAAAAAATAGAAAAGGATGGGGACAATAGGATGTACTCTTCTCCATCCACTCTCCTGTTCCATTCAGTACACTGATTTCATTCACCACTTATTTTCTGCTTTGTATGTAAAGATGAACCTCTCGTGATAATGTGCATGAACACTGGAGTAAACACTCATTTAAAAATAAATTCACATGTAGTTGGCTGCAGCCATCTGACCAAGTCCTAGATCTCTCTTTGGCAGTGCCATACATTTGTAGCCCCATTAATTCATGGTCCTTAATAATTTCTTCAGAGTAAATACCAAGTTTATTTTGTTTTATCTATGTAGAAGGGACCCAAAGAACAAATGAATAGTGTAAATAAGTTTTCTAAGAAACATCAACCTGCTTGAGAGAAAGGATGGTTCTCAAATGCCTTTCATTTGTTTGCATCCTATGTACTGATTATGTGGGATTCTAGTCATTAAAGTAGTCCTTTCAGGATATCCACTTGGTAATATTCTATTAGCACTTAATTTGAATTACTGTAATAAAACTTCACTTCTTTAAGATTCATTCATCATTCAATATTGTTATCCATATCTTCCTTCTGTCAGTATGAATTTGTTGTAAGGTATTATTGTAACTAATTACATGCCCTTAAATTCCTTGGATACTATCTGGTATAGCTACATTATTTGAGCAAGAATTTCTTTTTCTTTTTCTTTCTTTTTTTTTTAATTTCAATTAGCCAACATATAATATATCATTAGTTTCAGATCTAGAGTTTGGTAATTCATCAGTTGCATGTAACACCCAGTGCTCATCACATCCCGTGCCCTCCTTAATTCCCATCACCCAGTTACCCCATCTCCCCACCCACTTCGCCTCAAGCAACCCTCAGTTTCTTCCCATAGTTAAGAGTCTCTCATGGTTTTTCTCCCTCTCTTATTTTTTCTCATTCGGTTTTCCCTCTCTTCCCCTATGATCCTGTTTTGTTTCTTATATTCCTTATATGAGTAAAGCCATATGATAATTGTTTTTCTCTGACTGACTGGTTTTGCTTAGCATAATACCCTCCAGTTCCATCCACGTCGATGTAAATGGTAAGATTTCATCCTTTCTGATGGCTGAGTAATACTCCATTGTATATATATATACCACATCTTTATCCATTTATCTGTCGATGGACATCTGGGCTATTTCTGTAGTTTGGCTATTATAGACATTGCTGCTATAAACACTGGGGTGCAGATACCCCTTTGGATCAGTACATTTGTATCTTTGAGGTAAATACCCAGTAGTGTAATTGCTAGGTTATAGGGTTAGCTCTATTTTCAAGTTTTTGAGGAACCTCCATACTGTTTTCCAGAGTGGCTGTACCAGCTTGCATTCCCATCAATAGTGTAAGAGGGTTCCCCTTTCTGTGCATCCTCACCAACATCTGTCATTTCTTGTCTTGTTAATTTTAGCCATTCTGACTGGTGTGAGGTGGTATCTCATTGTGGTTTTGATTTGTATTTCCCTAATGCTGAGTGATGTGGAGCATTTTTTCATGTCTCTCTTGGCCATTTGCATGTCGTCTTTGGAGAAATGTCTGTTCGTGTCTTCTGCCAATTTCCTGACTGGTTTATTTGTTTTTTGGGTGTTGAGTTTGAAAGTTCTTTACAGATCTTGGATACTAGCCCCTTATCTGATATATCATTTGCAAATATCTTCTCCCATTCTGTTAGTTGTCTTCTGGTTTTGTCGACTGTTTCCTTTGCTGTGCAAAAGCTGAAGTCCCAATAGTTCATTTTTGCCTTTGTTTCCCTTGCCTTTGGAGATGTATCTAGCAAGAAGTTAATGTGGCTGAGATTGAGGAAGTTACTGCCTGTGTTCTCCTCTAGGATTTTGATGGATTCCTGTCTCACATTTAGGTCTTTCATCATTTGAGTCTGTTTTTGTGTATGGTGTAAAGAAATGGTCCAGTTTCATCCTTTTGCATGTGGCTGTCCAATTTTCCCAATACCATTTGTTGAAGAGACTGTCTTTTTTCCATTGGATATTCTTTCCTGCTTTGTCAAAGATTAGTTGACAGTAAAGTTAAGCGTCCATTTCTGGGCTCTCTATTCTGTTCCATTGATCTATGTGTCTGTTTTTGTGCCAGTACCATATCATCTTGATGATTACAGCTTTGTAATACAACTTGAAGTCCAGGGGTGCCTGGGTGGTTCAGTCGTAAAGCACCTGCCTTCAGCTCAGGTCATATCCCAGGGCCTGGAATCAAGCCCCGCATCGGGCTCCCTACTCAGCGGGAAGCCTGCTTCTCCCTCTCCCACTCCCCCTGCTTGTGTTCCTTCTCTAGCTGTGTCTCTGTCAAATATATAAAATCTTTAAGAAAAAAACAAAAAACTTGAAGTCCAGGATTGTGATGCCTCCAGCTTTGGTTTTCTTTTTCAACATTCCTTTGGTTATTCAGGGTCTTTTCTGGTTCCATACAAAGTTTAGGATTATTTGTTCCAGCACTGTGAAAAAAGTGGATGGTATTTTGATAGGGATTGCATTGAATGTGTAGATTGAGCAAGACTTTCAGTTTTCCCTTGGTTTCTTAAGATAAAAATGTCTTGACACTTAAATGGCATCACTAAGGTTTGGATGCAGAGAGAGTTGCCTATAAGAAGCCAATTAGGGAGGTAGGTAATTAGTTATCTCCACTTTGACTAGAGCCCAGTCAACAAAAAGGCCAAGTTTTTCTCCTCAAAACTTGGATAGATTTCTATAAATGCATGAACAAACCTTTATTTATAAAATTTCTGCTCTGTGCATGACCTATAGTGAACATTGAGTAAATAATGAAGGTATAAGAGTATGTATATCTTTGGGGTTTTCCTTTGTCTTTCACATAGCCTGCCTTACTATTGAGCAGACTATGTTGTGATTGGAGCACTGCAAGAGGATTGTATTGAACGCACAACCTTTGATCATCCTATCCATCCATCTATCCATGTTTCAAATATTTGGGGGGAACCTACTATGTAACCAGCCAGGCGCAGAGAAAAGTCCCTGTCCCCTGTACATGTCATATTTAGTGTATAAGCCACCTAACCTTTAGTAGAGAGATTGATGCAGTCTTTTGCCTCTTGCTGTACTCAGAGTTGCTGTGTGCTTGGTCACAGTTTTATCCCAGACATTCTTTTGTGGTTATTGCTTTTTTTTTAATTGGCCACTAGTTACAAAAAGGAAGGTTCTGTGGGCATAGCCGATCCCTGCTTTATGTTATCTCATGTTTTTCACTTTAAGCTATTATGTGTAACATCTAGGGACTCTCCAGTATTAGGGATTCATAATTCTAAGTAGCTTTGTAATAAGGCAATAGCTAATAGTTTAGAGCATTTGCTGTATGTATGCCAGACACTCCTCTAAGAACATTTCATGCTTTCTCATTTAACCCTCATAGTATCCATGAAATGAATGTTGTTGTTCCCATTTAACAGATAAGGAAACTGAGGGGCGCCTGGGTGGCTCAGTCAGTTAAGCAGCTGCCTTCGGCTCAGGTCATCATCCTGGGGTCCTAGGATTGAGCCCCACGTCCAGCTCCCTGCTCAGCGGAGAGCCTGCTTCTCCCTCTCCCTCTGCCTACTTGAGCTGTCTATCTCTCTGTCAAATAAATAAATAAAATCTTAAAAAAAAAAGATAAGGAAGAGGAAGGAAAGATGGTGGAGGAGTAGGGGACCCTATTTCTACTGGTCCCTGCAATTGAGCTGGATATCTACCAGACCACTCTGAGCACCCACAAAACCAGCCTGAGATGTAAGAAGATCTGGATCTCTACAAACAGAATATCACAGGCGGTTGGTTTCGAGGTACGAAGCGGGGAGCCGTGATTCTGCAGGCAGATATCGGAGGATAAACAGCAGTGGGAGGGTGCCTGGCCGTGGGGATCCTACACCGCCGGAGCGAGAGCCTCGTGTGCTGGGGACCGGGCACAGACTCGCAGACCAGTAGTGACGGGGAAAGGACTTTAGGGTGGCCCCTGGGGCGGAAACCCGGAGCAGCGGGGTCACACGTATGAACTGGGAGGGGCTGGCGGTTTTAGAAGCACAAAGGGCAGAGACGAGCCCCGACCTGGAGGCAGGACTGGGGGCTCTGCGGAGGGGCGCACAACCCAGACCACTGCAGTATATAGCAGCACGGACAGAAATGAAGACAGTGTGGCCCGGGGAGCTCACTGAAGAACAGACTGCGATCTCTCTGCTCTGAGGGAGAGGGTGGGAAATGGTCTCTTCTGCTCTCACTTGCAGAAGAGATGCGGAAAGCCGCCAGAGAACAAAAGTCCCCAAAACTGATTCCCACTGAGCCCATCCCCCGCCACAGGGGGGTAGGGCAACTCCGCCCAAACAGGGTTGCCTGAGTAACAGCGCAGCAGGCCCCTCCCCCAGAAGACAGGCTGGGAAAACAAGAGGCCAGCAACCCTAAGGTCCCAAGAAAACAGGTGCATCTTGCTTGGGTTCTCGTCAATAATTTGGACTCTATTCATTCCCTCAAACACCCATCAACAGAATGATTAGGTGGAGGAACCCCCAAAATAGAAAAGACTCAGAGATCATGACTTATGCTGCAGATTTACAAATGGATGCAGATATAACCAAGATGTCGGAGATGGAATTCAGGCTAGCAGTTGTGAAGAAAATGGCTAGAATGGAGAAATCAATTCATGGCAACATAGAGTCTCTAAGGGCAGAAATGAAAGCTGAATTGGCAGAACTTAAAAATGCTATCAATGAGATCCAATCCAATCTAGATAATCTAACAGCTAGGGTAACAGAGACAGAAGAATGAATAAGTGACCTGGAAGACAATATAATAGATAAAAAGGGAAAAAAGGAGGCCAGGGAAAAACAGCTCAGAATCCATGAAAATAGAGAAATAAGTGACACCAGGAAGCATTCCAATGTCAGAATAATTGGAATCCCGGAGGGAGTGGAGAGAGAGAGGGGACTAGAAGATGTATTTGAGCAAATCGTAGCTGAAAACTTCCCTAATCTGGGGAATGACACAAACATTCGCATCCTAGAGGCAGAGAGGACCTCTCCCAAGATCAAGGAAAACAGGCCAACACCCCGGCATGTAATAGTAAAACTTGCAAATCTTAGAACCAAGGAAACTATCTTAAGGGCAGTTAGGGGGAAGAGATTCCTTACATACAAAGGGAGGAACATCAGAATAACGTCAGACCTATCCACAGAGACCTGGCAAGCCAGAAAGGCCTGGCAAGACATATTCAGGGCACTAAATGAGAAGAACATGAAGCCAAGAATATTTTATCCAGCAAGGCTGTCATTTAGAATGGATGGAGAGATGCAGAACTTCCAAGACTGGCAGAAACTGAACGAATATGTGACCACTAAGCCAGCCCTGCAAGAAATATTAAGGGGGGTTCTATAAAAGGAGAAAGACCCCAAGAGTGATATACAACAGAAATTTACAGGGATGATCTATAAAAACAACATCTTCACAGGCAGAATGATGACAATTAATTCATATCTTTCAGTAATCACTCTTAACGTGAATGGCCTAAATGCTCCCATAAAAAGGCACAGGGTTGCAGATTGGATAAAAAGACAGGACCCATCCATATGCTGCCTACAAGAGACTCATTTTGAACCTAAAGATACATCCAGGCTGAAAGTGAAGGGATGGAGATCCATCTTCCATGCCAGTGGACCTCAAAAGAAAGCTAGGGTAGCAATTCTTCTATCAGACAATTTAGATTTTAAACTGAAGTTTGTAATTGGAGACACAGAAGGACACTATATCATTCTTAAAGGGTCTATCCAACAAGAAGATCTAACAATTGTAAATATCTATACGCCCAACATGGGAGCAGCCATCTACATAAGCCAACTGTTAACCAAAATAAAGAGTCATATTGATAACAATACTTTAATTATAGGAGACCTCAATACTGCACTCTCAGCAATGGACAGATCATCTAAGCAGAAAATCAACAAGGAAATAAGAGCTTTGAATGATACACTGGACCACATGGACCTCATAGATATTTACAGAATATTCCACCCTAAAACAACACAATACTCATTCTTCTCGAGCGCTCCTGGAACTTTCTCCAGAATACACCACATACTGGGTCACAAATCAGGTCTCAACCAATACGAAAAGATTGAGATTATTCCCTACATATTCTCAGACCATAATGCTTTAAAACTGGAACTCAATCACAAGAAAAAATTTGGCAGAAATTCAAGCACGTGGAAGCTAAAGACCACTCTGCTCAAGAATGTTTAGGTCAACCAGGAAATCAAAGAAGAACTTAAACAATTCATGGAAATCAATGAGAATGAAAACACATTGGTCCAAAACCTATGGGATACTGCAAAGGCGGTCCTAAGGGGGAAATACATAGCCATCCAAACCTCACTCAAAAAATAGAAAAAACCCAAATTCAACAACTCTACACCTTAAAGAACTAGAGAAAAAGCAACAAACGATGCCTAAGCCACTCCTTAGAAGAGAAATAATTAAGATTAGAGCAGAAATCAATGAATTAGAAACCAGAAACATAGATCAGATCAATGAAACTAGAAGTTGGTCCTTTGAAAGAATTAATAACATCGATAAACCACTGGCCAGACTTATCCAAAAGAAAAGAGAAAGGACCCAAATTAATAAAATTATGAATGAAAGGGGAGAGATCACGACTAACACCAAGGAAATAGAAACAATTATTAGAAAGTATTATCAACAACTATATGCCAATAAACTGAGCAATCTGGATGAAATGGAGGCCTTCCTGGAAACCTATAAGCTGCCAAGACTGAAACAGGAAGAAACTGACAACCTGAATAGGCCAATAACCACGAACGAGAATGAAGCAGTGATCCAAAACTTCCCAGAAAACAAGAGTCCAGGGCCTGATGGATTCCCTGGGGAATTCTACCAAACATTCAAAGAAGAAATAATACCTATTCTACTGAAGCTGTTTCAAAAAATAGAAACAGAAGGAAAACTTCCAAACTCATTCTATGAGGCCAGCATTACCTTAATCCCCAAACCAGGCAAAGACCCCATCAAAAAGGAGAATTTCAGACCGATATCCCTGATGAATATGGATTCCAAAATCCTCAACAAAATCCTAGGTAATAGGATCCAACAATACATTAAAAGGATCATCCATCACGATCAAGTGGGATTTATCCCCAGGATGCAAGGGTGGTTCAACATTCGCAAATCAATCAATGTGATAGATCACATTAATAAGAGGAGGGAGAAGAACCATATGGTCCTCTCAATTGATACAGAAAAAAGCATTTGACAAAATACAACATCCTTTCCTGATTAAAACTCTTCTGAGTATAGGGATAGAGGGAACATTCCACAAGTTCATAAAATCCATCTAGGAAAAACCCACAGCAAATATTATCCTCAATGGGGAAAAGCTGAGAGCCTTTCCCTTAAGATCAGGAAGATGTCAAGGATGCCCACTCTCACCACTATTGTTCAATATAGTACTAGAAGTCCTAGCCACAGCAATCAGACAACAGAAAGAAATAAAAGGTATTCAAATTGTCAAAGAAGAAGTCAAACTCTCCCTTTTCACAGATGACATGATACTTTATGTGGAAAACCCAAAAGACTCCACCCCCAAATTACTAGAACTCATACAGCAATTCAGTAATGTGGCAGGACACAAAATCAATGCACAGAAATCAATTGCTTTCTTATACACTAACAACGCAACTGTAGAAAGAGGAATTAGAGAAACGATTCCATTTACAATAGCACCAAAAACCATAAGATACCTTGGAATAAACCTAACCAAAGAGGTAAAGGATCTATGCTCTAGGAACTACAGAACACTCATGAAAGAAACTGAAGAAGACACAAAAAGATGGAAAATTATTCCATGCTCATGGATCAGAAGAATAAACATTGTTAAAATGTCTAGGCTACCCAGAGCAATCTATACCTGCAATGCTATCCCGATCAAAATTCCAATGACATTTTTCAAAGTGCTGGAACAAACAATCCTAAAATTTTTATGGAATCAGAAAAGACCCCGAATCTCCAAGGAAATGTTGAAAAAGAAAAACAAAGCTGGGGGCATCACGTTGCCCAATTTCAAGCTATATTACAAAGCTGTGATCACCAAGACAGCATGGTACTGGCACAAAAACAGACATATAGATCAGTGGAACAGAATAGAGAACTCAGATATGGACCCTCAACTCTACGGTCAAATAATCTTTGACAAAGCGGGAAAAAACATGCAATGGAAAAAAGACAGTCTCCAATAAATGGTGCTGGGAAAATTGGACAGCCACATGCAGAATGAAACTCGACCATTCTCTAACACCATTCACAAAGATAAACTCAAAGTGGATGAAAGACCTCAACGTGAGACAGGAATCCATCAAAATCCTAGAGGAGAACATAGGCAGTAACCTCTTTGACATCGCCCACAGCCACTTCTGTCAAGATACATCTCCAAAAGCTAGTGAAACAAAAGCAAAAATGAACTTTTGGGACTTCATCAAGATAAAAAGCTTCTGCACAGCAAAGGAAACAGTCAACAAAACAAAGAGGCAACCCACAGAATGGGAGAAGATATTTGCAAATGACACTACAGATAAAGGGCTGGTATCCAAGATCTATAAAGAACTTCTCAAATCAACACCCAAAAAACAAATAATCGAGTCAAAAAGTGGGCAGAAGGCATGAAAAGACACTTCTCTGAAGAAGACATACAAATGGCGAACAGACACATGAAAAAATGTTCATCATCATTAGCCATCAGGGAAATTCAAATCAAAACCACATTGAGATAGCACCTTACACCAGTTAGAATGGCAAAAATGGACAGGGAAAGAAACAACAAATGTTGGAGAGGTTGTGGAGAAAGGGGAACCCTCTTACACTGTTGGTGGGAATGCAAGTTGGTACAGCCACTTTGGAAAACAGTGTGGAGGTGCCTCAAAAATTTTACAAGTAGAGCTACCCTATGACCCAGCAATTGCACTCCTGGGTATTTACCCCAAAGACACAGATGTAGTGAAAAGAAGGGCCATATGCACCCCAATGTTCATAGCAGCAATGTCCACAATAGCCAAACTGTGGAAAGAGCCGAGATGCCCTTCAACAGATGAATGGATAAAGAAGATGTGGTCCATATATACAATGGACTATTACTCAGCCGTCAGAAAGGATGAATATCCAACTTTTACATCAACATGGATGGGACTGGAGGAGATTATGCTAAGTGAAATAAGTCAAGCAGAGGAAGTCGATTATCATATGGTTTCACTTATTTGTGGAACATAAGGAATCGCCTGGAGGACATTAGGAGAAGGAAGGGAAAAATAAAGGGGGAGGGAATTGGAGGGAGAGACGAACCATGAGAGACTATGGACTCTGAGAAACAAACTGAGGGTTTTGGGCGGGGGGGATTGGTTAGCCCTGTGATGGGTATTAAGGAGGGCACGTACTGCATGGAGCACTGGGTGTTATACTAAAACAATGGATTGTGGATCACCACATCAAAAACTAATGATGTATGATGACTAACATAACATAACAAAATTTTTTAAAAAGATAAGGAAACTGAGTCACACGGGATTATATTTGTATGATAATTTCACAGAGGCAAACTCTTAGTCTTTTTAATAGTAAGGCCATTTTGGCATCTCATTTTTTTTTTCCAAATTGTTTCCATATGTTATCTCAGTTGATCTGACATCTGTCCCCATTTTTTTACATGGGAGAAGTGAGGTAAATGAGGGTGAGTCTCTGTTTTCCAGGTTAAGGATTATAGAATTTGGACTCAGGGCCTCTAAATCCTGGTGCAAGACCCTTCCTTCAGGAGAGTCTTCTTTCTGCTCATCTGATCAGTAGATCTCTCCTGAAGATGTGGGTCTCTCAGTTTTAATGGGAGATTTAGAATCTTGGTGACTTCAAATAGTTCCTGGAAGAGCATTATAATGTAGCATGTTTTATATCCACTCCATTTAGTCTAGGATCTGGAGTATTTCAAATAAGCTCAAGCACCATCTTTTTCTGCTCCTTTGTTGGATTAATATCTGGAATCTGCCCTTAACAGCTCTGGAGTAAAAGGCCAGTTCTCTGACCAAAGAATCAGTACTAATTGGGAAATAAATCAGAGTTTGCTATAGCTAAAAGGGAAAAACTCCCACAAATTTATCTGTCATTTTGATTCATTCTTTCATCCTTGATAGTAGATTTTCAGGGTCTCAAAGAAGCTCTGTCTATGAATGTGCCTGTAGAAGCATCTTGTTTTACATATGATGAAAATGGTGAGAGTACTTCTTTTGACAGGAAACTTCAGTTCTTGTTACTGAAAACTGTCACAACAGTCATTATGTCTGGCTTTCAGAGATTTCCTGGAGTTAGGAGAACAATAGACAGTTAAAATGGCAATATCAGGAGCATTCTGGGGTTTTATAATGAGTACCAGGGGAAATTTTTTTCTCTTGAATTTGTAAGAAAAGAGTAGGAATATTTAGGAGGCTGAGGATAATGTGGAAATGAACTTTAATGCTTTATTTTTTAAAACAGTGTTCTTTCTAACCACTGGAAGTTGAAAAAAATTAATTTTATATCATGGTTCCCATCTTCTTGTTACTGAGTTGACAGTGACTAAGGGATATTTCTTTTCAGCTGTCCTACTCTAGTTTTTAAGTAATCCCCCTCAAAAAACACATTAGCAGCTTTTTGTCTATTTATTTATTTATTTATTTAGGGGTGGAGAGGGGCAGAGGGAAAGGGAGAGAGAGAGAATCTTAAGCAGGCTCCATGCCCAGCATGGAGTTTGTTGCAGGACTCAATCTTAGGACCCTGAGATCATGACCTGAGCTGAAATCAAGAGTTGGATGCTTAACCAACTGAGCCACCCAGGCGCCACCCCCCCATCTCTTTATTTGATTAAGCATCATTTAAAGTTCTTGGTCCCGTTTGTTGGTTCTTAATTTTTATATATACAGGGATTCTAAGGCTTATGATTTCTAATTTTGTAGTAGGAGTTATTTCTCTGCTTCCTGTAAACTCACCGCTCACCCCCCAAAAAGAGACTCCCATGTATTAGGAAGAGCATTGGCTTATTTTATTGTTATGTGTTTTCACAATTTTTAAATCTTAATTTACATGGCTCAAATATGATTTCTTAATTTTAGTATAGTTTTGATATATTTACCATGTCCAACACATTAAATGTTGAAACTTTGTATGTAATTTATATCAGTTGTTGCTTCCACATCTGCAGTTTCTTGCTTTCAGGAGCTGTGGATGGTTTTAGAGACTCCTGTGTTAGTTACCTAATAGAACTGAAAGGTAAAAATAAGCTACTAGTTTATTTTTTTTTTGAAAAGTTAATACGAAAGCAATTATGAACATGCTTTTTTTTAAGATTTTATTTTTTGAAAGAGAGAGAGCGCATGCTTGAGTAGGGCAAGAGGGAGAGAAAGAATCCCAAGCAGAGATGGTGGTGAGCATGGAGCCTGACATGGGGCTCAACCTCACAACCCTGAGATCATAATCTGAGCCAAAATGAAGAGTCAGATGCTTAACCTACTGAGTCACTCACGTGCCCCAATTATGAATATGTTTCAAAAGTATGAATAAGACTTTTCCAAACTAGTCAACATTTTTTTTATTTTTTTTTAAAGATTTTATTTATTCATTAGAGAGAGAGAATGAGAGATAGAGAGCATGAGAGGGAAGAGGGTCAGAGGGAGAAGCAGACTCCCCGCCGAGCAGGGAACCCAATGTGGGACTCGATCCCGGGACTCCAGGATCATGACCTGAGCCGAAGGCAGTCGCTTAACCAACTGAGCCACCCAGGCGCCCAACTAGTCAACATTTTTAAAAGCTATTAGGTGAAACTAAATCTTTCTCACTATTCTTTGATTCCTAAATATCATTCTTTAAGATAGCCACTGTAAAGTTTCTACAGGTCCCTCTAGTAATGATCTAATGTTCCTTTCATCTACAAACACTCACATAGTACATGTATATATGCATATGTACACATAATACACATCTGTACTTATTTATGGAAACATGGGTTTTGTCATGCAGTATACTTCCCTCAGCAATATAGCTTGGATATATGTTTACATCAGTACATATAGATCTACCTCTTTTTAATATCTATATAACACATCATTGTGTTGGCATGCCATAATTTAACTTCTGTGTATCAACATTTTGGTTGTTACCTGATTTATCTTGTTGCAAACTATGCTGTAATAAACATCTTTCAGCATATCCTTTTACATTTTTTCAGTAAATATATTTGTAGGATACAGTCAAAGCAGGGGAATTACTAGTGAAAGTGTGTGCATTTTTAGTGTCACTAAAAAGTGCCAAATTGTCCTCCAAAATTACTGCACCAATTTATACTTCCACCAACAATGTATAAGAATGTCATTTTCTCCACATCTTTGTCAGCATTGAATATGAAAAAAATTATAGCTCACAGGTACGATAGGTTAAAATAGTTATTTTAATTTAAATTTTTAGTTACTTCTGTGTCTATGGTTGATTTCGGTAAATGGTTACTGAACACTCACTGTGTGCCATCATCGAAATAGGATCTGGGGATCAAAAATTGTCCTTCTGGAGTCATGGAAATGAATAAGAAACCTCTTTTTAGAGGAAATCAAAGATTAAAAGCATAAAAAAGGTGAGTCTTTTGTTCCCTGCTAGCAGAAGGAAGTTATCTCATAAAAGATGGACCGTGTCCACCAGAGTTGACTTTTGGTATTGCTGGCTTAAATTGGCAAGTCTTCACTTCTGCATCAGTGGCTTTCCTTTCCTTGTGGAAGGCAATAGCTTTTGTTTTTCTCCAGAACCTGGCTTGATTACCTCATCAGGTGCTTTTAGGAGTTAGCGTCTGCTATTGGGCTCTGTTCTGAAAGGGTACCAGGCAAGCATGAGATCCTACCAGCAGAACAGCCCTAGGGCTGGAGAAACTTGTTTTATTCATTGTTCAAGCTCCTCCACTTCAGTGAGTTTTCAGAGGAAGTATTTCACTTAAGGGCCCAAATTATATTATAGGCATTTTGAGTGTTTCTTAAGATTCACTGAGGAGGGAAATGTGGATAGCAGTATCAATCATTTGGGACCATGTTGGTTCCTGATACCAAAATTACCTGAATGAATAAAGTACAATATATAAGTTAAAATATCTGGTTGCAAAGCCTACTAAATAAATCAATAGGAGCGTCCTAAAAGCACAACATACCGGATGGATAAACCTGGTTTTATGAATGAAGGCTAATATACCAATAATTTGACTCTGCTTATAGCTGAGGATGAGGAAGATTTGAGGTTCTCTGAAAGTGGAATTTTCCCTGGAATTGGCCTAAAGATAGCTCCTTAAGAGCTGTCCACTGTTGGCCCATTGTCTTTAGCCTCTGGACATTGTTTTTTCTTACTTTGGGGCAGGAGAGGGCTCCAGTTTGCTTAAGAGCTATGTGTGCTCCAGGCCAGTGCCCCTGGATGCTGACTTGGCAGCTGTGCTTTCTGCAGCCAGCCAGCCCCCAAGTATGTTTTAATAAATAAAGAGAAAAAAGCTAAGTCCCTTTAAAAGGGCTGGAACAGACTAGTAGTTGCTAGGCAAGTGAAAGTAATTCAGTGTCCTTGCCAAACGTCTGCCATGCAAATAAGGAACTTTCAGGGAAGGGGGAGTGAGATGGTGGTGCATGTTGGTTGCCATAGGAATGTTTCCCTGATTGGAACAAGACCACAGAGCAGAGAGCAAGACCGCAGCATGTATGGTTCTTTCTGCTTGGAAATGGAAGCCCAGAGTGGGCAGTGCAGCAAAGGTAAAGCATGGGGATGAAGGAGCAAAACCCAAGGTTCTCTAGGGGTAAGGGTGTGGGAAAGATATAAGGTACAGTGCATCCGCTGAACGGAGGAAGGGCTCCAGCAAATGAGACCCTAGATGCCCTATGAAATTAATGGTTTCTTAAGCTAAAATCAGGGGGAGAAGAAAGAATAGATTAACTCAGGAGAATTACATGATGAGCTCTTATGCTATTCTGAAGATCTGAGACTTAGTGGAGAAATTATAATCCAAATTAAATCAGGGAGAATTCCAATTAGAGTCTGGAATAAACCCAGTTTTATGTTAGACGAAGATTTAAAATGGTACACTTGGGCTCCTGGGTAGCTCAGTTGGTTAAGCGATTGCCTTCAGCTCAGGTCATGATCCCGGGGTCCTGGGATTGAGTCCCGCGTTGGGCTCCCCCCCACTTTGCAGGGAGCCTGCTTTTCCCTCTCCCTCTGCTTGCCACTCTCCCTGCCTGTACTCACGCTCGCTCTCTGTGTCTTTCTGTCAAATAAATAAAATTTTTTAAAAAATAAATAAAACGGTAGAATTTAGTGGAAAAAGATAATTTAAAGGTAGGTATTTTTAATTTATGTAAATATACTAGATTGTTTTTATTTTAATTCATAAAAGTAGTAATTAAAGATTTGTTAATGAATTGTGCTGCTGTATTTATCAAGTTCTATTTTTATAGGGAAAAGAAGCACAGTTGATCAAATTGTGTGCTTCTAGTGTAAAACTTTAAAAGAGACTCTCCGAGGTGGGCTTACTACCCTATTAGTAAGCACCTTACACATCTGGTAGCAGCTTCCAGAATACAGCTCAGGGTCCAAGCAGAAATAAGCAGCTTTTAGCAAATATTGAATGTGCTGTTTAACTTCTCTGTGATTAATCAGTTATCCAGTTCTTAAAATGGAGGTGATAGCTGATCCCTGTCTCTAGGAATGGTGTGAGCATGGATGCTGCTCTCATTGAATACAATTTCTGGGGTTGGTATAATATCCCAAGGTGCCTATGATGATAATGACAGCCTTAGTTTGTCAGTAGTGGCTTAGGGTGAAGAGTTTTTATCTTTTAGGCTACAATCTTCAAAGGAACTTTCTTTAACTGATAAAGGTTTACTTGTACATATAAAGGATATATATTTATTACCATCTGCCATATATTTGGTTCATGTTCAGTTGCTATTTAAAATAGTTTCTTCTTTAGAATATATATATATTAGGATTATATGTAACTTTACTTTTTATGTGGTTACTTTTTGGGTCATAAAAGAAGACTAACAGAATGTGCTATTTATTCTCAATATTTGACTTTTTGTAATGCAGAAATAGAAAGGATACTGCGGGACCTGGTTTTTAGTAGTCACTGTGTTCTGTTTCATGGTTCAATCCCCAGGTCAGTTTCTTGAGTCTGGAACTTCAGTGTCAATTTTATTTTACAATTGATCAGATACTGGTTGACTGACACAAATTATCTGAGACAAATTTGTAAACCAAATGCCAAATTTTAATTTATTGGGAGAGTGTAATTAGAAGAACTATCTTTGGGTTCTTCAGATAGTATAACCTTTCCCTTGTATGATTTTGACAAGCCAAAATATATACTGGCAATAATGTTCTTTAAACAAACAAAAAAAAACGTAATCTCGATTCTCTAGAATCTAGAGCAGTACTATCACATAATAGTACATTGTGAACCTCAAATGTGAGCCTTATATGTAATTTTAAATTTCTTAGTAGCCACTTAAATTAGTAAAAGGAAATAGGTGAAATTAATTTTAATATATTTAACCTAATATATATAAAATTTATCATTTTAACAGTAATTAATATAAGTGAGATAGTATGCATGTTTTTCCTATTAGGTCTTGAAATCTGTACATTTTACACTTACAGTACATAACAATTTGGACTCTAAATTTTTACAGATAATACCTTTATTTACATTTAAATTTACAGTTGAAAAAGTAGATTCATATAACCAAGTTACTCCAAACATTCATATCACTTTTCAATAACTGAATCAGTATCTATATCTAAAGTTAAATAAAATTTAAAATAAATAGAATTCAGTTCCTCAGTGACACTAGACATGTTTCAAGTACTCAGTGACCACATATGACTAGTAGTTGCTACCATATTGGAGAGCTTATAGAGGACTGCTCTTATCTAGCTACTTTTCCTCCCACATACCTCAGATTGGGAGACCTGTCTGAGAATTCTAATGAAGAGAGGAAAAAAAGAAATCTAATGAAGAGAGAATCTCCCTTTACAAGTATGGGACTACAGACAGAGTTTATGCTTTTCAAAGGAAATTTCTACTTAAGCTGTATTAGAACCTGCCTGGCAAGGAGTAATCTATCTGGTTGCCCATATTATCTTCACTTTGCTTCCAAACACACCCCTCATTGTCTTTCCAGCAGACAAAAACATGCCAGCATTGACAGTTTGCCTCAGGTTCCTCTGGTCCTCAACTCCATGACAGTTCATTTCCATTTCATCAGTGCATTTCCTGGTTATAGGCACCCCCTTTATCTTATTGTCTCAATGTTCACATTTGTCTCTAATTTCTTTTCTTTTCTTTTTTTTTTTTTTGGCTCTAATTTCTGCTTTACCTTAGTGAAGGATTCAAATGTTCAAATTACAGGTTAGTTGTTAAGGTCATCTATACTGAGTTAAATGTGATTGGTTTATATTAATTTGAATAAGAAAATTTTCCTCCTTTGCTTCTTGCTCCGGATTTCTAGAGTGGCTGGACCAAGAAACCTCACTCTTCCCTTTACCCGTGGGAGTATCTGTCTTTGTAAAATCAGTGTTCTTTGATATAGTAGTCCAACCTGATAACTTTAAAGAACCTCTCTTTCCTTAGACAAGAGGAATTAAATAAGTAGATAGATAATGATTTGGAAGGTAAAAACTCCCCTTCGACTTGACAGAATTTTTTGCCCTGCATCTCTGTTGGGTCTGAAAACTTATCTGGCATATAGTATAATAGTGACTTCATCACTGGGATGATAAAGAACACAGAACTTCATCAGTTCCTGTTGAGTACCTGCCACTTTCAAAGGGACATCACCAATGACAGTATTGAAATTTATCCTCCACGTTCTGGAATATATAGAGTGCAAAGCACTAAAAGAAGCTTTCCAGGTCTAGAGAATGGTGTATTATCCAGGACAGTAACACGTACTCTCTTGGCAAGAAAGCTAGGTTGGAAGTTAGGAACTGTTTGACCTGTTGAGACATTTTAACCCAATCTGAATAGGAATGCATATTATGTTCTTCCTCATTACCATCGGAGTCAGATCATTTTAAATAGGGCTTTGTGGAATGAGTATTGGTGGATAGCTAGAAAACCTTGGCTACCACTACCTGGTATCAGCTATTAGGGGTGTGACATCAAGCCATTGACTTCCTGCTCTAGGCCACACTTTTCACCTGTCATGTGAGAGTGTTACACCAAATGGTCTTGAGGCCCCTTTCAGTCATCACAGGTTTTGATCATCTAGTCTAATCCCACAGCTTCTTAGATGAGGAATGAAGTCTTGCAGAGTCTCTTCTGAGATCACATAGCAAGTGTGAAGCAGGTCTCTGGTTACCACAGTCATGTACTTTGTCTGCCTCAAGGAGCTTCATCATGCCTTTAGACACTTGGGTTGAATTAAATGAAGATATCCAGAAGGATGGCTGGTTTTGTTTGTTCCCATAACAACGTTGATTTTTGTCTGCTCATTTTGAGATTACTGGCTAAAACCTCTAAAACCCCTGCGTTACTTGTTGCTTTACCTCCTTCATATAATTAGTAATTCAGCTCAGATATCTGTGTGGCATAAAGTCCCCCAGTGACCTCAAAATGAAAAAAAAAATGTGTTTGTACACACACACACACACACACACACACACACACATATTCTTTACTGTTGAAAATGCTTGATAACAAAGGGAAATGCAGTAGCTGAAATGCAGATTTAAATTTGCTTAAATATTTACCAAACAACAACTACAACAAAGAAAAGCAGAACAGAGGGTCCCAGTGAGCTGCTTTTGTTGAAGTTCCCAGTATAGTTTGGAGGCCCACTTCCAAGTGTGGGTACAATACTTATAAGATAGGAAGTTGAGCCTAACTTTCTCTGGAGGGCTTCTTTTAACTGGGCAAAACTAGGGGCCTGCAAACTCCAGTAGCCCGTCATTAAATAAACAAGAGGTGTCAAGAAAAGGAAACTTATTGATTGCCTGTTATGTACCAAGCATGCTAAGTATTTTATATATATTGACTCATTTAATTCTGTAACCACCCTGCAGGATAGGTATTATTTTCATTTTACAGATCAATAAAAGTGCTCAAGTTAAGCTATGTAGTTTGTCTAAGGTCACATAATAAGTGAGCAGGGATTTTCTTTGGCTCTAAAATCTGATTACACTAGCATCCAATAGCAGATGACAATATGTAGACCTTAGTAATTTCATTTTGGTTCCACTGAATTTGAGGAGGACACCTGATATCACACTGAGATGCCAATATAAATAGACCAAAATAAAAGATAGATACAGTACAATGGAAAAAAATTCATTTATACACAGAGGTGGTTAACATGCATCTGAGAGATCCTTTGAAGTAATTAAAAACAAAAATATTAGTGGGGGCACCTGGGTGGCTCAGATGGTTAAGCATCTGCCTTCAGCTCAGGTCATGATCCCGGGGTCCTGGGATCGAGCCCCACATTGGTTTCCTGGCTCAGCGGGGAACCTGCTTCTCCCTCTCCCTCTGTCTCTCCCCCTGCTCATTCTCTCTCTCTCTCTCTCTGTCTCAAGTGAATAAATAAAATCTTAAAAACAAAAAAAAAAATATTAAAGGATTTTTTTTCAAATAATAGGTTTATAAATGAACCCACTTATCAACATCAATGATCAGCAGGTATAATGAATCCTAAATAAAATTTAACTATCAGGGTAGTGCTTGCTGCTTTTGGGGTGAAATAGAGTTCTATCATTTTGGTTTTTAGAAACCATGCTGTTTGGGTTGTTGGTTCTCAGTCATTTCTCCTTTGGATACGAGAGGATGACATTTACATTCAGTATCTTTTCTGTAGATATGACAACTGTTCAAGTTACCTAATGCTGCAGCACAACAAACTTGGTGCCTTAAAGCAACAACTATATTTTGCTCACAAATCTGCAATTTGGGCAGGGCTTAACAGGGACAGTTATCTCTGTTCATTCAGCATCAGCTGGGTTGGCTTGGAGGCTGGGGATCTGTAATCATCTGAAACTCACTCCCTCACTTTCTGGAGGGCTGAGAAAGACTAGAACAGCTGGGCTCTTCCAGCATCTCTATTTCTTTGTGGTCTCTCCAGCATGACAGCTTCAGGGTAACCAGACTTCTTCCATGCCAGCTCAGTGTTCTCAAAGCATATGACCCAAGAAAGAGAAAGTCAGGTGGGAACCTTATCTTTTATGACCCACCCTAGGAAATCACACAGCATCCCTACCCAAATCATTGAAGCAGTTACAAAGGCCACTCAGTTTCAGTGGGAATGGAAATAGATTCTGTCTCTTGATAAGGAAGTGGAAAACTTCTGGAAGAGCATGTGGGACTGGAATAATGTAGTGGCTGTTTTTGGAAAATAGTCTGTTACACAGATAAGCTAGCTTCAGGTTACATGCTGGTGCCAAGCCACATGTATTTCTGATCATTTATCTCTCACCCAAGGGAGCATATTGGCATGCAAATAAAATATTTATTTCCCTATAATTAAACCCACCAAAAGTTCAAAAAAGTACATTATCTGCAAGTTTTTGGCACCCTACCTACCATTAGAAACATATTGTAAAACACAAGTGGATTAAGCCAATGAAATAGACAGTTGAGACTTCCCCTAAACTTTTCATCATTGTTAAGCCAGTATTTGTTAAATGTTCCTGAATGGTCCTATTTCTCTTTTTCTATTTTGTGTGCAGAGATAACCAGCTGAATATTTATGTAAACAGCTTTGCATAGAAACCTTTCCATTTAATACTAAAAAAATGAGAACAATTGCATTTAAAACAATGTTTCCTGAAGGGGTTTGTTCTAGCATTTTTTAGATTTCTTTTTTTAAAAATTTTTTATTATGTTAATCACCATATATTACATCATTAGTTTTTGATGTAGTGTTCCATGATTCATTGTGCATAACACCCAGTGCTCCATGCCGAACGTGCCCTCTTTAATACCCATCACCAGGCTAACCCATCCCCCCACCCCCCTCCCCTCTAGAACCCTCAGTTTGTTTTTCAGAGTCCATCGTCTCTCATGGTTCGTCTCCCCCTCCGATTTACTCCCCTTCATTCTTCCCCTCCTGCTATCTTCTTCTTTTTCTTTTTTCTTAACATATGTTGCATTATTTGTTTCAGAAGTACAGATCTGTGATTCTACAGTCTTGCACAATTCACAGCGCTCACCATAGCACATACCCTACCCAATGTCTATCACCCAGTCACCCCATCCCTCCCACCCCCCACCACTCCAGCAACCCTCAGTTTGTTTCCTGAGATTAAGAATTCCTCATATCAGTGAGGTCATATGATACGTGTCTTTCTCTGATTGACTTATTACATTCAGCATAACACCCTCCAGTTCCATCCACGTCGTTGCAAATGGCAAGATCTCATTCGTTTTGATGGCT
Source organism: Eumetopias jubatus (assembly GCF_037043125.1). NCBI lineage: Eukaryota > Metazoa > Chordata > Mammalia > Carnivora > Otariidae > Eumetopias > Eumetopias jubatus. The sequence continues at coordinate 126,658,067 of NW_028274807.1, read as the reverse complement.
GCAGAATATTCCATTGTGTATCTGTACCACCTCTTCTTTATCCATTCATCTGTCGATGGAAATCTTGGCTCTTTCCACAGTTTGGCTATGGTGAACATTGCTGCTATAAACATTGGGGTACACGTACCCCTTCGGATCCCTACATTTGTATCTTTGTGGTAAATACCCAGTAGTGCAATTGCTGGATCGTATGGTAGCTCTATTTTCAACTGTTTGAGGAACCTCCATACTGTTTTCCAGAGGGGTTGCACCAGCTTGCATTCCCACCAACAGTGTAGGAGGGTTCCCCTTTCTCCGCATCCCCGCCAACATCTGTCATTTCCTGACTTGTTAATTTTAGCCATTCTGACTGGTGTGAGGTGGTATCTCATTGAGGTTTTGATTTGGGTTTCCCTGATGCCGAGCGATGTTGAGCACTTTTTCATGTGTCTGTTGGCCATTTGGATGTCTTATTTGGAAAAATGTCTGTTCATGTCTTCTGCCCATTTCTTGATTGGATTATTCTTTGGGTGTTGAGTCTGATAAGTTCATTATAGATTTTGGATACTAGCCCTTTATCTGATATGTCATTTGCAAATATTTTCTCCCATTCTGTCGGTTGTCTTTTGGTTTTGTGGACTATTTCTTTTGCTGTGCAAAAGCTTTTTATCTTGATGAAATCCCAATAGTTCATTTTTGCCCTGGCTTCCCTTGCCTTTGGCGATGTTTCTAGGAAGAAGTTGCTGCGGATGAGGTCGAAGAAGTTGCTACCTGTGTTCTCCTTTAGGATGTTGATGGACTTCTGTCTCTCCTTTAGGTCTTTCAACCATTTGGAGTCTATTTTTGTGTGTGGTGTAAGGAAATGGTCCAGTATCATTCTTCTGCATGTGGCTGTCCAATTTTCCCAACACCATTTGTTGAAGAGACTGTCTTTTTTCCATGGGACATTCTTTCCTGCTTTGTCAAAGATGATTGACCATAGAGTTGAGGGTCCATTTCTGGGCTCTCTATTCTGTTCCATTGATCTATGTGTCTGTTTTTGTGCCAGTACCATACTGTCTTGATGATGACAGCTTTGTAATAGAGCTGGAAGTCCGGAATTGTGATGCTGCCAGCTGTGATTTCTTTTTCAATATTCCTCTGGCAATTCGGGGTCTCTTCTGGTTCCATACAAATTGTAGGATTATTTGTTCCATTTCTTTGAAAAAAGTGGATGGTATTTTGATGGGGATTGCATTGAATGTGTAGATTGCTCTAGGTAGCATTGACATCTTCACAATGTTGGTTCTCCCAATCCATGAGCATGGAACGTTTTTCCATTTCTTTGTGTCTTCTTCAATTTCTTTCATGAGTATTTTATAGTTTTCTGAGTACAGATCCTTTGCCTCTTTGGTTAGATTTATTCCTAGGTATCTTATGGTTTGGGGTGCAATTGTAAATGGGATCGACTCCTTGATTTGTCTCTCTTCTGTCTTGTTGTTGGTATATAGGAATGCCACTGATTTCTGTGCATTGATTTTATATCCTGCTAATTTACTGAATTCCTATATGAGTTCTAGCAGTTTGGGGTGGAGTCTTTTGGGTTTTCCTCATACAGTATCATATCATCTGCAAAGAGTGAGAGTTTGACTTCCTCTTTGCCGATTTGGATGCCTTTGATTTCTTTTTGTTGTCTGATTGCTGTGGCTAGGACTTCTAATACTATGTTGAATAGCAGTGGTGAGAGTGGACATCCCTGCCATGTTCCTGACCTTAGGGGAAAAGCTCTCAGCCTTTCCCCATTGAGAATGATATTCGCTGTAGGTTTTTCATAGATGGCTTTTATGATATTGAGGTATGTACCCTCTATCCCTATACTCTGAAGAGTTTTGATCAAGAAAGGATGCTGTACTTTGTCAAATGCTTTTTCTGCATCTATTGAGAGGATCCTATGATTCTTGTTCTTTCTTTTGTTAATGTATTGTATCACGTTGATTGATTTGCGGATGTTGAACCAGCCTTGCAGCCCAGGGATAAATCCCACTTGGTTGTGGTGAATAATCCTTTTAATGTACTGTTGGATCCTATTGGCTAGTATTTTGGTGAGAATTTTTGCATCCATGTTCATCAAGGATATTGGTCTGTAATTCTCCTTTTTGATGGGGTCTTTGTCTGGTTTGGGGATCAAGGTAATGCTGGCCTCATAAAATGAGTTTGGAAGTTTTCCTTCCATTTCTATTTTTTGGAACAGTTTCAGGAGAATAGGTATTAATTATTCTTGAAATGTCTGATAGAATTCCCCTGGGAAGCCATCTGGCCCTGGGCTTTTGTTTTTTGGGAGATTTTTGATGACTGTTTCAATTTCCTTAGTGGTTATAGGTCTGTTCAGGTTTTCTATTTCTTCCTGGTTCAATTTTGGTGGTTGATACATCTCTAGGAATGCACCCATTTCTTCCAGGTTATCTAATTTGCTGGCATAGAGTTGCTCATAATATGTTCTTAGAATTGTTTGTATTTCTTTGGTGTTGGTTGTGATCTCTCCTCTTTCATTCATGATTTTGTTGATTTGGGTCATTTCTCTTTGCTTTTTGATAAGTCTGGCCAGGGGTTTATCAATCTTGTTAATTCTTTCAAAGAACCAGCTCCTAGTTTCGTTGATCTGTTCTACTGTTCTTTTGGTTTCTAGTTCATTGATTTCTGCTCTGATCTTTATTACTTCTCTTTTCCTGCTGGGTTTAGGCTTGATTTGCTGTTTTTTCTCTAGCTCCTTTAGGTGTAGGGTTAGATTGTGTATTTGAGACCTTTCTTGTTTCTTGAGAAAGGTTTGTGTTGCTATATACTTTCCTCTCAGGACTGCCTTTGCTGTATCCCAAAGATTTTGAACAGTTATGTTTTCATTTTCATTGGATTCCGTGAATGTTTTTAATTCTTCTTTAATTTCCTGGTTGACCCATTCATTCTTTAGTAGGATGCTCTTTAGCCTCCATGTATTTGAGTTCTTTTCGACTTTCCTCTTGTGATTGAGTTCTAGTTTCAAAGCATTGTGGTCTGAAAATATGCGGGGAATGATCCCAGTCTTTTGGTACCCAGTCTTTTGAGACCTGATTTGTGACCTAGGATGTGCTCAATTCTGGAAAATGTTCCATGGGCACTAGAGAAGAATGTGTATTCCATTGCTTTGGGATGGAATGTTCTGAATATGTCTGTGAAGTCCATTTGGTCCAGTGTGTCATTTTAAGTCTTTATTTCCTTGTTGATCTTTTGCTTAGATGATCTGTCCTTTTCAGTCAGGGGAGTGTTAAAGTCCCCCACTATTATTGTATTGTTGTCAATGTGTTTCTTCGCTTTTGTTATTAATTGCCTTATATAATTGGCTGCTCCCATTTTCAGGGCATAGATATTTACAATTGTTAGATCTTCTTGTTGGATAGACCCTTTAAGTAGGATATAGTGTCCTTCTTTTATTACAGTCTTTGTTTTAAAATCTAATTTGTCTGATACAAGGATTGCCACCCCAGTTTTCTTTTGGTTTCCATTAGGATGGTAAATGGTTTTCCACCCCCTCACTTTCAACGTGGGGGTGTCTTTGGGTCTAAAATGAGTCTCTTGTAGACAGCATATGATGGGTCTTGTTTTTTAATCCAATCTGATAGCCTGTGTCTTTTGATTGGGGCATTTAGCCCATTTACATTCAGGGTAACTGTTGAAAGGTATGAATTTAGTGCCACTGTATTGCCTGTAAGGTGACTGTTACTGTATATTGTCTCTGTTCCTTTCTGATCTATGCTGCTTTTAGGCTCTCTCTTTGCTTAGAGGACCCCTTTCAATATTTCTTGCAGGGCTGGTTTCATGTTTGCAAATTTCTTTAGTTTTTGTTTGTCCTGGAAGCTTTTTATCTCTCCTTCTATTTTCAATGACAGCCTAGCTGGATATAGTATTCTTGGCTGCATATTTTTCTCGCTTAGTGCTCTAAAGATATCTTGCCAGTCCTTTCTGGCCTGCCAGGTCTCTGTGGATAGGTCTGTTGCCAATCTAATGTTTCTGCCATTGTAGGTTACATATCTCTTCTCCCAAGCTGCTTTCAGGATTTTCTCTTTGTCTCTGAGACTCGGAAGTTTTACTATTAGATGTCGGGGTGTTGACCTATTATTATTGGTTTTGAGTGGGGTTCTCTGTGCCTCCTGGATCTTGATGCCTGTTTCCTTCCTCACATTAGAGAAGTTCGCTGCTATTATTTGCTCTAATATACCTTCTGCCCCCCTCTCTCTTCTTCTTCTGGGATCCCAATTATTCTAAAGTTGTTTCATCTTATTGTATCACTTATCTCTCGAATTCTGCCCTCGTGATCCTGCAGTTGTTTCTCTCTCTTTTTCTCAGCCTCTTTATTTTCCATTATTTGGTCTTCTATATCGCTGATTCTCTCTTCTGCCTCATTTATCCTAGCATTTAGTGCCCCCATTTTTGATTGCACCTCATTAATAGCCTTTTTGATTTCAACTTGGTTAGATTTTAGTTCTTTTATTTATCCAGAAAGGGTTTCTCTAATAACTTCCACGCTTTTTTCAAGCCCAGCTAGTATCTTTAAAGTCATGATTCTGAACTCTAGGTCCGACATCGTACTAATGTCCGTATTGAGTAGGTCCGTGGCAGACGGTACTACCCCTTGTTGTTTTTGCTGACGTGATTGTTTTTGTCTTGTCATTTTGTCCAGAGGAGAATAGATGAATGAGAGAACAAAATGCTAACAGGTTAACATGTCCCCAGCAAATATACTCTATACAAATCAGAAAAGACCTAAAACCAGGGGAAAAGAAAAGGAAAGAAAGAAAAAAGATAGAGGAAAAAAAAAAGATAAAAACAGGACAATACAAAAAAAGCAGAATATGATCAAATATGATCAGGCTAGTGCATAGATCAGTGCCACACACTAGATTTTGGGCGTATTTTGGTCTGGTAGAAAAAAGTGCCTCCTAAAATTTTAAAGGAAGAAAGACATATATGTACAAAATAAGGGTTGATACAATGAAGGGATGGAAGATGACTGTAAAGATGAAAATTATAAAAGATTTTATAAAAGGAATTGATAAGAAGTTGTTTGAAAAAAGAAAGAAGATTTAAAAAAAAAAGAAAGAAAAAAAAAGGGAGAGAATGTGATCCAGCAGGAGACTAGAAGAAAGGCATACACTAGTGATTTAGGGTATATTTTGATCTGTTAGAAGAAACTGTATCTCAAAATTTTAAAGAGAGAACAACTTATATATATATGCCAAAAATAAGGGTAACTACTATGAAGGGATAAAATATGACTCTAAAAATGAAAAATAAAAAATGTTTTTTTAAAAAAGGGATTGATAAGATGTTGGTTGAAAAAGGGAAAAAGAAAAATTAAAAAAAAAATTAACTTTGATGAACTAATGGATCATGGTAAAAAAAAGCCATGAATTCTATGTGCAGTATTCCCCTAGCGCTGGAGTTCTCCCGTTCTCCTTGATTGGTAAACTTGGTCTTGGCTTGCTGGCTGTTCGTGCTGATCTTCTGGGGGAGGGGCCTGTTGCTGTGGTTTGCAAATTTCTTTGCCGGAGGCTGAATTGCCCCGCCTTTGTCGGTCCGGGCTAAGCAAGCTGCTCGGGTTTGCTCTCAGGAGCTTTTGTTCCCTGCAAGCTCTCAGTACAGCTTTGGAGAACCAGGGCGAAAATGGTGGCCTCCCAATCTCCACCCGGAGGAGCTGAGAACTCGGGGCCCCGCTCGTCAGTGCGCCCCCAGAGAAAAGCAGTCACTCCCGTCTTCCTGGTCTCCGGCCGCACTCCGTGCTCACCCAGCCTGTGACCAAGGGTTTCTATCTCTGGAACCCGACCCCATGTGGAGTCTCCAAACCCAGCAGATCCCCGTGGTGCGCTCCCGCGCCGCTCCTCCTGGGGGAGGAAGGGGAGTCTCCCCGGCTCTGCCGCTTGTTGGGTCCCTGCTGGAGGAGCAGTGGCCCAACTGGGCCGCGGATCACAGTTTATGGCAACCCCGAGCTGAGAGCCCGCACCTTGGCTCCGTCTCTGCAGCCAGCTTACCCGCTCTGGTACCTGGGAGTTCTGTCACACTCAGGCACCCTCGGTCTTTCTGTGACCCCAAGGGTCCTGAGACCACACTGTCCCGGGAGGATTCCACTCCCCGCCTAGCCACTGGAGCAACGTCCCTCAGCATAGCTGACTTCTAAAAGGTCCAATTTTGTGCTGCGCTGCTCTATCATTTGCCAGAAGTGGCTGGCCGAGGCCCCCCTCCCCCACCATCTATCCTCCCGAATATCGCCTTGGATTCACTTCTCCGCACGTCCTACCTTCCAGTAAGTGGTCGCTTCTCTGTTCAGAGAGTTGTTGCTACTCTCTTCTTCAATCTCCTGCTGAGTTCGTAGGTGTTGAGAATGGTTTGATCCCTATTTAGCTGAATTCCTGAGACCAGACGAAATCCAGGTCTCCTACTCCTCCGCCATCTTGCTCCGCCCCCTCCATTTTTTTTTTAAGAGAGGGAGAGAGAAAACCTTAAGCGGGCTCCATGCCCAGCACGGAGCCTCTAGTGGGGTTTGATTTCACAACCTTGAAATCATGATCTGAGCTGAAATCAAGAGTCAGACGCTTAACCGACTGAGCCACCCAGGTGCCCCTGCAGTTTCCATTTTTATTTCTTCTTTGGTTGTGCGTTGTTTTGAAATATGTTTTTCTTTAAACTTCTAAATGTATGAGAGTTGTCTAGTTATTTTTTAAAAATTTATTTCTAATATTAAATTGTATTACAGTAAAGGAATCTTTTGAAATTTATTGAGGCTATCATAGCTTAGTTTTCAGAATTATATAATGTATCACTAATTGTTGCATTTAATATTCTACATGTGTTCTATATTGTTAAAAAGCTTATTCGTTAAGCTGTTTAAAACTTTCACCCTTACTAATATTTTATGTGCTGCAGCTGTCAATTACTAGGAGACTTGTATTGCAATTTCTCCCTGTGGTGATGGATTTGTCTGTATCTTCTCATTACCATGTCAATCTTTGGTTTGCAAAGTTTGGGACAATATTAATAGGTACATACAGATGTATAATTCTTTTGCATGTATCTTGTTCCATGTTTTAGGTGTATCTTTTAAAAGCAGCATGTAGCTATATTTTTGTTCAGTCTAAAAATATTTACCTTTAATTGAAAAGTGGGATCCATTAGCATTTTTTGCAATTAATGATAAATTTAGACTTCTGTCACTGTTCTGTGTATTTTTGTGAATGTTTTCTATTTCTCCCCTTGCCCTTTTTGCCATCTTTTGAATTGATAATTCTTTTTTTTTTTTGCATTCATTTTCCCCCCTATTTCTTTGGAGGTTATATGCTTTATGTATACTCCCTTAATAGTTGTTCTTGCTAGTTTAATGGGCATACTTTGAAAAGTTTCTATTTAATGAGTATGTTACCACTCATGCTCCAAAACTCTGAAAGGCCTATCTTTCCTCAAGTTCTCTATTCCCCCCACACACAAATTACACATTTTTCTAACAGTTTTAAATGTTTGCTTAGTTTTACCCGTCTCTTTACCAATGTTTTTCCTCATTGTTACTTTCTTCCCTCTTTTGAGGTATGTCTTTTAGAATTTCTTGAGTGAGTCTTTTTTAAATAGCAAATGCTATGATACAGAGATGAGTAAGATACACTTCCATAAAATATGTAATTCCAATGTAAAGTAGGTACAAAAGTAGAGATCAGGACAAAGTGTTGAGAGCACAGAGAGGGAAAGGTAAGTGTAGGGATTGAGGAAGGGCATCTCAGGAAAGACTGTAAGAATATGAGATGTGAAGTCATGGAGGGCTATGGGTGTGTTCATGGAACATTCATCAGCTCAGCAGGCTGGAACTTAAGCGGGGGTTGGTGCCAGATGGAGCTAGAGAGGTTAGCAAGCTAGCTAGTGGGTTATGAAGAGCCTTAAATGCCAAACTGAAGACAACAGAAAGTTGGGGGAGGTTTAAAGCAGTGGAGTGTCATGATTAAATGCATTATTTAGGAGTGATGTATGTGACTATACGGAGGACAGTGAGTTGCAATAGTCACCTGAGAGGAGGCTGAATAACTAAACCAAGGAAAAGCAAAGATAATGAAAAGATGAAATTTTAAAAGATGTTGACAGGTAAAATCTTAATAACATATTTAAAGTAGAGAGGGTCAGAGGATGTATTCCAAGGACTCTGATTTAGAGGACTGGCAAAAGTGAGGTGGTGTGCATGTTTGGAAGTGGGGGGAAGGTGCCGTTGGGGGGAGAGAATGATTTTTAGTTTGTAATATAAACCATTTGATGTGTTTTCAGAACAAATGGTTGGTTGGTTGTTGAAGAATCGATAGCTAAGGTATTTGGGATGTCTGTAGGCTGAGCTCAGCAACATTTTTTGATAAATCTTGTTCTGGTCATTACTGTTTTTCCTCCTTTTGCTTTCTGAGTTACAGTATAGATCTGTGATTCAGGATGCAAACAGTAAATCCTGCTGTTTGAAAAATTATTGTTACTGGGCAGTGATTGCTCTTGGCTGGTGGGACCTCTTGTTTGAAGTCTGTTTTAATCTTAGCCCTGTTTGCAGGCTGGCAGATGTGACCCAGAGTATCTAAGAGCATCTGGTAAGACAGTAGAGAAAGGAGAGAAGGAAGACAGAGGCAGAGCAAGGGAAGAGGGGAGGGAAAAAATTTTCCATTTAATTCAAGTATTGGCAAGCTTATGCTTCCTACCTATTGTGTGGGTTGCTTTTTTTGTTTTGCATATCATTCTTTTTTTTCCAGTTTTATTGAGTTATAGTTGACATACATTATAGTTTGAGGCATACATCATCATTTGATTTACATATATTGTGAAATGATTACAATAGGTTCAGCTAACATCCATCTTCTTATATAGATATAAAAATAAAATAAGAAAGGAAAAACCAATTCTCTTTGTGCTGAGAACTCTTAGGATGTACTCTCCTAACAACTTTCCTACGTATCATAACAGCAGTTTTAGCTGTAGTCATCAAGTTGTACATGACCTCCCTGGTACCTATTTCTCTTATAACTGGAAGTTTGTACCTTTTGACCACCTTCCTCCAATTCCCCCTCTCCCCAGTCTCTGCCTCTGGTAACCACAGGTCTGATATCTTTCTATATGAGTGTTTTGGGGGGAGTTTTTTAAGATTCCACATATAAGCGAAATCATACAGTTGTTTATCTTTCTCTATCTGACTTATTTCACTTAGAAAATGTCTTCAAGATCTATCCATGTTGTTGCAAGTGGTAGGATTTCCTCATTTCTTGTGGTTCAATAATATTCCATTGTGTATATATACATTTGACCTTTGAACAACATGAGGGTGGGTGGCCCCAGTCCTCTGAACAGTTGAAAATTCCATGTATAACTTCTGACTCTCCAAAAACTTTACTAACAGCCTACTGTTGTCTTGAAGCTTTACCAATAATATAAATAGTCAATTAACACCTTTGTTGTGTTATATGTATTATAAACTGTGTTCTTAAACTAGAGAAAAGAAAATGTCATTAAGAAAATCATAAAAGAAAATCCATTTACAGTATGATACTGTAAAAAATCCATAAGTGGACCCACACAGTTCAAACCTGGTTAGTCAATGGTCATATGTGCCACAACTTCTTTATTCATTCATCCATCAGTGGGCACTTAGGTTTTTTCTGTGTCTTGGCTATTATAAATAATGCTGCTATGAACATGAGGGTGCAGAGATCTCTTCAATATAGTGATTTCATTTCCTTTGGATATATACCCAGAAGTGATACTGCTGGATCATATGGTAGTTCTACTTTTATTTTTTAAGATCCTCCATACTGTTTTCCATAATGGCTGTACCATTGTACAGTTCCACCAACAGAGTACAAGGGTACCCTTTTCTCCACATCCACGCCATCATTTGTTATCACTTGTCTTTTTAATGATGACCAATTTAATGGGCATGAAGTGATATCTTGCTTTAATTTGAATTTCCCTAATGACTGGCAGTGTTGAACATCTTTTCATGTGTCTGTTGACCTTTTGTATGTCTTCTTTGGAGAAATAGCTATTCAAGTCCTTTGCCTATTTTTTAATTGGGTTATTTGTATTTTTGCTATTGAGTTTTATGACTTCTTTATATATTTTGGATATTAACCTCTTATCAGAAACATGGTTTGCAAATATTTCTTCTCATTCCATCAGTTGTCTTTCACTTTGTTGATGGTTCCTTTTGCTCTGAAGAAGCTTTTCAGTCTGATGTAATCCCACTTGTTTTTTGTTTTTTATTTTGTGGCTTGTGCTTTATATGTCATATCCAAAAAATCATTACCTAGACCCATGTCAAGGAGCTCTGTTCCTATGTTTTCTTCCACGAGTTTCATGGTTTCAGGTCTTACATTTAAGGATTTAATTCATTTTGAGTTAACTTTTGTGAGTGGTATAAGATAGGGGTCCAGTTTCATTCTTTTACATGTGAATATCCAGTTATCTTAATACCATTTATTGGACACTGTCTTTTCCTTTGTCAAATATTGGATGACCACATATGCTTGGGTTTATTTCTGGGCTTTCAGTTCTGTTCCATTGGTCTATTTGTCTGTTTTTATGCCAATATCATACTGTTTCTATGACAATAGTTTTATAGTATAACTTGAAATCAAGAAGTGTAAATACCTCTACCTTTGTTTTTCTTTCTCAGGAATTTATTTGGCTATTTAGGGTCTTTTGTGGCTCCATATAAATCTTAAGAGTGTTTTTTTCTACTTCTGTAAAAAAAAATGCCTTTGGAATCTTGATAGGAATTGCATTGAATCTACAGATGGCTTTTGGTAGTATTGAAATTTTAACAGTATTTATTCTTGCATTCCATGAACACAGATATCTTTCCATTTTATTTGTGTCTTCTTTGATTTCTTTTATCATTGTCTTTAATTTTCAGCGTAGAGATCTTTCACCTCCTTCGTTGAATTTATTCCTAAGTATTTGGTGTTTTTGATGGTATTGTAAATGGGACTGATTTCTTTTACAGAAGTTTTGTTGTTAGTGTATAGAAACACTACTGACTTTTGTATGTTAATTTTGCTTCCTGCAACTTTATGAATTCTTTGATTAGATCTAACAGTTTTTTGGTTGAGTCTTTAGAAGTTTCCATATATAAAATCATGTCATCTTGAAATAGACAATTTTACTTCTTCCTTTCCAATTCTGCTGATACCTTATATTTCTTTTTCTTACCTGATAACTCTAGTTAGAACTTCCAGTATTATGTTAAATAGGAGTTGTGAGAGTGGGCATCCTTGTCTTATTCGTGATCTTAGAAGAAAAGCTTTCATTTTTTCACCATTGAGTATGATGTTAGCTGTCTGCTTGTCATATGTGGCCTTTATTATGTTGATATGCCTAATTTGTTAAGAGTTTTTATCATGAATGGATGTTGGATTTTATCAAATGGTTTTTCCGCATCTATTGAGATGATTATATTCTTTTCTTTCATTCTGTTAATGTGGTGTATCATGTTAATTGATTTACATACGTTGAACCATCCTTGTCTTGTATCCCAAGGATAAATCCCACTTGATCATGGTGCATGATTCTTTTAACATGCTATGGAAATGGATTTGTTAGTATTTTACTGAGAATTTTTGCATCCATGTTCATCAGGAATATTGGCCTGTAGTTTTCTAGTAGTGTCCTATTCACGTTTTGGTGTCAGTTTAATGCTGGTCTCTTAAAATGAGTTTGGGAGTGTTCCTTTGTCTTTGATTTTTTGGAAGAGTTTGAGGAGAATTACTATTAATTTTTTTAAAAAATATTTTGCAGAATTCACCAGTGAAGCCATCTAGTCCTGGGCTTTTCTTCATTGGGAGATTTTTGATTACTGACTTAATCTCCCTACTAGTAATTGGCTTATTCATGTTATGTTTATTTCTGATTCTGTCTCAGTAAGTTACATGTTTCTAAGAATGTTTTCCTTTCTTCTGGGTTGTCCAGTTGTTGACATATAATTGTTCATAGTAGCCTCTTATGATCCTTTGAATTTCTTTGGTATAAGTTGTATTATCGCCTTTTTCATTTATAATTTTGTGGATTTGTGTTCTTCTTTTATCCTTGGTTACTCTAAATAAGGATTTGTCAGTTTTATTTATCTATTCAAAGAACCAACTCTTAGTTTAGTTAATCTTTTTTTTAAATTATGTTAATCACCATACATTACATCATTAGCTTTTGATTCATTGTTAGTGTATAACACCCAGTGCTCCATTCAATACATGCCCTCTTTAATACCCATCACTAAGCTAACCCATCCCCCAGCCCCCCTTCCCTCTAGAACCCTCAGTTTGTTTCTCAGAGTCCATAGTCTCTCATGGTTTGTCTCCCCCTCCGATTTCCCCCCATTCATTTTTCCCTTCCTACTATCTTCTTTTTTAAAATATATAATGTATTATTTGTTTCAGAGGTAGAGGTCTATGATTCAACAGTCTTACACAATTCACAGTGCTCACCATAGCACATAGCCTCCCCAATGTCTATCACCCAGCCACCCCATCCCTCCTTTCACCTCCTTTCTGTTGTTTTTCTATTCAGTATTCACTTATTTTTGCATTAATCTTTATTATTTCCTCTCTCCTGCTAACTTTGGGCTCAGTTTGTTCTTTTTCTAGTTCCTTAAGGTATAGAGGTAGGCTGTTTATTTGGGATCTTTCTTCTTAATGTAGGCATTTGTTTTTAAGAACTTCACTCTTGGGGCGCCTGAGTGGCTCAGTTGGTTAAGCGACTGCCTTTGGCTCAGGTCATGGTCTTGGAGTCCCGGGATCGAGTCCCGCATTGGGCTCCCTGCTCAGCAGGGAGTCTGCTTCTCCCTCTGACCTTCTCATGCATGCGCGCTATCTCATTCTCTCTCTCTCAAATAAATAAATAAAATCTTAAAAAAAAAAGAACTTCACTCTTAGAACTGCTCTTGCTGCATCCCATAAGTTCTGGTATGTTGTTTTTTTATTTTCATTTGTCTTAAGAAACTGCAAATAGAAACAATTTTACTCCTTCCCCCTTTTTTATTTCCTCTTTAGTTTCTTCTTTGATCTATTACTTGTTCAAGAGAGTGTTGTTTAATTTTGATGTGTTCATAATTTTCTAGTTTTCCTCTTATTGCTGATGTCTTGTCTCATGCCATTAGGGTCAGAGAAGATAGTTGGTATGATTTCAGTCTTCTTGAATTGCTAAGATTTGTTTTGTGGCCTAACATATGATCAGTTCTAGAATATGTTACATATGCACTTGAGAAGACTATGTGGTCTGTGTTGGATAGATGGATAGAATGTTCTGTGTATGTCTGTTTCATTTGGTCCAGGGTATTGTTCAGATCTTCTGTTTCCTTACTGATTCTCTTTCTGGATGATCTATTCATTGGTGAGAATAGGGTATTAAAGTCCTCAACTATTACTGTATACTATAGTTTATTACTCCTTTTAGCTCTGCTAGTTCTGCTTTATGTATATAAATGCTCATATTGGGTGCATAAATATTTACAATTATTATGTCTTCATGATATATTGAACCCTTTATCATTATATGACCTTCTTTGTCTCTTTTTACTTTTTTTTTATTTTATTATGTTATGTTAGTCACCGTACAATAAATCATTAGTTTTTGATGTGGTGATCCACAATCCATTGTTTTAGTATAACACCCAGTGCTCCATGCAGTACGTGCCCTCCTTAATACCCATCACAGGGCTAACCAATCCCCCCCGCCCAAAACCCTCAGTTTGTTTCTCAGAGTCCATAGTCTCTCATGGTTCGTCTCTCCCTCCAATTCCCTCCCCCTTTATTTTTCCCTTCCTTCTCCTAATGTCCTCCAGGCGATTCCTTATGTTCCACAAATAAGTGAAACCATATGATAATCGACTTCCTCTGCTTGACTTATTTCACTTAGCATAATCTCCTCCAGTCCCATCCATGTTGATGTAAAAGTTGGATATTCATCCTTTCTGACGGCTGAGTAATAGTCCATTGTATATATGGACCACATCTTCTTTATCCATTCATCTGTTGAAGGGCATCTCGGCTCTTTCCACAGTTTGGCTATTGTGGACATTGCTGCTATGAACATTGGGGTGCATATGGCCCTTCTTTTCACTACATCTGTGTCTTTGGGGTAAATACCCAGGAGTGCAATTGCTGGGTCATAGGGTAGCTCTACTTGTAAAATTTTTGAGGCACCTCCACACTGTTTTCCAAAGTGGCTGTACCAACTTGCATTCCCACCAACAGTGTAAGAGGGTTCCCCTTTCTCCACAACCTCTCCAACATTTGTTGTTTCTTTCCCTGTCCATTTTTGCCATTCTAACTGGTGTAAGGTGCTATCTCAATGTGGTTTTGATTTGAATTTCCCTGATGGCTAATGATGATGAACATTTTTTCATGTGTCTGTTCGCCATTTGTATGTCTTCTTCAGAGAAGTGTCTTTTCATGCCTTCTGCCCACTTTTTGACTCGATTATTTGTTTTTTGGGTGTTGATTTGAGAAGTTCTTTATAGATCTTGGATACCAGCCCTTTATCTGTAGTGTCATTTGCAAATATCTTCTCCCATTCTGTGGGTTGCCTCTTTGTTTTGTTGACTGTTTCCTTTGCTGTGCAGAAGCTTTTTATCTTGATGAAGTCCCAAAAGTTCATTTTTGCTTTTGTTTCACTAGCTTTTGGAGATGTATCTTGACAGAAGTGGCTGTGGGCGATGTCAAAGAGGTTACTGCCTATGTTCTCCTCTAGGATTTTGATGGATTCCTGTCTCACGTTGAGGTCTTTCATCCACTTTGAGTTTATCTTTGTGAATGGTGTTAGAGAATGGTCGAGTTTCATTCTGCATGTGGCTGTCCAATTTTCCCAGCACCATTTATTGGAGACTGTCTTTTTTCCATTGCATGTTTTTTCCCGCTTTGTCAAAGATTATTTGACCGTAGAGTTGAGGGTCCATATCTGAGTTCTCTATTCTGTTCCACTGATCTATATGTCTGTTTTTGTGCCAGTACCATGCTGTCTTGGTGATCACAGCTTTGTAATATAGCTTGAAATTGGGCAACGTGATGCCCCCAGCTTTGTTTTTCTTTTTCAACATTTCCTTGGAGATTCGGGGTCTTTTCTGATTCCATAAAAATTTTAGGATTGTTTGTTCCAGCACTTTGAAAAATGTCATTGGAATTTTGATCGGGATAGCATTGCAGGTATAGATTGCTCTGGGTAGCCTAGACATTTTAACAATGTTTATTCTTCTGATCCATGAGCATGGAATAATTTTCCATCTTTTTGTGTCTTCTTCAGTTTCTTTCATGAGTGTTCTGTAGTTCCTAGAGCATAGATCCTTTACCTCTTTGGTTAGGTTTATTCCAAGGTATCTTATGGTTTTTGGTGCTATTGTAAATGGAATCGTTTCTCTAATTCCTCTTTCTACAGTTGCGTTGTTAGTGTATAAGAAAGCAATTGATTTCTGTGCATTGATTTTGTGTCCTGCCACATTACTGAATTGCTGTATGAGTTCTAGTAATTTGGGGGTGGAGTCTTTTGGGTTTTCCACATAAAGTATCATGTCATCTGTGAAAAGGGAGAGTTTGACTTCTTCTTTGACAATTTGAATACCTTTTATTTCTTTCTGTTGTCTGATTGCTGTGGCTAGGACTTCTAGTACTATATTGAACAATAGTGGTGAGAGTGGGCATCCTTGACATCTTCCTGATCTTAAGGGAAAGGCTCTCAGCTTTTCCCCATTGAGGATAATATTTGCTGTGGGTTTTTCCTAGATGGATTTTATGAACTTGTGGAATGTTCCCTCTATCCCTATACTCAGAAGAGTTTTAATCAGGAAAGGATGTTGTATTTTGTCAAATGCTTTTTCTGTATCAATTGAGAGGACCATATGGTTCTTCTCCCTCCTCTTATTAATGTGATCTATCACATTGATTGATTTGCGAATGTTGAACCACCCTTGCATCCTGGGGATAAATCCCACTTGATCGTGATGGATGATCCTTTTAATGTATTGTTGGATCCTATTACCTAGGATTTTGTTGAGGATTTTGGAATCCATATTCATCAGGGATATCGGTCTGAAATTCTCCTTTTTGATGGGGTCTTTGCCTGGTTTGGGGATTAAGGTAATGCTGGCCTCATAGAATGAGTTTGGAAGTTTTCCTTCTGTTTCTATTTTTTGAAACAGCTTCAGTAGAATAGGTATTATTTCTTCTTTGAATGTTTGGTAGAATTCCCCAGGGAATCCATCAGGCCCTGGACTCTTGTTTTCTGGGAAGTTTTGGATCACTGCTTCATTCTCGTTCGTGGTTATTGGCCTATTCAGGTTGTCAGTTTCTTCCTGTTTCAGTCTTGGCAGCTTATAGGTTTCCAGGAAGGCCTCCATTTCATCCAGATTGCTCAGTTTATTGGCATATAGTTGTTGATAATACTTTCTAATAATTGTTTCTATTTCCTTGGTGTTAGTCGTGATCTCTCCCCTTTCATTCATAATTTTATTAATTTGGGTCCTTTCTCTTTTCTTTTGGATAAGTCTGGCCAGTGGTTTATCGATGTTATTAATTCTTTCAAAGGACCAACTTCTAGTTTCATTGATCTGATCTATGTTTCTGGTTTCTAATTCATTGATTTCTGCTCTAATCTTAATTATTTCTCTTCTAAGGAGTGGCTTAGGCATCGTTTGTTGCTTTTTCTCTAGTTCTTTAAGGTGTAGAGTTGTTGAATTTGGGTTTTTTCTATTTTTTGAGTGAGGTTTGGATGGCTATGTATTTCCCCCTTAGGACCGCCTTTGCAGTATCCCATAGGTTTTGGACCAATGTGTTTTCATTCTCATTGATTTCCATGAATTGTTTAAGTTCTTCTTTGATTTCCTGGTTGCCTCAAATATTCTTGAGCAGAGTGGTCTTTAGCTTCCAAATGTTTGAATTTCTGCCAAGTTTTTTCTTGTGATTGAGTTCCAGTTTTAAAGCATTATGGTCTGAGAATATGCAGGGAATAATATCAATCTTTTGGTATCGTTTGAGACCTGATTTGTGATCCAGTATGTGGTCTATTCTGGAGAAAGTCCATATGCGCTCGAGAAGAATGAGTATTGTGTTGTTTTAGGGTGGAATGTCCTGTATATATCTATGAGATCCATCTGGTCCAGTGTATCATTCAAAGCTCTTGTTTCCTTGTTGATTTTCTGCTTGGATGATCTGTGCATTGCTGAGAGTGGAGTATTGAGGTCTCCTACAATTAACGTATTTTTATCAATATGACTCTTATTTTGGTTAACAGTTGTTTTGTGTTGGGGGCTCCCATGTTGGGGGCACAGATATTTACAATTGTTAGATCTTCTTGTTGGATAGACCCTTTAAGAATGATATAGTGTCCTTCTGTGTCTCTAATTACAGACTTTAGTTTAAAATCTAATTTGTCTGATATAAGAATTGCTACCCCAGCTTTCTTTTGAGGCCCGCTGGCATGGAAGATGGATCTCCATCCCTTCACTTTCAGCCTGGATGTATCTTTAGGTTCAAAATGAGTCTCTTGTAGGCAGCATATGGATGTTCCCATGTTGGGGGCACAGATATTTACAATTGTTAGATCTTCTTGTTGGATAGACCCTTTAAGAATGATATAGTGTCCTTCTGTGTCTCTAATTACAGACTTTAGTTTAAAATCTAATTTGTCTGATATAAGAATTGCTACCCCAGCTTTCTTTTGAGGCCCGCTGGCATGGAAGATGGATCTCCATCCCTTCACTTTCAGCCTGGATGTATCTTTAGGTTCAAAATGAGTCTCTTGTAGGCAGCATATGGATGGGTCCTGTCTTTTTATCTAATCTGCAACCCTGTGCCTTTTTATGGGAGCATTTAGGCCATTTACACTGAGAGTGATTATGAAAGATATGAATTGTCATCATGTTGCCTGTGAAGACATTGTTTTTATAGATCTTCCCTGTAAATTTCTGTTGTATATCACTCTTGGGGTCTTTCTCCTTCTATAGAACCCCCCTTAATATTTCTTGCAGGGCTGGCTTATTGGTCACATATTCTTTCAGTTTCTGCAGGTCTGGGAAGCTCTGCATCTTTCCATCCATTCTAAATGACAGCCTTTCTGGATAAAGTATTGTTGGCTGCATATTCTCCTCATTTAGTACCCCGAATATGTCTTGCCAGGCCTTTCTGGCTTGCCAGGTCTCTGTGGATAGGTCTGACGTTATTCTGATGTTCCTCCCTCTGTACGTAAGGAATCTCTTCCCCTAACTGCCCTTAAGATGGTTTCCTTGGTTCTAAGATTTGCACGTTTTACTATTACATGCCGGGGTGTTGGCCTGTTTTCCTTGATTCTGCGAGGGGTCCTCTCTGCCTCTAGGACACGAATGTTTGTGTCATTCCCCAGATTAGGGAAGTTCTCAGCTACGATTTGCTCAAATACATCTTCTAGTCCCCTCTCTCTCCACTCCCTCCGGGATTCCAATTACTCTGACATTGGAATGCTTCATGGTGTCACTTATTTCTCTGATTCTATTTTCCTGGGTTCTGAGTTGTTTTTCCCTGGCCTCCTCTTTTCCCTTTTTATGTATTAAATTGTCTTCCAGGGCATCTGGGTGGCTCAGTTGGTTAAGCGACTGCCTTCGGCTCAGGTCGTGATCCTGGAGTCCCGGGATCAAGTCCCACATCAGGCTCCCTGCTCAGCAGGGAGTCTGCTTCTTCCTCTGACCCTCTTCCCTCTTGTGCTATCTCTCATTCTCTCTCTCAAATAAATAAATAAAATCTTTTAAGAAAAAAGTTGTCTTCCGGGTCACTTATTCGTTCTTCTGTCTCACTTACCCTAGCTGTTAGATTATCAAGATTATATTGGATCTCATTGATAGCATTTTCACGTTCTACCAATTCAGCTTTCATTTCTGCCCTTAGAGACTCTATGTTGCCATTACTTGATTTCTTCATTCTAGCTGTTGTCTTCACAATTGCTAGCCTGAATTCCGTCTCTGACATCTTGGTTATATCTGCATGCATTTGTAAATCTGCGGCATAAGTCATGATCTCTGAGTCTTTTCTAATTTGGGGGTTCCTCCTCCTAGTCATTCTGTTGATGGGTGGTTGAGGGAATGTATAGAGTCCAAATTATTGACCAGAACCCAAGCAAGATGCACCTGTTTTCTTGGGACCTTAGGGTTGCTGGCCTCTTGTTTTCCCAGCCTGTCTTCTGGGGAAGGGGCCTCCCGTGCTGTTACTCAGGCAACCCTGTTTTGGCAGAGTTGCCCTTCCCCCCTGTGGTGGGGGATGCGATCATTGGGAATCAGTTTATTGGTGCTTTTGTTCTCTGGCGGCTTTCCGCATCTCTTCCGAGAGTCAGAGTAGAAGAGACCATTTCCAACCCTGTGCCTCAGAGCAGAGACACTGCAGTCTGTTCTTCAGTGAGCTCTCCAGGCCACACTGTCTCCGTTTCTGTCCGTGCTGCTATAAACTGCAGCGTCCTAGGTTGTGCGCCCCTCTGTAGCGCTCCCAGTCCTACCTCCATGTCGGGGTACGTCTCTGCCCTTTGTGCTTCTAAAACTGCCAGCTGCTCCCAGTTCACAGGCGCGACCCCTCCTCTCCGGGTTTCCATCCTGGGGGCTGCTCTAAAGTCCTATCCCTACCACTACTGGTCTGCGAGTCTGTGGCCCGTCCCCAGCAGGCAAGGCTGTCACTCACCAGTGGTGTAGGATCCCCATGGCCAGGCTCCCTCCCACTGCTGTTTATCTTCCGATATCTGCCCTCGGAATCGTAGCTCCCCATTTTGTACCTTGAAACCAACAGCCCACGATATTCTGTGTGTAGAGATCCAGATCTATTTTCTTACATCTCAGGCTGATTTTGTGGGTGCTCAGAGTGGTCTGGTAGATATCTAGCTCAGTTCCATGGACCAGTTGAAATAAGGTCCCCAACTCCTCCACCTGTCTTTTCTTCTCCTCTCTCACATAAAATCTTTTCAGACTGGAGCTCCTAGCCCCAAAGCTTGCTGCTCTGCTGGTTAATGAGCAGGCCTTTGTGCACTTCTCTGAGCCTGCAGTCCCTAGTCTCCCGCTAGCAAAGCAGCAGCAGCAGCTGTCCCCCCCCCCTTTTTTTTTAATTTTTAAGTCTATCTTGTCTGATATAACTACCTCTGCCTTTTTTTTTTTTAATTTTTGGTGCCATTTGCTTGAAATGTCATTTTCCATCTCTTCACTTTCAGTCTGTGTGTGTCTTTAAAAAGCTGAAGTGTGTTTCTTGTAGGCAACATATTGTTGGATTTTTTTTTTTTTAAAGATTTTATTTGAGAGAGAGCATGAGTGTGGAGAAGGAGAAAGAATCTCAAGCAGACTCCACGCCGAGCATGGAGCCTAATACAGGGCTTGATCTAATGACACTGATATCATGACCTGCGCCGAAATCAAGGGTTGGATGCTTAACCGACTAAGCCACCCGGGTGCCCCATATTGTTGGATTTTTAAAAATCCATTCAGCCATTGTATGACTTTTGTTTGGATAATTTAATCCACTTACATTTAAAGTAATAGGCAAGGACTTACTATTGCCATTTTGTTAATGTTTTATAGATCCATTGTTGCTTGTTTCTCATCCGGCTGTCTTTTTTCTGTGTTTTAATGTATTTTTGTATACATATGCTTTGACTTCATCAAGTTCCTTGTGTATTTACTCCAAGACTTTCCCTTGTGATTACCATGAGGCTTACATAAAATATCTTAAACTTATAACACCGTATTTTAAAGTTATAACAATTTAACTTCAATAGAATTCATATGCTTTACACTTTTACTTCTTTCCCCCCTCACATTTTAGGTTATTGCTGTTAAAATTTATATGGTTTTTATATTGCATGATACAGATTATTGTACTTACGGTCATTATTTGCTACATTTGTGTGTTTTTTTGTTTTGTTTTTTTTGCTATGTTCATTTTTCTTTTTTTTAACTTTCAAACTAGAGTCGTGAATTATGCACCCCTATTACCATTTTGCAGAATCAAACTATGGCTGTATATTAATCATTACCAATGAAATTTACCCTACCTTTTTGTGTTTTTGTGAGGTTAATTTTCTTTTACTTCTGCTCAAAGAACTCTCTTTAGCATTTATTGTAAGGCAGTCTGATGGTTATGAACTCCCTCAGTTTTTGTTTGTTTAGGAAAGTCTTTATCCCTCCTTCGTTTCTGAAGGACATCTTAGTTGACAGTTTTTGTTTTTGTTTAATGTTGTGAATATGTCATCCTGTTCTCTTCTGGCCTGAAAAGTTTCTGTTGAGAAATTGGCAATAATCTTATGGTGGGTTCCCTTGTATGTAACTTCTCTCTTTTCTCTGGCTGCTTTTTGAAATTCTTTTTTGTCTTTGACTTTTGACAATTTAATTATAATGTGTCTCATTGTAGTCCTGTTGAGGTTCAATCTATTTGAGGTTCTTTGGGCCTCATGGATCTAGATATCCATTTCTCTCTCCAGGTTTGGGAAGCTTTCAGGCATTATTCCTTTAAATTTATTTTCTGTCCCTTTCTCTTATTCTGGAATTCCCAAAATGTAAATATTGAATATTGTTTCTTTTTATTATGTCCTAAACTCTTGTAGTCTTTCCTCACTTTTTCATTTTTTTTCCTTTTTGTTTATGTGACCGGGCAATTTCCAATGTCCTATCCTCCAGGTCACAATTTTTTTCTTCTACACAGTTGCATATACTTCAGAAACTATTGAATTCTGCAGGTCAGCTATTGTATTTTTCATTTTCACAATTTCTGTTTCTGTGTTTGTGTGGTGGAGGTTTGTTTTTATTGATGGTTTCTATTTACTTATCAAATTTCTCATTTTCATGTATTTTTCTAATTTTGTTTAATTTTTCTAATTTTGTCTAATTTTCCTGATTTTTGTCTGTTTTCTTCTCATTTGCTGAACTTCCTTAAGAGGTTTATTCTAGATTATCTGACTTCATAGATCTCCCAGTTCTTTAGGGTCAGTTATTGGAGCTTTATTGGTTTCCTTTGGTGATGTCATATTTACCTGATCCTTGATTTTTTTACTTTGGTATCTGTACATTCAAGTAATGGGTCTCCTTTTCCAAACTTTACAGGTTTACTTTGGCAGAGATAGTTCTTTACCTGTCTGCTCAGTTTGGGTTTCTGACTGTGTCTGCTGGTAATGTCTTTGGGCAGGTGGGGCCTGTTATTATGGTCTGTTTTGGGGAGAAGCAACTATTTGAACTCTGAGGATAGGGGTGGGGTGTGTGCCACTGTCTGAGAACAGTTGGATAGAACTGTTTGCTTGGTTCCGTACCCAAGTGAGGCTGTAGGATGGGCTCTGTGGTTACTTGAATGTCTGGCAGGCTTACTAGATGGTCAGGACTGAGTGCTGTATTCAGTAGTAGCTAGAGCTATGAATTAATTTCCCCACCCTGAGAGAGAGTAGCAGGTAGGCTCAGGACTTGTATAGTTCATTTATTGTTTGGGGGTCCAAATCAGGCCTGAATGTGTACTGAATTCCTTGGTCAAGTGAGGTCATTGGTTTTGCTCTTGCATGTGGGGGAAACCATGGGCTATGCTGTCTTTTCTAATGCTACTGTACATAGGGTTCTTGAATTGGGCTACACAGCTTCCTGTCTGCTCTGGTTATATTCCCTGGTTGGACAGGATGAAGGCTGTATTCAGCCATAAGGAGGGCTATAAATTAAACTCTCTGCTAAGGCACAACAGGAGAAGCAGGTCTAAAACAGATGAATCTCTGTTTGCTGTCTTAAGCTGACCTGTACCCCAAGTTCCTTGGCTGAACAGGGCCACTGGCTTTGCTCTGCAAACTATTTGCTCTACCTTGCCTGGGCAGGAGGGATAGGGGGCCATTCCAGGCTATTCTCAGTTTCCCAAAGAGGCTGTCCAGTTTGGAGTTGCCAGGAGCTACCCCAAGCTTAGGCTATGAATTAATCCCCCTGCCTTTGCTTAGCATGGGAAGCCGGAATGCCCCATACTGATTTTGCTCTGGAAGTAATCAACTCTGTCCACTCACCTCTCAGCTTGAATGATACTGGGACACATAGCTTCTAATAGTTGTCACTAGCCCTCCTGATCAGATGAGGTTGGAAGGCGCCCTCAACAGAGGGTAGAGCTTTGACTTAGCACCTTGCCTGAGTGTCGGCAAACTCTGCTCTAGGGCCTACTGAACTCTTCATCTGAGGATCCAAATGTTAGGGTGAGATCTGCACCCTGCCAAGTTCCCTGATCAGAGTGCACCCCAGATTTGGTTCTATAGATGAGCAAGGCTGATGGTTGGGATTACCACTTGGGCACTGAAGGTAATGAACTCTGTCTGCCAAGATCTGTGTATTGATTTTTGCAAGCTACTTGCCCATTTTTGTCTGTCATGGTCAGATTCCTAGGGTCTGCACCCTGAAGATTCCCCTGCAATCCTCATCATGTGAGATCAGGGTATGAGCTCTTACAAGTGACCCACAATGTTTGGGTTCTCTTTTCCTACTGGATGAACTGGTGGCTCAAGGGAGACCTTTCCTGGTGGTGCTGTACTGTCCTGGAGAAGGGGAAATGTGGTCAACATGTAACCACTTCTCTTACCTTTCTAATGTAGTCCCTTTTGGTCTCTGTGTGCTTCAGCCTCACCTCTGTGTTCTAGGATTCTCTCAGTGGTATTTCTTTCTTGAATAGATACTAGTTCTTCCTGTGAGGGGGAGTATAGTTAGGAACAACTTACATTGTCATCTTGGTGATGTCACTCTCCTACCTACTGTTTTTAGCTAGCAAGGTTAGCTTCTCCCTCTGGAGATTACTGCCTGGCCTATGAGCCCAGAGGAGGCTTCTCTTTTTGATGCATGAGTCATCACAGTGACTCAGTGACTTACTGGTCACTCACATGTAATAACTGCAATGAGCACTGCTAAGAGTTGAGAGGAACTTCTCCCTGCCAGAGTCTGAAGTAGCTTTGACCGCGGATGTGTCAGCTTGAAATGCAAGCATCTACTCAGCTTCTACCTGGTGTCATCATGTTGTACTCTGGAGTTAGGCATGCATGCAGAATGTCCCATCACATCGAGGCACTTCTTGACAGAGGGAGAAGCTGGCCAGGGAATTTGGGAGGAAAAAATCGTGTACTATAAAATGTTTTCTTTGGGGAGCTATGCTCTATCTGGCAGCATCATGATCTGAAACAATTCCTAGCCTTTTTATGTTGGCGGTGATGACTGACCCATGGGATCCTGCTCTGTGGATCAGCTGCTTTTAAAATATGTGATCTTTTAGAAGTAACTCAGGAGGAAAAGTGTCAAGTAAAAGTTAATCATTTCATCCTGGTCAAAACAAAAAAAAAATAAAATTTGAGTTGTTAAATTGAAGAATGAGTCTATAACTTTTATTTTGTCAGAAATTACAATTATGACAAGATATTTCCCTGCATCTGCATAGAAACAGGTTTGTCACTATTAGCACCAGCCTCTGGATGGCATTTGTAAGGCAGAAAGTGAGAAGTTGGTGACATATGTGAGCACATATGAATAGCATTGGGAATTTTACCTAAATTATTCTCACTTGATTGGGCATTTAAGGAAGTTCAGAGAGTAAGGAAACTATTCAAGGTTACTGAGCAGGTACATGGTGGCCACAGTTCAAATCCATGTATAATTGGTTGCAAAATTTATACCACATTGCTTCCAGGCATGTTTTGGTATTTTTTTTATTTGAAAGAACAGATGTGGTTTCTGTGATGAATTAGTCTCACCCAGGTGTTTTCCCTTGATAGAGACACCATCCTTTTATGCCTACCCCAGATTCCAGCCTTGTATCCCTAAATACATCTCCAAGTTACAACACACACACACACACACACCAGAAAAAAAACTGGAAAAGGGCCTCACTCCACAGTGCAACAGCCACCCAGCCCTACTGCATTCTTTGCTTTGTATTCTTTCTTGAATGCCTGTTAGGTTGTCAGTGATGTTTTTGTACTTTTAAAATTGAATCGGAGCAGGAGACAAACCATGAGAGACTATGGACTCTGAGAAACAAACTGAGGTTTCTAGAGGGGAGGGGGTGAGGGGATGGGTTAGCCTGGTGATGGGTATTAAAGAGGGCATGTATTGAATGGAGCACTGGGTGTTATATGCAAACAATGAATCATGGAACACTACATCAAAAACTAATGATGTAATGTATGGTGATTAACATAACATAATTAAATTAAAAAAATAAAAATAAAATTTCTGACTGTCCTTATCACAAGGACAGATTATATAAGGTTCTGAACAGCGAAGATATCAGCTGTGTAAATGTAGGGATTTGTTCCTTATTTTTCCTAGCAATTTAAAATTGACTAAATGCCAAGAATGAGCCAAATGTCAAGCTATCACAAAAAACAGGAACATATAAAGGTTGTCTTGGGAGCAGGTTTCCTTGGTACCAACCTGAAGTAGCTTCCTACATTACACCAGGCTTGGGGAAAAGAGCCTTGAATTCACATGGAATGTTCTGTTGTCTCTAAGAGAACTTATAATCACTTGCTTGAACAAATAAAATTTTACAATAAGAGGGCTTGAGTCATGCATGGATAGCCTTTTATTATGGGAAGCTGTGTTGTAAAGATGTAAATGTTAGTACTTAATAGTTTTGGGTGGTAATTGGAATTGGTGTGTATATCTATGTCATGGTCATATTCCCTGGGATAAAGGTACCCAGCCAGAAGACTAGGCTATTTTTAGCATAGATTGTCACTCAAAAAGCACATAAAATGAAGAACTAGAATCAGGAATTGGGAGTTATGGAAAAGGGGAACAGTAGGTAAGAAGATCAGTTAAGACCAATGACCATATCATAGGTCATCATTCATGGGACAGGTGTGATCCATTCTCCAGTGTAGAGTTTATCATTTGTTTAAGAACCCACAAAGAGTGATTTCCTGAAGAAACCTCTATTATTTTTTCTTCCTTCAAAAGAATTCTGAGGAGAAAAGAGTAAAAGAGAAGAGAGACTAAATGTAAGATTAGGGAGATCTTTATATTTGGTACAGATAGTCCAAATCAGTTTTTGTTTCTTAGTTGTGTGCCACCTTTTTGTAGATAAATGAATTCTGGCAAAGCCTCAGGAGTCATTGTACTAACCTCTGTTATTTTCTACTAGCTTTTTAGAAACTCATGCTCTTAAACTGCTTAGAGGTTTTGGATTTCCCATCTGTGTAATAAAGGAGGCAATGTAGATGATCTGTAATGTATGATTTGTGATCATAGCAGGTAAGTTGAAATGAGTTTAGTTATCATTTAATGTGCTAGATACACAGTGACTAGGGGAAAATAAGCAAAGGACAAGTAGCAAGTAGCTCATTAGAGCTCTGTCTGGTCTCTGCTGAGCATGCAGAGCCTTCCAGATCACTAGAGATAAAGGGGGAAATCTTAGCTAGACTCTCTCTGATTGTTTCCTTCCCTGGATCTCCCTATTACATTTCTGGTCTTCCATTTTGATACTTTTCCAACCAGTATCAGGCTACCCCTGATGTTACCCTTTCCTGATTGTTTGCCACTGAGATTACTATTGTTTCTAACAGTACCCAGGCAGGAATTTTTCCGTGCTCTGCTCCAAATAGTCAGCCCCCTGCAGCAGAGCAGCAGAACTGCCAGTTCCCACACAGTTCTCCATCTGCTGAGGCTGAGGAAAAATTTCCAGGTAATGGAGCCGAGGTAGGAGGGGCAAGGGATTGGAGGAGTTCCTGGCTAAAATGTAATGGACTCACTGTTCTTACTGTGATTCAGTAGGTTTTCTTGAATAAATCCTCAATTTTGTCGTATGCCTTTAATCAGTTTCCAGATTGGTTAAATGATTGGGGGTTTTTGTTGTTGTTGTTTTTAATTGAAATGTGATTGACATGTAACATTGTATTAGTTTCAGGTGTACAATGTAATGATTTGATATATGTATATACTGTGAAATGGCTACCATAACTTTAGTTAACATCTATAAGGATACATAATTATAATTTTTTTCTTGTAATGAGAAGTTTTAAGATTTACTCTCTTAGTTGCTTGCAAATATACAGTACAGTATTGTTAACTATAGTTGCAATGCTACATGTTACATCCTCAGGACTTATTTATCTTATCACTGGAAGTGTGTACTTTTCACCACCTTGATTCATTTCGCCTGTCCTCCCACTCCCTCCCACTCCCACCTCTGGTAATCACGAATCTGTTCTCTGTATCTCTGAGCATTTTTTGTTTTGTTTTTGTTTAAGATTTCGCACATGAGAGGTCATACGGTATTTTTCTTTCTCTGACTTATTTCACTTAGCAAAATGCCCTTGAGGTCCATCCATGTTGTTGCAAATGGCAAGCTTTCCTTTTTTTATGGTTCAATAATATTCCATTATAAATATACACTACATCTTTATTCATTCTTCTGTTGATGGACACTTAGGGTTTTTTATACCTTGACTATTATATTTATTTTACTTTTTTTTTAAGTAATCTCTACACCCAACATGGGGCTCAAACTCATGACCCCAAGATCGAATCACATGCACTACTGAGTCAGCCAGCTGTCCCCATCAGCTAGCATAAAGAGTGCTGCAATGAACAAATGAACATGGGGTTGCATATATCTTTTCAGATTAGTTTTTTTATTTTCTTGAGATAAATAGTCAGAAGTGGAATTGCTGGGTTATATGGTAGTTCTACTTTTAGTTTTCTGAACAATATCCATACTGTTTTCCATAATGGTTGCACAAATTTCCATTTCCACCAACAGTGCACAAAGGTTCCCTTTTCGCCACATCTTCTTCAGCACTTATTTTTTGTCTTTTGATAATAACCTTTCTAACAGGTGTGAGATAATAGCTCATTGTGATTTGCATTTCCCTGATGATTAGTAATGTTGAGCATCTTCCCATGTACCTGTTGGCCACTTATATGTCACTTTTAGAAAAATGTCTATTCAGATCCTCTGCCCATTTAATTGGATTTTTTTTGCTCTTGTGCTAGGAGTTCTTTATATATTTTAGATATTAATCCCTTATCAGATATATGGTTTGCAAATATTTTCTCCCATTTTATAGGTCTTTTCATTTTGTTGATGGCTTACTTTGCTGTGCAGAAGTTTTTTTGTTAGATGTGGTCCCCCTTTTTTTTCCTAAAGATTTGTTTATTTATTTTAGAGAGAGTACAAGTGGGAGAGGGAGAGAGAATATCAAGCAGATTCTGTGCTGAGTGCAGAGCCCAACACGGGGCTCTATGTCACAACGCTTAACTGACTGTGCTACCCAGGTGCCCCATCCCACTTGTTTTTTGTTTTTTGTTTTTTTTTATGCTTCTGTTGCCTTTGCTTTTGGTGTCAAATCAAAAAAAAAAAAAAATTGCCAAGACTGATGTCTGTAGTGCTTTACTCTCTATGTTGTCTTCTAAAAGTTTTATGATTTCAGGTCTTACATTTAAGTCTCTAATCCATTT
Organism: Eumetopias jubatus; assembly: GCF_037043125.1. NCBI lineage: Eukaryota > Metazoa > Chordata > Mammalia > Carnivora > Otariidae > Eumetopias > Eumetopias jubatus. The sequence goes on along the minus strand of NW_028274807.1, from coordinate 126,629,641 downwards.
TGCATTTTGAATTGATTTTTATGTATGTTGCAAGATGATGGTCCATTTTCTTTCTTTTGGGTGTGGCTGTCCAGTTTTCCCAATACCACTGATTAAAGAGACTGTCCTTTCCCCATCATATATTCTTGGCTCCTTTGTCATGAATTAACTGGCCATATAGGCATGGGTTTTTTTGGAGGGTGGGTGGGGACTATCTATTCTACTCCATTGTTCCGTGTGTGTTTATGCCAATACATACTGTTCTGATTATTGTAGGTTTATAATATAGTTTGAAGTCAGGAGTGTGATGCCTTCAGCTTTTTTCTTCTTTCTCAAGATTGCTTTGGGGATTTTTGTGCTTCCATACAAATTCTAATATATGTGTTCTATTTCTATGACAAATACCGTTGGAATTTTGATAGGGATTACATTGAATCTCTTTCTTACTTTGGGTAGTATGGACATTTTAACAAACAATATTAATTGTTCCAGTCCATGAGCTTGAACTATCTTTCCATTTTTTGTGTTTTCAGTGTCTCATAGTTTTCAGTGTACACATCTTTCACCTTCTTGGTTAGATTTATTCCTAGGTATTTTCTTCTTTTCAATGCAATTGTAAATAGGATGCATTTTCAATTTTTGAAATGCAATTTCAATTTTTGAACTTTTGTTTGTTGGGAGATTTCTGATTAGTGATTCAATCTCCTTATTAGGAATTGGTCATTCATATTTTCTACTACTTCATGATTCAGTGTTGGTGCATTGTATGTTTCTAAGAATTTATCTGTTTCTTCTAGGTTGTCTAATTTGTTGGTTTATAATTGTTCATAATAGTCTCTTATCCTTTGTATTTCTTGGTGTCCATTGTAACATGTCCACTTTCATTTCTGATTTTATTTATTTGAGTCCTCTTTTTATCTTGGTGATTCTAGCTAAAGATTCGTCTAATTTATTTATGTTCTCAAAAAAAAACCAGCTCTTAATTTCATTGATCTTTTCTATTGTATTTTTAGTCTTTGTTTCATTTATTTACACTCTGATCTTTATTTCAGTGAATTTCATTGTTTTCAACAAATTTTCCAGGTTTGTTACCACTTTTTGGGAAAAAGATTTGCTGAGCTCCTTACTCAGCCATTCCAGAAATCCATTCTCTTCATGTATTGATAAAATACTCTTCAAAACCTATTTTACAGTTTTATGGCTTCAAATTCATGCATGTGTACTCCACTTAAACACATCTGAGTCTCTTCATTGTCTCCTGTGATCCCTGCAGGTGCAGTTCACCATGACTTGGCCTTAAACTATACTAATTTGATGCAAGGAATCAGCTATGTGTATTACCTCATGATCTGTTGGTAACTGGTAAGAGCATATCAATAGGCATTATACTGCAAATGGTAGAATATCTGTGAATTTTGTAATTCAGAGGCTAGGTTGATTAGAAAGAATATTATTAGCTGGGCAGTTTTGTTCTTAAATAACTGGTAAATTCACAAATTTTTTGTTTTTGAGAGGAAAGTCTGAACAGGATACAGTTAAGGGATAGTAAAGAGTCTTTTTAAAACATCCTCACAAAGGGGAATTAAGTACAAAATTGATTGCTGTGATCTCAATTTATTCCTATCATTTATCCCTTTCCATTTTCTACACATAAGAAGTCTTGAGACATAATCACATTTGAATGATGGAAAAACATATCACAGTCCAGGAGACAGAAAATTCAAATAGAATCTGGTACTGTGAATGGGATATCAACTTGTCATAGTTTATTATTTTATCTTTTACAACCGTTTTATGTTGTGCTATTATAATTTTAAAAATATTTGTATATGCCTCTCCCTCCCTGCCAAAAAAATTATTTTGCTTGTGCCATTTTGAGTTCTACCTCAGTAGTAAAATTGGCTGTACCTGCCATAGTAGATTAGGGGAAAGGTACTGACTATAGGGGTTCGCTCAAAGGATTCAGCATACCCAGTCACAGTGGGGCTGCTCAAATAAAGTTTAAAATTTTATCATCTAAAGGGGAAGAGTTGATATACAAGAGAACGTAAGGCCAGATAGTCTAAGCTGTTGAAGGAAGCAGGCCACAGACCTCTCTAATGGTCAGGATAGTTCCAAAGCTATGGTACCAGCCATTGTGGTTGAAACAGGCCCACAATCAGTGACTGGGATACTGGGAGCAGAGCCTACCCCCTCGACAGCTGAGAGTCAGAGGTAGAAAATGAGGACCTGAATTACAGGGTTGAACTGGAACCTACTTAGGAATCTAAAGCTAAAGCTCATTCATGGGGACTGAACAAATCTGGCAGTTTTGGTAAGAAAAAACTGCAACAAGGTAGCTGTGGGTGTCCTGGAGTTCACTCTAGTCACCTTAGATACACATGAGCAAGAGTAACAAAAACAACTTCAGACCCTACCTGCCCATGGGATGTCCTGCTGATATCCAGATAAGTAACTGGGCTGAGTGTGTTGGCTAAAGGTCTTTTGGAGCCTATAGCTGGGCTGAGGTAGGAGGCAGGGATTAACCTACATGGTCATCTTATCAATGCCAAGGAGATGTTATTGTCTTTATTTATAGTGAGAATTGATCAATCACTACTGCTGCTACTGAGGATGACACTAATATCAGAAGGCCCAAATAATATGGAGAAAATATCCCCTCTTGTTTTCATGATTATTATTAAAAAAAAAGGTGGAGAACCCTAGATTAGTGGATATAACTCTGGAATGGAAGTTGAGAGTTAGTGCTTGGCTCACTGAGATAGTATAGTAAAAAATCATGAAATTGGAATGAATCTTATTTTTCTGCTATCCTGGATACTGTTGGTCAGGTTTTCTCAACCGTAGTACAATGAATATTTTGAGTCAGCTAATTCTTTATTATGGGTGGGGGGGTGGCCAGACTGTCCTGTGCATTGTAGGATGTTTAGCAGCATCTCTGGTCTCTATCTGCTAGATGCCAGTAGCACCTCACTTCCTCAGTTGTACAACCAAATTGTCTCCATCAGGAGAAAAAAAAAATCTCCAGACAATGCTAAATGTCTCCTGGAGGCAAAATCATCCATCTGAGAACCACAACTAAAGGATACAAAAGCACCTTGTGTAAGGGGCACCTGGTTGTCTCAGTCGGTTAAGCATCTGACTCTTGGTTTAGGCTCAAGTCATGATTTCATGGATTGTGATCTCATGGGTCATGGGATTAAGTGCTGCGTCTGGCTCTGTGCTCAGCTGGGAGTCTGCTTGAGATTCTTTCCCTCTGTCCGTCCCCCCACTCATGCTCTCTTTCTCTCTCTTAGTTATTATTGTGGTGGTTTTAACATATGTTGACAAATTCTTTGAGATTTCTTCCTCCAGGAGGAAGCTTAATATCTTTCCCTTTGAATGTGGGTTGGACTTAGTGACTCACTTCTAATGAACAGTGAATGGAAAGGGAACATTAGTGACTTTACAGTAGAGAAACATGCCAGATACCACCTAACCATGTGATCAGGATAAACACCATGAGTAGTAAATCATGTTGCTATTATGTATACCCCAGTATGATGGAAGGAGAATACTTTGCCTCTGTGGTATTCTTCCCCCAAATCCACAATCCCAAATTAAGGGGAATTCTACAAAATGCCTGACCATTATTCTTCAAAAGTACCAAGGTCATGAAACAGCAAAGATAAGGAAAGGAGAAACCATAATAGATTGAAAAAGGCTGAGGAGACATGACAATTAAATGTCATATGGAATCCTGGACAGAAAAAAGATGTAGGGGAGTAAAAGTTCTCCTTTATCCTCAGGCTCTCTGACAGGGCTTAAGAGTTACAGTGACGTAAGACAACAGGAAAAAAGCATACAAGTTTTGTTAAATTTTTGCATGTATGTGGGGGCCTTCACAAAAGTATAAGAAATGGCCAGAGCAGAATATACCATTTAGACAAATGACAGATTTGTGAAGAAATGACAGGGGTTTGGGCTGGAGGCAGTAAATTGTAGAGAAATGACTAGGGGAGATAAGAAATGGGAGGGAAACTAGTGGAAGATAAGGGTTATTTCAGTAAGTTTGTTAGTATAGATCCATTTCAGCATCAATTGCCAGTGTCTGGTGATAAGGATGTCCTTCTCTTCCTGGCAAGGAGGGTACCTTTCTTATGGGAAATTTTATGGCCTGTGTTTACATAGAAAAGGGGAGGTCAGAGAGCCCTTCCTGAATCTGTTGTTTCTCAAGCAACTTTACCTCAAAATAATCAATAGGCCAAAGTGGCATATTTTGGGGTGGCACATCCTGAACCCTTCAGGGATATTAGTGGGGGTAAAATGGGGAAATTCAAATGAAGTTATAGTTAATAATGTCCCAATATTAATTTCATAGTTCAATACCATGATTGTATAGGATGTTAGCATTAGGGGAAGCTGGGTGAACAATATACAGGAACTCAGTACTATCTTTGCAACTCTTTTATAAATCTAAAATTATTTCAAAATAAGTTAAAAAAAAAGTTTTTCTCTTACATTTTTCTCATTTTGCATGTCTTCAGCACTTGAGTTTATAGACACCCCAGGGCCACAATCCACTTACTTATGAATTTACTTAGGAATTACTTAGGAATTTTACTCTTACAAATATGTATGTTTTTCCAGCTATTATATAAGCACTACAGATAAATTAACTTCTTTGTAACTTCCTTGGCTCCAAATGTAATTCTCTTAAAATATTCTTTTTTGAATGGATAAGTAAATGAGAAGAAACTGAGGAAACTGGAAAATTATTGAAATATACCCAGTAAATATCCAGTGCATGAAGGTTTGGAAGTTGGTTAGGATTTGGTTGTTTTGTTTTTTAAGCTTTTTCTTGACCACACCCTTCTTTGGGGGTGAGTTAGGTTCTTTGGTAGGTGATTTTTAAGCAAATGGGGCACCATTTTTCTCAACTATGTTCATATAATAAATTGTAGAACAATGTCCTCAAAGACTGGGTCTTAGAAAGATGTGGGTCATAGTTTACATGTACCATTCTCTACAGGTAAAAAAAAGGATCTAACATTTGCCTGTGTTTTCTTAATTTAAAAAATAGGGTCTTTTCAAAGTATACAAAAAAACAGATTCAAAGGCACATGCACCCTGATGTTTATAGCAGCATTATCAACAATAGCCTAACTATGGAAAGAGCCCAAATGTCATTGACTGATGAATGGATAAAGATGGGGCGGGGGGGAATGTGCGCTCGTGCATGTGCAATGGAATAGCACTCAGCCATCAAAAAGAATGCTATCTTGCCATTTGCAATGATGTGGATCGAACTAGAGTATATTATGCTAAGCGAAATAAGTAAGAGAAAGTCAAATACCATGATTTCATTCATATGTGGAATTTAAGAAACAAAACAAATGAACATACAGGAAGGAAAAAAAAAGAGGGAAACCGTTAAGAGACTCTTAATGATAGAGAACAAACTGAGGGTTCATGGAGGGAGGTGGGTAGGGGATGGACTAAATATGTGATGGATATTAAGGAGGGCACTTGTTATAATGAGTACTGGGTGTTATGTGTAAATGATGGATCACTAAATATAAATAAATAAATAAATAAATTCAGGTCCTTTTAAGGTTAGCAGATGCCATTACATGGCCTATTTGAATTCCTAACCAAGTGTTTCCTCCAAGCTCAACCTCATACACTATAATTAAATTATGCTGGTGGGATATACATTACCCAAAAAGTTTATTTGCTACTACTTTAGGTTTCAGGGAATCCTGAAAAGTATAATCAAAATCTGTATAACAGTTATTTTTCTTGGGGGAGTTGGGAAATGCATAGGGTAACTTTGGAGCCAGCAAGCCAGGTTTTGTTGAGGCAGTGGTATTGTCCTTTTGTTTCTAGAGGCATTATTTTTTTTTCAATATTGTCTTCCATGAGGATCCTTCTTGCTTCATATGTTTTTAATTAGATGATTCTAACACTGGAAAAAGTCCTGAAGTTTCATTTAAAAGTTTTCTATGCATTCAAAATATAAATCTACTTTATTAGCAACCTCCACCATAGAATTTCTTATACCTCCAGCTTTATTTTTTCTTACTCAAGATTGCTTTGGCTATTTGGGATCTTTCATGGTTCCATACAAATTTTAGTATTGTTTGTTCTAGTTTTATGAAAAATACTGTTGTTATTTTGATACGGATTGCATTGAATCTGTAGATTGCTTTGGGTGGTATAGACATTTTAACAATATTCTTCCAATCCATGAGCATGGAATATCTTTGTTTATGTCAACTTCAATTTCTTTCATCAGTGTTTTATAGTTTTCAGAATACACATCTTTCACCTCTCTGGATAAGTTTATTCCTAGGTTTTTTATTAGTTTTGGTGCAATTGTAACTGGTTTTGTTTTCTTAATTTCTCTTTCTGTTACTTTGTTATTAGTGTATAGAAATGCTACCGATTTCTGGGTATTAATTTTGTATCCTGCAAATTTACTGAATTTATTTATTATTTTAATAGTTTTTTGGTGGAAGCTTTAGGATTTTTTAAAAAAAGATTTTATTTATTTGAGAGAGTGAGCGAGAGAGAGCGTGAGCAAGGGGGATGGGCAGAGGAAGAGGAAGAAGCAGACTCCCCACTGAGCAGGGAGCCCTACACAGGGCTCAATCCCAGGACCCTGGGATCATGACCTGAGCAGAAGGCAGATGCTTAACCAACTGAGCCACCCAGGCGCCCCTAGGATTTTTTATGTACAGTACCCTGTCGTTTGCAAATAGTGACAGTGTAACTTCCTCTTTACCAGTAAAGATGCCTTTTATTTCTCTTTTTTGTCTGATTACTGTGGCTAGGATTTCCAGTACAATGCTGAATAAAAGTAGTAAGAGTGGACATTGTTTTCTCATTCCTGACCTTAGAGGAAAAGCTCTCAGTTTTTCACCATTGAGTAGAACGTTAGCTGTGGGTTTTTCATATATGGCCTTTATTATGTTGAGGTATGTTCACTCTAACCCCACTTTGTTTATAGTTTTTGTCATGAATCGGTGTTGAATTTTCTCAAGTGCTTTTTTCTGTATCTATTGAGGTGATCCTATTTTTATCCTTCATTTTGTTGATGTGGTGTATCATGTTGATTGATTAGTGAGTATTGAACCATTCTTGCATCTCTGGAATAAATCCCACTTGTTTGTGGTGAATAATCTTTTAAATATATTGTCACATGCATTGTCATATATGTCATATTGCTAATATTTTGTTGAGGAAATTTTTGCATCTATGTTCATCAGGGATATTGGCCTGTAGTTTTCTTTTTTTGTGGTATCTTTGTCTGATTTTGGTGTTAGAGTAATGGTGGTCTTATAGAATGTATTTGGAAGTTTTCCTTTCTCTTATTTTTTTTTTTTTGAATAGTTAGAGGAGAATAGGTATTAACTCTTATGTGAATGTTTGGTAGATTTCATCTGTGGGTCCATCTGATCCTTGGGGGCATCCTGATTGGGTTGGGGCTGGAGGTGCGGGCAGTGAAGGAATTCAAGGCAGAACAAAGGAGAGAGAAGTTTATTGAATACAGTGCAAGGGAGCAGCAGGCAGGACCACAAAGGAGAGACTGTCTGCCATGAGGTGGTGGTCAGGGGCTATAGTTACAGGGTGGAGTGAGGGGGTATGGGAACATTTGGAATTTTCCCTTTTTTGGTAACTATGCCTGGTAATAAGTAGCCCATTGATTAGTGAGGGCTTCTGGCTTAATGATGCTGTTTGCGTTAGCTTACTGGTTGCTTTGGGCTCTTTTGCCTGCTGAAGTTCCCATTGCTCAAGCCTGTTGTCTAAAAGTGGCCTCCACAGTCCTGAACCTTTTTTTTTTTTTTGGTAGTTTTTTTGATCACCAATTCAATTCAGATTTTCTATTTCTTCCTAATTCAGTTTTGGAAGATTGTATGTTTCTAGGCATTTATCCATTTCTAGGTTGTCCAATATTCTCGCATATACTTTTTCATAGTATTCTCTTTGTATTTCTGTAGTGTCAGTTTTAACTTTTCCTCTTTAATTTCTGATTTTATTTGGGTCCTTTCTCTTTTTTTCTTAATGAGTCTGGCTAAGGGTTTATCAATTTTGTTGATCTTTTCAAAGAACCAGTTCTTGGTTTCACTGAATTTTTTTTCTATTTTTCTTTTACTCTGTATGTTATTTATTTCTGCTCTGATCTTTATTATTTCCTTCTTTCTGTTCACCTTGGGTTTTGTTCTTTTTCTTACACCTTTAGGTGTAAGGTTAGATTATTTATTTGAGCTTAGATTCTGCTGCTTCTTCAACTTGTCTGTTATATCACCATTTCTTCCAGGAAGTCTTTCCTCTGCCCCCTTTTGGATCTGGGTAAGAGTACTTTGCAAAGTGCTCCTGTAGCATTGATCGTCCTGTCATTAGCACTGGCATGCAGTTTTCTGTTGCTTTCTTGAGACTCTAAGGCTGAAAGCAAGGAAGATGTTTACCTTGTCCATATCCCTAGAACGTAATGCAGTTCTGGCACCAAGATGCTTGATAAATACTTGTTGAATAAATGATCAAATGAGTAGTATTATAGCTGAATTAGATTACTGAGGAGACTTTACAGTGTCTACTGCCGAAATATTGGGAAAACCAAATGGAAATCAACTTAGAATACACCTATGGGGCGCCTGGGTGGCTCAGTCGTTAAGTAGCTGCCTTCAGCTCAGGTCATGATCCCAGGGTCCTGGGATCGAGCCCCACATCAGGCTCCCTGCTCAGTGGGGAGTCTGCTTCTCCCTCTCCTACTCCCCCTTCTTGTGTTCCCTCTCTTGCTGTGTCTCTCTCTGTCAAATAAATAAAATCTTAAAAAAAAATACACCTATGAAGCATAAATGTTCTTTTGTAAGGTCATTTTATCACATATTCTAAGAACAGTCTAATAGAAATTTAGCAGGGGGTGATGATTGGCATAAAACCAGGATTTTAAACAGTAGAAATAAATAAAACTAACAAAGAGCCTTTTGTACTACAACAAAACTAGTCTTACAGTTTGAGCTAATTTAATGAAGTTATTTGACAGATCTGTCTTTTGTGTTTATGTTTGAATAGCAATAGAGCAACTATATAGCAGTTCCTCAGTTTTTTAAATTGCAGATTGTCATTAAATTTTGCAGTATCTTCTCACTTTAAATTAAGTAGAGGTTTGTTTAACAATTCTACAGCTTCTCTGTATTTTGAGTGCCTCACAAATCAGTTGTCTCTCTTACAGCTAGTAGCAAAGTAGAACAAGGGGATGAGTAAGAGAATGGGGAGTTGAATGTCATGGTAGATGCCAACCAGAATAGACCAGATGCTATTGTATGCATCTACAGTTGATGTGCACAGATAAAGTGATAATGGGTTTATTTGGTTGTTAGAGACTTAACATTAACCAAAACAGCATCTGACTTCTCAACTCCATGGGCAAATTTTCTCAGTTGAGTGAATACTTTCAAGATGCCAGTAGAGCATTCATTTTAATCTGTCTCAAGTCATACTTTAGATATAAAAGACGGAAGAAGGTACTTGTTCTCCATTTACAGTGCCTTTGAAGAACAGCATTGGTTGCTAAGGAACCGCAATAGCATATTTTTGTGCAAACAGTTGGTGTGCTGGGAATTCACATTACTGTTTCAGTCAGACTCTTTTCCCAGAAGGAGGCAATCTGTGTCTCTCTTTTTTTTTTTTTCCTCAGGGTAATGGCAACATGCTGACTTTGGTTCACTTCATCTATTTTGGTTAAGAGGTATCTCAGGTGAACCTTCATAGGGGCAGAAGAGAAGCTAGGATGGCATATCTGTTCTGCATCGAATACTGATTTGATTCTGAAAAATCCACATTTAGGAAAACAGTATGGAGGTTCCTCAAACAGTTGAAATTAGAGCTACCATTCGATCCAGCAATTGCACTACTGGGTATTTACCCCAAAGATACAAATGTAGGGACCCGAAGGGGTACGTGCACCCCAATGTTTATAGCAGCAATGTCCACGATAGCCAAACTGTGGAAAGAGCCAAGATGTCCATCGACAGATGAATGGATAAAGAAGATGTGGTATATATACACAATGGAATATTATGCAGCCATCAAAAGGAATGAGATCTTGCCATTTGCAATGACATGGATGGAACTGGAGGGTGTTATGCTGAGTGAAATAAGTCAATCAGAGAAAGACATGTATCATATGACCTCACTGATATGAGGAATTCTTAATCTCAGGAACAAACTGAGGGTTGCTGGAGTGGTCGGGGGTGGGAGGGATGGGGTGGCTGGGTGATAGACATTGGGGAGGGTATGTGCTACGGTGAGCACTGTGAATTGTGTAAGACTGTTGAATCACAGATCTGAAACAAATAACGCAACATATTTTAAGAAAAAAGAAAAAGAAGAAGATAGCAGGAGAGGAAGAATGAAGGGGAGTAAGTCAGAGGGGGAGACGAACCAGGAGAGATGATGGACTCTGAAAAACAAACTGAGGTTTCTAGAGGGGAGGAGGGTAGGGGGATGGGTTAGCCTGCTGATGGGTATTAAAGAGGGCACATTCTGCGTGGAGCACTGGGTGTTATGAAGAAACAATGAATCATGGAACACTACACCAAAACAAATTATGTAATATATGGTGATTAACATAACAATAAAAAAATTAAAAAAAAATCCACATTTACAATTGTTTTGGAAATTGCCACCATCTATTTGGGTAGTGCCTTTGTCACAAGGCTCCTCTATGTTTCCCCTGGGCTACAAGGGTCATGATTTCTATTTCACAGACAAAGAAACTCAGTGGCTTACTTTGGAGGAATGAGAATTTAACACTCAGGGTCTGGAGGGCCTGGAAACTTGCAGGAATTTCCAGGTTCTCATTACCTGGAAAAACACTTTTGGGCCGTTTTCTGAAATGCCCTTATCTAAGCCTTTTAAAAGAGAACCAGTTCAAAGTATTTCACTATAAAGAACATTGGAACACAATAAGCATTTCTGTTAGCTCTTAAAATTCCTGCAGTGTAGCAGTTAAGGACGACTTAATTAAAAAACAACTGACAATATCATTAGGCTGGTGAGCAAAATAGAACTATTTTCAGACTGGAGTCTACCTCCAGGCTGCAAAGAGCTTTGATTTAATATTTGGACTTCTTTCCTTTTGTACTCAGTACAGAATTTAACAGTGACCTTTGGTTGTGTTCTATCTACTTAAAAAGATGGATTTTCAGAAGAAATGAAAACTAACGAAAGTTAATCCACTTTGAATTGTGTGGAATCAGGTATACCCTTCTTTTGGTCTCAAACACCTTTCTAAACAAGATATTCCTACAAACATAAAATTATAGTCAGGAGACCAGATCCTATCTTGGCTCTGTCATAAACAATTGATCCCGGGCAAATATCTTAAATTTCTCTGGAGCAGGTGGATTCCAAAGTCCCTTCCAGCCCTAAATTTCATTTTATGTTAATATCTGAGCTCAGCTGGCTTAAGTGGAAGCATTTGGCTAAATTCAAGCAAACTAATAACTAAAATTTAATGAGTATCTACCATGTATTAAGCATGTTCTAAATGTTTTTTTTTTTTGCATTATTTTATTTAATTCCTACAACAACCCCATGAAGGTAGGTGCCATTATTATTTCACTTTTACCAATGAGAAAATTGAGGAAAGTTAATAGCGTGTCCTGGGCAAGTTCATTCTGTGGTTATATTTAGGCAAATTAGACAAGCTATTGGAAAACTGCTTTTACTATCATCACCTCGGCTTTTTATTCAGACTTGAGTGCTAATCAAGTGCTTTGTTTTTCAAGCTTCCAATCTTGCTTTATATGCAGGAGCACTGAATTCATTCCAGTGTTTTCAGAAGGAATTATGCCCATAGGGATCCACAGAAATGACATTATGATGGCAAAAAGACTTTCAGTAATTAACAAAGATGAACTTTGAGTGTCAAAACAAAGGCAAATATACATCCATGTATAAGCCTGTGGAGGCTGTCGTAAGAATGATGCATTGTCAGTAGTGTGTGGTATGATTTGATGTGATGAAAAAGGGAAGCACATGCATGTCAAGTGTCACACCTGTGAAATATATATACCTGTAAAGACAGGCGGCATCTGCAGGACATCTTCAAATGGAGCAACTTAAGTTCTCCCTAATAGGAAAGTAGTCAGTTTACTTAGTTGGTATCTTTCTTCTCAGCTCCTCAAAACCTGGGTGTTCAGAAAATAGTGATTCTGTAGGTGTTTTACAAGTCAACCAACACACTTACAAATGTATTGCCTTTAATGATTCTCAAGTGGCTAAGATGTTATGGAGAATGCAAAGAACTTTATGACAATATGTCCTCAATACATAGAGTTATAATACATGTACAATACACATGAAGATTGAGCAATGTGAGATAATGTATTTAATGAATAGTACAGATAAATAGCCAATTGGAATGTGTGCAAAGATTGTACCTCAATAGCTTTTTAACTTAAAAGATTAGGACTTGAAGTTCCAAAAACTGTTTGACTTACTATTTGTATGATTTATTTTATTTTATTTTTTTAAAGATTTTATTTTTTTATTAGAGAGAGAATGAGAGATAGAGAGCACGAGAGGGAAGAGGGTCAGAGGGAGAAGCAGACTTCCTGCCGAGCAGGGAGCCTGATGTGGGACTCGATCCCAGGACTCCAGGATCATGACCTGAGCCGAAGGCAGTCGCTTAACCAACTGAGCCACCCAGGCGCCCACTATTTGTATGATTTAAACAAGTTACTTCATCTCTCTGAGCTTTGTTATTTCATTTGTAAAAGGGGATGCCAATAGAACCCAAATTATAAGGGTAGAATAGAAATCAAATGAAATAATGAGTGTGAAAGAACTTTGCAAAGTTTTTAGATGATATTGTCATTTGAGATAGCATTTAATGATCATAAGAAATGTCTAGCTTGGTGCCTTCTAACCATATGTTAGAATCATACTGCCTTGCCCCCTTTAGTTAGGTATGGCCATGTAATTTACTCTGGCCAATGAAATGTGAGCCAAGTGGACATTTGTCCCTTCCACTTTAACAGCATGTGTGTGATTCACTACTTTCCCCTTTGTTGTTATGCCACTGTGACTGTGGGAGCACTCTTGGGCCTTAATCAACCTGTGGTCCCTTGAGTGGCCCCAATGAGCAAAGCCCCCAGCTGATCAATGTTGAGCATAGAACATAAGCAAAAAATAAATTTCTGTCATGTTAAAGTAAGAAGATTTGGGGTTGTTTGTTATTGGACCATCATCTCCTAACACACTCCAACTAAAATGTGTATCATTCATCTTAAATATTACTTGAGTACCTGTATATTTAGGTTCTAGTTATGTTACAGTGGTACTGTCTACTACATATTGGAGCTGTTTATGTCCACTTTTCCAAAAAAGGTATTGGTTTCAAACTCAAACCAGTCTTTTTATCTTTTTTTTTTTGTATTGTGACGTATTTAAGGTATCTACAGACTAAGAATAATTTGGACTGTTCTGTCTACTTCTGTTTTGCAAGATCAGCTTAATTGAAAGGAAAAGTTTCTATTTGGACAAAATTTCTATTTGATTATAACAATATTTGGAAGGTTGGTTGAAAAATAACAGAAGATGAATTACCTTTATTATATCTATTTCTTTCTTTAAAAAAAAAAGTAGTCTGTAGTTATGCCAACAAAGTAATACCTGAGTGTTATTTTAAGCAAAATAAACTCTCAGTCAGTTTCAGGGCCTTACTCTACTTGACATACTTTTCTCACGTAGTGAGAGATTAGACTCATTTTAGACCATGTGATCATGAGCCTGGGCTTGAGAGCCTTTCAAGGAATGGCATTTTGAATAAGAGTACTTTTCAAAGTGAGGACAACAAATCCTTCTGGATGGTGCCTAAGACAGAACTACTTTAGATTGTGCCCTTTTTCTGCATTAAAGAATATGGTAAGCATCCATTCACATAGTCACTAACTCTGAGGATCTGAGCCATCAGTTAGAATGAGGCAAGTGTACCCCCATTGAATATACCTTTCTCTAAGTGTATATAAGCCAGGTGAATGAGGTCCTTTCTTTGTTCTTGGATGAATGATTAGTCCATCCCTGGAAAATATGAGTCTGTTGGAAGGCTGATTGGTGCCAGCACTGGAGGCAGTGACATGAGCCTTTTGAATGTTTAGTCTCTTTAGATTGAACAACTAAACCCATTTTTGGGGAGCAAATCCTAACATGCCATATGCCAGGTACTTGAGTAGTCATTTTCAAATAGGTTTTGTCCTTTAATCCTCTTAATAATCCTGTGTCTTGTCAACTCCCTTTAGAGAGTAAAACAAAAACACAAACTCAGTTCTGCCCTCCACATTTATCTCTGTTGTACCTCATGTATCTTAGAGATTGTTTAGATGTGAAGTAGGTTGGCCTAAAGAAACAAACTTCTGGTTTTTTTTTAACATCACAAAAGTGACATATTTTTTATAGATAATATTTTTAAGTAGGCTCCATGCCTAGCATGGAGCCCAGTGTGGGACTTGAACTCACAACCCTGAGATCAAAACCTGAGCTGAGATCAAGAGTTGGATGTTTAACCAACTAAGCCACCCAGGCACCCCTACTTTTCATAGATAATTTAAAAATGCTGAAGAGTCAGTAGGAAAGAAATTGCCCATAATTCAACCATTCATGACAAACTGTGAATACTTTGGCAAGCCACCCCTTCCTAAGCTTAAGGGCATACAGTGTATATGGAAGGAAATGAAAGAGCATTGTCCCTTTTCCAGCAGTAGCTGGACAACTGAGTGTCTCAAGAATAAGGGACAGGAGAATTAAATCAGGAAATAAGCAGCCTTGAGAGATGCTATCACAGGGCTAGTGTCTGTGGTTACTATCTCCTGTTGACCTTTTTCACAGCTGGCTAATGACAACCAGCTACTAATCAAAGCTTGTGAAAAGTTGGCTAACAACAACATAGAGCTCAGACTGTAGATGTGCTTACCATACTGTAAACACTACCAGCCTTTCTCATACAGGGAGAGTGTTAACAGTTATGCTGTATCTCTCGGAGCATGTGATGAATCATCTGGAAAAGGACAACAAAAATGCAGTCTTGCCATATACAAGGGAAGAACATTCAGTTCGCCCCAGATTGCATTCATTTTCTCCCCAGATGTTCATTGTGACATCCTGCTGTTTCTGATAGATTGTCCTCTATGATTTTCTCCTATTTAATCCAGGTGGTAAGGTGTTCCATATGTCACTTGTCTTGCTAGTTGACAGTGATGAGTAGGAACTCATCATTATGACATACTTCGTGATTTTCCACCTATACATTAGTTTTTATTCTAGTTTTCTTAATTAAGTTAGGTAAATTCCCATAGCCCATTTTCCTGGAATTTAGATATTTTAAAGCATTTACACACCTGTGCAATTCTCACTTCTCCTTGGCTGCATTTATCCATGCTCTAAATGGCTGTTTTCTTCCATCTGCTCAAGGGGATCCACCCCTCAACTACCTAATCTTTGAGAGTTCTTGTACCTTACTTGTCATGATTCTGGTATAATTCTTTACAAGAATAGAAACACAAGTTTGTGTTCAATTTTGAGAAATCCACGATGATGAAGATGGAGATGGTGATCATTAATACTCACATGGCTCTAATACTAATACTCTCTGTATCTATATATCTAATACTCTAATACTCACATGGCCAGGCACTGTTCCACATGAGTGAGTACTATTGTTACCTCTATGAGGAAACTGAGTCACAGAGAGGTTAAATGAATTATCCAAGCTAATAGTGGCAGAGCTGGGGTTCAGACCCAGGCAGTGTGTGGCTCTAGGGCCTCTTTCTTTTAACTGCTACTATGTACGCTTTCATTCTGCTTCCACTTTTCACTTTTTTTTTCTGAATTATTCTTCAGTCTATGTGAGGTCTTTCTATTTTGTTCCATTTTATTTGGGAAGATCCAACAAAGACAGAATATAATGGTTTTGCTCCTGATATCACTACAAGTATGAATGCATGTTGAGAAAAATGGGAGAGCCAGAAAATTCAAACAGAAAATTCCTGATTCACAGTCACCTTCTCTGTTTATATCTGTCAAAAATTATAGTGATCTCCTGTGGTACGCTTTGCATTGATCTAGTATGTGCTTATGAGGAGGACTGGCTGCTTTCTGGCCAGCCTGAGGCAGAAGGCATCCTCCAGGGCTAGTGGGCTCGCCTTAGGGCCCACTTCACCTCAGGTGGATCACAGCTTCAGGTTAAAATCCTCAACCTTATGAGGGTCTAATATGCAAGGAAATCACAGTGTTTGCTGGTGGAGTCAGTTCCCAGAACTCCATGATGCAGGAGGAAAGGTCCCTGGAAAGTGGATCTGGTGGGGAAGAGGAGCTGACACCATTCAGTGCAATCACATGAGGAAACAACAACTCTGTTTGCTTTGTTAGTGGATCTGGATGTGAAATTGTGAGAACATGTGTGTGGTTCCAGTTCATAAGCCATCCTACACCGAAGAGTTGGATTTGGACCTAAAACAATACTCCATTTTTATTCTAGGTTGTTCCTGCAGTTTTACTGAACAAGAAAGCATTTTCCATAGTGATTTAGTATCTTTTCACTTCGTCTTCCAAATACCTGGCACTGAATTGAATTTAGGGAGCACTCTGGTCTGGCTCTCTTGTTACATAAATCAGGAAACAAAGGTCTAGAGGACTTCAGAGATTTGCTTAAGTTTCACAAGTAATTATAAGAGTACAGTCCTGATCTTTGACCGGACAGCCCGTGTTCTCTTCCTCTTTATTTCCATCTTTTGCTTATTGCAGGAAGGAACAAATATTAGTTGGAGTGCTTGAAGGTTGATAGATGTCATTTGTGAGAATTTTTTAAACTCAGGGTTCACATTAAGTTTAACTGTGAGCAAAAGCAGATTTCAAGGTAGGCCTCAGAATTTACCCAACCCCCTTCCCTTCATTTCTCCACATCTATTTAAACAGGTGTAATATCTGGAACTCTCAATTGAAAGAAAGCTTTTTCTAGTATGATTGACTCACTTAATGTTGGCTTAAGGAAAGGGGGGAGGGGATGAAAAGAAAGAGGGTAATGAAGGAGGGAGGGAGGGAGGGAGGGAGAGAAAGAGAAGACACTGTTACTCCCAACTTTGTGACTTGGAGAAGGTAACTTTCCTCAACACCTGATTAACATAGTAGGTATGGACTACCTCAGTAATTAACCTCCATTCACATTTAGTTGGTGTCACTCATTTAACATTTAAAGGCCAGCCTCAGCAGGAAGCTGAGGTTTTTGTGAAAACTGAAGCAATGTAAGGGGAAGGTACCTAAAAAGTGCACCAGGGCCTTACCTGTAGATTTTAGGTCTTTGTCTTGGGAAGAGAAGTTTCGGGAAGTTAGTTGGGAAAAGGGCTTCCACTGGATGCTCTGTTTTGCCAACAAGGCCTAGTTTCCATTTTGAGTTCCTTGTAGTCCCTAAGCCCCCTAGGACTCATTCCAAAGAGGAACCTGAGGTTCCAGGTACAAGTTAAAAATTTTAGCCCTGGACCCTGCAGCCAGGTCCCTTTAATTAGAGTGTGGCTGGGCTGGCTTCTTTGGGCTGCCACCTTTGAATGCTTTCCATTTATAGAAAAACTGATGGAGCTTCTCCCAGGGTAGATCCAATCAGTTGACCACACCTTGCTGTCACTGCTAACCTGGCCATGCCTTCAAGTCTCTGTTGACTTTGAGAACTTGTTGGACTACTCTTTGCAAGTCACTCAGTCCAGCCATCCTGCCCACTTTTAAGTGTCTGGGTCAGCCACGCCAAACCCTAGTCTTTGTGTAATTTCATATACCTCTGTGGGGGACTGTTTGAGGATTTAATGAACTATATGCATGCAAACGATTGGTATCTGACATTAAGTCTACTTACTATCACGTGAGCCCCTATAAATGGCCTCCTAACTGACCTTCCTATTTTCACCCTGTCCCCCTGTAAGCTATTTTTCTTGAAGATTTATTTATTCTAGAGAGAGAGAGCAAGAGAGAGCCCATGAGTGGGGGAGGAGGGACGAGGGAGAGAAGCAGACTCCCCACTAGGCAAGGAGCCCAATGTGGAGCTAGATCTCAGGATGCTGAGATATGACCTGAGCCGAGATCAAGAGTTGGACGCTCAATGGACTGAGCCACCCAGGTGCCCCCTGAAAGCTGTTTTCTCTATCAAAGCCAATATGATCTTTTAAAAATGAAAATTATATCTTACCTCTTCCTTGCTTAAATCCTCCAGTGACTTCTGAATTTTGTCACGCTGAATAAAACCCGAGCTCCATGCCTGTGTAGCCCTGCATGATATGGCCCCTGCCTCCATCTTGAATGTCATTTTGTAGAGTTTTGCCCTTTCCATTCAACTGCACAGATCTTTTTTTTTTTTTTTAACACGTCCAAGTTCCTGCTGACATTGGCACTTGTGTACAAGCTATTTCTGCTTCCTGGAATGCTCATCCACTGATCCTCACATGATAGCTTCTTCACACCATCAGATTCCAGCTGAACATCCTCAAAGAGGCATTCTTTAATTCTTCATTCTAAAGTAGCTATCTCTCACTCCTCATGTCTCATTTGTTTATTCATTTTCTCTCTACTCATATTAGAAAATAAGCTTCATGAAGTCACAGAGACCTTTCATGGCCTATTTTTTTTTTTCTGGTTGTTTCCCCCATGCCTGCAATGGTACCTAGAACACAGTAGGTGTTCAGTTAATATTTATTGAATAAATGAATGACACATGGTGTTTAGTAAATGTTAGCTATTATTATATTAGAGAAAAAAAAAGTGAGACCTTAATATAACCGGAGTTCCATTTGGTCCTGAATCTATGCAGTGACATATTCAGAGAAATAGCTGTTAAGAAAAATAGGACTGAAAGCAACAAAAATCTTTACTCCCACAAGAAAATATCAAAGGTGGGGGGGGTATATTTTTCACCTATTTCAACACTTGGTAAAATCCTGTCTTGCCATCTCTGTTGCTCACAGTACTCAACACTCATGGCAGCTACTCCACCAATATTATCTTCCTGTCTCCCTGCCAACTCCCAACCAAAGAACTATCCTCAAACAACTGTAACCTGGCTGAGAGCCTCCAGGTGCTGGACCCATTTTCTGAATCAGCATAACAAAAAGCCTGGAGTAAAGCAGGCACACTTGGAATCTGGTGGTGTGGGTGGTAGAGGTAAGACTGGGCATATTCTTCAGTTAACAATTTTGTACCTGCTACTCATATGGCAAAAAGGGGGAAACTGAATAAAGATTTTAATAATTCTAAACTAAATGATATTTAAGAAAGACTATGAAATAGCTCTACTTAGGGAGCACTGAAACCCACAAACTTTTTATTCGGAGCCAAATTCACAAAAGATAAGTCTCTTCTTCATTTTTAATATCCTGCTACAAAGCTTTGGACCAAGGGTAGGAGGAGATATCTATTATCACAGAGTTCCTCTTCACTTAGAACCTTATGGACTCTGATTAGATGATGTTGTTAACTTGCTTTATTATTTTGTTTTTAACTATTGTAGATTAGAAACCAAACATTAAAAGGGAAGGGGAACTGTTACAGGCAGAAAAAGAACTTGGTATCAGACAGCTTGATATAAGCAGACCAAGATGAAAAAATAGTCTTACTATATAGTCATAACAGTGACTCTGATTCCCAAAGTAGGGGTCAGTCATATTTTATTCCTGACTTTTTTCTCCAGTGGTGCCATCAGTGCTCTCTGTTAGGGCTCACTTAGGTCCAGAACACATTTGTCAGACAGACCCTTAGGATCACAAGGTGTGGTCTGAAGGAAGTAGGGCTTTACTCTGCAAAATTGCCAGGTCTGCCCAAGCAGCTTTCCTGAGCTCTTGGCTTCATTAGCACAGTGCTCCAACCAGCTGACCTCAACTGACTCATCAGGTTATAAGAGAAGTTGGGAATAGAAATTAGTTCCCTGGGGGATCCTGGCTGTATAATAGCTATCATTTGTATGCAGTTAAATGATTTGCAGAGTAGCACAGCTCAGAGCTCCCAGCTGCATTTTGTCTATTTCTGGAAGCGTATGAAACAGTTGGCTGGGAATGTGGTTCCGAAAGGTAACGTGAGCATTGTAGTAACATCTGGGGCTGGGTTTTTCTACCACCTCATCTGACCAAAATCTAGATTTTGGTCAGAAGTCCATTCTGCATCCAAGGAACTTGGATTTAATGGCTATTGCCTGCTTTCCAGTCCTTGTCTATCAGTTCTGCTGTTGCTACCTGCCACAGTCTTGACTCTTTCAGCTGCCATCTCCCCAGAGAGTGCCAAGAGACATAAATATTCATGAGGGAAAGAGCGATTCAGAAGGCTGAGGTCAGGGGAACCCTGTTTCTGAAATGGGCTACTGGCTTCTTGCCTTGCTTTCTTTTTCCTCCCGCCCATCCTCTTAGAGCAAATTGTCATATAAAGTGGCTGTTATCTATCTACCTCCCTCCAGTGGGGAAATGGCAGTGTGGTAGGTAAGAGCCAGGAGAGGTGTGGGAATCACACATGATCCCCTGGGATGGCACAGTGTTTCTCAACCCAACTTATATCAATGATGGCTAAACTGTCCCCAAATTCCTCATATGCTCCAGGAATCAAAGAGGGTAGGATAAGAAGAGCAGAGAATTATAGGTGGTAATGGCTGTCATGGTCAACAGTGGAGGGATGGGGGGAGGAGAGGCTGTTGCTATTTGCCCTAGCCAGGTCATCAGCAACTCTGCTCTAGGGACATTTAGGAGCTTACACTGCTGCTTTCTCTGATCCCCCCAAATCTTTCTGCACCAGAAACCAGAAAAAGGAATGACAGTTGTAGCCTAGAAGACTTTGAGAGAGGAAGCATATTTCAGCCCTTTGCCTCCCTAAAGAGTCGGAGGGCAGTGCTCAGTGGCCTGGATCTAAAGGTCTGGAGAATTTTGACACCGGATAGATCATCCTCCTCTACTCTCACCTTTCGCTTCCCTCTGAGTCCCATCAGCACGGGCTGCCAGGCTTCCAGAGCTCAGGCTGCTGGCAAAGGCCCCAGTCTGTCCCACACCAGGGACTTGTTCTCTGACAGCTATGTTTCAGCCTCAAGTTCCTGATTTTCAGTTTTGTCACTATTCTAAGCAAGGATTTTGCCTGTTACTACTCTTACCTAGGTTTCATCTTATGACTTCCAATCAGAGATGCTTAGTTTGATTAACTATCTCTTTATAGTGCCCCTTTCCCTTTCCCGGCATTCAAGTTGGTCTCTTAAATCACATTAATTTATAGAACAGCCATCAAAACCATCTTTATGTGCCTGCCTTTGCATGAACTATATTTAGGGCCTTTTACCACTGTGTGGCCAGAATAATTTTATTAATCTCAGCAGACAAGACCAAGTGTCAAGTCATAGCAAGGGCAATGGGAGCAAGGATTTCTCCCTGATCTGACCTAATACCATGAAGAGTTTCTTGGCTCCTTTAAAGCCTAGTTCTCCAGGGATGGAATACACCAGTGATTTAACACAATCCTTAACCCAGCTAGTCTCATAAGCCATGGAAAGCCTGATACCTTGAACAACTGGCAGGTCCCTGAACAGTGAAGACCCAGTAACCTATGAGAATGAAGAGCTTTGTGTTGGAGCTTAAGAGGCCAGAAGGAGGCAGTGTCATATAATAGAAGAAATGCTGAACTTGTGAGAGTCCTAGGTTTGGGAGCATCCTTATTCTGCCAACTTACTGGCCACATGATGTAGTCAAGACCTTTAACCTGATATTCTTCGGGTGTTAATGACTGCTGTGTATCAGGCACCGTGCTTGGCATTGCTGATGCAGTTGGGAATGTGACAAGGTTTTGCAGCTAAGTGTGACAACCCTGGATATATTAGGGTGTTCTTATGAGAGTCATTTCTTTTGTTAACTTTAATTGTTCACAATATAAGTATTATTTCTATGAAAAATAACAATAACAAATATGCAGATCTTCACAGCAGGTTTAGGTCCTGATAAGCCCATCATAAGTTGAAAATACTATAAGTTGAAAATGGATTTAATAACCCTAAGCTACCAAACATCATAGCTTAGCCTAGCCTACCTTAAACATGCTCAAAGCACATAGCCTATAGTTGGACAAAATTACCTATCATAAAGCTTATTTCAATAAAGTATTGACTACCTCATGTAATTTATTGAATACTGTACTGAAAGCGAAAAACAGAATGATTGTATGGCTACAGAATGGTTGTAAGTGCATTGGTTGTTTATCCTAGTGATTGCATGGCTGTCTGGAAGCTGCAGCTCACTGTCCAGCATCACAAGAGTACAGTATAGCATACTGTTAGTCTGGGAAAAGATCAAAATTCAAAATTTGAAGTGTGATTTCTACTAAATGTGTATCACTTTCATACCATTATAAAATAGAAAAATCCTGAGTTGAACCCTCCTAAGTCAGGGACCATCTGTATTTTAAAATCTACTTGGGAGATGGTCAATGTATCTAGCCAGGGTACAATAGTGAAAAAAAGTACAGAGCAATATAGATGGGGAATGCACAATTATCCTGTGGGAAAAGATTTTTTATGTATTTATACTCACAAATAGCAAAATGTAAAAATATTACTGCCATTGATACGAGGGATATAAGGTGCTTATTAAGAATGAAGGGGAGTAAGTCAGAAGGGGAGATGAACCATGAGAGACGATGGACTCTGAAAAACAAACTGAGGGTTCTAGAGGGGAGGAAGGTAGGGGGATGGGTTAGCCTGGTGATGGGTATTAAAGAGGGCACATTCTGCATGGAGCACTGGGTGTTATGCACAAACAATGAATCATGGAACACTACATCAAAAACTAATGATGTAATATATGGTGATTAACATAACAATAAAAAAGAATAAATTTCATGAAACTCACTTGTTTCTTTTAAAAGCCCTTTTTCTGTGGGGATGGGTTAAGGATGATCTTTAGATCACCCTTCCGTGGAGATGAAGGGACTTTGTGAGAGCTTCTTTGCTCATTTGGAGCCCAAGACAAAGCCCTTGGGATCCTCCTGAGAGAATAAATACTAAAGGTAGATTAGGTCTGGGCACTCTTAGATGCAGTACACATTGGATGATTCAAAGTAACTGAGAAGAGCATTTTAAAATCATTAAGTATGAAAAGAGTTTACAAATCGATAAAAAAGCATTGTCTCATTAAAAACTCTTCATGATGTATTGGTAAGTAAAAAAAAGACTTTTAACTTTCTTGTATATATAATCTTACTTTTTGGAAAAGAAGTATTTGCAGCTGTATAGAGAATACTAACTGTGGTTATCATTGGATGATATGGTTCTGGGCTTATCTTTAGACTTCTTTGTATATTTCTGCAGTAAGCTTGTACTTCTTTTAGCCCCATAAAAAGTGATTATAAACAAAATCCTAAAATATTATCTTTGCAGGAAAGGGACCTTGTGCTGTTGACTATTTTATCCCAGTGTTTAAAATATATGTTAGAATCACCTGAGAGAGAGCTTGTAGAAATACAGCTTTGTGAATCTCACCCCTGGAGATGCTGGCTCAGTTGGACTGGTAGGATACAAGACTGCCAAGGAAAGTGGAAGCAGATTCTAGACTAAGTCACACTAAAGAGTATCAGAACCATCATTTCCTATATAAACTCCAGGTTCATTGTAGCACAGGGCAAAATCAGTATTCCAGTTGAAAATTATCATTCAATTTCCCTCTGTCTGGGTTTCAGTAGTTCTACCTGGCAAGATGTATCTAGTTCAGTTTCCCCTAAGATGCCTTTTAGGCTCCTGGGACTTGGAAAAGACAATTATCTACTAAATACCAGATGGCTGTGTAGATTAGCCCCAGTGAGTAAAAACACAGTGATTTGAACAAAAGACATGATTAGCTGATTGAATAACCACAGGCCATCTCAGTGCAGGTGTAGTAGAAACAAGGGCGGGGTCAGATATTACACTTCTGTTTTCTTGGGTTCCCTAACAATGCATTCATTATTTCAATACTCCTCTGATGTTAACAGTAGAGAGACATGGAGAGAGGGGTAACTTACATACAATAGCATTCATACTTCTTATTAAAATAACATTTTCCTTAAAATTTCATGAAAAGAAATAATGTTATTTCTCCATCTATTGTAGAGAATAGTAGTGTGTGCTTCCTGGGAGATATCTTTAAGAATTCCAAACTAAGCATTTGGCTCCATTTATGACTATGATAGAAAAACTAATATTCACACTGTCCACCTATGCATACACAGAACTGTGTTGTATAAGAGGCAGGGCTACCCAAATGCATTAGACTACCATTCCATTTCTGCTTAGTTAAAAAAACAAACAAATTGAAAGATTCTAAGATGCTGCCTGTTGAAAACCGTGCTATAGACTCCAGGATTTCCCAGCTCTCAATTAACTAAGGTATAAATGGGGAGAGGAAAGATCACAGATAATTTAAAATATAGTTAAACCAAAACTAGTCAAAATGTAGTACCAAAATTTTAATTGTAAACATACTAAGTTTAAAATGTATCCAATATTCAGATACACATTAACATTCTAAATTGTCATAAATAATTTAGGTATTATTGGTATGCATGCAGCTAAATATCATTTTGCTTCCTCAATAAAGAAATGGTAAAAATATTAAAATCAGAGTTTTTAAAAGATCAAAGTCTGATTTTTTTGTGGAGAAAGAGAAATATCCCCAAAACATGATAGACATATCTATTCATTAATATGTATTTCCAATTGTAGACACATTCTAAAATATAGTTATTTGTGCAGAATTGTGGGGATTTTGTTTTTGGACAAATTCATTATCTATGCATACCTTTTGGGTATGGTTAATCTTCATACTGATTTGTCCACTTGTAGATAATCAACAGTTAAACCTCATGTCACCCTGGCCCATGTTCCTATCATTTAGGAAAGTGAGGGAAGATGAGGCAACTAAAAGCAGTGGGTGTTATTAGCAAGAGACAGCTCTGTGAGGTGAACTGGTCATCAGTTGGTTCTTTTTCATTATTTCACATACTCATTTGTAAGCCTGAGGTCATTGATTCAAGCTTTCTACTGACATCTAGATAACTCACCACCAGATAGATGGTGATGGTGGTAGCTGACTTTCCATGAATCTATGCCTCCACTATTGCCATTGGTCCACACTCGCTAGATACATGAAAGAAGTTAGCAAAGCTGTAGGATAAACAGGTAAGTGTAATATGCTTTCAGAGAGTAACAGTTTTACTTGATGTTGAGGGCAAAATAATATAAACAAGTTTTATTGATGATAAATTTAAAAATTATTTTTATATTAAAGTGATATATACATATTACAGAATATAAAACAAAATGTGCATGCTTTTTGAAGATTAAACAGGAGACTTCAAGGAAATTTCCTGATTAGGCCACTTCCCACTATACTTAAGACTCTAGAATGTGAGATTAAGGAGGTGGTGGGGTGGTATATATTAGTTCAGTCTCCTTTTCTATTAGGTGTTCTTCTCGGAAAAGATCGAGAAGCACTGCGAGGAGACATGAAGAAAAATAGTGTAAAATTTGGTTAAATAGATGCCCATTTAGTTACAGTTAGGATGGGACTCCACTGAGTTACACTTTTTCTGAAAAAGCCTAACTCTTAAATGAGCCAAGCATAGATCACTAATTATCCTGTTTATGAGGACTCGAGATTTAGAAAATAGTTTAAAGAAATACAAATGGCTAGATTATAACAATTTCCTGATAGACGATGATTACTTTCCTCATTTACTTACTTTAATATCTCATCTACTACTTTGGTGTCAGAAGTTCCCATGACTTAGGCATACCTGCCATCTTGCTGCTAAAGATTCTCTACAGACTTTGATGATGATGATGATGGTGGTGGTGATGATGATAATGATAGTCAAGATCTACATAGTGTTTATTGTGTACCAGGTACTGCTCTAAGTGCTTTGCATTTAACCCTCACAACAACCCTATGAGAATAAATTATTCCCATTTTTTCCATTTTACAGATAAGGAAACTGAGGCACAGTGTTCAATCATTTTCCCAAGGACATGTTGCCTAGGGATAGTAGAACCAAGATTAGACCCTGGGCAATCTGGTCCCAGAGTCCTGCTTTTAAACATCAGCTTTCCTGCTTCTCATCACAGAAATTATTAAACATTTAGTATTTACAAGGCTAGAATTCATGAAGTTGTTGAAAGTGATGTTGGAGAACTGCTTGTGTCACATGAACAACATTAACAAATGAGAATCTGGTAGAATTAGACAATCAGGACACAGTAGGTGCTTCCAGAGAGAATCATTTGGCTAACAAAGGAAATAAAATGAAGCCCTGAAATAGATTTTTTAAAAATTACTTTCATTATGGTGCTCGCTTCAGCACATACACTAAAATTGGAATGATACAAAGAGGATTAGCATGCCTTCTGCGCAAGGATGATACACAAATTCATAAAATTACTTTCATTATGACTGTGCTATGAACATCCTGTATGAAGTAAAGGATGTATGGTAGATATATTGGGCAATTCTGTTGGGAAACACATATATACACACTCCAAAAAGCACTCCATTTATTCTTTATTCAGAGAATTAGTGACCTTTTTCCAGTTGTTTTCACATGAAGACAATCTGTATTAAGGATGTGCTTGAAAGTTAACTTCAGGCTAGTTATTGACACAGGAAGCTAGATAACCATAGGAAATTGATGGTGCCAAGTGTCAGTAAAGGTAGAGAGGAGTCTCATCTGTGATCAGTTGTCCTATCCCAGAAAAGAAGAGCCTGAGTTGGGACGCCTGGGTGGCTCAGTCAGTTAAGTGTCTGCCTTCAGCTTAGATCATGATCCCAGGGTCCTCGGATCGAGCCCCACATCAGGCTCCCTGCTCAGCAGGGAGCCTGCTTCTCCCTCTGCCTGCTGCTCCCCCTCCTTGTGCATGTGCTCTCTCTTTTTCTCTCTCACTGACAAATAAATAAAATCTTAAAAAAAGAAGAAGAAGAAGAAGAGCCTGAGTGGCCTTATCTATGTCTTGTCACTCCAGATTTCTTTATTTTTCTTAATCATAAGAAAAGAGAAAACCACTCAGGGGCTACATTACTCTTTATGATTGCTCTGACCTAGAAAACCGTATGTGTGTGTGTGTGTGTGTGTGTGTGTGTGTGTGTTTAATTTCACTCTAGTTGACAGCTTCCTTCCTTAGGTCTGTGCTTTTTGAGGGCAAAATCTGCTTTCTTTCTAAATACCAAATGATTAGGGTCACTTCATCACTAAAGTTGCCCTTCCCACAGCTTAGACTCAGAGATTATCTTCTTATGAAAGACCCCATTGCAAAAAGAGAAACATTTTTAGGAACATTTAAGTGGAATGCATAAAAGGTTTTCAAGGAGTTATTTTGCTCCAAGACAATTAAGCTTTGAGCAGACCAAATCCAGAAGCACGAACTTCAGGCAAACAGAGGAGGGGAGATTATTCATTATCACCATATTAATCTTGGACTTTGATCATTGGAATAGAGATTTAACCAGCTAACCAAGATAAAAGCAGTACTGAATCCACTCTTGGGAAGTTTTCTTAGTAGTTTGACAATGACCAAAATTAAATTTCAGCTTTAATGCTTTGGGTCCTGAAAAAAAGAAGATGGTTAATATTGAGACAGAATCTAAATATTCAGAAGTCTTTTTGCCCAGAGCATTTGAGTCAAAGATATTGTAAGCCACAACGAACCTGTGGCAATAGCCTTTGTCTCTGAACCCCAAATCTTCTTTGCCTAGTACTCCACCTAGTAGATCCCATACTATGTAGGCAACCCAACTTTGGCTTGATGTGCCATCAGGCTGCCATTTATCTGTCAAATGTGTCAATGTCTAATAGTTTCTGCATGCATTTGACTGCCAGCTTTTCATTCCAATTTTAATGGAAGCAGAATCCTTCCTTCCCACTGTAGATCAGTTAACCAGACTGCATTGAGGGCAGGGAAGATAAACTTTTCCCTTCAGGACCAATCGTCCTAAGCAGAATATAAAAGATTAAAATTTGCTTTTCTCCAGGAAAATTCATAGTTTTGAGTCTTTCCAGAGAGTTCTCTGATCTTAGATGTCACTGGGCTCTTCAAAAAGACCTTGTGGGGATCACCCTTTAGAGAGGAAGCCTGAGATTCCAGTGTAGATTTGTCAATGACCACATTTATGCATTAGCAAACCATGAGAAGGGAATCCTGGGAATACCAGGGTCAT
Organism: Eumetopias jubatus; assembly: GCF_037043125.1. NCBI lineage: Eukaryota > Metazoa > Chordata > Mammalia > Carnivora > Otariidae > Eumetopias > Eumetopias jubatus. Next base: position 126,601,439 of record NW_028274807.1, on the reverse strand, counting down.
TAGGTAGTGGCAAACTATTGTCATGTTGCAGGTTTTTTTTTTTAGAAGATTGATTTATTTTAGAGAGGGTGTGAGTGAGCAGGGGGAGAGGGAGAGAGAGAGAGAATCTGAAGCAGACTCTCCACTGAGCATGGAGCCCAGTGCGGGGCTCTATCTCACAACCCTGAGATCATGAAATCAACAGTCAGATATTAAACCAACTGAGCTACCCAGGCATCCCTCATGTTGCAGTTTTTATGTCTGCTGGTTTGAAGGTTCACGGTAAGGAATTTTCTTCCCATGTTACGATAGTCTTGTAGCCTTAAACACTGCCTTATTTATTTCTGCTTCAACCAGCAAACCATTCTTCCCTTATCCCAGGAGCATAGGGCCCAGCTAGAGGTATGCTGAATACAGCTGTCCTTTCAGTGAAGCTTTCTGAAATCCAGGCATGGTACTCCTTGTGTAATAGCACCCAGATGAAATGTCTTGATAAGACAGTGTTTCTGTAGGGGGTGCACCTGACTCAGTTTTGTCCTTTCTTGAACCAGCATCTTCACTGTACTGTCCAGTGCAGACATCTTTATAGAAATAGTAGATGTTTATCTTTAGCTAGAAGTAGAGAAGCCTTTCTAATAACAACAAAAATGTTAGTTGGGGATGTTGGAACCCTCACTCTGGAATGAATAAGTAAGTAAATATATACATAAAACAAATGTATGTTTTCACAGATATTATAATATATATATTATATATATAATAACATTAGTATACTAATACATCTTCCCCTCCTCCTCTTTAAGTCTTGTCTCATTGCAGCCCATCATTCTTAAGGCACGGTGGAGTTATGGCTTCAGCATAGGAGACTGGTAAGACAGTGGGCATGAAAGCAGGCAATAAGGAGTGAGGAGGCCCATTAAATTATTTTATCTTCTCTGTAGGTATAGAGAAAACAAACCTAGAGGGCCCAGTTCATGAGGTTCTTCTATAGTGTGAAGGCTAGAATTTAGGAAGAAGGAAAAGATGATATGAGAAACAAAAGAAATGTCTGCCTCTGTCCTGGCTAGGGTAAAGGTGGGAGAAAGGAAAATAAAAAGAGGGAGGGAGACAGAAATGTGTGCAAGAGGGGCATCTCCACAGTTGTTCTATACTTTGGTGTTGGGAGACTGAAGACTTCAGAGAAGTGCTGCAGACTCAGGGTTCTGTCTCTGTACTCTTATTGGGACTAGGGAGTGGGAAGGAGCACTGTGCTCTACAAACCCATATGGAGAAGCTCAATTATCATGCAGCATGGTTGCTGACATGAGAAGCAGAAACATCACAGCAGATGTTGGGGTGGACCATTGGGCAGGGGGCAGAATGGTACAGGAGCACACTCTGGGGTCTGCAGCCAGTCAGAGCTGAGAGAAAGCTGAACAACAAAGGGGCATTGGCAAGACCTACCTGGGAGCATTGCTGGAGGTAAAAGAAGGGGCCAGCCTGGTACTTTAGCATCAGAGGCCAGAAAGACACACAGTGACAGGGAAACTAGAAGCATCACTGCAGATCAGTGGGTGCCAGGCAATGCATTTGAAAAGGCTGGCACAATGCCTAATGAGTACTCCCAACCCCCATTGGATGCTGGAGAGGGCTGGGTGCCATTATAGGAGGAGAGGAAGCTGTCAGGGAGTTTGAATATTTTCTAAAGGAGCTATTTAAATTATTGTATTGAACTAAAATGTAAACTGGATTGGAAATTTAGTCACAGTAAAGGATGTTACATCAGATGTAATCAGAACTGATTTTTTAAAAAGTGGTTAAAACAGGGACGCCTGGGTGGCTCAGTCGTTAAGCGTCTGCCTTCGGCTCAGGTCATGATCCCAGGGTCCTGGGATTGAGCCCCACATCGGGCTCTCTGCTCAGCGGGAAGCCTGCTTCTCCCTCTCCCACTCCTCCTACTTATGTTCCCTCTCTCGCTGTGTCTCTCTCTGTCAAATAAATAAATAAAATCTTTAAAAAAAAATAAAAAGTGGTTAAAACGGAATCATCAATAATTATATTTGTATATATCTTAAACATTTTATTTTAATGTAAATGTACATTCATATAGCAGTCTTTTAATGTGGGGCCAAGACCTTTTCTTCGTATATTGTTCTTCCAGTTAGAGTTCCCATTTCTAGCATCAGTTACACCTATAATGCTTCATCTATAATTTTTTTAAAAGATTTTAATTTATTTATTAGAGAGTGTGAGCAAGAGAGCGAAAACTAGCAGGGGGAGCAGCAGAGGCAGAGGGAGAAGCAGGCTCCCCAGGGACCAGGGAGCTCAATGTGGGGCTCAATCCCAGGACCCCAGGATCATGACCCAAGCTGAAGACAGACGCTCAATCGAGTGAGCCACCCAGGCGCCCCTTCATCTATAATTTCTAATTGTATTTTCTTTACTAGGTCAATAATTCTTTAAGCCACTTGCAAAGATATTTGAGTATAGAATCTTAGTTTTTTTATAGTTAAAATTTGTTTACAGTTGCCTTGATACCTGATTGAAAGCATTGTTAAAGGAAACCCACCTTAATTGTCTATTCAAAGCATTCAATTTAGTTTTCATACGGACAGCCCTTTGTCTTCACATTTTTTTCCTATTTTGCAGTATGTTTAATTATATTATGTAACTAAAATAATACATAAGATGGACATAAACAGATTTGGGGACACAACTGACCCTTGAAAGCAGAAAGAAACCTGTTAACAGTGAGTTCTCAGTGCACCACAGGAAACTGGCAGTATGATGTGGAGAAGGAATGCAGGGTGCTGATTAATTTAGCCAGTTGGTTAAATGGAGATTGGTTAAGAGCAAATAATGTAACATTTTCTCTTTAACAGATGAGGGCTCAAAAGGACGACCTAAGTAGTTATGGATAACATTTTAATTTTTTTAATTAAAAATATTTTTAAATTACAGTTTTCCCTGCACATCCAAATTGCATTCTCTGTGGATTAAACTTTGAAAGCCCACTTATACATTCTATAATAAAGTAATCAAGCCGTGAACATATGGCTAATTTGTACATGGATATTAAGTGGCACACTGATTTTTTTTTTCCTGCCGGTACTTTTCCGTGATAGTCTCGATTGCATGTTGTTAAGTAAACCAGTAAGATTTTTATTTATTGTCTATAGAGTTTATCCTGGTTTTTGCTTATATACCTTTAGGAAGGTCTTTTAAAACATGATCTTCATTGCTGTATTTGTAAGGAAGTTTGCTTCCGGCCACATGTTCTCCAAAATTACAGCTCCCTTCTCTACCACTTAACCCAGGTTTGGCTTGGCTTTGTTGCTCTGGCTTTGTCTGTCTTAATCTGTGTCCTCTTTCAATGCAGTGACCTCTTTGCTCTGACTATAGAATAAATAGGAGGGGATATTTTAAGGTGCTTTTGGTTGGAAAAGTAACTTTCTGATTGGGGGTCCCAGCCACAAGTGGTTGTTTCCCCCATTGAACGGACATATCGGTGCTTTCTACTGAACTCTTAAATTTTCTCTTTGCCCTTTACCCTACCTGCACTTCTGCCTATCTCCAAAGGCGTTCATGTTTACCATTTTATGTCCAGTGCCAGGCAGGCTTCTTGTGTTCCAAGCTCAGGCACTATCTGTCTATGCAATAGCCTAATCCCAAATTCCCTGTGGCCACCTGAGCCTGCAGTGGAGCAGGTAGAAGAGAGCATTGGGAAGCTCTTCCTTGTCATTCTGCCCATGTGTATGTTTCCTTTCATTTGCAGAGCCAAAGATCCTACAGGCTAACTCCTGGCCATGGCACTGGGAGGCAGAACTGAGTATTTGTTGTTTTCTCCAGCTATAGGAAAACTTTCACCCCAGTAATAAGCAGCTGCTTCCACTATGTTTGGCAAATGAATTAAGGACCTTTTCAACCTCTCAGAGGATACAGATTCAAGAACAGGGTTGACATCCTTTTCAGCTTGAAGGATCAAGAGTAATAACCCATTTTTTTGCTTTCGTTTTGGTATTTTCGCCAGAGCCAACACTGTTCACTTAACGAGGAACTATTCAGGGTTGCTTCAGTGTTGGCAACTATTTGTGATCCATTTGTAGCACATTCCTGAATCTTACTTCCAAAACATTGGAGGTAGGAGTTGTTTAGATTCCCCCAAACCATTTGAGTTGTTCCTACTGTTCTGTTCCTATTGTAAATACAGCTTGTAATTAATTCCTTACTGTCCTAGGTCTGAACCATGTCTGCAAAGCCATGTCACATAAAATGATTTTAAAAGGCAGAGCATCAACCACTGTGCGGGGTCAATTTTTAATACTCTGAAAAGGCTTAGAAATCAAAACCCAGTTTAAAACTTAGTCTTTCCTATTTGTGAATAGAAACAGAAATATCAGTTGAGAGCATGTTGTGACAAGTCTGTGGAAAATATGTCCTCCATTGATTTGTGCGGTTATCCCTGGAAAGAACATATAAGAAAGTAAGTCTTCCCAATCCAAGTTTCCTTTTGATAAAACCTTGGCAACAAGGTTGGCAAGTCTTAAAGAATAATTTTCCTGGATGATGCAAACTTAGAGGACATGATATTTTAAATATATTCCTTCCAGACATCTGAGGGTTTAACATGCAAATTAGTATATAATTTCTCCTGTGTGTGTATGTGTTCATGTTCTGTCATATTGAATCATTTCGTCATATCAGAGAACCAGACCTTGGGCGAGTCAGTTAACCTTTGTGCGCTGTCTTCTCACATTGTAATGTGAAGGAATTGCACTGTGTTTTATTCTAAACATTCCTCAATAAAAATGCTTCTTTATTCTAATGGGAAAGAATTTTGAGATCACATGCTTCTGTGTGCCCTGCATATGCAAATTACATAGACTAAAGTTTTATCTCTGAGAACCTGGGCTAATATAATGCACATGGGCTATTCTCTTAACTTCTGTTTTTTATTTATATATATATGTAAAGTGAAAGGGGGGTTAAAAAATCTTTTTTGACTAAATATTGGATCCATACCAAACTTGATCTTCACCATCACCCATCATTACCTACCTTCAGTGTTGGAAATTCTGTAACAGAATGGTGTCACGTGAGCTACTGTAGGATTGAGGGGTAGGGAGAAGAACTTTGGGCCTGTGTCTCCTAGGGCTTGTCACCAACTCATTAACATAAGTAGTGTTCTTGAGGGTGGAACAGGACAACATGGCTCTCCCAGCAATTTCCTATGCACATTCAGGAGAGTGTTCTAGCTTACTTTAAGCTTTACATATATCAGGACACCAATCTCTGGAAAAGGAAAAAGAAACATAATTTTTAAAAAATCCTGATGGCTCATGTGCCACTTCTTCCTCAGAGCCATTAAAAGCTGTCTTTAGACTTAATTCTGTTTCTAATCTGCTAAAATGAGAACCATATCTAATCTTCACCTCCTTTCTCGATTCTCACACCCCATTAAGATTGAAGCTAGTTTGTCCCATTGACACTGAGGAATGTTATTATTCAGAGCTGAATTAAAAAGGGAATTTATATAGAACAAAACCAATAAGCCAAGCAGCTTTGACATTTAATTTTCTTGGAAACCTTTCTCATCGAACCAGGAAAGTCTGTATACTACACATTTGCAAAATGAAAAGTGGTATAGTAGGAGGATAATCTCCTCATATAAATGATGAGTAAATAATCTGAAAGAGATTAGATGTTTTCTCCTTGCCTTGTCCTCACCCTCTACCCTGAAATGACATTTATGAGTTCCAGCCTTTAGAAACAGTTTATTTTACTTCTTTTTTTTCATAGACGCGGAGTGTTTGGGGAAGTGTGTGGGGGCATAATTTTTATTTATGTTTTTGGCCATCAGTTTCAAGTCTGCGCTGTTAAGAATATTGCTTCTTGGCCCTTAAACTCAGAGGATCAACAACCAAAAGTCACCTCAAAATCCTAATGTAAATTGTTTAAGATTAGTTCAAGACATTGTTTGGCTCTTTAAGGTAGGCTGAACATATAGAAGGAATCATATTTCAGGATCCATTTAGCATTCCGTTTTAGTCAGGGTAGGTAATGGTAGTTCCTTTAACAAAAAGTCCGAGTCTCAGTGGTTTGACTTAATAAAAATTTATCACTTACATCCTGATTGAGTGTAGGTTAGCAGGACCTGAGGTGAGGGGTCCTGTTCTATGTGGTAATTTAGGGACCTAGAATTTCTCTATGACGTAAGTCTGCCATCTTCTTGGATTCATCATCCCTTCTCTGGATTCTCGGTATCTACCTGGCAGGGAAGTGAGAAAGAGAATATAAGGTCAAGCAGAATAGAAATAAGTGGGTCTGTTTCCAGGCCATTGACTAGAACTCAATCACATTGTCTCACTTAACTCTAGGGGAGCTTTGGAAATACATTTAGCAATACCATCTGCAAAAGGAAGAAATGAGTTTGGTGACACATAGTATTGACTCTGCCTTGGTTCCCTTTCCTCTTGCTACCCATACCTGTGCACACAGCCTTTGTCCTAGGTTGGTCTACCTGTGATGACACCAAGGCATTTAATTTGATTGATCTAGTGATTAGGCATCCATTTGATCCTTTTTTATTCAATTTGCTTTTCTCTGAAAGGAAATGATCTTTACACATAGAGGATGACTTTTCTACTGTCAGGGGTAAACATGTATAAATATAGACCCTGCTCAAATCACCCTATTTTTAAAGTGGAATTCTACAGGGAGTGGATGCTGACTGTTTAATATATACACAGGAGAAGAGGAGATATCATCCATTCATCTATTATTTTAGGAAAAGCTTTAAATGATCTTCTCTACCAAGCCATTCCTCTGGGTAGAAGAGAAAATTACAGAGCTTCAAGATGACCAAATGATCAAAAGAAAAAGCCGGAGATTTTAGTTTAAATGATAATAGAATAAAGTGACACCATGATGATAGTAACATTACTTGACACAAATTTGAGACACGGTGTTCAAGAGAGATTCATATATATATATATATATATATATATGTATATATATATATAAAACCTTATTCCAAAATTCAGAGTCTAAGGAATTCCAAACTCAGGTTGGTTCTTAAGCAATTCAGACATATGAAGGACTTTTTAGATAAGGCCAAAGAAAGTAAATTATTGACAGGGAACTGATAGGAATCAAAGATTGACCTGTATGGTCCAACTTTTAGTGAATTCTTCAGCAGAGCATGGTGAAAGCATAGATTGGCATTTTGTTAGGCATGCTGGTCTTTCACAAGGGAGATTTCTACCCATAGATATTTAGGGCCCCATCAAATACAGTTCTCTGTTCTTTTGCTTAAAATTCCATCCCCAAGAGGGGTGTGGAAAATGAAGTACTACTTTTTTATTGATTATAGTACTGGTTTTATCTGCCAACAGAAGGCCAGTACAGAAGAAAAATCCCATTCCCATGGCAACAGAGAATCTCCACTTTTAACTTGTTATCATGTGAAGAAGAAACTATTTTTTTCTCTCACTTTAAAGATTGCAATTTGGGAATATGGGAATGACATTTAGCAACAGGGTGTTGTTAGAGCATCTGGGCCAAAGGGCTAATGTCCAGGGTGAAGACCTTAGGACTTTGATTATGTCAGCCCTGATTTTATTTACCTCAGAGCAAGAAGCAAAACTTAAACCATAGAGACATCATTTTCTTACTCAGGAACAGTGACCTTTTATTCTGGAGGTATTTCAAGGGTAGAAGAATTATGACGTTTCATTTGTTGAATTTCCCTGAATACTACCACTCAAAAATGGGGGGAGAGAGGAGCCAATTAAATCTTTATTGGATGTTACTATGTTCTTTTCCTGATAATTTCTCCTTTTGTTTTCATTAAGCCTTTTAAGACAGTGGAGCCAGTCCTATACGAGACATCTGATCACCCTAGTTCTAGAAAACTGAGCTTCTCTAAAAGCTTTGTTGTGGAGAAATCATCTACCATTTTTATTTTAAAACCTTAAAATATCAGGAAGTCTCATCAGCCAGATCTCTTCAATAAAGAGGCAAGGAGGAGTCTGGGTTTGAGAGGAAACCTGGCACTTACTGATCACCTGCTCTGTGCCAAGCACTCTGTGTGTGTGTGTGTGAGTGTGTGATCTTCCTTGCTATTGTGAATAAAGAGGAACATTGGCTCATGCTAGGTATCATTAGAGGCTGTCACTTCTATATGAGGATCTAAACTAAGGGTTCAGCACAACATTCTGTAGCCACGGGTGCTAAATATTATGATCTATCAGAGTTGACTGAGCTGGTGTCTTAATTAAACAGTGGTTTGGGTGGTTCATTGCAAAGAAAGAAATCCTAAATATGCCAGTCTAGTTGATTTTTATTCTCAGTGATCAAAAACAAATCATTTTTCATTTAGAATTAATGGAGGAAGTGACAATGTATTTTTGAGTAGTACCATTGTAAATAAAATTTGAGCATGGGGGTTGGGTACCATAAGTAAGATTGTTGTTTTAGAAAATGTGGGGCAGAAGAATGCAAAATCAGAGAAGGGGATCATTTTTACAAAGCACAGTCCCCTACAGAACCTTAATAACTAGGTTTTAAATTCACCAAAGTTTTCTCCCCCAGTGTTCACTATCTTTATTTAGTGAGTAAATTTTCACCTTAGTATGAAATAGTCCTCTTCTCCTTTGAAGTTTTGAGAAATGTTTTTTAAAAGTCCCTATATCTGTCAGAGTGCTTGATTTATGCTGTGGTAGCAAATTACCACAAAATAGCAGATGACAATCACAAGTTTATTTTTTCCTCATGCTCCATCCCAACAAGGATGGCCTGTAGCTTTGCTTACTCATCGTTACTCGGAGACCTCGGCTAATGATATAGCCTCTGCCTGCAACACTGCCAGTTTTGTGGTGGAGAGAAAAGAGAATTGCTTCCTGTTAATGGAGCAGTCGCTGCTAAAGCTTTCGTCCAGAATTGACACACATCACTCCTGCTCACGTTTCAATAGCAGAACAAATCACATCGTCAAATTTGGGTGGGGAAGGAAATCCTTCTCTTTCTAGACTTCAGTACCTTAAACTTCTTGAGGGAGAGCTACACACTTAGTCTCTTTTTCCTGGGCCATTTTGTCCAGTTGGGGGCCATCTTAAGCCATTCAGTGGTTTTTCTTTTTTTTTTAATTTTTTGTTAATGTTAATCACCATACATTACATCATTAGTTTTTGAGGTAGTGTTCCATGATTCATTGTTTGTGCATAACACCCAGTACTCCATGCAGAATATGCCCTCCTTAACACCCATCACCAGGCTAACCCATCCCCCCACCCCTCTCCCCTCTAGAACCCTCAGTTTGTTTTTCAGAGTCCATCATCTCTCATGGTTCGTCTCCCCCTCCAACTTACTCCCCTTCATTCTTCCCCTCCTGCTATCTTCTTCTTTTTTTTTCTTAACATATATTGCATTATTTGTTTCAGAAGTACAGATCTGTGATTCAACAGTCTTGCACAATTCACAGCGCTCACCATAGCACATACCCTCCCCAATGTCTATCACCCAGTCACCCCATCCCTCCCACCCCCCACCACTCCAGCAACCCTCAGTTTGTTTCCTGAGATTAAGATTTCCTCATATCAGTGAGGTCATATGATACATGTCTTTCTCTGATTGACTTATTTCACTCAGCATAACACCCTCCAGTTCCATCCATGTCGTTGCAAATGGCAAGATCTCCTTCCTTTTGATGGCTGCATAATATTCCATTGTGTATCTATACCACATCTTCTTTATCCATTCATCTGTCGATGGACATCTTGGCTCTTTCCACAGTTTGGCTATTGTGGATATTGCTGCTATAAACATTGGGGTGCACGTACCCCTTCGGATCCCTACATTTGTATCTTTGTGGTAAATACCCAGTAGTGCAATTGCTGGATCGTATGGTAGCTCTATTTTCAACTGTTTGAGGAACCTCCATACTGTTTTCCACAGTGGTTGCACCAGCTTGCATTCCCACCAACAGTGTAGGAGAGTTCCCCTTTCTCTGCATCCCTGCCAACATCTGTCGTTTCCTGACTTGTTAATTTTAGCCATTCTGACTGGTGTGAGGTGGTATCTCATGGAGGTTTTGATTTGGATCTCCTTGATGCCGAGCGATGTTGAGCACTTTTTCATGTGTCTGTTGGCCATTTGGATGTCTTCTTTGGAAAAATGTCTGTTCATGTCTTCTGCCCATTTCTTGATTCGATTATTTGTTCTTTGGGTGTTGAGTTTGAGAAGTTCTTTATATATTTTGTATACTAGCCTGTTATCCGGTATGTCATTTGCAAATATTTTCTCCCATTCTGTCGGTTGTCTTTTGGTTTTGTGGACTGTTTCTTTTGCTGTGTAAAAGCTTTTTATCTTGATGAAATCCCAATAGTTCATTTTTGCCCTTGCTTCCCTTGCCTTTGGCGATGTTTCTAGGAAGAAGTTGCTGCGGCTGAGGTCGAAGAGGTTGCTGCCTGTGTTCTCCTTTAGGATTTTGATGGACTCCTGTCTCACGTTTAGGTCTTTCAACCATGTGGAGTCTATTTTTGTGTGTGGTGTAAGGAAATGGTCCAGTTTCATTCTTCTGCATGTGGCTGTCCAATTTTCCCAACACCGTTTGTTGAAGAGACTGTCTTTTTTCCATGGGACATTCTTTCCTGCTTTGTCAAAGATGAGTTGACCATAGAGTTGAGGGTCCATTTCTGGGCTCTCTATTCTGTTCCATTGATCTATGTGTCTGTTTCTGTGCCAGTACCATACTGTCTTGTGATGACAGCTTTGTAATAGAGTTGGAAGTCCAGAATTGTGATGCCGCTAGCTTTGCTTTTCTTTTTCAGTATTCCTCTGGCTATTCGGGGTCTCTTCTGGTTCCATACAAATTGTAGGATTATTTGTTCCATTTCTTTGAAAAAAGTGGATGGTATTTTGATGGGGATTGCATTGAATGTGTAGATCGCTCTAGGTAGCATTGACATCTTCACAGTGTTTGTTGTTCCAATCCATGAGCATGGAACGTTTTTCCATTTCTTTGTGTCTTCTTCAATTTCTTTCATGAGTATTTTATAGTTTTCTGAGTACAGATCCTTTGCCTCTTTGGTTAGATTTATTCCTAGGTATCTTATGGTTTTGGGTGCAATTGTAAACGGGATCGACTCCTTGATTTGTCTCTCTTCTATCTTGTTGTTGGTGTATAGGAATGCCACTGCTTTCTGTGCATTGATTTTATAGCCTGCTACTTGACTGAATTCCTGTATGAGTTCTAGCAGTTTTGGGGTGGAGTCTTTTGGGTTTTCCACATACAGTATCATATCATCTGGAAAGAGTGAGAGTTTGACTTCCTCCTTGCCGATTTGGATGCCTTTGATTTCTTTTTGTTGTCTGATTGTGTGGCTAGGACTTCTAATACTATGTGGAATAGCAGTGGTGAGAGTGGACATCCCTGCCACGTTCCTGACAGGGGAAAAGCTCTCAGCTTTTCCCCATTGAGAATGATATTCACTGTAGGTTTTTCATAGATGGCTTTTATGATATTGAGGTATGTACCCTCTATCCCTATACTCTGAAGAGTTTTGATCAAGAAAGGATGCTGTACTTTGTCAAATGCTTTTTCAGCATCTATTGAGAGGATCATATGATTCTTGTTCTTTCTTTTGTTAGTGTATTGTATCACGTTGATTGATTTGCAGATGTTGAACCAGCCTTGCAGCCCAGGGATAAATCCCACTTGGTCGTGGTGAATAATCCTTTTAATGTACTGTTGGATCCTATTGGCTAGTATTTTGGTGAGAATTTTTGCATCCATGTTCATCAAGGATATTGGTCTGTAACTCTCCTTTTGGATGGGGTCTTTGTCTGGTTTCGGGATCAAGGTAATGGTGGCCTCATAAAACGAGTTTGGAAGTTTTCCTTCCATTTCTATTTTTTGGAACAGTTTCAGGAGAATAGGTATTAATTCTTCTTTAAATGTCTGACAGAATTCCCCTGGGAAGCCATCTGGCCCTTGGCTTTTGTTTGTTGGGAGATTTTTGATGACTGCTTCAATTTCCTTAGTTGTTATAGGTCTGTTCAGGTTTTCTATTTCTTCCTGGTTCAATTTTGGTAGTTGATACATCTCTAGGAATGCACCCATTTCTTCCAGGTTATCTAATTTGCTGGCATAGAGCTGCTCATAATATGTTCTTAGAATTGTTTGTATTTCTTTGGTGTTGGTTGTGATCGCTCCTCTTTCATTCATGATTTTGTTGATTTGGGTCCTTTCTCTTTGCTTTTTGATAAATCTGGCCAGGGGTTTATCAATCTTGTTAATTCTTTCAAAGAACCAGCTCCTAGTTTTGTTGATCTGTTCTACTGTTCTTTTGGTTTCTAGTTCATTGATTTCTGCTCTGATCTTTCTTATTTCTCTTCTCCTGCTGGGTTTGGGCTTTATTTGCTGTTCTTTCTCCAGCTCCTTTAGGTGTAGGGTTAGGTTGTGTATTTGAGACCTTTCTTGTTTCTTGAGAAAGGCTTGTATTGCTATATACTTTCTTCTCAGAACTGCCTTTGCTGTATCCCAAAGATTTTGAACAGTTGTGTTTTCATTTTCATTGGTTTCCATGAATTTTTTAAATTCTTCTTTAATTTCCTGGTTGACCCATTCATTCTTTAGTAGGATGCTCTTTAGTCTCCATGTATCTGAGCTCTTTCTGACTTTCCTCTTGTGATTGAGTTCTAGTTTCAAAGCATTGTGGTCTGAAAATATGCAGGGAATAATCCCAATCTTTTGGTACCGGTTGAGACCTGACCTGTGACCTAGAATGTGATCTGTTCTGGAGAATGTTCCATGGGCACTAGAGAAGAATGTGTATTCCATTGCTTTGGGGTGGAATGTTCTGAATATGTTTGTGAAGTCCATTTGGTCCAGTGTTTCATTTAAAGTCTTTATTTCCTTGTTGATCTTTTGCTTAGATAATCTGTCCATTTTAGTGAGGGGGGTGTTAAAGTCCCCCACTATTATTGTATTGTTGTCAATATGTTTCTTCGCTTTTGTTATTAATTGCCTTATATAATTGGCTGCTCGCATGTTAGGGGCATAGATATTTACAATTGTTTGATCTTGTTGGATAGACCCTTTCGGTAGGATATAGTGTCCTTCTTCATCTCTTATTACACTCTTTGGTTTAAAATCTAATTTGTCTGATATAAGGATTGCCACCCCAGCTTTCTTTTGGTGTCCATTAGCATGGTAAATGGTTTTCCACCCCCTCACTTTCAATGTGAGGGTGTCTTTGGGTCTAAAATGAGTGAGTCTCTTGCAGACAGCATATTGATGGATTTTGTTTTTTAATCCAGTCTGATAGCCTGTGTCTTTTGATTGGGGCATTGAGCCCATTTACATACAGGGTAACTCTTGAAAGATATGAATTTAGTGCCATTGTATTACCTTGAAGGTGACTGTTACTGTATATTGTCTGTGTTCCTTTAGGCTCTCTCTTTGCTTAGAGGACCCCTTTCAATATTTCTTGTAGGACTGGTTTCGTGTTTGCAAATTCCTTTAGTTTTTGTTTGTCCTGGAAACTTTTTATCTCTCCTTCTATTTTCAATGACACCCTAGCTGGATACAGTATTCTTGGCTGCATATTTTTCTCGTTTAGTGCTCTGAAGATATCTTGCCAGTCCTTTCTGGCCTGCCAGGTCTCTGTGGATAGGTCTGTTGCCAATCTAATGTTTCTACCATTGTAGGTTACATATCTCTTCTCCCAAGCTGGTTTCAGGATTTTCTCTTTGTCTCTGAAACTCGTAAGTTTTACTATTAGTTGTTGGGGTGTTGACCTATTATTATTGATTTTGAGAGGGGTTCTCTGTGCCTCCTGGATTTTGTTGCCTGTTTCCTTCCCCACATTAGGGAAGTTCTCTGCTATTATTTGCTCCAGTATACCTTCTGCCCCCCACTCTCTTTCTTCTTCTGGGATCCCAATTATTCTAATGTTGTTTCATCTTATCGTATCGCTTATCCCTCGAATTCTGCCCTCGTGATCCTGTAGTTGTTTATCTCTCTTTTTCTCAGCCTCTTTATTTTCCATCATTTGGTCTTCTATATCGCTGATTCTGTCTTCTGCCTCATTTATCTTAGCAGTTAGTGCCCCCATTTTTATTGCACCTCATTAATAGCCTTTTTGATTTCGACTTGGTTAGATTTTAGTTCTTTTATTTCTCCAGAAAGGGTTTCTCTAAAAACTTTTACGCTTTTTTTCAAGCCCAGCTAGTATCTTTAAAGTCATGTTTCTGAACTCTAGGTCCGACATCGTACTAATGTCCGTATGAGTAGGTCCCTGGCTGACGGTACTGCCTCTTGTTCTTTTTGCTGAGGTGATTTTTTTCATCTTCCAGTAAGTGGTCGTTTCTCTCTTCAGAGAGTTGTTGCTACTCTCCTCTTCGATCTCCTTTTGAGTTCGTAGGTGTTCAGAATGTTTTGATCCCTATTCAACTGAATTCCTGAGACCAGACGAAATCCAGGTCTCCTACTCCTCTACCATCTTGCTCTGCCTCTCAGTGGTTTTTTAAAAGGTTATAAAACCATACCTTTAATTTGGTCCTTGCCCTGAGACTAAGATTTGATTACCTTCGTTGTTCAAAGGTCTCCTCAGTTTTTTTCTGTTACAGTTTAGGTTGTAAAGAAGTTGCTTCTTCTAATCCTCTAAGACTTGGAATTTCTGGACTCTTAGTCCCTTTCATTTCGGCTTATAAAGGATCCATTTCTTAAATCATCTTTTCTTCATGGTACTGTTGTCAGATGCAACCAACAGCAGTCAAAGGATGTTTTTGGCATCCCATTTTTTCACCTTCTTCACTTAAAGCAACAAGTTTATCTGGTATATTATATGTATGCTAAATTGTCACAGGTGACAGTTTTTAAAAAAAAAAAATGTTTTCCTACTGCAAAATGGATTGCCATTCTTCCAGGCTCCACCAAGAGTTTCCGTACAGGACCACTGCCTGACCCCAAGTCAGTGCCCTATATTTAAGGCCTTTTTATTGTTACAGGAACATTCTACTCCTGATACCAGTTACTATATTAGTCAGGATATACTAGGTTATGCTACAATAACAAAAAAACTTCCAAATCTGAGTAACTAAGACAACAAAGATTTATTGTTCACCAACACTACATGCCCATCACAAATCATCTATGCTTTGCTCCTCCAGGAAAGGGCTGTGAATATTTTTAATAATACTGTCAACTATAATTACTTATACAAATGTTACTTAGCTCATAAAACCTGATTTTGTCTCTTTGTACTTCTAACTCATGTATTCAACAAATATTTACTGATTACCCACCATGTGCTAAATTCTGTTCTAGACCCTGGGGAAATAGCAGAGAACAAAACAGACAAGAGTCCTGTCCTTGAATCAGTTCATTTTTCTACCTATTTCTACCTTCTTCCTATCCCATGAAGCTGTCTTGATGAAGGTGCACAAAAGAGATAGTGTTTTAAACCAATCCCTGAAAAATGCACAGTTTGGATAAGCAAAGATAAAATGAGAAAATGGAGAACAGCATTCTTGGTAGAGGGACCAGGAAGGAATGGAGTCATAAGGGCGGCCCAGAGAATTGTTCCTGTGGCTGAACGTGGAGAACACAGGATAATCTCTCCAGTGGCTAAACTAAAAAAGGAGGGATTACCCTTGAGAGATCTTGGTTTTAGGTTTTTGTCTGAGACCTTTGTCCTGTAATCCCCTCTGGTATGGTTCTTGAAATGGGCTTCCTGAGCCAGCTGTCCTTCCCAGCTTCCTGCTTCTATTTGTCATTGCCTGGTAGCAATGTATGAGTATGAGAGAGCCATTGAAGAATTTTAAGTGCAGTAGTGTGGGATCAGATTTGAGTTTTAGAAACTAAGGGATAGGAGACAAAAGATCAGTAGGAAGTCTGGCTACCAGGACTTGGGCCCTGCTATGAATGAACCAATGGGGTGAAACTACCCTCTCATTTCAAACCTTCCTATTGTTGTGCCCAGAATGCTTGAAAATGTCTGTGTGGTTTTGACATGCCAGAGTGGCACAGTTTCTCAAACTCTCTTTCCAATCAGATTAGTTTCCCCTACCCCAGCCCATCCCATCCTGCCCAGCTTCTTCCTCCTTCCAGCTGGCTTTTTGCTGAGATCCATGCATGTCCTATGGCCAAGGATGCCAAGGGTCTGACATATTGAAGAACCTCTGTTGGACATAGCAGGAAGAGTCAGAAAGCCATTACAATAGCAAAGGAAGGATACAATGAGATTTGTTACCTGATAAGATGTACAAGGAGTTTCAGCCTGGCTTATTGAGAGACAAAGTTCATTACCAGAATAGAGAACTCCAGAAAGTGGTTGAAATATGTATTAATCATTTATTTTGGACACACTGAGTTTGAAGTTTGAGCAGGACTTCTCTGAGGAGTTGTCAGGCAGGGAGGCAAGAAGCTCAGGAAAGTGTCCACAGCTAGAGACCTAACTAATGCAGAGCTAACTAAAATGAAAGAGTTTTAAGGGAATGTGCAGAGAGAAAGTTTAGAGCAAGAAGAGAAGAGGGGGAGGCCAGGACAGGCAGGAATGCCCATTTAAGAGGTGGAAGAGGAGACAGAGTAATGGCCTAAGAGGAATATGAAATAGGGAGAAATGAACCAGGAAAGTTAATGCTACAAAAGCTAGAGTCTATTTTTATATCCACAGATAGAATTGAGCCCTCAGTGCATAATGATGCTGTTCATTATGACAGAGTTCATATAGGCTTTAAAAAATCTCCTTAGATTTACTTCTACTCTGTGTCATATGGCAAAGTATTAAAATAATTTTTGCTATATATCTTTTGTACTGCATATTCCTAACAAGGACAGTTTTGCCCCAAAGGGATGGAAATTGCTTCTTGGTGGGAGGGGAAAGTAGGGCAGCTCAAATTGTTATGGCAATGGTCTGTGGCCCTCCAAAACTCAATCCTATCCAACAAAACCTTATTCTTTAGTATTTTATTTCTCTTGCTGGGTTTTCTTGGATATCATGCAAGCAGCATTGACATTGAATTCAAGGAAGATACACAAAATATATGCAGTGCTACAAAATTATGGCAAATTGATAATTAAATATTAATAACTATCTTTTAACTTAAAATTTATTTAGTAATCCTTAACACTGCATTAAATAAAGATAGTAACCTTGTGCTGACTCTTGTTTTGTATAAAACACAGATATAAATATGATATAAAACAAACGCACAGTATATCTGTGGTATTAAAATTTCATGGAGGGAACATATGGGAAAAATGCCCAAAAAGTCTCCTAAGGGGGTAAGTAATGAAAAAGGTGAGGCGTACTATGAACGGTTAGGTATCACTCATAGGATTTTAGTCTTAGTTTCAATATTGACAGTCAATCTCTATTTCCTTCTAGAATGTTTCCTTCAAATATTTTACCTGTAATTTGAGTTGGTTGTCACCAGATGGCAGGCTGGTCTCAAGGTCCAACTAGACAGACTTCCTACATAGCTAATATAGGCAACAAGTAGGTAGTAAACTTATAACAAGGTTAATACTTCTTCTAATGCTTTTACCAAAATATTACTCTTCATTAAAAATGAACTATAGGCACCTGGGTGGGTCAGTCATTAAGCATCTGCCCTCGGCTCAGGGCATGATCCCAGGGTCCTGGGATCGAGCCCCGCATCAGGCCCCCTACTCTGCGGAAAGCCTGCTTCTTCCTCTCCTGCTCCCCCTGCTTGTGTTCCCTCTCTCGCTTTGTCTCTGTCAAACAAATAAATAAATAAAATCTTTAAAAAATAACAATAAAAGTGAACTATAGCATTTATTAATATGGGTTTTTGCATTTAAATAGCATCCTAAATTTATAGCAAGATATAAAGAAATAAAAGTTTTAGGAATTTTTACATATGCTTGATGTTTGCTGAGTTGAACTGAGTTAAACCAATTAACAATGGCAACTCAGTTTACCTTTTTCAGAATGAAATTCTCTTTGGAGTCTCAGGAAAGTTTGGAATTAAAAGAAGAACATATATACCCTTTGTAATAATTTGTTTAACCTTTCCTCTTTGATGGCATGAATTTTTTCTCTTCAGTTTCAGATGGAAACAACCCTCCCCCCACTTTTTGTTTCTTTTTTGGCTAGTTTTCAGTGTTGTAAAAAGGACTCCTGTATTGCGATGAGATGTAAATAGTTGCCCTTTGAGGCTCCTTACAACTCTAGGATTTTTTAATTCTGTAAGGAATATATGTGTGATTGTTAGGAGATGTAGGCTAAGGAGCAATTACAGCAGGAGAGGATTTTGGTGAAAGTTAAGTTTTGAAGCAAATATGTTTGAATTGCCAGAGGGAAGAAAAGAGGACATTCCCTATAGAAGATTAATATTGAAGTGGAAGTGGGCAGCATGAGGCTCACGTGTGAGTGTGCATGGCAAGAAGTAAGTAAAAACACCAGCTTGATGAGGACAAAGAATGTTTTGGAAAACAATAAAAGATGCCATGGGAACATGTTGAGGAAATTTGAAATATCAGACAAAAGGAAGCGTGAATGGATTTTTGAAATGAAGTTTACACTGTATATGTATGTGATTTCAGAAAAAGAAGTCAGTGGCTTTAGCAGAAAAACAGAAAAATCAGTGAGAGTCCAGAATCTACCTGACATGTTACTTGTCCTAAGACGTAGTGCATTTCTGAATCAGGACACAGAGCTCTAGGAAGGGTCTGAGCATTGCTTTGCAAATTAATATTTCATTTCTTAGGACAAAGGAAGCAAAGATTATGGATCTAATATCCAGTGTGGGGGGCTAAAGAGGAGGTAGAATTTTGTCCTTAAATCAAAGATAAAAGTTTTTAAGATTTTATTTATTTTTCAGAGAGCGAGAGCACAAGCAGGGGAAGCAGCAGGCAGAGAGAGAAGCAGGCTCCCCCACTGAGCAGGCAGCCTCATGAGGGACTCAATCCCAGGACCCTGGGATCATCACCTGAGCTGAAGGCAGATGCTTTAACCAACTGAGCCACCCAAGCGCCCCAAAGATAAAAGTTTTTTTAACAGTTACTTTTGCTCCTCAATTTTTAATAAAATAGAAATCTATAAAAATCAAAAAGGAAAGATGTACCTTTTGACCACTTTGTAGAGGGCCAAAAGAAATCTTCAGAGATAACTCAGTTAAAGAAAAGCATCTGGAGGCACCTGGGTGGCACAGTCGGTTAAGCATCTGACTCTTGGTTTTGGCTCAGGTTGTGATCTCAGGGTCCTGAGATTGAGCCCCTTGTTGGGCCCCCCACTCAGCAGGGTGTCAGTTTCTCTCTCTCTCTCTCTCTCTCTCTCTCTCTCTCTCTCTCTCTCTCTCTCTTCCCCTCTCTTGTTGCCCCTCTCCCCCTCAAAATAAATCTTTAAAAAAAGAATTTGTTAGGAGCCTTTGTGATTACCAATGATGTGGGGTTTTGGTAGGTTTGGGTTTTTAAAGCTAATTTTTAAGGATTCGGTATATGTTTAGAAGAGAACAGTGTGGTTTAATTCAAAGACAGTGGGCTTAGCAGTCCTGAACTAAATCAGCTATCTTTATGACTTTGAGTAACCTAAACTTTCTGAGCACTCTAAAAGAAACAAAGACATTAATGCCTACTTAATGATATGAAGCCACCAATGAAAAGGTCCCATCTAGCACATTGCTGAGCACACAGTCATTGCACAATAAACATTAATTTCCTGTGCTTTTACCTATAATTTAAACCTACCGTGCCCACATGAATGGTAGGGCCTTAGATACACCATTAGGTCTATTTCTCAATTACTGACCAACTACATTAAAGAGATGGGCATGTTTTTTCACATAAAGTTTTTTGTATAAAATTAGATTTACTATTAAACTGGCTAAATACGGGCATTTGCTGGAATCTATCATATTTATAAAACAATTATAAGTTTCAATTAAATACAAATAGGGAAAGTAGGAACACTAATTCTTAAATCATATCAGCCTTCATTTAATTTAACCTCACCTTTTTTGCCATGAATTAGTAATATAAATAATTTCACTGGACACTTCATTGAAATCCTGACTTTCCTAGAGCATTTTCACACCAGTTGTGCTGTGGGCAAATCTCTGCATTTATTAATAATTTTCAAATTATGTTTCTTCTCTAGTGACTACACTCATTCCAAATGAAACAAAGAGAAAAAATAGTCTTTTCTGTTACATTTTTTAAACCAACTTCCTGAATGTTTAAACTTATCATCATCAAAAAAGGAAATAAAGCCCCCAAATTTTTGCCATTATGAAATCCCATAATTTTGTTTTCCAGTCAGCAGGAAAGCTAATTCTTTCTCCAAAAGGCCTACCTGTGTGTGGTGAGAAACAAAACATGGGTTGGGTACCAGCTTCCTTTCTAATACAGAACTGATTTTTTACATTGACAGCTTTTTTTCCTCCTCTCCTACCAGAGTATATTAGTGCCAGAGCTACCATAACAAAGTACTACAAACTTGGTGGCTTACAGAACAAATATTCATTGTCTCACAGTTCTGGAGGCTAGAGTCCAAGATCAAGGTGTTGACAAAGTTGATTCCTTCTGAGGGATGTGAGGAAGAATCTATTCCAGGCATCTTGCCTAGCTTCTGGCTGTTTGCTGGCCATCTTTGGCACGCCTTCACTTGTAGAAGCATCACCAATCTCTGCCTTCATCTTCATATGGTGTTCTCCCTGTGTGCACATCTGGTACATGTCCAAATTTCCCCCCCTTTTTATCAGGACACCAGTCATATTGGATCAGGGACCACCCTGATGACCTCATTTTAACTAATGACATCTGCAGCGATCCTATAAGGTCATATTCTCATGTACTGGATGTTACAACTTCAGCATATGAATTTGAGGGGACACAATTTAACCTATAACACAGAGGTTCCAATTCTCTAGGCTACAAAAGTGCCTATACCATCTCTAGCAGCCAGTGCCTGGCATAGACCAGCCACGGAGTAGGGCTCAGTGACTGTTGGATAAGTATGTGGGTGGGTGGGTGGGAGGGTATGTGGATGGATGGGTGCATAGGTGGATAAGTGAATAGCTAGCTGGCTGGCTGGCTGGCTGGCTGGATGGATGGATGGATGGATGGGTAGGGGAATGGGTGGATGGATGGATGATTGGGCAAGTAGATGGATGGATGGATGGATGAGTGGGTAGTTAGATGCATGAGTAGATAGATAGGTGGGTGGATGGATGTGTAGATAGGTAGATAAGTGGAGGAATAGAATGATGGCTGAATGGACAGATAGCCCTAAGTAATGTATCATCAAAGGAGCCATCCCAAAACACGCCAGTGCCAGAGAGAATGAGCCCAGTGGGCTGGGGTAACCAGGAAAAACTTCCTGCAGGGCAGAGATTTCAGTTGAGCTTTGACTGAAGGGGGAGAATTGAGATTCATACTCTGAACTGGACAGAGTGATGACATGAGCAAGCACCTATTCAAGGGGCAAAACTCCTCACCTTGCCTTGCTTTATTTTTTTTTTTTCATTTTTTAAACTCCATTAATTAACATATAATGTATTCTTGGTTTCTGAGGTAGAGGTCAGTGATCATCAGTCTTACATAATCCACAGTGCTCATTGCATCATGTGCCCTCCTTAATTCCCATCACCCAGTTACCCCAGCCCCCCACTAGCCTCCCCTCCAGCAACCCTCAGTTTGTTTCCTATGATTAAGAGTCTCTTATGGTTTGTCTCCCTCTCTCATTTCATCTTGTTTTATTTTTTCCTCTCTTCCCCTATGATCATCTGTTTTGTTTCTTAGATTCTACATATGAGTGAGACCAAATGATAACTGTCTTTCTCTGATTGACTTATTTCGTTTAGCATAATACCCTCTAGTTCCATCCACATCCTTGCAAATGGCAGGATTTCATTTTTTGATGGCTGATTGGTATTCCATTTTATATATATACCACATCTTTATCCATTCATATGTTGATGGACATCTGGGCCCTTTCCATAGTTTGACTATTGTGGACGTTGCTACTATAAACATTGGATGCAGGTGCCCCTTTGGATCACTACATCTGTATCTTTGGGATAAATACCCAGTACTGCAATTGCTGGGTCATAGAATAGCTCCATTTTCAACTTTTTGAGGAACCTCTGTACTGTTTTCCAAAGCGGCTGCACCAGCTTGCATTCCCACCAGCATGTAGGAAGGTTCCCCTTTCTCCACATCCTCGCCAAAATCTGTCATTTCCTGACTTGTTAATTTTAGCCGTTCTGACTGGTGTGAGGTGGTATCTCATTGTGGTTTTATTTTGTATTTCTCTGATCGTGAGTGATGTTGAGCATTTTTCATGTGTCTGTGGCCATTTATATGTCTTCTTTGGAGAAATGTCAGTTCATGTCTTCTGCCCACTTCTTGACTTGGTTATTTGTTCTTTGGGTGTTGAGTTTGATAAGTTCTTTATAGATCTTGGATACTAACCTTTTATCTGTTATGTCATTTGAAAATATCCTCTCCCATTCTGCCGGTTGTCTTTTGGTTTTGTCATCTCTTTCCTTTGATGTACAAAAGCTTTTTATCTTGATGAAATCCCAACAGTTCATTTTTGCCTTTGTTTCCCTTGCCTTTGGTGATGTGTCTAGGAAGAAGTTCCTGTGGCTGAGGTTGAAGACGTGGCTGCCTGTGTTCTCCTCTAGGATTTTGATGGAGTCCTATCTCACATTTAGGTCTTTCATCCATTTTGAGTCTATCTATCTGTGTATGGTAAAAAGAAATAGTCCAGTTTCATTCTTCTGATGTGGCTATCCAATTTTCCCAGCACCATTTGTTGAAGAGACTTTTTTCCATTGGATATTCTTTCCTGCTTTGTCGAAGATTAGTTGACCATAGAGTTGAGGGTCCATTTCTGGGGTCTCTATTCTGTTCCATTGATCTATGTGTTGTTTTTGTGGCAGTACCATACTGTCTTGATGATTACAGCTTTGTAATAAAGCTTAAGTCCAAGATTATGATGCTACCAGCTTTGATTTTCTTTTTCAACATTCCTATGATTATTAGGGGTCTTTTCTGGTTCCATACAAATTTTAGGATTATTTGTTCCAGCTCTGTAAAAAAAAGGGGATGGTATTTTGATAGGGATTGCATTGAATGTGTAGATTGCTGTAGGTAGCAGAGACATTTTCACAATATTTGTTCTTCCGATCCGTGAGCATGGAATGTTTTTCCATTTCTTTCTGTCTTCCTCAATTTCTTTCATGCGTGTTCTATAGTTTTCTGAGTACAGATCCTTTGCCTCTTTGGTTAGGTTGATTCCTAGGTATCCTATGGTTTTGGGTGCAATTGTAAATGGGATCGACTTTTTAATTTCTCCTCCTTCTGTCTCATTGTTAGTGTATAAAAATGCCACTGATTTCTGTGCATTGATTTTATATCCTCCCACTTTGCTGAATTCCTATATGAGTTCTAGCAATTTTGGGGTGGAGTCTTTTGGGTTTTTCACATGGAGTATCATGTCATCTGTGGAGAGTGAGTTTGACTTCTTTCTGATTCAGAGGCATTTTCTTTTGTCTTATTGCTGAGGCTAGGACTTCTAGTACTCTGTTGAACAGCAATGGTGATAGTGGACATCCCTGCCGTGTTCCTGACCTTAGGGGAAACGCTCTCAGTTTTTCCCCATTGAGAATGATATTCACTGTGGTCTTTTTGTATATAGCTTTTATGATATTGAGGTATGCTCCCTTTATCCCTACACTGTGAAGAGTTTTAATCAAGAAAGGATGCTGTACTTTGTCACATGCTTTTTCTGCATCAATTGAGAGGATCATGTGGTTCTTGTCCTTTATTTATGTGTGTATCACATTGATTGATTTTTGAGGATGTTGAACCACCTTTGCAGCCCAGGAATAAATCCCACTTGGTTGTGAATAATCCTTTTAAGGTACTGTTGGATCCTATTGGCCAGTATCTTGGTGAGAATTTTGGCATCCATGTTCATCAAGGATATTGGTCTGTAATTCTCCTTTTTGGTGGGGTCTTTATCTGGTTAGGGGATCAAGGTAATGCTGGCCTCATAGAACGAGTTTGGAAGTTTTCCTTCCTTTTGTATGTTTTGAAACATCTTCAGAAGAATGGGTATTAGTTCTTCTTTAAATGTTTGGTAGAATTCCCCTGGTAAGGCATCCGGGCCTGGACTCTTGTTTGTTGGGAGATTTTTGAGTATTCCTTCAATTTCCTTGCTGGTTATGGGTCTGTTCTGATTTTCAATTTCTTCCTGTTTCAGTTTTGGTAGTTTTTAAGTTTCCAGGAATGCATCCATTTCTTCCAGATTGCCTAAGTTGTTGGCATACAGTTGCTCATAATATGTTCTTATACTTGTTTGTATTTCTTTGGTTTTGGTTGTGATCTTGGTTTTATTTGGGTCCCTTCTCTTTTCTTTTTGATAAGTATGGCCAGGGGTTTATCGATCTTATTAATTCTTTCAAAGAACCAGCTCCTAGTTTCATTGATCTGTTTTACTGTTCTGATTTCTGTTTCATTGATTTCTGCTCTAATCTTTATTATTTCTCTTCTCCTGCTGGGTTTAGGCTTCATTTGCTGTTCTTTTTCCAGCTCCTTCAGGTGTAAGGTTAGGTTGTGTTTATGAGACCTTTCTTGTTTCTTGAGAAAGGCTTGTATTGCTATATATTTCCCTTTTAGGACCGCCTTTGCTGCACCCCAAAGTTTTTGAACAGTTGTGTTTTCATTTTCATTTGTTTCCATGAATTTTTGTTAATTCTTCTTTAATTTCCTGGTTGATCCATTCATTCTTTAGTAGGATGCTCTTTAGCCTCCATGTATTTGAGTTCTTTCCAACTTTCCTCTTGTGATTGAGTTCCAGCTTCAAAGCATTGTGGTCCGAAAATATGCAGGGGATGATTCCAGTCTTTTAGTACCAGTTGAGACCTGATTTGTAATCCAGTATGTGATCTATTCTGGAGAATGTTCCATGTGCACTTGAGAAGAATGTATATTCTGTTGCTTTAGAAAGTCATGCTCTGAACATAATATGTGAAGTCCATCTGGTCCAGTGTGTCATTCTTTCTTGTTGATCTGCTTAGATGACCTGTCCATTGCAGTGAGTGGGGTGTTAAAGTCCCCTGCTATTTTTGTATTGTTATCCATGTGTTTAATTGTTATTAGTTGGCTTATATAATTAGCTGCTCCCATGTTAGGGACATAAATATTTATAATTGTTAGATCTTCTTGTTGGATAGACCCTTTAATCATGGTATAGTGTCCTTCCTCAACTCTTATTACAGTCTTTGGCTTAAATCTAATTTGTCTGATATAAGGATTGCCACCCCAGTTTTCTTTTGATGTCCATTAGCATGCTAAATGGTTTTCTACCCCCTCCCCCTCACTTTCAATCCGAAGGTGTCTTTGGGTCTAAAAGGAGTCTCTTGCAGACAGCATTTTGATGGGTCTTGCTTTTTTTATCCAATCTGATACCCTGTTTCTTTTGACTGGGGCATTTAGGCCATTTACATTCAGAGTAACTATTGACAGATATGAATTTAGTGCCATTGTATTGCCTATAAAGTGACTGTTTCTGTAGATTGTCTCTGTTCCTTTCTGGTCTGTGTTACTTTTGGACCCTCTCTTTGCTTAAAGGATCATTTTTAGTATTTCTTGTAGGGCTGGTTTGGTGATCATGAATTTCTGTTTTCTTGGAAGCTTTTTTAAAAAGATTTTATTTATTTATTTGACAAGGAAAAAGAGAGCACAAGCAGGGGGAATGGCAGAGGGAGAGGGAGAAGCAGACTCCCCACTGAGCAGGAATCCCAGTGTGGGGCTCAATCCCAGGACCCTGGGATCATAACCTGAGCTGAAGGCAGACACTTAACCAACTGAGCCACCCAGGTGCCCCAATTTCCTGGAAGCTTTTTATCTCTCCTTGTATTTTGAATGGCATCCTAGCTGGATAAAGTATTCTTGGCTGCATATTTTTCTCATTAACACCCTGAATATGTCATGCCAGTCCTTTCTGGCCTGCCAGGTCTCTGTGGATAGGTCTGCTGCCAGTCTAATATTTATACCCTTGTACGTTATGGACCTATTGTCCTGAGCTGCTTTTAGGATTTTCTCTTTGTCTCTGAGATTTACAAGTTTCACTATTCTATGTTGGGGTGTTGACCTATTTTTATTGATTTTGAGGGGGGTTCTCTGTGCCTCTTGGATTTTGATGCCTGTTTCCTTCCCCAAATTAGGAAATTCTCTGCTATAATTTGCTCCAATATACCTTCTGCCCATCTCTCTCTTTCTTCTTCTGGGATCCCAATTATTCTAATGTTGTTTTGCTTTATGGTATCATTTATCTCCTGAATTCTCCCCTCGTAATCCAGTAGTTGTTTATCTCTCTTTTTCTCAGCTTCTTATTCTCCATCATTTTGTCTTCTATATTATTAATTCTCTTCTGTCTCATTTCTCCTAGCAGTTAGAGCTTCCATTTTTGATTCCATCTCATTAGTAGCCCTTTTGATTTCAACTTGTTTAGATTTTAGTTCTTTTATTTCTCCAGAAAAGGATTCTCTAGTGTCTTCCATGCTTCTGTGTGTGTCCTTTTCCTCCCAGATTGTAAACTCTTTGAGTCCAAGGGCTGTATTGTTACCACTTACTGGCAGTAGGCGTGCAAGAAAAGTCAGTGAGTGAATGAATGAATATAATAAATGAATGAATGATGTTCCAGGAGTCTCTGCCATGAAGCAATGTTGTGATGACTCACTTAGCCAGGCTATTTCCTCTTACAGTTGCCAATAAAGGGAGGAAATGAGCTCAGATGTAAGATGAGGCTGAGTTTTGCACACACAGGCATAGTGCCTGGCAAGCCATTATAACGCCTGTTTGGCTGTGATCTCTTTACCATGGTTTCTTTCATATCTCTTTTGGGATATAAAAGCTCTGGAGCTGTCAGATAAAAATGCCCCACCTTTGTCTCTTGTTATCTAACAGTTCTCTTTTAATTTGGAGTGATGCAGGGACTTTTCCACCTTTCCCTCCATCTTTTGCAGATAGAAGTAGATCCTTTAGCTGTTAGTAAGCCATTGGCCACACTGGTTGTCTTGTCATCTTCTCATTGTTGTGTGTCTTCTCATCTCTACGTCTCCCTTGACTATAGTCTATTTGGTTGGAGCAGTGGGGGATTTTTTTTTTTTTTGAAGGAGGTCATGCTGGCTGTCTTAATAGCCTATGATGACAACATTGTAGGGCTATCATAGTATGTGCTGCTTTTTTGAGTGGACAAAATGCTGACAGTTGTC
Organism: Eumetopias jubatus; assembly: GCF_037043125.1. Taxonomy (NCBI): domain Eukaryota; kingdom Metazoa; phylum Chordata; class Mammalia; order Carnivora; family Otariidae; genus Eumetopias; species Eumetopias jubatus. The sequence goes on along the minus strand of NW_028274807.1, from coordinate 126,574,226 downwards.
ATGAGTAGGGATTCCAGAGATCTTTTTCTTTTTTCCATGTAGCCTATGAGCTTAGGACTTATAGTATATTAGACTGGTAATCAAAATGAAATTAGCAAGATTATTACAAAGCAAGTACAATGTCCCTTTTTAGAATATATAGTCTCAAATTATGATAGTAGCCATGTAGATTGTTGTAGTCTTTTTATAAAATAATTTAGCAACATGTATTATAAATTTATACACACACACATGCACACACACACACTCACACACCTACCTCTCTCTTGACTGATCTGGCAGTTTCCTTCCCGGAGTCAAGTCAAAGGAGATGATTCAAAGTTAAAAATATGAGGACAGTATATCAGGTAGAAGATTGCACTCAGCAATGTAAAAGAAACCATTACAGCACCTTAACAAAATAGACATTTATCTTTCTCATAATAAGTGGGGAGACCCAATATTCAGGGCTCCTGAGACAGCTCCATCATACCATTGACATCCCAAGCAATGGCTTTTGTCCTCATTTTCCCTTGTGGCTATGGGATGGTAAGTTTATTTCATGTCATTGTTCCAAATGGGAAGAGGAAAGGACACCAAGACCGCTAAAACTTTTCTAAAAAATCTCAGATGAACTTCTGTTTCTCATTAACTAGAACTATCTCTCCTAGCTTCAAGGGAGATTGTAAAATTAAGGTTTGGGTCAGTGTTAGAAGGTGCAGGAGAAACCGTGAAGTATGTCCCAAACTGAGAAGGCACTTTGAGACTGGAAAACAAAGCAGGCCCTCCATACAGTTTACATAGAGTTTTATTCAGGGTAACTTACTGACAGGGGGGAACCGGGTGGAGCACAATCCACAGCAGCTGCATAGTTATTGTCTACAAAATCTGGACCTTAGTCCACAGATTTTGTAGAGTGAGGGGACACACAAAAGGGCATTATAGTGCGCCTGGGTGGCTCAGTTGGTTAAGCAACTGCCTTCGGCTCAGGTCATGATCCTGGAGTCCCGGGATCGAGTCCCACATCGGGCTTCCTGCTCAGCGGGGAGTGTGCTTCTCCCTCTGACCCTCTTCCCTCTCGTGCTTTCTCTCATTCTCTCTCTCTCTCTCTCTCAAATAAATAAGTAAAATCTTTTTTAAAAAAGGACATTATAATGAGATTAAAGGGGTTGCTTGCACCTCAGAGAGCTTACAAGCGCCTAATTGTCAGTTACCCATTAATTAGATCTTGTGGCACAATCTGTGCATCAAGAAGGGGAAAGACTGTATTATCTAACAGATTCATGGGTGGCCAAAACAAACCTCCCCCCTTTCCAGCCTTGGTGGGCATTTCTAAAGTATGTATATTAATCTCCATGGGGCTCAGAACACAGAGCCCCAAGAGAGATCACTGAACTAACATGAACAAGATGGAGCCAGTATTGTCAGCACTCCTATGGTCAGCTATATTGTCAGGTTAACCCAGCTTGGATTTTGTTAATAAGGAAGATTGGGAGAATGTCTATTGGTAAAACAACTAGTAATGTCTTCCATAGTAATCAAAGTACTGAAGATAACAAAAGTAAAATAACGGTGGCCCTATTGATGTCCATTTGCAGAGTAATAGATAAAATGATCTAATATGCGATGGAATATTATATAACCATATTAATCACAGTTGGGTCAGGAAAACAGAAGCTACTCTAAATGTGAAGAATAAGAAACATTTTAATACAGGGAACCAGAAGCGTATACAACCTGTGGAAGGCTGGAGGAGCAAAGCTCAGGAAATTCACTATCTTAGTTTTGATTCTTCCTAAAGTAGAGCTTGAGGCAAGGACTTAGGAGTAGATAGTTTATTTGGGAGCCAATCCATGAGATCAGCATTGTGAAATAAGGCAAAGAGGAATGGCCAATAGGGGTGTGTTGTAGAGATTGCATAATGGGAGCTTGATTCTATCGGAACCTACTGAGAAACCTAGAGAATACCTTTCAGAATTGTCTGCCCACAGGATGAAGGGTAGGAAGATGTATCCACTGGCTCCCAAGAATTGCCCCATGGATATTAACTCCTGTATTTCTGAGCTGCAACATGTATGTAGCCCCAACTAACTCTCATGACATCTGCTATTTCAGAGGAATGCTAGAACAGAAAATGGAAATGTGTATTCTGCACTTGAGGGGCAATGCTGCCACCATGAAGTTAAAGCCTGTATGGAACTGTGTAACCACAGCTGAAATCAAAGGTGAAGCCAAGAGGGTATGAACCAGGGTGCAAAGGCATTTGCTACAGCAGATTTTAGGAAAATGAACATGAAGGAGACATAGGGGAATAGCCGATAAAAGCATTAGCTGCCTGTAGTACCTAAATAAATAGGTGGTTCTCTGGTGGACTCTGAGCAGCCTCTGACAAAACCTTCCATTTCTTGTCTAGTGCTAACCCACAGCTGCTACTGGTGAATAATGGCATCAAATATCATGCTTGTGCTTCCAAACAGTGGGAGTCTAATGGGAATCTAATCTGATGACGAGGCCCTTTGAGAAATGTAGTTTTTAGAGGTTTCATGCCCCTGATGTGTTCAGAAGGGTTGGGATTGTCTTAAGTATCAATAAATTATATCTCACCCAGCAATAACTGCTGAATTACTTAGGAAGAGTTTATAAAAATATGTAGAACTTGTTTTAATCACTTCCTATTCACTCCATTGGTGAGGAAGGGATCCCACTGTGGGGTTTTGGGATGGCCAAACACACAACACTGGATGCATGCAATCGACAGCAGTTGATTAGTCACATATTCATAGCTGTGGGATGAGAACACTGCATGTCACACAGGGCCACATGGGAGCTGCACTCAGGAACAGCGTGAACAGCCAGGAGTTGTGGCAAGCAGGTTTGTGGTATCAAGAGGGTGAGGTGCCCCCTGGTTGCTGGGGAGGATGTGATTGGCTTGTTTGAATAATTCCACTTGCTTGTTAGGAACTAAAACACGTTACTCAGGGATAAGAAGGAACTATGCTTGATACCTTTGATAAGGAGAGTTGCTTAGCTAGGGAACCTTATGCAGATTGGGGAGGTAGGCCATTCAAGGCCTTCCTGATTTTACCAGAAGTCAAGGCAGAACATAATAGTATGCTGTAATTTCAGGCCTTATGCCATGTAAACAACAGTTTTCACTAGTTTGGGTACAGAAAAAAGGGTATGTCTTTTTTTTCTTTTTAATTAACATTTAATGACTCTCGTTTAACCATCTCATTTTGCGAAGCAGCCCTTTCTTCCCAGGATGTCCTCTATTTTGTGGCAAACCCAAGAACCTCAAGGCCAACTCAGTTGCAAAGATCAGTCCTTGAAATACCATCCCCTAAGAAAGGAAAACAAGAAAACAGGGCCTGGCACTTAGGGAGCATTAGAAAATATTTGAATGAACACAAGAGCAAGCTGAGCCAAGAGAGAAGTCCTAAGTTCTTCACTGCTTTTGATTCTGCAGACACTTGGCATCTTTGGCCATGCAGCAGTCACTCTTTCACCAGCTTTTTCGTCTATGGGCTCAACACCACCTCATCCCTGGTGTTCGAGGAGTGAGGGCTCATCTTAAATCTGAAATTCAGCCTTCCCTGCCTCAACAATTGCTGCCATGGACTTTAGGGAAAGTGGAAAGAATCTGGAGCCCAATGGTGGACAATGGTCCACCCTATCTGCACTTATCTGAAACACTTCCCCGGTCAGAAATAATGACTAAGTTTCTTGAATTATGCACTCAATACTGTTTTCTGTGCCCCACCCACACACACTCCTTTTCCTCAGCCTCTCTAACTGTGCCTATAGCTATTTACTTTTAAATTTAAAATTCTTTCCCCAGTTATACTAACAACGTTCTAAGCACTCGGTAGCCACCTGTAATTAATGGCTACCGTGTTGGACAATATAACTTACAGAACTTTTTTTTATCATTGCAGAAAATTCTGCTTGACAGTGCCACCTGTATCAATTTTGTAGGATCATTGATGCATTTACTGAATACCTACTATATGCCTGACCCTATTCTAAGCACTGAGGACATAGCAGTAGACAAGACAAACAAAATTTCCACCTTCCCAGAACTTACATTCTAATTTGCATAGCCTACATCCAGTGTCTGTGTGTATCAATAGCTTGAGGAGGGACAGTACTGGAAAACAGATGGCTAATTGTTCTTAAAATTCCTGATTCATCCGAAGTCTGATTTCTTTGAGGTATAACTCAGTTTTCTTCAAATTTTAGAGACCTGAATTTTATACTTCTGATTTGGGCTGATTTGCAAGGCACAAATGGCTTACACATTTGACTCACCTTTAAGTATTGACTGTCATTGCTAAGTCTTTTAGATTCTGGGTAAGAGGTTTATTTGAAAGTAGTTCTAGGATTTAATCATTTAAATCCATTCTGGCAGCTTATGTTTATAATTTTAATTCAGTGAAAGGTCTAGTTCTTATTGATGTGTATAACCAAACAGACTAGGAAATACATTGAAATCATTTTGTTGGTTTTTCTACTATAAAGCCCATGTTTTAATACATGCCACCCCCATGTAGGTTTTACTCATACAGAATTAATATTACGAGCTTAAAAAGTCGGAATAATGGAGATGGGTGGTATTTTCAAATTAGTCATTATAATTCAAACACGCTATGCTAATGCTCTCAACAAGAGCCACAAATGCCAGCACCAACAATCTGTTTGAACTAAAGAACTGTGAACATTTTCCCCGCTGGTGAACTGATGAATTATATATGTTACAGTTGAAAGAGACCTTGGAAATGGGCCTTTCTCTTCCAATTCCCTCTTTCCTCATTTATTGGTCCTTTGAAGTTGTAAATGATTTGTCCAAGGTAACAGTTGAAGAGTAGAACCCTGCCATAGCATAATGGGTCCAGAAATTCACTTCTGAAAAGCAAAGGTTCTCAAACTTTAGCATGTACCCTGGAGGGCTTGTTGAAGCATAGATTGCTGGGCTCTACCCCAGGAGTTTCTGAATCAGCAGTCTAGGATAGAGCCTGATAATTTACATTTCTAACAACTTCCGGGATGCTGCTGGTGGACTGAGGACTACAGTTTTAGTACAACTGGTATAAACAATGTGGTGACATTATTATGAAGTTAATGAAATGGTGAGAATGAGCCGACATAGCTAGCTCTAGCAATTTGAGGATCCAGCTGCATGATCACATCTATCCAGGTGTAAACTTGGGTTTGACACCACCCAGTGGCAGTTGTCTAATGCTGTATAAACATCAACGGGGATGATTTTGGGTCCTGTAGCTGTCTGGGACTTATAAGACAGTGAGATTCCAGCTATCTTATGGTTAGTAGGTATTTATTTTGTTGTTCTGGTCTGGGAAGATTGAGCCTTGGGGACCCAGCCTCTATCTCTCTGCTTCCCAACTACTGCCTGCTATTTCCCTGTATCAGTCTTGTCCTCTCCTCCATATAGCCTTCTCTCCCCCAGAAAATGAGAACATTGGTCCAACCTCATTTGAGAAGCTAGAGAGTCCCATATTCAAATTGCATTGTTTAGGAAGTTTTAAAGCAGCCAGGGGTAGATCTGTTGTTCAGTGTACTCATTCTCAAACTCCTGCCTCACTGTACTCACTCAGTACCTTTGTACTTTTTTACCTTTACTAGTGAAAATCCTTAACCTTGCAAATTTAGCTCATATTCCATCTCCCTCGAAAACCTTGTCCTGCTACTCTCCAGAAAAATGTCATTTTTTCCTTACTGTGAAGGTATAAGGCATGCTTCTTGTACTTCTATGCTCCAGACTCTGTGGATGTGTTATTTCATTCTCAGAACAATCCTTCAACATAGATGTGATGCCTGTTTTACTAATAGAAAAGGTGCTACCCTTCTTGAGTCTCAGTGACTAAATTGTTATAATTTTCTAGAATATAGTGCAATAATTTGTCTAATATAGCTGGTGGGGCAAAGCTAGCTATAGAGTGATTTTTGCCATGATATTTGTTCCCCCTGCTAAACTGTAAGTTCCTTGAGGGCAAGGATCAGGTCTCATTTGCTTTTATTCCCAGCTCCAGTCTCTGCAACTAACACAGTAGTTAGTACTTTGCAGTGCTCGTTATTTTCCAAAGAAATGGATCTCCAGTCTAATTGCTGCTTATACTGTATCTTCTTGCCCTGCTTCTTTCTGTGTGGTTGGTTATGGTCGCCGCAGGAAGGAGGCCCTTTCAGTGTGGCCTATCCTCCCTGCTCCCACTCAGAAATTGTGGCATGGCTCCCCACTGTTTCCCCTGTGAATGCAGTCTTCAGGAAAAGGAACATCAGTCTACCTTGGGAACAAGTGATTTGACGATAAGGGTGGTTTCAGCTTTATGCCAAGTCTCTTAGTCTGCATGTAGCTTCCACGCTCTCTTTACTTCACTGAACCTCATGCCCTCTCCCTTTTTAGTCATTATCTCCTTAATCTTTCTGACATCTGTATGAAGCCAAGTAGTAAGAAAAAGTGAGAGGTATATCAGAAATAGATTGGGTAAAATATCACAAAGAACTCATGTTGCATAAAACTTGAATTGCATGAGAGGCTGTGGATCTAAATATTTAAGAAACACTGAATCAGTCATTTTCTGTTTTAAACATAACTTGCAAATGTAGTTTCATCAATCATCCCGCTCTCTCCATCTCTCGTAAAATGCCAGTCACAGGAATGAGAACAAGCAGGACTGGCCTCACTGTGGCTCTAGTGCTCTTTTAGGCTGGGGTAAAGGGTCCCTGGTTCTTGACTGACTACACATTAGGAGCCCAGGGAAGTCTGATTTAATTGATCCAGTACATCTCTCCAGGATTCTTAATGTACAGTTAGGATTAAGAAGTACTAGATTAGGTTCTTGATTTCCAACCTTGGCTGATCAGAAGAGCCATCTTAGAAGGGCGGCTGGGTGGCTCAGATGGTTAAGCATCTGCCTTCGGCTCAGGTCATGATCCCGGGGTCCTGGGACTGAGTCCCACATCGGGCTCCCTGCTCCTTGGGAGCCTGCTTCTCCCTCTGCTTCTCTCTCTCTCTCTCTCTCTCTCTCTCTCTCCCCCCCCTTCTGTCTCTCATGAATAAATAAATAAAAATATTTTTTTAAAAAAAGCCTTTTATAATTGCTCCATCTAAGAATCTGGGAATTGGAATTCCTGAGGGAAAGACTTAGGAATCTATTTTAAAAATAGATTTTGACCATCAGCTAGTTTTGGAAATACTAATTTTGGTACTTCTAGATATTCTAGCCCATCCAGTTATTAAAGCAAGGTCTAATTATCAACGTAGTTAAATAAGCTGTTTAAGTCCCTCACAGATGAGATGAAATGTATTATTTTATTCAAGCTTCCTGGAGCAGAGCATAAAGTTGAGAATCATCAGAAATGCTTGGAATATTGTGACTTCACTGTGGGACTGAACTTGCCTGCACTGATCTTACCTGTGATCTTAATCCATGCTCTTCAGGGAATGGTTATATCTGTTCCTCCCTTCCCTGGGTGTTGTGGGTGGCATAGGGGTGACTACCTGCTCCTGTACCACATAGGGAGTGACTTTGCACACTACAGACACTGAGCTGCAGGACATCTCTGAACTGGGAGCATACAGCACTGCCCTCCTCTGATGGCCTTGCCTGCAGACTGAGGTAGAATCCATAGAACCTCAAACTTCAGGCTATATCTGTTTTATATTGGCCCACCTCATTCTTGCCTATGTAATTTTTCATTTCATTTGAATTTTTATCCCAGCTGTACATTCAACAGACTACCTATCCTATGGAATCACCTGTCATAAATTATATATTTTGAAAGATTAAACCAAAACCACAAACTAAAACTGTCTTCACACTAGCTCAGAAATTACAGGAGTCTTTATGTGGATTGAAGTGGGATGGGAGAAGCTAAGGATAAGGAACCAAAGAAAAAGAAGTGATTTTGAGATCAAATTAAAATTTAGCAAGGACTATGATATTATGACTAATTTCACATACTGAAGTATGTTGCATGTTCAAAGTATACATCATGATTTAAATGTTCTTTCCACATGTAAAACATTCTGATGAGAGTTTTGCCTATTTCATATGGCTTTCCCTCCGTTTCCATTGTAAAAACTTGGCACATCTTTTAGGACAAATGCCTGCTTCCCAAAGGAAATACACATATTTTTAGGACCCAAAATTCAATCTCTGGAGATGTTTTTCAGGCATTGCAAAAGAAAAAAGAAGAATGAATGTGTTTGCTGTGGAGAAGAAATAATCTTTTTCATAAGCAGTGCAGTCAAAATGACGAAACATCCTCCTTTAGTATTTGGCATTGCTACAATGTCATTTAATTCCCTGACCTCACTGTATAGTCTTTAATACCAAAACCATAAAAGGGAAAGTGTGGTATGTATTCTTCACCTTACAGAAGCACCTTTCTGTCTCCTCAAATGAAATAAATGGCCTTAATACACTGTAATGCTAGAAGAAAGAAGCCTGTGTCATTCCAATAAGCCTCAAGCTCCTGGTCCTATTTTTACCCCATTGCTGACTTCAGTGGCCGTGGACAGCAGAATATTCTCCCCCAACACATGCAAATAAACTCCAGCTGGTCTTAAGGAACACTCAGGCAGTTATTTCTCAGTCCTCCAAGCAGAATCCACGTTAATTGATTCCTTTTTGTAGGCTTTTCCTTAGTAGAATGTGAACAATTTTTGCCTTTTGGTTTGGAATTCAGCATCTCATGGATCTGACAGCCTCCAATATTTTATTTTTCAGAGAAGAAAATATGAAGGGGGAGAGGGGAAAGGAGAAAGGAGCACTATTGAAGTGCTTTTTATCCTTCAGAGTTTACTGAGTGAGATCCTGACTCCCGGGTTGCTGGAGGACTAGCCTAGGTGGAGGGTAGATTTGCATTGCTCCCTCCATCAGTAGGATCCTCATATAGACATCATTCTCCTCCTCTGTAGAAAAGTGCTCATGCAGGTTCTGCACCAGGAAAGCCTTTATATTTTTTTTAAAGATTTTATTTGACACAGAGAGCACAGGCAAGGGGAGCTAGGGGCAGGGAGAGGGAGAAACAGGCTCCTGCTGAGCAGAGAGCCCGACATGGAGCTCGATCCCAGGACCCTGGAATCATGACCTGAGCCGAAGGCAGACGCTTAACCAACTGAGCCATCCAGGTGCCCCCAGGAAAGCCTTTATTAATCAGAAATCACACTGTCCTATTTTTTTTTTTTTTTTGGCTTATAGTCTTGCCCCATGTGAATCAATTGCTGGTATTTTAAAATAGGGAGAAACATCTAAATATATGGCTTCTCTTGAAAATTTAGGGGAAAAATTTTTGCGAAGATTTTCAGCTTAAGGAAAAAAAGGCTTTTCCTGCTCACAATTGGCTGGAGCCTAAAAATACCATTCCCTCATGCTTTTCAAGTTCACCATAGTCACCACTATTTCCTATAAACTCCCAGGATTGAGGCAAAATGACAGACTGTAATCAGGCTCACACTATTGATCATAGGTTCAGAGAAAAGTGAAATATTTCTTGCTCAAAACGAGAAAATTTGGAAGAAAGATTAGGAGGGCCACAAGTTTCAGGAAAATGATAACATCTCTTTATGGAAGTAAAGGATATTCCTGTTTAATATGCAAATCATCTGTATCAAAAGAATTTGACTAAAAACATAACCCAAACTTAGCCCTCTGGTCACATGCATCCATTTATGACTTGTGATGTAAGTGAGCCAAGAAACCTTCATATTTGCTTTCCTGAAGTAATCCAGTGTTTGTGATTCTCAGGCCCTGGGGTGACTTGCTGAATATCAGTTCCTTTCATTTTCCTAGTTTTCTTTATCTTCAGAAGATCAAAAGCAGCATGTCTATATACCATTCGCTTGGGAAAAAGGGAGAGACACAGGCAATGTACTAGACACACAGGAGGTGCTTTACTTCATTTAATTCTCTCAGCAATCTTCTGATTTAGGAGTCAGCCTCATTTACAGATGAGGGAGCTGATGCTCAGAGAAGTTAAGTAACTTGATCAAGGGCACATGGCAAAGCTACTCAGTGATCTGGTTCTTTCCCCTACAGCCTGGTGTGCCTGGCTCATTGAAATGCTTTCCCTGAATCACTACTTACCACATGACTTTAGCTTTTATTGTGGGTTGATGAGGAGCAGCCATGCCAAGAATATTCTGTTCATATTCTATAAAACTGCTATTGAGGATGCTAATGCTTATCAAAAATTGTCTAATGATCTTAGAAGTTAGTGTCAGAAAAGGGTAGTATTTTTTTTAAAAGGGTAGTATTTCTGAATAGAATACAAACTGTGCCTCTGTTTATGCAGCTAGAAAAAAAAATAATGCTATCTTTTTTGCCTTTATTTTTAGGAACCTCCGAGAGAAATGTATTGTTCAATTACATTTTATGGTAAAAATTTTTTTTAAAGGTTTTATTTATTTCAGAGAAAGAGAAAGAGCACCAGCAGTGGGGAGAGGCAGAGGGAAAGGGACAAGCAGACTCCCCACTGAGCAGGGAGCCCTTAGGGCTTGATCCCAGGACCCTGGGATCATCACCTCAGCTGAAGGCAGACACTTAACTGACTGAGCCACCCAGGTGCCCCTATAGTAAAATTAATCCCCCCTTTCTCCACATAATTTTGGATCTCCCTTTCTGATATTATTAATATACTTTGATATGTTAATAATTCTGTTATACAACTTGCATCTATTAGTAAGCCTCCTTAGTTTAGATCCTTTGTAAGAAAGACAAAGGTATAAATTATGAATAACAACTTAAAGTCTAACTTACACCATAAAAGTAAATTCTAAATTCAATTTAGATAAGACACTGGATCTAACAAAAGGGACTATTTGGTTGATATTCCAAAGTCTTTGGTTCATTTCTAGTTTAGGGAAAGCACAATTAAGAGATGGTTGGTGAGCTGTGGCCTAATGTGTCATTATCCTGCCTTCTGCTATTAGGTATTTGCTTTGAGCCCTTGTTGTGTGCCAGGCACAGGGACAAGTGCTTTGCATGCGTTGTCTAGTACTTGCAGCAAGCGTGTTAAGTACTGTTCTTACCCATTTACAAACAAGAAATCCAGTAATCAGAGGAGTCTAGAAACTAGTTCAAGGTCCTCACAACTGATAGGCATGATCTCGAACAAAGAATTTTTGGTATCTGTGTCCTTGCCTATAAAATGGAGATGTATGCTCCTTACCAAACTTTTTTGGAGGCCTGTGAGGTTAGTTGATATTGTCAACTCTCCTGTTCTTCTCTCCCCTCATTTTCCCAAAGGCACCATAATGTGTGTTGGCCATCAGTTTAATCAGCTCTTCCTGGGTCCTAAAGCATTGGAGAGCCATTGTTCTGTTTTGTGCCAGCTCTATTATTCACCTGCATTGTTGGTCATCTTCATTCTTTGCCTCACAAAATATTTTAAAGCTCCTCTCAAATTCAGTTGATTCTCGTGATTCATGGTAGTTATATTCTGTAAAGTTTTCACAAATACTGAACTAGTGAATACTAAGCTGTTGCTCTCAGGGGAAATAAAAGGTTAGGTTCCTATGAGCCTCAGGTCATATTTTTGTCAATTGATCCATATATAACCTTAGGTTATATGTGTTTTTGTTTATAGAAACAGTGTTTCTAGATACCTTATGTAATATATACTATTAATTCATTAGTTTTTAACTTATAGCCAACAGCACCATAACTCATGCCTTCTTGCACTTAGGAGCACTAGACAGTGCTTCAGCACAATGCTTGAGGACCATTTCAAACAAAGATAACAAGAAAAAAGTACAAAAAATGCTAAAAACGTCCTAAATAGCCTATGGGAAGGACGCTTGTTCACAGTATGAGAGCTACAAGAAGAAGAGGGGGAAGATGGTGATGACAGAGCGTTGCCTTGTTTGACCTCAACTGGGAACATGTGTGTTGAGCAATTCAAATTTTCCCCACTCTGAGCATGTATGCAAATGATTGCTAAGGCACTGTGAGAATTGATTTGGGGGTTACAAATAAATTTTAGGGATATTAACTCTTTGCTTTTTATAAGCTGAACATTTTTTCTAGGTTTTCATTTGTATATTATTTGTATTTTCATTTGTATTACAGTTTTTACTTTGTAATTTTTTATGTAATTAAAGTTTATATTTTCCTTATTGCTTCAAACTTTGATTTAGATTTAACAAAGCTTCTCCCAGTAGAAGAATTTACCCTTTATTCTAGTATTTGTATACTTTTATTTTTTTTACATTTAAAGGTCTGGTCTTTTGGAATTTATGCTGGTGTATCATATTTGGAATTAGTACAATTTTATCTTTTCCTGTATACTCTGCTATTATCTCAAAAAGTTCATCTTTTTGCCTATTGATTTAATATGCTGCCTTTACCATATAAATTTCCATATATAATTTGGTCTACTCATGTATTAATAGCAAGTGGTTTTTGATTATGTAGAGGTTTTAGAGTATGTTTTAATGTCTGGTAGGGCTGGCAGCCCCTCTTTCCCCATCCCTACTTTGTTGGGTTTTTATGTTGTTGTTTTCCAGGATTTCCTGGCTAGTCCTTATTCTCTATGAACTTGTCATTTCAAGTCAATTTGCATATCACATAAGAGCTTTTCATTTGCCTCTTCATTACTTCTTCCCTGCTACATGGATATTTCTAACTGAAACATTTTAAGTGATCTATGAAAGAGAAAAATTTCCCTTCCTGAATCAATGGACTAGATATAAGTGTTCCATTTAAGCCAAAGAGGGGAGAGGCAGGATTCTGTTAGGCTCACCTTCTTCAAGGAGTGGTTCAGGTTACTTGCACCTCTTTGTTTACTCTGAACTAGTTATCAGTGAGGGCCCCATCTATGCCACTGTATCTGCATGTTTGGGCAAATATTTTCATCATCATCCTCTCTTATTTTCTTTTCTTCAACCTCTTGGCTGTAAACTGTACTTTCTTAGAATTTCATCCCAGAAATTAGTTGTCATCCCTGGAGGTCCTAAGTTATTCCCTGAGGGACCAGATACAATTAATATTTCCTACTATCTGGTTAAAAAATGGCTTTAGATGGAATCTCATTGTGCCTCTCCATTGTGTCTATCCAAACCAGAACAACTGACCCAAGAGACTCAGGTGAGAAACCATCATTAGAACTAAGTGAGTTTGGCTAGGTCGCAAAATGAGTGTACAAAACGGAGTCATTTTCATATAGAGGTAATTCAAAGTTGTAATGGAAGCAGAAATTCCATCACAGTGGCAAGTATATATATATAAATGCCTAGGAATGAATTCGACTAGACTGTAGAACTCAAGTAAAGGAAAAGCAGTACAAAACTACAAAATCCACAAAAAGATCTAAATAAAAATTAATTTTGAATAAAGTAGTTGGGATAATCCTGTGTAAGCCAGATATACCAAGTGTCTTGGATTTATGAGCTCAGTTGTTTCTCTCTGATATGTGAATAAAATGGTTCTATTGCATGTATTGTCAAAAATCTGACATTTCTTCAGAAACCTCTAAGCATTTCTAGAGATGACTAAGGGGCTTACATTCGCCCTGATCAATATAAACAACTATTTCTCTGCTCTCCTGTTACTTAATCATTTATTTATTCATTCATATGTTTACTTGCTTTATAATTGAGCACTTACAATGTCCTCAGTCCTCCATAGATACCCACTAACCATTGCTTATGACTCCTGTGCTCCTGTGCCCTCTTCCTGTTCCTGGTCACCCTTGTCTTAAGACGTAGTCTCTGTTTTGTCATTGCCCAGCTGAGCACCACTTATTAGACTATTTTGTATAAGACTTTTGCTGAGATTTTGAAGGTACTATTGGTAGATAAGCATTGTGGGGGAGAATAGATATAGTGTATAAGTAAAAACAGCATAAAACAAGGAATGAAAAATTTGATATATTTTAAAGTTTAAAGTTTATACATTCCTCCCTGGGGAATTTCTCATTTTATCTTTTATTCTTAGGTCCCACCTATTTCTGTCTTTTGGAATTGCTCTTTTTCCATCTCTCAGCATGTCTTGTGTATCATCTCTTCAGCCTCTGATTTCTGGACTGCTTAACCCCTCTTTCCTAGCCTGTCAGAACTGAAATCTGTTATTTTATAATGGAGAAAAGTTTATCTCTTTCTCGCCCTCTTCCTCATCCAGATCACACTTAGGGCGGTGGGTGGGGCTTTACATAGTCATTGAGCTATTGTGCATACACCCCAAAAAAGTGCTTCTCTCTCTCTAAATTCTTCTGATCTTCAGAGCTACAACTTTTAAAATATTATCTATCTCCTCACCGCACTTGGTTTTGAAGAGATCAAGTCTTTAAAGCAAGTAGAAGATAAGTACAACTATAATACCAATGATACTTTTTCTGGAATTTAATAAAATGATAAGTTAATTTAAGGGAAAAACATTCAGAGAACAAGATAAATCTTAAAAAGAGTAATAATGGGGGGATTAACTTTACCAAGAGTTTAATTTAAACAACGCTTTTTGTTATAGTGGAAGAATGAGCAAACAGAGATGTAAAATATAACACAAAGTCCAGAAACAGATCTAAAGGAAATCCACAAATACCAAAAGAAAATACAGGCAACTGTTTATGTAACCCTGGACTAAGGAAGGCCTCTCTAACCATGGCTGTGTGTGAGTGTGTTTGTCTGTGTTTCTCATTCTTACAAAAAGGGGGGGAAAGCATGATTTACAACATGGATGGGCCTAAGAAACATTATGCTAAGTAAAAGAGCCAGATAGGAAAACTATACATTATATATTATTTATATGAAATGTACAGAATGGGCAAATCTATAGTTGATCAGTGGTTGCCAGGGACTGGGAGGAGGGGAGAAGGGAAATGACTGCTAATAAACATAGCAGTTTTGGGTTTTTTTTTTAGTTTGGTTGGTTTTTTGTTTTGGGGGGGTTTGTTTTTGTTTTTGTTTTTTAGACTGATGAAAAATGTTCTGGAATTAGGTACTGATGATGGTTACACAACTTGAATAATACTAGTGACCACTGAATTGTATACTTCAAAGGCTGAATTTTATAATACATGAATTATATCTCAATAAAAACATTTGAAAGATAAATTAGTTTCACTTGAGGTATTATGAGAAAATAACCCAGCATGGCAGTAGAGAATCATTAAAGTGTTAAAGAAAAAGATATTCAGTGACATTTGTTAAAGATGGTGAGTCAGGCTGTATTCAGGACCATCAGGATAGGTATAGGGAACGATGCAATGGGATTTTACAGTGGAGGAGATTGAGCTCAACTCCAAATACAACTTGGGCAGGTGGCCATTTATAGCCAAGTTTGGAGGGGGTTGGCCAGTGGATAGAAAATTACTAAGAGGAAGCATCAGGGGTAAAGGGTTCTGGCTAAACTAACCTAATAAGATTCTTGCTAAAGACAGGCCAGGGTAATTATCAGCTGGGGATTGATGGAGGGTAAGGAACCTGATCAGATATTGAGAGTAGAGGGTTCTGGTCAAACTGACTTAGCAGTTTGCTAATCTAGTTCTTGCTAAAACTAGGCTTTATAAGGAAGTTCATGGATGGACCTAGGAGAAGGTTCAGGAGCCTTACTAAACAATCTTTGTCCAAAAAAAAAGGAATCTTTATCAAATGTGAACTAAAAATTTTAAAAAGACAAATGATTAATAAACTTATAAAATACAAATTAAAATAATGAGATGAAATATTTGCTATTTATTGGCAAGGATGTAAAGAAATTATAAATTTCCATCATTGAGTAGGCTGTAGTCTAATGAGAAGTTACCTTAAGGAAATACTGTGTGCCATTTAAAATAAACACAAGAAGATTTTTCTGCTAGGAAGAAAAATTAGAATGTACAATGTACTGGCTCAGTAGAGCATATGACTTTGATCTCAGGGTGGTGGGTTCAAGCCCCACATTGAGCATAGAGCCTACTTAAAAACAAACAAAAAATATAATAGATAAAATGAGATAGACCAATCGAAGTGCACACTGAAAGCCTGCAGAGATAGGTAATTTGTATTTTCTTATATATTATCTCTATTTCATTTAGCTGTATTTTCCAAATGTTCTATACTGGATTATCTGTTATAACCAGAAAATAATGGAAAAGTTACTTAAAGTAAATATAACTTCAAGTGTGGTGAACCTTTTTGGGTTGTTTTGTTTGGTTGAACACCGTAACGGGAATAAGATTAGAAATTTTTTGTTTTTCCTGTTTAAAAACTAGAGATTCAGGGGGCAGTTAATTGGAAGTCCTCAAAAGTTCCTAAGTCAGACACTCACTGTCTGGTTGCCCATGAGTTTCCTTTAGTGATATGTATAGTTTCAGGTTTTAACCAATTGATCAATTGGTATTTATATAACATCTAATTTACCATTGTAAATTAGACTGTGGTATATCCATTCCAAGGATTTTCCTCCTCAGAGTCAGGAATTTTAGGCTCTACAACCAGGATCATGTTGAATGGAATTCTTTCTGCTTGTTGAATTGAATTATGTTTGCCAGGTGTAACAATTTTCTTTTCCCAATTTTCTAGACAGAATCATGAATAAACTGGAGGACAAGCAGGACCAGATGATACCATGAAGAGAAGTTTACAGGCCCTCTATTGCCAACTGTTAAGTAAGTTGATATTGCATTTCTTCTAGAATATACCATTGTTATTATTTGTCCAGTGCCAGAAACTTAAACATTTTCTGGAGGAAGACCAGGGTTTGCTCAATAGAAAATTTTCCCTCTGCTTCGTCTGGGTACTTAAAGTATCAAGCATTAAGTCATCCTGTTGTTTGGGCCTCAGTTGTAATGTAGACTGTTATAATAATTCTAAATTGGCATGTTACGAATAGTTAATTCAAGGATGAGTGTCAAAAACATTATTGCTCTTGGTTTTGTGGCAGAGTAAAGGGTTCCAGTATGGGCTTCTGTAGGTTCCTCATGGAGAAGGAATGGTAGACTGTGTTTTGTGGATATTATCACATAGAACCCATTACCATTCGGTGACTATACAGCCTTTGGCTTGGAATGTTTTGCTTAGTTATGTGTGTCCTTAAATAACGAGTGATAAAAATGTGATTTCTTTAGGTTTGATGGTAGAATGAAAAGTGTTTGATTATGACTTTATGCATGTTGCTCATGTGTTTTGGGGGTTGTGTCACAAATCTCCAGGTGCCCCAGAGTGACTATATAACCTTTGGAATTGCAGTTGTTACTGAATGAATGTAAAAGCCAATACCAGTTGGTGAGTTTGATGTTCAGGTTGATCCACTTAGGACAATAGACATTGCCCACTCCAGGTTAAACCAAAGCCATTGAGTTGGAAAAACCTGGAGTTCATTCTGCTTGTCTGGTTCTTGCTGAAGTATACAGAAGACCTATCTTTCCTAGACTGGGTGATTCCTTTTTAACTTTTGCCAAGAAAATAACATAAGAGGTTGAGATGCAAATCACCAGTTCCCTCTTAGAATTTATCAGTTCAGGTTATGTTGCACCTCCAGTGCAAAGCACTTTACATATAGAAGGCATTTTGGTTAGGTGTTTTAATTAACTTATTTCTGCCACTGAATTCTAGTCCCTGAAACACA
This sequence comes from Eumetopias jubatus, assembly GCF_037043125.1. Lineage (NCBI taxonomy): Eukaryota > Metazoa > Chordata > Mammalia > Carnivora > Otariidae > Eumetopias > Eumetopias jubatus. Next base: position 126,556,683 of record NW_028274807.1, on the reverse strand, counting down.
GATCACATCACCCTGTTTTCAGCCTGGTGAAACAACTGCCAACTTATATGGACTCTCTCATGTTCTTTCTCCATGCATCCTATAGAACTGTGGGTTTGTTGCCTTTTTTAGTCACCATACAGTACATCATTCGTTTCTGATGTAGTGTTCCATGATTCATTGTTTGCGTATAACACCCAGTGCTCCATGCAGTACATGCCCTCCTTAATACCCATCACCAGGCTAACCCATCCCCGCAACCCCCTCCCCTCTGAAACCCTCAGTTTGTTTCCCGGAGTCCATAGTCTCTCATGGTTCATCTCCCGCTCTGGTTTCCCCCCCTTCATTTTCCCCTTCCTTCTAATGTCCTCCTTGCTCTTCCTTATGTTCCACAAATAAGTGAAACCATATGATAATTGACTTTCTCTGCTTGCCTTATTTCACTTAGCATAATCTCCTTCACCTCCATCCATGTTGATGCAAATGGTGGGTATTTATCCTTTCTTGATGGCTAAGTAATATTCCATTGTATATATGGACCACATCTTCATCCATTCGTCTGTTGAAGGGCATCTCAGCTCCTTCCACAGTTTGGCTATTGTGGATGTTGCTGCTATGAACATTGGGGTACATATGGCCCTTCTTTTCACTACATCTGTATCTGTTACCTTTTTTTAAATGGTAAACTTGATTGTTAGAAAAAAGATTTTATAGATTGAAGAAGGAATGTCATCACTGAATAATTAACTCTGCCTTGATGGGAGAGTGGACATTTGAAAGTTAAATAGGATTACACACGCACACACACACAGGATTACAGACACACACACACACACACACACACACACACACACACACACACACACACACACACACACACACACACACACACACCCTCACCCTACCCAAGAAGGGGAAGCAGGCTTTGCAGGAGGAAGAAACAGGAAATGAAAGAGAGCTTAGTAGATTTGGAAAGCACCAAAATGTTTGCGTTCACCTGTGCTGATTGTAGCCCTGAAGTTTGTGTAATGTTATAAGGTCCTATATGATTTGAAAGGCTTCAGTTAAGTATTCCGTGAGTCAGAGATCAAGTCTTATGCTAATGAGGCCCATCCTCCCAAGTGGAGCATGTGTGAAAACTGAAGGGGTTTTCCCTAAACATTAACTAGGTATCTGCAGAAATCAACTTTGTCTTAACAGTTTCATTGTTTGCAGTCTTGCCTGGAAATGCAAGCAGCCCAGTGTGGGTAGATTCCAGCTAGTTAGGAGGTAGGTGGTGGTGGCTCTTAAACAACCCTGGTTACAAGGTAGCTGGCTGTGGGAGTCCAGATTTGTAGAGCTGGGAGGGTCAAGCACTGGGGCAGTAGGTCAATTAGTCTGACTTCAGAGAATGTTTTTCACAATTTCATAGAGCTGAGGGCTTGTTATGCATAGCATTTTTTTCTTAAGAGAATTGGATATTTAGTAAAACCCAAGCTAACTTAAATCCTGGCACACATAGGCACTCAAGAGCTGGTATATGTCATTCCTCAGCCAGTTATTATTAAGTTATAGTTGGATTAAAGCTGTCCACAAACAATATGTTATTTTTTCAGTGTCTGAAACAGACTTGAGAACTACAGGGTCAATATAAACTTACTATGTTACCTTATGTAACTCAGAAAATTTATGTTTTTAATTTGGGGGGAAAACCTGGTAGAGTGTTCTGGTTACATTTTGTTGCATAACAACCCCCAAATTTTGTAGCTTGAAGCAACAACAGTCATTTATATTGCTCATGCACCTGCCATTTGGGTAGGGGTTGGTAGAGACTCCACAGTGTCTGAGATCTGGGTTGGAGGCTGGACCAGCCTGGGGCCCACGCGACATCTTTTTTCCCTGAGGCCTTTTCACGTGACTAAGTGGGGCTTCTTCACAGCATAGTGACTTCAGGGTAGTCAGACTTATTACATGGCAGCTCACAGCTATGAGGCCAGGGCAAAACCTACAAGTCTTGTTATGAATTAGGCTGGGAAACCCAAGAGCAATACTTCAGTCACACTGTATTGGCCAAAGGAGTCATTAAGACCATCCCTTATTCAAGGGGAGAGGTATTGGACTCCAACTCTCAAAGGGAAGAATAGTAACAATTTATAGTCCTCTTTAGTCTACTACAGAATTTGTTTAAAAAAAAAAAACGAAACGGAAAAGCAATTACTTACTAATGCACATGAGTGAGTTCATGAGTTGTCTTTATCATCAGAGAGTCTGCTCACTCCTGAGTGCCAACTGTGTTCACAAACATCTGCTTATCAGCTTACCTATATCATCTCATTCATTCCAGAGGCAAATGCTTCAAGATGAAGAAGTGTTAACGGATGAGTAAGTTAAGGACTGGCCCAGGGTGACTACATAGCAAGTGATGAAGTTGAAATTCATACCCAGGTCTCTCTGACCTCTTTGTTCATGCCCATTTTTTCCATCCTGCCTGGTGCCTCCACCACACACAGAAAAAAATCAGTGTGTGGCACTTCTGCTGTCCCTGTGGCTAGTTATGAGTGGTTCTAACCCATGACTGATAAAGTTTGCATCCTATTAGTGATGTCAGGTGAAGCTAAAAGGAAGGAAGGGAGGGAGGAAGGAAGGAAAGAAAAAAGAAAGAGAGAAAGAGAAAGAGAAAGAGAAAGAAAGTAATCAAGAAATCAAGAAATCCAGGCTCTCTGGATTACTGCATCACAACCAATGGTCATGGGCTATTTGTGTCTGTTAGGGGCTAAGGGATGCAGTCTTTGGCAGGCAGGGAAATTGAGGTTTTATTTTACTTTTATAACAATTGACTGTGTCTAATTTGTTTTTATTTCTTGGGCTCCATTCCACAGTATAGTACTGAGTGTTTCATCCTGCCAGTTTTAGCCCTTTGGGAAAGTTTAACATATTTTATATGATACTTTGGAACAAATGAAAACGAGGATGAGGATAGTGATGAGAACCTTCACAGTTCTGTAAAAAAACAAATAGTGCATTCATTTTTCTTTTTTTACACCATAAAGTAGGTGTGAAGCTAGTGCAAAGAATACCTGGGTTTCTGAGCTACAGACCTGGGTTCAAATCCTAGCCCTACCACTGAGTAGGTGGCTTACATTAGATAAATTACTTTACCTCCATGCACCTCATATGTAAAATGGGATATCACCACCCACTACATAAGATAGTGTTGAGTGAGATAACACAGTACATAGAAGTTTTTTTATTGGGCCTTCTGTCTAGAAAAGAGGGGTACAACCTTACCAGGAGCTCTACTGTAACATTTACATAGGACTTTCTGGTTCACAAAACATTTTCACAGAATTTGATCCTTGGAATACCTCAGAATATCAAAGCAAGTGGGCCATTAATTATCATTAATCCCATTCTACAGAGGAAGGAGTTGACATGATCAAGACTGCTTTTCCCAAGCTGTATCACAGTTTTTTAATTAAAAGAAATAATAATGGAAGGTAAGAAGCATCATCACAAACCTTTAAGAACATGACACTGCGGGGAGGCACTGAGTCCTGAGTTAGCAGATTTGATGTCTTCCTAGGTGCTATGGACTGTGCTACTTTATCGTTAAGAAGACAAAAATAATTATTATGAGCTTATGAAAGTAAGTTTTTATATATCAATATCTATTCAAACCGAAGTTGTTTGGATACTTAGAGTTAAGGAGTGATTATTTAGTTAGTTAAGTGTTGCTTTATGCTCAGGCATTTATATTTCTTAAATCATGCTCTGTATTATTATTAATGCATCTTGCTTGCTGTTGCATGCTCTGCATATACTGGACTAACTGAAGTTGGCTCATGTATTCTGTCTTCCTGGTTTGTTTCTCCTGATAAGTGAAAGGAAATTTTTCCCTGAGATTGAGGAGGGAAAGTTGATATAAATAATAAATTCAGGTCAGTGTGGGTCCAAACAACTATTGACTCCAGAAACTTAGGCTCTTCTAGATGTTAGAAACATATTGCATTATGAATGCATATGAAATGAATCTTTGTCTCCTCCACCGCCATTGAAGGTGTCTTCCCTTGCCTTTTACACTGCTTGTTCATAACCTCCACAGAGAGCAACAGTGTGGCAGCCGTGATTAAGGGCTTGGACTCTGGATGAAAACTGCTTGGCTTCAAATCCTGGCTTACCACAAATTCTTTTCCAAATGATTTTCACCCCTTCCCTTACAAAACATAGCAGTTGAGTGTGCCTTCAATGCCAATAGCTGTTGGATTGTCTGTCCACCACCCCTTGCAAATCTGTCACTCTTGAGACTACTAAAGACTTTGCTCTTGAGGAAATAAGAGCATGCCCTATTTAGTAACTAAGAGCAGTTTATCAGCCTGCATTTCTCTCATGCTACCACCAGAGGCTATAATAATGGTAATGACGTATTTGGTCTTCAGTCAGCCTTATGGAAATGGAGGAATCCGTTTCATCAAAACTGCAGTACAGTATTTTAGACTGGATTATTCTGATTGGCTTTCATCAGTGTTTCTCAAACCTGACTTTACACTAGAATCACCTAGAAAGCTTTTAACAAATCCCCTTTCCCAAACCCTACCCTACATCACTTAAATCAGAATCTTTAGGGGAGGGAGTGGGGAGTGTGGTGACTGGGCATTAGACAATTCTAATACACAACCGGGGTTGAGAATCACTGGCTTAGAGCAATGGTTTTAAACTTAGTCATGCAACAGCATCACCTGAAGACTTGTTTAAACAGAGATTGCTGGGCCCCACCCCCAGAGTTACTGATTCAGTGGATGTGGGGTAGGGACAGTAATTTGCATTTCTAAATTTCCAGTGATGCCAAAACTTTGGTCCTGGGACCACACTTTGAAAATCACCATTTTAGACTTACGAAAGGCTATCTTGGAGCAGAAAGAAGCTTTCAGCTTCCCTGTTATCACTTGAGCTGCATAGTGGTGAAATAGATCTTGGAACAAAACCAGGGTGAGTTAGGAAGGAAGAGCAAGAGAGATGTCAGGGAACAAGCAGAATCACAGTGTTGTAAAATTAGAAAGTGTTAGAATCTGAAGTTTTGTGTTACTCTTCAGGAAACACTGGAAGTTAGTTTTTACTCTGTTTTAGCAATAACAAGGGCACAAAGAATGGACTAGCTAGGATTAGAAATAAAGCAAAGGAAAAACACAAGAGTGGCCCTTGTCTCTATTTACTACAGTGAGTCCATTTTAGAACTTGATTTTATAAGACTATTTCCTCCCTACTTCATGCTGGATAATTCTTTTGCAAATCAAGAATTTGAGATTGGATCTTTTCTTTTTTTCATTATGAAAAACTTTGCAAGTGTTCCCTAGGGAGAACTGGTTTCTTTGGTTCTGAAGGAAAAGTCATTCACACAGAAAAATTGAAGAAGTGACATTTTCAAATATGACATTAACCCAGGAAGTTAGGCATACTGGGTCCTTAAAGGTGTCATGTTGATTTAATGTCTTTTATATTTTAAGTTGTGATTTTTAAATTTCTATAAGTCAACAAACTCTCTTATGCAGATTAAACATACCTTAATAAAACCTTCTCATTGGAAGCAATTCCAGTGAAGACTGAGGAATAAAATATGTTAAACAATTTTATGACTTTTGAGTACTTTATTTTTTTTCCAAGTACTTTCTATTACATGGTTGGCAGGAATGTAGATGAGGGAAGTCATGCTCACACTTAAAACAACTGTTGCTTTATGCAAATTTAAATGTTAACTCTTCATGAGTAAATTCAGCTTTCTATATGGAAACAGTTTTGCTAAAACATATGGTGGGAGAGAGCATAAGATTTGGATTTAAAGGATATACTTTGAGCTCTTGCTTCTCTTACTAATTATGGCTCTTTGCATAGAGTACTTAACCTTCCAGAGCCACTTCACTTTCCTTAACTATAATACACAGATGATGAGTATAATAATATCTACCTTGATGATTATTGTGAGAGCTAAATGAGAAGGGTATAAAAACATTTCATAAATTGCAAAATTTCTAAACATGGGTTGCCATGTTAGTACTGTCTTTAAATAACTTGTTTCTTTTGTTGTTATATTGTATCATTGTTTAGCAAATCCTGTTTAAAAATTCTAAAAAAGAAATGTGAAAGACAGTCTAGCATGTCCTCACCCAGATTCCAACTCAGTGGAATTTTCATTAATGCACATAAGCCTCATTAGTGGGGGCTATTTTAGCAGGGGATTTTCTAGCTTATCAGGATCTGGTAAAATTCTGGAAGATTGTTCTGAGTAAGAGAAGTTTGAGCAGAATTTTTTAAATGAAGAAAAGGGGTTGTTTTTTCAGCAACTTTATGTTTGCTTTGTAGCAAATCTAATCTGAAAGTTTTCTGAAACGTGTAACCATTGCCTTTACAAATGTGATGGACACTAGAGACTCCCAGGCTAGAATCCAAGAAGCTCCCAAAACCTAAGACACATTGCCCTTGCAGTGCTGTCTTTCATATCTCCCCCTCCTGTTCACCCCATCCCCTTCCTTTTCTTTGGGTTGTTTCCATCACCAGACTCTCTTCTCTTTGTTCTTCTCCCTCAGAAGTTTTTGAGCCTTTCTTCTCAAGAGGATAAATCCTTTATCTGTTGCAGGCATCCTAACAGCTTCTCACAAAGTAAGTTCCTTGCCTTTGCTCTGACTGTAGCACAGTACCATTCAGGGCACCCTGTGTGCTGTGGCCAGTCTCACTATTCATTTTCTTCCTGAGCATCTTCATCAGTTTTCCCATCTATGAAACTGTGACTGCCATAACAAGTTACCACAAACTTGGTGGCTTAAAACAACAGATTTTTTTTCTCCCAGAGTTCTGGAGGCCAGAAATTAGAGATCAAGGTGTCAGCAGAGCCATAATTCCTTCAGAGGCTCCAAGGGAGAACACTTCCTTGACTCTTCCATTCTGGAGGCTCCAAGATGTTCTTTGGTTTGTGACTGTATCACTCCAGACTCTGCTTCTGTCTTCTCATGGCCTTCCCCTCTTCCTTGTGTCTCTTAAAAGGACACTTGTCATTGGATTCAGGGCCCACCTGGGTAATCCAACATGATCTCTTCTCAAGATCCTTGACTTAATTACATCTGCAAATGACCCTTTTCTCCAAATAAGGTCCTATTCACAGGTTTCAGGGCTAAGATATAGGCATAACTTTTGAGAGACCATCATTCAACAGACTATACCATAATAATTGCTATACTTCATAGAGTTGTTAATTTAAGTATATGGAGCACTTAACACATTGCCCAGTTCAAAACAGATACTCAGTAGGTGGTGGTTGTGCGTCCAGGAGCAAGTATGGTATGAAGAAATGAACTATTGTGTTTATACAGCTTTTTGGAGAAGTTTTACCATAATGTGAGGGCAAGAGAGGACTGTAGTTGGTAGTAAAGGGCTAAGTGTTTAAAACACACACACACACACACACACACACACACACACACACACATATATATATATATATATATATATATATACACACACAGTGGTTTGAGCTGGTATAAAAGCTCCCAGGACGGTTTTGCATGGACCAAGTACTGTAGGGCTGTGTGCTTCAGAGGACATGAGGTGCCCATTGATGGTGAGCCCTCAGGGCAGGAAGAGCTCTAGATGTGATTCCCATGTCCATATGTAGTTGCTGCACAGGGTATGCTTCTGACCTTGCCAGTGAATACTAGTGCTGGGTACATAATTGTGCTGTTGATGAGAAGAGGCAAGAATGAGATTCCTCTGTCCTGTCTTCAGTGAGTCTGTTTAACAATGAGTATAAGTGCTTTAATGATTTCCCTGAGATGTTCTCTCAAAGTCAAACAACTGTGTCCCCACAGGACAGAGCTCAAGGTACATGCAAGCTGCTGTGAGGCTTGCTAATTATAGGAGGACATTGGAGAGAGTACCAGAGCCCTCTGAGATTTAAAAAAAAAAAAAAAGATGCTATAGTTTACTTAGAAATTCCTTGCTTAGCTGAAGAAGTGAGAATGTGCCCACTTTCCCCTGAAGGTAGAGAAACAAGGGTCCAAGAGTCAAGATAAAGGATGACCTGAGTACCTACTAAGTCATCCCTGGTATCCCAGATTGCAGCAAGAGATGAATAAAAATGGGGAGGGTTGGAAGCTCTGGCTTGAGCTGGAATGGTAATTATTAAGATTCCAACTCTGGCCTGGAGGCATGGACAGCGCCCCACGGTTGGCAAGTGCCAGCTTAAAAGGACGTTTGAGTGGCTGGACAGCTTTCTTGTCTGAACACATGAGGTCTCATCTAAGCAGCTCACCATGGCATAGTAGAAGCCCTGAAGGTAGAAAACGAGGCTCAGACAAATACAGTCACATTATTTCATTGATATCTTGTTATTTTAACCTGCAGTAAACGTAAAACAATTGAGCTAAAAAAAAAAAAATAAAACCTAATTCTTATCTAAATAACTTAGCTATAAAAATTCCATAGGGGGAAAAATGTCCTGTATTTCACTCAAAAAGTTTATCTGATACTGTCAGGACATTCATTTATCTTTTGGTGAGTGTCTTGGATTGGGCTCCTTAGAAGCAGATCTTGAGCCTTCAGACAAGGAGTTTACCCCTTGATACTGTATGAGAATGAGTTGGGTAAATAGCAGATGATTTTCACTTTCTTTAAAATTAAAAAAAAAACAGAATGGGAAGGGGAAGAGGAAGGGAAGGCATCACAGAAGCAATTGCTAAATCGTGAAAGGAATTAGAGGTCAGGATATTTCCATTTGCTTCCTTTTTTCATTTTTCCAAGACAGGATTTTTATTCTTTAGAATATATGGAAAGGGGCGCCTGGGTGGCTCTGTTGGTTAAGCGTCTGCCTTCGGCTCAGGTCAAGATCCCAGGGTCCTGGGACTGAGCCCCGCATCGGGCTCCCTGCTCAGGGAGTCTGCTTCTCCCTCTGCCTCTCCACCCTGCTTGTGCTCTCTCTCACTCTCTCTCAAATAAATAAATCTTTTTTAAAAAATAGGATTAATGGAAAAATCATAAAATCATGTGTTTTCAGAATTGAAACAAGCAAGTTCCTTTAGTAATTGCCACTCCATTTAACAGATGAGGAAACTAGTGCTATCTTAAGAGGATAACTTGTCCAAGATCTAAACCTAGTTGATGTGCGGGCAGAGGCTTTAACATGGCTTCACAGACTCCTGGTACAGTCCTCGTTCTAGGATTTCCTTTCTTACCACATTCCACCCCTGTACTCCAGTCCCACTAATTTTCTTTTCCTTCCTCGAGTATTCCAACTTATTCCTTGCTTGGGGCCTTTAATGGGCCATTCCCCCTCCCCTGTCATGCCTGACTCCTTGCTGTTCAGACTTCCTCCCAGCAGCAGCTTCCTCATAACCTGTCTCTCTCCTTTACATGATCCTAGTTTAAGTTCTGCATAGCAATGGAGTTGGCTGATGGGATTTTTTGCGCTTTGTTATCGTTTACATCTCTATTTGGAATGTCCGCTAAGAGCCAACATGCTGTATTCCCAGCATAGAACAGTGCCCATCACATGGAAGACCCCCAGCAAACATGCCATTAAAATAGAATGGACGGACAGAGGAACAATGGATAGGTTTCATGGGTGGTTTATATTGTCAATTGAGACTCCATGAAGAGAGGATTGAAACTGTGGTCTAGATCAGCACTGTTCATAGACCTAGAACACAACCACAGTTTTACATTTTCTAGTAGATTTTTCCAAAAGTAAAATGAAGTTGGTGAAATTAATTTTAATAATACACTTTATTTAACCCAATATATCCAAAACATTTTCATTTCAACATGTAGTCCATATAAAAAATTATTAATGAAGTATTTGCTTTTTTTTTTTTTTCATACCAGGTCTTTTTTTCAAAGGTCTTTTTTTCCTGTGTATAATTTGCACTTACAGCACATCTCAATCTGGATACTGCATTTTGTCAGAAGTACTTGATTTGCATTTTTATTTCACAAAATTTACACTTAAAAAATTAGATTCACATACTTAAAATTTTTCTAATAAGTGAATTATTTGTCAGTTTTTACATTTAAGTTAGTTAAAATTAAATTTTAAAATTCAGTTCCTCAGTTACACTAGCAACATTTCAACTGCTCAATGCCACAAATGCTAGTGGCTGCAGAGGTTTATATTTGTTGTACCAGACTACTAGTTTTGAAGTTGTTTAGCCCTTCCTGCCCTGCATCAGCCCTGTGGTACAGAGCCTGGTATATGAGGCCCACTGAGGCAGAACATCCGGGCCTTGTGCCAGGATAAAGGATTGTCTCTAGACCACCAATTTCTTGACCATCATATTAAGAAATAGGTCTTGCTGAATTCTTTTAAGACTTTGAAAGTAAGGTTGTTTTATTCTGATTTGTTCTAGAAGGGCAAAATAAGGGATTCTCCCAGTGTCCACAGAGAACATGTAGTCCAGGGTTGAACACAGCGGAGTGCACATATGTGTACCTCTCTCAAAGCACAAAGAGAATCACATAGAGCAGAGGGTGTGACTCCAGAGCAGCCCTACCCAGGTAGCTGCTATTAAGTGAGCTGCAAGTTGCACCTATACCCCTGGAGGCATCGAAAGTTTATCTGTACAGGAAGGCTTTTTTTTCCTCATTCTCTGCAAGGCCCTGAAATAAGGAGTATCACTCCTTAGAATAATGTTTTGAGATTCCCTACCCTTTCTGTATACCATCTCATTCTGACGTCTGCTTCAATCCTAGCCTGGCAGCACTGCATCTCCCTTAGTTACAAGGAAGTTTAATGATGTAGGAGGTAGAGATGTTATTTCTCACAGTCTTCCTATATTTGTCTAGGAGACCTGGATATTGTGCTATGAACTGATTCCAGCAGCAACCTGAAAGGAAACTACTTCATGGTGTGTGGATCTCTTGGGAGAAGAACAAGGGTCAGTGTTATACACTGAAACATCAGATGTCACAGTCTTTGGTCATGACTCTAATTACCAAGTGACAGTTAGCAGAGTAACTCTAATTGAGATATCCAGGGTGCAGATTCCCAGATAGCCAGGGTGCCTGATGAGTAGACAAAAGCTAAAGTTTGTCATGGGGAAAACGATCTCAAATCCTCAAATCACAGTTTGCTTGTTGAGATCTTCCCAAATGAACAAGCTATATAAAAAGAATCCTTAGGATACTTTCCTACTTTAATTCCTTATGTACAACCCCTGGGTGGCACTAGACTATTTGGTACCCTTCTGTTTTCATTTTCTTTCAAGTCATTTTTATAAAGAAGCTACTATATGCCAGGAATCATGCTAGGCACAGGAAATGCAAGGACATGAACCCTTCCCTCCAAGAACTCCCAGTCTGGTAGAGAGAGAGGCTTCACCCAGAAACTGTAGTACAAATGTGATTAATGTGATCCTTTATCAGACAGAGTGTCTCCTACATGTACAGCTCTGTGGAAAATTCTGGGGATACAGAGATATGAGGCGCATAATCTCTACTCTCCAGAAGCTTATAGTATAATCAAGACAGTACAGAAGATGTAAAGAAGGTAGTGTGTTACAAGATACAGTAAGAAGCCGCAGGTCAAACCATGTTCTTAAATCCAGCTTAACTAGTAATAAAGATGACTTTTGATCTAACTTCTGACTCCTCTATATATGTTTTAATTGGTTCCAGACATGGAGAGAGACAATGATTAGTCCCCATAACCAGCACTATATTCAAAGGAGGTGATGAAAACAAGCCTTTTGTGCTTCATAAAGTATTTTCCTATCCCAGATGCCTTTCGTCATCCTGGCAACCCTATTGATAGGCATCATTTTTGTCACCGTGTTGCCATGAAGGAAATGGAAACCCAAGGAAGCCAGGTGTTGTGTTCAAGATCCTACAAGGAACTTGGACCCAACTCTCCTTACTCCAAGTTCATATCTTTTCCAGAATGCCACAGCCTCCCATTTTACCTAAGTCACAGTCCTTGCAATGGGAAAACTGTGAGACCCAGTGAGGGTAGTTTTTCCATCCGAGTGTGTGTTTCTTCTTGGAGTTTTTCAACTTCAGTCAGTGAACTCCAGCCTCTCCCTTGCAGTATGCCTCATTTTGTTTTAGCAGCTTTGGTGGTTGGGTGTTTTTGCTTTTGTTTTTTTGTCCACCAACACCCATTTCTGGGTCTGCTTAAAGAAATAAACAGTAGCAGGATAAAAGTATTGGCTCCCAAGTCAGATATTGGCTGGGTAATATTGGGAAAGAAGTGTTGCAACCCATTGAGGCACTGGGCCATTCCTTTTATAAGCTGATGAATCTGTAGTTCATTTAGCCTCATTATTTCTTAGTTAGCAAGCTCTGGTTGTGCCATCCTTATGGCTTTATTTTTAGAAGTCTTAGATTATCATAGCAACTGTGAAAAAGGATGGGAAAAGAAATCTGGCTCCCAGTATACATCCCGCTTGTTTCTTGAATTAAATTTGCCATCATCTACCCCTCAGAGGATGTTGCATCGACCCCTGCTACTGATTGAAAGCTGCTACCATCACATGGTTGCTGATGGGCTGTCAAATGATAGAGATGTTTCAGGGTGCTGCCAGTCCTCCTCCTCATCCAGTTGTTTATTCTGGGTACCAGCTGGATATGCGAGAGTAGATAGAGGTGGAAAAGACCAGATAGGAAGCATGGATAACTGTGACATCTCCTTCACAGTGCCAAATGAAACATTAACAATTTGTGTTGAGTCTGATGTTCTAATCACGGCACTTATGTCTTGTTCAACAGCTGATGTGACAGGAGGAAGAGACAGTAATGGGACAGCCCTATTGTTCATCAAAGAGTGACAAGGAACTCAGGAAGTAAATAGAGATGGCAAACTATTGGGCTGCATCAGAGCAGCAAAAGGGCAGGGGATGGCAACCCTTAAACTGTTTCACTCATGCTATGGTTAATTATAGAAAAGCTTTGAGGAAGTTATAGAAAAAAAAAAAAAAACTAGAGTAGGGAATACTCTGAGCATGAAGGATGTGAACTGAAGTTTTTACTGTCACTTCCTGGGTCCTTACCACAGCGTTCCTCCCCCACATGCCCTGCTGCTGTCTCTGAGGGCCTCACCTGTTGTCTCCTCCCTTGCCCCAACCTTGGACTTCTGCCTTTGTTTCTCTATCTGGCACTCCGGTTTCCTTGGACACTAGAACCCTGCCTCCACATATATACCATACACACACACACACACACACACACACACACACACACACACACACACACCCCTACTATATATATAGTAGGATTGCCTACTAAGCTCCTATCAGCATTTTCCCCTAGGGAACTGAATTCTATGTTCCATAAATTCTAAGCACTGAGGGCCTTGCCTCAACAGACTGATCACCCAGAGCTGTTACAGGGAAGCTGACTTGGCCTTAAGTTTGGGGTATTGGTTCAACCCCACAACTGAGCTCTCTTCACCTATCCAGACTAAGGCAGGTACTACACAGCCTGTTGGACTTCCCAAGTTCTCAACAGCAGCATTGTCTATAGCTGATTATTTGTCTCTAGCTCCTATCCTCCAGCCCAGTGTTGGTTCTTCTTTCACATCATCACAGGTTCATTGCCAAGGGGCTATCATTGCCTTACTGCCAAGCTCATCCAACACGGCTCATTTTCCTTCAGTATTTACAGTCTTTCAAGAGGAAAAAAATGCAAAATATGGTCATGGGACTGGTGAAGAAATCTGTTTTGCTCTTTGTTTCCTCAGGAGGATGTGATCCAGTGGGGGAATCCAACATGGAAGAGACAAAAATATTTTGAATAAGGTTAGGGTCCCAGAGTAACAAAGAATTAAGAATACAGATAAAGGAAAAGGGATCATAGATTGTCTAGAATTATTATGAAGAAATGAAATGAGATCAGGGTGGTAGAAGGTCATGGAAAGAGATGAGAAAGAGGAAAATGGGAAAGAGAAAATTAGGGCTGAGAAGAAGAAGGATTTTTTTAAGTGACCCCTAATTCTATAATTAGAGATCATAATGATGTGGACAGTTTTAAGTTGTTATATGTCCTATTCAGTACAATTTCCATAATAGAATAAAAGTCCCCACAAGCCCAGCATGTGGTAGTCTTATATTCCAGTGGTTTGGCAAATGATGATCTGATATATCTTGTAAAATCCTGTTGTTCAATCACTGAGGCCATGTGCTAACTGCACAAGTGGACATTTTGGGTGAATTTTAACAGGAGTTTTGGGGCAGTGAGTGTATCAGAAACCAAAGGTGTCTTAAGAAATGGAAGAGGAAGAAGATGAAAAGCTTAAATTGAATCAAGTGGCCAGAAGGCCACTGGTTGAATAACAAAGTTTGTTAAATTTTCTGAATCTAAAAGTCAAAACACTGTGGTACGATGGATCTGTCCATTAATACTGAATTATTTATATAAAAAAAGGCAGGGTTAAGGGTGCAGCCAGAGCTTAGTGATGAGTTTTCAAGTTCATCAGGGACTCCTACAATAATGACATCAACTATTGGGTCTTAGTTGTTGCCATGGTTACTTAGATGCCACTAGGATAACCCCGATCATCTTTATCCCATAACTGACGATATTTCAGAGGTCTGTTCATTTGATTAGGAACCCAACTATAGGAAACACCATCATTTTAAATTAAATTTTGTAGTGAATAAATTTTCTTCACATTAAGGAATAAAGAGCTTTAAAATTGTTTGAATAATATGGTAATTTAAGTGACTATCATGTATATAGTAGAAAACATTTTATTTATGAAAAATATAGTAGTTACCTGTATTTTTTCCAGCTTTATTGAGATATAATTGGCATATACCATTGTGTGAGTTTAAGGTGTACAGTGTATTGATTTCACACCTTTATATATTGCAAAATGATTACCACCATAGCATTAGCTAACACCTGCATCACATCACATAATTAACATTTATTTTTTGTTGAGACTATATAATATCTACTTACTCTCAGCAACTTTTAAGTATATAATACAGTATTATTAACTATAATCACTATTCAGTATATCAGATCTCCAAAACTTATTCATCTTATAACTGGAAGTTTGTAGTCTTGGACCAACATCTCCTCATTCCCCCCACCCCACCCTCTGACCCTGGTAACCATCATTCTAATCTGTTTCTATGAGTTCAGCTTTTTTAGATTCTACAAGTACGTGAGATCATACAGTATTTATCATTCTTTGTCTGACCTATTTCACTTAGCAAAATACCATGTTGTTACAAAGAATAGGATGTCCTTTCTTGTGGCTGAATAATAATCCAAGGAATAATACATCTTCTTTATCCATTTATCCATTGACAGGTTGTTTCCATAATGTGGCTATTGTGAATAATGCTGCAGTGACCATGTGAGCGCAGATACCTCTTTGAGATCCTATTTTCATTTTCTTTGGATATATACCCAGAAGTGGGGTTGCTGCATTGATCACATGATAATACTATTTTTAATTTTTCGAGGGACCTCCATACTGTTTTTCATCATGGTTATGTCAATGTACATTCTTACCATCAGTGCACAAGGGTTCCCTTTCTTCTGCATCCTTGCCAACACTTGTTATCTCTTGTCTTTTTGGTGATAGCCAATCTAACAGGTGTGAGATGTTATTTCATTATGATTTTGATTTGTATTTCCCTGATGATTAGTGATATTGACCATCTTTTCATGTACCTATTGGCTATCTGTGTGTCATCTTTGGAAAAATGTCTATCAGTTCCTCTGCCCATTTTTTAACTTTTAGTTTTATTGAGATATAATTGACATATAACTCTGTGTAAGTTTAAGGTGTACAATATAACGACTTTCATATATTGCAAAATAATTACCATAATAAGTTTATTTAACCTCCATCATCTCATATAGCTACAAAAGAAAAAAGTTTTTTTCCTTGTGATGAGAACTTTTAGGGTTTATTGTCTTAGTGACTTTCAAATATATTATACAGAAGGGATAATTATAGTCATCCTGTGCATTACATCCCTCCTACTTATTTCTCTTATAACTGGAAGTTTGTACCTTTCACCACATATATCCAATTCTCCCACCCCTACCTCTGGTAACCATAAATCTGATCTCTTTTGCTGAGTTTAGTTATTTTGTGTTTTTTTTTTTAGATTCCACATATAAGTGAGATCATACAGTATTTTTCTTTTTCTGTATCACTTATTTCACTTAGCATAAAGCCCTCAGTTTCATCCATGTTGTTGCAAATGGCAAGATTTCTTTCTTTTTTATGGTTGAATAGTATTCCATCACACACACACACACACACACACACACACACACACACACACACACACACTCTACATTTTCTTTATCCATTCATCTGTCACTGGACACTTAGGTTGTTTCCATGTCTTGGCTATTGTAAATAATGCTGCTATGAACATGAAGATGCAGATCTCTCTTTGACATAGTACTTTGTTTCCTTTGGTATATACATAGGAGTGGGATTGCTGAATCATATGGTAGTTCTATTTTAAACTTTTTGAGGAACTTCCATACTGTTGTCCAAAGTGGCTGTACTAATTTGCAGTCCCCCCAGCAGTGCACCAAGGTTCCCTTTTCTCTACATCCTTGCCAACACTGGTTATCTCATCTTTTGATGCTAGCCATTCTTACAGGCATGTGGTAATATCTCATTACAATTTTGATTTGCAGTTCTCTAAGGATAGTAATCTTGAGGACCTTTTCATTTACCTATTGTCCATTGTATATTTTCTTTAGAAAAATGTCTATTCAGGGGCACCTGGGTGGCTCAGTCAATTAAGTGTCTGCCTTCAGCTCAGGTCATGATCCCAGGGTCCTAGGATCGAGTCCCGCATTGGACTCCCCGCTCAGCGGAGAGTCTGCTTCTCCCTCTCTCTGTCTGCTGCTCTGCCTACTTGTGTTCTCTCTCTCTCTCTCTCTCTCTCTGTGTCAAATAAATAAATAAAATCTTTTAAAAAAAAATGTCTATCAATTCCTCTTTCATTTTTAATTGTATTTTTTTCCTTTTGAGTAGTTGGAGTTATTTATATATCTTGGATATTAATCCCTTATCAGATATATGGTTCACAAATATTTTTTCCCATTCTGTAGGTTGCCTTTTCATTTTGTTGATGTCTTCCTTTACTGTGCCGAAGCTTTTAAACGAGATGTAGTCCCACTTGCTTATTTTTGCTTTTGTTGCCTTTAGTTTTGGTGTCAAATCCAAAAAAAAATCATTGCTAGGATAGATGTCAATGAGTTTTTCCCTGTGTTTCCTTCTAGAATTTTTATGGTTTCAGGTCTTATGATTAAGACTTTAATCCATTTTGAGTTGATTTTTGTGTATGATGTCAGGTAAGAGTTACATGTATTTTTTCACATTCACCATTTTATTTAATCCTCATAACTATCTGGATAACCCCGTTTTGCAAAAGAGAGTACTGAAACTCAGGAAGGTTATAATACTTAAGGTCACACAGCTAGAAAGTGGCAGAAAAAGATATCATCTTTCTCCTTATGTATTATAGGTATGTATTCTTCCATAATACTTTTGAGTATAAGTTAGTTATTTTATTCTTCCATATGCTTAATTGAATCAAGTCTAACATCATAGTCTTTGAGCTTCCTGTCTCTTATGTATTAGAAACTTAGGAGTTAATCATAGTTCAAAAGGGAAGTGATGCTCCATCCTAAATGAGGAAGAGCCCTTGGCAGCAGTTTGTTGGTCGGTGCTGTTGGTACTGTTTGGTGTTGCAGTGATTGCCATAACTTCCTGCTGACCCACGTCACCACTACTGATCCCATGGTATCACTTAATCTGGCTGACTGTCCTTGTCCATTCCTCAGGAAAGTCTTTCTGGCTCCAGTTCTAGCTGCTTTGCAGGCTTGTCTTTGTTTTGTTGTCTTGTCCCTGTTGTTTTCTTTTTCTCTTTTTTTTTGTAATTGAGATATAAATAATATATAACATTATGTTAGTTTTAGTTGTACAACATAATGAGTCAATATTTGTATACATTGTAAAAGTATCACAATAATCTAGTTACCATCCATTACCATACATAGTTACAAAATTTTTTTTCTTGTGATGAGGACTTCTAAGACTTACTCTCTTAGCAACTTTTAAATATGCAATACAGTATTAGTAACATAGTCACCATGCTGTACATTACATCTCCATGACTTATTTTATAACTAGAAGTTTGTACCTTTTAATCCCCTTCACCCATTTTGCTTACCCTCCACCCCTGCTCCTCTCTGGCAGCCATCAGTCTGTTCTATCAATGGGCTTGGTTTTTCTTTGGTTTTGTTTCTTTTGTTTTTTTAGATTCCACATGTAAGAGATATCACAGAGTATTTATCTTTCTCTGTTTGACGTATTTCACCTAGCATGATGCCCTCAAGGTCTATTCATGGCAAATGGCAAGATTCCATTCATTTTTATGGCTGCATAGTATTCCTGTGTGTGTGTGTGTGTGTGTGTGTGTGTGTGTGTGTGTGGTGTGTATCTTCTTAATCCATTTATTCATTGATGGACACTTAGGTCATTTCCATATCTTGCCTATTATAAATAATGCTACCATGAAGATGGGTCAGCATATATCTTTTCAAATTATTGTTTTCATTTCTTTGGGTAGACACCTAGAAGTGGAATTGCTGGATCATATGGTAGTTCTATTTTTAATTTTTTGAAAAGCCCCCTACTGTCTTCCATAGTAACTGCACGAATCAACATTGCCACTGGCAGTATACAGGGTTCCCTGTTCTCCATATCCTTGCCAACTTCTGTTATTTCTTGTCCTTTTGGTAATAGCCATTCTAACAGGTGTGAGGTTATCTCTCGTTGTTTTGATTTGCATTTTCCCAGTGATTAGTGATGTTGAACATTTTTCATGTGCTTGTTGACCATCTTTATGTCTTCTTTGGAAAAATGTCTATTCAGATCTGCCTATTTTTTAATCAAATTTTTTAAAAGATTTTATTTATTTTGAGAGAAAGAGAGTGAGAGAGAACAGGAGTGGAGGGGGGGCAGAGGGAGAGGGAGAAGCAGACTCCCTGCTGAGCAGGGAGCCGGTTGCAGGACTTGATCCCAGAACCCTGGGATCATGACCTAAGCTGAAGGCAGACACTTAACTGACTGAGCCACCCAGGCACCCCAATCAGATTGGTTTTTGCTCTCTTGTGAGCTCTTTATATATTTTGGATATTAACCCCTTATCAAATACATGGTTTGCAGTGTTTTTTTTTCTCTATTCCATATGTTGTCTTCATTTTGTTGATGATTTCCTTTGCTGTGCAGAAGCTTTTTAGTTTGGTGGTGTTGCACTTGTTTATTTTTGCTGTGTTACCGTTGCTTTTAGAGTCAGATCCAAAATAACACTGCCAAGATCAACATCAAGGAGCTTACTGCCTATGTTTCCTTCTATGAGTTTTATGGTTTTAGGTCTTACATTCAAATCCTTAATCCATTTTGAGTTAATTTTTGTGTATGGTGTAAGATAGTAGTCTAATTTCATTCTTTTGTATGTGGCTGCCCCATTTTCCCAACACTGTTTATTGAAGAGAGTGTCCTTTCCCCACTGTATGTTCTTGGTTCCTTGGTCATAAATTAAATGACCATATGTGTGTGGGTTTACTTCTGAGCTTCCTATTCTGTTCCATTAATCTATATGTTAGTTTTTATGCCAATACCATACCATTTTGATTACGATAGGTTTGTGACATAGCTTGAAATCAGGGAGCATAATGCCTCCAGTTTTGTTCTTTCTCAAGATTATTTGAGGTATTTTGTGGTTCTATACAAAATTTAGGTTTTCTATTTCTATGAAAAATGTCATTGGAATTTTTTTAATATAATATGATTTTATTTTCTTTAATTTTTTTATTTTATTATGTTAATCACCATACATTGCATCATTAGTTTTTGATATAGTGTTCCATGATTCATTGTTTCTGTGTAACACCCAGTGCTCCATTCTGTATGTGCCCTCTTTAATACCCATCACCAGGCTAACCCATCCCCCCACCCCCTTCCCTCTAGAACCCTCAGTTTGTTTCTCAGAGTCCATAGTCTCTCATGGTTCGTCTCCCCCTCCGATTTCCCCCTATTCATTTTTCCCTCCTGCTATCTTCTTCTTTTTTTTTTTTTTTTAACATATAATGTATTACTTGTTTCAGAGGTACTGGTCTATGATTCAAAAGTCTTACACAATTCACAGCGCTCACCATAGCACACACCATCCCCAGCGTCTATCACCCAGCCACCCCATCCCTCCCACCCCCCACCACTCCAGCCACCCTCAGTTTGTTTCCTGAGATTAAGAATTCCTCATATCAGTGAGATCATATGATACATGTCTTTCTCTGATTGACTTATTTCGCCCAGCATAATACCCTCCAGTTCCATCCACGTTGCTGCAAATGGCAAGATCTCATTCCTTTTGATGGCTGCATAATAGTCCATTGTATATATATACCACATCTTCTTTATCCATTCATCTGTCAATGGACATCTTGGCTCTTTCCATAGTTTGGCTATTGTGGACATTGCTGCTATAAATATCGGGCTGCATGTACCCCTTCGGATCCCTACATTTGTATCTTTGGGGTTAATACCCAGTACTGCAATTGCTGGGTCGTAGGGCAGCTCTCTTTTCAACTTTTTGAGGAACCTCCATACTGTTTTACAGAGTGGCTGCACCAACTTGCATTCCCACCAACAGTGTAGGAGGGTTCCCCTTTCTCCACATCCCTGCCAGCATCTGTCATTTCCTGACTTGTTAATTTTAGCCATTCTGACTGGTGTGAGATGGTATCTCATTGAGGTTTTGATTTGGATTTCCCTGATGCCGAGCGAGGTTGAGCACTTTTTCATGTGTCTGTTGGCCATTTGGATGTCTTCTTTGGAAAATTGTCCATTCATGTCCTCTGCCCATTTCTTGATTGGATTATTTGTTCTTTGGGTGTTGAATTTGATAAGTTCTTTATAGAATTTGGATACGAGCCCTTTATCTGATGTGTCATTTGCAAATATCTTCTCCCATTCCGTCGGTTGTCTTTTGGTTTTGTTGACTGTTTCCTTTGCTGTGCAAAAGCTTTTTATCTTGATGAAGTCCCAATAGTTCATTTTTACCCTTGCTTCCCTTGCCTTTGGCGATGTTTCTAGGAAGAAGTTGCTGTGGCTGAGGTCAAAGAGGTTGCTACCTGTGTTCTCCTTTAGGATTTTGATGGACTCCTGTCTCACATTTAGATCTTTCAACCGTTTTGCGTCTATTTTTATATGTGGTGTAAGGAAATGGTCCAGTTTCATTCTTCTGCATGTGGCTGTCCAATTTTGCCGACACCATTTGTTGAAGAGACTATCTTTTTTCCATTGGGACATTCTTTCCTGCTTTGTTGAAGATTAGTTGACCATAGAGTTGAGGGTCCATTTCTGGGCTCTCTGTTCTGTTCCATTGATCTATGTGTCTGTTCTTGTGCCAGTACCATACTGTCTTGATGATGACAGCTTTGTAATAGAGCTTATGTCTGGAATTGTGATGCCACCAGCTTTGCTTTTCTTTTTCAACATTTCTCTGGCTATTTGGGATCTTTTCTGGTTCCACACAAATTTTAAGATTATTTGTTCCATTTCTTTGAATAAAGTGGATGGTATTTTGATAGGGATTGCATTAAATGTGTAGATTGCTCTAGGTAGCATTGACATCTTCACAGTACTTGTTCTTCCAATCCATGAGCATGGAACATTTTTCCATTTCTTTGTGTCTTCCTCAATTTCCTTCATGAGTATTTTTATAGTTTTCTGAGTACAGATTTTTTGCCTCTTTGGTTAGATTTATTCCTAGGTATCTTATAGTTTTGGGTGCAGTTGTAAATGGGATCAACTCCTTAATTTCTCTTTCTTCTTTCTTGTTGTTGGTGTATAGGAATGCCACTGATCTCTGTGCATTGATTTTATATCCTGCCACTTTACTGAATTCCTGTATGAGTTCTAGCAGTTTGGGGGTGGAGTCTTTTGGGTTTTCCACATAAAGCATTATATCATCTGCAAAGAATGAGAGTTTGACGACTCCTTTGCCGATTCAGATGCCTTTGATTTCTTTTTGTTGTCTGATTGCTGTGGCTAGGACTTCTAGTACTATGTTGAATAGCATTGGTGATAGTGGACATCCCTGCCACGTTCCTGACCTTAGGGGAAAAGCTCTCAGTTTTCCCCATGAAAATGATACTCACTGTGGGTTTTTCATAGATGGCTTTTATGATATTGAGGTATGTACCCTCTATCCCTATACTCTGAAGAGTTTTGATCAAGAAAGGATGCTGTACTTTGTCAAATGCTTTTTTTGCATCTATTGAGAGGATCATATGGTTCTTGTTCTTTCTTTTATTAATGTATTGTATCACATTGATTGATTTGCGGATGTTGAACCAAACTTGCAGCCCAGGAATAAATCCCACTTGGTCATGGTGAATAATCCTTTTAATGTACTGTTGGATCCTATTGGCTAGTATTTTGGTGAGAATTTTTGCATCCATGTTCATCAAGGATATTGGTCTGTAATTCTCCTTTTTGATGGGGTCTTTGTCTGGTTTGGGGATCAGGGTAATGGTGGCCTCATAAAACGAGTTTGGAAGTTTTCCTTCCATTTCTATTTTTTGGAACAGTTTCAGGAGAATAGGTATGTATTCTTCTTTAAATGTCTGGTAGAATTCCCCTGGGAAGCTATCTGGCCCTGGGCTTTTGTTTGTTGGGAGATTTTTAATGACTGCTTCAATTTCCTTAGTGGATATAGGTCTCTTCAGGTTTTCTATTTCTTCCTGGTTCAATTTTGGTAGTTGATACATCTCTAGGAATGCATCCATTTCTTCCAGATTATCTAATTTGCTGGCATATTATTGCTCGTAATATGTTGTTATAATTGTTTGTATTGCTTTGGTATTGGTTGTGATCTCTCTTTCATTCATGATTTTATTTATTTGGGTTGTTTGTCTTTTCTTTTTGATAAGTCTGGCCAGGGGTTTATCAATCTTGTTAATTCTTTCAGAGAACCAGCTCCTAGTTTCTTAGATCTGTTCTGTTCTTTTGGTTTCTATTTCATTGATTTCTGCCCTGATCTTTATTATTTCTCTTCTCTTGCTGGGTTTAGGCTTTATGTGCTGTTCTTTCTCCAGCTCCTTTAGGTGTAGGGTTAGGTTGTGTATTTGAGACCCTTCTTGTTTCTTGAGAAAGGCTTGTAATGCTATATACTTTCCTCTCAGGACTGCCTTTGCTGCATCCCAAAGATTTTGAACAGTTGTGTTTTCATTTTCATTGGTTTCCATGAATTTTTTTAATTCCTCTTTAATTTCCTGGTTGACCCATTCATTCTTTAGTAGGATGCTCTTTAGCCTCCATGTATCTGAGTTCTTTCCAACTTTCCTCTTGTGATTGAGTTCGAGTTTCAAAGCATTGTGGCCTGAAAATATGCAGGAAATGATCCCAATCTTTTGGTACCAGTTGAGACCTGATTTTTGACCTAGGATGTGATCTATTCTGAGGATGGTCTGTGGGCACTAGAGAAGAATGTGTATTCTCTTGCTTTGGGATGGAATGTTCTGAATATATCTGTGAAGTCCATTTGTTCCAGTGTGTCATTTAAAGTCTTTATTTCCTTGTTGATCTTTTATTTAGATTGCCCATTTCAGTGAGGGGGATGTTAAAGTCCCCCACTATTACTGTATTGTTGTCAATGTGTTTCTCTGGTTTTGTTATTAATTGGCTTATATAATTGGCTGCTCTCATGTTAGGGGCATAAATATTTATAACTGTTAGAAGTTCTTGTTGGATAGACCCTTTAAGTAGGATATAGTGTCCTTCCTCATCTCTTATTACAGTCTTTGGTTTAAAATCTAATTTGTCTGATATAAGGATTGCCACCCCAGCTTTCTTTTGGTGTCCATTAGCATGGTAAATGGTTTTCCACCCCCTCACTTTCAATTTGGGGGTGTCTTTGGGTCTAAAATGAGTCTCTTGCAGGCAGCATATCGATAGGTCTGTTTTTTATCCAATCAGATACCCTGTGTCTTTTGATTGGGGCCTTTAGCCCATTTACATTCAGGGTAACTATTGAAAGATATAAATTTAGTGCCATTGTATTGCCTGTAAGGTGACTGTTACTGTATATTGTCTCTGTTCCTTTCCAGTCTATGCTGCTTTTAGGCTCTCTCTTTGCTTAGAGGACCCCTTTCAATATTTCTTGTAGGGCTGGTTTCATGTTTGCAAATTCCTTTAGTTTTTGTTTGTCCTGGAAGCTTTTTATCTCTCCTTCTATTTTCAATGACAGCCTAGCTGGATATAGTATTCTTGGCTGCATATTTTTCCCATTTAGTGTTCTGAAGATATCATGCCAGTCCTTTCTGGCCTGCCGGGTCTCTGTGGATAGGTCTGTTGCCAATCTAACGTTTCTACCATTGTAGGTTACAGATCTCTTCTCCTGAGCTGCTTTCAGGACTTTTCTCTTTGTCTCTGAGACTTGTAAGTTTTATTATTAGATGTTGGGGTGTTGACCTGTTTTTACTGATTTTGAGGGGGGTTCTCTGTGCTTCCTGGATTTTGATGCCTGTTGTCTTCCCCAAATTAGGGAAGTTCTCTGCTATAATTTGCTCCAATATACCTTCTGCCCCTCTCTCTCTTTCTTCTTCTTCTGGGATCCCAATTATTCTAATATTGTTTCATCTTATGGTATCGCTTATCTCTCGAATTCTGTGATCCAGTAGTTGTTTATCTCTCTTTTTCTCAGCTTCTTTATTTTCTTTCATTTGGTCTTCTAATCACTAATTCTTCTCTTCTGCCTCTTTTATCCTAGCAGTTATAGCCTCCATTTTTTATTGTACCTCATTAATAGCCTTTTTGATTTTGACTTGGTTAGATTTTAGTTCTTTTATTTCTCCAGAAAGCGTTTCTCTAATATCTTCCATGCTTTTTTCAAGCCCAAGTAGTATCTTTAAAATCGTCATTCTGAACTCTAGTTCCGACATCTTACTAATGTCCATATTGATTAGGTCCCTGGCAGTCGGTACTGCCTCTTGTTCTTTTTGTTGAGGTGATTTTTTTCGTCTTGTCATTTTGTCCAGAGGAGAATAGATGACTGAGAGAACAAAATGCTAACAGGGTAACAATGACCCCAGAAAAGTATACACTAAACAAATCAGAAGAGACCTGAAACTGGGGGAAAAGAAAGAAAAAAGAAAAAGATAAACAAACAAAAAAAACAGACTATGATCAAATATGATCAGGCTGGTGCATAGATCAGTGCCACACACTAGATTTTGGGCGTAGTTTGGTCTGTTAGAAGAAAGTGCCTCCCAAAATTTTAAAGAAAGGAAAGCTTATATATGTACAAAAATAAGGGTAAATACACTGAAGGGATGGAATCTGACTGTAAAGATGAAAATTATAAAGGATTTTATAAAAATTGATAAGTTGGTTGAAAGAAGAAGAGGATTTAAAAAAATGGGGGGGGGAGAGAATGTGATCAGGCAGGAGACTAGAGAAAGCCATATACTAGAGATTTAGGTATATTTTGGTCTGTTAGAAGAAACTGTATCCCAAAATTTTAGAGATAGAACAACTTATATATATATATATATATACCAAAAATAAGGTTAACTACTATGAAGAGAGAGAATATGACTCTAAAAATGAAAAATAAGATTTAAAAAAAAAGGATGGATAAGATGTTGGTTGAAAAAGGGAAAAAGAAAAAAAATTAAAAAATTAACTTTGAAAGACTAAAGAATCATGGGAAAAAAGCCATGAATTCTATATGCAGTATTCCCCTAGTGCTGGAGTTTCGCCATTCTCATTGATCGGTAAACTTGGTCTAGGCTGGCAGTTCTTGCTGATCTTCTGTGGGAGGGACCTGTTGCCTTGGTTCCCAGATGTCTTTGCTGGAGGCGGAATTGCCCTGCCCTTGCTGGGCGGGGCTAAATAATCTGCTCGGGTTTGCTCTCAGGAGTTTTTGTTCCCTGCAAGCTTTCCCTACAGCTTTGGAGGATGAGAGTGAAAATGGCGGCCTCCCAGTCTCCACCCCGGAGGTGCTGAGAACTCGGGGCCCCACTCTTCAGTGAGCCCCCAGAGAAAAGCAATCACTCCTGTCTCCCTGGTCTCCGGCCGCACTCCGTGCACACCCAGCCTGTGACTGAGCATGTCTGTCTCTGGCACATGACCCCGAGTGGAGTCTCCAAACCCAGCAGAGTCCTGCGGTGCACTCCCATGCCACTCCTCCTGGGGGAGGAAGGGGAGTCTCCCCGGATCTGCCGCTTGTTGGGTCCCTGCTTCTAGAAAGTGGTTGGTTTTCTGTTCAGAGAGTTGCTGCTATTCTTTTCTTTGATCTCCTTTTGAGTTCGTAGGTGTTCAGAATGGTTTGATCCCTATCTAGCTGAATTCCTGGGACCAGACGAAATTTAGGTCTCCTACTCCTCCGCCATCTTGCTCCTCCAAAAATATAATATGTTTTTTAAAATCTCGGAATTGGCGAGCAGATAAAGACCCAGGGGCATGGGAAAAGTCTGTTACTCGTCATTAGAATTTTGATAGGGATTGCATTGAATCTGTAGATTGCTTTGGGGAGTATGGACATTTTAACAATATTCTTCTAATCCTTGGGCATGGAATATCTTTCCCTTTATTTGTGTACAGTTTCTTTAGTCCATGGCATAGTTTTCAGTGTACAGGTCCTTCACCTCCTTCGTTAAATTTATTCCTAAGTATTTTATTCTTGTTGATGCAGTTATAATTGTGATTATTTTCTTAATTTTTCTTTTTTGATAGTTCATTCTTAGTGTATAGAAACAGCATTTTTGTATATTCATTTTTGTATCCTGCAACTTCACTGAATTCATTTATTCTAACAGTTTTTTGGTGGAGTCTCTAGGCTTTTCTACACATAAAATCATGTCATCTACAAACAGTGACAGTTGTACTTTTTTTTTAAGTAATTGGATGCCTTTTATTTCTTTTTCCTGCCTGATTGGTCTGGCTAGGACTTCCAATACTCTACTAAATATAAGTTGTGAGAATAGGCATCTTTGTCTTGTTCCTGATCATAGAGGAAAAGTTTTCAGCTTTTCACCATTGGGTATGATGTTAATTGTGAGCTTGTTATATGTGGTCCTTATTAGGTTGAGTACATTCCATCTATACCCACTTTGTTGAAAGTTGTTATCATAAATGGATGTTGAATTTTATCAAATGCTTTTTCTGCTACTATTGAGATCATATGGTTTTTAGCTTTCATTTTGTTTATGTGGTATATCATGCTGATTTATGGATGTTGAGCCATCCTTGCATCCCTGGAATAAATCTCACTTGATCATGGTGTATGATCCTTTAAATGTGTTGTTGAATTCAGTTTGCTAATATTTTATTGAGGATTTTTGTAAATGTATATTTTTAAGCTTCAAAAATTATGGTTTTGGGGTTATGTGTAGAGTAACACCCAATAATCTAGAAATGTAGTACTCTGGCTGAGTTCTGGACAGGACTGTGTTAGATGATAGACTTCTGTGTTATATTCTCGGTATCACAAGTTCTACATATGCAATTAGCAGAGACAGCCTCAGTAGTTGATCAATGGAATTTTCTAGGATATGTACAAATCAAATGTCAAGTAATTGGGATTTTCAGATCCAGTGCTTTTTGGGGAATTTTACTCTATTATGGAAATTGTACTGAATAATAAATATAATGATTTAAAATGTTATTATGATCTCTAACTGTAGGGGTGTAGGCTTTTAAAAATCCTCAATTGTCTCAACTCTAATTTTGTCTCCTGGATTTCTTCCTCTTTACTCTCTCATTTCTCAAAGCAGAATTCTCTGGCATTGAGCCACTTGCCTAAAATTATATCATAAATCACTGAAACAAG
This sequence comes from Eumetopias jubatus, assembly GCF_037043125.1. NCBI lineage: Eukaryota > Metazoa > Chordata > Mammalia > Carnivora > Otariidae > Eumetopias > Eumetopias jubatus. The sequence goes on along the minus strand of NW_028274807.1, from coordinate 126,528,865 downwards.
AATCCCATGGATTTTGTTTGTTTGTGTTACTTCTTTTGAAGTCTTGTCTTCGATTTACATAGTCTTGCTATCATGTCTGGTGGATTGGTAAGCTTCCCTAGGACTGCAGTCAGTCCATAGCCAACCGTTCTATAACCCAAACAGGCACTGAATGAGATTAATAGACAAAGATATGCACTAATTTTATTCATTCAATAAATATTTGAGTGTCTGCTATGTACAAGTCATTGTGTTAGATCCTGGTTAAGACCCCTTAAGAAACAAAATCTTAAAAATCTCAGAGAAAGATAGCTGAAGATTATTCTTTTCCAAAGCAAATTTTCATGGGCATTCATTAAGTACTTACTATGATGTGATCAGGATCCAGGCTTCGTCTATCTTAAGATCACACAATCTTTAGTGCTGGCGCCCACAAGATCATCACAGAAAGGGGAGAAAATATTGGATACTTAACCTTTTTTTTTTTTTTTTTGCCTAGAAGTAATACACATAAATGTCTACTTCCACCTCATTAGCTAGATCTAGTCATATGGTCCCATCTGAATGCAAGGGGCCTGGGAATAGTCTGTGGCTATGCAGACACTTCTCAGCAACAAATCTATACTACGGAAGGGAAACATAAATCTTGGTTAGTCAACTAGTCATTTCTATGTTCTTGGCTCTAAGTTTAAAACTCTAGGTGGAAGGATAACTAATAAAAAACAGCCTTTCAAGCATTCAATTCTTCTGAAAGCTTGTAGTAAAGAGTAAAATAAAGGCAACAGGCACGGTTCTTAGAAATAACTAGTTCTAACCACTGTTGCTTTGAAACTCCTATAGCATTATTTCACAGATAGTTTTCTTTTATGGAGTTCTATTTTTATCACTGTCATCATTACCACATCTGTTGATGTGAGTGCCCTTGAAATAAATGAGTGACCAAAACCACACTAATTTCAAGTTTTGATAGACTCATGGGGCTAAATATTGCTGTTCACAGATTTAAAAGGATGACAGGAAAGTAAAACATGATTCATTTCAACTTCCTGCTATGGTAGTATTAAAAGAGCTGTACAGGTCTGGATATGTGAGGTGAATGAAAACAGGACTATCATTTAAGGTTATTCAGGTTGTGAACTGCAGATAGTAGGGACACCATTCATATTATAGACTTTGTTGACAGTGTCCTCCTAAAGTTATGTGGCTATTCTGTAGAGGACCTGAATGAAAATTTTAGCAGTGGAGTCATTAGGACAACAATGTTTAAACACAATTTATGATGCTGTAATTATAAATTCACACTGGGACCCAGCAGATAACTTTCCTTTTAGATTTTTTTTAATACAAGTTTTGTTGTATTTTTTTCATACAGTATGTAAGGAAGTCTTGCATTTCATGTTCGTATGGGTAAGTGGAAAGTAAAATCAAAGAAGAGAGTTGACTGTATAATGAAAGATAAAGAAACAGAAAATGGAAGGGTGAAGAAGCTATGACATTTTGAGAACTAAATGAGTAGATGAGGAAACCTCTCTAAGCTTCTGATCACTCATCTATAAAATGGGAGGCTTGGGCTAGGAGGTCTTTGACATTCATTCTTGCATACAGTGTTCAAAAAAAACATAGAATGTAGAGCAACATATTGCAGGAGTTGCTGTTTTACCCAAGAAATATCCCATAAAACAAGAAGAGTAGTTCTGTGGCAGAAAACATTTTTCTGGGAGTCAGAAAAGCTAAATTCTAATGCTGGCTCTGCTGCTAACTTCCTATCAATTATTTCACCTATCTGAGCTTCATTTTATCCATTTCTTTTTTTTTAAAGATTTATTTATTTATTTATTTGAGAGAGAGCCAGAGAGAGAGCACAAGCAAGGGGAGCAGAGGGAGAGGAAGAAGTAGGCTTCCTGCTGAGCTCAATCCCAGGACTCTGAGACCATGACATGAACAGAAGGTGGATGCTTAACCGACTTTTATCCATCATTTTATCCATTTCTGAGTCTCAGTTTATCCACCTGTAAAAATAATATTAAAATAAAAAATGGTCTATAAGCTTATTCCTACTCTTAGTATTGTAGAATTAAGAATGGATGGATGTTTTTGGCCTAAAACAAACAAAAAGGTCCTGAGTGTCATCGAATCTGCATTGGAGTCAGATATCCTGAGAAAAGCTCACCAAAGAAATGTGAGAGCACGAGATGATCTTTTCAGTTACTCCATCCTAGGTGTCACTGCTTATAAAAATGTATTAAACTCTTTAGGTATGATCAAATCATACAGAAAACTGAAATGCATACCACCATTCTGATAGGTTTTTTGAATTCTAAATCTGTAGAAAGATATCTTTTGCCGGTGATTAATTTAGTTTCACCTGGTTTCATTGTTTACCAAGCTTTCCTTGGTTGGCTGATAATCATCTTCACCCAAAAATGTGTCCTGTATTCTTGAAATTTGCTAAAAGAAGAAAACTTAAATGTTCTCACCACAAAAAAAAAGGTAAATGTGAGGTTATGAATAGGTTAATTAGCTTGATTGTGGTAATTATTTTACTATATATGTATTGTAAAATATCACCATGTATACCTTAAATATATGCAGTTTTTGTTTGTCAATTATACCTCAATAAAACTGGGGAGAAGAGGCCAAATAAACAGAAAATGTGTTCTGAATATCTCCTGATATTCAGGAGATATAATGACTGCTCTTGTAGTCATTATAAGCATTAACAAAAATAAAAGAAAAATAGGCCTGATCTCATAGAGCTTCAGGTACTTCCAATAGGTGTGGGAAGTAGCTAATTGGAAAGGTAATTTTAAAAACTAAATTGTAAACCTGGCTTCAACACACCTGAAGGTCCTAAACATGTCGTGTGAAGGAACATGAGTCATATTCCTATTAAAGAACATATAAAAGATACTCATTAAATACTTGTAGGTTGAATGAATGTGCCTAGGAAAAGAAAATCCACCTGCAACAAAAGCGGCCAGTGAACAAAGCTATCAGTCACTGTTATGGGTATTAGTGGAAAAAAATAGTAATAACACTAGCCCCCTTGAGAATTTCTAACCATATCCCTGCTCTTGCAGTTTGGATTTTGAATCCATATTATATATGTAATATAAGTAACTCTAAGAGGAGATATAAATAAAAATATTTTGTGTGGGTAACAAGCACCTTCTGGGGGCCAGCCAAAAATGGAAATTCTCTTGGTAGGAAAGCATCCCCAACCAAGGGGGCTCAGGATACCTAGAGATTAACTTCAATCAAATATGAGATTTTAATAAGAGATTACCCAATGCATAAGGAAACAAACTGATAGTGAGAGTCAGCAAAAGAAAGAGGAGAGAAAGGAAAGAGAAGAGGGAGGCTGGGGAGAGAGATTGATTTAGATTGCCAAGAACTTTAGATATTGGAATTATCAGGTACTGAATATGAACTATGGTAGTCTCATTATCTATCGATGTTTAATAACCCCGGAATTCAGTGACATAAAACAACCAGTAGTTATGCTCATGGAGTCTGTGGGTCAGGAACTCTGGATTTGGGGAATAGTTTTCCTTGCTCCATGTTGCCTGGGTCCACAGCTGGATGACTGGAAGGCTGGAGCAACTCAACAGCTGGCTGCTGCCATACTCTGAAGGTTCGTTCACTCCTATTTCTGGTGGTCCATGCTGGCTGTGATTGAGGCCCTAGCTGGAATTATCAGTCAGAACATCCAAATGTGGCTTCTCCATGTGGCCTGGACTCCCTCACAGCATTGTGGCTGGTTCCTAGTGTGTCTGTGGAGACAGGCAGAAGCTCTATCACCTCTTCTAACCTAGCCTCAGAATCATGCAGCATGACTCCTACAGGATTCTCTTCAAAAAAGAAATCAATCGGTCTCTTGCTGCAGCAACGCTCATGGGAGCACCAGGCACCAGGCTCGGAGCGGAACTCCATGGATCACTTTAAGAAGCCAGACATGGGGGAAATCACCAGCTTCGATAAGACCAAGTTGAAGAAAACGGAGACGCAGGAGAACATCCTGCCGACCAGAGAGACCATTGAGCAGGAGAAGTGGAGTGAAATTTCCTAAGAACCTAGAGGATTCCCCACCCCCGTCATCTTCGAGATACCCCAGTCATGATGTGGAGGAAGAAGAGCCACCTGCAAGATGGACACAAGCGACAAGCTGCACTGTGAACCTGGGCACTCCATGCCTATGCCACCGGCCTGCAGATCTCTGAGGGGACCCTCCCCAATCGGACAGCCAATATTCCTATTTGCCCTGGGATATTATAGCAAATTATTTGTATGTTTAATGAAAATAAAACACACCTCGTGGCCAAAAAAAAAAAAAAAAATCAATCACAAAGGCCTAGCCAGGTTTGGAAGAAAGGAAAAGAGACTTCACCTCTTGATAAGGGCTATTGTCAAGGTTCTGAGTGAGAATTTGGAACCAGAAATATTGTTGAAGCCATCTTAGAAAGACAGTCTGTTACAATAGGTAAAAATATTTGAACAAATAGAAGATAGAAATGGGGGAGAGGAATCTTGAGATAATAAACTATTAAAATTAACCAGTTAGATTTGAAAAAAAGAACTAGCTAGATCTTACAGAACTAAAAAATGTGCGATTATTAGAATTTGAAACTCAGTGGATGGATTAAATAGCAGATTAAATATCTTTAAAAAATACTTAATGTGCTGGAACACAGAGTTTAAGAAATTACCTGGAATAGGGGTGCCTGGGTGGCTCAGTTGGTTAAGCATCTGCCTTTGGCTAGGGTCACGATCCCAGGGTCCTGGGATCGCGTCCCGTGTTGGGCTCCCTGCTCAGCAGAGAGCTTGTTTCTTCCTCTCCTCCCCGTTCATGCTCTCTGGCTATCTCTGTCTCTCCCTCTCTCCCTCAAATAAATAAATAAAATCTTTGAGGAAAAAAATATTACCTGGAATATATTATGGAGAAATAGAAGGTAAAAAATGTGAGTGATTGAGATATGTAAGACAATAAGAGAAAGCCTAATATATGGGGTTCAAGAAGAAAAGGGTAGAGAAAATAAGGGAGAAAAAATATTTGAAGATATGATGCAGGATATTTGCTGGGATGTATGAAAGGTATGAATGCTCAGATTCTGGCAATACTGTGAGTCTTAAGAAAAAATAAAAAATTCCATACCTGGATAAATAATGAAATTACAGATAAAAAGATGTCTTAAAAGCAGCCAGTGGAAAAAGTTACTTAGAAAGAAATAACATTTAAACTGACAGTTGACTTTGCAACCACTGTAGTATCCAGGAGACTGTGAAATAATATCTTTAAAATGCTGATAGTGAAAAAAAAAATAAAACGCTTATAGTTGGTACTGTCAACTTAGAATTATGGATCTAATAAAACTATCTCTAAAGCATGAGAGCAAAATAATGTTCAGATTTTTTTGTTTTTTTGGGGGGGTTTAATAGAACATTTCACAGATGGACCCTCATTTAAAGAACTTCTGAAAAATGTGCTTCAGGAAGAAGAGGATTCTCAGAGGGAAGGTCATCAAAGAAATTAGTAATTTTCTATATTAAACAAAATAATGTCAAATTGTAGGGTTAAAGAAAAAAAATATACTATGCAACAGTAGCATATAAATTGGAAGGGGTTGAACGGAATCAAAGTCTTAAATTCTTATAGTGTTTGAGAAGATGGAAAATACGTTGTCAAGTAGTCATGAAAAAATTTTAAGGGAACCACTAAAAAAAATAGAAATAAATTCCAAACAAGTAGAGCAAAGAAACTATTGGAATAAGAAAAAAAATACAGTCCAAAGGAAGGCAGTGAAGAGGGGGAAATAGGCATAAAGTTAGATAAATAGGACAAGAGAGAAGGAACCTGAATATCGGTAAGTATCCGTGGGGCAAACTAACGAGTGCAGTGCTTCACAGCTTACTTTAAGAGATTACTATATGTTTAATGTGAAAATCCCCAGAAAAAGATAATAGAAAGGAAAATTATGGGTCATTCTTGCCCAAGAAAATGACCGTCCTCATGAATTGGTAGGAGGGATCGTGGCAGTCATCAGACCTACAAAGGATACAAAGCCTACATCCATCACCCCTGATTTCAGAATGCCTGCAAGGACACATTGTGCTGCCTTCTGGTTTATTTCTTGGATAGAGGTTGGCAGGAGGTCTTTGTTGATATCATCCCATTTGAGGCTGTTAATATTCATGACCTGAGGCTGCTACATAGCACCTGTGTTATCTAACAGCACCTTTTTTATGACCTAAGATGTCACAGTCTCATGAGTAATGAGGTGCTGGTGGGAGTTACTGAAGGACTGACTGTAGTCTCTTAACCAATCCACAATTTGCAGGAGATGAGGAGCCATCATAAAGAATTAATCAAAGTGATTCTTCTCTGTTGCTATGGGCAGATTACACTCTAATTCTGTCTCTGAAAGTTTATGACTAGTCTCTGAGTAGTTAAAAATGTATTTTTAATAAGCCCTAGAAAAGCAATTTATTTTTGCTTGGGTCAAGCATTGCTCATGTCCAGAAATTTTCAACAATCAGATGTGACCTCATAAAACTTGACCCTCCCAAAACAAAATCTAAAGCAATATTATGTTTCCCACTTTGAATACAGCAGGTCTACCTGTCATCTATTCACTAGTATCTTAAAGCTTGAGTTGGCCAATTAGGTTAAAGTTAAAGTTTAGATTTGCCTCTCATCTTTTCCTTCTCTATGAGAACTGTTACTGAGTAAAGGAAGAAAGAAATGGGATGAAAATCCTTCATCCCATTAGATTTAGGTTTAGGATTATGATTAAGTTGTATATCTGAACTGGGCAGTGCAGATGTTGCCGAGTTGTAAACTTTGGCTGATTCCTGGTGGTGAGGAAGACAAGTGCAGGGACTTTTCTTCCAGGCAATGGTATGCTTACTGAGTGCACAGCACTGAGTTATACCTTTTGGGAAGGAGCCAGAGGCCCAGATATTCTTTTACCAGAGGAAAGGTTCCAGCAGGGGTTGCTTCATGTGTTTCCTTCAGGGACCTTGAGGGAAAGGTAAGACAGGGTTCAGATGCCCCTGAGTCCTGTGGTGAAAATATCACTCACACTCCACCATCGTTTCCATCAAGCTACAAGAAAGGCACTTTGCGAAGGCAGGAAGATACAGTAGGTGGGTCTCCAGAACCTGGTTTGGAAGGCCATGTGGGGGACCCCAGCCAAAAGTTGCTGGCCCCTGGGTCCTGCCTGCTTCTTCTTGGTATAAATGGATAAGCCAAAGTGATGGAAGTCCAGAGCAGTTCCTCAGGTATTCATGCATCGCTTTCTTGTCTCTGAGGCAGCTGCTGCCATCTCACCTCCCAGTCCCTGCAACCCAGGGGCAGAGGTGCAGCCCCAGCACCCCAAAGAGCACTCTGCCTTCTCCAGCATCACTGCTGCTGCTCTCCTCCATCCTCTTCAGAACCTCTCCTTCTGCGATGCCTGTCTTCAAGACTTTGGGGCGAGCAAAATGATCTCCTCATCTAGAGGGGGAAGAGAATCAGGCCAGGGGCCAAGAAGAGAGAGAGAAATGGAGAGAGCAAGGGACTATAAAACATCTTTTCATGCTATGAACACAGGGCAAAGCATTGTGCAGTGATTTTTTTTTTTTTTTTTTTTGGAGGAGGGTAGAGTTTTTTTTTTTTATCTTAAAATGACGTCTATTTAGAAAAAAAGAGATGGTATCATTTAAGTCTCTTGGACTAAATTTGGAGTATACAGAGAAAGGAAATAGGAAATCAGTTTCAGGATTAGCTGATTGTTAGTACAGCTGAGAAAGCACTAAAACACACTCTGTGCCAATAGACCTGTGGACATGTCAGGAAATAGAGATTGTAACTTTTTTATTGTCTTTTGAATTACAAGAAAATAGAAAATAATTATTCATTTGCTCTGTTTTCAGAATTCTTCTGCCTGATTTTTAGATTGCAAGTGCCCCAGATGCTGGTGGTTAGAAGCAGAAATTGCATTTTTACAAAAGAGTTGTCTTGAAATTTTTCTAGCAAACATTATATTCTATACATCAATCTATATTGCTCGTGTTTAACATGACTAGAGGAGGTGAGGAGCAAAACCAAACTCTAATGTGCTAAATTAATTTGACCTTTAATATTGCTGTTTATGCTTTATTTTCAAGTATTCAAGATGTCAGTTTTATTTTGGTTTTCTATGGGGTGATTGTGAACTGTATTAAATGAAAAGAGCTTGCCGTTTGTGTTTTGATTTAAATCTTGGTCCTGCCATTTATTAGCTGTCTCATTTCCTCGTCTGTATAGAAGGAATAATATAACCTACCATGTAGGGGTTTGTGAGGATTAAATGGGATTATTTATGATAAGCTCCAAACACAATACTTGGTACCTAATAGATACCAAATAAATAGTGGAAATTATTAATTATTCGTGTAGCTCTCTAGTAAGGGATCTGAAATTGACTGTGGTTTAAGGTTGGATGAGAAACCTTGAAGAAAAAGAGAGCACAATTCTCATTCAGGCAGAAGTCCAGGTGGTACCCTGGTGAGGTCAATGCCCAGCCAGCGGTCTGTGAGCCTTGCAGCTGCCAGTGAGAACTACCTGAGAATTAAACTCTGTTCCTTTTTTTTCCTTCTGAGGACTCCTAAATCTCATAAATTGGATTGGAATGTCAATAATGCAAACCTTTTAAGGCCAGTGGATATAGAAAAAGATCATGAATTTTCTAATCCTGGCTCTGCAGTTTGGGGGACTTTGGTTTACCTCCTCACTTATTAAATTGGAAAAAAAGTATAACTCCTCCTCCAAGGTCCAATGAGGTAGTGTATGTAAAAATGGTAGCATAGTGACTGATTCACAGTGCCTCGTGCCTGTGTTCCTTGTTCTCACCCACCCCACCTCCCACACTCACCTCTGGCTCCCCTTTTGTGTTGAAAAATCTGCTGTTTTCTAGCAGGTCATCTCTCACTTTCAAGTAGCTTTGTGGTGTCAAGGCATGTTTATGGAGCAACCCTGGAGCAGAGAACTCTGCCAATCACAGATGTGCCTTCTGGAGGACCCGATGAGCCCATCTGAGAGCCTGGAGGAAGTTTTCCAAGAGAAAACGTTTATTCTTAGAGTTGTTGCTTAGGAAACAGTGGGCTGATCTCTGCTTCAAGTGGCTTACAATTCACTGACAAAATATAGAAAAATTTAAATGTAAGATTGAGAGAAGAAAAATTTGCACACATATATAATATTGAGCAGGCTCTTGTTAATGATTTGAGGATAATTCCTTTTTAAGTTAGACTAGCTTTGTTAAGCTAGTCTTTACAGGCCCATAGTAATGCAGGAATCCTCACATTTTCCCTTGGTTTAATTTTCAGTACCAGGCTGTCCTGATAGGTAGCTTTTTAATACAGAATAGTAATGTTCACTAACATTCCTCCCATTCACCAATGAGACCTTCATGGCACTTAACATTATTATTGATACTTAGTCAAAGTCTTGGTTGTCATCTGACTTGGCACTTCAATAAACGTGGTCTGATTAGTTCCATTTGCTTTTTTTTTTTTTTGAGATTTATTTATTTATTTGAGAGAGAGAGCACGAGAGGGAAGAGGGTCAGAGGGAGAAGCAGACTCCCTGCTGAGCAGGGAGCCCGATGCGGGACTCGATCCCAGGACTCCAGGATCATGACCTGAGCCGAAGGCAGTCGCTTAACCAACTGAGCCACCCAGGCGCCCAGTTCCATTTGCTTCTAAAGCTTCTGTAGTCTGTGGTGAGATGTCATCCTTTATGATAGCTGGGTTTTGATGACAAAGAAGTGGTGTTTTTGTTCTTCTAAAACTCTTTTGGAGGACTTCTGGAAGAATCTCTCTCTCCCCTATGAATACTTGAGGAAGTACTAGAGGAAGCCACTGAGAAGTGGACAAGTCTGTGAGTTCTGGACTTGCCACCCTCCTTGGCTCAGCTGTATATTGCCTACAGAATGCAAGGCCCAGAGCTTTCACCTATTTATTTAAGAGGCAGATAGTATAATTCCCATTATGCAGTTGAGAAAACTGAGGCTTGGTGAGGTTAAATCATATATCCAGGATTGAGTTGGCTACAACTAAATAATAGAATTTTAATCCCTGGACTCTGACTTCAAGCCCAGTGTTCATTCAGCTATTTCACATTATTAGGGAAAATATATGGGTTACTGAAATGGAAACAATGAGTTTTGCAACTGGAGGAGAAAGAGTGTATTTGAGCCCTAATACAGTACACAATGGCTACTAGTATTGACAATTTAGCACAAGGGGCAAAGAACATTTTCCAATACCTAGAGAATGGGTGTAATTCTTATATATATAGGACAGGCCTTGGAAAAATGGATCTGGCACATCAGTCCTTTGAATGGCCCAATTGGTCAAGGAGACAGTTCCTGAATTGGCACAGTGCATGTGGATGCCCACAGCAGACTCTCCAGGGTACAAATAGGGGAATGCCTTGTGGAAATAGAGCCCAGAGCCAAGGAGACTAAGAGTTGGTTTTGTGGATACAAGGGATGAGTGAGACTCTCACCATATGTGGAAGCGACTAAACCAACTCACCAACTCAATGTATACCTTGAGCCCGCTGTTAAGTGTCTTTGCTTAACACCTAGCTTAGTTCAGGAACCCACATTCAGTAAAGTATTTTCTTGCTTGCCAAGCCACTAACATGTGACTGTTTTAGACTTTCTAATTTTTAGTAAGAATATTGAGAGCTCTGTGCCAGGGATCATTCTTCGTAGTGAATAAGCTCATTAAGATCTCTGCCCTCTTCATTCTGCATGGAGCACTGGGTGTTATGCACAAACAGTGAATCGTGGAACACTACATCAAAAACTAATGATGTAATATATGGTGATTAACATAACAATAAAAAATTTTTTAAAAAATCTCTGCCCTCTTGGAACCTAGATGCTAATTGGGAAACCCATACAATATGGAAATTAAACATTAGAAAGAACCTTACTATGCAGAGATCCAACAAGATTATTGTGATAGGTGTGACTGGGTAGCTAGTTTGGTGAAGAAAGGCATCTCAGTAGGTGACATTAGGCTAAAATCTGAATGACAGGGGTACCTGGGTGGCTCAGTCTGTTGTTGAGCATCCAACTCTTAATTTCGGCTCAGGTCATGATCTTGGTGAGATCAAGCCCTGCGTCAAGCTCTGCACTGGGCGTGGAGCCTGCTTAAGATTCTCTCCCTCTTTCCCCCCAATCGTGTACTCTACCCCCCCACAAAAAAAAAAAAAAACCTGAATGACAATAAAAAGCCTGCTTTGCCCAGTGAATAAAAAGGGAAAAAAGGGACATTCTTGGTAGAAGGACTAAAGGGGCAAGGACCCTGAGGTGGGAACATGTTCAGGATTGTTAATGAACAGCTAGAGGGCCAATGTGGCTAGTGTAGTAAGTGAGTAGACCAGTGGAATAAGATGAGGTATACAGGGGGTGAGCAAGAGCAACAAATTTGTGTTTTATTTTTAGTGTAATGAGGAACCATTGGAGAATTCTAAACAGAAATAACATATGCTTTGTTTTGAAAAGATAGCTATCTGCTTTGTGGATAATTGATTATTGGGATTGGAAGTGGAGGCAGGGTGACCAGTTAGAAGGTGATTATAGTAGTCAGGCCAGAGATGGTGATAGCTTGAACAAGGGTGGTAGTCACAGAAATGGGGGAACAAAGTCAGGACACATCTTGGAAATGAGGCAATAGGACTTGCTCATGGATTGGATGATACAGAGTGAGGGGGTCACATTTAATCAACCCTGGCAGGCAACAAGGTAAAACATGTCCTAACCATTAATTATATAAGCTGCTTGTTCACACTTGAGTTGATAAAGAAAAGGGATCTGTGAGTCTTTGTTGAATTTGGGTGCTGATGGCAATAACTGCATCATCTCTAGATCCTGGAATAGTTTAAACAAATGGACATCGAGAAACAGCAAGGGAAAAATTGGGACTCTCTTTGGAAGTGGTAGCTGTTTCATTCATTCATTCATTCATCAAATATTTAATATCTGTTAGGTGTAGCTGAGGGCTTAAATATAGAAAAAGTGAGAGCTACTAGGAAGCCTGCACTCTTGTGTCCTTGTAGGAATCTTCTCAAACAGTACACCTGGAAGTTACATCTTTGGATTGGGATTTCTGTGGACACCGACCCGATTAATATTTGCAACAGATATAGCAGCCCTTTGGTTTCTGAGTTGGTTGTGGTCTTTCTACAGCCGGAACAATTTAGACCTTCTTAATGCATTTCTGAAAAGAATGCTGGAATCTCTACTCTTCCTGACTGAGAATCCATGATTGTTCTCTTCACGCTCTTCTCATTCCTGAGACTGACTTGTATACAGGGGCCGAAAGTATTACTCTTTTCCTGAAGTATATAAAGGGTGCCTAGAGTGCCTTGCTTTTTCCTCCCACAAGATCCAAGCTGCATTAATTTATCATTGAATATTTCCATTTTAAGAAGCTGTTAGTTCCAGTAAATGTTGATGGGGATTTGAAGCCCAAACATTTTAATAAAGTCATAAATCAAGAAGCTAAAGCAGCTTTCTTCACATGTCCTCACACAAAATTAATCTACTGGATAGAAGGTTTCCTACAGTGTTACAGCGACTGCTTTGGGTGGACAGAAACATTCCCAGCTTGGATTTTAGTAAGCTGCAGTCGTTGAAGTGCAAAAGTGATATGGAGAAACTTAACTCTGTAGTTCAAAGTGTCAGTCGCTGCATGCCCTTTTCTCCTCTCCTCAGATTCTAGCTTTGGTCATACCTGGCCCTAAAGTTGCACATATCAGAGGGTAAGCATCACTAACAGATGTCTTTGTTTCATTAGTTTATCCCTGCCCTTTGTAAATGCAGTAACCATTGTACTTACCATTCAGATCAGGTCCCAGGTTAATATCCAGCCTTCACTCTGCATTGCCTCATATACTCATCTTTGGAATTCTGCAGCTATTACCTTTATGTGTTGAAATGAGAAAGTGTCCTATTTATGGACTAAATTCTTCCTGATATTTTTTTCAATTGTCTGAAAATATTCCCTTATTTATAATCTCATACTTATGCAGTTTTCTTGGGCTCAGTGGATCTCTTTCAACATATTATATCTGTTCTATATAGTGTCATGTATTATTTAAATGCCTTTATTATAAAATGGGACATGCACAAGCTTTGCAGATTGCCAAAAAGGTTGCCCTCTGGGCAGATTTTCTTAAGAACTACATAGCTCATGATCTCTTCCTCCTTCCCACTTTCATTTACAGAGCATCCTGGTACCAGGTATTACCATAGTAACATAGAAAGATTGTTCAAAAAAAAAAAAAAGGAGAAAGAGAGCACTGAGCTTTCATCTCCACTGCTTTAGGTTTCTGTGAGCCCACCAATGAAGACAGAGGGTCTGGGGAAAGCAGGGAACCCTATCCCCATTTCTGTCATTAGAAATGAGTGTTGTGATACCTGTGGATTTGGAGTATTTGGTTCCTCAGATATCTATCTAGTAAGTGCCTACTGAGTGTCAAGCCCCACTGCCTGCTGAGAATGCAAGCAGGAGGAGATGTGGTTCCTGCCTTAAAGAACTTGTGGTCCAGTAATCCTACCCCTTTCACATGACAGAGTTGTTTTGCAAAATCTTGACAAAAATTCCAAATAGAATCCCTTTTCTGCCAGGCATCTTTTTTCCCAATCTCCTGAGAATGGGCTCTTGGCTTATTATTATAAAACAAATTTTCATTCCAAATACTCTGCTAATGTAATGATAGTGAGAACCACCATTTGAGATACTTGAGCTTTCCAAGGTTTTGGAAGTTCTCTGCTGCTATAGGTCATAGCGATGGTGTATAAAACTTTGCAAACCAGTTGCTTTGTCCTAACCCCTGAGGATACCCCCCAGGTAAGGTGGAGAGCACCAAAAAGAACTCCAGGCAGTGGTGAACTGGAAATGCTTGTAGTTTCTTGGAGAAAAATAATCAAAATACCATGGTGGTAATTTAAAGGGAATAAAATGGAGGGACAAGTGAGAAATTAGCTGAATTACATTTTTCTGCATAAACAATTAAGTAGCAAGGAGCATTTGTGTCATCTGAAGCTAAGTTATTGCTTAAATGTGTGCTACCTTTGAAAGTTGTATCAGTTCTTTTGGTATGCTACGTATGCTACTGTTTACTACATTATTATTCTATCCTAATTATAGTTAGAGTAAATCTGTTTAGTGCTTGGGGAATCTGATTTATAAGTGTAACAGTGAGATTTCTTCATGGATCTGAAAGTGTCCTGGCTCATAGATGAGCTCATGATTTTTCTGAGTTATTAAGATAAACATAAAAGAGTATTCACTGAAATGAAAAACAGATTTGTTGGTTTAATGAGTAGGTTATAATCTTGTGGTTTATGTCTCCTAAAGGATTTCTGTGAAATAGTTCCTTTCACTTAAATTCAAAAATGATTCATTTTATATAGTATTTTTGTGGTGAATAAGAAAAATCCTTACAAAAATAGAGCGTTAGAAATTCTTAAAATTTGACCTCCTTCAAATCCTTGAACACTGCATCCTTACTTTTGACTCATTGGAAGGGTGAAAAATCCTCAGAGTGGTAACACTTAGAGATTCCACTGATACTAAAAAGTAATATTCACTAGTTTGAGTTTGAATTACATCATTCATGCCAGCCTCTGGAAGGATGGACTTTTAAACATCAAGTGGCCCAAAGTTAGCAAGGGAAGAGTGAGAACACAGATGATCTTCAGTAAATCTAAGCCTGCAGGCAGCATTTGAGCAAAGTGGAGAAGTTAGTCAGTCGTGCTGCCCTTCTCCAGACCACGCAACCACTGCTAGAGGGCAAAGGATAGGACACCTGCTGCCAGAGTCACATCCAGTTTGGAAATGATTTTTTTCTTCCTCTCAAGCCTGAGATAAGAGAAATTATCTCTGCTATTTCAGAGCAGTTATTTGCTATGTCCATCGTGTGGTCAGTATCTCATGCTGCAAAGAGGATAATCGGTGATTTGTAGAGTATTGGGATTCTAGAGGTGAAAATTCTTGGAGTTTAGATACTCGACTTTAGAGAAATAGATAACGGTATTGATTCACCCAGAAAAAAAGCTATCCTTTAGACTGTTTTCCCTGTTGGTAATAGATTACTTCAGCTATCCCATTCTCTTGTCCAGATTGCTCATGAGCAAGAACCTCATTTATAGCTGCTTGTCTGTGACTAGGGATTGATTCTATGAAGTTGGAACTATGACTTTCTCAGGGGGAAGCCAGCTAAGACTGAACTTATGTCCACAGATGACAACACCATTTTCTAGCAAAGATAACATCATCTCCTCTCCCAAGTTGTCATTACATTCTGTTCCTTTCTGCTTTGGGTACAAATCATCACAAAGAGATGCAGTAGTGGTGTTCTAAGCACATACCCTGGCTTTTAAAACAGTCCATGATATGGGTCTAGATCTGTTTGGAGAAAAAGATGAGACCACGAGTGTGCAAAGTACTTACCACAAACAGAACTGGACTTGATGATTATCTGTAAAACAGGCAAGGGAGAAATTACCTAACTTACAGAGTTGCTGAGGGAACTAAATGAGAGAATGCAGGTGTGCCAATCAGGAAAACAGGAAGCAGAAATCATGCTAGATGATAGTTCAAGCAGAAAAGGATTGGACATAAGGAGTTAGGTGCTTATGACACCACTGGAAATCTAAGAGAACAAAAATCAGGAATTATTAGGTCCAAGGACACACCACTCTAGCAGCAATCCAGGGGGTCAGGAACTACTTTTGGATTCCAGAAACCACTGCAATCATCTGTAAGCACCAACAAAGCCATAACCAAGATACTGAAATGCTGAGTACAGCTGCCTCACTGCTTCTCATTCTGAGCAGGACCTGTTTTACAGATGTGCCAGCATCTGTAGAAGCAGGACAGTGGCCCCTTGCTTCTGTCTTCCAGGTTTCCCACAAGCATGTAGTACACATCTCGAACACTGCTACACACGGTAGTCTAGAGAACAGGATTTTAAGCTTTTCAACCTCTCCAGCTAGAAAGAGGGTAGAATGGAGGTTGGGAAAATCAAGTCACATTATTTACCACAGCAGAAAAGTACTTAACTCAGTACCTGCTGAATTCTAGTTATATTACTGATGCTCTTGATATTCAGATGTAACATAGTACTTTTAACCCTGGTGTCTCTGCCCTCATTTCCTAGAGTTCTTTGGACAAGTTGATTTTTCTTTTTATGTTAAGTTAATCACCATACATTACATCATTAGTTTTGGATATAGTGTTCCATGATTCATTGTTTGTGTGTAACACCTAGTACTCCATGCAGAACGTGCCCTCTTTAATACCCATCACCAGGCTAACCCATCCCCCCACCCCCCTCCCCTCTAGAACCCTCAGTTTGTTTCTCAGAATCCATAGTCTCTCATGGTTCGTCTCCCCCTCCAATTTCCCCCCCTTCATTCTTCCCCTCCTGCTATTTTTTTTTAACATATAACGTATTATTTGTTTCAGAGGTACAGATCTGTGATTCAACAGTCTTGCACAATTCACAGCGCTCAAGTTGATTTTTAATGACACCCAGATGACTGAGGGGTTGTTCCTCCCCCAAAACTTAAAGTTGGCACTACTGGCTTGGGAGGCCCTATTGATTTGGTTGAGACTGCTGCCAGAGCTCCCAGGGAACAAGTCATGACCAGGTTGTTTATGGAACATACAGCTTTACTTGGGGATGCCTCTCATTAGCAGGTAAAATCAAGAGCCTCAGCAGTCCCAGGGGAGAAGCAGTTTGGTCAATATGCTATAGAATTATGCTGTCCAATATGATAGCCACTAAACACATGTGGTGATTTAAATTAATTAAAATTAGGGGCACCTGGGTGGCTCAGTTGGTTAAGCATCTGACTCTCAATTTCGGCTCAGGCCATGATCTCAGGGTCCTGGGATCAAGCTCCATGTAGGGCTCCCCACTTGGGGAGTCTGTGTGTCTCCTGCCCCTCCCCGCTGCTCACGTGTTCTCTCTCTCTCTCTCTAATAAATAAATAAATCTTTAAAAATTAATTAAAGTTAAATAAAATTTGAAATTTTCATTAGCCACATGTAGTAAGTAGCCACCATAATGAATGGTACAGATACAGAATATTTCCATCAATTGCAGAAAGTTCTATTGGACAGCACAGTTAGAATGTGTCTTCACATGTGAATCAGAACTTGCAAGCCTATCTCTAAACTGTACAATCTTTGTAATTTTTTTGAAATATTAATGACATCAATTATCATTTTAGGACCCAGTCCTTTCCCAGTCTGCACCTATAGTCTAGCACTTTTACATGACCCCCAAAGTTGTCCTTTGTGTTTGGCAAGGAAAGCTGGGAGTATGGTGGTGGCTGTTTGATACCTCAGTGACCAGTTGACCGTTATAAAAAGTTGGTTATTCTTGGTTGGGCCAGTTTGGCATAGATCCACTAGGAATCATCAAAGCTAGACATAGGCAGGACAGGATCCTTTAATCATGTGTTCTTTTTTTAATTTAACTCCCTCCACACAGAAGCTGCTTCTTGCTTCTAACATTCTGTATGCCTTTGAGGTTTGATGTTCTACCTTGAAACTTTAAACTAATTCATTTAAAAATTTGTCCTTGAGTGGTGCAGTTGGTTAAGCATCCAACTCTTGGTTTTGGCTCAGGTCGTGATCTCGGGGTCGTGAGATCGAGCCCCGTGTCAGGCTCCGCGCTAGGTCTGGAGTCTGCTTGAGAATCTCTCTCCCTCTGCCCTTCCTCCTCCCCGCCAGCTCTCTCTCTTTCTCTCAAATAAATAAATCTTTAAAAAATAATTTAAAAATTGTTTAGCTCCCAATCTGTTAGTAGACAAAAACATATATTTTGGAATGGATGTGATCATTGTAGCCTGCACTATAGGGCAGCACTCATTTGCAGATGAAATACACCTATCCTTGCATCATTTGTTGAGGCTACAGTGCTGTGATTCTGAGTCCTGTGTGCAAGAACCTTTATGGCCAATGTCCCTATCATTCATTCTATAACTACAGGCATCTCTCTCCATCTTCCATTCTTGGCAAGCACAGATGTGTTGGGAGAATATCCCAAGTTTGGACTGCCAAGTAAGGAGCTGCAGTGGAGAGATATCTACTGAGCTTCTGCAAAAAGTCTGAGTGAGACCATTGAAAACAAATGAAATATTCATGCTGTTTTCTCCTCCAGGTTCTGTAATTCTCTTATATTAATTCAGATGACAACAAAGCTACATATGTTATTATTTGGTTCTCCATAGAAATACCTTCACCACCCTAGAATTTTACATTACGCTTTTAGCTTCTCTTGAAAGTAGCTGTATGTAAGTGTCCTGCACTGCTTAAAAAAAAAAATCAAAGACACCATTGCTGTGTTGTTTAATGGCCTCTTACTTAAAGACTTGGGAGATAAATTCCTCTTATAATTCAATACGAGGGCAAAAGTTGTCTTTACAGATGAACTTACATGCTACCTCTTTCAAATGTTGAAAGTTGTGCAATTCATTCAAATCTTTTTTCCTTGGCTCCAAGGAAGTTCTAAAAACTTTTTTTTGTTCATTTGCAGTTCTCCTAGCCTAGATTATCTGGTATGATATCCCCCACCCAGCCTTATCATCACTTTTACCTATTATTGTACCTTCTTATATTTAAGAGTTTCAGTTTTTGTTATTGTTGGTTTTAGTAATTTTTTGTTCTTATAAATATCCTATTATCTTTGGACATAGATTAAACATCAGTAAACCAGTGAATAGCAATTTGGATATGAGTAGTCACCTATGGAGGCTTTTAAAATATGTATGTCTGGAGCTTACCTCACAGCTAGTGAATCAGAATCTCTGGGGCCAGTACTGGAGTGTGTATGTATATATGTGTTCTTTTAAATCTCAACAGGTAATTCTGATGTGTTCCTTTAGTTAAGAGCCATTGAATTTACTCAGTGAATGAATGGTGTAATAAAAAAACCTGGAAATTAAGCAGTTAATTAACTGAGTCATGGCTGGCTTGTGTGAGATGCTGGGTCAAGCAAGTAGTGACATATGCTTAAAGAACTTTGAACATAAAGGGACATAGTTGCTGTAAAGTCTTGATTCCAGGGCAGTTGACTTCATTCATTTGTTCATTCCAGCTATGTGGTAGGTACTGTGATTGCCACTGAGGATACCAAAATGGTACAGTCCCCTGCATCTAAGGAGCTCACAGTCTAGTGAGCTATGAGACATATAGATAATGACTAGACATTATAATAACTACAGATATGGAGACATGCCCAAAGCATCAGAGAAGCCCAAAGAAAAGGCATCTGGCCAAATCTTTAAGGGAAGAGGTCAGTGAGGGCTTCCTGTAGGAAACATCTAGAGATCTGGGTCCTAAAGGATGATTAGGAGGTATCAAGATGAAAAGTTTTCCCAGAAGAGGGACCGTGGTTTGTGGGAAACTGCACACTATGTATAGGTCATCTATTGCTGCACAACAAATTTCCCAAAAACTGAGTGACTTAAACAACAAACTTACTGTTGATCTTACTATTTCTTGTGGGTCAGGAATTTGGAAGCAGCTTAGCTGAAGAGTTCTTGCTATAGGAGTCTCATTTGGTTGCAGTCATCTGAAGGCTTAATTGGGACTGGAGGATCTGCTTCTGAATGGTTCTCTCACATGGCTGTTGGCAAGAAGCCCCAGTTCCTTACCATGTGGGTTTCTTGATATGCCTGCCCATGTGTCCTCATGACATGACAGCTGGTTTCTCCCAGAGTAAATGAGCCAAGAGAGGACAAAGGAGAAGCCAAAACTTCTTTTATGATCTGATCATGGAAGTCACACAAAATTCTAGTGATTACACAGGTTAGTCTTAGGCAACATGGGAGGGACTACATACAAGGGTAGAAGACAAGGATCGTTGAGATCATCTTGGGAGCTGGCTACCACACATGAACATCAAGCTTAAGATGGGGGAGTGGCAGAAGAATCTGTCAAGGTGCTGAACCCAGCCAACCATGAAGGAGTCCAAAGGCCATCATTAAGAAACTGAGACTTTATTTGGTAGGCAATGTGAAGCCACTCAAGGAGTGTTAAGAAGAGAATTGATGGTGTTAGATTTACATTTTAGAAAGGGCTCTTGGACAATATGGTAAAAGAGTTTGGAACAGAAGGGCCAATGAGCTGTCATAAATTCCAGTGAGATGATGCAGACCCAGGCCAGGGCAGTTTTGGTATGGAAATGGAGACCTTTGCTATGTGAGCTCCATTATGGACTATAATGCCAAGTAGCATTGGCATCACCTGAGAGCTTGTAGAAATCAGGATTCCAGGCATCACCCTAGACATTCTGAACAGAATCTGATTTATATGGACCTAATAGTTTGAGAAGTACTGTTATAGAGGTTGTAGTAGGAATAATTAGGAATGTGAGTGCTGAGGGAAAAAAAAGACAAGTCCTATTTGTTCCACTTCAAAGCTAGAGAGCACATTGTAAGCATAGTAACCTGAACCTACAGAATGAGTCCAGAGAGCTATGTATATGCACTGTCACTGTTAATGTGATACAATCTAAAAACAAGAAGACATTCTCTTTTATTATAAATTGTAGTCATGTAAGTGGTGCCAACAAAGGAAACCTACAAAATATTTCCCTGTTGTGAAGTTTTATATTATTTTTCCAACCAGCTTAGCTCTCTTGCCTGAGAGTCTGAAGAACAGATACCTAAATTTTCACAAAGGAGGCCATGAGGAATGGAATAATATGATAACAAGGATTTGGAAAGCTACGAGATAATGCACATTCTGGAAAATGTCCTGATTTTCAGATGACCTTTCCAAGCATTGTCTTTTTCTGGAATCAGATTTGGGAGCCAATTAACTGCTGGGACTCACACAGTAAATGTTTGCCAAGAAATCCATTACTTACATTATGGTCAACGGGAGCCACCACCCAGTGGCTTCTGCACTTATTAAGTACAAGTGCATTGTGTGATGTCTGCAGGCTGGCGAGCACCAACTGTCATGTGCTATGTGTCAATCTTGGCTTTTTTCTTTCATTCCTCTACCCAGTTCTTTGCAATTAGGAAAGTTATACAAATGAATTTGTTCAGGATCTCAGAACTTAAATACATATGGTAGCCAGTTCTGCAAAGAAAGAGGGAGAGGGGGAGGGACTATGAATGAATGACTGGAAAGACAGAGGAAGAGGAAAGGAGAAGAAGGGAAAGGGAAAGAACCTCCAAAATACTTATAACCAAGCATTGGCACAATGAGAGTGCTTTATTCATGGAGGAGGAAGAGTTTCCAGCGAGTTACTGATCATTTATTGAGTCATTTTTAACTGGCTCCTTACAATGCTATGAAGTTACCCATTGCCATTTAGAGTGATAGGCAAGTCCCTGACCAGTAAATCTGAGGCTGCCAATAATTATACTGCCTTAGGTTGTAAAGCTCTAAGCTGCCTGTCTCCTATAAACTCCTGTGGGATTCCCAGGGATCATCTCTAGTTGTAAATAGGACTTTCTCAATTGTACTGCACCCCTCCTGAGCTTCAGGGTCTTCCATGTCAGTACTCCCAACCCAAACCCTAAGTGAGAATTGAGATCCACTTTCTCCTCATGGGAATGAGCTAGTAAAGAGGTAAGAGATGCTAATTAAGATCATTCCCAGCTGTTTTGTGAAAAATAAACTTCATTTTCCTCTTTTTGGTTATGTCAACATGCCAGGCATCACACCCCTATTCCTCAGAAGATTTACTTTTGGAGGTATTCTTTGAGATTCCAAAAAATCATGTATCACAGAATTTGCAACTTACCCTCTCCCCCAGTTCCCAACTTAAGCTTTCCTGGTCCTCATTACCCTACTCTTCTGTATTTCATCCCATAATACTAATCACCTTCTAAACTACAGTATAATTTACTTATCTTTATTATCAAGCTCCCTCCACTAGAATATAAGCTACATGAAATCAGGAGTTTTAGTCTTTTGTGTTTACTGCTATACCCCTAACACCTACAAAGTATCTAGAACATCATAGGTACTCAATAAATATTATTTGAATAAAAATTCCCAAAGGACCTTGAAACCCAATTTTTGCCTTTATTTAGAGATAATGAGATTAGAATGCTGTTTGTGACTTGCTGAAGGTCACACAAGTTTGCAGAGGCAAATGTAGAACTCGAACCTAGATATTCCTCTCAAGCCTGTGTCCTTTCCACCACCCCCTGCTGCTTTTGGCTGGTGGAGATGGGTTGGGGACTGGAGGCCATTGGTCCTAATCCATAAGAAGGGACTTTCTGAGTCCTGCCCAGAAATAGGGAGGTATAATGGACATCTTCTCTCAAAAAGACCCTGGCAGTTAGATGTGGCTGAAGCTTTTTGTTTCTTGGTCGTATTAGCCAATTTTTGCTGCTAGGATTTTCTCCCTGCTTGAAGAATGCCCCCACATACATACACACAGTTCTCCAGCCACCCTAAATCAGCACATAGCTCTGTCAGGAAAAGAGCTATAACCTCAACCCCAACCTTCCTTGGTGCAGCTTGGGCAGAGGAACTGGTGATAGAATTATTGAGGTGCTAATGCCCCTCTTCTAAGCCATCCCATTGAAAACAAACAAACAAAAAAAAAAACCCAACAGTAACAACAACAAAAAACTGTTATTTTGACCTTTGAACCATCCCAAGATACTAGTTTTAGTGACTTTGGTTCTTACCACTCCTAGTTACTTCAGATGATTATACAACCTAGCACTGTACCCCAAAACTGTACCCCAGCATCTGGACAGTCATGCCATGCCCTTTGCCCTACCTTGTACCACCCTCACCATCTCTAAGGGGCCAAGGAGGGGAATTGGAGAAACCAGGCAAGATTGAGCAAGCTAACTGAGGAAGGTCAAGAGTTCTATATAAAAGGAAGAACTAGGAAACAGGAAGAGGACCAGGAAATAGGCAGGGCTTGACAGCCTGCCTTGCAGAGGCAAATTGTCTAGGGAATTGAATCAACTACATTAAAGTGTCATTAGAAAATGTTAACTTTTTATCCACCGAGTACTATGTTCAAAACCTCTCTCACAAGGCCCAAAACTTCCCTCTTACAGGGCTATCATTTTTCAGTAGAAATACTCAAATTTAGTGGTTCAAAAGTCATTGCTTAGAAATGATTTCTTACATGATGTTGGATTTCAAGAGAAAAATATAAGTCTTTCTGCCCATTAGATGCTATTCATAAGAGAGAGAGAGCAGGAATTAACAGTATGGTTCAGTTGGCTTCACAGGATTACCCAGCTAGTGTGTGAGTTCAGGAAGTGTCTCATTTGCAGGGAAAGAGTGATTAACACACCAGGTACTCCTCTGATTCCCCTGGGAGTTAGAGGAGGTAAAGCTCAAAGATTACATTTACAGACTATCATGAGCCAGCCCCTACCTAGAAACAAACCAAGCTTGTTTTTATCATTTCATCCTTCTCTAGCCCACAGGCTGGCCTTATTCCTGCCACCTTACATTCATTCATCTGAATCACTGTTGTGTTAGGCTCTGTGTTAGGTATGCACCAAGGAGGCAAAGAGGAGTCCTACACAACCTGTCTTTGAAGACCTCAAATGGTTCATAAAGATGTAAGTAGGTAAGCAAGTAATCAACAACTAGTGGCAAAATTAATGCATGATAATAAAAATACACTGACATTAGTTTGTGAGCTCTTAATTCTGCTTTAGGAGCTCAAGTAGGCCTCTGAGAGGAGTTACCATTTGAGCTTCATGCCTTATTATTTCCCTTAAGGCCATCAGATTCCCAGATTCCCATCAATAAGCCCAAATAGGATATTCCCTCACCTAGGACTTTTTCTGTCTTTTTTTCTTTAGAAAGAGCATGCTGGATCCTCTGACTCTAACTCAGCCTTGTAGGAACACTCTACGCATTTTTCTAAAAGTAGATTTATTATAATATCTGAAAAGAGACTTCTGGGAAGTCCCTTGAGGTGCAGGAAATCCCATAGACTCTACTCTCATTACTACATAGAACCATCCAAGTTTAGACCTGAACTGACCTTCCAAATCAACTTATCCTTTTTATAGTTGTTGGGCATCAAATCCTCAGGAGGCTAAAGGACTGCCCAAAGTCACTCAACTAACCATAGGCAGAGCCAAGTCTAAGACCAGGCCACAATTTTGCACTTTTAATGGTATTTTATGGGTCCCTCTAAGGAACACACATCTGTCAGTGTAGTGCGGTGAGTAGGAATGGGCATGACACCAAAAAAAGGGGTGATATGTTTCAGATATTACTGAAATCCTAGAGCTGGAAGGAACTCTAGAGGTCATCTAGCCTACCTCCCTCATTTTCTTGATGAAGGAAGAGAAGCCAGGGAACTTAATTTTTTCAACCAGAGGAGGTACTACCTTTTATAGGTAACTTGTAAATGTATGTGATCATTTTTGGTTCTCACAATGACTAGTGAGTAATACTGGCATTTAATGGGCTGATGCCAGGGATGCTAAACATATTGGAATGAATGGAACAGCCATACCCGATGAAGACTCACCCAGCCCCAGATGTCAATAGCACATTGAGAATTATGAGATTTACATGCCTTTGCTTAAAGCAAAAGAGGCTGTTAGGAGCTAGGAGGGGACTGGCTCTGTGGTAGTTTACAGAGCAGTAGTTCACTAGTGTGTGTGTGTGTGTGTGTGTGTGTGTGTGTGTGTGTTTGGGGGTGGGTCCTAAACCCCTCTGATAAAACAACTTCTTTGTGGAAACCTTCACATGCACATGAACTTTGCACTTAATTTTGATTGGCCTATGAGCCCATTTAAGCCCATCCATGGACCCCAGGTTAATAACTCTGGCCTACAAAGACATAAAGGTAGAAGATATTAAATATGTATATATTTTCTCAAGGATAAAACTGGCTAATGGAATGAATAATAAATGTGTCTTTTTTTTCCCTATCAAGTGGGCACAGTGCTATCCAGACTATTAGACTGTCTTTTATTCCTTCATCAGGAGCCTTGGATTTTATCCATCTCTTGAAAATTATAGCTAATATTTCCTAGTGAGAGCCAACTGAACACTGAACCTGCTTCCAACAATTCCCTCCTCTTTCTTGCCCCCACAGGAGCAGGACAGAGGTGGGAGTGGGTTCATACTTCAAAGGATCCCTGTCCCTGAGCTCTGAAGTATCTCTTCTAGCTGAGTGTTAAAAAGACTGCAAGTTTTAAATACTAGTCAAGCTGTAAATCATACACTGTTTTAAAATTTTTCTAAGTGGGCAATTTCTGACTCATTAAATCAGCTAAATGGCAAAATGTTCCATTTCAGGATGCTGTATTCCTTCCAATTGCAACGGGTAGTGGATTATGAGCCCTGTGTGGTGCTGTCAGAGAGAGGAGGGGAGGGCAGGGATGAAGGCGGAGGGGAGGGCAGGGATGAAGGCGGAGGGGAGGACTGAGAAGAGGAGAGAAAGTGTGGACAGCTGGCTACCATTCTGTGAGAAAGGACTTAGGGTCACATGTAAAAGGGCCAGACTGACATTTCAGACACTCTTCAAGAGCTTTACCTATGTCTCATTTATAGCTGACAGAACCCCAGAACCCTGGGACATATTTTCTTGTCCATTTTACTAATGAAGAAACTGAGAAAGTAAGTGAGAGAGATTAAGTAACTTTTTCAGTTAAGTCAAAATTCAAACTCAGGCGTGTGTGACTCCTAGGCCAAATTCTCCCTACCCCAGTGCTTCCCAGACACCCAGCTAGTTTGTGTAAATGAGTGAATGCAGCCAACAGTGCTTTCCTTTTTTTCCTTCCAAGTTTTTATTTAAATTCCAGTTAATATACAGTGTAATATTAGTTTCAGGTGTAGGCTTTAGTAATTTATCACTTACATACAACACCCAGTGCTCATCACAACATGTGCCCTCAATACCTATCACCCTTTTAACCCATCCCCCCAACCCCCTGGCCCACCTCCCCTCCAGCAACCCTCAGTGTGTTCTCTATACTTAAGAGTCTGTTTTTTGGTTTGCCTCCCTTTTTTTCCCCTATGTTCATGTTACATTTTTTAAACTCCACATATGAGTGAAATCATATGGTATTTGTCTTTCTCTGACTTATTTCATTTAACATAATACTCTCTGGCTCCAATCACACTGTTACAAATGGCAAGATTTCATTCTTTTTTATTCAGCCAACAGTGCTTTCAAACAGCTAAAATTATCTGTGCAGCAGGTGCCTCCATAGTATCAAATTATAGCAGCCTCCCCAACTATAGGACCCTTCTCAAGTTGCCCTAGGTCGTTCCAAGATGCTGAGGGACAAGACTGCAAATGTTAATTTAGCTTTTCTGATGATCTGTGCTTCTGTCAAGACCAAATGGAATCCTGTCAAGACAACATCTCCTGGGCTTTCTCGTGACTTTGAATCTTTTCTTCTCAATTGATGGGAGAGACCAAGGCCTCTGCTAAACGCACAGTGCCTCGGAATGGCAGCCCCTAAGAACTCCCCAGACCTGGCCTGGACACATCAAAAGGGAGCTTGCAGGGGCACCTAGCTGGCTCAGTCAGTGGAGCATGCAACTTTTGATCTCAGGGTTGTAAGCTTGAGCCCCACAATGGGTGTAGAGATTACTTAAAATTAAATGTTTTTTTAAAAGGGGTTTGGAGTTTGCATCTACTTTCACAGGGTGGGCTTCTACTTTATCCCCCAAAGTTCTTTTCCTGCTCCCCTTGGAGATTTGTTTTTCCCTGAGTTCAGCCAAATACAGTGTGTACTGATAGGCAAGAGGTTTTCTTTTGCCTTTTCCACTGCCTCCTGTGGTGGAGTTGTATTAATGCTGAACAAATGATTCCCTTCCCACTGCGATAGTCCTTACCGTTCCCTCGGGTGACTAGGATCTGATTAACTGAATACCTTGTTTCTAAGAGGTGATCTTTCTGAAGGTACCATTTGTCAACCAGAGTAAGACACATCCCCATACTCTGCTAAGTGTGAGTTTCCACTCTTCTACCCACCCCTGACCCATTTCCAACAAAGTTGATGGAGGAGCTTATCTCTACCACAGTCTCTGAGTGAAATTCTACTGCCTTTCAGGCAGGGCATTCACAGCCTCTCCTGTTCTGAACTTGTTGAGAAATATCTCATCAAAGAGAACTAGTGAGATAAAAAATCTTTTTCATTTGCTTCTCTGAGTGTCCTCTTCTTATGCCTGAAACTATTGTTTCCAAGTTGGTGCTTGATTTTCCTACTTCCAACAGTAAGAACCACAAATATTCAGACTCTGAAAATGGTCTCAGAATTCCAGTGTCAGGCATGGAGCCTGAAGACTGTTGAGAGTCCTTTCATTTGAGGATTTTCATGCTGGAATTAGGTCTTTTAAAGGGGAAATGGAAAGAGCACTAGACCACAAGTCAGAAGACCAAAAGCTTAGTCAGACTCAACTAACTGCCACTATTACCCATGTCACTTTCTCATCCAGTTTCCACAACTGTGAAGTTCTACACTTAGATATTCTCTAAAGCAGTGCTGCCCACTAGAAATATAATAGGAGCCACATAAGTAATTTTAAATTTTTTAGTAGCTGCATTAAAACTAGGAAAAATAAACATGAAATTAATTTTCATAATATATTTTATTTAACCTAATGTATCTAAAACAATATTATAACATGTTATCATATATTTCATGTTCTTTTTGCATGCTGTTTTTGAAATCCAATGTGTATTTTACACAAAGAGTGCATCTTAGTTCAGACTAGACAGACACATTTCAAATGTTCAATGTGGCCACATGTGGCTAGTACCTACTATATTGGACAATGCAGTTTTAAAGTCTTTTCTGGCTATTAGTTTTTTAATCTGCCTCAATTCTTTATTTGAAACTCTCAATATCACATGCATAATTCAGAATTTTTCATATTTTAAAAGGTAATACAATATTTATCATATATTATATAATACTCCTAGAGGTTCTAGAGCAGCACTCCATGATAAAATAAATACTTCTATAGTATGACAGTTCACACTAAATGAGATAAAGACAATAAATAGCATCATATGGGTTGGATGTTGCTGCCTAGTGAGTTAAATAAAAAAAACCTCAATTTTCACAGGGTTTTACCTTTTGAAATTATAGATAAAGGATTGTACATCTCTACCATGAAAACTGTGTACACTTAGGTTCAGTATTTAGTTTTATTTGTCAAAAATCAGCCCAGCATTACTATGGCAATGTAGTTGTCCATTTGCTAGCCATGGACTTGGCATGATGATTGAATCTTCTCCCTTGTTTTGAATCTCCTTAGTGACAGCTGTCTCCAACAAGCATAAAAAGTGATCCATGGGGCTTAGACTTAGAATTGCCGGATAAAATACAGGATGCTCAAATGTCCACAATAGCCAAACTGTGGAAAGAGCCAAGATGTCCATCGACAGATGAATGGATAAAGAAGAGGTGGTATATATACACAATGGAATATTATGCAGCCATCAAAAGGAAGGAGCTCTTGCCATTTGCAACGACATGGATGGAACTGGAGGGTGTTATGCTGAGTGAAATAAGTCAATCAGAGAAAGACATGTATCATATGACCTCACTGATATGAGGAATTCTTAATCTCAGGAAACAAACTGAGGGTGGCTGGAGTGGGGGTGGGGTGGGAGGGATGGGGTGGCTGGGTGATAGACATTGGGGAGGGTATGTGCTATGGCGAGTGCTGTGAATTGTGCAAGACTGTTGAATCACAGATCTGTACTTCTGAAACAAATAATGCAATATATGTTAAGAAAAAAAAGAAGATGATAGCAGGAGGGTAAGAATGAAGGGGGGAAATCGGAGGGGGAGACCAATCATGAGAGACGATGGACTCTGAAAAACAAACTGAGGGTTCTAAAGGGGAGGGGGTGGGGGGATGGGTTAGCCTGGTGATGGGTATTAAAGAGGGCACATTCTGCGTGGAGCACTGGGTGTTATGCACAAACAATGAATCATGGAACACTACATCCAAAACTAATGATGTAATGTATGGTGATTAACATAACAATATAAAATTTTTTTAAAAAGCGGGGGTAACTTAATCTCAGAATAAAGGACATTTAAACGTAAAAAAAAAATACAGGATGCTCAGTTACATTTGATTTCAGATAATCATCAAATAATTTTTTAGTATAAGTATGTCCCACACAATATTTGAATTTCAGACAAACTGACCTGGGCATCCTACATTCTTTTTTTTTTTTTTTAAGATTTTATTCATTTATTTGACAGCACAAGCAGGGGGAACAGCAGGCAGAGGGAGAGGGAGAAGCAGATTCCCACTGAGCAGGGAGCCCGATGCGGGGCTCCATCCCAGCACCCCAGGATCATGACCTGAGCCAAAGGCAGACGCTTAACCAGCTGAGCCACCCAGACACCCCTCCTATATGCTTTGATACTAACTCTGGCAGGTTAAAAGCTGCTTCAGCAAGTAGAACCATGCTTCTTACGGACCATGTAAGGCAGTGTGAGGGAAGACTGACTTTCTCATCGTGCACCACATTTACTCAGAGAAACCATTCAAAGCAGCCTTGGATAGTAAGGAGAATGGAAACATGGGTGTTTTAATTTCAGAATCCAAAAAATTAAGAATGACAAAGAATTCATGTGGTGTTTTCAATCCTCATGGCATAGGTCAGTGCAGGGGGAACTTTGATGAGCCAAAGGCTAATCTGACCAATGTTCGTAATTGACTATCTTAAGACTCTTAAGAACCTTGTCATATCATAGGTCACAAGCCAATCATGTGACCCCTGATTTGGGGTCTTCTTAATTTCCACCAAGGATTCCAGAAAGAAAACCAGGGAGAGTTTTAAATTAGGAACAATCTGGTTTTTTGTTGTTTTTTTTTTAATGGGAGGGATTTGTTGAGAGCATAACTCCCTGTCTCAATGCCTCAGAAATGAAGAGGTGCCAAGAGGAAGTGCTGCTGTAAGAACCATCTGGCTTGCCCAGGTGCAGGGATGGGGAGGCTTGAAGACTACATCAGAAATGGGCCCAGCTCCTGTAAACAGCATCATTCCCAGCACTCCCTGCCAAGTTGGGCACTTGGTCTCTCAAAGACAGTCAGCAGAAGCAGGTGGCAAATTTGACAGACTAAGGGGAGGATAGCATGGTATCCACTGATTGAGTGGGGTGCACTCGGGGTCCCTCGAACTGTAGTGGCATCCTTTCCAATAACTTGTAAAAGTGCTGGATCAACAGCAGTGACCTGACAGAGGAACAGTTCCAGATTAAAAGAGACTAAAGGGACATGACAAGGAAATGTGCTACATGATCTTGGATTAAACACTGGATCAGAGAAAAAAAAAAGTAGCTATAAAGGACATTATTGAGACAACTGGTGAAATTTGAAATGTAAGTCATTTATTAGATGGTAGTTTTGTCATTGTTAAAATTCCTGATCATAATTGTACTGTGGATATATAAAAGAATGCCTTTGTCTCTAGTTTTAAGGGTAAAGGTGATTTTTATGGTTTCAAGTCATTCAGAAAAAAAGTACACATGTACACATAGAAATGTGGCAAAAGTTAACTATTGGTAAATCTGTGGGAGGGGTACAGAAGTTCATTATATCATTTTTGTAACTTAGTAAGAATTTTTTAATAAAAGAAGGAGAAAAGAATGGCAGTCTGACACAATCCAACAACAGATGTTCCAAAGGAATACTAGGGGAAAAGTTGAGGACCCCTGCCTCCCTGAATTAGGAGCTACCAGAATTAGATTAGCTTTAGACTCTCTGCCCTTTAACTTCCCTGATGTTGTTTCAGAGGCAGTGTGGTATAGTGATAAGAACCCACCCATCAGACAGTCAGCCCTGCTGTGTTCAGTCAGGCATGGCAGTGTCCTCACTGTTTAACTTTGCTGAGCCTCAGTTTCTTAATCTGTAAAGTGGGGGTACTATAAGTTACCTCTCAGCCTAGCTCTTAGGATTGGAGGTGATGTTTGCAAAGCACCTGGCTGAGTGTCTGGCATGTAATAGATACTCCCCCAAAATTAAATACATCTTTGTTACCATGGCCTCCTGGGTCCACAATCTTTATTTTCGTCAGGAACAGAAAACAGCAGTCTGTCACCAAGTCTTTGGACCTGAAACTCAGTCTCTGCCCCTTTTGAAACTCTCTAATTGCAAACCCCAATGGAAAGCCTATTCATTTAACTGCTCTGAGCAGTGTTTCCAAGCATGATTGGTTTCCTAGCAGGCATAATCACTTCGTACAAAACCACTGCAAGCCTTTTCGCTTTGCTTTTGAAAATCTTTTCTTTCCCAACTGCCATACAGCATGAAAAGCAAGATCAGGTTATCATCTTAAAGGTCTGAAAAGGATGAAATTAACTCTGGACTTTAACTTCGAGACAAATGACCTCACAAGACATGGGAGGTAAAAGTAATAAGAAAAATAGTCTGGGGCTGGAGTGAATGGCAATGACGCTGAACTAGAAATCAAAAGACTAGGATTAGAAATGCTGGCTCTGCCATTTACTAGCTGGTAGTTTTAAAGCAAGCCACTCTGAGCCTATTGCTTTTTTGTGAAATGGGGATGCTAAGGCTTCACATAGTTGGTGGATTAATCAAATGCGACAAAGTATGTGAGAGGCCCTTGGTAAACTGTAAAGGGCCTGCTATTCAAAGTGTAGTTCAGCGTTCAGCATCGATGCCAGAGACAGATATGCAGACTCTCAGGCCTTCCCCCAGACCTACTGAATCAGAATTTACTTTTTTTTTTTAAGATTTTATTTATGTATTTGACAGAGAGAGACACAGCAAGAGAGGGAACACAAGCAGGGGGAGTGGGAGAGGGAGAAGCAGGCTTCCCACTGAGCAGGGATCCCGATGTGGGGCTCGATCCCAGGACCCTGGGATCATGACCTGAGCTGAAGGCAGACCCTTAACACCTGAGCCACCCACGCACCCTAGAATTTACATTATAACAGTATTCCCAAGGCATCTGTATGCCCAGGAGAGTTTGAGAAGCCAGGTAAAACACCACCCTTGAGTTAATTCTTAAGGTGCTTCCTTTAACTTGGCTTGAGGGGGCTTACTGTAAAACTAGACCCTTCCCAATGGCCTAAAGATTGCTGAACCACAGGAGCCACTTGATAGTTCAGTGTTTTGCCTATTCAGACTGTAAAGTATGTCTTGCAAGGTTCTGGCAAACCAGCATACTCTGACACAGCATTCTGACACAGCACAGAAAGGCTAAGCTCATGGAGGAAGTCCTCTATGTTACCCCCACCATCATCTCTGAGTAGACGAGTGTCAGCTTTGAGTTTGCGGATACCTGTTATTCCCAAATCCTGCTTTTGGCCTAGAGATCACCATGTCCATTGTGAGACCATCCTGGCTTTGCTAGGGAAGGAATTTAAGAACTTAACCCAAGGTCAGGTGCAAGTAGGAATTAGGACTATCTGTTCAGCCTTCCTTTGCTGCCAGAGGTTGAAGGTGGTGATGACCTCAGATAACCTCTGCTCGCCCTTATGGTGGATTAAGGGAAAAGGCCCTGGAGGTTTGAAAAGGTGCAAGCTCCACAATTCTTTTCATCTGCTTTACTTTGAGCCAAGGCTTAGCTAAATAAGAACCCTCAAGGGTAAGAACTGCTGGGCACTTAGCTCAGTAGCTGGGCATGGTAAATTGCTGCCTGATGAAGACTTTAGTGTGATGATTTGTAGATATTAGGTGTTCAATAAATACCTGTTGGTTGATTGACTAGGCCAGGATGACTTTCCTGTTAGGTACCTATAGGCACAGAGCCCAGAACCTGTGAGCCCTTCAAGGGTCTGTGAAAATGTTTCAGACCTGAAGATCAACAGCAGAATTAATGACTCCAAAATACAGAAAGAAAACTGCAAAGTAACCATTAAAATGTGTAATTATTTAATAAATAATATCATATCAGCTAGTCAAGTGCAACTTGACCCTTAGAGTTATGTATAAATTATATTAAATTGTGGGATATAGGCACATTTTAACATGTTAAATGTGGTGTGGGGAGAGCCTCCAGAAGTTCATGTCCAGGGTCTAAAAAGGACTTGAAACGGCCCTGGCCATAGCAGTCTGGAGGCGTAACCCCCAGCCCTCCCCTGCTACAGAGTCTGGGGTGGGATAGATGAGCTGTTTTTCTAAAGGAACTGAGGCAGGCTCAAAGGTAAGAATCTATGACAGTGGCAAAGAAATGGCAGCAAAAATCAGGGAAGCAAGATATTTGAAAAACTACAAGATTTTTACCCTGTCCCTAGATAATATTCCTTGTGTATTTTTATTTGTTTTTGTTTTTTGAGTAAAGCAATAGAAGTTTATTAAGTGTTCCTTGTGTATTTTTATACAACCTTTTGTAAGGATATAATTTCCTACTACTTGTCTTATTGTCCTTATTAGTATTGATTAATGGCATGTCCTACATACTGTGATTTCCATTTATTTCCTTAATCACGGGCTATAGAGTTTGGGGTAGGGTGATTATAGAGGAAAAGTGGGAATCAAATTTTCATCAGTCTTCACCATTTCCCTATCCCCCTCAAGAAAATATTTTTTTTAAGTTTCTATTAAGTTGCTAATCTAGGTAATATACAGAACTAAGTGGGAAACATAGTCTCATTGCCCTGAGAGGCCCAATTTAATAAACATTCCTGCAGACAGGAATAAAGGGATCTATATCAGTTAGCTTTTGCTACATAACA
Organism: Eumetopias jubatus; assembly: GCF_037043125.1. Taxonomy (NCBI): domain Eukaryota; kingdom Metazoa; phylum Chordata; class Mammalia; order Carnivora; family Otariidae; genus Eumetopias; species Eumetopias jubatus. The sequence goes on along the minus strand of NW_028274807.1, from coordinate 126,495,188 downwards.
AACCCCTTAAACTTAGTGGCTTAAAACAACCATCATTTATTTAGATCACAATTCTATAGGTCAGCTTTACAGGCTGGACTGACTCATGCCTTTGTACTCAGCTTCCAAGTGAGTTTAGAAGTCTGGCTAATCTGGGACAGCTCATCTTTGCTCCACATGGTCTCTTATGCTCCAGCAGGTTAGATCAAGCTTGTTCACTTGGAGGCTGAGCAGGTGTCCAAGAGAACAAACATATATAGAAATGTATAGAACTTTTGAAGTCCAAACTCAGAGCTGACATACTGTCACTTTAAACACATTCTTTTGGCCAAAGCAAGTCACACAGCCAGCCCAGATTAAAGGGGTGGGAAAACAAACTTGACCTCCTGATAAGAAGAACTTCAAAGTCAAATGCAAGGAGCATAAATACTGTGAAGGGAAGAACTGCAGCCATTTTTATAGTCTGTCAGAATCACAACAAAAGTAATATGGCCCTGAAGGAAATCAGTAAGTATAAGGGTTAGAGTGCCAGGGCAAAAGAAGAGAAGATAGGGGTCAGAGGATTCCCATATTTAAATGTAGTAAGACCAAGGAGGGGAAGAATGAGGGCCAGAGCCTGGTCATTCCACTAGAGTTTGCAAAATTGACTTTAGTGGGGAAATGAATGACCACACTTTAAGCAAGGTATGTGTGGTGTGGTTTGCCAAACAGCTGTGCTTCAAAGATGTGCAGAGGCATAGCATCAGATAAAAATTAACCTTGCAGTAGACACCACAAAAGCTGGGAACAACCCTGGCTGACTAAGCGTCTTTCTCTGTGCCCTGTAACCAAGGACAGAGAGGTTTCGCTTAAATGGAAACTGTTAGTCACATTGCTAAGAAAGTGGTGAGCAGAGATAGCACTTCCAGGCAGAAGCACAGGAACAGTTGACACACTGGGTAGTGATGGAGAGGACTGCTATCACAAGAAGTAGAGGGTTGGTTCAGGGTAGCTCTGCTCCTGGCTTTGACACTAACTAGCTCTGTGACATTGCCCAAGTCAGCTTTCCTTTCTGGGCTTTGGTTACCGTCTCCACCAAATAAAGAGTGGTCTTTGGTCATCTCTATGGTTCCTTCCAATTCTAGGATTAGGATTATTGGGCTGACTACCTCAACACATAATGGCTTATCCCAAGAAGCTCTACAGGTGGAGAGAGTGTCTTCAGACCATTTTAATCCTGGGCTCTACCTGAGTTTTCCTGGCCTTGGGCCTTTCTGCCAAACCTAATTTTAAAACCTTTCTTTGAAATAAGGGAGTAGTAACACAAGTAAGAATCAGACGGAACTCTACAAAGATTTAGAAGTCTTTCCTTCACTAGGTTTCCCAGTGGCATTTTAGGCTACATAGGGCTCCCTATTAGAGTCCAAAGATTCAATATGCAGTCCTGTTTATGTTTTCCCCACCCCTGCAGCAATCCATATATGTTAACACATTCATATTGTTGGTTGCATCCTTCCATAAACTCCTCCTATCTGACATGCTTAAAAAAAACGTGCTTTGACTTGGCATTTTAATTCACTGATAAATTGGGTCACCAAGAAGTCTTCACACAGTACCTGGCACCAGTTAGCCAATATACACTTGTTCTGCTATTATGCATTTCCAACATAATTTCATTTTTTTCCCTACTTGGTTGTGAAGTTAAGATTGTGTTTACTGTCGGGCGCCTGGGTGGTCAGATGGTTAAGCGTCTGCCTTCGGCTCAGGTCATGATCCCAGGGTCCTGGGATCGAGTCCCACATCGGGCTCCCAGCTCAGCGGGGAGTCTGCTTCTCCCTCTGCCTCTCTCTCTCTGTGTCTCTCATGAATAAATAAATAAAATCTTAAAAAAAAAAAAAGATTGTGTTTACTGTCTCCATCTCCATTCAGCCTTTTTATAAAGGGTGAAGTTCATTGTAGCATTATTTGTAATAGTGAAAAGTGGGACATCTTAAGTGCCCATAAAGGGAGGAATGGTTTAATAAATAGGGCACAGCTATTCAAGGGCAACCCAGCAGTTAAAAGGAACAAGGTTCCTTGATATTAACATGGAACATTTTCCAAAAGATATGCCTGAACAATGTTATAATATGGTGTTATTTTTAGAAAGGTCAACCTAAACTATGTATTTCAGGGTAGGTGTAGATATGTGTAAATGAGGCAAGGTCTCTCAGGAAGGACACATAAACAGGTACCCAGTTTTCTCTGGGCAGCAGAGTAGATAGGGATATGGAGAGTAACAAGAATGTTTGCCTTACCTGCATTACTTAGATTTTTAACATTAAAAATATAAGTGGAATCTAAAAAAAAATGAGTAAAAAGCAAAATCAGACCTATAAATAAGAACAAACTAATGGTTGCCAGAAGGGAGGAGGGTGGGGATGGGCAAAATGGGTGAAGGAAGAGAGACACAGACTTCCAGTTATGGAATGAATAAGTCACAGGAATAAAAGGCACAGCATAAGAAATAACAGTCAGTGATATTATAATAGCAATGTAGTGGGACAGATGGTAGCGTCACTTGTGGTAAATATAACATAACATATAAGCTTGTCAAAGTACTAAGTTGTACACCTGAAACTAATGTAACATTGTGTGTCAACTATCCTCAAAAAAATAATAAAAAGAAAATAGTATTTGTTCAATTAAAAACTATTTAAAAAAACACAACAGGATTTTTCTAAAGCAGTAGGTGGTGATGGTTTATATCCACCTCTGGATGTAAGCAAATAAACAAAAGTGTGAAAAATTGCTTGCCCTTTCTCAGATTAATAACCCAGGACCCTGTGAGTGGAGATGTTATAATATTTCTGACCCACCAGCGTGAAGGAAAATAACACAACAAAAGTTTTAGAAAATAAAAACCATTATATTCCAACCTGGACAAGAACCACCTGAAAACATCTACATTTCAGGTTTTAATTACTCTGTCATTTCAGTTTTGTTCTCAGAGTGAATTCTGAGTAGTGACAGATTTTCTCAAATACTGTGCAATTTAAATACAATTAACTTCTTACAATTTAATTACAGGAGAGTACTATTTCTTCAGAATCTGGGCAGTCAGCTCATATAATCAGCTTTCCTCTCTACTCTGCTTTTTGAAAATGAGACCAATAAGAAGCTGGAATCAGGGAACTCTTCCAACAGCACCTTTCAGGTTCTGTCATAGGGTCAGTCCAGATGACACTTAATTTCTTACACCTTAGCAATTATAGTATCATATGCTGATAACTGATGTTTATAACAAAAGCAAGTTCCTAATGTGTCTTTGGAAAATTTCAAAGAAAGATAAAATTGTAGGTGGTGTGTGGTGTTGCTTACTGTGGTTTTTGTGTGTGTGTGTTTTTAACATTTTATTTATTTGAGAGAGAGAGACCATGAGTGGGGAGGGGGGCAGAGGGAGAGGGACAAGCAGACTCCCCACTGAGCAGGGAGCACAACTCGGGGCTTGATCCCAGGACCCCGAGATCATGACCTGAGCCAAAGGCAGACACTTAACCAACCAACTGAGCCACCCAGGCGCCCCTTGCTTACTGTGTGTTTGAAAATTATAATTCAAATGCCTTTCAGGTACCCAGAAAAATCAGCAATAGCATCTCCAAATCAAAAGTTGTGGGAGGAAAGACCTGTGCAGAGTGTTTCCAGATATCAAATGTGGACTAGCCACATGTGTAGTGACTACCTGGGCAGTATGATTCTAGAACATTCTGACAGGGAGTTTTCCTGGCCAGGGGCCTGTTAGGGATTGCGTGGTGCTCAGCGGTGAGAGGAGGACTCACTTGCCTCCTGCCAGCCATGTCTTTCTCATCCTCCCGTTTGGTCTCCTCAGTTCCCAGACAACCAGAGAGGCAGCATCTAATCCCCTACAGCACATGCCACATCCTTCCCAGTTCTGATGCACCCTCTGGTGCAGCACCTTCTCTCAGCACCTTCAGTCTCTATCGGTAGGTTGGAAGCATGCTCAACTCTGCAGGGCTAGCCCTTTGTTCCACCCTCCTACCCACTGGGGCTCATCTGATTCCCAGTTCTTCCCAGAGTCCTACTTGTATATGCATGGAACAGACTGTTCGTTCAAGAGGCTGACATGGCTTAGGCCTTCTGCCTCAATATCATTTTCCTGCCTCTCTCAGGCAAACTGGTTTTTAAGCATGAGTAATACATGCTCCTTTTTCCTTTAGTCTGCCCTCAAATGGTGCCTTTACCAGGGTACGTGTAGCTGGCTTCAGCTTCAGCAGCCGGGAAGGTCACACCCCTCACAGTCCTAGAAATGCTGAGTCCAGCTCCTGTGGCTACTGACACCAATAACTACCTTGCAACTGGCTGGTTGTTTTCAGTTTTTCTCTTTCAGAGAATGGCTTTTGTCTCTTCTTCACATTTTATTTTCCTGAATTGCTGCCCTTGGTGTTCAGACCATCTCAAATTAATGTCAAAACCCTGACTTAATTCAAGTCAAAAATGATCTACAATCCTCCTTTTCTACTAGTTTTTGCAAGAACATTTAAATCACTTTGTCTTTTATGCTCCACCTGTCTTAATTACTCTTTTGTCTTCTAATTTGCTAATTACTGAATCACTGTCTAAGGTTTATTCAGTGTATTTTTTGTTTCAATGAACATATATTTAATAACCAATATTTTAATTGGTAAATTTTCTTATTGTCTCATTTTTGCATTCTTTGTCATATAATTTCCCTGTTTTTCAAGTGAAAGATACTACATTTATCTTCTAAGCATCATTAAACATTTTTTTTTTAAGATTTTGAGAGAGAAAGAGAGCATGAGTTGGCTGGGGGTGGGGGGTGGGAGGCAGAGGGAGAAGCAGACTCTCTGCTGAGCAGGAAGCCTGACCCTGGGATCATGCCCTGAGCCAAAAGTAGATGCTTTAACCACCTGAGCCACCCAGGCAGCCCCTAAACATATTTATTTTAAGGTCTTTGTTAGACTGTCCCCTAAAGTATATTTCATCTAGAACAGCACTACCTAGTAGAACTTTCTACGGTGAAGAAAATGATCTGTATCTCAACGGTCCCATATGGTAAGCCATTAGTCACATGAGACGTTGAGCACTTGAATTTTATTTGATTTTAGTTACTTTTTATTTAAGTTTAAATAATCCATGTGGCTAGTGGCTACCATAATAGCTAACATAGATCTAGAATAAATTTAAAATCTAATTGCTGTTTTGGGTATTTGGTTTCCTCTTATGTTTTGGAATTTTGATTTGCTGCTCATTTTAAGTGGGAGATTGTTCTCTGTGTGTTTTCCTCCTTTCCTATTTAGTGGTTTTCAGTACTCTCCACCAGGACAGTAGTCTAGAACTATACCTTAAAGTGGTGCATTGAAACTTTTGCTAAAGAGAGAGATGGTGAATGTTGAAAGATCTATTGGGGGCTTGGTCAGTTGCTGATCAGGCCAAGACTGTTCTTCTTCCCTGGACTTTCTGCCTGCTAAAAACTGTAGCCCCAAGCAGCAGCTAGCAATGATACACTTTTTTACTCTACTTTTACAAGCAGAAGAGCCTCCCTCCCCACCGAACCCCTGACCTCAAGCTATGAGCCTGGTTCCCATCCCTAACTTCTCTGAGTGCCCTTAGACCTTTTTTCCTGCCAGAGTTAGGCTACCATCTCTGCCTGCCTGCCTCCAGACTAGTGCCCAGCTGCACTGTGGCTTCAGTCCTCCTCTGCTTTACCTTTCTGTTCTATTTCTGGCCCACGGATATGTATGTCTTGTTTTTGAGTCTAACTGTGCCTTTTTAGTTTTCTATTTTTATATTATAACTGGCATTGCTCTGTGCTTGGCCAAGAGTTAAAAAGGGGATACATCAAAACTTAAAGCTGTCTTGGCCAGTGGGATCTCCTTTGATAATATTTCTAATCCAAACACACAAGACTTTTTCACTCCTACATTCCCCAAGTATTTAGTCACATGTATGAAAGAACACAGTATAGTAGGCTCTAATTAAATATTTGTTGAATATATGAAATATCAAATCTAAAGACAAATATTAGTAAAATCCCACAGCTTTCAATAAACCCCTTCTATGTTATCTTAATAAGATGATACAGTGTGTTCAAACTCTCTTCTACTGAGCCACACAGGCCCCCCAGAAACAAGGCAAACACATAATTTATATCCCAAACCAGATGCCTTTGAGAGTGAAAGAGAATGTTCTTAATAATTACCGCAGAATAGCAGCCTTAAATTGAGACTATGACAAGCAAACCAGAATGAATGGTTACTTTATCCCATGGCTAACTTATTGGTGTTTAGTTTCATGAGATCCCCACATACAGTCCAGTGTCATCTTCCTTCTGCTTACTTCTCTGTTGATATTCCATGTGAGGGACCACAGCAGTGATTTTATACCCTTTCTCTGGCCCCCTTCTTCCCTTCTCCAAAAAGAGTCAATCTTTTAAAAACTTCAGTGTCCAAAGTAGGGAACTAAAATCATTTTTCTGGATCTCTCCCTCTCTTACTACCACCCCCAAATCACTGAAGTAATCCATTCTATACAACACTCAGACAAAACCCTACACATTCAGATTCCTCTTGAACACTCTCCTTAACAACCCTCATGGGTCTTGGTTTCCTTTCAACAAAGCCATCATCATTCCCAGTGGTCTGCTCCAGACCATCCGTAACTTTGATCAGCCCTTGCCTGACCTAGTTCATTTAGTCATTTAACAACATGTTAGCCATTCTCCTCCAAGACCAGTTGGCTGTAATTCTAAAAGTGGCAGTTAAGCTATGGTGCTGCAAAGCAATATACCTGGTGTTGAGGTTTTCTGATACTATGTAATAAACCAGCTTTAAACTTGGCAGCTTCAAACAATAGCCATTTTATTATATCTCATGGTTTAGTAGGTTAGGAAGTAGAGGGCACGGGTTAGCTGGGTGATTCTTCTGCTACATGTGGCACATTGCCTGTGAAAGCTTGGTGAGACTCAGCTGGCAGGTGAGTTGGTCTGGAGGATGTAGGACAATTTTGCTTACATATCTTAGCAGGAACAGCTGAAAGGCTGAACTCAACTGGTACTGCCTGTCAACTGGAGTACCCACAGCACAAGCTCTCTCTCTTGCACAGCAGTCTCGGGGCAGGGGGTTTTCTTACATACAAGCTCAAGTTTCCCAGTGAGACTGTCCCAAGATAAGGCAAAAGCTGCAAAGCTTCTTATGACCCAGACTTGGTGGTCCCAGGAATCACTTAAATTGCATTCTGTTGGTTAAGCAAGTCACTAAGGCAGATTCAGATTTAAGTGGGAAGGAAACTAGATACCCCCCTCAACGGGAGGAGTAGCAGAAAATTTGTGGTCATCTTGAATTTACTACACTTGGCTTTTTAATGATCCTGAAAGGGACTCCCAGATGTGATCCACATGTTCCTACCTGTATCAGCCTAGGGCCACAATAGGACAGCTGCAAGGGGAACAAAGCAGTAGTGAAACCTCTGACCCTTGGCCACTAAACAGTCTTGAACATACCTGTATATCCAGTAAACACACAGGTAGGTCACTGGATCCCCACTGCCTTAGTAACCAAAAAAGTTTCTCTTCTCAGGAAAGCAGGAAACAGAATAAATATGAGAAGGATTGCATTTGATTCATGTAGACTCTGTTACCTGCTTCTCTGACCCTGTGTTTTTCTTAAATTTTCATCTAGTTAGTACCCATATTTGAGTATTCTCTATTTTTTCAGTTCTAGCATTGAATTCTATGCACTTCTTTGCTTTAAAAGTAAGCAGGGAAATGTCCACAATAGCCAAACTGTGGAAAGAGCCAAGATGTCCATCGACAGATGAATGGATAAAGAAGATGTGGTATATATACACAATGGAATATTATGCAGCCATCAAAAGGAATGAGATCTTGCCATTTGCAATGACGTGGATGGAACTGGAGGGTGTCATGCTTAGTGAAATAAGTCAATCAGAGAAAGACATGTATCATATGACCTCACTGATATGAGGAATTCTTAATCTCAGGAACAAACTGAGTGTTACTGGAGTGGTTGGGGGTGGGAGGGATGGGGTGGCTGGGTGATAGACAGTGGGGAGGGTATGTGCTATGGTGAGCGCTGTGAATTGTGCAAGACTGTTGAATCACAGATCTGTACTTCTGAAACAAATAATGCAACATATTTAAAAAAAAATAAAAAGAAGATAGCAAGAGAAGAAGAATGAAGGGGAGTAAGTCAGAGGGGGAGACAAACCAGGAGAGATGATGGACTCTGAAAAACAAACTGAGGGTTCTAGAGGGGAGGAGGGTAGGGGGATGGGTTAGCCTGGTGATAGGTATTAAAGAGGGCACATTCTGCATGGAGCACTGGGTGTTATGCACAAACAATGAATCATTGAACACTACACCAAAACAAATGATGTAATATATGGTGATTAACATAACAATAAAAAATTTAAAAAAAAAGCAGGGAGGCTAGATAAGTAAGAGACTCAGATCCCACAAAAGTCCTGCTTCACTGCCACTGGAACTGAGTGTCACTGACAAGAAGATTCTTGGTATTTTTAATAATTCATCTGTTCCTGGGGTGCCTGGGTGGCTCAGTCATTTGATCATCTGACTCTTGGTTTTGGCCCAAGTCATGATCAAGTGGATAATGGGATCAAGCCCTTCAACTTTGTCAGGCTCCACGCTCAGCAGGGAGTCTGCCAGAAGATTCTCTCCCTCTGCCTGCCCCTCCCCCACTTTGTGTTTTCTCTTTCTCTCTCTCTCTCAAATAAATAAATCTGTCTTTAAAAAATAATAATAATTCACCTGTTCCAGATCGTTTTATGTAGTGAGGTTCAGGAGATAATAAGCAGATCACTGATAAAGAATATGGATTAAAATTCCCCCCACAGCCTTATTTATAAAGTCTTCTTAGAAGCAGATCAAGGCTGAGTATATTTATGAGTTTGAGTGACCTCAGTCACTGATTCCATTAACCCCATAAAAAAACTGTTAAAGCACCATGGATTATTCAGGTGTATAATACAATATACAATACAATATGTCACATGTATTTACTCCCTGAACAAGCTACTGACAAATGTGATTTTACTGAATCCCCACTTCCCTGGGTTGCATGGAAGTTAAGAGAGTTACTTCTAGCCAGTTCACTCTGTTTGCCAAATTATTTTTATTTGCTCCTTTTATGGAATGACTGATCATCGTTGGGAGGAGCTACATTGAAATCTTGATGTAATATTGATAGCAGATTATAATAAAATGAATGCTGTGACAGAAGATATGCTAATAAAATTTCAAAACAACTTCCCAGTCTAAGATGTGCTCATTGCCTAAAAGAAAGAGATTCTGGGTGGCACCTGGGTGGCTCAGTTGTTAGGCATCTGCCTTCAGCTCAGGTCATGATCCGGGGATCCTGGGATTGAGCCCCGCATCCGGCTCCCTGCTCCACGGGAGGCCTGCTTCTTCCTCTCCCACTCCCCCTGCTTGTGTTCTCTCTCTCGCTGTGTCTCTCTGTCAAACAAATAACCAAAATCTTTAAAAAAAAAAAAAAAGATTCTGGCTATAGTTGTAAATTTTGCCCTTGAAATCCAAAGAATTTTAGTTAGGGCTTCTCTCAGATCAGTAAACCAAACAGACTGTAAATCAAAAAATACAAATCAATAATCTGTTGAACTTTATTGAACACAGATAATCACTTAGGTTCCACAGCAAGCAATTTCAGGTGAGCTAAATGGAAAATTTTGCTGCTGTGGCATGAAAGTCAGGAAAGTGCTTAATGTTCCAGGCATCATCCCTCACTCACAGGGGAGGCTTAGGCTGGGTTCAGAATGATGGACTTAGAGGCCCTAAGATGGGAACAATTTAAGTAACATTTTCTCCCAGCCCCAGGAGAGAAGGGAGAATTATGTGAAATCGTTGATTAGAAAATAGCAAATGTTTCTTGCCCTCATAGTCATTTGTATACCTCATATCTGAACAGCTGGATATATTAGCAGTGGTACCCCTCACAATCAAATGTGTATGCAGGGCAGTTCATGAAGGTTGGACCGCTCTCCCTAAACTGATTATTTCTAGTTCTTCCAAAACTATGCTATAATAGATTAGCAGCGTTCTGAAACACTTAATTTAGCAAAACCCTGCTGCATCTGAATTGCCAGGAGGTAAAAAATTTAAAAGAAATGAAAGAAAAATTTAAGCTTCTCCCCTACCCAGAGAACATTTCTACCCAGAATCAAGAAATCGGACTAAATTTGATGTGGCTTAGTTGTTTATAAAAAGCATCTGTTGCCATTCAAATGCCTTGTGTTCTCCAAGGTGGGTACATAGAAGTTCTTTGTGTAAAGAGCGTTTGCTAATATCTACTTGTAGTGAGTGCATTTGCAGCAGCCCTAATCCCTGTGGTCATGGCTATTCCTTTATATTAGGGGAAATCACATGAAACACACCAGTCTCTAACTGTATGATCACACATCTCTGGGGAGGAGGCACTGAGTGCTTACATATAGTAGAACTGAGATGGTGCTGAGGTGACAGTAATAATACCTAACACTTCGGAATGCTCAGTACTCTGCTCAATTCTTTACATATATTAACTCATTTAATTTCCACAAATACCAAAGAGTTGCTGAAACATTTGCAGATGAAATCTGGGATTTACATCCTGATTAGAGAGAACAGAGTATACAGCGTATGGTGGAACAGGGTTGGCCATAACTGAAGTTCTTGGGCTTAGTGATGTGATACAGAGTTCATTATTGTATTCTATGTATTTTTATGAAGTTTTAAAATTTCACCATACTAAAAAGCAAAACAAAAACTATGAGATATAGATACTGCTATTTTCTCTTCCTTATGGTTGGGAAACCTTGCCCAAGTTCACACACCTCCAAAGGTTATGCATCTGGCTGCTCTACCTATGGTTCTGAAACTCCACCAAAACTCCTCAGAATGCAGGAGTGAACTAGCTGGGGTACTACAGGATATTTAAAATTGTGGATGGAAGCACAGCAATATTCCACATCTGTCAGATACCATCTGAACTGCTAGCTCAAATTCAGTTTCCACATTAGAATGCACTGCATTCCTATGATGATACCTTTGTGAAACTGGTTTTTCAGCACTTGTGGTAAAAAGCAAGTTCCATGTGAAAAATCAACATAGAACAAGAACTGAGGGTACTGGTGTACAATCTGATTCTGAGGTTTGAAAAATTGCAGTCCCTAATACATGCACACATCCCATTAGCAAATAATTCTGGTACTAAAGAATAAAATTAAAATATTTTTCTTTCAATGGATATGTATTTCTTTTCAAATGGCTACTGAGTTGTTAAGAAATGGGTTCTAGAGGGGAGGGGGGTGGGGATGGGTTAGCCTGGTGATGGGTATTAAGGAGGGCATGTATTGAATGGAGCAGTGGGTGTTATACACAAACAATGAACATGGAACACTACATCAAAAACTAATGATGTAAAGTATGGCGATTAACATAACATAATAAAATTTAAAAAAATACTTCTTAAGTTTTTACTGAATGCTCTGTGAACCCAAGTTTGGGGAGTCCTTACACTATGCTATACTGCCTAAGATATAAAAGCTGATACATGGAGCATCTAAATGTCCCCTATGCTAGCTCAGCCTCCTCATTAAAAGCAAGACAGTTTCATTCACTTACCCATTCAACCAATACCTACTGTTTGCCAGGTGCTGTTCTAGACATGGGGGATACATCGGTGAATAAGACAGATAAAACTCCCTTATCTGCTGATGAGGCAAAAAGATAATAAGAATAAATAATAAACATGCATTATATTAGATTGTGATAAGTGGTAAGAAGGGGACAGTAGCAGGCCAGGGGAACAGGAAATGTGGTAGGGCACAAAGGAGATAAAATTTTAGACAAGGTGGCCAGGAAAGGCCTTGCTAAGATAACAGTTTGGTATCCCCATCAAAATACCATCCACTTTTTTCAAAGAAATGGAACAAATAATCCTAAAATTTGTATGGAACCAGAAGAGACCCCAAATAGCCAGAGGAATATTGAAAAAGAAAAGCAAAGCTGGCAGCATCCCAATTCCGGACTTCCAGCTCTATTACAAAGCTGTCATGATCAAGACAGTATGGTACTGGCACAAAAACAGACACATAGATCAGTGGAACAGAATAGAGAGCCCAGAAATGGACCCTCAACTCTATGGTTCATCTTTGACAAAGCAAGAAAGAATGTCCCATGGAAAAAAGACAGTCTCTTCAACAAATGGTGTTGGGAAAATTGGACAGCCACATGCAGAAGAATGAAACTGGACCATTTCCTTACACCACACACAAAAATAGACTCCAAATGGTTGAAAGACCTAAAGGTGAGACAGGAGTACATCAACATCCTAAAGGAGAACACAGGCAGCAACCTCTTCGACCTCAGCCGCAGCAACTTCTTCCTAGAAACATCGCCAAAGGCGAGGGAAGCCAGGGCAAAAATGAACTATTGGGATTTCATCAAGATAAAAAGCTTTTGCACAGCAAAAGAAACAGTCCACAAAACCAAAAGACAACCGACAGAATGGGAGAAAATATTTGCAAATGACATATCAGATAAAGGGCTAGTATCCAAAATCTATAAAGAACTTCTCAAACTCAACACCCAAAGAACAAATAATCCAATCAAGAAATGGGCAGAAGACATGAACATTTTTCCAAAGACATCCAAATGGCCAACAGACACATGAAAAAGTGCTCAACCTCGCTCGGCATCAGGGAAATCCAAATCAAAACCTCAATGAGATACCACCTCACACCAGTCAGAATGGCGAAAATCAACAAGTCAGGGAACGACAGATGTTGGCGGGGGTGCAGAGAAAGGGGAACCCTCCTACACTGTTGGTGGGAATGCAAGCTGGTGCAACCACTCTGGAAAACAGTATGGAGGTTCCTCAAACAGTTGAAAATAGAGCTACCATACGATCCAGCAATTGCACTACTGGGTATTTACCCCAAAGATACAAATGTAGGGACCCGAAGGGGTACGTGCACCCCAATGTTTATAGCAGCAATGTCCACAATAGCCAAACTGTGGAAAGAGCCAAGATGTCCATCGACAGATGAATGGATAAAGAAGAGGTGGTATATATACACAATGGAATATTATGCAGCCATCAAAAGGAATGAGATCTTACCATTTGCAACGACATGGATGGAACTGGAGGGTGTTATGCTGAGTGAAATAAGTCAATCAGAGAAAGACATGTATCATATGACCTCACTGATATGAGGAATTCTTAATCTCAGGAAACAAACTGAGGGTTGCTGGAGTGGTGGGGGGTGGGAGGGATGGGGTGGCTGGGTGATAGACACTGGGGAAGGTATGTGCTATGGTGAGCACTGTGAATTGTGCAAGACTGTTGAATCACAGATCTGTACCTCTGAAGCAAATAATGCAATATATGTTAAGAAAAAAAAAAAGAAGAAGATGATAGCAGGAGGGTAAGAATGAAGGGGGGAAATCGGAGGGGGAGACCAATCATGAGAGACGATGGACTCTGAAAAACAAACTGAGGGTTCTAGAGGGGAGGGGGGTGGGGGTATGGGTTAGCTGGTGATGGGTATTAAAGAGGGCACATTCTGCGGTGAGCACTGGGTGTTACGCACAAACAATGAATCATGGAACACTACATCCAAAACTAATGATGTAATGTGTGGTGATTAACATAACAATAAAAAATTAATTAAAAAAAAGATAACAGTTTGTTAAAGACCTGAAAGAGGTAAGAGAACCATTAGCCACTTTGTTGTCTCTTAACAAAAATAATAATAAACTAATTCAGAAACAGAACTCTGACATTGTACAACAAATAGAAAATGAGAACCTGGCCTATATCAGATAAAGTAATTAATGGAAAAACAAAAGAAAAATGGTGTATAACTTTTCTTCTCTGTGGATTACCTCACTTCACTCTTTTCAGTGGATCCCAAACTTAGATGAGGGAGCAAAGGTGATAATCAGACCAGCTCAATACTGTACCTCAGTTACAATGGGAAATGAAGAAGGTCCCAGAGATTTCGTGCAAATAAGTCATGCTATCATGACTTGAGATGCGAAGTGACACTAGCTAAAATGCGTAGATTTTTTTTTAAATGGGACCTACACTATACTAACACCAGCTGTTCATATAACAACTTAACAATATTTTGTTTTTGTATGGAGATGTTTTACAAAGATGAAAGTGGAGGGCCATAAAGGGATATTTTTTTCTTGAACCATGAGTAACATACAGAAGTCAGTACTGAAAGTGTTAATAGCAATTAGAACCATCAGTCAAAACAAGCAGGGGGTTGTTTTCCTTCTGGTACCCTTTAAAAACCTTGTAAGTGGAAATACCAGAAGAAACAAAGTTTAAATTACCACCACTGAATTTTTTTATGGGACAGCTGCAACCTTCATGGAGCTGTGGAATTTCCCTGAGCCTTGCCCAAGAGAAAATTGCAGATATGTTGATTATAAGCCCTCTGGATGTCCTGCGTTCCTGAGGTTATTGTCTCGCTTCTGTGTCCTTAATGAAGCCATCAAACTCACAGGGTGGGTTTCCTGAAGGAATCTGGAGGTATTCCAACTTCTTTGCTTTCCATCTTGGCCTTTATCAGTCCCAGACTCTTGGCAAGGTATAGACTCAGATTATCTCTCTACCACCTTCTCCTTTTCCCAAAAAGTTTGGAGTTAATCCCACCATAAATCATCTCTTGTTAAAACCATTTCGTAAAGCAGGATCTGCAATGGTTCCCAACCCTGACCATGCATCTGAATCCCCCCAGGAGCTCAATAACAACATAAATCTGGATTTAGTACATTTGGGATGAAGCCCATAAATTTGTATGTTTAACAAGTGCCTCAGACGATTTTGTTAGAAAACACTTCATGGGAATCTTAAAGGGTGAGTAGAAGTTTACCAGATTGGCAAAGGGAATTAGAGAATTCTTTTACACATGGATATAAAATGCCATAATGTGTAAGTATGGACAAGGGAGTGGGGGGGCGGAGTTCAAGGAAGTAAGATTTTCAAACTGTGCTCCCAAAAAAGTTCTCAGATGGGGAGGAAGCTGTTTTATAAATATTAGGGCTCTGGTAAGATTTCTTCTAATAAGGGTTTCACTGCTAAGCTCCCCTCCAGTTCTGCTGTTTCAGCCTTACCAGGTGGTGTGTTCCTTGCCCAGTCTTCTTTAGGCCCAGTGAGGTTTTGGATTGGTCTCGGGCTTTCCTTTGATCCTCCCATGGCTACCTCTTATTTGTTCTTTGCTTTGGCACTAAATGTCATCATAAGAGAGAGAAACAACATGGCTGGAACTTGGAACTCAGCTGCTCATAAAATACATCAGGCAGGAGCAACCCACCCCAAAGTGCTCTCCAATTCGCAGTAACTTTATGTGGCTTTTAGCCTGCCCATTATGGGAACCCTGAAGATAATTACATTATCAAGTTTTTCTCAAGCATCAAGGTCCTCCTTCCTTTGCTCAGACCGATGCCCTAGTCACAGTTCCCCTATTACAGAATTCTAAATTTATTATCAATTTTATCAAACAAAGCTTTGTGAAGAGCTCTGGATTTGAGATAGGTGACACTTGACTTCTAGTTCTAGTTCTGTCACTTACTTGCTTACCCTCAGCCAAATAACCTTGCCAAATGAGAACTTTTCTACCTCTCCATTTACTCTTCTATAAAACTGGCATGCTTTACTTTTTGCAGCCAGGAATAACAGATGAGATCTTATGTGAATGGAGCTTTGAGAAAAGGGATACAAATGTGGCACTATTTCTTAAGAACAAAGGTGATAGAACCTTGTATAATTCAACCTTCAAAGACAAGTTGCTTTTTCTGAGACACTAAGAAGAATCAGTTTACCAGTAGGCACCTTTCAGAAATGTTAACTCTCATGGATAATGTCTATACCTAGACCGTCTGCCGTTTATCAAAGGATCTGGCCCCCAGCTTTCTTCAACACTGAATCCATCAATGGAGCCAGTCATGCCTTCTTTGGATTCCTTTTGCAATTAGTACTTCCCCCCCATGAAAGCATCTCTCATACTCCTCAAGGGCAGAAACCTTCTTCGTACCTGCCCTCAAGCCTAACACAGGGCCTGGCACATAGTAAGCCCTTAACAAATGTCGGCTATTAAATGAATGAGTCTGGACACTGTCTAGCCTTGGATTAGATGCACTTCAGGCCAAAGATTAGCACAATACACGTTCCTGAAATGGAATGGATTTTAAGGATTCATCTTGCCAACTTCCTGTCAAGGAAGCTGGCCAAAGCCAACTTTCAAGCACCTAATAAATTCGGACCCCTTATTTTTAGTTCCTTCTTGAGAAGGACTTTGAGTGGTTTCACTGGCTAACTCATCAAGCATGAACATCCTTTGTGCAGCTGAAGTTCATTTCCATTTCCTCCACTTAAATGGGAGTAGAGTACGCCTGCATCTAGTATATAGGAGTTTTTTACATAATTGAAGACTCCTCTTGTATCACAGAGTCTGGTCTAGTTTAGGTTGGAAGCAGGGGCCATCATCTCAATTAGAGTACAATTGAAGAACTAAGAAATTGTCAACTTAAATTTTAGAATTACTTCCAACAGCAGCTGGTAACATGGAAATCAGCTTCAGTGCACTGAGGGGAGATGCTTCAGATTGGAACACTGCCAACTTCTTGGCAAAGATAGACCAGACTAGTATGCTGAAGATCTTGGATTTCTTATGTCTGAATATTACTGTTCTACTCTCTGAAGTGTTTAGTCCTCTGTGCCTTATTTGATGTGACTTGAATGAATTTAATTTCCCAGAAGTGCTTTTTTGGCTAATGAGCATTTGTATTTCTCCTCTTTATAAAAATATAGAGCTTCTTTAGGCAGAAGGAAAGTGATAGTATTAAACGTATGGAAGAAAGTTGTACTGTCCAGTAAAAATCTTCCACTACTAGAGCTATTCTGAGCTGACAGCAACATGGCTCTAAAATTCTTTGAATTTCTCAGAAGAATGTGGTAATAAAAAGTGAAACCACCATTTTTGTGTTGTTTTACTTTTTTAAAAAGTCCAATTTAGAATTTGAGAAGCCAAGGGAAACTATGAAACCACAAAAGCCACACATTATGTCACAGAACCATCACTACATAATGATTCATCTCAGGATATTTTCCCTGCTTCCTTCAAATATTATTTCTGGACAATTTCATTTAAATACTGGTATAAAGATTATTTCTGGAGATGGGAAATTTGTCTCCTGTGATAATTCTCTTATCTGCAGAGGGGTAGAATCTACTTAATTCTCATGTAGCAGTATTGAGATATATTTTATTGGTTTGCTGATTTTTTTAAACTTCTATTACTATTGATAGAAACTAATTAAAAGCACATCAGCTTTTATTAAATGGCTGCTACCAAGATGGTGAAGTTCAGGAAATGATAGCCAGTCCATTCCCTTTAACATTGTTGGCAGATTCGCAATTGAGATAATTTCAGATTTATGAGATTTCAAGCATGCATATGTCCTTATTGTTTCCTGAGGAATTCTTTTTAAAAAGAAATGAGTGTATGTACCATCTCTAATGAAAGCAGAACATCAACTGAATAGTGTACACTCCTCATCTAAAATCAGTTGACCAACACTAGTAGTATTACCATGGGCTAAAGCATTTGGGGTTTATCAAGTTAATTAAAGGCTGTGCTTTCAGCTACTCCCCACTATATCCTTTTGTAACAACAAATCATGGGGAAATGATGAATTTAGAAAAACTTGGGATACTAAGGTCACATATTGGCATATAGATCATAAATACTTTTCTCATGTTTGGTTCATAGAAAGGACAAGTTTAGGGATTAGTGTAAGTTATCCGAAAATTTTGATCCAAGAACTAGACAGTTTGCTCCTTACCCTGAGAATCCTAGCATTTGAGATCTCGAAGCAGCCTTTTAAGAGCAACTCCCCTAGAAGGGAGGGATGAAGAAGTGGTCCCCAAGAGCTCTGGTTCCATATCTGCTTGCCATTGTCTAGTCATGTGATCTTGGGCCCATTATTAACCCCGTGGCCCACAGTTTCCTTATCTGTAATGGAGTTGGTAATACGTACACCTGTCTGGAACATCATAAGGCTGAAATGAAATCTCCTGAAAGCATTATATGAATTATTAAGACCAGTGTCAGGGTCAATTGTTATAATTACTATTACCTAGAAACCCCACCCACACCACCACTTTTTCCATGAAGAGTACAAGTATGCAGTGACTTGCCCAGGAGCATTCTTCCTATCCCCAAGGAACACTGAAAAAACCAGGAGAGAGGTAATGAGTTCAATGCTAGGGCCACCACTGGCTGCTGGACAACTTAGTTGTACTACTTTGCCTTATCCCCTACAGAGGGACAAATAACTATAGGCGAGAAGGGATTGGACAAGCACACCAGCAGTGCAGCTAGGCTCACTAAAGAAGAGAAAACCACATGGTGTGGGGTGCAGAGTTCACCAAGGCCCCTGAATACAAACAGAGCCAACAAAGGGTAATGGGGTTGTCTATAGGGGAACAACCTCTCTTACTACAGTGAAAGAACAGGACAGAGTGTTCTGAGACTGAGAAGAGTTCTTCTCCAAACTATCTCTTCAAAATTCTCCCTTGTCTTATTTTCGTTCCTGTTGCTCCTAGCATGTCTAATGTCCAAGTATTTATTCACCCTTAACACTCTGGTTCAAACATTAACAAAAGTCCCTTTTTTTCTTGGCTTTATCTTAGTCACGTTTAAATTTTCAAAAGAATTTTACTAAATATTAAAGGCAGGCAAAGAAAAAAAACTCAGCCAAAGAAATAAAAGAAACCTTGAAGCCATCAAAACAGTGAAATTGGGGTTTCAGCCCCCAAAGCCCTTGGATTTTTTTGAGTTCATTAAATGTAAGATAACCATCACATTGTTAAAACAAATTACATACAGGAAGCAAGGTGCTTAGAACTCTCATGGGGATTTATATTTATACACAAAGTGCATGAAAAATCTGATGCATAAAGAAATCACATTTCTAAGCAAACAGCTTTCTCATTTCTTGGGAAGAAAAATTGAGAATATGAACCAGTAAGAATTATGGACCCCTGGTGATATCTACCATCCCCACTTACTTGTTGGTGGGGGGAGTGTGGCACTAGTCCTCAGATATTTGATCAAGACAATAGAACAAGACCGAGTCTGAGCTAAAACTCTCAGATCCTCTTGGTCTCTAAAGGGGGTCAGAACAGTATCAGGCTGGCAGTAGCTTTTTCTTAAATGCATGCAGACACACTAATAATGCTCATTAGGCATATAGCTCACTCGAATTTAATTTAGAGTGTTTCATTTGTGTCCCTGTATAGTTGCCAGGACAGATGTGTGCATGGCTAAGGCATACTTCTCTCTGCATGAGACAGATGTCAGGATATTGGGCCATGCTGGAAAAATGCCAGTATGTTTATTAGTGGCAGTACATTGTCAGCCTCCCTTCCCCCAGCCGGGATTTTCATTTTTGTAGTTAAAATGCCAGTTCCAGCTCAGAAAAAGAAGGATTTTGAGAGAGGTAGAAGAAGACAGAAGCAGGGTAAAGGTGGAGATGAAAATAGAAAGTGATCAAGAGTCAGAAGAAAGAGGGAAAGCTTTGGGTCAGTCATCTCCTATAACTAAAATGGTTTAGGTGATTTTGATTCACACACATGCCTGGGATTCATCTGGGGAGTGGAGAGACGTTAAAAATAATCTGGGGCTCTAGACCCACCCCAAGCTGCTACTTCTTAAGGTCCAGGAACCTGTATATTTTTAAGCTCCCCAGCGGTATAGTAGGCCATGGGCCAACTCCGAGAGGCACTGGTTGAGGTAATCTCTAAGGTTTCTTTCTAGTCTTAACAATCCTTGCTTATGAGAAGGGAGAGAAAAAAAAAGAGTTGTACATGTAGATACACAGGGCAGGACTGGTGTATCCATGTTGCTTTATCCTGGGGAACCTGACCTCCTGGCAAAGGCTGATAAGATATTGGATCACAGGAGGTAAGGGAAGGCTGTTTGATGTTGGTGTTGATATCTTTGGAGTTATTTCACCAACTGTGACACATCCCTGACTACTGAAAGTATTTTATCCCCACCTTGTAAGTCTCAAATGTCTTGATCTCTTTGCTGTCTTTGTCCATCTAACCTGCAAAGATGCTCTAAGCTCAAGCCTTCCCCACTGGACCACACCACTAGTGAATCAGAATAGGTAGAAAGAAAGTGCCAGCCCCCTGGCTTTAGTCCCTCTTCTCTGCCCCTGGGTACTGAAACCTCTTTCCCCATTTATCTCCCTCTTGGAGAATATTCTTATGAGTAGGGGTCAGCAGATAACTCTTCAGCTCTGCCAGAAGAACCAGGTAATTCATGCCAACCAGAGGCCCAGGAAGAATGTTCCCTTATATCACTCCCACCATTCCTCACTAAACCTTGTCACGACTTCCTTAAAACTTACAAAAACTATACAAAATGTCTGGAAAACAGAAGATTCCCCTCAATCCCAAAACAACTATTTCCATTTTATGTAATTTCTTGATGAATTTTCATATTCATATTTTCATAGAGCACTTATGATTTTCGAGGGACCATTTCTATTATAACCATTTTTCTCATTGCTGGATAGTCTTGATAATGATCTTTTTAAAAGCTGCAAAATTCTTCCTCTAGCAAAGGTACGACTTTATCAAATGCTTATATAGTGTTTCCCGTGTACATAAATATTAATAACAAATATTAACTTATCCTCATATTTATAAGTATGCTCATTTCACACTCCTAACAACTCTATTATGCTCATGTTATAGATGAAGAAATCGAGGCTCAGAGGTTAGATAACCTGCCCAAGGTCCCACAGTAAGTGAGCAGGAGAGATAAGCATATGCTCATCTGTGCTTGTAACCACTATGTATTCTTGACATTTTATTTAATTACTTTTCTACCGTTTAACATTTAAGTTGCTTAGTTTTTTATTATAAATAACTGCAAAGAACATCCTATCGTTCATGGCTTCTTCATTCTCTTGGATTACTTGTTTAGAATAGGTTTCCAAGGGCGCCTGGGTGGCTCAGTCAGTTGGTTTCAGCTCAGATCATGATATCCGGGTCATGGGATCGAGCCCCACCTTGGGTTCCACACTCAGGAGTCTGCTTGAGAGTCTCTCCCTCTGCCCCTCCTCCTTGCTCATTCTATCTCCCCCTCAAATAAATAAATAAATCTTTTTTAAAAAAAAAAGAATAGATTTCCAGAAGAGCTGCATATTCCAATCCCTGTTTTGACCTGAGGGACAAAGGTGGCCATCTTACAGAAATTCCTACTGAGGAAAAGTGAACTGTGGAGAGAAAGGATACTTTCTTGCAAGGCTATTAGTGCTTGGTTCATGGCCAGTGTAATCTAGGAACAATAAGGGGAAATTATAAAACTTTCAGTTTAGTGAAGGTGAAGGCTTTAGACATTAGAGGATGTTCTGTAGCCTGGTGTTGCTCAGTGCCTCTTGGGTGACCTGGTATCCATAAAGCCACTCTTCAAACAAGAGGAACAAATTGTCTTTGTTCCAGGGAGGGAAATAAAAATGGAATACCTCTTCAGCAGCAAATAGATTAACCAACCAGTTGCTGGGTTTAGACTTTCTTCTTAAATATGGCTGTTTTGAACCCTGTAGACAGAAGTTGAGTTAGCGGTCAAGTCCAATTCTCTAGAATTTCTGCATAGATGGAGATGGGGTTGGCAGTCTTTTTGCAAGGAGGTTCTAAGCGGACTTGTCTTGAAGCTACATTTGCATAGCAGGAGTGGCTGTTTCCTTCTGCAGTACATTTGTTTAGGGAATGTCTTGGAGTGGATGAGCTCATGGAAACTATGCCCCCCTCCTGCAAAGATGCTCTAAGCTCAAGCCTTCCCCACTGGACCACACCACTAGTGAATCAGAATAGGTCAGTCAACTTATGTTTAAGGTTTTGGATGACATTAGACTAAAACCATCAGAGATCTCAGTGGATCATAGGGCATTTCCTTTCTTTTTCTCATTTATGTCTCAGGCCCACAGTTCTTCTATGCCTAGGATGATACCATAAATAGCAAAAACTGAAAATGGTTCCCATCCCCCTAGGCCAACATACATCTTCACCCTGACACACACACACACACTTCTCCTGGACCATCCCAATGTTAACAATCATACATCTGTTCCCCATTATCCCCAATTATAAATGTAATTATATCTCATTAGCACATTTTATTAGTGGTCTTCCTATCACATAGAGGTGACAAATCTGAAAACCAGAAATAAGAAAGGTGGAATGTCAGAGTGAGAAGAAGTTAGGAATAGTTGATTTTTCAATCCAAGTTTCTGGGAAATTGCAATGAGCAAGTGAGGCCTGAGTAAAACATGTCAATGTCATAGTTAGAATCCATAGGCTACCTCACAGGCCCAGGTCTTTCCTTGCTCCATAGCTCACTATATCAAGCTATTGAAAACCTCAGAAATGTTCAAAAGATAAAGAATGTGGGAGGGGTTTTGGCAGGGGTGGGGAAGGGGTAAAAGTTTGGTCCTGATGACATTTTGAGGACCTAAACAGCTAATTAAATCAGACCTGAAATAGAGTGACTAATGTCCAGGAGCTGTATGCAGCATAACTGATGCTGTTGCCTGGCAGCCTATAGCCAGTCCTGGTGCAACAGAATCCCAGGCAAAGAAGGAATTTGGAGATGTGTCCAGAAGAGCAAATTTACCCTCCCACACACACACCCATTTGCTAACTATGGATAGAATTGGGTAAGGGACTCTGTTTTAAAATGTACCCAAGATACAGAAATGACTGTCATGAGGGAAGAAGTTTATACTCATAGATCCCTAGAAACAAGAGACACAGCATGACACACAGGGAAACACCAGGGTCGGTCAGGCAACAGAGCAAGGGGAAACATGGGTGAGAGTCTTTATTGTGGTTTTCATGGGAAAGAATGGACAAGGCAGGGTAAGCAGGATTCACAAGTTTAGGATTGGCTAGTTTAAATCATTTTAGTGGGTTCCGGCCTGTAGGGGTGGTTCCTAGTTGCCTAGTACTTGGCCCTGGGGTGATTGGAGCAGAGGGATAGTGTCCTGTACTGTAAGGGCCTGATAAAGAGAGGTGAGTGGGGTTACAGATTCAGTATTGGTTGGTCTACATATCAAAGGCAGACACAGGCAAGTTTACTATGTCTAAGAATTAGTTAATCCTGGGCAATCCTTTCTCAGGTCTGCAAGTCTCCAAATGCCATAGCTGAGAATACAGAAAATAAGAAAATATTGTTAATACAGACCCAGTGAACACATACAAGCAAAGGATCTATTGTCTGTTTTATAATGTAACAGGTATCTGTGTTTTAGGGGTTGGTTTTCCCAGAGCATGTAAGAAACTTTAAAGAGCAACATTAGGAAGATCTCCTGTTCCCTGTCCCTTTAATGACCAAGTACACAGTGAGCAAGCCTCCATTCAGTTCTACTGCCAAGCAAGATGCCTCAAGAAAAGCCATTCTTCTTTCAAGATTTGCACTTAGGACCTAAAAAGCATGGAAATATTTTATGCAATAGCAGCATGCAATCCACAAGACACAGGCTTAAAAGAATAACTCCAAGTAGTACAAGACTCATACCTGGTCATTTTGATTGTTTCAACACAGAAAAGTGGAAAATGCATTTTTTCCCAGCTTACCTGCCTTGTTTAACCAGAGTTCAAGCAACAAGTATGTCATTTCCTATCATGCACAGTGAGCATTGCTAAAAAGCATTATCTGGGAATACTATATTATGCCATTGTTGATTAGTTTCATTAATGAGAATAAATATTTGCAGAGCCTTTCATGTTTGTAAAATGATTTGCAAGCACCGGCTGGCTCACTTGTTAATAATTACTTTGGGGGATTCTTAACAATGCATATTTAGGAGATAAAAGTAATGATTCTGATGGGATTAGGGGAAAAGACATGTAAGAGAAAGCATTTAGCACAGTTATTTTCAGTTCCATAGTCTCTACCAAGCCTGCACTGACTCACAGTCATTTTCATTGCATTTGATCCATATTCCTAATATTCGAAGCCTCGCACAATTACACACACAAAAATATGGTGAAACCTTATTTTAAGCTTTACATTATCCACTCTTTCTCATTGCCCTTTGGTGTCTTGATTTGCACAGAGCATGGGTACAAAAATGAGGAAGCGCTCTGTGAGTACACCTGCCCACACACCATGGGGCAGGACACCTGGCTCCCTGCCTTTGCTGTGATGGATGACCCCAGAAACTTCACTGATTTCTAGGCCTCAGTGTTCTCAGTTGTAAAATGGCTGAGGAAGGGAGGTACCGTGGAAGCAAGGGATTATATCCAATGAATCAATGATCTTGTCACTTTCATTGTCTGAAACTTAAATGTGTGGTTTCAGGTGTGTCTCTGTTTATTAGCTTACTAAAACTCAGAACATTAGTGGGACTGCCCGACCATGCATGGATGTACACATAAACACCTTATGTAATTTTACATACTGAGACATTTATATCCTTTTGGACTGGAGACATATTCCAAAGCCACTCATTAAAAATGTAATATTTCATGAACCTTCTGAATTTTCTAAGTTACATTTATTCTTTTTATTTTTTTAAAGATTTTATTTATTCATTTGAGAGAGAAAGCAAGTGAGCAAATGAGAGAGTACAAGTGGCAGAGGGAGAGGGAGAAGCAGACTCCCCGCTGAGGAGGGAGCCCAATGTAGGACTCCATCCCAGGACCCTGGGATCATGACCTGAGCCAAAGGCAGATGCTTAACTGACTAAGCCACCCAGGCACCCCTCTAAGCTACATTTAATATTATAGTGTTTTCACTGGGTATTATATAAGACTGATGAATCACTGACCTCTGCCTCTGAAACTAATAATACATCCTATGTTAATTAATTGAATTTAAGTTAAAAAATAAATCAGCCAACTAGTTAAAAAAATATTATAGTGTTTTTACTTTAATCTTTAAGTAATATTGACCCTCCAAGTCAGCATTATACTGTGACATTTGGGTATCCTGGAGCACCCCTACACATGCGTCATGCCTGCCTCAAGAACGAGAATAGTACTAAGCCTCCTGCTTCTCTTACTTCACTCCTTGGTGGACCCTCAAATCTGAAGTGAGGTTGTAGATGGAACAGCAGACCTCATAATCTCCTGCCTTGTTTTTTAACTGTCTCTTGACAAGTTCTGCTAGTAGAGGCTGAAGTAGTCCAGGAAATATAATCAGAACCAGGGGCCGATTTGATAATAAAGCTATTCTATGGGATATTTTCCCATGACACTCATCTTCAATTTTATAATATAACTTTAATTGTAGAAATAGATGTTCTTGGGGAAGAATGAAGGGGGGTAAATCAGAGGGGGAGACGAACCATGAGAGATGATGGACTCTGAGAAACAAACTGAGGGTTCTAGAGGGGAGGGTGGTAGGGGGATGGGTTAGCCTGGTGATGGGTATTAAAGAGGGCACGTTCTGCATGGAGCACTGGGTGTTATACGCAAACAATGAATCATGGAACACTACATCAAAAACTAATGATGTAATGTATGGTGATTAACATAACAATAAAAAATTTAAGAAAAAAAGAAATAGATGTTCTTTACAGCCAACAGTGATGGCAAGTATATCAAGAATAATCACCATATATATTTATACATTATTTGGAGTTGTCATTTTGAAAACACTTTTAGATACATTTTAATAGTAAGTACCATTTTTGTAGGATGTACATGCTACATATTCTGCCTGTCTTGCATCAGCCATGTCAGTTAGGGTCCCGTCAGAGAATAGGTGGCACTCACATGGGCTTAGTGGACAAGTTTTAGACCTTCCGAAGAGATGTTTCCTGACAGTGACAAATTTTACAGACAATGAACTTTATTAAGATTTGCCAAAAACTCTTTCTTTGGTGCTCTCCTAAACATTTCACTGTATAGAAAATTAGTATAATCTAAACTAATTTGCTGAGTCAGTATACTTCTGAAAATAACTTCCTAATATCCCTCTCCTAAAATCAAGAGATTTAAGCACTAATGGAATTTTTTCATTGTTTATTCATTATTTATCCATTCATTATTTAGTCTTAATGAAACATGAAAGCCTTAGTCATTAAAAACGACATATACCCCTAAATTAAATACTGTTAATTTACTAATCCAGAATTGATTTATGAAGATCAAATCACATGTAATTATGTGACAGTTCACTTTGAAAGACTTGACTGATATAATGAAATATCAAGGAAATCCAATTTTAATTGATTACTTTGTTGTGGGTTTTTTTATCTATTGGAAATACAAAGGGTTATATAGTAATGTGGTTGCTGTTTCCTGTCTGCCTAAGCAGGAAATTGGAGTTTCTTTCTGTTAATGTAGTTTCTGACTTTATGACTATTTGTGGCTCAGTACTTTGCTACATAAGCCAACATTGCCATGTGGTAGCTATTACTTTCAGTCTCGTGATATGAGATCCAGCCTCATTAAACCATTCTAGCCTGTCTCTGCCATCCCAATGTCTTCTAAGCCCAAACCTGCAAAATGGGAATAATTATCAACTTTACTGGCTGTCATGGTGATTAAAAAGAACCATGTAAGGAAAGCAACCACCATAATGCCTGGTACATACTTCCTGACTCAATTCTTCACCTTTTCTGTATGTGCCATAAAAGGGCTGTGGTCATCTCACTCCAAAACACTGGTTGACATCCTGATTCTGCCATGATCATGCAAAAATGGTCTGACAGCACCTTATGTATTATATTTGCCTTCTGAACTTGGCTATCCTGATTTTTTAAACAGCTCTATTGAAGTATAAATTACATACTGTAAAATTAACCCATTGCAGGTATGAAGTTCGGTGATTTTCATAAATGTGTGCAGTTGTATAGCCATCACCTAGTACAGTTATAGAACCTTTCTATCACCCCAGAAAGTTTCCTCATGCCCATTTGCAGCACCTCACTTTCACCTCCAGCCCTAGGCACCACTGATCTGCTTGCTTTCTCTATAAATTTACATTTTCTAGATATTCTTCCAAACGGAATTATCCAATATATATAGTCTTTTGTATCTGGCTTCTTAACCATGCTTGTTTTTGAGGTTCATTCATGTTGCAGCATTCTATTGGGGTTCCTCACAGAAGCAGAACCAATAAGATAAAAATATTTAGGGGACGCCTGGGTGGCTCAGTCGGTTAAGCGTCTGCCTTCAACTCAGGTCATGAAACAGCGTCCTGGGATCCTTGATCCCAGGACCGAGTTCCGCATCGGGCTCCCTGCTCGGTGGGGAGCCTGCTTCTCCTTCTGCCTCCTCTGCCTGCCACTCCCCCTGCTTGTGCTCTCTCTCTCTCTGATGTAAATAAATAAAATCTTTTAAAAACAATATTTAGAAAGAGATTTATTAAGAGGGATTGGCTGACTGGCTTATTATGTGCAAGCTGAAGGCCCAGGGAAGCTGTGGTGTAATTCTGGTACAAGTCTGAAGGCCTGAGAACCAGGTATGGTGTAAGTCAAGGTCTGAGTCCAAAGACCTAAGAACCAGGAATGCCAATGTCTGAAGGCGGTAAAGAATGGATATTTCAGGTCAATCAGACAACAAATTTGCTTTTCCTCTGCCTTTTTGTTCTATTCAGGCCCTCAAAGGATTGGATGATGCTCATGCCAAATTGGTGAGGGTGATCTTCCTTACTCAGCCTACTGATTCAAATGCTAATCTCTTCCAGAAATACCCTTACTGACACATCCAGAAATAATGTTTTATTATTTATAATAATAAATAAATGTGCATCCCTAGCACAGTCAAGTTTACACATAAAATTAACTATCACAAAGTTGTATCAATATTTCATTCTTTTTAATTGCTGAATAATATTTCATCATATAGATATGCCACATTTTGTTTATCCATTCACCAGTTGATGGAAATTTGGATTGTGCCAGTTTCTGCCTATTAAGAATAATAATGCTGTGAATATTCATGTGCATGTCTTTGAACATTCATGTGCATGGATATATTTTCATTTCTCTTCGGTAGATTCTTCAGAGTGAAATTGCAGGGTTATATGGTAAGTTTGTGTTTAACTCTAAAACTGCCAAGTTATTTTCCAAAGTGTCTCTACCATTTTACACTCCCACTAGCAATATATGAATATTCCAGTTTCTCTATATCCTCACCAATGCTTGTATTGTCTTTTTTGTTATAGTCATTCTAGTGGACATGGACTGATACTCATTATGGTTTTAATTTGCCTTTCCCTAATGACTAATAATATTAAGGATCTTTTCATATCCTTACTTACCATGTAATAAGTGAACTGTCTCCTTTGATGAAATATCTATTCAGATCTTTTGCCCATTTTTAAATTGGATTGTTTTCTTCCTACTGAGTTTTAAGAGTTCTTTATATATTCTACATATGTCTTTATCAAATCTATATTATGCAAATATTTTCTCCTGTAGCTTATATTTTTGTCTATGGCTTTTATTTTCATAATAGTATCTTTTGAAGCACAAATGTTTTTAATTTTGATGAGTTATGCATTTGGTATCATTTTTGAGAACTCTCTGCCCAACCCAAAGTCATAAAGTTTTTCTCCTATATTTTCTTCTAGAAATCTTATAGTTTAACCCTTAGATTTAGGTTTGTGTGTCATGGTGAGTTGATTTTTGTGTATAATATAAGTATCTAATTTCATTACATTTGCGTGTAGCTATCCGATTATCCCAGCATCATTTGTTGAAAATACTTTCCCCTCTCCCGTTGCATTGTCTTGATACTTTTATCGAAAATCAATTTACTGGGGTGCCCTGGGTGTCTCAGTTTGTTAAGTGTCCAACTCTTGATTTCGACTCAGGTCATGATCTCAGGGTTGTGAGATTGAGCCCCACGCCGGGCTCTGTACTGGGAATGGAGCGTGTTTAAGATTCTCTGTCTCTCTCTCTGCCCCTTCCCACTCCCACTTGCTCTCTCTCTCAAAAAAAAAAAAAAAAGGAAAAAATCAATTTACGGTAAATATAAGGATTTGTTTCTGGGATCTCAGGTCTCTTCCATTGATCTATATGTCTATCCTTATGCCCGTACCACATTCTTTTTTTTTTTTTACTTTTTATTTAATTTCAGTTAGTTAACATACAGTGTTATATTAGTTTCAAGTGTACAATATGGTGATTCAGCAATTCCACACATCACCCAGCGCTCATCACAAGTGCACTCCTTAATCCCCGTCACCTATTTCACCTATTCCCCCCACAGCCCCCTCCCCTCTGGTAACCATCTGTTGGTTCTCTATAGTTAAGTGTCTGTTTCTTGGTTTGTCTCTCTTTTTTCTCCCTTTGCTCATTTGTTTTGTTTCTTAAATTCCACACATGAGTTTGTCTTTCTCTGACTGTGTTACTTCACTTAGCTTTATACTCTCTAATTCCATCTATGTTTTTTAAATAGCAAGATTTCTTTTTTATGGCTGAATAATATTCCATTGTACATACATACCACATCTTCTTTATTCATTCATCAGTTGATGGGCACTTGGGCTGCTTCTATATCTTGGCCATTGTAAATAATGTTGCTATAAGCACAAGGGTGCATATATCCCTTTGAATTAGTGTTTTTGTACCACATTGTCTTAATTACTGTGAATTTATAGTAAATTTTGAAATCAGGTAGTGTAAGCTCTCCAACATTGTTCTTTCCAGAATTGTTTTGGCTTTTCTAGGTCCTTAGCATTTCCATATAAATTCGGGGATCAACTTGTCAATTTCTACTAAAAAGTCTATTAGGATTTTGATAGGAATTTTATCAAATTTATAGGTCAATTTTGAGAGAATTGACCTCTCATCATAATGGAATGACTTTTCAAAACACCTTTTTATTTGTAAATAATTTCAAACTTATAGAAAAGTTACAAGAATAGTGCAAAAAATACACATATATCCATTATTCACATTCATTGAATGTTAACATTTTGCCCATTTGCTTTATTGTTTGAAAATAAATTGCATATATCATGCCCTTCACCCCTAAATACTTTAGTGTGCATTTCCTAGGAATAACATTCTCTTGCATAACCACAGTAAAGATACCATCTTCACTAGGTTTAATTGTACACTTTCCTCTGAATTATCCATATTCCAGTTTTACCAATTAGAATGTGCTTCATAGCATATTTTTCTCCTGAACAGAATTCAATCTGGAATCACATAATTCATCTTGTTGTCATGTTTCTCTCCCTAATCTGGAACACTTCCTCAGCCTTTCTTTGTCTTTTATAACATGGACAGTTTTGAAAATACATTTCCAAAAAAACAACCAAAAATTTCATAAAATATGTTTATAGTTTTGAAAATAACTTAAAAATTATTCTAAAATACATTTTAAGATAAGTCTTCTTTGTTTTTTCCTTGCCTAATGTTTCCTCCTGATTCCATTCATGTTGTGTTTTCCAAGTCGGAATGCCACTTAGGTGATGGCATGTCCTCAGAGCAACACATGGTGTCTGATGTCCATTTGCCTCTCATTGATATTAATTTTCATCACCCAGTCAAGGTGGTGTCCAGTTTCTCCACTGTATAACTACCATTCTTCCCTTACATTTAGTAAGTCCCCTTTCATTTTGGACCAGCATTTTAGATTTTTCTCAGTGTTCCTGACATGGAGAGGAACTGCTCCTCCACTTGCAACACTGTAAGTAATTGCTACCTCCTGTAAAGCGAGCATTAAAACATGAGGGCCTTTTTAATGTGTATTTAAGGCTTTTCTCTAATGCATGGATAATTCAAATTAAAGAAAGCTACTACCAACTATATGACAGTTTTCTTATCCACTGTAATCTAATACAAGATTAACTCCTTTCCGCTGTTCTATTTATATCTCCAGTCAAAGACTTGCCTGATTTGATCGCTGCCATGCCTGTTCATGAATAAATGGATGGAGCTGTGTTCCTGTAGGAAATTTTAAGGGTTTTTTTTTCTATTCCATCAAATCAAGATAAACGAACAGCTCAAAAGAAAAGAAATGTCTCAGACTTTATTGGAAAGAGTAATGCTTAGAGAAAAAAAATTTTAATAGCTTGGGAAAATAAAAAGGATGATGACAAATCCAAAGCATGTGCCACGTCTCATCAGTATCTCAGCATTCAGTTAATGAGAAAGGATGACAGCTTTTTTATTAAATCATGTAGATGCTAATTGAAGGAACAATCAAATAGGAGGATCAGTCGCTTTCAAAATACTTTCAGATTATTAGCTGTGATGTCAGTGATGTAACACAGTTTCTAGACCTATTTCCAATTCTCAAACTGCTACATCTCCTAGGAATGTGCATGCATTGCAAAGGAATGGTTATACAGCTGGTTTTCATGGAGAACCTCATTCTCAAAGTCACTTTTGCATCTGAAGATGTAAGCCTCCCCCCATTATGTATTACAGCCAAGGTCACCAGAGAGCTATAGCTGCATACTAAAGCCGTTTCTCCACCTAGTCCTACAGAAGTCTAGGTTTGGTGGGGATCTTCTGGTGCCTTATAGCATGGAATCTGTCCTGGTGTTAGTGGATGAATTAGACTTTGCCTGAAAGTCAATGAGGCAAGGACAGATAACATCAGTTTAGGATTTGGAATGGCCCAGTTCTTAGAAATGGCTCAGCCTAACCCCCAAAGCTCATTACTATCAATAGTAATGATATCAATCTCTCTGTGAGAATAATGACGACAGTGACATCATGGATTTGCATAGTCCTCTGCCCTTGCAAAGCACTCCTGAAAATATCTCCTTTGAAGCAATAGAGCCAAAATGCCTTGGTTTAAATCTTGGCATCACCATCTCATGACTGCATAATCTTAAAGTTGTTTAACCTTGTGGGTCTCAGTTTCTTCATCTATAATGGTGGTTCCCTGCTCATAGGTAGTTGTAGGAACTAAATGAGATACTTTTGATCAAGTGCTTAGAACAATGCCTGGCACACAGGAATACTTAATACAAGTTATCATCATCATCCTAATATCCTACGGAAGAAGGTAAAGGCATAGATTAATAACCTGTTTTAATGGATAAAGAGTCAGAAGCCAGCATTTTAATGACTTGCCTATGATCACACCATAATTGATGGGGGACCTAAGACAAAAAGAAGCCACTCTAAGCTTTAAAGTCCTGTCTTAGATCTGTAGGGAAGGTCTATTCTCCCTCTAATCTTTTAAGCATTTCATCACATTAAATGGTTTTATTTTTTAAAGATTTTATTTATTTGAGATAGCGAAAGAGAGAGAGAGAGCACAAGTGGGGGAAGGGGCCAAAGGAAGAGGGGGAAGCAGGCTCTCCACTGAGCAGGGAGCCCTATGCAGAGCTGGATCCCAGGATTCTGGGATCATGACCTGAGCTGAAGGCAGATGCTTTAACTGACTGAGCCAAACAGGTGCCCCACATTAAATGGTTTTGAAACATAGAAAGCCTGAGGACCTCACCTGGATGTATAGAATAAGAATTGGACCAGATTGCATACCCATAGAAATGCTCAGCCCCTCACCCAAGCCCCCAGGCCCACCAGAGCTTGGATTCAGTGAGGAACCAGTCAAGATGGAAGCAGGAACAACACAACCCCCACTGCCCCTGCCCCTTCCAGACTTTCAGCTACCCCAGCAGGAAATCTCCCTGACATGCTAGTTCTACCAAGCCCAGTAGCCACAGTGGCATTAGCAAATGTAGAGAGTTAGGTCCCCCTCAGAAATAAAGACCAAAGAAATATCTGAGAGTTGGATTTTATAACTTCAGATCTCTAGGGAATGAAAACTAAATTTGATCCTACTTTGACAGTGGACACCATAGAAGCACCTTTTTGCAAAATCATTTTCATTTTTATGTTACACATTAACATTAAAAGAAAAAAGGCAGGATCTATCGTTGAATGAACACTGGTATTACTCAGTGATAGAGAAAAAGTATACACACATACTCTACAGTTATAGCTAGCTCCTATTCTCAAAGTAGACCTCCTTACTACTGAGATCCAGGGACAACTTAAAGCCCTGCAGCTTTTCCTGAAACATGCACAAATGACAAAAAGAAAAGAGAATAATAAAAAGGCAAACACTGCTTTCAATAATCAACTATTCTGGAGTTCCTGTTTCATTAGGTATTTCATTAATCATGCAAAACAGGAAGAACAAAAGGAAACACACATATGAGGGAGGGGGAGAAAAGGACTTTAAAAATAAAAGGAGAAATGTGCTCCTCACATTCTTAAAAGAAAAAAGAAGAAGAAGAAGACTGGAAGAAATGTACTAAAGGGTTGAGTGATTCCTTTGAGTGGTGAAATTGTGGATGTTTAGTTTGGTTTTCCTTCTGTCTATAGGTATCCTCTATATTTATAAGAATGTATTTTACAATAGAAATTGAGGGAGGCTCATTTAAAAAAATTTTTTAAGATTTTATTTATTTGACAGAGACAGTGAGAGAGGGAACACAAGCAGGGGGAGTGGGAGAGGGAGAAGCAGGCTTCCCACCTTAACAGGGAGCCCGATGTGGGGCTCGATCCCAGGACCCTGGGATCATGACCTGAGCCAAAGGCAGACGCTTAACTACTGAATCACGCAGGTGCCCCTAAAAATATTTTTTAAAGAAAATCAGTACCCATTGGGCACCAGTTGTAAAGGTATACAGTTCATCTCTAGCATCATCACTTAGGGAGCTCTGTGGTCACTAGGTTTCTTTCTATCCCAGTGAGCCTGTGCTCTATAAGAGTGCAGCCACTATGCCTGGTACTCAACAAGTAGAGTTCTGGACTTTGCCATTACAAGGACGGGTGCGGGTATAAAAACAGGTGTGAACATCTTTTCTTTATCAATAAACCTTATCAATGCCTCTGGAATGTTTGGAGAATGAATCCAAGTATCAGATCCCTCTTCTTCTTACCCAAGCAGAGCCCAGCTGACAATGCCCGAAAGACCTGAATAAGACCCAACGTGGGCATACTTGGCCGTCAGTTTATAGTGTGCAAGACCAAAGAGCAAATCAAAAAACAGGGTCTTGGGGAGATGCAAATCAAAAGCCCAAGAGTTTCCAGGTGAGCTGGGCATAGAGCAGGAAAAGCTGGATAGCAAGCCAAAAGACAGAGCCCAGGGAGCTAAGGCCCTCAGGAATCACGTTGTGGGTGGGAGAAAGTTCCCTGTGTGGGAAGAGGAATGCCACTAAAAATGCCAGTGTGGCCTGGTTGGGATGGTTTGTAAACCCCTTTAAGCTTTTCAGAGTGAGGATTTATTCAAATGTGAACTGCAGCTATGTCATTGTGAGTGATTGAAAAGCATTCCAAGTTCCTGGACTGGCAGACATTCTCTGTGTTTCTACAACCCTATTATTGCCCATCTAAATCTGACAATAGGGAAATTGAAAGGGATTCCTATCCCCAAGGAAGATGTGCATTGCTGTTACCATATTACTATAATGGCTTTTTAAA
Organism: Eumetopias jubatus; assembly: GCF_037043125.1. Classification (NCBI taxonomy): domain Eukaryota; kingdom Metazoa; phylum Chordata; class Mammalia; order Carnivora; family Otariidae; genus Eumetopias; species Eumetopias jubatus. The sequence goes on along the minus strand of NW_028274807.1, from coordinate 126,460,732 downwards.
AATGTATACCATTCCCTTGATACAAAATGCTTGACATGCTCCTGGTAAAAATGCTGAGCTTTACCACCTTTACTAAAGAAGCAGTAAACATTATCTCAGCAGGAGGAAAAGGAAGATTTTTGGCAAATCTTAAAGATCTTGGCAGATATCAATGCTATGACTTTTATAAGAAATTAGATTCTCCAAATTGTGGGTAATGGATTTACAGATTGCCCAGATGGCTTAGTGAATAACAGATTGGAAACAAAACAAATTATAGGCAGGAACATAAACACCAAACCAAATTTTGAAAATAAGCAGAATAGAAATCTGAAGAGCATTAACAAATAGTAATTATTTGTAACCTTTAAGGTCATCTTGGTTAAAGATGTAATTTGGTGTGGATGCCCCAAATAACAACTGAAAAGGGCTTTTTTCAACATGGTTCAGTCATACCAGCTATGAATTGAGTGCCTTCTACGTTCCAGATACCATTCTAAGGAGCTAGGGACATAGCAGCAAACAAAACAGATCAAGTCCCTGCCCTCATGGAGCTGACATTCTAGTGGGGAAGGACTAATAAAACAGGAATGAATAAGCAAAATACATGGTACATGAGATGGAGGTACATGCCATGAAGCAACCTAAAGCCAAATGGGGAATAGATGTATCGAAGGATGGTGCTTCAACTTGGAAAGGGGAGAAATAGTTTCCAGGGTGGGAGGCAGGAGATTCCAGCAAGTCATTTCACTCTAATCACCATTTCTCCACCTATCATGTAAAACAGACTGTGATCTATGTCACAAACAAGCTCTTACAGGTCTGGTCAGTGGTGGTGTTTGATTGATGACACAAGGGACAGTTAAGAAACAGATTGGGTTTCAGACTTCAGAATCACTTAGTGATTCACCAAGTAGCATTCTTTTCTACCAGTGAAACAAAGCCACAGATTGCGCAGAAGGAGGCTTCTGCTTTGGGTCAAATGCTCTGGGAAGTCACTGGTGCTTTCCACTCCTGTGGTAGTATATGGGAGGAGAAAAACGGAGATAACTGATCTTTAAGATCATACAGACTTTTTTAATGGCATCTTTAACATTTTTTCTTAGAATTCACCACTTGCTAGGCCCTGTCATTTTTCAAGCGCATTTTATAGATTAGGAAATTTAGAAATGAAGATTAAGTAACTTGTTCAAGTTCGTATAGTTAGTTGCAGTTTAAGGATTTAAACCCAGATTTCTCGGATTCCAGAATCTATAATCTCCACTACACCTGGCCACATTCTTATAAGTGCCTCATTCTTTACTCTAAAAATCTTTCCCATTTATAGATGCACTCAACAAAACCCAGAATGTGAGACACTATACTAGACAAATTACCTGGTTTTTCAGGAAACAAACTGCAAACAAAAAAAAAGAGAGAGAGAGAGAGAAAGAACATGGGAAATTACTTATAAATTAGAAGTGATTTAAGAGACAACCAGTTTCAATGTTTAGACCTTATTTGGATCCTGATTTGAACAAACTATTTAAAGTTAATGTATGAAATACATTCAGGAATTTGAACACTAACAGGGAATTTGATAATATTAAAGAATTATTTTTATTTTTTTAGGTGTGAAAGTATTGTGGCTCTGTTTCTTAAAAAGAGTTATTTTAGAAGTTCATACTTAACGTATTTCCAGAGGAAATGATCCAACGTCTGGGGTTAACTTCAGAATAATGCGTTGGAGAGAGTATAAATAAAATTGGCCATATGTTAATCACTGTTATACCTGGGTCATAGAACTTTTTTATTCTATTTTCTCCAGTTTTATATATGCTTAAAGTTTTCCAAAATAGAATGTAAAACCAAACCAAACATCCTGGGATGGTGAATGTGGAATTGGTTGCACTGACTACCTGTCACTGTCTTAGGTTCTGTCTCCTCCATTAGACAGGGGACAAGGACCAAATCTAATGATCAAAGGACATATGCCACTGCCTGTTGCTGCCTTGGTTTATTGGACTTCCTGCCCATGCTAGACCTCTCCTGTTCGAGGTCTGCAGCTTTTATGCAAGCAGCCCCATAGACCATCTCACCCAAGGAACCCAGGAGGCAGTGTGACACAATGAAAAAAAAAAAAAAAAGACCTTTAGAATCAGAATGTCCTTCATTGGAAGTTTGGCCTTATCCTTTAGTAGCTGCATAACATTGAGGAAAACCGTTCACCTTGCTAAGCCTGAAGGAGTTGTGGTGAACAAATAGAATAGCATAAACCTAATGGAAAAGCATAAACCCTAAAGATCCCTCCCAAGAATCTGGGCTCTTAAATGTACAGGTCAGCTGAGATACAGCAATGAATCAGAAGAAGAAGTGGTCTCTATAGCAAGAGAGACTGACATTTTTGTAGATCATCTCTCCTTTCCACTGGACTGTGCACCCTGAAAGGAGGAACTATACTTTGTGCTTTTTTGTGTTCCCAGCATAGTGAGGTAGAAAGAACATGGACTCGGAATCAGAGAGTCCTGGGTTCAAATTCTGACTGCGCTGCTCACTAACTGTGGAGCCTTTGGTAAATGTTTTAACCTCCTTATCTGTGAAATGGCAATGATAATGCCCACTAAGAGGATTTAATGAATGAAGACATTCAAGTGCCCAGCTTATAGCTAGGGCTCAGAAAGTATTAGTTTCCCACCGCCCTCAGGTACTCTCTTGATGCTTGCTGAATGAATGAGTTTAACTAGATGTTTCTCTGGAATGTGGGTGCCTCAGAGACAAGTCACCAAGTTTTCACTAGACAAAGGCACCTGGTTGGACTCCTCAGGTTGTGCACCTGAGTGTGGACTGTTCACCTAAAAGAAAGGTGGCTTTGTCTGTCATGTGCAAAGGTGCCAAATGGGCAATTAGTGTCCTTGTTCAGAAGAAAAATGAGTTACCTAGAGAAAGGCATTTGTTTTTATAATGCATGACTCACAGTAGTGCGAAGAGTCAAGAGGAAAAATAACTCCCAGTTGATGTTGTCAGAGCACTGGGCCATCTTGGAAGCAAGCCACATTTTTGGCCATGTTAAAATTTCTTCTTGGTTGATTCAGGACTCTAGTCTAGGCATCATGGTACCAAGGTTATTATGAAGACAAAAGTATGAAAATGCCAGTTTCTAAAAGGGCTGTTTGACTGAGGTCGCCACCCTGGGCTTGGCTGCATTTAGGACTCATTTCCCCCAGGCCACCCTCAAGTCACAGCTCTGCAAGCCCAGCTTCTTACTGATGTCAGGTGAATCTTCAGTCATGATAGGAATCCCTTCTGGCAAATATCCATGGGCAGAAAGGTCCAAGGACTGTTGCTTCCTTTGAAGTATCTGAAGAGGTGCTGGCTCTCCAGAGTGGCATCAAGATCATTATGCTTGGGGTGAGCATTTATACTTTCTCTGTCCCTGTCACAGTCTTGTTATTTCATCCCAGAAGTTCAAGGTAGAAGTTCATTCTACTTTTCTGAAAGAAAAAGTAGAAGTTCATTCTATTTTTCTGAAAGAAAAGAGCAGAAGCAAGGAATCATTTCTGTAGATGTTTTAGGGGTGAAGGTCAAAATGATTCTAAAGCCTGTCAGGATAAGCAAAGGCAAGAAAAGAGCCAAGAAATTTTTGAGAAGAAGAGCAGCAAGGTTCAGTGAAGGAAGAAGGAAAGGGGAGAGGGAAGCACACATAACAACAGTATAAAGTAAAATACATAAGTAGACAAATTTTATCCAAGTGCTTAACCAGTTGTCCTAGTACCATTTGTTGAAAACTACCTTTTCTTCTTTCCCAGTACCATCTTTTCAGAGTAATTTTTTCATCTATGGGGGGATTTCTATTTAGTTTCATTAATCTCCTCTGATCTCATGCCAGTGTCTCAAGTTGGTATCTAAGAGGGCTACTAGCCCAAAGGGGTTCAGGTCTGCATTCGGAACTGAAGCTAGATGTGTGCTTTTTCAAACAGGGAACTCTTCTCTTTGTCATTCTGAATTTTGGAACCTAACACCATGAGGTCAGAAGGAACTGTTTTGGGCAGTGGTGTGCACCTAATAGGGAATTCATTATTTATGCCAGAGTGTAAGATTATGCTATGACCTCCCGACCACAGGGAAATAAAGGGATGTTGGAAAGAACTTTAAGCCTGTCACCTATAATTAAAAATCTGGTAGAGATCAGTGAAAGTCCCCATAATTTGATCAGTCTTTCCGTTTTTTACAATTATCACCACTGCATGAGCTCTCACTGACCTGCTTACTGTCTGGAGTCCCCAGCCTGGCTCAACAGAGTGTTTTCCCTATCACCCTGTAAGAAGCAGAGGGACTCTTTGGTTGTTTCTACCCAAGCACAGTGAGAACAATGTTATCAGACATTTGCAGGCAGATATCAGAGGTGGATTTTTCCTAACTTCATCCTACCCTCTTACATCTCCCTCTGTCAAACTAGCATATGGCTGCAGGGTCAGTCCACCCTCAGAGAGCAGTAGACAGGGAAGCCAGTATGTTTTTTACTTTTAGTGTCCAAGTTTATAGTAGGGTTAATATAATGTAGGACTGAACTCTGGACAACATTCTCTGAAGTTCTATGCCACAAGTTCCCCCAAATAATTTGGGGGGAGGGGTTGCAGGAAGGAAAAAGGGAATGGTTAGAGATAATTATTCATTCCTCCCTTTGTGTTAAACCCACAGTTCTGTTTTAATTCTTATCATACTATGGAGGTGTTTATATATCACCCCCCAACCTCTATGAGCTGCCTAAGAATGTCAGGACTATTTTAAGCATTTTTATAATGTAGTATGGTCTCAAGAATATAGTAGATGATAAATAGTGTTTGAGAAATTATTAAATGAATGAGTCTTGGATCTTATGTGACAATACTAGCATTTTGTTAAAAACCCCATTCCTCTGTTCAATTCAGCCACACTGTGTGTATGGCAGCTGCAAGGGGGAAGGAAATCATCTGCTTTAAAAAACAACATCCCCACTATTGCTAATGCCTTGGAACATTTTCCAGGTCTGTGTCACTAGAATCAGGGAAGGAATCTGGGAAATGAGATTGAGGCTCTTTGCTGAGAAAGATAAATATTGTTCTCTAAGCAGGTGACACGTTGCAACATGAGTTTATTGATGCCTAGAGCCTGTGACAGCCTGGCTGTGACTGGCAGAACTTTGCTGGGTCTTGTCTCTGTCAGACAGGATCCCAAGACTTTACAGAAAAGCTTTAGTGAGGAGTAGGAAAATCCTGAAAGTAGCATAAGCCTGACTTCCAATTCCTCCTTCCCCTGCAGGTTTAACTCTGAGCAGCTTTGCTAATCACATAGGAACATCTTCTGGGAGAGATTTTACTTATCCATTCCTTTGCTTGTTTTGCCTTGTTTTTATTTACTGGTTTCTTTTAAGGCAAAGAAAAAGTTCAAATAATCCTTATCACAGCTCACAGGCACAAAGTGAAGGCCCAGAGCCTTCTATTCAGCCTTCACCCAAAACTGAACTCATAGGCAGCATCCATCACAACCATCCCAGGAATGAATGCTTAATCACAAATTAAACATGCTTCTAGGCTGTGATGGGATTTTTTGGGAGAGGGGTTATAGGACAGTGTGTGGTTACATCCTCTCTACACAGGGAAGATTAAAACTAAAATTCCCCATATCAATGAACTGATGCTGAAGAAGATGCAATGTGGGTTCTCTAAGGAATGAGTTTCCTGTCTTTTCATCCTTTACATCTAGCAGTTTTGCCTTTGAAAAGAAACTATCGTGATAATGTGAAGAAGGAAAAGGAGCATTAAAAATGCCATAAATACCTCCAGCTATTTACCTACCCCAAAATGGGCTGGGGTATACAAAATTCCCTTCGTGAAGACAACTTTTTAAAAATAAGTAACTTTAGGTAGAAGTTTTCTCTTCATCAGCTCCACGTCTCATGTGAAAGCCTGTGGTGAAGTGGCTGTGCTCCATGGAGGAGACTTGTCACTTTGGAGAGCAGCTTTGGCCAGGAGATTCGGGCGGGGGGGGGGGGGGGGGGGGGGCGGGGGCAGAGAGGTGGGGAGGAAGCTCCCTTCTAAATCTAAAATTTCTGCAGGAAAAGTTAAGCAGGGAGAAACAATATTTGTGTGTGTGTGTGTGTGTGTGTGTGTGTATCTGTCTGTCTCAGAGATACCTTCTGCACAGGCGCGTGGGCACACTCACACACAGAGACAGGGGATATGTTTTGCTTGATATGTGGATCACAGTTAATTTTCTTGAAAAGGTCCTTTTCCAGAATGACATAGGAGAAAACCTTGCACAATAAAACAAACTGGTTTTACAGGAAAGTGATCAGATAGAGTGTATCTTGTGTTTTTCTTCTTTTTTGTTGCTGCTGCTTGTCTATTTGCTCTGTTTTGTTGCTTTTGAGAAAATAAAATACTGTGTCTTTCAACTATATTGAGCCCTTTCTAGAGAACGGAGTTTGCCTTGTTGGCCTTACTGGATTCTAACTCATGCTTTCTGTGCTGACCAGATTGCACCTGTGTTTTTTAATGTGTTCAATTCTATTAAAATTAATGAACAAATTATTTTTAAAGATTTTTATTTATTTGAGAGAGACCATAGTGAGAGAGAAAGAGAGAGAGAGAGCACAAGCAGGGGTGAGGGGCAGAGGGAGAGGGACAAACAGACTCCCCACTGAGCAGGGAGCCTGATGTGGGGCTTGATCCCAGGACCCCGGGATCATGACTTGAGCCAAAGGCAGACACTCAACCAAATGAGCCACCCACGTGCCCGGAGCAAATCATTTTTTAAAATATATGAGGCTGGGGTAAGAAAAAAGTCCCTTAAAAGTATGATATTTGAGATTCACTTCAAAATAAAACATTAGAGATGGGAAGTAGACAACATATTAGTCAAGGGGTATAAAGGGGATTCTTAAGTAATCGTTATAATTATATAATGTCTGGAATTTACCTCAAAGTAATGTGGAAATGAAGGGAAGTGTGTGGGGGTTTAGGTGAAACTGACTGTATAGGAGTTGATAACTGTTGGCACATGTAAGGCTCATAATACTAGTATGCCTACTTTTATATAGACTTACATTTGTAATAAAAAAATAAAAGAGATAGTTATACACATGTCTCTCATTCCTTAGAGAGGGAAGAAATCACAGTAGATCTAAAATAAATCAGGCTTCTGGCTACTAAAGGAAGATATTGACATTTAGTGTGGGTGGTTGCTTTATTTGGGGATGCTCACTATCATCAAATGTCTCATTGGTAATTAGTAAAAATGCTGGAATAAAGAAACTCCTGGTTATGGATTAGATCCAGACTTAATAGGTCTCTTCCATTGCTGATTATTTTATGGGGCAATTTACCATACTGATGAAACACTTCTCTGATGAGACATTGTAATAGAGGCAGAGAAACTAGACAAATGACTCTGTTTCCTAAAACCAACAACAGAACATCCAACGCAGACTGCAGTGTGTATTGAATAGCCAAAATATATTGCCTTTCTTCATCCTTCAGAACCCTCTGGGGAGCATAAGACATATGGAATCTGCTCTTAGCTACTGTATCAGTGCCATTTATAGACTGCATACACAGGGTCCCCCAAGGACCCATATGGATTATCATTTCTTTCTCTCTGGTTTCCCCAGAAGCATGACCCCCTGTGTTCCATGATGCACATACTTCCCTGGGGATAAACCTAATTAAATCTCAAGAATCAGAGGAAACAATCTTATTAATATTTGTCAGAGGAATTCTAGTGATAGAGGATGGGGAAGTCTCAAGATCTGACAGACCAGACTAGAAGTCAATTTGTGTCAGAAATGTATAGAAATCAGAAATACATTCAGAAACTTTGAATTCAGTTTCTGGCAGCAGAGGAAGAGGAGGTTTGCTTTGAATCATGATCTGCCTGGATGAGTCAGGATCCTAAGAGGGGACTAAGGTATCTAATTTGTCACTGGAATAGCCACTCCTTATATTAGGAAGGGCAGTGTACGAAAGAGACTTGGAAAGTGGTTTCTCCACAAAATCATCTCATCTCTTGGAGATTTGAAGAAGCTGTAGATTCAACATAGGCTTGAGATCCCACTGGGAGTAATTGTGTTGAAGGGAGATGCTGAATATCTGGAAAAGTGTCTTTATGACTCCTGCTATAACCATGACAAAAATTGACAAGGAAGAACTTCTTGGAATCCAGGAACCAAATCTGAATTGACACATCCATTCCCACCAGCTCTGAAGGATGATAAATATGATCACCAAACAGAGAAAATTGGAACAGTTGGAATATACAGCCAGGAGACACCAACAGTGAAGCACAGAGATCAGAGATCTCCACCTCAAATTGAACACTTTCTAGGGGTGGGTAAATGAAATAATGTTAGAATGGGATCCTTCTGAGGCTATAGTAATCAGTCTTATTGGGAAATGCTTATAGCCCTGAGCTTAAATTTAGAGTCCAGTTCTGATGTATTTCAGGACTTTCTGAAGATGGGGGGAAAAAGAAAACCTGTATACCTTAAAGCCTTTCAATCTTATCCATTATCAGTCACTAGATTCAGTCTCCTTCCTATACTTTAAGTGATTAGTAACACTGTACAGCATGTTTCTATAACCAAGGAACCATCAGGAAAGTGGGTGACCATTAGTATCACTTTTTGCAAACTATTTCAGGAAGATAAATTGAGAGAGACAGAAAGCAGAGCATCTATCCACTACAGATGGCTGAGCATTTGCTATAGAATCAGACACCTCCTCAGTCCTGACACTCAGTCCATCAAGACCCTATCTGAGGCAAGTTTTGAATGACTGGATATGCCATGATGGCAAGGCCCTAGGGGACTCTCCCTGGGTGTCACACCTCTCCTTACAGGGTGAGGTTCTCTTCTCTGGGAGCCTGTGGGGATTTTTGCCACACATGTAATTCTGTGATGAAGGTTCTAGACCTATACTGTCTACTATGGTATCCAGTAGCCACATGTAGCTATTAAATTTAAATTTTAATTAATTAAAAACTCAACTATCCAGTAATACTAGCTACATTTCAAGTGCTCAATAGCCATATGTGTCTGGTGGCTACCATATTAGATAGCACAGATAAAAAAATTTTCATTATTGCAGAGAATTCTTGTAGATAGCACCACTCTATAGCAGTAAATATGGCTTGTGGACCAAATTTAGCCCACCTCCTGTGAATAGATAAACTTTTCTTGGAAGATAGCCATGCCCATTCTTTTATGTATTATCGATGGCTACTTTCACAGTACATGGACAGGGTTGAATTGTTTTTAACAGAGACCATGTGGCCCACAAAGTCCAAAATGTTTACTCTCTGGACCTTTACAGAAAATATTTGCCAGGGGCACCTGGGTGGCTCAGATGGTTAAGTGTCTGCCTTCAGCTCAGGTCATGATCCCAGGGTCCTGGGATCGAGTCCCACATTAGGCTCCCTGCTCCTTTGGAGCCTGCTTCTCCCTCTGCCCCCCCCATGAATAAATAAAATCTTTAAAAAATATATATATTTGCCAGCCCTGCCCTATACCTTCCCCAGAAAAAAAATGCCCATGACTACATACAAAATTTTACACAAAATTTCAGGAAACAAGTGAACCCCCTTACTTCCATCCATGTAAACCAAGCTCAGGTTACAGGCTTCTTTGCTAGTTCCATTTTTTTAGAATCTTCAGACCCCAATTCCCTACTCATGATATCTACAAATACTAAATTTATATTTCAAAAGATTAAAAACATCTTAAAAACTAATGCCACTACAGAGTTTCAGGTTGTACTCTATGTGCCCCTTTCATACAGCATGAGTGATACTGTTTAAGTTTCACTAATAAGCCCACCATCACTTAAGAATCAGGCTATTGCCTCTACTTAATATAAACCTTTTTCCTACTTTTAATTCTTCTAAGAGTCTGGATTCAATGATTTTTTTGTTAGGCTCACTACCTAAGCTATTATCTATGGAAAGTTGTGAGAATCCTAAATAGTTCCCATCTTTTCTGATCTTTGAGATCTTTATCACTATAACACCTTCATTTAGCCTTTTCCTTCCTCTAGCTATTCTGTTCATTCTCAAATATATGCACATCCTGATGCCATAGTCACACTTAGGGGGCTGTCCTCTTAAGGTTCTATAGCACATCTTTGCAGTTTTTGTTATGTGTTGGTTGGAAGAGAATTTGTCCACGCATGTGGACACATACACACACCTAGACATTCTCTAAGTTTAGCTTAAGTACTTGATTTAATTTAATTAGCCAAAAGGACAGAATATTGTCTGAAGCCACAGGATGAGGGGACTCACCAGAGGGAGAAGATGATAGCTGATGCAGTGTTTCTCAAAATGGCTCTAGTCTCCAGAGTTCCTTAGAGTAGTAACACAGCTGCAGATGACACTGCACATGCGTCTTTCCAGGTCCAAAAAGCTCAAGTCTTCCTACATCACAACCTTTTGTACTAAGAACTTTTACCACCATCCAGAGAAAACGTAATCTAACGGTCTTTGTGCTTCTATTTAAGAGACCTTTGACAAATATTAGACCCTCCTTTTTTTAACAAAGTTAGCATCAGCAAGGCATGAACATTTTCATTCAGTCTGTCATTCATTCGTTTTGTTTTTTTTTTTTAATCAAGTACCTGCTATTTCCAAGAGCTATTCTGGATGTTAGAGATAATGCCAGTGAACAAAATAAAGTGTTACCATGGTGGTGCTTAAATTTCACTAGGTACTAAAAACAATGTAATTTTTAAAAAACAGACACATAATATGAACTGAGGTAGTAGTGTTAAGCAAGATGGCAGAGGAGTAGGAGACCTGGATTTCGTCTGGTCTCAGGAATTCAGCTGAATAGGGATCAAACCATTCTGAACACCCACGAACTCAACAGGAGATCGAAGAGGAGAGTAGCAACAACTCTCTGAACAGAAAAGCGACCACTTTCTGGAAGGTAGGACGTGCGGAGAAGTGAATCTGAGGTGATATTCGGGAGGATAGACGGCGGGGGAGGGGGCCTCCGTCGGCCACTTCTGGCAAGTGATAGAGCCGCGGAGCACAAAATCGGAACTTTTAGAAGTCGGCTTCGCGGAGGGACGTCGCTCCAGTGGCTAAGCGGGAGGTAGGACCCTCGGGGTCACAGAAAGACCGGGGGTGCCTGAGTGTGGCAGAGTTCCCAGGTATCGGAGCGGGGAAGCAGACTGCAGAGACGGAGCCGAAGCGCGGGCTCTCAGCTCGGCGTGGCCATAAACTGTGATCCCCGGCCCAGTCGGGCCACTGCTCCTCTAGTAGGGACCCAGCAAGCTGCAGATCCGGGGAGACTCCCCTTACTCCCCCAAGAGGAGCGGCGCGGGAGCGCACTGCAGGGATCTGCTGAGTTTGGAGACTCCACACGGGGTTGGGTGCCAGAGATAGAAACGATCGGTCACAGGCTGGGTGAGCACGGAGTGCGGCCAGAGACCGGGGACACGGGAGTAACTGACTGCTTTTCTCTGGGGGTGCACTGAGGAGCGGAGCCCCGAGGTCTTGCCTCCTCTGGGGTGGAGATTGGGAGGCCGCCATTTTCTTTGTCGTCCCCCAAAGCCCTACGGAAAGCTTCCAGGGAACAAAAGCTCCTCAGAGCAAACCCGAGCAGCTTGCTTAGCTGGGACCGACAGGTGTGAGGCAATTCCGCCTCCGGCAAAGACATTTGGGAACCATGGCAACAGGCCCCTCCCCCAGAAGATCAGCACGAACAGCCAGCAAGCCAAGACCAAGTTTACCGATCAAGGAGAACGGGAGAACTCCAGCGCTAGGGGAATACTGCACATAGAATTCATGGCTTTTTTTAACCATGATTCATTAGTTTTTCAAAGTTAATTTTTTAACTGTTTTTTTTAATTTCTCTTTTACCCTTTTTCAACCATCTTATCAATCCTTTTTTTTAAAAAAAACTTTATTTTTCATTTTTAGAGTCATATTTTATCCCTTCACACTAGTTACCCTTATTTTTGGCATGTATATATAAGTTGTTCTCTCTTTAAAATTTTGAGATACAGTTTCTTCTAACAGATCAAAATATACCCTAAATCACTAGTGTATGGCTTTGTTCTAGTCTCCTGCCTGATCACATTCTCTCCCTTTCTTTTTTTGAATCTTCTTCTTTCTTTTTTCAAACAACTTATCGTATCAATTCCTCTTATAAAATCTTTTATAATTTTCATCTTTACATTCATCTTCCATCCTTTCATTGTATCAACCCTTATTTTGTACATATATAAGTCTTTCTTCCTTTAAAATTTTAGGAGGCACTTTTTTCTAACAGACCAAACTATGCCCAAAATCTAGTGTGTGCCACTGATCTATGCACTAGCCTCATCATATTTGATCATATTCGTTTTTCTTTTTTGTATTGTTCTGTTTTTGTTTTTAATCTTTTTCTTTTTGGTTTTTTTTTTCTTTCTTTTCTCTTTTTTCTTTCTTTCCCTTTCTTTTCCCCTGGTTTCAGGTCTTTTCTGATTTGTATAGAGTATATTTGCTGAGGACGTTGTTAACCTTTTAGCATTTTGTTCTCTCATTCATCTATTCTCCTCTGGACAAAATGACAAGACGAAAAAAATCCCCTCAGCAAAAGAACAAGAGATAGTACCATCAGCCAGGGACTTACTCAATATGGACATTAGTACGGTGTCGGACCTAGACACCTAGGAGCTATAGAAAAAACAGCAAATCAAGCCTAAACCCAGCAGGGGAAGAGAAATAAGAAAGATCAGAGCAGAAATCAATGAAACAGAAACCAAAAGAACAGTAGAACAGATCAACGAAACTAGGAGCTGGTTCTTTGAAAGAATTAACAAGATTGATAAACCCCTGGCCAGACTTATCAAAAAGCAAAGAGAAATGACCCAAATCAACAAAATCATGAATGAAAGAGGAGAGATCACAACCAACACCAAAGAAATACAAACAATTCTAAGAACATATTATGAGCAACTCTATGCCAGGAAATTAAATAACCTGGAAGAAATGGGTGCATTCCTAGAGATGTATCAACTACCAAAATTGAACCAGGAAGAAATAGAAAACCTGAACAGACCTATAAGCACTAAGGAAATTGAAGCAGTCATCAAAAATCTCCCAACAAACAAAAGCCCAGGACCAGATGGCTTCCCAGGGGAATTCTATCAGACATTTAAAGAAGAATTAATACCTATTCTCCTGAAAGTGTTCCAAAAAATAGAAATGGAAGGAAGACTTCCAAACTCATTTTATGAGGCCACCATTACCTTGATCCCAAAACCAAAGACCCCATCAAAAAGGAGAACTACAGAGCAATATCCTTGATGAACATGGATGCAAAAATTCTCACCAAAATACTAGCCAATAGGGTCCAGCAGTACGTTAAAAGGATTATTCACCATGACCAAGTGGGATTTATCCCTGGGCTGCAAGGCTGGTTCAACATCCTCAAATCAATCAACGTGATACAATACATTAACAAAAGAAAGAACAAGAATCATATGATCCTCTCAATAGATGCAGAAAAAGCATTTGACAAAGGACAGCATCCTTTCTTGATCAAAACTCTTCAGAGTATAGGGTTAGAGGGTACATACCTCAATATCATAAAAGCCATCTATGAAAAGCCTACAGCGAATATCATTCTCAATGGGGAAAAGCTGAGAGCTTTTCCCCTAAGGTCAGGAACGCGGCAGGGATGTCCACTCTCACCACTGCTATTCCACATAGTATTAGAAGTCCTAGCCATAGCAATCAGATAACAAAAAGAAATCAAAGGCATCCAAGTCGGCAAAGAGGAAGTCAAACTCTCACTGTTTGCAGATGATATGGTACTGTATGTGGAAAACCCAAAAGTCTCCACCCCAAAACTACTAGAACTCATACAGGAATTCAGTCAAGTAGCAGGCTATAAAATCAATGCACAGAAATCAGTGGCATTCCTATACACCAACAACAAGACAGAAGAGAGACAAATCAAGGAGTCGATCCCATTTACAATTGCACCCAAAACCATAAGATACCTAGGAATAAATTTAACCAAAGAGGCAAAGGATCTGTACTCAGAAAACTATAAAATACTCATGAAAGAAATTGAAGAAGACACAAAGAAATGGAAAAACGTTCCATGCTCATGGATTGGGAGAACCAACATTGTGAAGATGTCAATGCTACCTAGAGCAATCTACACATTCAATGCAATCCCCATCAAAATACCATCCACTTTTTTCCAAGAAATGGAACAAATAATCCTACAATTTGTATGGAACCAGAAGAGACCCCGAATAGCCAGAGGAATCTTGAAAAAGAAAAGCAAAGCTGGCGGCATCCCAATTCCGGACTTCCAGCTCTATTACAAAGCTGTCATGATCAAGACAGTATGGTACTGGCACAAAAACAGACACATAGATCAATGGAACAGAATAGAGAGCCCAGAAACGGACCCTCTACTCTATGGTCAACTTATCTTTGACAAAGCAGGAAAGAATGTCCAATGGAAAAAAGACAGTCTCTTCAACAAATGGTGTTGGGAAAATTGGACAGCCATATGCAGAAGAATGAAACTGGACCATTTCCTTACACCACACACAAAAATAGACTCCAAATGGTTGAAAGACCTAAAGGTGAGACAGGAGTCCATCAAAATCCTAAAGGAGAACACAGGTAGCAACCTCTTCGACCTCAGCCGCAGCAACTTCTTCCTAGAAACATCGCCAAAGGTGAGGGAAGCCAGGGCAAAAATGAACTATTGGGATTTCATCAAGATAAAAAGCTTTTGCACAGCAAAAGAAACAGTCCACAAAACCAAAAGACAACCGACAGAATGGGAGAAAATATTTGCAAATGACATATCAGATAAAGGGCCAGTATCCAAAATCTATAAAGAACTTCTCAAATTTCAACACCCAAAGAACAAATAATCCAATCAAGAAATGGGCAGAAGACATGAACAGACATTTTTCCAAAGAAGACATCCAAATGGCCAACAGACATGAAAAAGTGCTCAACCTCGCTCGGCATTAGGGAAATCCAAATCAAAACCTCAATGAGATACCACCTCACACCAGTCAGAATGGCTAAAATTAACAAGTCAGGAAACGACAGATGCTGGCGGGGATGTGGAGAAAGGGGAACCCTCCTACACTGTTGGTGGGAATGCAAGCTGGTGCAACCACTCTGGAAAACAGTATGGAGGTTCCTCAAACAGTTGAAAATAGAGCTACCATACGATCCAGCCATTGCACTACTGGGTATTTACCCCAAAGATACAAATGTAGGGATCCGAAGGGGTACGTGCACCCCAATGTTTATAGCAGCAATGTCCACAATAGCCAAACTGTGGAAAGACCCAAGATGTCCATTGACAGATGAATGGATAAAGAGGTGGTATATATACACAATGGAATATTATGCAGCCATCAAAAGGAATGAGATCTTGCCATTTGCAACGACGTGGATGGAACTGGAGGGTGTTATGCTGAGTGAAATAAGTCAATCAGAGAAAGACATGTATCATATGACCTCACTGATATGAGGAATTCTTAATCTCAGGAAACACACTGAGTGTTGCTGAGTGGTGGGGGGTGGGAGGGATGGGGTGGCGGGGTGATAGACATTGGGTAGTGTATGTGCTATGGTGAGCACTGTGAATTGTGCAAGACTGTTGAATCACAGATCTGTACTTCTGAAACAAATAATGCAAGATATGTTAAGAAAAAAAAAAAGAAAAAAGAAGATAGCAGGAGGGGAAGAATGAAGGGGAGTAAGTCGGAGGGGGAGACGAACCATGAGAGACAATGGACTCTGAAAAACAAACTGAGGGTTCTAAAGGGGAAGGGGGTGGGGGGATGGGCTAGCCTGGTGATAGGTATTAAGGAGGGCACGTTCTGCGTGGAGCACTGGGTGTTATGCACAAACAATGAATCATGGAATACTACATCCAAAACTAATGATGTAATGTATGGTGATTAACATAACAATAAAAATTTTTTTTAAATATAGTAGTAAAATTTCAAAACAGGTAAATAATATGAAAGAAGTAATGCAGAGTAAATAATACGAAGGGTGATAGCAGTGCACCTTCATATGTGGGATGGTCACAGAAGGCCTCTCACATAACATCGTAACAGAAAGCAACATCAAGTGTGGGCAGAGACCCTGCGTCAGGAGCCTGCTTGGTGTGTTGGAGGAGCAACATGGAAGTCAATGTGGCTATAGCAGAGTGGGGAAAAGGGAAGAAATGTGGTCAGAGGAAAGGTTGATGGCCATTGCTAAGACTTACCCTTTTGCTCTAGGTAAGCTGGAAGTCCTAGAGGGTTTTTAGCAGAGAAGTGTCACATGTTATCACATTTAATACTATCTTTCTCTGAATGATATTTTGCTCCTCATTTTTAAGCCTTCTGGGAAATACATTATCTCTCAGTCCTCTCCAGACTCTGATTTAATGCTCTTTTTACTTGGATCACCCAGGCACTGAATTGGATCTGAAGACCTCAGTCCCAAATCCAATTCCCCTGGGCCCACCACCTTCACCTCTTTTGGTTTGACTTTTACTCTGGTGTTGCTATAGGATCAGCCACATGGCAAAGTAACCAGAAAGCACCTGCCTCAGCTAATGCCGTGTCCTTCTCATTCTGCCCCTAACTTGTCTGCCGCAGCCAGGTGGGATGACTGTGAGGGCCACTTGGCCTTTCTGTTGCTTGCACTCTTCTGACATGTGAGCAGGTTAACATTCCCAAGAGGCAGGCACGCTTTGACTAATGAGGGACAGGGGCAATGGATAGATTGTCTCTTGTGTCCCTTGGAAGGACAGAGGTACATTCTACACAGTTCCTCAAAGGATCTCCAGCAAGATTATGCCCCAAATACCCACAGTGGCAATCAGCTCAGTAACACACCCTTGGATGTTCTTTCTCTTCCTTACTTTTTACCTCTGTCCAGTCCCCTATACCTGTTTCTCTGAAATCACTGTGCACAATAAACTACCTACATTTAAACCATGTCTCAGACTAATTTGGGGAAATTAGGGTTAAAACACCCCTTCTCCTATTACTTTTCCTTATTTAGCTCCTGACTTTTCATTAAAAAAATAATAATAATAATAATCTTTGAGTCAGAAGGACCTTAGGAGAATATTCAGTTACATAGTTTTGGGTACAGATAAGGAAACAGAGATCCAAAGAAATTAATATGCCTGTGCTATAACTTATCTTTCTGGTGCAAAAGATGAACAAGTGGAGAATTAAGAACATGTAAAAAAACAATGGAGCTTGGCAGATATTTCCAAAGTCAAGAATAAGACTTTCTTAATAGAGAAAAAAGATGGTCAACTAATCTTCAACAAAGCAGGAAAGAATATCCAATGGAAAAAAGACAGTCTCTTCAACAAATGGTGTTGGGAAAATTGGACAGCCACGTGCAGAAGAATGAAACTGGACCATTTCCTTACATAATAAACAGTAACTGACTCAAAATGGATGAAAACCTAAATGTGAGACAGGAATCCATCAAAATCCTAGAGAAGAACACAGGCAGCAACCTCTGTGATCTTGGCTGCAGCAACTTCTTGCTAGACACGTCTCTGAAGGGAAGGGAAACAAAGGCAAAAATGAACTGTTGGGACTTCATCAAGATAAAAATCTTCTGCACAGCAAAGGAAACAGTCAACAAAACCAAAAGACAGCCTACAGAATGGGAGAAGATATTTGCAAATGACATATCAGATAAAGGGCTTGTATCCAAAATCTAAAAAGAACTTATCAAACTCGACACCCAAAGAACAAAAAAATCAAGAAATGGGCAGAAGACATGAACAGGTATTTCTCTAAAGAAGACATCCAGATGGCCAACAGACACATGAAAAAATGCTCCACATCACTTGGCATCAGGGAAATACAAACCAAAACCACAATGAGCTACCACCTCACACTAGTCAGAATGGCTAAAATTAACAAGTCAGAAAATAACAGATATTGGTGAGAATGCAGAGAAAGGGGAACCCTCCTATACTGTTGGTGGGAATGCAAGCAGGTGCAGCCACTCTGGAAAACAGTATGGAGGTTCCTCAAAAAGTTGAAGTAGAGCTACCCTATGACCCAGCAATTGCACTACTGGGTATTTACCCCAAAGATAAAAATGTAGTGATTCCAAAGGGGCACCTTCCCCCCGATGTTTATAGCAGCAACGTCCACAATAGCCAAACTATGGAAAGAGCCAAGATGTCCATCAAGAGATGAGTGGTAAAGATGATGTGATATATATATATATATATATCACATACACAATGGAATATTATGCAGCCATCAAAAAATGAAATCTTGCCATTTGCAATGACGTGAATGGAACTAGAGGGTATTATGCTAAATGAGATAAGTCAATCAGAGAAAGATAATTATTATAGGACCTCACTGATATATGGAATTTGAGAAGCAAAAGAGAGGATCATAGGGGAAGAGAGGAAAAAATAAAACAAGATGAAACCAGAGAGGGAGACAAACCATAAGAGACTCTTAATCATAGGAAACAAACTGAGGTTTGCTAGAGGGGAGCAGGGTAGAGGGTGTAGTAACTGAGTGATGGACATTAAGGAGGGCATGTGATGTAATGAGCACTGGGTATTATATAAGACTGATAAATCACAGATCTGTACCTCTAAAACCAATAATACATTATATGTTAATTAAATTTAAATTTAAAAAATAGAGAAAAAAGAGAGCTTAAACTTTGGCATGGCATAAAAGGAACTGGTGCCTTCCAGGAATTGAAATAAAGAAGTAATTATACAATTTTGTAATAAATGATGTGTATGAATATTCAAAGTTTGGAGTCAACTGCATTTTTCTGGAGAGTTTAGTTTCTTAGTAAATCAATCCATGTATTTTCACAGGGCAACTGTCCTAAGAAGGTTCCATGTTGGTGTTTGTGAGAGTCAAAGAGCATTCTGAGATAGCTAATGGTAGACTGGGATCAGGAGATTGAACTTCCAGTTATATTTTGGCCATTAATTGACTGTGTGACCTTGAGCAAGTCACTTTCTCTCTCTGGGCTGTGAGTCAGTTCCTTCTTTGTAAAATGACTATTAGTCTTATCACTGAGGCGTAGAATTTAACTTTTGAAGTGGCTTTGGAGCTCATCTCCATCTTGCAGGTCCAAAGAAATGAATTAAGTTTCTGAAAGTCATTGAGTCAGAAAAAGATCTGGTACTGTAACTTGGTCTTCCTGGTCCTCAATCTATGGATGAGTTTTGAAATTCTTCCAATCATGAAATGTTGTCATTCCATGATTAAAGTATAAGAGAGTATTTCTGCTCTAAAGGATCCCATAATCAAATTGAGGAGACACTTAATACACATAGATAATTATAAGACAGCAAATGAGATCCTATAAACTGGACAACAAACTCACTTCTTTAGCCATTCAGAGAAGCAAGTTGTCAGGAAAATCACTGATATTTGAGCTGAGCTTTTTATAAATGGGTTGATGGAAAAGATCATTATGGATGGAGAAAAGTAGCCAGAGCAAAGTCACGGGCATGATCAGCCAGGAGGACATTAACTGAATCTATCCAGCAGGAGTGGAGGATGAGTTAGAATTTGTGAGTTACAGTCCTTGAGGAGAGGAAATTCTTGGTGTCTCTCTTTACCATTCCTTGGAGCTGATCTGAAGTTATCTATCTATGATGAGGCAATCTGACTTCAGTCTATAACAGAAGAGAGTAGAATGTGGAAACTATGGCCAAGATCTCTTATAATTAATTATATGCTAATTTCTGATCTGTCCTCAAGCAGTTTTATTTTTAAATGACATTTTAAGCCTAACTGATACACAGTGTCCCTGGCACCAGTGTTCAGTAGTTTAATTGGTAGAATAATGAAGAACAATTGGCATTTTGCCAGTAGTTCTTTGGAACAGATTGTTTAAATAAGTACAATTGTTTATAAACAGAAATGTGTGAGGCCCACTGGCTTGGTAAATTTCCTGCTTTATGTGGGACTGCTGGAAAGGTGAGAGATTAAAAGTTTCATGTTTAGGGGTGCCTGCCTGGCTAAAGCATGCAATTCTTGATCTCAGGATCATGAGTTCAAGCCCCACATTGGGCATGGAGCCTACTTTATATAAATAAATAAAACATTTTTTTAAAGATGTTATTTATTTTTTTGACACAGAGAGAGGCAGCAAGAGAGGAAACACAAGCAGGGGGAGTGGGAGAGAGAGAAGCAGGCTTCCCGTGGAGCAGGGAGCCCAAAGCAGGGCTCAATCCCAGGACCCTGGGACTATGACCTGAGCCGAAGGCAGACGCTTAACGACTGAGCCACCCAGGTGCCTCAAAACATTTTTTAAAAATAAAATAAAAGTTTCATGTTTAGCATAGATAATTAGAGAAATGTAATTATGGCAGGACAATAGCAGTATGTATGCTTAAAAACAAGGAAACCTCAAAACAACAAACAATAAAATAGAAATCACAGAACAGGATGAGGGAAATAAGACCTAACATTTATGTCAATAAATGTAAATAAAGTCCCTATTAGATGATAAGGACTTTGACCTAAAACAAAATATAGCTATGTTCTCTATTCACCTAAAACATAATGACACAAAAGATTCACAAATACAAAGATAGAGAAAAACTGGACAAAAATAAAGCAGAAATATATTTTTAAATCAAAAAAGTAAATAAGAGAAAATAACACAGGAGTGGCAGTATTAATATTTGTTAAAATAAAACTCCAGGGATAAAAGTTCTGGATAGGAGGATTGTTTTATAAAAGGTGTGACTCCCAATGAACATATAATGTATAACACAGAAATATAGAGAGCAAAGCTATTAGAAGACAAAAGCTGGAAAGAAACACAATTGTTATGGAAAAATTAGCACACCATAGTTAGTCTTCAATAAATCGTGGAGTCAAAAATAAATAGAATGTAAATATGCTTAATAAGGTTAATTTGATTAGTATATATCAAACTTTGTATCTTACAAATGATAATCAAATATCCATGGATCATTTATTAAAAATTACTTTATAGTGAACAAAAAAAAGCCTCACTAAATTCAAAAAAAGTAAATTTTCTTCATAGTACAATAGAAGTGTGTTAGAAATAAAATAAAAATTCAAACCAAAATCTCACAGCTATTAAAACAACCATCCTAAATAAATATTAGGTATTAAAGAAAGTGAAAATTTCAAATGCAGATTACATAGAAAATTACAGCAGTGCAAAAGCTACATGTCAAAGTTTATGGCTGAAAGGTGATTAAAATATTCTATAGAAATAGTCATACGTAAAGGATTGATGAGAGATTCCGAATACACAAGCAAAATGAAAATCCTTAAGGCTCAATTCAGACAAAGCCATAGCCTCGAAAGCTTTCATCATTGAATAAGGAAGAATCAAGATAAATTGCTATGAATTCAGCTCAAAAAAAATCAAAAGAACAACAAAATACACTTAAAGCATGAAGAGAAAAATTTTTTTAAAGTAAATCAGAAATTACAGAAACAGTCAAATATATGAGTATATTCAGAGGTTGATTGGAAAAATAAGTGTGAGTTTGACAAGTCTATTTAAAAAGGGAAAACAAAATAAAATTCAATATGAGAAAAGTATGAGTAAATTTTTAAACAAGGCTACACTTTGTACTATACTTTGGACTATGTGTTTAGAGTGAAAATTTCAACAAAATTCACAATTTCTAGAAAAACACAAATAACCAAAATTATACGGAAAACCAGATAGAAGCATGGGAGTTATGTTTGAGCTGTCAAATCTTTTAAGTTCTTAAATTGTCAAAGAATTATCTCCAAAGAGGAGTTTTTACTGTTTTACAAATAGACTAAAGCAAAATGTTTAATGAACAAATATTTCATGTGCTGTATAAAGTGGCCCAGATTACAGAAAACATTTAAAACTTCTCACTTTGCATTATACAGCTCGTGTAACCCAGTTACCAAAACCTAACCTGGTGCCTGAAGCACACACAAACACACCCCAAACTTATGGAATAGTCTTGATCATAAATATAAATATAACAATCTGAAACACAGTTTTATCAGAATCAAATGAATTCAGTTATTCAAAGAATGCCAAGATGGATTGCCTATTGGTAGGTACTAATATAGACCAATAGGCCATGGGATCTAACAAGAATTGTTGAATGACCATCTCAATATTTTACAGAAAAAATATTTGATAATTTTAATAGCCATTCCTTTTTTAAAAGCTCTTAACTAATTGACAGAGAAGGATATAACCTAACATTAATAACTGTTATTACGTATAGTCATTCCCATTAAAACCAGGATCAAAACAAGAATGCCCACCACCGTCATTGTTAAATAACCTTTTCTAGATATTGAAATCAATGCCATAAGATGTGAAAGAAAAGTAAGAGTAACCAGGAAACAAACTGAGGGTTGCTGGAGTGGTGGGAGGTGGGAGGGATTGGGTGGCTGGGGGGATGGACACTGGGGAGGGTATGTGCTATGGTGAGCGCTGTGAATTGTGTAAGACTGATGAATCACAGACCTGTACCCCTGAAATAAATAATACATTATATGTTTAAGAAAAAGAAGATAGTAGGAAGGGAAAAATGAAGGGAGGTAAATCGGAGGGGGAGACGAACCATGAGAGACTATGGACTCTGAGAAACAAACTGAGGGTTTTAGAGGGGAGGGGGGTGGGGGGATGGGTTAGCCTGGTGATGGGTATTAAGGAGGGCACGTATTGAATGGAGCCCTGGGTGTTATATGCAAACAAGGAATCATGGAACACTACATCAAAAACTAATGATGTAATGTATGATGACTAACTAACATAATAAAATAAAATTTAAAAAAAATAAAATAAAAAGTAAGAGTAACAAACTTAGGAGTAATAGTTATCAGAATATCATTATTTTTCTCAAAAATCCTAAACCATTAGAATGAGTAGTAGATGTTAGTATACAATTACAAAGTCAACATACAAAAAAATTAATAGCTTATGATTCTATTTATGTGATGTTCAAGAACAGACAAAACTAGTCTCTGATGATAGAACAGTAGTTGCTCTGAGGGGAGAGTATTGCCTAAAAAGGAGGATAAAGAAGGTTTCAGGTGGTGTGGAGTTGTTCTGTATCTTGATTGGAATGCTGACTAATGGGTGTATACTGCACATTTAATATATGTAAATATTACTGTAAGTTGGAATCATGCAATGTATAGCCTTTTCAGGCTGGCTTCTTTCACTTAAATGCATTTTGCCTTTTTGTGGCTTGATAACTCATTTCTTTTTATCACTGAATATAATATTGTATGGAATATACCATAGTTTCTGTATTCATTCACCTATTGAAAGACATCTTGGTGTGGTGTATATATATATATATACAATGGAATATTATGCAGCCATCAAAAAGATTGAGATCTTGCCATTTGCAACGACATGGATGGAACTGGAGTGTGTTATGCTGAGCGAAACAAGTCAATCAGAGAAAGACATGTATCATATGACCTCACTGATATGAGGAATTCTTAATCTCAGGAAACAAACTGAGGGTTGCTAGAGTTGGGGGGGAGGGATGGGGTGGCTGGGTGATAGACATTGGGGAGGGTATGTGCTATGGTGAGCGCTGTGAATTGTGCAAGACCGGTGAATCACAGATCTGTACCTCTGAAACAAATAATGCAATATATGTTAAAAAAAGAAGAAGATAGCAGGAGGGGAAGAATGAAGGGGGGAAATCAGAGGGGGAGACGAACCATGAGAGACGATGGACTCTGAAAAACGAACTGAGGGTTCTAGAGGGGCGGGGGGTGGGAGGATGGGTTAGCCTGGTGATGGGTATTGGGGAGGGCACATTCTGCATGGAGCACTGGGTGTTATGCACAAACAATGAATCATGGAACACTACATCAAAAACTAATGATGTAATGTATGGTGATTAACATAATAAAAATTTAAAAAAAATAAGACATCTTGGTTGCTTCCAGGCTTTGGCAATTGTGAATAAAGCTACTATAAGCATTGATGTGCAGGTTTTTATGTGGACATAGTTTTCAACTCATTTGGTAAATACCTAGAGAACAATTGTGAGATCACATGATAAGACTGTTTAGCTTTGTAAGAAACTGCCCGTTTTCCAAATTATCTGTACCATTTTGCGTTCCCTCCAGCAATATGAGAGTCCCTGTTTTTTCATCCTCATCAGCATTTGATATTGTAAGTTTTTTGGACTTTAGCCATTCTAATATGTGTGTGGCAGTATCTCATTGTTTTAATTTGCAGTTCCCTAATGACATTTGATGTTGAGCATCTTTTTGTATCCTCATTTGCCATCTGTTTATCTTCATTGTTGAGGTGTCCAAATCTTTTGCCCATTTTTAAATTAGATTGTTTTCTTATTACTGAGTTTTAAAAGTTATTTGTAATTTTAGATATGTCCTTTATCAGATGTATGTAAATATTTTCTTCTAATCTGTAGCTTTCCATTCTCTTTCCAGTATCTTTCTCAGAGTAGAAGTTTTTAACTTTAATTAAGTCCAGCTTATCTTTTTCTTTGCTTATGGATCTTACTTTTTGTGTTATAACTAAAAACTCATCACCAGAGCCAAGATCACCTATTTTTATCCTAAAACTTTTTAGTTTTATAGTTTTGTATTTTACATTTTGACCTATGACCCAGTTGGAGTTAATTTTTGTGAAAGATGTAAGATCAGTCTAGATTCATTTTTTTTTTTTTTTTTTTGCCTGTGGATATCCAGTTGTTCCTGCACCATTTGTTGAGGAAAAAACCGTCCTTTCTCCATTGAATTGTTTTTGTTCTTTTGTCAAAGATAAGTTGACTGTATTTGTGTGGGTTGATTTCTGGACTCTATTCTGTTCCATTGAGCAGTTTGTCTATTCTTTTACCAATACCACACTGCCTTGATTATTGTAGCTTTATAGTAAGTCTTTAACTTAAGCAGTGTCAATCCTTTGTTCTTCTTCAGTATTCTTCAGTCTTTTTCCTCTCCATGTAATTTTTATAGTCAGTTTTTTGATATCCACAAAATAACTTGCTCTGGGATTTTGACTGGGATTGTGTTGAATCTGTTGATCAAGCTGGGGAAAACTGACATCTTAACAATATTGAGTCTTCTTGTCCATGAATATGTACTATCACTCCATTTATTTAGATCTTGGATTTCTTTCATCAGAGTTGTTTTCCTTATATATAGATCTTGTACATATTTTATTAGATTTTTTATTATTTCTTGGGGTGGGAGTGCTAATATAAATGGTATGGTGTTTCAAATTTCAAATTCCAATTGTTTGTTGCTGATATATAGGAAAACAATTGACTTTAACCTTGCTTAATTAGTTACAGGATTTTTTGTTGTTTCTTGGTTTTTGTCAGTTCTGTGGGATATTCTGCATTGACAGTTCTGTCATCTGCAAGCAACTTTAGTTCTTCTTTCCTAATCTGTACCTCTTATTTCCTTATTAGTCCCTTTTATTACCCTTTATTGTCTCGTTAGTTAGGACTTCCAGTATAATGTTGAAAGGAGTGGTGAGAGAGAACATTCTTGCCTTGTTCTCGGTCTGTATGCAAATTACACCTCACTAAAATAAGTTAATTAAAAACTATTAGTTCTCCTGTATTCCAGCAGTGAACATCTAGAACATAGAATGTAAGAAAAACTATTTCCATTGTAATACAAGAAAAGCTATATTTAACCAATGGCCAAGACATAAAGTAAACTACAAAATTTCACTAAGATGCATAAAAGATTTGAATGAATGGACAGAGACATCAGATTCTATCTCAAGGAAAGATTTAGTATTGCAAAGATTTCCAAAATTAGTTTGTAACCTTAATGAAATTCAAAGCAAAATTCTAATAATGGAATTTTGTATTAACCCATAGAAAATCATCTAGTTCATTTGGAAGAATGAACAGGCAAAAGTAGTAAAGACTTTTTTTAAAATTTTTCATTGTTATGTTAATCACCATACATTACATCATTAGTTTTTAATATAGTGTTCCATGGTTCATTGTTTGTGCATAATACCCAGTGCTCCACGCAGAACGTGCCCTCTTTAATACCCATCACCAGTCTAACCCATCCCCCACCCCCTCCCCCCTAGAACCCTCAGTTTGTTTTTCAGAGTCCATCTTCTCTCATGGTTCGTCTCCCCCTCCGATTTCCACCCCCTCATTCTTCCCCTCCTGCTGTCTTCTTTTTTTTTTTCTTAATATATACTGCATTATTTGTTTCAGAGATACAGATCTGTGATTCAACAGTCCTGCACAATTCACAGCGCTCACCATAGCACATACCCTCCCCAATGTTTATCACCCAGCCACCCCCTCCCTCCCACCCCCACCACTCCAGCAACCCTCAGTTTGTTTCCTGAGATTAAGAATTCCTCATATCAGTGAGGTCATATGATACATGTCTTTCTCTGATTGACTTATTTCACTCAACATAACACCCTCCAGTTCTATCCACGTCGCTGCAAATGGCAAGATCTCATTCCTTTTGATGGCTGTATAATATTCCATTGTGTATATATACCACATCTTCTTTATCCATTCATCTGTCGATGGACATCTTGGCTCTTTCCACAGTTTGGCTATTGTGGACATTGCTGCTATAAACATTGGGGTGCACATACCCCTTCGGATCCCTACAAATTCTCACTCTTTGCAGATGATATGATACTTTATGTGGAAAATCCAAAAGACTCCACCCCAAAACTGCTAGAACTCATACAGGAATTCAGTAAAGTGGCAGGATATAAAATCAATGCATAGAAATCAGTGGCATTCCTATACACCAACAAGACAGAAGAGAGAGAAATTAAGGAGTCAATCCCATTTACAATTGCACCCAAAACCATAAGATACCTAGGAATAAATCTAACCAAAGAGGCAAAGGATCTGTACTCAGAAAGCTATAAAATACTCATGAAAGAAATTGAAGAAGACACAAAGAAATGGAAAAACGTTCCATGCTCATGGATTGGAAGAACAAACACTGTGAAGATGTCAATGCTACCTAGAGCAATCTACACATTCAATGCAATCTCCATCAAAACACCATCCACTTTTTTCAAAGAAATGGAACAAATAATCCCAAAATTTGTATGGAACCAGGAAAGACCCCAAATAGCCAGAGGAATGTTGAAAAAGAAAAGCAAAGCTGGCGGCATCACAATTCCGGACTTCCAGCTCTATTACAAAGCTGTCATGATCAAGACAGTATGGTACTGGCACAAAAACAGACACATAGATCAATGGAACAGAATAGAGAGCCCAGAAATGGACCCTCAACTCTATGGTCAAGTAAAGACATTTTTTAAAAATAAGAGTAATGAGGAGGGGCTTTCTCTGCCAAAAGTCAAAATATGTCCTAAAGTAATAGTAGTTAAAATATTGTATTACAGGTACAAAAAGTGCACAAATTAGAGAAGCAGACCACATAGACCAGAAACAGTCTCTGGTATATTTAAGAATTTAAAATATAATAAAGGTAGCAGTTCAAAAACTGGAGAGAGGATAATTCAATAAATGTTACTGAGATAATTAAATATTTAGAAACAATAAGTTAGAGATTCACAACACACGTTATATGAAAGTAAATTTCAAATGGATTTAGCTGTTCATCCAAGATTCCCTAGGAAACAGTCTAGTTAAGGAGATTTGCTGTGTAGAAGGTTCAATGCTGAGTCAATTAGTCTGGTGGAGCAGAGGGACAGTCAGGCTGCCATACAGTTAACACAGAGAGCTCAGCCCACACCAGGGGAAGTTGTGGATCTAGAATGACCCTTCAAAGTTGTTCCAAATTGAGACAATGGCCTTTGTACCCTGATTTCAACCAGCTTTACCCCAGAGGGTTGTAATCTTGGATGAGACCGCTGCCTTTAGCTGAGAGAAATTCCAGAAGAATTCAGCTATGAGCCCTCAGCAGCCAACACTCCCAGCAACTGGTGGATGAGAGCCTTAGTCTTGAAGACAGAATCTGAGTGGCACACAATATCCACTACATAGTTAAATGTAAAAGATGAAATTATGAAACAAATAGAGGAAAATATTGATAAACATTCCTAAAAGAGGACTGAGAAGGACTTTTTTGTGATACTTTTCCACAAAATCTGTTGTAAAACAGCTATTGTGACAATTGGTTTTATTGAAATTGGGAGTATAGGTGGGAAGAGAAAGCAGTAGGAAAAACCACTGGCATCACTGTGGTCCAACTGTGACCTCCCTTGCCTGCAAGACTGGACATTTGGAGGACTGGCTTTACCTTCCAGTGCTGCTGTTTTCAAAGCCCTGAGAAATAAATCATGTCAGCCTTGGTTTGCGACCTGAACTGTTGCTCCTATGAGACCCTCAGGATTAATTCACGTGTGTCTGGTAGGGAGGGGCTAATTTTCAATCACCCAAAGGGCCCTGCTTATAAATATGTTTTTTTATAAGAAAGCATGGTCTCCAGGGAATATTCCCCTACCTCTCCTTATAATTGCACATCCCTGGGTGGCCTTACCCCACTTTTGTGAGACTGTTTTAGAAGGTCAAGGAGCATGGTGGACTTTTTTCCATTGTGCTCTCTCAGTGTCCCCATGTTCTCACTTGCTATTGTTCTGAACCCTTGGGAAGGCTGATATATGGTTAGAGCCATGATGCTCAAGGAAGAAGACATCCTCAGGGTTAATAATAATTATAACAGCAGCCACAATGACCATACCAGACACTGTGAGAAATACTTTCATGTATCATCTCACCAAATCATCCTAAGTCTCCACTTTACAGATGAAGGAAGTGAGATTTAAAGTGACCAATTTGCCCCAAATCACACAGCTAGAAGCACTCTCTTGAGCCACCTGGATACGGATTAAGAACTGTCTGATTCCAAACACCTCACTCTCTCTACTACCTCCAGTTCCTCTCAGGCCCCATTCAATGAGACAGGCTATGGGAACCACTTAATGTGCAGCTATTATTAATAGATCAGTGATTCTCAGTGTTGGCTTCTCATAGATTCATCAGAGGAGTTTCCAAAAATCCTGTTGGTTCCAGTGGTGAGCCAAATTTGGGAACTATATATTAGATGCACACAAAAATACTCTAGAATACAATATTGGTGTCTTCTTAAAAGCTAATGTTACCTCCATTCCTAAACTTTGAGATTGCATCATTGGATGATCCTGTGACTACCCTGAGACTTTTGTTTACAACTTTATTTTCAAGTTAACCTAACGGAAATGATAAGATAGAACAGAGGCTTCAGTTGGCTTAGAAATTTTAGGTGCTGCCATGCATCCTCCTATTTGGTGGGGAGTTATAGCTCTGAATAGTTAGAAAACCCTGGTTCAAGTTCAAGTTTCAGACCTATCACTTACTACCGATGTGATTTTTTTTTACTACCTATGTGATCTTGATCTTGAAACTTCTTTTTTTTTATTTTATTATGTTATGTTAATCACCATACATTACATCATTAGTTTTTGATGTAGTGTTCCATGATTCATTGTTTGCGTATAACACCCAGTGCTCCATTCAGTACGTGCCCTCTTTAATACCTTGAAACTTCTTAAACTGAAGGAAGCCAGCTAGATATTTGAGCAGCAGAATGACATGCTGGGGGTTGGGGGAAACCTCTTTCTAGAATACTAGAAAACTAGAGACAAAGACGTTGTTCAAGGGCTACAGGGTATTAATAATGCTACCTTCACCCACCCACCCCAGGCCTCATGAATTCAGGATAAGGAGAGCAATCTGATGCTGATTTGGGCTTAAGAGTCAGGAGACTCTGTTCTTTGTAAGGGCTCCTTAAACTGAAGCATATACATTATTAGCCTTAGTTCTTTGAAAAATGAAGATGTAAGATCTGAGCCTACAAGAGCAATGACATAACAATAATCTGGTGTGACTCCAGATACTGTAAAAATCCTATCCACTAGGGAACTGGAAACCCAGGGTCCCATGCCAAGAATTGCTGTATCTGCTTCTGCTCTGTGCATTCTTCTCAACTCTGATTCAATAAATTAAGACCTTAACCTAACTTGGAGTGAGCATATGGAGTCTGTCCCAGCTCTATTACCTTCATGCTTCAAGATTGACAGAGAAGTACTAGGTGTGAGATTTGAATTGGGATGAAGGTAGTGCAGTAAGAGGAAATAATCACTTCTTACACACATGGAGGCAGATTTGGAGCCAGCCAAGGACCTCAATGTCTTCTCTAGTTGCTATACTCAGACTCTACCTTTCAGAAGAAAACATTGTGTCTTGGCTACTATCCAATTTAATCATACAGCCCATTTCCCAAACTTTCCTTCACAAGCACCAGGCAGGCACATGATTGCTCCTAAATTTTATTCTTTGACATTCTGGAGAAGCATTGATTTGTCTGCGTTCTTTAAGGTTGCTTAGCAATGGGAGGCAGGGTGAGCAGCACAGAATTTCACAGGTGGCTCTTGCTTCTCCCTGTTGCATTTGTTTCCACCCTCTGTTTCAGCTCACTTTAATCTTTTTATTGCTCTGTAAAGTCTTGATCTCAGTTTTTATATTACAAGACTTATGTTTGTGCCTGTTCTGTTGTAAACCACCTTGAAGACTTTTTGAAAGCATGAAAGGTACATACCATAAATAAGTTATATCATTTCGGATTTCCATGTCTCTGGTGGGAGCATGGCATACACCATATTAGGTGCATGCCAGTGAAGCTCTGAGCTGGGGACATATCTGGAAATTCACTCTTCTGTGGAGCCACCCAAGAAATGTGATCAGGCATCTGACAGATTTTGGCCATGCTGGAATGGGCACAGAAGGATGAGCTGGCATCCAGAACATCACATGGCAGCCATCCCCGTCTCCAGGGAAGCTTTGCCAGGAAGTTTGTTTACTACAATAAATTGTGTAGAACAGAAATATTGGGGTTTTGACATGGGTTCTAGCAGCACATTTGTGAAATGGCAGAGTATGGAAAGAACAGGAGTTTGGGGTTAGACAGATCTGGGTCTGAACCTCAGGAAAGAAAGATACAAGATTCATGACCAAGAGAGTTAGCTCACAGTATAGCTTGGTGCTTTCCCTGACACACCAACATACATACATGCCTCACTAGATCCCTGCACTTACTACCCCACCAAACAGAACCTGGCAAGCCCAGCTAGAGAGGGCTTTAAGGTGCCTGTAACAGTAGCCTGTCAAATCTTACTTTAAATGTCATGAAGCCATTTTTTACAGGAATATAAATTTCTAATTTAGCTTTTTCCTTTACACATTCCTTTGGCATATGTGCTAAGCACATGTTTAAAAAAACTAGCTATAGTTCAATTCTGATTTTCTTACTTTAAAATGATCAGCACTTCACATTTTTATGCATAATTCATTATGTAAACCATAGATCTTTTTTGAGCTCGCAGGAGGGCGGACAAGTGTGAAAATACAGTTTTGTGGGTCATATCAAGTTAGCACCTGCAGGAATTCCATAGTTAGACCTGTTTCTATCCAGGTGACTTCCAGGACACAGATATTCAGCTGGAAGTATCTGAATATCACTATACAGCATTTGGAAATGGTGTGAGGAAGAAAAATGCTACAACCTCCTGCTTCAAGGCACTTGGTGTTTTCTTTACCTCCTTAAAGTTTGAAATTAGGACTTTGTTTAAGCACACATCTTCATCTAGGTTTATGTTGTTAGAAAAACTTCTGTTCTTTGTAACGTCTCTGAAGCCAGGATGCCTATTACAGTTGCTGTCAGCCAGGCAACACTCATGACAGTTATTATTGTCTGTGCACGGGTGAATGTTGGTTGTAGTTGTTCAGCTCATCTCTCCATTTGAGGCAGATGCATATTTAACTGCTTTTTTTAAAGGCTCCACAAAGATGCACTGTGACTCAGCATTGAAACAAAAAGTTATTGTGTATGCAGAGGGCATCGAAGCAGGACAGCAGGGCATAAATTTGATATTTATGGAACAAATGTCCATCATTGTAAGAATGGTCTCCATTCCATAGTCCAAAGCCAACAATCAAGTTCTAGATGAGATCAAAGGAAAAGAAACAAAGCAGTTAAAATTAGGTTGTGTTTTGTTGCTGAGATGCTTGCAAAAGGGTTGACAATTACTTAATGACATAAGTGAAGGAATTATATGATAAAAGTGTCTAGGTAAGACTAAAGCAGCTCTTTCAATAGGTATAAAATAAAAATTGTAATTGTGGGGCACCTGGATGGCTCAGTTAGTTAAGCATCTTATTTCGACTCAGGTCATGATCTTGGGGTCCTGAATTTGAACCCCTCATCGGGCTCTGCACTAAGTGGGGAGTCTGCTTCTCCCTGTCCCTCTGCCCTTCCCCTGCTTGTTCTCTCTCTCTCAAATAAATAAATAAAATCTTTAAAAAAAATTGTAAGAAAGCATATGTCATAGTTTGTATTTTTTTTTACCCATACATAAAACAATAGTATTTTACTTCTTATAGTTGACAAAATCTTGTACTTAAAATAGAAGAGCTAAAATTTCCTTAGATAACTATTGTATCTATTATCCAGTTGTTAGCCTGGAAAAACTTACAAAATTTACTGCCAGAATTACATGTCTGGCCACAAGCTGATGTATCCTCAGATGGTTTTGACATGAACAACAAAGATTTCATGGTCTTGCAGATGGAGATGCTAAAGCCCAGAATCCAAAACTCTCCATTCAGTCACTGGACATTTATTTAATCAAATGGACCATGAGAATGTGAAGCATAGATGCCCTTTTCCCAGTGTTCCATGTGGACGCTTGGGCTTAGAGGAGAAAACAAGGGAAGGAGAGGCAAAAAAAGAAAGGAGAGGAGAAGCATATAGGAGGACCTTTCTCTAAAGGCAGCTATTCATTTAGCCCTTAGTAGTGTTTATTTTCTTTAGCTTCTGCTCCAGGATACCTTCTCCACAATTCCTTCTCACCTTTTCCTTCTGTCTCCACCCCCATCTTCTTCCTTTGTTTTTGTCTCCTCCTTTCCTCCCTTCCTGTTCTTCTAAACCTTGAGATGGAGGATTAATTGGGGTGGGAAGGGAATGGAGACTATAGGGAGAAAGCTGCGCAAACAGCAGACCTTGAAAAAAGACTTTAAAAACTTAAAATTGCCAATCCATCTTCATCTCAAATCCTACAATATTCTAGATCAGGAGTTGCAAACTACAGCCTGCTGCCTCTTTTGTAAATAAAGTTTTATTGAGTCACAGCCACACCCATTCATCTACATCTTGCCTCTGTCTGCTTTCACACTACAATGACAGAACTGAGTACTTGCAAGAGAAACCATATTCACAAAGCCTAAAATATTTACTAGTCTGTCTAGATATGTGCTTCCCCAAGAATATCCTGCAGAATTCTAGTTCTACAAAATGTTAAACAGATATTGCTGGAAAGAAAAAGAGTCTCAGGTCAAATAATTTTGGAAACTTTGCTTTTCAATCACAGGACTTCTTGGAGCCTTTAATACACTAATGTGCATTGTGAATTTCTGAGAAGTAGCTAAAGAATGCAGCATTTTCCCAAGTTTTGGGGGGAACATTTTTCTTACAGAGCTCTTGATGGGGATAGAGTTCCTCAACACACATTGGAAAATATCTCTTTAACGATATCCAAGATATATTATTAAGTGAGAAAGGCAAGATGTGTCCAGTACACATTCAGCTGTATAAAGAATAGGAAGGGAAATTTTAGTTAAGGGCTCGCTTGTGAATGTTTCAATTATCTCTTGAAAGGTCCATAATTAGCTGGTAACACTGCTTACTTTCAGGTGAATTGCAGCTGGGAAGGAGACTTTTCACTGTATTTTCTGCATTCTGACTTTTCAATCATACCAGTATACTTTATTATCTAAATAATCAATTAATCTGTCAATCAACGTAACTAAATCTTGAAACAAAAATGTAAAATGGTAAACCACTTCAGAAAACAGTTTGACAATTTTAAACAAAGTTAAATATACACTTACCATATGTCCCAGCAGTTCTACTCCTAGGTATTTACCCAAGAGAAATGAAAACATATGTCCAAACAAAGACTTGTAAACAAATGTTCATAGCAGCTTTATTCATAATAGTCCTAAGCTGGAAACAACCCAAATATTTATCATTAGATGAATGAATGCAAATTGGGGCATAGCCATGTAATGGAATACTACGCAGCCATAAAAAAGGAACAAACCACTGATGCAGCAAATGGACAAATTTCACAGATGTTACAAAGCGAGACACAAAAGATTCTATCTAAATCCACTTACGTGAAAATCTGGAACAGAAGAAACAAACCTATAGTGATGGAAGTCAGATCATTGGTTGCCTGGAGTAGGTGTAGGGGAGGAGATCTGATTGCAAAGGAACACAAGGGAACTTTCCAGGGAGACAGAAATGTTCTATATCTTGATTATGGTGGTAGCTACATAAGTATGTACGCTTGTCAAAACTCATCAATCTGTACACTTTTGTACAGATTGTGTGGATGTGTGGATTTAATTGCATATAAATCATACCTCAATAAAGTTAATTTTAAAAGGAAAGGAATAAATGTTTCCCTGAATCAATCAAAAGGGAGCCATGGAAAGGGAAAGAGTATGCAAGAATGAGAAGATGAAGTTAGCCCTCTAGTATGATTGCACACAAGATAAGTCTCTGCCCTATCGTGTGGGAACCCCAGAGAAATGGAGAGAAGTTCGCAGACCCTCCCTGCAGTGGTTCTTTGTTTGCTACTTGGGGATTCTGGTTTACAAACTGGCTCTGCAGGAGCAGAGCTGCTCCACCTGGTTGAAGGTCCCTGTTTACCATGAGTGGGGTTGGTGACCCTTTCTCTCACTTGCTGTTCACTGGATCATTCTATGCTTTATGCTGTCCCTGATGGTATTCCCTCTGTTTCTGGGACCTTGCAATTCAAAGGGTAGCTCCATTGTCATTTTGGGTATAACAGCTGGTGAAAATGTAAGCAACAGAGCTGACTTTGCTACAGCCCTGAAAAATTATTCCAAATGGGTTGTCTCCAGCTTACAAACCAATTGATCTCCAAAATAAAAGATAATAAAGAAGCCATTCAACTCTTAGAACACATTTCCTGATGGAAATAACATTATGGATCATAAAATACGTACGTACATACAAGCCAACATCTAAAAGTCCACCAAGTATGAACTAAGATATTGCGGCCCTAATCTAACCTCAAGCCAGCCAGTGTTCTTTTTTCCCATTCCCACTTCAAGGCCAAGTATCTTTTCATACTGAGTGTAGGAATAAGCCTTATCTGCAGACCTTTAAAGGTAAGTCTTCTTTCTTACGACATAGTAAAAAACCCAGTGGTCATCTTTGCTTACAGATGTCCAGGTGTACTCTAGCAGGTATGTCTAGGCAGGCGTACAGACCCACTGAGGACTGTAGCATGTGAATGAGATGTGGAGCCAAAGCTGGGTAGGATCTGACTCAGAACCTGCACACAGAGCAAGACAGACCTGGGCTTGCAGCTCATCACTGCCACATATCAACTGGGAGATCTCAAGCAAATAACTTAAACCTCTTTGCATGTTTCCTCACCTGTAAGTTAGCTATGGCAATAATACCTAGCTTGAAAAGTTATTATATGGGTTTAATGAGATAACATAAGCATTCCACTTACTATTGCTGTATAACAAACTTCCCCAAACCTTAGAGGCTTAAATCAGTGACACCATTTATTTTGCTCACAAACCTGCATTCTGGACAGGACTTAATGCGGACAGCTCATTTCTACTTCATTTGGCATCAACTGGGCTGAAATCACCTGAAGATTAATTTACTCACCTGCCTGGCAGTTGATCCTGGGGAGACTCCTACAGCTGGGGGCTTAAATAGCTGGGGCTCCTTGGGCATGTCCATCTCTGTGTGATCCATACAGAATGGCAGCATCATCTTATTGCATGTCATCTTTTCTGAACTCATAGTAGAACTTGGAACTCATAGTGTCGCTTCTACCATAGTCACGGGTTTGCCCAGATACAAGGGGAGGGAACATAGACCTCAGATCTCAATGAATGTCAACATCACATTGTAAGAAGAACCTGTAGGATGAGATATTTGGGGACAGTCTTGTTTGAAAAATATAATCTGGCATAGTAGTAAAGTATATAACACAGTACCTGAAACATGTAGGACCAAATAAATATCTTCTTGACCATTAATACTGCCACCACCACTGTTACAGCTATCACTTATTATTATTATTATTATTATTATTATTATTATTTTTAACATAATTGCCAGTAAACCTGAGGCAGCTATCACTACTGATGTTCTGATGCTTGCCCTTCCTTTCGTGGGTGAGAGCCATAGACACAATGCCACTTCCAGGATATCATTTAATGGAAACCTTGTGCTGGCCTAAAACTTCTACAGCATAATTCCCAGTGAGGGAAGATGATATCATCATTGTGAGCAGAG
Source organism: Eumetopias jubatus (assembly GCF_037043125.1). NCBI lineage: Eukaryota > Metazoa > Chordata > Mammalia > Carnivora > Otariidae > Eumetopias > Eumetopias jubatus. The sequence continues at coordinate 126,424,352 of NW_028274807.1, read as the reverse complement.
AGGGCTGAACACACAAGCTGTAAATAAAATGAAACCTAGGGAGCAGAGAGCAAAGACAGGTTTCCATATAAAGATGAGTTTGTTGTACACCTACAGCCTCCTCTGTGGTGAAGATGATGGTGATGATGTCCCATGGAGCCCCTTATCCATAGCTCTCCTCTCCCCCAGGAAAAGAAATGCAGTATGAACTTACTAAATCCTTTAATTCACAATGCATCAGACCCACATCGTAATGTGTGGACTTCTCTGGACTTGCGATCCTCTGTATAGCTCCACTGAAGACCAAGGGCAGAATTTAGACTTCATCAATTGAAAGGCATTCATTTAGTAAGAGCCAAAGAGAAAATAAAGACCATAAATCCAAAGTGCAAAATCATGGAGTTAGTATAGAACTGTTTCTTAAGAGCAAAAGATCTCTATAACTACTCCTAATCCTCCCCTGTCTTGATCTCTATAGCTACTCCTAATCCTCCCCTGGTTTATGATGTTCTCAAGAAGCGGTTCTATTTAGAAACACTCACTTGTTATGGGCTAGCTCCTGCTGTTGCAGGTGCTCTCTTGCAATCTGTTTCTGAACCTGGGCCACCCAGTTGGCTCCACATCCACCTGATATGAGCACAACACTAGGAATAAAAACCTACCTTTTGAGGTTGTGCTTTACAAATGCAAATTAATTTCACCGAGGGCAGAAAGTTTAGATTCCTTTTGTTCTTGGCTCACTTTGGATTAAAAAGGTATAGAAGACAACAGACCCAGTCAGACCAGAGGGCATTGTTTCCAGAAAAAAACCACAGCTCTAGTTGCCAAGCAGACTGGGATGGAACACTACTGTAGGCTACCTATTATTTGTATTTGGAACTTACTGAATGCCTGGACCATTTCCTGCATGGCCTACCCTGCCCTGGTCTTCTCTTCCAACAGAACTAGTTACCAATCCCTCTGCACTTCCTGACCTATCCAATTTGGTGAGATTGAAATCACATGGAAGTCATTAACACACACACACACACACGCACACACCAATTGCAAAGTCTGAGTTTCTGATTCAGTAGGTCTAGACTAGGAACCTAACAGTCAATATTTGTAACAGGTTTCTAGTTGATACTGAAGCTGCTGGTGGTCCACACTTAGAGTAGCTCTTCTCACAGTTCATATACCTCTACTGTATTTGTTATATTCTGATTTTCATTATCATTTTCATAGCAAAGACTTAGATTAGTACTGTCCAATTGAAATAAATATGAGCCACTTATATCATTTTAAATTGTATAGTAGACACATTAACAACAGGGTAAAATTAATTTTAATGACATTTTATTTAACCAAATATATCCAAATATTACTTCAACACATCATGAATACACAAAATCATTATTGAGATATTCTACATTTTTTTGTAAGCCTTCAAAATTAGTTATGTGTTTCACACTTCCAAAACATTTCAATTTGAACAACCACATTTAGAATGCTCAGTAGTCACATGTGGCTAATGGCTACCATATTGAGAAGTGCAGACTTAGATCTAATAATGTGTGCTTCACAGTGTTATAAACCCCTTATATATTAACTCATTTAGTCCTCACAATAATCCTATGAGATAGTGTTTTAATCTCATTTAATAGGTGAGGAAATTAAGGTACAGAGAGCTTAAGGAATTTACCCAGGGTCACTGGGCTAGAACATGGGGTTAAGGGGCTTGAATCTTGGCGGTGTGGCTTCACGGTCAGCCTCATTACCCAAAGCCTTCCTGCTCAACCACAACTCCCTGGAGGATAGGGAGGAAACATTATTTCTTTGTGTATTCCCATAGCATAAACGATGATTTAGCTCAGATAGGCACCCAGGAAATATATGCTGAATGAATTAAATGAGTGAGAGAGGAAGATGAGGGGATGACAAGGGATTTGTCAAATGTTCAGCCAACAGGATTAGGTGCCTTCAATCATCAGTGTATATGATTGGTGAGAGGAATATATTTTTTGGTTTATTAAGTTTTTAATTTTACTTCCAGTATAGTTAACATACAGTGTTATGTTCATTTCAGATGTACAATATAGTGACTCAACAATTCTGTATATCATTACTCAGTGCTCATCATGCTAAGTGTAGTTTTAATCCCCTTCACCTATTTCACCCATTCCCCCCCACCTTCCCTCTGATACGCTTTATTTTAAATGAGTACCCTCAGTTAAGGGTTTTTTGTTTTTGTTTTTCAACAAGAACATTTTTACTTGAGGAGCACCTGGGTGGCTCAGTCGGTTAAGCGTCTGCCTTCCGCTCAGGTCATGATCCCAGGGTCCTGGGATCGAGTCCTGCATTGGGCTCCCCGCTTGCATCTCTGCCTGATGCTCCCCCTGCTTGTGCTCTCTAGCTCTTTCTTTCTCTCTCTCAAATAATAAAATCTTAAAAAAATTTTTTTTACTTGAAACATACTTCAGAATACATGGTTCTAAAAGATATATGTAATACATTCCATCCAAAAAAATAAAATACACATTTTCGCTATGTACACACAGAAGAATGCCCTGGTTAAATCACATAAAAAGAGGGGCGCCTGGGTGGCTCAGTCAGTTAAGCATCTGCCTTCAACTCAGGTCATAATCCCAGGGTCCTGGGATTGAGCCCCCCATCAGGCTCCCTTCTCAGTGGGGAGCCTGCTTTTCCCTCTCCCTCTCCCTCTACCTGACACTCCCCTGCTTGTGTGCATGCTCTGTCTGTCAAATAAATAAAATCTTTTAAAAAATCACATAAAAAGAGACATAACAAATATTACAAATTTAAGAAGACTGGAATCATACCAATTATATTTCCCAATCACAATAGTATAAAACTAAAGATCAACAATAAAGCAAAGCTGGAAAATCTATAGTGTAAATATTAAATATTTAATATGTAAATATTAACATACTACTGCACAAGCAGTGGGCCAAATAAGAAATCAAAAGTCAAATCAAAGTATGTCTCAAAACAAAAGAAAAAGGAAACACAATATTCTAAAACCTATGGGATGCAGCAAAAACAGATGTTAGAGTGAAATTCATGCTATAAATATTTGCATTAAGAAAAAAAATGGTTCAAATAAACAACATTACACCACAAGGAGCTAGAAAAAGAAGGAGCTTAGCTGAAATTTAGTAGAGGAAGGAAATAAAGAAAAATCAGAAACAAATAAAAGAGACCAGAATGAACAATAAAATAACACTGAAAATAATGACCAGTTTTTCCAAAAATAATAAAATTAGCAATGTTTTAACTACATTAATGAAGAAAAAACAAGAGAAGACTAAAAACAAAATAGAAATGGAAAAGAAAACAATACAACAGATAACCATAGAAATACATAGTGTGATAACGGTTTACTATAAAATTATATACTAACAAATCAAATAACTTAGAAAAAGAAAACATAATTCTTAAAAACACATGTTACCAAGATTGAATCATGAATCTTGAATCCAAAACTAGGAAATCTTAGACCAATAACAAGAATGAAAGTTAAATTAATTGATACCGAGGCAGGATAAAAACAATGCAAGAACAGAAGAGTCTGGTTTGTCCAATATAAGTATTGCTACTCCAGCTTTCTTTTGACATCATATGCATGAAAAATGTTTCTCCACCCCCTCACTTTCAATCTGTAGGTGTCTTCAGATCTAAAATGAGTCTCTTGTAGACAGCATATAGAGTCTTCTCTATATGGGTCTTCTTTTTTATATCCATTCTGAAACCCTCTGTCTTTTGATTGAAGCACTTAGTCCATTTACATTCAGAGTAATTATTGAAAGATATGTATTTATTGCCATTTTATTACTTGTTTGGTCATTGTTGCTGGAGATTTCTCTAATCCTTTCTTGTCTTGTCACTTTTGGTCTCTCCTTTGCACTCAAAAGTACCCTTTACTATTTCTTGCAGGACTGATTTAGTGGTCATGAACTCCTTTAGTTTTTGTTTATCTGAAAAACTCCTTATCTCTCCTTCTATTCTGAATGATAGCCTTGCTGGATAAAGTATTCCTGGCTGCAGATTTTTCCCATTCAGCACTTTGAATATATCATGCCACTTTCTTCTGGCTTGCCAAGTTTCTTTTTTTTCTTCTTCTGAGTTTCTGTTAAAAAAACTCCAGCTACACTGATGGGTTTCCCTTGCAAGTTAAGGACTTCTTTTGTCTTGCTGCTTTTAAGATTTTTTCTTTATCATTATGTTTTGCAAATTTAATTACAACATGGCTTGGTATTGGCCTGCTTTTGTTGATTTTGAAGGGAGTTCTCTATGCCTCCTGGATCTGAATGTCTGTTTTCCTTCCCCAGATTAGGGAAGTTTTCTGCTATTATTTCTTGAAATAAATTTTCTGCCCCCTTTTCTCTCTCCTTCTTCTGGGACTCCTATAACACAAATGTTATTACGTTTGATGGAGTCATTGAATTTCCTAAGTCTGTTCTCATGTTGCATCATTCTTTCTCTCTTTTGTTTGGCTTCATTATTTTCCATTATTTTGTTTTCTAAGTCACTAATTCATTCCTCTGCTTCTTCCAGCCTGCTGTTCATTACATCAAGCCTGATTCCAATCTCATTTATTGCATTCTTCATCTCTGATTGGTTCTTTTTTAACTCTTTTATCTCTGTTGTAAGGTTCTCACTGATGTCTTCTAATCTTTCTCAAGACCAGTGAGTATCTTTATAATTGTTGCTTTAAATTCTCCATCGGGGGTGCCTGGGTGGCTCAGTCGTTAAGTGTCTGCCTTTGGCTCAGGTCATGATCCCAGGGTCCTGGGATTGAGCCCCCCCATCGGGCTCCCTGCTCAGTGAGGAGTCTGCTTCTCCCTCTCCCTCTGCCCCTCACCCCCCATTCATGCATGCGCTCTCTCTCAAATAGATAAATAAAATCTTTAAAAAATAAATTCTCCATCAGGCATGTTACTTATCTCTGTTCCACTTAGATCTCTAGCCATGGCCTTAATCTTGTTCTTTCATTTGCAATAAATTCTTCTGTCTTGGCATTTTGTCTATGTTTCTGCCTTTTTCTGTGTGGTAGAGGTTATGTCTCCTGCTCCTGAAAGTAATGGCCTTATGAAGAAGAGGTCATGTAGTGCCCAGGGCCTGCTGCTTCAAGGAGTGTGTCTGGTCTGTGCTGCATGCACTCTGCTATTGTGTTTTGGCTGCTCTACCCTTCAGGCCAGTCACATGCAAAGACTCTCCTTGTCTGCTCTGGGCAGTATTTGGTCCCTGGCCTGAATGTGGTGAGTTTTAACTAGGTATGCTATGGTCTGCTTGTGAAGTAAGACCTGACACCAACTCCACCAGAACTGAGGTTCTGTAGAACTAACTCTCTGGCTAGGAGATGTAGTGTGGAGAGGGGTTTGTGCTGGACTTCTAGGGGAGGGGCCTGCCATGCTGTAACTCAGGCAAGCTTGACTGAGAAGGGCAGTCCCACCAGAGCACAGGGGAGTGGGGCTTGGTATAAGCAAATTAGGCAGCCACTGTTGGCACTGTGCTGCCTCCTGCAGGTGGCTCTGTTGTTTTGCTGAGGTGCAGGGGAGGGAAATGGAGCTGGCCAGCTCCCTTGTTCCTAGAGAGGCATTTCTGTGAACTCTGCCTCCCAAGAATACTCTCTGAGAGGAGTGAATGAATAATCTCCCCACTGTGTGCCCCAGGCGTTCTTCAGATCACTGCTTCCACACTCTCTGGTCCCAGGTTCTTTGCCTGCCTTCCCTGTAGGAGCAAGACATTGCCCTCTGGGCTCTTTCCTAGCCAGGCCCACTGACCTTTAAAACTCCATGCTTTAAGCCCTAATGGTTGCAAAAACTCACAAAATTCAGCCCCTCTCATTTTCCAAGCCAGTGGCTTTGGGGAAACATTTTCCTTGTGCATTCCTCTATGTATACCTCTCTCTCACCCTTCTACACAACCATGGCTCCCTCCCCTCTGCAGCACCTGCAATCCATTTCTCCCCTAAACCACATCTCCATACTTCCTACCTTCTTCGATGAGGCCTCTTCTCCCCCTTTAGTTGTAGAGTTCTTTCAATCTTCAGGCCAATTTCTGGGGTATTTAGGATGATTTGATAGTTATCTAGTCGTGTTCCTGGGATGAAAGGAGCCTAAGATCCTCCTACTCTGTCACCATCTTCTCCTCCTCAAATCTGAGTGAGAGGAATATTTTTAAATTAAATTTGAAAATGTCTATTCTCAAGGAGCTTCCAGGCTAATGCAAAGATGTGAGAAATACGCAATGACAAGAATATGTCTTACATATTATCATTTAACATGGCATTCGTAGTGAAGATGACTAGAACCAGGAAAGGGGTACCCTGAGAGAGGCTACCCCAAAGTGGTGAATCTTTAAGGGAATATTAAATGAGACAGAAGGAATATATGTGTAAGACACTGGAAATAATGGGTAATATATGAGTAAGACATAGGAAAGGAATGACTAGAGGGGAAATCATCCTCTTCTTCTTCATCAGCATTGATTGGATACTGTATGTTGCAGATATGGTTCCCAGAAAGCAGACTATGAGCTACAAATCTGCATGTAGAATCTTTTTTGGAAGTGTTCCCAGAATCAACATTTTTAGTAGAATAAAGGAAGCAGGACTGGGCAGGGGGAGAAGTTGGGCTTTGATGCAGTCACACCAAAGGCCTCAGCCAACCCTGTGGGGAACTCCAAAGCTGGAGTGGCCCTTCACAGTTCTCCCAAATTAAGGCAAGGAGATCAGTTATTTTAACCCCACAGGAACCAGTCATTGGATCCAAGTTTTCTAGGAACGGGGTGTAACCTTGAGCAAGGCAGTTCTCTTCAACTGAGAGCAATTCCTGAAGAGAAACTCAGCTATGTGCCATCAACTGCCAATACTCCTAGCATCTATAGAACAAGAGCCTCCTTTTTGGGAGTAGAAGGAGGCATCTAGGTGGCAGGCTACATTGTCTGCTCAATGTGAAATCTAAAGAACCAATGAGAGAACATGATGGTGAATAGAAGGCACCAGATAGAATCCCAACATAGCCAGCTTGCCTGGGAAGTTGATACAAGGTCATACAACTAGTGAGTGAATTTTTACCTGTTCTGGTATCAGCTTCCTTCCCATATCTCTCCAGGAAACAGAAGAGACAGGTGAAGAAAAAAATTAAGCACCCTTCATTATAAAGTGTCCTATTCCTAGGTCTGTAGGATTTAAACAGCGTGTTCTAGATTCTAAGAAATTTGGATCACCTTTGGTTGTGGGAACACCACTTACCTATTATGGTTTAATACCTGAGTTGTGGGAGCTGTGGCTAGAATAAGGGGAGAACAGCTAACCAAATTTGGGGTAAGGAATTACCTCCCCTCCTCCCAATGCCTAGGAGGTAGTGGCAGCTACCTTTAGCTACTGAGGAGGGTATCTACAAAAGACAACATTCTGAAGTTGGACTGTGGTGGTGGTCCCCATACCACCCCAGGCTTAGCCTGGGATTAGAGTCTTTCAGCGATGTGCTTCAGTTTTTATCCTGATCTTATTTTCTTGGGTTCAAGTCAAAGGCAGGATTTGAACTGTGCTATGTGTTCATCTTGGCTCCCCATTGAATGTGTGACCTTGAATAAATCTTTTAACCTCTCTGAACCTTGGTTTTAGGGATTGAGACCCACCTCTTATAAAATATGAGTATTTAATGGGTTTGTAGGAGTAAAAATACCTATAAACATAATTAGATACTTAATAAATGTGTGTTCTGATTCTGAACATTAGTACACTGTAAAATATAAAGTGCTGAAGTGTTTCTTACTCATGGATAAATTCTGAAAAAATCCTTTTCAGAATTTGCCAGAATTTTCTCTGCCAATATCAAGTACCCATGATAGGGAATGAGGTAATAGCAGCCATCCCAATGGCTGAGATCAGGATGCAAGTTTGGGAAACACAAAGCCACGGTCAGGTTAGCCCTCAATAAATGTTTGTTGAACGTATGAATGAAGAAATGAATGAAGAGTGGAATGGTAATGAGGGGATTCAGATTTCTCCTCTTCCAGGAAGCCTTCCTGGGTTCCTCTGGCTTTCATGGGTTCCCTGCCAAGCTACTGCACATAAAATCCGTTACATCCCACATAGTTTTTAATTACAGACCATCTTCCATTGTTCTCTCCTTATTCTGTGTGTGTTGTTCTTGTCTCCTTGGTTTGACATGGATAGGAAAAGATTTTATTAGTTTTTCCTCCAGAAAGCTACCCCCAAGTCCACACTGAATTATCCAGGTACCTGTATCCATGGATTTATACTCCAAAGGAGAATAATAAAGAGGTGGAGGATGGGCACTTTGTAATCACATGGATTCAGATTTGTTCTTTTCTCCCTCATAGGGTTTTATGATGACTGAATAAGAAAATACATAAAAATCACCTAGTAGAGTGCCTGGCACATAGTAGGTACTCAATAAGTAGAAATATAGAATTAGTGAATAGTTATCAGTATCAGTATTGGAGAGAAAGAGAGATGAGCAGGGAGGAAAGCTTTAATCCCCAAGAACGCACAGCCTGGAGGGCTGACTTTCAGAATTCAATTGTGAAATCTAACTCATGCCCAAACCCTAAATTATACCTTGGAGTATGGGCATCCTGCCTTGAAATGGGAAATTAGGCAATTTCACAAGGATGCACAGCTGTGTTGCTTGAGCCGTTTTGTTCCAGGCAAACTGGAACAGGCAGTGAACCCTTGGCAATTGATGAGAGCCGTACCAGACAGTCTGTGCCCAGCCCCATCAGGGAACCAGGCAAGAATACCAAGCAGCCTTGCACAATGCATATGGAGGAGCTGCGGGGGCTCAGGAGCAGGCGAGCCAGTGTCCCAGAGAGAGCAGACACCCTCCTTTGATGTCAGCCTCTCCACTCAGCCCACCCCCCTTCTCCCAGACTTGCCACTGTCCCTGCTAGCCTCTTTTTCTCCTCTCAGCAAGCAGTAAGCTCTTCTGTGAGTAGGAGTGGGTGCTTAGAGATAATGCTTCAGACTATCAGGAAGCAAAGGAGGATGTCAGGTCAAAAGCCCCAATGCTCTTTTTAGGTAAGTGATTCTCAGACATGATTAGGCCAAGACTTTGTGCCTTTTCTTCTCCTTTTTGCTTTTGAGAATTTGAAGCTGAGGGTAGACAGATACTGGTAAGCTTAGCCTCTTTGTGCAGGTCCCAGGACTATCCAAAGGGTTCCTCAGGAATCCCAAAGATCCTCTTATGCTCGCCGAGGAGCCCACTGGACCAGACCTCAAGCTGTGGGACTTTAGGGCCTGTGGGAATCATTTTATTGGGTTTGTAGGAACCAAGCATTTGGAGACTCCATGGGCTTCCCAGGGCTGCCCTGTCAACTGGTCCTCAACAGTAAGTCCTCCTGTTTGTCCTGCTTCCTTACTGCTCTCATCAAAACCTGCCCATAGCATACACCTTCAACCAGGAAGCCAAAGCTGAGACGTAGCTCCATAAAGCCCAAATCCTGGCACACACTCTCACACAACCTTTTTAGAACTTTGGAAAGAAATAAAGGCTGATTTGCTTTTGTAATTAGGAATAGAACATGCAGTGATGGGCACAACTGTGGAAGAGGATCTTAGGAGAATCTGTAGGAGATAGGTTCCATCTCAGCCTTCTCTTGCCTCACCCTGTCTTATGGGATGTTGTGTGCCCTTGAACTAGTTGATGTTAATCACCAGAGCAAGCAAAGCAAAAATGAGATAAATACACACATGCACACACTCACACACCTTATACTGCCACAACATAGGACTCACATTATTTACTGCTTTCTTTCATTGACATTGTCTTTAAAGAAATAAACTTTACAATTTTGTTGTAAGCATTCAGCTGCAAATAACTTAAATGTATGGAATTAAGTATTCTTTTATTCCCATATTGTTCAGAAAACATTACTGTGTTCCTTGTATGAGTCAGACAGTGAACTAAGTTCTGGGGCTCCAGATGCTTAAAAATGGCCCCAGGGGAGTGACCTAAATGTAGTAAGAGACTAAAACAACAGTTGTCACCTGTTGAATGCCAGTACTGTGTGGGGGTTCTGTACCTCTTAGTCTCCTATCCCACCTCTGAAAGCACCCTGAACGGAAGTGAGGCATTATCATCCTTATTGTATAGCTGAGGGAAACAAAGCTCAACTCATTTGCCTGAAGTCACAGAACTAGGAAGTTACAGAGCCAGAATTGTTCCTAAATACCACTGTCCCCCCCGCCCAGGCTCATGCCTTCCCCCCACACTCTTGAATGAAGGGCTCTATGGGGAGAAGAGCCACAATATGAATGGGAACAGAGTGTCCTGGGAGCACTGGGCTGGGAGCCATCATTTCTGACCAGAAATATTGAAGGACTTTGATCTTGTCAAGACAAGGTGACAGTCAAGTTGGGTGTTTAGAGATTGATACATCATCACCCAGCAGGAAAGGGGTATAGGCAGAAATTTTGAATGAGGATGGAGGTATCCATATCCAACACCTTATATGGCTCCCATGGTTAAAAGGCAGGGCAATCTACCCCGTAGTAATGATAAATAAGCTTTGATTTTCATGCAGCCTGCTTCCTGGGTCAAGAAAGTTGTGACTTTTTTTATTACATGAATGGCATTTACCCTAACCCCTCAGTTGGATTTTGAACAGGTTTAAAACTATGTGTTCAGGCTATTAGTCTTTCTGACCAGTTCACCTCCAAACTCTACACTTTAGTTCTGAATGCAAATATTTAAAATCTGAGAATCAGAGGGAATACAAAAAGATGTGGCAATAATCATGGGTGTTTTTTTTTTCCCTTTTCTCTTTCTCTAAGTAGGCTCCACAACATATCAGTAGCTAGGTTAGATCAGAATCTACCCACTACGTTAAGAAAGATCTGAGGAGCCAGAACCCATTAGGGTAGGGTTGAATGCCAGTACTGTGTGGGGCCTCTGTACCTCTTAGTCTCCTATCCCACCTCTGAAAGCACCCTGAACCCTCTACCCACTGTCCTATCTACATGCCCTCGTCTGTAATCTTATACCAAGTTGCTGGGAAAGTTGCCTGCAAACCTCCCTTCAGCTATATCCCCCTCCAAAACCCATGTGGAACTTTTTAAGAATATTTTTTTTAATTTTAGAATAGTTCTAAACTTACAGAAAAGTTGCAAGAGTAGAACAGAGAATTCCTATATACCCTACATTCAGTTTTCTGTTAGTAACATCTTATATTATTATAGTACATTTGTCACAATTAATGAAATGATACATTATTATTAACTGAAGTCCATACTTTATTCAGATTTTCTTCATTTTCCCCTAATGTTGTTTTTCTGTTTCAGGATCCTACCCAGGATACCACATCACATTTAGTCGTCATGTCTCCTTAGGCACCTTTTGGCTGTGATAGTTTCTCAAACTTTCCTTGTTTTTGATGACCTTGACAGTTTTGAGGAGTATTGGTCAGATACTTTGTAGACTGTCCCTCAATTTGGATTTTTCTTTTTTTTTTTCCTTATCATTAGCCTGAGTTTATAGGGGAAAGAAAAGTACAGAGGCAAAGTGCCATCTTCAGATCAAGGGCACATACTGTCACCATGACTTTATCACTGTTGAGTTGACCTTGATCACCTGGCTGAGGTAGTGTTGGTCAAGTACTCCACTATAAAGCATGGAACATTTTTTTTATTAGCCTTTTCCTTTTAGTCTTGGGAGAGTACAAGCCAGTCAGGACTGCATTTGTGTTCTTTCCCATGATGTCAACAAAATGTTCCCTGAATATTAATGATCCCGTTATTTTATTAGAAGCTGAGTTGACCTTTTCATTTTTGTTTGGGGAAAGTCTTCAAGAGAATGTCTTTAATGTATGGGTTTGTGCCCCAGTCTTAGCTGATTTTCTTCCCTTCTAGAATAGCAGTTCCTTGAAAGAAAAATGGTCATATCCTCCAATATGGGGCACCATATACTGGCCTCCAACTGTATTCCATCTGTCCCCCAAGCCACAAAGTGCATGTGTGCCAGGAAGCTCCATGGCACTCCTAGGATGCCATGTTCCTTTCTTCCTTTGGGGGAACTTGTGGCCTAAATTGGAGAAAGATGATATAGAAAGAGCCCAGAATTGAGATGTTTCCCCTTCCCTTTAGTATGAGCAAGAGAGGAGGAAAATAAAGCAACCCAAGTCAAAATCAGCCTGTTGAGTTCCTGCACTTAAAAAAACAAGCAAAAGGCACCTGGGTGGCTCAGTCGTTAAGCATCTGCCTTCGGCTCAGGTCATGATCCCAGGGTCCTGGGATCGAGTCCCGCATCGGGCTCCCTGCTCAGAGGGAAGCCTGCTTCCCCTCTCCCACTCCCCGTCTCTCGCTGTCTCTTTCTCTGTCAGATAAATAAATAAAATCTTTAAAAAATAAATAAAAATAAAAAAATAAGCAAAAAACAACTCTAATGCTTAAATCCAGAATGATCACTGAAAAAGCATTAACTTCACTTAACACGGTGGGTGGTATTCCAGTTACTGTTGTTGCCTAACCAAGCACCCCAAAATTTAGGCTTATCATAAATCTGTAGTTTGGGCAGGGATCACTTGTCTCTGCTCCATCAAGATTCAACTCAGGTAGCTTGACTCGGCTAGGAGATCCACTTTCACGGTGGCTCACTCCCAGGGATAGCAACTTGGTGCTGGTTGTTATCCAGAAGTTCAACCGGGACTGAAGGCCAGGGGCCTCAGTTCCTTTCCACATGAGCTCTTCAGTGGGTTACTCAGGCTACCTCACAGCATGGTGGCTGGCTTCAGAGAGTAAGCACCAAAGAGTAAGAACTAGGAAGAAGCTGTACCCACCTTTTATGACCTGGCCTCAGAAGTCATGTGACTTCACTTCAGCCACAGTCACAGCCCCACCCAGATTCAAGGGAAGAGAACGTAGACCTCGCCTCTCCAGTAGGAGTGCCAACTCACATTTAGGAAGAGTAAGTGGGTTGGGATGTATTGTAGTAATTATTTTCGGAAAATACAAACTGCCACAGCTGATTATTGAGTGATTTAGGTTTCTTAGCCTTCAGCAAATCCTTGTTGTAGCCACAGTGCTGCACTAGATAAGGAATTATAACATTGAGCCAGATGTGGTCTCTACCCTCTGGCAGCTTAGAGTTCAGACAGGCAAACAAATAAGACACTCACCATTTCCATTCAGAGACATGGAGGCTGGAAGAGGTTAGACGTAGAGGTTACAGGCACAAGGAGGGATGTCTAACAAGGTCTTCAAAACCAAGGAGGAGTTCTAGGTGGAAAATGTTTGTCCTAAGAGGAGCTGAATGCATAAGGCAAAAAGCTAACGCTGAAGACAAAAGGCAGCATAGTTGCTCTAAGTGTTGCTATCTTTGGGGAAAGTTTTATTTTTTAATTGTGGTCATCACAGTTGTTACTATTGTTAATATCATTGCCTGTCTTCATGCTACATTCTTCTGCTCCTGTAGGACATTTTCCTGGATCAAAAATCTCTCAGTCCCTAAGGTTTCAAGCCACCAGGATCAGAGAAACTGGGTTTAAATCCTGGTACTTCCACATGGTAGCTGTTTTGACCTTAGACAAATAACTTGACCATTTGTTAACATGGAGATAATAGGAGGCCCGGGCTGCAAATGGGGTGTTCTTGCCTGTTTCCTGCTCCTAAGAGAGAATCTGTGCTGTGTATGCATGCGTGCGTGCGTGTGTGTGTGTGTGTGTGTGTGTGTTTGTGTGTTCACATGTGTTTGTAGTGTTTTTGTTAAGAAACTGTGCTCTGTCAGCCTCCCAGAGCAGCACAAGGAAGTTCATGCTGGCTGGAAGCCACAGGTGTGGCTGCCTGGAAGGAGGGTGAAAGCAAAGATTTGCATCCTAAATTCCCTGGTTTCATAAAGAAGCCAAGATCACAAGCATAAGTTATCTCTTAAGAGCATTTGTCTAGCACATCCTGAAGGCAATGATGCATATTAATTTCTGAGAGAAACCATGCTGTGAGAAATGAGGAGTTCATGTTTGATCTTTAAAATAAAAGGGAACATTGAAGTTCAGAGGATGGAACACTCTAGAATACCAGGACCAGTGATATAAAGAAAGTACTGTGTGTTTGGAGCATTAATGGGGTTGGAGGGGCAGTGAGTTGGCCTGAGTCACTTCCGGTTGTAACCCTGTATAGCTGTATGGCCCAGGGTAAGTATTTCACTTTGTTGGGCCTCAGCCTTCTCATATGTAAAGTGAAGGAGTTAGCTCCAGAGAATCCTAATATCCCTTCCAACTAAAAGATAATAATCTTGAAATTAGAAAAGGCCATTTCCTGGCAAGATGGTATGTTCCTGCCCATGTTGAGAATAGACTCCCTGATGGTCAGACTTGATATGGTGTGGATACTCCTTCCTTCTGTTGTTAAAACACCAATTCAGAAGCTAAATTCCTAAGTGTTCCACTTATTCATTGCTATAAAATGAACTACCCCAAAACAGTGGCTTAATCATTTACTTTGTTCCTGAATGTTAGAGTTGACTGAGCTCAGTGAGGCGATTCTCATTTAGTGTCTCTTGTGTGGTTGCAGTCCAACAGTGGCTGGAATCAGGGCTATCTCCAGGCTGCTTCACTGTCATGTCTGATGCCTGGCTGAGGTTGGAACAGATGGGGCTCCTTAGGCCTTTGTCTCCCTTTCTGTGTGGTCCCTCCACTCAGTCTCTCCAAGTGGTGGCCTAAAGGCCACTGGACTTCTTATGGGACCAAAGACACCCAAGAGAAACCTGCAGCAGCTGTGTGACCTTTTCTGTCCTGGCCTTGAAAGTCATGTGATGTCACTTCTGCCCCATTCTATTCCTCACAAGTCACAAACGCCTACCTAGGGTCAAGGGGAGAGAAACAGACACCACCTCTTGGTGGGAGGGGTGTCCTTGAACTTACAGTGACTGAGCTGCCATCTTGCTTGGTGGCTTGGTGATGGGGGGATGGCTCAGAAAACTTCTCAGTCTCCTGATTTTGTGATTCTGTCACAAGGTTTAAATGCAATGGGGAAGATATCTAGCAGTAGAAATCTAGTTTAATGAGGAGGAAAGCTCTATGTAGAAGATAAAGACATTTTAAATTACAAGGAAAATGATGGGGTGCCTGGGTGGCTTAAGCATCCAACTCTTTTTTTTTAAGATTTTATTTATTTATTTATTTGAGATAGAGTGAGAGCGAGAGCGAGAGAGAGAGAGAGCAGAGGAGGGGGAGGGGCACAGGGAGAGGGAGAAGCACGCTCTCCACTGAGCAGGGAGCACGATGCGGCGATCGATCCCAGGACCCTGGGATCATGACCTGAGCCAAAGGCAGACGCTTAACTGACTGAGCCACCCAGGCGCCCCAGTTAAGCATCTAACTCTTGAGCTCAGTCCAGGTTGTGATCTCAGGGTCATGAATTCAAGACCCTTGTTGGGCTTCACACTGAGCATGGTGCCTACTTAGAAAAAAATTTTTGAAAATAAAATAATAAAATTACAAGGAACATGAGATAGAATTGTTTATATGTGTAAGGGAAATTAATCCATGTAATAAATTGGTCTTGTGTGTGTATAAGCAACTTTAAGACAAAAATTAAATAATTATTTACATGATACGTCAGGTTTGGAGAAGAGCAGAGAATTAAAGCAAGGATCTCCAGCCCTTTTATTATACTGCTACAAGTTTCCTGTTACTTATAGGACAAAGTTAATTGACCATCTTATTAAAAGGACACCACATGTGTCATATAGAGCCCTGAAAGAAAACAGGTAAGAGGGAAGAAAAGTCAAAAGACCAGTAATAGAAAATCAGTTCCCAAAGGATTGTGAATCATTGCTTTTGACTATGCAGAGCAGCCTGGCAGGGTTGGGGTGGTACAGAGTAGATCCCTGAGTGAAAATCTTTTAAGAGTGTAGACTCTGTTGTTTTGTTTTTTGTTTTGTTTTGTTTTGTTTTAAGTACGCTCCACGCCCAGTGTGGAGCCCAGTGCAGGGCTTGAATTCACAACCCTGAGATCAAGACCTGAGCTGAGATCAAGAGTAAGACGCTTAGCCAACTGAGCTACCCAGGTGCCCTTAAGAGTGTAGACTCTGAAGCCAAGGTGCCAGGTCAAATCATGGCTCACCATTCCCTACCTGTGAAAGCAGACAGGGTCCTGAACCTCTCTGTGTTGCTTTTCCTCAGCTGCAATGATGAGCTAATAATACTACCTGTCTCATCAGGGTGTTCTGGGAATTAAATATATCAGGACAGGCTTAGCCCTTCAAGCAGTGCATGATATATAGGAAGCACCTCATACATTAAATTAGCCATTTCTCTCTTCACCAGCTCCCTACTTGCCTTTGCCATATGCAGATATCATGCCCAATATGCACTATGGGCAGCCAACCAAATAAACAGATGGAGGAGGACCTTTCCTTTCCTTGGGCCCTGGGATCGTGTACGCATTGGAATTCTAGGTAGGAGGAGACCTTCCTGCAACATCTGGACACCCATCAGTCTGTGGGTTTCCACCCCCTACACTTGTCCATTTTCCGAGATGCTTTAAAATTCAGTTCCACATTTAAAGCATGTCAAACTGAATTTTAGTTTTAGTCTCTCTCACATATTTGGAATTAGAGCCTCCAGAGGCTATTATGCAAATCTATGCAAATGATATGTAAAGAAGCGATAGCCCCAGATTGTGGGGAGAAGAGTGAGCAGGCCAACACAAAGGGACTTGAATGAAAATTTGCATCTGTTAGGGGAGGCCCAGGTTGAAGGCACAGTTATTAGGACAGTATGTGCCCTTCCATTCAGTTATTAACCTTTTATGCCAAGGAGAAGAGGTAAAGTCACGTAGGATTTCCTTAGTGAAGGTGACAGTGGAGGTTGAAGGAGGTGTTTGTGCAGTGCAACATCATAACAATTTTTATGATGCAAATGAAAAGTTGCTTTGAAATAGTGGCTGTGGTCCAGGCTGTGTCCCCAACCTGCTGTGTGTTCTTGGACAAGTCACTTCGCTCCTTCCATTGCCCCCTCTCTGAAATGAGGGAATTTGATTAAGTTACCACGACAGACCCTCTCACTGTGACAACTAAATGTCATCCTCCAAATGAAAACTTTTGGCACCCAAATGGCAATACCCATTCATTGTATCAAACAAAGGTTTACTCTGAAGTCTAAAGAAGGGCTGAGAGGTAATTTAACAGCCTTCCTAGAGGGAAAAATAACTTCACAGGATACTGATAACTTAAAAAAAGGGGAGGGGGGCAACAGAGGCAAACATTTATTTACACTGTAAATCTTAGAGCAAGAAGGGTTGTAGTCATATATTTCCCAGCCGGGAGGATTTTAGGCCCTGGAATGCTCCTGGTGAGAAAGTCAGGAGAATTTCTTTCCCTGAGTATTTTAAAGACTAGGATGTGTTAACCCCTCTGCCTCTAGAGTGCTGCCAAAGTTCTTCTGGAGGCCAGGGTGGCTCCTCTCCCACCTGTCTCTCGGATCATTCAGGGTCTCTGTAAGCTTCGTGCTGCCCTGGCGCTGCAGCCAAAAGATTGCCATGTCCTTGGTCTCCGGGGTCTGATCGTCTCTAACACATCTGGTGTTCTACCCCAGGAATCCGCTGGGCCCTTAACTGTAACTCCAACTGCTGCAGCAGCCTCCAGCTGGGCACAGGCCTACCCTGACAGCCCCTCTGCCCAGGGCTTCTCTGACTAAGCCACATTGGCCATGGGCCTCATGCAGGAGTGAGGAGTACAGAGGAACGAGCACCAGTGGAGTAGCCCTGAGCCAGTGGAGATGGGAGTGATGTAGGAAATGTTGGGGTTCGGAGCCAACAGGCAAAAAAGAATTCTTGAGACATCTTTGAAGCAAAAGGTGATTTTATGAAAGCATGGGGACAGGATCCGCGGGCAGGAAGAGCTGCCCTGGGGTCGTGATGGGTGACTGATTATATACTTTCAAGTTGAGAGGGGGTTAGGGACAGCACAAGCCTCCAGGGTATTTGGGAAGCAAGGTGTCCAAGATCCTAAAGGGGCTAGCCAGTGGTAGGAAAAGGTCATTTATTACTGTTTAGAAAAAACTCAGTCATGAGACCCTTCAGATGTATATCAGTGGGCCGTATGCTTGGGGGATGATTGCTAACTTGTATCTTGGGGGATAGAGACAAAGGAAGTTTCCAAAGGAATTTTTATCTGTTAAAGAAGACTTACAGGATCCTGGGAGGTCGGGATAAAATTGCCTCTTGCCCTTAGCGAAGTATTAACATCGAGGCAGCTGAGTTCCTAGAGGAATGTCACTGCCTGTTTCAAGGATTTGTCAATAGGCTATAAGTAGTAAGGAAATTTAATTTTTCTTCTGCCTTTGTTTCCCACATCAGGAATTGCTGGATGAGTGCTCCTCTCACACAGTTTGAGGTGCAGTCTACTCAGCCCCTCAGAGGTCCCCAGCAAATATGAGTTGCTCATCCTGATCAACTCACAACCTGCCCTCAGATTGATTTTCTCTATTTGACTCATGTCAGACCCCCATGCTTGTCCCCTCAGATTACTTCACAAAATACACTACCTGCACACAACTCTGCCTGTCCTTTTTCTGAGGGATCTCTAATGTAAGACACCTGTCTTAGCTCGGGCTACCATAACAAAGTACCACAGGTGGGGGGGCGGAGCAAGATGGCGGAGGAGTAGGAGACCTGGATTTCGTCTGGTCTCAGGAATTCAGCTGAATAGGGATCAAACCATTCTGAACACCTACGAACTCAACAGGAGATCGAAGATAAGAAGAGTAACAACACTCTTAACAGAAAAGCGACCACTTTCTGGAAGGTAGGACGTGCGGAGAAGTGAATCCGAGGCGATATTCGGGAGGATAGACGGCGGGGGAGGGGGCCTCCATCGGCCACTTCTGGCAAGTGATAGAGCCGCGGAGCACAAAATCGGAACTTTTAGAAGTTGGCTCCGCTGAGGGACATCGCTCCAGTGGCTAAGCAGGGGCTGGAATCCTCCCGGGACAGTGTGGTCTCAGGACCCTCGGGGTCACAGAAAGACCGGGGGTGCCTGAGAGCTCCCAGGTATCGGAGCGGGGAAGCCGGCTGCAGAGACGGAGCTGAGGCGCGGGCTCTCAGCTCGGGGTGGCCATAAACTGTGATCCACGGCCCAGTCCGGCCACTGCTCCTCCAGCAGGGACCCAACAAGCGGCAGAGCTGGGGAGACTCCCCTTCCTCCCCCGGGAGGAGCGGCACAGGAACGCACCGCAGGGATCTGCTGGGTTTGGAGACTCCACACGGGGTCGGGTGCCAGACATAGAAACGCTCGATCACAGGCCAGGTGAGCACGGAGTGCGGCCGGAGACCGGGGAGACGGAAGTGACTGCTTTTCTCTGGGGGCGCACTGAGGAGCGGGGCCCCGAGTTCTCAGCTCCTCCGGGCGGAGATTGGGAGGCCACCATTTTCACCCTGGTCCTCCAAAGCTGTACCGAGAGCTTGCAGGGAACAAAAGCTCCTGAGAGCAAACCGGAGCAGCTTGCTTAGCCCAGATTCACAAGGACGGGGCAATTCCACCTCCGGCAAAGACATTTGGGAACCACGGCAACAGGCCCCTCCCCCAGAAGATCAGCACGAACAGCCAGCAAGCCAAGACCAAGTTTACCGATCAAGGAGAACGGGAGATCTCCAGCGCTAGGGGAATACTGCACATAGAATTCATGGCTTTTTTACCATAATTCATTAGTTTTTCAAAGTTAATTTTTTTAACTGTTTTTTTTTGAATTTTTCTTTTTCAACCAACATCTTATCAATCCCTTTTTTAAAAAAACATTTTTTATTTTTCATTTTTAGAGTCATATTTTTATCCCTTCATAGGAGTTACCCTTATTTTTGGCATATATATATAAGTTGTTCTCTCTTTAAAATTTTGAGATACAATTTCTTCTAACAGATCAAAATATACCCTAAATCACTAGTGTATGGCTTTGTTCTAGTCTCCTGCCTGATCACATTCTCTCCCTTTGTTTTTCTTTTTTTTCTTTTTTCTTTTTCATTTTAAATCTTCTTTCTTTTTAAAAACAACTTCTTATCAATTCCTTTTATAAAATCTTTTATAATTTTCATCTTTACAGTCATCTGCCATCCCTTCATTGTATCAACCCTTATTTTGTACATATATAAGTCTTTCTTCCTTTAAAATTTTAGCAGGCACTTTCTTTTAACAGACCAAAATATGCTGAACAGCTAGTGTGTGGCACTGATCTATGCACTAGCCTGATCATATTTGATCATATTCTGGTTTTTTTTTTTGTTTTGTTCTGTTTTTGTTGTTTTTATCTTTATCTTTTTCCTTTTTTTTTCTCTTCTTTCTTTCCCTTTCTTGTCCCCTGGTTTCAGGTCTTTTCTGATTTGTATAGAGTATATTTGCTGGAGACGTTGTTAACCTGTTAGCATTCTGTTCTCTCATTCATCTGTTCTCCTCTGGACAAAATGACAAGACGAAAAATCACCTCAGCAAAAAGAACAAGAGGTAGTACCGTCTGCCAGGGACCTACTCAATACGGACATTAGTACGATGTCAGACCTAGAGTTCAGAATCATGACTTTAAAGATACTAGCTGGGCTTGAAAAAAGTGTGGAAGTTATTAGAGAAACCCTTTCTGGAGAAATAAAAGAACTAAAATCTAATCAAGTCGAAATCAAAAAGGCTATTAACAAGGTGCAATCAAAAATGGGGGCACTAACTGCTAGGATAAATGAGGCAGAAGAGAGAATCAGCGATATAGAAGACCAAATGATGGAAAATAAAGAGGCTGAGAAAAAGAGAGATAAACAACTACAGGATCACGAGGGCAGAATTCGAGAGATAAGCGATACGATAAAACGAAACAACATTAGAATAATTGGATCCCAGAAGAAGAAGAAAGAGAGAGAGGGGCAGAAGGTATATTGGAGCAAATAATAGCAGAGAACTTCCCTAATGTGGGGAAGGAAACAGGCATCAAAATCCAGGAGGCACAGAGAACCCCTCTCAAAATCAATAAAAATAGGTCAACACCCCAACATCTAATAGTAAAACTTACGAGTCTCAGAGACAAAGAGAAAATCCTGAAAGCAGCTTGGGAGAAGAGATATGTAACCTACAATGGTAGAAACATTAGATTGGCAACAGACCTATCCACAGAGACCTGGCAGGCCAGAAAGGACTGGCATGATATCTTCAGAGCACTAAATGAGAAAAATATGCAGCCAAGAATACTATATCCAGCTAGGCTATCATTGAAAATAGAAGGAGAGATAAAAAGCTTCCAGGACAAACAAAACCTAAAGGAATTTGCAAACACAAAACCAGCCCTGCAAGAAATATTGAAAGAGGTCCTCTAAGCAAAAAGAGAGCCTAAAAGCAGCATAGATCAGAAAGGAACACAGATAATATACAGTCACAGTCACCTTACAGGCAATACAGTGGCACTAAATTCATACCTTTCAATAGTTACCCTGAATGTAAATGGGCTCAATGCCCCAATCAAAAGACACAGGCTATCAGATTGGATTAAAAAACAAGACCCATCAATATGCTGTCTGCAAGAGACTCATTTTAGACCCAAAGACACCCCCAGATTGAAAGTGAGGGGGTGGAAAACCATTTACCATGCAAACAGACACCAAAGGAAAGCTGGGGTGGCAATCCTTTGGTGTCCGTTATCAGACAAATTAGATTTTAAACCAAAGACTGTAATAAGAGATGAGGAAGGACACTATATCCTACTTAAAGGGTCTATCCAACAAGAAGATCTAACAATTGTAAATATCTATGCCCCGAACATGGGAGCAGCCAATTATATTAGGCAATTAATAACAAAAGCGAAGAAACACATTGACAGCAATACAATAATAGTGGGGGACTTTAACACCCCCCTGACTGAAATGGACAGATCATCTAAGCAAAAGATCAACAAGGAAATAAAGACTTTAAATGACACACTGGACCAAATGGACTTCACAGACATATTCAGAACATTCCATCCCAAAGCAACGGAATACACCTTCTTCTCTAGTGCCCATGGAACATTCTCCAGAATTGATCACATCCTAGGTCACAAATCAGGTCTCAACCGGTACCAAAAGACTGGGATTATTCCCTGCACATTTTCAGACCACAATGCTTTGAAACTAGAACTCAATCACAAGAGGAAAGTCGGAAAGAACTCAGATACATGGAGGATAAAGAGCATCCTACTAAAGAATGAATTGGTCAACCAGGAAATTAAAGAAGAATTAAAAACATTCATGGAAACCAATGAAAATGAAAACACAACTGTTCAAAATCTTTGGGATGCAGCAAAGGCAGTCCTGAGAGGAAAGTATATAGCAATACAAGCCTTTCTCAAGAAACAAGAAAGGTCTCAAATACACAACCTAACCCTACACCTAAAGGAGCTGGAGAAAGAACAGCAAATAAAGCCTAAACCCAGCAGGAGAAGAGAAATAATAAAGATCAGAGCAGAAATCAATGAAACAGAAACCAAAAGAACAGTAGAATAGATCAACGAAACTAGGAGATGGTTCTTTGAAAGAATTCACAAGATTGATAAACCTCTGGCCAGACTTATCAAAAAGCAAAGAGAAATGACCCAAATCAACAAAATCATGAATGAAAGAAGAGAGATCACAACCAACACCAAAGAAATACAAACAATTCTAAGAACATATTATGAGCAACTCTATGCCAGCAAATTAGATAACCTGGAAGAAATGGGTGCATTCCTAGAGATGTATCAACTACCAAAATTGAACCAAGAAGAAATAGAAAACCTGAACAGACCTATAACCACTAAGGAAATTGAAGCAGTCATCAAAAATCTCCCAAGAAACAAAAGCCCAGGGCCAGATGGCTTCCCAGGGGAATTCTATCAGACATTTAAAGAAGAATTAATACCTATTCTCCTGAAACTGTTCCAAAAAATAGAAATGGAGGAAAACTTCCAAACTCATTTTATGAGGCTAGCATTACCTTGATCCCAAAACCAGACAAAGACCCCATCAAAAAGGAGAACTACAGAGCAATATCCTTGATGAACATGGATGCAAAAATTCTCACCAAAATACTAGCCAATAGGGTCCAGCAGTACGTTAAAAGGATTATTCACCATGACCAAGTGGGATTTATCCCTGGGCTGCAAGGCTGGTTCAACATCCGCAAATCAATCAACGTGATACAATACATTAACAAAAGAAAGAACAAGAATCATAGGATCCTCTCAATAGATGCAGAAAAAGCATTTGACAAAGTACAGCATCCTTTCTTGATCAAAACTCTTCAGAGTATAGGGTTAGAGGGTACATACCTCAATATCATAAAAGCCATCTATGAAAAGCCTACAGCGAATATCATTCTCAATGGGGAAAAGCTGAGAGCTTTTCCCCTAAGGTCAGGAACACGGCAGGGATGTCCACTCTCACCACTGCTATTCCACATAGTATTAGAAGTCCTAGCCACAGCAATCAGACAACAAAAAGAAATCAAAGGCATCCAAATCGGCAAAGAGGAAGTCAAACTCTCACTCTTTGCAGATGATATGATACTGTATGTAGAAAACCCAAAAGACTCCACCCCAAAACTACTAGAACTCATACAGGAATTCAGTCAAGTAGCAGGCTATAAAATCAATGCAAAGAAATCAGTGGCATTCCTATACACCAACAACAAGACAGAAGAGAGACAAATCAAGGAGTCGATCCCATTTACAAGTGCATCCAAAACCATAAGATACCTAGGAATAAATTTAACCAAAGAGGCAAAGGATCTGTACTCAGAAAACTATAAAATACTCATGAAAGAAATTGAAGAAGACACAAAGAAATGGAAAAACGTTCCATGCTCATGGATTGGAAGAACAAACATTGTGAAGATGTCAGTGCTACCTAGAGCAATCTACACATTCAATGCAATCCCCATCAAAATACCATCCACTTTTTTCCAAGAAATGGAACAAATAATCCTACAATTTGTATGGAACCAGAAGAGACCCCGAATAGCCAGAGGAATCTTGAAAAAGAAAAGCAAAGCTGGCGGCATCCCAATTCCGGACTTCCAGCTCTATTACAAAGCTGTCATCATCAAGACAGTATGGTACTGGCACAAAAACAGACACATCAATCAATGGAACAGAATCGAGAGCCCAGAAACGGACCCTCAACTCTATGGTCAACTCATCTTTGACAAAGCAGGAGCGAATGTCCCATGGAAAAAAGTCTCTTCAACAAATGGTGTTGGGAAAATTGGACAGCCACATGCAGAAGAATGAAACTGGACCATTTCCTTACACCACACACAAAAATAGACTCCAAATGGTTGAAAGACCTAAAGGTGAGACAGGAGTCCATCAAAATCCTAAAGGAGAACACAAGCAGCAACCTCTTCGACCTCAGCCGCAGCAACTTCTTCCTAGAAACATCGCCAAAGGCAAGGGATGCCAGGGCAAAAATGAACTATTGGGATTTCATCAAGATAAAAAGCTTTTGCACAGCAAAAGAAACAGTCCACAAAACCAAAAGACAACTGACAGAATGGGAGAAAATATTTGCAAATGACATATCAGATAAAGGGCTAGTATCCAAAATCTATAAAGAACTTCTCAAACTCAACACCCAAAGAACAAATAATCCAATCAAGAAATGGGCAGAAGACATGAACAGACATTTTTCCAAAGAAGACATCCAAATGGCCAACAGACCCATGAAAAAGTGTTCAACATCGCTCGGCATCAGGGAAAGCCAAATCAAAACCTCCATGAGATACCACCTCACACCCATCAGAATGGCTAAACTTAACAAGTCAGGAAACGACAGATGCTGGCGGGGATGTGGAGAAAGGGGAACCCTCCTACACTGTTGGTGGGAATGCAAGCTGGTGCAGCCACTCTGGGAAATAGTATGGAGGTTCCTCAAACAGTTGAAAATAGAGCTACCATACGATCCAGCCATTGCACTACTGGGTATTTACCCCAAAGATACAAATGTAGGGATCCGAAGGGGTACGTGCACCCCAATGTTTATAGCAGCAATGTCCACAATAGCCAAACTGTGGAAAAAGCCAAGATGTCCATCGACAGATGAATGGATAAAGAAGAGGTGGTATATATACACAATGGAATATTATGCAGTCATCAAAAGGAATGAGATCTTGCCATTTGCAACGACGCGGATGGAACTGGAGGGTGTTATGCTGAGTGAAATAAGTCAATCAGAGAAAGACATGTATCATATGACTTCACTGATATGAGGAATTCTTAATCTCAGGAAACAAACTGAGGGTTGCTGGAGTGGTGGGGGGTGGGAGGGATGGGGTGGCTGGATGATAAATATTGGGGAGGGTATGTGCTATGGTGAGCGCTGTGAATTGTACAAGACTGATGAATCACGGATCTGTACTTCTGAAACAAATAATGCAGTATATGTTAAGAAAAAAAAAGAAGATAGCAAGAAGGGAAGAATGAAGGGGAGTAAGTTGGAGGGGGAGACGAACCATGAGAGACGATGGACTCTGAAAAACAAACTGAGGGTTCTAGAGGGGAGGGGGTGGGGGGATGGGTTAGCCTGGTGATGGGTATTAAAGAGGGCACGTTCTGCATGGAGGACCGGGTGTTATGCACAAACAATGAATCATGGAACCCTACATCAAAAACTAATGATGTAATGTATGGTGATTAACATAACAATAAAAAATTATTTAAAAAAAAACAAAAACAAAGTACCACAGGCTGGGGGTGCTTGAACAACAGAAATTTATTTTCCCACAGTTCTGGAGGCTACAAGACCAAGATCAAGTTGCTAACAGGACTGGTTTCTGATGAGACCTCTCCCTTTGACTTGAAGATGGCCACCTTCTCACCGTGTCCTCACGTGGCCTCTCCTCTGTGTGCACGCATCTCTGGTATCACTCTTATGTGTCTTAATCTCCTCTTCTTATAAAGACACCAGTCAGATTAGGGACCACCCTAATGGCCTCATTTTAACTTAATAACCTCTTTAAAGGCCCCATTGCCAAATACAATGACATTCTGAGGTGCTAGGGGTTAGAGCTTCAACAAATGAATTTGGGGGACACACAATTCAATCTTTTAACACTTATACTGAACCAAGGGACTCATGAGCAAAACAGAGGCTTATAAGAGAATGTCCCTCAAAACATCAGAGATCCAGACTCCCAGCCCTAAGAAGAGATTGCCTCTGTGGTGTTCGGCTGCAAGAGAAGGGGTTGGAATAACCTTGAACCAGTCAGAGCATCGTGGCACAGCAACTTCCTGTCCTCTTTCTCCTCCTGCATCATTGGTGGTGGTTGATCAGGCGAAGCATGAATTTTAGGTACAGCTCGGTTTCATATACTGCAGCTATGGTGGGACTTGAAACACATTCGTCAATCTACCTGAGATCTCAGTTTCCTTCCCTGTCGAGTGGTTGTGAGGATTAAATCCAGCGTGAAAGACTGGGCCAGAGCAGGTGCTCAGAAAACAGTTTCTAGGGTTGACTTGAATAAGCAGAGCTTACTGTTAATATGTGGTTTAGATCACCAAAAAAAGTTTGGAAAAAATAGGCGGCTTAGGGCAAATTGTTGGGCCTAGAGACTGCGTGTGCTACATTCTGTTCAATCTCCTGTCCTTTGGCCTCCCTCCACCCACTAATTTAGAAGTGCAAGGTGAGGGGAGCTGGTGCATGCTCAGACCCCACCCCACACCTAAGTCAGAGGTGGCTTCAGTGGTGATCCTGGGCCTGTTTCAAAGGCAGGCCAGGAGATGCTCTCCCCTTCTTTGTTTCGAAACCTCACCAGGGCCCCTGCCTTCCTCTGTCAGCAACTTCGCTGACCATCCCAGATATGTAGAAATCACTGCCAGGACCTCTGCTCTGGCCATTCACTGCTTGAATCTGGTGGGGGAGGGAGGCTCCCAGAGAGTTACGAGATAGAGACAGATCTCTCCCATTGTCTGGGTGGCTAGCAGAGCTGAAGGAAGGGCATGAAAGTAACCAGGAAGGAGTACATAAGAAAAAGGAGGCGTTCACAAGTCAGAATCAGGCCTTAGAAGTCGATCAGGCCACTCCTCAGCAGTGGAGACCAGTTCTTCCCAGCCCATGTGTTGCGCCGGGGTGGCCAGTTTTCCAGTTTATAATCTGAACAGATCCTATATCTCACATTTATACGAGATGTGTTATTTGTAAAGTTTGGCACATGCTATTATGATTAATAAATCCACATATATTTAGAAGTATTTTTAAATGTGCAGGTTTTTGTCCTTGTGCATTTCTCAATGAACTAAAAGCGTACCGCTCAAAAGAGGTCCTCCTACTCAAAAGGCTGGGCATCACCAGTGATTTTCCACAGAGAGTTCAGCCATATGAGTGCCACAGGGAAAGCAGTTAACATTAATGACAACCATAAAACCAGCTGGCGTTCATGGAGTGCATCTTCTCTCCCAGGCTCTCTGCTAAGTGCTATATGCACACCAGATCTGGTCACCCTCTGGACCCCTGTCCCCTTTGGCCAATCACTATCCTATGGCACGGAGATGTCTCTGCCTTGTTTTAGGATTGTTTGTGCACTTGTGTGAGCTCCCTCAGAGCCAGAGACTGCCCTGTTCATTTTTGTGCCCTCCAGTGTCAAGGAGAGGACAGAGACCCTCCTTACTTGTCCAGTGAACGGGACTGAATAAACAGAGGTCTGACCATTTGTGCCTCTGTCCAGTCCATAAATGGAATATTCAGGAAGGGCAGAAGAGTTGGTCAGCTCTGCCCATGTAAGCCTTGCACATTTGACTCAAGCTGGCTCACACAGAGCCGCCAGCCTGCCTTTGACCAACCTGGCCTTGACCCCTCCCTGGCCGCAGGGGGCAGCAGACACTCGGAGGCTATAATCCTTCCCACACCCAGCCCAGCCTGTTCCGAGAAGCTGCTCTTGGGCGTCAGGGGGGCAGTGTGGACCTCCGGAATGCTCCCAATGTTCCTTTTGTTCCCAGAGCGCCATAGGTTCATGGGTAAGGAAGGTCCAGGCTCTGAGCAACTCCCCAGGTATTTCACCTCTTCTCTCTGTCTTCCTCTCAAGGCTTCCTCCTGATCTTGGCACTGACCGAAGCACTGGTATTTGCCACCCAGGAACCATCTCCCAGAGAATCTCTTCAGGTCCTCCCCTCAGGCACCACCCCAGGCACCATGGTGACAGCATCCCTCAGCTCTACCAGACACTCTTCCGTGGCAACTGCCCCCACTTCTGTGGTCTCACTGACCCCGCAGCCCGATGGACCCTCCTCACAGACTGCAGCTCCCATGGCAATGACAGCGCCCCATCCAGATGGACACCCTCCTACAAACACCATCTCTACCATCATGGCGACAGCAACCACCCCACAGTCTGAAGGCCCCCTGACCACAGGACCCCTTCCTGCTGCCATGGCAACCACATCCTCCCACTCAGAGGGCCATCCCCAGGGGGAGGCTGCGCCCACCATCCTGCTGACAAAGCCAACGGGACCCACCAGCCGTCCCACCACAGCACCCACCCGGGCTACCACACGCAGGTCTCCTAGGCCCCCAGGCTCTTCCCGAAAGGGGGCCAACAGTTCATCACGCTCTGTCCTGCCTGCACCCAGTGGCCACTCTGGGAGGAAGGAAGGCCAGCGGGGACGAAATCAGAGCTCTACACACCTGGGGCAGAAGCGGCCCCTGGGGAAAATCTTTCAGATCTACAAAGGCAACTTCACAGGGTCTATAGAACCTGACTCCTCCACCCTCACTCCCAGGAACCCACTCTGGGGTTATTCTTCCTTGCCACAGCCCCAGACAGTGGCCACAACCATGGCACCCAGCAGGACCTCGTGGGCACCACCCACCACCCCCCTGGTGCCTGCAGAGGACAAGCCAGGCCTTAGCAGAGCAGATCAGGGGGGTGGTTCCACATTCACCAGCCAAGGAGGGGAGCCGGACACCACTGTAGCCTCAGGTGCCCCTGCCAGTCCACAACCTGCCCCAGTGCCTTCTCAGCGCCCCCACGGTGACCCACAGGATGGCCCCAGCCACAGTGACTCCTGGATTACTGTCACCCCTGACATCAACAGACCTCCATCTACCAGCTCTGGGGTCTTCCCAGCCACCGCGGGGCCCACCCAGGCTGCCTTCAATGCCAGTGTCTCAGCCCCTTCCAAGGGGACTCCTCAGGGAACATCTTCAACCTCGCAGGCCCCAGCCCACCCCACCGGGGGCTCAGAAAGCACTGTTTCCCAGGCCAAGGAGGAGGCTACAGCCACCCCCACCATGACCAACAGGGTGCCCAGTCCTTTCTCCACAGTGGTGTCCACAGCCACAGGAAACTTCCTCAACCGCCTAGTCCCTGCCGGGACCTGGAAGCCTGGAACAGCAGGGAATATATCCCACGTGGCAGAAGGGGACAAACCCCAGCACAGAGCCACCATCTGCCTGAGCAAGATGGACATCGCCTGGGTGATCCTGGCCATCAGCGTGCCCATCTCCTCCTGCTGTAAGTGCCTCACCCTCTCCTCACTCCTCCCCTTTTCCCGCCTCTCCCTTTATCACATCAATTTGTCTGTCCCCAGAGTTCCTTTGCCCCAGACCTGGGAAGTTCCTACCAAGTAGGCTGCAAAACTTTCCAGAATTATAGGAAACCAGGTGGCAGGACAAGAATCATGGGTTATCCCTACCCCTAGTCCTCAGCTCTGCCAGGCCATGGCTCAGATGCCCACTCATCATAAAGACAGAGCTCCCAGAAGTGGGGGAGAGCCTTCCAAGTAGTCCCGTCCAGCTCTGAATTGCGCAGAAACACCAAGCTGGAGAAGTGCCATGGCTCACCCAGGAGCCCAAAGTTAAGTGAGAGATAGGCCTGGGATGGAAGGTCACCGTCTTCCTGCCCAGTGCTCTTGTCATGACACCACCCTGCCACCCTCAGCCTCAAGGGCAGCCTGCTAATAGCTGTAGTGACATGGCGCCAAGACCCTGTAGGTGAACACTGGCACTTCTAAACATACATCCTTCAAGTAGCAGAGCCCTCACCTTCCTCTCCCACTTCACATCCATCTTTCTGCCTGTCTTTTCTCCCCTCCCTCATCTATTCTCCTTCTGCTCTTTCTCTCTTTCTCCAAAAAAGGAGAGGGGGCTTTGATCTTGCAGGAATTTCTATTAGCCTTAACAAAAGCAGCAGTTCCTATAGCTAAATTGAGAGCTTGAGAGAGTTACGTGTGAATTTAGCTATTCTCCTCCCCAGTTTTATTTGTTCATGGATGGTGTGAGCTGGATGCAGTGTGGACCTCATCATTGCTTCCACTGGTACTGGTGGAGAAGGGCTCTCCCCAGGCCACCAGCACCTCCTTGCTGCTGCCTGTCACTCCTTTAGTGAGAATTTGAGAGATCCTTCTCCCTGATGTCTCCATAAAGAACCTGCTGTAATCACTCAGAACCTTAGGGCTTCCTTTATGTCTTCCCGATGTACTTGATCGTAGATTCTTAGAGTTTCTCTAATAACCTCACAAAAATCCTCACTAATTTTAGCTTCCCCCACCCCTACACAGTTATCATCTGGCCTCCTTCTGAACCCTTCCATGGGTGAGAAACCCCCCGTGCTCCTCAGTCATTGGACAGCCCATTCTCCTTTGACTCCCTCAGGTTGTTAGCCAGCTTTCATGGAAGCCTGACGTTTGTCTCTGTAATTTCTACTCTATGGTCCTAAGCCCTCTGAAACCACAAAAAAAAAAAAACAGTCTATCTACCAACTCCTGAAACATTTGAAATGGTACTCAGAGACAGGTTTTCCTTTTCTAAGCTGCTCATCCCTATTCCTTCAAGTCTCTTTATAGGGCCGCCTTGCCCGGGCCCTACCCCATCATCTGCCACTCTGGATGACCACAAGTTTATCCCTGCTCTCCCAGAAGGGAGCATAGCATTCCACATGCCCAGCCATGGCAGAGGAGAGCAGATGGTGGTTCCTTTGTTCTGGACACTTCAGTCAGACTCAGGAAGCCAACACTGGTATCAGCTCTGTTGGTTGTACTAGCTGTCACATCACACCATAGGCTCATCCTGATCTCAAGAGGAATGAGTCCCCAGAAACTTTCCACAGAGGAGGCTGTTAAGCCAGCTCTCCCAGCCCTTCCTCATGCCATGGGTCATTTGAACATTAGTGTAGGAGGTATATACCTTTAACAGAGCATAATTTCTTTTTTTAAAAAATTTTTATTGTTATGTTAATCACCATACATTACATCATTAGTTTTTGATGCAGTGTTCCATGATTCATTGTTTGTGCATAACACCCAGTGCTCCACACAGAACGTGCCCTCTTTAATACCCATCACCAGGCTAACCCATCCCCCCACCCCCCTCCCCTCTAGAACCCTCAGTTTGTTTTTCAGAGTCCATCGTCTCTCATGGTTCGTCTCCCCCTCCAATTTACTCCCCTTCATTCTTCCCCTCCTGCTATCTTCTTCTTCTTTTTTCTTTTCTTAACATATATTGCATTATTTGTTTCAGAGGTACATATCTGTGATTCAACAGTCTTGCACAATTCACAGCGCTCACCATAGCACATACCCTCCCCAGTGTCTATCACCCAGCCACCCCATCCCTCCCACCCACCCCCCCCACTCCAGCAACCCTCAGTTTGTTTCCTGAGATTAAGAATTCCTCATATCAGCGAGGTCATATGATACATGTCTTTCACTGATTGACTTATTTCACTAACAGCATAATTTCTGCTTGGTGTTGTACCAACAAGATCTTTTTTTTTTTAATTTAATTTAATTTTATTATGTTATGTTAGCCACCATACAATACATCATTAGTTTTTGATGTAGTGATCCATGACCAACAAGATCTTTTTAAATCTAGATTCTGGCAAAAGCCACCTCTGCCAGCTTTTTGTTTCTTTCTAGTTGATAAGCAAAGCAAACTTTCCATGTCAAAAGTAGGCAGCCTACTTCTGCTCAAGGACCCAATTCAGGAAAAGTGAACATGTTTGCAGGTTGCATATTTTATTCATTCATTAAGTGCTTTTTTCATTTATTGTCTCTCATGGAAGCCCACATGAACGCTTAAAACTGTGATTATCCACTTCTAAAACAGAAGAATGATAATGAGAAAATGTAGCTCTGTGAGCTAAATAGTGGTCATATTTGAGAAGTAACCACATTAGAGACAGCTTTCTAATTTTCCATTCTTTACGTGTCTCTCGAAGCTTTAGTTCCCATTATTTTTAATCAATCCATCCTCAAAACAGACTAGCCAGAGGAATAAAAAACATAAACATACTATGCAAGGAACATCCCTTATAGGTAGGGACTAAGTCACCAGGTGAATTGACTTGCCCAGGGTCCCAATCACATAAGTCAGCTCAGATCCAGTGGTAGAATCTGTCTGATTCAACACAATATTTCCCAAGTGCGTGCCAAGCACTAGGGAATCAAGATATAAGATGTGGTTGCCTCCCCCAGCTCCCAGAGCCCTCTCCCCACCTGGGCCTTTCTCTTTGCCTGAGCTGGACAGCACAGAGTAGATCTAGCCTCCGCCCCACAGGCCACACCCACCTGTGTTTTACAGTTCTAAAAAGACTTCTACAGCCCTTTTTGCCATGTGTGAGTTTGAAATTAGATCTTACTGCAAAGCCAGAAAACCTATGGGCTGCCTAAACCATGCATAATAATGTCAGCCAAGACAGAAACGAGGACACAGCCTGGAACTGCACCTAGAGAATGCTCCCGGCACTCTGAAAGGAGCCTTCAGGTACTGGGATAGGACATACTACTTTGTAAAGGAACCTATGAACCCTTTGTTCAAAGTGGACTCTTGCAGCACCTTGGAACCACAGACTCTACATCCTTCAGCATCTGTCTTGCATTCCCACTGTCTACATGGGAGACTCCCCAAAGCCCTCACTCGCCAAGATCCCTGCCTTAGCCCTAGCTGCCCCCACATAGAGCTCCCTACCCTGCGTCATGGCCCCAACCCCCGGGGGGCCATCCTGTGGGGGCTCTGTGAAGGTCCTGATGCAAGGGACATCAAAAACAAAACAAAACAAAAAGAATACTTGTCCAGCTTCAGAATACCGTGCTCTTTCAAAGCACAGATGCGTAAATATCCAGGCTGCTTTCATAGCCCAAGCAGACTTCTTCCAGCAGCTGCATTTATCCTAAAACTCACCCTACTGCCCTCCAAGAAAGGTCTTCTTTGCCAGTTTGCCATATATTTCAGGCAGTCTGGGTTAGTAGCAAAGTGCATGCATAGATTTCCTCACATCTGGCTTTTCAGACCAGCCCTGACCTTGTCCCTGCTTTCCTCCATCTACCAGAAACCAGACTTCAGGTGGCCAGGCTTGCTAGGCAGATGGTTGAATCCCCTGCTTCTGTTGGAAGCAAGGGGAGATCATAACAAATCTCAGGCCTGCCCAAGAAGGGCTGTCATCAGTTCCACCAGCCCTACCATATCTTGAGCCCCACCCAATCACCGGAAGGATATATGTGCGAGGACTGAGAAATGCTTTGTCTCCTGAGCCATGCCAGAGACAGCCACACAGGGGTTCAGATGTGCTGAAAACCGAAACTGATTGGATCCGGGCCACATTTGGCTGGGGCAGAGGAACCACGTGGCTCTTGAGCTGGTCTCTGCTGCCACCATCAGGATGCAAAGAGCCCACCACCTCCTGTTAGAACCCTCTGAGCCTGGCACTGAATTGGTCCTCGCCCACACCTGTCAGTGCTCTGGGCTTTCATCAGGAGGTCAGTTTTGTGGCTCTGCCAAGCTCCCTGGCTTCTCCTGCACATACCACATCCATTCTCAAGAATGTCTTCACCCTGCCTCCCTGAAAAAGATGAAAGGCTTTATGGGTGGTGAGAACAGTAACCAGGCCAGCTGCAGATGTTTTTCAACACCAATCTAAGTTGAGCCTGGTGAAGCAGAGTAGCACCTCTTTCTGCCCCCAGATATGTGAGGGTCCATGCGCACTGCGCCCCAGAGCATTCTGGCTTCCTTCCAGACCTGCGGTTAATGCCATTAGATACATATATATATCTCTTACAGGCCCAAAATGACTTTGTAGTTATTACATAAGAAAACATGGGTCAGAGTTACTCTTTCCATGAAAAGAGTAGAATAAATTGGAATGAGGAGGAAGTGTGACCAGGAGTGTGGAAGGGAGTATGTCTCCTTGGGGCTTATGAACTAACTGAAGCAAGGGGGATGGGGAGTGGGCTCAGAGCCAGGCAGCGTTGTCCAGGGGCTGTCACCTCAGCTGGACCAGGGTACCATGCTCTTACAACTCTTTTCTGTGCTTCCCAACCAGCACCCCCTGCTGGGAGCCTTCTAGTCCCAACCACCAAGATGGGGAGCCAGATAGCCCCCAAACCTGGTTTCTCCAGGCCTATAGCCTCATGTCCAGCCTGGGCTCCTTCCATATCCTGAGGCCTCCCTGAGCCTCCTTTCCCAACCCCCAAAGTAGGGAAGTGATTGTCCAGAGGCTGGGCTGGTCCCTCACGCTGGCACCACTGGACCAATCCTCCCTTCCAGGATTTCAGTTTTCTCATTTTCAAAATCAAGGAGCCAAACTGAAATATGTTACAACTACCTGTCTTCTAACTTTTTTTTTTTTTAACATTAAACCTGCATAAATCACTGGAGAAGAGGCCTGGTATGACAAAAAGGCTTGGCTCGTGGAATCAAATATGTCACAGCACCTCTCTTGCTGGCCACCTGTGGGGCTTGGGCACATTACTTAATCATTGGTCCTATACTCTGGTTTCTCTTTAGATTGTATAAATCTTTCGCCTTTTACTTAACCATTGGTCCAATGTCTTCTCACCTATAAAAACAGGACTAATATCCACTGTGTTAGCCCAGGGCCTTCAAGAGGCAGATGCCAGGGGCGCCTGGGTGGCTCAGTCGGTTAAGCATCTGACCCTTGATTTCAGCTCAGGTCGTGATCTTGGGGTCATGAGCTCGAGCCCTGCATTGGGCTCTGCACTGAGCATGCTGCCCACTTGGGATTCTCTCTCTCCTCCCTCTCCCCCTCCCCACTCACTCTCTCTCTCCCTCCCTCTCTCTTAAAAAAAAAAAAAAAAAAGGCAGTTGACAACATGGGCTTGTGTTTGCACAGAGTTGTGTCATTTACAAAGTGCTTCCCCATGCCTCACATGTGTTCCCTGCAGTGTTCAGGGCAATATAAGACAACAAGCATCACCCTGAAGGTCACAGAGACCCAGGTCAAGTTTAATTAATTACCTGAGTGATCAAGATCAATTTTGTTAACTTCCATGAGCTTCATTTGCCTCTTTTGCAAAGAAGAAGAGTAATAGTACATTTCTCAGACAGCTACTTTGTGGGTTAAATCAGACCGAAAGTGCCTAGGTCAGTGCTGGGCATATATTGAGATTCCATAAGTCTGAACTGTACTTTTTCTTGGATGAAAGGTCAGGTCACCAAAATAATGAAAGTTCTAAATCACAGGTGGTCCCTTGGCCTTGAGCCACTCAGTAGTCAGTCATGTAGCCCAGTTTTTCTTGCTCTTACGGAGGGTACTGGAAGAACAAGAAGAAAACTCTCATTAAATAAGCACTGACTGTGCATCAGGCAGTGTGCTCAGCATTTTGCATTCATGATCTCTAGCTCTCATGACAGCCCTGTGAGTCCATAGTAGTCAAGTGTGATGAAGTGACTTACCTAATGTAACACGCAGCAGAGTCAGACTTGAACCCAGGCCTTTTGGGCTCCACGCCCAAGCTCTTTCTATGGCCAGGCCAGCTTCTATTGTAAATGAAAGGGCACTTGAGAAGTACTGGGAATTCCCAGAGAGAAACAGTCAGGCCTAGAGCACTAACAACATTTGAGGGGAGAAAGCTAGGAACAGAGTTCCCTGTTCCAACCCCCAGACCATCCTGTAACAGGGCTAGCCCTTCCCACGAGGCAAGGTCCTGGTCCCATGTCCCAAAGAGGCCCAGGCTCTGGAGCCAGGGGCATTGTGGGCTTGGGGGAGCACTGGACTGGGGGTCAGAGGACCTAGACTCTGCAACCTGTGCCAATGCAGGCTAGCAGCATTATGGCCTCTGTTTCACCAGTTTGAATTCCCCCAGGCCATTTCATCACCCCAGTTCCAGGAGCAGGATAGAAGGGTGGTGACAATGAAGAATAAACATGCCAGAAAGGGGGGAATCTTGCCCCAGCCCAGCCATTCACAGACCTGTGACCTGTGGCAAGTCAGCTGCATGCTTTGGACCAGTCTTCTCATCTGTAAAATAAGGAGATGCCCTAAATCAGCAGATTTTCAGGCTGAGTTCTCCATCTCCCCCCTCCTCATCCCCATTCATCCTTCAATCACCTCCTTCTTTGGAAGGAAGGGAGTGAAGAAAAAAGGAGAACTTGAGTTTGGAAATTTTTCAAAATTTGAAAGTCTATACCAGCCAGTCTAAAATTTCTTTCAGCTCAAACATTCAGAAATGTCCTTTATATCTTTAAAACTTTTTTAAAGGTATCTAAAAAGTAATGAGCAAATTAGAAGTCTTTCTGATCAAAGCAGGTTGGATCAGTAGAAACTTGCCCAATCTCTTGCCTTTGCCTGGAAGCCTTCTCAGGTTGAGGTGCCAGCAAGGCCAGCAGCTGAGAAGAGAGCTACAGAATTCCTGGTGTCATCCCGCAGGGACTGAAGGAGTGGGCCCTGATGTCTCAGCCTGTATGGGTGCCAGCTTTTGCAGATACCCCACACCCTGGCAGGTTCAACCCCATCCCCCACCCCCCCTCCCACCCCCCAATGCTGGCCAAATCCTCAGGCTGCTGTGGGCAGTGCTGGCACTCTGCTGCCGCCTGGTGGTCATTGCCATCATGGTGCTGGCCTCTGGACTGCTGGGTCTGGGGTCCCCTCTCCCCAGCTCAGATGGTCGGCACCTCTAAGATGTTGAGTGCAGCCCTGCCCACCCCTGACCTGGAGTTACAGCCACCTCACAGGCTGTGGTGATGGTAAGCCTGGCAGGGAGATGCCCAATCTTCATTTACTGGCTTCTCCCCGAGAAGGCAACTGTCATCCTTGTCAAAGCATCACCCATTGCACTATGTGAGCCTGGACAGGCCACCTTACCTCCCCAATCTCAGAAGTCTTCCCTCTTGGCAAACTGAAGCCCCTCTGTTCACACACCTGGTTGGTTAGCAACATCCAAATATACTCATTCCCTCCCTGGAGCCCTCAGAGAAAGTCTCAGAGATTGGACAGACGGGGTCACACATTAAGGTCACCTCAGGAAAGCCTTTCATGATCACCCTAAAGCATTCTCTCCCCAACTTCTCTCCACTGTCTCTCTCACTTCCCCCTATTTTATTTTCTTTGAACAATTATTGCTATCTGAATTTACCTTATATTCATTTTGTTTATTATAGATCATGTGACCCCCTCTGTGCCCCTCCATACACAAACTAGGAGGGATGTTTATGACACAGGGCAGCCTTGTCTCTTTTTCACTCTCTCTCTCCTGGAACCTGGCCCAAAGTTGGCATTCGATGCATGTAGATAATTGTTGAACCAACAAACAAATTAACGAATGCGGTAAGTGGCTGAATATATGACCATCACAGACCCACCTGGAGACTTGCATCCGTCACTCAGCAATGCTGGCTCCTTGCTTGTCTCCCTCCCCATCTCTGACCTGGACTCTCTCTACAGCTGTCTTGCTGACAGTGTGCTGTTTGAGGAGGAAGAAAAAGACGGCCAACCCAGAGAACAACCTGAGCTACTGGAACAATGCCATCACCATGGACTACTTCAACAAGCATGCTGTGGAGTTACCAAGGGAGATCCAGTCCCTTGAAACCTCTGAGGTAATGAGCCCCAAACCAAGAGGTGCCTCTGGAAGGTCCGGCCCCACCACAGGGAATAGCACAGGCTCCAGAGTAAGCTGTGGAGCATCTGCTTGCTTCTTAGTGTCTTGCTCCTCAAAGGATGGTCCATAGACCAGTAGCAGCAGCACCCAGGAAACCAGTCCACACCCCAGCCCTACTGAATCAATCTGTATTTTAGCAAGAATTCCCAGGTGCTTTCTGTGCATGTTGAAGTTCAGGAAGCACTGTTCTTGGGACGCTGGGTTGCTGGAAACAATTCAATAAGTATTCATTGAGAACCCATTTTGAGGCAGGCAGTCTCTGGGAATTGTGAAGATGAGAGCTTGCTCTCAGGGGGCCCAGATTCCAAGATGTGGTTAAGGTGTGAGCCTCAGGCACCATTCAAAAGCAAACACACTAGGGGAGGTACAAGAAGAGCTGCAGAGGGCTGTAGAAACCAAGAAGAAAGCCTTCGCGGGGGGTTAGGAAGGATAAATGGGTTTTGACAGGTGTTCCAGCAAAGGAAGTAACCCGAATAGAGGCGGAAATGTGGGCTACACACGGCACATCATGGGAGAACAGAATACATTGGGTCAGGAAGTGTTGCCCAAAATACTCATCTGGCCAGTGAGAGAGCTAGGCCGGTAGGAGACCGGGTGCTCCTTCTACTCTTACACGGAGGGTGAGGCAGAGGCCAGGGCACAGCAGGAAAGGGAGATTGATTAGGCGTGGGCCTGAATGGGTCTGAATGGAGTTTATACTTCAGTCTTGGTCATTGAAAGTTTTGAGCTTTGTGTGACCTAGTTTTAGAAAGATTGTGCTGATGGCCTGGTGAAGGTACTCTGTGTGTGATTAGTGAATGGATAGGAAGGAGAGGAAGGGTGGTTTAATGCATGAATGAATGGATGGAAGGACAGGCAGAAAGACAGATTCAAAATAAGTAGTCTAGCTGGAATGCAATCGAGATGGCCCAGGAGAAAGATGGCAGACATCTGAGTAAAAGCAGAGAGAACTGAGAAGAGTTCTTCTGGAGACAGTCCCTTTTTCCCCTGCGGACCCATCCCCCACCGCAGCCAGGGTGGGCTTTTATAAACATAAATGTGATCACATCACTCGCAGACTCAGAACCCTTCAGGAGCTTCCTGATGCTCTTAAGTTCACAGTTCTGCAGGGCCTGTGAGGTGGACCTGGCCCAACTGTCCAGCCTCATGTCGTGCCACTCTCCGTCTCATCTACTGAGCTCCAGCCACACTGGATTTCTTTCCATATCTTTGTGACACCAAGTCACATCCCATTCTAGGGCTGTGCAAGACTGTTCCTTCTGCTGGAATGTGTTCTGTCCCTCCCCAGCACTCCTTCACCCGTCATTCAGGCCCAGTCTGTCACTTCCTCAGAGAGGCCTTCCCTGACCTGCCAGGCTGGGTTCTGCTCTCCTACCATATGGTCTCAGCTCCTTATGCTTTTCCATCATGGCACTTACCAGAGTTGTAAGGATGTAGCTGCTGGCCTGGTATTAGTTTAATATTTCACTCCCCAACTAGAATACCCAGTTGCTTCCACACTGTGAAACCCAGAGGTCGGTTCTAAGCATATCTCTTACTCGATCTGCCAGCAGCATCAGCACCATCAGTCATTTCCTCCTCAGAAAGTTTCTCTGTCTTCACCCCATCCGGTCCTGGCTCTCCCCCACCTTTCAGCAGCTCCTTCCCAGTCTCCATCACTGACTCCCAGTCCTTTTGCCAGCCTCTCATCACTGCAGTGCCCGGGCTCAGTCTTCCCACTGCTTCTCTTCTCTCCCTACTTAGTTTCATGACTTTAAACACTATCTCTGCACCATTGACTTGCAATTTCCATCTCTGGCCTTGACATTTCCCCTGCATCCCAACTCAGGTACCCAGCTACTGCCATGCATGTCTAATGGGCATCCAAATTCAATATGCCCAAGATTGAACTGTTGACTTCCCCTCCCCGCCCAAATACCCAGAAGTTCCCTGGTATTTCTCATTACATAGATGGCACTGCCAGCCACCTTTTTCTCTCACACTACACATCCAGTCTATCAATAGATCCTCTTGGTTCTTCCTACATAGGAGTACTTTTCACCACCTGCACTGCTGCCTCCCTGAAACCATGGATTGCTGCAGTAACTTCTGAAAACAATGTCTCTGCTACCTTCTTGCCTCCGGTAGTGTATCCTCCACACGGTACCCAGATGATATTCTCAAGGAAGGACTTCACGTCTGCCATGGCTCCCAGCCGTCAAGTGGCTCCTCTTCACACTTTGAATAAAATCCGGATTCCTTTTACCAGACCCTTCATAGGCTGGCCCCTGCCCACCTCCCTGGCCACCTCCTGCCAGACCTTCCATTGACTACACACTTGAGCCACACTGGGCTTTGGCTCTTCCTCAACACAGTCCTTTCAACAACACAAGATTGCTCTTGTACCTATGTAAGATGCTATTTTCCTGGTTCCACCCCTCACTTCTTTTGGGTCTCTGTTCCAGTGCTGCCTCTTCAGGAAAGCTTTCCCCGACTTCTCTATACAGAGTAGAAGCCCACCCTCCACCCCCACGGTTTTCTGTCCTCTTTTCGGCTTTATTTTTCTTCAGAGCACTTCTTACCACCTGGTATTGCATCATTCTCTGTTGACTGGCCCGTTCTCTGTCTTTCCTACTAGAATATAAGCTGCCTGAGGGCAGAAGTTTGTTCTGCTCACTGCTCTATCCCTAGCACCTAGAACAGTGCCCAGAACATGGTAGGTACTTGGTAAATGTTTATCACATGAAGGAACCATAAGTTTTATTCACAATTGACCCATCACCCAGCCCAAAGCCTAACACACAGTGGACGCTCAATAAAAAGGTTGAACTGAAAGAGCAACAGACTTCATGAAAGCATTGACCTTTATAAAGTATGGTCAGTATAAATCTTGCATAGCAAAATTAGCAACTACACTCACTGTGGTGAGCATTTCATAATGTACATAATTGTCAAATGACTATGTTGTACACCTGAAACCAATGTAATATTGTATGTCAACTACACTTCAATAAAAAATAAAAATGTTTTGGGGCACCTGGGTGGCTCAGTCGTTAAGTGTCTGCCTTCGGCTCAGGTCATGATCTCAGGGTCCTGGGATCGAGCCCCACATCGGGCTCCCAGCTCCGCGGGAAGCCTGCTTCTCCCTCTCCCACTCCCCCTGTTTGTGTTCCCTCTCCCGCTGTCAATCTCTCTGTCAAATAAATAAATTTAAAAATCTTGAAAAAAAATTAAAATGTTTTAAAAAGTGTTCCTGAGAACTATTCTAGTGAGTGAAAAAATGAGTAAGTTGGCAAAGGGGCTAGCCACGTTTGAGTGTGGATTGTGAATCTCTGAACTCTAAATTTCTCATACTCTCTTTGCAAATTGGTAAATGAAAACCAAAGCCAAAGGACAGTGTCTGTGAGCTTACTATAGAAAAGGCTCTGCTTATGCAGCATCCCAGTTAGTCATTCCAGCCCAAAGCACTGGGGCTGCCATCGGACAAAAGCCAGAGGTTCTGGTAGAGCTGCCCCCTGCAGTCACCATCCCAGGTCAGGAGGTTACAGGAGAACCAGCAGCAGGAAGGTCAGTTTGGCTTCAGAATGAGTTTTATCACTGTTTCCCTCCCAGCAGGTCTGCTGCCCTCATTCTGCTTTATTTAGAGTAATGTTACAATTTGTTCCAAATCTCTGGGCACACGCAGGCCCTGCGGACCACCCATAGCGTGGTCATGTGGTCCCAGGGCGTTTGCCCTGCACTCCACAGCCTGGGGCTGCACTCACCGCCTGCCCTGTAGCTGCCAACTCTGGTGGCTGCCAAGTGCTTTGCCTAAGCAAGTTTCTCTGGTGCCCTGCTCCCCTTCTGGGTTGATGAAAGCAGCAGAACACAAATCCAGGCTGTACAGGCAAAATTGTGATGCCCAAAATGTGCCTGGAAATTTTCCCATACGTTTTTTCCCCCTCTTCCTTCCCTTCCTCCTCCTCTTCTTTTTTCTTTTTTCTTGTCTGAGTAACTTTCTCTTTTACATTGCAGGAAGTGTCCACATGGTTCATCCTTGGTGAACACTTGCTTTGTAAAAACTATAAAATGACATGCCAGATCTCAGCCTCCAAAATTTCCCTCCACAGCTCAACCCAAAGCCCAGTGGAGAAAGGGGATGCCCTGTTTTCCTTACTCAGAGGGCCGGCCCCTGTCCACCTCTCAGATGGGCACTCAGTCAATTCCAGACATTGAAGAAAATTTTTATCTTCTGAAAAGACATTTCACCAACAAATGGCCTTTCTTCCTTTCTCTCCTTATTATCCATAAGGCAATATGTACTCCTCAAAAATTATACATGTTTTCCTTAAAATAAACTTCAGAGAATTAATTGTTTCTTCTTCAAGTGAAGACAACTAAGCAAGTCTGTCTTAAAACAGTTCAACCTTGGGCGCCTGGGTGGCTCAGTCGTTAAGCATCTGCCTTCGGCTCAGGTCATGATCCCAGGGTTCTGGGATCGAGCCCCGCATCGGGCTCCCTGCTCTGCGGGAGGCCTGCTTCTCCCTCTCCCACTCCCCCTGCTTATGTTTCCTCTCTCACTATGTCTCTCTCTGTCAAATAAATAAAATCTTAAAAAAAAAATAAAAAAATAAAAAGGAAAAAAAAATAAAAAATAAAACAGTTCAACCTTGGCATATTACCGAGTCTTTGCCCTGAGGTAGCCTATAGGTTCTGAGACATCAGTTTTGTTTTTTTTTTTTAGAATTGGAACAAGCTATGACTTTTTTTTTTTCCTCAAGTAATACCTAGGCCTGAGTCTGTACAGACGTTTAGTTGGACCACAAATGTTTGCAGTCCTTGTTAGTCGAGGCCAAAACCTTTCAGACAATCTGATCAGTGAATTGCCTATCTCTAGGCTTTTTCATTTCTGAGGCTGTGTAGACAGACTGAATTTTTCACTTACCACCTACTGTCACGTAGAGATTCATATCTGTTCACCTCAGCACATCTAGTGCTACAAGAAATGGGGCAATAATTCTGACCAGGCTCTGGGAGGACTCAGGAGGGGTAGGAATGAGCCCTTGAAGGCTCAGACAGGTGGGTGGTAGGAGAGGAAAGAGGTGAGAAGTGTAGGGTCTGAAAGTGCAGGCAGGAAAAGCCACCAGGTCTCCCAGAGATCTGTGAGAAAGAGGCAGGAAGGAGAGTCTGGGGCCCACACAGACCCAGTTTTGCCCACAAGGGCAGTGAGCCATGCGCTGTCTGTCGCACATGGCAAGGCCTCTCAGACTTCTACACGGAGAGCAATGTCATCTCTGGCAACCTGAGCTGGGAGTCATTCAGGGAGCAGGAAATCTTTTCCAGAAGCTGCTATAAAAATCTGAAAGCAGAGCAGAGAGGGCTCTGCACCTCAGCATTGGCAGTGAGGGCAATGAAAATGTTTACGGAGCAATCCCATGTGGAAATGGATGTCCTCATGTGTATTTCTTTATGAATGGCCACCACCTGAACCCTCCGAGTACATACTATCTCCTCCCTCTCTCCTCCCAGGACCAGCTCTCGGAGCCCCGATCCCCAGCCAATGGCGACTACAGAGACACTGGGATGGTCCTCGTCAACCCCTTCTGCCAAGAAACACTGTTTGTGGGAAATGATCAAGTATCGGAGATCTAACCACAGCAGCCCTCGCTTTGCTGTTCCCTACCTTTCATCTCTAAATTATAAATACACAAATATATATTATAAATATAATCTTTGTGTAACCCTGACTTAATAAGAAACATTTTCAGCTTTTTTTTCCTAAGAATTGTCAACATCTTTTTTATAAGTGTGGTTTAAAAAAAAAAAAACTTTACAGAATGATCTGTGGCTTTATAAAAATAAAGGTATTTCTAAGCAAAGCAGTTGCATTGATTACTTCTCTTAATAACTGTCCTTGAGCATTTGGGGGTCCCAGCAGCCCCAGGCAGATGAAGGAAGAGACAGACCTCTGGAAGTGAAACGCTAAAATGGTCAAGAGCTTGGCCCTTTGAGTGCTTCTTAAAGTTCCAGTTCTTCTTGATTCAGTGGGACCCCAATTCCTCCCCCTCCTTATGCACACCAGTGAAGGCAACTGGGCCTCTTAGGGAGAAGCAGCAGACTCGCGCACAGGGCAGGAAAAGGGAACATCTCATCACTCCAGTGGATGAGTATCTTGCCCCCCACGCAGTGGCACCACTGGCTGTCAAGGCTAATTCCATCTGAGTTCAGGACAGCAGGCAAGAGCACGCTGCTCTCAAGAGTCTGTGGAGGACCTCAGGCACCCCAAGGCCACATCCCCCTAACATCACATGACAGAGAGCTTCCACTGTGCTAAACAACAGGACTGCCTTGCCCTGGCGGACAAAAAAGGCCCCCGCTTAAGCACATTCCTGCATCCTCTCCGACACCCACATCTGCTTTCAAACTCGTGCCTTTCTCTGGAGATGGTTTAGATGTGGATCCTAACCCTGGAGCTTGGGAATGCTTGCCCTTCTTCAAGGATCAAATGTTTATTGGGGTTTAGCTTTGTTTTCTCAAAAAGCATCACATTGTGCCCCTTGAGGAACATGCTTATGTAAGAGGCCTTGAAGCGTGGAGCTGTAATTTTCTAAACCCTCCTGCGATCTTACAAAAACAAGATTGCCAAAGTGGATTGCTTGGGAAAAGACATCATTATATCCCTCCTTGGCGCTGCAGACCTGCTCGTGGGTCTGCTGGTGGGTTTGCCACCCAGCGTTCATCTCCCAGTCTCCCCTGCACGGCTGCCTTCACCAGTGGTGGGCCAGCCACCTCCCCCAGCCCACACTCAGGAGGGGTCAGACCTGCAAAGACACACCAGGGGCTTCCACAGATGGCTGCTTCTTACTTTTTT
This sequence comes from Eumetopias jubatus, assembly GCF_037043125.1. Lineage (NCBI taxonomy): Eukaryota > Metazoa > Chordata > Mammalia > Carnivora > Otariidae > Eumetopias > Eumetopias jubatus. Next base: position 126,379,708 of record NW_028274807.1, on the reverse strand, counting down.
TCCTAGTAGATAGTGGTGGGGAGAGAATAGAACTGCTTTGACTCTTTCTCTAAAAGAAAATTAGTTTGATAGTATATTTTGAATATAGATGTACTTATAGTCAGATTGGGAATTGACTTGAATGTTGATTCATATGTTCGTGTTGTTACTGTGGTCTTTTTATCATAACTTTTTCCTTTCTTCCTACGTTTCTTTTAAAAAAAAAAAAAGATGGCCTTCAAAAATGTGTGTTCTCAATGTTGTATGGATCTACTTAACATGAGTTTGGTGGTTGTCTCTCTTTCAAGACTCTTCAACCCACAAGGAAGCAGGTTAAATGTTGCTCTGAAATTCATTTGCCAGCGAGCTGCTGTCTGACCTTTTAACCTTATATTTCTGTCAGCTGTTGCATTTACTATAGCAATGTGTGTGCGTATATAAAGAAATCTGTTTGTAAAGTAAAATTATATATAACATATGTAATCAAAGATACATATGTTATATATATATATAATATATATGTGGATGTATGACTTATTTTTCCTTATCCACAGAATTCAACTACCATGTATATATAAATAAACTTATTTTATTAGCCAGAGGATTAAATTGCTAATACATTTTGCATTCTTTTCATTTTAAAATAACTTTTAAGTCTTCCTTAAGGACCAACACTGCTTAATGTTCATCTATATTTTTTAATCTATTTTAACAATAAGTTGGGTTTTATGAGAGTAATGAGCTAACAAGATTAGCAATTTGTCATTTGATTATACAAATCCTTTAAAACATGTTTGTGATTTCTCCAAAAAAGAGTCATCTCTCTTTAGGTCTTTGGAAACATTGGTGTCATGTAAGGTACATCCCTTCTCTCTCCTCTTCCTCCCCCAGGGATGGGGGTTTTGCTGTACATATCTTTGGGTCAGAGAAAGCTGTAGATAACCTGGCCACTGAGAATTATCATTCTGTAGAGAATAACAGTTCGTAAACATGACCCCTGTGCAAAACACTTAATCAGTATCTTGAACCCTTCATTTAGCCTCGGATGATACACCCTGGAATTCCTACAGCTCATCGAGATCCAGTGTTTAGGAGGATGTTATTATAACAGTCTGCTGGGTGCCATGGGCCCTACAGGGTGTACCAAAGGAGGACGTCTAAATAAATAAGGGACACTGCCAGCTTTTACTTGATCCAGTTGGTTCCTTAATCTGTTAATCATATAACCAGCATTGATATTTATAAAGTATCATTCTGTGTCATCTCAAACAGACAAAGTAGAAGGGGAAAAAAAGGTTGTGGTGTCTTTTTTTTTTTTAAAGATTTTATTTATTTATTTGACAGAGAGAGACACAGCGAGAGAGAGAGCACAAGCAGGGGGAGTGGGAGAGGGAGAAGCAGGCTTCCCATGGAGCAGGGAGCCCGTTGCTGGGGCTCGAACCCAGGACTCTGGGACCATGACCCAAGCTGAAGGCAGATGCTTAACCGACTGAGCCACCCAGGCAACCCCAAAAAGTTGTGGTGTCTTAATCAGCAAGGAAGAACACATAGAATATTACAGTAGGTAATCGTAGTTTTGAACTCTGCTTGTATAACTTTGAATAGTACCCTAGTTCTCTAGGTGTTGGGAGACAGAGGGGGTCCTAGATAAGTCACTGGACTAGGAGTCAGAAGAGGCCTTCTCATCCCAGCTCTGCTACTTTCTGGACAGGGGACCTTGGATGAGTCATTGGAGCTTTCAGGGTCCTCATCATATAAGGAGTTAATAACCCATCATTTGACATGTGATGATATTTCTGAAGTTGTGCAGTGCACAGCCCAAGTAGTAGTACATGTCAACCTTCTATCTACTTCCTCAGGTTGAATTGAGAATTCAATGAAATAAAGTATGGAAACCATATACAACACTAGGATGGATTCAGTACATACTAGAAGTTGACTCCCTTCCCCTTCTTTCACCTGAGGTATGTTCCCATGTTGCAGGATTTGGGATAAATATCCAGCTATTTGGTTTCTCTGATATGAAGCTTAAGTGCAGTGGGTTTTAGGTCCATTTTGTTATCTCAGAAGATCTTTTCTAGACTTGGAAAAGTATTTGAGATGTAACCATAACAACATGCCTTAGTAGATGCTGACAGTAGGAATTAAAACCCAAGGGGTGTCATTAAATCCTAACTTGAAGCACCCTTAAAGAGCTTACTGGAAAACCTTTTCTTTGTTCTTATTTATTAGTCTTCTGGCAAATGGAGAAACAGAAGTGTACAGAACAGCTACAGCATAATAGGGGCCCAACATGTGTGGGACCTGAATTTGCCCAGGTTCCCTTGTCTAGTGCTTTAGAGAAAGCTCAGGCCAGTGCATGGAAAGTAAGGTCCAGAGAAGTGGAGCAACATGGCCAAGGTCGAGCAGCTGATAACAGCAGTGTTCGAGGTAAGAAAAATGCCACAGAAGGACCTGAAGCTGCCAGGACCGAGCGCGGGTAAGGGAAGCAACAGGATTCATTTGTTTCTCTTGAGTTCATGGGGCTACCTCCCACCATGCATGGTTCACACCCATTTCCACCGTCTGTCACCTGTGTGGACATGCATGCACATTCACACATTCATATACACAGCACACACAAGGATGTAGAAAGCTCTGAAATCGGCCCTGGAGCACCTGGATTCAGTTCTGGCTCAGCCACTCACTACACTTGTGATCTGAGGTCTCTGAGCCTCAGTTCATTCATCTGTGAAATGGGGCTGCTTAATGCTTCCTTTGCCCTCTCTTAGGTAGTGAACTACACAGACCCAGATGAGCCACCTCCACAGCCTGCACTGATCCAGCCTCCCCCACCACCAGTGGAAACATCTGGGAGGTCAGACACATGACCTTGCAGAGAATGCATGAGTGCCTTTCTGCACGCAGCCCTGGGCAGGGCCCATTTCTCTTTCAGCTCGGTGAATGGTGGAAGCTCATGGAAAACAGCAGACAAAGCAGCCCTGGGGATAGGGGAGCTTCCAGAGAGGCACACAACCGGGCCACACAGACACTGGGGCTGGAAACCAAAAGCCACTAGGCTCTGTAAACCCACTAGGCAGAGCAGAGGCAGAAGGGGAGATGAGCACAAGGCGGGTGGTGGTGGACATGCCCACCGGGGCCAGCTCCAGCATGCCCCTCCAGAGGCATAGGGCATCCTTCGGGGGAACATGGTCATCATCCTCCCTGGATAGCCCCTCAGCCTCCAGGACCAATGCCATGGGTGGTCTCATCCGAGCACCCAGAGTCTATGTAGGGATGGCGCCCAGTGGGTACGCAAGTGGCCTGGGCACACGAGTGACACGCCGGGCCCTGGGCATCAGCAGTGTTTTCTTGCAGGGCCTGTGGAGCTCAGGTCTGACCACAGCACCAGCTCCAGGTCTGGAGAAGAACCTCAGTACCGTTGAAGACCTGGGGGGTTGCCTGGTGGAATACATGGCCAAGGTCCATGCCCTCGAGAACGTCAGCCAGGAGCTAGAGGCACAACTGCGGATGCACCTGGAGAGCAAGGCCACACGCTCGGAAAGATGGAGTGCCCTCAGGGCCTCCTGGGCCAGCAGCTGCCAGCAGGTGAGTACCTGGGCCATGCCCACGGGCTTTGCATAGGGCCAGGAGAGGATGCCGACATCTGCCCGACGGGTCATTATCAGAGAGCAAGAATGCTGAGGCAGGGGCAGGGGAGTGAATGGTCTGAGACCAAAGAAACTGACTATAACCTCTCATCCTTTCGTGCTAAAAAATACTAATAACAATGAAAACAATAATGACAGCTACCATTTATTGCCGTAGACTAGGGGCCAGGCCCACAATAATCCCTGTACACGCCCTATCTCCTATGTTCAAAGCAATGCTATGCAGGTGCTCATTCACTGATTACATTTTTCAGATGAGAAAAACGGAGGCACAAAGGAATTATGTAATTTGCCCAAGATCATGTGGCCTGCAGGGAAGCTGAGCTTTCAGCCTGAATTTTTCCAGTTCCAAGGCTTGCATTTGTCCCTTTACCCTGGGCTGGCTCTGTAACCTTTGTGTTAAGAAAAGATTTTTACAGCCATCATCAAATGGAACACCATCAAATGGCTGTGGCACCAAAACCAAGGATAAATGGAGGTGTGTTCCTATATCCATCTGCTGCAGTACTGTCCAATAGAAATATGAGCCACGTGGTAATTGACAAGTTTCTATTACCCACAGTAAAAAAGTAGAAAGAATCAGGTGAAGTTCATATTAGCATATCTTATTTAACTCAGTATATTTTAAATGTTATTTCAACAGATAATCAATATTTAAAATATTAGTGAAGTAGTTTACACTGAAATAGAACTTTCTGCAATGATTGAAATGTCCTATCCACACTGTCCTGTCTGGTAGCCACCAGCCACATATGACTATCGAGCACGTGAAACGTGGCTAGTAAGACTGAGGATTTGAATTTTTATTGTATTGTATTGTATTGTATTGTATTGTATTGTATTGCATTGTATTGTATTGTATTTCGTTAGCCACATGTGGCCAGGGTTGTCTTATTGGACAGGGCAGGACACAGAGGTTTCATCTTTCTCCCTTGCTTGGTCAGGATGTGCTCTCCAGGGTGATTCCTGCAGAGCGCTGAGCTCATGTGTCATGTCTGGCCTGTAGCTTCTACCACCGCGACTCTAGCCAGCATCACACATCTCATCAGGTCTCTGCGGGTGGCTGGCTTCTCTTCTCCCTTCCCTCCCCCACCTCCACCCGACAAATGCTGGCCTTGGGATCCCTCGGAGCCACATCAGCCTCCAACTCCGCCAGGAACTGCCAGCTTGGACCTCTTGCACCCTAGGGCCCAACATGCACTCCCCAAGCAGAGGTCACAAACTTCCATTTGTGTGTGGCTGGGCGTTGCAGTGCAGGCACACTCAGAGGTTCCCCATTTCCCCTACTGCCTCCCATTTCATCCTAGAGTGTTTCTCCTTCACCGTCAGTCAGTGCCCAGCCGTCAGCTCAGGACATGTGATGTACAACAGTGTCTTCTTGGCTTTCCTCTGGAGCTGTTGTTCTGCTTACATCCATCTGGGCTGGGAGGGAGAGCCATTTTAGAGCAGCCTGGGGCTTAAAGCTGCCAAATCTAAGACGGCCATCCCTCCTGGACTCTCCCCAGCAGTCCTGATTCCAAATATTTGTGTCCTAGAAACCAGAAGACCATCCCTAGGTATTTCAATATTTCAGCATCTGCAGGACAATTTCTTGCATTCAAATGCCACACAGACTTTTCACAAGAAGTCAGGCATCCCAATTTCTAAGTCAAAAGTATAGACAGAAAACTTAGTCCATATTCAACAGATACTGATGTGATCTGGCTCTAGCTAGCTCCAGGGGATTGGCCAACTTCTCTAAGCCTCAGTGTCCTTATCTGTAAAATGAGTATAATGCCACAGATACTCTAGCAAATCTGTGGATATCTAAGTGGCATGGTTCCTGCTTGCCGGGAGACTACAGATTCCAAAACTGCACGACGGCAACAGCACGGCCCCGCTGCTCTCAGAGCCAAGGCTGGGCAGCAGGACATTCAGGCCTGCCGCTGATGGCCAGAATCCCAGACGAGCGTCTTTTCCTCTTCACTGACCCTGAGTGAGATCCTTCACATGAACACAGACTTCTCTTCTGCTTTTGTTTAAAAACAGGGACTTGAAGATACAGTTAGACTGACCTGTAAAATGTATTTCTGTATCACACAGCCTCGCCTTCCAGCCATATTAAGCTCTGTTCCACCAAAAAGAACCAAAGAAAATTCTACAGATTTGAGAAATGCACATTAATTTTCCTTTGCTGTAGTGACAAAACTGACCCACCCTATCCACCCCTCCCAGCTTCACCATAAAACTTTAAGTGATGCCTGTTCTCCTTCCAGGTGTTCTCCACCCAGTCAGCAGCATGATCTTTTGGACATGGGGGATCTGACTACGTGATGTCCCTGCCCAATACCTTTCTGGGCTCCTCATTGCTGACAGGACACAGCCCGTGACTCTGGGCTTAGTCTACAAGGCTTAGAAAGACTTTCTTCACTCATGGCATTGCATATACTTAAAACTGTGTACACGATTGATAGTCCTCAATGAGCAGGATCCCGCTTCAAATCCTAGTTCTGCCACTTACTTGGACCAGCCAGTCCTCTGCTCCTTTCCCCATCTATAAAATGGATGAGCACCTCCCAGGGTCATTGTGAGCATGAAATGAAATAAGATGTGAAAAAGGAGCATTAGGGAAGGGCGCCTGGATGGTTCAGTTGGTTAAGCATCTGACTCTTGATCTTGGCTCAGGTCATGATCTCAGGGTTATAAGATCAAGCCCCACATTGGGCTCCATGCTGGGCATGGAACCTGTCTAAGATTCTCTCTCTCCCTCTCCCTTTACCCCCACCCCTGCTCACACATGCTCGCTCGCTCTCTAAAAAAAGAGGGGGCATAGGAACTGTGAAGTACTGTGCACATGCAGCAGGCCATCCTGGTCAGAGTGCCAGTCTTCTAGGAGCAAGGTCTCTGGCCAAGGGACTTGCCTCTGGAGGCCACAGCCCCCCTTCAGGGCCTTGGCTGGACCCTTTCTTCCTCTCTCCACCCCTAACAGAATCCTCTTCACCCAACAGCCACAAGATGACAGCTCCCTCCCAAGCCCCATCTGCCTCCAAACGACAGGCCCAACTTCTGGCTACTCAGAAACAAAGCCTTTCCCACTGGGGAACGGGGGCCCCAATGCCTTCCAGGGTGCCTTGTCCTGGAGCCCTAGACCCACCAACCAGCCCAGTCCCCATAGAACTGAGGAGGGGCACCCCCACCGGGACCTCTAACCTAGACTTGAAGAACAGACTACCAGCAATTCATTTATTTCAGAAAGTGCTGGCTTCCCCTCAGACAGGTTTCAGAGGCAGCCATGCCATGCTAAGAGTTTCTGGGCTCCAGAAAGCCAAAGCTCTCAGCTGCCCAGTCCCACGACCCCAGGAACCCCAAGCCCCTCTTCACCTCCACCCACCCACCCCCACCTCTAGCAAGGGCCTGGTCACAGACCCAGGGAGGGTCAGGTTTGCTTCTTAGGGCAGTGCATGGATCCAGGGCTGGAAGCACCACAGTGCACTTGTCAGGCGACTAGAACAGAAGGGCAAGCCTTTTGTCCACCCTTGATCCAAGTACCTCCAGAGTGACACTGGGGTTCAGTACTCTTAGGATTACCTATCCACCATGGGTTGGAGTGGCCAGTCTGTGGGAAAGGGAGATGCCTGGCTTCACTCTTCGCCTCCCCGAAACTCACCAGGACAAGACACGTCAGTGCTGTCACTGGCAGGAAGGGTCACCCAACAGTTGGTGGGCCACACAGTGCCCCAAATGGTGGGGCAGGGCCCCTGGGGGGGGCCTAGGAGAGTTTGCATTTGCCCCCTTGAGTATCCTTGTGTCTGAGGATGTGCAAGATTAAATAGCAAAAGTTACCATGACAAATCAAGAAAAAAACCATAAAGCTTCATATTCTACCACATACATTTATTTATGTATGTATGTATTTATTTATTTATATTTTACCACCTTTTGAAGCACCTTTCCCCCTGTCTTTTGAACAAGGAGCTCCACATTTTCATTTTGCATCGGGACCCACAAATCATGTAACCAATCCTGGCTAGGGGTAGTGTATGTGAAGTTCCTTTTCACTTCCAAACCTCTCTCTCCTCACTCCTCTGTTGTGTTAGAAACTCTCAGACACTTCGGCTAAGCAGTAAAAACAGACAGGAAAACTCCAAGGTGATGGCCATGGAAGCCAAGGAGGGCACAGTCCCTGCCCTTTGCTTGGATAGAAAGTGGTTCTTTCCTTCTCCTGCTTTGCCAGATGCTCCTGCCCTTTCTTGCCAAGTGAATGGTGCTCATAGTAAGCTCCAGCGGCAACATCAGGCCCTTTCATCTTCAAATACGCCAAACTGCAAGCTTGGAATTAGGCAGCCTCCTCGCCTTGGAGCTGCAGATAAAGGGAGAATGGGGACAGAGGAGGGAGGTGGAGTCTCAACGCACAAGGAGAAGGAGTAAGCCAAGGCCAAGGCCAGAGAGATGCTGCCTAGGAGAGAAAGGGGAACCTGGAGGCTTCGGTTCCACTGCTATTACTGGTCTCCATGGGAGAAAACAGCAGCTTACATCGCAGACAGCAGTTTGTTAGCTGGAGGAAAGGGAAATCAAAATTATTGAAAGGCAAGAGAATTAGAATTTAAAATGGACCTGATTTGAATATCTTTCCTGCTGTTCACAGTTCCTCTTTCTGTCCCTTGCAGAGAGAGAGCTCAGACTCTGGGGATCAGCCTATTTGGGGAAACTGCTGGAAACTCAGGCAATCCAGGTGAGGGCCAGCTCTCTCCCCATAGAACCTGTAGTACTAGCAGCTTTCTAGAAAGAAAGAAAGAAAGAAAGAAAGAAAGAAAGAAAGAAAGAAAGAGAGAGAGAGAGAGAGAGAGAGAGAGAGAGAGAGAGAGAGAAAGAAAGAAAGAAAGAAAGAAAGAAAGAAAGAGAAAGAAAGAAAGAAAGAAAGAAAGAAAGAAAGAAAGAAAGAAAGAGAAAGAAAGAAAGAAAGAAAGAAAGAAAGAAAGAAAGGAGGGAGGGAGGGAGGGAGGGAGGGAGGGAGGGAGGGAGGGAGGGAGGGAGAGAGAGAGAGAGAGAGAGAGAAAGAAAGAAAGAAAGAAAGAAAAGGAAGGAAGGAAGGAAGGAAGGAAAGAAAGAAAGAAAGAAAGAAAGAAAGAAAGAAAGAAAGAAAGAAAGAAAGAAAGAAAGAGAAAGAAAGGAAGGAAGGAAGGAAGGAAAAGAAGAAAGAAAGAAAGAAAGAAAGAAAGAAAGAAAGAAAGAAAGAAAGAAAGAAAGAAAGAAAGAAAGAAAGAAAGAAAGAGAAAGAAAGAAAGAAAGAGAAAGAAAGAAAGAAAGAGAGAGAGGAGAGAGAGAGAGAGAAAGAAAGAAAGAAAGAAAGAGAAAGAAAGAAAGAAAGAAAGAAAGAAAGAAAGAAACAAAGAAAAAGGGAGAGAAGAGAGAAAGAAAAAGAAAGAAAGAAAGGGAAAGAAAGAGAGAAAGAAAAAGAAAAGAAAGAGAGAAAGAAAGAAAGAAAAGAAAGAGAGAGAGAGAGAGAAAGAAAGAAAGAAAGAAACAAGAACTAACGATTCCCCCCCCTCCAGCCCAAGCCCCCCACCAACCCTGAATAAGAAGAAGGCAACAGAACTATTGTTCTTGATTCACAACCTGGTGTCCCTGAAAGGGGGAGAGAGAAAGAACCATGAACTATTTATCTGCAACAGCCTGAATACATTTACCCAGGATAAACCACCCCATCTATTTCTTTTTTTTTTTAAGATTTTATTTATTTATTTGAGAGAGAGTTAGGGAGAGAGAAAGCACGAGTGGGGGCAGAGGGAGAGGGAGAAACAGGCTCCCTGCTAAGCTGGGAGCCCAATGCGGGGTTCGATCCCAGGACCCTGGGCTGAAGGCAAATGCTTAAGGAACTGAGCCACCCAGGTGCCCCATCCCCATCTATTTCTTAATACTGTACCTGCACTTTGTTTGGTCAGAGCAGGTGAGTAAGGTAGTTACTTTATTAGCCAAGTTATAAGGGACAGTAAAGTATCATTACAAATGTAACTATACAGAGAAAAAAAAATGTATTCGGGAGAATTTCTCTCAGGGAGAGTGGAATATGAGATTGGAAGAAATCTTTTGATGGAGCAGGGAAGAGAAGGAGGCATGAGGCTGCTCCCAAGGGTCTTGGTGGAGTAATACAGGTGGTCACCAAATTGCTTTCTAAGAAGGGTGGTTTCTGATTTCCTGGGTGGGGGGGAGGGGGGTCTTGCTTTGCTAAGTAGAGTATATCCGTGCAGAAACATGGTAGAATATATCTGCCACAGAAGACAGGGGAGAGAGTAAGTGCTCTCACTGGGGGACACTCTTCAGTCTCTTAAGATATCTTAAAATATGAGGGCCATGTTGAAGAGTAGAGGACAGGGGAGTCCTAGTAATGAAAAATAGGGAATGTGCTACAAAGACTGAGGATTCTGAAGCCAGAGAGTCTGTAGGTCACACTCGGGCCCAGCAAGGTCTTTGCTGATCTTGCTACATCTTGATTTCTTACCTGGATAATAAGGATGTTTGGAGACTTTCTTGACATGATGAAATAGCTAAGAAAGAAATACTAGAGGACTTCCTGTAGAAATTAAGAACAAAATAAGAATGCCCTCTATCTCTACTGTGATGTAACATTGGTCAGAGGCAGGCGGCATCTGGGTGGCTCAGTCGGTTAAGTGTCAGCCTTCCACTCAGGTCATGACCACATCGGGCTCCCTGCTCAGCGGGAAGCCTGCTTCTCCCTCTCCTTCTGCCTGCGCTCTGCCTACTTGTGCTCTCTCGCCATCTTTCTGTCAAATAAATAAATTGTTTAAAAAATCTTTAAAAAAATTAAAAAAAAAGCATTGGTCAGAGGCAGTCATTAATGCCAGACAAAGAGAGCAATTGGAGGTATAAAGATCAGAGAGGAAAAGGGAAAATGTTTGGAAAGCCCAAAAGGATCCATGTGAAAACTGCAACAGACAATAAGATAATTTAGTAAAGTAGCAGGTTATAAAATAACATTAAAGACCTATGCTAAATAGATATATATATATATATACACACATACACATATATACATATATTAATTTAATATATAAATGGCTACCATCTCATTTATGATAGCAAAAAATAAAATACCTCTAAATAAACTTAACAAGAAATGTCCAAATGTATATGAAACAATAATAAAATTCTTTTGAAAGGACAAATGTAAAGAAATACCATGTGCTTGAATATAGACTCAAGAAAAATGTCAGTTCTCCCTAATTTATAAATTTAATGCAATCCTAATTTTTAAAATATCATAGGGTTTTTTTTTAGAACTAGAAGGGTTTATTATAAATTTTCATTTGTAAAAACAAAAAGGCAAGAATAGCTGAAAAGAAGAACTGAAAGAGGAGAGCAAGGAGGGAAGGGGCAGCTCACCCAGACATTGCAACATACTAGAGAGTCTCACTCAGAAAGCAGTTTCATGTTGGCACATAAAAGATGGAAAGACCAAGGGAACAAAATATAAAATTCAAAAATAAGCCCTGCTCCATACAGAAACTTGGTATTGATAAATGCAGCATTTGAAATCAATGGTGGAAAGGACGGACTTTTTAATAAATGGTATTCAGATAACTGGATAGTCATAAGGAAAATAAAACTGGATCCGTCCTTCTTCACTGTACCCTAAATCAATTCCAAATGTATCCTAGTGTGAAAAAGGAAACCATACAAGTAGAATGCATGACTGAATTCCTTTATAATCTGGGTGTGAAAGAAGTTTTCCTTGATATAATTCAAAATCTAAAAGCAATAAAAGAAATATCAATAAATTTGATTACCAAAAATTTTTAAATTTTGTGTCACAAGATAACACCATAAGCAAAACTAACAGATAAATGACAAACTAGACAGAAGTATTTGCAACTCTGAATGCAAAAGGTTAATGTCCCCACTCTATAAACAGCATTTAGAATTTGTAGTTTTAAAATAAAAGCTGACAACGTGCTTACTGTTAGGTAGGCTGGAGATATAAACGAGGAATTGACATAAATAAAATCTTTAAAAAAATAAAAAATAAAAATAAATGAAAGTGGCTCGTACCTCCATAAAAAGATATGCAACTTCATTCATATGAAGAGAAATATGAACAAAACAAAACAAAAACCTACCTGAGATACCATTTTCACTTATCAGATTGGCAAAACTCCTAAAGTGCATCAATCTGTTTTGTTGGTGAAGTGCTAGGGAAACAGCCAATTCCACAGTGTTGATGGGGAAAAACATGTTACAGTGTCTACAGAGAAGAACTTGGCAATATCTAGACAAACTGTATATGCATTTATGTACATTAATTTAATCCAGCAATCCCACCTCTAGGAATCTCTCCTGCTGACACACTGGCAAAAATGCAAACGAGAAGTATGCGCAAGGCTATTCATTTCAATCATATCCATAATGCCAAAAGACTGGAAAAAAACCAAATACCTAGCAGTAGGGGCTAGCTGAATAAGCAATGCTACATCCACAAAAGGAAAGAGGAAGAGCTCTGTAAGTATTATGGAGTGATGATCTCCAGGATATAGTGTTGAGCTGAAAAGCAACGTAGAGAGAGTGTGTATTTCATCCTACCATTTATCTGAGAAAGAGGAAGGTATATAAATATATGCATACATATTCACTTGTAACTGGAAAAACCAACCACAAATGTTTTTAAATGATCACTTACAGGAGAAGGGAGGGAATAGTGTAGAGGGGAAAGGAATAGATACTAGAATTCTTTCAATTTATCTTATTACGTGGAGATGACTTTGGAACCATGGAAGTATTTTACAGAATTTTAAAAGTGACTTTTAAACCACAGTCATTTGTACATCTCTAGTGGGATGCAAAAGGGTACTGAAAAAAGAATCTTAAGTCATTTTCAGTAATCATATTGTTGGTGGCATTGTTCATATTATTCTAACACTGGTTGTGTGTGTGTGTGTGTGTGTGTGTGTGTGTGTGTGTGTGTGTGTGTACTGTGGGATAAAGCCAAAGAGTAATTATATTTGTGTCATTGAGAATCGAGACTTTTAGTTTTGGTAAAAGGAGATACACTTGTAAGGCAGATTAAATTTAGAGACAATTCTCTAGTCCTGAATTTGAATTGGAATTATCAGTATAAAATCATGGTGTATGTGATCCTAAAATAAATATATACCTATTTCCTAGCTCTAGCCAGTGAAAAGAACTAGAAACAATTGCCAACCCAGTGGCAATGAGCATTTTTAGCCTCAGATTTTGGTCACTAACTACAATCTTCATTAGAAGAACTGAGGCTCCTTAGTTAGAGAAATGGCTGAATCCAGGTTTGGGAGCAGGAAGTGTAAGAGATGAATCTGAAACATCTCATTATTCCAAAACCAAGGAAGCTATAAAGAACTTCTAGAGTCATGTCAAAAGACTTAGGAGCCTATTTGAATAAGCTCCCACTAATCAAAGATGGCTATGTATCAATAAGAATATTAACTGCTAAAAAAAAAAAAGAATATTAACTGCTAAGGATTGAAACACATCAAATATGTTAAATCAGTGAGTTCAGTATAATACAAAAAAAAATCCCACTTATTAGTTGCCCTGGAGTCTGCTGGGGAGTCAATGAGTCAACTCATTATTTTGAAACTGGTAAATAATGAGAAGGAATTAGGAATTTTTCCTGCCTTTCCTATAAAAACTGAGGATCCATCATCATTTTTTTAAAAAAAGAACTTAAGAGGAGAATTATCCTTTTATAGAAATATTACACCAAGAAACAAATAATGTAACTATTAACTATTTTATTTATTTATATTTATAACTAATATTAATCATTAAAATAGAATTCAAATATCACCACTTTGCAACCATAATAAAATAATGGATCTAGGCAATAGCAATCATCAAATGGCTACTAATATCAAAAAAGAGAGACCCACAGACGTGTATACTTCCTGGTGGAGTACACAACATCACCTATGACATAGTCTTGACAGAAAAAGAAAAAGAAAACTGAATGTGATTGAGCCTCAAAATAAAACTACTAATTTACAGAAAATACAGGAGTCAGATGAACATGTGACATGATGCCATAGGGATGGAATCAGCAAGACCCAGACTGTGAGGAAACTATAAAACTAAACACCCAATTGTTTCAACAAGCAGACATTGCAAGGGACAAATAGGGAGGTGAGGGGGAAGCCTATAAATTAAAAGAGATTAAATTGACATATCAACCCACTGAAATGGACATTATTTGAACCACTATTCAAGCAAACTAAAAGACAACTGAGGAAAGATAAACTAGGTATTTGAGGAATTGTTATTAAAGTTTAGATGTTATTTTTAGATTTTTGAAAGTTATTTTTTATTTTGTTAAAGATTTATTTATTTTTCACCAAAAGATTTATTTATTTATTTGAGAGGGAGACAGAGAGAGAGAGAGCATGCATGCACACAAGCAGGGGGAGGGGCAGACGGAGAAGCAGATTCCCCACTGAGCAGGGAGCCAGACACAGACTTGATCCCAGGACCCTAAGATCATGACCTGAGCTGAAATCAAGAGTCTGACACCTAACCGACTGAGCCACCCAGGTGCCCCAAAATTTATTTTTTTAAAGCATCTTTAGAATTTAACAAGACATACTGAAATATCGGAAGAAGAAATAATGATTTCTGGGGTTTGTTCAAAATAATCCAAGGCAGAGTAGAAGTAAGTGAAACAAAACAAGCCATGCATTTGTAATCGTTGGAACTGGGTGATGGGTATATGGATGAAATAATGTTTGTAAATTGCTACATGCATAATCAATGCCCAATTAAGTTTGTAGAATTGAATAAATGAGAAGCTGCAGACATTAAGTGAGTAGTAACATAAATAACTCTGTTTACATACATGTATTCATGAGTTGTTCAACCCACCCATGCTGCAGGAGTTTAGAGAAGAGGCAGGATATTGATTGGTCCTCAGTGAGGGTACCCCAGGAGGTTGAGTCTAAATGTGGGACCCAAAGAACATGCCAGAAGATGGCCCTTCAGACCGGGGACCAGCATGGTAAAAGGTTGGGAGTCAGGATCCAGTCTGACCATCTGCAGAGCAGTCTATGCATGGGGCAGATTTCTCAACTGTCAAAGAGAAATTTTGCACTGAACACTTGTTAAAGTCGGCAAGACATATTTTATGCAGACTACTGCAGCAGGGGAGAGACATTTCAGTATAGAATGAGCTCAACTCCACTGAAACAAAAGACAGAAGGCTTTTTAAATGCTGGGTGTGCTAAAGGAAAAGTACAGAAGGAGTTTAAGGAAGGGGATGGTCTATGTGATTAGGCCATCTGTGTTTGCTAATTGGTGCTTATCCAGAGGAGAAACACACTTCTCATAGCTTTATGACAGGGGCAAATTAGAGGAAGACGCTCACCAAAGTCAGCATCCCACCCTCCCACAGGAGCTGGGAGATAGGGAGCTATCTCACCAGAAGTAAACATTTCACAGAGATTGTTCCCAGGTTCTTGAGGAAAGATTCTGGGTTGTAGGAGATTTACATCTCCTAGTGGCAGAGAAAGGATTTACAATTCTAAGTTTCCTAAAATAACTGCCAAGGAAAAGGGAGGTCAGGGGCCTCTCCTCAGGTTTTAGCTGGAATAGAACAGTAGATTCTTTTGGCAGCATTGACCTTTCTCAAGCAAGCATGTTAGGGGGGCTAGGTTCACGCTAGGGACCTGGTCTGGGGCCGACAGAAGCCATTCCAGAGTGTGGTCAGGTGCCTTAGTGTGCGGGGCTAGATGGCATCATTTATGCCTAGAATTTTCATTCTCACCACCAAGCACCAAGCACCTCCCGGTCTCTGTTCTGTCCCCCTCACCTCTTTATTCCGAGACTCAGCATGGAATGGGCATGCCACGGCCCGCAAAAGGCAACCAACAAATGGGCAGCCAAGGCTGAATACAGAACCAGACTTAAGATTTTCAATAGGAACCCTGAACTTACAGGCAGGGAGCTCCCTTAAAATCCCATGCCACATTGAAATACAAGCAACAACCTCAATGTCCAATACAACTAAATAACACAGCAGAATCCTCTGCAGCTGTAAAAAAAAAAAAAAAGGAAGCTTGTTATATACTGAAGTGGGACGAGCACGCGCGCACGCACACACACACACACACACATATATATTTGAGTAAAAAGGCAGGCTGCAAACCCCCATGTATGCTTTGCTACTATTTGGGTCTCTGTAATGTGGGGGAGCAGACTGTCTGGAAACATATAGAAGGGTTGGTAGCAAAGTATGCTTCTGGTGAGGACTGGAGACAAGAGTAGGAGCAGGTGTACTTTGTGCTATGTGTACTTTTTGTAGTGTTGGGATGTTTTCCCTAGGTTTTAAAAAATGAAGTAATAAATAAAACTCCTGCCAGCGACCTGGGCGGGAATGGAGGTGTTCCAACCAGGCCCAGGGCAGGTGAAGCCCTCACAGCCTCACAGAAGCTACTGACATGTCCCAGGGGGAGAGGAGAAGACTCATCTGCACACTCTCCTCTCAAAGCAAAAACCCAACAAATTAAATTAGCACATATAGGAGCAATAGGAAAGCCCTCATAGTGAGCTACACTCTCCAGAAGAACTAAATTAAAATTTAATCCAGGGAGCGAGCACAAATGCCAAGGACAAACGTGGTGGCTCTTTACAGGGAATTATCGAAAGAATGGGTGAACCACGCAGAATGTCATGCAGGGTCCCCAGTGTTCCTCCAGAGGGTTTATGCAGATCCCCTGAAGTTGAGGACTCAATTTAGGGAAATAAAACCTAATTTATCATCGTCTGGCTGGGGACATGCACATAAAGACTCATTTATCAGGTTGTAAACCAGCTAATAGAGCTGACAGTCACAAATGCATTATTCAGCAGAAATGAGAAGTTACTTCAGCTGTTATCAGTGGGTAATGAAAAGCCGAGCACAGGGAGTGGAAAATTCCATCACAAAACCAACTTGCTATCAGAAAACAACTTGTAATTTTTATTTATATTTTTCAAGGGCCAATGAATAACCATCTAAATGTGTCAGAGGAAACACCACAGAATGGAGAGAGAAATGAAGTTAGAAAGTCTCCTTCAGGAGACTCAGGGCAAAGTTGGACAAGAGGCAAAGAACCGTGCCTGAATTCTGAGTGCCTACACCTGCCAGCCCTCACCAGCACCCTGACCCTCCCTGCACTCCCCCTCGCTCCATGCACCCCTTCACAGCCCCTCCTCCTGGCCCTGCTGCCCAGAGCACTTCCAGGCATCAACCCCAGCCTGCAATTGGGCCACACCTTCTTCCTCTTCCTTCCCACTAGGCAGGTAAGAGTCCCTTCCTCAGGCCCGCTCCCAGCCAACTCTGAGGAGGAAGCTGATCTCACACCTGGATTTATTATTAGTTGCTTGCCAAGGAAACCTGAGCCCCTTAACTTAGAGCCTCGGCGTATCTGCATAATGAAGGTGAAAACTCTCCTGCAGGGTTGTGAGGAGTAAATGAGACAAGGAGGTGAAGCCCTGGGGCATCTTGGGAGTTCACTGGCCCTGTCCCTAAGGAGCTTTGCTTAGGAAGTGAATTGCTTCTGGTGATATTTCAGACCACCTGCAGGTGATGGGGAGTGAGCCCAGGGACCCCCGGTGCAGAGTCTGCACCCCAAGGCCAGCCCGGCCAGGCACTAACCCCGAATTCCTGGGGTTTTGGCCCACATCCCAGCCACCCCCTGGAGCAGGCACAGGTACTTTGGGGGTTCTACAGATTTCCCCCCAAGGTCTCCTAACAAAACCGTGTACTGTGACAAGACTCATGATCATGACACGGTCCACACTCTCACTATGAATGGCAGGCCTCGGGCACCACACTCATTTTGCGTGACACAAGGACTAACAAGAACGTTCATTCACCGTGTCCTTGATTTCCTCGACAATGTCTGTGTCACCCAGGATGATGGGATTATGCCCACTGAATTAGTGTGCAGGCTGGTTCTGACGACAGATGTTATTCCCTCAGGGTCTGGAGGCTGGCAGTGTGAGATGGAGGTGTCAGCAGGGTTGTGGGTTTTTTCTGAGGCCTCTCTCCATGGTTTGTCGACGGCCATTTTCTCCCTGTGTCTTCACGGGGTCTTCCCTCTGTACATCTGTGCCCAAATTTCCTCTTCTCACAACCGGTGGAACTGGCTTGGGGCCCTACCCTCAGAGCATCATTTTAATGTAATCACCTCTTTAAAGGCTCTATCTGCAACCACGTTCGGAGGTCCTGGGAGTTGGGACTCCAACATATGAATCTGAGGGGGACACAATTCAGCCCATAACCCCCATTTTATAGACAAAGAAACTGAGGCCTACAGAGATTAAGTTCCCCCTTTGAATTAGTGTCCCCGCCAGGACCCACTCAATGTTCTTTCCACCCCCAAAGTATTATGAAAAGCCTCCTGTGGTCCTCATTTATAAGACCAAGGTCAGTCCTGCCTCAGACCCCAGGCCCTAAAAGGGTATATACTTTGAGTGCCCACTGTTTGATAAGACAGTCATAGTCAACAAGAGCTGCTGTCTGTGAGGGGTTTAAACACCAAGATGTGCTTCCTTTTCCTCCTCTTCTCTCCCTTTTAATTTGGAAAAAAAACTGTCAGAAACCATGATTGATCCTTAGCCAAGCACACTTTAACTGGAACGAACTGCTGTAGCTAGGATGCATGAGGCTGGGTGGCTTCCAGCTTGTCAGGCAGCTCAGGACTAGGACTTGAAAGTTTAATAGCTTTGCTGCCAGGAAATAGTGCAGCACCCCCCTCCCCTGCCCCAGGGATTTCTACTTTTCTTTTTCAGTGATTTCAATGCTCAGAAAAATGTGCTGAGCAGTCAGCCCTTGAGGCAGAACGTCTGTATCTGAGCAGAGTTCAGGAGCTCCCCAAGGTGCACCACTCCAGCATGGGTGGGAGGACGCCTCCTCTCCAAACTCCTGCCAGCATCAGGGCTTTCCACAGGATTGTGGGCTGGGTCCCTGTCCCCTGCAGTGATCCCCTCCAGGAACCTCCAGTTCCAAGTACTACTTGAAGAGCTGAGGGTTCAGCAAGAGCCACACGCAGTGGGAGGGGCCCTCAGTGCCAACCCCCAGGGTTCCTGGTCTGGGGGTGAGGCATGCACCTGCTAAAGCCAGACAGGCCACTGAGAACACATCTCTCGGTGGATAAAGTCAAGTTTATTAGCTTGCTGCAGCAGGGGAGAACCTGGGACATCTCAGGAAGAGAGAGTTGGAAGGACTTATTTTGAGGTCTGGGCTTATGCTGGGTGATCTGGGGAAAAGGTTCAGAGCAAGGATTTGCTCTGCATCTGATGCTGCCAGAAATTGGGGGCGGTATGATGAGTGGGTATCTTTCAGGTTTTATCCAGGAGATGGGAGGGAGTAAGCAGGCGCAGATCGGGCGTTAGTGAGCAGCAGGAAACCTCGCTCGTCACCTGTGCAGGCTGTAAGGGGCTGGGGGATGGCGAGTTTTGTGGCTGCAGAGCATCCTGGCCTCTCTCTTCCCCTATGATTACAGCAGGTCTCGTCTCTGTCTCTTTCCACCGGGATCACAGAGTGACCCTGTCTGGTTACTGGTGAGACTGTGTGCTTGTTCAGAGCAGGTGAGAGTACTAGGGCCTAGCTGTTAGCTGCCAGGGCCATGGTTTTACCTCCTCCCCCCAAACTGGGCTTCCCCCCACATCCTCAGGTGGCTATAGGCTCCAGGCCTCTGGAGACAGAGCAGGAGTCAGGAGTCTCTTTCCCACACAGCTATAAGTAGGGACCCTCAAGGCCAGGAGCTAAGGCGTAGTTTCCTGACTGGAACATGACTCAGGGCCCATTCTGTGCCTCTGGGAACCACACGCCTGCCGGTCTCACCCTCCTTTGCCCCAGGAGTCTCTCTGGGCCGTCACGTGCACACAAAGTAAATGAGGTAGAACAGACTGACAGGTGAGTGCAGGGCCATGCCCCAGACAGAGCTGAGCCCAGGCCCAGCTTTACCCTCACCAGAAGTGAGGCCTGGGCCCAGTCACTAACCTCCAGAGTGAGTTTCCTTATGTCTGAGTTGCCAGAGAATGATCCCTATTCCACAGGACATTGTGAGGACTCTGGGAGATAATAGAGGTCAGTAGAACGCAAGCTTCAGGAAGGTAGGAATGAGCACCTCTCACTCCCTGATCTTTCTCTGGTGCCCAGGGTAGTGCCTGGCACACAACAGATACACAGGAAATACTGGCTACATCAACAAATGGAAGGACCCAGCAAAGTAACCAGTTAAACGGTAGCTATATTAGTTCGCTGGGGCTACCAGAACAAAGCACCACAAACTGGGTGGGTTAAACCGCAGAACTGTATTCTCTTCTGTTCTGGAAGCTAGAAGTTGGAAATATAGGTATCAGCAGGGTTGGTTCCTGCTGGCGCTGTAAGGAAGGTTCTGTTTCGAACGTCTCTCCTACCTTCCGGTGGTGGCTGGCATCCTTGGCATTCCCTGGCTTGTAGATGCATCGCTCCCCTCTCTGTCTTCCCTTTCCCCATGTGTCTGTGTCCAAATGTCCTTCTTATATGGACACCAGTCACACTGACCTGGGGCCCACCCTAATGACTTCCTCTTGACCTGATGACATCTGCAAAGATCTTACTTCCAAATAAGGTCACATTCACAGGCACTGGGGATTAGGACTTCAACCTGTCTTTGGAGTGGTACCCAATTCAACCCATAAGAGTAACTATTGGGGTTTTCTTTTTTTTCACTTTATAGTCCTGATTTCCAACATTTTATCCTATTTCCTCAAACGTCATTTTAAAAGTTCCAGAATGACCAATATCTCTGTACCTACTCCATTTTACCCTCACTTCCTTTTGCACTTGGCATCAGATCCCAAATCCTATTGAACCACATGGAGCTTGAGGTTCAGAAAAGAAAGCCATGGTACAGAAAGACTGAGAGAGTACTATCCATTCAGTAGAAAGAGAGTAAACATCACTAAGTTGCTATGTGATCTTGGATAAGTTACCCCACCTCTCTGAACGTCAGGTTCCTCAACTGTTAAATGAAGAGATTGGGTCAAACTGACGTGTCCCTGCAGAAACAGGGAACAAGCCAGATTCTCTTCCCTAACTCTGGTGAGCAGGTGGTCACGTTACCCCCGCTTCAGGGACATGAAGACACCAAGTACATCCGACCCCTCTGTCTGTCTTCACTTCTGATTGCTAGCTAGCTGCGTGCCCTGCAGCAATCCCTTTTGCTCTGAGGCTCTTCATCTGTAAAATGAGAGGGTGGAATTCTCTGATCTCCCAAGCCTCCAGCCGTACACCTATCTGTCAGGGCTCATCATTATCTCTGAGCAGTGCAAAGCCTAAAGAGAAGCAGCGGCCCTCCACAGAGCCCAGTTCCCTAAGCCGTTGTGGCTCAGCTGACTGGCTGGGGCCAAGAGCGGGCAGTACATATTGGCCACCTACTTCACTTCCAAGGGTCAGGTGGTGGCCTATGCCCCACCACTGGCGAAGCAACAGTTTTATTAGCATCCCCCAACCCTCCAGGGCTCTCCAACTGGCTCCTGGAGATGGGGAAGTCCCACACTGCTGTCTCTGACCCAGTTCTCTTGGCAAATGGCACCACCTTCTAGCTGCCCTGAGCACTATCTTGCATACCTAGTCACCCACGTTGCAAAAAGTCATTTGTGTTAAGTTTTGGATGCCTACCACTATCCCTTTGCTGCCAACGCCACCCTGACTGAAAGGCCAGCCACGCAATTCATGCTGCCCTGCAGTCTCTCTGTTTATGTCAGAATTTCCACGGTGGCTCCTGATTTTCTGAGGATTATAAATCAACCATAAAATTTCACCATGCCCTGAGACTTCGCATATATTAGCCAGCAAGTCTGTTCTTACTCTCTCCTGCTTCCATTTATGATGGAGAAACCACCCCTCCTTTTCTCTGTTAGTTGCATTTTCTGTGACTTTGGGCTTTAGGTCAGAGCTTGCGTTTGGAGTTAGGAGTCCTGTGTCTGCCACCTCCCCCCAGTCTCAACTCACCAAATGCTTCACCCAGGTCCCTAATCTCTCCCACCTGCAGCTTCCTTATCTGCAAAAAGAGGGAGATAATTATACCTGCCACCATGGCCCCGACCCTTTTGAAATTTAAGGAGAATAATGTGAGGGGGAAAAGGCTTTGTCAGTGTCAGAGATTAGGCTGCAGATTCTCAGTCCGTGGGTGTAATTAGTGTCACATGTAAGTACAGAATCGTTAGTGATGTTGGCATGCGTTGGCCCTGCCTCCCTCCTTACCAGCAGTCTTGACAGGGTAATATTTGTCATGGTAGCTGCTGTGGGGCTGGCACAGAATTCAGTTTTATTATGTTCATTCATCAGGCATTGAAAGTAGGTCTACTGTGTACCGGGAACTATGGGAATTCAAATAGAACGCATCAAAATTCTCAGACGCCAGGACCTGAGGTCTAAGAGGGATGATGAGTCATTAAATCCACACATTGTTGAGTGCCTGCTAGTGCCAAGCACAGTGCTGGGCCTCTGATGGATGTCAACTGTACATAGAACCAAAGGACTCAAGAGACAGTTACAAAAGCAGCTTTGGTTTGGGTGGCTCAGTCAGTTAAGCACCTGACTCTTGGTTTCAGCTCAGATCATGATCCTCAGGGTCCTGGGATCGAGCCCTTAGTCGGGCTCCCTGCTCAGTGGGGAGTCTGCATGTCTCCCTCTCTGCCCCTCCTCCCACTCACACTCTCCCTCTCTCTCAAATAAATAAATCTTAAAAAAAAAAAAAAAGGAAAGAAACAGCTTTGGTTTGAGAAGAACCTCTTCCAAGGTCCCTTTGACCTGCTCATTGGGAGGTAAATACCGTCTCCTACCCCTGGTTGAAAACACAGATGGTCTCAGGACTTTTCTGATCACTTGTCAGTTAACTAAAAAGTCCATGTTCATTTTAAGTCACAAAACACAGTCTCAAGCCAGTAAATAGAAGGTCTAGTCAGTATATTATTCAACAGTCAACCCTCATTTCCCCCCTGCTCCCAGGACAGGCCCAGCACCCAGCTCTCTCTTGCAGTCCTCCTACCCTCACTTCCCACTGCTCTTTCAACCTGAGCAAAGTGCAAGCAGGGGACAAGGAGAGGGAAAGACGACTGGAGAGTTCTTCCTTGAGACATTCTGTTGTGAGGTAGCTTTGCAGCCTCTGGGTCTGGCTAAAGTTTAAACCAGATTCTTTCTCTTAGGGACCCTTTTCTAGGTTCTTGTAAGACTCCCCTACCGGGCCCCCTGCTGCCCCCCCCCCAAGGCCGCCCCTCACCTTTGCAGGCTGCCCTCTTGGGCAGGGGCCCTCTCAATGAGCCCAGGCCACCACACCTGTCGCAGGCTCCACCTCTGTGCCCGGGATGGGTGACCCTTAGGGGCCTGGTCGAGGAGTGCAGGGACCTCCCAGCCCAGTTACCATCGTGTTGTGACACATATATTTCTCCTAATCGTCTTGCAACCCTGGACAGCAAACTTTCTAGATAGGGAGACTTGTAGAGCATCGCAGTCCCCAAGTAACAAAGACAGGGTCTGAGGCCCTGTCTCTCCAATCACAGCCTGTGGTCTCCCCATGAGTCCTTGCTACTGGACTCTCAAGGGCAAAGGACCTGCCCCAGGGCCTGGGGTAAGCCACCACACCTCTCTGGGCCTCAGGTCTTCATCTTTCATGATCTCCAAGAGCCCTTTGCATTCTAAGACTGTGTTGTGAAATTGCTGAGTTGAGGTTTCCTGGAAGCAGATGGCAGAGAATTCTGCAGAGGCCTCACCACGCCCCGTGTGGGAGGCAGCCCACAGCTTAGCTCTTTACTTCTTGCTCTAATACCCTATGTCTCCCACGGACGTGTACCTTAAACAAGTGTGGGGAAGAGAGAAACGCCATTTAAACAGTGCTGGCATTCTGCTCCCTCCATGCTAATCTCTAGTGGAGAGGGACACAGCTGACATTTACTGGGCACCTACTATGTGCACCTATTATGTGTTCTGAGGTTCTTGCATATCTTAAATCTACTCAACCTCACAACAACCCTATGAGGCCAATATTTTTTTTTTAAGATTTTTATTTATTTATTTGAGAGAGAGAGAGACAGTGAGAGAGGGAACACAAATGGGGGGAGTGGGAGAGGGAGAAGCAGGCTTCCTGCTCAGCAGGAAGCCCGATGCGGGGCTCGATCCCAGGACCCCGGGATCATGACCCAAGCTGAAGGCAGACGCTTAACGACTGAGCCACCCAGGCGCCCCAAGGCCAATACTTTTATGACTCCTTTTTTTTGAAGACGAGGAAACTGAGGTACAGAGCAGTTAAATAACTTTTCCCAAGGTCACACAGCTAGGCAGGGAGAAAGACAAGACTTCCAACCTGGGCAGTTTGGTTCCAGAACCTGTGTGCCCAGCTCTGCCCTAGACAGACCAAGGCTTGAGGCATCCTTACACCAGAGGGCTTCTGGGGTGCAAAGCAGGAGGCAGAGAAGCATACTTGTCCCCTGACAGATTCCCAAGAAGCAGAACCCAAGTGCAGGTTGTGGGAAGAGAAAAGCAGCAGAACCTGGGGGCGTACAAAAGTGTTTTAAAAACCCCTCCGGGGCTGAGCACTGACTGCTCCAGCAGCCACCCCTGAAATAGGAAAGAAGAGCTCCTAATTTGGTTTAAGCCTCAACAAGTCCCCAGCAAGAAGACAAATTCCTCTGACTCTGGCCAGCACCCAGGAAACAAATCTTGTCAGAAGGAAGTCGGGAATAACCATTTCTGAAGGACCCCCTTAGGGTAAATACAAAGTGCTGCTGGGAGAGCTTCAGCGACTGTGACCGTGACCCACAGACCCGCACCTGCAAAGCCACCTGCGCACTGCCTCCACCTATTCACCATGCTGTTCTTAGTTCCCACGTGCCCACACCTCCTGCTCCGCCCTGAACCCAAGTGCACAGCCAGTCCCACTCTATTGTCATCCCTGTGGCCCAAGGAGGACTTTTCTGGAGCTCTAGAGGCTCTCCGCTGCCCTCCACCTCATCTACCCGTCTCTGACCTGCCTTCTCCAGCCAGGCTCCCTCTCTGCACTTTAGGGACCTATCGCATAACATTCGTCTTCTCCAGCCAGGCTCCCTCTCTGCACATTAGGGACCTATCGCATAACATTCGCTGCGCCACATTGCTTCTCCTAGTTGTTTTCTTTATGTTAGCTCATTGTTTCCTTCTTAATTATGAACTATTCCAAACATATAAAAATGGGTGCTCAGCATCCAGAATTGTCAACCTTAATGTTATTTGCTACAGACCTTTCATATTTAAACATGAAACCAAAGATTTCAATGGAAACCTCATTTGTGCTCTGTCCTGATTCCATTCCCCTCCCCAGAGGCCACAAATGCTCTAAATTTGGCATTTATCATTCCTACCAATATTGTTCCAGTTTTACCATATATGTATATAAACCCTTTATAGGATTGTTTTGCATGATTTTAAACTTTATATTAAGTTGTATCATACTGTGTATTAGGGTTCTCCAGAGAAACAGAGCCAGTAGGATGTTTATATAGAGAGAAAGAGATTTATTTTTAAGGAATTGACTCACAGGATAATGGAGGCTAGATGTTCCAGATTAAGGGGACAGCCGGGGGATGCCTGGGTGGCTCAGTTGGTGAAGTGTCTGCCTTCGGCTTAGGTCATGATCCCCAGGTCCTGGGACCGAGTCCCACATCCGGCTCCTTGATCAACGGGGAGCCTGCTTCTCCCTCTGCCCTTCACCCTGCTTGTATTCTACCTCTCTCTGTCAAATAAATAAGTAAAATCTTAAAAAAAAAAAAAAAGATTAAGAAAAAAGGGGAGGTCAGCCAATTGGAGACCCGGGAAGGAACCAATGTCCCCGTTCAAGTCCAAAGACTATCTGATGGCAGATTTCCTTCCCCCTGGTGGGTTTTTGGGGGGGGGGGGCACTCAGTCTTTGTTCTATTAAGGCTTTCAACTGATTGGATGAAGCCACCCCACATTACAGAGGGCAATCCACTCTACTCAAAGTCTACCGATTTAAATATTAATCTCATCCAAAAACACTCTCACAGAAACAACCAGAATAATGTTTGACCATATCTGACCACCATAAAATAGTTGACACATAAAATTCACCACCACATAGTGTTTCCCTCTGCAACTTGCTTTCTTTAATTCTCATTTTGTTTTTGAGATTGCTCATGGTGACCCAGGTAGTATTTCATTGTATATACACCATAAGTTATGAATTTTTTTCATAGGTTATGAATTTTTTTTGTTGATGGTTGTGGGTTGCTTCCACTTTTCTCTGTCACAAATAGGAGAGGGCATAAACCTTCTCATACACATATGGGAGAATTTCCCTAGGTTAGAGGTGGGGATCCTGCTATAAGCAGGCCAAATCCAACCAAGTACTCACTTTTATAGCTGCAGTTTGATTGGAATGCAGTCACATCCATTCACATCCTAATTGTCTGTGGCTGTCTTCATCCTAAAAGGGCAGGGTGGTTGAGACAAAAACTGCGGGCCCACAAAGCCTACAATATTTCCTTTGTGGCCCTTCATAGAAAAAGTTTCTGACCCTGCTCTCAGCAAGTACCTAGGAGCAGAATGGGCTGTGCCTGTCAGCGGCTCTTATATGGCATTGCCAAGTTGCTTCCCAAAGTGGCTACCTGAATTTACCCTCCCGGAACAGCGTGTGAGACCTCCATTTCTCCACACCTTCTCTTCCCAAAGGTTTGCCAGCCTGCTGCTTGTGAATCGGTTTCTCATCGTTATTTCATATGTTTGGCTCTTTAAACATACATCACTTATTCACTTAACAAACACCAATTAAAGGATTACTGCGTGCTGGGTACTACCAAGCTAGAGCGGCCCCATTTCTCAAGAGAAGAAATGGAGCCACCTAAAGTCAGACTCACGCTTCAAACACGGTAAGGCTAGATGTCTACACGGGAGTTGTGTAGACATGCCCTGGAGAGGGTAGCACTGCGAGAGTCAGGCAGCTGACAATATTCTGCAGGCCTACGGATGCTCAGGTGGGACATAAAACAATTTGGCTCTCTACCCATAGCTTCTGACAGTCCAGGTCACCTGATACTCATAATTCCTAGCAGAAAGGACCTATATTTCACACAGGCGTCAGTAAAGGAGGTTAGTAATTAAGCTGGTTTTGGGTCTTCCCTTTGACCTTAGACAATAAAACACCTGAGATTATAAGAGAGCGCGAGTATGTGAAAGGGAAGCTCCATGATGACACAGCAAGAAATAGAGCTTTCTTAGTTAAAGTCACCAAGATGGCCAATAAATACAGGAAAAGGGTGGTGGAGTGTGAGTGAGCGAAATCTTCATTTGTCGGCTGGGAAGTCAATAAATGATGTCTGGGGCTGATAACTCAAAGAATCAAAAATGTGTAGAAATATGGGGAAAGCTCTGGACAAATGAAAGGCAGAAGCTGTGGGGACGGGGGCTGTGGGATGAGCAGAGGTGGGGCACGGAATGTTTTTCTGCACCAGCCTTTCTTTTCAGCCTTGTTTCATTTTATGATCAAAGGTATGTGTTACTCTGATACCTTTTAAATTAAAATGCAGAAGTTCAAAATAGAGCATGACTCCTGAAATATTTATAGAGGAAGTGATATGTATGTAATAATCTCAGACAGGAGTAGGGCGGGGAACAGGAATAGAGATTTTTAAATTTAGCCATGAGATTTTAGTTATGGAAGTGGGGAGCCAGGGGGCCATCATTCTAGTCTCTCTCTACATTTATATATAGTTTTGTCTCATTGAAATGTCCCATAATAAAGAGTGGGGTTCTTGTAAAGGGAAAAAAAAAAGAGCGTGGGTTGTGGAGTCCGGCAGACACGGATGAAATTCATCTGGGCCACTTAGCGCTGTGGGCAAGTCACTTGAACTCCTGGGTCTCGGCTCCTCATCTGCAGACCGAGCATGCACCCATTCTGTATGGCCACTGGTGCTGGGCGCAGGGGTTAAATGACAGCCTGACTGCAAAGAGCTGATCATGGCATAAAGTGTAGAAGTGTGGTAAAAATGTTCGGTTTGATTTGTTCGGTTGCTTCTATTTTGGGTTTTATGAAGTTTGGCTCTAGATTTTGAGCTCTTCTCAGGCATCTTCTACTTAGTTCTGTACATCTAAGTATGTCCTGCCTTACCTGTCTGTGTTCACTCAGCTAGCCTACTTCACCTACTGAGTTCACGAACATCTAGTGTCCACGTGCCAGGCACTGAGCTGGGGGCTGAGGAGGCAGAGATGCGAGGCTGTCCTTATCCCAGGAACACAGGTCAGTGGTGGGGAAAGCAGAAAAGGTCAGAATAAAATACAGCAGGACAACTTGCAGTGATAGAGATATGGCCACAGGGGTTCTGGGGCGTACAGGGGATGCCCACTGCAGCCTGAGCTGGGTTTTGAAGGATGGTTAAGAGTTCACCTGGCAAAGAAGGAAAGCACGGCGGCCAGGTGGCATGTTGGGTCATGACATACAGAGGCAGCAGCAGGAGTCACAGTTCTGAAAGCTGGAAAGACCTAAGTCTATTTAGAAAAATAGTTCAGTTTGCAGCAGGAGAGTGAAGAAGAAATAAAGCCCAAATCATGCGGGTTTATTCAAGAGCACCCTCTTGAATAAATGTGAGCTCAAATTTGCATCTTAGTAAGTCACTGCAGTAAAAAAGGGAATGGGAGGTTGGAACACATTTGCTCTCAATCTAGGAAAGAAAGAAAGAGCTCGATCAGCTGGCTGCCCCAGCATAGCCTCCCAGGGTCACCATATCTTGATGTGCCTAGCACGCAAAACTCAGATTTTGTTAGGACATCTGTAGAAAAGTAGGCCCTGAGGGCTGGCTCATGACAAAGAAAGCTTTGGGATACATACACCCAGGATGAGGTAGGAATGTACAGTGGAGGCTACTCTTTAGTGCCCAGCACTGGTGGCTGCCGTCCAAATCAGGCCCTCCTGTTTCCCAGGGAGCTGCAGGCAGGATGCTAGGTATGCTCAGAACTACTCCTGGGAGGGGTAGAGAGGTTTCTGGAGAAGGTGAGGCCTAAGGTTTGTCCTCATCAAGACAGAGGGCAACCTGTAGGGAGCAAGGTGTTCCTGATTGCCCCCAAATGGTTCATAACACTTCCCACCCCTGGCCCCTCACTCCATGCTCACCTGACCCCCTTCTACAAAGACATTCTTCAGACAGAGCACAGTTCAATGATGAGGTCATTTATCTGCAGTACAGATGCAGAAATGTCCACTGTCCTGGCCTGCCAAAGTAAGACCCAACCTTAGCCCTCAGGTGTCCCTGATCCTCCCTGGATCCTCAATGGCTGTGACTGCATTCAGGGATGAACTATGCTCAAGATGGTTCAAACTCTCCATCTAGACTTTATGGCATGCTCCCTCCACATGCAGCCGCGATCTTAACTCAGTGTGCTTGGGCTTCTTACTCTCCATCCATAGGTAGCAACAATCAGGCAAAACCACCAGAGAGATGATAGGGGCTACCAAGGCTGGGCAGTGTGGCAGGAATGAACCAGGGCACATCAGTGCAGAGGCTCACTGGTGCTCTGACCTGGGAGGTGAGGGAGAGGGAGGTGCTGGAGATGATCTCAGGTCGGAGCCAGGTAGGAACCTGGGTGTTCCTGAGAGTGGGAACCACGTCTTCCCTGCTTTGGTTCTCCATGGAGAGGCAGTGCTAATGCTGGGCTCATTAATTCAACTGATACCCTACTGCTCTAGGTCACTTAGGGAGAAAAGAACAAGTCCCATGACCCAACCTGAGAAAATCTAGCACGTGGAGGTCAGATGAGGGAGAAAGACCTAGTGAGGGAGACTGAGAAAGAATGGCCAGTGAAGTAGAAGGAAGAGCGGGAGAGAGCTGCATCATGGAGGCCAAGAGAGAAAAGTCCATCTTCTGGGACAAACGTGGCCGGCAGGTCAAGATAAGTGCAGAGGAGCATCCGTCCAGCTCGGTAACATGGCGGTCTTCGCCATCATGGCAAAGATGCAGTTTCAGTGGGGTACTAGGGACAGATAATGACTTCTTGCTCATTTATTACTAGAACAAGTCATGCTGAGCATTCGTCCTAAACTTGAAAGTCAAATAAATGTGTAAAGGGTCTCCAGGGACTCTTATGCCCTGCCACGGCCCCATCAAGTCTAATTTCCCAGGGGCCCAGTCTTGCCCACCTCCTCCCCACACCTGCAGCTCTAGCTGCTCGGATGCCAAGATCTTAACTCCAAATAAAGCATTAGCTATACCCTTGGGCCCAAATGATAACCCTTCTAAAAATGCTGCTTGTCCTCACCTTTTTAAAAACAAAGTAATGATCAAATTCCTCGCCTGCCCCCACCAACATCATTTATTGTAGTAACTACAACCATAGCAAGGAAATAGCAGTAGGACTGGATACAATCCTCATCATCATAGTACCAGGGACCAGGGCTTTTATCAAATGACTATGGGCAGGAAAAACCAAAAGAAAAAGACAAAAAACCAAGCCACTAGATGGAAGTCTTCATTCAGCTGCCTGGGGGAGGAGCAGGAACGATGCCAGACTGCACACACCCATCAGGTCCATTGGACCATCACTGGCCAAGTGCTCTGCTCTAAGGCAAATAGCAGTGATAATAATAGCCGCCGTGCACGGAATACCTACTCGGTGCCTGACAGCCGGCCGAGCGCTTTACCTGCAGTGGCCCCTTTAATCCTTGAAGCCTCCCTAGCAGGTAGGGAGCAGTATCATCCTCATTTTATGGATGAGGGGACTGAATCTTAGAATTATCCAAGTAACTGGCCCAAGCCGCTGAGTGGAGGAACTGGGTTCATGAATGAGGTCATTGTCTACTCAGTGTGGTACGCAGCTCAGGGTGTGACTCCAATGCAGGACTGATCCAACGAGGGGAGGAAGAGAGTCAGCCAAGGCACCATGCACCCAGGAGTGGGGGCTAAAAACTTAGAAGTCATCCTTAATTCTTTTCTTTCCCTCTTTCTGCAACTGCTCCGTCACCAAAACTCCGTCCCTTCGGCAAAGTAAGTCTTAAACCTGTCTGCTTCTCTTCGTGGCCCCTCTAAGCGCCCTAGTCAAAGCAGCCACCAACTCCCTGGGGCTTTTGCAGAGCTTCCTAGCTGGGCCCTCGGCACGGTCCCCTGCATCCGACAATCTCCCCTTCCCTCAGGACTCATGGGACCCACTGACCGCGCAGATCACACCTGTGCCTGGCTCAAAACCTTTCACGGTCTTCCCAGCAAATCCCACCTCCCTTCCCTTGCTCCCGAGGCCCTGCCCCCTGGATCTGGCCTTTGCCTACCCTTCTCACTGCACCCCCTCCAGTCGCTGCTGATTCCCCTACAACCAGCACAGAGCCCGGCACAGAGGAAACAATGTGCTGAAGAAATGAAGGCAAGAATGGGTGAGCAGATAAATAAAAAAGCTTTGCAGAGGAAGGCACGTTTGAGATGAGCTTTAAAGTGGGGTAGGACTTGTCAGGCGGCAAGGCCTAGGGGCGTGAGGTGGTAAAACGAGGTGTTCTAGGAATAGGCACTGATGTGGAGGAATGCCGGGAACAGCCTGGGAGGCGGCATGGGCAGGACTGGAGGCAGGTCTGTGCAAAGCTGGGGTTCTCCAAGCCGCGTGCACGCTGCGAGCCCCTGGAAAGCTTTTCAAACACGGATTGTCGGGCCCCACTCCAGAGCCTTGGACTCAGACATCTGAGGTAGGGTCTGAGAGTTTGCCTTCCTCACAGGCTTCAGGTGGTGCTGATGCTGCTGCCCCAGGGGCCACACTTGGAGAACAACTGGTGTCAAGTGTGCTGAGGACTCCTCCACTTGGAGGCGAGAGCAAGACAGTTCCAGGGAGGTAACTTAGGCAGCTGCACTCCAAGCCAAGAGCAGTTCGAGCTAACACAGGCCAGCAGTAAACCCACCCTTGCCCCTGCCTGTAGCATCCCTCTCGGGACAAAGCCGTGCCGACCTTGGCTTCTGGCCGCCCCTCCCCACAGCACTCAGCCCTGCTCTTCTCCTCCATTGAATTGTATGCTTTGAAGGCATCTTTTGTTTCTCCAGCAAAACTTACAAATCCTGAGTCCTAGTCCCTCCAGACCACCTAATCTCACACACCAATTCACACTGATGCGGCTATGACAGACAGGAGACCTGGTGTTAAGTCATGTTCCACAGAGGAAACCATCGTCATGTGCTGATGGTAGGAGTCGGCTGTGTTTGGGCAGAGGAGAGAGAAGGGGAGGAGCGGTGGTCCCCTGCTGGCCTTCCCAGCACACCATGCGCTTCAAGTTCACCCTGCAGTGCACTCTGACGTTGGTTCATACTCTTTCCTATGAGAAAAGAGGGCAGGAGTGGTTCCAGGGTTATGAGCAAGTGTGCTTGTATTCACAGCATCAGCCTGGTGACTGTACATACTCATATTTGGTATCGTCCTGCCTTCGCTCCCGGATGATCAGAGAGGTGAAGTTAATTTGCATCCGCTTCAACCATAAATGTGAGGGGACCAGGTGACTAATGTGCAGGTCCCACAGTTTTAAATGCAGATGACATTTCTTCTGCAGGCCTGACCACAGAGCACTCGGCCACCGACATTCTCCAGGCCTTCAGGGTTGGGCCCACAATCTGCTCAGCTCCACTCAGCTTACAGGGCTCAGCAGGGAAAGCTCAGGACATGGGCACGGGAGATGGTTTGGTTTGGTTTGGTGAGCTTCCTCGTGCCAGTGGGCAAGATAGCTCTTTATCTCTGTGATGCAGCCCAAAGAGGACCCAGGAGTCCTGGCAGTCCCGTTACAGGAAAAAGACAGAAAGCAATCCTCCCCAATGAGTGTCTCTCTTGATTCTGATGGGCCTTTTATTTTCCAAAGCTGATGACAAAAATATGCGCGCCCTGGAGTCACAGTGACCTGACGTGGCATTCTGGCTCTGCCACTCTCCGTCCAGGTGATATGGGGCAATTTACGTAGGAGCCTTGGCAACGTCATCGGCAAACTAGGTGTGTTGGTGTTAGGGTTAGAGATCATGAGCGTGTGGCAAAGTCATGAGTGTTCAGTATTTAGTAGCGGGTCAGTCACAGTCACTGAGCTGCAGTTTAACAAGCAGCCTTCCAGGAATAGAAGGCTCTGGTTTATAGCACTGGCCAATTTCCCCGGTGTAAATCCTCTCACCGGAGCCACTAGCAAGCTCCCAACATGCTATCCCTCCTGAGTGCACACTCAAGAAGAGATGCATGTAGCATCTACCACTACACAGTGTTGCCACTGCGCAGACCCAACAGAAGTCAGTAACATCAAGGTACCCCCGCTAAGCCGAGGTACCTACAGGAGAACAGTGAGGGGCTCTCTCGCTGACTTGGGGGCTGGTGGAGGGTTTTAAGATCCTTCTATGAAGGAGATGGGGAAGCAGGGCCAGCAGCTGAGCTTTGGCAAGTCAGGGCCTATAATTAGCCTCGGCTCGAGGCTCGAATCAGTCCCTGGTTGTTACTAAACATCAGCTAGAGCAGGAAGGCCTCCGGCTTCTGTGAGCTGAGTGCCGCAAGTGCCTCCCTGGACAGACGTTTGGACAGAACTACCCTCTCTTCGTGGCAGCGTCCAGTTTATCCCAAAAAGCGCTCCTGTCCTCAACCCCAAGTGAGAAAGAGGAGCAAGGACACGGAGCCGCCAGCCCCTCACTGCAGCCCATCTTCGAGCAGCGGGCTCTTCCTACCAGACTCCTCCACGGAGTGCTCCTTGCAGCCTCTTCTTCATAAAGAGTTTGCAATCAACGAGGGAAGGGATGCCAATTAACACACCAGCTACTGTCGCAGCTGGGCAAAGCAAAGGCTGAAAGGAAGTACAATATATCCAAATGCTGGCCGTGCTTATTCTAGAAGGCAGGATTTGGGGTGATCGCATTTTCAGCCATCTCTCTGCTTTTCCAGACTTGTAGAACTCCAAATACATATATCCAACCTATGCTCTGGGGTGTTGCTTGATTTTTACTTTTTCTGCCCACCCCCTGGGTCCCACGTTTAAAAAGCAGAAACCCATCAACAGACAAAAGCTGTAAGAATTTTAAGAATTTAAGCTTCAGGGTCCCTCACTCGTGCACACCGCTTTGTATTAGTCTTTTTTTCTCTTAAAAGCAGTCTCCCAAATTGCATGAGCCCCAGGCCCCACATCTGCCCTCAGCTGTCCCCCACCATGACCATGTTGTCTAGAGTGATAGTAAAGCCTTCTTTTCTACAGCAGTCATGTTCCAGCCCACAGTCTAGACACCCACTACGATTCGGTGTCCTGCACTAGAGCGAGGCATTTGCCATGGGCATCATTGTGAGAAATCGAGCAGGGTGATTGCCTTTGGCGTCGAGTTTGTCATCTGAAAAATGGCACTGGCAAAGTGGCATCCAAAAACGGGAGAAGGGGCTCCCGAATGTGGAGACTGCTGCTGTGTGAAGGAGGCTGAGGAGAGGGCTCGGCCAGAGCAGCCAAAGCCAAGCCTCAGGGACGCCTCAGGTAGCCATGGCCGGCTGGAATAACTATATTCAACAATATTCACTCTATTTTCAGTTTTTCTGTGTTCTTCATGCTCTGGCATCTGGGGCCTCACTGTTAGGGTGAGACCACCCCTCACAGAGCTAGCGAACCTTTGAGATAGTAAACCACTTGCCACGCTTTTGCTGTGCAGACCAGCGGATCCTGAGCACATACCCCCACCCGCCTCCTCTTTCTGGCTCTTACACTCCAGGAGGCAGTGTTCCTCTGCCCTAAGCATCCCAGGTGGCCGGAGACCACCCCAGGGGCCCAGAGACGGCTGAAGTTCTCCAAACTACCCAGTCCTAAACCTGCTCGACTGTTTACCTTGCTTCACCAGTTCCTTCCCATGAAAACCACAATAAAGGCTTTTGCCCACGCTTTCCTCTCAACCTTTTGCAACCAACCCTGGTACTTCCTCCTCTGGCCCTGCATGGTGGGGCTGCCCCTCCCCTTGGGAACTGTGAGTAACATCTTTTCAATGTCAGTCATCTCCTGATCTGTTCGCCTCACCATACCTAAATAAAAACAAAATCTTGGGTACATTCTGTAGGGTTTGGGGAGCTGGTTTTGAAAAACCACTCTTCATGGCTCCATGAAACCCCCAAACTGTATGCACAGTGTTTATGTTCATATGTATGTTTTGATGGTAGATAAAATTCTAGAGCCACACTGTCTAATATGATGGCCACTGGCCACAGGTAGCTATTCAAATTTAAATTAAATTTAAACAGGGGCACCTGAGTGGCTCAGTCAGTTAAGCATCAGACTCTTGATTTTGGCTGTGGTCATGATCTCAAGGTCCTGAGATTGAGCCCCAAGTCGGGCTCTGCGCTGAGCGTGGAGCCTACTTAAGATTCTCTCCCTCTTTCTCTGCCCTCCTCCCCCCAGTTCATGTGTGCTCTCTATCTCCCCCCCCCAAAAAATCTATTAAAAATAACAATAAATTGGGGCACCTGGGTGGCTCAGTCATTAAGCGTCTGCCTTCAGCTCAGGTCATGATCCCAGGGTCCTGGGATCGAGCCCTGCATCAAGCTTCCTACTCTTCGGGAAACCTGCTTCTCCCTCTCCCACTCCCCCTGCTTGTGTTCCTGCTCTCACTATCTCTCTCTGTGTGTCAAAAAAAAATCTTTAAAAATAAAAAATAACGATAAATTAAATTTAGATAATATTAAATTTTCAGTTCCTCAGTCATCCTTGCCACATGGTGAGTGTTCAGTAGCCATGTGAGGGCACTGTGATGGATGGTATGGACATAGAAGAGTTCCATCATCACAGAAAGTTCTATTGGGCAGCACTGAACTAGAGATTTCATCAGCTTTTCAAGGGTATCCATGACCAGAAAATGTGAAAAGCCACTAAGTCAAACCAGGGAATCTTCATTTAGGGAGCCCGAAACTTCACTGGTAGTTGAAAGCTCAGCATTATGATAGGGGCTATGAACAAATCTGGCTTTGAATAATATTTTAGCTCTAAAAATCCAACTCTAAAGGCCCTTAAAAGACATCCAGATTTTATGCTTTATTGTTTATCTCCTCCCCACCTTTTTGGAGAGAGACACTTGAATTCTAAAAATATTTGCTATAAGAAAGGTGCTCTAAGTTCCCCAGAACCTCTGCCCAGTGCAAGTCACGGTGGGAAGGGAGGGAAGACGGTCCAGTGGCCTTGTCTCCTCTGATGTATGTGATCTTTCTAGGTGGGCGAGGCAGTCCTGGAAAATGCCCGGCTCATGCTTCAGACAGAGAATATCCAGGCGGGTGCGGACGACTTTAAAGAGAGGTAACATCTGCCACAGAGGGGACAGTCCTTCTGCTCCCCCAGACTCTGGGCAAGTCGAGTGATGCTGTTCTGGGGTCTGCAGGATTCACTGCCAACCTCACAGAAGGCTGGAGTGGGATGGTAGAGGTCCCGGGAGAATCAGAGCAGAGATCGTCCAGCTCAAACCCTCCTGATAAACACAAAACCAGGTCCCAAGGACTCAGAGATTTTGCCCAGTGTCACCTGGTTCAGAGCAGGGGGTCTCAAATTGTGGCGTGCTTCAGGACCACCAGGAGCTCTTATAGAAAACACAGATCGCTGTGCCCCACCGCCTGAGTTTTTGGTTCGGTAGTCTGGGGTGGAGCCCAAAATTTACATTTCCAACAAGTTCCCCATGATGCTGATCCTGCTGGTCCTGGGAGCACACTCGAATAACTGCTGGTTTTGAGCAACGCTTCTCAATTGCAGCTGCATGTTAGAATTACCTGGCCACTTAAAAATGCCAATGCCCAAGCTGCACGGACTAATTAAACCACAATCCCTGGGGGTGGGGTCTGGGCCTCAGAATTTTTAACTCTCCAGCTTTGAAAAACACCTCTTTGAAGTCTAATATAGTGTTTCCTAAAATATGGTGTAGATAGCACTGATGAAGATCATCTTAAGTGGTATAAGGATAAACATTTTCTTTTTAATAGTTATGTATTTTTAGAGTTACCTTCTATTTATGACTCATGAAACTTTTTCCACGATAGCACTACAATTTATACTGGCAATTTAAAATTTATTGAATATAAAGAGCTTTTCAAGTTTACTGATTTAACATTTACTTTTTAAGTAGATGAATTTAAGGAACAATGTAAAGTAAATAATGACAGGAGAGAGACGCATTTAGGGCAAAATCACGATGGTCAGTGACGTTCGGGAAACACTGGTCTAATGGAGAAACGAAACAAAAAAGACCTTTGATTGATAAACACAGCGATTTTTTTTTTTTTTTTTTGACAGAGAGAGAGAGAGACAGCAAGAGAGGAAACACAAGCAGGGGGAGTGGGAGAGGGAGAAGCAGGCTTCCCGCCGAGCAGAGAGCCCAATGCAGGGCTCGATCCCAGGACCCTGGGACCATGACCTGAGCTGAAGGCAGACGCACCCAGGCGCCCCTAAACATAGCGATTTTGAGAATATTCTGTGGGGAAGGTGTTGTGGATGTTGGGCAATTGGATGGGTGATGGGATAGTTATTTAAGGAACATTTCCCTAAGTTGGTAAAGACAAAGAGGAAAGCCATGTAGTTGGGAGTCCTTGGGGAAGTCAGTGATCCATCCCACTGCCATTCTTATCTTAGGATAAGAGTGTTGTGATGAAAAGGAAAATCTCCACCATCTCCTCATTCCCAGAGTCCTTTCCTTTCTCTAAGACCAAGCTTCTCCATCTGCTAAAAAGATCCCCACGAGCAGCCACTCTGGAGTCAAGGAGACTCTCAGTCAGCTGGCGTTGCTGTCTCGGACAACACTGCTCGCCAAGGTCACAGGAGCACAAAAGTGAGGCCATCATCCAGCCACCAGCAGCTTACTGCACAGCTAAAGATAGTGCCAATAGACATGAAGCCATTTGTACTAAATTTATTTTTTTTAAGATTTTTATTTATTTATTGAGAGAGAGAGAATGGTAGAGAGAGAGCATGAGAGG
Organism: Eumetopias jubatus; assembly: GCF_037043125.1. Taxonomy (NCBI): domain Eukaryota; kingdom Metazoa; phylum Chordata; class Mammalia; order Carnivora; family Otariidae; genus Eumetopias; species Eumetopias jubatus. The sequence continues at coordinate 126,342,145 of NW_028274807.1, read as the reverse complement.
GAGGAAGGTCAGAGGGAGAAGCAGACTCCCTGCTCAGGAGGGAGCCCTATGTGGAATTCAATCCCAGGACTCCAGGATCATGACCTGAGCTGAAGGCAGTCACTTAACCAACTGAGCCACGCAGGCACCCCATTTGTACTAAATTTAAGATAGAATTTAATTAAGTGTGAAGTTCAAGTAGGATGTGACCAAAATTTCTTTAGTTCATTCATTTATTCATTATGCGTTCATGCCTTCATCCAGCCATTCAACCGAGTAGCAGGGGCTTGGTCTGTTTTGTTCCCTGTTGCATTACCAGTGCCTGTAACAGTGCCACACACAAGACAGATGCCCACAAATAGTTGTTGAATTAGTGAATGAATGAATGAATGAATGAATTCAATAAATGTTTGAATATCCGCCAGGCCCCTGGCCAAGTACTGGGAATGAAGTGAATGGGACCTCCAGCAGCTCACAGTTTACTGTCAAAGATGGAGGATAGAACAGACAGTGGCATCACAGAGTGGTTGTGCCATCACTAAGGTGAGCACAAGTGAAATAGGGACATTTAGTATGGCCAGGGAGGGTTGACAAAAAAGGTGACGCCTGATTTGGGCCCTAAACTGGTGCAGGATTTGACCAGGCCAGTGAAGGAGGCATGACTTTCCAGGCAGAGGGGGCAGTATGTGCTAAGGCAGAAGCACATAAGAAAGCGTGGTGCACTAGTGGCCACCAAGTAGCTCATTATAACTGGGACATATGGAGTGAAGGAAGGAGGGGCAGCCAATGAGGCTTGAAAACCAAGGAGAGACCAAATCCCGGAGGACCATGTGAGCCATACCAAAGAGCTCAGAGATGACCTGAGAGGAGACCCATAGAAGGGATCTGAGCACTGGTTCATCATGATCGGATTTCAGCTTAAAGGGAGATTTGTACTGGTAGAGAGGAGAGGTGGGGCAAATGAGCAAGAAGCAATGGGAGCAAATGGGCTGGATGGATGGCAGGGTAGGGTCTGTACTGGGAGCCGAGGTTAGGAAGGAAGGCAAGATCCGATTACTAAGGGGCCAGAGGAGGACACTTACGGCTCTGAGTAAATGGTGACCCAATGTGTTTAAGGATGGCCCCTCTGGGGGCAATACTGTAGGTCAGTTGGAGGAAGACAATCAGAGGCCCTTATAGCTCAGGGTCTGCCTGGGATGGTGGCCATGAGCAGACTTCAGAGATGGGTCAAAGAAATCATTGGCAGGGTTTGACATATGCAGCCTGGAAATAGAAAGCAAAGATAAGTTTCAGGCTTTGAACTTGGGTAATTTAGAAGATTTGCGGTTCTATTGACTAAAATAGAAAATTGTGGAAGGAAAGCTGGTCTAAAAGTCAGGGATAGATAATGAATTTGGCTTTGAGCAAGCTGAGTCGAGCAGATGGTAGAGCAACCAAGCAGAAATTGTGGTATTTCTGAAGATGCTGGGCCAGAGTGGCTTGCAGGTCAAGACAGAAAGTTCTGGGTGTCACAAGCAAAGAGATTCTATTTGAAGACTTTGAAATGGGGGGGGGGAAGGAAAAAAAGATAGCAAGAGAAAGCTAAAAGCTTAACAACGGCTTTGGGAGATATCACAGAGATGTGTTAAATGCTTAGAGGACTTCCAAAAAACAGTCTGTAGGACACCTAAGACCTTCCATAATGCTGACTGGAGCACACCCTGGAAGGGGCCAGGCTCCCTAGAGAGAAAAACAAAACAGGACTTCAGAGGCACAAGGGGGATTCTTCCAGCCCCAGTCAGCAGGGACCAATCATTCCAGCTGGAAGGGAAGGACTTGATTCCAAAAGGACTAAATGTTAACAGTCCTTCATGAAGAATACATATGGGTAGAGAATCTAATCCTACATATAGAGTACATAAAAATGACTTCAAAAACCAGTTCTTCGGCGGGGAGGGAGATTCAAAGGTCCAGGTCCAACTCTGAGGAAAGTCTCTAGCGGTATGCCACAGGGCTCTGTCCTCGGTTCCTGCATTTACTATTTTTAACTGTAAGGTGCATGAAAGCTACCTTGGCATGAAAGGGCAAAATGGCAAAAGATACAAAGCCAGGAGGGCTGGCAAGGAGAAGAATGATAGAATTAGGAATCAGAATGATCCTAACACATTGGAACAATGGGCCAATGAAACTGAAAGAGGATATATATGAACTCCTACTTTGGGGTTCAAATACCAGGTGCACCCAGAAAGGACAGGGTAATTGGACTTGTGAAAAATGGTCAGGGACTTTAATTGACAGGACACCCAATATTAGTCAGCAGCAAATACAGCTGGTCAAAATCAAATGAACAAACATGCAAACAAAAACCCACAAAGCAAACCTTAGGGCCCATGATGAATAGAATGAAAGGGTTTAAACAAAGGAGCAGAGAGTCCTCCGGGACTCTGAACTGATCAGGCAACATCTGGAGTTTTGCATTCCAATCTCTGTATCATATTTTGAGAAGGATGTGGACCAATTAGAGCATTTCTAATCATTCCACACATATATTTGAAGCCTGAAGGTGGATGCTAAGAATACAAAGTCCCTGCCACTGATGATGAGGGATATGGAAACGAATTTATATGAATGTGGGGGAGCTGGGAATGTTTAACCTGAGGAACAAAAGGCTTGGAGGAAGTGATGAGGGGAAAAGAGAATGATATAAGAGACTAGACTCTCAATATTTATGGGACTGCCAGAAGGAAGGGTCAGACTAACTTTGGATGCTCCAGTGAGTGGAACTCAGACTCTTACAGGAAGAAATTTCCATAATTAGATCTGTCCTAAAATGGAATGGTGGTGGTGGTAGGTGATGAGTTCCCTGTCACTGGAAGTAGTCAAGTAGAGGCTACATGATCACCTATTAGGAATGCTGTCGAGGGACACCAGGGTGGTTCAATTTGTTAGGCAACTGATTCTTGATTTCGGCTCAGGTCAGGATTTCAGAGTCCTGGGATGGAGCCCCATGTCAGGCTCCCATGCTCTGCGGGGAGTCTGCTGGAGATTCTCTCTTCCTCTCCTTCTCTCTCTGCCCCTCCCCCTGCGCTCTTGCTTGCACTCTCTCAAGCACCCTCTCTCTCGAATAAATAAATCTTTTTTTTAAAAAAGAATGCTATCAAGGGATTGTCACTGGGTAAGAGTTTGAATAGTTGAATCCTAAATTCCCTTAAAACTCTGAAACCCTAAGATGCTTTCTTCAATGAGTAATGTGAGATTTCTCCGTTCTATGGATGGATGAAGGTAAGGTGTGAAATGTGACTGAGGGTACAGCTGGGTGGAAGGCTGTAGAAGGAAAGGAGTAACACTGAGAGAAATTGGCAAAGATGTCGGGTGGTTTATAGAAAGAAGGCTCTGTGCAAACCAGAGATGGAAAGAACTCAGGGGGGAAGTTTCAGATTTGTGTCGATGTGTGTGCCTATGTGTTATTGTATAGGCTGCAAGTTTTTAAAGCTCTGGATGTTTCGCATATAAATCCAGGTTTCCCATTTCTCTCGGAGGGAACTGGCACACCCCTTCCCACGCAGCACTAACAGGAAGAGCTGAGCAGCAGGTCCCCTTGTGTGAAGGATGAGCTGTCCTGTGGGCTTCAATCCCCACCTCTCCCTACTTCCCAGACCCGGCCTTCATCCCTCATCTATATTCCCCACTTGGCCCCTGAAAGCATTTGGATTTGCAGCCACAGTTTCAAATTTTCACATGGGCTCTTTGGAGACAAAAACCGTGTTTTTCATTTTGGGATCATTAGCCTGTGCTTAGCAGGTTCTCAGTAATGTTTGTTAACGGATCCTCGGGGGGAAAGGATGGCAAATCAGAATAATGGTGACATGCCACATCCCCCTACCTGGATCTCAGCTCCTGGAGAAGCCTTCCCTAGAGTTCTGTGCTTCCAGGGACCCCTGAGCGTGGCAGCCTGTGAAGCTAGGTTATCAGAAGTTGGCTGCCATCACTTCCATTTTAAATAAATCAACACGTAACACTTGCGTTAACAGTGGCCTCAGAGCTGTTGGAACGGTGACTTCTAACATTCATTTGTCTATCACATAATTGGCCTGTCGGTAACATTTGTAATCTGATTATTTCCCCTTTCGGGTTCCCCACCTATGCTGATTAAGCTCCTTTATCTGCAGATATGAAAATGAGCAGCCATTTCGAAAGGCAGCGGAAGAGGAAATTAACTCTCTGTATAAAGTCATTGATGAAGCTAATTTGACAAAAATGGATCTGGAGAGTCAAATAGAACGCCTGAAAGAAGAACTCGGCTTTCTGTCGAGGGGCTACGAAGAGGTAGGAGGGGTCCAGGGCGACGCTGGCTTGGTTGCAGCCCAGAGGCCCGCGCCTGTCTGGCGGAGCCAGCCATCAGTGAGGCTAGCTCCTGTCGGCCTGTCCCCCTCGCCTGCCCGGGGCTGCGGGCAAAACACGCCCAAATCCTTGCAGTGGGTGAGGTGATGGCCAGGAGTCTCAAGTTCAGAGGGCTTCGGGCCAGAGCTGGGACACAAGGGGAGGGGAAGGCAGGTCCACATTGGAGAGTGAGGGGCCCTGTGTTGAGCTGGAGAGAGAGCATCCCCTACCTCAAGGCCCTGTATTCCGGGTCTTTTTTTCTTTCTTTTTTTCTTTTTTAACGCTGCGTTGAACAAACAAAATAACTCTAAAGCTAGACCCAGGCTGGGGTTTGCACACACTCGTTAACGAAATTACGTCAGCTCACTGAGTGACAGGACTCAACAGGACCTCCCCCCATGACTCAGCCCAGTTGCAAGCAGAACGGCCCCAACTCTAAACCACCTCACACGTGTCACTGTCTGAGCGGACATGGAACGTGCTTTCAGCCGAAAAAGTCAAAACCCATTTAACTCGGCTTCCCTTGGGAAATTCCTTCTTTTGTCCGCCCTCAGGCTGACCACAAGCGCTAAGGCCACTTCCTCCTGCTCTTAGCTCAGCCGCTTGCCGCCACTCTCCACCACTCACCCTTCAGTGACCTCTAAATCTCTCCCAGCCTACTCTGACTTTACAGAATTCATACATTTCATCTTGCTGTTGTTGCTTCCTCTGTGTTATTTTGCGGTTTATGTATTTTGATATTTGCTTTGAGGGGGCCTGGGCTTGCGAACACCAGCCTAAGGAACGCCTCCTTCTTGCCAAAGACTATGGCACACGTGCTGGTGAGAGGGTCGGGGACTTTGCCAGTCTCTGTGAAGCCCTATGTTTGGCAGGAGCAGAACGAGAAGCACAAGGGGTGCCCACAGACCTGGGCTTCTGCTGGCTGAAATTCTCTGTGCTCTCCGTGTCCTCTGGAGCTCACCTGGAGTGTATATTGTTGTTCGCAGGATGTGAAAGTGCTGTACAAACAGCTGGCAGGGTCTGAGCTGGAACAAATGGGTGTGCCCATCGGCACCGGTCTGGATGACATCCTCGAGACCATCAGGATCCACTGGGAGAAAGATGTCGAAAAGAACCGGGCGGAAGCAGGGGCCTTGCTCCAAGCCAAGGTGAGGCAGGACCTTCTCCCTGTGCAGAAGGAGGTCAAGCAAAGGTGAAAAGCAGTCAACATAGGAGAGAAGAAATGCAACAGTTTTGATCTCATTAGATGTAAGAGAAATACAATTTAAAATAGTAACATTTTGTTTCCCTGTCTAAAGGTAACATGTTTAAAATGGTAATACTCAATGCCCACAAGTGTGTGGTGAAGTAGGTTCTCCCCTATATTACTGAGGAGTATAAGCTACTATGACATCTTTGAGCAAGGGAATTGATGATCTGAATTGAGAATCTTGAAATGCCCCTACCTACCAGTTGAAGAATCTAGACATTGTCCTAAAGAAATAACTGAGGGACACCTGGGTGGCTCAGTTGGTTGAGTGGCTACCTTCAGCCCGGGTCATGATCCCAGGGTCCTGGGATCAGGCCCCACATCGGGCTCCCTGCTCAGCGGGGAGCCTGCTTCTCCCTCTCTCTCCCTCTGCTTGTGCTCTCTGTGTCAAATAAATTAAAAAAAAAAAACTTAAAAAATATAAATAAATATCTTTAAAAAAAGAAATAATTGAAAATATAGATAAAATTTATATCTAAATGTATTCACTGAAGCATTCATTATAAGAATGAAAAAAATTAGGGGGAAGCACATAAATGTTTAATAATAAGAGTAAGGCTAAGCCACAACCTTTCCATGCAATCCCAGGGAGTTATTAGAAATATTTACGAAGCATCTATAACAACAAGGGAAATGCCCACGTAATAAGGTCAAGTGGGGGAAATGAGAGAGTACAGAAGGGTATATACTAGGAACCAAGAAACTTTTTCTGCCAAGCACCAAACAATAAATATGAGGCTTCCTGGGCCTGACAGTCTATTACAACTATTCAACTCTGCCCTGGTAGTGTGAAAGGCAAAAGGTAACATGTAATGGGCGCGTGGTGGCTCAGTCGTTAAGCATCTGCCTTCGGCTCAGGTCATGATCCCAGGGTCCTGGGATTGAGCCTCGCATCGGGCTCCCTGCCCTGCGGGCAGCCTGCTTCTCCCTCTCCCACTCCCCCTGCTTGTGTTCCCTCTCTTGCTGTGTCTCTCTGTCAAATAAACAAAATCTTTAAAAAAAAAAAAAAGGTAACACATAAGCATGGCTATGTTCCAATAAAACTTTATTTATAGAAACAGAAAGTAGGCTGGATTTACCTGCGGGCTGCAGTTGGCCAACCCCTGGTAGACATAGTAGAAAGCATTCAAACAAAGGAATGAGGCATCAAGAAAAATTAGAAAGAAAACATTAAAATGTATTGGTGTTAACAGTGGTTGTCTTTGAGGAAGGGACCTATGTGACATGTTGAGATGTTTTTTTTCTTTCTTGTTTTTGAGTATAATATTTTTTCAAGTTTTTCTTAAGCAGTATGAGTTATATTCATGGAGGGAAACATCTTTTATTAAACCTGGTAAATAAAAAAGGAATTAACCAGAACACAGAATGCACAGGGTTTGTTCTTCCTTTCTCCATCTCCCATCCATGTATGACTTGGGGATTCTGAGGCACAGAGCGAGAAGAACAGAAGAGGAAGGAAAGTATAGAGACCATATGAAAAATAAGGTAGCTTATTTTTTTGAAAGAAAGCAAGCGGGCTCTTCCTGTGCCCTGGGTTACTGTTCAGGAGGTCTCAATCCCAGCTGCACAGCAGAATTATCCCAGAGCATTTTCAAGAATGCTCATGCCCAGGCCCCATCTACGACCAATTAAATCAGAAGAAGGAGAGGAACTTCGTGATTTTTTTCCAACTCTCTGGATGATTCTAATATTCAGCCAGGCTTGAGAGCCACCAGAGTTTATAAAAGGTACCAAAAAACAAAAAAACCCAAGGAAGACCTTTTCTGTTCTTTGTTCTCCCCTGCCCCCTCAGTATCAACAGGAACCTTCCCAGCAGGGTCTTCACCAATTCTGGATCCATCAAAAACATCTTTACTCCACCATTTCTCCACCTCCCATCTCCTTTCAACAGTCGCTTTTCTTTCTGACCTTAATTCCTTGAGCCAGGTCACTGCAAACTCTTTTTAGGGCAAACAGTGCCTAGTAACCTCAGAACAGGCAGACTCCCACGCCCCCAACCAGGTGAGAGGGGGAACAACACAAAGGGAAAGTGAAACCAAACCATAGATTTGGTTTTGGTCTGTTGCTTCTTTTTTAAGAGACTCATGAATATTCATAATTCATGACCTTAGCCACCATAGCATCCCCTTTCTTCACTTCAGAGGTGAGGAAACAGATTGAGAGAAGGCAGCTGATGTCCTGAGGTCACATGGCTGGCTGGCAGCACCATCGTTCCACCCTCCTGGCTCTAGGGCCAGGCACCTTTTCTCCACATTGGGTAGTCGGTCCTCCTCCGCTCTGGTTCCCAAAACTCTATGGCCTAGGAGTTTGCAACCTTGCTTTTTTGTCCCAACACTCCTGGGGCATACCCCACACTGCAGTGATTATTTATTTGGGGAAGGGGATGGGGCATGGTAAAGAACAGAAAGAAATCCTGCACAGTGTGAAAAAGAAAAAAATCCTGGCCATTATTACTCACCCTTCACCTTCTTGAGAATCATCACCAGAAGTATTAATTCTGAACAGATTCATTAGTGTTTTTTTTTAATAGAGTAATCTGAAAGCTACATCTCAGAGAAAACAGACAGTACTTGTTTTCATTTGGCTGATGCTACCGGGGCCTCTTGCAGAGAGGTGGAGATCAGAAAATATTTGCAGAATGAGTGAATTCCTCTGATCATCAACAGAGATCAGAACTGACAGCCAGAAGTCCTCCAATAAATAGTTTTGTCAGTGGCTGTCATGCCCTTGGGGGCTGACATTTGCCCATCCTGAGCACCTCTTGTCGGTTTCTTGGCAGCAAAGCATAAATGTGAAATGGCTTAGCACACACTCCTTTCAAACCTTTTGCAGAGAGCATACAGACATGTATTTAATTACCTTTCAGCCTGGGGAGGCTGAAAATTAATTGACATGATTAATTTACATCTTTGTTTAGGTTTCCCCAGAAACTGACCCTGTCGGAGACAAATATTAAAGAGGAAATTATTTATCTGGAAGTTGGGGGAGGAGGGGGACCAAAATACCAGTAGAAAAGAAGCAGAGAAGGGAACCAACAAAGAACTGATTAACCAACCAGCACCCACTGTGGGAGACGGGACTCTGCACCCACAGGGTTTCTGGGGAACAGTACAGAATACAAGAGAGGGGAAAGGCGAGGAAGCTGGGGTAGTAATACCATCCCCATCAGACATCTGCCAGCTGCTAGCAGAGTGACCTTTCAAAGACTTCAGAGAAAGCTCTCCCAGGCAAAGGGTAGAATCTGGCAGTGGAATGGAAGGGTGGGGAGAACCACATGTTCTGGGATAAAGGTTCCTGAGGGATAGAGGTGGATGCCATCGGCATCTGCTCCCAAGTTATCTGCTAACTCTTCTTAAGTCATTAAAAGCTTATAAAGAGGTTCGAGCTAGGTTCTCTCCAGTCTCGGCCATGGATGTTGGGAACTTTGGTGGTCTAGCTTTTGGAGCTTCTCAAGTTCTATAATACCATGTTTGGGGGGGTGGGGTCAGTTTTGTCTAGAGAATTTCTGGAGGGTCTTCCAGGCCCTCCCTCCCTTGTCTGCTTGTTGTGGTTACCCGGCCCTAGGTATTTGGGGATGTTTGGGGAACCACAGACAACATGCCATCCCACCCTCCAGACCTCCTGGCTACCCACGGAATATTCCCCAGTCTGCAACCCACAGACCTAAACAGGCCACCTTGGGGAATATGGGAGAGCCTCTATCATTCACCTCTTTCCTAGCATTCCTATGCTGAGATGTTTCCATTCTGTAGCAGGCAAGACAAGCTCTGTTTTGTGTTCTTAACTTCCTCCCTGGGATCTTCCTCCCAGGGAAGGGCTCCACACCCTCACTCCTGGAAGCCTCCTCTCTGTCCCTTGTTCACCGAAGTGGGAGGATGTGTACAATAACCAAAGGCTTATTCAATTACCAGCCCCAGCTGGTGTGGTGGGGTAGGAGGTGCCAACAAGAGAGAACTCAGCTTCCTTTCAGTAGCCCCTAGGGGCCAGGAACCCCACAGCAAATGCACCCATGCTGTCTCTTCTGATAATGGTCTGCACTCGCCTCAGATCAGTTCAAGGCATTCGTGGTCAGGAACTTTAAGGGAGCTGTAACCATCATGCCTTAAACAGCCAGGATGACAGATTGTGGAGACAGTTGAGCATGAAGAGAGGTGAACAGATGGAGATGAATTGTGAGGTTTCTGGTTATTGATAGGCTTAGAGCTGGAAGAGACATTAGCCACTGACTAGAGCAGTGTCCTCTAATAGCAGTTTCTGTGAGGATAGGACTGTTGTGTAGTCTGCACAGCTATCCAGTATGGGAGCCACTGGCCGCATGCACTGTTGAGCACTGGGAATGCACCTGATCCAGCTAAGAAACTGAGCTTTTAATTTTATTTAACATTTATGAATCTTTATCTAAATAGCTACGTGTGGCTAGTGGCTACCATATTGGACAACATAGATCTAGATCTAACCATGAACAGATTAGGAACCTTAGATAACATGTCTCCATATCATCCACATCCACAAACAATAATTTCCCCTGAAAGGGCAAATATTTTATATAGCCTGCCATATCAACACCCTCTCTTTGCTTGCTTGTACAAAGAAGAGTGAATATTTTCTAGAATATATGAAATTGTATTGGAATGGGTTTCTACTAGTCAACTGGGGTCACTGGCTCTAAATGACAAGATGGCCCAATGTGGTATCACCACGAGAGCCAACTGGAGAGTTCCTTTCAAGGAGAATAGGAAGAGCAGAACCCCTAAAAGCATCTGTAATCTAGGGGTCCCTGTGTGTTGATGAGTTGGCTATAATCCCTGATGTCTCTTTAGTGAAATAAGCCATGGTCTCTTCTGGTGTGCTTACTGCAAGCACTGAAGGGGAGTCCTCTAGCCTTTCTAGTATGTCACAGGGAGAGCTTTGCAAAAAGGCCCCAGCTCACTTTTATTTCATTTTTCATTTACTTGGATTTTATGTAAGCATTTTTAATATATAATACCTTCATTTGTTTCAAAGTTCAAAATGTACAAAGTGATATCAGTGAAAAATGACATCCAACCCATGTCCGAGCTGCCCAGTTCTTTTCTACAGGGTCAGTCAATGTTATCCTTTTACTATGTGTCCTTTCAGAGATACCTTATGCACATCCAAGGAAATATGTATATATTCTCTCTCTCTCTTTACACAAATAGTAGTATTCAGAACATGCTGCTTTTTAGATGGCATGATATTATACCACAGTGGGCAGCAAACTATGACCCACAAGCCAAATCTCACCCACTGCCTGTTTTTCACAAATAACTTTTATTGAAACCCAGCTTTGCTCATTCACTTACATATTGTCTATGGCTGCATTTGCATACACCAGCAGAGTGGAATAGTTGCAATGGAGGCCATATGGTCTGCTAAGCCTAAAATATTTACTATCTGGCCCTCAACAGAAAAAAATGCCTGTTCTAGCAATGGATATCCCAGGATTTATTTAATGCCCTGCTGATCAATATTTAGGTGGCTTCCAATCTTTTGCTTTTATACATTAGAATACTTAATGTCCATCATTTCCCAATATAGAAATATATCTGCTGGATAAATTCATAAGATGTGGAATTGCAGGGTCAAAAATTATGCACACTGGTAATTTTGATAAATATTGTCAAATTACCCTCAGGAAAGTTGTAACAATTTACGTTCTCATCAGAAATGTTTGAGAGTGCCCATTTCCCCACATCCTCACCAATACTGTGAGTTCTCATACCTTGTGATCCTTGTCCAAATTAGAGGTAGAACACGGTTTTTCAGTGCAGTTTTATTTTGCATTTCTCATATTATAAGGAAGGTGGAACATCTTTTTACATGCTGAATTCCAGCCATATTTGTTCTTGTGTATACTATCGGATCATATCCCTTGCCCATTTTTATTAGGTCTTGGACTTTTTATTACTGGTTTATAGTGACTCTTTGTACACTAGAGAAATTAGTGCTCTCCCTGCAATAAGTTGTAAATATATCCCCAGCTTGTCAATTGTCTTTCTACTTAAGTTATGAAAGTTCCAGGTGGCTCTCAAAAGATACTGTTAGCCGATAAGGCAGGGTTACTATAGGAGCTGGGAGGCCAGGATTGGGTTCCCGTCACTGTATGTTATAGGAGCATAGCCAAGCTGGTTAGAGCTGGGGGACAGAATGAAGGGAATCAAAGTAGTTGTTAAAAGGGAAACTAAAGAGACTGTCACATTGAGGTAGGCCCTGCCTATCTTTCACCTGTTCTTTACCCTTACCCAGTACAACATGTATATTGTAGAGGGCACTCCCAGACCCTCAGCCTCCACAACTGTTTCCAACCCCACAACTGGTTGACAACCAATACTTGAGTGACTATCTATATAGAGGATCCCCCAACACGGTAACCTCTACATGCTACCAAGAAATCTGCACTCACTCGCTCATTCAGACTCCATTTGTCAAGCACAAAGCAGGTGCCAGGCCTTGTGCATGGGGCTGTGGGCACAAAGTCCCTGGCCATTCCTGGCCACCTGATTCTTAGATCTCAAAGCTATCTTTGGTATTTCTCAATGGTAATTGTTTCCCATGAAAAGGGTAGGGACCATACTTCTAAAATAACTTGCAAAGATAAAACAACCCAAATCCCTGAGAAATTAAAATAGTATGGTTTGCGTTCAACACTTAATCAGTCTCTGAGAAGAGACAGAGCAGAGGAGTCCCTTCTTCGGAATGGGATGATCTCCATGAACCAGAAGAAAAATACTATCGTTTAAACTTCTCCAATAATACCTTAAGAAGAAAAACATATTTTTTTCTCTTTGGAACCACACTCACTGCTGAGCCTTTTCCACCTCCTTCTTCAGCAGCGTACCCTTCCTTATGACCGAGGGGCAGCAAGTCCGCAAAGCCGGGTGTCCCTCGGTGTGTCCTTGGGCAGCTTCCGCTGAGGCTGGGAATCGGTCCCATAGCCTTTTGTGAGCAGCTTCAATAGCCAGGCAGTTCTTGTGTCAATCAATTCAAGGAGACACTTGGCTTAGCCTCGCCAGGCCAGCCCTCCTGCCAACACTGAAGTTCCACCGAGTGAGACATGTACTTCTTTTTAGTTCCCACTAAGGAGAACTCGTGTCTCAGGTGAAGACCGGATGGCATCCAGCCTTCTCCCAAATAAATCCTACATCTGGCTCGAGTAGGTCAGGGATGTGGACGCTGCTTGTCCACAGCTATCCTTAGCTAAATAACATTTATATGATACCCCATGGTCATTATAATACTGATATCTAATCCTCCTAATGAAAAGGAGGTGAGATTTCATTCCATTGCTGATGGACCCTCCATTTCCATAGTCCCTAACATGTGCCTAGGACACACTGTGGACCTTCAGTAAATGTGTTGGGCATGCCCAAGGTGTAAAGCACCATGTTAGGTCCCCAGGGCAAACAGAGGCGTCAGTAAGAAGTTGTCCCCCGCACGCAAGATACCTACAATCTAGTGCGAGGTTGGCTGAGTGCAGGTGGCAGGCAACGGAGAGAAAGACCATTCTCCTCCAAGAGAGAATACAACACGCTTGAAAGCAGCACCAGCAGAGCATTTAGTAAGCCTGTACCAAGTGCCCAGACCAGGTTCTAAGCCCCTGACAGGCCTGTTCTCCCTTCATCTTCCCACCATGAGTTAGGTATTGTGATCGTATCCATTTCACAGAGGAAGGAACTAAGGCACGGAGAGGTTAGTCACTTCCCCAAGAATACACGGTTCCAAAGTGGTGGACTGAGATTCAGACCACACTTTCTGATTCCAGAATCATGACTCTGAACAGCTAGGTTGTCCTGGGCAGATCACATGGAGTGCGGGGGAGTCTTGATTCATTGTCTCATGGAATGTAAGGTTGAGAGGCCTTTGTCTTGAGGGTCCAGAAGGTTATGCCAGACCTTTGTCATGATCTTCCCAAACCATGATTCTGTGCCCTCCCTGTGGGATAAGATTCCTCTGTGATACAAGATGGGGAACCCCTGTATCCCCAAGGAATCCATTGCTTTCCCTTTCTCCATGATAGTGAACATCATGAGGTTACTGTGATCCTGTGAGGTCTAAGAGACTGCAGAGCAGGGCGGTCAGCTGTACTCGGCAGCAGAGCAAGGCTCTTGTAAAGCTCTTGTTCACCAGCTGCCAAAACAGAGAGCTCGAGCAGACTGGCTGAAATCCACACAGCAACTGCTGGAGAAAGGCAGAGTACCCATTTCAGCCTCTCAGCACTCATCTTGGACACATGTTCTGCTAAGAACACCCCTGCATAGCAGAGGGATGGGTTTGGAGATGGCCCTTTTCCCCCTCCATGTGGGACTCTCAAATACTTCCTCTGACTTATTCCAAAGCAGGCTGCTTTGCTTCTCTCCCATCCATCTTCCATGTGCACTTAATTTAAATTTTTTTATTTGAAATTTTTTATCCTATTTCAAAGTGTCAATATGCTCTCCTGTCCCAGAAATATAGATGGAGTGCAAACACAGCAGCCTAGCCCCTGCACAGAGGAGCCAAGATTTCAAGCTGGCTTGAAAGCCTGGGGACCAGTATATTTGAATCTCATTACACATCCTAGCAATTGCACTGAGCAACAAACACAGTCCTACCTTCCTATCCTCAGGGTCTAGAATGACACAACTGCTTTGTGGTCTGTGAGGAGAAATCTTGAAGGCATTGGGTTGAAATGGAAATAGAAGTAATTATTAATCAGAAAGCATAACTCTAAAAAGCCATTGGAGAAGAGCAGGTAATACATTTAGGTGAGTTAAAGCCGTTGACTGTCCCCAGATGAAAGGCAAGTATCACTTGTAAGCTGATTTGAGAAGGTATTAGGCATGATATAAAATGACAATCCCATAGTGATCAAATTCATTTTTTTCTCTTTCAATCGTAATTAAGCTGTAAAAGAAAGTTTCCATTTAGTGCCAGTAGGTCATTAACACTTCTCTTATACTCATCAGTCTCACGTTTCAACAAAGACAAAGCAGGCTTTGGGACTCAGCAACATGGTGGGCAACATTTGCTCAAATATAGTAACATTGGTTTATTTTAATTTTATTAATTTTTCAGCTATTTGTTGTCTATGACCAGTGATACAGTTTTACAGTTTTATTGGTTTCCGTAGCAATCTAGAACTTTGTTCCCATGGACCAGGCATCACATGGGAGTTTTAAATGCAGATTCCTGGGCCCACTCAGATCGCCTGAATCAGAACCTGCATTTTCACAAGCTCCCTAGATGACCCTGATGCACATAAAATTTGAGACTTTATGTACAGTTTCCATTTTAAACACATTTATTTACAAAGAAAAAGTGAATCGATTTAAATAAAAATTGTTTGAGTCAGTATTCAGATATGTGAAAAGCCATGCTGCTTGTCGAATGTTTGGGTAATACTCCAATAGAGCATTCATCCCCCCAGAGACCAATGCGTACCTCTGAATACAGACCACACATTGTCTGGGTTGAGAGGAGCGCAGATCATCTGGGGAACTGTGGTGACAGCCTTGGCCAGCGGATTTATCCCAGACCCACCACCTAGGCTTTGAAATTTGCCTTCAGTGGGACTTGACTTCCACTCATGCCCGCTTCTTATCCAGGGCGTGCTGGTAATGCTTCATATCTGCTCTCCGAGGACAAATGTAAGCATGTGTATTTATGTGCCAGTCAGATTCACAGTACCACGTAAAGGAACATAGAAGTTTCTGTTGATGTTTTCTTTATATAATTTTCGAGATAACATAAATTTTAGGATAAAATACATACTTTGCTTTTCCATTTGCACCTATACCTTCAGTGTGACTAGCTATTTCTTGCAAAATCTGCCAACTGTTTTTATAATTCTGTCATCGACAATAATGTCACAAAATCAGATTATAAAATATGCTTGATTATTAATATCCAATTAAGCAAAAAGTCACATCAGTGATAAATGAGGATAGCTCTGATATGAATTTTGGTTGATAGTTCCGTTAACCTTAATGAGTCCTTTCATCAATGATGAGTAACTTCTTTTAAATCAGATAATAGTTTGTAAATACTGGAAAGATATTCCCTCTAATTTTTTTGCTATTCATAATGCGACAGCTACAGACATGACCCGTTTTAAGTTTAATCTGCTTTATTAACATTTTCTGCATCCCTTTAAGTCTAGACAGTCAGCAAAACAACAATTCAATCCCTGATTTATAGTGTTTTCCAATTTCCATGAGGTAAATAACTCTCACCACAGCTGATTTCAAACTCCTAACTTGATGTAAATAAGCACAGAGTTTGGAAGAGATGCTCAGAAGCTCAGCATTAAATGTTATTTCTACCGCACAGCTACCATCGATATAAATAACTTTGATAGCACAGATAATGATAAAATGTAAATAAATTAGCAAGTGATGTGTTTGGAGTATTTGTTACCATTTTAATATAACTTAATTGTAAGTGGATATAATTTAATTTTTAATAATAGCTGTGTTTACCGACCAGCTTACAAACTTCCTGAAAATTTAACCCTCTGCTCTCGAGAGCTCTCAGGCGCGCTCCAGCTGCTGACTGACCCCCTGGCCGCTCTGTGCACCTGCACCTCCCGGCTCCGTCTGTCTGCCGGAATCCCACTCGCCCACCGCCCACCCACCCACACAGCCCACTGGGCCAAGTTCCAACCCCAAAGACAGGGAGAGAAACGGGGCGACCCATCACTGCAGGACTTGACAGACCATGAGGAAGTTTTAGAGGGGGTCCACCTTCACTTTGGGGAAGACAGCTCCACTTTCGGGGGTTTGGATTGGCGGAAGCAGTGGCTTTCAAACCTGGTTGAGAGCACAGTTCTGGCGTTGGCCGCGGCAGGGAGTCCAGCTCTGTCCCTTATAGGCCATACGATCTTGAGTAAATAATTCAGTCTCTCTGTGCCTCGGTTTCCTCACGTAAAATAAGAGTAACAATGACACTTGCTTCATAGAGTCGTGAAGATTAACTGAAATAAGGACTTAACACTATCAATGGAGTGCTTGGCACAAAATAAGTGCTTAACGTGTATTAGTTATCAGCAGTAGTATCCAACCTATGGTGGCTTTTACAAACTCATTTTCGGCTAATATTACTTTTTACATATAGAAAAATATATGCAGTCACTATTTGCATGCTTTTAAGGTTCTAAAAGTTTCCGCATGTATAACCTGATGGAAGCCTCATAGGTACTCCACTCACTGTCATTTGCTTTCCGTGGACAGGGGCTGGGGCTCAGAGAGGCTGAATGATGGTCCAGGGACACACACCCATGGACTGACCAGTCAGAGCTGGGCCCACAGCTTCCATTCTCCTTTAGCTGATCCCAGACTTTCAATGGACATTTTTGTTGACCTCTTTCTAGCTCTCACACAGGAAGAACTACACCTGAGATATGAGCCCTTTGACCTGGGTTTTCTTAGTCAGTTAAATTGGACTATTTTTGCATAACCCTATAAATAAGTATTCATATGTAGTAAAAATGGTCAATCCAGACAGCCAGTAAACTAGGAGAGAAAACAGGTTTTTTTTCCTCCCGTATCTCTGGCTTAGAGACATGCGTCAGACTGTACCAAAGATGAATGAAAGTGATCTCTAGTTTTTCCCCTTTCTCCAGCAAAGAGAAAGAGTGGCAATGACCTATCCCCTGAAAGGATGAGAAAGAATCAGACTATGTCCTTGCTGAGGGAGAAATTGTGAAACACAGACCTTCCCCCTGTGTTCACAATTGTGGCCAGACTGGTTTTTACAAGGAAACGGGGTCTCTCAGACCAAGTTGGATAGTTCCTCATCTGAAGAAGGTGTGGGGCAATCGGCACTGCCTGACAGTATTGGAACGGGTTACGAGTTCTCTGAAAGGCAATTTGGCAACATCCATCAAAATGAGAAATGCATACCCTTTGACTCAGCAGTCCCACTGCAGGGATTTACCCCTCAGAGATACTCCCATGTGTGGACAATGAGGGTTGTAGGGTTATTCTTTACACCATTGTTTGTAACAGGCGAAGACTGGAAACAATCTAAGCGCTCATCAGTGCAGGGCTTCTAAATAATTACGGTACTTCCAACAAGGCAATACTATGGAGCCATTGAAAAGAATGTAACTGATCTATATATACTGGTAGGGAATATTTTCTAAGCTATATTAAGTACCAAAGCAAGGAGAGGATGATCATATATATTTACTTATAAATATATGAAATATTTCTGGAAGGAGGTATAAGAAACTGGAAACAGAAGAACTGGGTTAATAAAGCATAGGGACAGAAGGAGACTTTCTCCTATAAATCCTTCAGAAAAAGCTTTTGAATTGTATTCTACTTGCATGCACTCTATGTTCAAACTAAATAAACGCTTGTATACAAATTGGTGGGGGCGCCTGTGGAAAAAATGGGATTTTTCCATCTGCCAGTTGTTTGCTCTGAGTCAGAGGCAGTGGAGCGGTCCCTGGGAAGGGCGAGAGGGAAGGCGGGGTTTGGGCTGTCCACGCTCCCCTGCTCACGCGGAGACCCGGCCCTCCACAGCAACAGGCAGAGGTGGCCCGCAGGGCGCAGACGCAGGAAGACAAGCTGGCCGCTGCCCTCAGGCTGGAGCTGCACAACACTTCGTGCCGGGTCCAGAGCCTCCAGGCCGAGACGGAATCCTTGCGGGCCCTGGTGAGTGGGCTGGGAAGAGCCCCGGCATTTCTTACGTCAATTTTTACTCTCAAATGTTGAGCTGTGGTCATCTGGGTCGGAGTTCGCAAGAGATTCCCACCTCCCAGCATGTTGAGTCTTGAGGCCGGAAAGGGTCAGCTGATACCGAACCACAACCGGTATAGTGAACGCTGTTAATGCCCCACCGAAATACCCGACACCAGGCCACCACTGTGAGTGTCGGCTGCTTACACCCCCAGATGCCCCACTTGTCCAGAGAATGGGCCTCAGCCAAACAGTGGACACCTGGCCGGGGCGGTTAGGCCCGCCTCCTCTAGCCCTCAGCCAATGACTAGCTGACGTGGGGTTTAAAAGCCCAGCCCACTTCCTTCCGAGTGGAATGGCTTTAACCCTGTAATTCACACTCGCAGGCTCTCTGTGGGATCAGGCTGTACCAGATTCCAATGGAGACTCCTCCTGACTTAGCGCCTTCCTCTGCCCTATCCTGCTTTCCTTGCTCCCCTTTTCTTGAGAGCAATCCCTTAATTATTTACATGTACCAGGATCCCTCCCTTAGGCTCTGCTTCTGCGGAACCCCGAACTAAGACTAGGAAGCGCCTCAGACTCACTGGGGTTTGTGGGAAGGTCTCTTGCATTATTTGTTAGTAGTAGTGATTAAAATAATTATTAATAATTTAGCAATTCATCCTCTGCTCTCTGGGGTGAACTGAAGTTATTAGGGTACCAAGCCCACAGCTCCTCCTCGATGCCCCCTGCGGGGGCCATGTATACTGATTTGAACAAGTGTGTTGTCCACACTGGAGTGCATGAGGGGATGGTTCATGTAATCCTTGTGCAGATGAGGTGGGTCTAGACTCCACCGAGGCCCAAGGAGCCCCTGTCTCCCACCAGCTTCAAGCCTTGGGAAAGTTCCAATACTATCACTAGTGCCCCTTTCTTCTACCACTCCCCATACACCCTCCTCATCTCAATTTTGCCACCCAAATCTGTTCCATCACCAAACTGGCAGCCCTACCTCCCAATGCAGTCTTAGCCTACCATCAAGTTAGCTCAAGGATTTATTCTAGTTGGTTCCCTCAGAAACAATGTTTTCAGTTCCCGTGGCCAAGATCATTCCATCACCCCAGTTCTCCTCCTTCACGTGTCTTCAGTTCCCTTGGGTCCATCGTCCTTTGGCCAACAAGGTCACACGCTGCCCAGTCAGCTCAGGGAGATGTTAGTCTTGCCACAGCATAGCAAGCACAACATGACACACGTCTCGTTGCCACTGCTCTCCCACACATTCTGTGATGGGATCGGGGTCAGTGCGAGGGGATGTGAGAAAAGGATTTGAGGTGAGAAAAATCAGGAAACTACAGCCTAAAATAATGCTACTTTAGCTTAAAAATTGTCTGAAAGACATTGCATTATTTACTCAGTTATGTGAATTTTATGCTCATCTGTTTTATTCCCCTGCCATAACCTTTGGTCCTAATACTAGGAGTGCTGCCTTTTGTCCAAGTCCCTTTAAGCCTGGTTAAGGGGCTGCCATTTATTCCCCAGATGTCCTTGTGGCTGCCAAAATTGCCTTCTTCCAGTGATAAAAAGTGCCAGGCAGGGACGCCTGGGTGGCTCAGTCAGTTAAGTGTCTGCCTTCGACTCAGGTCATGATCTCAGGGTCCTGGGATCGAGCCCTGCATCGGGCTCCCTGCTCAGGGGGGAGCTTGCTTCTCCCTCTCCCACTCCTGCTCCCCCTGCTTGTGCTCTCTCACTCTGTCAAATAAATAAATAAAATCCTAAAAAAAAAAAAGTGCAGGCAAAATATTGGACATACACTCAACCCCACATCATCAGAGAAGCCTGGAAGAATTGTATCTGGATGGAGGTGGCCCATTACTTAGCCACACATATACTGGCTGCCTACTGTGTGCTAAGTCCTCTGTGAGGTAGGTCCCAGGGATGTAAACATGAAGTGGATGGTTCCTGTCCTCTAAAAGCTCATGACCAGATTGGGTTCCACCAAATGACTGAACACAGCAGAGGGTGCTGTGCTCCCAGAGCAGTTGCTCCTAGCAGCCTCCATTCTCAGCGAGCGCCAGCCTGCCCTCACCTCTGTCCTTCGCAGATGCTGTCACCTGCACCATTCTGCAGGTAAGATTTTAGTCCCCAAACATGAGATCTTCTGTCTTCTGTTTCCAACCTCAAAATGTCTCTGAAGTTTTATCCACTCTCTCCTCCCTTCAGTAAACTTCCCCTGTCTACTGTTGCCCCATCTGGGACATTCCTCTATCTACTGTCCCCTCTCTTCTGCATTTTCAGTGTCCCTCCCCCCTGAGATTGCCTGGGGGTAAAACAGAAAGCCTTCCTTCACCAGACCTTCCAGCACCACCCCGTGCTTGGGCTTCATTCACAGACCAGCCCAGATTCCGCAGGAAGGGAAATGCCTAGAACTCACCCTTTGCTCTCCTACACTTGAGCCTCTGGACATGTTCTTCCCATGGCTGGAAGGAGACCCCTCCCCCCAACTCTGCCTACCTCTACCTATCCTCACACCCTTGGCACAGGTGAGGTAGAAGATATGCAAGTGCTACACCCAGCGAAAAGACTAGATCCTGACTCCCACAGGTGGGGTGATCTCTCCACCTGCCACCCATTTGCATTCAGAGCCCTTTGGTTTATATGGTTATATCAGCTCATCCCCTGACATCACATTAACTTCTTCAGGGCAGAGACCATGTCTAATTTGTTTCATGTCCCCAAAGCCCTTGATGAGTGTCCAAAATGTAATTTCTCCAAGAGATGCTAATAGTCATGAGAGCATGCTCACCTGCATTCTCTCATTGGACCCTCATAGAAACACTGAGAAGTGCGGGGGGCTGGGACTGACATCCCATTTTGCAGAAGAGCAAACTGTGGTTCAGGGGTTTACGCATGAACGGGAGTAACAAGTGGAGGGGCCAAGCCCTTCTGCCTCTATTTCTCTACTAGGCCACAGTGGGCTTCTGGAATTGGGGATTGACACTCAGTCTGGAATCTGGAATCTTGACTCCTCTACTCATTAGTGCAGTGAAGTCTCTAAGATTCTGTTTTCTCACTTGCGAAGTGAGGATCTCTTTGGGTTATCATATGTATCTGCCATGTTGGTGGCTTAAGACAACAGTAAAAAATGTGTTCAATTTAGGCAGAGTCCAGCAGAGACAGCTGCGGCATCTGCTGGGGCCAGACCATCCAAGAATGGTGGCTTCCGCTCACATGTGTGGTGCCTCAGCTGTGCATCTCTTTTTCTCCCTCCATGGGGCCTGTCCAGGTGGCTAGCTTTGATTTCCTCAAATCACGGCAGTCATGTAGTCGGACTTCTGACGTGGTATCCAGCTTTCCTCAGAGCGCCAGCACAGAAGCTACCAGGCCTCTTAACACCTGGGCTTAAAAGTCCCTTAATATCACTTATACAGAACTCTATTGGTCTTAGCAGTCACGGGCCATCTCAGATCCCACAAGAGGAGAAAGAAATGCCACCTCTTGATGAGGCAGTGGCAAGGCCACCTAGAGAAAGAACACGTGGGACAGAGACAGGGATTGCAGCTGCCTTTGGAAATGTGATCTGCCACCAGACTGAACAGAATTTATCTCATAAAGTCACGGGGATGATTGATGAAACGATGCAGGTCAAGCCCTTAGGACAGCACCTGGCACAGAGTGAGCAGTCAATAAATGGTATCTATTACTGGTTATCATTGTAAAATTATTATTATAACCCCTGGTATAGCAATCCCAAGTTGGCATCATCTGATCACCTCACTTAAACCCCATGGCCCTGCCTACTGGAACCAATCAAAAGAAAACTCACACGCCCAACCAGAAGGCTTAGGAGTAGTGACATACTGGCTGTGCTTGGGACCCAGGACAGGCTGCCTCTGTCCCCTGCTAGCTGGTAGATCAGAGCTCTGGTCCCTGGGCCTTACAGGCGAGGTTAGGAGCCCAGAGAGCTGGAATAAGAAGCACACCTTTCTGCAGCTTTCAAATGGACAGCTCAGTCCATCCAGCCATCCCTATTATCGTCGGTCAGAGCAGCCTGCACACACACACAGGGCCCCACAGCTCATATAAACCTCAGACAGGTGAGCTGGTGGCGCTTGCAGCCCCCTTTGCCAGCTAGGCACTGTTTGTATTGGCAGCCAGGGACCAGTAATGGTGCTTAAAGCCTACTGAGCCCTGTGTTCCATCAACTCAAATCAGGAATGCAGCTCAAGGCCAGAAATCACATAAGGTCACTATTTTTACCCTCTGGAGGGCTTAGCAATTCAAGGAAGTCCCTTCAAATCACTAGAAACTGGGGAATAAGTGTGCTTGTTGTTGTGTTGTGTTGTGTTGCTGTGGGGGCTGGAGCTGGGAGATGGGCGGCAGTGGCCTGATGGCCATCACTCGAGCCCAAGCGTGTCTGTGAGAACCAGGCCAGGATGTCAGGGACTTAGGGGGGAAGCTGGACCAGGACTCTGAGGATGGGACAGAAGAGACAGAGGACCTCTGATAGTCATTTCCACGAACCTACATTGGGCAATGGTTCCTAAGTCATCAAAGAAAACCTCAGGCCACATGGAGAAGTCACCTGTGACCATGGAGCGAAAACTGTAGACCGATGATCCAAACGTGATTCCGTGAAAGTTTTTTCCAAATCACAGCTGTTACAGGTCCAATGTCAACACTAAACCCTACAAACCAAGCAATTTCCTGATGAACAAAGGAGGAAAACCCAGAGAATTTGGAACAAGTGATTCTCAAAGTGCAGGTGACCATTTCTGCATCTTCATTGCCATAGAGGGGTTTTCAGATCTCACCAAAATAATAACCCTAGACCAGATACTGATCCAGATTTTTTTTCTACTAGTCACATTTTTTGCCACCTGTAAGTGTACCTAGGATGGGAATCTGACTCAATATTCTTATATCCTATGGAATTAAGATGATTTAAATAAGATGATATGGTGGCCCCTGCTTAACAGGAGCCATGATTCAAGAGGGCATCATGACCAAGAATCTTCCATTTCAACCACAGTAATCAAAAAGGTATGAAAAATCTCCTCCTAGGGGCAGGGTACAGAAAGTTGTATTACTGAGATTTTACTCCAATTTGAAAAGATATTTATCTGTTGTTATGTGTCATAAAAAAAGCCAGATGCTAAATTATAGGTGCACCATGATGACAACTATTAAAAAATGTTAAAGATAGATGCACACAGTTTTTTAAAGGTGTTTATTGGTCAGCCCTACAGTCTGCAAGGCTTGCTATATGGGAAGATGAGATTTGCAGTCTAATGGGGAGACAGATAGGGCAATAAGTGTAACCATAATACAAGTGCTGTCATCCTGGGCAACACACCTGTTTGAGCACCTACTCTGTGCCACCTCCTGTCTTATCATGGGAGTTACAGAAACTTCCTTTCTGCTCTCAAGAGTTTACCGTCTGGTAGAAGAAACATGCCCCTAACAAGCTCAGCCCACTATTACAAGTTTAAGGGCGTGCATGTACTTGGGCAGCCATGGAAACCCAAAGGAGGGGCCCTTAACCCGGACTGGTGGGGGAAAGGGCAAGAGACAATCAAGGAAGTCTTCCTGGGGGAGGTGACCCCTAAGCTTGGACTTGAGGATGAGTAGGAAGGATCCAGGTGAGAAGGAAGGGGAGATACAAATTCAGATTCAGACTTTCGACAGAGCACAGTGGCTGCTATGTGGAGAATGCAGAGGCAGGAGGAACTAGAGACCAAGAGATGAGCTACAAGCTACTGAGGTTACCCCAGGGTACCAGTGATAAGCATCGATCCTGGACACTGGTTACTGGGGGAGAGAGGGCATAAATGTGAAAACTTTCCAGAATATATAAGAGGCAGGACTCCATGATAATTGAATCAGGGAGGGGAGGAAGATGAGGGACATGCCTTTGCTGGGTGTCTAGTCCATGCGAACTCACCAGCGGAAGCACAGATAGGAGAGGTAAACAGGTTCCAAAAGAAGCCAGTGGCACCATTGTGGACACGTTGATTTGAGGTGCCCTTGGATTGTATACATTTCCAGGAAGAAATTCAGTAGCAGGTTTATGCTCGGGGGGAGAGGTCTGTCCCGGAAACATCAATGCAAGAGTCATCAGGAGAGAGACAACTAAAATCATAAGCGTGGCAGAGACCAACGCAGGCGCAGGAAGCATGGCTCAGAGAGAAACGGGCTCAGGACGGGGCAGTGGGGAGCCCACAGGGAAGGGGCAGCAAGGGGAAGAGGCATTAGCCAAGGTGTGCTACTAACACACTAAAGAAAAACCTGCTGAGTGTATAAAGGCCAGAGACATTCATTCTAACTCCGGCAATCTGGGCAAGCGTGCTGGAGGAGAAGGCATTTTAACTGAATGATGGAAGGGGTTTCAGCGGTGGAGGAGGAAAGGATCCCCCAGCGAGTGAGAAATCATGAGCAAAAAGGCCCAGAGGCAGTTCAGAGAGCAAGATTTGTTTGAAAAAAAACACCTGCAAACTGCCTCCCCTTGTGTGTATGTCAATTTCTCACTCTCATTTTTTCTACCATTATCTTTCTCACTCTTTCATTCTCTCTCATCAGTATACTTCATCTTTCTCCCTCGCCTTCTTCCCCTTTTCTCTGTCTTCCTCCCCGCGCCCCCTCATCAGAAACATCAGTCAATTAGACTAAACAAGAGTCTGGCCTCCGGAGGGGGATTCATCATTACCCCCCGTAAGCCAGCGAGGCCATTGTCCTTGGAGTAACGGACAGCCCAGGCCCAGCGCAGCCCGTCCCACAGCTGTGCCCACCTCCCTCTTCGAGGGCACTGCCTGCGGCCTCGGGTGTGGACCGCGTTCTCTCTTTGGCAGAAACGAGGCCTGGAGAACACGTTGCACGACGCCAAGCACTGGCACGACATCGAGCTCCAGAGCCTGGGCGCCGTGGTCAGCAGGCTGGAGGCGGAGCTCAGGGAGATGCGCTGGGAGGCGGGGCAGCAGCAGGAGGCTCGAGAGCATCTGCGGGCGCGCAAGGCCCAGCTGCAGAGGGACGTGGCGTCCTATCACGCCCTGCTGGACAGGGAGGAGAGCGGGTAAGCCTCTCCTTGCCCCGCATTCCTGTGACAGCTCTACATACTCATGGGTTCGAAATTAGAAGTTTTTCAAACACTATAGAAGCAACTAAGGTAAGAAGGAGAAATCACCCTCAAACTAACCCAACACACACACACGCGCACACACACTCCGACAGCCTGTGTCCTTGCAGATTTTTTTTTCAAATGTATTCTTTTCAATTTAAATTCAATTAATTAACATATAATGTATTATTGGTTTCAGAGGTAGAGGTCTGTGATTCATCAGTCTTATATAACACCCAGTGCTCATTACATCGGGTGCCCTCAATACCCATCACCCAGTTACCCCTTCCCTCCATGTCCCTCCCCTCCAGCAACCCTCAGTTTGTTTCCTATGATTAAGAGTCTCTTATGGTTTGTCTCCCTCTCTGGTTTCATCTTGCTTTATTCTTTCCTCTCTTCCCCTATGATCCTCTGTCGTGTTTCTTAAATTCCACGTATCAGTGATATCCTGTGATAATTGTCTTTCTCTGATTGACTTATTTCGCTTAACAAAATACCCTCTAGTTCCATCCATGTCGTGGCAAATGGCAAGATTTCATTTTTTTGATGACTGAGTAGTATTCCATTGTGTGTGTATACCACACCTTCTTTATCCATTCATCCATCGATGGACATCTGGGCTCTTTCCACAGTTTGTCTATTGTAGACATTGCTGCTATAAACATTGAGCTGCACATGCCCCTTCGGATCACTACATTTGTATCTTTGGGGTAAATGCCCAGTAGTACAATTGCTGGGTCGTACGGTAGCTCTATTTTCAACTTTTTGAGGAACTTCCCTATGTTTTCCAGAGTGGTTGCACCAGCTTGCATTCCCACCAACAGTGTAGGAGGGTTCCCCTTTCTCCACATCCTCGCCAACATCTTTTGTTTCCTGACTTCTTAATTTTAGCCATTCTGACTGGTGTGAGGTGGTATCTCATTGAGGTTTTAATTTGTATTTCCCGGATGCCGAGTGATGCTGAGCACTTTTTCATGTGTCGGTTGGCCATTTGGATGTCTTCTTTGGAAAAATGTCTGTTCATGTCTTCTTTGCAGGATTTTTCTCTTCGTATATTCACTTCTGCAGATATACACATACACACACATGGACATACTTCTATGTGTTTGGACATACCGAAGACATACATACTGTGTGTTAGGAGTACTTTCAGCTGCGGGTAATAGACCCTCATTAATGGGGCTACAAACCAATGCTCCTGAAACTTTAACGTTCACTCAGAACACCAAAACCTGAGCATATTTTATTTTTTTATTGAACTATAATGAACATGCAGTATCATATTAGTTTCAGGTGTATGATATAATGATTCAGCATCTCTAGACATGATTCAGTGCTCAAGATAAGTGTGCTCTTAATCCCCTGCACCTGTTTCCCCCATCCCCCCCAACGTCCCCTCTGGTTACCATCAGTTTGCTCTCTGTCTTTAGGAGTGTTTTTTCATTCATAGGTAGAATTTAAGAACAAATGAACAAAGAAAAAAAGAGGCAAACAAAAAAGCAGATTCTTAAATACAGAGAACAACCTGGGGACTTTTTTTTTTTAATGCAGACTCTGCTTCACTAGGTCTGGGGTAGGCCAGAAATTCTTCAAGTCTAACAAAACTCCAAGATGATGCCTATAACTGCTGGCTCACAAGCCACACTTTGAGCGGCAAGGGCACAAACCATGTTTATTTAAGTGTTCCAGAAATAAGGTGGTCTAGGCCCCTCAACGATTTCATTAAGGTCCCAAGCTCTTTCATCTTTCTGATATACCATCCCTGATATATGGGCTTTTTGTCTTCATTTCATTACCCATGGTTGCCAAATGCCTACCATAGCTCCAGACATCATATCTTCATTCATGGTAAGAAGAAGGGGAGGGAAGAGGGAGGCAGCTCTCTTCTTTTATCACTGAAGGAAAAACATGTTGAGAAGGCCTCCAGTGGATTTTCCCTTACATCTCATTGACCATAACATGCTCACATGGTCATACCTCCCTGCAAGGGATGCTGGGAAAGCAATTACTTAGCTTTTCCAGCCTCCATACTGGAGAGAGGCAAGGGGTAGGAATGGCATATATACATCTATATATGTACGTGTATGCACATGCACATAGGTATGTGTACATATGCAGTCTTTTTTTAATGGGTAAGGATTCCAGGAGCATATGTGTAAGTCTTGGGATTCTGCTTCCTTGCCAGCTTGTTAAGGAAATCCAAGCTTTAGTCTCTCATAATTCTGTATCTTCATATTTCCCTCCAAAGTCCCCTCCAAGACATACATTGAATAATGAATAGAATATCAGCTCTGAGAGACAACTTAGTGATTACATAATCCAACCCCTCAATTTCAGAGAGAATACAAAAGCCCAGAGCAGAAAAGGATGTGTTTGTGATCACACGGGGAGGCGGAGGCAGAGCTGGGACTGGAGCCCAGGTTTCCTGGCTTCTCCAAGGTGCTGTGTATCATTTTTCTTCCGAAGGCAAGAGAACTCTACAGAAGCAACCGAATCCTCCCCTCTTTTCCAATACAGAATATGTCATCCATCTCCTTTCCGACTTTTTATTGGATTGATTTCTGCTGATTATAAAAGCTAGATGTTCCTAACAAAGCTCGTTTTTTCACATGCTCATGAACATCTGAATAAATACATAAAATTGTTTTAAACATGTACAAAAAGTAATGAGTTAGGCTGAATTTACTTCAAGAATATAAGAACTCCATTAGTGAGTGCCCACTAGATGCCAGCTCAGTCTTAAGCTCTTTATCTTCATTTCTCCCCAAAACTCTGCCAGGATGACATCATTCTCCCCATTTTATAGACAGGAGACAAAGCCTCAGAGAGCTGAAGTCATTTGCCCAAGGTCACACAGCTAAAAACCATGGAATAGGGGTTTGAAACCCAAACTGCCTTGTTCCAAAGGCCAAATTCTTTTCATGAGACTCTTGCCTTTCCTGTACTCCCACTGTGATCTCTTTACTAATTTTCATCATCTACGACTTCTCTCACTTGTGTTTTTTGTTTGTTTCAGCGAATGAAGGAACTTCTCTTTTCACGAAGAAAATGCTGCCTCCCTCACCAAGACCAGTGAAGTTCCTAGAGGAGTTTCCCCCGCATCGCCTAGACTCCCACCACCACCCTACCCTCCCGAGCTGCATTCCTTGCTGGATTCCCTGGTTGATTCAGCTTAGTCTGAAAAGCATCCTGGAAGTGGAGAGGGTACTTCTGCCTTAATTTAAATAGTCTATAGCTTGATCAACCTCCCATGTCCCTCTCCAAATAAATGCTTTGTGTGTGGCTTCCAGTCTGCCCACCTTGTTCAACCCACTGTCAGGTGAAGATGGATATCGCTTTACCTGCCTGGCTTTTGCTCCCAGAGCCATTCTTAATGGTTTCTGCGGGGGTCCTTGAACATGACGCCATCTACCTCGTCATCCAGGGGTCAGCTGCTCTTGGGTTTATGGACGTAAACATGCGGCTTAGGCAAGACTTGTGCTCATGGCATGTAAGATTGCCACAGTTTGGGGGCAAAAACAACACTCTTGCTAGACAGCGGACTGGCATGGTGCTTTGTTGAATATATCATGATCACAAGCATCACAGAGCGTTCAGATCTCTCTAATGCACTCTGCACAGGCATATTCGTGCAGACTCACACATTTCACTGCGATGGCAGAGCATCTCTCGATCAGTTTAAATGGTACTTCAATTCAAGTCGTGGGGAGGGGCATTAATTAGGTTGTGGTTGCCTACCCCACTGGCAGCCTCAGAATTTTTTTCCACGATCCTTCCCGCCTTCTCAGGGCCTAGCCCAGCCAAATATAGTTTGTGAATCTGCCACCTACCCAGGCAAGTCTCCCCTGCCTTCTGATTAAAACTGAAACCACCACCTGTGTCCTACCACAGGCTCTCAGTGTCTCCAAAACCACACACACAAAGCCCAGCCTTAATTTCTTAATTCTTCCCTCAAGCTTCTGTTAGTCCACCTGCCACACAGAATTACAGACCAAAATATCCACACTGAGTCTGTCCTCCTAAGTGGCTAATCCAGACAGGGGGATGTGTCCAATATGGGCACATTCAAAGACACCCTGCCCCCACCCCTGGGGTTCCAAAGAGCCAAAGCGGACATAAACAAAGAAACCTTCTTTACCCTTAAGAACGCTTAGAAGAGAAGGCAAGAAGTGGGGTCTCCTGGTTGACATTTCACCAACTGACTTCGCTTTATGGCTTCTAGGATCAAAGGGATTGTATTAATAAGTCATGTGGGCAGAACAGCTATTTACAGCTCGCACCACACCTTTACATAATTCTGTTTGTGGTCTGAGGCACAGAAATAGTCAAGGCACCACCTGATGCTACGTCTCGGCAAAGCACCAATCCCTGCACAGCTGCGCGTTCCTGGGTGCCCTCCGTGGGAGCAATGGGTACAAGGGCCTCCCTGGAAGAGAGCGTGCATGGGCGAGCTATGCTGGATGCACTGAGGTCTGAATAGCCATCTTTCCAAAGAAAATAGATGGGTGGCCAACTGAGGTCTGTTTCTTTCCTTTCTTACTTGTTACAATTAATTTTCTGCCCCCCCCCCAGCCAAGACCTAAACCCCTAACCTAAACACAGCTAGGGGGCCCCAAAACGTCAGCTGTCAAAAGGAGGTACTTCTGGGTCTGAATGGCCATGCGTTTTCCAGAACTGTTTCAGCTATTGCAGGGAGGGGAGAACAGATCCGCACACACCATCCCGCGTTTCCACCAGGCAGCATGCTGCGCGGGGCGGCACACGCCCCGTCTCCTCCTCCCCCTAATCTCAAAGAGCATCTGCCATAAATCATTAAGTTAATCATCCTTTGGCAGGGAGAGCCAGTGCAGACTGGGGCTTCCAGTTCTCAGCACGGTGTCTTGCTGTTTCTAATGAGGCTTCATTAACAGGTAAGAAAAGGCGCTGCTGGCCCCTGATTCCGCCAGGGCCTTATTGAGCTCGGGCTTCCCCCCACAACAGCCGGTAAAATTACACCCTGGCAGCAGCTTGCTGGCAGGTGGCAGGGGAGCTTACTGCTCCTGTTGGTGTCAAGGACAGAGCATTTGTTCTGGAGCGGACCAGAGAAGGGCTTCCACGGGGCTCCTCCAAAAGCACAGACGCACTCTGTTTCCAGACCAGGTAATGCCACGGGCCTCTGGCCTCGCCTCTGGAGCACACAGTGTAAACACCCAGGGAGATTGCTAGAACGTCCGTCTGCCGGCTTTCAGACCGGGAGCAAACTCACCTTCACCGTCATCCACACACTTCTGAGCACCTCCTGGCACCCAGACATTTTGCTGGACTTTGAGGACAGCAGTAAACAGGAGACAGTTTCTGCCCAGGTGGGCTTACTGTCTCCCCGGGGAGCCATAAAAGGAAAAACAAAGCAAAACATCACATTGCAGTTCCCGGGACACCTTGCATCACATTGCAGTTCCCGGGACACCTTCATAGAATTCAGTTTATTATAGAAGGCATGGAAATAGACATCCAGATCTAATCTCTGTGGGTTTTCAAGAATCATCAAATAAGTCCCATGCTGGTTTCTGATGATCTCTAAATACCCCACAGATATTCTTTTTTTTCCCCCAGATGTATTGAACTGTGATTGATGTTCAGCACTGTGCAAGTTTAAGGTGTATAATGAGTACCACCATCAGTTACCATCCATCATCTCCTTTAGATACAGAAAAAGAAAAAGAAAAATACATTGTTTCCTTGTGCTGGGAACTCTTGGGGTTTACTCTCTTAACTTTCATAGGTACCAGACAGCAGTGTTAGCTGCGGTCAGTCATCATGCTGTACAGAGACATCCCTGGTACTTACTTATCTTCCAACTCGAAGTTTGTATCTTTTGACCACCTTCCTCCAATCTACCCCCTCCCACCTCTGCTAACCATAGATCTGATCTCTTTTTCTAGGAGTTTGTTTTTTAGGATTCCACAAACAACTGAGATCATACATTGTTTTTCTTTGTGTGCCTCATTTCACTTAGCATAATGCCCTTAAAGTCCACCCATGTTGTTGCAAATGACAGACCTTCCTGCTTTTTATGGCTAAATAATATTCCTCTGGGTATATGTGTGTGTGTATCTGTATATATCCCAACTTCTTTATCCATGCATCTGTCCAAGGACACTTAGGCTGCTTCCATGTCTTGACTATTGTAACTAATGCTGCTATGGATATGGGGTGCGGAGATCTCCTTGACATAGTGTTTTCATTTCCTTCAAATATTGTCCCAGAAGTGGTTTTGCTGGATCATATGGTAGTTCTATTTTTAACTTTTTGAGGAACCTCCATACTATTTTCCATGGTGGCTGCACCAGTTTGCATTCCCACCAGCAGTGCATAAGGGTTCCCTTTTCTCCGCATCCTCGCCAGCATTTATTTCGTCTTTTTGATGCTAGCCATTCTAACAGGTGTGAGGTGATATCTTATTGTGGTTTCCTTAACAGTTAATGATGTTGAGTATCATTTAATGAACCTGTTGGCCACTCATCTGCTTTCTTTGGAAAAATGTCTATTCAGGCCTTTTGCCTATTTTTTTAAATTATAATTTGCTAATTTAGTTATTATCAGATATTTACACTGCTTCCAAGGTTGAATATATATATATATTTTTTTAATTGCAGAAACCGGGGTGCCTCGATGGCTCAGTTGGTTAAGAGTCTGACTCTTGATTTCAGCTCAGGTCATGATCTCAGGGTCATGAGATGGAGCCCCAAGTCGGGCTCCACACTGGGCGTGGAGCCTGCTTAAGATTCTCTCCCTCCCTCTCCCTCTGCCCCTCCCCCCACTAATGCGTGTACACACAGATGTGCTCTCTCTCTCTCTCTCTCTTTCCAAAAAACATGTGGAAATCAACATAGTACTTTGGCTATTAAAGATAAAGAAATGAGCGATTTTAACATTTCTAGAAGGGAAACTAATTGTTAGTACTCTATCTGCACAGAACTATGTGATCCAAATCTGTTAGTGTCAGATTCAAGTTTACCAATTATTACAAATGAATTTGCAGGGGCCCTTTGAGGAACGGGTGATGCCAGCGTGAGGGTGCCAGCAGCAGCCGTAATAGGATTTTCTTCTCAAGAGGCAAGAATGGGGCACCTGACTGGTTCAGTTGGAAGACCTTGTGACTCTTGATCTAAGGGGTCATAAGTTCAAGCCCCACATTGGGTGTAGAGATTACTTAAATAAATAAAACTTTAAAAAAAAAAGGCAAGAGTAAGTCAAGCAATAACGGAGATTTGATATTACTCCTCAGGAAAGCAAAGTCACCTGTTTCATAGTCTACGTGATGAAGCAATAACACATACACATCTCCATCAGAGCTGGTGGGGCATGATGACTACAGCTGGCATATTACCCTTACAGATCTAACGTTTTGCAGTTTGTGAGCAGGGACTTTTCTCTGAGTGGTCTTATCTCCAAAGTGAGGTCCTTCCTTAGAGAGAAAGGGTGCTCTGTCCCCAGGAACACTGAGGTGGCAGTGCCAGGGCTGATACGGTCCCCTGTCAGGACAAGAAGTCTTCAAGTAGACCAGAAAGCAGATATGATCTCTCCTTGGATATGCCCTTGTCTGGCCGGTTGACATTTTGACTTTGTTAAACCAAATGCCTGTTCTTCATGAGACATCTTCTTGAAGTGCTAGTGGGATATGGTGCTGGGTCACTGGAAATGAGCCACTGCATGCTGAGTATCTGTAGGACAGGGGCCTGGAACCCCAAGGCTGAAGCTGCCACAGCCTCCCCTGTTCCCATGCCAGAGTACAGCACCCTATGTCCTGTCTGTGACCCTCGGCAGGGTCAAAGGCCATTGGGAAGTGATGGCCTTGAAAGATTGGGAGCCCCACTTTTGCCCAATTTTAGTTGAACTCTTTGTTTTTTGCTATTGAGTTGTGTGAGCTCTTTATATAATTTCATTATTAACCTCTTACCAGATACATGGTTTACAAATATTTTTTTCCCATTCAGTAAGTTGTCTTTCCTTTTGTTGATGATTTCCTTTGCTGTGCAGAAACTTTTTAGTTTGATGGAGTCCCACTTATTTATTTTTTAATTTTTTGCTTGTGCTTTAAATGTCCTATCCAAAAAGTCATTGCTTAGACCCATGTCAAGGAGCTTTTTCCCTATGTTTTCTTCTAGGAGCTTTATAGTTTTCAGTCTTACATTTAAGTCTTAAATCCATCTCAGGTTAATTTTTGTAAGTGGATTTAAGAAATGGGTCTAGTTTCATTCTTTCACGGATATCCAGTTTTCCCAGCATCACTTATTGAAGAGATTGTGTCTTCCCCATTGAGTATTCTTGGCTCTCTTGTCAAATATTAATCGATTGTATATGCATGGGTTCACTTCTGGTCTCTAAATTCTGTTCCATTGGTCTGTGTGTCTGTTTAATGCCAATACCATACTGTTTTCATTACTATAGTTTTATAATATGGCCTCAAGTTAGGAAGTGTGATGCCTCCTGCTTGTTCTTTCTCAGAATTGCTTTGGCTATGCAGAGTCTTTTGTTGTTCCATATAAATTTTAGGATTTTTTTTTCTGCTTCTGTAAAAAATATCATTGGCATCATGATAAGGATTGCACTGAATCTTTGGATGGCCTTGTGTAGTATAGACATTTTAACAATATGAATTCTTCCAATCCATGAGCATGGGATACCTTTTGGTGTATTTGTGTCTTTGATTCTTTTGTCAACATTTTCAGTGTAGAGATCTTTTACTTCCTTGGTTAAGTTTATTCCTAGCTATGTTATTGTTTTGATGCTATTGTAACACAGATATTCTTTCATAAACTCTTACATCATCTTTTTTGTTTTGATAAATGGCAAAAGAGGATGGTGCCTCTTTGGGGCAATTCTGGCATCTTATCTAGGGTTGCTGGACTTAAATAAAATACAGGATGTCCAGGTAAATTTGAATTTCAGATAAACAATGAATAATTTTTTAGTAGAAATATGTCCCACATATTACATCAGACATACTTCTACTAAAATATTACCAGGTGGGGCACCTGGGTGGCTCAGTCAATTAAGCATCTGGCTCTTGGTTCTGCTCAGGTTATGATCTCAGGGTCATGGGGTCAAGCCCTGCTTTGGACTCCATGCTCAACATGGAGTCTGCTTGAGAGATTCTCTCTCTCTCCCTCTCCCTCTGCCCCTCCCCTCCCGCTCATGTTCTCTCTCTCTAAAATAAATAAACAAGTAAATAAATAAAATCTTTAAAAAATTATCAGGCAGCCCTAATCATAATCAGTCAGAAGCACTCCATACTCATATCCCATATAGTTTTCTGACCTCAAGTGATTCATGAAGATTTGTCCAGCATTTCTAGCTTGGATATCACAAGAAAGGGAAGGGGTAACCCAGGCGACGTTCTTGCTCAGTCTTGATTGAAAACTCAGTCTTCTGACACAACAGCACAGCAGGTCCAATCATGTTCAAGAAATTAATCTGCTAGTTGAGTGAAGAAAGCATACTATTTTCTCAGCTGAAGGGACTGTCTTAATTGGATCATATAGACCAGTTATTTTGAACAATAGGTTGAGCAGGAACTGGAGAAGATCCCAACATAGATGTGCTGTGCTGCAGAGTCAAGAGAAAACCCAACTTTCCCTGTCATGCCCAAGAGATAATTTTTTTTCTCCTTCTCCTCCTGAGAGTGAAAGACCATTCACATCATAGGGAGTCAAGCTTTCAGTGTAATTTTGGGATTGAACACAAAAGATATGTTGCATTTTAGGAGAATGGACTTTGCAAAGTGGATAAGCCACAAACTCCTGAATTTCTCTGGATAAGCCGTAGGTACCTTGGCTTTTTTATTGTTGTTTCATTTTGTTTCTATAGCTAAAGTTCTTATTGATGACCTACCTAAATAAGGTTCACAATTTTTAATTAAAAAGCCTAGTTGGCAGGGGTGCCTGGGTGGTGCAGTTGGTTAAGTCTGACTCTTGATTTCAGCTGAGGTCAAATTCTTGGGGTCGTGAGATCAAGCCCCGCCTCTGGCTCTGTGCTCAGCACGGAGCTATTTGGGATTCTCTCTCCCTCTCCCTCTGCTCCTCCCCACTGCTCACTCTCTCTCTCTCTCAAATAAATAAATTAATCTTAAAAAAAAAGAAGCCTACTTGGCAAACCTGATTAGATAATTAAGACAAGATGTCACCAATTCCCTTTATGTCAGTATTGCTATGGGTACTTTGAAAGGGAAACAAAAGGGCAGGAATCAACAGACCAGTGGCAGGTTAAGCACCTCATCATTTAGCTACTAGTGACCAAGAGAAAAGAGGCAACAGAAACATGTAGGGTAACAACTGTCTGGGGAAGTGAAATTGTTGTTTTACATATTATTTGGGGAATTCAATCTTAGCAGTTGACCTTTGTGCTCAGTGGTGGAAAACTCTCTCCTCTCCAAGATTAAATCCTCTTCCTCAAAAAACAGTTATACAGCCGCTGTTGCACATCAACACCATGCTAGGTGCCAAGGACGTGGAGAAGTACAAAATGTAGACCTGCCTTTAGAGAATCTAGATCATCACTGTCCAATAGAAATAGAATCCAAGCCATGTATCTAATTTTAAATTTTCTAATAGCTACATTTTTTAAAGGGTCAGAGGAAAACAAGTGAAACTAATTTTAATAATACATTTTACTTATCTCAATATATTCTAAAGCCTATCATTTCAGCATATAATTGACATTTTAAAATTATTAATAAGATATTTTAGATTTTTTTTTTGGTACTAGGTCTTCTAATCAGGCTTATAGTTTACCCTTATACTCCATCTCAATTTGGATGCTAAATTTTCTTCAGAAGTACTTGATCCATATTTAGATTTTAAAATTTATAGTTGAAAAAGTAGATTCACAAACCCAAGTTATACCAAACATACTTAAAATTTTTTCAATAACCGAATTGAGGACTAAAAAATTGTCCTCCTTTGATGTTTATATTTTTTCCTTTGATTTATATTAACAAAACTGGTTCATCTTTTTTGGAAGAGTTTATTAGCTTTGAAGCAAAAGCATATCGGTTTCAAAACCACACTTGTCCAAGTTAAATAAATTCATTAACTCTTATGTCCCCTCGATGTTATTAGCATCACGTTTAAGAAAGTATTGCATATGTTTGAAAATCAACTCTATAAATATCAAAAAAGACACTTTTCAAATTTTTCTTGTTTTATAGGACAAATATTTTATGCTGCTTTTATTTTTAATTTTTTAATTAATTAAAAGTAAGTAACCTTTAAAATTCATTACTTCAGTCACACTAGCCATATTTTCTTTTTTAAAGATTTTTTATTTATTTATTTGACAGAGAGAGAGATAGCAAGAGCAGGAACACAAGCAGGGGGAGTGGGAGAGGGAGAAGCAGGCTTCCTGCCGAGCAGGGAGCCCGATGCGGGGCTCGATCCCAGGACCCTGGCATCATGACCCGAGCCGAAGGCAGCCGCTTAACCAACTGAGCCACCCAGGCGCCCCCACACTAGCCATATTTTAAGAGTTCAATAGCTGCATATGGCTGGTGGCTACTGTTTGGACAGAGCAGATAAAGGTTGCATAGAGGTGGACGGGATGTATAGTTGGTGAGAACTACTGAGGTGTTTGCAAGAGTATTTGTGGGAAGTCCTGCTTCCACCTCCTCAGATATATGTGAAATGCTTGGCTGGTGTGTATCCCAGAGTATCCTAGGCAGGTCCAGGTAGAATGGCCGCCATTCCAACAGTTTCACAGGCATCCCCCATGGCTCAAGTAGTCCTTTCACTCCACAGGACTGCTTCTCACAACCAGCTCTTTTGGAAGGAGTTCCTCTGGCAGAGCTCTTAAGCCTCCTGTGACTAAATCTTTTGTTTCATGCCACATCCTTCTCCTTTCCTTGACCCCCTACCACACAAGCCGTGGAAGGGGTGAGCTGAGTCAAAATTGGCCACCAAGATCTCACCTCTAACCCCCTCTTCCTCAAGGGGGGAGTTGTTTTCTGCCAGTCTCTTCTCTCCCTTGGAGGGATTTTCTCTCAAGGTTCCATAGACTCTCCCTTAATCCAGCTTCATCAGGACTCACCCCCAACCATTTCAGTTCCTCAGACATATATGAACTCCATATTTGGACTGAATTTGTGTTCTGTCCTCAGCCCCATGCCTGTTGGGCATGTGACCAGGCATCTGTTTCAAAGTTCCTAAATATCTCCTAAGTTTTAAGCAACTCCTGAATTATCAGTAGTAACTGTGGGCTAATCTCCCCAGAGTATAAGAGGGACATCCAGAGGGTAATGTGGTCCAACTCCATGGACTAGCCTACTGGTCCCAGCCCGAGGGCCCCATTATATACTATGTGCGTGAAACATAAGGCATCACTGATTATAAGATGTACCATCACTGGATGTAACACTAGGAAATAAAACCACTTCAAATGGAAATCTACTAGGAGACCCCAGATTCAGCTGAGACACTAAAGGACTTAGTAGAGGAGTAAATGAGAAATTTACAGAAAAGAGATAGCAGGAAAGGAACATGCAGAGTCGTGTAGCAAGGGAAGCTGCATGTTTCAACTTTGCCACTGAGGGAGAGAGGGAAAATTCTTCCCTAACCATTTGAACCCCAAGTTGGTTCTCATGCAGGCTGTGGGACTACTTGTGCAGTTCAAAAACCTCAGAGACTTTCACCTAAAGTGGTCTCATATTATTGAGTTCCCTGGCAGGGGCAGAGCCCAAAGCTTATATAATTTGGGGCCAGCTTTAAGAAAATGAATACAAAATAACTTATTCTTGCAAATTTTACAAAAACATATGATCATATGAAGTTGTGACTAGGACCCCTTGCAGGGCTTCAGAAGAGACGCACAAAGGAGGGACGCTGAAGCTTTAGTTTCACTGGCTTCAGGTAAACTATCTCTGCCTCCAAGAAACTGGCAGAAGCAAAAAGAAATTCTCTGTGAACAAACCCAATTTTAATCCCACTGGACAGCAAAACATACCATCAACTGTTTTCATACCCTAATTTCAGAGATGTTCAAGCATGAAACAATGTGCTTTTAGGATCAGTGATCAAAGAAATTTGGTACTTTACAAAGGGAAATGGTAATGTAAGTTTTGCCCCTGGTCTGGCTGAAACAATAATGACAACAACCATGATGATGATGGTGATGATGATGAAGATGTAACGGCTACCATTTATCAAGCTCCTACAGTGTGCCAGCCTCCTATAAATGTTTTTCTCTGCTCTCCTGAGAGCTTAGTGCCACCACCAAAGACCTGAAGATGCAGGGTGGTGATTGCTACCGCATCCACAATTAGCTTACCTATTTAGTGAGTGCGCGAGTCAGCTGGGTCACGGACAATATGTGCAGATTATCACAAAGTAATCAAACGGTGAGGTGAATCACAGCAAGATTGCAGAGGTGGTATTTTTACTGGAGCAAATCAACACAGCTCTGCCCCTGCTGTGCCACCACTGACCTAGCCAGTGCTTTTCTCCCCGTCTTCTTCTGCCCCTCCTGGCAGGGACAACAGTATACCTTTACTGGGCTGCCTCGGGCTACGTCAGCTCTCCCGCATCTGGTCCCAATGTAGTCTAGAAGGACCCCCAGAATGCCAAGCTGACCCATTTCATATTTTCATCATACTAATTGGAGCTGGTGGGCCTGAAGGAGCTAGCTAGCAAGTACGTGTCTTAGTAAGGCACCCACATGCCAGAGGTTGGGAAATAAGCCCTGACAACATTCAGAAGACTGCCACACAGGTAAAGCCTCTAGGGGTACAATGATCTGCGGTTTGTTGGGATAGATCTTCTAAAGTGAGTAGTGTATGTTGTAACTTACACCAGCCACCATGAGGAAAGAGGAACAAAGCTTGATTTTCAGAAGCAATACAAATCAATTTGGCCTGTAAACTATTAACTCAGTAACTCAGAAGACTACAAGGTTTTGGGTTTGGGTCTTTTTTTTTTTTCTTCTTTTTCTTTTTTCTTTCTTTTTTTTTCTTTTTATTTTGATGTAATTTCAGATATAGAAGTGTTGAAAGAAAAGTTAAGGAATTATCATATCATTCCAAATCACTCAGCTTTCACAAATATTAACATTCTAGATAGAAAGATTCTTAATGCAGATTTAAACTTTATTAACTTCAGAAGTATAAGTGCTACAAACTTACAAAAAATTATTTTAAAGTTAAAGCATTTAAATGTCTTGTATACTTGGGGGAGGAGTTAAGTTGGCAGAGCAGTAGGGGGACCCTAGGCTTGCCTCATCCCCCAAACACAGCTAGATAAATATCAAGTCATTCCAAACACCCAAGAAATTGATCTGTATGTTGAGAGAACAAATTGCAGAACCAGAGAGAGGAAAGAAGCCACATCATGGAAGGTAGAAGGTGCAGAAACATGATTCCAGGGAGAAAAGAATCACAGGTGCTGTGGAGGGGAGGGAGTCTTGATCTCAGAGAGAGGAAAGAGAGAGAGAGAAACAGAGAAAGTGGTGTGCAGGGGATTACACAAAAGAAACATTTCCCCAAAACCACTGACTGGGAAAACTAGAGCAACTGATTATCGCAAGGTTTTTATAAGCAGCAGAGCCCAAAGTCTGAAGTTTTAAAGTCCACGCCATCACCAGGGTCATGCCTGGTGGGCATAGCAGTGCTCCTGTGGGGAAGGAGGGTTGGAGGCCCAGGAGCAGACAGCATGCTCTGAGCAGCCCCTGGGTTATATGAGGAGAGACAGTGCCCCTTCTTGGAGTGGCATGGCCTCTCAGGGGACTAAAGAACTGGTGGCTCCAACATGCTGCCCTGTTCCCAAGCACAGGAACAGAGACATCAGCACAGGGTAGCAAACCTTAGTACCGGTTTTATGCTGTGCTTTATCATAAACTCCAAAATGCTGCCCAGTAGTGTGACTGCTTTTCTGGGACACAGTGGCAAACAGCAAAAGCGAGGCAAGCTCCTCCCCCAGAGGATCAGAATGGGTCCACACCAGGCCAGGTTCCTAAAATTTGGGGTTTTGAAACCCAGCTGTGTGCCTGAGATAAAACACAGGAGTACTGTGCCACCTGGCAAATAAGATGGCTCAGACAGACAGGATGAAGGCAGGCATCTGACGGAAGCTGGGGACATAAGAGGGGTTACTGTTTACTCTTCTGTGAAGGCTTCCTGAAGAGTGGTGGCAGGAACTTTGCCCTCTGGGGTGAGAGAGCAGAGCAACGCCACTCCCCCCGCCCCCAGCCCATTAACACTGACAGACTTCAGTGAGCCACACAGCACTCCCCACTGGAGACAGAGCTGCTTAAACCAATCCCCACCCCTTGGCACCCTGCAGGCACATTTCCAATAGGGCAAGCCCCCCTGAGAATCAGTGCAGCAGGCCCCTCCCCCAGAAGACCAGCACAAACCCCTCATTCACACCAAGTCTACTGATCATAGAGTGCAGCAAAGCTTCAGCACTAGGGGAAATAGGATCTAGACTCTTTTTTCTTTTCTTTTTTTTTGGACCTCTTCTTAATATAGCCATTACTTTCAGAAGCAGGAATATAACAGACTTTCCAACAATCACACAAAATACAGTGACCTAGACAAAATGACAAGATGGAGGAATTCACCCCTAAAGAAAGAACAGGAAGAAGTTAACAGGGATTTAATCAATACAGATATAAGATGCCTGAACCA
This sequence comes from Eumetopias jubatus, assembly GCF_037043125.1. Classification (NCBI taxonomy): domain Eukaryota; kingdom Metazoa; phylum Chordata; class Mammalia; order Carnivora; family Otariidae; genus Eumetopias; species Eumetopias jubatus. The sequence continues at coordinate 126,301,133 of NW_028274807.1, read as the reverse complement.
GAATTTAAAACAACAACTATAAGGATATTAGCTGGGCTTGAAAAAAGGATAGAAGACACTAGAGAAACACTTACTACAGAGATAAAAGAACTAAAAACTAGTAAGGCCAGAATTAAAAATGCTATAACTGAGATGCAAACCCGAATGGATGCCGTGACAACGAGAATTAATAAAGCAGAGGAACAAATCAGTGATACAGAAGATAAAATTATCAAAAATAATGAAGCTCAAAAGAAGAGGGAAAGAAAGGTGTTGGATCACAAATGTAGACTTGGGGAACTCAGGGACTACATAAAGTGTAATAACATTCATATCATAGGAGTCCCAGAATAGAAGAGAGAGAAAAAGTGGCAGAAGATTTATTTGAGCAAATTATAACCAAAAACTTCCCTAATCTGGGGAAGAAAACAGACATCAAAATCCAAGAGGCACAGAGAAGTCCCATTAAATTCAACAAAAGCTCACGATCACCAAGACATATCATAGTCAAATTCACAAAATACACAAACAAGGAAGGAATCCTGAAAACAGCAAGGGAAAAAAAATGTCCTTAACCTACAAGTGAAGACAGATCAGGTTTGCAGCAGATCTGTCCACAGAAACTTGACAGGCCAGAAGAGGGTGACATGATATATTCAACATGTTGAATGGGAAAAATATGCAATCAAGAATACTTTATCCAGCAAAGCTGTCATTCAGAATAGAAGGAGAAATAAAGAGTTTCCCAGACAAACAAAAACTAAAGGAGTTCATGACCACTAAACCAGACCTGCAAGAAATATTAAAGGGGACACCTTAAGTGGGGAAAAAAAGACCAAAGCAACAAAGACTGGAAAAAAACAGAGAATATCACCAGAGAAAAACAACTTTACAGGTAACAACACAATGGAACAAAATTCACAGCTATCAATAATACTCTGAATGTAAATGGACTAAATGCTCCAATCAAAAGACATGGTATCATAATGGATAAGAAAAACAAACAAGGCCAATCTATATGCTACTTATAGGAGACTCATTTTAGACCTAAAGACACCTGCAGATTGAAAGTGAGGGAATGGAGAACCATCTATCATGTTTGTTTGTTTCTATATCATTTATTTCTGACCTTTATTCTTTATTATTTCCCTTCTTTTGCTGGCTTTAGGCTTTATTTGATGTTTGTTTTCTAATTCCCTTAGGTGTAAAGTAAGGTTGTGTATTTGAGACTTTTCTTGTTTCTTGAGGTAGGCCTGTATTGCAATATACTTTCTTCTCAAACTGTTCCAAAAAAGTGAAATGAAAGGAAAACTTACAAATTCATTCTATGAAGCCAGCATTACCTTTATTTCATTTTTTAAAAATATTTTATTTATTTATTTGAGAGAGAAAAAGAGCATGAGCACATGAGCAGGGGGAGAGGGAAAGCAGACTCTCCGCTGATCAGGGAGCCTGATGTGGGGCTCGATCCCAGAACTCTGGGATCATGACCTGAGCCAAAGGCAGATGCTTAACTGACTGAGCTACCCAGGTGCCCCTACCTTTATTTCAAAACCAGACAAATACCCCACTAAAAAGGAAAATTACCGGTCAACATCCCTGTTGAACATGGATGCAAAAATTCTCAACAAGATACAACAGTATATTAAAAGAATTATTCACCACATTCAAGTGGAATTCATTCCTGGGCTACAGGGATGGTTCAATATTTGCAAATCAATGAACGTGATACACCACACTAATAAAAGAAAGGATAAGAACCATATGATCCTCTCAATAAATGCAGAAAAAGCATTTGACAAAATACAGCATCCATTCCTGGTAAAAACCCTCAACAAAGTAGGCATAGATGAAACACACCTCAGCATCATAAAGGCCATCCATGAAAGACCCATAGCTAATTTCATCCTCAATGGGGAAAGCCTGAGAGGTTCTCCTCTATGGTCAGGAACAAGACAGGAATATCCACTGTCACCATTACTATTTAACATAGTACTGGAAGTCTTAGCCTCAGCAGTCAGACAACAAAAAGAAATAAAAGGTATCGAAATCAGCAAGGAAGAAGTCAAATTTTCACTATTCACAGATGACATTATACTCTATGTAGAAAACCCAAAAGACTTCACCAAAAAATTACTAGAGCTGATACATAAATTCAGCAAAGTTGCAGGATACAAAATCAATATACAGAAATCTGTTGCATTTCTATATGCCAATAATGAAGCATCAGAAAAAGAAATCAAGGAATCAATCCCATTTATAATTGCACCAAAAACCGTAAGATACCTAGGAATAAACCTAACCAAAGAGGCAAGGATCTAGACTCAGAAAGCTATAGACTACTCATGAAAGAAATTGAGGAAGACACAAAGAAATGGAAAAATGTTCCATGCTCATGGCTTGGAGGAACAAATCTTGTTAAAATGTCCATACTACCCAAAGCAATCTATGCATTTAATGCAATTCCTATCAAAATACTACAAGCAGTTTTTACAGAGCTAGAAGAAAACAATCCTAAAATTTGCATGGAGCCACAAAAGATGCCAAATAGCCAAAGCAACCTTGAAAAAGAAAAAAAAAAGCTGGAGGCATCACGATTCCAGGTTTTAAGCTAGATTACAAAGCTGTAGTCATCAAGACAGTGTGGTACTGGCACAGAAACAGACACATAGATCAATGGAACAGAATAGAAAACCCAGAAATGGACCCACAACTCTATGGTCAACTGATCTTCAACAAAGCAGGAAAGAATATCCAATGGAAAAAAGTCTCTTCAACAAATGGTGTTGGGAAAACTGGACAGCCACATGCAGAAGAATGAAACTGGACCACTTTCTTACACCATAGGCAAAAATAAATTCAAAATGGATGAAAGACCTAAATGTGAGACAGGAAACCATCAAAATCCTAGAGGAGAACACAGGCAGCATCCTTTTTGACCTTGGCCACAGCAACTTCTTACTAGACACGTTGCTGGAGCCAAGGGAAACAAAAGCAATGAACTATTGGGGTTTTGTCAAGATAAAAAGCTACTGCACAGCTAAGGAAACAATCAACAAAACTAAAAGACAACCTACGGAATGGAAGAAGATATTTGCAAATGACATACCAGATAAAGGACTAGTATCCAAAATCTATATATAAAGAACTTATCAAATCAACACCCAAAAAATAAATAATCCAGTTAAGAAATGGACAGAAGACATGAACAGACATTTCTCCAAAGAAGACATCCAGTTGACTAACAGACACATGAAAAGAGGCTCAACATCACTCATCATCAGACAAATACAAATCAAAACCATAATGAGATACCATCCCACACCTGTCAGAATGGCTAAAAGTAACAACACAGGAAACAGCAGGTGTTGGTGAGGATGTGGAGAGAGGGGAACCCTCTCGCACTGTTGGTGAGAATGCACTCATGCAGCCACTCTGGAAAGCAGTATGGAGGTTCCTCAAAAAGTTAAAAATAGAGCTACTCCATGATCCAGCAATTGTACTGCTTGGTATTTACCCAAAGGATACAAAAATATATATTCAAAGGGGTATATGCACCCTGACATTTATAGTAGCATTATTAACAATAGCCAAACTATGGGGCGCCTGGGTGGCTCATTCAGTTGAGCATCTGCCTTCAGTTCAGGTCATGATCCCAAGGGCCTGGGATCGAGCCCTGCATCAGGCTCCCTGCTCAGCGGGGAGTCTGCTTCTCCCTCTCCCTCTGTGTGAGCTCTTTCTCTCTCTCTCAAATAAATAAATAAATAAATAAAATCTTAAAAAAAAAAAAACAATAGCCAAACTATGGAAAGAGCCCAAATGTCCATCTACTGATGAATGGATAAAGAAGATGTGGTATATATATATAATGGAATATTACTCAGCCATCAAAAAGAATGAAATCTTGCCATTTGCAATGATGTGGATGGAGCTAGAGTACATTATGCTAAAAGAAATAAGTCAGTCAGAGAAAGACAAATACCATATGATTTCACTCATCTGTAGAATTCAAGAAACAAAACAGATGAACATAGGGGAAAGGGTGAAAGAAAGAGAGAGGGAAGCAAACCAGAAGAGATTCTTAACTATAGAGAACAAATTGAGGGTTGATGGATGGAGGTAGGTGGAGAATGAGCTAACTGGGTGATAGGCATTAAGGAGGGCACTTGTGATGAGCACTGGGTGTTATATGTAAGTGATCAATCACTAAATTCTAACACTGAAATCAATTTCACCGTATATATTAACTAACTAGAATTTAAATAAAATCTTGAAATAAAAAAATTATTTACTTTTATAAATAAAAATTAAACAGGGCACCTGGGTGGCTCAGTTGGTTAAGCGACTGCCTTCGGCTCAGGTCATGATCCTGGAGTCCCGGGATTGAGTCCCACATCGGCTCCCTGCTCAGCAGGGAGTCTGCTTCTCCCACTGACCCTCTTCCCTCTCGTGCTCTCTCTCATTCTCTCTCTCTCAAATAAATAAATAAAATCTTTTTAAAAATAAATAAATAAATAAAACAAATGTCTTGTATACTTAGCTTTAGAAATTTTGACTGGCAAACATTGAGACAAAAACTTAAAATTAAAAATTTACTATTTAAAATTAATTAAATTGAGTAATGATTTCTAATTGGTAGACTTCAATTGTTTTTATATTTTATTTATTTATTTGAGAGAGAGAGAGCAAAAGAGCACAAGCAGGGGGAATAGCAGAGGGAGAGGGAGAAGCAGGCTTTCCACTGAGCAGGGAGCCCAATGCGGTGGCTTGATCCCAGGACCCTGAGATCATGACCTGAGTTGAAGGCAGATGATTAACTGGCTGAACCACCCAGGTGCCTTGTAGACTTTATTTTTTTAAATGGTTTTAGGTTTATAGAAAAATTGAGCAGATTGTACAAAGAGTTCCCATATTCTCTCTCTCCCACACATTTGTTCCTATTATTAACTTCTTACATTACTGCGGTACATTTGTTACAATTAGAGAACCAATATTGACACATTATTAACTAAAGTCCATAATTCACATTAGGGTTCACTCTTTGTGTTGTACATTCTATGGGTCTTGATAAATGCATAAAGTCATGTATCCACCATTAGAGTGTCACTGGAATAGTTGCACTGCCCTAAAAATCCTCTATTCATCCTTTCCCCCTTATCTGAGCCCCTGGCAACCACTGATCTTTTTACTGTCTTTACAGTTTGCTTTTTCCAGAATGCCATATAATTGAAAACATGTGGTATGTAGCCTTCTCAGATTGCCTTCTTTCAAAGTTCCTGTATGTCTTTTTGTGGTTTGATAGCTCATTTCTTTCTATTGTTAAAATAACACCCCATTGTACAGATGAAAATGATACACCAATTTGTTTGTTCATTCATCTGTTGAAGGGCATCTTGGGTTACTTTCCATTTGGGGCAATTATGAATAAAGCTGCTATAGACATCTGTGTGCAGGTTTTGTGTGGACATAAGTTTTCGACTTATTTAAGTAAATACTTAGGAGTGTGATTGCTGGATCATATGGTAACACTGTGTTTAACTTTGTAGGAAATTGCCAAACTATCTTCTGAGGTGGAAGTAGCAATTCAAAGTGCCATTCACATTCCCAGCCAACATGAATGAGAGTTCCTACCACTCCACATCCTTGTCAGTGTTTGCTATTTTCAGTTTTGGGGATTTTAACCCTTCTAATGTAGCAGTACATCATTGTTGCTTGAATTTGTGATACCCTAGTAAAAATGATGTTGAGCACATTCATCAGTGAGGTGTCTGCCCAGATATTCTGCCCCTTTTTTAATTGGGTGGTTTTCTTATCGATGAGTTTTAAGAGCTCTTTCTAGGGGCGCCTGGGTGGCTCAGTCGGTTAAACATTCAACTCTTGGTTTCAGCTCAGGTCATGATCTCAGGGTCATGAGATGGAGCCCTGCGTTGGGCTCTGCACTGAGCATGGAGTCTGCTTAAGATTCTCTCTCTCTCCCCCTCTGCCCTTCCCCCAGCTCACTCTCTCTGGAAAAAAAAAAAAAGTTATTTCTATATTGTGGATAAAAGTCCTTACTATACACGTGACTTACATATATTTTCTCCCAATGTATGACTTATCCTTTCATTCTCTTAACAGTGGGTTTTGCAGGGCAGAGGTTTTTTTATTTCAATAAAGTCCAACTTAAATTTTTCTTTCATTGATCATGCTTTTAATATTGTACCTAAAAAACTCATCACCAAACCCAAGATTTTTTCCTATGTTTTCTTCTAGGCATTTTATAATTTTGCATGTTACCTTGAGGTCTATGATGCATTTTGAGTTACTTTTTGTGAAGAGTGTGAGGTCTGTGTCTAGATTCATTTCGTTCCCATGTGGAAGTCCACTTGTTCCAACACCATCATTCCTCCATTGTATTGCCTTCACTCCTTTGCCAAAGACCAGTCGCCTCTATTTGCGTGGGCCTGTTTCTGGGCTCTCTATTGTGTTCCCCTGACCTGTCAGTCTATTCTTTCACAAACCACACTGTCTTAATTTCTGTAGCTTTATAGTAAATTTTAAAGTTGCGTAGTGCCAATCCTCTCACTTTGTTCTGCTTCTTCAGTATTGGGTTGCCTATTCTGGGTCTTTTGCCTTAAATTTTAGAATCAGTTTGTCAATACCCCCAAAATAATTTGATGGAATTTCTAAACCATTTGAAAGTCAGTTGCAGGCATGATGTTTCTTTATCCCTATTATCATTAATTAATGAATATGTCTTTAAAAAAAGGAACTTCTCTTAAATAACTACAGTACCACTATCAAAATCAAAAAATTAACATTGGTAATGATACTATCATCCACTCTAAAGACGTTATTCAGATTTGATCAGTGGTTTCAATAATGTCCTTTAGGTTAACAGAAAATCCCATATCATGGGTTATGCTGAGTAGTCACGTCTCTTTAATTTTCTTGAATCTGGAAAAGTCCTCAGTCTTTTCATCTGTGTTTCATGACATTGACCTTTTGACAAGCACGGATGTATTCGTTTCCTAAGACTGTTGTAATAAATTACCACAAACTGGGTGGCTTAAACAACCACATGTATTATCCCACAGTTCTGGAGTCTAGAAGTTCAAAATTAAGGTATCACCAGGGCTTTGCACCCTCTAAAGCTCATGGGGAAGGATCCTTTCTTGCTCACGCCCAGCTTCTGGTGGTAGCCAGAAGTCCTTAGTGCTCCTTGGCTTGTAGATGCAGCCCTTCACGCTCTGCCTCCGTGTTCACGGACATTCTCCCCTTACATGTCTATGCCCCTGTTTTTCCTCTTCTTATTGTGTTTTTTTCTCCTCATCTTAACTACTTACATCTGTAATGACCCCATTTCCAAATAAGGTCACATTCCGAGGGATTAGGATTTCAACGTATCTTCTGGGCAGACACAATTCACACACAAACAGAATGTCCCTCTGTTTGGGTTTGCCTGATATTTCCTCAAGATTAAATTCAGGTTGAATACTTTAGGTCAGAATACCATAAAACTGATGAAGAGGAACATCGTATTAATATGTCCCATGACTGGTGATGTTAACTCCCTTTCTTTCTTTTTTTTTTTTTTTTTAAGATTTTATTTATTTGAGAGAGAGAGCACAAGCAGGGGGAGCAGCAAAGGGAGAGGGAGAAGCAGACTCCCCACTGAGCAGGGAGCCCAGTGTGGGGCTTGATCCCAGTACCCCGGGATCATGACCTGAGCCGAGGGCAGACGCTTAACCAACTGAGCCACCCAGGCACCCTGGTGATGTTAACTTACTCAGTCAGGGTGGTGTGTGTCCAGCCTTTCTACTGCACTTACCGTTTTCCCCTTTGTCATTGATAAGTATCTCATGGGAAGATAACTTTGAGACTATGTAAATCATCTGTTACTCCTCAAACTTTCTCCCACTGGTTTTAGTTTTGGTATCAATTGATGATTCTTGCCAAATGGTGATTTTTCAATTCCATCACTTCTTCTACATTTTCAGTTGGCTTTCTCCTATAAGAAAGAGTTTTCCTTTCTCCCCTGTTTGTGGGTTTATATCAGGATGGACTCTGGAGGGGCTTCAGAAAGAGAGGGATCTGTAGCAGGTTCAGGAGGTAATACAATCTGCCCTGCCCTTGGGCCTTACGGCGAACATACCCAATAACATTAGGAGTATTTGCTGCAGGGGCCCCTGGGTGGCTCAGGTGGTTAAACGTCTGCCTTCGGCTCAGGCACCTGGATTGGATCCTGAGCCAAAATTTTTCTTTTTCTATAAAGGACATATTTGGGACAATTTACAAAATTTGAATAAGGTCTGTAGGCTAGATAACAGTACTGCATCAATGTTTACTCTTTAATTTTGATCATTGCACTATAGTTATGGAAGAATATGCTTGCTTTTACGCCTGAGTAAAAGTAAAGAGAGTATCCTGTCTATAACCTACTTCCAAATGGCTCAGGAGAAAAAAGAAATACACACACACGCACACACAGTCAGAATGATAAAGCAAATGTGGTAGATACTAGTATTTGTGAAATCTAGATAAAGAGAATATGGAAATACTTTGTATTTGTCTTGCTACTTTTCTATAACTTCACAATTATTTAAAAATAAAAATCTAAAATCCTGCACATTACAGAAATCTTAAGCCACACCAGGAAGTCAAATAAGAAACAATAAATCATTTAAAATCCCACCCTGCAGAATTACCCTGTGCTCGAGTCTAGTGGTCATTTTTTCAGCCCTCTGTCTATGCCCACAGTGAGTACAAAGTATTGATCAAAAGAGATCCACTAGGGCGCCTGGGTGGCTCAGTTGGTTAAGCGACTGCCTTCGGCTCAGGTCATGATCCTGGAGTCCTGGGATCGAGTCCCGCATCGGGCTCCCCGCTCAGCGGGGAGTCTGCTTCTCCCTCTGACCCTCGTCCCTCTCGTGTTCTCTATCTCTCATTCTCTGTCTCTCAAATAAATAAAATCTTTAAAAAAAAAAAAAAGAGATCCACTAAAAAAAAATTGGGGGGGCACACCTGGGTGGCTCAGTCGGTTAAGGGGTTAACTCTCCATCTCAGGGTCGTGAGTTCAAGCCCCGAGTCGGCTCCAGAGCCTACTTAAAAAAAGAGAGAGAGAGAGCTATTCAAGACTAGCACCCGGAACAAATTATATGTGATTAGGCTCAAGCTACACAAGCTGCTTTTTGAAAAGGAAAAAACAAAAACAAAAACAAAACCGAGAGTTTTAGTTTAATTCCACCTGAATTTAACATAAGAAAAAAATGTTGAAAGAACTACTGAACTTTTGATAAATGCTTTTTCACCTTAAGAAATATTAGTTGCTATAGGATTCTTCGGGGTCCAGGGTTAATAAAAAAAATAAATAAATAAGTGAAAACTGTTGAGAAGTTGGAATTTTATGCATCATTTTTATTTTTTATTTTTTTAAAGATTTATTTATTTATTTGTTTGTCAGAGAGAGAGACAGAACACAAGCAGAGGGAGAAGCAGGCTCCCCACCGAGCAAGGACCCCGATGTGGGACCCCATCCCAGGACCCCGGGATCATGACCTGAGCCGAAGGCAGACACTTAACCGACTGAGCCGCCCAGGCGTCCTATATGTGTCACTTTTAAATACATGGTTGTTTTATCTAATATCCATTGTCCCTCTACTAGAACACATGTAATTATTAGCACAGCTACCCTTTTTTTCTTTCTCTTCTTTCCCTCTTAATACTTTTTTTTTTGCTCACATCATTTTCACTTTATTGAGGTTTCTAGTATTCCCCTTCCTTTCTGCAACTGTAATTCCTTTTACTATTCAGCCTTAGTCTCCCCATATTTAAATGAACTCTGAGTACTTTTACCACAACGTTGTTGTTCCTGAGTTCTTTATTTTGTTTAATCTCTTGGTTAAATGGATTTACCTTTAAGGAGTTTTCCAAGAAGGGCTGATGGCTAAGGCATGCTTCACTTCCTGACTTCTCCCATGTTTGACCATGTCTCACAGTCTGTTATATTCTACTAAGAACTTGACTAAGGGCAATGTTCCTGGGTCACACTTGGTCTCCCTCAGCACTTGGTGGGCATGACTTCATAGTCTCTTGGCTTTGACTGTCGCTGAGAATAAGTTGGGGGCCGGCCTAACTCTTCACCCCTCCTGCTTCTTCTTGGACACCTGAATAGTCTCTCTTCATTTTCCAAGTTGTTAAATAAATCAGAACGTAGATGTGCTTTGACTGCCATCCCGTTTAATCAGTTTTTTCCAAGGATATGATATGCCCTTTTTGCCTGAAAATTCTATTCTTCTTTCACCTCCAGGCAACGTCTTTGGATTCTGTCTCTGTGTTCTTTCCGTGCGTGTGTCTCTGCTTCAAAGCCATCATAGGATTGTCTTTGCTCTCCTGTATGTCTGACATTGTCTCTCTAGTTTTAAAGCTTTTTCTCTCTTTTCTCTACATTATCTCCAGCTTCTCCACCAAAATTTGGCTGCCGGTCATGTCTGTCCATAACCATATAGAGTTTATTACATATCTAATAGCATTAACTTTTCTTTAGTTCTGCAGGCTCCTCTTCAACCCATTTTGCTGTCTTGGCTCATCATCTCATAGGTCTTACTATATTTAATTAATATTCTATATGTTCCTTGAGTGCAGAACACTTCCGGAGAATAAGCCCCTTGAGAGTGGTATTTTCTTCTCTACTGGTATCTTTCTATATCATTTATTTTCAAATTATTTGTTCGACATATATTTGAATACCTGCCGCTGCAGGAGGGTGTTCTTAGGCGATACCACAAAGCAGAAGAACTTGCTCTCACAGTGCTTACGTTTTGTGTGTGCTTTCTCATGCCCACAGTACGGGGCTGTGTGCTTGGGTTTTCGAAGATGTGTTTACATTACATCTCGTCATTTCCCCGATGGTGAAACAGAACTGCGCTGCCCATGTCCTTCATCTCTCTAATGAAGTGAGATTGAATTTTCCTTGACGTTTATTATTTTCCCATTATCTGGAACCAGTTTGAATTCCCTTCAGAGCTTCAGATTAAATTACCCATGTTGATTTTAATCCACTTTTCTGTAGCCTGGGGATAGAATTGCGTGATTAAATGTATGGACTTCAACCTTACAAATGGGAATTCAGTTTGTTGTCATAACAAACTTTTCTTTATAAAGGTAATTTTTTTAAAGGTTATGTTTATTTATTTGACCAAAAGAGAAAGTGTGTTCTTGTGTTCTTGCAGGGGGAGCAGCAGAGGGAGAGGGAGAAGCAGGCTCTTCGATGAGCAGGGAGCCCGACACAGGACTCCATCCCAGGACTCTGAGATCATGACCTGAGCCGAAGGCAGACACTTAACCGAGCCACCCAGGTGCCCCTATAAAGGTACTTTTTAATTACAAATTATATAACTACATTTTCAAAAAGTTAGCAAAGAATATGATCACCTATATATGATTCTATTGGAAAACTATTTTTGTGTTTGTATGTTTTTTGAGTAACTGGATCATTACCTAAAAATGAAAAAGCTGAGGAACCAATAGTACAAGCCATGGTCTCTATAGTCACCTACAAAAACATTCATCATATGACTCTGGAAACTCTTTACTGTCTAGAAGCAAACCACCAAGGTTTTTCTGATAGTTCCACACAAATGAGCAATCCTAAAGGTGTTCTATATCTTAGTTGTATTTCAGGATAAAAATAACCATATGCATGGTTATAATCCATGCACAAGGATAATTTCATTTATGTCCAAACTGGAAATATGGCCTCCATCTTCTCCCTTGTCTTCCTCTCAGTCAAGAATCATGTTAGTTTCTTGGGTGGAAAGAAAAGGAATGATGTCAAGTATCAGAACTAAAGTATTTCCTCTCTAGGTTGTCTCCCAAACCCCAGGAGAAGGCAAGAGGTAGGACCTTTAACAAATTCAATAAAGACAAAATTGCCTCAAGCATCCACAAAGAAACTTCTCAAAGGGCAATGCAGATTCATAAAGGAACCAAGTACAGAATGATAGTACCAACTCGGATTAAAGAACACTTCGTATTCAAGCAGAATACATATCTCTGAGTTTCCTGGTAGCCAGGGGAAAAAAGGAAAATAAAATAGGTGTCATATTTTCCTTGCCTTATAAATGTTTTCCAGACCATTGGAAGACTCAAAATTTCTTCCCATTTTTGAACCCTGAAAGGACAGTTTTTACATGGATCTGTACATATAGGACCATGAACAATGGAATAGACAATATTCTCAGTAATAGTTTTAGTAAAAAAAAGGACAGATCTACTTATAACTATTTCTTCTATGATCCCAGATATGAAGACAACAAAGGAAGATGCTTTATAAAGTCAGTGCCACAAAAGGAACTCCTAAAATTTCTGTCTAGATTCATGAATCCATTGTGTGACTTCCTCAGTGTTCTATTTTCCACTGCTCCTGCCTTTGTACATTTTCTCTGATTCTGTTTCTCTCTTGGGGATGAAAGAATCATCTGTTATGAGCCATTGTTCAACAAGCCATGTTGACAGCCAGAGCAGAATGAGTAAGCTGTCATCAGAGGCAGGTCCCAGTGAAAGCAGGAAGCAGAAACCATTTTGCCTTTGACAGGCTCCTCTCCATGGCCGTTAGATCCCCCACCCCCTGCCCCCTGTGGGTGCTCACTGCCCTCGCGGCTTACAACTGCCCACTATGTCCCATGTAGGCTCACCTCCTCAAATATTGCCACAGCTTTAAGATGACTTCCTCTTTTTATTTCCTATGGAAACCTCCCTTTCCTCAGGGCTGAGGGCAGCATCAAAAGGAAATGATGTATATCATCCAGGTTCAGTCTGAGAAGCGACAATGAGCTCAGGGATAAGGGATTTGGAATTAGACCTTACACAGTGATGGGAGGAGCTGGGAAGTGCAGATTGGAAAGGAGGAGTGAGATCAGACAGTCACCCGAGAAGTAGGTCTGCTGCCATAGTGGGATGCAAAGGGGAAGCTGGTAGAGAAATCTGTAAGGAGCTGTTGCCTGTGTTGGCTGGGGGAGGCCTACAGCAAGCACTGCTGATGAGCCTGGGGCTGCTGTTGGTCCTCAAGGTCAGCACTGGGATAGATGAGCTGGTCTTGGAGTATGGGAGGGCCAGGACAAGCTGGAACCTGCTGACACCTCTCCGTCTGTCACTTCATTTAACCATGACGACAGTCTAAAGTCATGGCTACGTCTTCTCTTCAGCCTCTTGAATTTTATGCAGGTTCCTCTTTTGGCTAACTCTAACCTGAAACCATACAGAAAAAAAGATTTGGAGGGGCGCCTGGGTGGCTCAGTAGGTTAAGTGTCTGCCTTCGGCTCGGGTCATGGTCCCAGGGTCTTGGGATCGAGCCCCACATCGGGCTCCCTGGCCCGCTTCTCCCTCTCCCTCTGCCTGCCCCTCCCCCTGCTTGTACTCTCTCTCTGTAAAATAAAATCTTAAAAAAAAAAAGATTTGGAAACCTTGTTCCCATTTAAGTCGCTTATAACTTTCTCTCCCTTAACCACTCAGTTGCATAGATGAAGATGCACCCATTTCCCCTGTGGCCTCAAAACCCCCAACCACACCACCATGTAGCCCCTGGAAAGTGCATAGTCCAGACTGAGGAACAGGGCTTTTTCTGGATGCTCAGCTCATCAGCCACTCCCCTGCTACAAATGATCAAAGGCTCCCAACTGCCTTCAGGACCAAGTCCAAGCTCCCTCACCCAGCGTTCAAGGCCTCCCTGGTCTGGGCTCACTCCACTTCTCCTGCCTGTTTCCTGTCATTCATCATCCACTCCTGCCTGCGAAGTCTCCTTTCCAGCACACTCCTGTGGGTCCGACTCCCCTGTGCGCTCGCTGTTTCCTCATCGTTCCTCCTGATGTTCCTTTGCTCTACTTTGCCCAATTTATATGCCTGTCACATCCCTAAAGTACCCCGCCCCCACTTCATCTTTGTTGGTTTGTACCATTAGCGCCACCTTTCCTCTTTGTATTATGTTTTGGTGTTTTTTCTGGCTTCCCAGGTAGCCTGTGAGCTCCGCATGGCACACTGTCCAAAGCCTACCCCAGCCTTTCTCCTCTTCCGACTTGCTGACATAAGACCAGCTGTATCTGGAGGAATCACTATTAGACTAAACCAGTCATGGTGACCCCATTGTCCTTTGCCAGTGAGTGATCTAACGTTGGGCACATGACTCTATTCTGGTCAGTAGGATGTATAGAAAAGACACGAGAGAGCTTGCTATTCCTCTCTCTATATATATACCATGTGAGGACACAGGGAGAAGGCAGCCATCTGCCAGCCAGGGAGAGCTCTAACCAGATACTAAGCCCTGCAAACCTTGATCTTGGACTTCCAGTCTCCAAAACTGTGAGAAAATAAATTTCAGTTGTTTAAGCCACCTCATCTGTACTAATTTGTTATAGCAACTCAAAGTGATAATTGATATATACTCAAATAGCTAAGACTTACTGAATGCTTATCATATGTGAGACACTATTCTAAGTATTTTTATTTTTTTAAGATTTTTATTATTTAGAGAGAACACATGCACATGTAGGGGGACGGGCAGAGGGAGAGGGATAGAGAGAATCTCAAGCAGGCTCTGCGCTGAGCACGGAGCCCATGACCTGAGCCAAAATCAAGAGTTGGACACTTAATGACTGAGCCACTCAGGTGCCCTGTTCTAAGTATTTTTAAAGCACCAATTCATTTAATATTCCCAACTTTCCAGGGAAGTAGGTACAAGTACGATCATATCCATCATATAGATAAGGAATCTAAGACCCAGAAAGACTAAGAAACTCACCCCAAATCACAAAGGTGAAAAATGGCAGAGGTGGGATTTCAACCGAGCTTGTCTGACTGCTGAGCTCACACTTAGCCACTATGTTCTACTGCTTCTCAACAGCTGCCCTGGCTACCCGATTCACCTGAAAATTCTCAAAGGCCAGCACAGTGCCCAACACGTGTTAAAGCATTCGTTAGACACAATGTGCCAGGCGTCTGCCGTGCTTTGTCAACAATCATCTAGCTTCACCCTCACCACAAGCTTATCAGCAGGGTGGCCGACTGGCCTGCTTTTCCCTGGGCTGAGGGGGCTCCTGGAAGGCAGGACCATCAGTTTCAAACTGGGGCAAGTTGGTCACCCCCCGCCCAGGTCAGTTCACAATTACATTATGACTTTCATTGCCCTGGGCACTTTTTCTTTGAAGGGCCCCTCCCACCGTCGTAGATTTCTGTGGGGCCCTCAACTTTCATTTTTTTAATGGTATGAGAAAAAAATTAAAAACTTTTCTTCAACCCTGAAGGTTCATTTTTTTCTTCTTCTGATTTAAAAAAAAAATCAAAGCATCTTAGTGGGGGTTCTAAAAATATGATGTGCCCTCGTTACTGTGCCCACATGCCTCCTGGTCCTGCTGGACGCACTGGCTCGAGGTTATAATCTGTCGTGATCCCCATTTCACGGAGATTTTAAATAATTGCCAAATAACCAAACATCTAGAAAATAATGGAACCAGGATTTGAACCAGAGCCTGTCCTCTTTTTTTTTTTTAAAGATTTTATTTATTTATTCATGGCGGGGGGTGGCGAGGAGCAGCAGAGGGAGAGAGAGAAGCAGCCTCCCCGCGGAGCAGGGAGCCCGATGAGAGACTCGATCCCAAGACCCTGGGATCATGAACTGGGCTGAAGGTAGATTTTTTTTTTTTATTGTCTGACTTTTATTTATTTATTTTTTTAATACCCATCACCAGGCTAACCCATCCCCCCACCCCCCTCCCCTCTAGAACCCTCAGTTTGTTTTTCAGAGTCCATCATCTCTCATGGTTCGTCTCCCCCTCCGATTTACTCCCTTTCATTCTTCCCCTTCTGCTATCTTCTTCTTCTTTTTTTTTTCTTAACATATATTGCATTATTTGTTTCAGAGGTAGAGATCTGTGATTCAGCAGTCTTACACAATTCACAGCGCTCACCATAGCACATACCCTCCCCAATGTCTATCACCCAGCCACCCCATCCCTCCCACCCCCCACCACTCCAGCAACCCTCAGTTTGTTTCCTGAGATTAAGAATTCCTCATATCAGTGAGGTCATATGATACATGTCTTTCTCTGATTGACTTATTTCACTCAGCATAACACCCTCCAGTTCCATCCACATCATTGCAAATGGCAAGATTTCATTCCTTTTGATGGCTGCATAATATTCCATTGTGTATATATACCACTTCTTCTTTATCCATTCATCTGTCGATGGACATCTTGGCTCTTTCCACAGTTTGGCTATTGTGGACATTGCTGCTATAAACATTGGGGTGCACATACCCCTTCAGATCCCTACATTTGTATCTTGGGGTAAAATACCCAGTAGTGCAATTGCTGTGTCGTATGGTAGCTCTATTTTCAACTTTTTGAAGAACCTCCATACTGTTTTCCAGAGTGGCTGCACAAGCTTGCAGGAAAGGGAATAAATTTTTAAGGAAAAAAAAAACTATCAGTTTTATCTGTCTCTTTAACAACCGAACTAACATGAAAAGGAAATATGTGTTAGTTTAGAAAGACAATGTCAGTGGGTGATTAAATATACTAAAGTATCTGCTTTCTAGAAAGAATGGAATGTGCTAAGAGCTTTGATTTTATACTGTTTTGACTCGAATAAGTCTTCACATTCCATCCTTCTTCAGCATTTTGTAAGGCTGAAAGGGCAGGAAACCCTGCTTCAGAAAATTCATGAACCCAGGGGCTAACGTGAGACCGCTCAATCTCTTAGGTCTGCGTATGCCTGTTTCCTCCTTGATTAACCAAACATGAACCTTTCACGGGGTTTCCTTCCCTGTGTACTAGAGGGAAATGTGAATTTCAAATTGGCTAGGTAGATAAATAATTGTTACTAAACTAGATCTAAAAGGCAGATCAGGCAATGTAAATATACCATTGGGTTGATTTAAAATCCCTCTGATGCCTGTAGGACCTCTGAACCCCAAACAAAGATGCTAGATATTCTAAAGCGACACTGAGGAGCTGGCCCCCCCATCTTTCTGTGTTTGGGGACTGGGACCCTCTGATAACCAGCTGTATGCTCAAGGTCTAGACTTACACTGACACCAAAGAGCAATTGGTCAATAATGGATGAATAAAGCCCTGCATGAAGGAAAGAAGGAATGTTGGCATGATCTCAAATTAAGGAAATTCAGACCAAGAAGCCATAAAACCCAAGCTTTCAAAGGGTGGCTTAGAAAAGGAGGGGACACAAGAAGAGGAAGAGGAAAGAATATTGAAGACACAGAGACAGAGCATGGCATAGAGAGGAGGGCTCAGAACTGGCAGGTAGGGGCAGAGGTTCTGGCCGTCTTGGTGTCTAGCTTGCTGTATGATTTTGGCCACAGCCTTCCCTTTTCTGAGCCTTGGATTCATCAACTATAAACTGAGTCCTCTCTGCTCAATGACATTAAAGGTCCCTTTTGGCTCCCAAATTTCACAATTCCCAGATCTGAACAACTGAAGGTCCTGGCTCAGTCAAGCTATGCATGCAACAGTTATAGGTGGGAGGCAGAGAGGAAGGAATTGCCTCTTGGAATTTTAACATTAGAAAAGGGTCCCCATGCCCAAAGATGCTGGGACCTGCATCTTCACTGGATGGCATTGCTTTCCTGGGGTTGGGGTTAGTAATCCCAGTTCCTGCACTAATTTGCCAGATATCCTAAGGAGAAGCCCCAGTGGGCACTGCATTCTATGTTCCTAATTATAAGGACAACTGTATCAGGCATTGTGATAATTTTTTTTTATGTGCATGATCTCACTTTGTCCTCACAGCATCCTGTGAAGTAAGGACTATACTTTATTATGCTGCAGATGGATAGAGAAGTCTCAAGGAGATTAAGTGGCCCACCCTAAATCATTCAGGTGGATGTAGTAGAGGTTGGATTTGAACCCAGCTATATCAGCCTCCAGCATTCATGTTCTTTCTAGGGCACCACGCTGTACAAGTCTCCTGATTTGCAAGAAATAAGCCCCCTCCTACCCCACCCATTTTGGCATATCAGGAAGATTAAGAGATATCCCACCGGACACTTTTTATTTCTTTATAATTTATAGTATACTTACTCTTTTAAGAAAAGATTTTATTTATTTATTTGACAGAGAGAGAGAGAGCACACACAAGCAGGGGGAGAAGCAGGCTCCTCATTGAGCAGGGAGCCCATCAAAGGACTTGATCTCAGGCCCCTGGGATTATGACCTGAGCCAAAGATGCTCAACTGACTGAGCCACCCAGGTGCCTTATAGCACACTTACTTCTTTAGGATTTATTTATTTGAGAGAGAAAGAGAGCGATGCGGGGGCGCGGGGGGAGAAGGAGAGAGAGAATCTCAAGCAGATTCTGCACTGAGCACAGAGCGTGATGTGAGGCTCCATCTCACAACCCTGAGATCATAACCTGAGCCAAAATCAAGAGTTGGATGCTTAAAGACTGAGCCACCCAGGCACCCCAATAGCACATTTACTTCTCAAAAGGGATCGAAGACAGCTCAAAATGTTAAAACACATACTATAGGACAGTTTTTAAAAATTAAAGAATATAGAAATACACACTAATGGATGCAGGTTTAAAAAAATGATAGAAATTGAATAAGGTCTATAGTCTACTTAACAGGAATGTACCAAAGTCAATTTCCAGCATTGCTGTTGTGTTACAGCTATAGAAGGTATCTCCTTTGGGGGAAACGTTCACAAGATTTTGTATTATCTCTGCAACTTCCTGTGAGTCTATACTATTTCAAATGACAAGTTTTAAAATTATATAAACAAATAATAAAAAGATTAAGAAATCAGAAATAATCTAGATAAGAAATAAATAATTTAGATAAGAAATAGCCTGGGATGGCATGTCGGGAGCTGCTAGCCCTCCACCCCAAATCTTTCTTCTTCTCCCTAGGCACTCAGCTAGACAGATTTCCCAGGCTCCTTTGGAGTTAACAATAGTCACGTGACTGCATTTAGCCAATAGAATGAGAGGAACAAATGGGAATCTTGCAGGCTGGTCTATGAAAACCTCCCAAATGCTTTCTTCCCTGCTCTTCCCTGTATTAACTGAACACAGATGATGGCCAGAGTCTAAAAGTCGGTACCACATGAGAGAAGCCTAAGTGACTAATTACAGTGCAGGGGAGAGCTACCTACTGACCTTTCCACCTTGGGCTATTACAGGAGCAAGAAATAAACTTCTATTTATTCAAACCATACACTCTTTATGTTTCCCCCTTTACATTCTTTTTTTAAGATTTATTTATTTATTTGGGAAAGCGAGCACAAGCAGGGTAGCGTCAGAGGGAGAAGCAGCGGGGATCCTGACAGGGACTCGATCCCAGGACCCTGGGATCACGACCTGAGCTGAAGGCAGATGCTTAACTGACTGAGCCATCCAGGCATCCCCCTCCCCTTTACATTCTTGAAACTATTGAGGACTCAAAAATTTTACTTATGTAGGCAATGTCCGGTGATACTTACTGTATGAAAAACTAAAACTGAAAAATATTTAGGATACTTACTAATTGGTTTAAGAAGAATAGATCCATGACATGTTAACATAAATAGCATTTTTTTATAAAAAATAATGTCGTCTAAAACAAAAAATTAATTTTTACAAATCTCTTTAATTTCTGGCTTAAAATAGAAGACAGGCTAAATTGTCATATCTGCTGCATTTGATCTATGACATAAATTGTTTTGGTTTAAGTCCATGAAAAAATATCTAGCCTCACACAGATATGTAATTAAAAAAGGAGGAATATTTTAATAGGTTTTTTTTTTCAGATAATTGTGAATATTCTCTTTATACCGCATCTAAACTCTACAAGTGATGGTTTCTTAGAGGTTGGTTGCAATATGACATCTAAAACTATCAATGAACTTTTCATATTCTGTTAAATTAAAATGTGCTGGTTTATTTTGTACTTTGAATGGATCTTTTACCCACGCATGATTTTATAACATCATCCATTGGTCATTTGGAAAACAGTGATCTGCCAAGTCATGCAGATCTTCCAGATGTTGACACATTTTAATTCACAACATTTTAAAAATCACATGTGAGGGCACCTGGGTGGCTCAGTCGTTAAGTGTCTGCCTTCGGCTCAGGTCATGATCCCAGGATCCTGGGATCAAGCCCCGCATCGGGCTCCCTGCTCTGCAGGAAGCCTGCTTCTCCCTCTCCCACTCCCCCTGCTTGTGTGCCCTCTCTCACTGTCTCTCTCTGTCAAATAAATAAATAAAATCTTTTAAAAAAATGTTAAAAAAATAAAAATCATATGTGTTAGTATCACCACCAATATTATTATTTTTTTAAAGTCTTTTAAGTATTGGGAAGGCGTAAAGTACAAAATGGCAGGTGCTAATTTTCCAAAATTCTAATTTTCACTTAAAAGCCTGAGTGTTATCACTGGCAACAAACACTATCTTTTGTTTTCCTTAAAGTAACAGGCTTGCTTCCTTCAAGAACATGTTTGTCCAGTCCCCGAGGCTAAATTATGAGCTTTTCAGTCATTCTTTTTAGTAAAACTGAAGTTCCATGGAACAAGCCTCTAGTTCATTCAGCTCACAACTCGGTTAGGTCAGGGCTTTCCCCTGAGATGACAGGAGTACACTTTGGTGTGCAAGAGCAGTGCTTTATGAACACTTTCATTCAGCCACACAGAATGTTGAAAGAATGGGTTTCAGGGGTCACAGGTGAATAACATTAAGAACTTTTACTGCTTATCAAGGATATGCTTAAGGAAAGCTGGCGTTTCTTTTCACGCAAGTGCATGAGGAAAAGAATCTAATGCCCACCAGAACCATGGGACAGTGCCATTGTCTGTATTCATCCTGAGACACCACCATAGCTTTTGTGCCATTAATGCAAATATAAACACAGAGGAAAGGGCAAAGGAAGTCTTAATATTATTAATAAGAGTTTCTGGGTGCCTGGGTGGCTCAGTTGGTTAAGCGTCTGCCTTTGGCTCAGGTCATGATCTCAGGGTCCTGGGATCGAGCCCCACGTTGGGCTCCCCACTCAGCATGGAGTCTGTTTTGTCCTTTGCCCCTCCCCCACCCCGCTCGTGCTCTCTCTCTCTCTCTCTCTCTCAAATAAATAAATAAAATGTTTTTTAAAAATTAAATTAAAAAAAAGGGTTTCAACCTCATGGATTCCCTTAAATAGTTGGGAAAGCACTTCACCCCCTCAGAGTTCCTCACACCATTCTCCAAGAGTCACCCAGGAAAGGATGCGCAGCCTTTTTTTTTTTTTTAAGATTTTATTTATTTATTCATGAGAGACAGAGGGAGAGAGAGAGAGAGAGAGAGAGAGAGAAGCAGAGGGAGAAGCAGGCTCCCAAGGAGCAGGGAGCCCGATGCGGGACTCGATCCCAGGACCCTGGGACCATGACCTGAGCCGAAGGCAGACGTTTAACCATCTGAGCCACCCAGGCGCCCAGGATGCGCAGCCTTAAACTGACTCATTTTTTTTCCTCTTCCTCATTTGTTGTCTCAGCTTGGCCATTGGCAGGCCCTAAAAGACATGCATTCAGGGCTAACACATTTGGCTTCCTTTGATAACTTCAGAAGACTGAAAATAGAAGCTAGATTATAACCATTATCTTTCCCCTTCTCTGATGACCTGGTCTTTAAAATGACACATTTTGGTATATTTTAGTCCTATTTTATGAAGTTTTCTCTTTTTTTTTTTCTCTTTCTGTCTGCCTGCCTTCCTGTCTGTCATTTTTACATGTCCTGGTATTCTTAATAATGGTGCTGTCCCCAAATCATCAGGATTTCTGAATTTCATAACAGAAATTCCAGCGGTCCCAAAGGCTTCTGGGAAATTCTTGACCTGAAAGAGAAAGGAATGTTCCTTCTCTGGGAAAGCTGCCTGGTTATGTCTGTCCGATTAAAATGGCCACGTGCAGCAAGGTCACAAGATCAAGGGAGCCCTACAGATGGGAATTCCAGACCCTTCCCATTCCTCTATGCTGTAGTCCCCCCCACCTGGAGAGATTTCATATTTTCTTTTTTCTGCTCTTTTCCTATTTCCATCTTTCTAACTCCTTCTGGAGCCCAGACTGACCCCCTGAATTTGACTGTTCCCTCTCCTTCTTGGTTAAACTGACTATGGAAATCTCATAAGATTCTATCACTTAATCCTCTGGTATTTGTTATCTGAGCTTTACTATATACTTCTTTGTGTTTAATTATTCTTGTTGGTTTGGGAATTTGACTTGAACTGGTGGTATTTGCTACTCTTCGTCTCATATGCTGCCAGTTTCCTTGAAGGATTTTTAAATTAAAAGCCATAATCGACTCCCCACCTTTGCACCTTGTGGAAGATGCTTTCTGTGATGTCACTGTGGCTCACTTCACCCCTTCCTGAGACCCCCTCACCCACCTTTTAGAATGGGACCTGGCAGCCATTTTTGTTATCAGTGGCCCTGCCCATCCCAGACCATAGCTGACTGGACCAAGGATGGACACCTGACTCAAGCAGGTCAATCAGAAGTTTTTCTCCCAAGATTGTGCTGTTGGGCCTCAAATACATGAATCAGATTTTGCTGGTTGCTTGACTCAAAGATGGGTCAGCTCAGGAGCTATGGGTGGGCAGAAAAATCAAGAAGGCTGGTCTACTGAGGGGGAGCAGGAAGCAGATGTGCAGAGAGGAGGAGAGATAGAGACCTCAAAGCTTTGGCAGGTCAGATAAAATCTCTACTTTGGTTTCCAAAGTCTGTCCAGCTCCTGGTCCCAGGCCTTGGGAGATCCTGTTTCCTGTGGGTTGGAAAGTCCTTGTGGGCTCCAGAAAACTACCCTTTTTGCCTAATCTAGCTCCATTTTGACCAAGACTCCCATGACCCCTCCTATCCATCAGGTATCCTTCAAGACTAAGCACAAATATCCCCTGCCCTGAGAGCCTTCCCTGTACTTTCAGCAAAGTGACCATGTCTTGCCCAGGATTTCTGTACTGCCACAGTCCCCTGCACGACCACAGTCCCTGCACGACCACAGTCCCTGCACGACCACAGTCCCTGCATGACCACAGTCCCTGCACGACCACAGTCCCCTGCACGACCACAGTCCCTGCACGACCACAGTCCCCTGCACGACCACAGTCCCTTGTGCTTCCACAGTCCCCTGCACGACCACAGTCCCCTGCACAACCACAGTCCCTGCATGACCACAGTCCCTGCATGACCACAGTCCCTGCACTACAACAGTACTACTCCCCTACTCCATTCCCATTACTGCCATTGGCCCGTGAGCTTATCCCTCACTCATCTATTAGACTTGAGCCCTTAGATAACAGTGACAATAACCTATTAAGCCCCTTCTCTTAGGCAACAGCACCTGGCACCTAGTAAGCTCTAAATAGATTTTTGAATGAATAAGTCAGTGAGAAAGTGAATTCATGAGTGTGGAAATCTATTATTCCATGACCCTTATTCAACATTTCAAGTTGAAATATTTTAGCTGCTTGTGAGAATTAGAAGGCCAACACCACGGGAGCAGGTACTTCTTGTCCTGTGACCAGTGTGGCCCCAGCACCCAGCACAGGACCCAGCATAGCAGACATCCAATGTTTGTTGATGGAATGAATCTGTTAGGAGGTATGTGAGGAAGGAAAAGTAGGGGGTGTGTTTGAGCCGCAAAAAAAATCTCAGTCTTAACTTTCTACTGTAAGTCCTTGCCCATGGATTGCAAGTGTCTAAATTCTATCCATAATTCTTACCCTACTATTTGCATTCCTTTTTTAAAGAAAACCTATAGAAGGAAATGAAGTGCCCATTCAGAAGGAGTTATAGAGCCCTGGTTAGGCTCACCCCCACCCGCACTGCTGCATTCCTGAGCGAGGCAGATGGGCCCCCAAAGTTCTGCTGGCTACCCTTCTTCTGTCAGCTCAGGAAAGATTTCACTTCTCTGATGCTTGTAGCAACATGGCATATGTATTAGTTCGCAAGGGCTGCCATAACAAAATTCCACACACCGGGAGGCTTAAACAATACAAATGCATGTTCTCACAGGTCTGGAAGCTAGATGTCAAGAGATCAAATCATCAGCAGATTTGGTTTCTTCGAGGCCTCTCTCCTTGGCCTGTAGGTGGCTGCCCTCCCGCTGTGTCCTCACACGGTCTTCCCTCTGTGCACACACATCCCTGCTGTCTCTCCGTGGGTGCCAGTGTCCCCTTCTTATAAGGGCACCAGTCGGATTGCATGGGGACCCACCCTAACAGTCTCCGTTGAACATAATCACCTCTCTAAAGGCCCTCTCCAAATATAGTCACATTCTGAGGTGCTGGCAGCTAGAGCTTCTACATCTGAATTTTGATAGAACATAGTTCAGCCCATACAGTATATATTAGCCAAACATACTAGAACCCACTGAAATATCTAATGATAAGATAATGATTAACTCATTCAAGAACTATATCCTGAATGCCCCCAGGGCTGGGTACTACTCTGGGTGCTCAGTTCCTGTCCACAGTCTAGTGGGGGCAGGGGGCTAATGGACAAATCATGAGGGAGGCCACCCAGCATGGCGCTTACCCACACAGATTCAGGATGCAGACTTCCTTGCTCCCCGCCCCCCGCCCCCTGTACCTCACCCCGCCCCACCCCCGCTTACTAGCTGGATGACTGTGGGCAAACTGTTTAACCTCTCTGTACCTCAGTTTCCTCATCAGTGTAATGAGGTTAATAATAGCACTTACCTCATAGGTCTGTTTTGAGAATTAAATATTTATAAGACACTTAGAATAGTTGCTGGCACATAACACTAGATGAGTGGTAAATAAACGAATTTGTGAGCATCCATGTGAGTCATTTAAAATGAAGTGTGTGGGAGATTGCAATACTGGCCCCAATTTTACCTCCCTCCTTGTATCCGTGCCCTTTGCCATGTAACTGCAATTCCTCCACAAACAGTGGATTTGATTTCTTTGTCCCTTTACTTCAGACGTGCCCACATGAGTTGCTCTGTCCAATGTGAAATCAGTAGAGATTTGAAGTGTGCCTGTTGGGTGTGTCCCCTTGTGTTTCTCTTATCATCATGAGAACATGCTGGAACTAGCCTGCTGATCCCAGGGGCAAGATGAGACATATGGACCAGAGTCCACTGACCCACAAACCCCTCAGTGAGAACTGATTTACCACACATGTGTACTAAGACTTTGAGGTTGCTTGTTATACAGCAAGAATTGACTAACAGAAAGTTGACTGAGACTATTTAATGGCATGAGGAAATGTTCCCACTCAATTAAGTGGTGGCAAAGGCAGATAAGAAAACAATGTGTACCGTAAGATCCTATTTTTATTTTAAATAAATATGTGCGTGTGTTTGTGTGAGAGTGTGTGTATATTCCTAAAAATATAGACCAAAATATTAATCCATGGTAATCACTGATTGGTGTGATTTTTATTTTGTATGTGTTTCTCTCTATGCTTCAAATAATTGCGCTTGGATTGTGAAATGTTATTTGAGAAGATATATAGATGGATAAAAAGATGAATTGCCGGTAGCTAGGTAGACAAGCAATCCCTCCATGGTGCCTATTTTCTCATCCCAGATTTTAGTCCAGATTCTTTTGTGGTGACCAAACACACACTACTGTGGGGTTGAAGGCCACACAGAATGTCTGTGATTGTAGGAGTTTGGAAAATGATTTGTAAGGTAGCCTTTCAAGGTGAGACAGCTTGTTAAGATTCTCTGGGGCTCTCTGAATGGTTCCCACAGGGCTTGGAACATTGTGTTTAATGCATTTTGGACACATGCCAGGTCAGTGCTGAAATTAGAGGTTAACATTTAGTTTAAGAGCAAAACAAGAGGAGGGCCTGAGGAACAAGCCTGAAATATCTGATTTGCATGCAGGAATTACTTCGCTTTAGGCCACATTGTCCCACACCATTGCATTGGCCTCCCCAGGTGACCAGCTCTGGTAGATGGAACCTGAGTGGTTGGGGCATGGCCTCTCCAGCCAGAGCAGAATAAAATGGGCAGGTCCCACAGCCTTTGCCCCATCTCACTCTGGAGTCAGAATCTACACTGGCACCACAAGGAGCTTCCAGGCCTTGGTAGGAGACACTGTTGCTATTTGCTTTCTTTTTTTTAATCAACTTTGTCCGGTTATAATTTAGAGACAATAAACCCATCCATTTTAAATGTACAGTTCAATGAGTTTTGGCAAACGTATACACTCGTAACCACCACCACCACCAAGACAGAGACATTTTCCATCACCCTGAAAGTTTCCTGCAGGTCCCCTTGCAATCAGTTCCAACCCTCACGCCCAGCCTCAGGCAACCACTGATGTGCTTTCTGACAAAATATTAGATTTGCCTTATCTAGAATGTGATATAAATGAAATCATATGGTATGTACCTTTCTGTGTCTGGCTTCTTTTGCTTATAATGTTTTTGAGGTTCATCCAAGCGGTTGTGTGTATCAATAATTTGTTCCTTTTTATTGCTTAATAGTATTCCATCGTGTGGATGAACCACAATTTCTGTGTTCATTCACTTTTTTTTTTTTAGTGTAAGCTTTACCCCCAACTTGGAGCTCAAACTCACAACCCCGAGATCAAGAGTTGCTCGCTCCAACTGAGCCAGGCAGACACTCCTATTCATTCACTTTTTGATGGACATTTGGGTAGTTTCTAGTTTAGGGCTCTAATGAAAAGGCATTTTTTTTCCTTTGAGTTTCAACTGTACTTATTTCTTGGCTATTATGGGACCCACTGGCTACTGACTGAATAATTTTCCCTGAAAACTAAGGAAAAAGTTGATGATCAAACAAGTTGACAGTTTATTCATTCATTTAACCACTCATTCAATTAGCCACTTACCCAATAAATAGTCACTCACCACCTACTATTACTACCTGTAATAATTTAATAATATTATTTGGTGAGTGCTCCATGAATGTTAAGGTCACCATGCTTAGAATGTACCTGGGATTATATTGTTCATTTCTCACAGCAGTCATGTTGTTAACTGGTCTCAGCTTTAGGTACTTTCTTCAACCTAAAGTGCTAGGCAAATAAAATTGCATTTTTAAAACAAAAGCATTTTCTATACAACCGAGGTTTTTCATTTACTTATTGGCCTTCCCTCCTCTCTTTTATTCCACTTTCTGTGAATTGATGAGGCTTTATGACATCTCTTCTTTGATCAAGACCAAATGGTCTATGACATTGCTCTGGCTTTTATGTTTATTGGGGTTGAAGTGATGTCTGGCTGGCACTGAGAGGAAGACATTATACTCCCAACTTCCCTGCTATCCGAGCTAGATTGGTATTCACTCCCAGCACACACTGAACCTTCACCTTCCAGACCCACAATTGAGCCAAGGTGCTATATAAGTCAAATAAATAAGTAAAGCCAAGGGCACTTCTGTCCTTATTTGGCACATGGAAATATAGTTAACTTTCTCTGGGTTCCTACTGAATGCTAACACTCACCAGGAACTTTGGAAAGAGAAAGAAAAAAAAAATGAGATAGATAGAGAAAAACTGTCTTGACTCTTGAAGAGTTTAATTAGTATGAAAGCCAAGAATAAGCTGGAAAAATAGTTATCAAGAAAGCATAAAGAAGGGAGAGGGCGCCTGGGTGACTCAGTCAGTTAAGCAACCAACTCTTGATTTTGGCTCAGGTCATGATCTCAGAGTGGTGAGATGGAGCCCCACACTGGGTTCTGTGCTCAGCGGGGAGTCTGCTTGAGATTCTCTCTCTCCCTCTCCCTCCCCTCCACACTCACACACTCTCTCTCCCTCTACAATAAATAAATAAATCTTAAAAAAAAAAAAAGAAAGGGAGAAAACTAGCATTTCTTGAGATTCTACCATCTGCTAGAATGTGCTAGTCCAGTGGTTCTCAAAGTTGGCCAGTTATCAGACGCCCCTGGAAGGCTTGTTAAAACACAGATTGTTAAGAAAAAGAAAAAAAAAAAAAGAAAGAAAGAAAGAAAAAGAAATTGCTACCCTGCCCCCTTACAGTTTCTGATTCAGTAGATCTGGAGCAGAGTTCAAGAATTTACACTTTTAACAGGTTTCCAGGTGATGTTGATCCTATCAGGCTAGGGACTACACTTTGATATCCACTCAGAGTTGCTAATATGTGCTAGACATATGTATTATCTCATTTAAACATCCCAAGAGCACTATGAATTAGGTCTCATTATCCCCATTTTGTACATGAAGAAAGTAAGAGTTCAGAGAATTTTCAGAACTTGCCCTGCTGCTAGTGAATGGCAAAGCCAAACTTTGAATATTGGTCTATCTCACTCCAAAACCCATGGTTTGCTCACTATTTCAAACTTCCCCCAAAAGCTTCCTGGAAAAGTAGACCTAGAATATTATCTGAGCTGGTCAATGTTGTCTGAATCTCCAGGTTTTGGGAGTAAACAGGCATGGTGACATCATTTAGGATCACATGCTACTAAAGTAATAAGGTGGTTAAGTGAATGGCTTGGAAAGGATCCAGAAT
This sequence comes from Eumetopias jubatus, assembly GCF_037043125.1. Taxonomy (NCBI): domain Eukaryota; kingdom Metazoa; phylum Chordata; class Mammalia; order Carnivora; family Otariidae; genus Eumetopias; species Eumetopias jubatus. The sequence continues at coordinate 126,272,695 of NW_028274807.1, read as the reverse complement.
GTAAGAGTCAATGAACCTGACCAAAACTACCTGATTCTTTGAAGCTAACTCAGAATGCAAAAAAACTTCAAGGCAACCTATCCCCTGTTTCCTCCTTTCATAAAGACAGAGCCTGGTTACAGATCAGATTTTCTTCTGACTATCTCCCTTCTGCTTTCCATAAGCCCCTGTTGCATTTATTCAGCATAAGAAACATTTCTATAAAAATGTATAAAAGCAAAGACTTCAAACTTAAGTAGATTTTCTCATGTGAACAAGGCAATTCTATCTTCCTGTTGAATTTTTGTCTTCTAAGTCTAATTCAGACAAAAATTGCCAATTTAAGAAGTGAGAGAGGAGATATCACTATAGATTCTACAAAGATTAAAAGGATGATAAGGTACATTTATGAGCAACTTTATGTCAATAAACTTGATAATTTGATGAAATGGATGCATTTCTTGAAAGACACAAACTACCAAAGCTCACTGAAGAACAAACAGATAAACTGTATATCTATTAAAGAAATTAATTTATAGTTTAAAACCTTTCCAAAGGGTGCCTGGGTGGCTCAGTTGGTTAAGCGACTGCCTTCGGCTCAGGTCATGATCCTGGAGTCCCGGGATCGAATCCCGCATCGGGCTCCCTGCTGAGCGGGGAGTCTGCTTCTCCCTCTGGCCCTCCCTCCTCTCATGCGCTCTCTGTCTCATTCTCTCTCTCAAATAAATAAATAAAATATTAAAAAAAAAAATAAAACCTTTCCATGAAGAAAGCTCCAGGTCCAGATGGCTTTACAGGTGAATTCTACCAAACATGAAAGGAAGAAAAAATATCAATTTTATACAAATTCTTTTGGAAAATTGAAGAGGAGGGATTACTTACCAACTAATTCTATGAGGCTAAAATTACACTGAAATATAAAGACTTTAGATCAAAATTAAAAATTGCACTTAATATTAAGGGAAGAAAAATATCACGACTTTGGTAATGCTAGCCAACATGGAATCCCGAGCTCCTAGCAGCCCCAGGAAGTAAGCAAGGTTCATTTGTGTCCCTTTTGCAGATAAGGAAATAGTTGGAAAAAGCTCAACCTATGCACCTTTCCTCTGGTGTTAGGGAAGGCAAAAATAGGATGACACCAAAAATAAACTATTTCACAATTTCTGTGTGAATGAGGTTAAAATGTTCAAAGTCACCAGAGAATGTTAAAGAGGGTCCTTAGAGAGGGACTTCAGAGATGGCAATTCACACCTCATGGGAAGGTTTTTTTTTAACTTTTTATGACAGAGAATTTCAAACTTATCTAAAGGAGATGGAATATAATGAAGCCCCATACCCATACCCAACCCCAACCATCAACCTTCAGTCAGTCTATACATCCAGACCTTCATCCATTTCCTCTATCACACATTATTTTGAAGCAAATCCCACCCCTAGTATCACTTTGCCCATAAATATTTCAGTATGTATCTCTAAAATAGGACCTCTCAACCTCAGCACTGTTAACATTGAATGCCAAATAATTCTTTGTTGTGAGGAGCTGTCCTGTGCATTGTAAGATGTTTAGTGGCATCTGTGGTCTGTACCCACTGGAGGCTGGTAATACCCTTTCCCCTTGGTTTTGACAACCAAAAATGTCTCCAGATATTGCTAAATGTCCTAGAGGGCAAAAATCTCAAAACTGAGGACCACTGCTCTAGACGAGGACTCTGTTTAAAAATATAGCTATGGGGGTCCCTGGGTGGCTCGGTTGAGCGTCTGTCTTTGGCTCAGGTCATGATTTGGGGTCCTGGGATCGAGTCCCACATCAGGCTCCCTGCTCAGCAGGGAGTCTGCTTCTCCCTCTGCCTCTGCCCCTCCCCCTGCTTGTGCTCTCTCTCTCTCTGACAAATAAATAAAATCTTTAAAAAATATATAGCTATGATACTATTTTCACATATAAATTATTAATTATTTCTTAATGTAATTAAACATCCAGTGTTCAAATTTCTAATTGTTTCATAAATATTACAAGTGGATTCTTTATAATAGTTTTTTTTGATAAGGATCCAAATAAGGCCCATACACTGGGATTGATTGATATATCTTTTAGATAGCTTTTAATCTGTAGGTTTCCCCTCCATTATTTTATTTATTCATTTATTTATTTTTTTCCCTAAAGAAAAGAGGTCATTTGACCTACAGAGTTTCCCACAGTCTGGATTTCACTGCATACACATTCATAGTGCACTTTTAACATTTTCTCTGTGCTCCTTACTTCCTGTAAACCGGTAGTAGGATGTAAAAGCTTGATCAAATTCAGGTTCCAAGACTACTTCAATATGACGTTGTGTTCTTCCATGGGGCACCTGATGTAAACAGCCACTGATGATCAATGCCATTCTAATTCTATCATTCTTTTTCTGGGTATTAACTAAATTATTCTGTAAAGGGAAATTTTCCCTGAGAAGCAATTGTTTTAGATTAGCACTGGCCACCTGCACCTGCAAAACTAGGATGATCAAGACTCTGAAGCCTTGTCCAAACTCAGTAGAAAGAAAGGCGAGCATTGATGACTGATGCCTAACATGGACGGGTGACCGAACAGTGGTAGTTAATTCCTACCCCCTAGCTAATTTACTCCCCTCTTTTAGAACTGAAGCCTCAGCAGAAAGAAATAAGACCATTAAGAGTGCCATAGAATGGGGGCACCTGGGTGACTCGGTTGGGCATGTGCCTTCGGCTTGGGTCATGATCCCAGGGTCCTGGGATTGAGCCCCGCGTTGGGCTCCCTGCTCGGCGGGGCCTGCTTCTCCCTCTCCCTCTGCCTGCCACTCCCCTGCTTATGCTCTCTCTCTTTCTGTCAAATAAATAAATAAAATCTTTAAAAAAATTTTAAAAAAGAATGGCTTAGAATGTGTTGAATGTGATTATGGAGTCAGGGTGGGCTCAGATTCAAAGTGCCACCTGGGTGGCTCAGTCGTTAGGCATCTGCGTTCGGCTCAAGTCATGATCCCAGGGTCCGGGGATCGAGTCCTGCGTTGGGCTCCCTGCTCCACGGGAAGCCTGCTTCTCCCTCTCCCACTCCTCCTGCTTGTGTTCCCTCTCTCGCTGTGTCTCTCTCTATCAGATAAATAAATAAATAAAATCTTAAAAAAAAAAAAGTTTGCATATCCTTTGACCTAGAAATTCTACTACCAGAAATCTATCCCAGGGATGTGCAGGGAGACTTAGCAAAGATTGTTCAGGGCAAGCCTGTAATAAGGAAACATGGGAAACAATGTAAGGGTTTGCCTAGAGGGGGTTAGCTAAAGGCAGAACGCTATCCAATCCATGACCTTGTAGTCATTCCAATATTACAGAATTTGTAAGGGCATGGAATGATGTTCGGGACATATTGAGTGGAAAAAAAACAAGCCTGAAGTAGTATATTCAGTAAATCCCAATCCCTATTTTTAAGAAAGGAATTTATGCATATAAATATATGCATGGGAAGAAAGGTCACGGTAGATGTACCAAAATATTAATAGTAAATTACTAATATTACCTGATGGTAAAATTAGGAGTAATTTCTATTTTCTTCCTTTTGCTTATATGATTTTTCAAAATTTTCTATAAGTAATTCACATTATTTTAAAGGAAAAAGCTTTAATAACAAATACTTTTAATTAGGGTTGCCAAATAAAATACACCATGGGACATGCTTATACTAAAAAATTATTGTTTGTCTGAAATTTAAATTTAAGGAGGCATCCTGTATTTTTATTTGCTAAATCTGGCAAGCCTACTTTTCATGCAAAGTAATCAAAGGAAACGGGGTACCTGACTGGCTCAGTCAGTAGAGTGTGTGACTCTTGATCTTGGGGTTGTGAATTTGAGCCCCGTGTTGGGTGTAGAGATTACTTAAAAATAAATAAATAAATAAATAAATAAATAAATAAAAGGTTTTTTTTAAGTAATCAAAGGAGAGATTGGGGTGCTTGACCCTGATGTGCTGACCCCTTTGAGGACAGGAGAGGAAATGATTGCTCCAAGTCCTTCAAGCCAGGAAATAGGATTTAATGGAATAAGAAAAGAACAGTTTGGAAGCCACACAGTCCTTCTCTGAAATTTGGACTCTACTACTACCACCAGCATCACCATCCCCCGCCCCTCCCCAGCCCCATTCACCCTGCAATCGGTATGTCCTGGGGCAAGTTACTTGTCCTCCCTGAACCTCAGTAATAATGCCCGTCTTGCGAGGATCAAACTAAAAGTGTGTGACGGCACTTGGTAAATTGCAAAGTGCCAAGCAGCACGTTATTATCATGTTAGTAAATTATACACACAAGGACATGTTGAACAGGAACAAAACATCTGCCACAGAAGACTACAGAATTGTTCCTTGCAGCAGATTTTTGATGGCTCTCTGAGGTCAAAACAACTCAAGGTTTAGTCACTTGGAGACTGAACCCATATATTAACATCTATCCAAATTGTTCTTACGATCCTATTTATAGATGCACTGATCACTGGATATTGTGGGAATACTTTGCTGCAAGTCGGTTGCTCAACTGGTTGGCAAGCAGCGGGCCATGAGTGGCTCAGAGGAAGCCTTCATGCTCTACGAGTTTGGCAGCTCATCACTCCAGGCCCTCACCTTGTCCTCACACACTAGTCTCGGTCACCTTGGAAACTGCCCTATTCTAGATGCAGAGCACAGAACGCGCTGGCTGGCATGGAATTAATCAGCAGCCGCTTCTCTTCTGGTCCGTTACTGAAAAACCATCAGTACCTGTCAAGCCACTTTGGGGAGGGTCCATGGTTGGGGTTTCAAGGCTCTTCCCGGGGGAAATTAATGCCGGAGGTTAGGGTTTATGGAAAAATGGAAAAATAAAATAAGGGAGAAAAAATTTAAGAGAGAAGAGGAAAGGAGGGAAGGAAGAAGTAAAAGAAGAGAAGGTCAGAAGGAGGAACATGAGATATTATCCTGTTTTACAGGTGAGAACGCTGAGGCCCAAGCTCACATAAGCAGGAAATATCAGAGCTGCATTTCAAATCCAGGGAAACACAATCCCTGAAAGAGGAAAAAAAAAATCCCTAAGATGATTGAATTTTCCAACGTCCAAAACAGTTCCTGGTGGGAATCAGACACTCCGGAAATAGTGCGTCCAAAATGCAACTTGTGGCAGGGGACAGAGGAGGGACTCGGTGAGAGGCAGCCCTCTGCGAGCCAGGAAGAGGGCCCTCCCCCCAATACTAACCCTGATCTTGGGCTCCCCAGCCTCCAGAACTGTAGGAAAGAAATGGCTGCTGTTTAAGCCCCCCAGCTGTGGTGTCTGTTAGAGCAGCCCGAGCTCACAGAGGCTGCACAATTTTCCATCCCTGCCCTCAGCGTTTGAGGAGCGAATGCCAGTGTGGAGTCCCACCAGTCTTAGCTCTGCCACCGACGTGACCCCGTCACCTCCTCACATAACCTCTCTGGCTTTCGATGTCCCCACTGGTAAAATGAGGGTGATCAAGTTGATGAGGATTGCATGGATGACATAGGAAAAGCTCCTAGCACACACTACTCTGTACATGTCAGTGGTTTCATGGTTGTTGCCGAGAGAATCATGAAATCTCAGTGTGGGAACGGCACAATAAATGGTTTTACTTCATGGATTATCACAGCAGGATTCTGTATCGTGCGTCCTGCTGGAAGGTCCTCACCACCGTTCACTGTGGGGCATGATGGGCCGGAAGCGCCCACTGGACATCGGATAGCATTTCCCAAGTATGTTCTTGGAAAGTTGGCTTTCACAGGGTATAAATGAGGATTATGAAGAGGGAAAAAGAATTCTGAAGTCCGATAACTTTAGGAAACACAGAGTCAAAAACACCAAAGCAGGTTTCTCTCCTGCAGGACTTCTCAGAGCATTGAGCAAGATTGTACACTTTGAAATCGTTAATGAGGAAGGGAGATGGCAACATTTCCTCAGCTTCCCTGTCCTGGGAGACCTTTCCCAGCTGGGCAAAGTCTGCATCAGGAAATGAGGCATCTGTCCACACAGTGCAGAAACCGTGTACAAAGTGAACCTCAGCCTTGAGTTCTAAATACTCACCCCAACCACAGCATTGCAAAATTTTCTCCTTTGCCACTTTATCCCAAATCGCAATTTAGAAACTGCAGCCACTGCGGCTCTGCAATCCTCCTTAGTGTCCCCAATCATCCGCACTGCGTGACGCCAACCTCCAAGAGCAAATTCGGGGTGTTAGATAATCTTCCAAGGCTGAGAGATGAGGGTCACCTTGTCAAGACTGAGGAAGTCCACCCTCCCCTTCCCCATCCTGTAGCAGGTCCTGGACAAAAGTGGGAAGAGCTAGGTTTCCCTTCTCAGCCAGGTTTTTCAACTGCTGAGTTCAGTAAATGTCCATAGCACTCACGTTCTAGGATTCTGTAGCTGCCCCTTTGTATGTTAATACACTTTTTAAAAAATCCATAATAAGTTTGGGGGCCATAACTAAGAGATCTAAGGAATGGTCAGGATCTGGGAGAAACCAAAAGACTTAGTAATTTCCTGAGACACAAGGCAAGGGGTTGGAGGCAGGGTTCCAGAAGACCTGCCCTCCAACATTCACATGTAATGCAAATGCAAATAAATTTCCCCCTTCTGTTGCACCTTCCAGAATGGTGGACAATTCCATCTCAGATGGTGGCCAGATAAAATGACTCTCACTTCACATATAAGCTTACCTTGAATCTTCTGTTCTCAGGGGCACTGAGGAAACTGAGGCCTTTTTCCTGAACTCTTTTAACTGAAATGAAAAAGACGGTCCCAGGATGACCCCAAGACCGGAACAATGGCACCAGTGAGTCTTCATTAAGCACGTACCATGTGACAGATACATGTGGTCCAACAGCCAGAGAGGAGAGCCAACGGCACACGAATGCATACAGCTGGGATTAATCCTAGCCGGCCCCAGGACCACCGCCACCAGTTCCTCCAGACAGCCTGCTCAGCCGGAGTTTGGGAAACTGAGCAATGTCTGCTATTTAAGGAATCCGATCCACCCAACCCTTATCAAGCCAGTCAGAAGGCAGCAGTTGCCAGTGAAGCCTTTGGGGAGATTTGCTCAAGTACGAAGCTGGACGTGGGTCTTGCACCAACACACTTGAGGGGAGGAGGCACTGGAAGGAGCAAGAAAAAGATTAACCGAACTCTGCGGGGGGCGGGGGGGCAAGGTGGACCTCTGCGTGGGAGGCAGGGGGCCGGGCTGCAGAAACTGTGGGGTGGCACGCATCTCAGGCCCTTGCATGCCCCTGAATCCAGTTTGGGGCACCGGCAAGTGTGTTGAGGAAGAGAAGTAGCCCACCGTGGAGGGGTAAAAGATCAGCAGCGTGGCTATACCCCAACAGGCTCGGTGATCTGACCAGCTCATTCCCCTTTTCTGACCTCAGCTTCCTTGTCAGCAAGAAATGAGATGGTTGTTCTGAATCTGTGGATTGGGATTTTTTTTTCTTGTAATAAAATTCATGTAACATAAAATGTGTTGTTACTGATAATTGGTACATTCCCAGTGTTGCACAACCACCATCACTCCCTAGTTGCAGGGCATCTTCATCACCCCCAAAAAGCCTGTACCCATGAAGCAGCCACTCCCCAGTACCCCCTCTCTGCAGCCCCTAGCAACCATGAATCTTCTTTCCGCCCCTGTGGACTTGCCTGTTCTGGATATTTCATATAAACAGAATCATACAATTCTATGGCCTTTTGTGACTGACTTCTGTCACTTAGCACAATGTTTGCAAGGTTCATCCATGTTTGAGCATTTAGCAGCACTTCGTTTCTTTTTATGGCTAAATAATATTCCATTGTAGAGCTCTACTACTTTTATCTACCCATCAGTTGATAAACATTTATATGGTTTCCACCTCTTGGCTACTGTGAATAGTCAAACATCCCAATATTTGTGTACAAGGATCTGAGTATATCTATTTTGAAATCTTTGAGGTATATACCCAGGAGTAGAATTGCTGGGTCACATGGTGTTATGGACCAAATGTTTGTGCCTTCACAAAAGAAATCCTAAACCCCACAGTGATGGTATTTGGAGGTGAGGCCTGTGGGAGGTAATTGGGTTTAGTTGGGGTCATGGGAGTGGGGCCCCCATGAAGGGATTAGTAACTTAGAAAAAGAGGAAGAAATCAGAGCTCCTTCCCGACACCCATGTGAGGATACTGGGAGAAGCAGCCATCTGTGAGCCAGAAAGAGGATCCTCACCAAGAACCTAACCCTGATCTCAGACTCCCATCCTCCAGAACAGTGAAAAATAAATGTCTGTTCTTTAAGCCACCCAGTCTATGGGATTTTGTTGTAGAAGCCCAAGCAGCAGACTAAGACATATGGTATTGTGTGTGTGTGTGTGTGTGTGTGTGTGTGTGTGTGTGTGTGTTTAAAGATTTTATTTACTTATTTTATTTTAGAGAGAGAGAGCAATCACATAAGCCCAGAGAGGGAGAGAATCTCAAGCAGACTTCCTGCTGACCATGGAGCCCAACATGGGGCTCGTTCTCATGATCCTGAGATCATGACCTGAGCTGAAACCAAGAGTTGGATGCTTAACCGACTGAGCCACCCAGGAACCCCTATGGTATTGTATGTTTAAGTGATTGAGGAATCCCAAACTCTTTTCCACAGTGGCTGAACCATTTTCCATTCCCACCATCAATGTTTGAAAGTTCTGTTTTCTACCCAACCTTACCAACATGGGGACTCTTTTAAGCAGGAAGGGCATTTAGTAATAAAACTGCTTTTTTTTAAAATATTTTATTTATTTGTTTGTCAGAGAGAGAGAATGCAAAAGCATGGGAAGGGGCAGAGGGAAAGCATGTGCCCCGATGAGCAGGGAGCCCGATGCAGGGCTCAATCCCAGGACCCTGGGATCATGACCTGAGCCGAAGGCAGACACATAACTAACTGACTGAGCGACCCAGGCGTCCCAATGAAACTGCTTCTTATAATGAATTCTTTCTTGGAACCCTGCTATAAGATAACATATAAAAGAGAAACTGTTGGGGTGGAGGTGATAGTACCTCTGAGGAACCCCTAGGACTCTAAGAAACACAGTGTGAAAACCATTCGCTCCAGATAGGTTTGTTGGATCCTTCCTGGCTCGGAATCCACAGATCCCATCTTGACCTGCTTCCCTGCATCCAGGTCCTTGGAGGTTTGGCCTAGAGAGGACTCTCCCCATCTCCATCCCATGCTTCTAGGGAAGGCCCGAGGTTACAGTGCTCTTCCACTTGTGGTATGGGGCCCATCTGTGCAAGAATCATCTGGTTCTTGTTAAAATGAAAATTCTGGGATCCCACCCCAGACTTACAGAATGGGAATCTTTTTCAGAAGAACCCTGGAATTTGCATTTTTTACATACTTCCAGATGATTTTGATGTCCCCAAATTTGAGAACCACTGGCCTGGAAGGGGCTGAGAGGTGAGGGATCTGCAGGTAGATGCTTCAGTGGGTAAGGCCACAGAGCAACCATCTTGCTGAACTGTGGTGAGCTTCCTCCCTTGCTCTTTAAGTGAGAGAGAGGCATTGGATTTTGCTTTGCGATCCAAGTGCCAACTGGGGCTACCCAAAGGTCATACTGGCACCACCTCCTTCCCACAGGACTGTGAAGTTCCAAAGGATAAGGACCCTCTTATGCCCCTCAGAGACTGTGCACAGTGTTTAAGCATTTCCAAGTGCTGTTATTTTTTTTAATGATGGTTATTATGGTTACTTTTTTGAAATTTGAAAATATAGCAGATCAGTCATAAAGCAATGACTATTTATGCAAGTTTTAGCAGCGTTAAGCAATGCCTTCCTTGTGCTGAGAATCAACATTATTTACTTTGGGAATCTTGCCCAGATTTCTGTTAACTCATTCACACATAGCTTCTCCTCCCAGCCTTGTGACTCAGTGAGGTTTTCCCCGGCTGGGGCAAGGAAAACTGTTATGTACAGACCTAATCTAGTGCAATGAACTCATCAAGGATCATCAAAAGCCCCCTATTGCAGTTACACCCCCAGAGTAGAAACCCCCTCTTCAGGCTCTGCAGGGACTGCTCCAAGAATGAGTAGCTCCCCACTGTTTTGGTTATCCATTGCTATGTAACAAATCTCGCTGAAAATTAGTGACTTAACACAACAACAATTTTATTAGTCCTCACTGGTCTTTGGATTGACTAAGCTCAACTGAGCAGTTCTGCTCCTTCTGTTGGCTGTTGAGGCTACAGTCATCTGGGGGCTCAACTGGGCTGAAGAATCCAAGCTGGCTCACTCACATGGCTAGGAGATAATACTGGCTGTCAGCTGGGAGCTTAGCTGGGCCTGCTGACTGAAATGTCCTGTACATGCCCTCTTCACGTGACTTGGGCTTCCCACAGTATGGCAGCTGGGCTGCAAGAGGGAGTATCCTAAGATCAAGTGTTCCAAGAGGGAGGAAGTGGTTTAAAGCACCGATCTGGGATTCAGCTCTGGCTCTAAGACCTTGGATAAATCATTTAATCTCCTAGAACCTAAACTTCCCTATCTGTCACATAAACATAATGCCTTTCTCATCAGAATGATTTGAAGACTGAGGGACGCCTGGGTGGCTCAGTGGGTTAAGCATCTGCCTTCGGCTCAGGTCATGATCCCAGGATCCTGGGATCAAGCCCCGCATCCGGCTCCCTGCTCAGCAGGGGGCCTGCTTCTTCCTCTGTCTCCTGCTCCCCTGGTTGTGCTTTCTCTCTTTCTCTCTGACAAATAAATTAATAAAATCTTAAAAAAAAAAAGAGTATGTAGAATGATTTGAAGACTGAGATGGTGTACATAAAGCTCTTCACACAGTGCTCACACAGAGTGAGTTATGATCATGGGCACACCAATGCCTAATCCTAGGACATGCTGGATCTCTCCACTTTTTCTCCCAGCCTTACCCAGATTCCTCAGTTGCCACCTCTCATTTGAAGAAAAGGGGGAGGTTGCTCTCTTTAATGGGATCCTGTAGGTCTAGATGCAGAAATTAGAAACTATGACGTGACTCCTTGGAATTTATCTTAAAAGGAAAAAAATTTTACATGTATTTGAAGATATTTGTAGGAAAATGTTCCTTGCAACAGTGTGAATAACATGTTACAATAACATGCTATCAAACTAAATGTCTATCAGTAGGGGGTGAGAAATGATAACATTCATATTCTACTGGATATTATTTGCTCTTAGGGCATCTAACAACTGATCATCCTTCCTCTTAGGGGAAAACTCTTAAGATAGGAAATAAACACCCGCGCTATCTGCTACAGAGGCAAGAAGGCAGATAAGGCCACTCCTGCTCCCTAGAATGCATGTAAGCTGAGTGTCGCCAGTGAAATGCTCTTGCCGAATGCTTTGCCCACGAAGGCACAGGCATACTGATTTTCAAGATTGCCAAGTGACATATAGGTAAGTGTCTGGTGGAACAGAGCTGACCTAGACAACTCACCTTGGAACTGTTGTATACGAGAGAAACTTTTCTTCATTAAGCCACTCTAAATTAGGCTTTTTATGTTATAGCAGCTTAGCTTATACTAGTTATGGTGACTTTAGAACATGGCCACATTCCTTCTATTGAGAAGTAGAGTCTATGTTCCCTCCTCTCAAATCAGGCAAGACTGTGACCGCTTAGATCAATGGACTGTAGTGAAAGAGGACTTCCAAGGCTAGGTCATGAAAGGCCACATAGCCTTCTCCCTGCTTACTAGAACACTAGCTCCTGGAGCACTGAGCCACCCTGTAAGAAGTCAGACTACCCAGAGGCTGCCACATTATGAGGAAGCCTAAGCCATATACAGGGGCCATGTATAGGCACTCTGGTCATAAGTTCTAGCTCATGGGGCGCCTAGGTGGCTCCATCAGTTGAGTGTCCAACTCTTGATTTTGGCTCGTGTCATGATCTCAGGGTTGTGAGAGAGAGCCCCACGTTGGGCTCTGTGTTCAGTCTGCTTGAGATTCTCTCTTCCTTTCCCTCTGCCCTCCCCCACACTCTCTCCCAAAATAAATAAACAAATTAAAAAAAAAAAAAAACCTTCTCCCTCAGCTCAGGGTTCAAGTCATCCCAGCCAAATCTCAAACATGTGAATGAAGAAGCTTCCAGCTGATTCCATTACCTCTCCCGACAACAGATTTCATCTCTTAGTTTGAATTTTCCCAGCCGAGGTCCCAGACATTGTGACATCATCCCTGCTATATCCTGTTAGAATTCCTGACCCACAGACTATATGAGCATATCAAAATAGCAGTTGTTTTATTCCACTAAGTTTTATGAATTGTTATACTGCAATAGCTACTATATACTATACTGCAATGGGCTATCAATACTTTTTCAAAAAATTCCTCTTTTGCCGATTCAGTTAACCAGACTTGGTTCCTGTTGTTGCAATCAAGAATCTTGACTGGTAGATATACAATGAAACACTCCACAATGCTTAAATTGATGGAGCTCTATATTAACTATCACAGAAAGATGTTCACAATGTAGCTTTAAGTGAAAATGGCAGGTTCCAAAACAGGTACAGAATAGTTCTATTTTTGTAAACTAAAATTATTTTTGCATAGAGTAAATTCTAGGATGCTATGTACTAAAATTATACAGTATTGTGCTTAGGTATTGGAATTACAGGGTTTTTGTGTTCTTGTGCTTATCTGTATATTCTAATTTTTAAATAATGAATATCATTACACAGTTACTTGTATAATTTTTTAAATTAAAAAATATTTTTTAAAAATTAAGCCAGCATTATAGATCAAAGAATTTGAGAGTACTTGGCATACCTCTCCACCTTTGAGGATTTTGTACATTGCCCAGTGAGAGACCCAAAAGTACAATCTTTAGGAAGTATGATAGTCCCTAATTCCTCCTCTCCCTATAAACATATGCTGTTTCTCACATCAAGTAGTGTTTGGGGGCGCTTGGCTGGGTCATTTGGGAGAGCATGCAAGTCTTGATCTCAAAGTCATAGTTCAAACCCCATGTTGGGCACAGAGATGATTTTTAAAAAATAGTAGTGTTTAGGGGCGCCTGGGTGGCTCAGTTGGTTGAGCGACTGCCTTCGGCTCAGGTCATGATCCTGGAGACCCAGGATTGAGTCCTGCATCAGGCTCCCTGCTCAGCGGGAGTCTGCTTCTCCCTCTGACCCTCCCCCCTCTCATGCTCTCTCTCTCACAAATAAATAAAATCTTTAAAAATAAATAGTAGTGTTTAGTTACCCTTTTTTTAAGTCTGGGCTGTGTCTGTGACTGCTTTGGCCAGTAGAATACAGCACATTTGAGGATTTCTGATCTCAAGACTTAGGAAGATTGGTAGCTTTTGTTTCTTCCTCTTACATGCTTGTTCTTGGGATGTTCCTTCTTAGAACCTAGCCCAACCAGGGCGCCTGGGTGGCTCAGTTGGTTAAGCGACTGCCTTTGGCTCAGGTCATGATCCTGGAGTCCCGGGATCGAGTCCCACATCGGGCTCCCAGCTCAGCGGGGAGTCTGCTTCTCCCTCTGACCCTCTTCCCTCTCATGCTCTCTCTCATTCTCTCTCTCTCAAATAAATAAATAAAATCTTAAAAAAAAAAAAAAAAACACAAGAACCTAGCCCAACCCATGTGGCAGAGAAACAAGACTCTCCAGTTGGCAGCTTCAGCTGAGCTCCTAGCCAATAGCCAACACCAACTGCCAGCCATGTGAGTCATTTGGAATTCCAACACAACCAAGCCCCAGATGACTTCAGCTCTAGCCAACAATATATGGGGCAGAAAAACCACCCAGCTGAGCACTGTTAACCCATAGACTCATGAGAGGTCCTAAAATGGTGTTGTTTTGGGGCACCTGGGTGGCTCAGTCGTTAAGGATCTGCCTTTGGCTCAGGTCATGATCCCAGGATCCTGGGATCGAGCCCCGCATCGGGCTCCCTGCTCCGCGGGAAGCCTGCTTCTCCCTCTCCCACTCCCCCTGCTTGTGTGCCCTCTCTCACTGTCTCTCTCACTGTCAAGCAAATAAATAATATCTTAAAAAATAAATAAAATAAAATGGTGGTTGTTTTAAACCACTAAGTTTTGGGATAATGTGGTAGCCAGCCTCCAAGATGGCTCCAATGATCCCCACCTTCTGATATTCACATCCTTGTATAGTCCCTTTGCACACTGTACCAGGGCTGGTCTTGTACATACAGTAGAAGTGTTGTGTGGTATGTTACTTCCAAGATTAGATTATAAAAGACCTTATTGTTTCTCTCTTGGTCACTCTTTCAAGTGACTCTTCATGTTGTGGAAAAAAATCTACATAAGATGACCAACTTGTTGCCAGGTCGCCCAGGACTTTCCTGGTTTTAGACTGAGAGTCTCATTCTGAACCCCCTCAGTCCTGAGCAAACCAGGATGGTTGGCCACCCTACACCCATGTGGTAAAGAACTGAGGCCTTTGGACAACAGTGTGCTAGAAACTGAGGCCTCTTGCCATAGCTGCATGTGGTGTGCCATCTTGGAAACAGATCCTCCAGCCCCAGGCAAGCCTTCAAATGACTACAGCCCCAGCTGACCACTTACAACCTTGTAAAAGACCCTGATCCAGAACCACCCAGTTAAGCTGATCCCAAATTCCTGAACCCCAGAACTTGTATAAGATAATGAATACTTGCTATTTTAAGATGCTAAATTTGGGGTCATTTGTTAAATACCAATAGATAATTTATACAGGTGGTCTGTTACACCCAAATAGGTAACAGAAACAGAAGCATGTTCCTGTTCTCCACCCTGCCATAAACAGCTGTGATGATCTTTCTGTCTGGGGACTTCCTTCCTCTCCTGAAAATCAACCTGAGGGAATTTTGCCTCTGGAATTCCTGAGGGCCCCTGCTTGCTGCTGGGGAAGCTCATTCCAATTCTAATTGTCTTCCAAGTGTTAACAATGAATCTCTTGGGCTCACAAGGTCCTCCCACCTCTCCATTTCCAAATGCTCTCTGAGGCCCTCCTGATTTCCCAGAAGGCCTGAGGTGCTTACCGGACTGCTTAAACAGTCTTCTCTGCTAGAAAGTACCCCTGATCTCTGACAACATGAATATCTGTGTGCAGAAAACAATGCATGGGGTGTGTGATCTGCAGGGCTTGCAGATGGTTTGTGAGGATCTGGGAGACTTGACCTCAAATCTTTTCTGACCAGGCACCAAAGTATTTGAGATTTCACCTTTTGAATGTGATTAATTCACTTGGAAGGGCCAGTTTATTCACCAGCACCTTCTTCTGGTTGAGCTTTAAAGAGTTCTTCCCTGCGAACCATGAGAGACGATGGACTGAAAAACAATCTGAGGGTTCTAGAGGGGAGGGGGGTGGGGGGATGGGTTAGCCTGGTGATGGGTATTAAAGAGGGCACGTTCTGCATGGAGCACTGGGTGTTATGCACAAACAATGAATCATGGAACACTACATCAAAAACTAATGATGTACATCAAAAGCTAATGATGTAATGTATGGTGATTAACATAACAATAAAAATTTAAAGAGAAAAAAAAAAAGAGTTCTTCCCTGCCCGGGGTAGCATAAGAGCAGGGGGAAATTAGTCCAGGGGAGCACAAAAGGCAGGGGGGCCCCCGGAAAGCTGATCTTGGCTCCATTTCCAGTCTAGTATGGGGTGACACTGACTCTGTCTACAGGCAGGCCATGGGCCGTATGCAGGCAGGGCGCCCAGCATGCTTGGGCGGACTGCTGTGTACGCCCAGAGAGCCAGAGACACCTGGAAAGTGGATAAAGATACAAGTAACATGTGCTGAGCTCTGAGTTTTCTGGAGCTGCCATAGCAAAGTACCACAAACTGCGTGGCTTAAAATAACAGAAAACTATCCTCTTACAGTCCTGAAGCCAAAAGTCCAAAATTAAAGTCTAAGCAGGTTTGGTTCCTTCTGGGGCTGTGAAGGAGAATCTATCCCATACCTCTCTTTCAGCTTCTGGCGGTTTGCTGGTAATCTTGGGCATCCGCATCACCCTGATCTCCTGTTCATATGGCGTACTCCCTGTGTGTCTCTCTCTCTGTGTCCAAATTTCCCATCCTAATTGACCCCATCTTAACCTCATTATCTGCAAAGACCCCATTTCCAAATAATATTATATCCACAGAGACTAGGAGTTAGGACTTCAACATCTGTGAGGGAGCACAATTCAAACCACTGAGCATTTAGTAAAAATAGTAAATATCCATGAAATGCCAGGCATTTGGTAGGATAGGCTTTTTGTATACATCATTCCTGCTCTTCACAAAGATTTCCCAATTTTATAGCTATAGAAACAGGATCAGGGACGCCTGGGTGGCTCAATCAGTTAAGTGTCTGCCTTTGGCTCAGGTCGTGATCCCAGGGTCCTGGGATCAAGTCCTGCATTGGGCTCCTTGCTCTGCAGGGAGCCTGCTTCTCCCTCTGCTTGTTCCCTCTCTCTCTCACAAATAAATAAATAAAATCTTTAAAAAAATAAAAAATAAAACAACAGAATATTTTAAAAAATAATAATAATAAAGCAAGAGGATCAGAAAGATTACAGGGCTTATCCTAACTCACATAGCTAGAAAATGTAGGTTCTGGAATCAGATAGCCTGGCTTCACCACTTAGCTGGGAAGGAGGCCTTGGACAAGTTACTTAACCTCTCTGAACCTCTGTTTCTTCATTTGTAAATAAAGTGAAGATAATAATTGTGCCCCCATCCATGGTGAGTTGTTGCAAAAATTTAAAAAGATAATGCACAGAGCCTTACACATAGTAATTCCTGAACTCATGTAACTGTTATGATAAGTAGTGGGGTCAAGATTTAAATCCACATCTCCTTAGCTCTGATACCTTCATTCTCTCTTCTATGATGCAGCACAACCAGGTGCCAGGTACTTCTTCATCCATGATCTCACTGAATCTTCACTGTATCTTATGGATGAGGGAACTGAGATAGAGAGAGGTGAGGTGACCGGACCAAGGTCACCTAGCGGATAAAACTTTCTAATCTAGCCCTGCTAACTCTAATAAATTTTCCATTACGTAACCCCTTATCCCAGTGCACGGATACAATGTAGTAGAACACTGTCCTCCATCATGGTTTGCTAATAATCTCTGGATCCAAAGGAGTCAGCCAAGATTAAGAGCTCAGTCAGTGGCCCACCCCAAGACTATGGCAGGCAAAGAATTCTGTTTCCATAACAGCTCCTGCCCGTTCAGAAAGCTCAGTCCAGAAGAGATACTATTTTTTCTTGAGAAAGTCCTTCGGAAGGAAGAACTCTCTCTCTCTCTCTCTCTCTCTCTCACACACACACACACACACAGGAAGAGAGAGAGAGAGAGAGAGAGAGAGAGAGAAAGCTTATACTGGGCCTCACTCCTGGAACAAAGTAACTAACCATTGAAAGGGGATGGGTTATATAAGATTTCTCAGTTAGAAAGCCTGAAAAGTAAGAACCAGCTGCTAGGCCCAATCCAAAATTCCCTGGCAAATGAGGGTAGAGAAGATTCCAACAGGCAAAAATAAAAACCAAAAAACCATGTAAACACCTCAGAGGTAAGCTCCTTAAGATTTCTCTGTCAGGACAGAAAGAGAGACAAAGCAGCCAGGTTCTCTGGCTAGGCCTTTCTGGGACCTTCCTTCCACCACCTCTGCCCCCGCGGCCCTTCCACACCAAGCTCAGCCCTACAAACACCTAAGCAGGGCGGCCTTGGAGTAAGGCTTCCTCTGGCCCATAGACAAGTTGGTTTAGCCTGCACACAGTTTTTGTTAGTTGTTAACACTTTCAAAGTGAGACATTTCACATAAGACTTCTTGTTTTTGGCTTCTTTTGGAAAATGAAGTTCTGACCAAGTGGCTCTGTGTCCCTGAGGGGCCACTGTGAGCCAAAGCTGAGTAGTGGCTGCCTCCAAGTTGACTATTTTTATACCTATCCCACTTGACTCATTTATCTTCCTTGCCTGACCCTTCTAGGCACATGGGGTTTTCACTCAGGCCAACTGAGACCTCCCCTCTGCTACCAGATAAAAGAGATCTTGCCCTCCCCTGGCATTCAAAAGTCCCTCACAGCATGGCTTATTCAGACTTAGCACCTGTGACTACACTTCATTCCAAATTTATCTACTCCTTCATCTCCAAACAGGTCCCGGATTTTCCCACATTGGTTCTTTGGCTAGGGCTGTTTTATTTCCTCCAAGATGCCTTCCACCCCAGCTCGGCCAGGACTCTTCCACCATACTCTGTAAGGTCATATGAAAAAAAAAAAAAAAAAGACCTTCTCAGAACGTCCCAAACAGATGCAAGCTTTCTTTCATTCAATGCTTGAAAGCACCTTGTCATTTTGAAGTCTTCACACATTTGCATATTACAATTTCTCTTCCTGTGATTCTTCCCCCACTAGCCAGTGGCTCTGGCTGGGCCCAGCCTTGTAGTCGGCTTCACCACAGCATTAGACCCATGAATAAGGATGCTCTCTTGACCCTCCAGACCAGCCCAGTCACCACTATCTAATGCCTCAGTTCATGCCACATGGAGCAGAGGAATTGCCTGGCTAAGACTCCTGACTTTTGTGACAACTGTGAGAAATGGTAAAAGGGTTGTTGTTTAAGCCACTAAGTTTTAGGCTAGTCTGTTACACAGCAGTAGATAACTGAGACAGTTGGGAGAATAACAAAGTGTTTAATCTTGTTAATTATTTTCTTCAAGTCTTTTTACCAAAAAAAAAAAGTGTGTGTGTGTGTGTGTGTGTGTGTGTGTGTGTACATGCACACACAACTTAGAGAAGGGGAAGAGAACAAGTATTTATTGAGTTCCTAATTTGATTTCTGTCTGGCCATTTTACATGCATTATCTCTAATACTCAAGACAATCCAGCTTATTTTTTTTTTTAAGATTTTATTTATTTGTCAGAGAGAGAGGGGGAGAGAGCACAAACGGGGGAGAGGGAGAAGCAGAGTCCCCACTGATTAGGGAGCCTGATGCGGGGCTCGATCCCAGGACCCTGGGATCATGACCTGAGCCAAAGGCAGATGTTGAACTGACTGAGCCACTCACGCGTCCCAATCCAGCTTATAGCATTATTTACATCTAAAAAAAAAAGCCAAAGCCCAAAGAAGTTCAGTCACTAGCAGATGATCACACAGCTCGTGAGTGGGGGAAATGGGAATTGAATGCCCAGTCTGGTCTATCCAGCTACAAGATTCAGGCTTTTGTTACCACCTCACCTCCCTATAAACACCTCTCTGGGCTCCAACTGTGGTCGACATTCCACTTAATGTGACACCATATGTGGTCTCTTCATATGGCTGCAAAGCCTTCAGACCTTCCTATTAAATGGCCATATACATATATTTTTTAAAAATTTATTTATTTGAGGGAGAGAGAAAGCAGGGGAGGGGCAGAGGGAAAGGAAGAGAATCTCCAGCAGACTCCCTGCTGAGCGTGGAGCCCGACACGGGGCTCGTTCCCATGACCCTGGGATCATGACCTGAGCTGAAACCAAGACTCCACACTTAACTGAATGAGGCACCCAGGTGCCCAGTAAATGGCCACATATTATTCTAATTATAGTTTACATACCATTCCCCTCCTGTTGAGCATTTACATTCCTTCCAGATCTTCTTTTTGCCATTAAAAGCATTCTGACAGTTGCATCATGCCACAGAGTAGGAATTCTAAAGGGAGGGGTGAGCCTTTCTTGGGTTCCTTGGGTCTTACCAGGAGTCTCATCTACCCGACTTCTCCAGCCATTCTCCTCTCCACACTGACTGCCATAGTGAACCTGGGTATACAGTTGCCTAAGGAAAGTGTCCTAGGTGGAGCAGAGAAAGAGGAGAAAAAGAGTTGCCTTGAAACTCACACCCATTCAGCCCAGATGAGTTAATCACCTTTTATCAAGTTAATGCAGATCTCATTAATCTTAAATAGCTTTGGCAGCTGGAAAAATGAAGATTATGTCAGGATTCTTGTTGATTTTGAAAAGATTACAAATCCTGTTATTTCTAAAGGGCCAGGTAAAAGGTTTTTAAATCCTGTTAAGAATTTTAGCCCATACCCTGAGAGCAATGGGTAGCCATTAAACGGTTTTAAACAGAGGAGTGATGACCCAATCTGATTTTTATCTGGAAAGAACACCCCGGATGGAGGGCAATGGCAGGATTTAGTGATTGAGAGGGTGGAGGGTGGGGGTAGGGAGGACTCCAGCATAGCCGGGGCGGTGGGGGGCGGGGGGGCGGATAGGAGGAGAAGCCGGAAGGGAATAATGGGACCAGGTGAGCTAGGGGTGTCTAGGGGCAGCACCGGGGCCAGGCCGACTTCTGCCAGGACCAGGGACGCAGACCTGGGAGGGAGGGCCCCAAAGGCCAGGAGGGAGAGAGATCGGGAGAGCCACAGCAGGCCCAATAGGAGAAGTGAGGACACGGGGGGAAGGCCCTGAGGCCTCAGCAGCCCATGAGGCTGCGAGCCCTTTCCTTCCTGGGAGGGGAGTCCCAAACTACCCCATCTTAAGGGGCTGTTTGAGCTGGTCATCACGTCCCTGGAGGGTTTCAGTTCAAAGATTCCCATGGATTTTACACTTATGGGAAAGCACTACCCCAGAGGGAGCCCCAGGAAGAAAATCCCCTTGTTTCTGACCTCCCTTCCTTGCCTACCTGTAGTTTTCCTTTTGCCCTCTTTCTTTTTAAGCCCAAGAGGAGGAGCTAAGGTATGTAAAAGTAAACAAATCTATAAAACATGAAACCTATCATCTTTGAACAGAAAGCCAGTATCCACCAAATCTACAGGAGGGACAGTGGTGCTGTGAGTTTCACGGGGGGGGGAAGCTAGATGGGGCCAGGTAGGCAGGGTCAAGGAAGGAAGTCCAGGAAGGGGCAAGCCGGGGCAGAGGACTCTGGAGACAGTATTTGGAGAGAGCTGGGACAGAAAGTCCTTGGGGAATCCAGAGGGTTAATAGTCTAGCTACATACTTAGA
This sequence comes from Eumetopias jubatus, assembly GCF_037043125.1. Taxonomy (NCBI): domain Eukaryota; kingdom Metazoa; phylum Chordata; class Mammalia; order Carnivora; family Otariidae; genus Eumetopias; species Eumetopias jubatus. The sequence continues at coordinate 126,251,787 of NW_028274807.1, read as the reverse complement.
GTCGGCTTCAACTGAGGCTGGTCAGGCAAGTCCAGGTCATTTTTGTTCCAACTGTCATATTTGAGAGTTAAGAGAGGAGATTTTTCAGGCTTCACATTTTCTACACCCAGGCAAAGGGGCTCCCTTCCGTGTAGGCTATCCTGGGAAATGTGAAGGGCCTACGGATGCGGCAATTGGGTGGGTAGATGGTGATAAACCCTCTTGGAACAACTGCAGATCTGCTGCAATTTGGCGGGTGGGGCAGGGGTAGGTTGGGATCTGAGCTTCTTTGCCATGGGCGTGGGGGCAGAGGGGGGGAGGAGGCGCCGTATCACTAAGAGCCTTTAATTAACTTTGCCATTTTACGGAGAATTTACGAATGGAGTTATTCTTGGTCCAGCTATGTTTGTCAGCGGGTTCAATACATAACATATAATTGTTACATAAATTTACAATTGTTTACAAATACATGACATGGTATTTGTTCCTCCGGGGCCAAGACCCACAGATGCCAGTAGGAAGGAGATTTGCCAGCAACAAGGGAGAAAGCCCCAGGCAACCTCACAAAAATTTTCCAGTTTCTAACCTTTCAGCATTCCTCAGGCAGGGCCTTCTATTGTGTGGAAAGGTCCCCTGAGGCTGGTGGGGAGGAGGGGGCTGTTGAAGGGGGCAGATCACAGAATCACACCATCTAAGATTAACTCCATACAGGAGGTTGGGTCATGATCATCCAAATGCTTTCTTCTTCTGTGTAATAATCTGACAGGAGGCTTATCAATGATTACCTAAGGAGACCCGTAGCTTCTTCCCTCAGATGCTGGACTGAGGAGTAGTAGGCCAGGAAGTCCAGTTCTCTTTGGGCTGAGTGGGAGAGGGACTCCCCAGCTCCAAAGACTGAGTGGAACAGCCGGTAGTAGTGAAGTGCTCAGTCTGTCACTAGACAGTGTTCTTTATAGCGGCCATTTTGATCCAGACATCTTGAGGTCACAGACAGTTTAACGTGAGTAAAAACTATATAATCAGATTTGAGAGAAGATGCCAAAATACTAAGTGACTTCATATTTAGTAACTGCAAATATAAAGCATGACACTTTTTTTTCTGTCAACAAATGTTCAGTGATTGTCTCCTCTGGGGTGGGCACTTACTCTGTAGGCACTGGAGACCAGGAATGAAGAAGAAGCAGGGCCAGGGAGGACAGATACAAGGAAGGGCCCCCAAACACCCCACAGAACTGTGATTCATGATACGTGCCTTAGCGATAACATGAACACTCTTGATAACAATGATACCTAACATTAATTGGGTTGACAATTCCAGGCACTGAGCTGAGCGGTCCTCTATTCATTCCCTCCTACAAGTCCTCCCAACTCCACAGGCAGGTGTGTTCATCATCGCCTTTACAGATGAAAACACCCGAGCGGCAGAGAAGTTAAGAGACTTGCTGGGAAGAGGCAGAGCTGCGATTTGAATCCAGGTCTGACTCCAAAAAGCAGGCACTTGACCCTGAAGTAAAGAGCAGGAAGAAGAAATAAAGGACTTGCCTTTGGCGTGGGGGAGACCTCTCTGTGCTCCCTGTACCCTCATCCTTGCCCTGCCCTCTCAGCCCAAGTAGGAATGACGGTTGCATTGACCTACTGACCTGGTAACCGGGGCCAGAGGACTTCACATCTACTTGTCGGGTCATGAGATAGGACCGGGAATGGAGTCAGGGTCAGCAACAGGATAATCATGCCTTTCCAACATAATTACGTCCTTTGCACTCTGTGATCAAAATGATTGAGTCATAAGGTTTTGCTTAGTGCCAGAGCCATCTGACTTGCTCTCAAAGAGATCACCCAGGGTTGTTTTACTTTGATGAATTTACCAGAGAGCTGAACCTGTTTCACAGCCAAGTCGGTGCTCTGAGGTCCAGCTGCCTGGAGAAGCCTGACTCCCAGCGATCCAACTCACAGGAGGCTGAAGTATATAGCCAGATACTCGCGTATTCATTTACAGTTGGTGTTAGTCCTTCAGTAAATGGAATGCTCCTCCCTCAAGTGGGGTTCCCTTTTCCCAGTATCAGCAGTCAGAGAGCCAAATCAGCCATCAGCTGGCTGTTTGTTGAGTATATCCCAAGAGTTAGCTGTGGGCAGATTTCTTTTAAGTCAGGGTGGGGCTTAGTGAGTCATCACCACCTCACAGCAGGGCACATCTGTATGAGCTCCAGTTTCCTGTTGCTCTTTCCTTGACAGTGGTAGGTAATAAGTGTCACCTGCTGGCCTCTTGGCTTTACCCTACTTCTTTTTCCTTTCTATTCTCCAGCCTCCTCCCTCATTCTTGTTTTCTGCTTTCTCCATACGACACAGTTGATAAGATTGCTGATCATTTGGGACGCCCGGGGGGCTCAGTCGGTTCAGCAACTGCTTTCGGCTCAGGTCATGATCTCAGGGTCCTGGGGTCGAGCCCCACGTCAGGCTCTCTGCTCATCAGGGAATCTGCTTCTCCCTCTCACTCTCCCTCTGTGCTTTCCCATCTCTCTCAAAAAATAAAATCTTAAAAAAAAAAAAAGATTGCTGATCATTCAATTGTTATTACATTCCAGTCCTGCCCTCCCTAAGATTACATCAGAGAAGTGATCTGATGGGTGGGTGGGTTGGTCCAAGCTCTTCCTTTAGGTATGGCTTTTTGTATTTATTCTCAGATATATTAGGTTGAACCATATGAAATCGCTATTTGGGCAGGCCAAAAACAGTCAAAGAGCAGCAACTCTATGTGGTTCAACTAACAGCAGACCAGATTTATTAGGGGTGGGCTTAATGAGTCCAACCCCTGTTTGCAAAGCGTGGTGGTAAGTGTATGTGTGGGTGTGTGTGGGGGGTATACGGTCATACATGGCAGCCTTTTGCATATCTCTGGAAACAGGTTTCTCTGGCTAGCCACTGGTGTCTGGGACCTCGTTCCTCTTGCTTTCCATTCAGCCTCTGAGTAGGGCCTTAATGTCAGGGATGCCTAAGGAGGGACTTGAGGCTGAGGGAGAAAGTCAAATTCTTTGTTATACATGAGAGTATGCATTCTGAGGCCAAGAGAGAACAATTTGAAGGAACCCCGTTAGATAGTCCCATATCTTGTTTATTCCCCTGTTAATGTGAAAAAATTGGGGACTAATGGAAATATTTTTACATTCTACAAACATTAGTCAAACCCCTTGTGATGCAGGCTGATGCCCCACACCAGTCCTACCTTCCAGGGTTTTCACTGGCTGTTGTTGTATGTACATATACTTGTCTGTTTCTGGTAGCAGCTTACCATACAGTAAGCTCTGTGAGGGTAGGCCCCATCTCTGACCTACTTACCCTTAACACCTGTCGTAGGGCCTGGCACAGAGTAGGTGCTCATTTTATTTTATTTATTTATTTTTTTAAAGATTTTATTTATTTATGAGAGAGAGAGAGAGACAGAGGCAGGCAGAGGGAGAAGCAGGCTCCTTGCTCAGCAAGGAGCCCGATGTGGGACTCGATCCCAGGACCCCGGGATTGTGACCCGAGCCGAAGGCAGACGCTTAACCGACTGAGCCACCCAGGCGCCCCTAGGTGCTCATTTTAAAAAATGTTTTACATAAATGAATGAATGAGTGAATGAATGAAGTTAAACAACAAGCAAATCATGGAAATACCAGGAAGGCATCAAATACCATACCAAACAAAAGGTCTCTGGACCTTTAAAGGTCAGGGGCCAGGCTGCCTACAGAAGTCAGCCAAGGCTCCCCAGAGGAAGTGGCCTGAAGGCATTTGCTCCCCAGTTGGAAAAGGCTGATGGAATAGCTCATGAGGAAGTGGCCTGAAGGCATTTGCTCCCCAGTTGGAAAAGGTTGATGGAATAGCTCATGAGGAAGTGGCCTGAAGGCATTTGCTCCCCAGTTGGAAAAGGTTGATGGAATAGCTCAGGCCGTAGCACAGTCTGCCTCACAGATGTGAGAGAGGAAGCCACAAAAGACAAGAAGCCACAAATGAAAAGTTGCTCCCTATTTCCTGGCAAGCTCTTTGGCCAGCATGAGCTGCATTCCTTTGAGCTGAGCATGTGTGGAATTTTCAGCCTAGGTAGCAGAATGGAACTTGGAACAAATAGCTCAGCAAAAAAGAACCCAGGGACAATGGGCTGGGTCCAGCTGCCCTTTGCCAGCTCTTGAGCTCACAGAATGTTGGCTCCGTGGGCCTTTTTGAGAGAGATAAATGATGTCCTTTGGATTGTACCATTTTAGAGGGCTCAGAGAGACATTTCCATGTTCAGACAGCACTAAGATCCTTAGAAGATGTGCTGAAATACCTGGGAATGGTCTGAGTCCTTACCACTGTTCAACTTTCCATCTAGCAAGGAAAAGTTAAGGTCTGTTTTGCTTTAAAGATGGGGAAGGTCTAAACATTGGAAGGCAGAGGGGAAGAAACCATCAAGAAGGAGCTGGAGGATGCTGCAAGGTGAGGGCAGGTGACGATGAGAGGATGATGGCAGGATTCATGGCCCTGTGTAACCCATCCAGAGGAGGGGAGATTGAAGAGGAACTGGTGGGAATGTATGCTGTCAGTTTCAAGGCAGAGGATTCAAATAGGAAGGGATCAGCTTTTTGGAGAAAAGAATAACTACAGACAATAACACAACCCCAAAGATACTGGTGTCTCTACTGGTCTGACCAGTACATATGATCAAGTTCTGGCAGCATGTCATGAATCACACTGGAAAATGTAGTGGGGAATTTTGCGGTGTCAAACCTCAACTGCTATTCCTTCTCTACATTTTACCAAGTCCTTAATTCCTTCAAGACACTGATATAGTGATGGGGACCTCAGAAAGGGGCGGGGGGCGGGGGACTGAATTCCAGTTATTCATATCTGGAATTTCTTGATTATAAGGGAGTTGAAGGCAGGAATGACAAATTACTCAACCTAGAATACGGCACATAACCTTAAATATGGCTAAACAGGTGCTTCATAGATGAGGAAAGGACAAAAGTTAGAAAAGGAGGGAGGGAGGAAGGGAAAGAAAGGAAGAAAAAGAAATTTATCAGAGATGTTAAGGGAGGTGGGGTGGGGGCAGTACTTAACTTGGCCTGCACCACAGGAAGATAAGTGGTGTCACAGAAGGAAGTTACCTAGGGCCCATCCTGGGGGGCTGGGGGCAGGTTGTCTGGGGAATTACAACTAAGCTTACTGTTGCCCAAGGCTAGGTCCTTGATTTACTTTGTTGACAGATTCTGGACTTAGTTCTTCAATAGTAGCCGAGGTGGGGGAGGGAGGGAAGACAACCTTAAATGGGAAAACTATAAAGGAAAAGACAAAGAAGTCACTCCTTTTACTGGCTGTACTGTGTCTACCCCATGAAACTACTAACATAGTCTGAGTCATTTCCTCAGTGGCTGCTCCCTCTGTCCTTAGAAGGAGGAAGTTGAAAGTCTAATACTTGACATTAGGCCACCGATTTCAAATGAAAGGATTCCTTTCATTCTCAAGGCCCCAAAAGTACTTAAATGGTAAAACCAGGTTTAACATGGGTATTTTATCCCTATCCCTGTGACACACCATTCTCCTCCTTTTACCAGATATAAAAGCTAAGGATAAATTGCAGCCATCATCTAGACTCAAGTCAGGGCAGGGAGCACTATTTAAACGTATTAAAAAGTCACGCATCCAAAGTGCTGGGCAGCTAACAGGTCCTCTTTCCCCACATATCTTACCAGAGAGAATACCCCCATTTTACATAATCAGAAGCTCGAGGATCAGATTTTTTTAGCCTGACCTTGGCAGACATCTAGCAGAGGGTGGAGTTCAGACAAAATTAATCCCCTCCTATCTACCTACTGGCTTATTAAAGATCTTTTCGTAAACAAGACCAAATCTTCAAGCCCACTGCTCCTCTCACTTTCCTAGTACCCATCCCACAAAATGAAAATTAAAAGTTGCCAGACCAGAGGGGGTGAAAGTACAGAGTGGAGCGGAGGAGGAGTAACCATCTTTAAGATAGCTAGCTTAACACAGACGCTTTCCGTCTCGCTAAAGTTCAAGCCACAAGGCCACAGTTCGCTCTGGGCGAGCAGACACGCGTGCACCCTACGCATGCGCTCAGAAGGGACCCACCCCCTCCACCCGCCTCTTTCCGCGGACCTCTTCAGCCAAGTCACCAATTAGCCCTCTAAATGCCCGCCCTCAAGGCTAAACCCTTGGCCAATCGGGAGGCAGGAGCCTCAGGCCCATCACTTATTTAGCATACACCCTCCTCTCCCCGTCCCAAGGCCCCGCCCCGTCTGAGGCCGGGATTGTCGCCTAAGCGCTTCGTTCTGGCACCTGATTGGCTCCTTTGCCAGCTCCGCCTCCGTCTCCTCCCGCCGCCCTCCCCTTTGCGCTCCCACAGCGGCGGGCGGAGCTAAGTACGCAGGCGCGGGCGCTGCCTCTCTCTTCTGGTGGCCCGCCCTCCCTCCCCCTCTCCCTCCCCTCCCCACCCCCTCTCCCTTCCTCTCCGGGCCTGCGCGCGCGTGTCTTCGTTCTGCACGCGCCGCCGCTAGGCAAGCACTGTCGACGGAGCCTCTGGCCCGCGCGTTCCTTTTCCCCTCCGGCTGCGGAGCGGGCGGGATTCCGCTCCGCGAGCGCGGCAGCAGCGGCAGCCCCGGCGGCCTCGAGCGGCGGCAGAGGCTCGCGATCCCCCAGGCGGACCGTACCACAGCCCGCCAGCACGCGGGGGGAGCCACCCGCCCCGCCGCACACGCCTCGGTGACCCCGCGGGGCTGAGGCGTCGCCGCGCCCGGGAGCGTGAGCGCAAAGCCGGTCTCGACCCCGAGCTCGGAGCCCCGCGGGCCGCGCCCGCCGCCGGCCCCACCCATCCGGGTCGAGGAGGCTGCGGCCATGGCCGAGACGGAGGAGCGGAGCCTAGACAACTTCTTCGCCAAGAGAGACAAGAAGAAGAAGAAGGAGCGGAGCAGCCGGGCAGCGAGCGCCGCGGGCGCGGCGGGCGGTGCCGGCGGGAGCAGCGGAGCCGCGGGCGCGGCGGGCGGCGGGGTGGGCGCGGGGGCCCGGCCGGGCGACGGCGGGACCGCGGGCGCGGGGGCCTCCGGCCCCGGGGCCGCCACCAAGGCCGTGACTAAGGTGAGGGGCCGGGGAGGCCGGGATTCGGGGCCCGGCCGCGCGCTTGCGCCCATGTGCCCGCCCCCGCCGGCCGCCCGCCCGGGGAAGCGTCCGGGAGGGGCCGGCCAGGGGGCGGACGGGCGCGGAGGTTGGCCATGTGACGGGGGCTTCCCACGCCGGGCCGGCGCGCCTCTCCCCGCGGGACCCCGCAGCCCGCTTCCGCCCCGCCCCTCCGCCTCGTGTCGCCGGCAGGGACCGAGACCCAGTCGGCGGGATCCTGGAGGGGAAATGGGTCTGGGTGCGAAGTAGCCGGCCCAGAGCTGCACTTACCGAGTGACGTATTCTCTGAGTAATTTGGTGTTCTGACTTCAGCCCGGCAGTCTGAGCAGAATTTTCTAACAGTCGCTTTTGTGGTAGCTCTAATTGGCATGGCTTGGCCTCTAAGCCCTTAACAGAGTAAGTCTCATGACAACATTGTGGTAGACATTTAGTTGTGGGCTTACTACTGACTTTTTCATTCGACTTTTCCTGGTAGCTTTTAAAGTAACAGCTCTCTGGAAGGAACCCGGTGGAAGTAAGAGGGTTGGACTGCTGGGCACGTTTGTCCTCCAGCCTAGTCGGCCTCGGGATCAAACAGGGCCTTTGGCCAGAAAACGAGTCTATATTTTAGGTTCCAGACACTTGATCCCCTTTTCATAGTCTGATATTTGCCTTAGTTGTGTTTTAACAAATTGCTTTAATTGATCAAACTGTTCTACAGGATGAAGATGAGTGGAAAGAATTTGAGCAAAAAGAGGTTGATTACAGCGGCCTCAGAGTTCAGGCGATGCAAATAAGGTATGGTCTGGTTACAAATGTGTTTAGATAAGCCTTAGGATAGGTATTGTATGTTTGGTTTTTCTCTAGCCCCAAAGCCGCATCACAGTGGCCTCATGCTTTAGATATGCGTAGTAGGGCTGTAATGAGTTGTGTCTTCCTTCTGTGATGGCAGTCCTTCTATATACTGATCAAATTAGCTGCCAGCTCCAAAATCCTCTGAGAGCTTGCCTACTTATTTGAGACAGCTAAAATGAAATGGGTTTTGTGGCTTCAAAACTTTCACTTTTAACATTGTTGCATTGAACTTAGGGTTTTTGTTCATTTGTTTCAAAAAAATAACGTGGTCTTCAGATCTCTCCAATAAGTTAATATGTATTTTTGTAATTGAAGTATACCTAACAGATGTACAGATTTTATTATGTTCACACAATGAGATCAATCTGTGTAATCAACAGCAAGGTCAAGAAACTGAACGTTACTCCTGCAGAGGAAACCTAAGCCCTTTTAGTCACTGCCTTTACTCCCAAGAATAACCAGTATCCTAACACTGAAGATTTATTCTCCGTAGAATTTTATAGGGATGGCATCAGGTAGTCCAAGCATGTTATTTTTAAAGCTCAAGAAAACAGGGGCGCCTAGGTGGCTCAGATGGTTAAGAGTCTGCCTTCGGTTTAGGTCATGGTCTCTGGGTCCTGGGATGGAGCCACACGTTGGGCTCCTTGCTCTGCTGGAAGTCTGCTTCTCTCTCTCCCCCTGCTTGTGCTCTCTCTCTCTCTCTCTCTCTAATGAATAAAATAAAATCTTAAAAAAAAGTTCAAGGAAACAATAATTTTTTAAAAATTGGGTTGGTTGGTTTAGGGGATTTGAAATTAACATAAGTCCAATCTGTGATAGTTGGTTTTATTTTTTTTATTTTTAAAGATTTTTATTCATATGAGAGAGAGAGAGGCAGAGGGAGAAGCAGGCTCCCAAGGAGCAGGGAGCCCGATGCGGGACTCGATTCCAGGACTCTGGGATCATGACCTGAGCTGAAGGCAGACGCTTAACCATCTGAGCCACCCAGGCGCCCTGTGATAGTTGGTTTTAGATTGATATGAATAGATGTCTTATTTTAATGGGCTCATAAAGTAGAAAAAACAGGTGAATATATGGTTCCACCGTTTTTAAGGTTAAAAACTCTTTTATTCCCAGTTTAAAGAAATAAAAGATCTAATGAACTGCCTCCAGTTCGAAGTTTGCAATTTGTATATACCAGTGACCACGTGGCACACTGGTGGAAGTTATTTTCCTTAACAGAATACTGTCTTTTGGCAGTGGTAACATTTATGGCCTTAAGTAAGTTACTCAAAAAACCAGGGCTAGTATTTTTGACAATTGTTGAATACCTCCCGGAGCAGCAGGCATTCTGTCCTAGGTTCTTTGACCTCATTTCGTGAGCTTAACCAGAGTGAAACCTGACTGATCATGGGAGACTTTTTAGGAAATGGGGCTTCTCCGCTCTTGAGGTTCTTTTGTAGTAATGTTAAGTAGAAGTGATTTAACTAAATTTTTTTCTCCAACAACTTCTTGAGTTTGTTAGATGTTTCTGGAGAGGTGTAGTGTAGAAAATAACCCTGTGTTCTCCTTGGGCTTGACCTGTGAAAATGAAGGAGGGCACGGGAAGTTCTTATCCATCCATCTGGGGTTGTGGCACTGCCTATGTGTGTGGTTCCCCTTTGGCTGTAGAATAAGGCTCTTGGTCAGCCTTTCCTGACCACAGATTCTTAACTGCAGATTCTGAAGATCTGAGTGACAGGAAGAATAGTGTTTGGTCATGTTGAACTTACTGAGCAAGAGGAGCACTTTCTGAGGGGAAAGATTTCAGATTCACTGAATGCTAGAAATTGATTTTATTACATTATGGAGGATATTTAAACTGCCTATTTTTCTGTCATTGATTGTATATCCCATATCCATATTCAAGGTTATTTTTTCTTTCTCTATGGCTACTCCAGAGATAATGAAACATTTCTTAAATCATTTATATCTTTCACCTTTGCCAGGGGCGTAGGTAAATCTCAGCTAGTATGAGTGTTTAAGTTCTGCTTGACCTGAAACTGGACCAGCTTTTATGTTGTGTTTTTCATTATTCTTAGCATGTAGTCTTACTCCTGAATGGTCTGTGACAGATCTTCCTCTAACCTGCTAACATTGAAAAACATACCTTCAGGAAGCTGCTTTTGTGGATCCTCAATCACAGTGGAGTCTAGAGTCTATTTCCGTTGCCTTCACAACTCGTTCAATAAAGAGGAATCTAACAGCCTTCAGGAAAGATTTGAGTGTGAGAAGTCATCTGAGGTTTAATAATAATGACTAAAATTTTCACACTATATAGTGAATATCCTTGTAAACTTTGTATTAAAATGTTCTTGACAGTGAAACTCGGTAAGGTTAGGATCCCCAAGGAAAGACACTTTGTTTGGTTCATAGGAGTGGAAGTAGGTTACTCACATAAATGGGATGGAGTTGATAATGTCACGAAAACATGGACTTTGGGGAAAGACAAACCTGGGTTTTAGCCTGCTGCTTATGTGTGACCTTGGGCAAGTCACTTTACTTTTGATTGTTCTGATATGCAGAATTGAGACAACTCCTAGGATTGTGGTGAGGATTTTTGAACAGGGTATTTGTAAAATACCCAGTCATTAATATTAATCATCTTCTCTATTCATTGGGTAAATTAGAATAACTTAGTCTTGGCAATTTCTGTTATTTAACCATGAGGCACCTGATTTATAATACCAAGATTTGAGGACAAGGGGTAGTGGAGGTATACCACCTACTACTATCATGACTAATGTTAGACTCTGGTGAGTCTAACTCACTGTGACCTAATAGGAGAAAATGACATGTTCAGGTTGGCATTAGTATGACCATACAAACAAATCCCTCTCAGGGTGTTAAGCGTTGCTTACAGACCTTGAATTGCTGTCTTCTATAGCTTGGTCTTAATCTTAGGCAGAAGCCCTTAGGAAGGGGCAGAGAAATGAGTTAGCTTTTCTTTGAGAAGTTGGGGCGGGTGATTCTTTATGCCTTTAGGCTGTTAACCTTTTTCTGCCTATGAGAGGCAACCTTGCTATCTCAGTATGAGACAAGGGAATATGAAAACTTTGGGAAGTTGACTTAAAATATCTTGAAATTTTCAGCCTTATAATCTTGTTTTTTCATCCAACTTTTTGCTTTGAAAAATTAGAAACCTCAGAAAAGTTGCAAGAACAATAAGTACCCATATACTCTTTCCTTAGATCTTCTGATCATTTTTGTCACATTTGCTTTATCTTTAGTCAGCTGCAAATACTGCATATAGCCTTAAAGTTCTTGACACTAGACCTTATAATAGGTTAAAATGATGGACCTTTATTGAAGATAAGTGCATTTGAAAGGAAATTTTTCAGTAGCAGCAAACATACTGTATTAATGTTCTGTTACATTTACCAACTAGCTCAAGATTTCAGTATCAAGAGTATTATCAGGGCTTGTGTCAGATTTTGTGTCTAAATTAATAGATGTATTCAAGGTCGTCATTACGTATAGACAAGTTCTTTAGAGGGGTGCCACTGGGATGGTGATAAGGGGCCTAACACTGGAGCTTAGATTGTTGCTTGAGCAGTCTAAATGGGACCTGTAGGCCTCTCTGATCTTTAAAATGGATTTTTGAGGGAAAGAAAGATTTCATTTAATATTTGGAGGTTACTAGATGTTGAGCATTTGTCATGTTTCAAGAATGAATGGACTTCTTGGAGGAGCGCCTGGCTGGTTCAGTAGGTGGAGCATGTGACTCAATCTCAGGGTTGTGCGTTCAAGCCCCACATTTTGGAGCCCAGTGGTTGTTTTAGGAAGCTTCTTAAGAAATCTAGAACTTTAGGGGCACCTGGGTGGCTCAGGTGGCTAAATGTCTCCCTTGAAATCAGGTCATGATCCCCAGCAGAGAACCTGCTGCTCCCCCTGCTTCTGCTCTCTCTGTCAAATAAATGTAATACATTTCTTTAAAAAAGAAAGAAATCTAGACCTTTAAACCCATTAGGGCTGGTTAAGTTGTTCCTTGAAGAAATCACTCCAGCATCCAAGCTGGATTCATTGTAGCAAATACTGTGTGACTACAGTGTGCCAGACATCAGGGTTGTAGAAATAACTCCTCTACTAAACACCAGTAGATCATTTCAGTGATGGGCAGGATGCTGTGGAACACAGGAGACAGACACTTGGTCTCCCGGGAAGGGGTTGAGAAAGAGTCCTTGGAGGAACGCGATGCCATTTTGAGCTGCCAGCATAGCTCATCAGGCCGTGTCTATCCATTTTATTGTTGTAACAGTGGTTGGATAACAGGGTCAAACAATGGAGATGCCTAGCATTCTAGCAGAAACACATTTAAGTCTGGATTTTGTGTTAGCTGCTAAAACCCTCTAGTGTCGGGGAACTAGGGTTAGGATGTATATATAAACTCTCATGTAATGTCCTATGAGATAAAGAGGTAAGGGTGTTCCGTTTTTATTAATAAACTGCTGCAGGATGTGTAATCCCGATCAGCCTTACTGAAAGTGAATTTCTCAATAGAGAAAATTTCTGTGTCATATGTTAGAGCTCTAAAGAGGATAAAATGAAGAGGCAACATGAAAGAGTATGAGCTGTGGAGACCCAGGGATTGGCTTGCTACTTCGTAGCCCTGGGGAAGGGGCTTAAATGTCTGTCAGTTTCCTCCTGTGTACAGTGGGTCTCCTGCCTGCCTTGGTGTTACCATGAGGTTTAGCTTTGTGAAGTGGTAGGAAGGGCCTGGCCTTCTAGATACTCAGTAAATATTCCCTTTTCTTAGCTTCATTCCCCTTATACCACCAGCAGTGCCTTACAGACTTGCATATTTAAGATTGTATACTTTAAATCGTGATAATGTATTTACAAGTAGCAGTGTAGTTTTTACTTATTTTTTTTTTAAAGATTTTATCTGTTAGAGCATGGGTGAGAGAGAGAGTAAGCAAGGGTACAAGCAGGGGGAGCTGCAGGCAGAGGGAGAAGCAGGCTCCCCACTGAGCAAGGAGCCTGATGCAAGGAGCCTGATGTGGGACTTGATCCCAGGGCACTGGGATCATGACCTGAGCCGAAGGCAGACGCTTAACCGACTGAGCCACCCAGGCGCCCCAGCAGTGTAGTTTTTTGAAATGTGAAATTTAGCTGATGATAAGCTATATATTCTGTTTTGGTCAAATACCAAATTTTAGCCTAATCATCTCCTGTGGAAATGACTCTTTGCAACATGTGTCTTATGGCATTTAGAGATTTGACATTTTCTAGAGTGTGTAAAAAAAAGTAATCTGGATGTTTAAATCATTTCTACCCTGCCCTTAGTCCAATGGCCTCTTGGCATCTCTGGGCCTTTGTTCCCACTGTTGGATGAAGGGTCTTGACTAGACAGTTTCCAATGTTTAGTTTAACTAAAACTTCAGAATCTTAAGAAACCAAAATATTAAGTTGTCTTGTTTCTATTATTACAGATACATAATCCCTTTAATTAAATCACTCATTTCTTTGTAATAGTTTGTAATTTAAAGGGATTTTTAGATTTTGTGATTTATTCATTCTTCACTTGTCTCTGAGGGTGAAGAGTAATAAATGTTACAGTAAAGGAACCTTCTTTTACATGGGACCATCAGTATTCTGTTAGACCAAATTGGGGCTTTTCTTTAATATTTTATTGTGAATTAGAAAAACTGTATTTTTTAAGGACATTTAAAAGGTATAACAGCATTGGGGCACCTGGGTGGCTCAGTCGTTAAGCGTCTACCTTTGGCTCTGGTCATGATTCCAGGGTCCTGGGATCGAGCCCCGCATTGGGCTCCCTGCTACTCGGGAAGCCTGCTTCTCCCTCTCCCACTCCTGCTGCTTGTGTTCCCTCTCTCGGTGTGTCTCTCTCTGTCTAATAAATAAAATCTTTAAAAAAAAAAACAGGTATAACAGCATTAAAAATGTATGAGAATGATCCATAATCCCTTCTGCTTAGAGGTAATCATAATCAGTTTTAAAAATTTTTTGGTTTTCAGTTGATTGCTTACTATAAGCTGATAATTCCAGAGTTTAGGTATACTAATCACCACATGCCACAGTAATTTGAAGAAAAATCTATTTTAGAGTCTAGTATACATATTTGAACAACAGTGATTCAGCACATTTTGCTGAGTTAACTGTTTCACAATGATAGACCAACTGAAAGCTAGCATACCTTGGTGGGTATATATATATATATGAGTATAAAAGTCCCATGAAGGTTCTTAAAATCTTTGTTGGGGTCTTATGTCCCTGTCTGCCTGGGTTTGGGTTACTGGGACATTACTAAAATCTTACATAACTAGGTAAATAACACCCATGTTTTTACTCATGAACCAAGCAAATTGCATGAAAGTATAATTACATTGGCATCGGTTCTCAGAAGTGGGTGACAAAAAAAATTCTTTGGAACAGTTATAATGTTTGGATACCACTGTTAGACTGCTGGATAAATTAGGACCTTCATATCCTTACCTGGTCATTCCACGTATAAACTTTAGAAAAGAGTCAGTGTTTGGTATCTATTTTTAAAAAATGTGTTTAAAAGAACATGTTCATGTTGTGGGTTTTTGGGATTTTGAGTTTTGTTCTCTTTTATTTTTCTCCTAATATAAAGGTAGCACCTATTTGAAAACTCAGATGGATATTAAAAAGCATGTAATAGTGGGGCACCTGGGTGGTGCAGTTAGTTAAGCATCTGACTCTTGGTTTCAGCTCACATCGTGAGATTGAACCCCTCGGACTCCACACTCAGCATGGAATCTGCTAAATTACGATTCTCTCTCCCTCTGCTGCCCCCCCCCGCCGCCCAAAAAAACCCATATAACAACATTTAACAGCCACTTACTATGTGCCAGGCACTTTTCTTGGTGCTTTGTGTCTTTTAACTCATTTAATTTTCAAAATGGAGCTGTTACCCCATTTTACATAGGAGGAAACTGAGGCATACAAAAGTTAAGTGTCACACGCAAAGTCTCCTGGCTATCAGTGGCAAAACCCAAATGATTTGAACCAGAAAGTCTGGTTTTAGAATCTGCTCGTAACTGTTTGCTGCATGAAGAAAATAAAATCAGGCATTCTAGCACCCAGCTACTTTTTAAAACCTTTTTTAAAAATCAAAATGTCCTTCTACTTAATATTAGGTGTATAGATTTTGTTTTAGTAAGCCATTGGCTTAACTGACATAAATATTACTTCCATGTCAGCATGGGCCTGACATTTTAAATGGCTGTACAGGATTCTATTATGTGTTAATAAAAAAGGAAAACCAAAGAGTGGCTCGGCCATATTCTCATTCTTTTTTCCTCTTGAATTATAGTCTTAAGTAAAATCATGCTACAAATGCAGACTGAGGAGGAGCTCATTCCTCTCTCCCCTCCCTGATTGCCTCTAAATTCTGGAATCACCTCTGTTGGTGGGCACTGTCTTTGAAATTTTTCTATAAGTATCTTTAAAGGAGACCATTAGTTATTGAAGAAATTTGTCTTATAGCTGGCACTTTCCTTGTTCTAATAGAAATGGAAGGAAAGCACCCTGAGATGTCCTTTTGCAGAAGCCAAGAGAGGCCATGATGTTTCCAGGGCCATACACGGTAGGGTGGGAGTCATCTGTACGTTGTTAAGGTCATGATCACTGATCAGGCATCAAAGGGAGAAAATGTCTAAAAAGAGTGAAAGGCCAAGGACAGCTTTAGGCAATAGCCTTATTTTTTCAGTAGGAGAGAAAAGCATGGTCAGAATGGTAAAGGAGGTTGATAGCCTGAAGTTCTAGGAAAAACCATCACGGTCATGGAATATAATTCATGGAAAGGTTGGTAGTCTGTGCCAGAGGCAGCAGCAGCAAGGGCGAATCACGGCAGAAAAAGGAGTTAGATTTGACAGGTAATTCCCTGATTCCCGACTCAAGCCAATTCAAGAATAAAGAAATAAGAAATTGGCATAAACACTACAGCCAGTCTTAGGATACCATTGAGGGTATCTTTCGCATTTATAATTAACTAATAAAGCCAAAGACTGAGTTTTTGTATTCTCTTTTTTAAATGGGTGACATATCTGGTGATAGGGACCAGTTCCATATATTCCCTGTGTCAAACAGTAGAGACTGGCACTAATAGTCTGTAGCACTGATGTTAACACTGAACACAGGCTTGTTTCTTCTATTGGAATGTGAGTTCTCATTTTGTAATATGTACTAAAGGATTAGCAAATGAAATTATACAACTTTCAAAAACGTTTGATCACTGAAAATACGCTTACCATGAGTGCCTATTTGGCCACTGTGGTCCTAGAAAATCCAGGGATTACACTCTTAATCCCTCTCAAGTCCCCTTTTCTCAGGTTAGCCTGGCCTCTCTTCCTCCCTCAGTTGCGTGAGGTTCTTAGCTGGGGTCCTGCTCTTCTTTGGGGCTGCTCAATGTAATCACATAGATTGTCATAAGCCTGGCAGGTCAGTATGGTAAATATTTCTAAATGTTCTTGAGTATGTGAGGTTTGCAAAAAGGAAAGCAGAGACTTATCAGACCAGGTGGTTTTCTAAACTTTTTGTAGCAATGAAATCCTTTCATAGGATGTCAGGTGGAAGTCCTGGTGTATAACAGATAACATCCCCTATTTGTCTTTTTTTTTTTTTTAAAGATTTTATTTGTTTTTCAACAGAGAGAGAGCAAGAAAGGGAACACAAGCAGGGGGAGTGGGAGAGGGAGAAGCAGGCTTCCCGCGGAGCAGGGAGCCCGATATGGGGCTCGATCCCAGGGACCCTGGGATCATGACCTGAGCCGAAGGCAGACGCCTAACAACTGAACCACCCAGGCGCCCATTTCTGTCTCTCAAACAAGAGGGGCATTGAGGCTCTGAGGAGGTTAGGTGACTTCTCTCAGGGTCACACAGATCAGCATTGATACAACTTAGGATTTCGACTGATGATTTTCCTGGTGGTTCTGTAACTGAATTCACTTGTTTGCTTTTCCAATAGTGAAAAGGAAGAAGATGATAACGAGAAAAGAGAAGATCCAGGTGATAACTGGGAAGAAGGTGGAGGAGGTGGTAGTGGTGTAGAAAAGTCTTCAGGTCCCTGGAATAAAACAGCTTCAGTACCAGCACCTCCTGCTGCAGTAATTGGTAACCTTAATATTTCATTTTCATAAAGCTGTCTATGTATAATTTTATATACTGTTGGCATTCAACTAAATGAATGCTTGTGGTAGAATGAGTGGGGTTCCTTTCTGTTCTTGGGAGAGATGTTTGTTTAAAGACTTTCATATCCTAAGTAATTTGGAACTTATGTGCTTTTCGGTAGGCTGCTTAACTTTATATGTAAACTAACTTGCCAAACTTAAATGTTTAAGTAATTTGTTTAAATTTTTGACAGTTGGCTAAGGGAAATTGTACCTGTGTTTCCACCTGTGTTTGTGTTTTTTCCCCCATTCCCCATTTTACTGTCTTGAAGCATGAATTCTCAGGAGGGCATATTTTATCACTCCTAAGAGTTGGTAAGACGTGGTTCTTTGTGGGGGGTGAAGAAATTGCAGATCTTCTAGTGGGCTGTTGCCCACCAGAGGGGCGAAGTGTGTGAGCAGGTGCACAGTATATATATGGTATTAACATTTCCTGGTGTGTGGGGGCATGGTAGTTAGGAAATAGCTGTCTAAAATGGCCCCTTAGAATGGAAGTGTTGAGAAAAGTTCGAGAAACATTGCGTTAATATATAACGCAATGTTATATATTATATATATTATATATATATACCCATTTTTTTAATGCAGAATAATATAGAGTAACAAATCACTCCAAATCTTACTGCCCAGAGAATAAAGATAACTAGTGTGTGTCAACATTCTTGCATCCTTTCTAGCCCTTTGCTATTGTATATGTTTTTCTGTTTAACTTTTTTTACTGCATCTGTCACTGATCCTGATGACCTACACATTGCTAACCTCAGTGTCCCAAGTCTTGGTCCTCATCCGATTTGCCCATCAGCAGCGCTTGCCGTAGTTGATCACCCCAGGACACCACAGTCTCCTGCTCCCTCCGTGGTTCGTTCTCAGTCTCCCTGGCTGGGATTTTTTTCTCTCCTGCCTCTGAGAGAGAACCTACCCCAGTGCTCAGCCCCTGCTGCTTCCGGCACCCTTCTTCACCAGGCTCCACATGCCAGCAACTCTGAAATTCACATCAGCTCAGATCTCTTCTGACCTCCAGACATATAGCTCTTAGCTGCCTAGCCGGCATCTCATTATCCACGTACCCCAACGCACAGTAGATCCCTTAACATGAGGGTGGGGCCCCGAACCCCAGTGCAGTCAAATCCACATTTCACTTGACTACTGCAAAACTTCACTACTGAGCACCTACTGTGATTAGAAGCCTTACCTGTAACATAAACATACCAATTGACACATATTTTGTACATTTATACTACTATATTCTTAGAATAAGCTAGAGGAAAAATACTAAAATCATCAAGAAAAAATAGGTACAGTTTTATACCGTATTTATCGAAAACATCCACGTGTAAGTGAAGCCATGCAGTTCAAACCTATGTTGGGTCAACACAATAGCCTTTGTAATCTCATTGCGATTCTTTCGCTCACTTAGGCCACTTCTCCTTTGATAACTTTTTCTTGCTCCAAACCTAAATCTGATTTGTCAGTAAATTTGTTTTGTCTTTATTTTCAAAATCAGACTCTCTATGTGACTAGTTCTCTCCAGTTCCACTGCTACCAGTGGTTTGAACTGTCCATTTTTATATGGATTAGTGAGGTCACCTCTTCACTGGTCTGCCTGTGGCTGTACGTACGCTGTTCCCGAACCTCCAGTGGTGCCCCCTCTGCTTGGAGTAGAAGCTGCAGCTCTCAGTGACCTGCAAGGCCTTGGATGCCTGCCTTGTGATCCCTTCTTCAGACTTGGTGTTTCTTTTAATCTGGTCCTCGCTTACCCTGCCCCTTGAGGACACTAGGCACACTGCTGCCACGGGCCCTTTGTGCCTGTGTTCTCAGCCTGAATCCGCTTTCCTTTATATTAGGAGTCTCTAAGTAAGCTTTTTCTGCGAAGGGCCAGATAATTAATTTAGGTTTTGAGGGCCGCGCGGAAGATGGTTTTAACTACCCAGCCCTGCCGTGACGGCACAGAAGCAGCCATAGACGACACAAACACCGAGTGAGTGTAGCTGCATTCCAGTAAAATATAACATCCAGAAGCGGACCAGATTTGGCTTGTTTACCAACTCGAGATGTGTTTGCCTTCTTACGGCTTTCAGGCCTTGTTTGGTTTTCACCTCAGCGCTGAGACCCCTACCCATCGTGTGTGCTCCCTTGATGAACTCTTCCCCCGATTTCATCTTTGGTACAGCACCAACCTTTACATGTGTGTGTCTCCTCCCTCCAGCCTAACACTGCCCCGTGGTACTTTCTGCAGGGATGGAATCGCCTCTGTCCACTGTAGTAGCCGCTTGCCACAGGTGGCTATTGAGTACTTAAAGTGTGACTAATGTAACTAAGGAACTGAATTTTTGAGTTTATTTCATTTCAGATGGCTGCATGTGGCTAGCAGCCTGAATATCCAGTTCTAAATTTTTTTTTTAAAGATTTTATTTAATTGACAGCGTGAGGGAGAACACAAGTAGGGAGAGTGGGAGAAGGAGAAGCAGGCTTCTGGCTGAGCAGGGAGCCCGATGGTGGGGCTCGATACCAGGACTCCAGGATCATGACCTGAGCCAAAGGCAGTCGCTTAACCAACTGAGCCACCCAGGTGCCCCAGAATATCCAGTTCTTGAAGGCATGTCCTTAACATTTGTATCCCACTGTGTAGTTTAGAACAGCACCTGACACATAGCGGGTACTCAGTCACTAATGAATGCGTGTGATATTATAGCTTTCCCACACTTAATTAAAAGCTGTATGAGACAATAAGCCTTTATAATAGTATTCAAATGGCTGCATTATATTGCAGCTAATAAATGATGGTGTAGGCGTTTATTTGAAATGAAGTTTTTGATAAATGGAAAACACACGTAAAATACTGAATGCATATTGAGAATGGGGAGAAAAAAATGATATGTAGCAAAAAGCTAGAAGGTTCTGTCCGGAAAATGTTAGCCATCCTGGAAGACATGGGGCTGCTCGGCAGCTTAAGTTTTTTTTTTCCCTGCTTTACCTGTGTTTATAAAATACGACAAAGAGCCTTAAAATCCATTGATGTAGAAGAGAAGGAAATTATTAAAGATATGTAGTAGTTTATTTTTATTCGTCTTTTAGAATTAAATATATACACAAGCATTTTTGTAAATAAATTCTTTACACGTAGCATGTTATGTAACCCACCAACCAGGTAAAGAAGTGATTATCCACATTTACCTATATGTCAACTGAGGGCTGAGGTAGTGCTGTTCTGAAAGACAGTCCCTGATGGACTGTCTTCCAGGTCCAGAAGATTCTTCTCCCACTTACAGTAAGGTGACTTCCAGAAAGAACTCATGTACAGAGGTAATCGAAGTTGTACATGATAGAGAAGTTAGAAGACTACTCCAGAAAGATAAGAATATCTTCACTTTCAGACATTTTCTCGGATAACTTTCCTTCTATTGTCCAGAGACTTGTGTAGGTATTGGGTTTTTTTCCTGTAGTTGTCAAGTGATCGGGAATGCGGGACTAGCTTACTAAAATGCCAGGCATTTGAGTAGTTTCTCTAAACTGTTACAAAATGTTAGTTACAGAGACCCCAGAACCAGCAATGACTAGCGGTGTGTATAGGCCTCCTGGAGCCAGGTTAACCACAACAAGGAAAACACCACAAGGACCACCAGAAATCTACAGTGATACACAGTTCCCATCCCTGCAGTCCACTGCCAAGCATGTAGAAAGCCGGAAGTAAGTACTCTCAATTCTTGCCTTTTGTCTGGGAGCCCTGTCCCTTGGCCAGCAAGTGGGATGTGGGAGATAGGAAAACCCACCTGGGGTGGAGGGGAGGGGGTCTCTTTGGTAAAGCCCAGGCGGCAGCTGACAGGCAGCTGAAAGTTAGGTGGGACTTATGTGCCTGGGGGTGGGAAGCAGGGAAAGAGCACCAAAGACAGACATTGTCTACAAGAGTTGCTTTATTCCTGGTGGGTGTTGTTCTGTAGCTATGACATCTGTCTAGTTATGTTAAGTACATGTTCCTTATAGCATGGAAACTAGAAATGTAAGAGCAATATTTCATTGTATTCCCTGTTGATGTGAATAGATGAAAGATGTTGGCAGTTATAAATCTAATATTAAAATCTTATTTCAGCAGGTACTTAAAATGAATGCTACCTGGAATTAAATGACCACATATGGCACTTCCACATCCTTTGTAGGGACATGAAATTTTTTTTTTAAGTAAATAAAATGGGAAGAAATGTAAAGGGCATCAGATGGAAATACTGTTTGGGGGGGGGTGGCTTTTAGAGTAAATTCCAGCCTTTTTGCCTCTTTGGGAGCCCAGCTTAAGCTTCCATTGGACTCGCTTCTCTGCTCTGTCCTACAGAATAAGGGGGCAGTGATCCCCCACACTCACCTTGCTTTATCTGATCCCCTCTCATAAAGTAGACATAGACGTGAGGAGAAATCACTGAATAATGAGTAGAACCTGACTTGAATAAGAAAATTGTTGCCCTTATGCATAAAGAGATGTATTGTTTATTATTTGCTAAAAATAAAAGTGACTCTTAGAAGGAATCAGTGTGTCATCAGATAGCCTTTTGACTTTGCAGTTGTCTTCAAGTTGGTCCCAAAATAGGTTTGCAGTGAATAGCATTCAAATAGATTTGCTGCCACAGAAAATGGGACCATAGAGCTTCAGTATTTGTGTTTTCTGATCCTTGGAAGCCCGGAAAGTGATCTGATGATGATTTTATGGGCAGGTTTCCCCTGCTGTCGAAAGTCGAGCATTCCTATGAAACCCTTCCTAAGCCAGAAAGGCATAAAGCAAAGACGGTCCCCCGCTTTCTGAAAGGTTGCATTACGCCACTTCACTTTTACAGGAAGACCTATTTTCTTGTGCTAACTGAAAGAAATCTGAAGAGGATTTTCACCGTTATGAAAAAAGCTGTTGCCACACTAACTTTTGTAAAAGCAAGTGGTGTACGCAAACTTTGGGAAAGCAGGATACCTGTACTGGTTTCCCCTCCTGTTACTCCCTCAGGATACTTCTAAGGGGTGGCTTTTTTTTGGGGGGCGGGGAGGATCAACAACTTAGTGAAGAAGAAATATTTACTGATTACATTTCTTTTCCCTTAGGGATAAAGAAATGGAGAAGAGCTTTGAAGTAGTAAGACACAAAACTAGAGGTAGGGATGAGGTTTCAAAAAACCAGGCCCTTAAACTTCAGCTAGACAACCAGTATGCTGTGCTTGAAAATCAGAAAAGCAGCCACACACAGTACAATTAAGGAATGGTCTTTGCTAACCCTTCTAAGGTAACTAGACCGCAGCTAACCACCAGGAACAGCCATTCATCATCTGACCTCTGCTGGACCCACAGCCGATGCAGACCACTCGATCTAAGTGACCGGCCCTATGGTACTGTGGGGGTACAGGTGTCACGGCTGCTCTTTGTATATATTGGATTTAGGGGAATTCTCATTGTTCTCGAAGTGCGCAAACTAGATTCAGCAGTGTTCTTTATTACTCTGCAAACAGAAAACCAGAAACTGCAGCCAGTGGTCATTTCAAAATCTTTTTATGTTCAGATACTGAGCCTTCGTAAGGGCTGACTACCTCAGGTTTGCTGCACTCGTTGCGGACTTCATGTGGATCACAACTTCTGGACACGGAGGTTACAGCTAGTAAGTGTCGGTGTGAAGCTTGAGACCAGCTCTACTGGATTCCTATCAGAAATCCTGCAGAAAGTCAGCCATCTGGGTTCTGATCTGCTGTAAAAGATGAAGATTTAAGTGACCTTAATTAACCTGTCCTGTGCCCCACCCTTGGATACTCTGTAGTGGGCCGTGTTAGACTTCCTGGAACGTGCCGCTCTCAAAAGAACTCCTGTGTTCAGATAATCTCTGTAGGGTTGTGATTTTATTATTTAAACTTTGAGTTGTATTCTGAGGTAACCACAAATTAAATTCAGCCAAACTTGGGTCCACCAAGTGGGAAAGGGGGTAGGGGAGGGAGTAATCTTATTTTCTTTTAGTAATTTTTTATTTGGGTAGTGCTTTTTCTGTGTTCCACACATTAAGGCCTTTTTTTTTTTCCTTCTTTTTTGACTTGGAATAAGTTCTTTGACAGAGCATATTGCTTGGTTAAATAAGTGACCTGAAATATGCATTAGAATTGAGATGTCTCATGAATTTGCCAAGCCCTAGAGTGGAACCAAATAGCCTTTGGTGTCAAGGGCAGTGGATGCGGGGGGCTCTACTTCAGGTGCTGCTAAGCTTCCTCTAATCAGGTCTAAACTGTACAGTAAACTGCAGGGGAAAGAGTATGGGTTCTGCTCAGGCCAAGGGATTCCCTGACCGGTCCTTCTCAGTTCAGAGCAACATGAGCAGAACCTTAGCCTAAAACCCACGTAGGTTTTCACGGATCTTGCATGATCTTTGAGAAGATTTCCAGATCACTTGTGCCCAAATTTTTCAGGTGTTGGACGTTCTATAGATGCAGTGATTGTGCCAGTTTAGCTCTGTTATCAACCTTCTGGTATGTCTTTATGTTCATTTGAAGAGTCAGGGGCGAAGACAGGTGATGTAGCACTTCTGTTTTTAATAATTACAGCTTAAACTATCCAGTAATTTTTGGTCCTTAAAGGGACTTCAGGAAGCTACCCAGGATTACTGAAAAGTCCATCTAATGAGATCTTCTGGTAATGTACTAGTTTTGTGTCTTTGGTTCAATAGATCTATTTCAAAGTGGTATGTGACCACTTGACGCAGAGTCTGGGTTTCTCTCTAATAAATCCCTTTGCCAAGTGCAGGAGTTGCAGACTTGCTACTGGCAAGAGTGAAGCAAGTGAGCGAGTAAAACTATCCTGGTGTGGGGGCATCTCCTACAGGAGTTCAGTCTTGATGAAAGTGTCAGTGCAGGAATCGGCTCCTGGGAGGTCACAGTATCTCCTGACAGGACCTGCCCACCACATCTGGGCCAGGATGTTGGCGTTTTTTGAGGTGGCAGGCAGGGTGCCTGCCTTCTGGTGTATTGGGGTGAGCAGCTGAGCCAGCCAAGGAGAGGTTGGATGATTAAGCAAGAAATAAGGGATTCTTGGTTAAACTGAAGACTTCATTTGGGAACCAAAAATCTTAACAAATAATCTCTTGGACCTTGAGCCACATATTTCCCCTGAAAAGTATGCATTTTTTTCCAGCAAAATTGTGTTGGGGGTTATGTTATTGAGGAATGAACTGAGATGGATATGTGGAACTTTTATTTAATGGCATACTATACTAGAAATCTGAAGACCTGCAGGAGATTTAAAATTCCAACTCTTATTATAACTTTTTAAAAGATTGTGAAATTATAAAAATGCACATGAATCAAGTTTTAATATACTGTATGATGGGTGGGTGAGGCTGTCCATTGTACCATTTCTTTCTTTGAATTCTCAGGCATGGTTTGGCAGTGCAAGAACTCTGTAACATTAACAAATTCAATAAAAAGTAAATATATGGATTGTGCAGTTTGATTGTTTTTATTCATTCCCCCCATAGTTTTTATTCTTAATCCTTCAAGTATCCTGTTTTTTGAAAATGGCTAATTGATGCCATGCCTCCGTCGCTGTAGGAGGATGGTACTCTTCATCTCAGGGGGTACCTTCTGTTGGAAGAATGCAGAGTACTCTGTTAACAAAACAGCTGGAATGAAGGTGGCTGTAAATCTAGGTTGAGTATTCTTTACCAAAGTTAAAAGCATTAAAATGTACTTTTTTTCTTTGTTAGTGTATTAAATTTGTCATAAACCATCGTGATGCTGTTTGATGGCTTTTTTTAAAAAGATTTATTTCTTATAGAGAGTGCGCACACGTGTGCACCAGTGACAGGAAGGTTAGAGGGAGAGAATCTCAGACTCCCCACTGAGTGCGGAGCCTAACTCGGGACTTGATCTCATGACCCTGAGATCATGACCAAAGCGGAAACCAAAAAAAAAAAAAAAAAAATCAGACACTTAACCAACTAAGCCACCCAGGGGCACCTGTGTTTGATAACACTTTACCTGCAGCAGAACTTCTTTCAGAATTGGAGTCAGTCCTCTCAAACCCTGCCACTGCTTTATCAAGCTCAGTTTATGTGATATTCTCAGTCCTTTGTTGCCATTTTTTTGTATTTAAGATTTTATTTGAGAGGGAGGGAGAGAGCTAGAGCGAGAGTGAGCACGGGAGCAAGGGGGTGGGGGTGCTGAGGGAGAAGCAGGCTCCCCACTGAGCAGGGAGCCTGACTTGGCTGGATCCCAGGACCCAGAGATCTTGGACCTGAGCCAAAGGCAGACACTTAACTGACCCACCCAGGTGCCCCCCTCTGTTACCATTTCAATAATCTATGCATCTTCCATCAGAAGTTTCTATCTCAAGAAACACTTTCTTTGCTCATCCTTAAGAAGCAACTCCTCATCTCATCTGTTAGTGTTTATCATGAGATCGCAGGCAACTCAGTCGCATCCTCAGGCTCCACTTCTAGTTCTGCTGTTTCCACCACATCAGCACTTCCCCCCCAGAGAAGACAAACCCCTCCAAGTCATCCATGAGGTTGAACTTCCAAACTCCTTGTTAATGTTGGTATTTTGACTTTTTCCCATGAATCACAAAATGTTCTTAATGACAACTAGGATGGTGAATTCTGCCCAGAAGGTCTTCAACCTCCTTTTCTCATCCATCAGAGGAATCGCTATCTATGGCAGTTAGAACCTTACACAATGTATTTCTTAAACAAGACTTGGAAGTCAAAATCATTCCTTGATCCATGGGCTGCAGAGTGAATGTTGTTAGCAGGCATGAAAATAGTCATTTTGTCCATTTCCATCAGAGTTCTTGGGTAACCAGGTGCATGGTCAATGGGAAGTAGTATTTTGAAAGGAATCCTTTTTCTGAGTAGGTCTCAACAGTAATACTTAAAATATTCAGTAAACCAGGTTGTGAAGAGATGTGCTGTCCTCGAGGCTTTATTGTTCCATGCTATTGAGCACAGGCAGAGTAGATTTAGCATAATTCTTAAGGGCCCTAGGATTTTGGAATGGTACATGAGCACTGGCTTCCACTTAAAAGTGACCATCTGCACTGGCCCCTAATGAGAGTCACCCTGTCCTTTGAGGCTTGGAAGCCAGGCACGGACTTTTCTCCAGCTATGAAAGTCCTAGATGGAATCTTCTTCCAACATAAGGCTGTTTTGTGCTCGCTTCGGCAGCACATATACAACATAAGGCTGTTTTGCCTACATTCAAATTTTGTTGTTTCGTGTCGCCACCTCCATTCATTATCTTAGCTCGATCTTCTGGATAATTTGCAGCTTCTACATCAGCGCTTGCTGCTTCACTTTGCAGTTTGATGTTAGGGAGACGGCTTCTTCCCTTTCCCTTAAACCTCATGAACTCTCCTTTTCTGGCTTCAAACTTGTCCTCTGAAGCTTCCTCACCTCTCTCAGACTTCATTGAATTGAAGAGTCAAGGCCTTGCTCTGGACTAGGCTTTGCCTTAAGGGAATATTGTGGCAGGTTTGATCTTTACAGAACGCTCAAAACTTTCTCCATATCGGCAATAAGGCTGTTTTGCTTTCTTATCATTTGTGTTGTTAACTGTGGTAGTCCTTCAAGAACTTTTGCTTTACATTCACAGCTTGGCTACCTGGTGTAAGAGGCCTATAGCTTTCGGCCTGTCTTGGCTTTTGGCTTTTGACACACCTTCCTCACTAAGCTTTAATCATTTCTAGCTTTTGACTTAAAGTGAGAGACATGCGACTCTTCTTTCTTTTGAACACGTAGGGTTCTTAATTGCCCTGATTTCAATATTCCTGTGTCTTAGGGAACCGGGAGGCCTGAGGAGAAGGAGAGAGATGGGGAAATGGCCATTCGGTGGAATAGCTAGAACACACACCACACATTTATTGGTTAAGCTCAGGTCATGGGCACAGTTTGTGGCGCCTCAAAAGAATTATACAATAGTAACATCAGCGATCACTGACCACAGATCACCGTAGCAAATACAACAATAATGAAAACGTTTGAACTACTGCAAGAATTACCAAAATGTGACACGGAAACATGAAGTGAGCAGATGCTGTTGGAAAAATGACACCAATAGATTTGCTCGATTCAGGGTTGCCACAAACCTGCAATTTGTAAAAAACGCAGTATCTGCAAAGTGCAATAAAGCAAAATGCATAAAACAAGCTGTGCTGCTATTTAGAAAGTGGAGACAGAAGTTAGTGGGGGTAATCAGGTAGGCAGGAGAATCAAAGAGAATCATGTAAGCAGATATTCCAATAACTAGTCTGAAACTTCAGGTCTGTGATTGTTTTAATTCATCACCCAGCTATGTAACGAGGCATAATGGGGCCTGCAGAACACAGGCAAGTTATGAATTGCTTCCTGAGCTTGATACAAAGGTAATGAATATTATGAAGGATACATTAATCAAAGAAAAGAAATAACTGCTTTAAATAAGCATTTTTATTATCTAAAAATAAATGAGAGGAATTATGTCCACATCAAGGATTTAGGATATTATATATATATGTATATATAATATCATTAAGGTAGCCTTTTGACATTGGAGCCAAATGAGACTAGAATTCTAAATGATAACTGGATGTATGTAGTAACACAGAAGCTGGGTCGAGCTTCAGTTGTCAACTCATTTCACCTGGGAACACCCTCCTCCCCACCCAGCTGACTTTCCAGGGATCCCATCAGAGCATGCAGCAAGAAACTTTTGTAAGGGTGAGTTCCTTTGTCTCCAAATACAATGGAAAGTAGTGCGTAAGTCCGTAAGTCCGAGGGACACAGCACCCTCTCCCGGAGCTGTCTTAGCTGTTACAAGGCTTGAGCCAATAGCTTTAATACCGTGTGAGAAGCCAGGTTAACAACTAAGTAGGAGGCAGTCATTCCCTCACTTCAAGGGCTAGTAGATTTAACAGGGAATAACTTCAAAAGTTTCTTACAAATACTGTGATGTTCCACAGTTTGCAGTGACATTTCAGGAAACACGGTCTTCTGTTTTTGTCTTCCTTTAGACCCGAGCGGTTTTTTACCCCAAGCTCTGAAGGTTTAAATCTTAAACCAGCAGATTTACCTTTTCGTACCTTGTTAGGACAAAGTGGAAATAATTTTCTATATCCTCTCAACACCAATTGGATGATTTTACCTTTCTCCCCAGGAAAACTCAAACTTTGATTTTTTAACCTTTTTTCAACTTTACATACAAAATAAACTATTGATTATTTTGAACGTTAGCATATGGAAACACAAAACATTACCTCAGGATAGAGACTGTGTCCTTCCTTTTTAATGCCAAAGTTTAGCTAGTATATCATCCCTAAAAAAAAACTGTGGCTGAAGTTTTTATCCTGGGTGAGCAACTTTCTCCATAGCAGGCTGACTCTACAGCTGATGTCCATGGTTCTCAAACTGCTGCATTTTGGCATAGCCTAAAGGTTTTTAAAAAATACTGATGCCTGACTCCTGTGCGCCCCCACCGCAGTGTGACTTGCCCACAGGGAATTTGCTTCTTTTTTTTTTTATGTTCCCCAGTTAATTCTAATGTGCAGCAAAGTTTGGGACCCACTGGGTTACTTCAGAATAAGAGGCAGATAACCTGTGACTGAGTTGGAAAAGTCACAAGGCTAGAGAAATGGAGAAAATGTTTTCAATTGTATTCTTAGCCCAGAAAGGATGATCACGTTTGTAAATGCATTCTTGGATACTGTGAAATGGGGGCAAATTCATACTGAAATGGGGGCAGGGGGAGAGGCTGTAAGCTGAAATATTAAATTCTTTTGATTTTTATGCATACCTTTTTATAGTTCAGGAATTATCGATATAAATACCATTTTTAAGATTTCCCATCATTTCTTAGAAAATGACCTCACCATTAACAGGATTACTGTAGCAACTTTGTTTTCCTTCTCTATACAATGATCTTATTCGTTGGCCTTCTGTCTTGACAGTAAATCTGACTGTTCCAGAATTCACTCCCTGCAATTGTTAATCTGCCCTACCCTGCTTGTGGCTACTTTTAATTTGCTCGTCCATTATGTTGCCCAGTTACAACACCTCTGGGTTTTACGGGTTTCTTTAGAATCATGCAGTTCTCCCTGATGACTCCGAAATGAACCATAACTAACTTTGCAAGAGATAAGCATCAGCAACTGCAGAATCCCACAGCTCATCTACTTAGGAACTGGAACCTCAGACGCCTCTACCACCCACACTCTTGGCGTGAAATTCACTTCACTCACCAGCTCCTTCCTTTTAAGGGTCAGATGGGTTGCATTAAACATCCTTTTTAATGGTGTGTAGGCACAAAGAGAAGTCCTCTTAGGCTTGATTTTGGCTTTAACGTGCTGGCATCATTGCGATTTTCTTCCTGGGTTTCCCTAATTTTGCAGTTCAAATGTATGTCTTTAATTAGAACCTGAATTAAAGTTGGAAATCAGGAACTCCCACCCTCAACAGCACCATGAGAATGGGGGTGGAAGAAGGTTGCAAGCTTCCATTATATTCCTTTGTCCTTCCCTGACATTCTCTTTTTCCTTCTTTCTCTTTCTTTTAAATCTTAGCTTAGTGTTAAAAAAAATCATTAAAGTGTTAAATAGCAAATCATTCATTGGAATTTTTAAAAAGTACTCATATGGTGGGGCGCCTGGGTGGCTCAGTCGGTTAAGCACCTGACTCGATTTCAGCTCAGGTCATGATCTCAGGGTCATGGGACTGAGCCCTGAGTTGGGCTCCCTGCTCAGCGCGGAATCTGCGTGGGATTCTCTCTCCCTTCCTCTTCCCCTCCCCCTGCTCATGCTCTAAACAAACAAGTTTTAAAAAAAAATTTTTTTAAGTACTCATACAGTATTTAACCGTGAGACAGGCATGCTTCTAAACAGGAACTAGTGGTGCTCATTTAATCCCTGGCAGTCCTTTCAAGATGAGGAAATAGATTCTTAGAGGTGAAGTAGCTTGCCTAAATCTCATGGCTAGTAATGAAGGAGCCAGGATTCCGCCCCAGGTGTGTTGGCTCCAGCACGTTCTTAACCATGAGGCTCTGCTTCCACTCCTCCAGCTGGATTTAAGGCTGGAGAAGCAGGATGGGGAAGAAGTGTTTCTTCTGGTTTGACTTAAAAACGCCTTCTGCCATACTCCCATCCCAAGGTCAGCATGGGTGCCCTAGAGCGTGGCTTCTCCACTGCCTGCCCCTCAGGGCAGCAACATACAGACTTCCCAGTGTGGAGGTGAGTTGTATGATCCTGTATTTAATTTCTGGGGATGGGATTTGATTTTTCTTAGGATGTTTTATAATGAAAAATTTCAAATACATGGGTACAGAGAATAGTGTAATAGATGCCCTTGAACCCATAACCCACCTTCTGTGATTATCAATTTGCAGCCACTCTCCTTTCACTTATGAACACCCTCCCCATTCCCTGGTTTACTTTTTAATGCTAAACCCAGACCTATTTCATCCATAAATATTTCACCTAGGGATAAAGACTTAACTGTAATACCATGACCACACCTAAAAACCTAACGTTTTCTTAATATCAAACATCCAGTTGGTGTTCACATTCTCTCATTTCGTATGGTGCTTTACAGTTGGTTTGTTTGAAACAGAATCCAGGCAAGGATGACCTGTTGCATTCAGTTTTCTAGGCCTCCCAGAATTTCCCCACTTTATTCTTACCATTCAGTTATTGAAAAAACCTGCTCATTTGGCTTGTAGAATTTTCCACATTCTGAATTTAGTGGGGTTGCTTTCCTAGATTTCCTGTGAGTCGTGTGTTCGTCGTTAATTTATTGCCTCTAGCTTGCAAAGCTGCCCTTCTTTGCGCCGTGTTGTGATTCAGGGACTCTGGACCCTGTGCACAGCTCTCCTTTGCCAACTGGCTCTGCCAACAGAGGGTGCTGGAGCAACACTATAGAGTCCGCAAGAGTGAAGGCCTCTCTTCTGGTCTGCAGGGCGGCTCACAGATCCCGGTATGGGGCCTACCGTGTGCACCTCAGCAGCCCTCGTGGTTCAGCTACGACTCCCCCCCCCCCCCCAAGTTCCTCTGCCAAGGTCAGGCTGGGTGCTGCAGTGGCAGCCACATTCTCCGCTCACGGGTTTGAGCCTCAGGTTTGAACAGGACTCCAGCTTTAGGTTTCTAAGTTCCCTCAGCTGTAGGGGTGGAGCCTGCTGTCTGGGGTCCCTGCTGCTGTACCCCTACATACCCTTTTACCCTTCTAGTAGTTAACCAGGCTTTTTACTAGTTCATAATTCTTTATATTACATTTTCCCTGTTACATTTCCTGGTTTGTTTCCTGGCTGATAAAATGGTACCAGGAATGGCCTCAGGGGAAAAAAACGTTCCAAGTTTGGATTTGGGGATTGGTTTGCTAGTGCCTTTGGATTCAAGTGAAATGATGAGCTAGCTCCCTGCCAGTGGGAATGGGATGCTCATAATCCATGACCTGCAATGGCATTATAATCCAGCTACTACCTCTGTTGGTGATGAGGCAAGTGCCTTGGGAGCCCCTGAGACTTGGGCTGCACTTGACCTTTACAGCAGTAATGATGTCTGCAAGGACCCAGGAGGGGCTGCTTCTGCACCCACTGGAGTGCCTCTGAGAATAAATGGCAAGTTCAGGTCCTTAAACTCTCAGCTCAAGTCACAGTCCAAGGACCAGAGAGCCTCCAGGCCAGACCTACTAGAATCATTTCATGTAGCTGGAGGACTGATTGATGTTCCTGAAACCAAATGAAATTGTGCAGAATGCAGAATTACAACATCAGTTGAATTCACAACCTCATTAAGTGTCTCGTGTGACATTTAGGATATTGAATGGGAGAGATGGTGCATGAAACTTGGAATGACAGCATCTAGTTGGACTCAGACTAAACAGTCTTTTTTTTTTAAAGATTTTATTTATTTATTTGAGAGAGAATGAGAGATAGAGAGCACGAGAGGGAAGACGGTCAGAGGGAGAAGCAGACTCCCTGCCGAGCAGGGAGCCCGATGTGGGACTCGATCCTGGGACTCCAGGATCATGACCTGAGCCGAAGGCAGTCGCTTAAGCAACTGAGCCACCCAGGCGCCCTCAGACTAAACAAAAAACTTGGAGTCTCGGGTTGCCTGGCTGGCTCAGTCGGTAGAGTATGAGACTCTTGATCTCAGGGTCATGAGTTAGAGCCTCACGTTGGGCATAGAGCTTACTTTAAAAAACTAAATTGGATTTAATACAACTTAAAAAAAAAAAAAAACTTCAGATATCTCTGAGCTTTCCTTGCCAGTGGACATGGTTTGCCCTCCTGTGCTAGCTGAGAAAGCTAACCTTTTCTTGAAAATCCTGAGATTCCTCACTTTGAGACAGATTGCCTTGCAAAGACATGCTCATTCTCAAGAGCTTCTTTGTTACCACTACACCATAGCTAGAGTGAAGAAAAGGAAAGAGCTTTTCCTAACTAAGTCTAGGGAATAAGTGTGGGAGTGTATTTGAAGGGTTAAAGCCAGGAGAACAGAATGTAACATTAGACAGAGCTGCATTCATTGATGGGGTACACTTACTAGAGATTCTGGATTTAAAGTATTAGCTCTTAAGACTAACAGCTTATTTGGTTGGTCACCAAAACTTGGACTCAGTGGTAGCCTGTGTTGTTTGTTTTTGTTTATATTGAGGTATAATTGACATATAACATATTAGTTTCAGGTGTACAACATAATGATTTGATATTTGTATATATTGCAAAATGATCACTATAATAAGTTTAGTTAATGTCTGCTGTCAACATAGTTACAAAATTTTTTTCTTGTGATGAGGACTTTTAAGATTTATTCTCTTAGCAACTTTCAAATATTCAATACAGAATTAATAATTACAGTTACCATGCTGTGCATTACATCCCCAGGACTTACTACCAGCTTATAGCTGGAAGTTTGTGCCTTTGGACACCCTTCACTCATTTCTCCTACCCCACCCCCTACTGCTAGTCACTGCCTATCTTTTGTCTGTATCTTTGAGTTTGGTTTTTTTAATTTTGTTTTTTTGTTGTTGTTCGTTTGTTTTAGATTTCACATGTAAGTGAGATCATCTGGTATTTGTCTGTCTCTATCAGACTTATTTCACTTAGCATAATGCCCTCAAGGTCCATCCATGTTACCAGTGGTAAAATTTCCTCCTTTTTTTATGGCTGAATAATTTTCCTGTGCAGTGTGGGTGTGGGTGTTTGGGTGTGTGTATACATCAGTGTCTTTATCCTTTCGTCCATGGATGGACTTTTACTTAGGTTGCTTATTGTAAATAATGCTGCAATGAACATGGGGATGCAGATATCTTTTCAAGCTACTGTTTTTATTTCCTCTGGATAAATACCCAGAAGTGGAATTGCTGGATCACAGGGTAGTTCTATTTTTAATTTTTTGAGGAACCTCCATACTGTTTTCCATAATGGCTATAACAATTTATATTCCCACCAACAGTGCAGGAAGGTTCCTTTTTTCCCCCACCTGCTTGCCAACACTTGTTATTTCTTGTCTTTTTGATAATGGCCTTTCTGACAGAGGTTAAGTGATACCGTCTTGTGGTTTTGATTTTTGTTTCTTTGATGGTTAGTGATGTTGAGCACATTTTCACATACTTGTGGGCCATCTGTATGTCTTCTTTGGGGAAAATGTCTATTCAGATCCTCTGCCTATTTTTTAATTGGATCAATTCTTTTTGCTATTGAGTTGTATGAGTTTTTATGTATTTTGGATATTAACCCCTTCTCAGATATATGATTTACAGGGCGCAACTCTAGCCCTCCACACCTGGCAGTTCCTGCCTATACCTTGTACAACCTCCTCAGAACTGTGTGATCCCCAGTGGGCAGGCTGACCTGGGCTGCAGCAGTGGCTATGGCTGGAACATTTCTTGTTGGGGTCAGGACAGAGTACATGCTGCTTGGTGCCACAGGCTGATTCCTCCACGACCCCGGGAGCAGTGATGATGGGTAGCTCTGAGTCCGGACCCGAGGATGACAAGGGAGCTTCAACCCCAGGGCACCTGGGAGACTCAGTCAGTTAAGCCTCCAACTCTTGATTTCGGCTGAGGTCATGATCTCAGGGTCATGAGATTGAGCACTGCATCGGGCTCTGTGCTGGGCATGGAGCCTGCTTAAGATTTTCCCTCTCCCTCAGCCCCTCCCCTGCTGCTCTCTCTCTAAAACAAAACAAAACAGGGGCACCTGGGTGGCTCAGTTGTTAAGCGTCTGCCTTCGGCTCAGGTCATGATCCCAGGGTCCTGGGATCGAGCCCCACATCGGGCTCCTTGCTCAGCAAGAAGCCTGCTTCTCCCTCTCCCACTCTCCCTGCTTGTGTTCTTTCTCTCACTGTGTCTCTCTCTGTCAAATAAATAAATAAAATCTTTAAAAAAAAATAAAACAAAACAAACAAAAGCCCCAACTCAACCCTGGGAAGGTGGCACCCACCTGGCAATGCCTGCCACCCCAGGCTGGCAGTACTAACGGCCAGGAACCCACACATTCCAGCACTGCAGCAAAAGCCCAAGATGTGGTGGGTTGCACCTTGTAAGGACCCTCCTATAAACAATGAGCATGTCACTGTTCCTCCCTGAAAGCAAACCATAAACAGCCTGTATTTACCATTCATGTGGATGAAGCAGAAGAAGAGACTTAAAAGAGGTCAGCTGAATCTAAAAGAACAGAACATGAAAATGCCCAGGCTTTTAATTCAGCTATTACTTTACCCAGACCAAGAAAACCACTGGTACCTCTTCACTATCCAGTGAATGGTAGTTTTGAGTCACCACACACTATGGACATATCAATTGTATTAGAAGATGAAAAGTCAATGAGTGTCAATGAAATCCCAGACTACCAGGAGGATGTTCACACATACTTAGGGAAACGGAGGTTAAATGTAAGCCTGAAGTGGGCTACATGAAGAAACAGCCAGACATCACCAAGAGTATGAGGACTGTCCTCGTGGACTGGTCAGCTGACGTAGAGAAGACTATAAAGTGCAGAATGAGACCCTGCATTTGTCTGTGCACTACGTTGATAGGTTCCTTTCCTCATTGTCTGTGTTGAGAGCTCGTGGGCACTGCTGCTAAGCTGTTAGCCTCAACATTTGAAGAAATACAGCCCCCAGAAACAGCAGAGTTCCTGTGCATCACTGATGATACCCATACCAAGAAACAAGTCGTGAGAATGGGACACTAGTTTTGAAAGTGCTCGCTTTCGATCTAGCTGCACCAACAGCAAATCTGCTTCTTACTCAATACTTTCTGCACCAGCAGCCTGCCAACTGCAAAGTTGAAAGTTTAACAATGTTTTGGGGAGAATTAAGCTTGATAGATGCTGACGCATACCTAAAGTATGTGCCATCAGTCATGGCGGGACCGGCCTTTCATTTGGTGCTCTACACAGTGATAGGACAAAGCTGGCCTGGACTTTTAGTTCAAAAGACTGCATATACCTTGGAAAGTCTTCAACTTTGTCTCATGGACCTTCGCCAGACCTACCTCAGAGCCCCACAGCATGCACAACAGTCAATAAGAGACAAGTGTAAAAGTAAAAGTATCATGGTGTTTCTCTCCTCAACCCACCAGAGATACTAAATGTGTAACAGTGAAACAGCCTTTGTTTTCTAGGATGTAAATCACTCAAAGTACATGGTATACAGTTTTGCTAAGGTTTTAATTTTTTTTCTTTAAAGATTTTTATTTAGAGAGCATGTGCACATGTACGCAGGATTGGGGTTGGGGGGTGGGGCAGAGGGAGAGGGAGAAGGAGTCTCCCCTCAGAGCAGGAAGCCCAACAACAATGTGGGGCTCGAACCCAGGATCCTGGGATCATGACCTGAGCTGAAGGCAGATGTGTAACCGATGAGCCAGCCAGGTACCCCTCTAAGGTTTTAATTTTACAATCATTTCTGAATACGGAAGTTATGGCCAAGTACAAATTATGGTATCTATTACTTTTAAATGGTTTTAATTTGTGTAGATTTTGTATGTGTAACTAAGATATTTGGCTAATTTTAAGTGGTTTTGTTGAAGTATTAATGATGCCAGCTGTCAGCACAGTAAGAATAAGAACTGATAAATAGAGTTGTGGAAAAATATATGCTTTACAAATATCTTCTCCCTTAGGTTGCCTTTTCCTTTTGTTGGTGGTGTCCTTTGCTGTACAGAAGCTTTTTGTCTGATGTAGTCCCACTTGTTTATTTTTGCTTTCTGTGTTAAGTCCAAAAACCCCTCACCAAGACCAGTATCAAGATACTTACTGCCTATGTTTTCTTCTAGGAGTTTTATGGTTTCAAATCTTATGTTCGAGTCTTTAAATCATTTTCAGTTAATTTTTGTGTGTGGTATAAGATAGTGGCCCTGTTTCATTCTTTTGCCTGTGGCTGCCCAATTTTCGTAACACCATTTATCAAAGAGGCTGTCCCTTCCCCATTGTATATTCTTGCCTCCTCTGTCATAAATTAATTGACCATATATGCATGGGTTTATTTCTGGACTCTCTGTTCCATTGATCTCTGTGTCTGTTTTTATGCCGACACTATACTGTTTGTTACAGCTTTATAATAAAGTTGGAGCATGGAAAGGGTGATGCTTCCAGCTTTGTTCTTTCTTGTTTCTTCTTTGGCTAAGTAATCTTGAGAAAGAAGAACAAAGCTGGAAGCATCACAAATCCAGATTTTAAGATGTGCTACAAAGCTGTAGTAATCAAGTAGACATTTGATTACACAGTTCTCCAAAGACATCCAGATGGCCAATAGACACATGAAAAGATGCTCAACATCACTAATCATCAGGGAAATGCAAATCAAAACCACAAGGAGATAGCACCTCATGCATGTCAGAATAGTATCAAAAAGAAAAGAAATAACAATTGTTGGCAAAGATGTGAGCAGAAAGAACCCTTGTGCACTGTTGGGAGTGTAAATTGTTACAGCCATGATGGAAAACAGTATGGAGGTTCCTTAAAAAATTAAAAATAGAAATATCTTATCCAGAGGTGCCTGGCTGGCTCAGTCAGTAGGCATGTAACTCTTGATCTCAGGGTTCTGAGTCTGAGCTCCATGTTGGGTGTAGGGATTACTTAAAAATCTTTCAGAAATATCCAATAATTTGACTATTGCATACTTACCCAAAGAAACCAAAACCCTAATTCCAGAAGATATATGTACCTCATATGTTTATTGCAGTATTATTTACAATAGTCAAGATATGAGAGCAGCCCAAGTCTCCATTAATAGATGAATGGATAAAGAAGATGTGGTGTGTACACACACATACACTGAAACATTATATAGCCACAAAAGGATGTGATTTTGCCATTTGTGACAACATGGATGGACCTAGAGGGTATTATGCTAAGCAAAATAAGTCAGAGAAAGACAAATGCCATATGATTTCACTCATATGTGGAATCTAAAAAACAAAAAGCAGAAGGAGACCTATCAATACAGTGAACAAACTGAACGGTTGCCAGGGGAAAGAGAGGAGAAGGCATGAACAAAATGGGTGAGGGAGAGAGAGAGAGAGATAACAGGCTTCCAATCATGTAGTAAGTCACAGGACTAAAGCACAGCATATGGAGGATATTCAGTGATACTGTAAACGCATTGCACAGCGCACAGCCTCGGATGGCGGCTACCCTTGTGAGCCGACCAGAACATATAGAGATGTTGAATCACTATGTTGCATACCTGAAACTAATGTAACCTTGTGTGTCAACTATACACAAACCAAAGAAAAATTTTTTAAAGATTGCTTTGGCCATTCAGGGTTCTTGTGTTTCTACACAAATTTTAGGATTGTTTGTTCTATTTCTGTGAAAAATACCATTGGGATTTTGATAGGGATTGCATTGAATCTGTAGATTGCTTTAGGTTTTAACATTTAACAATGTTAATTCTGGCCTTAACAATGTTAATTCTCCCAGTCCCTGAGCACAGAATATCTTTCCGTTTATTTGTGTCATCTTCAATTTCTTTCATGGTGTCTTCTAGTTTTCAATATAGAGGTCTTTCATCTCTTTGGTTCAACTTATTCCTAGATATTTCATTCTTTTGATGCAGTTGTAAATGGAATTGTTTCCTTAATTTCTGATAGTTCTTTATTGATCTGATAGTGTATAAAAATACAATTGATTTTTGCATATTGATTTTTATATCCTACAACTTTACTAAATTCACTTATTAGTTCTAATAGCTTTTTGGTGGAGTCTTTAGGATTTTCTGTGTGCAATATGTCATCTGCAAATAGCAACAGTTACTTTTTCTTATCAATTTGGATGCCTTTAACTTATTTTTCACACACACACACACACACACACACACACACACACACACACCATATCTTCCTTATTCATTCATCTATGGACACTTTGGCTGCTTCCATAATTTGGCTACTGTAAAGTACTGTGATTACTGGATTGTAGGGTAGTTCTGTTTTTAACTTTTTGAGGAACTTCCATACTGTTTTCCACAGTGGTTGCACCCAGTTTGCATTCCCACCAACAGTGCACAAGGGTTCTTTTTCCTCCACATCCTTGTCAACCCTTGTTGTTTCTTGTGTTTTTTATTTATATTAACCTGACAGGTAGTGAGGTGAAATCTCATATAGTCTTTTTTTTTCATTATAGTTTTGATTTGCATTTCCCTGATGAGTGATGTTGAGCATCTTTTCACGTGTCTGTTAGCCATCTGGATGTCTTCTTTGGAAAAGTATCTATTCATGTCTTCTGCCCATTTTTTAACTGGATTATTTGTTTTTTGGGTGTTGAGTTTGATAAGTTTTCTATATATCTTGGATACTAGCCCTTTATCAGATATGTCATTTGCAAATAAGTTCTCCCATTGAGTAGGTCGCTTTTTAGTGTCATTGAATGTGTGCACGGTGCAGTATCTTTTTATTTTGATGTAGTCTCAATAGTTTTTCACTTTTTTTAAAAAAAGATTATTTATTTGACAAAGAAAGACACAGTGAGAGAGAGAACACAAGCAGGAGGAGTGGGAGAGGGAGAAGCAGGCTTCCTGCTGAGCAGGGACCAGACACGGGGCTCGATCCCAGGACCCTGGGATCATGACCTGAGCCGAAGGCAGACACTTAACGACTGAGCCACCCAGGCGCCCCTACTTTCACTTTTTTAAAAAGATTTATTTATTTATTTTAGAGAGAGAGCACTTGTGCATGAGAGCGGGAGAGAAGGAGACTCTCCACTGAACATGGAGCCCCACGTGGGGCTCAATCTCACAACCCTGAGATCATGACCTGAGCTGAAATCCAGAGTCAGATGCTTAACTGACTGCACCCCCCAGGTGCCCCAGATTATTTTTACTTTTATTTCTCTTGCTTCAGGAGACCTATCTAGAGGAGTGTTGCTATGGCCGATTCAGAAACATTGCTGCCTGTGTTCTAGGATTTTTATGGTTTCAGGTCTCACATTTAGGTCTTTAATCCATTTTGTGTTTATTTTTGTGTATCATGTAAGAAAGTGGTCCAGTTTCATTCTTTTGCATGTAGCTGACCAATTTTCCCAACACCATTTATTGAAGAGACTGTTTCCATTGGGTATTCTTTCCTGCTCTGTTGAAGACTAATTGACCATATAGTTGTGGTTCATTTCTGGGTTTTATTTTTTCTTCTACTGATCTATGTCTCTATTTTTGTGTTGGTACCACACTGTTATACTACAGCTTTGTAATAGAACTTGAAGTCCAGAGTCATGATGCCTCCAGCTTTTCTTTTCTCTTTTTTTTAAAGTTGGATTAGTAATTTAATAATGAATAAAAAAAAATCATGGGAAAAATATTAGCAACATCTTCAAAGAATTGCTGACCATTATCTCTGTATATGGATGTACGTGTGCTTCCAATACTAGGAAATTTCAATAGCAATTTCAAACATGTTAACATGAGAGCTGACAATTCATAAATACTGTTATTAGATTAGAATAATTTAAAAACCCAAAGTGATTTTTATAGCATACAAAAATTTTCTTAGAATTTCAGATGTTCAAAAAAATGATTTATTTTTTATGGGAAAAAGTTAAAATGCACTGCCTGAGTCTGTGGAAATATTGGTCTGGAAGTCTGGAAATTTTGCCAATGCCATTCTCTAAAATCATTGCAAACTCTAAATAAAAGATTAAATCCATGCCAACTGCAGACCAAAATGATGAATCAAAAGCCCAAACAATATGACTTTAAGATAACTTGGTTCCTTTTTTTTCATCATGGTAAGTGTACTCTTTAATCCCCATCCCCTATTCTACCCATCCCCCACCCACCTCCCCTCTGGTAACCATCAGTTTGTTCTCTGTAGTTAAGAGTCTGTTTCTTGGTTTTTGTCTTTCTTTTTCTTTCTTTTTTCC
This sequence comes from Eumetopias jubatus, assembly GCF_037043125.1. Taxonomy (NCBI): domain Eukaryota; kingdom Metazoa; phylum Chordata; class Mammalia; order Carnivora; family Otariidae; genus Eumetopias; species Eumetopias jubatus. The sequence continues at coordinate 126,211,332 of NW_028274807.1, read as the reverse complement.
CCTTGCTTGTTTTGTTTTGTTTCTTAAACTCCACATGTGAGTGAGATCATACAGTAGTTCTTTCTCTGACTTATTTCTCTTAGCATTATACTTTCTAGGTCTTTATTTGTTTATTTATTTAAGAGAGAGAGAGAGTTGGGGGTTGAGGCTCAGAAGGAGAGAGAGAAGCAGACTCCCTGCTGATCAGGGAGCCTGATGCAGGGCTTGATCCCAGGACCCCAAGATCATGACCTGAGCTGAAGGCAGATGCCCAACTGACTGAGCCACCCAGGCACCCCTATACTTTCTAGTTGTATTCATGTTGTTGCAAATGGAAAGATTTGTTTTTATGGCTAAATAATATTCCTGTGTGTGTGTGTACACATATATACCACATCTTTTTTGTCCATTCATCTACTGATGGACACAGCCTGCTTTCATATTTTGGCTATTGAAAATAATGCTGCAATAAACATAGGGGTACATGTATCCCTTTGAATTAGTGTTTTAGTGGGGTTTTTTTGGGGGGGTAAATACCCAGTAGTGCAATTACTGGATCATAGGATAGTTCTATTCCAGCTTCTCTTTTCTTTTTTAAAATTGCTTTGGCCCTTTGGGGTCTTTTGTGGTGTCATATAAATCTTAGGATTGTTTGTTCTAGTTCTGTGAAACTATATGATTGGATATTTTGATAGGGATTGCATTAAATCTATAGATTGCTTTGGGTAGTATAGACATTTTAATAATATTTCTTTGAATCCATGAGCATGGAATGTCTTCCTATTTCTTTGTGTCTTCAATTTCTTTCTTCAATGTTTTATAGTTTTCAGAATAGAGGTCTTTTATGTCTTTGGTTAGGTTTATCCTAGGTATCTTATTATTTTTGTTTCAGTTATAAATGGGATTGTTTTCTTAATTTCTCTTTCTGGTGCTATATTATTAGCGTATAAAAATGCAACAGATTTCTGCACACTGATTTTTGTATCCTGAAATTTTACTGAATCCATTTATGAGTTTTAGTAGTTTTTTGGTGGAGTCTTTAGGGTTTTCTATATAATAGTATCATGTCATCTGCAAAGAGTGAAAGTTTTACTTCTTCCTTACCAATCTGAATTCCTTCTATTTCTTTTTCTTGTCTGATTGCTGTGGCTAGGACTTCCAGTACTGTGTTGAATAAAAGTGGTGAGAGTGGACATCCTTGTCTTGTTCCTGACCTTAGGGGAAAAGTTCAAGATTTCCCTACTGAATATGATGTCTGCTATGGTTTTTTCATATATGGCCTTTCTTATGTTGAGGTATGTTCCTTCTAAATCTACATTGTTGAGGGTTTTTATCATTAATGGATATTGTACTTTGTCGAATATTTTTTCTGTGTCTATTGAAATTATCATATGGTTTTTATCCTTTCTCTTATTGATGTATCACATTGATTGATTTGTGAATATTGAACCACCCTTGCATCCCAGGAATAAATCCCACTTTATTGTGGTGAGTGATGTTTTTAATGTATTGTTGGATTCAGTTTGCTAATATTTTGTTGAGGATTTTTGTATCTATCTGTGTTCATCAGAGATATTGGCCTATAGTTTTTTGTTTGTTTGTTTGTTTATTTTTGTGGTGTCCCTATCTGACTTTGGTATCAGGGTAATGCTGGCCTCATAGAATGCATTTGGAAGTTTTCCTTCCTTTTCTATTTTTTTTTTTTTTTGAGTGGTTTGAGAAGACTACGTATTAACTCTTCTTCAAATGTTTTGTAGTATTCACCTGTGAAACCATCTGGTCCTGGACTTTTTTTGTTGTTGAGAATTTTTTGATTACTAACTCAATCTTCTTGCTGGAAATTGGTCTGTTCAAATTTTCTATTTCTTCCTGTTTCCATTTTGGTCATTTATATGTTTCTAGGAATTTATCCATTTCTCTAGGTTGTCTAATTTTTTGGCATATAGTTTTGCATAATATTAAAATTGTATTTCTGTGGTGTTGGTTGTTATTTCGCTTTCATTTGTGATTTTGAGTCTTTTGCTCTCTCTCTCTCTCTGTTTTTTTTGTTGTTGTTTTTGATGAGTCTGGCTAGAGGTTTATCAATTTTGTTGATCTTTTCAGATAACCAGTTCCTGGTTTCATTGATCTGTTCTATTGTTTTTGTAGCTTCTATATCATTTATTTCTGCTCTAATCTTCATTATTTCCTTCCTTCTGCTGGTTTTGGGTTTTGTTTATTGTTCTCTTTCTAGCTCATGTAGGTGTAAAGTTAGGTTGTTTGAGATTCTTCTTGCCTCTTGAGGTAGGTCTGTATTGCTATAAACTTCCCTCTTTTTTTTTAAATTATTTATTTATTTATTTATTTGACAGAGACACAGCAAGAGAGGGAACATAAGCAGGGGGATGGGGGAGGGAGAAGCAGGCTTCCCACGGAGCAGGGAGCCTGATGCAGGACTCAATCCCAGGACCCTGAGATCATGACCTGAGCCGAAGGCAGACACTTAATGACTGAGCCACCCAGGCGCCCCACTATAAACTTCCCTCTTAAAACAACTTTTGCTGTATCTCAAAGGTTTTGGACTGTTGTTTTCATTTACATTTGTTTGCATGTAGTTTTTTATTTCTTCTTTCATTTCTTGGTTGACTCATTCATTGTTCAACTGCATGTTATTTAACCTCCATGTATTTATGATCTTTCCAGATTTTTTCTTGTGGTTGATTTCTAGTTTCATGGCTTTGTGGTCAGAAAAGACACATGGTATGGTTTTGATCTTTTTTAATTTGTTGAGGCTTGTTTTGTAACCTAATAGCCTAATATGTGATCTATTCTGGAGAATGTTCCATGTGCACTTGAAAATAATGTGTATACTGCTGTTTTAGGATGGAACGTTCTGAATATATCTGTTAAACCCATCTGGTCCGGTATGTTATTCAAAGCCACTGTTTCCTTGTTGATCTGTTTGGATGATCTGTCCATCAATGTAAGTGGTGTATTAAAGTTCTGACTATTATTGTATTTGTTATTAACAGTATTATGTATTTGGGTGCTCTCAAGTTGGGTGTATAAGTATTTACAATTGTTTTATCTTCTTGTTGGGTTGTCCCCTTTATTATTTATTATTATATTATTATTATGTCCTTCTTTGTCTCTTTTACAAACTTTGTTTTAAAGTCTATTTTGTCTAAGTATTGTTACTTGACTTTTTTTTAAGATTTTTTTAAAGATTATTTATTTATTTATTTGAGATAGAGTGAGCGAGAGAGCAGGAGCAGGGGGAGCAGAGGGAGAAGCAAACTCCCTGCTGAGTAGGGAGCCCAACATGGGACTCGATCCCGGGACCCTGGGATCATGACTGAGTTGAAGGCAGACACTTAACCATCTGAGACACTCAGGCGCTCCCTGTATTTGTTGCCATTTTGTTACTTTGTTTGTGGTTTTTGTAGTTTTTCTCTGATCCGTCTTTTTTTCTTTCATGGTTTGCTGGGGATTTTTAGTGATATACTTGTATTCCTTACTCTTTATTTTTTCCATATCTATTACTGTTTTTTGATTTGTGGTTACCATTAGGTTTATATATAACATCTTCTGCATATAGCAGTCTATATTAAGCTCATGGTCACTTAATTTTCAACTCATTCTTTATTCCTCTCCACATTTTGATACTTGTTATCATATTTTACATCGTTTATTTCATGCTCCTCTTGACTGATTTTTACAGGTATACTTAATTTTTTTGCTTTTGTGCTTCCTACTTTTCTTACTGTTACTTACTATTTTTGCTTTCTACTCAGTCCCCCTTAACATTTCCTGTAGGGCTTATTTAGTGGTTATGAATTCCTTTAATTTTTGTTTGTCTGGGAAACTCTTTATCTCTCTTTCTATTCTAATGATAGTCTTGCTGGATAGAGTGTTCTTGGCTGCAGAAATGTCCGTTTCAGCACTTTGAAAACATCATGGCACTTTCTTCCGTCCTGCAAATTTTTGCTGAAAAATCAGCTAATGGCCTTATGGAGTTTCCTTAGTATGTTATTGTCTTTTTTTTCTCTTGCAACCTTTAAAATTCATTATCACTTTCTTTTTCTTTGCTCAAATATATTTATTTATGATGATTTTATAAGTTTGTCATTAACCCATCTATATACTACTTGTTTCGTAGCACAGAGGTTATTTTTTCTTACTTGTTTGTATTTATGTACTTTTTAAAAAATTATGTTATGTTAGTCACCATATAGTACATCATTAGTTTTTGATGTAGTGTTCCATGATTCATTGTTTTTGTATAACACCCAGTGCTCCATGCAGTACATGCCCTCCTTAATACCCATCACCAGGCTAACCCATCCCCCATCCCCCCATCCCCCTCCCCTATAAAACCCTCAGTTTGTTTCTCAGAGTCCATAATCTCTTATGGTTCGTCTCCCCCTCTGATTTCCCCCCCTTCATTTTTCCCTTCCTTCTCCTAATGTCCTCCATGCTATTCCTTATGTTCCACAAATAAGTGAAACCATATGATAATTGACTTTCTCTGCTTGACTTATTTCACTTAGCAAAATCCCCTCCAGTCCCATCCATGTTGGTGCAAAAGTTGGGTATTCATCCTTTCTGATGGCTGAGTAATATTCCATTGTATATATGGACATCTTCTTTATCCATTCATCTGTTGAGGGGCATCTTGGCCCTTTCCACAGTTTGGCTATTGTGGACGTTGCTGCTATGAACACTGGGGTGCAGGTGCCCCTTCTTTTCACTACATCTGTATCTTTGGGGTAAATACCCAGTAGGGCAATTGTTGGGTCATAGGGTAGCTCTATTTTTAATTTTTTGAGGCACCTCCACACTGGTTTCCAAAATGGCTGTACCAACTTGCATTCCCGCCAACAGTGTAAGAGGGTTCCCCTTTCTCTCTCTCTCTTTTTTTAAGATTTTTATTTATTTATTTGACAGAGACACAGCGAGAGAGGGAACACAAGCAGGGGGAGTGGGAGAGAGAGAAGCAGGCTTCCCGCCGAGCAGGGAGCCCGATGCGGGGCTCGATCCCAGGACCCTGGGATCATGAACTGAGCTGAAGGCAGACACTTAATGACTGAGCCACCCAGGCGCCCCGAGGGTTCCCCTTTCTCCACAACCTCTCCAACATTTGTTGTTTCTTTCCGTGTCCATTTTTGCCATTCTGACTGGTATAAGGTGGTATCTCAATGTGGTTTTGATTTGAATTTCTGTGATGGCTAATGATGATGAACATTTTTGCATGTGTCTGTTAGCCATTTGTATGTCTTCTTTAGAGAAGTGTCTGTTCATGTCTTCTGTCCATTTTTTGACTTATTTGTTTTTTGGGTGTTTGAGAAGTTCTTTATAGATCTTGGAAATCAGCATTTTGTCTATAGTGTCATTTGCAAATATTTTCTCCCATTCTGTGGGTTGCCTCTTTGTTTTGTTGACTGTCTCCTTTGCTGTGCAGAAGTTTTTATCTTGAAGTCCCAAAAGTTCATTTTTGCTTTTGTTTCCCTTGCCTTTGGAGACGTGTCATGAAAGAAGTTGCTGTGGCTGATGTCGAAGAGGTTACTGCCTATGTTCTCCTTTAGTATTTTGATGGATTCCTGTCTCAAATTGAGGTCTTTCATCCATTTTGAGTTTATCTTTGTGTATGGTGTTAGAGAATGGTAACATTTCATTTTTCTGTATATAGCTGTCCAGTTTTCCCAGCACCAATTATTGAAGAGACTGTCTTTTTTCCATTGCGTATTTTTTCCTGCTTTGTTGAAGATTATTTGACCATAGAGTTGAGGGTCCATATTTGGGTTCTCTATTCTGTTCCATTGGTCTGTATGTCTGTTTTTGTGCCAGTACCATGCTGTCTTGGTGATCACTGCTTTGTCATATAGCTTGAAATCGGGCAATGTGATCCCCTCAGCTTTGTTTTTCTTTTTCAACATTTCCTTGGTGATTTGGGGTCTTTTCTGATTCCATACAAATTTTAGGATTGTTTGTTCCAGTACTTTGAAAAATGTCATTGGAATTTTGATTGGGATGGCACTGAAGGTATAGATTGCTCTGGGCAGCGTAGACATTTTAACAATATTTATTCTTCTGATCCATGAGCATGGAATATTTTTCCATCTTTTTGTGTCTTCTTCGATTTCTTTCATGAGTGTTCTGTAGTTCCTAGAGTATAGATCCTTTACCTCTTTGGCTAGGTTTATTCTGAGGTATCTTATGGTTTTTGGTGCTATTGTAAATGGAATCATTTCTCTGATTGCTCTTACTACGGGTTGCATTGTTATTGTATAAGAAAGCGACTGATGTCTGTGCATTGATTTTGTATCCTGTCACATTACACAATTGCTGTATGAGTTCCAGGAATTTGGGGGTGGAGTCTTTTGGATTTTCCACATAATGTATCATGTCACCTATGAAGAGAGAGAGTTTGACTTCTTTTTTGCCAATTTGAATACTTTTCTTTTTGTTGTCTGATTGCTGTTGCTAGGACTTCTAATACTATGTTGAACAATAGTGGCGAGAGTGGGCTTCCTTGTCGTGTTCCTGATCTTAAGAGAAAGGCTCTCAGCTTTTCCCCATTGAGGATGATATTTGCTGTGGGTTTTTCATAGATGGATTTTATGAACTTGAGGAATGTTCCCTCTATCCCTACACTCTGAAGAGTTTTAATCAGGAAAGGATGTTGTATTTTGTCAAATGCTTTTTCTGTGTCAATTGAGAGGACCATATGGTTCTTCTCTCTCCTCTTATTAATGTATTCTATCACACTGATTGATTTATGAATGTTGAACCACCCTTGCCTCCCAGGGATAAATCCCACTTGATCGTTGTGGATGATCCTTTTAATGTATTGTAATCCTATTAGCTAGGATTTTGTTGAGAATTTTGGAATCCATATTCATCAGGGATATCAGTCTGAAATTCTCCTTTTTGATGGGGTCTTTGCCTGGTTTGTGGATTAAGGTAATGCTGGCCTCATAGAATGAGTCTGGAAGCTTTCCTTCTGTTTCTATTTTTTTGAAACAGCTTCAGGAGAATAGGTATTATTTATTCTTTGAATGTTTGGTAGAATTCCCCAGGGAATCCATCAGGCCCTGAACTTTTTTGGGGGGGAGGTTTTTGATCACTGCTTCAATCTCGTTACTGGTTATTGGCCTATTCAGGTTGTCAATTTCTTCCTGTTCTAGTCTTGGCAGTTTATAGGTTTCCAGGAAGGCATCCATTTCTTCCAGGTTGCATAATTTAGTGGCACATAGTTGTTGATAATAATTTCTAATAGTTGTTTTTATTTCCTTGGTATTAGTCATGATCTCTCCCCTTTCATTTGTAATTTTATTAATTTGGGTCCTTTCTCTTTTCTTTTGGATAAATCTGGCCAGTGGTTTATCAATCTTATTAATTCTTTCAAAGAACCAGCTTCTAGTTTCATTGATCTGATCTGTGTTTCTGGTTTCTAATTCATTGTTCTCTGCTCTAATTTTAATTATTTCTCTTCTAACTCATGGCTTAGGCATCGTTGCTTTTTCTCCAGTTCTTTAAGGTGTAAAGTTGGTGAATTCGGGATTTTTCTTTTTCTTTTCTTTTCTTTTTTTTTTTTGAGTGAGGCTTGCATGGCTATGTATTTTCCCCTTAGGACCGCCTTTGCAGTATCCCATAGGTTTTGGACCAATGTGTTTTCGTTCTCATTGGTTTCCATGAATTGTTTAAGTTCTTCTTTGATTTTCTGGTCGACGCAAACATTCTTGAACAGAGTGGTCTTTAGCTTCGAAGTGTTTGAATTTCTGCCAAATTTTTTCTTCTGATTGAGTTCCAGTTTTAAAGCATTATGGTCTGAGAATATGCAGGGAATAATCTCAATCTTTTGGTATTGATTGAGACCTGATTTGTGACCCAGTATGTGGTCTATTCTGGAGAAAGTTCCATGTGCGCTTGAGAAGCATGAGTATTCTGTTGTTTTAGAATGTTCTGTATATATCTATGAGGTCCATCTGGTCCAGTGTGTCATTCAAATCTCCTGTTTCTTTGTTGATTTTCTGCTTAGATGATCTGTCCATTCCTGAGAGTGGAGTATTGAGGTCTTCTACAATTAACGTATTGTTATCAATATGACTCTTTATTTTGGTTAACATTTGGCTTATGTAGATGGCTGCTCTCATGTTGGGGACATAGATATTTACAATTGTTAGATCTTCTTGTTGGATAGGCCCTTTAAGAATGATATAGTGTCTTTGTGTGTCTCTAACTACAGTCTTTAGTTTAAAATCTAATTTGTCTGATAGAAGAATTGCTACCCCAGCTTTCGTTTGAGGTCCATTGGCATGGAAGATGGATCTCCATCGCTTCACTTTCAGTCTGGATGTATCTTTAGGTTCAAAATGAGTCTCTTGTAGACAGCATATGGATGGGTCCTGTCTTTTTATCCAATCTGCAACCCTGTGCCATTTTATGGGAGCAGTTAGCCTTTCACTTTGAGGGTGATTATTGAAAGATATGAATTTATTATCATCATGTTGCCTGTGGAGTCCTTGTTTCTATAGACTGTCTCTGTAAATTTCTGTTCTATATCACTCTTGGGGTCTTTCTCCTGTTGTGGAACCCCCCCCCCCGCCTTAATATTTCTTGTAGGGCCAGCTTAGTTGTCACATATTCTTTCAGTTTCTGCTGTCTTGGAAGCTCAGCATCTTTCCATCCATTCTAAATGACAGCATTGCCAGATAAAGTATTCTTGGCTGCATGTTCTTCTCGTTAATACCCTGAATATGTCTTGCTAGGCCTTTCTGGCTTGCCAGGTCTCTGTGGGTAGGTCTGACATTATTCTGATGTTCCTCCTTCTGTACATAAGGAATCTCTTCCCCCTAACTGCCCTTAAGATGGCTTCCTTGGTTCTAAGATTTACGCGTTTTACTATTACATGCTGGGGCATTGGTCTGTTTTCCTTCATCTTGGGAGGGGTCCTCTCTGCCTCTAGGACACGAATGTTTGTTTCATTCCCCAGATTAGGGAAGTTCTCAGCTACGATTTGTTCAAATATATCTTCTAGTCCTCTCTCTCTCCCCACCCCCTCAGGGATGCCAATAATTCTGACATTGGAACATTTCATGGCATCACTTATTTCTCTAATTCTGTTTTCATGGATTTTGAGCTTTTTCCCCAGGTCTCCTTTTTTTCCTTCTTTTCTATCAATTGGTCTTCTAGATCAGTAATTCATTCTTCTGTCTCATTTAACCTAGCTGTTAGAGTATCTAGATTTAGATTGGATCTCGTTGATAGCATTTTTTTTTAAAGATTTTTTTAAAAATTTATTTGAGAGAGAGAGAATGAGAGACAGAGAGCACGAGAGGGAAGAGGGTCAGAGGGAGAAGCAGACTCCCCGCTGAGCAGGGAGCCCGACGTGGGACTCGATCCTGGGACTCCAGGATCATGACCCAAGCCGAAGGCGGTCACTCAACCAACTGAGCCACTCAGGTGCCCTCGTTGATAGCATTTTTAAGTTCTGCCAATTCAGCTTTAATTTCTGTTCTTAGAGATTCTATGTTGCCATTAATCAATTTCTCCATTCTAGCTGTTGTCTTCATAACTGTTACCCTGAAGTCCATCTCTGACATCTTGGTTATATCTGTATCCATTTGTAAATCTGTGGCAGAAGTTACAGTCTCTGAGTCTTTCCTATTTTGGGGGCTCCTCCTCTTAGTCATTCTGTTGAGGGGTGGTTGAGGGAGTGCACAGAGTCCAAATTATTGACCACAACCTAAGCAAGATGCACCCGTTTTCTAGGGACCTTAGGGTTGTTGGCCTCTTGTTCTCCCAGCCTGTCTTCTGGGGGAGGGGCCTGCCACGCTGTTACTTAGGCAACCCTGTTTGGGCAGAGGTGCCCTGCCCCCTGTTGATGGGGGAGGGATGGGCTCAGTGAAAACCGTTTTTGGGGTGCTTTTGTTCTCTGGTGGCTTTCCCTGGCGGTCTCTTCCAAGAGTCAGAGCAGAAGAGACCATTTCCAACCCTCTGCCTCAGACCAGAGAGATCGCAGTTTGTTTTTCAGTGAGCTCTCCAGGCCACAGGATCTCTCTTTCTATCTGTGCTGCTATAAACTGCAACATCCTGGGTTGTGCGCCCCTCAGCAGGGCTCCCAGTCCTCACCTCCTGGTCAGGGCTTGGGGGCACGTCTCTGCCCTTTGTGCTTCTAAAACCGCTGGCCACCCCCAGTTTGCACGTGTGGCCCTGCTGCTCCAGGTTTCAGTCTGGGGGCTGCTCTAAACTCCTTTCCCTGCTGCTACCGTTCTGTGAGTCTGTGCCCTGTCCCCAGCATGGGAGGTTATCACTCACCCCAGCATAGGATCCCCATGGCTTCCTCCCCATTCTTTTTATCTTCAGATATGTGCCCGCAGAATTACAGCTCCCTGCTTCATACCTTGAAACCAGTCTCCTGCAATATTCTGTTTGTAGAGATCCAGATCTATCTTCTTACATCTCAGGCTGATTTCATGGGTGTTCAGAGTGGTCTGGTAGATAGCCAGCTCAATTCAGGGGACCGGTTGGAACAGGGTCCCCTACTCCTCCGCCATCTTTTCCCTTCATCTCTTTTTTTGTTGTTGTTGCCATTTTAATTGCTGTTGTGTCTTGGTGTGGACCTCCTTGGTTGAATTTGTTGGGGGGATCTCTGTGCCTCCTGAATCTGGATCTGTGTTTCTCTTCCCAGATTCAAGAAGTTTATAGCTCTTCTTTTTTCTTTCTTTTTTTTTTTTTTAAGAAAATCTTTTTATTTTATTATTTTAGATTTTTATTTGAGAGAGAGAATGAGATAGAGCATGAGAGGGGAGAGGGTCAGAGGGAGAAGCAGACTCCCTGCCGAGCAGGGAGCCCGATGCGGTACTCGATCCTGGGACTCCAGGATCATGACCTGAGCCTAAGGCAGTTGCCCAACCAACTGAGCCATCCAGGTGCCCAGCTCTTTTTTTTTCAAATACCTTTTCTGGCCCCCTTTCTCTTCTCCTTCTGGGACCCCTATAATGGGATATTAGTATATTTTACATTGTCACAGAGTTCCTTTAACCTATCCTCATTTTCTAAATTCTTTTTCATTTTTGCTGTTTAATTTGGTTGTTTTCTACTACCCTGTCTTCCAGATCATGAATTTGTGGTGCATCCTTTAATCTATTGTTGATTCCCTCTAGTGTATTTTTCATTTTACTTATTGTATTCTTCAGCTCTGATTGGTTCTTTTTATATTTTTTGTTTCTTTGTTGAAGTTCTCACTGAGTTCATCCACTCTTCTCTCAAGTCTGATGAGCATCTTTATGGCCATTATTTTGGAATCTTTATCAAGTAGATCAGTTATCTTGGTTTTGTTTTGTTCTCTTTTGAGGTTTTGTCTTACTTTTTCATTTGGAACCTATTCCTGTCTCCTCACTTTGACACTGTGTGTTTATTTCTGTGTATTAATTAGGTGGATCAGCTACATTCCTGGTCTTGAAGGTAGTGGCCTTATGTAGAAGGCAGCCTGTGGTACCCAGTAGCTCAGTCCTCCTTGTCACTAGGACCAGGCACTCCAGGGTTGCCCATGTGTGGACTGTGTGTGTCCTCCTGTTGTGACTTGGCTGCGACTCCTGCAGACATGCTGGTGGGTAGGGCTGGCTTCCAGCACAGCCTGCCTCTGAGAGGCCTTGTGGTAGCTGCTTGTGTGTGCTGTTGGGTGAGGTTAGTCTCCTGTGCAGCTGCCTGAGAGTCCTTGCCACAGTTCTTGCTGATATGTTTGTGGGCAGGGCTGCCTCCCCTCCCTGCTGGTCCTGGCAAGGGCTGTCTCACATGTGTATTAGGGTAGTGGTCACTGCAGAAGGATGCTGGTCTCACCCAGAGCTGTCAGTTGGATGTGGCTGGGCAGGAGCTCCTTTGGAGGGGCACCTTGCCAGGGTGAGTGGGATTGGTCTGGAGGGAAATGTTGGGGTGGGGTGAGTGGCACTAGTTAGGTAGATGTAGAGTGTTGGGACTGGCTCCCATCAGCATTGGAGCAGTTATGTTGAAGGAGGGCAAGAAAAATTGTGTGTACCTGCACCTCCATCCCTGGAGAAAGTTCTTATAGATCTCTGCCTCTTTGGCACACGCCTTATGGTCTATCCATCTCCTTCACATGTAACCCAGGTGCTTTTGAAACTGCTGCCTCTGTGATGGGTCTTGGACTGAGTGATGTCATGTGTTTGCCCTTAAAAGTGGAGTCTCAGTTTCCTATATCCTTTTGGGTCTCCCAGAATTTAGCTCATTTTCAAAGCCAGAGATTATGGGGGCTTGTCTTCCCAGGGCAGATGCCCAGGGCAGGGTGTGCTGGATGTGGGGCTTGATCCCCTCATTCCTCAGGGAGGATCTTTGTACCTGTGATAATCCTCCTGTTTGTGGTTCCCCACCTGTGGGTCACCATACTGGGAGTTTTGGCTCCTAACCACACCTCTGCCCTCCTACCTTCTTGATCTGGCTTTCTCTGTATGACTTTAGCAGTAGAAGAGCTGTTCTGCCAATCTTCATGTCATTTTCAGAGTTGTACTCTATTTAGCTGTAGCCTTGATGTGTCTATGGGAGGAAGTGAGCTCAGGATCCTCTTACTTACTCCGCCATCTTTTCAAGTTCCCCCTTGTAGTCTCTAACTTTTGACACTTTATGATGTCTTCATGTGGGTCTCTTTGGGCGCCTCTTATTTGGAACTCTGGGCTTCTGTCTAGATGTCTGTTTCCTCCCCCAGGTCAGAGTTTTCAGCCATTATTTCTTCATATATGTTTTCTAACACCCGCCCCCGCCGGCCCGTCTCTTATCGCCTTCTGAGAGCTCTGTAAGGCATATATTGATTTTCTTGATGATGTCCTTTAAGTCCCTTAAGCTATATTCACATTTTTTTAATATTTCTTTTTGCCACTCTGATTCAATGAGTTCCACTGTCCTGTCTTTGAGCCTTCTGATCCTTTCTTTTGCTTCATCTAACCTGTTGAAGCCCTCTATTGTACAATTTCTTTCTTTTTTTTTTTTTTCTAAGAAAGGGAGAGGGTTGGAGAGGAGCAGAGGGAGAGGCAAAGGGAGAATGCTAAGCAGGCTCCACACCCAGTGTAGAGCCAGACAAAGGGTTCAATCCCACAACCCTGAGATCATGACCCAAGCGAAATCAAGAGATGGACTCTTAACCAACTGAGCCACCCAGGTTGCCCCTCTGTTGTACCTTTTTAGTTATTGTATTCTTCAGGTCTGTGACTTCTGTTTGGTACTTTGTTATATTTTCTCTTTGTTGAAATTTCAACTTCATTCATTATTTTGAGCATGGTGGGCATCTTTGACCATTATTTTGAACTCTTTACAAGGTAAATCACTTATCTCCATTTCATTATGGTCTTATTCTGAGGTTTTATGTTGTTCTTTCTTTGGGAATGTATTCTTTTTCTTCATTTTCCTTGATTCTCTGTGTTAGTTTCTATGCATTAGATAACACAGCCACCTCTTTCAGTTTTGAAGGAGTGGTCTTCTGTAGGAGATGATCCCTATTGTTTAACCCTGCCCTAGCTCTTGGGTGTCTCTTGAACTTTTGTGATTGTCCAAGCCGCCTACTTTATTATCAGTGACTCCTAGTAGTTGAAGTGTGCCAAGACCTATCAGTGTCCCAAAGGGGAGGATCTTGGTCAGCACTTAAATTCAGGCTGATTGGAAGCCAGACCCTCATACAGTAGCTTTTAAAGTATGCAAATATACCGTTTTCAGGGGAATACGGGGAAATGGGCATTTCTGTCTGCTCCCTCTGCACTGAGTCCTGGAATGACAGCCAGTTAAAAACTTTTTTTTCCCCCCCTACTGTCCCATTGAACCTGTGAACAGAAGCCCCACCAGCCACCACAGCCAGGCTATCATGGGATGTATCTTCTGAGTGGCAGCCATAAATGCTGGAGCACCAGATGTATATACACATTCCTTTCTCAAAGACACCAGTGACCTGGGGTGGGACAGGGGGAGAATGAAAATATGGTGCCCACTGGACCCCCTTCCTGGTCTCTGCAGAAGATGGTGGTTGGCCTCCAGATGTGTATTTAATTGGAAGCCAGCCCCTCAGGCCACAGCTATAAAGAAGCTAACTGGCCTCTCACAGTAAGACTGGGGGTGTGTTTCAGTCTTCTGTCTGTGCTGTGCCCTGAGGGTGGTAGCAAGGAACTGTTTCTGGGATTACTGTTAAAGCCCTATGGGACCTGTGAATGTAAGCCCTGCTGGCCACAGACCCAGGTGGTCGAGGGGTGTCTCCCAGGGAGTAGTTACAAAAACGGGGCACCAGATGTGTGCACAAGCTCCTTTTTAGGAGATACTGGTGACTTGGAGCTAAGCAGAGGGAGAGTGTGAAGATAGTACTGCACTCTTGAGGTCTCTGGTGAGGATTGTAGAGGTCTCTGGTGAGGATTGTAGTTGGCTCTTACCTTAGATGCATGTTTGATTAGAAGCCAGCCCCTCAGGCCAAAGCTATAAAGCTAAGCTAATAGACCTCTCACAGAAAGGCTGGAGGTGTGTTTGTTTGCTGTCCCCATGCTGTGCCCCAGGAGGTAGCCAGTGAAGAACTCTTTCTGCATTTGTTACAATATGGGACCTGTGAATGTAAGCCCTGCTGGCCACCAGAGCCAGGTGACCAGGGATGTCTTCTGGACAGAAGCCACGCAAACCAGATGTGTGCATAAGCTCCTTCTGGGGAGATGCAAGTAACCTGCAGGGGGGCAGGAACAGGGCCCACAGGCCTCTAGATGTGTTAGATTAGAAGCCTGTCCTTCAGGCTGAAGCTTTAAGATAAGCAAGCAGGCCCCCTTCACACAAAGCCTGGGACTGCGGCTGAGTTTCAGTTGGCCGGCTCCGCACTATGTCCCGGGGGCAAGAGCCAGTTAAGAACCATTTCTGCTTTTGTTACAGTCCCATGGGATCCACAGATGTAAGCCACTTGTGCCAGGTGATCAGGAGGTGTCCCCTGGGTGGCAGATGCTGCAAAAACTGGGGCACCACACATAAAGCAGGGTACCAGATGTGTGCACAGCTCCTTTCTGGGAGACAGTGGTGGCTGGGAGTGCAGCAGAGGGAGAGCGCAAGATGGCGCCTGCCAGTCCTCAGACTTTGGAGTATTTAAGTAGGTCCTTCAGGTTTTAAATTGGATGCCTGCCCCTCAGGCTGAAGCTTTAAGATAAGCAACTAGGCCTCTCTCACAAAATGCCTGGGCACTTTTCAGTCAGCTGCATCTGCTCTGGGCCCTGGAGTGGATGAGTCCACGTCAGCCCTTTAAGAAGCTGTTTCTTGTATTGCTGTAGCCACGTGGGTCTCGTGGAAGCCCCTTTGGCTTTCAAAGCTAGTTATTTTGGGGGCTCATCTCTGAGGGGCAGGTCTTAAAAGTTGGGGTGTCAAATGGAGGGTTTAAACCCTTCACCCTTTAGGGAGAAGCTCGGGGTCATGAGTTCCCTCCCGATTGTGGGTTGCTGCACCAGAGGTGAGGTTTATGCTGAGGTGTGGAAAAACGGAGCTGGGTGGCTTGCTTTGTTGATAGATCTAGATTAAAAAGTATTTTTAGGACTAGAGTGGGAATCAGCACACTATGGCCCATTGCCTATTTTTGTATGGTTTTAAGCTAAGAATGGTTGGGATAGAATGCCACAAAGACCCAGCCCACAAAACTTAAAATGTTTACTATCTGGACTTCTACAGAGAAGTTTGCCAACTCCTGATACAAAGCAATGTGTATTAAAGCACCGCTGGGTGAAATGTGTTACCTGTGAAATAGTAGGTTTGGATTATGCCAGTGGTTTGTCTTTTTGGGGTGGGAAGTCACAGATCTGAGTTGTAAAACTGAGCTCTGCCCTAAAAATGCACATATACCAAATTGTGCCTATGCCAATTCCAGCCATGATGGCCCCCAGGTTAAGAATCTTTACACTGTAATATTTATTAGCCCTGATTGAGCTGCCAGAATTAGGGCCCCTGGCCATATGATATTGCTTAACCTAATTACCTCCTTAAAAGCCCTATCTCCAGGTTGTCACTTTGGAGGTTAGGCTTCAACCTCTGAATTTGTATGTGTGTGCAACACAATTCAGTCTGTAATACAGATCCTGCCTCTTTAATCTCTGTGAGGAAGCATGCTTTCTAAAGGTGGTTTGCTCCTGAATCCTGTGTACTACTTCTATGCTAAAGGAGTATTTGTTGCATTGATGAATGCTGGCCATCAGACGCACAACAAAATCCACAGAATATAAGATTCTAATTTAAGTGCCACATTAAAATACTAGAGCAATTCTGAGGAGAAACTAAGAGTAATCAAGGAAAGCTTTTGTGCCTTCCTAAATGAGAGAACTTCCTGTGCTTAGAACTACTTGCGTGTAAGGCCTTGCTGGCATTAGGGCATCTAGAGTCTGAGAGTGGAAGCCAAAGCGGAAATGGCTGACAGAGTCTGGAGAATCAGGAGGAGCAGGTGAAATCTGGACTCTTAAATTTATAAACTATGTTTAAGAACTGACTGGAAAAACAGTTCATAATCTTGGCAGAAAAGAAAACGGTACATTATGTAATTTTATCTGGGCTAGGGACAAAGAGGATCTAACATTTACTTTAACAGAGCACTCGTGAAGTTGTTTTGAACAGTAGTGACTATTGCAAAGAATCTAAGGGATGAAATTTGGGGAAACTTGCCACAAGCTGCCAGTGAAAAGAGTGAAAAGACTCTACTCACACAAAATGGCCCCCATAAAACCAGGTCGGGGGTTTCTGTTTGGGGAGGGGCATGGTTACACGACAATGCTATCTATTTGGCTGTGTAGGAATTTTTGTCCTGAGCTGTGAATTTAGTTCAAAGCCAAAAACTGAAGGGCCGGGATAACCCCCTCTATTTCCCTCCATTCAGAGGAAGACCTGATAAAAACTTGAGGGGTTTTGTGTCTAGGATAAGAACTTCCACCCTTCACCATTTGAGTTTGCCTTTCAAGAGTCATTATGAAATGGGGCCATTTACATCAAAATCATAGTTCTGATTCTGGTTCTTCCTTTCAGCAAAATGAGGTAGCTTTACATTTAGAGGACTGTGGTAACACATGTAGCATTTGGTGTTTAGGTTTAGATTAATACAGGCTAATGCAATTTTGTAGTTCCAATAAAAGGGTTTTAACCCAGTAATATAATAGCCTACATAAGTAACAAACATCAGAAATATAACTAGCGATTTTTGAGTTTAAAAAGTTATTTTAGGGAGGGAGGGGGCTGAGGGAGAGGGACAGGGAATCCAGGCAGACTCCGAGCTCAGCCCGGAGCCCGACCTGGGACTTGATCCCATGACCTGAGCCACCTGAGCTGAAACCAAGAGTCGGATGTTCAACCACCTGCACAACTCCGGTGCCCCAGCAATTTTTTTTAAGCTATATTTTACAAATCATTTATTGCTTCAAAAAGAGAATGGACACCAAAATGCTTTGCATTTAAAAACTTAACTAATTTGAGTCACTTTTATTTATTATTTTCCAAGTTTTGGCACCCAAACTTGGCAAACATCATGGAGATCTGTACAAACATGCATATACATATATACACTCACATATTTAAGTTTAAAGCCTCAGTTCCTCAAACCTTGTACTCAGGCTCCTGTTAAAAAGAGGGAAAGGGGTGAGAAGAATCAGGGAAAACATGAAAAAATCCCAATTGACAACTTCCTTATTGTTACGAATTAAAGCTGGCATTTTAAAGTAAAATCCATCACCTTACTAAAACTTCCACTAAGCTACAGCCTCAGATATTAAATAAACAGCCCCATACACACTTCAATGTGGTTTAATGACAAGATGGCTGAGGATTTGTTTTGTTATTTCAGGTAAAAGTTAATATTTCAGTGATTAAAATTTCAGGTGTTAAAAACTAACTACAAGCAAGGTCATCATTATACTCTGAAGCTGAATTCTTCTACAGCCGCTTGTCTTTAAATTACTATGCAAATCCAAGACAGTAACATTCAGGCTTTATAATTAAAATACTAATGTTTGGTGACTAAAGAGTAAACATGATTAGTTTACTCTAGGTCGTTTGATTTTATTTTTCTCTGTAGGAGCTTTCCTCTTCTGTGATAATCCAGGCCCAGGTTCCTTATTATTCGGAAGAAATGAAATCGCTTCTGGCAGACAGTAATTTTCTACTTGAGGAGGGGATTCCTATAAAAGGGAAAAACATTGTTCATTTTTCCTTGACTGTGCTTTTTAACCAGAAAAAACTTGAAATTTGTCTTTTAAGGTATGCTACTTAGCACTTATCACATTTAGGGAACAGAACCTGTGTGACAAAATCTCACCTTTTATCAGAAAAATAAATTTATAGCTCAGGTGGAATGGGGCCAGCTCAGATCTTGATAATGGTTTCATTTGTAAAAAGGTATGGTTAAGAAGTGACACCTTATACTTAGTGTCGATTTTTTAAAATATTTAAACATGTGAGGTAGGTGTTTTTTTATTTTACAGATAAGATAAAATAAGGTTAAATAACATATAACTAGCAGGAGTTAAAGCCAAAATTCATACATTGCCTCTAAAACCCTTAAAATTCTCTTCCTCACAACCACATTCCAACCCAAAACGACCTTTCCCTCATTAAAAGTGTGATAAAAATTTTCTAGCAAGATGGCAGACTGGAAAACATGAAAATGAATCACCATAAAATACTGAGTAAGTGCCTTTTGATTCAACTCTTCCCTGGATGACAACTTCCGACCCAAATATATTAAAAGCAACCACCCCAAGACACTGGAGAGGAAATGAGATCAGGCAAATACCAAAGGGGATGACACTGGGTAGGGAGTGAATTTCTCTTCATTTTTGTTTTCTGTTGTGACTTGGCCCTCATAATACAGACTTCTCCTTACAACAAAAACATGCAGTAATGGCCTGAAACCACAGGCCATTACTGGAAATGAGGTGGGAATCCCAGGAGGGAGCAGGGGAAGCCTCAAACTCGGGTATGAAATCTGCCCAAATCTTTGCCCTCTCACCATGGATGTGCAGAGGCGGCTCAAGTAAGGCTAAAGCTTTGATCCCGCACTCACTGCAAAAGGTGCCTGTTAAGCAAACAGAATGGCATTCCCTAAGGAACGTAACAGAATCTAGTTTTTACAACTTAGACGCATGCAAATTACTCCACATCTGAAGAACATGACCCATTCTCAAGAAAAAACAATCAGAATCCAAAAACCCAATAAAGATCTAAAACTTATATGTATTGAAAATTACAAAATGTTCATGAAAGCAAAGACGACTTAAATATGCTGTATTCATGGAATGAAAGACTGAACATAGTGAAGATGTCAATTCACTTAAATTGATCTGTAGGTTTAATGTGATTCCTATCAAAATCGTAGCAAGATGTTTTCATAAGCATATAAATAAGCTTATTTAAAAACTTAAAAGGTATAGGCCCTAGAAAAGCTAAAAGGATCTTGAAAAAGAAGAGTAAAGAGGAATCGCTACCTAATATCAGATATAAGAAGAAAGATGCTATTGCAGAGGGAAAGACCTAGATCAATAGACCCCCAACATATGCCAAACTGAATTTTGACAAAGGTGTAAAAGCAACTAAGTGGAGGACAGTTCTTTTATGGTGGAGCAATCGGACATTCTGAGTGACCTAAACTTCACACCTTCTGTGAAAACCTCACACCTCATGACATTTATGAAGCACACCAAAGGCATTCACTCTTGACTAGCCATTATGGAACTGCAAATTAAAACCACAATGAAAGATTACTACATACCAACTGAAATGGCTAAAAAAAAGTGACAAATGCCAATAAGGATACAGAAAAACGATCACTTATAACAGTGGTAGGAATGTAAAATATGACCACTCTGGAAACACACTTAGGAATTTATCCCAATGCAATGAAATCTTATTTCCACATAAAATATGTGCAAAAAATGTTCATAGCAGCTTTAGTCATAATAGCCCCAAAGTAGAAACAACCCAGATGTCCTTCAATAGGCTAATGGTTAAGCTGTAGATCTCAACTGTTCAATAAAAAGTAATAAAATCACTGATACAAGCAACACCTGAATGATTCCGAAGGGAATCTTGCTAAAAAAAAAAGCCGGGGCGCCTGGGTGGCTCAGTCGTTAAGCATCTGCCTCTGGCTCAGGTCATGATCCTGGAGTCCCGGGATCGAGTCCCACATCAGGCTCCCTGCTCAGCGGGAGGCCTGCTTCTCTCTCTCCCACTCCCCCTGCTTGTGTTCCTGCTCTCTCTCTGTCAAATAAATAGATGAAATCTTTAAAAAAAAAAAAAGCCAATCCGAAAAGATTACACACTATATTGATTCCATTTAAGATTTAAAGACACTGACAACAGATTAGTGGTTGACAGGTGTAAGAGACCGCTGGGAGAAGAGAATGAAGGGAAGGAGGTGGGTGTAGTTAAAAAAAAAAAAAGGCAAAATGAATGATTGCTGTAGTGATAGATTGTTCTGTATCTTGACTGTGGTGGCAGACACATGAAGCAGAAGTGGGGAAATTGGGGGCGCCTGGGTGGCTCAGTTGGTTAGGCGACTGCCTTCGGCTCAGGTCATGATCCTAGAGTCCTGGGATCGAGTCCCACGTCGGGCTTCCTGCTCAGCGGGGAGTCTGCTTCTCCCTCTGACCCTCTTCCCTCTCGTGCTCTCTCTCATTCTCTCTCTCTCAAATAAAAAAAATCTTAAAAAAAAAAAAAAGTGGGGAAATCGGAATAAGTTTGGATTGCATCAGGTCAATATCCTGGCTGTAATACTGTACTATATTGTTGCAAGATATCATCCCCTGGGGGAAACTATTATTTCTTACAATTGCATGTAAAGCTACCGATTACCTCAAAATAAAAGCAGTCTTGCTCATGACCCAGATGTTGGAAATAGTAGACAATGATACCAAAGCAGCTCTTATCCTTGAAATGAGTGAAATGAAAAAGTAGAAAAATAGAAACTATAAAAAAGAACTGATTCTAGATATAAAAAAATTTAATATCTAAATAAAAAAATCTCCTGTAAGAGCCTTTAGAATGAAAATAACAGGAAAAAAATCAGTGAAGTAATAAATAGGAATTAGTCAATCAGAAAACACAGAAAGTAAATATGGCCTGAAGGACCTGAGGGAGGGACCTGTGGGACAATATCAAAAGGTACGAGTGATTAAATTCCCATATAGACAGGAAAGAATGGAGAAGTAATTGTCAAAATTTCTCAAGTTTGGTGAAAGAGAGAAATTTACAGATTGAAGAAGCTCTGCAGAAAAAGCAGGATTAATATAAAGAAACTACACCTGGAAGTATCATAAATGGTGAAAATCAAAGATGAAACAGCCAGAATAAAAAATGAGACACTGCACTGCATACAGGAGAAGAAATCAAATTACCACTGACTTCTCAGAAATAATGGAGGCCAGCAGAAAGTGGAGTCTTTAGTAAAAAAACACTATCAACCCTAAATCCTATGCCCTACAAAAAGATCCTTCAGGCATAATGGTAAAATAGACACTCTCAAATAAAAGAAAACTAGAATTGGTCCCATCAGACTTATACTACAAATCAAAGTTTTGGGCTGAAGGAAAACTGATACCAGATAGGATAAATATAAGACTGTATTTTTCCTTTTAATTTCCTCAAAATACATAGGACTGTTTAAGCAAGTTTTGCTTTATGGCAGAACACTGTTCTGTGGAGCTGTAAGAGACAATGGAAAATATACAAAGTCTACAGAAAGTTTGCTGGCCCCTGCTTTACGTTGAAGGACCGGACACTAAATATTTCAGGCTGTGTGGGAGAGATGGTCTCTGTTGCAATTACTCAGCCCAGTGTTGCACTGCAAAAGCAGAAGAGAGAACATGTAAATGAGTGAATGGAGCTGTGTTCCAGTAAAACTTTGTAACACAGGCAGTGGAGAGGGTTTGGCCTGTGGGCTACAGTTTATTGGCCCCTGGTTTAAAGGATAGGGGAAGTAAAGGAACCTATATGAGTGTAAGATTTCTACATTCCATGTGAAGTGGCACAATATCATTTTAGCTAGACTATAAAAAGTTAAGTATATTATAATCCATAGAGCAAAACACACCCTGCCTCCAACAAAAAAGGCAAGAAAGAAAGAACACAGGAACAAAGACAAATTGAAAACTGCAAAAAAAAAAAAAACCCCTAAATCCAATCATATCAATAATTACACGATGGACTAAACATTCTAAAGAATAAAAAAACCCAACGATACCCTTTTTAAAAGAAAGCCATTTCAAATATAAAGGAAAATTCCATTTACAATTGCATCAAGAATAAAACAGGGACAAATTTAATCAAGGAGATAAAAGACTTGTACATTGAAAACTAAACAACATTGGGGCGCCTCGGTGGCTCAGTCTTAAGCGTCTACCTTCGGCTCAGGTCCTGGGATTGAGCCTTGCATTGGGCTGCCTGCTCGGCGGGAAGCCTGCTTCTCCCTCTCCCACTCCCCCTGCTTGTGTTCCTGTTCTTGCTATTTCTCTCTCTGTCAAATAAATAAAATCTTAAAAAAAAGAAAACTAGGCAACACTGATGAAATAGAAGATGACACAAATAAATGGAAAGATATTCCATGCTCATGGACTGGAAAAATTAACACTATTAAAATGTCCACACTACCCAAAGCAATCCACAGATTCAATGCAATCCCTATCAAAATTTCAATGGCATTTTTTCTAGAAATAGAACTAACAATCCTAAAGTTTGTATGGAATCACAAAGACTCCAAATAGCCAAAGCAATCTTTTTTTTTTTTTTTTTTTGACAGAGAGACACAGCGAGAGAGGGAACACAAGCAGAGGGAGCAGGAAAGGGAGAAGCAGGCTTCCCGTGGAGCAGGGAGCCTGATGTGGGGCTCGATCCCAGGACCCTGGGATCATGACCTGAGCTGAAGGCAGACGCTTAATGATTGAGCCACTCAGGCGCCCCTAGCCAAAGCAATCTTGAGAAAAGAGAACAAAGCTGGAGGCATCATGCTCCCTGATTTTAAACTGTATTACAAAACTATGGTAACCAAACAGTATGGTACTACCACATACACAGATCAAGAGAACAGAAAACCCTGAAATAAACCCAGGCATACTCGATCAATTACAAAGGAGCCAAGAACATACAAAAGGAAAAGGACAGTTTCTTCAATAAATGGTGTTGGAAAAACTAGACAGCTACATGCAAAAGACTGAAACAGGACCACTATCTTATACCATACACAAAAATAAATTCAAAATGGATTAAAGATTTGGATGAAAGACATGAAACTATAAAACTAAAAGAAAATATACGTCATGAGCTCCCTGACATTGGTCTTGGTAAAAATTTTTTGGATTTCACACCAAAATGAAAAGAAACACAAGCAAAAATTAACATGTGGGGAGACATCAAATTAAAAAGCTCATGCATAGTAAAGGACACCATCAGCAAAAGGAAAGGCAACCTAAGAAAGGGAGAAAATATTTGCAAATCATCTATCTGATAGGGGTTAATATCCCAAACCATGTGATTAAAAAATGGGCAGAGATCTGAATAGACATTTTCCCAAAGACACAGATGGTCAACAGGTATACGAAAAGGTGCTCAACGTCACTAATCATCAAAGAAATGCAAATCAAAATCATAACAAGATATTACCTAACACGTTAGAATAGCTGTTATCAAAAAGACAAGTGTTGATGAGGATATGGAGAAACGAGAACTCTTGTGTACTTCTAGTGGGAATGTAAACTGATGCAGCCATTATTTTTTTCCTCAAAAAATTAAAAATATAACTACCTTAAGAGTACACTTAGTTCGATGAGCACTGAGCAATTGTTGAATCATATTGCACACCTGAAACTAATAACACTATGTTAAATACAATCTTAAAAAAAAGGAACTACCTTATGATTCAACAGTTCCAACCTCTATGTATTTATCCAAAAGAAATAAAAACATTAATTCAAAAAGATAGCTGCTCTCCTATGTTCACTGCAGCATTATTTACAATAGCTAAGATATGAAAACCTGAGTGCCCACTGACAGATGGATAAAGAAAATTCACACACACACACACACAATGGATTAATCAGCCATAAAAAAATATTTCAGCCAAGGAAACCCTACCAACTGCAGCAACATGGATGGACCTTGATGGCATGATGCAAAGTGAAATAAGTCAGAAAAAGACAAATACTAGATGATTTCACTTACAAGTGGAACCTAATATAAAAAACGGGTGCCTGGGTGGCTCAGTCAGTTAAGCATCTGCCTTCGGCTCAGGTCATGATCCCAGGATCCTGGGATTGACTGCCGCATCGGGCTCCCTGCTCAGTAAGGAGCCTGCTTCTCTCTCTTGCACTCCCCCTGCTCGTGTGCTCTCTGTCAAATAAATAAATAAAATCTTAAAAAAATAAAAAAAAAAACAAAAACCCCAAATGAGATAGATACAAAGAACTGACTGGGGGTTGCTAGATGCAGGGTGTGAGGGCTGGGGGAAATGGGTAAGGGTGAACAAGAGGTACAAACTTACAGTTATAAAATAAGCCCTGAGGATTTAATATACAACATGGTGACTGTAGTTGTTAATATTGTATGGTATATTTGAAAGTTGGTAAGAGACTCAATCTTGGGAGTTCTTATCATAAGAAAGAAAATCTCATTATGTATGGTGATAATTTTGCATATATAGTCATGAATACATACAACTCTTATGCTGAACATCTGAAATTAATGTCATGTCATTGTATCCCAAAAAAAAAACGTGGCCAGATTCCTCCTTCAGGCAGACTGGATGATTCCTCTTTGGATAAATTGAAACAATTCAAGAAGTATATGCAAGTATGAACCCAGACGACAGTCCCCAACAATTAGACCACAAAGACTATTGCATCCGGATCAAAACTGCCAAGACCCAACTGTGTGCTCAGTACTTCCAATCAGCTTAGACAAAGACCCAAACAAAGAGGAAAATGCAGTTTAGCGGATAGAGAATATACCGAAATAAGTTAAAAAAAAAATCAATAAATCCTCTGAGATCCAGTAGAAGGTATTACATCTATGAAGCAAAAAAGATATTAAAAAATTAAAATGTAAATTCAAAAAACTTTTAAAAAGGTCCTGATTATTAAAAACATGATAGCAAAATGAAGAGCTGATAAAAGGAGAAGACTGAACTGAGGGAACCTCTCAAAAAGTGAAGATTATAAAAATAGTGGTGAAATAAGAAGATCCAATATACAAGTAGCAGAAGTACTAGAGAGAACAGAAAGTGGAGGGAAAAAAAATCATCATTGAAATAATTCAAGATTTCCCAGACCTGAAAGACACAAGTTACCAAACCAGAAGAGGCCTACCATGTGCAGTATAATAAAAAGAGACCCTCATGATAGCCTATCATTTTGAAATTTCAGAAAACTAGGGACAAAAAGAGCTTCCTACTAGATTAGTTACATATAACAGATTATGAATCAAAATGGCTTTAACTACTCAACAGCAACACTAGAAGCAAGGAGATAAGCAATCAAAAGTCTAAGGAGAAAATAGGTTCCAACCTAGAATTTGATGCCCATCTAAACGATAAAAGAAATGCAATCACAGAAAAAAAGAATTTTCACACAAAGAAAATCTCAGTTTATCTCCCATGTGCTTTCTCAAGAAGTTACTATAAGAACACCTTCAACCAGATGAGAGCAGATCAGGATGACATGGGATATAGAAACAGGAGATCCAACAGAGAAGAGAAAGGATGATGAATGGAGATCCTGGGATGACACCAGTTTGTAGAAGTAGAGGGTGACCATCCAGATTGGAGCAGTATGGCTAAGGACATGTTGAAGGCTTTCATCACCAAGATCCCTGCAGCCACTGCACCCAGCTTTTTAATTAATGCCCCCCCCCCCGCCCCCCCCCAGCATTTAACCTGAGGTCAGAACACTGGGGTGGGCCTATCTCAAGAGCCTTACTTGTGCTTGGCTTATCTTGACCATGAACTTGAACATGAAGTCACTACTCTCCCTTCCCTAGTCTACTGCTTTGCCCCCACAGAAGTATTCTGTTTTATCTACTTCTGAGAGCTAGGTAGGAAATAAGGAGCTCAGATGTAGAAATACAGAGCAGCCCACTCCCCCCACTGCATTCCTCCAGAAATCTAGTGTCTGACACACAATACAACCCTGAGAAAAGCAGGGAACAAAAAAACTTGATTTTTAAAAAAAAGTGATTTAGGTGTTTCTAGGAGTTAGTATTGGCTTACCAATTCCAATCAGTACATCCCACTGCTTTATGACAAAGGTTTTATTGTTTAGGTTTTAGCCATTCTTTCTATATATTCTGAGCAACTCCCAAACACAAACAGTAAAAATTACACAGCAGGCTAAGTTTTGGCTTCCCCTTATTTCTATACCATTATGTTTGAAATCCTTTGGAGTAAGACATTTATTATCATGTATCCTACCTTGCTGATTCCTGATGGCATTTTAGGTGTTCTGGCATCAGAAAGATTTTTCTTTGCTCATTCAAATCAAAACTTAGGCTATTCGTGAACAGCAATATTCCAACATTATAAAGGGCACTTTTAAAACTTTTAGAGGTACTTAGATTTTTTTTTAATTTTTTTTTTTTAAGATTTTATTTATTTGAGAGAGAGAATGAGATAGAGAGAGAGAGAGCATGAGACGGGGGAGGGTCAGAGGGAGAAGCAGACTCCCTGCTGAGCAGGGAGCCCAATGTGGGACTCGATCCCGGGACTCCAGGATCATGACCTGAGCCGAAGGCAGTCACTTAACCATCTGAGCCACCCAGGCGCCCAGAGATACTTAGATTTTTATACCTGCTTCATTTAACTCCAAGCTAAATGTTTACATATGTACTCATTATTATAAAAAGTAGAATGAAACTGAATGAAATGAAAGCGAACTGGAGCCAAACATGCTATTAATAAACAAGCCAAGGGTTTTGCTGTGTGGTCACATCCCTATATATATAAGCCTATCTCTGGTGATGAGATCAAGGACAAAATCTTACAAACCTGCATCAGATAATCAGCAATGTACTCTGTTTTCAAGCAGTACACATTTTGGGCGGCAGCTTCTGCTATATTAACCCCTGAGTCATCTGGTTTCAGTTTATTGAAGTCAGAAAAGAGATGTGTGGCTTCTTTAAATAAAGGTACAGAATGACCAGGTAGTACCTAAAGAAAAAATAAGAAATAAGAAGCTATCAGTTTCCCAGAGTAGTTCAACTGTATAATCTGTACTTAAGGATTGTCATCTCACAAAGTACCGAAAATTAAGAACTGATCATAGCAACTTTGTTTGAAAAATAATTTGTGTAAAAAATTCTGTAAATTGACTGAATACAAACCTTTGCTCCTCCTGACTGAAGAAGGCGTTTGAATCCTGCTTCTCGGGATTGGTCAACATATAAGATAACTTTCCACCCACTAAATGCCCCCTACAAATGAAAATATAATCAGTGTTGAAATTATTTGGGAAATAAATGCAAATAATACATTATTTTATCTGTAAATTTAGTTTTATGTCAACAAATAATCTTATAACCTTTACCAAGTGCCACAGTGGTAATTGTCTCTGGTCAGAATATTCTGAAAACACACAACCATGGTGTTTGGCACACAGTAGGTCATCAATAAATACTTGAAGAATGAAGGAAAATGTTTTAATGATTAACATGAAAACAAAGCAACTTGACTTTTGTTTAGCCTTTTCTTGTATTTTTTCTTATAATTAATCCAGGGTAGAACTTAATGCACAACTTCTCAAATTAGATGAAGCCCTCATTATATTTCTCTTGAAAATGTTTGTGAATTAGAAATATAAAACATTTCACTAGGGAATAACAACAAAAGCCAGTGGAATTACTCTAAAAGAAGGGAATTAAGGCTAACAAGGGCTTGGACACAGGAGAGAATTCAGAATACATCGCACAAGATTATTTAAAACTTGGGTTTCTAACCTTTATGTGAGCCATGGACCCCTTTGACAGTCCAGTGAAACCTATGGATCTGTTCTCTAAATAATTCTTTTAAAGAAACAGCTTTATTGAAATGTAATTTCTGTGCTATATTAATAATGTTTTAAAATACTGGTTTTAACATAAAGTGTAAAGGATTACAAAAAAAACCCATTTTATTAAAAATAAAATATTTACAAATTTGTGACAGATGTGCTTCTATATTAATGAATTAAAAAAATAGTGGTGGCTGGATAGATTATTATAATTTTGAAGTATAAAGACAGATGGTAGCTACACTTGTGGTGAGCATAATGAATTGTTGTCAAATCTGTTACATACCTGAAACTAATGTAACACTGTGCATCAACTATATTTCAATGAAAAAAAATTGAACATAAGCAGTATCTCAAGATACTTGGAATTATAATGCAAAGCAAAGATATCTTATTTCTGTTGGGGTAAAATCACAAGTACTATTAATAGTGCTGTGATTTTTACCTAGACTTCTATAATAAAAGGAAATGTTTTCAATTGGAGGTTAGTAAAAATAAGGATGTATTCCCTGCCCCATCCAAAGTGTATAAACAGCCTTCCTGAATGTGATCTACAACTCCTTTGGGAGAGTCTGTGGATCCCATGTTAAGAACCCTTGAAGGTAGATGCTGAAGAGTCTTTGGAAGAAATACAGTATGGGTCACATTTTACACATATATTTAAATTATTTTTATGTCTTTTTACTTTTTAAAAAAAAGATTTATGGGAGTGCCTGGGTGGCTCAGTCGTTAGGCATCTGCCTTCAGCTCAGGTCATGATCTCAGTGTCCTGGGATCGAGCCCCGCATTGGGCTCCCTGCTCAGCGGGGAGTCTGCTTCTCCCTCCCACTCCCCCTGCTTGTGTTCCCTCTCTGGCTGTGTCTCTCTCTGTCAAATAAACAAAATCTTAAAAAAATAATAATAATAAAAGATTTATGTATTTGAGAGACAGCATGTGCGCTAGTGTGCACATGCACAGTGTGGGGAGAGGAAGAGGGAGAGAATCTCCAGCAAACTCCAGGCTGAGCGAGGAGTCCGATGCCAGGGCTTGATCTCATCACCCTAAGATCATGACCTGAGTTAAAATCAAGAATTGGATGCCTAACTGCCTGAGCCACCCAGGCACCCCATTTACACATATATTTTTAATAGAGCCATCAACATTATATATATATTCCTTGTAATCATAATTAAAATTAGGAATTAACATTAAGCCCAATTTAGAATGCCCAAACTAAGTATATCAACAAAGCATAAAAGACAAGTAGAATTATTATTTTGTTAATAAGCATATTCTCTTAAAATTAAAATCTGTAATAGTCATGACACTGAATGCTGTTCATATCACCATATATATGTTAATACCTCAACGATGCCTGATTCCTGTCTTTGCTGGAGTTTTTTCCTCCATCTCATTGCTGCAAGTGCTAGTCTTCGTTGCTGAACATTGATTCCAGTCAAAACATCGAGTATGGAACTACTTCCCCATTCATAGTCTTCTTCCTAGACAATTAGTAGAATAAACTTTGGATCTGGTCCTACAATATGTCCTCAAGGAGTCCACGATCATTTAAGAGTTAAAAGCTATACATTCAGTTGTTATAAATAGAGAGCACTAAATAAGCATCAGTTTATGAACATAGAGGAAAGAAATGTACATTAATTTGGCTTCATAGGAGGGTCAAGTATATCTGGCTTTTAATTAGAAATCAGAAAAATACTGCATACGTTTCTAAGAAATACAGGTAACTACACCTTAGTAATTGGTAATATATAGATTATTGGGCTTCATCCATTTTAAAATGAACTTCACAGAAGGACATGTTCTCAGTGGAGGTATGTGTTAACACCTTGATTACCTGTCCAAAGAAATCATATCCCTAAGGGATCTTGATTGAAAACTTCAAAAACTACATGATAGATATTACTGTGATGGTTAGTTAGGGACCAAAATATTTCAGACAATATTAAAAAAAAATGTTCTTTTTTTAAAAGATTTTGTCAGAGGGAGAGCGAGCTGAGTGTGAGCATGAGCAGGGGGGAGGGGCTGAGGGAGAAGCACGCTCCCCACCGAACAAGGAGCCAATGCGGGACTTGATCCCAGTACCCTGCAATCATGACCTGAACCAAAGGCAGATGCTTAACTGACTGAGCCACCCACACATCCCCAAACAATTTAATATTTAACGGGCTGGCAGTAAGGATAAAAAGTTTACAATGAAGTAATCCTGAAGTTTTCTAATGTTATTCCAAAGAGGGAAAAAAAAAAGCCCAGATTAAAATTAAATAAAACTCATATAACTGAGAATCTGGGTCTGTGATCTCTAAATTTTTTTGCTCTGTTAATCTGGACCTTGTAAAACTGGTATAATCTAATTGGTCGTATTTGGTTATTTCAATTATATGAATGGTTAGTGTAGATACTAGAATCAATTAGGACAATTACTTTTAACAAAAAATGATTCTTCATATTAATTTGAATACATACCAGCACGAAGTGTCCAGCAGTCCGGCATGCTTCCAGGTAGGAGCGATGAAGCACCCATTTCCCAGCTGCCACTGAAGCTAAATACTTCTCGTTTCGAAGTGGATGTCCCACAACAATGTGTGTGCAATTGGGATCAAAGCACTGTTTCTCTATTACTAATCCACCTAAAGTAGAGAAAAACTGATACGTGATTGGAATTCCTAACTTATTCCTAGGAAAGACATGTCAACTCTGCATAGAAATTATTTATAAATAAAATGCACCAAATAAACTGAAAAACCTTGACTGACAATTATTTTACTTCACATACATTTTTTAAAATATTTTTTTACTAACATAATAAAATAAAATAAAAAATATGTATTTTTTAAAGATGATTTGACAGCGAGCACAAGCAGGGGGAGCGGCAGGCAGAGGGAGAGGGAGAAGCAGGACCCTGGGATCATGACCTGGGCCAAAGTCAGCCACTTAACCCCTATAATATTTTTATTTTATTTTTATTAAATATTTTATTTGTCAGAGGTAGGTAGAGACAGAGAGCACAAGCGGGGGGGGGGCAGCAGAGGGAGAAGCAGACTCCCCGCTGAGCAGGGAGCCCGATGCAGGACTCGATCCCAGGCCCCTGGGATCATTATCTGAGCCGAAGGCAGATGCCCAACCAACTGAGCCACCCAGGCATGCCCCCCATAATTTTTTTTTTTTAAAGATTTTAATTATTTATTTGAGAGAGAGAGAGAAACAGCATGAGAGGGGAGAAGGTCAGGGGGAGAAGCAGGCTCCCTGCTGAGCTGGGAGCCTGATGTGGGACTTGATCCCAGGACCCCGGGATCATGACCTGAGCCGAAGGCAGACGCTTAACCAACTGAGCCACCCAGGCGCCCCCCCCCCATATTTTTAATGAAAATTTAAAATAGAAAAATAGTAAAATGAAATCCAACATACTGATTCTTAAATTATCAAAATTTTGCCATCCTTATTTCAGTATACCCCCTTTGGGCTTAACTATTTTAAAGTAAGTTCCAGGGCGCCTGGGTGGCTCGGTTGTTGGGCATCTGCCTTCGGTTCAGGTCATGATCTCAAGGTCCTGGGATCGAGCCCCATAATCAGGCTCTCTGCTCTCCAGGAAGCCTGCTTCTCCCTCTCCCTCTCCCACTCTCCCTGCTTGTGTTCCTTCTCTCACTGTCTCTCTGGCAAATAAATAAATAAAATCTTAAAAAAAAAAAGTTCTAGACATCCTGTTACTCTACCCCTATCCATTCAGTATGCATCTCTAAAATACATGGTAATTTTCTTATACAGCCCTAATGCTATTATCAGATCTAATATAATTAACAAAAATTCTTTGCTATTTCAATACTAAATCCTTATGCAAACTTTCCTGTTTGTCTGCACTTGGTTTGTTACAATTAAGATATAAAAACAGAATATAAATAGATGCCATATACTACTGTTAGTATATTTCTTAAGTCTCAACTACTTTTGCAATTTCCAAGCATTGAAAATGGGTAATCAAGGAGATGGAAGTCAAAAAGGGGCTCCTACAGACTAAAAGCAGAAGAAAATTTTTTGAGTGGAAATAAGGTCAGCAGCCCAACGCAGAAGCTTAGAAGGAAAACACACACGCTAGGGAAATAGAGATGAAGCAGCGGGTGGAAGCTGAACCCTCTTCTCAGATACAGCTGTACGATGCCTGACTTTGAGGAAAGAAGGCATAAACTTATGTAAAGCATGGCTTTTATTGATTGATTTTTGATTTATACTTTAGAAGTTAACCTGATTATGGGTTAGAAAGAGTTGTATTAAAGACTTTGTAAGAATTCAATGAAACATTTGAACTCTATTCATGCTCTACAGATGACTAAGAGAGGCAACTGTTTGAGCACATAGTATACACCAGAGACTGTTGGAAGTGCTCCAGATTAACTCATTTAATCCTCACAACTCTATGAAGGTAGATTACTAGTATTATCTGTAATCTACCCATGATGACACAAGTACAGAGTAACTCACCCAGGATCGGAGTGACAAAAGAACAAGAAGGTGAAAATTCCCTATTATATTGGGATCTAATTCTATTTAACAGATTTATTCTGTAATCCAGACAACATAATAGACTATTTATGTGAATCAGTTGGCCACAGTTGCTTCATTTATAAAATGAAGGGTCTCTTTGCATTTTACTATCAAAAACTTTCTATTCAGACTCAGTTCCAGCACAGTCTGTCCTCATCTGCCTCTCTTCTGTCTTCTTCTAGATCATTCTCTGCTAGTTGATATTACTCTTGTCCAGAGTTTACAGAGATGGAACAAAATATAGGAGACAGACACATGAAGCAGCTTCTTCTGTTCTGAAAGCTCTAGGTAAAGTTGAACAATTTTGATTTCTAACTCTAACTTATTGGGTGACCAGGAAACAGTGTTCCACATTGAGTCCAGTTTCCAAGAAATACAGCTTCTCAACTGTATGACTGTATTTGACAGAAATCTTTAAAAAAAAAAATCATGGTTTTCCACATTCTTAAAAGGACAGCACTAAGTTACATTTAATCTTTTCTTGACTCAGGGCCGTCATTAAAAATAACCGTTATTTAAGTTTTCCTCTATATGAAGCTGTCAGACTGAGTTCTCTTCCTATACTTTCCCTAACTCTATAGAGCTACTTTGTCCAATACAGTAGCCACTAGCCACATGTGACTATCAGACACCTGAAACGCAGCCAGACCAAATTGAGATGTGCTAGAAGTGCAAAATATATCCGAGATTTCAAAAACTTAGTAAGGAAAAAAAAAGGGTAAAATCTCATTGATATTTTATATTAATTACATGTTGAATATAATATTTTGTGTATAGGTTAAATAAAATATATGCTTTATTAATTTCACTCGATTTTTTTTTCCTTTTTAAAATGTGGCTACTACTAAGTTTAAAATTTAACATGTGGCTTTTGCTATCTTTCTACTGGACAGTACTGCTTAGAGCACCAGGTTACCTGTCTAGTATGCTGCTTCCAGAATGATGTCAGGTGGAGAGTCTGACAATAATGGAATAAGAATGTTACATAAGGAGGAGCTCCTCTCTGGGTATTACTGTGCCTTCAACTTCACAAAAATGTAGTTTTATTTTAAGTCTATAATTTCAATGATTTCATCAGTGAACAAAAGCCCAAGGCAGCACAAGAGATTCTTAAATCATTTTAATGGTTGGTTTCAATTTAAATCTTTAAATGTTTAAATTCTATGACCCAGTGACTTTAGATTTAGACCTATATAAAGTCAAAGTTCTAATGCTGAGTCAATACATACTGCCTAAGACAAGTTACCCATCTTTTAAGTAGGCTTCACACCCAAACTCATGAACCCAAGATCAAGAATTGCATGTTCTACCACCTGAGCAAGCCAGGTGCCCCACCCATCTTTTTTCTCTCAATTTGTACATCTTACAAATGATATCAACTACACTGACTTCCAAGGAAGGTTACATTTTTAACTTAAAATACTTGTACCTAGTTTTTCAATCAGATGACAATAATCAATACGTTCTTGAGGATTCAGAGATGACAACTGGAATATATACTGTTTTTTTAAGTCTTCATGTGTTTCCTCTATTGTTATAATCTGAAATGGAAGAGTTTTATTTTAGAAAAAATTAACAGTAAAAAGGCTATCAATCAGGTAAACGGTTTTAAGTGACATTTTTAGTCTTTTGACTTATCAAATACAGAAATAACAGCATGCAAAGAAATGCAGTTTCAACATTTGTGAACTCTTGCTGGTGGTATCAGGAAATTCTTAATGCAGCATAACAGTAATATCAAAAAGGTGTATCATCACACTAAGGATAAACTAACCTTTTCTCTAGGGTGTGGAGCCACTGGTGGGTTGGCTAGGGGGAAGGCAATACTGGGGGCTTGAGGTGTAGGGATCAGGTGGCTGTCTTTTACCGGTGTTTCCAGTTCTTCAGAGATCGGGTGTTTTGGGGCTTCAGTCACACACATGTTTTCGGGATCACAGACAGCTGAGGGCAATAAAATGCTGCAGTGTGATGTTATCCAAATATGACTAAGAACAAATTCAGGCAAATATTCTCATCTGTCTTAACCAAGATGAAATTAAACACAAATTCTGCAATGTAAAAAGTACATGAAAAGAGACAGCCTATTTCTAGAGCTTATAAATAAATGCAATTAATTAGCTTTTTAAAAAGGCAAATGGTGTTATCTGTGGGCTTCTCCCAAACTTTTCTTTAAATACCAAGCTTTCATCAGTAAAATGTAACCTAAATTTGTAAAATGAAAGCAATGTTACACTTGGAGAAAATCTACCTAGTGCAGAGACATAATCATGTGATATGAGAAAATGGGGGAAAAAAGATGACCAAAGATGAAAGACAGGAATCATTCTGTCTTCAAGGTAAAGCCCAAGGGGAAAAAACCAGGAGAATTCAGAAAGGAACACATACAAATACAAAGAACAAATGTGGGGGGAGGGGCGGAGCAAGATGGCGGAGGAGTAGGAGACCTGGATTTCATCTGGTCTCAGGAATTGGGATGAATAGGGATCAAACCATTCTGAACACCCACGAACTCAACAGGAGATCGAAGAAAAGAATAGCAACAACTCTCTGAACGGAAAAGCGACCACTTTCTGGAAGGCAGGACATGCGGAGAAGTGAATCCGAGGCGATATTCGGGAGGATAGACGGCGGGGGAGGGGGCCTCCATCGGCCGCTCTGGCAAGTGATAGAGCCGCGGAGCACAAAATCAGAACTTTTAGAAGTTAGCTCTGCTGAGGGACGTCGCTCCATTGGCTAAGTGGAGGGTGGAACCCTTGCAGGACAATGTGGTCTCAGGACCCTCGGGGGTCACAGAAAGACCGGGGGTGCCTGAGTGCACCAGAGCTCCCAGGTATCGGAGCAGGGAAGCCGGCTGCAGAGACGGAGCCGAGGCGCGGGATCTCAGCTTGGGGTTGCCATAAACTGTGATCGGTGACACAATCAGGCCACTGCTCCTCCAGCAGGGACCCAACAAGTGGCAGATCCGGGGAGACTCCCCTTCCTCCTCCAGGAGGAGCGGCAGGAGAGCGCACCGCAGGGATCGGCTGGGTTTGGAGACTCCACACCGAGCAGGTGCCAGAGATAGAAACACTCGGTCACAGGCCAGGTGAGCACGGAGTACGGCCGGAGACTAGGGAGACGGGAGTGATTGACTGCTTTTCTCTGGGGGCGCTCTGAGGAGTGGGGCCCTGAGTTCTCCGCTCCTCTGGGGCAGAGACTGGAGGCCCCCATTTTCACTCTCGTCCTCCAAAGCCATAGGGAAAGCCTGCAGGGAACAAAAGCATCTGAGAGCAAACCCAAGCAGCTTACTTAGTCCCGACCGACAAGGGCAGGGCAATTCCGCCTCCGGAAAAGACATTTGGGAACCATGGCAACAGGTCCCTCCCCCAGAAGATCAACACGAACAGCCAGCCAAGACCAAGTTCACCGATCAATGAGAACGGGAGAACTCCAGCGCTAAGAGAATACTGCACATAGAATTCATGGCTTTTTTACCGTGATTCATTAGTCTTTCAAAGTTAATTTTTTTTTTTGAATTTTTCTTTTTCCCTTTTACAACCAACATCTTATCAATCACTTTTAAAGAATTTTTATTTTTCATTTTTAGAGTCATATTCTGTCCCTTCATGGTAGTTATCCTTATTTTTGGCATATATATATATATAAGTTGTTCTCTCTAGTTTTGAGATACAGTTTCTTATAACAGATCAAAATATATCCTAAATCACTAGTGTATGGCTTTGTTCTAGTCTCCTGCCTGATCACATTCTCTCCGTTTTTTCTTTTCTTTTTAAATCTTTTCTTTTTTCAAACAACTTCCTATCTTATCAATTCCTTTTATAAAATCTTTTATAATTTTCATCTTTACATTCATATTCCATCCCTTCATTGTATCAACCCTTATTTTGTACATATATAAGTCTTTCTTTAAAATTTTAGGAGGCACTTTCTTCTAATAGACCAAAATACACCCAAAATCTAGTGTGTGGCACTGATCTCTGCACTAGCCTGATTATATATGATCATATTCTGTTTTATTTTTGTTCTGTTTTTATTTGTTTTTATCTTTTTGGTTTTTTTTTTTCTCTTTTTTCTTTCTTTCCCTTTCTTCTCCCCTGGTTTCAGGTCTTTTCTGATTTGTTTAGAATATATTTTCTGGGGATGTTGTTATCCTGTTAGCATTTTGTTCTCTCATTCATCTATTCTCCTCTGGACAAAATGACAAGACGAAAAAAATCACCTCAACAAAAAGAACAACAGGTAGTACCATCTACCAGGGACCTACTCAATATGGACATTAGTGCGATGTTGGACCTAGCGTTCAGAATCATGATTTTAAAGATACTAGCTGGGATTGAAAAAAGCATGGAGGTTATTAGAGAAACCCTTCCTGAAGAAATAAAAGAACTAAAATCTAACCAAGTCGAAATCAAAAAGGCTATTAATGAGGTGCAATAAAAAATGGGGGCACTAACTGCTAGGATAAATGAGGCAGAAGAGAGAATTAGCGAGATAGAAGACCAAATGATGAAAAATAAAGAAGCTGAGAAAAAGAGAGATAAACAACTACTGGATCACGAGGGCAGAATTCGAGAGATAAGCGATATGATAAGATGAAACATTAGAATAACTGGGATCCCAGAGGAGGAAGAAAGAGAAAGAGGGGCAGAAGGTATATTGGAGCAAATTATAGCAGAGAACTTCCCTAATGTGGGGAAGGAAACAGGCATCAAAATTTATGAAGCACAGAGAACCCCTCTCAAAATCAATAAAAATAGGTCGACACCCCCACATCTAATAGTAAAACTTACGAGTCTCAGAGACAAAGAGAAAATCCTGAAAGCAGCTCAGGAGAAGAGATATGTAACCTACAATGGTAGAAACATTAGACTGGCAACAGACCTATCCACAGAGACCTGGCAGGCCAGAAAGGACTGGCATGATATCTTCAGAGCATTAAACGAGAAAAATATGCAGCTAAGAATACTATATCCAGCTAGGCTGTCATTGAAAATTGAAGGAGAGATAAAAAGCTTCCAGGACAAAAAAAAACTAAAGGAATTTGCAAACACGAAACCAGCCCTCCAAGAAATATTGAAAAGGGTCCTCCTAAGCAGAGAGAGCCTAAAAGCAGCATAGACCAGAAAGGAACACAGACAATATACAGTCACAGTCACCTTACAGGCAATACAATGGCACTAAATTCATATCTTTCAATAGTTACCCTGAATGTAAATGGGCTCAATGCCCCAATCAAAAGATACAGGCTATCAGATTGTATTAAAAAACAAGACTCATCAATATGCTGTCTGTAAGAGACTCATTTTAGACCCAAACACACCCCCAGACTGAAAGTGAGGGGGTGGAAAACCATTTACCATGCTAATGGACACCAAAAGAAAGCTGGGGTGGCAATCCTTATATCAGACAAATTAGATTTTAAAACAAAGACTGTAATAAGAGATGAGGAAGGACACTATATCCTACTTAAAGGGTCTATCCAACAAGAAGATCTAACAATTGTAAATATCTATGCCCCTAACGTGGGAGCAGCCAATTATATAAGCCAATTAATAACAAAAGCAAAGAAACACATTGACAACAATACAATAATAGTGGGGGACTTTAACACCCCCCTCACTGAAGTGGACAGATCATCTAAGCAAAAGATTAACAAGGAAATAAAGACTTTAAATGACACAATGGACCAAATGACTTCACAGACATATTCAGAACATTCCATCCCAAAGCAATGGAATACACATTCTTCTCTAGTGCCCACGGAACATTCTCCAGAATTGATCACATCCTAGGTCACAAATCAGGTCTCAACGGCTACCAAAAGACTGGGATTATTCCCTGCATATTTTCAGACCACAGTGCTTTGAAACTAGAACTCAATCACAAGAGGAAAGTCGGAAAGAACTCAAATACATGGAGGCTAAAGAGCATCCTACTAAAGAATGAATGGGTCAAACAGGAAATTAAGGAAGAATTAAAAAAACTCACGGAAAACAATGAAAATGAAAACACAACTGTTCAAAATCTTTGGGATGCAGCAAAGGCAGTCCTGAGAGGAAAGTATATAGCAATACAAGCCTTTCTCAAGAAACAAGAAAGGTCTCAAATACACAACCTAACCCTACACCTAAAGGAGCTAGAGAAAAAACAGCAAATAAAGCCTAAACCCAGCAGGAGAAGAGAAATAATCAAGATCAGAGCAGAAATCAATGAACTAGAAACCAAAAGAACAGTACAGCAGATCAACGAAACTAGGAGCTGGTTCTTTGAAAGAATTAACAAGATTGATAAACCCCTGGCCAGACTTATCAAAAAGAAAAGAGAAATGACCCAAATCAACAAAATCATGAATGAAAGAGAGATCACAACCAACACCAAAGAAATACAAACAATTCTAAGAACATATTATGAGCAACTCTATGCCAGCAAATTAGATAACCTGGAAGATATGGGTGCATTCCTAGAGATGTATCAACTACCAAAATTGAACCAGGAAGAAATAGAAAACCTGAACAGACCTATAACCACTAAGGAAATTGAAGCAGTCATCAAAAATCTCCCAACAAACAAAAGCCCAGGGCCAGATGGCTTCCCAGGGGAATTCTACCAAACATTTAAAGAAGAATTAATACCTATTCTCCTGAAACTGTTCCAAAAAATAGAAATGGAAGGAAAACTTCCAAACTCGTTTTATGAGGCCACCATTACCTTGATCCCAAAACCAAAGACCCCATCAAAAAGGAGAATTACAGACCAATATCCTTGATGAATATGGATGCAAAAATTCTCACCAAAATACTAGCCAGTAGGATCCAACAGTACATTAAAAGGATTATTCACCATGACCAAGTGGGATTTATCCCTGGGCTGCAAGGCTGGTTCAACATCCGCAAATCCATCAACGTGATACAATATATTAACAAAAGAAAGAAGAATCATATGATCCTCTCAATAGATGCAGAAAAAGCATTTGACAAAGTACAGCATCCTTTCTTGATCAAAACTCTTCAGAGTACAGGGATAGAGGGTACATACTTCAATATCATAAAAGCCATCTATGAAAAACCTACAGCGAATATCATTCTCAATGGGGAAAAGCTGAGAGCTTTCCCCCTAAGGTCAGGAACGCAGCAGGGATGTCCACTCTCACCACTGCTATTCAACATAGTATTAGAAGTCCTAGCCACAGCAATCAGACAACAAAAAGAAATCCAAGGCATCCAAACCGGCAAAGAGGAAGTCAAACTCTCACTCTTTGCAGATGATATGATACTTTATGTGGAAAACCCAAAAGACTCCACCCCAAAACTGCTAGAACTCATACAAGAATTCAGTAAAGTGGCAGGCTATAAAATCAATGCCCACAAATCAGTGGCATTCCTATACACCACCAACAAGACAGAAGAGAGAGAAATTAAGGAGTCGATCCCATTTACAATTGCACCCAAAACCATAAAATACCTAGGAATAAATCTAACCAAAGAGGCAAAGGATCTGTACTCAGAAAACTATAAAATACTCATGAAAGAAATTGAGGAAGACATAAAGAAATGGAAAAACGTTCCATGCTCATGGACTGGAAGAACAAACATTGTGAAGATGTCAATGCTACCTAGAGCAATCTACACATTCAATGCAATCCCCATCAAAATACCATCCACTTTTTTCCAAGAAATGGAACAAATAATCCTAAAATTTGTATGGAACCAGAAGAGACCTCAAATAGCCAGAGGAAGGTTGAAAAAGAAAAGCAAAGCTGGCGGCATCCCAATTCCGGACTTCCAGCTCTATTACAAAGCTGTTATGATCAAGACAGTATGGTAGTGGCACAAAAACAGACACATAGATCAATGGAACAGAATCGAGAGCCCAGAAATGGACCCTCAATTCTATGGTCAACTCATCTTTGACAAAGCAGGAAAGAATGTCCAATGGAAAAAAGATCTTCAACAAATGGTGTTGGGAAAATTGGACAGCCACATGCTGAAGAATGAAACTGGACCATTTTCTTACACCACACACAAAAATAGACTCCGAATGGTTGAAAGACCTAAACGTGAGACAGGAGTCCATCAAAATCCTCAAGGAGAACACAGGCAGCAACCTCTTCGACCTCAGCCGCAGCAACTTCTTCCTAGAAACATCGCCAAAGGCAAGGGAAGCAAGGGCAAAAATGAACTATTGGGATTTCATCAAGATAAAAAGCTTTTGCACAGCAAAAGAAACAGTCCACAAAACTAAAAGACAACCGACAGAATGGGAGAAAATATTTGCAAATGACATATCAAATAAAGGGCTAGTATCCAAAATCTATAAAGAACTTCTCAAACTCAACAGCCAAAGAACAAATAATCCAATCAAGAAATGGGCAGAAGCCATGAACAGACATTTTTCCAAAGAAGACATCCAAATGGCCAACAGATACATGAAAAAGTGTTCAACATCGCTCGGCATCAGGGAAAGCCAAATCAAAACCTCAATGAGATACCACCTCACACCCGTCAGAATGGCTAAAATTAACAAGTCAGGAAACGACAGATGTTGGCGGGGATGTGGAGAAAGGGGAACCCTCCTACACTGTTGGTGGGAATGCAAGCTGGTGCAACCCCTCTGGAAAACAGTATGGAGGTTCCTCAAACAGTTGAAAATAGAGCTACCCTACGATCCAGGAATTGCACTACTGGAAAGAGCCAAGATGTCCATCGACAGATGAATGGATAAAGAAGATGTGGTATATATACACAATGGAATAATATATACACAATGGAGTATTATGCAGCCATCAAAAGGAATGAGATCTTGCCATTTGCAATGACGTGGATGAAACTTGAGGGTGTTATGCTGAATGAAATAAGTCAATCAAAGAAAGACATGTATCATATGACCTCACTGATATGAGGAATTCTTAATCTCAGGAAACAAACTGAGGGTTGCTGGAGTGGTGGGGGGGTGGGAGGGACGGAGTGGCTGGGTGATAGACACTGGGGAGGGTATGTGCTATGGTGAATGCTGTGAATTGTGCAAGACTGTTGAATCACAGATCTGTACTTCTGAAACAAATAATGCAATATATGTTAAGAAAAAACAAGACGAAGATAGCAGGAGGGGAAGAATGAAGGGGAGTAAATCGGAGGGGGAGACGAACCATGAGAGACGATGGACTCTGAAAAACAAACTGAGGGTTCTAGAGGGGAGAGGGGTGGGGGGATGGGTTAGCCTGGTGATGGGTATTAAAGAGGGCACATTCTGCGTGGAGCACTGGGTGTTATGCATAAACAATGAATCACGAACTAATCATGATCAAAACTACATCAAGAACTAATGATGTAATGTATGGTGATTAACATAACAATAAAAATTAAAGAAAAAAAGAAGAAATGTAGGTACCTACTGGGTGGAATTTAGAAGACAGATGAAAACTAGATGACTGGGAAGAAAACAAATATTAATGATAGAAATGTACAAAGGAGGAGAATGTCAGGAAGAACAATAGTGAAAACTAAGTCTGGAAAAAACTGCCCAAGCCTCCTTTTCCAAATTTAAGAACCAAAATATATTTTTCAATTTTACTGATAAGTTACTTCAATTTATAATTTTTCTCTTTCATTTAAACCAAAATCAGAAATATCTAGTAAGTTTTTTGTTTGTATGTGTAATTCAGAGAACCGCAATGTGCTTATCTATTTTTAAGAAGTCAACATGTACTTAATGCAAACAGAGTTCTTCTCATTACCCTGTTTAGCAATTTCTGAATCATGTAAAGGCTCCTGGGAAGGAGAATCCTCCAATTTTTTAATGTCAACCTGAAGCTCAGAATACTGTGTGGGACAACTAGGCCACTGCAGATTGCTGGCAAGCCTTGCTCTCTCCTCCCTGGCTGTCGGGTCATCCCAAATGATCTGTTCATTCTGGGAGGGCTCTGTGTTGACATCAGGAACTATTTGACGCGATTGCCTAAGGAATAAAAGTGACAATTTTAATAAACAGATAACTATAACAAAACCTACACTCATAAATTCCATTAAGTTAGACTGCAATTTTGAGGCTCACTATATGCCCACCATCTAGCAAGGAGTAAGCTACCTCAAAATATTGAGTAAATGCACTTTGGGACATTTTTTTCTCTTCAAAATATTTCTTCCAGAAACTTACAAAATATTTAGAAAACATCTATTTTGATGAAATGTCCACTTATTTAAAACTTCAAAAGGGAAAGTTTACTGTCAAGAAATTATTTTAAAATTCCAAAATGATTGCTATATTTAAAAATGGAATTTCTCTTAATTATACAGGCTTAGGGAAACATGGTAAAGTTTAGAAAACTTTACTTATGAGTACATGTATTTTTATCACTTGAAATAATAAGAACTATAATTAGTACTATAAAAGGGTATTATAAAAGCTGCCTTAAAAGAAGGTCCCTTTGGCTCTTGGTAACCAAACCTCCCAGAGTCCAAGATAGACCAGCCATATACTGAACTAGAGTGAAGTGTTTTATGTCATAATTTTAACAATTCCACTAGAGTAAATATAATTTCAACTATTTTCCTTCTATGTATATACATATAAGTGGAATCTTAACAAATATATTTTACCAAAGCTCATGGTACCCCCAGTGTTCATTTGCCTCAAATACAAGGAAGATAGCCTTTTATTCTGAGTTTATTTATCTACTCTGACTTGGCACAAGAGTTAGGCTCTCTGTAATGACAACACATGATCTGAAGTATATTAAACAAAAAGCCACTTTCACTCAGCATGCAAATATAGAATTGGCCTCATGAAATATATAGGTAGCTTAAGACAGATGCATAGTTCTATCAATCAATTCAAGATAGAAGTTCCCTAATACTCGTCATACAACTGGAGATTCTTCTATCAGGAAAAAGATGAAGTTATACTACTGAACTTGAATCATATCACACTGAGATCTGTAATCACCTTTTCTAGAAGATAAATTTGTAAAGAGAATACAAAATACACCTAGTTTTAATAAGAAATAACTAATTTAGAACTAATATTATTTATACTAACATGACAGAACAGAGAGAATTACCCATTGAATCCATTTCAAATGAGGCAAAGTGGATCCTAAAATCATTTTCTTCTCAGGGGAGGTTACAAAAAATATTAATCACACCACAATGTCAAAGCAGTTGCTTGGTATGGAATAAAGCTTTGTCTGCTTCCTACCCCAAAGTAAGAATTCTAGAACAGCTTGGAACAAGGGACGGAAGGAAAAAAAGCTAGGGAGGAAGGAAAAGCTAGCCAGTAAAAGGCCACATAAGCAGTATATAATATATATACTTTGGGCTAAATAAAGCCCAGTAGTATAACCCTTTTCCTGGTCCTGATATTCTAATCTTTTTCTTTACTGATTGCCACACCCCCACCCCAGGAAAGGTGCAAAATTAGGCTTAACTCGTGGAACTGAGCCAGCAGGAAGCTAAAGAATGAGCTACCCTCCTCTCAAGTCACCGAGTCACTCCTTTTTGCCATCAGTGACGGGTACATACCTCAGTGCCTCCAGGACTCTACTTCGCCCACTGCGGGCAGAGCGAGTGCTATCAGGGGTTGAAGAAGCACTGTTACAACCACTTCTTGAAAGGGAAGCCCTCTGTCCTTGGGGTTTCACTATTGATGTTGCAGACATTATCTCCTGCAGCTGCTTTTGAAAGTTTTCTCTCATCTCCAAGGTCTGTGTCAGAGCTTGAAAACACAAAAATACACCAATTGTTTCTTTTTTATAGCATCTCATTCACATTAACTGTTTTGTCTAGATCTGGTTGAACACAAATTTATTCACTTGACATTTACTGAATACTTACTACAGGCTATAGTAATGTACTAAGACTAGGAATATTCAGAACATAAAGGCAGTCCTTACCAGGACGACTGTGTACGAAAAAAATCAAGAAGCTCTACTAAGACACACTGCTAAGACCTGGTGATTATCCCTTTTGTAGAGCCCCCTGCCTGCTTCTGACCCTCTCCTGTGTTATGTACCACACTCTGAGGTACATTACAGAAATTAACATATGTGATTTTCCCCTGTGGTCCTTGAAAACAGACCACAATATATTTATTTTTGGTTTCCTTGTAGATTAAACACAATGGTACTAAATAAACATTTTTGGAATGAACTGAGTGGGACTAACTAATTAGGTAAGTCATAAGGAAAGCTCCAGTAAGTAGGGTAAAATGAGTATGGAAAATAGAAAATATTAATCCATTAAAAATA
Source organism: Eumetopias jubatus (assembly GCF_037043125.1). NCBI lineage: Eukaryota > Metazoa > Chordata > Mammalia > Carnivora > Otariidae > Eumetopias > Eumetopias jubatus. The sequence goes on along the minus strand of NW_028274807.1, from coordinate 126,166,577 downwards.
GGACATATATAGATACAAATTTATTCACTGCAGTACTCTTTGTAATAGCAAGAAATCAGAACCTGGATGCCCATAAAAGGGACTGATTAAATGGCCATTCATACAATTGTGAAAAGAAGATTCAAAATGAAGCACTGCTAAGAGTCACTTAAAACAGTCAAAGGACGCTGAGAAAGTAGGGCCTACGCACAGTCTCCTGTTTCAGTTCCCAGAACACCATGAACTATTAACTGCTGTCAACTGTGACTTGTCAATTGCCAACTCCACCACCTCCTAGAACATATCCTTCTATTTTGGACTGAAAAAGAGGTATGACCTGTTAGCCAAATAATAATCTTGTATCCATTTATTTTATTTATTTATTTATTTATTTATTTTATTTTAAAGATTTTATTTATTTATTAGAGAGAGAGAAACAGCATGAGAGGGGAGAGGGTCAGAGGGAGAACCACGCTCCCTGCTGAGCTGGGAGCCTGATGTGGGACTCGATCCCAGGACTCTGGTATCATGACCTGAGCTGAAGGCAGTTGCTTAACCAACTGAGCCACCCAGGCACCCTCTTGTATCAGTTTAAACTCTGACAGCATCAGGGGCACCTGGGTAGCTCAGCTGGTTAAGTGTCTGCCTTCAGCTCAGGTCATGATCCCAGGGTCCTGGGATGGAGCCCCGCATCTGGCTCCCTGCTCAGTGGGGAGCCTGCTTCTCCCTCTCCCTCTGCCCTTCCTCCGGCTTGTGCTCTCTCTCAAATAAATAAAATGTTTAAAAAAAAAAAACTCTGACAACACCAATTATATTTCTTTCAAAACAAGTTACATAACCTTGTGGGGTTTTTGCCTATATAAGCTTGTCCTCCCTGCTTGCAATAAGGAGTTTCAGTGAACTATATCACCCGCAATCCTGAAAACCCCAAATAATAGCTTTTGGTTGCTTTACAGCCTCTTCTTCTTGGTCAACACAATGAATACTATACAGTTGGGAAAAAAAAAAAAGAAAGAAAAAGACCAAAGAAGCTCATGTACCAATATGAAACACTGCACAAGTTGAACTATTAAGCAAAAAGATAAAGATCAAAGTATAAAACAGCATATATAGTATGTCCACCCTTTATATTTTTTTAAAAAAAGTGCAGAAGAGAACATATGTATTTATGATCGATTGTGTATGCATAAAACTGTAGGACACATAAGCAACTAAAAACATTGGAAGAGTGGGAGAAACTCTTCATGCATCCTTCCATACCTTTAAACCATGTGCATATGTCAAAATATATTATACATATACTAAAGCTTTTTGAAAGTTACTGGAAAGAACTGAACCAAAGAACAAATTTTTACAAAACCATCAATTCCACTTACCTTTAACAAAATAGGGCTGTATCACACTACCTCTGTAAAATACCTAGTTCCACAGATTTCATAAGTTTCACACTTGTAAATCACTAAAGCTTTGCATATTATTACTTAATGATTGGCATGGAACTTCAATTCAATCCTCAAATATATGCTTTATAGAGACACAGAAAACAACTTTGTTTTTCCAAGCAAAGGAAGCATTCTGTATGAAAGATATATATTTGTAAACAAAATTTTTTTGTAATTTAAAATATTTTACCTCCTTTAGAGTCATTCCTTCCATCTCCATTTGATGTTGCTGATTCTTTATTACTGGTGGTTATACTGTCTATATCGTTTTCTTCTATAGGCAAATGATTTGGCTATTCAAGGAAGAAAGTTACAATTTCTTAAACCAAGTCACTGCATAAAGTTTCACAGCACTGTATGATTATACATTCAGCTTAAGGAGGAGGTAAATGTGTTATCCATATTATCTACCTCATCATCCTTTGTTGTTGAATCTGCTGAGAGTAGTCGACTATTAGAGAGTCTGCCATCTTGCACTGTACTGATATCCAAGCTCATTTTGGGATTGTAAGTATGTGGATAAAGAGATTCAGGAAGATGTTTATACTCTTGCGCACACTGCAATATAATGGCATGCTTTAAAACAGGACTGAAAAACATCTTAGTGAATAAATTACGTTAAGTAGAATAAGGACAACCAATACATTATGTCCTAAGACAGCAGAAGTTTGCAGAATTAAAATTTTGCAAAAGTAGGTGACACTGAAACATACCATCATACAAATGACTAAATTGTTCTAATTTTAATGTCATGTACGCTGAAGAGTAAGATCTAACTCATTCCTATGCTTTTGCCAAGATATCATTCATAGTCCTGGGAATACCCAGAAAGAAAACAGTTCTAAACTGCATTGGCATGCTAAATTAATTCTCCTTAAATTACTATATTATCTTTCACATCATTTTTAATTAGGGAAAAGAATCAGAGAAATCAGAAAGAGTACCCATTAAAAACGCAAGTATTTAGGGACTGATCTTAAATTTTTAATGCCAAAGAAATGAAATGTGCACTGTTAACTAAGGTTACCAAACTTGTTTACATACATGGAAACTGGTTTGTGTCCTGAAACAATGTTTGTGTACATTCTCATTTAATAGAGAGGGAAGGAAAAAAAGTATTGCTTACTTCTAAAAGCCAGTGTTCTGAAACAATGTGTACTCCTCTTTCTTTTACAGATTTATACTCTCGGTTAGTGTCATTTGGTCGGCCTTGATAAATGAAATGAGTCACCGTTTCATCAAAACTCCATCTGAAACAACCAAATTTTAAAAAACAAATAACTAAGACAAATATCTGAGTTTAAGATGATCATTGCTCTCTACGAACAGAATATATTCACCTTCACGAAACTTTCACTATCTAGAGTAATCATGGACATTAAATGACAGGCTCCATTTTTTTGGGTGGGGGGTCAAATTTTACACATATATCTCTAGGTATGTAAGTTCAGAGATCTGGAGGGTAGTCTTTAAAAATATTACTTGCTTCTTTATACTTTTTTGAATTGTTTAAATTTTCTTTTTTTACAATGAGTATCACTTTATAGTAACAATAAAGGTATTTTAAAATCAATCAAATAGGCAAAGCATCCAATCTGTCCTCCAGTTATTGGCAGTTACTAGTCATTGTACATTTCCTCTGTGTGCCATAATAAACTATGTACTTTACACAACATCTCACCTATTCCTCTCAACAATCCTAACACACTGATATTATTATATCCACTTTACAGATAAGGAAACTGAACGTTAAGTAACATATTTAAGGATATTCAGTAAGTGGTAGAGCCAGTTTTGACTTCAAAACCCATACTCTTAATGAGTACATTAGCCTACAATCTCTTGATTCTTCCCATGGAATAGTTTCTTGACCTAGGAAAATAATTTAAAAATTGTAAAATATATACTATCCTTCTTAAAATCAAGTAAAAACAAGAGAAAGGAAAAATTTTATTTCTGAATATAATCACCAAAATAAATAGGTTTCTCATTATGGACACTTAACATACTTTCCATTTCCTAAATAAGAAATAACTCTATTTTCTATTTTTTTAATTTTTTATTGTTATGTTAATCACCATACATTACATCATTAATTCTTGATGTAGTGTTCCATGATTGTTTGTGCATAACACCCAGTGCTCCACACAGAACGTACCCTCTTTAATACCCATCACCAGGCTAACCCATCCCCCCACCCTCCTCCCCCATCACCAGGCTAACCCATCCCCCCACCCTCCTCCCCTCTAGAACCCTCAGTTTGTTTTTCAGTTTCTCTCATGGTTCGTCTCCCCCTCCGACTTACTCCCCTTCATTCTTCCCCTCCTGCTATCTTCTTCTTTTTCTTTTTTCTTAACATATGTTGCATTATTTATTTCAGAAGTACAGATCTGTGATTCAACAGTCTTGCACAATTCACAGCGCTCACCATAGCACATACCCTACCCAATGTCTATCACCCAGCCACCCCATCCCTCCCACCCCCACCACTCCAGCAACACTCAGTTTATAACTCTACTTTCTAAATAGCCAAGTTAAACAAATTAAAAAGGCATATTTCCTTCTAAATTATATTATAAACATCTCTATTTCCTACTCTATTGTCTGTGTTTCCTTCAAAATAATAGTAAAGAACACCTTGCCTAATTTAGTCGTTAGTCTAATAGTTGTTTCTACTTCTGTTAGGGAAAACAATACAAACTTAAATAAATTATAAAGATAATTAAAAAAATAAGAGGAACACTTCTGCCCGATTCATCTTGCTTCATGCCTCACTGCAATAATATGGAAAATGTGAGTTTCAGTCCTCCGAGATCCTTTAATGACAGACTGTCAATGCTCCTAAAAGGTTTAGATCAGGAATTAGCAAATTTTTTCTTACAAGGCCAGATGATAAATATTTTAGGCTTTGCAGGGCAAAAAGTTGTTGTAAACGTAAAAAGTTAAAACTACTCAACTCTTGCCTTGTATGAAAGCAGCCATAGATAATATGTAAACTAATAGGCATGGCTGTGTTCCAATAAAACCTCACTTAGAAAAACAGATGGCTGATCTTCTGGTCTAGATCAGTGCTTTCAGCAAAATTGTTACCTTACAAGCTATTTTGTAAATTTGTGGGAGTGATTTTGGTTGTTAAAATAATGTGTTTATATGATGAGGGGTGGTACAAGCATTTAGTAAGGTCAAGGGATACTAGAAATTCTGAGGAAGAGTTATACATACAATTATCCCGTATCTTGCATGATTTTCTAATGTCCTGACACAAATTCAGAGGTTAAAAAAAAAAAAGTTTGTTTATAATAATCTGAGGCCTGTTTTACTTATAAACACAAGTGAGTTTTTATTTTTTCAGTTTAAATATACACTAATGTATCGAACATCCAACTACTAAGCAACTGATGGAAGACTATACTTTGCTTAATCTGTAACTTTGCCAGATTGTGAACAACTCTTGGTGAAGTCCTGTTACTGACAGAAACGCTGCTCATGGTATCTGAGTCTCTGTATCTGTTTCAGCCTTGTGGCTGCAGCATTTTAAGTGATTTTACATATGTATGTAAACATATGAATACTCTGGGGCGCCTGGGTGGCTCAGATGGTTAAGTGTCTGCCTTCAGCTCAGGTCATGATCCCAGGGTCCTGGGATCGAGTCCTGCATCGGGCTCCCTGCTTCTTGGGAGCCTGCTTCTCCCTCTGCCTCTCTCTCTGTCTCTCATGAATAAATAAAATCTAAAAACAAACAAAAAAAATCATATGAATACTCTGTTTTCTTCCAGTGTCATCAGGCACAGGCATTTACATACTAAACAAATTCTATGATTATGTGCCTTCTGATGACTTTCATTTTTTAAAATTATAAAGTAGTTAAGTTATGGGGTGCCTAGGTGGCTCAGTTGGTTAAGTGTCCAACTCCTGATCTCAGCTCAGGTCTTAATCTCAGGGTAATGAGTTCAAGCCCTGTACTGGGCTCCACATTGGGCGTGGCACCTAATTAAAAAAAAAAAGTAGTTGTTATATTTGTGAAATCCTTTTAGAAGAGGTAATGCTATGACATGCTGAGGAGATCTGGCCTAGATGTTTAACTGTAGGAAGTGGGAGGCAGTGTCAGATGATCTCTTCAGGATGCTCAGGTTCTAGCTTATGGATGGGAATAAGTGGGACAGTTTCATTTGAGAACAGATTACCCTATGAACATATAAATATTGTAACCTCTACATATTAAAGTAGAGACTTCACCAAGTCTGAGAAATCCCTTTCAGGAATAGATTTTTTTAAAGATTTATTTATTTAGAGAGTGAGTAAGCGTGTGCACGAGTTGGGGGTGGGGGTGGAGGGACAGAGGGAGAGGGAGATAAAGTCTTAAGCAGACTCCTTGCTGAGTGCAGAGTCCGACGGAGGGCTCAATCTCATGACCCTGATATCACAGTCTGAGCCAAAGCCAAGAGATGTACACTTAACTGACTGCACCACACAGGCGCCCCAAGGAACAGATTTAAGCAAACTTTCAATCAGTTAAATCTTATTTAGGAATTTCAGCAACAGATTCTATTTTTCACACTGAGAGGACTGGCATTTTAAGTCTTATTAAAATTCAAGTTCTATAGGTTCCTTTTATGTCTTACATCAAGTCCACATGCAAAGAGAATATACAATAAAGCACTCAACTTTGACAAATATACAGACCCTCAAAGGACTCTTGTGAGAATGAAATGAGATAAAGCTTGGCTCATACTAAGAGCTCAGCAACTGGTAAAAGGTAATATGAATATAATAATATGTAATCATATAGTAGATACAAAACAGGTAATACAAACATTAGTTCTAACAAGTAAAGCTTTTCTAAAACAGATACATTAAACACATTAAGATGCTTATAACTATCTCAGATACATTTTATTTTTATTCTCCTGATCTAATTTATCAAATAGAAAGCTAACCAAAGTAACACTTACCAAAGGTGAAGATAAAGCCAAACGTATTTCTCAAACTGTCTGTTACTTATAGAACCAGTCATTATGCTATCTACAAATGGTTGAATACAAGTGATTAAGAAACCTAGCACTGCCGACAGTGGAGTACGATGGACTCAAGACTGGCTGGCATGGGTAAGGCTCTCTCAATCCCTGGCACACATACCATCTATGCTAGAGGCTGTCTCTAGCATGGCTGTCAGGTGGAGGGCAGATCTGATAATCTATACCTCTAAAGTAGTGAAAATGAATAGAAATTACACCATGCTACAAAAAAGACCATTTGAGGGGTGCCTGAGTGGCTCAGTTGGTTAAGCGACTGCCTTCGGCTCGGGTCATGATCCTGGAGTCCTGGGATCGAGTCCCACATCGGGCTCCCTGCTCAGCAGGGCATCTGCTTCTCCCCCTGACCCTCTTCCCTCTCGTGCTCTCTAGCTCTCATTCTCTCTCTCTCAAATAAATAAATAAAATCTTTAAAAAACAAAAAACAAAAAACAAAAAAGACCATTTGATTCCTGGAGGGCTGCAGCACTGCTCACAGGAGGGCTCTACTCTGAAACTCACTAAGGTACAAATACGCTTAATCTCACACCTCGTATCTCATATGAGTGAATGTGCCATGAATCTTTTACTGAATGTATTAGGCAAAGATTCTTCTTGTACTCGTAATTCATGGAACCCAAGTTTCTAAGTTTCTAGAATAGTGAGTGGCACAAAATAGGTTCTCAAATATTGGTTGCACATACCCTAAAAAATACACATAGCAACGTGAACTGATAATGGGAGTGAGTATTTTTCAAGGATGTAGTAAACGAAAAATCAACTGGAGATACCGCAGACAATATGACATGCTAAAAGGCAAAATAAATGGTCCTTTGTGGATGCTCACAATAGCTTTAGGTTTTCCTATATGTGTAGATAATATCAGTACCAAAACAGAAAGATGTGTCAACTACCTGTAATCTGCTCCCAGAGACGCTGCAATCCCATTCAGTTCACCCTGCTTCTTACTGAGTTTCTTACTCACACATACCACTACCTTGTGAAGTGGCTTGGGGGTTTCTTCCTGTCCATAGGAAAGAAAAGAAACAGATCAACTATTATTGTTTGAAATATTTTATCTACAACTTGCCTTTAATAAGAGATCTAATTCTACCTTCTCCGATTGGGCATCCTTCAGTGGAGGGCTGGCAGACAGAGCAACAGCATTTCGAGAGCTATTTGCCAAAGCAAGTTTCAAGTTTCTGACAATGACTTCTGAAAGTGGCGTACTCAGTTTCCTTTTCTGCTGGCTAGGACCTCCTGGAGTTTCCAAGGCTGCAAGTGCATCCTGTATGTATGTCAGGGGAGAGAGAGAGGGCGAGAAAGAAGAGGAGGAGGAAGAGGATTGGAAAGGACAGAAGGGAAGAGGGGACAGTAGGGAACAGGAAGGTCAACAGTACAGGAAAGAGAAAAGGGAGAGGTCAGAGAGAGAATCCTCAAAATTAACTGGATTACAGCTTTAGCCTCCTCCAGTTTTCCTCCAAACAACAAAAAGAATGAAATATTATCTGCATCTGAACATAATAAAGAAAAAAAACTTCATACTGTCCAGCAAATGCTTACATTTTCAGCTGTACTCACCATATTTGGCTGAACCTTAGAGTGGGAGGTGCAGTTAAAATTAAGGACACCAAAAAGCAAAATGAACAAACAATAAACATGGAAGGAAACAAGCAAGGATGGATACGAGCAAGATCTGAACTGTAAGATTAGTAAGTTGGCTGTACTGAGAATTGTGAAAAATCCTCAAAAGGACAAAATACATTCCTGTTCCCAAGCCACCCACAGTTCCCTCATGAGAAGGGATCACTGTTACCCAGGACACTGCTGCTCCTCTTTTCCATCTGTATAGTACTCCATGCACACAGCTGACTGTATTTACCACTGCTCAACTGATGAATATTTAGGTTAACAATCTTTTGCAAGTATAATGATGCAACCAACTACCTTGTACACACACCATTTTGCACATGTAAGGATAAAGGGAAACATTTAAGCAAAATTTATGTAACAATGTTGACATTCTCACAAGCAAAGCATTAGAGTGTTTCCCAACATGTTTGATAGCACAGTGGGTAATCAGATTTTTTTTTTGCCCATCTGATAGGTTAAAAAAATTTAACTGTATGCTTTCCCACTCTTTTCTACTAAACGAGATTAAACATCTTTATGCATGTATAATACTTCTATTTTTTTGTGACAGCTATCTCTTCCTAACTTTTGCCCATTTTTTCCCCATTGCTTTTTTTTTTTTAAAGATTTTATTTATTTATTTATTTATTTAGAGAGTGAGAGTGCAGGGGGAAGGGCAGAGGGAGAATCTCAAGCAGACTACGAGCTGAGCACAAGCCAGGCGCAGGGCTCGATCCCACAACCCTGAGATCATGACCTGAGCTGAAATCCAGAGTCAGATGCTTAACGGACTGAGCCACCCAGGTATCCCGCTTTGGCTTTTTTTTTATTCACTTGCCTGAATATATTTGTATGAGTTTGTATGTATACATATCCATTGAGATATACATATATTTGTTCCCAATTTGTTGTCAAATTTTTGCCATGGAGAATTTTTAAATACTTTTATTGCACATTTATAAAATCTGGGGCTGAATGTGGAGAATTTTTTAATGCTGTCAGATTCATATGAACCTTTTATTTCTTTTGAGGTATATGTTATAGTTAGAAAGGTCTTCCTTGGGGCGCCTGGGTGGCTCAGTTAAGCGTCTGCCTTCAGCTCAGGTCATGATCCCAGGATCCTCGGATTGAGCCCCACATCTGGCTCCTGGCTCAGCAGGGAGCCTGCTTCTCCCTCTGCCTGCTGCTCTCCCTGCTTGTGCTCTGTCAAAAAAATAAATAAAATCTTAAAAAAAAAAAAAAAAAGGCCTTCCTAATGCTGGGATTATTGAAAAACAAACTTACTCTTTCATGGCCTATTCTATTATTTTTATGCCTTTATTTCTTGTATTTAAATATCTAATCCTCTGAAATTTATTCTCATGTAAGGGGTGAGTTTTCATCCCGTTTTCTCAGATGGTTACCCAGTTGCCTGATTTGAATGCCACCTTTATCATATAATACATTCTCCTATCTATGGGGTGTAATCCTGTGTATTAATAGGAGTACTCATGTAATGACACACTGCTTCAATTACTGCAACTTCATACAATGCTTGAATAACTAGTAGGGCTACTGCCTACCCTCGATTATCCTTTTAAGATTTTATTTATTTGAGAGAGTGAGGGAGAGAGAGAGAGAGCTGGGGGAGAGGGAGAGGGAGAAGCAGACTCCCCGCCAAGCAGGAAGCCCAACGTGGGGATCGATCTCAGGACCCTGGGATCACGACCCGAGCCAAAGGCAGATGCTTAACCAACTAAGCCACCCAGGCGTCCCTCTTTTCAGATTTTTAATACTATTTTTGCTTGCATTTTTAATAGGATTTATATTACCTTTATAGATCTTTACAATGTTTAACCTTCTTTGTGAGAATATGGAAAGACTTTCTATTTGCTAAAGTTTTTCAAAGATTCCTATATAGCATTTAAAAAGATTCTTCAAACAAAAAAAATCAACCTCGCATAACACAGCTACCTGCTTTCTGCACCTGTTCCATTCACATTGCTTCCTTTCTGGTATTTCCCCCACTTAAGCATTAGATCCCAACCTCACTCACAACTCAAGGGATGTGGTTTCAGCAATTCTCCCCTCTTGTCTACATCAACTGGATCTCTACTAGACTGGCCATACTGGCATACAGTTATTTCTTTTCTTTTCTTTTTTTTTTTAAGATTTTATGTATTTATTTGGCAGAGAGAGAGAGCACAAGCAGGGGGGAGTGCTTTGGGAGAGGGAGAAGCAGGCTCTCCGCTGAGCAAGGGAGCCTGATGGCCCGATGCCAGGACCCCGGGATCATGACCTGAGCCGAAGGCACTGAGCCACTCAGGCTCCCCTACAGTTATCTGTCCTATCTTGAAAATAAAACAACCTTCTTTTGACTCTACTATGCCCTACAGCAACCACCCCATTTCTTGGTTCCCCTTTACAGGTAAGATTCCTCAAATGCACTGTTTATATTCAATGTCTATAAACTTCTCACATTCCCATATGAATCTATACTGGCTTCCACTTCCACCATGTCATCAAAACACTTCCTGTTAAGATCACCAGTGACCTCCACAATGCTACATCCAGTGGTCAATTTTCTGTTCTGACCTTTCTTGACTTTCAGCAGCATCTGACACAATTAACTATTCTTCCTCAAATATTTTCTTATGTGGCCTCTAAGACAATCTCTAGGCTTTCTCTTCCCTCACTGGTGGCTCCTTCTCAGTCTCCCCTGCTGGTTCTTCCTCTAAATGTGAATCCCTCAGAGTGTTCCTTGGACATTTCTCTTCTCCTGCTCACTTGGCATCTATTCTCATATGGCTTTAAATATTACCTACAAACTCGAATCCCCAAATTTCTTTCTCTAGCCCAGATCATTACCCAAACTTCAAGCTATGTATGTAACTACCTATTTGACAACAGTACTTGGATATCTTAACAGGCATCTCAAACTTTATGTGTCAAAAATACAAACTCTTGATCTGAGGCCCTGATCCCAACCCGTTCCATTCAACTCAGTTGATTGGCAGCTCCTTTCTTCTAATCTCTCAGACCAAAATTTTGGAGGAGGATTCAAATTCCAAACATTTAAACACCTGCCATGTACTAGGGAAAACTGATGGAGAACAATCATTATCTAGACATAACCTTGTAAAATTATTAGATTTTAAAGATAAAAGAAAACTCCACATGGCCTTCAGGCAAAAAAGATGAAATTAACTTACAAAAACAACACAATTAGACTGGCATCAGAATTTTCAAAAACAATATATACAAAGAAAGGCAGCAGTGGATTAGCATTTTCAGGAAACTCAAGAAACAAAAAAATGCAAATCAGGAACAGTACATCCAAATAATCTGTTGAAAAATCAGGTCTTGGTAAAGGTTTTGAATGTGTAGAACTCAGGAAATATTGTACACGTGTCCTTCCCGAGTATTCTAGAGGATGCACTTCATCCTACCAACAGATGATGGGGAAACTTCACAAAGGAATGACAGTGAGCATTTCACATATTTGACTGTAGAGTTAAGACTAAACAAGGGTGAGGTCCATGGGCTAAAAAAAATATATAAACATTTTATTTTCTGACAAAGTAGATAAATGTAATTAAAAACAGTGGAAGAGAGAAAATGGAGAAACAGAATAAGATTACTGACTGCAACAGAAGCAGCAGGGGTCAAAACATCATTTACAACTGACAAAAGGTTAAGTAAGAAGGGGGTTTAAGGGCACCATAAGAATAAAACTAACAAACCCTTTCCTAAATAAGGAAAAACAAAAAAGAAAAACAGATACCTGAAGAAACATGTAACATACACACATAGATAACATAAAGTAATTACAATATATGACAGAAATGAGACCAAGTATAAATCATATTAAATGTGAATGTGCCTAAGTTGCCTGGTTGAAAGAAAAAGATTTTTTAAATGGCTCATAAAGCAAAACTCAATTCTATGCTCAATTCTACCTTTAAAATACAGCAATCCCCAAAGACTAAAATGAAGGAATGCACAGGATTATAAGGCAAATGAAAATCACAAGATAGTATGAAGGTAGACTTCAAGCCAAAAAGTATTAAATGAGAAAAAGAACATATTCCAAGTTACATTAATAGTTATGTCTATGCACTAATTAACATAGCAAACCACATGAGATGCAAGAAACAGAAACACACATTAGGAAACTTGAAAACACCACTTAGTAGGAGTTCAATGAACAAAAAATAGGAAAGGATATAAAAGATCTAAACAACATAATCAGTAAGTCATATCGTGTGTGTGTGTGTGTGTGTGTGTGTGTGTGTGTGTGTGTGTAGCAAAGACTATCCATGTTGGAGAATACATCTTCTCATAAAATGTTCTCAAAAATCAAGAAGTGTTCTCAAAAACTGATCGGCTCAGTTGGTTAAGCGACTGCCTTCGGCTCAGGTCATGATCCTGGAGTCCCGGGATCGAGTCCCACATCGGGCTTCCTGCTCAGCGGGGAGTCTGCTTCTCCCTCTGACCCTCTTCCCTCTCGTGCTTTCTATCTCTCATTCTCTCTCTGAAATAAATAAATAAAATCTTTGAAAAAAAATTAAAAAAAAACCTGATCATATATCAGGGCACAAAGATCAGTAAGTTCTATGAAGTAGAAATATTACAAACAACACTCTAATCACAATGTAATAAAACAAGAAATTAAAAACAAAACAAAGCCTTTCCATCTGGAAAGTAATGAAAATTCTATTTCTGAATAAAGGGTATATGAGTATTCCTTCTAATATTTTTATTTTGCAACTTTTTTTAAGTCAGAAATTATTTCCAAGTGAAAAGTAAAAAAACAAAAACAAACCAAAAACCTAAAACCAAAACCCCAACTTATAATTCCTTGTTGGCAAGGATGGGGGACACTGGGTGCTCAACACATTACGAGTAGGAGTATAAACTGGTACAACCACTTTGACAGTTAGTCTCTACTAAAGTTGAAATATGACCCAGCAATTTCACTTTTAGGCGTATACCAAAAAGAAATGCATACACACATATTTCAAAAGACATGCACAAGAATGTCTACATGATTTGTAAGAGCAAAAATCTAGTAGCCATCTAAATGCTCATCAATAGTAGAATGGGTATGTAAATTGTGGTATACCCATTTAATGGAATATTATGCAGCAGTGAAACCAATGAACTAAAGTTACAGGAACAAGGACACAGCTTTCAAACAGGTTGAACAAAAAAAAGGCTCAAGAAGAATATATATTATAATTCTACGTTTAAAAGTAAAAAAAAAAAACCAAGCATAATAAAACTAGTGTTAGAAGTCAGGAGTGTTACCTCTGGAAGGAAGGAGGAAACAGTGATGAAGGAGAGGCATGAGGAAGGCTCTATGGCACTGGCAATGATCTCTTTCTGAACATGTACAGTGGCCTTCCAGCTGTTAACTTTAACATTTACAGGACATTTGTTGTACTTTTCTGATGTATGCCAAATAAAAATTAAATAGAAGATTTTTAAAATATGAGGCCTAACGTGTTCAATTTTATGATTATTTCATGGGCCCTACTGTTGAGTAAAAAATTCAATGTACCATATTACATCAATTTGAAGAACCACTGATTGTAAGATGAAGTACCATTTTATGTATTACCAAAAAGGAAAAAAAAAAAGCCCCCAAAACCAGCCCCCCAAAAAGAAAGGAAAAAAAGAAAAAAGAAAAACCCTGCTAAGTAAACTATGACTCTAAATGATAAAACTTTTAAATGTGTTTTGTGCCTTCACTGAGACTATTTCAGAACCATCAGCTTTCTGCAAGGTATCTAAAGAAGAATGGTGTCAATGACTGGTAATATTTCTATTTTTCTTGCCTACTAGTATCATTTCATCTACTATTCAAAGAGTCTGTGAGCTAAGAGACCTTAGAGATCATCTAGATATACTCCATGATTTTACAGATAGAGATAAACTCCAGCCCAAAGAGGTTAACCTGCCTTAAAAGACAGCAAGAAGCAAAACAGAAGCCTGATTCTAGATCTGTTCTCAAACCAGTGATTTTTCTCTATTTCTTAAGGCATAATGATCAGTGTTAATGATAGTACCAAATGTTACTTTTTCGAGCAAAGGTTTTGCTTGGTGAGAACTATCCAAAGTATCAATTTATATTTATTTTCTGAAGACGAACAATCTGTAAATTTTATAAACCTACTCCTAAACACACCAGTAAAAATTATTAGAATGTTGCTTTATGTTTTTTTAAGTAGGCCCCATGCCCAGCATGGAGCCCAACACTGTGCTTGAACTCCAGACCCTGAGATTAAGCCCTGAGCCGAGATCAAGAGTCAGACACTTAACCGAGTGAGCCACCCAGGTGTCCAGAATGTTGCTTAATACCCTATCAGCAGAACTCCAACAGATGATTAGTACAGTAATTGTGCAAAGGCTCATGGATAAAAAATCATCAACAATGATTTTAATAGCCATTTGAAAGGCCAACAGCTACTAAAGGAATAGTGAAGAAAATCATTTTTGGGGAATAAGAGGAAACCATTTATTGACAAATAAACTCTTGATCTGTGAATGAATTTCTCAGAAAAGGAGCCATCCTCCAGTGCTCAGGAGATCAAACAAAGATGCAGACTTAACCCATCTTTTCAAGGGAAATGACTGCAAAATAAGGTGATAATAGACACATTCTTGGAGGGAAAGCACTGAGGGTACTGCTAGAATCAAAATATAAGTAGCAATGGGTTTATATCATAGTTTATAAAATCATTTCATCACACCATTTCATTTGATCCTTAAGATAAATCTGAGTTTTCAGAGCAAATGATAGCCTCTTTGTACAAAAGAAAAAGCCTATGCTTGGATATGTTAAATGATCTGTCCAGAGTCATACTGTTCGTGATCTGGGACTTGAACCCAGTCCTGATTTCACACCATTTTACCTCCAGCTGTTATCTCAACCCTAAGTATATGATGGAACGCGATAATATGAATCTACCTGCCAGTATCTCTGGAAAACTTACTACCACAAACTTTAGAGGTGATGCAGAATTTGGAGCTTTAACTTTAATATACTATGAATTGTTAATGGTTAACTCCAGGACTGTTTTCTATAAACCCTACCTTCACATCAAAGGAAGGTTTGAAGAGTTTGTCCTTGGACAGAAATTTTGATGGTGTATCCAGATGTAAGGAGGGCTCCTTCTGAAGTCGCTGTCCCACTGGTGGGGAGACTGAAACCTGTCTGGTGTGTTGTGAGATCACAGCACGGAAAGCTTTACTCTGAAAGCGGTTCATATCTAAAGGTGTAACAGCTGTTTTCCTGTGAGTTTCCAGTTGTGCAACAGGATGCTCCAGAGTATCTGGATTTAGATTCACCCTGTTTGTTATTTCAGTTTCCAAACTTTGTTCTAGAGATTTAAAATGAAAAGAAACAAATGTGAGCCACTAAGGTCATCTTTTATCTCTAAAGAGGCATACACAAAGTGATACTCTTATATCATACTGTTAGTTTTCATGTGAATTCTCAAGTACACTTTAAGTCACAAAGTTATATGCCTACTTTCCAAGAAACAAACCAAATGATGTATTAAAATATGTTGAGTTAGACAAAGCATAACAATTGAAACAATGAATGAAATTAGACTTCCTATTTCATCATATTGTAGCTTGAAATATTTTTAATAAACCTCACGATTTGCCAATTATATGTGTCATCTTAGTCAATGGCAGTTAAAAAAAAAACAAACCCAATTACATATACTCTGAGTTAACAACTACAGTGAAGTTTTTAAAAAGTTCTTAGTGAAATTTTAATATGACCTAAATGTCACTTTGCCTCAGTTGTAAAATTTCCAGTCTGTCTGGGTAAGCAATAATGGCTCTGAGAGCTGTTCCCAAGCTACTGCCTTGTCCCTGAAGTTTGCCTAGGGATGCCATCATCTTAGAAGAGGGGGTACTGTGTCCTCCCACCAGCCTTTTTTCAACATTTAACAAAAACACTTAATAGATGGCTATGCCATGCCAGGTCCAATGCTAGACAATGGAAATATATAACGCACAAGACATGCATATTCTTTGCCCTTTCAGAGCCTGTAACTGAGTAGGGAGATGTGAAAGCAAACTAGAATTACACCACTGGGATCAAAGGTTCAAAGGGGATAATGCAGGGAGTTTTGGCAAGACAAAGGCTATAGTTGGTGGGTCAAGGAAGGCTTCCCAGAACTGAAAGATAAGGACAAAGAGGCAAGCATGAGGTGCGCTAGAGAAAAGACACAGAAGTCCAAAGATGAGAGGAAGCGAGAGCACATGATTGACATGGTGTGTCAGTGTGAGCCACAGAAGGAACAATAAATGGGATCCTAGCTCACATCGTAAGACTTCAAACACTGAGACCCCAGAATGCTTCTAGATTATTTTGTATCTTCCAGCTTTCAGACAGTGCCTGCAGTAGAGAACAGGTAAAATTAAGTATCTGTGCTATGAACACGTTTGTTTTGCCACCCAATAAGGAATGCTTAACAGCGGTGCACAACACTCAACGTGAAAAGGAGAAATCAGTGACCTTGTCTAAAAACAAGCTTTGACACATTCATATTCCAGAAACCATCAAATTGTAAAAATACATATAAAAGAACAAAATAAAAGCATTAACCTTCTTTAGTTGACTTTTCAATCAGAAAATGGCTTTCATTGGCTCTCTTTCCCATTCTAGCAGTCTCCAACAACCAAGATGTGGTGACTGCTGGTAAATTCCACTTCTTGGCAGCTTCATATTTAGATCCACCTGGTTCTTTCAATACAAGATGTGTACTGGCAAACATGCCTTTCTTTGCATTGGATTTGCGAACAAAGAATTCTTGAACGCTGAAAATTATATTTAAATAAAAGCAAACGGTCATATACACAACTAGTGAGCAAGCTAAGAAGGAAGTTTCTAATACAACTGTTGTTAAGAGTTCTACATATAATACTCGCTGATAAAAAGTTGATATTTACGAATCCTCTTACAAACGCTTACTCAAAGATAAAAATGTATTGCTACAGTAAAACTTTTTATAAAAACATAAGCAAATTAACCTAGACTTTCAAGAACTAACCAGGAAAATTACCTCCTTAATTAGTCATCACCTACCCACCTTGGCCCTTCTTCCCAAAAGGAGGCATGGAATAGCCAGGGAGCACAGAAAGGGTATGAATAACACACTGTATCTTTCTAGCCCACTATGTCTTCCCAAAGCATTTTCAGACATAATCTCATTTGATACCCTTAATATTTGTGAAATACCAGTATTTTACAAAATATTGTTTTTTTTTTAAAGATTTTATTTGTGAGAGAGAGAGAGAGAGAGAGAGAGAGCATACGCACATGTGTGCGCACAAACGGGGAGCGGCAGGCAGAGGAGGCAGAGGGAGAAGCAGACTCCCCGCTGAACAAAGAGCCCGATGTGGGGCTCGATCCCAAGACCACATAATCATGACCTGAGCCCAAGGCAGACGCTTAAGTGACTGAGCCACCCAGGCGTCCCTTTTACAATCGTAAAGATACCTGGGAAAAGATACAATTAAGTGACTTGTTCAAAATCACAGAATATTTATTAAACACAGAGAACATGGGGACAGAAAAGAGAAGTCCACCACTTGACATATAAACAGAATTTTTTTTTAAAACAGCTTCTGGGTTTTATGCTCTAGTTCCCACTTTCAAGATTCTTTAAATCTCCCACATTTTTGCTAGCACTTTCATGGTTTCATTTTTCACATTTAACTCACTGATCCATTTGGTACTTATTTTGTATGAGATATGGCTCTAACTTTATTGAATCCTATTTACTGAATAAGCCATCTCTCTTCTTCAATGACTTGGAATATCACTTTTTTTAATAAAGATTTTATCTGAGAGAGAGAGCACAAGTGGGGGGGAGGGGGGAGAGGCAGACTCCCCGCTGAGCAGGGAGCCCCATGTGGGGCTCGATTCCAGGACCCTGAGATTATGACCTGAGCCGAAGGGAGATGCTTAACTGACTGAATCACCACCCAAGGCATCCCGGAATATCATTTTTATCATACACTAAATTCCTGTTTGTATTTGGTCTATTTCTAGACTTTCTGCTCGTTCACTGAACTTTCTGCAACTTATTAAAGCCACACTGTTATTTAGTGAGGTTTTACAAAATATATTTAAATAACTATTCTATTTTGGAATTTTCATGATTTTTCTGCTTGCTAACCTTTTCTTATGAATTCAAGAATTTAGTTTGCTTGTTGCCCTCCCTAAAAAATCTGGATGGCATTTTAACTGGGATGTTAAATTTATACATTAATGTAGGGGACTGAACAACAGAAACTTTATAATCTTCTTTTCAAGAACATGGATATCTTTTCTACTGTTCCCTTAATAGCATTTTATAAGCTTCTGTAGCTCTTCCAAGTTTCCTGTTAAACCTGTTGGTAAGTATTTTATCTCTCATTGAAACTTAGTTTTCATTAGCTTTTCTAACTGGTTGTATGAAGGTCAATGATTTCTGTATATTAATTTGCCACTTTATTGATACTTATTAAAAGCCACTTTACTAAATTTTTCCCTAAGCACTGCTTTAGTTTAACCCCTGGAACTTGGGTGTCATACTTTTGCTATCATTACTTTCTAGATTTTCTGCAACTTCAGTTTTTTTCAAAAAGCTTTTTATTGTTTAGTATAATTCAAATACAGAAGACAGCGAAAATGGAAATATAAAATTTAGTGAATTATTATTAAGTGAAAACCCTTGTATCTACCACCTACATCAGATGACAGAATCTTGCCAGCCACTCCAGAACCTCTCCAATGTGTCTCTTGCTCAATTACAACCCCTCCATACCTCCCTTCTTAGTAGTAGCCACTATTTGGGTATTTGTGGCAATCACTTCCTTACCTTTATCACATAGTGCATTCTTAAAAACTACAGTTTTTTGGGTTTTTTTGTCTTTTAGCTTATAGGCTCCGTCCTCTTTCCCTTCCCCTTAATACATATTTGTTGAAGACACTGTATTATTTATAACAAAGTTATCTCAGAGTCTGGATTTTGCTAACTGCATTTCTGTGCTATAGTTTAACATGTTATTCTTTTTTTTTTTTTTTTTGGCTGGGTACAGTATATTTTATTGATGGTACATGACAAGGTAGGCTTCCCCAAGCCCCTCCCCTTCTTCAGGGGGCCTGGGATGGAAACGGTGGAGGTCGGGAGATTCTCAGTGTTTTGGGGGATAAGTTGGGGCAGGAACTCCCCAGCAGCTGAGGGCCTCTCTCTTCCTCTTGCTCTTGCTGGGGCTGGTGGTCCAGGGGGCTCTTACTCCTTGGAGGCCATGTAGACCATAAGGTCCACTATCCGGTTGCTGTAGCCAAATTTATTGTCATACCAGGAAATGAGCTTGAGAAAGTGGTTGTTGAGAGCAATGCCTGCCCCGGCATCGAAGGTGGAGGAGTGGGTGGTGTCACTGTTAAAGTCGCAGGAGACAACCTGGTCCTCAGTGTACCCCAGGATGCCCTTGAGGGGGCCGTCTGATGCCTGCTTCACCACCTTCTTGATGTTGTCGTATTTGGCAGCTTTCTCCAGGTGGCAGGTCAGATCGACGATAGATGTGTTGGGGGTGGGGACACGGAAGGCCATGCCAGTGAGCTTCCCGTTCAGGTCAGGGATGACCTTGCCCACAGCCTTGGCAGTGCCAGTGGAAGCAGGGATGATGTTCTGGGCAGCCCCCTGGCCATCACGCCACACCCGGGGACGGACACGGTCTTCTGGGTGGCAGTGATGGCATGGACGGTGGTCATGAGTCCCTCCACAATGCCGAAATTGTCATGGATGACCTTGGCCAGAGGAGCCAAGCAGTTGGTGGTGCAGGAGGCATTGCTGACAATCTTGAGGGAGTTGTCATACTTCTCATGGTTCACACCCATCACGAACATGGGGGCACCGACAGAAGGAGCAGAGATGATGACCCTCTTGGCCCTGCCCTTCAAGTGAGCCCCAGCCTTCTCCATGGTGGTGAAGACCCTAGTGGACTCCACAACATACTCAGCACCAGCACCACCCCATTTGATGTTGGCGGGATCTCACTCTGGAAGATGGAGATGGACTTTCCAATTGATGACAAGCTTCCTGTTCTCAGCCTTGACTGTGCTATGGAATTTGCCATGGGTGGAATCATACTGGAACATGTAGACCATGTAGTTGAGGTCAATGAAGGGGTCATTGATGGCGACAATACCCACTTTGCCAGAGTTAAAAGCAGCCCTGGTGACCAGGCGCCCAATATGGCCAAATCCGTTCACTCTGACCTTCACCATCATGTCTCAGGGATGCGGCTGGCACTGCACCAGAAGATGCGGCTGTCTGTCGAACAGGGAGGAGCAGAGAGCCTATTCTCCTATTTCTTATAAATCAGTAGTTGAATCTAGAAACTTCATCATATTGGGGTTTTATCATTTTGGTAAGGCCACTTTAAGGTGATAGTGTGTTATTCATCAGGAGGCATATAATGTCTGTTTTCCTTTTTATTATGTGATTACTGATTTTCAGAGCCCAGATGTTTTCATTCATTAGGAGTTATAACCCTATCCTTCTTCATTTATTTGTTGGAATACCTCTTAAAGAGAAACTGTCTTATCCATTATTATGGTACTCTGATACAGATTACATAGGAAAGGCAGGATAAATACTTGATCCTTTCACTTTATCTGACAGCTTTCAAATAATGGGCTGGTTTCCCAGCATCTTTCAAACATGACCAATTAGCTTTGTTTGGAAGTCATTATGAAATCATGATTTAAACATTATTTGATGTGTTTGGATCCACTGCCATTATTCTCTTTAGTGATACTTAAATTTTCCTGTCTTTGGCCAGTGGAGGTCCTTTTGACACAACTTCCTTAGCAGTCCTTGCTATCTGGTCTGACAAAATGTTCCATACTCACTGATACCTTTTCTGCCCCAGACCTGGAATTAATTTTTTTTTTAAAGACTTTATTTATTTGAGAGAGAGAGTGCAGAGAGAGAGAGCAGTGAGCATGAGCATGAGTTGGTGGGGGGTGGGTAGAGGAAGAGGGAGAAGCAGGCTCCCCACTGAGCAGGGAGCACAATGTGGCACTTGATCCCAGGACACTGGGATCAAGACCTGAGCCAAAGGCAGATGCCTAAGGGGCTGAACCACCTAGGCGCCCCCTAGAATTAATCATTTCTTTACATTTTAGTTTCTTTTAGCCAGAAATGGTATTTTAGGATCACAATCTGGGCACTGGGATTGCTTATTACCATTGTGTTGATAATGATTTCTAGGCTTATAAATGGGTTTGAATTCCTCTTAGAACCAAGAGTTATGAAATAGTTCTAAAATGTCCAGTTTATAAGGTCTTTTCATTTTCTATTTATACTATTCTAGTCTTTTTGCATCATGATTAGTGAGTATGGTCTGTACTCTTTCTACTTCAGGGAATTTACTGAGCTTTTCTTTGTGGCCAATTTCTTTATAGGCAATGTTTCTTAGTGTTTTACAGGCACTTGAAAAGGTATGTTTTCTGTTTCAGGGTAGATGACTATGCTATTGAAATCTAGATCCTTCCCTGTTTTCCTATGTGACCTCTCATGAAATAAAAGATGGAAATTAAAGTCTCCTACAAGTAATGTATTTCTGTTGATTCCACCTTGTATCTCCTAATGTTTTCGTCTGATGGATGACAGTCATGTTCTTTTTGGCATTTATATATTTTAACTTCAGTGTGACTAGCTATTTACAGTGCTCTTCTTTTTCTTACTTAATGCTTTTGCATTTGAATCCAAACTTGTCTGACATTAGAATTGCAACCCCTCCTTTCCTTTTGTTTGCATTTCTATGACATACCTTTGCCCATCTTTTTTTTTTCCAGATGTTCTGAATCAATTTGTTTCAGGTGTGTCTCTTTAAAGTCATTTTAAGTGTTGCTTCAAGATCTAATCTAAAAGAACTTTTTTTTTAAAATATAAAAGTTGATTTCATTTACATTTACTGATATAAGTTTTCTGCTTCCTTTTAGAACAGTTACCACCTAAGGTTCACTTAGGGGTTGGGCTAATTTGAATTTTGGAAGTAATTTTCAAGTTCTTTTTTTTTTTCCTTCCCAAGTATTCATTACTGAAAAAGAATAAATTGCCCATATGGCCCATGGAAGGGAATAATGCTTGGATGTGCAATATTCAATCATGGCCCTCATATCAGCTTTACATATTCCCTTTCCTGGTAGGTAAGCACTAAGGCCCATGGTCTGAACCTTTGCCAGGTATCCATCTAGTAGTACTGAGCCATCACAAAGCTCAATTCCAATTTGAATGTTCACCAATAAGTCAAAAGGTACACCATGATAGCAAGTGCACAAAAAATACTACATACCTTGCTCCAAGGCGATTTGCTAAGAACGTCAACGAATCTTTTTCTGCTCCTGCACACTGGCTGAACGAAATAACACAACCCTCTAAAGGAGTCATTCCTGCCATTACTGGGACTGGCATGAAGAGAGGATTTGACTTTGGATCAATTAAAGTCTGATAGTCTATACAAGTTACCTTTTAAAAACAAGAGACACAAGAACAGCAACCTGAAATAAGCAACTAGTGGTTAACACTGGTTTGGTTACAGTAGCAGTAATTTTAGTTTACATGAAAAGCGATTTTACTTGAAAATAACCTTGTGTATGCTCATTCTCAATACATTTCACATTATATTAAAAAAATTAATTCATTACACAGGATATTAACATCAGGCAGGTTTACCATTTAATTACTAAATATTGCGGTAAATTTAATTTCTTCCCAAGTATTAGTTTATAAATTTTCCTCTTAGCTCTTGGAAAGTTAAAAAAAAATGGTTGAATTACCAGTGTTCAGCCAATAAAAAAGAACAATACAAAAGTGCACCCATGCTTTGGTTGTGAGAAAACAGGGAGGACTGAAATAGTATGAGGTGACCTGGGGTAACATCTTAAGAAGGAATGCTGCTGCTGTGGCCCCAGGGAAACAATAAGCTCTACTCTGCCAGGATTGGGGCCAAGAAAGCTTGCGTATTTTCCTATCTTACAATTCCCTTTGCTAAACTCAAAATCTAAACCTTGCGCAAATGCCAATTTACCTAAACTGAATTGCTTAGGAAATAAACATTAACACTCTCAGGGCCTGATATCCTTCAACACATTTCAACTGCTACAGGGTTTTCTTACCAGCCACGTATTTGTGACAACTTCTCCCACAGTTGCTTCTACTTCACACCCCAGCAGAGGAACCACAGCATAATCAGCAACAATTCTGCTCTGAAGGGACACGATTTTTCCAGCATTTTCTCTTATGATATTTGCAATATTAGATTCATTTTCATTACTAAACCCCAAAACAAGGAAACTCTTTTGGCTAAATAAACCTTCTTCAGTAATTGTAGAAGCATCAGGGAGGCAACGAGTGACAGAAGACTGGTTTTCTTCTTGCAGAGAAATATGAGTAGAGTCATTAAAGGGCTCAAGTTCAGACTTCACAGCTTCAACTAAAAGAGAAAAAGAAATGTTTTCTAGCAGAAAATGTATCTTATACTTAAAGGTAACATGAAGCCTGAGAACTGTGACCACAGTCACAAAAACTAAGGCTCAGTAAGTACACAAACTCATCCCATCTTCTTGGCTACCAAGAGTACTGTCATTATTTCCATCTTCCATTAGAAATGACAACAGCAATCATGTCACTGTTCTAGGTATTCCTAGTATACTAGAAACTCCAATTAATTGAAAATTATGAAGCTCTGGTAACTCCCTGGGCCTGTCTCAGTCCCCAAACCGGTTTTGCTAATTCACAACAGAACTGAGAAAGTATCATTAAGGAAAAAACAGAAGTAATGGCCTAAATGGTCAAGCCCTTCATGTGGAAATAACTGATAAATATAGTAAGAGAATTATGGTTATTGCTTTTTATGGTTTTTTATCTTTCAAAAACCTCCTAAAATTTTCATATTGAGTTTACAGCTGCTTAGCTACTACAATATGGATTTAACAGAACTACTGATGAAGGACCCAAGCAAATAGTCTCAACTATTACATTTCAGAATCAAGTTGGCTGATGGATAATTAGAAAAAAAAAAAAACATAAATGTCAGTAACAAAATATATATAGTCCCTAATATGCAATAAACACTGGCAATTCGAGGCTAGAAGTTTAAAAGGTAAAAGTACTATTTAACATACTACTGGAAGTCTTAGCCTCAGCAATCACACAACAAAAAGAAATAAAAGGCTCCAAAATGGCAAGGAAGAAGTCAAACTTTCACTATTTGCAGACGACATGATACAATATGCAGAAAACTTGAAAGACCCCCAAAAAATTGCTAAAATACATGAATTCAGCAAAGTTGAAGGATATAAAACCAATGTGCAGAAACCTGTTGCATGTCTATACACCAATAATGAAGCAGCAGAAAAAGAAATCAAGGAATCGCTCTCACTTGCAATTGCACCAAAAGTAAGATACCTAGGAATAAACCTAACTAAGGAGGTAAAAGATCTGTACTCTGAAAACTAGAGATCACTTATGAAAGAAATTGAAGAGCACACAAAGAAATGGAAAACCATTCCATACTCATGGATTGGAAGAACAAACACTGTTAAAATGTCCATATTACCCAAAACAATCTACACATTTAATGTAATCCTTATCAAAATACAACCAGATTTTTCACAGAGCTGGAACAAACAATCCTAATGTTTGTATGGAACCACAGAAGACCCCAAATAGCCAAAGCAATTCTGAAAGAGAAAAACATAACTGGAGGCATCATGATTCTGGATTTTAAGCTCTATTACAAAGCTGTAGTCATCAAGACAGTATGGTACTGGCACAAAAACAGACACATAGATCAATGGAACATAATAGAGAGCCCAGAAATGGACCCACATGTATATGGTCAACTAATATTTGACAAAGAAGGAATGGATATCCAGTGGAAAAAAGTCTCCTCAACAAACACTGTTGGGAAAGAAAACTGGACAGCAACATGCATAAGAATGAAACTGGACCACTTTCTTACACCATACACAAAAATAAATTCAAAATGGATGAAAGATCTAAATGTAGAGATAGGAAACCGTCAGAATCCTAGAGGAGAACACAGGCAGCATCCACTTTGACTTTGGCCTAGCAACTTCTTACTAGACACGCTGTTGGAGGCAAGAGAAGCAAAAGCAAAAATGAACTATTGGGACTTTATCAAGATAAAAAGCTTTTGCAAAGCAAAGGAAATAGTCAACAAAACTAAAAGGCAGCCTACAGAATGGGAGAAGATATATGCAAATGACGTATCAGACAAAGCGTTAGTATTCAAAATCTATAAAGAACTTATCAAACTCAACACCCAAAAAACAAATAATCCGGTAATGAAATGGGCAGAAGACATGAATAAACTTTTCCAAAGAAGACATCCCGATGGCTAACAGACACACGAAAAGATGCTCAACATCACTCTCCATCAGAGAAATACAAATCAAAACCACACTCAGACACCACCTCACACCTGCAAGAATGGCTAAAATTAACAACATAAGAAACAACAGGTGGTTGGCGAGGATGCACAGAAAGGGGAACCCTTTACACTGTTGGTGGTAATGTAAACTGGTGCAGCCACTCTGGAAAACAGTATGGAGGTTCCTAAAAAAGTTAAATAGATCTACCCTATGACCCAGCAATTGCACTACTGGGCATTTACCCCAAAGATACAAATGCAGTGATCCGAAGGAGCACCTGCACCCCAATGTTTATAGCAGCAATGTCCATAATAGCCAAACCATGAAAAGAGACCAGATGTCCATCAAAAGATGAATGAATAAAGAATATGTGGCGTGTGTGTATATGTATATATACATATATATGTATATGTACACACACACAATGGAATATAACTCAGCGATCAAAAAAATGAAATCTTGCCATTTGCAAAGATGTGAATGGAGCTAGAGGGTATTATCTTAAGTGAAATAAGTCAGAAAAAGACAAAAAACCAAATGATCTCACTCATATGTGAAATTTAAGAAAGAAAACAAATGAATATATGGGAACAGGGAAAATAAAAAAAAGGAGAAAGGGAAACAAGCCATATGAGACTCTTAAGAATACAGTACAAACTGAGAGTTGATGGAGGGAAATGGGCTAAATCAGTGATACGTATTAAAGAGGACACTTGTGATGAGCACTGGATGTTTTAAGTGATGAATCACTGAATTCTACTCCTGAAACCAATATTGCACTGTATGTTCACTAAGTAAAGTTTAAATTAAAAAAAAAAGGTAAAAACTTAGTTTTTGATAAATCTAGTGGTGCTGTGTACAAGGATTGGCTAACTACAGCCTAGGAGCCAAATTGGGCCTGCAGCCTGTGAGTTAAGAACGGCTTTTACGGGGGACACTTGGATAGCTCAATCAGTTAAGCGTCTGCCTTCAGCTCAGGTCATGATCCCAGTGTCCTGGGACTGAGTCCCACACTAGGCTCCTTGCTCAGCGGGGAGCCTGCTTCTCCCTCTGCCTGCTGTTTTCCCTGCTTGTGCTCTCTCTCTCTCTGACAAATAAATAAAATCTTTAAAAAAATGGCTTTATGAAGCATCTATCTTTGGCTCAGGTCACGATCCTGGACTCCGGGGACTGAGGCTCAAGTTGGGCTCCCTGCTTTTCCCTCTTCTTCTGCAACCCTCCCTCCTCCCCCCACCCTGCCCCCGTGCTTGTACTCGCTCTAATAAAATCTTAAAAAAAAAAAGGAATGTTTTTTACATTTTTAAATGGTTGTAAAAAGCAGAACCCAAACAAAATAGAATATGTACAGAGACAAAACATGGTTGACAAAGACTAAAGTATTTACTGTCCGGTCCTTTACAAAGTAAATTTGCCAAGCCCTGCTTTATGAGATCTCAAGAAGCCTGGAAGTTATTCAAGGATTCTTCATTTATTCACCTATACAGGCAGTGTGCTGAGGTGCTTTACGTGTATGTAATTAGTGCCCGTGATACTATGATGATGATACTACTGGTTTATCTTTTTTTTTTTAAAGATTTATTTATTCTTATTTGAGAGAGAGATCACGCACCTGCGCATGAGAGGGGCAGAGGGAAGAGGTAGAGAAGCAGACTCCCCACTGAGTGCAGAGTTTGACATGGGGCTTGACCTCAAGACCCTGAGATCATGACGTGACCTGAAATCAAAAGTCAGATGCTTAACCCACTGAGCCACCCAGGCGCCCCACTATGGTTTATCTATACTCTTTCTTCAAGGGGAATCTCAGGCTTAAAGAGGTTAAGTAACTTGCCTGAAGTCATATAGTTAAGTGGTAGAAATGAGACATAAACCAAAGGCTGTCTGACTTCAGAGCCCGTAACATTATGTTATATAAGTGCCATCTTCTTATTTCTATCTTCATCTCCAAAAGACATTAACATTTTAATTTTTAAACTAATCCTTGCCATATAAAAAAAGTTATAAATCTTTATAAATAAAACTTTCCTACTTCATACAAGTGTTTAAATTACTCTTATTGACCCTCTAAAGAAGCACAGTTTTATCTAAAGCATTTAGTGATCAGTAGGTCAGGAGACTCTTTGACCTCCGTTTCATACTATAGAGAATAAGGGACAAGAGTGTATTTATAATTTTAAAGATATCTGAGGATAAATAAGCTTAGATGGAAACAAAGGTGATAGGATACACAAAGGCGATAACATAGTTATTGCTCCTGTAGTTTTTAAAATAGCAATTTTTGGGGCACCTGGGTGTCTCAATTGGTTAAGCAGCTGCCTTCGGCTCAGGTCATGATCTTGGGGTCCTGGGATCAAGCCCCACATTGGGCTCTCTGCTCAGCAGGGCGTCTGCTTCTCCCTCTCCCCACCTCAACATTGCTCATGTACTCTCTCTCTCAAATAAAAATAAAATAGCTATACTTTTCTTTAAAATTTTATTTATTTATTTGAGAGAGAGAGAATGAGAGAGAAAGAGCATGAGGGGGGAAGCGTACAGAGGGAGAAGGCGACTCCCCGCTGAGCAGGGAGCCCGATGCGGGGCTTGATCCTGGGACTCCAGGATCATGACCTGAGCTGAAGGCAGTTGCTTAACCAACTGAGCCACCCATGTGCCCCTAAAATAGCTATTCTTAATATAAAACATAAAAAGTTTTTTTCCCTTTATAATTAACTTTGTAATCACACCTAGAAGGCAAAAGAAACAACTCCGTTTAATGTCTATATACTGCTGGTGAGAGGGAAGATGGAAACCACAAGGAACTTTAAACTAGTACTATAAAAACAAACTAGCAATACTAAGTTCTTACAAACTGCAAGTAAAACCCTGAAGTTATTTTTTTATTTATTTAAATTCAATTAGCCAACGTATAGTACATCATTAGTTTTTGACGTAGTGTTCAACGATTCATTAGTTGCATATAACACCCAGTGCTCACATCACGTGCCCTCCTTAATGCCCATCACCCAGTTACCCCATACCCCCCACCTCTCTTCCGCAATCCTCAGTTTCTTTCCCAGAGTCAAGACTCTGTCATAAAACCCTGAAGTTATTAAGTGACTCAGAATAAGCTAGATGTTCTACAGCAGTCCTTTCCATTTATTTGGGTAATAGAACCCCCTTTTCAAACAGATCTCATTTAGAAGCCCAACACACACTTCTTGATAAGTCTAATATTGAACAAGCTCTCCCAAAAATAATTTTGCTTTAAGAACTACAAAATACTTGGGGCGGGGAGCAAGATGGCGGAGGAGTAGGAGACCTGGATTTCGTCTGGTCCCAGGAATTCAGCTGGATAGGGATCAAACCATTCTGAACACCTACGAACTCAACAGAAGATCAAAGAAAAGAATAGCAACCACTCTCTGAACAGAAAAGCGACCACTTTCTAGAAGGTAGAACGTGCGGAGAAGTGAATCTGAGGCGATATTCAGGAAGACAGACGGCGGGGGAGGCGGGCTCCATCAGCCAGTGCCGGTAAGTGATAGAGCTGCAGAGCACAAAATCAGAACTTTTAGAAGTCGACTCCACTTAGGGACGTCGCTCCAGTGGCTAACTGGGGTGTGGAACCCTCGCTGGGACAATGTGGTCTCAGGACCCTCGGGGTCACAAAAAGACCAGGGGTGCCTGAGTGTGGCAGAGCTCCCGGGTGTCAGAGCAGGGAAGCCGGCTGCAGACACGGAACCGAGGAGTGGGCTCTCAGCTCGGGGTTGCCATAAACTGTGATTGGCGACATAGTTGGGCCACTGCTCCTCCAGCAGGAACCCAACAAGCGGCAGATCCAGGGAGACTCCCCTTGCTCCCCTAGGAGGAGCGGCGTGGGAGCGCACCGCAGGGGTCTGCTGAGTTTGGAGACTCCACACCAAGTCGTGTGCCAGAGATAGAAACGCTTGGTCACAGGCCGGGTGAGCACAGAGTGCGGCCGGAGACCAGGGAGAGGGAAGTGATTGACTGCTTTTCTCTGGGGGCGCAATGAGGGGTGGGGCCCCAAGTTCTTGGCTCCTCCATGGCGGAGACTGGGAGGCCACCATTTTCACTCTCGTCCTCCAAAGCTGTACGGAAAGGTGCAGGGAACAAAAGCTCCTGAGAGCAAACCGGAGCAGATTACTTAGCCCGGACCCGGCAAGGGCGGGGCAATTCCGCCTCCAGCAAAGACATTTGGGAACAACGACAATAGGCCCCTCCCCCAGAAGATCAGCCAGAACAGCCAGCCAAGACCAGTTTACCGATCAAAGAGAACAGCAGAACTTCAGCGCTAGGGGAATACTGCACATAGAATTCATGGCTTTTTTACCCTGATTCTTTAGTCTTTCAAAGTTAATTTTTTTCTTTTGAATTTTTCTTTTTCCCTTTTTCAACCAACATCTTATCAATCCCTTTCTTAAAAAAATACTTTTTATTTTTCATTTTTAGAGTCATAGTCTATCCCTTCATAGTAGTCACCCTTATTTTTGATATACATTTATAAGTTGTTCTCTCTTTAAAATTCTGGGGTACAGTTTCTTCTAAGAGATCAAAATATACCCTAAACCTCTAGTGTACGGCTTTGTTCTAGTCTCCTGCCTGATCACATTCTCTCCTTTTTTTTAAATCCTCTTCTTTTTTCAACCAACTTCTTACCAATTCCTTTTATAAAATCTTTTATAATTTTCATCTTTACAGTCATATTCCATCCCTTCATCGTACTTACCCCTATTTTTGGACATACAAGGTTTTCTTTCTTTAAAATTTTGGGAGGCACTTTTTTCTAACAGACCAAAATACCCCCCAAATCTAGTGTGTGGCACTGATCTATGCACCAGCCTGATCATATCTGAACATATTCTGTTTCTTTGCTTTGTTTGTGTTTGTTTTTATCTTTTTCTATTCTTTTTTCTTTCTTTCCCTTTCTTTCCCCCCGGTTTCAGGTCTCTTCTGATTTGTTTAGTGTATATTTTCTGGGAACGTTGTTACCCTGTTAGCATTTTGGTCTCTCATTCATCTATTATCCTCTGGACATAATGACAAGACGGAAAAAAATCACTTCAACGCAAAGAACAAGAGGCAGTACCGACTGCCAGAGACCTAATCAATATGGACATTAGTAAGATGTCGGAACTAGAGTTCAGAATGATGATTTTAAAGATACTAGCTGGGTTTGAAAAAAGCATGGAAGTTATTAGAGAAACCCTTTCTGGAGAAATAAAAGAACTAAAATCTAACCAAGTTGAAATCAAAAAGGCTATTAATGAGGTGCAATAAAAAATAGAGGCTCTAACTGCTAGGATAAAGGAGGCAGAAGAGAGAATTAGTGATATAGAAGACCAAATGATGGAAAATAAAGAAGTTGAGAAAAAGAGAGAGAAACAACTACTGGATCAAGAGGGCAGAATTCGAGAGATAAGCAATACCGTAAGACGAAATGACATTAGAATAATTGGGATCCCAGAAGAGAGAGAGGGGAAGAAGGTATACTAGAGCAAATTATAGCAGAGAACTTCCCTAGTGTGAGGAAGGAAACAGGCATCAAAATCCAGGAGGCACAGAGAACCCCTCTCAAAATCAATAAAAACAGGTCAACACCCCAACATCTGATAGTAAAAGTTATGAGTCTCAGAGACAAAGAGAAAATCCTGAAAGCAGTTCAGGAGAAGAGATATGTAACCTACAATGGTAGAAACATTAGACTGGCAACAGACCTATCCACAGAGACCTGGCAGGCCAGAAAGGACTGGCAAGATATCTTCAGAGCACTAAACGAGAAAAATATGCAGCCAAGAATATTATATCCAGCTAGGCTGTCATTGAAAATAGAAGGAGAGATAAAAAGCTTCCAGGACAAACAAAAACTAAAGGAATTTGCAAACACAAAGCCAGCACTATAAGAAATATCGAAAGGGGTCCTCTAAGCAAAGAGAGAGCCTAAAAGCAACATAGACCAGAAAGGAACACAGACAATATACAGTCACAGTCACCTTACAGGCAATACCATGGCACTAAATTCATATCTTTCAATAGTTACCCTGAATGTAAATGGGCTAAATGCCCCACTCTAAAGACACAGGCTACCAGATTGTTTAAAAAACAAGACCCATCAAATGCTGTCTGCAAGAGACTCATTTTAGACCCAAAGACACCCCCAGACTGAAAGTGAGGAGGTGGAAAACCAATTACCATGCTAATGGACACCAAAAGAAAGCTGGGGTGGTAATCCTTATACCAGACAAATTAGATTTTAAACCAAAGACTGTAATAAGAGATGAGGAAGGACACTATATCCTACTTAAAGGGTCTATCCAACAAGAAGATCTAACAATTGTAAATATCTATGCCCCTAACGTGGGAGCAGCCAATTATATAAGCCAATCAATAACAAAAGCAAAGAAACAGATCGACAACAATACAATAATAGTGGGGGACTTTAACACCCCCCTCACTGAAGTGGACAGATCATCTAAGCAAAAGATCAACAAGGAAATAAAGACTTTAAATGACATACTGGACCAAAAGGACTTCACAGACATATTCAGAACATTCCATCCCAAAGCAACAGAATACACATTCTTCTCTAGTGCCCATGGAACATTCTCCAGAATAGATCACATCCTAGGTCACAAATCAGGTCTCAACTGGTACCAAAAGACGGGGATCATTCCCTGCATATTTTCAGACCACTAGAACTTAATCACAAGAGGAAAGTCGGAAAGAACTCAAATCCATGGAGGCTAAAGAGCATCCTACTAAAGAATGAATGGGTCAACCAGGAAATTAAAGAAGAATTAAAAAAAACTCATGGAAACCAATGAAAATGAAAACACAACTGTTCAAAATCTTTGGGATGCAGCGAAGGCAGTCCTAAGAGGAAAGTATATAGCAATACAAGCCTTTCTCAAGAAACAAGAAAGGTCTCAAATACACAACCTAACCCCTACACTTGAAGGAGCTGGAGAAAGAACAGCAAATAAAGCCTAAACCCAGCAGGAGAAGAGAAATAATCAAGATCAGAGCAGAAATCAATGGAATAGAAACCAAAAGAACAGTAGAACAGATCAACGAAACTAGGAGCTGGTTCTTTGAAAGAATTAACAAGATTGATAAACCCCTGGCCAGACTTATCAAAAAGAAAAATGATCCAAATAAACAAAATCATGAATGAAAGAGGAGAGATCACAACCAATACCAAAGAAATACAAACAATTCTAAGAACATATTATGAGCAACTCTATGCCAGCAAATTAGATAATCTGGAAGAAATGGATGCTTTCCTTACAGATGTATCAACTACCAAAACTGAACCAGGAAGAAATAGAAAACCTGAACAGACCCATAACCACTAAGGAAACTGAAGTAGTTATCAAAAATCTCCCAACAAACAAAAGCCCAGGGCCAGATGGCTTCCCAGGGGAATTCTACCAAACATTTAAAGAAGAATTAATACCTATTCTCCTGAAACTGTTCCAAAAAATAGAAATGGAAGGAAAACTTCCAAACTCATTTTATGAGGCCACTATTACCTTGGTCCCCAAATCAGACAAAGACCCCATCAAAAAGGAGAATTACAGACCAATATCCTTGATGAACATGGATGCAAAAATTCTCACCAAAATACTAGGCAATAGGATCCAACAGTACATTAAAAGGATTATTCACCACAACCAAGTGGGATTTATCCCACTGGGCTGCAAGGTTGGTTCAACTTCTGCAAATAAATCAATGTGATACAATACATTAATAAAAGAAAGAACAAGAACCATATGATCCTCTCAATAGAGGCAGAAAAAACATCTGACAAAGTACAGCATCCTTTCTTGATCAAAACTCTTCAGAGTACAGGGATAGAGGGTATATACTTAATATCATAAAAGCCATCTATGAAAAACCCACAGTGAATATCATTCTCAATGGGGAAAAACTGAGAGCTTCACCCTAAGGTCAGGAACACGGCAGGGATGTCCACTATCACCACTGCTATTCAATATAGTATTAGAAGTCCTAGCCATAGCAATCAGACAACAAAAAGAAATAAAAGGCATCCTAATCAGCAAATAAGAAGTCAAACTCTCACTCTTTGCAGATGATATATACTTTATGTGGAAAATCCAAAAGACTCCACCCCAAAACTGCTAGAACTCACGCAGGAATTCATTAAAGTGTCAGCATATAAAATCAATGCACAGAGATCAGTGGCATTCCTATACACCAACAACAAGACAGAAGAGAGAGAAATTAAGGAGTCGATACCATTTATAATTGCACCTAAAACCATAAGATACCTAGGAATAAATCTAACCAAAGAGGCAAAGGATCTGTACTCAGAAAACTATTAAATACTCATGAAAGAAATTGAGGAAGACACAAAGAAATGGAAAAACGTTCCATGCTCATGGATTGGAAGAACAAATATTGTGAAGATGTCAATGCTACCTAGAGCAATCTACACAGTCAATGCAATCCCCATCAAAATACCATCCACTTTTTTCAAAGAAATGGAACAAATCCTAAAATTTGTATGGAACCAGAAGAGACCACGAATAGCCAGAGGAATGTTGAAAAAGAAAAGCAAAGCTGGCGGCATCACAATTCCGGACTTCCAGCTCTATTACAAAGCTGTCATGATCAAGACAGTATGGTAGTGGCACAAAAACAGACACATAGATCAATGGAACAGAATCGAGAGCCCAGAAATGGACCCTCAATTCTATGGTCAACTCATCTTTGACAAAGCAGGAAAAAATGTCCAATGGAAAAAAGACACTCTCTTCAACAAATGGTGTTGGGAAAATTGGACAGCCACATGCTGAAGAATGAAACTGGACCATTTCCTTACACCACACACAAAAATAGACTCAAAATGGGTGAAAGACCTAAATGTGAGACAGGAGTCCATCAAAATCCTAAAGGAGAACACAGGCAGCAACCTCTTCGACCTCAGCCGCAGCAACTTCTTCCTAGAAACATCGTCAAAGGCAAGGGAAGCAAGGGCAAAAATGAACTATTGGGACCTCATCAAGATAAAAAGCTTTTGCACAGCGAAAGAAACTGTCAACAAAACCAAAAGACAACCGACAGAATGGGAGAAGATATTTGCAAATGACATATCAAATAAAGGGCTAGTATCCAAAATCTATAAAGAACTTCTTAAACTCAACACCCAAAGAACAAATGATCCAATCAAGAAATGGGCAGAAGACTTGAACAGACATTTCTGCAAAGAAGACATCCATTTCTTGATTGGATCATTTGTCTGCACTGCCCAAAGCAATCTACACATTTAATGCAATCCCTATCAAAATACCAACAGCATTTTTCACAGAACTAGAACAAACAATCCTAAAATTTGTATGGAACCACAAAAGACCCCCAGTAGCCAAAGCATCTTGAGAAAGAAAAGCAAAGCTGGAGGCACCACAATTCCAGACTTCAAGTTAATTTTACAAAGCTGTAGTAATCAAAAAGTATGGTACTGGCACAAAAACAAGACACACAGATCAGAAGAGAGAACCCAGAAATGAACCATTGACTATATGGTCAATTAATCTTTGACAAAGCAGGAAAGAATATGCAATGTGAAAAGGACAGTCTCTTTAACAAACGGTGTTGGGAAAACTGGACAGCACCATGCAAATAAATGAAACTGGACCACTTCCTTACACCACACACAAAAAGGATAAAAGACCCAAGTTTGAAACCTGAAAACATAAAAATCCTAGAAGAGAACACAGGCAGTAACCTCTTTAACATAGGCCATAGCAACTTTTTTCTAGATAGGTCTTTGGAGGCAAGGGAAACAAAAGAAAAATAAACTATTGGGACTACATCAAAATTAAAAGCTTCTGCACAGTGAAGGAAACAATAAACAAAACTAAAGGCAACCTATGGAATGTGAGGAGATATTTGCAAATGATGTATCTGATGAAGGGAAAAAAAAAACTGATTCAAAGGGATACATGCACCCCTATGTTTATAGCAGCATTATTTACAATAGCCAAGATACGGAAGCAGCCCAAATATTTAATGACTGATAAATGGATAAAGAAGATGTGGTCTATGTGTACACACACACACACACACACACACACACACACACACACACACACACAGGGGAATATTATTGAGCCCTAAGGAAGAATGAAATCTTGCCATTTGCAATGACATGGATGAAGGTAGAAAGTATAATGCTAAGCAAAATAAATCAGAGAAAGACAAATACCAAATGATTTCACTCATATGTGGAATTTAAGAAAGAAAACAAATAGGAAAAGGAAAAAAAAATGAGAGAGACAAAGCAAGAAACAGACTCTTAATTACAGAGAACAATCTAATGGTTACCAGAGGGGATGGGGGAGCTGGGATGGGTTCCATAGGTGATGTGCATTAAGGAGTGCACTTGCCATGATAAGCACCAGGTGATATATGGAACTGTTCAGTCACTATATTGTACACATGAAACTACAGCACTGTATGTTAACTGGAATTAAAGTCAAAACATAAAAAAAAGAAATACTGGAAATTCCCTTCTAGAAATATGGTAGCTGGACATTTGAAACCCTCTTACTATCAAGTACTTGAAAATATAGGATAAAATACTAAAGGCATCAGTACAAATACATAGCTACATAGCTGAATTTGCAGGAAAGTGCGAGATCCTCAAGGACTGAAAATGAAGTAGTAGTAATGAATGCAGAGCATTAAGTGGTCACTAAAACCAATGGTTACCCTGAATCTGAATCTGTTTTGGCAGAAACTTAGACCCTCAGAATTTAAGGACATCACATGGAGGGAAACAGAGTCAAGTCTTTGGTCTCACACAAATTAGAGGTGGGGCAGAGTATACCCCGAGGAAACAAACCCAGAAACCCTAAAGGGAAATAAATATCTTTAGTTACAATACAGTCCCAAATCAACCAAACAATAACAAAAACCTACCCTGTAAAGGAAATAACAAGTACATCTGACTCTGGCTTTGGGTCAAGGGGGAAAAACATCTCTCCTGAGAATTTGTCATCATAAGCTGGTCCTCAAAGTAGGTTAGGGTACAAATTTACACTAGCCTGATGGTCCAAAAAACATCCAGCCAATAAACTGAGAAATGTCTGGAGTTGGAAAATTCCTAGACTTCTGGCAGATTTAAACATGAACCGTTTCTAAAGAAACAAACCCTCAGCTCAAGCTTCACCTCAAGCTTCTTCGACTTCCCACAGTCCTAATAAGAATGAGTTTACAATATCAGAAAAACATGAAGAATCTAGGCACCATTAACAATAAAGAGAATTACCCCTCCCCTCCATTCAGATGTAGCAGTATGTTTAATGTGTTTCAAGAAATAAGTAACAAGACATGAATATAGAATAACAGATTATAAAGAGAACTAGAACGTCTAGGAATTGAAAAAAATAATTACCGAAATAAAAAACTTAATGGATGGGTTAACCACAGTAGGCAACAGCTGAACAGACAAACAGTGATGTGGAAGGAAATCCTGAAGAAATCACACATAATAAATCACAGAAAGACAAAAAGATGAAATTAGAAGGGCAGGTTAAGTGTTCCACACAAAGAGCTAATGGGGGTTAGAGAATATAGAGTGGGGAAGAAGCAATATTCAAAGGTAACAGATGAAATTTTTTTAAAATAAAAAAAAAACAAAAAACAAAACCCTCACTAATCCTTAGATTCAGAAAGCACAATGAATTCCAAGTAGGACAAGTACATGGTAAAACTCTAGGACGTCAGCAATAAAAAGGAGATATTAAAAACAGCAAGAAGAAAAGATTTCCTACAAAAGAATAACGATGAGACTGAATGACTTCTTATCCAGCAGCCATGGAAACAGGACAATGAACTAACATCTCAGGGAGATCAAAACAACCGTCTAGGATTATATTCCTAGCATAACTGTTTTTTAAGAACAAGGGCAAAAAATAAAGACATTAACAGAAACTGAAGGAATTTCTAAAGGATATATTTTATAGGAGGAAAGAAAATGATCCCAGAAGAGAGTTCTCAGAAACAACAAAGAATGGGAAGCAAAGAAATCACTAAACATGATGGTAAATCAAAACAAGTATGGACCATATAGAACAATAAGTGTCTAACTGTCCAATTAAAAAAGACAATGACAACATTAGCCCAAATCACATAAATTGAGTATATTAGTGTATGTAGGGGGTGTGATCAGCAGTGCTGTTGAAGATAGTATTATAAAGTTCTTGTATTATTCAAGATGAAGATAAAAGTTCTGATTAACTTTAGATTTCAAGTTATGATGCCCATTCAAGTTCCAAGTAATCACTGGAAATATAAACAGATGTAACTTCCACATAAGTAGAGGGTAGACAGGAAGTTGGGAGGTTGGGGTGAGAGAGGACAAGCTCAAGCTATCCAAAAGGAAGCAAAATGTTAAACAAGGAAGCACAGAAAAATGAGACAAACAGCACAAATTAAGATGGTATAAAATAATAAGTAACAATAAATGTAAATTGACCAAATTTGCAGTTTTAAAGAAAAAGTCATACCAGATAAATACCATATCACACGAGGCAGGGACAGTTCTATTAATATCAGACAAAACAGATTTTAAGGAAAAAAAATTAGGAAAATGAGGATCATCATGTAATAAAACATCAAACTATATTAAAAAACTAAATCTGACAGACCTACATGGAGAAACTGTCAAAGCCACCATTACAGTGGAGGAGTTTAACACGCCTGTGTCATTAATCCATACAGGGTAGACCAAACTTGGTATCAGGTACATGTAAAGAAACCTCCAAGCAATCACAGAGACATGGGTAAGTAAGAACAATCTCAGCAGTACTGTTTGCACTGGCAAAAAAAGAGACACAGTAAAAATGTCTATAGGTGGGCAAAGAGATAAACTGTGGTATATTCGACCAGTTACTTGGATTAAAAATCTCTCATGGTTGGAGGCGAGCAGCAAAAAAGTACATACCATCTGTCATCTATGTAAGCTAAAATATACACAAAATGAGAGTATCTATATTGCATATAGATATATATACATGTAAACTATGAGGAAAATGGAGACTCACAGGGGGCTTTTGGTATAGTGGAATATTCTATTTTTTTAATACCTATGTAGTAGTACATGGTTACTCATCACATTATTCTTGACATCTTTTTCAAGGTATCAAATGTTTCACAAAAACTTTTTCTTAAATAAGAAGAAATTCTGCTCACAACTCTTCACTGGCAAATTTCCTTCCCACTTTGAGAAGACGACATTGTTGTGGTACACAGTGCAGCACTGTATGCATTAAAGATCACAATAACCAAGTAAGAGGTAATTATAAGGTTAAAATAAGTTCATGCTGTTACACGGGCCCCTGGGTGGCTCAGTCGGTAAGCGTCTGCCTTCGGCTCAGGTCATGGTCCCAGGTCCTGGGATCGAGCCCCTCGTTGGGCTCCCTGCTCCGCGGGGCGTCTGCCTTTCCTTCTCCCTTTGTCCCCCCACCTCATGTGCTCGCTCTAATGGATAAATAATATCTTTACAAAAAATCTTAAAAAAAAGTTCATGCTGTTACAAACTCACACTAACAAACTGATGCTGGTATATAAAACAGATCAAAGAGGAGCCAGTGAATTGAAGACAGATGAGAGGGTCAAAGGGTTCAGCATCCCCTGGCCTTGCCTACTTAGAAAAAGTAACAAACATAAAACACTAAGGGAAGAAAAAGGTTTAACTTAAAATCTAGAAAACCTGGCAGAAATCACATGTGTATGTATTCTGCTACTAAAACCTTTTTTTTTAAGATTTTATTTATTTATTCATGAGAGACAGAGAGAGAGAGAGAGAGAGAAAGAGGCAGAGGGAGAAGCAGGCTCCCAAGAAGGGAGCCCGATGTGGGACCCGATCCCAGGACCCTGGGATCATGACCTGAGCCGAAGTCAGACGCTTAACAACTGAGCCACCCAGGCGCCCTACTAAAACATTTCTTAATGACTGTAAGTACTAACCAACTATTTCTTACCTACTGTTGGGTTATTATTTACATACTGAGAGAGCAGATCTTCGTCAGCTTGTTCATGCTTTTCATCAGAAGCCAAGTCTTTCTTAGAGAAGCTGTTGTTCTTTTTTAAAAGAGCTGTTTTACTTTCAGGTTGATCTGAAACTGGAATTTCCACTGGCTGGTAGTTAGCATGGATATATGGCTCTTCAGGAAGCATATAACCTTTACTAAAACACTCTAGCAACCACTTTGCTCCCACTGCATGAGGCCTACAAAAATAGTACATAATTATATATTAGTTTAAACCATAAAGACCATCATCTCACTTGCCATGCAGGTTCCATAATTGCATGGATATGCAATTTTAAGAAAAATCATTACAGAGTAAAAATTGCTTTAAATTAAAAACCGACAAAACCTGTGGGCCGATTTATCCCAAAACTGCTTCAATTCATCATCATAATCTCCCACAATAACATGAGTTACATCTTCATTGAGCTGATTAAAACGAACTCCACCTCCACTGTTAATAAGCCTTCTCAGTTTATCTAGCTTTCTGCCACTAAAACCGCAAAGATAGATCTGCAAAGAAAGAAAATATTTACTTTAGATTAATGCATTTAAGATGGTTTGTTTCTCAACAGAAACACATTAAAAATACATATCTAAATGCATTGTGTGTAAATAAGACAGCTCTGTGTACATTTAAAATATATTAAGAATCGAGTATATTCTGAAATTGATTTTTTTTAACAATTCTGACATTTTTTTAAAAAAGATTTTTTAAATTCATTTGAGGGAGAGCGGGAACGAGGAGAGCAGGAGCTGGGGAGAGGATCAGAGGGACGGGGAGAAGCAGACTCCCTGCTGAGCAGGGAGCCCAACATGGGGCTCAATCCCAGGACCCCGGGATCATGACCTGAGCCAAAGGCAGATGCTTACCTCACTGAGCCACCCAGGCGCCCCAATAATTCTGAAATTTTTATTTTTTATTACTTCTTCACAGTCCCATAGCATTATTATCCACAGTAGACACCTGGTAAGTACTGTGAGGCTTTAATAAAATAGAAGCTAGAATTCAGTTATCTTCTGGATACTAGTGCATAGCCATGTCTAAAATGCAGGTAGCTTCTTAAATTCTAAAGATCTTACTACTTGTAAATTTAAATTATAGAAACAAACTAGAGTTTACATATCTGAACTCAGAAAACTTGGGTTTAAATTTTGGTTCAGAGGCCAATAATTAACTACATGACCATGATAAGTTACTTAGGCTCTTTAAACCAATTTTCTTACCTATAAATTGAGATACCTTTTACACAGGTGATTACACAAAAAAATTTAAGTCGAGCTGAGGACAGTGCTTTGAAGATAATACACGTGCAATAATTTATTTTTAACTATCAGTATGCATGTATTTAAACTAATTTAATAAATATAAAAAGCCTCCCATCTGTATTTTACATTTTAAAAAAATTTCTTAAGAATGGCAAATCCAGGGATGCCTGGGTGGTTCAGTTGGTTAAGTGTCTGCCTTCGGCTCAGATCATGATCTGAGTCCTGGGATCAAATCCCACGTCGGGCTCCTTGGTTGGCAGGGAAGCTGCTTCTCCCTCTGCCTGCCGCTCCCCCTGCTTGTGCGTGCTCTCTCTGTCTGGCAAATAAATAAATAAAATCTTAAAAAAAAAAAAAGAAGAAAAGAATGGCAAATCTATTCCTAACTGCATTTATATCCCAAACTAAATAACCTCTATTATTATAAGATACTGTAACAAAAATCAGGAATCATAAATAACTAAAAGTCAGGGGCATCTAGGCGGTACACTTGGTTAGGCGTCTAACTCTTGGTTTTGTCTCAGGTCATGATCTCAGGGTACTGGGATTGAGCTCCATGTTAGGCTCCGTGCACAGCACAGAGTCGGCTTGAGATCCTTTCTCCTTCCCCCTCTGCCCCTCCCTCTTGCGCTGTCGCTCTCTCTCTCTAAAATAAATAAATCTTAAAAAAACAACTAAAAGTCATATCCATAATTA
The DNA here is from genome assembly GCF_037043125.1 of Eumetopias jubatus. Classification (NCBI taxonomy): domain Eukaryota; kingdom Metazoa; phylum Chordata; class Mammalia; order Carnivora; family Otariidae; genus Eumetopias; species Eumetopias jubatus. Next base: position 126,125,041 of record NW_028274807.1, on the reverse strand, counting down.
GTAGAGTCTAGGATAAAAGATTATATAAGACACTTTCTGTTCTGCCAATAAATTGATGTTTTACCAACTAATATATAGCCCATTCACTCTAAAAGTAGAAATATATTAAATAAGTATTCAGCTCTAGGAGATCTATAGCATATGATGTTTCCATCAAGGCACTTATAAGATAGTTTATTCATACACTAAAAAATTAAGTAGCCTAAGAGACATTAAACAAAGTCTCTTAGGTCTAATGGTTAGGAACACAGGATTTGGAGTAGATGGCTGTCTACTTAATGTCTGTGTGAATCTGAACAAGAATTTTAATCCACTAAGCCTCAGCCTCAGGGTAATAACCATTTTAGAGTTATTTGTGGGAATTAAATGAGAATATATACAACATATTAACAATATATATGAATTGATTACCACAGTCTAGGATATTAGAAACACTTAAAAAATGACAGTTATGGACAGATGTGGCCTAATGTTTGCATCTACTTAGCTAGAGTGAAGGGTTTATATGGATAAGGAACAAGCCCAACTCTGAGAGGTCTTCAAAGTCAGGCTAGGAAGTACTGATGTACATTATCACTGCAAGTATTACATAATAAAGACATACCCGACAACCATCTAATAAATCTTCAGGTGCTTGAAATGCACTGACATCCAGATTTTCTAGATTTTCAAGTGTAGGCTCCACTTTACTATTAAGAACTGAATTACACATCGATTCATTTATGCAACTTGCACTGATGTTGGAAATATGGCTGACATCTGAAAGAGTACGACCTACATATCAAACAAAGATGTAGAAATTTATGGAGATAAAATTATGATTACCTATTTTCCTACAGCTTAATTTTTCTTATACACTAAGGGCTGTGAATAATTTCCAAAATAAGCTTCAAATGTTTTTACTGAAATCTTGGTGGCCAGTTTTGAGAAGGGAAAATGAAACTAAGGTTCATATTTTAGTCAAATAAAAACATACTTAATACATTTTAATAGTGGCTTGCTTCCATTAAAAATCTGAAGTTGCTGGCTGTAGGGTCCAGGAAAGAAAAAAGTGTAACATCTGCTAAATTGCCAACATGGCACCTACGAAATAGAAATGGTTTTCAATTTTATATGAATACAGATGGTCTATAGTAATTGTAGCAAACTAATAAAAATGTATTACATTTGCCCACCAGTCAAGCTTGGAAAAATTCTTTTAAGTCTCTATTAGTATTCTTGATTTCTTTAATCATCTTTTGCAGTAAATCACCGTATGAAAGAAAATATACATCTGTTATAAAAAGAAATATCTAGAGTTCTGGACTGATCTTCATACAATTTAGTTATTACACAATTATGCCTGGAAGCATAGCAAGAAAGGATAAATTCCCTACTATATCTCACTGATCCGATTTACAAATCAATTCTTACAAAGAAAGCGGCGTTAAAAACGACTGTTTACTTTAATCCCACTGAACTTACTATCAACTGTGTTGATCCGGCCAGTAGGAGTTGAAGTATCAGGCACAGTCTTTGTTTCTGGTCTAGGTTCTGTCTTGTATATGGATTCGTCCTGACAAAAACCTTTGTCAACACTGTCAAAAAACCACTGTGTGGTCACACAGTGTACATTCCATCTCTTGGCACATTCGTATTTCTGACCTATCATGTTCATTAGGAGAGAAATGTAAACCATTAAAATCCATCTCTGTAGAAATATTTGAAGTATGATAGGTTATGGAAAAAAACTCACCTCAACAAAATGAGTTACCAGTAATTATTCTTATACAAACTATGCTGTATAGTGTATGTAAGGGGGTTTATCTCTTAAAATTGTGGAATTTATGTGGAATTCCTTTAAACCAGTTTCTTAATCTGTAACATGGGAATAACTCACAGAATTATGTGGCTTTAGTAAGACTGCATAAAACAACTGTGAAGATTGTAAATGTCTGCAATATAAAAAATACCAGCTTTGAACAGACTACTCTAATGTCAATAGGATTTGACTTGAAGTCCAAATAGACAGGCATATTATAAGAAATAAATCTTTTTATTGCCTTAAAACAACTTTTAACACAATGTATTTAGAAACAGTGTCATAGAGAAACTGAGGTAAATACATAGTAAACATTAACATGAAAAGGATGTTTTTGGACATTTTTGAGAGCTAAGAGATGAACTGCCTTCAGATCCAGAGATTCAGTAAGTTACCAACTCTACTCACAATTATAATATCATAATTGGCCATATGCAAAGTTCTGACTTAAGGACAGAACTAATTAATTTTAGTTTTTTCCCCCTAATTTTGTTATCTAGGTAGCTTAATAAAACACAGTATAAGGAAATAACAAAAACATCAACAAAATTCTTCTCTCATCAGTTTGTATATATTTTAAGGGTATTGGTAAAGAAAAAAAATCTTCCAAAACAGGTATAAAGGTTACAAGACACCAAAATTAAACACAATTTTAAGGAATTATTCTTATTGATAATGTATTTTTCTTTTAACTGCCTCATTTCTGCAAGATGTATCTTCAAGTTACAACTTGTAGTTCATCCAATAAAGCTGATTCATTCAATTAATAACTAAGTCAAGCTTTTAAAATTTATCATTAGAAAGAAATGTAATTTAACTACATCTATTAGACTTTTTGTTATTCATCCAAATTTCTTGTTTCATAAGTATTTGGTAACTATGTAAGAAACCTTTTCTTTAAAAAAAAAATAAATAAATAAAAATAAAAATCAAACAATAAAAACCACTGGAAATTGAAAAAAAATTTTTTCTATGATCTGGATAAACCTGGACAGTCATGTAATTTTTCTAGATTATGAACCAAACTATCTTTGTAAGAATTTAGGGGGGAAAAATACCAGATTTATTAACACATCAAAAGCAAAAGCTATTCTGTAAAGATCTTAAAATGTTAAATACTAGAGAAAATTGTGCATTTTTTCCATTTGGGAAACATAGTTTTACCTTTTGGTTCTTGCACAATGAGGTGTGTACATTCATTCATTTTCAGCTGTCCCATGTATTGACCTCCATGCTTAACTGTGAGTTGCTGAACTGCCTTCCTGTCTAAGCTACACAAGCCAGTCACACAGATTATGCAACCAAGAAAAATAGGACACTTGAAGTCTTCCATGTTTACATCAGTATACCTAGCTATTTTTCTGGGGAAAATAAGTAACAAGGAAAAAATTAACATATTAATATACCAGAAGGTTTAAAATTTACCAGAAGAATAATGACAAACAACAGAAATCACTAATGCTTTCCTCATTTTTTAGAAAAGGGGCACTGACACTCAAAATTACACTAACTGCTCATCTAGTTCAACCATGTCACTAGTAAAAGGTAGTATTTCAGACAGAGTTTCTCAAATAAAACTGTTTTAAGGGTTAACTCTTTGAGTTCATGCTGGTCAAAGTGGTGTATTTTCCAAAATTTTAAGTGTGAATTTACTTAAAAACTCAAATGGTTGCCTATTAGAAAAATGGACTTTCTACCCTTCCATTATACTATATAAATAATAAGCAATGATTTTTGGCAGAATACCAACAAAAATATTCTTTTTCCATGTAAGACAGATGTGCTAGGAATGAAGGTACCAACGTGGAGACAGGTTTAGGATGTGCTGGTGTTGATAGGAAGACTGGAAAAATGCCCATTTCTAAGGTCCACAAGGGCAGGGATGCTATCCTGATTTGCTCAGTATGCATGTCTAATGCCTACCTCAGGCCAGGTTCATAAAATGAACTTGATTAACATTTACTGAATGACCACATCTTGGTTAATGGCTGACATGTTTACATTTAACTTTACATTGACACCTTTGAGAGGGAATAGGACTATCAAAATGGTTAATTTACTCTCCATCTTAGCACAGTAGTGGAAGGATAATGCAACTTAAGAGCTACAGTTGCCGCAGTGATCTTCTCAACTATTTTACAAGAATTTACCGCTGAAAGCAATTTCTACTATCAAAGCATTTCTTACCTTGTAGCTAATATTAAATCAATAGCCTTATCTACCTATCAAATTATACCTTGATAAGAGCTTGCAGATTGTGCTTATTTTCAGTGAAGAGTAATAACCCCATCTTTTGTCCCTGAATAACAAATCCCAAGAGGACAACATAAAACTTCCCCTGTAATAACCCACAATATGCCAAAATGATTGAAAGTATTTTTTTTTTCAAATCTAGACAACACATAAATGTCTTTCTTACTTCTCTTGTGACTTTTCCCAGAGTGTTTGAATCCAAGAAGGAAGCAAAATAGGTTTCTTTAGGTTTGCAGCAACTAAATATTTTTTGCTGCCAACTTCTCCTGCAATAAGGTGAGTTACTGATATATTAAGGTCTCTATATACACGTCCACCCATCATTTGTACATATTTATGAACTTCTTCCTGTAAACCCAAAGGAAAAAACATCAATACTAAAGCATATCTCTTCCATTTTTTAATACAAAAACTCAAATATCTTTTAAGATATTTGTTGTTGTTAGCTTGAAGGCACAAATGTTTCTCACTACTATAAAGTTAAATAATTGCTTTTTGGATAAAATATGAATTATAAATTTAAAAATAATTACTTTCATATATTATTTCCTATAGTTGTTTCTTCCAACTCCATGAATTTATTAACCTGTTGCTTCTAGAATATATTTAATATACTGTGCATATATATTAAAAATATAAATTATATACATTATATATAAAAATATGTATTTTATCTCTTAGAAAGCATTATTGAAGCATTTCTTGCCTCTTAGCAAATGTTAAATCCACAGCCCATTCTACCTATCATTTTTTTAAAATAATTTTTTTTTAAAGATTTTATTAGAGAGAGAGAGAGAGAGGGAGGGAGTGTGGGCACAAGTGGGGGGAGAGGGAGAAGAAAACTCCCTGCTGAGCTCAGAGCCCAACGACCCCAGGACACTGAGATCACGACCTGATCCGAAGTGAGAAGCTTAACCAACTGAGCCACCCAGGCACCCCAACATTTTTTTTAAAAAGATTAACCATCTATAGTGGAAAAATGTGACTCAAACTAACTCATCAATTGCATAGGGGAAAAAGGGGAGTTTTCTTTCAAGTAGTCAGTTCTCAATAAAACAGATTCCATTATATTCATTAAAATAGAAAAGATATATATTGGTGTATACAGACTTTAAGTCATGAACAAGTACAAGGTCTTTCAAAGTGTCTCCTATGCAGCGAAAGATGAAGTGTGGAGGTAAATATATTGATCATGATATTCCTCTCAGCACCTACCCTTTTATCTTTTTCCAGGCTTGTACAAGATACAGTTACATCAGACATAACCATATTATAAACTGGATGTTCAGCTCTTGGGACGCATCGCTGGTGGTGCAAACAAAATATGACTACTTGAGGGCCAACAATTCTGCAGCCAAGCTACAAAAAAAGGGAAAAGTTTAGTATGTAGGAAAAGACCTCCTGCTTATAAAATTACATTTTGTAATATTTAGCAATTCTTTTTTTAAGATTTTATTTATTTGACAGAGAAGGAGAGGGAGAGAGAGAGAGAGCGCAAGCAGGGAGAGCGTCAGGTAGAGAGGGCAGGGAGAAGCAGGCTCCCCACTGAGCAGGGATCCCAATGTGGGGCTCGATCCCAGCACCCTGGGATCATGACCTGAGCCAAAGGTAAGACGCTTAACCGACTGAGCCAGCCAGGCGCCTCAATATTTATCAATTCTTTACAGAAGCTGATGACCACTGCAGAAAAATCATTAAATTGTTATAAGAAAAAATAAGGACCATTATATAATTTCTCAGAGACACTACACATTAACACACATGCAAATCAAACAATGCAGTCTATCAAAAGAAATAAGCTTCAAGAGCCACATTCAGTCACAACTGCCACCAAATTTTAATATCTGAAACAAACACAGTCTTAATGATAGGGTATAGGAATAAGTCTTTTGCTCTAATTGGGAAAATCCATATATACTTTTTAAATGAAGTATCCAGTGAACCAAGCAGTTTAAAAGTTTAAGAGCCTAATTAACCCCTTCTAAAATATCTATTCTTCACACAAACACACAAAAATCCTAGGCAGTTTCTACACTTGTGTTTTAAATACTTTGTCTTCAACTCAATGTCTTTCCAAGTATTTCTCAAAGATATTATGGGTTATTAAAAAATATGACCTTTTATTTTTATTGATAGCTGAGTTAAGAAAAGTTGACAGTCTTGCTCAACATCAGCACATTCAGGCCAGATCTAGAAAGTGTATGGTTGCCAAAGTCACGAAGACATGACTGATTTAAAGATTTACATGGTAAATAATTATTGTTATCTTTTTGTTCAGTCATAGGAAAATTTGAGTATTTAATGCTATTGATTCTATCTGACAAGGAGTGTTATTTCCAAAAGGAGGGTAAGACCAACAATGCTTTTGGCAAAGGTGGGCACAGACCTTCCATAAATTGTGCAGATACTGCATCTACCTATTCTTCTATGTTTTCTTCTCCTTCAAACAAGAATCACTTCTTTGTAATCTGGATGGAATTACAGCCAGTTTACTTTTATTTCAATGCTTCTCTCTTGTCCAGACACCAAAGAAGTAATGAGTCAGTAGACTCTGGAATCAACAAAAAGAAATAAGATGCCTCACTGGTATATTAGCAACACTCATCCCCAAAATGCTTCCTTTAGGCAAATGTTTCAGACCCTCTCTACAAGGTACAGGTACAAAAATTCTGCGTCCAAGAGCACATAGGAAAGACAATAAATAACCAGCGTTATGTTGAGATGTTTTCCAACTCTCTACTGAAACACTTGCAATCAAATTGAGTTTAAGTACGGCAGAACTCCGTCACTAAAATGTTTCATTACTATTCCATTCACTTAAGCTAAGTGAAGTTAAATCTCCTGAAATATAAAAATTATATATAACAAAAGCCTAGCATAACGTGATTAGCCTTTAAAAATATAATTCTGGTCTCCCAAAACCAAAAGATTCCTCTATATTCATAATCTGTATAATACTTCATGGTCAGTAAAGAACTTATGTCCACTAAAGCAAAAACAAAACAAAAATCAGACCACAGAAGGAACACATGAAAAGTTAGCAAACCTTTTTGAGGTGATCAAAGACAACGCCACTAAAAGGGTCACAGATATAAAGTGACCTATCATTTTCCTTTATCTTCAATGCTTCTTCTTCTGTAATAATCTGAAGATATTCTTCTGATTGGAACTCTTTTATTGACTGAAAGAAAAAAAATGAAAGAACGCACCTAAAATTTTTCACCTGTAATTAAGTCCTATGAACTCTATCTTCAAAAATCCATCCCAATCCAATCTTTTCCATTGAAAGCTACCATTATCTCTCATCCAGACCTCCGCAGAAGTCTACAAAGTGGTTCCTTTTCCTTTCCTTGCCCTAAATCTATTCTCCCTACAGCAACTAGTAATCTCTTTAATGATACAAATCAGGTCATGAGTCTGGCCCCTGCCTATCTCCCCACTCCTACCTTCTACCTCTCATCACCCCTGCTTACTATTCTCTAGCCACTCCTACTTTCTTGGTAGGCCTGGAACAAGCCAAGCATGAACTCACTAGAGGATCCACTCTTGTTCCCACTATGTGAAATATTCTCCCAGTCTTTACCTGACTTGATCCCTCACTTCAATCAGATTTGCTCAAATGAAAAAGGAAAAGTTAAGAGTCCTTACCACAGCCCTTAAAGCCCTTTACATTTACACTAATGTTGGATAGGCACTCCAAATACTTTCTCAGGGGTCTGTGTATGGCTGTTCTGTCTGAAAGCTTCTTCCCCAGACACCTACATGGCTAACCATCTCACCTCCTTCAAGTGTACTCAATTATCTTCTCCATAAAGCCTTCATCAATCACACTCTACTTAAGATTGTAACCTTCCCTTCTCCCCCAACAAACATCCTCTAGAACTCCTTAACCTATTTTGCTCTTTTCTCTTCCCGTAGCACATAGCACCCTACAACATATTACAGTTTACTCATTTATCCTGTCTGATTTAGGTCTAGGTCCTCCTGCTAAAATAGAATGTAAACTCTGAGAAAGTATGGATCTTTGCCTGCTGTGCTCACTGATGTATCCCAAGTACTACAACAGTGCTTAACAGGTCATGACACTCAGTAATTATTTGCTGAATGAACTTCAAAGAAAAACCTGCTACAACAGTGCTTCTTAAACTTTAATATACACAGGAATTACACTGAGAATCTTGTTAAAATGCAGATTCTAACTGATCAGTCTGAGTTGGGCCCAAGGTTCTGCATTTCCAACTCTACTGATGGGGTCTGTAAGTAGCAAGGATCTACGACACCCCCACATCTTCCCACATTACACTGTGCACAGTAAAACATACTGTGTACTACCAAAAAATGAAGTGTAACCAGAAATTTGAGACTCAAATTTCTTCAACATACAAAGGTCTGCTCTGGTTAGTAGACATAGAAAGCAATGTAATTTTCAAGAATGGCAAGTCTGCTACTTTCAATAAAAATGTCATAATAGGACGCCTGGGTGGCTCAGTCACTGAAGTGTCTGCCTTTGGCTCAGGTCATGATCTCAGGGTCCTGGGATTGAGCCCCACATCAGGCTCTCTTCTCCATGGGGAGCCTACTTCTCCCTCTGCCTGCCGCTCCCCCTGCTTGTGCTCTCTCCTATCACTCTCTGTCAAATAAATAAAATCTTAAAAAAAGTAATAGATTTCATGTTCCCCGAAATAATCATATATTTACATCAATCCAAAAATATGTAACACATCTATATTAATGTACACTACAATAAAACTAGTACGAAAATAAATTATTAAAACATAGAAAGTCCCAACAAATCATAAACACTAAAAACGAGAAAATGAATTCACAGCATCAAACAAGGCATTTTCAACTATTCTTACCTCAAGAGCTTTAAAAAAGCATTCGGAATTGTCTGAAGACTTTAAAAACTTCACAAGAAACGGTTCCTTATCATTTCTGGACATTTTTGAACTGTCAAAATAAAGGAACCATTAACAAGGACAAAAACACATCATGTATGAAGTTAAATGTTAAAATCAGGTATTTTTCCGTGCAGACAATGCCCAAAGAGAGCCATTCTGGCCTTGCCCGTGAATTCGTTCATTAGTTTCTAAGAAACAATGGAATGTGGGCAAGGTCAAGGAAAAACATGACAACACCAATCCTTGCAAATCAGAGAACGAAATTAATGTCCCTAAACTGACCACGTTCAGGGCCTTTGTTATGAGGCTCTGGACCCCTAAGCCAATGGGCATTCAATTGCACTTAGCTAAAGGATACACAGAATGAAACTGTCCAGGGCCCTTGACGTTTGTTCACCCCTCAGTAAACGGACTTTAATAGAGAAATGGAAGCCGGTTAGCAAGGTCATGCCCCCAGAGGCCGAAAGCTCTTGCTTGCCAGCTGCCACAGAAAGGCCGGGCTCTCGGTCCAACCGCAGCCACGTCCTCTCCGGCGTCAAAGTCCCAGTCGTCGGTCCGAGGGCCAGTTACACGGGCGGGAAACAAGGGCCCCGAAGGCCGGGGGAGGTGTCACCACCCCCCAACCGGGGTGGGGAGGGAGTTGGGTCCTCTCTCCGTGTCTCGCTCACCTCGGTGGAGCCTGGGGGGGTCTTTGGGAGGCGAGTGGAGGGGCGCGCGGCCTGCAGGACCGTGGCTGGGGTCGGGCGCCAGCCCGGCGCACCTCCGCCGCAGCCGGCGGCGCCCCCGACCCGAAGCAAACGCCGAACCCGGAAATTGCCGAGGCGGAGAACCGACTTTCGCGCCAACCGCGCGGACGCGCCCGCCTCTTCCTGAGGAAGTGACGCCATCCGCAGCGTCGGGAGGAGGGCCGAGATGTCAAAGGTGGTGCTGGTGGCGGTGAGAGCGGCGTCACTGCCAGCTAGCTTAGGGGTTACCGGGGTTTAGGGCTTTGAAGTGGGTGCCTGGGTTCCGCTGGGAGTTGGCCAAGGGCTCACGGCTCAGGGGATGGGGCAGCAGGCCAGGAGTACCTTAGAGGAGGTCCTAACACATCGAAAAGTAAAGCCCCCGGGGAAAATTATGTTTCCTCCATCAGTATTTCACACCTGCCATATGCCAGGCAGTGCGTGAGAAACCATATATTATCGCCCCAAACAACTCTATGAGGAAATAGTAGTATCTCTGTTTTACAGATGTGAAAACGGAGGCTTCGATAAGTTAAATGATGTGAGGTCACACTTTAAGTGGTATAATTAGAACTGAATCCAAGTCTTTTTGACCCCATAGACAGGGTCCTTTTCCCTCCAATGTAGCAGGAATGTGAGCACCACCTACCACAGCCAAATGGTCTGAGGGAAGAAAGATGTCAGGATGACTTGAATCACATAGCCAGTGCAAAAGATCTTTGTCAAGATCTTTAGTGGTCTCTGCCCCTCTTCAAAAGGCATCTCATTTTCTTTCTCCGTAACTCCCTGAGTGCTGGGGAGATTCTGGGGTGGAACCTAATATTCAAATGGCAATGTTCAGGGAGGGAGGTGTTAGATGGGCCTGCAGAATCTTGGCTTGTTGATAACCAGTGACACACTGCTTAGCTGGTGTTTCTTATTTTATTCCTCACTCTTGAGATTGAGAAGCTCATGACTTTGGATTGAGTAATGCGAGAGTTTTGTTTTTCTGTTTAGTGCCTACGGATGGGTCTACGTGTGTAAATACACCCGTGGTAGGTGAGTCAGAATCAGTAACCCTGGGGCTCAAAGGTAAAGGCCATCGCTGGGGAGAGGGTGAGGAGAGTCTTCAAAATGAAGCAAAGTTACTAGAGTTGTAAAGAAAAAACAAAACAAAACAAAAAAAGCCCACAAAAAAACAAGAAGGAGGACGAGCTATCACCACTACAGCTTATTGTAAGGAGCAAATCTGTCATGAAGCTGTGGTGATAATTGGTGTTTGTGGGGTTCTTTACAGGCAAGAAAGGACTCCTGCTTGCACTATTCCCGTTTACTCTCCTCAGCAATCCTCTAGGATGTGGGCATCATTATCCCCTGTTGTGTAGATGGGGAAAGTGAGGCCCAGGGCCACACAGCCAGGGAGTGGCTGCACCTGGGCTTGAGAAGAGGCGGTGTGACTGGAAACCCCTTGCCCTTCCTGACGCACCACCTTACTCCTTGTCATATGCTGCCTGCCCTTCTCTGCACCAGGAGGCAGGAGCCTACTTCTGACACTTCTGGGCCAAGTGGAGGCTTCACTATAGGAGGAGAGTCATAGATGCTCTAATGAAGAGGAGGGGGAAAATGAACTGGACCTTTTAGCTTTCAGCCAGCTGATTTTAATAGCAGAGGAGTCGATCTGGTCTTTAGAATAGACCAGGTGACAAGTTCTCCCATCTGTATCTACATAGGCGGGGAGGGTCTGTGTCTGTTCCTGAAGTACCTAATCTTGGAAAACAGAGCAGTGTTTCTCAATCTAGTGTAGTGCCTGGACCGGCTGCATCAGCATCAACTAGGAATTTGTTGGAAATGAAAATTCTTGGGCCTAATCTCAGACCTGCTGAGTCAGGAACTCTGCATGTGGGTCCTGGCATTCTATTTTAATAAGCCCTCCAGCTGATTCTGAGGCACACAAAAGCTTGCCTGAACAGCATCTCCGAGGAAAGGATGAAAGTGGTGATATGGGTTGTGGTCCATGAAGGTTTTGGTGAAAATGGGGAATGGCTGTGATTTCCCCTGCAGGCAGTTGCCTCAGAAGATGGGGTTCAGAATTAACTTTCCCTTCACTTCTCTGGCATTTAGGGTCACCTTCTTGTTTCTTTGGCACTTCTGTCATCTACAGTCAGACACTCCAAACTCTGCTTGGAGTAGGATTAAAGGGAACTTGATATTTAACTGTTTGTAGAATGAAATAACACAAGAAACAAATATGACAAAATAGTTATTTTAAAATATGGTTGGAGGGAATATGAGTATTTCTTGTTATATTTTGCTACCTAGATAAGATTTCTGAAAATGAAAAATGAACTAAAAGTATGTGTTTCTTTTGATAGAGTTTTATATTTTAAGTTTCTAGTGCCGTAAATGGATAAATGTAGGGATTATAACTTAAGAATGAGATTAGTGGGACACCTGAGTGGCTTAGTTTGTTAAGCATCTGCCTTCAGCGCAGGTCATGATCCCAGGATCCTGGGATCAGAGCCCCGCATTGGGCTCCTTGCTCAGTGGGGAGCCTGCTTCTCCCCCTGCCTGCCACTTCCCCTGCTTGTACTCTCTCTCTCTCTCTGATAAATAAATAAAATATTTTTTAAAAATGAGATTAGTAAATGATCTTTATTGCTGCAGAAATAATCTTTGCGATGGCAAAACATTTGTTTAAATTGTTGTATTAGGTAACCTACAAAGTAAAGCATAAGCATATTGAGTCTACCGAGGTGCAGGGAAAAGGAGATAAAATGGAATGTTAGTGGCACGTGTTGCTACTGGCTGCATTTAATTAGGTACTATAAGAAAGAGACAAACTCAGAGAAGAATTGGCTTGTTTGTATGCAAAAAATAAAAGGGTTTTGCAAGGTTAGAAAGGCTGCTTATATCCAGGCCCTAAAAACAAGAGATAAACCTGAGAGAGGTTTTGCACAACAAATGTCCGTTACAACCTATCCATGTGGGAAAGATCTAGTTGAGAATATGGTTGTTCCACCCAAGCTGGATAGGCACCATTAACAGAGAGAGAGAAGAAGAAGAAGAGAGAGAGAGATGTGTCGCCAAGATAACAATCAGGCTTGAAAATTAGTCTAGGGGAGAACTGTGTGTGTGGCTACTACTGTAGAGAGAGCTCTGCCATGACTTCCTGGCAAGCTTGCACATATGCATATAGGGAAGGGTTTGGAATTGCAGTATATTTGATGGTGCCTCATCCAAACACCTTGTGATCCTGCTGGAACATGAGAGGATGGGAGGGCTCCAAGGAGCTGCTAGCTCAGAGGCCTCTCCCACTTGTCTTGCCTCCCTGAGCTGGCTGTGATTAGATAGTTTCCCATGGCCTCCCAGATTCCAGTGATGTATGGGGCTTTCTGCCCCATCCCCTCAGAAGAGAACTACTTGGCTGCTGTCTAGATTTGGATCCTTGGTGATGGGATTCCCCACAACTCAGGTTGTGGTCCTCAGCCCTTTTGTTTCAGTGTCATCCCTTTTGGTGTATGGGACGAGGACCTGGGGAGCTGGCACCTTTGGCTTATTCTTTTTTACTATCTGTGAAAGTAACAAATGATCTAAAAGTGTCTCATGTATCTTCACCAGGCTAATCAGTCAGGCCTTCCCCTTGCCCGGTGTGCGTGAGGTTGATGACTAACACATGAAAGTGATTGGAAGCAAATAGACGTGAAGGATACTAAGGTTTTGAGATAATTGTTTTGTGAAGGCAGCCAGAAGCCTGGAGCAATCAAACTTTGACACAGTCTTCAAGCTTGCACAATAGGAAATGGGTGAAAGGTCATACAGCCCCCAAGGAGAACAAACTCCTCAATACCCAATCCAGATGTAGCTAGAGAAGATAATGGAGAAGAAAGACCCTCCCGGAGGGAGATGCCAAAGACCTTGGAGTGTAATGAACCAAAAATCTACTTTCAGGGAGCAGAATCTGAATCTAATCAGGCAGAGGAACCACCTAATACCTGCCTGGTAGGACTTCAAAGTTGATACTGACTAGCAACAGATAGGGGTTTCTACTCCTCCCCTTTATGAAAGGGAGTTTTATTATAGTTATTCTGTTCCTGCTCCACCATTGCATATCAGGTATGTGAATGGGCAGGGGTGAGGAGGGGGAAGCAACTTGTCTTTTTAGTCCATATGTCACTAGACCATAGAGTAGATTCTGACAGAGACTATAGCCGACCTTTAGTGTTCCAGACATATCCCTTCAATGCTTAAGCACGCTGGCAAACTTCCAATTGCCCGCATCTGTCTTTCTTTGCATAAAAGCATTCTCTGATGTCAGGAGTCTGAATTACCACCTACACAGTAGGCTAGAGGGCGAGATTATGACCCATGACTGACAGGTATACATAGACTCTTGTTTGCAAGCTTCTTTTAAATATTTATTTATTTATTTATTTGAGAGAGAGAGAGAAACAGCATGGGAGGGGATAGGGTCAGAGGGAGAAGCAGGCTCCCCGCTGAGCAGGGAGCCCAATGTGGGATTCGATCCCAGGACTCTGGGATCATGACCTGAGCCGAAGGCAGTCGCTTAACCAACTGAGCCACCCAGGCGCCCTGTTTGCAAGCTTCTTGATTGGGATTCTCTACCCTGGTTCCCAGAGGTAACTGACTTGTTAGTAGGAGCTTTGGATGCTTTCTTTTCCCTATCCCACTTTCTCATTCTCTTACCTGTGTTTCTTTACTTACCAAATAAGACACTTGCAAAGTCTTATTTAAGAGGCTGTTTTCTGGGGGAACTCAGACTGAGACAAAAGTTGCAAGAAGTGTGTTTCCCTTTCATAGTGTGTGTTGTTGCTGGGAAGTTGTCTGGTGAGGGATTGCAGTTCCCATCCTCTTTGCATCTAGGTGAGGTCATGTGACTGAGTTATGGCCAACAGAATATAGGTAGAAGTGGTCCACGAGAACCTCTTGTACCGTCTTCCACACTTCCTTACTCTGGATGTCAACACACAGGGCAATCTTGCAAGCCCCATGTTGAAAATGGCAGAGCCTCTCTCAGTCTTGATCTCTGAATGACTGACCAGAGCTGTGCAGGTGAACTCTCCACCCCTGCCTCTCTAACAAATCACCACCACTGCTGCCACTTGGGCTTTATTCTATTATGTTAAGTCACTGAGATTTAGAGCTTCATCTTTTATGGCAACTGGTACCAACCTAATCAATCTAAACTTGGCAAGGTTTCAGCAAATGTGTGGCCACTTCAAAAATTGTCTTTATTACCATGAAGGCCCTTGGAAAGAAGAAAGAGTAAAATTGTTCCAGAGACAAATGCCAGAGGCCACACGGGGAAGAGCATGGACTATGGAAGTGGGCTGCCTGGTTTGAATGCTGGCTCTGATGGGCACTATTGTCTGACCTTGGGCAAGTTACTTAAACTCTCTGTGCTTCACTTTCTTCCTCTATGAAATAGGGATAATAATAGCAACTACTCATAGGGTTACTATAAATTAATATTTGAAAAGCACTTATTTCAGTGCCTGGTACACAGTTAATGATAAATTTACAAATTCCTAATTTTCCAAAGGCCATCATGAAGTCTTTAAATTGTTTCCCACAATATAATTTCCTAACCTTCTGCTCTGCTATTGTGAGAGGTTGTGCCAAAGCAACAGAGATGGCTTTAGCACTTTGGATGTTCTTCCTTTGCAATATGACTTTGTTCCTGTACATAGGACATTTTCAGAGTTTGCTCCACTCAGAGGTCAGACGGCACCTCTGCCGTATTGGATTCAGGCTGTGTTAGCTTTAGGTAGATCATTAACCTTAGGAGAAATGTTCATCTCTTGACCCTATTTGGTTTTTGTCCACAGGCCTGTAGAGAAGATTGCTTAACCCACTTTAGAGACAACCATTTATGTGCATTTATTCATCTATTTGATACTTTTCTTGAGCCCTATAAAATACCAGGCACTATTTTCTTTCTTTCTTTTTTTTTTAAGATTTTACTTATTTGAGAGAGAGTGTGTGTACAAGCAGGGGGAGGGGCAGACGGACAAGCAGACTCCCCACTGGGTGAGGAGCCTGAAACAGGGCTTGATCTCAGGACCCTGAGATCATGACCTGAGCCGAAGGCAGATGCTTAACCGACTGAGCCACCCAGGTGCCCTACCAGACACTATTTTCCAACGTTAGGATTAGTATGTTGAACAACAAAAATGTGATATCTTCTCTTATAAACCGTATCTCCTTTCAAAGTTATGAATAAATGAAGGCGGAGCTGGAGCAGTTATAAATGAGCACAATAACCTATAAAACTCATTAATCCAGTAGTAATATACTAGAGTCTTAAAAAATAAATATTAAAGATTAGTCCTAACATAGTCCTCACTTGTGCCTCTTTCATGAAGAAGTAGCTTATGCGGGAATTGTGATCTTGTTGCTTCATCTGGAAGATGTGAATAAAGCACCATAAAACATATATCTGAGAGCATTACAGACTTAGAATTTCATTATCTAAGATATCTAAGATATCTAAACAATATCTAAGCATTAGAGACTTAGCCAAATTTCTAGAAAAGGGAAACAACCACATTTCCTCAGGGGAGTTTGCCACTTCTGGGCAGAATGCAAGAGGTATCTGGATTTGCCTGGGCAAAAGGCCACTGCTGGCAGAATTTATGGCAGTCTCAGGGCTGGAGAATCAGAAATAAAGGCAAGCTCCCAATGAGAAGGGAGGTACAGAGAGCTAAGTCTGACAAATGACCAGTTCTCCCCTTAAGATATTTGGCACAAGTTGAAGTTACATGGAACGGGAGGCAAAGAAGACAATCCCAAACCTTAGTGTGGGCCCAAAGAATACACCAGGTTGTTAGCTTACTATTGCTGCTATAACTATTGCCACAAATTTAGTGGCTTAAAACAACACATATTTATTATCTGATGGTTCTGTAGGTCAGAAGTCTGAAGTGAGTCTCACTGGGCTAAACCCAAGGTGTCAGCCGGCGTGTGCTTCTTTCTGAAGGCTCAACAGGAGAATCCATTTTCTTGCCTTTCCCTGCCTGTAGAGCTGCCGACATTTCTTGGCTCATGGCCCCATCCCCTTCCATATTCAAAGCCAGCGATGGCAGAGTCTTTCTTACATTGCATCACTCAGACACTAACTCTTCCCTTCCCTCTTCCACAGTGAAAGGACCTTGTGATTAACTTGTCTCACCCAGCTAGACAATCCAGGATAATCACTTTATTCTGAAGTTGCCTGATTAGCAATTTTAATTCTATCTACAACTTTAATCTTCCTTGCCATGTAACATAACATATTCACACTTTATGGGGTTAGGACTTGGATATCTTAGGGGGGCCATTTTTCCACCTACTGTACCAGGCTTTCAAGTGGAAGCCATGGAAGCCTACCAAAACTACAACCTTGTCTTGATTCAGCCCAACCTCAATTGGTTGAAAGTGATCAGTCCCCATTCTATCTTCTTAGCAGGACAAAGGAGTGAACACACTTTGGAAATGATGGTGTATCATCTGGAGCCTCTAAAAAAACTTATAAACACGTCTGTTTGTTCCAGCAAAAATTAAAAGGCATGCCAAGAGAACTAGATGTCCAGAAATTAACAGAAAAGCAACAATATAAATACATCTACAAATAACCCAGATATTGTAGTTAGCAGACAGAAATGGACCTTTAAAAATTATGATCAATATGGCCAAGGAAATGGAGAAAAATGTGATGACAACAGAGGAAAAGATGGCAAAAATAGTGAAAAAGATGGAGAATTTCATTGGAAAACTGGAATCTATGAAGAAGAAATCAGGTGGAAATTCTAGAAGTGAAAGAGGCAGGCAGTTATTCCACTATAGATGCAAGAAAAAGCATCCTCATGCTTTCTGTCTAATTGGAGCAGTCAAGATTGCATGGCAGAATACAGAAATTACAAAAATACAGAAAGAGAACTCTTGCAACTTGGAAATAATCTTGTAAATGGCAAAAAGATTCTTTTACTCCAAAAAACAATCTATGTGATTTTACATGAAAAGGCAATAATTGGTGGCAATTTCTCAATAAATGGATTTAACAGTACAATGGATACACGGAGGAGGAGATCACTAAACTGGAAGGCAGGTCAGTATAAAGTGTCCAACTGAAGCACAGTGAGAAAAAAAAGAATGGAAATATAGAGAAAAAGCAGTTTTAAGACATTACTACATATATATTTATAGAAGTATAAAAGTGGAATCAACGGAGAACAGGCAAGAGGAATATTTAAACAATGAGAATTTTCCAAAAACGATGAAAAACAGCCCACAGCTAGGGTAAAATCATAATTAGGCATACCATAGTCAAACCAAAGAGCATAAAGAAGATAAGGAGTCTATTTAAAAAGCAGCCAGAGAAAAAAGACATGTTACCTTCAAAGGAACAGCAGTTGACTTCTCAACAGAAATTATGCATAAAAGAAAACAGTAAAGTGACATTAAATTTGTGGAAGAAAATAACAGAGTTAAACATACTTGGTGGGAAAAAAGTCCTATAAAACTGTTAGTTAAAAACACTTAAAACCCTGAAAAAATTCATTGTCAGAAGGTTTTACTAAGGTGAAGAAATTATTTAGACAGAATAAAAATGATCCCAAATGGAAACAGAAATTGAGGATGGAGTGAAGAGCAATGAAGAGAGTAAATATGTGCTTAAATATAAATAAATATTGACTTAATATTTATAAATATAGACATTGATTTTATGACATTCAAAATGATAAATATAATTAAAAGTTCATAACAATAACACAACAAAAGGGACTAAGTGAATTTAAATGTTATAAAGTTCTTAGCATTAGCAAGGAAGTTACAGAAGTGATAATGTTCCTTACACTATAATAAGCATTGTAATCTATTGGGTACTCACAAAAGAATAGGAAAAGAATATGTAACTAACAAGTGAATAGAGGGTAAAAGATGGAGTAATTAAAAAATTGATTACTCTAGGGGAGCCTGGGTGGCTCAGTCGGTTAAGCGTCTGCCTTAGGTTCAGGTCAAGATCTCAGGGTCCTGGAATGGAGCCTCAAGTCAGGCTCCCTGCTCAGTCGGGAGTCTACTTCTCCCTCTCCCCCTGCCCCAGAGGCCCCCCACCCCAACTCCTGCTCTCTCTGTCTCTCTCTCTCAAATAAATAAGATCTTTAAACAAATTGATTAAAAGAAGAAAAGAGAGAAAAGGGAACATAAAACAGTTTAGCCAAACAGAAAACAAATAGTAAGGTGGTAGATAACACCTGAATATATCAGTAAATACATTAAATACCAACAAATTTATATGACAATTACTAAGATTGTCAGATGGAATTTTAAAAATATTTGCTGTTTATAGAAAACACTTTAAATATAAGGACACAACACTGAACACAAAAGGATTAAAATATATATCATGCATACAATAACCAAAAGAAAGCTAGTGTAACTAAAACAAACAACAACAAACACAGAAAGCTAGTGTAACTATACCAATATTAAACAAGACTTTAAGGCAGAAACATTACTAGCGATATAAAGAGGCCTTTCATAAGGATCATAATTATAAAGGGGTTAACCCACCAGGAAGATATCACAATCCCAAATAGATATGCACTCAAAAATACAGTTTTAAAGTATACAAAGCAAAAGTTGAGAGAATTAAAAGAATAAATAGACAAACCCACAATCATAGTAGGGAATTTTAACACACTTTTCTCTAGTGCTAATAGAAAAATCAGGTAAAAAAATCAAACAGGAAACAGCAACACAATTTTCTTCTATACACACATATGTATGTATTTTATTTATATGTAATATACATTATATAAAAATGTTTATGTTATATATACAAATAAATACCCAACAACTATAGGATACTCATTATTTTAAAATGCACACTAAACAGCAAAAAGCGACTGTATGCTGGGCCACCAAACAATCTTCAACACATTGCAAAAGACAACTCCTTCAGAGCATGTTATCTTACCATAATGGAACTACACTAGACATAAACAGCAAAAGGTAGCTTGGAAATGACAAACACTGGAAATCAAGCAATACACTTCTAAATAAATTATGAGTCCAGTAGGAAACCACAATGAAAATTAGAATATATATTGAATTAGAATATATATTTTAAAAATATTTGGATAATCATAAAGATATATCAAGAAAAAGAGTAAGCATTCTTTTTTTATAGGGAAATTTATAGCCTTAAATGCATATATTAGAGTGGAAGAGAGTGTGAAAATCAATGATTTTAACTTCCTTTTATAGAAACTAGAAAAAGAACAAAACCAAAAGAAAGTCAAAAGAATGGACATTAATGAAATAATAAATGAATTTACAATGGAGAAAATCAACAAAGCCAAAAGTTGGCTTTTTATGAAGACTAATGAAGTAGATAAAACCCTGGCAGTAAGAATCAAGAAAAAGGAGAAAACATGAATTACCAATATCAGCAATGAAAAAGAGGATTGTAGCAACAATCCCCCCACATTAAAAATGTGTAAGAGCTTTCAGGTTGGTGAATGCATCCATGTATTGCTCTCTAGTTCCTCAAGGACAGAGTTCCTGTGCTTGAAAGCCTTCCAGACCTCACCTATGAGTCTCTTCATCTGGCTGTTTATCTGTATCCTTTATAATATTTTTTGTAATAAACTGGTAAACATAAAGATAATATTGAGAAAAACTTTACATCAGTAAGTGAAATTTAGATGAAATGGACAAATTTTTTGAGAAACAAAATTACCAATACTTGAAAAAACTTGAAGAATCAGAAAATCTGAACGTTTTTCTAGCCATTAAAATAATTTAATCTGGAATTGAGGACCGTTTCACTAATAAAACTCTAGACATGAGTGGCTTCACTGGTGTACTGTTCCAAAGATTTAAGAAGAAAATAACATTACTCTTATATAACATATTCCAAAGAATAAGAACAGTGATATTTCCCACTTTATTTTATGAGCTAACATAACCTTAAAACCAAACATATGGGGATATTAAAATAAGGGTAAAATTGAAGAATAATTTCTCTCATGAAAAAAGATGAGATGGATGCGAAATATCCTAAACAAAATGTTGGAAATTCAAGTTCAGCTGTATATTTAAAGCATTATACATAACAACCAAGTGGGGATTATTCCGGGAATGTAATAGTGGATTAACATTTAAAAGTCAGAGTAGTTCGCCACATCAACAGAAAAAGGAGAAGAAATCATATGATTATCTCCATAGGTGCAGAAAAAAACTTGATAAAAATTCAGCATTCATTCATGATTTAAAGAAAAAAATAGGCAAACCAGGAAGGAAGGGAGCTTCTTTAATATGATAAATAACATCTAAAATGAAACAAAACACCAGCAAACATTTTACCCAATGGTGAATTATTGAAAACTTTCCTCCTCTACCACTACTTCTATGTATTGATGTACTGGAAGTTCTAGTCAGTGCAGTAAATCAAGAAAAAGAAATAAAATTGTAAGACTTGAAAAAGAAACAAAACATTATTCACAAAGGCAAAAGGATGTACACAGAAAATCCAAAAAAACTTATTATAATTAATAAAATAATTTAGTAAGGTCGTTGGATTCAAGGTCAATATACAAAAACCAATTATTTTTTCATATACCAGCAACAAGCAAATGGGAAATGAAATCGTGACCCCGTTTATAATAGCACCAAAAACCAGTTGATATATAGGAACAAATCTAATGAGGATGTTCAAGGCCTCTAAACCGAATACTACAAAATAATGTCAAGAGAAGAGCTAGTAAAGAAGGCCTAAATAATTGCAGGGATATACTGTATTCATGAATTGCAAGGGTTAATAGTGTGGAGATGTCAAATCCCTCCAAACTGATCTGTATTTTTGTATAGTTCCAATCAAGTGTCTGCAGGTATTTTTTTTTTCTGGAAATGGACATGTCAATTCTAAAATTTACATGGGACTGCAAAAGCCAAACAGTAACAACAAACAACCCCAAGTCCATCTTGAAGGGGAAAAAACCCAAGGACTTACATTATGAGATATCAAGACTTACCATAAAGCTATAGAAATTGAAACAGTGAGATATAAATGGAAGAATTGATATACAGATCAGTAAAACAGAATGGAGAGTCCTGAAACACTATATAATTGCCTGATTTTTTTAAAAGATTTTATTATAATTTCCTGATTTTTAACAAAGTTTTGTACTAAAGTACAGTGAGGGAATGGTGCTGGGTCCATTGGTGTCCCACTAATCTCATTTTTAAGTTATAATCCCTACATTTATCCATTATGGCACTAGAAACTTAAATATAAAACGCTATCAAAAGAAATACATACTTTTAGTTCATTTTTTATTTTCAGAAATCTTATCTAGGTAGCAAAATATAACAAGAAATACTCATATTCCCTCCAACCATATTTTAAAATAACTATTTTGTCATATTTGTTTCTTGTGTTATTTCATTCTACAACCAGTTAAATATCAAGTTCCTTTTAATCCTACTCCAAGCAGAGTTTGGAGTGTCTGACTGTAGATGACAGAAGTGCCAAAGAAACAAGAAGGTGACCCTAAATGCCAGAGAAGTGAAGGGAAAGTTAATTCTGAACCCCATCCTCTGAGGCACTGTTTTCTGTCTAGCTTCTTTGTCTAAACATAATATTCGTGAGCATCAACTGTGCTATTTCATATACATTCTGAGGCAGAGATATTGCAGGTTTGGTTCCATACCACCACAATAAATATCACAGTGAGGAGATTCAAATGAATTTTTGGTTTCCCAGAGCATATAAAATATGTTTAGAGTATTCTGTAGTCTATTAAGCATGCAATGGCATTATGTCTATCAAAATGTACATACCTTAATTAAAAACACTTTATTGCTAAAAAATACTATCCATCATCTGTGCTTTCAGTGAGTCATAATCACTGATCCCAGAAGACTGTAACAAATATGATAATAATGAAAAAGTTTGAAATATTGTGGGAATTACCAAAATGAGACACAGAGACACATTGCAAGCAAATGCTGTTGGAAAAAAATGGTACCCACTGACTTGTTTGACGTAGGGTTACCACAAACCTTCCATTTGTGAAATATGACACACAGTGTCTGCGAAACACAATAAAGCAAAGTGCAATAAAATGCGGCATGCCTTTATTATAATTCTCATTGCTCTGTGGTATTCCAATAGTGAACATATCATTGAGTATTGATGGAAATTTCGTTTTTTTTTTTCAGTTTAAGGCTATTATGAGGTAATACTGCTGTAAAAATTCTTGTATATGTCTGTTGGTGAACATGTGTATACCTTTCTGTTGATACAGGGTACACCTATATTCTAATAACTGCCAGTTTTTTAATGTAGTTGTACAATTTCCACTTTCCTACATCCAACAGTGTATGAAAGTTCCAGTTTCCCCATATCCTTGTTAATACTCAGTTTGGGATGGCTTGCCGCCATCATGAACAGCACAGTAACTATCCGGACCAGGAAGTTCATGACTAACCGACTACTTCAGCGGAAACAGATGGTCATTGATGTTCTTCACCCTGGAAAGGCAACGGTACCTAAGACAGAAATTCGGGAAAAACTAGCCAAAATGTACAAGACCACACCAGATGTCATATTTGTGTTTGGATTCAGAACCCATTTTGGTGGTGGCAAGACAACTGGCTTTGGCATGATTTATGATTCCTTGGATTATGCAAAGAAAAATGAACCCAAACACAGACTTGCAAGACATGGCCTGTATGAGAAGAAAAAGACATCAAGGAAACAGCGAAAGGAACGCAAGAACAGAATGAAGAAAGTCAGGGGGACTGCAAAAGCCAACGTTGGTGCTGGCAAAAAGTGAGCTGGAGATTGGACAACAGAAGGAGTAAAGATGCTGCAGTGGCTTTATCTGTGGTGGTTGTGCAGATTTTTCATGAGAGGATCAATAAACTAAGAATGTTAATATGAAAAAAAATACTCAGTTTGGGATGAAATATAAATTTATAAATTTAAATCTTAAAGTTTAGCTATTCTGGAGTACATGATGAAGTTCATTATAGTTTTAATATTAATTACCCTGATAAATAATAAAACTGAATACTTTTTCATGTTTATTGGCAAATTAGATAACTTCTTTTGTGATGTACCCATTTTTCTATTGGATTGTTTGCTTATTGGGTTGTAGGAGTATTTTATATATTATAGCTAAGAGACTCTGTTGGATGTATTTCAAATATTTTTTCCCATTTTGTGGCTTGCCTTTGACTCTCTTTTTTTTTTTAAAGATTTTATTTATTTGTCAGAGAGAGAGAGAAAGAGAGCAAGTGAGCACAAGCAGAGGGAGAAGCAGGCTTCCTGCCGAGCAGGGAGTCCGATGAGGGACTCGATCCCAGGACCCTGAGATCATGACCTGAGCCTAAGGCAGACGCTTAACAACTGAGCCACCCAGGCGTCCCACCTTTCACTCTCTTAATGGTGTCTTTTGGTAAACAGAAATTTTAAATATTTCTGAGTGCAATTTCAACATATTCCTTTATGTTTAGCACTTTTTGGATACTTTTTTTTTTAAAGATTTTATTTATTTATTTGACAGAGAGAGACACAGCGAGAGAGGGAACACAAGCAGTGGAGTGGGAGAGGGAGAAGCAGGCTTCCTGCTGAGCAGGGAGCCCGATGCCCGGCTTGATCCCAGGACTCTGGGATCATGACCTCCGCTGAAGGCAGATGCTTAACCAACTGAGCCACCCAGGCACCCAGGTCTCCTTGAATTTAACAAATGATTTATAAGCCCTTTAATTTGTGCTATATAACCATAGTTATAAACTAACTTGGTGAGATAGCATAATATCATAGAAGACAAAGCTAAGCCACATGGCCTAGATATTTTTGGAATTGATGTTTGTGAATGGTGTGAGATAGGAGCCTCTATACATTTTTTTCTCCCATGTATATGTCCAATGGACCCAGCACCATTTCCCCAGGTGGAGCTCACAGACTTCAGGAGGACTGGGCTGCAGGCTTCAGGACCAAGCAGAAGCAGCCCTCTGGGGTTCAGCGTTTCACCTGACCTTAGTCTTCAGCACAGGGTTGCAGGGAACTGTGTCTTTTGGACTGGGGGGTGGGGGAGCTTCCGGGAGGGACGTGGAGTGGGCAGTGGAGATGCCTGCGAAGAAGAGTCTGAGGATCCCTGAAAACTGTGTTCAAAACATCGTGTGTACGTGTGCACATGTTCTCCTGAGGGAAGAGTCCCTAGGTTTCATCCTGGGGACTGCCCCCCATTCCCCTGAAGTCTGTGTTTTCCAAACATCTAAGAGCTGCTTGGCTGGATGAAGGCCCACGGGTCAGTCAACTTACGTTCTAGTAACTAACCTGGGAGCCCAGCGAATCCCTTGCCTCCAGCCTGTTTCTCTTTCTGAGAAGGCGGTCAGCTCAGCGGGCTCCGAGGTTGCTTCCGCTCGCACCTCCCGCGGGCCGACCCCTATCCCCCGAGCAGAGGTGCAGCCTCGCAGCTCCGGGAGCTGGGCCGAAGGGGTGGCTGCGGGTCGGCTGGAGCGTGGCTCGCAGCTTGTCGCCCTCCAACCCTGTGGAGGGCCGGGGCTGCCGGCGAGCGGCCCCTGGGAGGGGTCGGGGGTGTAGCGAGAGTGATCTGCCCAAAAGGCTAACCCTTCGGAGTAGGCGGATCCGCCCCCCCCCCCCCACCAAACCCACACTCCCGGGCACGTAAAGCCTGCCTAGGCGCTGGGAGCCGCGAGTCAGTGTCGCGTACCCGCAGCGGACTATGAGGCTCGCGATCTGCGCCCTGCTGTGTGCAGGGACCCTGGGTGAGTGCGCACTGGGAGCCGGTGGGCTCTTGCTCTCTAAGACCGGGACTGGGTGCCAGCCGAGGGTCAGTCGTACAGGGACACTGCACAGCCTGGATCTAAGGGGTCCGGAAGCAGCCCAGCGCCTGGCTGGTCCCAAAGTGCTTCTGCCCGTGGTGCGTGCAGGCTCCTGACAAACTTTTGTAGCCTAGGGCTGGGGGCCATATCCGGCTTGCCGGCCTGATGTTGTACGGCTGGATGAGCTAAGGATGGTTTTTACATCTTTAAATGGTTGAAAGAAGATAAAAAGAATTAATAGTTTTGACACACATAAATTATAGGAATTTAAAATTTCAGTGTCTATAAATAAAATTTTATTAGAACACAATCATGCTCATTCAGATAAGTATTGTCTGGGGTTGCTCTCCGGCTTCAAAGACAGAATTGAGTAGTTGCCACAGAGACCGTATAGCCCACAAAGCCTAAAATACTTACTAGCCTATTACTGAAAAGATTTATGACACCTGGCCTGGAACCTGTTGCTCCCGTTCACAGCCAAGGAAACAGGATCACAGGAGAGAAGGGATTTTCCCCCAGGGCTCATGGCTCTGTGTTAGTAAATGGGAGAGGGGCTTAATGTCAGGTATGCTTGACTGATCAGGTATCTAACCAGAAGGGTTTTTCCTGCTTTGAACTGTACAACATTTCCCATCCTTATTGCACAACAAGGAGGTAGAGGAACGTGTGGGAAAAGCAATCATCCTAGAATAGGATCCACCTGCCACTCATTTCTGTGTGACTCTGGGCCATCCCTGGACCTCTCTGAACTGGTTTCCTCATTAGGTAGGAATTGCTTTTTTATAACTAACACTGTGAAAGTGGAATGAGATAATGTACCTAGACAGAGCTAGACACAGGTGAGTATCACTGAAAAATCCTGCGCATAAATGTAGGGGGCCCCTTCCTGTGTTGGACAGAGGGAGCCCAGGGCTCTTGGCTGGGTAGCTGTAAGGAAGGTAGGTAACGGTATACCGTTAATGAGCTCATGCAAGTGAACCCCCACCCCCATGACTCAACAATTGTTGGTTCTTTCTAGCCCTGGTTCTGCCTGGCCTCAGGCTGTCTTAAATAACTTCCAGAGGGGTAAGTTGTCTTACGTGGGGAGAGAGGTAACCTGGAGACAGCAGAGGGAGGACAAGGCAGGAAGGGCAAGGAGTGCCGTGGTGGGCCTCCTTGGCCTACTACTGCCACATGGGGCCACACAGCGAGCTCTGCTGGGGCTGGAGGGGGCTGGAAAGGTAGTGTACAGCCGTGTTCCATCTACAGCCACCACGAAATCCAGAATGAAACCCCCTGGTTGCTCCCCAGTTCCTCCTGGATAGGACGTGTGTTGTTTTTTTTTCCTCTGTCTCCTCTCCTGGCGATGTCAGGTGCTGACCGAAAGCTCATTTCCCAATCGGCTCTATATTTACAAACCAGAGGCAAGAGCGGCCTACCTCCCCCCATCCCCACCCCCCACAGTCCTTCCCGCTGGACACTGGATATGGATCAGGCTGGAGTCTAGGATGTGATTTCTTCAAAGCCCTCTTCTGACAAAAGCTCTTCTGATGGCAAATGACAGAAAGGCAACCAAAAGAGTTTAAAATTAAAAAGATCAGAAGGGGGAGGGCTGTTATTAGTAGACCTTGCAAGAATCAAGAACCAAAGGTTCAGAACAGCCTGTATGTCCACTTTGGCCTCTACCTCCTACCTCAGCCTCTCTGGAGCTTAAGAGGTTTCTCCACACAGTAAGCATGTGGCCACCAGCAGCTGTTCCTTCCTAGGATCAATCTGAAATATCCACAGTGGGCTCTGATTGTCTTTTCTTGAAATTGTCACATGACAGGCATGGAGGGTTATTGAATTGGCCTAGGCTAGCTGGCTTGCAGTCTCTCTTTTTCTTTTTTAAAATAATTTTTACTGAAGGATAATTTACATATAACAAAACGCACTCATTTTAAGTATACATGTAGTTAAATGGATTTTGGTAACTACACCTACCCATGTAACTACCACCACGATCAAGGTACAGAACATGTCCATCACTCCCAAACTCTTCTCTTCCTCATCATTCCCACTTTCTGCCATTATAGGTAAGTTTTGCTGTTTCATATAAATGGAATCATCCAGTACATAGTCTGTTGTGACTGGCTTCACTCAGCACAATTGTTTAGCGATTCATCCACATTGTCGCGTGCATCAAAGTTCATTTCTTTTTATTGATTCGTCGTATCCCATTGTATGGCTTTACTACAGTTTGTGTACTTCTTCACTTGTTGATTAACTTTTAGCTTGTCTCCAGTTTGGGGATATTATGAGTAAGGCTGCTTATGAATGTTAGTGTACAAGTCTTTGGGTAGACATAGGTTTTCATTTCTTTTTCTTTTTTTTTTTTAAAGATTTTATTTATTTATTTGTCAGAGTGAGAGACAACACAGTAGGGGGAATGGCAGGCAGAGAGAGAAGCAGGCTCCCCACTCAGAAGGGAGCCGGATTCGGGGCTCCATCCCAGGGCCCTGGGATCATGACCTGAGCCAAACACAGACGCTTAACCAGCTTGGCCACTCAGGCACCCCAGGTTTTCATTTCTTTTGGGCAAGTTTCTAGGAGTTAAATTTCTGGGTCATATTTAACTAGTTAAGAAAATGCCAAACTTTTTTGAGTAGTTGTACCATTTTACATTGCTGCCAGCAATGTAGGAGAATTTCAGTTCCTCCGCATCCCAGCAACGCTTGGTATTGTCAGTCTTTTCACATTAACCACGTCTGTTGTGGTATTTCACTATGGTTTTACTTTGCATGTCATTGATGAACAATGATGTTGAGCATCTTTCTATGTTCTTACTGTCCACTCATATATCTTCTTTTATGAACTATGTGTTCAAATCTTGTCCCGCTTTTTTTTAAATCTTGTCCTATTTTTAAATTCGGTTATTTGACTTATTATTGAGTTAAAAAGCCCTTTGTATATTCTGGATACAAGTCCTTGGTCACATAGATGTATTGCAATTATTTTTTCCAAGTTTGTGACTTAGCTTCTTTTCATTTTCTGAACGCTATCCTATGAAGAGCAAATGTTTTACATTTTGACCAAGTTCACTTACCAAATTTTTATGTTTTGGTTATGATGTTCTGTGTCCTCTCTAAAAATATAATTGGCTGCCCCTAAAGTTACAATATTTTGTTTTATTTTATTTTATTTTAGAAGTTTCATAGCTTCAACTTTTCTGTTCTGGACTATGATACATTTGTAGTTTTTGTGTATGGTTGAAGTAAAGTTTGAGATTCATTTTTCTCACATGAATATCCAGTTTTTCCAGGACTTGTTTTTGTTTTTGTTTTTAAGATTTTATTTATTTATTTGACAGAGGGAGAGAGAGAGAGCACAAGCAGGGGGAGCAGCAGGCAGAGGGAGAAGCAGGCTCCCCGCTGAGTAGGGAGCCGGATGCGGGACTGGCTTCTAGGACCCTGGGATCATGACCTGAGCGGAAGGTAGACACTTAACCGACTGAGCCACCCAAGTGTCCCCAGGACTTGTTTTTGAAAAGGATATTCTTTCTCCACTGAATTACCTTAGCAGCTTTGTTAAAAATCTACTGACCCTATAAATGTGGTTTACTTTCTAGACTCTCTGTTCTGTTGTATTAAGCTGTATGTCTCTCCTTGTGCCAATATCACACTATCTTGATTACAGTAGCTTTATAGTAAGTCTAGACATTAGGTAGAATAAGCCCTCCAACTCTAGGTACTACTTCAGTGTTGGTTTGGCTATTTAGATCCTTTGTGTATGCATATACACTTTTGAATTAGCTTATTAATTACTATAGAAAGCAAGTTTAGTCTTGAAATATTGTTGAGATTTCATTTAATTTATAGATCGTTTTGAGAAGTGTTAACCTCAAAAAAACATTGTCAGTTATTTTACCAGCAAAAATGGGTTTATTTGGGAATAGCAGAAGATCATATTTCAGGGTATGCAAGCTATGGCAAAACCATAGGCAAGACTAGAGAACAAAAGACAGGAGATGCTTTTTTTTTTTTTTTTTTTTAAGAGAGAGAAAGGGGGGAGTTGGGAGAGGCTATTAAAAAAAAAAGTTCGGGGTGCCTGGGTGGCTCAGCCATTAAGCGTCTGCCTTCTGCTCAGGTCGTGATCCCAGGGTCCTGGGATCGAGCCCCACATCGGGCTCCCTGCTCCCTGGGAAGCCTGCTTCTCCCTCTCCCGCTCCCCCTGCTTGTGTTCCCTCTCACTGTGTCTCTCTCTGTCAAATAAATAAATAAAGTCTTTTTTAAAAATTAAAAAAAAATTAAAAAATTTTTTAAAAAGTCCATGGGCTGGGAATTCTAAGTGTAGTGGGTTTTCATTGACCGAGTTGTGACAGTCTCTCATTGGCTGGGCTGTTGCCAGGCAAAGAGAAAATCTCTTCCTCCTGCTAGGGTAGTAAAGTATAGGCTTCTTCCTGTTAGGAATGCAGGGTACCTCTCTTCCTGTTGGGGTTTACAATTGACAAGGAGTGGTAGGGTGTGAGAACTTCAGCTTCTGGCCTTCCTGCTTTATTTTATTTTATTTTACTTTACTTTATTTTATTATTTTTTAAAAGATTTTATTTATTTTAGAGAGAGAGAGTGGGGGAGAGGGGCAGAGGGAGAGGGACATGCAGACTCCCTGCTGAGCACAGAGCCCTATGAGGGGCTTGATCTCAGGACCCTGAAATCATGACCTTGAGCCAAAATCAAGAGTCAGACACTTAACAGACTGAGCCACCCAGGCGTCCCAGTTAGCAGGTTACTTTTATTTTAGCACCTTCATGATATTATTCCATTGTCTATGACTTGTGTGGATTCTGACAAAAAGTCTGTGATATTTATTATCTTTGTTCCTCTATACTTAATTTGTCTCTTTTCCCTAGTTGCTCTAGAACTATGAGTTTATAGTTTTCATAACATTTGGAAAAATTCTGGGCAAATATTTCTTCACATATTTTTTCATGCTCCTTTCCCCTTTTCTCCCTAGGACTGCAGTCACGTATACATTAGATCACTGAGGCTCTTTTTATTGGTTTTTCAATCTCTTTTTTTTCCCCTCTCTGAGCTTCATTTCAGACAGTTTCTAATAATGTCTTTCAAATTTTATTTATTTATTTGTACAATATAGTGATTGAACAATTCCATACATCACCTGGTGCTCATCACCACAAGTGCACTCCTTAATCCCCATTACCTATTTCACCCATGCCCCCATCCCTCTCCTCTCTGGTAACCAGCAGATTGTTCTCTACAATTAAGAGCCTGTTTCTTGCTTTGTGTCTCTCTCATTTTTTCCCCTTTCCCTGTTTGTTTTCTTCCTCAAATTCCACATTTGAGTGAAATCATGTGGTATTTGTCTTTCCCTGTTTCATTTTGCTTAGCTTTATACTCTAGCTCTATCCATGTCCTTGCAAATGTCAAGATTTCATTTTTTAAGAGTTCATTCTTTTTTATGGCTGAATAATATTCTTCTATGTATCTATCTATCTCATCTTCTTTATTCATTCATCAGTCAATGGACACTTGGGCTGCTTCCATATCTTGGCTATTGTAAATAATGCTGCTATAAATATAGGGGTGCATGTATCCCTTTGAATTAGTGTTCTTGTATTGTTTGGGTAGATACCCAGTAGTGTAATTGCTGGATCGTAGGGTGGTTCTATTTTTAACTTTTTTCAGGAACCTCCATATTGTTTTCTCCAGTGGCTGCACCAGTTTGCATTCCTACCAACACTGCGCATGTCCTTTTTACTCTACATCCTCGCCACCATTTGTTGTTTCTTGTGTTTTTGATTTTAGCCCTTCTGACAGGTGTGAGGTGATATTTCCTTGTAGTTTTGATTTGCATTTCCCTGCTGATGAGTGACGTTGAGCATCTTTTCACGTATGTGTTGGCCATCTGGATGTCTTCTTTGGAGAAACGTTTATTCATGTCTTCTGCCCCCCCCTTTTTTTTTAAAGGATTTTATTTATTTATTTGACACAGAGAGACAGAGGGAGAACACAAGCAGGGGGAATGAGAGAGACAGAAGCAGGCTCCCCAATGAGCAGGGAACCTGAGGCAGGACTCAATCCCAGGACCCTGGGATCACGACCCAAGCGAAAGACAGATGTTTAACCAACTGAGCCACCCAGGCACCCCTTCTGCCAATTTTTAATTGGATTATTTGGTTTTGGGGTGTACAGGTGTATAAGTTCTTTATATTTTTTGGATACTAACCCTTTATCAGATATATCATTTGCAAATATCTCCTCCCATTCCATAGGTTGCCTTTTAATTTTGTTGATTGTTTCCTTCTCTGTGCAGAAGATTTTTATTTTGATATAGTCTCAGTAGTGTATTTTTGCTTTTGTTTCCCTTGCCTCAGAAGACATATCTAGAAAGAAGTTGCTATGGCTGATGTCAAAGTAGTTACTGCTTGTGTTCTCTTCTCAGATTTTTATGGTTTCAGGTCTCATGTTTAGGTCTTTAATCCATTTTGAATTTATGTTTGTGTATGGTGTAAGAAAGTGCTCCAGTTTCATTCTTTTGCATGTTGCTGTCCAGTTTTCCCAACACCATTTGTTAAAGAGAGTGTCTTTTTCCCATTGGATATTCTTTTCTGCTTTGTCAAAGATTAATTGACCGTATAATTATGGGTTTATTTCTAGGTTTTCTATTCTGTTCCATTGATCTATGTGTCTGTTTTTGTGCCAGTACCATACTATTTTGATAACTGCAACTTTGTAATATAGCTTGAAGTCCAGAACAGTGATGCCTCCAGTTCTGCTTTTCTTTCTCAAGATGCTTTGGCTACTGGGGTTCTTTTGTGGTTCCATACAAATTTTAGGATTGTTTGTTCTAGTTCTGTGAAAAATGCTGTTGGTATTTTGATAGGGATTGCATTAAATGTGTAAATTGCTTTTTTAATTTTTTTAAATTTTTAAAAAAAGACTTTATTTATTTATTTGACAGAGAGAGACACAGCGAGAGAGGGAACACAAGCAGGGGGAGTGGGAGAGGGAGAAGCAGGCTCCCCACTGAGCAGGGAGTCTGATGCAGGGCTCCATCCCAGGACCCTGGGATCATGACCTGAGCCGAAGGCCGATGCTTAACAACTGAGCCACCCAGGCGCCCCTTGTTGGGAGTTTTTTGATCACGGATTCAATTTCTTTGCTGGTTATAAGTCTGTTCAAGTTTTCTATTTCCTCTTGTTTCAGTTTTGGTAGTTATCCGTTTCTAGGAATTTATATCCATTTCTTCTAGGTTGTCCAATTTGTTGATATATAGTTTTTCCTTTTTTTTTTTCTTAAGATTTCATTTATTTGACAGAGAGAGCACAAACAGGGGAGTGGCAGGTAGAGCAGGCAGAGGGAGAAGCAGGCTCTCTGCTGAGCAAGGAGCCAGATGTGGGACTTGATCCCAGGACCCCGGGATCATGACCCAAGCCGAAGGCAGCCACCTAACTGACTGAGCCACCCAGGTGTCCCATAGTTTTTCACAATATTCTCTTATGATTATATTTCTGTGGTGTTGGTTGTTATTTTTCTCTCTCATCTATGATCTTATTTATTTGAGTCCTTTCTCTTTTTTTTCATGATAAGTCTGGTTAGAGGTTTATGAATTTTTAAAATTTTTTTTCAAAGAACTAGTTCCTGGTTTTATTGATCGGTTCTATTTTTTTTTTTTTAGTTTCTATATCATTTATTTCTGCTCTAATCTTTATTATTTCCTTCCTTCTGCTAGTTTTTGGTTTTGTTTGTTGTTCTTTTTCTAGCTCCTTTAGGTGTAAGGTTCAGTTGTTTATTTGAGATTTTTTCTTTCTTGAGGTTGGCCTGTATAGCAATATATCAACTTCCCTCTTATAACCACTTTTGCTGCATCCCAGAAGTTTTGTACTGTTGTGTTTTCATTTTCACTTGTTTCCATGTACTTTTTGATTTCTTCTTTTATTTCCTGGTCGACCCATTCATTGTTTAGTAGTATGCTTTAACTTTATGTATTTGTGGTCTTTTCAGATTTTTTCTTGTGGCTGATTTCTAGTTTCATAGCACTGTAGTCAGAAAAGACACACCGTATGACTTCGATCTTCTTGAATTTGTTGAGTTGTTTTGTTTTGTGAGCTAATATGTGATCTATCCTGGAGAATGTTCCGTTTGCACTTGAAAAGAATGTGTTTTCCTCTGTTTTAGGATGGAATGTTCTGATTATATCTACTAAGTCCTGGTTTAATGTGTCCTTTAAAGCCACTGTTTCCTTGTTGATGTTCTGTTTGAATGATCTGTCCATCAATGTAAGGGGGTGTTAAAGTCCCCTACTATCATTATATTATCTATTCATTCTTTCATGTTTGTTATTAACTGTTCTATGTATCTGGATGCTTCTGTATTGGGTGCATAAATATATATAATTGTTATATGCTCTTTTGGATTGTTCCCATTATTATTAAATAGTGTCCTTTTTGTCTCTTGTTACAGCTGTGTTTCAAAGTCAGTTTTGTCCCTTGTAAGTATTGCTACTCTGGCTTTCTTTTGCCCACTGTCCACTATTCTAAAACTTTTTTTTATGTTTTTTTATATATATTTATATATTTATATATATATATATATATATACTTTTTTAAGTTGTTTAAAGTACTAGGGCAAGTCCCATATCAGTTACTCTTTCATAGGCGGAAGCAGAAGTCCATCCTGCCTTTGGTTTTTTTGTTTTGTGTTTATATTTCTTTTTTCTTTTGGTTAGTTCTGTGTTTTAATACTGTGTTTCTGACAAGACTTTCACTTTTCCCCTTACAATACAAACTTCATTCACCCTGTTTTACACTCACACTTAAAAAAGAAGTTAGAAGTGCAGAAACTAGTTTTAGTCATTTGGACATAAGCACAGTGGTGACTGAAAATATAAACTTTCAAAAAGACTTTCCTGGGCACCTGGGTGGCTCAGTTGGTTGAGCGACTCCCTTGGGCTCAGGTCATGATCCTGGAGTCCCAGGATCGAGTCCCACATCGGGCTCCCTGCTCAGCAGGGAGTCTGCTTCTCCCTCTGACCCTACCCCCTCTCATGCTCTCTCTCTCTCTCTCTCTCATTCTGTCTCTCAAATAAATAAATAAAATCTTTTAAAAAAAAGACTTTCCCCCAAAGTGCATACCTTTGAGAAAGAAAAAAACTGTAGTTGGATACAGTAGCTCTTTGTATAACTTAACCTGCTTACAAAGCTATTTTCATTTATAGAGTTGTATTGTCTGTACTGTTACCAGTTATTTCTAAGCACAGAATGTTTTAGCAATCTATATTAGCAAGCAGAGTAAACATGCTTTGAAAGGCTCCAAATGCAAATGTAAGCTAATACTCCAAACGTTTCTATTCTGCACAGGGGCACATGGCCTCTGGAGTTCCATTCCCTAGCTTGCTCTCCCTTCCCTGGGCTGCTACTATGGAAGACTTTTTCAGATAGGGTTGAGGGGCTCCATTTGTCATTCTGTCTTTCGTATGGGATTCTGTCTAAGGTAATTTGGCATCTCATGTCCCATTTCTTTTGATATTTCCTACTTACAGTTAAAAGGCAGTACAGATTTTGGAGTCAGACAGACTTGGGTAATTCAAATATACTGGACTTCATCAAAAACAAGGACCTGCTACTGTTGTAACTTTCATCCTCTAGATTTTATTTAAAATAACTTTTGGCTCAAATACTACAGATTTGTAAAAAAGCATTTTGCCTTTGTAATATTCTCTACGCTCATTACTATAGCTTAAAATGCCAGTGAAATAAACGTGCACTGATTTTAATGCCCCAGCAATTAGTGCCATGTAAGTTTAGAGTATCCAATGTCAAAAGAAAGACTGAATCAGTAGGCTCAAGATTCCTTCCTATAGGTTTCTTTTATCATTTTTCCTGAGGTGACATTCACTAACATCAAATGAATTATTTAAAAGTGTATAATTCAGTGGCATTTAGTTATTCACAGTGTTGTGTGACTACAATCTCTAATTCCAAAATAGTTTCATCGCTCCAAAAGAAAATCCTGTACCCATTAAGCGGTCAGTACCCATTCCCTTCTCCCCCAGCCCCTGGCAACCACCAGTTTGTTTTCTGTCTCTGTAGATTTACCTACTCTAGATATTTCATACAAGTGGAATCATATAATGTGTAGCCTTTTATATCTGGCTTCTTTCCTTTAACATATTATTTTTGAGGTTCATCAATGTGTAGCATATAGCAGTACTTCATTGTTTTTATGGCAGAATACTAGTTCATGGTTTGGATATAGCATATTTTGTTTATCCATTCATCCACTGATGTACATTTGGGTTGTCTCTGCCTTTTTCAACCATTGCGAATTGTGCCGCTATGAATATTTGTGTACGTGTATTTGAGTACCCATTTCCAATTCTTTGGGATATATACTGAGGAGTGGGATTTCTGGATCATATGATAATTCTGTGTTTGACTTTTGGGGGATGCTTTTGGCTTTTTTCTCCAAGGGGAAAGACACAATCAAAGAAATGGGAGTTGAGAATTCATGTGAGCCATGCAGCCAACCCAATTTTTGTCTATCCTACTCAGCCAACCATTTACCTTTCACCTCTTCTACCAGCAAAGACAGATGAGTGCTGTGGGTCCCTTACACCTCTGGCCTCTGTCCCCTAGGGCTGTGTCTGGCTGTCCCTGGGAAAACTGTGAGGTGGTGCACCATCTCAGATCATGAGGCCAGTAAGTGCTCCAGTTTCAGTGACAATATGAAAAGAGTCCTTCCAGCGGATGGTCCTCACGTCACCTGTGTGAAGAGAACCTCTCACCTCGAATGTATCAAGGCCATTATGGTAAGTTGCAGCTGACTACAGGAGAGTGGAAGAAAATCCATACTTCCTTTTTCTGTGCTTGTTATTGTTTATTGCTTCAGAACAACTTTCTTCCCACAGGAACTAGACCATGCTTTGCAGGAGAAAGAAATAAGCTGAAGACCTGAAAGTACAGGGACTGTGTGTAGAAAAAAATATAGGTGCTCAACGTTCATTAATAGTAAAAACAATACTAGTAATTAAATGACTAATAAAGAAGGATTCAGTAAAAATGCCTGCCGTAAAGCAAAGCCAGAACTGCACTGGAAAAATCCATAGTCAGAAATAAACAAGAAGCTATAGTATTACCGTTATTACTTAACATTGTTTTTGAAATTTCCCAGTAATGCAGTAAGATACAAAATGCATATGAGGTAGAAAGAAACAAATAAAATATCAATATTTTCAGATGATTGCATGCCTGGAAAGTACAATGGGGTCAAGAAAAATATTACTATAATTATTTATTAATGAATAAATTAGTTTGGCAAAAGATAAACATATCACAATGTCATTGTTGTGTATCAGTGGTCATTAGTTGGGGGAAAGTTGCCCAAAATTGTGACTCATTTTCATTTAAAACAATATACTGTAATTCTATTATACTATAATATATTCTATAATACAATAGAAAAACATTTCAGGAAAAAAATCATAGGAGAGATCTGCAAGATTGTTATAATACAGAAGTCTAGGACAAATGAACATTTATTTTATTTATTTATTTATTTATTTATTTATTTATTTACTTTTTTAAAAGATTTTATTTATTTGACAGAGAGAGACAGCGAGAGAGGGAACACAAGCAGGGGGAGTGGGAGAGGGAGAAGCAGGCTTCCCACGGAGCAGGGAGTCTGATGCGGGCCTCAATCCCAGGACCCTGGGATCATGACCTGAGCCGAAGGCAGACGCTTAACGACTGAGCCACCCAGGCGCCCCATGAACAACATTTATTAATGAATTAAAACATATGCCATATTCCTAAATGGGAAGACTAAATATCATATAGTTGCATATTTTCCCAAAGAATAAGTTTAATATAATTTTGATCAAAATACAGTCTTTTTAAAAAGAATCAGTTGAATAATTATAAAATCCTAAGGAAAAGCACATGGAGGAGAATATGAATAGTATTATGAAAAAGAAAATTAGCAAGGGAGTGGCTGAGGCCTACCTGAAACTATAAAATATAAAAACAGCAGTGTTACAGAGACCAGGGTCCTAGTGTAGATGTAAGAGACCTGGAAGAGAACAAAATTCACACATATTTGCAGCTTTATTTACATACATTCATCCATCTACTTGTCTATGTGATATGATACGGATGTCAACTACGATCAATATCCAACATCAGGGCACTAGGGCCCTAGGTTTAATAAATTTAGGTAAGATACGTGTAGATTTACATAGATATGTATGATAAGGCAAACTTCCTAAACAAATGGCTGAGAAAAGATTTCTTTAGCTGGACAACTGGGTAACTATTTAGCAAAAAAATCAAGTGAAATGTTTAATCCATTTACCAAAACAAGCTTTCAGTTTGACTCAATTTGACTAATATAGGTAGACATCACAAGATAAATTGCAGAGGTAAATAAATTTGGAAATGAAAAATTATAAGTCTCTGGCAAAAAATTTTTTAAAGCCTTAAGCATCTGAAAATATATTCACCTCAGCTATGACAAAACACCATAGTGCAAAAACTAGATAAAGATGGCATTTAAATTTATAAGAAATGCTTAAGAATAACAAGCTATACACAAACCATTCACAGAAAAGAAATTGTAACTAATAAATAATATAAACAGTAAAGGAAAAGTGTTCATCCTTTTTAATAATCAAATGCAAATAAATGCAAATAAAGCCATTTCTTAAAGTAACAGTTTATACCTAGAAATGTAATAACATCTCTTAAATGATAGCATTTCTTTCTGGTAGGTTTCTGTGACATTAGGATACATTGCTATTGGCATTATAAATGATAAATTATGTCATTTCTGGAAAACAATTTGGAAATATTCAGTAAGAGTCTAAATATGCATACAAACTTTTATTTATTTTTCTCTAATTCATCTGTGAGTGGGGGGAATGATTTGTTACAAGAATTTGACCTTATACAATTGTGGGAGCAGGTTAAACTTCTCTATGACAGTACTGTCTTTCATCTGTTCTTGGAGCTTGAGGAGGAGGCTGCGAGGAAGGGAAGATGTATGTAAAGTGGGGGAAGAGCAAGAACAATCTAGAACCTCAGTCTTGACCTAGAGCCCATGGGCGTGAACTGAAACCCATGTCTGTAATTGCTTCTGACCTTGACGGTGTTCATTAGGCACAGTGGCCTTCTTAACCTTTTACCTTTATACTAACTCCTTCTTTTTCTCAAATTAATTTAAGTTGGGTTCTGATACACGCAACCA
This sequence comes from Eumetopias jubatus, assembly GCF_037043125.1. NCBI lineage: Eukaryota > Metazoa > Chordata > Mammalia > Carnivora > Otariidae > Eumetopias > Eumetopias jubatus. The sequence continues at coordinate 126,086,307 of NW_028274807.1, read as the reverse complement.
ACAGAGTATTAATTATATATAATACATACATATGTAAATACATAAGTGTGAATATATGTGTAAGAAAAAGATGGGATGGGGAAAAAGGAGGCAAGTATATAGAAATGCAACACTAAATTCAGAAAAAGCCTAGTTACTTCAAACGTCAATTAATAAATGAATTTAAAAAATGATTTCCATGATGGGTTGAGAAATGATCCAATCTCATTTCTGAGAAGAGGCTGTGAGGTTGCTGCTTCTCACAAGAAGGAAGGAATGTTGGGCTGACTGACATACTTGAAGAGGGAATCCAGATGTGTGAGTGCAAACCATGACTTCTTATAGATAGAAATATTCGACAATTCACTCATTCACTTATCCAGCAAGTATTTATTGAACACTTACCTGTAGAAGGTGCTTCTCTGGGTACAGTAGGAACCTTAAAAGGAAACACACACACACACACACACACACACACACACACACACGTGTCCCCACCTTGGTGGAGCTTTCATTCCAAAGAGGAAGGCAAGCAGTAAACAATGAAAGTTTGTCAGGTGGTTGATAAGGGCTAAGGAAAAAACAAAGGAGAGTCCAACATTCATGCATGAAGTGGTAGTTTTAAGATATGGTTGTAGAGAGCCTCGATGTGAAGGTGACCTTTGAGCAAACACTAGGAAGGGAAGGAGGTCTGACCCATGCAAGTATCTATGGGTCAGACATCCCTGGCAGAGGGCTAGGTTAGGGGCTCCCTTCATGGTCTGGTCTCTTCTCTTTCAGGCAAACGAAGCAGATGCTGTGACCCTCGAAGCAGGTTTCGTGCTTGAAGCGGGGCTGCCCCCCTTCAGCCTGAAGCCTGTCGTGGCAGAATTCCATGGATCAAAAATTGGTGCGTTCTCCCTGGGGCCCCAGGTCTCTGATTTGACACTGCAGCCATCAGGGAGAAGGCAGGGTCTCTGTCAACATTGCACCTGAAGGGAACAGAATGGCTGGAGCTCTTTGGGTCGAAGGAGACTGTCATCTACACTGCCCCTCAAGGGCTGGAATGTTGACTCTCCCTGGGAAGCTGTGAACTGTGTACATCCTGGTGGAAGTACCCTTGGTGCTGCTGGATAAGAGGGGGGCAGGGCTGTCTGGGGTCCATTGCCCACCCAGTGGGGCTGCACCATTGGAAGGCCCATCTCTGGAGACACACAGACCTGGACAGGCTCTTCCCTCTGCTGAGTCCCCAGCAGGTGCTACAGAACATGGGTCTGTGAATGCCGTGAAGAGAGGTTTGTGGCGGGCGGGGGGGAGGGTTGAAGTATAACGCTTTGCCTCCTCTCCATCCTTGTCCATAGTGTCATCAGTGTGTGCGTGAGCACAGCCCAACTCAATCAGACTCCAACTTGCAGAGCCCTGGCAAAATCCTGGGGTCTCCCCTGCATCCGTCCTCTCAGACCTTCACCATTGTGTCTGGGCTGCAGATGGAGAAGCAGAGAAGGGAGAAAAGCCTTTGGAGAGACGGAGTAACATCACAATGACTGGGAGCTGAAGATCTCCCTGAGGATGCCCTGCAGGCCCTGTAATAGCTGGTGGCCCCCACCCCCATGTCTCTACTGGCTTGGAGGGGCTGGCAGAGAGACACAAGTGTTTATTGCCTTGAAAAGGGACCCCCACACACACACCATTAATCAAAGGCTTTTTTCTTTTCCTTTCCTACCTGTTCACCAGGGAATGGTAGAGATGCTAGGATTCCCTAAAGTTGCCCGCTGCGCACACTCTGGAAGATGAGCTAGCGACAATGTGGTATCTTCCTTTAGCCCTTCTTTCTCTCTGCTCCTTTGCAGATCCACACACCTCCCATTATGCTGTGGCCGTGGTGGAGAAGGGCAGCGACTTCCAGCTGAAACAGCTCCAAGGCAAGAGGTCCTGCCACACGGGCCTAGGATGGTCGGCTGGGTGGTACATCCCCATGCGGATACTTCTTCCTTCTGACTCTGTTGAAGAAGGTAAGCTGGCTAAGGCTGGGGGCCCTCAGGCGGGACTCCTACTCCAGTCGCCTACAGGGATTGTAGTGGGGCCAGACAATCACTATCAGGCGTATCAGTTTCATGAACTGCAAGATGGGGTGAGGACAATCTGCTTTAAATGTGGTTAGCTGGGTTTGCTGCAGCAACAACCCCTGGGAACTGGCAGCTGAGTCTTCTCTCAGCAAAGGTACCTTGGTCTCTGAGCTCTCGACAGCCCCATACTCATTGTAACCCCGGCGGTTTGCTTGACAAGGAAGGTCACTGAGGCTCACGACAAACAGGAACTCCCTCTGGCTTCCCAGGAAGGCTCACTAGGGATTATAGCCACACCACCAGCAGTCAGGCCTTTGTGCCTGGGGTAAGGGCTTGGGATGGGGGCAAGAAGAGAAGAGTGGCCTGGAGCCATGATTTTTGTGTGTGTGTACTTCTTGTCTAGTTATGATGAGCCAAGTGAGCCTAGGGTGCCCCTTTAGCCCTTGAAAGACGATGGCCAAATCTTTCTGTGCTTTTGAGGCCTGCCAACTCTGCAGCATTCATGTTTTGCCTGTAATAGGGACAAGGGGCTGCTGGGGTCAGATGGAGTGCTATAGCCTGGGCCACAGCTCTGACTCTGTGCCATTTCTTGGGGTCTCCTCGCCTCAATGTCAGACACTGCTGGATGTCTGTGTGAAAGCTTGTGAGGTGGCTGTTGGCACACCCCCTTGCCCACCCCCGGACAAGTTATCCCAATCCCCTCCCATGGATTCCTGGAAGAGGAATCCCCACAAACTACCACAGCCCCTGGACCCAAAGGGGAGAGGAGTGGATGGGACCGTGTCCTGAGGTAAGGAAGGATGGTCGGAGTTCCTGCAGTGTCTGGGGTTCTGCCTGCCACACTTAGAGCCTCCGTGGTGAGTTAACAAGGTGAGTGGCCCTGGGGTTGCAGCTTGTTTTCGTGTAGGTCAGCCGCCCTTGTGTCTCGAGTGGACAAGCTGGGAAGCATCTGGTGGGCTGGAGCCCCAGGCCCACACATTAGTGTGATACCTGAACACATGGGGACCCCGGGCCATCCACTTCCTCAGCCATGGGCACTGTCGGCCACCTCTGCTCATCTGCTTCCTCAGGATGGTCCTGGGAAGTGTGTGCAGCATCACGGGCTCTCACATAGGGCCTCGCTCACACACATGTGCAACCTGGAGGCCCCCAGCCGGTTCATGCCCTGAGGGCCTTATGTCTGTGTTAAGCAGCCGCAGCGGAAATGGCCCAGTTCTTTTCCGGCAGCTGTGTCCCCTGTGCGACCAGGGAGGTGTTCCCCAAGCTGTGTCAACTGTGTGCAGGGAAAGGGACAAACAAGTGTGCCTGCTCCTTCCAGGAACCATACTTCGGCTACGCAGGCGCCTTCAAGTGAGTGGGGACACCCCCCCAACCCCCCACTCCTCCTCACTCTGATGGCAGGGAAACTAAGGTACAGGGAGTGGACAGGGCCTGCCCAGACCACCTAGGGTGTCAGTGTGAAACCCAGGGTCCTGAGTGCCCCCCATGGCCTGCCCTCACTCCTAACCATCCTGAGGAACAGTCTTCTGTGTGGGAGCCCCTCTTCTCTCCCTACAGCCTAGGGTCTGTATGTTACCCTCCTGGACCAAGGAGGGCTGAAGGGACAAAACTGTATCTGGGATTCACATACACAGGCTCGGGCTTCCAGCTGGGCCAAAGACCAGGACCTCCGGGCTTGCTTCTTTCTCCCTGAGCATCTCCCTGTGTCATGAACATGTGCCTGCGTCTCTCCGCCTCCCTCTCAGCCCCCTGCAGGCACCTCTCCATGTCTGTAAGAGACAAGGCTACTGCTCAAAACCAGCACAAAACTGTCCAGGAATCCAAGGCTAGCCTAAGTTTTTATCCTCTGTATTAGGCTTTATTAAAAGAAAAAAACAAAACCCCCCAAACCCAGTCACTTTAGGTTGCCTCTGAAGGGGAAGGTGAGGGTCCTGCCCTCACATCATCCCTCCCTAGAGTTACCTGGGTTGTGATTTACAGAGCTCCTGCCTGCTTCAGGCCCAGGTTGACTGTGGAAGTACAAAGGCCCCTCAGATGGGGCCATGACCTCTGAGGACACACTGAAGCCTGGGCAACTGTGGGCAAAGCCCTGTGAGCCAGTGGTCAGGGCAGAGCCTCAGAGGGGTTGCACGGGGCAGGGGTGAGCTCAAATCATGGGGATTGGCCTGATGCCTGCTGTCTTGTGCCTCAGGTGTCTGCAGGATGGTGTAGGGGATGTGGCCTTCGTGAGGCATATGACAGTGTTTGGTAAGTGCTGCATGGAGGAAGAATCACGTGAGCCATACTGGCCAGGGCAACTGGTTTCTTCCTGAAGGTTTCCTTACATCTAGAGATGGGTGATGACAAGACCGTTAATGAAATAGGAGAGTTTCTGAACTACTAGTCTCCTCAAATAACATACTACATCCACTAATGGCAAGATTTAAAAAAAAAAAGAGCGCTTCTGTACAAAAACCATTTCTGTTATTCGTACTTTGTTTAGTGTTCAATTTGTTCAGTCCGTAAATCTTCTAAACAAATTTTCTGAACATTTAAAGAGTATTTACCAATTAATAAAATGAGACAAGTTTTAATAATTCAATTCTCTTAGCCACTGCAATATCCATTTCAAATGTAATCACACTCTCCTGAATGCTTCAGTGTGAATGTTTCCTTAATCCTATAAATACCTTAAACAAACAAATTATAATGATTTCAGAACTTATTAGCACATCTACAATTAGATGTGTTGCAAAAGTGTTATTACTGTGGACAAAAATATATTTCTTTTTTGTCTGTTTTGTTTTTTTAAAAAAAACCTTTCAAGAGTTTTGGGCAACTTATCAGAAAGAAAGAAAGAAAAAAACAACATAAATCTCAGACAAGTTGAAGTTACAGAATTTGGGTTTTGTTTTGTAACCAATTGAATTTCTATCAGATACAGAATACACTTGTATCGCTCAAGATGTTTAAACCAAATGTATATTCAGTATGCTAGGTTCATTTTTAAGATAAATGTCTGCTACCTCAAGGGAAATTTAAAGTCATCACTTTTTATATGGGCCTTAGTTCCTTACAACCTCGTGTCTTTCTCTAGCATGAAATAGGAGCTCGGTGTCCTTTGTTCCCTTGTTCAGCCATTCACAATTCACTGTTCCTTCATTATTGCACACTGACCTGGTTTGTTAGCATTTTGGCAATTGAGGCCTGTCTTATTATCAGAACGTTTAATTAGTGGGGTCATCTAGGGGTTTCGTCTCCCGGAATCAAGTTGTTCCAGATACTTGTCCTTTTTGCTTCCTCTGGTCGCTCCAGTGAGTGCAGGTATGTTGCCAGTGGGCAGCATCTTCTAACACTCACCCTGAAGTGTTTGGAAACATCTTCACTTTCTGAAAACACCAGGTTGTCCCAGAAAGTCCTGGTTTATTTTTGCTGAAAGTCACTTGTCCACTAATATATAAGACCACTCACCGCCTTTTAAGTAGCAGTTTATGACTACCTACCAGGCTTTTGGGGTGCAAACGAGTGTTGGTGGGGAACTGCTTCCACCAGTGGACCCCCGAGTGACTGATGTCAAGAATTTTTTTCTTTCTGAAGCTAGGAAATCATATTGGTTCTTTTAATTTAAATCTGACATTACTAAATCATTTAAATTTTTTTTCGATATAAAGATTTAAAGATTATTTTCTCTACAACATACATAAGTAAACTTGTAACCATTCACAAGAACTCTAACTGTACTCCTCTTTCAGTATGAGAGTATATGAACCCCACAAACCTCTGTGAGTTTTCTAGGGCTGCGATAACAAAGTAACACAAACTGGGTGCCTGAAGCAACAGCAATTTGTCTCTCACAGTTCGAGAGGCTAGAAGTTTAAGATCAAGGTGTCGGTAGGGTTGGTTCCTTCTGAAGGTTCCTTGCTTCTCCCCTAGTTTCTGGTTGTTTGCCGGCCATCTTTGGTATCTGTTGGCTTGTAGTCACATCACCTCACTCCACCTCTTTCCCTGCACATGGCATTCTCCCTGTGTGTGCGTGTGTCATTTTTATCAGGACACCAGTCATACTGGATTAGGGGCCCACACTACTCTAGTATGACCTCATCTTAGTTAATGACATCTGCAATGACTCTTTTCCAAGTAAGGCAACATTCTGAGGTACTGGGGATTCAGATTTCAACATGGGAATTTTGGGGGGACACAATTCAACCCAGAATACCTTTGAATACCTAGACCAGGGGAACCAAAGAGCCTGTTTTCCTCACAAGGTTTTCTGGTCTTCTTTGTACCTATAGAGTACGCTGACTGGGCCCCTAGGTAGGCCTCCTTCAACTCTTCCCCCAGCTTGCCCCAGCAAGCTCTGCCTCCAGGGGGGTAGTGCCGCTGTAGTAGGGAGACCCGGACTGTCCTAACATGGCGATGCATCAGCCTCACACTAGCTGACAAGTCACTTTCAGTCTCTGAGCCTAAGTCTCCTCATCTCTAGAATGGGGTCATCCTATTACTGGCCTCCCCTGGTTGCTATGAGGATTAAATGAAACAGGGCATGGAGAGCCTTCAGGACAATCTTTGGTGTGCTGTGGATGCTCAGAAAACATTTGCTATTATCATCCATATCAGCAGAGTTACAGATATGTGGGGATACCCGGAAGGGCCCTGGGCAAGCGTGCCTCCCCAGCCTCATGTCTATCTGCAGCAAGAACCAGTCATTTTGCCTCCTGAGGCCTCGGGTTCCTCATAGGTATAAAAGTATTTGGAAAAGATTCTCTTTCAGTCTCTTTGGGTTGTTAAAAAAATTATTAAAGGAGACAAATTAGGTGATACAAACAAACTTGAACATTTCACGAAGTGGACAGTCTTGTTTTGGAGAACTGCAAAATGGGGCAGAAGGCAGGTAGCTTCTATAGGACAAAGAAGAGGAAGAGACAAATACAGAGTATCTGGTTGGCTGGGGCCACACAGTCAACCTTGTCTGGGGTGAGAGGCCCAGAGTTGGCTTTGTGTTTGGGGACTGGCTGACTGAATATACTTTGCTTCTGGTCAAGTAGAGCATTTATAAGAACACAAAAGTCATCTAGATTTTGGCTTGCATATGTGGCACGTGGGCAGGAGCAGGGCCTAGAAAGTTATTACAACAAGGTCAAACAGTCTGTGATTCAGGGAGCAGCAGGGACCACAGCTCATCGTTCTGCTGGCAGTCGGCTCATCTGGGCTTTCCTCCTGCAGAGAATCTGGCAAACAGGACTGACCGTGAGCGGTATGAGTTGCTCTGCCTGGACAACAGCCGGATGCCTGTGGATAAATACAGGGAGTGCAGCCTGGGCCTTTTCCCTTCTCATGCTGTCGTGGCTCGAAATGTGGGGGGCAAAGATGACTTGATCTGGGAGGTTCTCAACCAGGCCCAGGTATTCCCACCCTCCATCCTCACTTCCTGCTTTGTGTGTGTATGGAGGGCTCCCTGCTTAGATTTGGGGCATTTTCTTACATTCCCTTCTAGCCACTCTGACAGTTCTTTTGGGTGTCGGACAGGAACCACGTCATACATCAACTGCTTCACTGAGAAACTGCTCAGTCTGTATGTTATAGACAGCAGAGGCCATGAACCCCTCACTTGGTGTCATCGACTCCATGGACCAAAGACTCCATAGAAGTGCCTCCTTGCTCCATTTTTTCCCTTTTCAGTTCTAAAGGGGTCCTCAGGATGTGGGGTAGATGCCCCTCCTCCATGGAGTATTCCCCTATTATCTTCCTGGCATGTGATCCTGCCCTCCTCACTTCCCTCAGTGGCAGGTTCCCTGGCCATGAGCATTGTCTCTGTCTGGTGTTGGTGGAGGCCTCTCCTGGCCAGCCGTCATTCATTCCCTGTCCCTTCTCTGTTGGTGCTCTCTGCTCAGCACTGGGGATTCAGAGATGAAGTGGACAGGGACTTGCCCTTGAGTTGCTTCCAGACAAGTGTGGGGGACATGATGAGTACACATACAAATGATCACCAGATGAAATGGTCCAACCTTGGGCACATGGATTGTGTACTTTGTAGAGGACAGGAACTGGGTTTCAGGGTATATCTAGGAAGATTCTTGAGCCCTAGGAAGAAAGCTGTGCATACCCCTAGGAAGGGGGATATTTGCCAGTGAGGGCAGCAGGTGCCATTTCACGTAGAGCCACCACAAAAGCAAAAAGCAGACAGACATTGGAAAGAGCTTGGGGATAGGTGCTATAGTCAGGAATGGCTTTGGGCCAGTTAGTGGGAGTTGTAGACAAAGGGCCCTTCCATTCCATTTTTTGGAGGCCAGAAAGTTCCCAGCTGGTCCTTCAGTGGTAGGCCTGAGGTCAGAGAGGAGCCCAGGGCTCCTGACCTCCAGGCTCAGTGGCAGGTGTTGGACCGCCAGCCATTCTGGGATGAAGGCCACCAGAGCTACTTGGGACAGTCAGCTGGCCAGGAGTGAGGCAGTCTTCACTGCCTGTCCTGTGGGAATATGCCACTGGAGAAGGGCAGCTGTCTGGCACATGGCAACCATACCTCTTGGTGTGGAACTTGGGGAACAGCCTCGGCTGTTTCCCTGAAGCTGCTTATGGCCAACTAGCTGGGATTTGGGTAAAGCATTCCCTGGAGAGAGGCAGGGGAACCCTGGGAACCGCACGGGTTTTGGTGGGCTGGGTGCTTTGTCTTAGCTCTTGGGTGCTCATATTTTCTCTCTTCCAGTTTTCCTTGTCTGGTTTTGGGTTTGTTTTCCCTTTCCCTTGCTATGCCAGCTTCCCTCCTTCTCTGTTTCTTTTATCCTTTGAACAGGAACATTTTGGAAAAGACAAGTCGACAGAATTCCAGCTCTTTGCCTCTCCTCATGGGAAGGACTTGCTGTTTACAGATGATACCCATGGGTTTTTAAGAGTGCCTCCTAAGATGGACGCCAAGCTATACGTGGGATACGAATATTTTGCTGCCATTCAGCGTCATAGGATAGGTGTGTAAAGTTCTGGGAGGAAGGTAGAGCAGGAAAGCCAGAGAGGCTTTCCCAGTGCCTGAAAGCCTCACCTCACCCAACCTTCACTGGCCCATGGAGCCCAGGGGAGCTACCAACTGCACTGTTAGTGAGGGGATTTTCTGCTGAGCTGGAGAAAACCCTGAACTATGAGATCACAAAAGGGTTTTGAAGATCTTCAGATTACAGTCAACTTGAAGTGATGATGGTTCTTGCTCCTGTGTATTAACCAGGGTCACCCCACCCAGTGGCAGGTCTATATGACAGGGAAAAATAGCACATCCCAAACTGAAGTGGGGACATGGCCTCTGCCACTATCAGGAGTGAAACTAGAATTTCAGAGGGTGTTAATCCAACCCTTGCCTTCCTCTAGATCCCTATGGTTCATTTCTTCTTTCCTTCTTTCCTTCCTTTTGTTTTCATTTAGTCAACCAATAGTTAATGAGCATCCACAAAAGTCACCGTGTTAGATGTGGGCATACTGTGGTGATCAGACATTGGGTGAGGGGGAGAGCAATCAGGCTCACCCAAAGGAGAACACATGACTACCAACTGGGGAATGCTACTGTTGGGAGAACCCAGTCCTGTCAGAGCAAACTCTGGAAGGTCCTGACCTTCTGGTGCTCAGAAAGTGTTCCCCTCAGGAGGATATACTCAAGGAGGTGAGGTCAGGAGGGTGGGGAACTGCTCTGCCTTCACTACTCTTTCCGAGTACTGAGCTCCCCATTTCTCCTGGAGGGTGACAGACAGGAATGAGCCGTGATATGGGCATGAGACATACCCACTCTGCTGCTGTCAGTGAGGGCCCCACTGGACAGCCATTCTGTAGCCAGTGGCACTTAGCTCCCAGACACATCTCCGGACTTCTTTTGGATGCCTCGCTTTTCTCCACCTGTCCTAGGTGTGGAAGACACCCAGAGGGTGCTATGGTGTGCAGTGGGCCACCATGAGAGGGTCAAGTGTGATGAGTGGAGTGTCCTAAGCGGTGGTGCCTTACAGTGCACCATAGAGGAGACCACTGAGGACTGCATCACCGCCATCGCAGTAAGGAGAGCCCCACCTCCACAGCTGGGCTTGGACACCCAGACATGTGGCCTCTCTGCCCTCTTCCCATATGTCTTCCTGTTGGCCATGAGGCTAAAATGCACCTGTTGTGTGCTGCCCCCACCCTCCAAAGCCCCACCCAACTCTACTGAATGTGCCCCTGTAGCTCAGGCTGGCCCGAGACCCAGACTCCTTAGGTCAGCTCTGGAGTCCTGGGAGCTCTGAGTATTGTCCTGTCCAGGAGATGCAGGAAGGGGGGTGACATCCCAGGGGGTGGTCAGGGCCCGTGTGGATTGTGAAAGCAAATCAGCCTCAGTCCTTGTGTTGTAAATATAATTTTTCTTCTGGTGATAAAAATATTATATGCTGGAAGTGAAATGAAAGATAAGATTATTCACAACTTTCTAACTCAGAGATCATTACCACATAATTTCTGAGTTATGAAGTTGTGTTATTAACTTTCCATTTCTCTATGAGCAGATAATATTTTTGTGATTAGGAAAATAAATTTACAATAAAAGACTCGAAAATTGACAAACTCAGGAGACACACAGTCTTCTTTAATAAGATCTTTATTTTGATAAACCTTCCTGGGACTAACCCGTACACTAAGATCTTGCAATTTATACAGTTGTATCAGTTTTAAGGATTAGATGAATTTGAGTGCTCAGGACATTGCCTAGCATATAGTATGTAGTCAATAAATGTTATCTATTGTTGTTATTTAAAGTTAGCACAGTAGGTGCACTTTCTTAGGTAATGGAATATTCATTTAAAATGTTTTTAATGGCTGCACAATATTCCACCAATATTTCTGCCTCAATTTATTGAACTGATTTCTCAGTGTCTACATTTGAAATATTTCCAAATCTTTTGCTATTGTAGATAATATGGGATTGAAGATTTTTGTTCTATAACCTCAATATTTCTGGGTATATCTTTAATAATAATGATAGCTAACATTTTGGAAGTTACTTACTATGTGCCAAACATGCTTATGAGCTCTTAACTTGCATTAACTCATTTATTTATTTATTTATTTTAAAGATTTTATTTCTTCACTGTCAGAGAGAGCACACAAGCAGGGGGAGCGGCAGGCAGAGGGAGAGGGAGAAGCAGACTCCCCGCTGAGCAAGGAGTCCGATATGGGACTTGATCCCAGGCCCTTGGGATCATGACCTGAGCCAAAGGCAGACCCTTAACCGATTGAGCCACCCAGGCGTCCTGCATTAGTTCATTTAATCCTCACAATGAGCCTATGAGCCCATTTTATGGATGAAAAAAATGTGTATAGAATAGTTTTTAGGTATGTGTTCTTCAGAATAGTCAGATTCAGGAGGCTATGTGGTATACTGGTTATGAGCAGAAGCTAAGGAATTAAACTGTTTAAGTTTTAGTTTTAGTGACCATCTATTGGAGAAATTATTTAACTTCCCTCTGCTTTACTTCACTAGTGTATAAAAGGGGAAGAATTATAGTACCTACCTTATTGGATTTTGTGAGGAATACATGAGGTAATCACTGTAAGATGTTTAGAAAGGGCCTGGCACATAGTAAAGGCTTGGTAGGTTTTTGTTTGTATAGTTGCAACTGTTTTAAGATAGATTTCTAGAAGGACAGTTAATAGGTCAAAAGCCAAGAGCGAGTATGTATCTGTGTGTTTTTATCTCAATGACCTTATCTATCACTGTAAGTATATATTTTTTGCTCTGTGGTTGGAAAATTTCATTGATTAAAATAAGTTAATTATTAATGAATTATTTAATTAGAGAAATTGTTTATTGCAAGTCTTTGTTGTGCCAAGGCTCTGAGTATAGTGCTAATGGGATTATGGGAACAGAATTGAACTCCACCATACAGAAGAAAAAAGTTCCATAGAAACATAGTAAATACAGGGGCACCTGGGTGGCTCAGTTGGTTGAATGTCCAGCTCTTGGTTTCAGCTCAGGTTCTGATCTCGGGGTGGTGAAATCGAGCCCCGTGTTGAGCTCCGCGCTCAGCTTGAGAATGTGCTTGAGATCTTTCCCCCTCCCACATGCCCCCCACCCCGCTCCTCCCCGTTTGTACTCTCTCTCTTTCTCTCAAATAAATAAATAAAATCTTAAAAAAAAAGAAACATAGTAAATACAACCCCTGAGTCTGGCCATGTAGACTGTTGAGTGACAGTGGTCACAAAGAAAATGTGGTGAGGGCATGTCCAGTACTCAAGATGGGTCTAATAAGAGGTCAGAGATGCCAGGGAGCAGGATCTGGGTTGGGCGCTTATTCCTGGGTCAACATGTCCAGTTTTCTAAACCCTGTGGTGAAATGGCAGAAGTTTTGGGTGATCCATGATTTGATGAATCAAAAGGACATGTGACATAAAGCCAATGAGAGATACCTCTGAGGGTCAGTGAGACAGGAAATGGCCTCACTGTTGTGCTACTGATTTATTTCTTAACTTCAGAAAGGAGAGGCTGATGCCATGACTTTGGATGGAGGCTTCATCTATACAGCGGGCCATTGCGGTCTGGTGCCTGTCCTGGCAGAGAACTACAGTAAGTGGAAGGGGTGCCTGTCAGTGTTTTATTTTCTCTGGGCCGTGGACATAGAAAGAAGGAGAAATGATCCAGTTCATTGTTGAGATAATAATTAACTACGGGTAGAGTGTGAGAGGCTAGCAGATAGTATCCTCCTTCCCCGGAGTCAGAGCCAATGAAGATATGGACACAGGAGTTAGGCAGAAAGAGATGAAAAGAGATATTTATTACTGAAAGGGTGATATTGGAGGGCATGGTACAGAGCTGGCTTCAGGGCTTGACAAATTGCCCTGGAGTTAGAGTTACCCACTAGTTCAGGAGAACAGGTCTGTTGGCTTACCCTACAGCTGAGGGCCCAGGAGAACGCATATTGTCATAGAGCTTCATCGAAAAGATCTAAACTACCCTCTCCCCACTCTCTTCAATAAAGAGAGGAGGGGCTGAGCCACATGTGCCTCACTCAATACTTTTGCTAAATTTACTAGTCCAAAATTAACTCACCCCAGCTGCACTGGAAGGTTGAGTGGTGAGGCTACAAGGTCATGTTCTTCAGTGGGGATCCTTTCACATAAAAAAATAAAGCTGGGGAAAAGGGGATTTCACCAATATAATTTATTAAGCACCTCATCTGCTAGGCAGTGAGCAAGAAACCATACATTATCCTTCAAAACAAAACAACTCTGTGAAGTAAATAATGGTAGCTCTGTTTTACTGATATAAAAACTAAAGCTTAGAGAAGTTAAATGATGTGTCCAAGGTAGAATGAAGACTGTATCCAGGTTTTTCTGACTCCATGGACTGGTTTTTTCCCCCTCCAACATGGCAAGAATATAATGATTGCCTACCACAGTCCAGAGCTCTGAAGGGAAGAAAGATTATCAGGATGACTTGAATCACATAGCCAATGCAAAAGATCTTTGTCAAGATCTTTAGTGGTCTCTGCCCCTCTTCAAAGGGCATCTCATTTTCTTTCTCTGTAACTCCTTGAGTGCTGGGGAGATTCTGGGGTGGAACCTAATATTCAAATGGCAATGTTCAGGGAGGGAGGTGTTAGATGGGCCTGCAGAATCTTGGCTTGTTGATAACCAGTGACACACTGCTTAGCTGGTGTTTCTTATTTTATTCCTCACTCTTGAGATTGAGAAGCTCATGACTTTGGATTGAGTAATGTGAGAGTTTAATGCCATGTATCCTGATTGTTTTTCTGTTTAGTGCCTACGGATGGGTCTACGTGTGTAAATACACCCGTGGTAGGTGAGTCAGAATCAGTAACCCTGGGGCTCAAAGGTAAAGGCCATCGCTGGGGAGAGGGTGAGGAGAGTCTTCAAAATGAAGCAAAGTTACTAGAGTTGTAAAGAAAAAAACAAAACAAAAAAACCCACAAAAAAAAAAACAAGAAGGAGGACGAGCTATCACCACTACAGCTTATTGTAAGGAGCAAATCTGTCATGAAGCTGTGGTGATAATTAGTGTTTGTGGGGTTCTTTACAGGCAACAAAGGGCTCCTGCTTGCACTATTCCCGTTTACTCTCCTCAGCCATCCTCTAGGATGTGGGCATCATTATCCCCTGTTGTGTAGATGGGGAAAGTGAGGCCCAGGGCCACACAGCCAGGGAGTGGCTGCACCTGGGCTTGAGAAGAGGCGGTGTGACTGGAAACCCCTTGCCCTTCCTGACGCACCACCTTACTCCTTGTCATATGCTGCCTGCCCTTCTCTGCATCAGGAGGCAGGAGCCTACTTCTGACACTTCTGGGCCAAGTGGAGGCTTCACTATAGGAGGAGAGTCATAGATGCTCTGACGAAGAGGAGGGGGAAAATGAACTGGACCTTTTAGCTTTCAGCCAGCTGATTTTAATAGCAGAGGAGTCGATCTGGTCTTTAGAATAGACCAGGTGACAAGTTCTCCCATCTGTATCTACATAGGCGGGGAGGGTCTGTGTCTGTTCCTGAAGTACCTAATCTTGGAAAACAGAGCAGTGTTCCTCAATCTAGTGTAGCGCCTGGACCGGCTGCATCAGCATCACCTGAGAACTTGTGAGAAATGCAAATTCTTGGGCTCCACCCAAATCCACTGAGTCAGAAACTCCAAGGATGGGGCCACTGCTCTGTGTTTTAACAAGGCCTCCAGCTGATTCTGATGCACATTGGGGTTTGAAAACAACCGTGGGGGAGGATCCTGAGATGAAAACAGGTGCTCACTTGGGTTTGGAGTTTCTTATGGGACAGGTAAACTGCGGGAAGTGGGTGGGTGGCTTTGGACCACCACAGCACCAGCAGCAGCTCTGGTCCCTGCTGAGCACGGGGTCGCAGAGGCCCTGTAGGCCCATGCCCCACCAAGGCCTCTAGAGTACAAAGCTTCTCCCTGTAGCAGCTCCCCTCCATGTGCAACAGGACCCAAGCCCTAGGATATACTGTCCCCCTCCCCCTCTGCTTTTATGGCTAACAGTCTTCAGTGAGTTGTGTCTTCATCCCCAACCCAAACGGCTGGCATTTTGTCAGCCATGCAGTCTCCTGAGTATAGAATATGTGAAGTCAGAAAGAACTCCACTTCAAGAATGGTTGAAATTTACAGGAACTGCAGTATATGCAAATGCAGGTCAACAAAGATGCTTAGAAGACAGTTCAGGGTGGCTGGCTGTGATGGAGAAGGTTAGATTTGAGTAGAGACAGAGAGGGATCAACTCCAAAGACAGAGAAACACACACAACACACACACACACGCCCGATGGCAATAATTAATGCCATTTGTGCAGAATTAGTTACACCTCCAGAAAGGTACTATAACAGTATTTGGCTGCCAGAACAGTGTAATAGAGCACAGTCTGGTAAGCAAGGGCTTGGCCCGGCCTCAGGAGAATCTGCTTCACTGAGGGAGGGGCTCTGGTACTGCTTGTGCCACTAGCTGCATGGCTGGAAACCCAGCAATGTAACCTCCCCGTCCTATCTTAATGTACAATGTGCCCATATTAGCACATCTGATCCCCCCGAAAGCCCCCCCCCCCGGATGGGTATCAGTGTTGCCATTTTACTGAGGAATAAACTGGCAAGGCAAGTCTTCTACCTGCCATGTTGACTTCCAATTTTTCCAGGCTTGAATACACAGAAACCCGAACCATGATGGCAAGAAAGGGAGTGTAAGGGGAGGGGGGGGTTGGGAGTAGTGGTGGAGGACCACATTCCCTCTAGTTCTGAAGATTTAGGATTCTAGTCTTCTTATAAATTCTGCTTTACTGTTTAGGCCTCAGTCAATAAGAACAATTCAGTTACAGAGTATTGGGATAGGAATATATCAAATATCAGTGATGTTCCCATTAGAATCAAGAACACGAGAAGAAGGCCCACTCTCGCCAAAGACACTTGGTACTACTTTGGAAGTGAATGCAGGGTGATTTAGAAGATTAGAAAAATATTTTTAATAACGGAGAAAAAAGATTAAATTGTCACTATTGGAAAATGGTGTTATCATAGATCTAGAAAATCAGAGACCTTAAAAAAGAAGTTACGAAAGCTCTTTCTGGTGGATTTCAACGGAAGTATTTCAACAGGCACACACTTATATGTACAAGATTTATACAGGTAATTTGTAATATGACAAAGTGGGTCACACCATAAAGGCCCACCAGTGGGGGGATTACAAAATATGGTACTTCCATACAGTGGAACATAACTTAGGTTCGACCAATAAACAGAGTGAGATAGCTATGTCTACTCCTGCTGAATCAAAAAGGTGCCCACAATAATATATCACTGAGGGAGAATAAAGCATCTCGCAGTAAAGAATGTATAGTAGGAACCCACTGAAAAAGTATGAAGTACGTGTGTAAGTGTTTCTGGATGTCTGTATGTAGAAATATCTGGAGAGCGGTAGTGTCAGACTGTTTGGCCCCATACCTAATAGTGATAGTTATTGGTAGGGTCTTCTGCGAGAGTAAGGAGAGGGGTTCAAGGTATTCCCCTTCCCCTGGGAGAGTGGCAGGCAGGGGCTAACTGTAGCAGCTCTAGAGTACATTTTCAGAGGGTCCCGGAGCTACTGAAATTGCATTTTGTTATCTCTGTTGCAAGGTCATTACGTCGTGGCAGTGGTTAAGAAATCAGATCCCTACATCACTTGGGGCTCTCTGGAAGGCAGGAGGTCCTGCCACCCCGCAGTTGGTACTTCTGCAGGCTGGATCATCCCCATGGGTTTGATATACAACAAAACCAGGTCCTGTAAATTTGGTAAGTGCATTCTGTGATGCGGTGCAGCCGCCCCTTCCTTGGGCCTGTAACTGTGTAGGACAGGAATCCAGTTCAATGACAAGGAATGTCAAGGGATGGCATAAATTGGTAGTGGGGTCAAGGGCTGGGCAGACATTACAGGTGAGCTTCACCTGTCCTTGAGCAGGTGCTCCCCTTTCTCCTCACCTCCTTACTTCTGAGGGGAGTGGCTTGGCCCAATGGGTAGATATCAGGGAAATACCCTATTCTTTATGTGTTACAACTGGCTCAGGGAACAAGCCTGGGGTTGCAGAGTAAGAGTGGGATGTGTGTGTGTGTGTGTGTGTGTGTGTGTGTGTGTGTGTGTGTGTGTTGTTTTCCCATATAAACCAGATTGGCTGGGCTTTGTAAAAATTGAAAACCATACACCAGTAAGTCCTTGGGTGGTTTTTCACTTGCATCCTTATCTCCCTTAGAGTCTCAGATTTATCATTTTAGCAGTACTCTTGCCAATACCTAAAAGGCTCCTGGTGCCCTGCTTTTCCCAGCCATCTGACAAATCCCACCTCTGCATGAACCCCATTACCTGCTCTCTTCACTCGCTTAGCAGCTAAGGAAGCTTCATATCCTTAGCAGCTAAACCTGGCTGGAGAAGTCACGGGGTAGAGCAGTTCATTCCACTGGAAGTGGTCCAGAAGCTGGCCTCAGTGGGCCTCTGGCAGTCACACCATCACTGTGTTGCTGCTCCACACCCCTCTACTTCCCAATAATTATCCTAATGTCCTCACTTCCCACCAGCACCCATCTACCACCCTTTCTCAGCACATGACTCATCTCAGCTGCAACAGACAACTGAAATGGTCAGAAAGGTTCCCCCTCACCAACCCACTGCCAAAGCTGTGGGCCTCCTCGTGGCTGTATCCACTCAGCCTCCCTCCACCTGTACTTTGGGTGTGGGCCCCTCCTCTGTTCCTCTCCCTAGAGCCTCATACCCTTGGTTACTACTTCTCTCTCTAGTATAGCCAACAATTTCTTTCAACATTAAGCATCCCCAGTGTTTTCCATCTTTAAAAGTCCTCCCTCTCCCAGCAGTCTCCTCTAGCTTCTGACTTGCTTCTCCTCCTCCTTGCTGCCAGACTTCTTAACAGCATGGTCTGAGCCACTCATCTCCCACTCACTCCTCCACTCCCTGTCCTCTGGCTTCTCTGCGTCATTCCATAGGAAGGACTCTGGTCAAGGCTACCGGTGACCTCCATGTTGCTCAGTTGGAAGGTCATGCTCCAGTCCATTCCTCTCTTACTTCTCTTTCTTCAGATCACCTTAAAACACTATCTTCTGGCTTTTGTGAAAACCCTGGCTTGGTTTTTCTCCCACCCCTACAAAGCCCCCTTTCCCAATCTGGTTAATAAATGTTTCAACTGCTTAAAGCAACTTTCTTCCCCCACTCTAAACTCAATCTGCAGGCACTCACATCCATGCCTACAGCCTCGTTTACCATCTAAGCAAATAATACTATCCATACAAAACTAGGCACTTGCCATTTGCAACGACATGGATGGAACTGGAGGGAGTTATGCTGAGTGAAATAAGTCAATCAGAGAAAGACATGTACCATATGACCTCACTGATATGAGGAATTCTTAATCTCAGGAAACAAACTGAGGGTGGCTGGAGTGGTGGGGGCTGGGAGGGTTGGGGTGGCTGGGTGATGGACATTGGGGAGGGTATGAGCTATGGTGAGCGCTGTGAATTGTGTAAGACTGGTGAATCACAGACCTGTACCCCTGAAACAAATAACACATTGTATGTTTAAAAAAAAAGAAGATAATAGGAAGGGAAAAATGAAGGGGGATAGATCGGAGGGGGAGACGAACCATGAGAGACGATGGACTCTGAGAAACAAACTGAGGGTTCCAGAGGGGAGAGGGGTGGGGGATGGGTTAGCCTGGTGATGGGTATTAAAGAGGGCACGTTCTGCATGGAGCACTGGGTGTTATGCACAAACAATGAATCATGGAACACTACATCAAAAACTAATGATGTAAAAAAAAACTAATGATGTAATGTATGGTGATTAACATAACAATAAAAAATTAAAAAAAAAAAACTAGGCACATAGCCAGCACTAGATAAATGTTGGCTGCTATCACTATTATTGTTATATCTATATGTTGATAACTATTACATCTTTATCCCTAGCACAGATCTCTCTTTGACCTCCACATCGGTGTATATCGAACTGCCTATCTGACGTTATCTAATTGGATATTTCAAAAGCACATTAAGCTCAAAACAAAATGTGTCATCTCTGCCGAGTCTGCTCCAGAGCTGCCTAGCTCAGTGGAGGACCCTACGTCCATCCACTTGCCCCAGCTGGAAACCAAGCTATCATTCTCCACGTACCCGTCCATCACCAGTGATGTCCCCCTCTACTGTCTCCCTCCCCTTGTGCTCCTCTAGTCCCAACTGTCCTCATCTCCCCTGGACTACTACAGTAACCTGCTGCCTGCACCCCACATCTGCCCTGGATTCCATTCATCCCACTGGCAGACCAATCTTTGCAAAATGCAGATCTGGCTATATCTGGCCCACTACCCCTGGTCCAGCATTGCTTGTAGCCCTTCAGAAGCTCCTGATTTCTCTAAGGATAAAGAACAAAATTTACACAAAGGTGTAAAAGCGGGTCTGGACCTTGCCTCCTCTCCACTCACTCTGGTACTGGGTGGTCCAGCCCCATGGCCTCTTACTGACCTTTCCGTGCTATTTGCCTCACTCCCCACCCCTGCCCTGGGCCTTTTCAGATGCTGCTCCCTGTCTGGAAAACCCTTGTCCTTTCACCCTTCGCTTAAGTAATTGCTATTCATTCTTCATCTCTCGACTCTAGGCCTCTCCCTGATTCCCAGGTCTGTACCAGATTCCTTTATGTGCAACCATGTAGAACCATATTCTTCTTTCCCATTGCAAGCCGGGTAGGGGATGGGGGGTACAAGTTCACTAGTGTGGCTACTTGAGTTACAACTGTTGCTCATGGACTTGGGTTCCAGGAGCACGGGGCCTATGTGATGTCCTTACCGCAGTGCCCTGGGGCCCAGCACAGGGCTTGGCAGCTGAGGCTCTCAGGCCCCTTCCTGGATTTGGAGACAAGATGGAATACCTTATAAGGAAGGGCAAGGGCAGCAGAGGTCAGGGAATATGTGGGAGAGGTTTGACCGGGTGGGGCTTTTAGTTTTGTTCTCTCTCGTAGAATTGCATCTGTGTCTATCCTTCCACACCTCCCACTCTGTGCCATCTCTGTTCCACAGACCCTTATCCCAACTTCAGCCAGTCACCCTTTACTTTGCTCTAGTTGCAACTTTTTTTTTTTTATTCCATAAGGTTCTTATTTGTAATAATATGGTACCAAACACCCAAATGTGTCTCTACACCATTCAAGCAATTCTAGGGACAAAATCGGAGGCTTTCTGGCTAACAAAGGCAAGAAGAGCTGACCTCCTGTGTTTTCCTGCACAGACGAATTCTTCAGTCAAAGCTGTGCCCCTGGGTCTGACCCAGATTCCAGTCTCTGCGCTCTGTGCAGTGGTGGCAGCAGCCCAGCCCACACCTGTGCCCCCAACCACCACGAGAGATACTATGGCTTCAGCGGGGCATTCAGGTGAGTAGTGTCTGTGCACCACCTTTCTCTTGGGCACCAACCCAGCAAACCTCTTGTCCCTTCATCTTTTCCATCACCCCAGGATCTGGCTGCTACAGTTAGGAGGAGCCAGAATTAGAAAACCACGGCAAATTCCCACTGGCCCCAAGGACTCAAGCCCAGCTCCTTTCTGGAGCACTTTTCTGCAGACCCAGCTGACTTAGGGCACCTGAGGAGAAGCAAGAATGAGGGGTGCAGGATCACAACCCTGGGTCTACTTTTGTTCTTTTCTTCTGTGTGATTGTGGACAAGTCACGGAATCTTTCAGAGCCCCAGTTTAAAACCAGAGGACGGATACTGGACATGTGCTTCTTACATCTGGCTGATGAGTACATTTTAAAAAAATAGATATTCCTGGGCTGCTCCAGCCCTTCAAGAAACCTTTATTGAGCACCTACTATGTGGCAGACACTGGTCTAGGTAGAGGGGTTATAGCAGCAACAAGACACATGTAGCTCCCCTGTCACCTGCATCTTATCTCATGGGGAGAGTAGGACAATAAACATATAAATAAGGGCCAATCACTTCCTGACTGCTGAGTGCGGCAAAGGAACCAGGAGGGTGCTGTGGTAGTGACTTGGGTAGACCAAACGAGAGTCAAGAATTTTTTTTTTAATTATTTATTTATTTATTTATTTGAGAGAGAGAGAGAGAGAGAGAGATAGAGAGAGCACGAGCGGAGGGCAGGGAGAGGGAGAAGCAGGCTCCCCGCTGAGCAGGGAGCCCGATGCGGGGCTTGATCCCAGGACCCTGGGATCATGACCTGAGCCGAAGGCAGACACTTAACTGACTGAGCCACCCAGGCGCCCCGAGAGTCAAGAATTTTTAAATAAAATTATACAAGGGGAATTTTGTTTTCCTAGATATAAAAATCCCATTTAATACCATACATTACTCTAAGACTATGATCAGTACAGACTGGTTTGTGTCGAAGAATGACAAATCAGTGGAAGAGAATAGACTTCAAAGACTTATACATGGACACATTATATTTGGTGTATAACAAAGATAGCATTTCAAACTGGGGAAAGATGAACTTGAGAGATCAAATAAATGAGTGTGGCGGACTGGCCCTTGGATCTGGTGGGAGCAGATTCAATAGTGAGTCAGTCCCATAAGCTGATTGGCAGGGGTCAGTGAGGGTGGGGTGAAGGGGTGCTGATCACAAGTGCAGTGATTCCTTTTAGGTGTTTGGATGAGTTGGGGAGGGAGGCCTATTGCTAAGGGCAGTGTGGGATCAAGACAGGGATTATTGCTTTTCAGAAAAGGAAAGAAGTATGAATGCTGATAAAAAGAGCCCAGTGAATGGAGAAAGACTCTAATTGCATAAGGGAGAGAGGCTAACTATCAGAAGGTGCCTGAGAGTATGGGTGGGGATGGGATGCAGGGCACCTGGGGAGGACACTGTTGTGGAGAGGGAGACCTTCACTTCTTTGTGCCTGGAAGGCAGGAAAAGAGCGCTGGAGACTTTGGGCTGACAGCTTTGGCAGAGGGAGGCTGGAAGAAAGCTCATGTCATGATAGCTGTGTTTTCTCTGGGAAGCAGGAGCACATGGTAGAGTGAGTGTTGGGGAGAGGGTATGTGGAGAGACAGACGCATGCAGGAATTTGAAAAACATTTTAGTCACTGCTCTGTGGAATGGGGAGGTGGCTATCTCAAACAGTGGTTCTCACCACCAGAGCACAGATTCTCCTAGGGGGCTTGTTAAAACACAGATTGCTGTGCCCCACCCCCAGAAGTTTCTGATCTAGTAGATCTGGGGTAGGGCCCCAAGAATGTGCATTTCTGACAGGTTCACAGCTGGTGCTGATGCTGCTGATCCCAGCCCACACATAGAGAAACACAGATCTAGCGTAGAGTGAGGAAAGCAGGAAAGCCCAGGAGAAGTGAATGATCAGGAGGTTCTCTGCCCTGCCTTCCTGCTGAGGTACAGACACCTGAGGCAGACCATCATACTTATTCAGGACTGGGATTATATGAAGGGCAGGAAGAGGAAAGAAATGGGGCAAAGGGAGCTTAGGAAAATTGAGTAGGAATAATTGATCCTAGCTAAGTATAGAGGGACCTGAAGTTAGGAGAGAGAGAAAACTGGAGAGGTGCTCCTGATAACCAATCACTAATGTCAATTGCCAACTGTTTGGATGTCATAGTACTGATTGTTAATGTGTTTGACATTTCTCATAAAGAATGGACCTTAAACACAGAGAAACAGTTTTCTGGGGATTAAGTGTGAACACATATCTAGTGATGCACATTCACTACTGATCATTAAGGCTGACTAGACGTATGGATGTGAAAAGACTCCTTCAAAATCATGTCTTCCATGTTGATTTTAATCTCTGGTGTGAGTTTTGATCTGACCAGAGAGTCATCCTTGAATATTCCTATTAATAGGAGAACACAAACATCTCCTCTGGAGAAAATGATCCGTATTTAAAATAAGGAACCAAACAGTGGTTATCTACAATGGAAACAAAAAAAGCAGGTTTCTTCTTCTATTACATTTCCGCTCTAAGTCTCTGGGACAGCCCGAGTGTTATAGTTGTGTGTGTGGGTGTGGTAAGCCCACTGGCCTCAGGTGGAGGGGCTGTGAGCCTCTCAGTGGGTCCCTCTGGGTGTCTCTCCCTCCCACTCCCATTGGAGCTCCTCACTGATCTGACACTTGCTGTGCAGGTGTCTGGTTGAAAAGGGAGACGTGGCCTTTGTGAAGGAGATCACAGTCTTCCAGAACACTGATGGTATGTGCCTGTGCTGTCATTTCCTCCCTTGGAAAAAGTTTGAGTCTCTCCCAGGAAGTCACTCCCCAATCGGGAAACCAGGGAAGTTTATTAAAGCATGGCTGGCTCTCTTCATTTATAGGCATTCCTTATATATTCTGGATACAAGTTTTTGTCAACTATATGTATTGACAATACCTTGTTTCTCTCTGAAAGGCTTACCTTTTCACTTTCTTAATGATGTCTTTCGATGAACAGATATTTTAATGTTTAATGTAGTTCAACTTATCAATCTTCTTTCTGGCTAGTGCTTTTTCAGGCCTGTTTAAGAAACTTTTGCCTTTAACAGGACTGAAAAGGCACTAACCAGAAAGGCTATGAATTTATAACTATGCATTTTTCTCTTTCTTCTATTTTTAAAGTTTAATTATTTCATTTTTGTGTGTCTCTGTGATCCTCCCAGACATTGGTGGTTGGTCACATCCCCCCGGGGAGGGCACCTTTACCAAAGCTGTCAGCTGTGGCTGACCAACCTTCCTTCTCCCCAGGAAAGAACCCTGAAGCATGGGCTAAAGATCTGAAGCTGGATGACTTTGAGCTGCTGTGCCTTGATGGTACCAGGAAGCCTGTGACTGAAGCTTGGAGGTGCCACCTGGCCATAGTCCCAAATCATGCTGTGGTCTCAAGGAAAGATAAGGCAGCTTTTGTTCGCAGAATGCTCTTCAATCAACAGGTATGGGCACATAGGAGGTCCTTCTACACAGTCCCCCCAGCCGAGTACTCAGGTCACCTCCAGAACTGACAGGTACACCCAGCCCAGTCTCACACCCTTTCTCCCCGGGCAGATTCTCACAGCCCTGCCTCTGAGGAAAGCAGAAAGCTAGCTGGTGAAAGCTAGCTTGTGCTCTGGGGGTGTCTAGGATATCAAAATGGACTGAAAAAGCTTCGGACACATGAGTATCTGAAGGGTCTCCCTAAGACTCACTTACCTCTCTGGGCAGACTCCTGGTACGTCCTGGACTTCTTTAGTTCCTCCATGAGAGTTATCTCTTTCTTCTTTCTTCTTCTGTCACAGAAATAAGGGATTTGGCTCAGTGTCCTTCACACTAGGGTGAGGAATTATATGTGGGAAAAGCAGAATAGAGACTACTCTACCTGACTTAGGGTGGGTCCCAATGCATTACTGAACCTGGGCAGGCTGAGCACTGTTTTAGGCTTCATGAAAGTTCAAGAGCCAACATTCAGACAACTCATGACCTCTACAGGCAGCCAACAAGGGCTATGAAGTAGCAGGATGCCTAAATCAAATGATCTTAAGGAAAACCCAAAGCCTCAGCTGCCTTTCACACTCATATGCCCCATTCCTGGAAGAGCCCCATATGAGTAATCCATGTCTTAGCATATGCTGCCCACATGTCTCAGAGGACTACAACCCAGGGAGAACTGGAAAAACCAGAGGCTCTTGGTCAGGGACTCCTGAAGGCATGTCTCCCAAAAGGCAAGCTGCCCCGTTGGCTGTAGGGGGCTGAACAAGGAAAAAGAGAGGAAGGGAAGGAAGAGATGGAAATGGTCAGGTGCCTGGGGCAGATCTAGAGAATAGAAGAGGCAAGGCAGCCAGGGCTTTGGGCAGCAGAAGACAGGTAGTATGACCCAGGAAATTGAAAATATCCAGCAGTGACTGTCAGAATTGTGATACAGTGGCCACAAAACTTGAAGCTTTTTTTATTTAGCAGTTACTTTACATACATCATCTTCATTTACAAATGAGTAAACTGATGCTCACTGACACAGTAAAGAAGTTTCCTAAAATCACATGACAAGGAAAAGCTAGGGCCACAATTTGAACCCAGACGCCATTTTTTTTTGCCATTAATGGTGCTTCTGAAACTGTTGGCTGTGTCCCAGGTCTCCCAGGGGCTGGAGCTGAGCAGTGCAGCAGACTTAGATCTTCTAAGGCGGAACACACAACCTCGTGCTCTCTGGTGCTGCTGCTCACTCTCTGTCTGTCTGTCTGTGTGTCTGACTCAGGAGCTCTTTGGAAGAGATGGGTTTGAATACAGGATGTTCCAGATGTTTCAATCCTCAACTAAGGACCTGCTGTTCAGTGATGACACAGCATGTTTGGCTAACCTTCAGGATAAAACAACTTACCGAAAATACTTAGGACCAGAGTATCTTACGGCCATTGCTAACATGGGACAATGCTTACACTCTGGTGAGTAGAATAAAACACCGAGGAACAATACCATGGAGTCAAGGTAAACATATTTGTATTAAGGACCATTGTGTGCCAAGCCATGGGCCAGTACTGATAAAGATGCACAAAGATGGAGAAGGCTTACTTCTGGCCCTGCAGGAGGATGCAGACCTACCAGTGAGGTAACTCAATTAGACGGCAGTATAAGAGACTACCTGAAAAATGACCAAATCATTTGAAGGAGAAAGAGAGCGCAACTGAGATCATTTGGAAACTAAACTTGTTTACTTGTGCATTTCCATTTTTTTTTTCCTAACAAAATGAAAAGGTACACGTGTGAGCACTTCAGTGTAGAGACAGGGTTGGGAAATGACATATATATCACTCATAGAGGATTAATTTTCAAAGATTTTAAGTAAAATGTATAAATATTAACAGACACAAAATGAAGTTAGCACTGTATGTGCCCTTTCTAGTTTTATATATACTTATGTATTAGAACGGCATAGTATATGTGTGTGTGTGTGTGTGTGTGTGTGTGTGTGTGTGCGCGCACGTGCGCATTTTAGAATGGTATAGTTGCCTCAAAAAGGATTAAGTTGGAGAAATAAAATTAGAGCTGGGATAATCAAATTGCTGAGAGTGTGCCTGAATTTTTGTTGAATAATATTGTGTGTTGGAGATGATGAGAGCAGGAGGAAAGGAAAATGTAGGTATTTAAAGAAAGCACTGACATCAATTAGGAGATACAGACACACAAAGAGAGAGAGAATTTAAAAAAATTATTATTGGGGCGCCTGGGTGGCTCAGTAATTAAGCATCTGCCTTCGACTCAGGTCATGATCCCATGGTCCTGGGATCGAGCCCCGCATTGGGGTCCCTGCTCGGTGGGAAGCCTGCTTCTCCCTCTCCCACTCCCCTTGCTGTGTTCCTGCTCTTGCTGTGTCTCTCTCTGTCAAATAAATAAATAAAATCTCTAAAAAAAATTATTATTACCTAGCATTTATTCTTAGAGAACAGGAACAGAATTGTGTTTAGTAAATACAGGAAGTACCTAAAAGTCTTTCTCTTATGTTTTGCTTCACAGAACTTCAAGATGCCTGTACATTCCATGTACATTAAAAACTGATCCAAGTGGGCAACCACAGATACTCAGTGCCTGCAAATATGGTGGGGACACATCCTCACTTGTCTGCATGTGGGCCTCTGTTAACCTCAGTTGTTTTATATAATTATGTGCTGTAACTGATACAAAAATTAAAATGAATAAAAATTATTGTGTCTTCTCAGAAAACTTTGTTATATGTCCTCAGATTTTTTGAGGGGAGAAAACTATGTCTTTATACTAGATTTATGCTTCTAAATTTAATATCTATTAGATTGTACTTTCTTAAAGAACTGCACAAGACTAGCTCATCTTCCCACCCTATTCTTTATTTTACTGAAGAGTTGAGTCACTTACATAGAATTTAAGCAACAAATCTATGTGAAGGGCGTCTGAATGGTGATTACAAGTGTGCAAAAAAAAAAGCATCAGTGTGTGCAGTATCAAGGACTTACATAATAAAAACAAAAGACAAGGAATGAGTTTGTATATTTTAAAATATATTTGAGCATTTAAAATTCATAATGTCAAGTGGAATAAAAATCCTGACTCAGATTAATTGGAAGACATTAAAATTACTGCAAAAATCTAATCCTACTACCCTTTTACAGTCAACTTCCTGAAAGTCTGATTTATACTCAATTAAGTCAGTTTCTTAGTCAAAAGTCAGAGATTTTGCCATATCTAGTATTATCATAATTGCAGTTTATGGTAATGCCTTAATAAATATTGAATAGGACCCTAAGTTATATATTGTTAAATGTTAGTTTTATGAGTGTGAACTTCTGTTTCTGTCTGTGAAAGAGTAACCAGTACAGGACTTGCCCTCTTTCCATAAACTAAAAAACTGGACAAAGTATATGAAACAACTGTTTTCAAACATTGGACAACAGCAGCAGAGGACTCCTGTCCCTGAGAGAAGGGAAAGAAAAGAGGTAAGCAGAATGATGACCCTACTTTTTGCCTGGAGGAAGTTTCCAGATGATGACCCAGGGAGAGGGAACCCAAGAAAGCCTGTCACACTGAGTTGAGGAAACAGAGATAAGAACTTAGAGAAGCAAGATGACTGGAGTTTGTATAAAGAAGATATCTGTAGAAGAGTCCTCCTTGAATGTTTGGTGAAATACTAATCTGCATGAGTGTAGAATGAAATTGAAATCCATCAGACTAGACAAAGAATAACTGTGAGAGACCTGTAAGCTGAACAATTCCCAGCGCCCACACAGAGCTAGGAATCATTTGTGTTCCTACTATAACCAGAGTGAAGAGACCTAATTGAATACCTAAGGATTTTACTGAAGGTCAGGCCTTGGATGGGAGGATAAATAAAGTACCTGTAGACTAAGGGCTGCTCTATAACTGCCCTGAGAGTGCAACTAGCTTTGGTAGGATCCAGCTGATCTGTAAGTAACTTAACTGCCTTCTAAAATAAGCCTCAATACACATAAAGGAAGACAACAAAATCTAAATATTCGGAAATGTAGCTTATGTAATATCTAGCATCAAATGCAAAAATTAGCAGATACGCAAAGAAGCATAAAATGTGACTCAGAGTCAGAAGAAAAATCAACCAATAAAAACACACCTAGAGGGGCACCTGGGTGGCTCAGTCGGTTAAGTGTCAGACTCATGATTCCGGCTCAGGTCATGATCTCAGAGTTGTAAGATGGAGCCCTGTGTTGGGCTTCACGGTCAGCACAGAGACTGCTTAAGATTCCACTTGAGATTCCCTTTGCCCCTTCCCCCAACTCTCTCTCAAATAAATAAATAAAAACTTAAAAAAAAAAGTCTCACACACCTAAAAACCAAAGAGATGATAGTATTTAGACAATGGACTTGGTCTTTAAAATTTTTTTCTTCAAGTTTTATTTAAATTCTAGGTGGTTAACATACAGTGCAATATTGGTTTCAGGAGTAGGATTCAGTGATTCACCACTTACATATAATACCCAGTGCTCATCACAAGTGCCCTCCTTAATACTCATCACCCATCTAACCCATCCCCCACCCACCTCCCTCCATCAACCCTCAGTTTGTTCTCTATGGTTAAGAGTCTCTTATGGATTGTTTCCCTCTCTCTCTCCCCCCCCTTCCCATATGTTCATCTGTTTTGTTTCTTAAATTCCACATATGACTGAAATCTTATGGTATTTTTCTCCAACTGACTTATTTCACTTAGGTAATACACTCTAGGTCCATCCACATTGTTGCAAATGGCAAGATTTCATTCTTTTTGATGGCCAAGTAATATTCCATTGTATATATGTACCACATCTTCTTTATCCATTCATCAGTTGATGGACATTCTGCCTCTTTCAATATTTTTGTTATTGTTGATAATACTATACACATTGGGGTGCATGTACCCCTTCGAATCTGTATTTTTGTATCTTTTGGATGAATACCTAGTAGTGCAATTGCTGGATTCAAAGGTAATTCTATTTTTAACTTTTTGAGGAACCTCCATACTGTTTTCCACAGTGGCTGTACCAGTTTGTCTTCCCACCAACAGTGCAAGAAGGTTCCCCTTTCTCCACAACCTCGCCAATACCTTTTGTTTCTTGTGTTGTTATTTTAGCCATTCTGACAGGTGTGTCTTACCATGGTTTTGATTTGTATTTCCTGATGATGAGTGATGTTGAGCATCTTTTCATGTGTCTGTTAGCCATCTGGATGTCTTCTTTGGAAAAATGTGTATTCATGTCTTCTGTCCATTTCTTAACTGGATTATTAATTTTTGGGGGTGTTGAGTTTGAGAAGGTCTTGGATACTAACCCTTTATCAGATACAGACAATGAACTTTAAAACAGTTATTATAAACATTCCCAAGGATTTAAATGAAAACATGAACATAACAAAGAAAAAAGTGTAAGGCTTAAAGAAGGCCCAGTGAAAATCTAGAGCTGTAAAATTTGTGTTTTTCAAGGAATTTGTCTATTTCATTTCAATTGTCTATTTTTGCTATAAACTTGTCCAAAATATTTCCTTACTATCTTTTAATATTTTTAGGTTGTATAATGATATCTATTCTTCCATTTTCCATACTGGTAATTTATGTTTTCTCTCTTCATTTTTCTTGATCAGTCTAGTTATAGCTTTATCAATTTTATTGAACTTTTCAAAGAACAAATTTTTGTTTTTTAAATTTTCACTATTTCCCTATTTTTTTATCTCATTTTCTGTTCTATTTTTTAAAGACTTCATTTATTTGAGAGAGAGAGAGAGCACGCCAGAGAGAGAGAGAGCATGAGCAGGGTGTAGGGGCAGGCAGAGGGAGAAGCAGACTCCCCGCTGAGCAGGGAGCCTGATGTGGGACTTGATCCCAGGACGCTGGGATCATGACCTGAGCCGAAGGCAGTCACTTAACTGAGTCACCCAGGTGCTCTCATTTTTTGTTCTTGCCCTTATTTCCTTTCTGATACTTACTTTTCATTTAATTTCCTTCTTTTCTTAGATGCTTATGGCACAAGTTTAGATCAGTTATTTAGAAGAGTCTTCTTTTTTTTTTAAGATTTTTATTTATTTATTTGACAGAGAGAGACACAGCAAGAGAGGGAACACAAGCAGGGGGAGTGGGAGAGGGAGAAGCAGGCTTCCTGCTGAGCAGGGAGCCTGATGGGGGGCTTGATCCCAGGACCCTGGGATCATGACCTGAGACAAAGGCAGATGTTTAACTGACTGAGCCACCCAAGCACCCCAGGATGTTAGGCTTTCTTAATGAATTGACTGCTTCATCATTATAAAATGTCCCTATTGTCCCTAGTAATACTTCTTAAGTCTATGTCATTGGATATTAATATGATTACTCCATCTTTCTTATGAATGGTATGTGCTTGGTAATATTGTTTTCCATTCTTTTACTTTAATCAGTTTATATTAAGGATGGTTTCTTAGAGCACATGGTTGGGTCTCTCTTTTTTCATTTGGTGTGACGATCTCTACCCTTTTAAAGGATGTGTTTAGTTCATTTATATATAATGTAATTATTAATATTTGTTTTCTATCTGTTTCCTCTGTTCTTTGTCTCTTGCTTCCTCTTTTCTGCCTTCTATTGGCTTGAGTGTTTTTTAGTATTACATTTTATCTTCTCTATTGGCTTTTTAGCTATTTTTTATTTTTTAATGTCTTCTCCAAAGTTTACAAGACTTATCTTTAGCTTAACACTAGTGTCATATAATGCTATACCAGGGTACAAAGTTAATATACAGAAATCTGTTGCATTTCTCGACACCAAAAATGAAGCAGCAGAAAGAGAAATTAAGAAAACAATAATATTTACATTTGTACCCCAAATAATAAAATAACTAGGAATAAACTTAACTAAGGAGCTGAAAGACCTGTACTCTGAAAACTATAAAAGAACTTGAAGATGACACAAACAAATGGGAAGATAGTCCATGCTCCTGGATTGGAAGAACCAATATTGTTAAAATGTCCATACTACCAAAAGCTATCTATAGATTAATGCAATCCCTATCAAAATATCAGTGATATTTTTCACAGACTAGAACAAATAATATTAAAATTTGTATGGAACCACAAAAGACCCTGAATAGCCAAAGCAATCTTGAGAAAGAAGAACAAAGCTGGAGGTATCACAATTCCAGACTTCAAGTTACATTACAAAGCTGTAATAATCAAAACAGTATGACACTGGCACAAAAATAGATACATAAACCAAAAGAACAGAAGAGAGCCCAGAAAAACAAAACAAAACATGAAAGCGGCAAGAACATACAATGTGGAAAAGACAGCCTCTTCAACAAATAGTGTTGGGAAAAATGGACAGCTACAAGCAAAATAATGAAACTGGAACATTTTCTTACAGCACATGCAAAAATAAGTTCAAAATAGATTAAAGACTTAAATGTGAAACCTGAAATCTTAAAACTCCTAGAAGAAAACATAGGCAGTAATTTCTTTGATATTGGCTACAGAAACATTTTTCTAGATATGTCTCCTCAGGCAAAGGAAACAAAAGGAAAATTAAATTATTGGGACTACACAAAAATAAAAGGCTTTTGCACAGCAAAGGGAATAATCAACAAAACAAAATAATCCAACACCCACAAAACCCCAAGTAATCCAATTAAAAATGGGCAGAAGACATGAATAGAAAAATTTCCAAAAACATACAAATGACCAACAGACATATGAAAAGATGCTCAACATCACTAATCATTAGGCAAATGCAAATCAAAACCACAGTGAGGTATCACTTTACACCTGTCCAAATGGCTAAAATTAAAAAGACAAGAAATAACAAGCGTTATTTTGTTAACATGAAAGGGAACCTTCATGTACTGTTTATGGGAATGCAAATTGTTGCAGTCACTGTGGAAGACAGTATGGAGGTTCCTCAAAAAATTAAAATAGAATTACCATATGATCTAGTAATTCTACTATTGGGTATTTGCCCAAAGAAAATGAAAATGCTAATTTGAAAGGATACATGCAACCTTATGTTTATTGCAGCATTATTTGCAATGCCAAGATATGGAAGCAACCCAAGTGTTAATCGATAGATGAATGGATAAGAAAGAATGGTATGTGCATGTGTATAATGGAATATTACTCAGCCCTAAAAAAGAATGAGATGTTGCCATTTGCAACAACATGGATTGACCTAGAGGGTATAATGCTGAGTAAAATAAGTCAATTAGAGAAAGACAAACACCATATGATTTAACTCATATGCGGATTTTAGAAACAATGAATAAGTGAACAAACAAAGAAGAAAAAAGAGACAAAAAAACAGACTCTTAAATATAGAAAATAAACCAGTGGTTGCCAGAGAGGATGTGGGTGGGGGAAGGGGTGAAATAGATAAAGGGGACTAATAGTACACTTACCCTGATGAGCACTGAGTCACGGACAGAATTGTTGAATCATTATATTATATACCCAAAACTCATACAACACTGTATGTTAATTATACTTCAATAAAAAATAAATTTAAAATAATGTTATATCACTTTGTGTATAATGTAAGATCCTGTAATCTTACACTTCCACTTTAATCAATGATTTCTGGATAAACTTTTAACAAGCAGTTCTTCAAGGTAAAAAAAAAAGGCCCTGATTTGTATCATTTACCAATTTCATGAAGTAAATACTTTTACCATGGATGATTTCAAGCTACCAAAGTGATGTCAATGAATTCAGAGTTAAGAGATATATACAATCAACTTTTGCAAACCAGCACAAGCTGACAGCACTACCCCACTAATTTCCCTCTTTTATTTGTGGGTTCTTGCTATCATGTATTTTACCTCTGCATACATTAAAAACTTAACAATAATTTTTATTATTTTTATATCATCAATTGTCTTTTAATGAAATTTTTAAATGATAAAAAGAAATCTTTTTTTTTTAATTAATTTATTTATTTGACAGAGAGAGAGACAGAGAGAGCAGGAACACAAGCAGTGGAGTGGGAGAGGGAGAAGCGGGCTTCCCGCAGAGCAGGGAGCCTGATATGGGGCTCGACCGCAGGACCTTGGGATCATGACCTGAGCTGAAGGCAGACACTTAACGACTGAGCCACCCAGGCGCCCCAATAAAAAGAAATCTTTACTATCTACCCACATCTTTATTGTTTCCAGCTTTCTTCATACCTTTATGTAGAGTGCAGATTTTAGCTATTTTGTAGGCAAATCTATCTGGCAAACTTTCATTGTCTGTAGACATGTTATTTTTTCTTGTACTAACTTTGGTACTTTCTGTTCAACTTTAGGTGAAATTTGCTTCCCTGGACTTTTAGAATAAGGCTATTTTTAGGAAGGGGTTTCTTACTTCACAGAACTCCCTCTTCTATCATTTTGTGCATTATTTAAAAACACCGTAACTTACTTTCTAGGATTTCTTAGTTTTATTCCCTTCTCTACTTTGGTCTAGAACCTTGTTTGTTCCTTCATCCTTGTTATCTCTTTTTGGTGCAATTTTGAATCCACTTCTAGATCTATATTGCTCCAGATCCTTTGGTCCTTCTTGGGAAAGGTATTTTCACATCTACTCCTAGGTCATCTCCCTGCAGGCTACCCCCAGGAAGCCAGCAGCATGTTCATCTTTTATGTTGGTCCTTCCAGGAAGACTCCTAGAGTTTCACCTGCTACAAAGTCCTCAGGTTCTCTTGCCCAAAGCCTCAGAGACTTTTGGCTCTGAAGGGCTTGAATTTCTGCTGCCAATTTCCCCACCAGGAGAGCCAAACCTGTGAGTAGTCTTCAGTGGCATAACCATAAGGCAGGAACCCAAAGATCCTGGTCCAACAGAGACTTTTCACTGGCACTGGGGAAGAGTTGTCATGGACCCTACACCTACTTTCTCTGAATTTTAAAAAAACTTGGAAAGAAGACCAGAGCAGATAAATAATGTTTCACATTTCAACATATTGAAGATACCATTGGAACTGTTTCAGATGTAATAAAATCCTGGGACTCTAACCTTAGTAACACACACACACACACACACACACACACACACACACACTACTTGACCTACAATTTTTGTGTATTTATAGCTCCAGTCCAGTGATTTTTTCTGTGACCTCATACCACTTTCCTCTGGGGTGAAGGAGTGAGGATGGAGGCTAGTTAACCTATTTTCAGGCAGATTCTACCCTATGGGGCTAATAAGTCTTACTAAATTATACATATAGATAACTTGTACATATTTATGTATGAGGCCTATTTGTGGGAACATTTAGAACAATTAAAAGGGCAAAATCATTCAATTGTAGAATCCAGCAATTGATACCAATTGTCTACAGACCTGTATAGGCCAGAGGTTTACTTTGGAACAGCTGAGAAACCCACTGGACTTTGCTCTTCTCTTCCCACGGGGAGCAGGGACATCAAACAGTGGCATTTGCAGTGGGGCAGCAGAGGGATCAGTGATCTGTTTGTTTTGCCCCACGAGTACTAGACTATGCTCAGCATAACCAGCCACTTTTCATGGGCCCACCTGAAGCTCTCAGGACTGGGCTCTCCTGGTGAAAAAGCAATGGGAAATGAAATACCTAAATAACCCTGGAAGAAATTATGAATGACCCTCCACGACAGTGAGTTACAGGATGATGAGGATTGCTCAGGACGTCGAGTGCAAAATAGGTTCTAGCTTTGCCTGCCCTGCTGGGCACCCCACCTATTATGTCCTCTGGCTGGGCCTCAGTTTTTCCCTCTTTAAAATGAAGTCAATGTACTAAATGATCTCACAGGGTATGTTTTGCTGAAGGGCCCATCAGCAATAGACACAGCCATTAAAAAATTATGGGGGGGTCACTTCATTAAGTCATGAACATGTTAGTACTTAGTCCATACTAACTGTTTTGTAATAATGATAGTCACTACCATCTACTGGCAGGGCCAGTACTTTAATAGCATTGAGTAATCTTCAAAATGGCCCTAGAAGATAGGTATTCATATTCTTTTTTTTAAAAAAAAGCATTTTCATTTATTTATTTGTTAGAGAGAGAGAGAGAGCACAAGGGGGGGGCAGCTGGCAGAGGGAGAAGCAGGCTCCCCGCTGAGCAAGGGGTCCAATGCAGGACTCGATCCCAAGACCACAGAATCATGACCTGAGCTGAAGACACTTAACTGACTGAGCCACCCAGGCATCCCTCATATTGTTATTACTAATGAGAAAACAAAGTCTAGGAAAATATAAGTAACTTGTCCAACATCATGTAAGTTCTAAGTGGTCTATGATTTAAACCCAGGAATCTCTGACTCCAATTTCATACCCATTTTATTCCACAGATAGCACATGATAATACTTAGTACCTGCCCTCAAGAATGGACAGGTGAATAAAAGGAGCACACAGCATTATCTTGTCTGTATACCAGTTTTATAGACAAAATAATGCTGCCAGGCTGATACATTGTCTAGGATCTAGGGGTCAGCATGCTTGTAGGATTCCCTGATGTGATGTGACCTGAGGGGCTGGGCTCACAGTGCTGTGTACACAGAACTTAAAGGGGAAAGATATTGGTCATGACACAAATAAAAATAAGAAGGAGAATAATGTGTTGGGTACTATACTAGGTGATTAACTTTAATTGCTAATTTAGTTCTCATAACAAGCCTATGAAGTAGGTATTATTATTCTCATTTTCTAGATGGGAAACTGAGGCACTGAGAGTTAAGTAACTTGCCTAATTCACAAACAACTGAAAGTCTTATTCTATAGAAGTGAATGTATAAAGTAAATGACCAAACCACACTAGCTTTAGTGGTGTTCCCAGTCAGGGAGAACCAGGGCCATGTTCTTTTCTTGGCCTAATCTTTGCAGTTGTGATCATTTCTCATGCTTACTTCTATCACTATCTAATGCTACTTTTATCACCACTACATTCCTGCTTTGCACTGGGTAGATGATTTCCAAATACAAATATGGAAATAAACTCCACTTCTGGGAACAGGTTCCTATACCTGAGATCCTTCCCTTATTTTAGCATCCAGACTCCTTGACATTCTGGTGTCCTGGCCCACTTTATACCATGCTCTCAAAATTCGCCACCATTTCTCCCTCCTCCCTAGTATCCCACTTTGTGGTCAGGAAGAAGCCGATTGTCAGAGGGGCCCCTGGAGTGGGGACTGAAGCAGCTTCTGTAATATGTTACCTGTTTCACAATTTTGCCTGAAACCAGCCCTGCCATGGAATTCTAAACTATGGCCCTGGCCCTGACCTCTAACCCTGTTCCCATCTTTCCCAAGCCTGTCCAGGTGTCCGGCAAATGGCATGCTAGAGAAGACCAGCTTTCCCTGAATGCCCACCTTTGACCAGTGACTTTTGTTCCTTTACACATGAAAGTTTCCAGAGTCTACTCAGCTCCAGGGTCAGTGGCCTCTACACCTGTTGGCTTAGAGGTCAGGTATGGCTAAGTTAGGTTGAACATTATACTGACAAGGAAAGGGTTTTCTCAGGAAGTTCTTTTGCTTGCAGAATGGATATCTCTAGATTTTGAAATGAGGACAGTCTGCAGTCTTTCCCAGTATATTATAGAAGAATGGCTGAATTGAGAAAAAGAAGCCCAGAGCTTTGTAACATTGAATGATGCTGACCAGCTTTGCTCAGTTACTCCTCAGTCTGCACAATATCCTAATATCTGCCCTTCACAGTATACCATATGACTGTGAAGACAGACAAAAAGGCTCCTCTTTTACTCTTCCTTTTTCCTACCTTTCTCTCTTTCCTTCCTTTTTTGTTCTTTTCTTCAGTTAAAAAATATGTATTTGTTCTCCACCCTTTCCTGTCCTTGAGGTGGCCATGGGCAGTGGAGCCTGAGAGTCTGGGGCAAAGAGGCAGCTGGAGGTCAGAAGATTGATTATGTACAGAGGAAGTGTGCAAAGAGTTAAAAATATTGAGAATATTGGGGTCCAGGTTTCTCTCTGTCAGAGAAGGAAGCTGCACATATGGAGAGGAAGAAAACTAGAAGATTTTTTTGTGGTGTTCAATTGGAATTAGAGGAATTAGTATGAACTCATGGTTGAAGAGAGAGAGAGGGAAAGAGGGAAATAGATGTAGATGTGTGTTATGTTTTGTGTGTGTGTGTGTGTATTCCTAGCTGTCTGTTGAAAGATCTTAGTATCAATTTCTTTCCAAAGCAGTTACCACATCTATCACCCAGATTTTGGTTCCTAAGTACTATTCTATACTAAAAGGATAAAGTTTCTTAGAGAAATGAGATTCCATAAACATAGATTCCAGAGCTGATGTGGAAACTACAAGATAGGCCTGGATGTCTTATTCTGCCAGAAAGTGAAGTACTTAAAAAATAATGGGGCTTGTGAAATATACACAGGAACAAGCTTGAAGGGCCACCCAGTGGCCAAATTTACAACAATTTGAACATAAAAATAAATGAGGAGGAAGATTCTGGGAAGATGGTAGAGTAGGAAACACCAGGAATCTGTCTCCCCACTCAGACAACAATTACACTGGTAAGATCTGTTTGATGTAGCTACTTTGGAATTATGGAGGCTACTGAAGGCTTCCAACATCCAGGAGAAGACTTGGAAGGTAGATAACTTGCCATTAATTTCAGTTCTTACCTTCGCTACCCACCCCCTTCTTCCCACCCTGCATCAGGCAGCTTTGCATATATTTCAAGAGAACCCTGCACACAGCTGTGGGATCCAGGGTGGGCAACAAGGATCCTGTCATGCAAATATCAGGGATCTGTACTATGGTCACTGATTGTTGCTTCTAAACATGGAGGTGCAGATACAAAGCAGGGAATCCTTTGTTATTGTACCTCCCTTCATTGTTGCAAGTCTTTCCTCCTCCAAGTGACTTCCAGAGAATTTGAAAGGCTAACACCTTTTTCCCCTTTCAGATTTCTCTTTTTCTCCCTTTTGAGAGCCATACATTTAAGATTAGGGCATCCAAAAGCAATGATATGTTCCGGAGAAATTAGAAAGTTACTGCACAAACCCAGGGAAAGAAGTAGGATCAAAAAGACCTTAAGTTTTCACTTACATCCTTGGTACAGAAACAACCTACAGAAATTAAAAAAAAAAAAATCTGGAAACACTGGGGAAGAAGGAAAATTTTATTTCCAGAGTAACTACATTATTAGATTCAAATGTCCAGTTTTCAACAAGAGAATCACAAGGCATACCATGAAACAGGAAAGTATAGCCTATTCACAGGAAAAAATAAACCAACAGAAACTATCCTTGAAAAGGACCTGATGATGGATCTACTACACAAAAACTTTAAAACAACTGTCCTAAAAATGTTCAAGGAACTAAAAGATGTGGAGAAAGTCAAGAAAACAATATATAAACAAAGTGGAGATATCAATAAAAAGACAGAAAATTTAAAATTAACAAAAAAGAAATTCTGAAGCTAAAACAAATATGATAACTGAAGTAAAAATTCACTAGAGGGATTCAAAGACATATTTGAACAGGCAGAAGAAAGAATCAGTGAACTGAAAGACAGGACAATTGAAGTTATAGAGTCTGAGGAACAGAAACGAAAAGTTGGGAGAAAAGTGAACAGAGCCTAAGGGACCTGTGGGACATCAAATGCAGAACAATATATGCATTGTGGGAGTCACAGAAGGAAAGAAGAAAGGCGTAGAAAAATATTTGAAGAAGTAATGGCAAAAACGTCCCAAATTTGATGAAATACATAAATATAAATATCCAATAAGCTCAATGAACACCAGGTAGGGACCCCTACCAAGACATATAATAACCAAACAGTTAAAAGCCAAAGATAAAAAGAGAATCTTGACCACAGCAAGAGATAAGTGACTTATCACATACAAGGGATCTTTGATAAGATTAATAGCACATTCATCTTCAAAAACTTTGTAGACCAGAAAGCAGTGAGCTGATATATTTAAAGTGCTAAAAGAAAAAAAAAAACACACAAAAAAACCTGTCAACCAAGAATCCTATATCCAAAGCAAAACTCTTCTTCAGAAATGAGGGAGAAATTAAGACGTTCCCAGATAAACAAAAACTGGGGAAATTTCTTACTACTAGACATACAAGAAATGCTAAAAAGAGTCCTGCAGGTTGAGACCAAAGGACACTAGATGGTAATGTGAAATCTTTGTGTGTTTTTCTGCAAAGATTTTATTTACTTGAGAGAGAGAGAGAGAGATCATGAGCAGGAAGGAGGGGTAGAGAGAGAAGCAGACTTCCCACTGAGCAGGAAGCCCCATGCGGGACTTGATTCCAGGACTCTGGGATCATGACCTGAGTTGAAGGCAGCTGCTTAACCGACTGAGCCACCCAGACACCCAATAACGTGAAATCTTATGCTGAAATAAAGATCACAGTAAAGGAAAATAAATGGGCTGTTATAAGAGTTAGTATTGTAACAATGATTTGTGACTTTACATTTTGTTTTATATATATATATGAAACTAATGCATTAAAAACCAATTATTTGTTTTTATTTTATTTTATTTATTTTAAACATCCATTTATTTATTTGAGAGAGAGAGAGTGCATGCACACGAGTGGGGGGAGGGGCAGAGGGACAGAGAATCTTTAAGCAGACTCCTTGCTGAGTGCAGAGCCTAATGCAGGCTCAATCCCAGGACCCTGAGATCTTGACCTGAGCCAAAATCAAGAGCCAGCTGCTTGTCTGACTGAGTCTACCCAGGTGCCCCCATTTGTTTTTAGACACACGATGTATAAAGATGTAATTTTATGACATCAACAACTGAAAGGGGTCGACAACAAAGCTTAAATTAGTTTTTATATGCTATTGAAGTTAAGATTATATAAATTCAAACAAGTGTTAAAACCTTAGAATGTTAAATGTAATCTCCATGGTAACTATAAGGAAAATAGCTAAAGAATATATCCAAAAGGAAATGAGAAGGGAATTGAAATGTTTCACTACCAAAAAAAAAAAAATCTACACACAAATGAAGATAGTAATGCAGGAAAAGAGGAATAAAAAAGCTACAAGGCATATAGTAAACAAATAATATGATGACAGAAGTAAGTCCCTCCTTATCACCATAATTACTTTAAATGGAAATGAATTAAACTCTTCAGTCAGAAAAAAAAAAAACAGAACTTAGCAGAATGGTAAAAACACACTATCCAATTATACACAGGACAAGAGACTTACTTTGATCCAAAGATACAAACAGATTGAAAATTAAAGGATGGAAAAGATATTCCAAAAGAGAGCAGCATTGGCTATAATATCAGGTAAAATAGATTTTAAATCAAAAAAGTTTATGTGAGGCAAAGAAGGATATTATATATTAATAAAAAGCTCAATACTGCAAGAATATATAACAATTATAAACATTTATACACCTAATAACAGACCATCAAAATATATGAAGTAAAAATTGATGGAATTGAAGGGAGAAATAGACAGTTCTTTTTTTTAATTTTGTATTTAATTTTGTATTTATTTTTATTTTTTAAAAGATTCATTTACTTATCTGAAAGAGAGAGAGTGAGGGGAGGGGCAGAGAGAGAGGGAGAGTGAATCCTCAAGCAGACTCCCTACTGAGCATGCAGCCTGATGCAAGGTTCAATCCCAAGACCTCAAGATCATGACCTGAGCTGAAATCCCAAATCAGCCCCCCAGGTGCACCAGAAATAGTTCTATAATAATAGTTGGAGACATCAATACCACACTCTCAATAATGGACAGAATAACCAGGCAGAAAATAAGTGTGGAAATAGAGGACTTGAACAACTCATTAAACCAAAGGGACATGTACAGAACACTCTACCCAATAACAACAAAATACAAATTTTTCTCAAGTGTGCATGGGACATTTTCCAGGACAGACCAGGACAAGCCATACATTAGGTCTCAATAGATTTTAAAAGATAGATATGATACCAGGATTCTTCTCTGACCATAATAGGATGAAGTTGGAAACCAATAGCAAAAGGAAAACTGGAAAATTCACAAATCTGTGGAAGTTAAACAATACATTGTTAAACAACCAATGGGTCAAAGAAAAAATTTCAAGTGAAATTGGAAAATACTTACATATGAATGAAATGAAAACATAACACAACTTATGGGACACAGCAAAAGCAGTCCTAAGGGGGAAATTTATAGCTATAAACACATTTAAAAAGATGAAAAGATCTCAAATCCACAGCCTAGTTTCACAACTTAAGGAACTAGAAAAAATAATAACAAACTAAACTCTGCTGGTAAAAGGAGGGAAATACTAAAGACTATGGTAGAAATGAATGAAATAGAGACTAGAATAGAAAAACTAGAGAAAAATCAGTGAACCCTAAAGTTGGTTCTTTGAAAAGATCCACAAAATTGCAAACCTTTAGTTTGACTGACTGAGAAAAACAGAAAGAAGGCTCAAATTACTAAAATCAGAAAATGAAAGCAGGGACATTAGTGATTTTACAGAAATAAAAATGATTATGAGATTACTATGAATAATAGCATTTCAACAAATTGGATTATCTAGATGAGATGGACAAATTCCAAGAAACACAAAACCTATCAAGACTATATCATGAAACACCAAAACAAATGATGTAAAATATGGTGATTAACATAACAATAAAAAAAGACTATACCATGAAGCAATAGAACATCTGAATAGACTTTTATTTAGTAAGGAGATTGAGTCAGTATTTAAAAATCTCCCAACATTAAAAGCCCTGGATCTGATGTCTTGACTGGTGAATTCTCCCCAATATTTAAAGAACCAACACCAATCCTTCTCAAAATTTTCCAAAAAATTTAAAAGCAAAGAACACTTTCTAACTTATTCTGAGGCTTATTATATGATATTATACTTATTCTATGATACTAAAGCCAAACAAGGGCACTGCAGGAAAAGAAAACTATAGACCAATATCCCTATGAATATTGATTCAGAAATCCTCAACAAAATACTAGCAAACTGAATTCAACAGCATATTATATACCATGACCAAGTGGGATTTATTTCTGAAATGCAAAGATGGTTCTATATACGAAAACCAATTAATATAATACACATTAACAGAATGGAGGAAAAACCCCACATGATCATCCAAATTGATGCATAAAAGGCATTTGATAAAATCCAACAATCTTTCATGACAAAAAAATCACTCAACAAACTAGGAGTGGAAGGGGACTACCTCAACATAGCAAAAGCCATATATGAAAAACCCAACGCAGAAATCATATTCAATGGTGAGAGACTGAAAGCTTTTCTTCTATGATTAGGAACAAGGCAAGGAAGTTCACTTTCACCTCTTCTGTACAACATAATACTGGAAGTTCCATCAAGAGCAAGTAGGCAAGAAATAAAAATAAAGGCATCCAAATTGGAAAAAGTAAAATTATCTCTGCTGGCAGGTAGTGTGATCTTACATCTAGAAAACCTTAATGATTCTCCCAAAAAATTTTTGTTAGAACTAATTAGCAAATTCAGCAAAATAGTAGGATACAAAATCAACACACAAAAATCAGTTTCTCTTCTATATACTAACAATGAACAGTCCAAAAAGGAATTTAAGAAAAACAACTCCATTCATGATAGTATCACAAAGATGCTTAGGAATTATCTTAACCAAAGAGAAAAGACTTGTACAATGAAAACTACAAAATATTGCTGAAAGAAATTAAAGAAGACATAAATGTGAAGACATCCCGTGTTTATGGAATAGAAGACTTAATACTGTTGTGATGTAGATAGTACCCCAAACAATCTACAGATTAAATGCTATCAAAATCCTGACAACTTTTTTTTTCATAAATAGAAAAAAAAATCCTAAAATTCATACGGAATCTCAAGTGATCCTGAGTAGTTAAAATCTCTTGACAGAACAAAGGTGGAGGACTCATACTTCCTGATTTCAAGACTTACCATATGTTACAGATATTTACTTTACAGATAAAGTATGGTACTGGCATGAAGACAGTCACATAGACCAATGGAATAGAATAGAGAGCCCAGAAATAAACACTTGCATATATGGTTAAATTATTTTCCACAAGAGGTCTAAGAGTTAAAAAGATAGTCTTTTCAACAAATTGGGCTGGGAAAACTGGATATAAATACATAAAAGAATGAAGTTGGATTCTCACTCAATATCATATACAAAAATTAAAAATAATTTAAAGGCCTAAACTTAAGGCCTAAAAATAAAAAAAAAGAAAATCTTAGAAGAAAACATAGGGCAGAAGCTTTATGACATTGGATTTGTCAGTGATTTCTTGGACATGACATCAAGACACAGGCAACAAAAGCAAAAATAGACAAATTGAACTTAATGAGAATTAAAACTTTTGTGCAACAAAAGATACCATGAGCAGAGTGAAAGGCAACCCACAGAGTGTGAAAACATATTTTCATATCAGGTAACTGATAAGCCGTTAATATCCAAAATGTATAGAGAACTCCCAAAACTCAACAACAGTAAAACAAACAACCAATTCAAAAGTGGGCAAAGGACTTTTCTTCCTGAAAAGAAATTATACAAATGGTCAATAGGCACATGAAAAGATGTTCAATATCACTAATCATTAGGGAAATGCAAATCAAATCTATAATGAGATACTATCT
Source organism: Eumetopias jubatus (assembly GCF_037043125.1). Lineage (NCBI taxonomy): Eukaryota > Metazoa > Chordata > Mammalia > Carnivora > Otariidae > Eumetopias > Eumetopias jubatus. The sequence continues at coordinate 126,042,826 of NW_028274807.1, read as the reverse complement.
CATACCCACTAGGATGGCTACTATTAAAAAAAAAAAATACCCGGAAAGTAGTAAATGTTGGTGAGGATGTGGAGAAATTAGAATCCTGTGCACCATTTGTGTGAATATAAAATAGTGCAGCTACTATAGAAAACAGTATGGAGATTCCTCAAAAAATTAAACATAGAATTACCATATCATCAATGGTGTTGGGAAAACTGGACAGCAACATGCAAAAGAATGAAACTGGAGCACTTTCTTATACCATACAAAAAAATAAATTCCAAATGGATCAAAGACCTAAATGTGAGCCTTGAAACTATAAAAGTCCTAGAAGAGAACAGAGGTAGTAACTACTTTGACATCAGCCATAGCGACTTCTTTCTAGATATGTCTTCTGAAATCAGGGAAACAAGGAAAAATAAGCTATTGGGGCTGCATCAAAATAAAAAGCTTCTACACAGAGAAGAAAACAATCAACAAAACTAAAAGCCAACTTACAGAATGGGAGAAGATACTTACCAATGACATATCTGATAAAGTGTTAGTATCCAAAATATATGAAGAACTTATAAAACTCAACACCCAAAAACCAAATAATCCAGTTTAAAAATGGGCAGAAGACATGAATAGACATTTCTCCAAAGAAGTCATTCAGATGGCCAACAGACACATGAAAAGATGCTCAACATCACTCATCGTCAGGGGAATACAAATCAAAACTGCAATGAGATATCCTCTCACACCTGTCAGAATGGCTAAAATAAAAAACAAGAAACAACAGATGTTGGCGAGGATGTGGAGGTAGGGGAATCCCCTTGCACTGTTGGTAGAATGCAAACTGCTGCAGCCACTGTGGAAAACAGTATGGAGGTTCCTCAAAAAGTTAAAAATAAAACTGTCCTATGGTCCAGGAATTGCACTACTAGGTATTGACCCAAGGAATACAAAAATACTAATTCAAAGGGATATAGCACCCTCATGTTTATAGCAGCATTATCTACAATAGCCAAAGTATGGAAACAGCCCAAGTGTCCGTTGACTGATCAATGGATAAAGAAGGTGTGGTGTATATATATAATGGAATATTACTCAACCATTAAAAAGAATGAAATCTTGTCATTTGCAACAACATGAACGGAGCTAGAGAGTATAATGCAAAGGAAATAAGTCAGTCAGAGGAAGACAAATACCACATGATCTCACCCATATGTAGAATTTAAGAAACAAAACAAATGATCAAGGCGGGGGGAAAGAGAGAGAGAGGCAAACCAAGAAACAGACTCTCAACTACAGAGAACAAACTGATGGTTCCCAGAATGGAGGTGGGTGCCGGGGATGGGTGAAATAGGTAATGGGGATTAAAGAGGGCACTTGTGATGAGTACCAGGTGTTGTGTGGAAGTGTTGAATCACTATATTGTACACCTGAAACTAACATAATACTGTATGTTAACTAAACTGGAATTTAAATAAAAACTTAAAAAAAAAGAATTACCATATGATCCAGAAATTCCACTTTTGAGTATATACTCAAAAGAATTGAAAGCAAGGTCTTGAAGTGATATTTATACACCCATGTTTATAGACGTATTATTTGCAATAGCTAAAATGTGGAAGCAACCCAAGTGTTCACTGAAAGATGAATAAATAAATAAATAGGGTAAATACATAGAATGGAACATTATTCAGCCTTATAAAAGAAGGAAATTATTGACATATGCTACAACATGTATGAACTGTGGACATTATGGTAAATAAAGCAAGCTAATCAAAAATAGACAAATATTGTATGATTCCACTTAAATGAGGCACTTAGAGTGGTCAAAATCATAGAAACAGGAAATAATGTGATGGTTACCAGGGGCTAGGGGTAGATGGAAAAGAGGAATTTTTGTTTACTGGGTATAGAGTTTCAGTTTTTCAAGATAAAAGAAGGTCTGGAAATGGATAGTCACAGTCACACAACAATATGAATGAACTGTACACTTAAAAATGGTTAATATGATAAATTTTATATAATGTGTATTTTACCACAATAAAAAACTGAAAAAAATGATAGTAAAGGATTATAACCCACTGAGAAAGATGGAACCCCCAAGTCCATGCTGATAAAAACAAATAAAAGGAAATAAACAATTGGAGAACAGGAAGCACTTGTTTACTTTAGAATGTCAATTGATTAATGTACAAAGAATGATATAATCAGAAAATCACTATTTGGCAATCAATATAGTAATACTTGATCTAGGCAAGAAACAGCAATGGATGCTAAAACTTGGCAGTGCATGTCTAATGAGGAATAAAATATTAAATAGTCTCAACATATTTTCCCACAAACTACTCATTAATTAAGAGGGAAATTTACAGTGTAGAAATCTGTCAGACACCACCTTAACCAAGCAAACAGTTAACAGAATTGATGATAAGACAAATCACTTCTGTGTTTCTTCTAATGCAATAACCTCAGAATAAAATGAGAGTTTGATTTTTTCCTTTTCAATTCTTCCACATATTATATCTTTTTTGTACTTGACTGAATTGGCAAGGTCCACAAGTAAAATGTTGAATAGAAGTGATAATAGTAGAACTTTTTCTTGATCTCAAAGGGAAAGCTTTCATTCACCATTCCTCCACTGAGTATGATGATTTCATACATATATATATGAATCATATATTTACATATATATAAAACATTTCTTTTATGTATTCATATATATTACATACACATGCAATCAGATAAAACATGTTTCCTAGGATAAGTTCGCTAAAAGATTTTAAAAGAATGGTTGCTGAATTTCACCAAATGCTGTTCCTGTACTGACTGATATAATCATACAATTTTTCTCTTTTATTCTGTTAATGTGATCAATTACACTGATTGATTTTTCAAAAGATAACTTGCATTCCTGGATTAAATCCAACTTACTAATGATTTAGTATCCTTTTTAGATATTGCTGGGTTCAATCTGCTAACATTTTGCTTGAGATTTTTGCATCTATGCTCATAAAAGCTATTTTTTTAAATATTTCTCATGATATCCTTGATGTTTTTGGCTTTCAAACTATACTTACTGGCCTCGAGAACTAGTCAGGGAGTACTCCTTCTTTTTCTATTACCTGGAAAATATGTGTAAGATTGTTATAATTCTTCTTAAATGTTTGGTAGAATTCACTGGTGAAGCTGTCGGGCCCTGGACTATTTGTGAAAATGATATTTTTATGGACTCCTCTGGGAAAAGAATGGAAGCCTGAGAATCTTCCCTTGTCCAGGGATTTCTGAGGGGACTGAGATAGAGAGAGCTGGGGGTGTGTGGCATTTCAACGGCCTGACATTTTTCTAAAAGGACAGTGCCCTTTGTTCTCACCTCTCTCACCACACTCTTCCTGAGCGGTAGGTCTACGGGGTAGTGGGTCGATGAGCATCAGTTCTCAGGCTACCTGATCCCACCTTCCCGAAGACCCAGACTCAGGTCTTTCAGAGGAGAAGCCTTGGTGTTGGGCAGAAAGCAATGAGCGGGAAGAGGGAGAGGGACTGGTTCAACCAGACAGAAGTTCTTTGTTTGCTCTGTTTCTTTGTAAATGAGGCAACATTTGGAAACAACAAATATTGGTTCAGAGAGCCAATGCATTCCTGCCGGTCCCCTTAGGTCAGCAACTCACCCCTCACCCCCTGCACGTACACACAAGTTCAGCTCTTTCTACAAGAGACCCAATCCCACTGAAATTTAAGAGCTTTATTCAGTTTATGGTGGAAGATTTGGGTCATGACTTGGCTCGGTCTATAACTGGAAGCTTTTTTCATTCCCCTCAGCCCCTCTTACCTCCTTCCTTCCCTTCTTCCCTTCATTGCTCCCTTCCATTTCTGGATAAAGAAAGAGAAGATGAATATCCAGAAGGCAGCTGTAGCCTAGAGAAGGCTGGGACTCAGGAGATTTGAGTTCAGGTCCCAGAGCTCTATGAAGGAGGATGTGTCATTTTAGTGTAGTGTCCACATCTGAAAATTGGGGAACTGATCTCATCTCTCGAGGTAGTTGGTCAAGATCACAAAAATCTTACGCCAGAACAGTGCTTGGCACATGGAAGGACTGAAAATGTGATACTTTCTTTCCATCTGAGCATAATAAATTTGTGCATGCCTGAGGTTCTGCAGTTGGGGCACTCAGCCCACTCCCAGATGGACAAACCTCTCTGCAAACTGAAATGTGGGATGGTGTGTCTGTGAAGAAATGTCAGGGCTGGGAGTGCCCTGTCTGTCCCTCTCAGTGTGATCCCAGATGAGTCCCTTGGTCTCTGTATGTACCTATTTCCTGGGACAGTCAGTGTCCCTGGTGGATGGGTACATGCACTCTGGAAGCAGACTGCTTGATTTTGCATCTGACTCACCGGTTGATTTTGGACAAGTTATTAATCCTTCAAGGCCTCAGTTTCCTTATCTCATCTTTAAAATGGGGATTCTAGTACACCGGCCAGAAAGTGCTCCCTCTGAGGGGCTCAAGCTTGGTTGTGGGCCTGTCCCTGAAGGAGCTGCCTCAAGAAAGGCTCACTAACCCCTCTGGAATGAGAGTAAGTGTGCAGTAGAGGCCCAGGGGCGGGAATCATGGTCCATCTGCCTTCCATGGCCTCCACGGAGCTTCCCTGAGTTTGTGGGTTATTCAACATTGGGCAACTCTCCCTCCTACTTCTGGGCAGGCCCTGCAAGCTCACTGCATGGCCTAAGGAGGCATCAGCTGAGTGCAGTTTCCTGTGATGACTCCTCCCAGCCAGCCCTTCCCCTCACTTTCTCCCTCCATCTTCATCTCTGTACCTCAAGGTCTCCCACAGGAAGCCAGGCCACTCCCTAATATGCCTGCTGCAGGGGGATGTAGGAATATGCCCTTCCTGCCATGATTCTGGGTTTCCCACGGCTTAAGCAGGAGGGCCCATGAGGGGCAGAGACCGAAGGAGGGCAGCAGCAGCTACTCTTCCTCAATGGTGAGGCAGGCTGTCTAGGCTTGTCTTATGTCTCTACTGTAAACAGAAAGTCCCCGCTATAGCTATGCACTCTAAAGTGGGATGTGTGTAACCCCTTGTATATGAGACAATCTAATGGGGTATGGGAGAAGAGAACCTAACTTCCAGTTATATTTATTCTTAATGTGAAAGATTAACAAATGAACATTCACTACTATTTTGAATGAGGATTGGCACTGTCTCCCACTGGTCTGTAGGCCAGACAGACACAGGTCTTGTAGAACCTCTAAAGTGTCTGAGGGAAGATGGGGGAACACCTCAAAAGGGGAGGGGTGGGAAAGGGGGTAATGGATGGTTGTGACTCTCTGACCTGTCCTTTGTTCTTGGCTTTTGTGGTTCCACATTTTGTGGTTTTCTTGTGCCCAGGAAATTGGATGTACAGATTAGGTGATGTGGTATAACTCACCAAACCTCATAAAATGCACAAGTGCCTTAAAAACATTTCTGCAAAGAAACTAGAATTAGAAGATGATTCTGATATCACAAACACAAGTGAACAAAAATAACATGACAATACTGGCATCTTAGAAGGACTGGTATAGATTAGTTAGTGTAGATAGAGCCCAAAACCACAATCATCTGATCAGACTGGATAAGTAACTTTTCGAGAAACCTAAAATTATCTTGATGACTTTCTGGAGTATTGACTTACATCTACTATCAGGACCCTTGCCCTTTCTCTAAGTATATTATTTTGCCTTGAGATATTATTCAGTGTATACAAGGCAGGATAAACAAAGGAACATCTAAAAAAGAATGTTTCATCTTTGTTTTATTGCTTTATAAATTTATATTCCTCACATGGTTGAAATGTACACAATATATTAGTTTAAAAAATACATACACAGAATGTATAACCTCACTATTTTTCCTAATAAGGATGTGTAATCAAAGCCAGTTGGAAACTACTTAGCTGGAGGGAGACAGCGATGACCCAGCCATTGAGACCAGGCTACATCCTCCCCTGGTCCCCTTGCTTTGTGCTGGTGTATCACTTTGTTCTGAGTCTCTAGACTCTTCATCGCATTCTTGGGTAGCTTCTTGTGGGAGAGAATTTGTCTCCCCTGTGAATCTGTCCCTCGGCCAAGGTGTCCAGCCCGCTGCATGGAGGAAAGGAAGGTTTTTAATCCAGGAGTTTTAGTTTAGTGGGGCATATATAGAGAGAGCAATTCCTCAGTTAGGAGGGCCTTTGAAAGCCCAGCAGCAGGGTTTCTGGGGACACCTGGGAACAAGCGAAGGGTGTTGAACTTGTCTTTGATTTGAGACCAGCTTTATTCTTCTCTGACACCCTCTCTCCGGAAGGTCTTTGCCTATCATTCTGCATTTCTACTCTAGATCTAAGGTAGCTCCTTCCCTCGTTTGTCTGTGGAATGAATACATAGGACTGGTGCAGGACCAGCTCTGGCATCCTGCGATTCAGGAGCAGAGCCACTGGCCCCAACCCCCGCCCCTACCCGCTGTAGCCCCGCTCCTGGCACGGAGAGAGCACGCATTAACAAAGGGTTGATTTTTCTTTAATTCCCTTACAATCAGCATTTTTGTGCTGGAAACCATTCGTGGGTCTTTCCAGAGCTCAGGAAATGGGGTGATCGGCCTGGGGAAGGAATGAAGGGGGAGGGATGAGGGGTGATTGGGCAAGAGGGCTGCGCAAACACAGGAGGTCAAAGATTCTGCATGGCCCGCTGAGCCGAAGATAAAGGGGCACCGGACGTGGGGAGACTGCGCAGAAGCCCACAGGTCTGTGCTCCCGGCTCCTAGCCACAGACCCAGGAAGATGAGGCTCGCCGTCCGCGCCCTGCTGGCCTGCGCGGTCCTGGGTGAGTGCCGGCGCAGGGAAGGTCCGCAGAGTCGCCAGCCCGGTAGCTCTTTGCACCCTCCACTGGGCCACACAGGCTTCTGGGTTCCACTCTTGGGCTGGAAGCCCGGAGCACTTCCTTCGCTCTTCCCCGCCGCATCCCTGCACCTGGTTCAGCACTGCCTTAGGTTCAGCTCTGCGCCTGCCCGCAGCCGCTGGTCCTGCTAGTGCCTCTGCCCCCTTTCGTGCCCTCCATGCTTCCTTGCTTCCTCTCCTTGCTCTCCTCCTCCTTGTCCAGTAAATCTTGTAGTATTAGAATACAATAAGAGCACTTCCATCATAGTTTATCAGATCCCTTCTATGAGGCCTCCTGAGTTGAGTCTGAACTGCTAAGCATGGCATTCAAGGCCTCCCAGATCTGACCGCGCCCCCACCCTTGGCAGTCTGATGTCCCATGGGTGCCCTTGGCGCTGAAGATGTCCTGCTAAGAAGCAGGGCTGCTGAGAGGTTCAAAGCATATTTGAATCCAGGCTTCTTGGGTCCTCACCGGTGAGAGGGCTGGGGCTGGGAGGGTCAGGTGAGGGTAAATGAGGCCATGGATCCAGGCACCAGTGGAGTGGAGTTCGTTGCACACATCCCTGCTGTGGGGCCTGTGACTGGATGGCCTCTGCCACGCCCATCACCTCCTGAGATTGGCTCCCTTTGTCCTTTAACTTTTGCCTGCCTCTCCTGGTGCATTTGTTATACCTTTGGAGCCTTATGTTTCGATATTTGTCTCTCCTGGAAAAGTTTACCCTTGGGAGTTGGCCCTGCATTACTTGCCTTTGCCCCTGGCCCCCTCCCACCCTCAAAGCACCTCATAGGGCTGTGCAAGGTAAATGCAGGACTCAGGACAAATTCCTGCCCATGAGACCTCAGGAGGGGCAGTTTAGCAGGGGTCTGCCACTGAATCCTGATGCCTCCCATGACTTCTCATGGGCAGATGTGGGATAAAGGGTGGTTGGGGCATGGATTTCCCTGTGGCCCCTCCTTATGCATCCTGGAGAACTGTTGCCCTTTCCCTTTCCTGCTTTGTGCTTTGTGGATATTCATCAGCTTCCCTGAGTCAGCCCTGTGCTGTTATCCACAGAAAGTGGAGATGACAGAGGTCTTTGGGAGCAGTGCAACCACATGATTTTAATAGCTACAGACATGGCTGGTTTTAGTTTCTCCTAATGGCAGCCCAGAAGACTGATGAAAATTGAGAGAGGGGTCATTGGAAACAGAAAGAACCACTGAATATGTGGAGTTCTAGTTATTCCTGGGACAGAGGATGATAGATGAGTATCTCAGGCAAATTCATTATTTCATCAATCATTTATCCCTACCTACTGGCCAAGCAGATGGAAAATAACTCAGAATGTCATCTTCTTTTATTCCCTGGGCAGAGACAAAAGTCTGGAGACCTGGTTTCTAGGCCAGTATTGGCCACTAACAGGCTGGGTGACCTTAGGTGGAGCATCACTCTCTGAGCCCAGTTCCATCATCTTTAAAAGATGGTAATTCCTACCTTGCTAGCTTCCCCAATTTGTCATATCAATCCAATGCCTTCAAGAGGCTGAAAAGTTCCGGTCACACTGATGAGGCTTATGTCCCTTGGCAGTCCCATGATGGTGAGATAAGGAGGCAGGGAAAACAGAGAAAAGCAGATTATTGTGGTCTCCACTTGAGAGCTGATGGTCAAGCCAGCATCCCTCTGGCTAGCACAGGGTGGTTAGCAGGTGACTAGGAGGCCATTAGGGTTCCATTCTCTTGTCCCCAGCCTCAGAAGGCAACAGAATCTGTGCTCTGTGGTGTTAATGGGAGGAGGACCGGATGGAGGGGATGGAGACTTCAAGAGCCTTCAGAGGGTGTTCTGTCTCTCCCACTAGCACAACCTCTGGCCTCTTTCTCCTAGGGCTGTGTCTGGCTGTCTCCCCTGAGAAAACTGTGAGATGGTGCACTGTTTCAAATCATGAGGCCAGTAAGTGTTCCAGTTTCATGGAAAATATGAAAACTGTCCTTGAAAATGGTCCTTTTGTCAGCTGTGTGAAGAAAACCTCCTACCTTGAGTGCATCAAGGCCATTTCCGTAAGTCACTGTTGCCTAAAAGAGAGTGGAATAAAATCCATACTTTCTCTTCTGTCATTTTGGAACAACTCTTTACTCACAGGTAGGAGGCTGGTGTGTGGAAGAGTCAACCCCCAGTGCTAATAAAAGCACTTCAGAAAGGGAAATTGGAGTGGTTATCTTTAAGGAGTCTTAAAATCCAACACACTCTGAAAAGGGGACTATTTTGAGGCACGAAGTTCTCTGAATTCAGGGAAAAAACAAGAATGTTTACTATCAAAATTTCCATATGACATTGTTTTGGAAGTTCTTGGTACATCACGGGAACTAGATGAATCATGCTCACAGGGAAGAGGAATACAGTGCCAACTGCAGATGTTTGCTGATCTCTTTGTTTTCTAGATTTTCCAAAAACACTTCACTCCTTCACTGTTGTCCCTGCACATCTGAATGTGGGTCAGACACTGTGCTGAGCAATGGGGCTGCGGCAGTGAATTTAAACACATGTGGTCCTTACTCTTGAGGAGCTTATAGTCTAGTCAGGAGAGAAGAAAAACATGCAAACAAATAAATTGTAAATTTCAAATTGTGTGATGTACAACAAAGGGAAAGAGTAGAATGCTCTGACAGAGGCTTTCAGAAGAAACTTGCTTTGGACTGGGTGTCAGGCACAATCTGCCTGACAGGGAAGCAACGAAACTAAGACCCCAAGGTTGAACATGGATAAGCCTGCCAGGTGCCATTGTTGGAATACACCAGGCAGTGAAGAACAGTTTGTGCGAAGGGCCTGAGACAGCAGAGCTGGGCTTTCTGAAGTTGCTGTAGGGAAGTCAGGGTGACAGGAGAAGAGCAAGCAGGAGACTGGAAAGAGTAATGAGGTGGGAGAGATAGACTTAGCCAGATGGAGCATGATTGAAGGAATCAGTCATTTGGTAAAAACCACTGGCTTGTGTTTTTAAATTGGATCTCAGTTATGATCATGTTTTAAATTTAACCCTTGAATTATGACATTTATTCAGTTTTAGTCCATGTGTGCCCCTTTTTATTTTTAAATGTTGATAATATAAAATAGTACTATCCATGAAACTAACACAGGTTCTCAAAACTTCATCAATACCAATAGCTTACTTCTAGGGCTGTTGTGTGGCAGCACTGGATTTTATGAGAATGGCACCCACACAGTGTGGTGTAACCCACAACTACTGATGTGTTTCTCCATCCCGAGCAAACTGAATCCTACAACTTTCTTGCCTTTTATTTTAGTTTTAAGATGTATATAGGTATGCGTGAACGACTGCATGGTTTTGATTCGTAAAACGTTTCATAAACATGGCATTACTATGTGTTGTCTTCTCCTTGTTTTTCACTCCTCGATATTATGCTAAGATTCACCCACATCGTTGAATATAGCCATTGTTCATTCATTTTCAGAGCTCTACAATAGTCCATTATGTTAGTATAACACAATTTATTTTTTCTTTTCTGGTCATTAGGCATTTGGGCTATTTCCAGCTTTTTGTTATTCTAATCAGGGTTTGACAAATATTTTTATACAAATCTCCTAGGACACAAATATTAATAGTTTTTCTTGAATATATATGTGTAGGAGCAGACTTGTTGTGCCAAGGGATATGTATGTGCCTTTTAAGACAATGCCAAATATGTTTGATTTTTTAAAAAATTAATGAATTAACATAGAGCGTATTATTAGTTTCAGAGGTAGAGTTTAGTGCTTCATCAGTTGCATATAACACCCACTGCTCATTACATCACGTGCCTTCCTCAGTGCCCATCACCCAGCTACCGTATCCCTCCACTTCCCTCCCCTCCAGCACCCTGTGTTTCCTAGAGTTAGGAGTCTCTTATGGTTTTTCTCCCTCTCTGATTCCATCCGATTTTATTCTTCCTTCCCTTTCTCTGTGATCCTGTATTGTTTCTTAACTTCCACATATGGGTGAAATCATATGATAATTGTCTTTCTCTGATTGACTTATTTTGTTTAGCATAATACCCTCTAATTCCATTCATGTCTTTGCAAATGGCAAGATTTCTTTTTATATGGCTGAATAATATTCCATTGTATATATATATATGCACCACATCTTCTTTTTTTAAATTTTTTATTGTTATGTTAGTCACCATACATTACATCATTAGTTTTGGATGTAGTGTTCCATGATTCATTGTTTGTGCATAACACCCAGTGCTCCACGCAGAATGTGCCCTGTTTAATACCCATCACCAGGCTAACCGATCCCCCCACCCCCGTCCCCTCTAGAACCCTCAGTTTTTCAGAGTCCATCGTCTCTCATGGTTCGTCTCCCCCTCCAACTTACTCCCCTTCATTCTTCCCCTCCTGCTATCTTCTTCTTTTTTTTTCTTAACATATATTGCATTATTTATTTCAGAAGTACAGATCTGTGATTCAACAGTCTTGCACAATTCACAGCACTCACCATAGCACATACCCTCCCCAATGTCTATCACCCAGCCACCCCATCCATCCCACCCCCCACCACTCCAGCAACCCTCAGTTTGTTTCCTGAGATTAAGAATTCTCATATCAGTGAGGTCATATGATACATGTCTTTCTCTGATTGACTTATTTCACTCAGCATAACACCCTCCAGTTCCATCCACATTGTTGCAAATGGCAAGATTTCATTCCTTTTGATGGCTGCATAATATTCCATTGTATATATATACCACATCTTCTTTATCCATTCATCTGTCGATGGACATCTCAGCTTTTCCATAGTTTGGCGCTTGTGGACATTGCTGCTATAAACATTGGGGTGCAGGTACCCCTTTGGATCACTATATTTGTATCCTTTGGGTAAATACCTAGCAGTGCAATTGCTGGGTCATAGGGTAGCTCTATTTTTAACTTTTTGAGGAACCTCCATACTGTTTTCCAGAGTGGCTGCACCAGCTTGCATTCCCACCAGCAGTGTTTGATTTTTAAGTCAATTCAATGTGGTTTTTTTTTTTTTAATTTACCCATGTAGTTAGTTACCTTTATTTCCTTAAAATTTTTTTTAATTTAAATTCAATTTAATTAACTTATACTATATTATTAGTTTCAGGGATAGAATTTAGTGACTCATCAGTTGCATATAACACCCAGTGCTCATTACATCAAGAGCCTTCCTTAATACCCATCACCCAGTTACCCCATCCCTCCACCCACCTCCCCTCCAGCAAATCTCAGTTTGTCCTCTATAGTTAAGAGTCTCTTATAGTTTGTCTCCCTCTCTGTTTCCTCTTATTTTATTTTTCCTTCCCTTCCCCTATATTCATCTGTTTTGTTTCTTAAATTCCACGTATGAGTGATATCATATGGTATTTGTCTTTCTCTGACTGACTTATTATGCTTAGCATAATGCCCACTAGTTCCATCCATGTCATGGCAAATGGCAAGATTTCATTCTTTTTGATGGCTGAGTAATATTCCATTACATATTCACACACCCCACATCTTCTTTATCCACTCATGTCGAGGGACATCTGGGCTCTCTCCTCTTTTTTGGGGGGGGAGTGTTGTTGTCAATGCGATTATTTCAATTTCTACTCCTACCACCAGCATATGAGAGAATAATCCATATCATTCTGGGTGAATTTGGTATTTTATCATTATGAAATTATCTGGCAGTGCTTTTTGACTAAACTCTATTTTTCTGATATTAACATACTACACCAACTTTCTTTGCTTAGTAGTCGTCTCCTGTGCCTTTTTTCATTCCTTTATTTTCAATATTCTGTGTGCTTCTGCTTTAGGTGCATCTTTTGAAAACTGTTGCTGGATTTTATTAATGCAATCTGACAATCATATTTATTTTATGTGAAATCTCATTTATTTTATTATTATTACTGGTAAATTTGGACTTACTTCTGCCATATTACTTTTTGATTTCTTTTAGTCCAGGCTTCCCCTGTTTTCTGATTTTTCCTTTTCTGATTTTTAAAAATTGAGTTTGCACATGTGTTTGTTCATTTGCATTGTTTTCCCTTTATTCCACTTTCCCTCCTACTGGTAATGAATTTAAACACTTTATTTATATTCCTTAATGAGTTCCTTAAATTTTTACTACATACTTTTAGCTTACCAATGTATTATAGTAAAATAATCCTGGTCCTCCTTCCCAAACAATAAAAGGACTCTGGGAAACAGTAGCTCAGACTTCCCTCTTCCCTGTTTAAATATTACCATTTAATATTTTATGTCTATCTTTTTTTTTTAAGAATTTATTTATTTGACAGAGAGAGCACAAGCAGAGGGAGAGAGAGGGGGAAGCAGGCTCCCCGCTGAGCAAGCAGCTCAACGTGGGACTTGATGCCAGGACCCTGGGATCATGACCTGGGCCGAAGGCAGCCACTTAACCAACTGAGCCACCCAGGTGTCCCTTATGTCTATCTTTTTAAAACACTCAATGTAAATACTTCATGTATTTGTAGACACTATATATAAACATATTTGTGTATGTTTGTGTATGTCTATGTGTGTGTGTATACACACACCCAAAAATTTAGATAGAGAGAAAGAGAATACTTAGATTTATCTACATTTTTGTCATTCAGTCTGTTTCCCATTCCTTCTCATTTTTTAGACTATCCTTCTGGGATATGTGTCCTTCTTGAAATATGTTCTTTTGGTGATCCTTTCAAGCCAATCTCTTGGTGTTAAACTCTCAGGTGCTTGCTTGTTTTCTCTGCAAATGCTTTAATCTCTGGAATGATAATTTTGCTGAATGTATAATTCTAGTTTGACATTTTTACCCTGTTTTAAAATATTATTCCACTGTCTCCTGACTTCCATTGTAGTTGTGGAGAAGTCTGGTATTATCCTATTATTCCTTCAATCATCTCTGAATAATTTTGCGGTTTCATTTCCTTGGTCTGTGACATTCTATAGATTCACTGATATTTGCTGTTGTGAAAATCTTGGTACCTATCCTGCTTAGGGTATATCAGGTCTGTGGAATTGTGCTTTTCATCAATTCTAAAAATTTTGCAGCCATTATCTCTTTAAATACTGGCTTTTTTTCAGTTGCTCCATTTTTTTTTTTAATTCTAGGATTCCAAGATAACACATATTAGGTCTTCTTTAACTTTTTAATCCTTCTTTCACAATTTCCACCATCTATACCTCTTTTTGGCAGCATCCGGGATACATTTTTCAGATACAGCTTCCAGTTCACTAATTCTTACTTTAAACATGTCTAATCAACTTATTGCCCATTCATCACTTTTTTATTTCAATAGTTATATTTTTTGTTTCTAGAAGCACCAGTTCAAATAATTTTTCTTCTTATTTCTGATAATTTCCTTTTCTATGCTTTATCTCTGATTGCAGCCTTCAATTTGTATAGAAAAGTAAATACCTCATAGGCAGCTCTTCTCAACTTTGCATCAGACAGCTTCAACCTCCTTTGAGGACCCAAGTCTGTTGTTCCTGTTGATGCTTGTGCATTGTGGCTTATATTCTTCTGAGTGTGTTTATCTGCATCTGGGAGGCCATACTTGATTTTAATCCTCCTCCTCCTTGCTGGTTCAAGTTCCCCTTGGAATCCCTGCTGCTCTAGTGGATCCCATGAGTTAGGCCTTGGCTCCTTGGTTCCTTTTCCTCTGAGGCTCCAGTGATTCCTGATCAGCATCTTGGTGTCTTGGCCACAAAGCCCCAATCTCATTGCTCTGGGAAAATTTGTTTGTTTGCTTATTTATTTTTGTTCTGTGGTGTGTGGGGTGGGTGGGGAGAGGCCAGAGGTTATACTTACCTTTTTTGATACCAAGGAGGCCACAAAGATTGTTTCTTGGTGTTTAGTTGTGGAATAGAGCTGTCCTTCACCAATGTGAATGTATCTAATGGCACTGAAATGTACACTTAAAAAAAGGTTAAACAGTAAATTTTATCTTATGTATATTACAATAAAACAACAAAAACAATCCCAACCCTTAAAAGTTGCCCCAAGATTAACTAACTAAATAACCAGCAAGTAACCGTAATGGAAGAAATGAACCCAGACGACCTGATTTTAAATCCAGCTCCATGACTTGTTAGCTATGTAGCCTGGAGAAGTGACAAACTTTCCATGCCTGTGTTTTTTCATCTGTAAAATGGAGCTGAGCTGAACAGTGGTGACCTGTGACATATCTGAGTAGTCCGTTAAACAAACAGTGAGCCATAATGGAAATAATAATCAGCATCTAACCCTTAGTTCATAGTATAAGAGAGGTAAAGCCCAAAGAAAGTACCAAATCCTTGAACAAGACTCTTGTAGTTATGGGGTCCCAGGACAGGAAGGAAAAGTACCAAGTACTGAATCAGAGTGGAGACAAGTGTCTTTAAGATTCCCCTCCCCCATAAGGAGTGCTTCACAAAGTGCCTGGAGAAGACCTCAGCAGAAGGCCCAAGATGAAGAGGTCACCAAATGAAAGCAACTGGATTCTCAATATAAATATGTGTAAGAGCATGGTTGCAACTTCCTTCAATGTCTGTTGTGCTTGGGTAGTGTACCCAGTCCAGGGTTGGGAGGGCAACTTTCCCCCATGAGGTCTGCCACGTAAAGCTTCTCTAATTCATGTTGATCTTGAAAGGTTTCTGAGCCAAGAACCAGACTCTTCACCAGGGGAAAGAGAAACATAATTCATTCCTTTTTCTATGTGGGAGGAATAGGAATATGGTGGCCAAGTCCCCTCACCAGGGAGGTGGAGTCAACTGAAGCTCTTGGTGTGGTATGTAGTTTGGCCAAGGTGAGGGTTCTTTTGGCCCCAGGTCCAAGAAGATCTGCCAGTCACCTTCACTTGCCTGGGTATAGGTGGACCTTCCTCAGAAGTAAGGACTTCATCAGGGTCTGGTCTGTTTCATTTCAGTCAAATGAAGCAGATGCTGTGACACTGGATGCAGGCTTGGTGTTTGAGGCTGGCCTGAGTCCCTACAACCTAAAGCCTGTAGTGGCAGAGTTCTATGGGACAGAAGATGGTAAGTTCTTCCTGGGGACCCAGGAAAGAGTTTGTGGCTCTTGTTTTCTCCTGGTAAATGCTGAGTTTGTCTTGTCCAGGCAGGTAATGGAGATTAAATACTGATGGGCATTCCCTATTGGGTGTCAGTGGGGAATGAGAGGACCTATCAGCTGCCATAGGCACAAGTCAAGGCCTCTGGGGCTTTGGGATGGTTGAGGACTGGGGCTCCTGACACTGACCTTCTGGGCTAGGAAATGTGCTCCCTGGAGAAACAGAGAAGACTGTGTGCAACCTGACCTGAACCACTAGGGTTTAGAGCTACATAGAGGAGCCCTCCAAGAACCATAGGCGCCACATACAGGGGAGAGACCACACTAGAGTACATACTTGGAGCCCCAGCAGCCTTGCATTTCCTCTGAGAGCAACCAACTGTCCCTGGGCCTGTGTCAATGAACAGGAAATACTTAGAATGAATGTGGTCTCTGTGTTACAACTCCAATTTCTTGGTGGGCTTGAGTTGGTAGGTGTAGGCAGACACCCTGCAGGGCCATGGTAGGCCTGCGTTTGCTTGGACTATTATTACAAATGTTCTCTCTGCAGTCCTTTCTTCCCCCTGCTAGTCTAGGCAGGTTTTCCTGATCTCTCTCTTTGTGACCTGACCCAAAATATATGTGCCCTGTGGATTCCCTTTCTCTACTCAGGAGTCTAGTAGTGATGAGCAGTTTCCCTGTGGCCCAGGTTGAGGGTCTTTCATTCACACTGTCTCTTGACAGATAAAAAAACCCAGTATTATGCTGTGGCTGTGGTGAAGAAGAGCAGTGACTTCACACTGAATGAGCTCAAAGGCAAGAAGTCCTGCCACACGGGCCTTGGCAGGTCTGCTGGGTGGAACATCCCCATGGGCTTACTTTATTGGAAGCTGCCTGAGCCACGTGAATCTCTTCAGAGGGGTAAGTAGGCAAGAGGGTGAGTGCTATCAGGCAGGCCTACACAGGCCACACTGGGGTCACTCAGACATGATCAGGTGATCATGTGTGATGAGTCTGGGGGGTGGAGGTAGGGGGTACACCGGCTTTAAACTGGTCAGTTCTGCCACACCAGCAGCCCTTGGGAGGTGTCAGCTGAGTTTTTTCTTCTCTGAGCTCCTAACACCCACCCAAAGGCTATCCTGAGGCGTTGGGGTTGGGGGGGAAGGCCATCAAGCCCAACAGAAGGCTTCAGTCAGGGCCAAGTTTGCTGGGCCCTACTGATCACTTTCCTGGGGTTCTTTCCGGTCTGTGGCTGATGTGTTTCCCATTCTGCTGGAGCTTTTCTGGTGGCTATCTGCTGCCCATGAACTTGGCCTGTACCTCTCTATGTGGGTCTCCCATCTCTCAGATATGACTCCCAGAGGAGACCTCTCTCTGAGCTGTTCCAGTCTGACAGCAACCTGAGACAGGCCTAGGTCAATGGCAGGCACAGGCCTGGTTCTTGGGGAGGGGGATGAGAGGACAAAGGTTAACTTGTCCCTTTTTGGAAAACCTTGATCTTGATCAGTGAACACACATAAGGATGTGCTGAGACTGGGTGTGCTGGTTTTGCTTTAGTCACTCTCTGTTCCCTAAGGAGTCTAGACTGGGAGCTGGGAGCTGTAATTGCTTGTAGCCAGGGTGGCTCATGACCTGTGCTACATGTCTTATGTTGAGCAGCAGCGTCCAGTTTCTTCGCGGGCAGCTGTGTTCCCTGTGCAGATCGGACAACCTTCCCCAATCTGTGTCAACTGTGTGTGGGGAAAGGGATGGACAAGTGTGCCTGCTCTAACCATGAACCATACTTCGGCTACTCGGGTGCCTTCAAGTGAGTGAGACCAGCTGCTGTTCCATGGTGGCCAAAGTGTCCAATGTCCTCAGGCCGGGAGACCCTACCTGGCCCATAGCAGAACCCAGCCTACAGAGGAGTCCAGGAGGCCTAATCCCCTCACAGTGACTCAGTGATCCAGCTGTAGGCCAAGACAGTGCATATGCCTTTCTTGTGACATTTGACAAGGAAGCCCCTCTCCTGGAGATCTTTTCTATGTCTCCAGAGCCCTTGAACTTGCCCAGTGTGTTCTTTCGCTGGACTGGGCAGAGCCTAAGGGAACAGGCACATCCTTAGTGTCTGGACCATTCTTCAGTGACTGACCCTCTGCTTTCTATTGTAGCAATGTCTTCTGTTCAATGCACTGGCCTCTCTCCTGCCTTCCCTCATTGTCCCTGTGCAGACAGCTCATGTGGCTGATTTTTCACTCCCTCTTTTACCTTGGTTATATCCTAAAGTTTGATAGCCAGCCAAGGGACATTTCCTCTGTAAGGAGACTAATCTCTTTATCTTCCATTTCAGAAACTTGAAAACTCTTTTCTGTATTAAAATATCTTCAGTGATTTTTTTTGCTACTTTGGGGCACATTATAAGGGATTTCTAGTTCCCATGAGCTCAACCCCCACCCCCCACCATCTTAGTGGTATATCAGTGCCCCATAGTGCTTCTTCAGCTGTGGGTCGGCATAGAGGCCTCCACCAGTCTCTGCCCTTGTCCCAGGGCTGCGTGGTGTGATCAGACAGACCCTCAAGCTTGAAGTGAAGGGTCTTCCCTGCTGGGATCCTCCTAATGTATTTCTTTCCCACAGGTGTCTGATGGATGATGCTGGGGAAGTGGCCTTTGTCAAGCATACAACAGTGTTCGGTAAGTGACAGGAGAATCTACACATTCCCTCCAGGCAGTGGGTTTTCTTTTTTTTTTCCCTGTACCCCTTTTCATGGACAGTAGTCAGATATGAGCATACTGTATTCCTCCTTTATCATTGCTTGGGTTTCTACTTGTGCAGAGTTGTGTGCCTATGGGGTCCTCACCTGGACTCCTGGGCCTCTTTCCATCATTCAACCGCCTGGACATGGGGATCCTTCTTCCTGGCCAATGTTGCCACAGCAAGGGATTGGGGGCATGTCTGGCTGAACTTGGCCTGAAGTTGGTCTGCTGAGATGAGACCTATTGTGGGGTATGGGGCAGTCACCCCTGTACTAGGCATCAGAAGCTTTCTTGCCTGTAACTTGTTGTGGGATCTTGAGCAAGTCAGTTCCCTTATGTGCTCTGGCCCTCAGTGTTTGCTCTAGGTATCTCAGCTCTCACATGCTATGATTCATTGGGATTGCAAGGGATGGGGAGACGGACTATAGTTCATGACGCTGTCCTGTCTGCAGTTGGCTCATCCAGGTTTTCTTCCCCCCCAGAGAACCTGCCAAACAAAGCTGCCTTGGACCAATACAAGCTGCTCTGCCCAGACAACATGCAGAGCATGTCTGTAGATAAATATAGGGACTGCCACCTGGCCCGTGTCCCTTCCCATGCTGTTGTGGCCCGAAGTGTGGGGGGCAAGGAAGACTTGATCTGGGAGCTTCTCAACCAGGCCCAGGTACTGGATTCACTGTTCTCCCTCCTGCTTAGTGCTCTCTGCTTGGATTTAAGGCATTTTCCTACATTCCCTTCTTGCCACTATGGAATACCTTGTTTTTAGGACATAGTGGGAACTGCGCCACATTCATCCACTTGTCTAAAAGTGCCCAGCAGGGACTCAGAGTTGCACAGAACCTAGTCCTGCATTATTGCCCGTCAGACCCTTACATTTTGGCCTAGTGACATGAAGATGCTCCTTACTGCTTAATTCTATTTCTTTCCATCTAAACCAGGACTTCTAGGCCAAGGGCAAATACTCCCTCCCCCATAAGGCCTTCCGTCACCTCTGCAGAAGGAAATGATCTCTTTCCTAATGTCCCTCAGGCTGACTGCAAGGAAGCCACACACATGGCCAGCTTTACTTAGAGCCTAGAGCATGCAGAATGCCAGCACTGAGCCAACCTCTCGTCTAGCCCTCCCGTCTGCCTATCAAGGGTTTTAATGGTAACCACACAGTGTCAGCTTCTGAAGGAGAGTGCATTTCTTAGGCTCAGTGAGCTGTCAATGCAACCAGGGGGACAGGCACGGAAACATATCCTGTGAAATAGGTTGTTGCATGACTGCAAAAAGGCTGGGAGTGGGGATGGTGCCGGGTGGGAAAGAGCAGGTTTGACTGCCCTCTCTCCTGGAATCTTGAAAATTTCATGGTTTTAATTTCATTTTCTGGGGGTTTTGTTTTTCCTCAGTCCCCTTTTGCGGCCTTCCTTGCTGCTGTAGCCAATTACTATTGTGTTTTACTACACACAGGAACATTATGGCAAAGACAAATCTAAAGTCTTCCAGCTCTTCAGCTCTCCTTTGGGGAAGGACCTGCTGTTTAAGGACTCTGCCGAAGGGTTTTTGAGGATTCCCCCTAAAATGGACACGTGGCTGTACCTGGGATATGATTATGTCACTGCTCTTCGGAATCTAAGGGAAGATGTGCGTAAGTACTGGGGAAGGATCATGTAACCTTTTGGAGCCTGGAAACCTGTTTGGGGCAAGGACCAGCAATAGACTCTTTCCAGGTACTAAAAGCCCACCCTGACATTTCTTTATTCACCCTGCCTTCCTGCCCAGTGTTAGACTGATGCTAAATGGTGTCAGTCATCATGAGATGGGCCTGGACATCACCAAAAGGCATGAAAGGAAATTCATGCTTAAAATGACTTGGATTGATACTAGCATTATTTCCCTTGTGTAAATCAGGGCTACCCTACCCACTTTGTGAAGCCAAATAGCCTGTCACAAAGTAAGTGAAATAGAATAAAATTGCTACAGACTTGTACATCTGCAGCCAGTATTATGATCAGCATGTGCCATAGTGAAGCTGGAGCCCTGGACAGGTTGATCCTGCTCCTGAATTTCCTTGGGTCATTGAATGTTTGCTTGATTATTCATTCATTCAACAGACAACTGTGCTAGGTGCTGGGCGTGCAATGGTGAGACAAATGTATATTAGATTCTGCTGTCATGGAACTTTCTCACCAGTGGAGAAGACAAATGTCCAATGAATAGTCACTCCACTGAATGATTGATTAAAAATGAGAGATTTGCTCAGAATAAGGGAAAACAAACTCAACAGAACAAAATATCATGGTCTGATGAGACCATGAAAACAAAGAAAAATAGCTCCTGGAGCTGCAGTAAGCCTTCCTTGAGGAAGTGACTTGAACTGAGCCCAACAGTCAAATAGATGTCCATTTACTCAGCAGACATTAACTGCACTGACCATAAGCCTTTGAACAATGAGGGTGCTGTGGAGAGTAAGATAGGCACAGCCCTTGCCTGGGCTGAGCTTATGTTCTCCTGCAGGGAACAGACAAAAAACAATGCGCAAATAAATAAGAACAACTCAGGTGGTTAAGTGCTATTTCAAAAAGAAGAAGGAAAAAAAAACAAAACAGAACCAAAAACAGCCTGAAGTGATTGAGGGTTTGGGAGGAAAGTTGGCTTCTTGGAAGAGATTATTTTAAGCCATACCTAAATGCTAAGAAGCCAACAAAGAGATTGTTACTGCCTTTGTTTTCTAAGATGATGAATTCCTGGAACGGGACCTGTTTGTATATTACTGGCAAATCCCAGCATTTTCATAAAGACAATTAGTAGCATTCATAACCAGCAGGAACTTCTGGGGCCTCAACTGAAATCTGGCTGTCTTTCTTATGCCCTAGGCCCGGATACCCCAAGGAATGAATGCAAGAAGGTGAAATGGTGTGCAATAGGTCACCACGAGAGGGTCAAGTGTGATGAGTGGAGTGTAAACAGTGGAGGGGAAATAGAGTGTGAAACAGCAGAGTCCACTGAAGACTGTATCGCCAAGATCGCGGTATGTCACTCCTGCCCCCGTAGGGCAGCATTTCTGCCACTGCTGCCGGCCTGTCCCTATGGCTGAGTGAATGTTCTTAGGGCTGATATAAGAACCTGTTCCCAAGGAACCTTGCCCTCATGTGGGAGCCCAGCCCCACAGGAGCTTCAGTACTTTTGAACTTATGGATCCGAAGGGCTCCTTGGGGCTCTGTTTCCTCGCAGTATTAGCACATGGTGGAGGGCACTCTGAGCTGTGTCTGCTTACAGGAGGCTGGACCATGGTGTGGGTATGCCTGGGACCCAGGGTGTGGCATAGGTGTGACAGGGCTGTGCTGATTGTGTAAGCAGGTAGAAGTTTAGCTTTGTTGATCACAAGAGCATTCCATGTTTGCTTTTAGAGTTTTGAAAATCCTGAATGATATAAAAAAGAAAATGAGAAGTACTTGTAATCTTCTACGTAGAGAAAATCCTGTTAAATGGGATCATATCATATACACAATTTACTATACTTTTTTTCACATATCTAGTTAGCTTTTCCTATGTCCCAAATCATTTTTCGAAAACATGATCTTTTATTTTTTTATTTTTTTTTATTTGAGAGAGAGCGAGTGAGAGAGCGAGCACAAGTGGGGGAAGGGGCAGAGGGAGATGGGGAGGGAGAAGCAGACTCCCAGCTCAACAGGGAGCCTGAGGCAGGACTTGATCCCAGGACCCTGGGATCATGACCTGAACAGAAGGCAGACACTTAACCAACTGAGCTACCCAGGCACTTGGAAAACATGATCTTTTAATGTTGTAATCTATTTTGTAGTGTGGATGTGATGCAATCTATTTAGCCATTTGTCCATATTATCTATAACATCATTTAGTCTGTTTCTGTCTTTTTTGCTGTTATGAATTATACTTGCATGTTTTACATTGGATGAATCACACTTGCACTTGTACTTTTTATCCAAATAGTTTCCCACATATTTGATTACTCCTTTAGGGTGTATTCCTAGAAAGTAGATTTCTAGGCCCAATGGAAAGCTTGGCAATCTTGTGGAATTTAAGCATCTCTATAATTCAGGGCTTCTAAACCTGAGAAATAGGTCATTCAAGAATATTTTACTCATTCATTAACACTTTGTCTACACCAAGCACTGAAATAGCACTCAGCCACATGGCCATGATTCAGGGCTAGAGCCCCATCAGGAGGCGCTCTATGCCACAGACATAGCCTCATGTCCCTGACTCCACTCATCTGTCTTACAAATAAGCACTCCTGGTGTCAGAAAGTTGTTGTAGAAATGTCTCTGGGACAGTGTATCCTATGAGAGGACAGGAGGATTAACTGTGGGTCTATGCTCCTAAAGAAACTAAGCAAGGAACCCGAAATTAATCCTTAATTCATCATGGTTGGGTGAAAATGAGAGCACATTTTATTTTCTCTGCTGGGTGTTCCTGACTGATAGATCCTTGGGGCTCTGGTACAGCACCTGCCATCTCCTGGGGCCTCTGTGGCCTGTGCTGGGAAGGCTGCCTCAAGGAAATGGCTGGAAGAGCAGGCAGGACAGGAGATGGCCTCTTTTCACCTGCTGTAATGTGCTGTGTCTTTGCAGAAAGGAGAGGCTGATGCCATGAGCTTGGATGGAGGCTTCATCTACATAGCGGGCCAGTGCGGTCTGGTGCCTGTCCTGGCAGAGAACTACCGTAAGTGGAGGGGGTGCCTCTCTGTGCTTTATTTCCTCTGGGCCAGGGAGAGAGGAGATGGGAAAATCATAGCCTGATTTACACCACATTGGCCAGAAAGCTCTTGTTTACTGAGCACCTCCTACTTCCTAGGTTCTGGGCTCCCTCATCTCTAATCCCCACAGTCACCTTGAAGGATAGAATCTTCTACCATACCTTCCACCAGGTTGATTGGAGGCTTTGCACTGGGAAGTTCCAGCTAAAAGTGACCTCTCTGCAGAGGACAGCTGGGATTCTCAGCTGGGATTCCTGGCAGGTCTTCTTGCTTCCCAAACTCACACTTCTGGTGCCCTGGTGCAGGGATTCAAGTATAGTTGGCAGGGACCACTGTGGCCACAGGTCAAACAGAGCAGGAAACTTGAAATTCACACTTTTGAGCTAAATTCCAGAGGCCAGTGAGCAAAAGTGAATTTGTATAATCCAGACAGCCTGGACTGTTTGGGAATTGGTGAAATGTAGATTGTCTTCCTGGTTCTTTTTATTCTGAGCTGCACATGGGAATGGCATGACTTCCAATGAATACATGTTTAATGACTTCTTCATTTTCTCCTCCAGAAACTCCAGGCTCTAATTGTAGCAGCACAGCAGAGGAAGGTGAGTTGTGATTGGTAACCTCATGAGTTTAATTCTTATTGCTTTTGGGAAAGGGTAAGGTATGTTTAAATTCAAATCAAAAGTAGGTAAGGCAATGGAAGAGACCAATTTTCAGAATGCAAAAGAACCATAGAAGGATGATAATTGATAATATGGTTAATCTTTTATACTTGCCATGACTTGCACATAGGGTTTCTCATTTAATCCTGTAAGTGGGTACCGTCATCCCTTAAGGATGCCTAAGAGGACCAACAGCTCACAGAGGTTACAAGTTGTCAGGCTTCCTATACCCAGCAAGCAAGTTCACACCCTCCTCATCACTCCCAACTGCTTCACATTACATAAGGCCTGCACAGTTTTAGATGAGAGTTACACCAGCCAAGGAGTCTTGCTTATATGTGCCTGGCAGGGCTGAGCAAAGAGGCTCACATAGGCAGATGTCTAGGAGCATGAAATTACCCAGCCTCCCAGCCCAGGCTGGGCCCAAGAACCCAGGCCAATCTGGCTCTCAGCTAGTGCTCTGGTGGGGGGGTGGATCTGAAAAGATGGGACAGGAACGAGATAGGAAATCTTGCCAAGGTGATCACGGGGTTTCAGAGCCCCAGTGCTAAGACCTGTCTGGTCATTTTCCAGCCATTAGTGTGGAAGTCTGTCCTTGTGACTTCCCCTATTACAACCTCTCAGCCTCTCCTCCTCATTCTAGGACCCAGGCTCTTTAGCTGAAAATAGAAAGACTTGTTCTTGCTCCATGGATGATAAGGCTTCTCTGTTTTCTGCTGTAAATAGTTGACTAAATTAACTAATTTAAAAAGCTGAAATCATGGGTTGATCTATTTGTAGTTTTAAGAAGTAGCATGCATTTTTCTGCTAAAGATGGCAGCTGTCTGGATTTTGAATTTCTACTTCACATACTTATTTTGGTGCAAACCTGTATTCTCCATATCCCAAAATACATGGCCAGAAGATTCCCTGTAATTTATTGGTCATTTACAACTCTTTCCTAATTGTTACTGTATAAAATTTTGGGAGTCACCCCCTGCTCCTCAGTATCCATTTCTCTGATATTCCACAGTGGAGGGTGAGTTGCTGGTTTATAACTTTTGTAGTTTTAGGCATTTAGGGAAGGATTATACACCAGACATTGCTCTGATGATGATGTTTTCTTACTATTTTAAATGTTCAGAATAATCTCCATCTGACAGAGTGACTCAGTCAGTTTTTGGGAAGACCCTTTCAAAGACAGAAGGAATGATTCAGGGTAATTTTGCTTTCATAGGGAGATGGCAGGCTTTGATTGTAGACTCATACTCTGGAGGGCCCAGGGGTGTTAATACTTTCTTTTTTGGTGTCTTTCTTGTAGGGTATAAAGCTGTGGCCGTAGTTAGGGCATCAGCAGATGAAACCCTCACCTGGAACAATCTGCAAGGCAGGAAGTCATGCCATACCGCAGTAGATAGAACCGCAGGCTGGAACATCCCCATGGGCCTGCTCTACAGCAGGATCAACCACTGTGAATTTGGTAAGTGAATCCTGGGAGGGTGCCGTGATCAGGACCAGGCTGGAAAGAGGTGTTCTGGGAAAAGAGTAGTATGGTAGAAAATGCTATGGCCCTGGTTCTACAGTCCTAAAATTTGGTTAAAGTGAACCTCAAAGAGATAACTAAAAGAGATGCTGGGGTTGAGAAGCTGAGTCAGAATGGTTCTTTTTGGCTCCATAAATGGCTTCAGTAAATATATGTTTACTTCCATCTCCCATGAAAAGAACCAGGTGAGCAGTCTATTCCTGATATGGTCATTAGAAGCCCAGGCTCCTTCTCTCTTTCTGCTCCACTATTCTGAGCATGGGCCTTCTGTCTTCAAGGTCAACCATGGTTGCCATCACATCCATAATCCAGGCAGCCTGGATCATGTCATCTGTGGTCATTTTATTCAAGTATATGTCATCTACGGTGATTTTATTAAAGAAGCTATCCAGGACATCTAAATCAGTTGCTTCAAGTAACTTTTCATTGCTCAAAACTCAGGCACATAGTCACACTTGGGTTGTCAAAGAGGTTCAGGAATGTCATCTTTTATTTGGGCATGTCTCCGTCCCAAATAAAGCTAGATCTTTGTTCAAAAATTAAAAATAGAATGACCATATGATTCAGCAATTTCACTTCTGGGTATTTAGCCAAAGGAAATGAAAGCACTAACTGAAAAAGATATATGCATCCCCATGTTCATTGCAGCAGTATTTTTACTATAGCCAAGATATGGAAACAGCCTGAGTGTCCACTGATGGATGAATGTATAAAGAAAATACAGAATTAACTATATATATATAGAATGCATAAAGAATGCAAAATAGACTTTTATTCAGCCATAAAAAGGGAAGAAATCTTGCCATTTGTGACAACATGGATGGACCTTGAGGTTATTATGCTAAGTGAAATATATCAGGCAGAGAAAGACAAATATTGTATAATCTCACTTCCATGTAGAATCCAAAAAAACCCAAGCTCAAAGACACAGAGAACAGACTGACAGTTGCCAGAGGTGGGGGGGTGGGGAAATGGGCAAAATAGGTGAAGGGGCAAAAGGTACAAACTTCCAGTTATAAACTAAATAAGTCCTGGGGATGTAATGCACAGCATGGAGACTATAGTTAATAATACTGTACTGCATATTTCAAAGTTGCTAAGAAAGTAGATCTTTTTTTTTTTTAAAGATTTTATTTATTCATTTGAGACACAGATACAGAGAGAGAGAGAGAGAGAGCATGAGCGGGGGGAGAGGCAGAAGCATGCTCCCCGCTGAGCCAGGAGCCCAATATGGGGCTTGATCCCAGGACCCTGGGATCATGACCTGAGCCGAAAGCAGACACTTAACCATCTGAGCCACCCAGGCACCCCAAGAAAGTAGATCTTAAAAGTTCTCATCATAAGAAAAAAATTTTAGGGGCGCCTGGGTGGCTCAGTCGTTAAGCATCTGCCTTCAGCTCAGGTCATGATCCCAGGATCCTGGGATTGAGTGCCGCATTGGGCTCCCTGCTCAGTACGGAGCCTGCTTCTCTCTCTCCCACTTCCCCTGCTTGTGTTCCCTCTCTCGCTGTGTCTCTCTCTGTCAAATAAATAAATTTTTAAAAAAATCTTAAAAAAAAGAAAAAACTTTGTAATGATGTATGGTGATGGATGTTAACTAGACTTATTGTGGGGACCATTTTGCAATATATTGCAACATCAAATCATGTTGAACACCTGAAACTAATATAATGTTATATGTCAGTTGTATCTAAATAAAAAGTAATGGAGAAAAAATTAAAAGATTAAAACAACTAAGACTTTGTTACTAAGGAACAAGGGGTTCCAAATGGCTGTTGGGTGGACAATCCCTCCCACAGGCTTTCTAGGTAACGTGAGCATGTGGGATCCTGGGATCTCTTTAAGGTCTTGGCAGGCTCACTGAAGTACTGCCCAGCTCCTAGGCCCCTTTAAAGGGATGGGCATCAGTTTATTTTCTGTGTCCTCTGAATATCTTCAGGTATGAAAACTCTATGTGTCAGTTAACCACAGACAAATGTTTCCTTTCTTTTTTTTTTATTAAAGATTTTATTTATTTATTTGAGAGAGAGAGAGTGAGCAAGCAAAAGAGAAAGAGAGCACATGAGTGGGGGGAGGAGTAGAGGGAGAAGCCGACTCCCCAATGAACAGGAAGCCTGATGTGGGACTTGATCCCAGGACTCCGGGATCATGACCTGAGCTGAAGACAGACGCTCAACTGACTGAGCCACCCAAGCGCCCCAGACAAATGTTTTCTAATGGTTATTTACATGAGCTTTCTCCTTGCCACCTCCAAATATGTGCAACTGCTTTAAAAGGAGAAGTCTCTAGGGACACCTGGGTGGCTCAGTTGTTAGGCGGCTGCCTTCAGCTCAGGTCATGACCCCAGGGTCCTGGCATCGAGCCCCGCATCAGGCTCCCTGCTCAGCAGGAAGCCTGCTTCTCCCTCTCTCACTCCCCCTGCTTGTGTTCCCTCTCTCGCTGTCAAATAAATAAATAAAATCTTTAAAAAAAATAAAAATTAAATTAAAATAAAAAGAGAAGTCTCTAAAGACAGTTAGGAACCAGACAAGACCTGTGTGGGGACTTGGAAATGAGACCACATTTCTGCACTGGGGTATTCTCTGACACGAGAGGAAGCAAAATGTGGCTGGGGAGATATCCAGAAAGCTCTGGCTCCTTACCAGCAAGGGCACTACCTCTGCTTTTCTGAGCCTCCTGGCAATTTCACAGCCATGGGAGAACAGCTGAGCTGTGAGTTAAATCCCCTAGCCCTTAAGTGGGTTCGGAGTCTTAAGTTCTATTAAAGTCTCTTCTGAAAAATAGCAAGGGAAGGAAACTTCTGGAAATAGGTAGCACAAGCTTGAGGAGTGAGACCTCCACTTTTATCCTTTTTATGTCAATTTTTATGTAATTTCCCTCTCTTCTCTCTTTAGATAAATGGTGACACTATAGCGTGTCCATGGAATGCTTTCTACCTGAATTGTAATGGTCTACTAACTTCTATTCCCAGCCTCAATTAAGTTTCTTTTTAAAGCCTACAGGCTGGCAGGTCCTGAGTTGGTGGCAGGTCACTGAATATATTCCACCTATCCTGGGCCATACGCACCTGTTATGTGTTAGATGAAGGCTACTCATTTTGACTCACTTAGGAGGAGCTGACTTCCTCTGGTCCTTCCGTACAGATAAATTTTTCAGCGAAGGCTGTGCCCCTGGGTCTCTGCAAAACTCCAGTCTTTGTGCTCTGTGTATTGGCTCGGAAAAAGTTCCAGGAAAGGAGTGTGTTCCCAATAACCATGAGAGATACTATGGCTACACAGGGGCTTTCAGGTGAGTCTTTTAACCCTGACCCAAATATAATAAACCCAGTCCTGACAAGATTTCTTTTTGGGAACTAAGGTGAGATTCTTACGTTCCTGGCCTGTTAGTCTTACATGTGTTAGGGTGCCACAGTTAGCAACTCTCTGTAGAACCCTGTGTGAAGGAGCATCCAAGCCCCTGCAAGACACTCTCTCCAGACTGGCAGTACAGTGCAGATTAGAAGTTCTCAAAAGGGGGTGATTTCCCCCTCAGGAGGAAGTTTGGCAGTGTCTGGAGTTGTTTTTGATTATCAAATGGGGTTGGGTGCTACTGGTATCTAATTGGTAGAGGCTGCTAGACATCTTACATGCATAGGACAGCACCCTACAATAAAGAATTGCCTGGCTCAAAATGTTACTATTGCCAAGGTGAGGAAACCCTGCCATAGTTGAATACAGGAGTCAGGGGTCTGGTTCATGCTCTTCCATGCACCTCTGGGGAACCTAGAGCCAGCCATACTTACCTGGAAATATACAAAAGTAAAGAACATGATTTCTACATTCCCAACTGCAATTCTATTTCATGGGATGTTTATTACTTTTATAAAGACACCTGTGTACCTTATGACCTTATTACTTTTTAAAAAGATTTTATTTATTTATTTGACAGAGAGAGAGAGAACAAGCAGAGGGAGCAGCAGAGAGAGGGAGAAGCAGGCTCCCCACTGAGCAGGGACCCTAGGATTATGACCTGAGCCGAAGGCAGATGCTTAACCGACTGAGCCACCCAGGCACCCTGACCTTACTACTTTTTAACTGTCTTTTCTGATTCAGGCTAGTGTTAGTTCATGAGTCCCTCAACTGCACAATGATGGTGGTATTGTAACTGAGCTTCTCAGTAAGTGAAGGAGAAAACAAAGGTTATCCTAATTCTCCAATTAGAACCACCTTGTGAGTTTGTGCAAATACAATTCACAGTCCACAAGTTCCCAATTTTTACAAAGTAGAGTGTAAGGAATCACCTTAATGGGAAACTTCTCCTCTAATATCTCTACTGATGCCAGGGAAATGCTGTAGCTCCATTGGAGAAATGCCAGAATTTAGCACTCAGTGTGTGGGAACTGAGATTGTATAACCACAAAGCAATTGGAGGTTTTTTCTTGTCTTATTACTTACATGAGTAATATGTAAGATTAGTGATAGAATGGGAGTCACAATTGCTGATATCAAATGGTTAGCCCTGGGCCTACAAGCTGACCCTCCTGAATGACACATATGTCTCTGACCTCCTCTCTTCTTTCTCCCTGTCTGGCACTCTGCAGGTGTCTGGTGGAGAAGGGAGAAGTGGCCTTTGTGAAAGACCAGACTGTCATGCAGAACACTGAAGGTACATTCACATGCTCCTCTGTCCCCACAAATTGGGGTTGCTGGGCTCATTTATGCTTAGGATGCCTTTGTGGACATGTTATGGCCTCAAGTCCAGAGCTCTGATTCTCAACCTGTTTGTTCAGTGAGGAGAGAAGTGTTTACCTGGGTAGGCAGAACGGTGAGGACTGTGAGGTTCTGGTGGTCCTGAATTCTCTCCCAGGAACCTTCCCATAGGTGTAGACATTGCCTTTCCCCTAAATACTTCAGAGCACATTTCCTAAGAATGAGGACACTCTTACATACCTACAGTGTGATCACCAAGATCGGGAAATTTATACTAACATGGATTTAATACTCACTGTGTTCACAGTCCATATTCAGATTTGGTGAATTATCCCCAAAAGGTCCTTTTTAACTATTTCCTATATTTCTGGGCCTAATATATATATTCCAAATATATTCTAGGTCCACTGAAAACACTTAGAGACAATAATACACCAGTGGGAATAGTACACCAAGATCTTGGTTTCTAGAACCATACTCTGATAGAAGGAGCCAGGGCCCCTTAGAAAAAATAGATGATTCTAGGGCTGGGCAGGAAAAATATAAGGTGAGCCTGGAACATCGTGCTGAAGATGTTGGGATATGTCAAAATATACAGGAGCCTTTTTAAAGCCCTCCTACTGCCAAATCTGGGACATTTTGAGCACTAAAAGAAATAATAATGTTAGTAAGAATAAAGTAGGAATAAAATAGGAATACATGAGTCTATCCTGATTAAACAAATGAAGGTGAAGGGAAAGATCTTCCTTATTGTAGAACATGAATAAATGTAGAAATAATTATAAAGTTAAAAAACTATCATTTGGCAAATCATATAGTAATAATTGTTTCAAGCAAGAAGCATCAATGGGTACTAAAACTAGTGGGTGAATATCAGATGCTGTGACACTGAAAAACCAAACAAAATTTTTTTTTAAGTTGGTAAGAATGAGCATTCCACCTGTCCCCTCTGTATCACTAACTGCTTAGAGAACCTGCTACAGGCCAGGCAGATATTACCTCACTTCCTTTCTCATGTTCTTTCACCCAACCTCAGCACTTCCCAGCAACTCATCTAGAGTGAACTAGCTCAGCACCGACTCCTCCAAGAAACCTTCTCAGATGGCATCCATCCCACAATAGAATCTTCTGTCCCTGTGGCTAGTATTATTGAGTTTATCTCATTCTGTAATAAATTGTGGCCACAGAAACTCTTTTGAGCTCCTTTTTCCTACTCTTATATCCCAAGAGTAACTATAGGAAGTGGCACACAGAAGCTGCTAAGTACTTACTTGAAGGAATACTGTATTGGCTAATTTTTCTTTCTTCTCTCCTAGTATTTATGCTTTTTCCTTTAAAGGCTGTCCTTTTTCCTACTACCTGAGTGTTACCCTGAGATTGGTTCTTTGTTATCCCTTGATTTTTTTTTTTTGTACTCCTCTGAATAGGGCTTCTCTCTCTTGGCTTCACCTCTCTACCCCGCAATGACTCCAAAAGACTTACTCCCCGACAGGAATGTAGAGCAGAGGCCTAACCTCCCATCTAAATAACATCCCAGAGCCTCTATTTGCCATGTGGTCATTTTTATATACAAAGTTCACTGGCACTGCAACCTCAACCTCTGTAAGTCCAAACTCCTCATATTTCTCTCAAAATCCACTCCTCTTCTCAGGGCCTCTGTCCTTATTGAGGACTTTATCATATGCCCTGCCAGTCAGGCCTAGATTAGTCTCTTGATGGTCAGTACAGTGGTTAGTACATGTAACAAATGTTACACACCTAAAACCATGCCTCCTCCAGCCAGCTCTCCCTAATGAATATGTTCTCACCAAGCTGGTTCAGCTGACAGCATTTAAAGTGTGCTCTACAAAATATAAAATGTTATTATTATCTGTATCCAGAATTGGTATTTTTGGTATGTATGCTATTTTCCCCCTCCAAGAAGACTGTGGCTTACAGAGGGC
Organism: Eumetopias jubatus; assembly: GCF_037043125.1. Taxonomy (NCBI): domain Eukaryota; kingdom Metazoa; phylum Chordata; class Mammalia; order Carnivora; family Otariidae; genus Eumetopias; species Eumetopias jubatus. The sequence goes on along the minus strand of NW_028274807.1, from coordinate 126,010,697 downwards.
ATGAAACATAGTGTTGAGTAAATTCTTACATTATGAAGTGGAGCAGAATTGGTTTGGAGAGAATGATGGTGGGTTTCATTTGGAAGGAGCTGAGTTGGAGGGACTGGTAAGAAAGGGAAGGAGAAATACTAGAAGGTGAGCAAAGGTGTGTGTAGTTAATTGTGGGAGAGACACAGGCAATTTGGAGTTTTCTATTAAAACTGTAATTACATATTTGGGGAGAGTAGGCAAAGAGGTATTTTTATTTTATATATAATATACAATTTTGTGATAGTGAAGTCACATAGTAGTAGTTCAATTAGATAAAAAAATAAATGAAAATTAAATGAAGAAAAAGATTTGCAATCCTGCCTTTTAGATGAGAACTAAAAATTGGGAAAACATATTTGAGAATTGCCTCAGGAGGAAGGAGTTGAAACCCTGAAAATTGGTGAGATTTTCTTTTTTTTCAGAGAGAATACGGAAATGATGAAGCTAGGAGCTAAGAACAGGATATGCATCCGTATGCACAGAGGCATGTGCACATTTTCATGGGAACCAGTATGAGCCTGTCAGATTTAGAACACTGGTCCAGCTTGCAAAAGGGCCTCTGGTTAAGTTCTTTTGCTTACTAATGCCAGATGGCATCACACAGAGATTATCAGCCTGCTTAGAGGGTCACATTCTTCGTGTGCTAGAGTAATAAGTCCAGATGCTTTGGAATTTAGTAGAAATGAAGATGTTTTTGAACATCATCCAAGAATATAACTCACTTTCTCCTGGTTGGGTGGGGCAGTTTGGAAGGAGTGGTTGCTAGGAATTCCTGGTTGAGTGTGAGTTGAATCTAACCTATGGACATGTGAGTGTCTCTTCCTCTCCCCATCACTGTGACCCCAGTGTGTGTACTTCTGCTGGCCAATGGCCCCAGGTCCTTCACAAGTCAGTGGGTTGGTCACATCCCCTCAATGAGGGCACCTTAACCAAAGCTGTAAGCTGTGACTGACCCACCTTCTCTGTCCCCAGGAAGGAACACTGAAGGTTGGGCTAAGGATCTGAAGGAAAATGACTTTCAGCTGCTGTGCCCTGATGGCAAAAGGAAGCCTGTGGCGGACGCTAAGAACTGTTTCTTAGCCAAGGCCCCTAATCATGCTGTGGTCTCACGGAAAGATAAGGCATCTTGTGTTAGGCAAACATTACTTAAGCTGCAGGTAAGGACCAGCCAGGGCCTCCCATTCTTTCCTCCTGGGTGGGTATGGATGATTTGGGGGAGTTCAGTGCTAAGTGCAGCCCATACTCAAGCATTTCCTTTCTGGAAACTAGGATCGGGAGGCCAGTGGATTGTGGAACTGGATTTCTTAGGCCCAGCTCTACTTATAACTCCGGGTCACTGGAGATTAGTTCCCATGTGATCCACCTGCTTTTGGGTCCACACATCTGCTTTCTTTCTCACCCCTGACCTTGCTCTGTGGTACCCTCATTTTCTCCACCTCTATCCTTTTTGAAAATGAAGGAGAGTGATCCTGTGTGCCAGTCCTCCATGATATAAGTCATGAAAGGTGAAATGTATTTCTCTTGTTTAGAGAATCTGATCTATGGACAGGTCAGACTGAGAACCATCCCAACAGCCAGAGAAACACAGGATCCCTATCCTGAGGGAGCTTATCCTCCGGGGAGAACAATCAACCCAGGGCCGGCCTTGCCAGGGAGGTGGGGGGTGGGGTGGAGAGGCTGCCTGAATATTCTAAGAGTCCTCTACCTACAAACACCACTTTCCCCTCAACAACAGCTTCCTGCCTGCCATTAGTTTTCTTTTTTTTTTAAATTAAGATAGCACATCTTTGTGAGTCCTCTTAAGGTAAATGATAATAATAATTAGCATTTAATGAATATTTCTTAGGTGCTAGATGGAATGTTAAACTTTTCATAATCATGATTTCACTTATAATCCTACAAGGCCTAGAGTTAAGCCTCTTGCCCCAGATAGGATCAAAGATGCAGTCAAACATTAAATTTAACAACTACCTGTACCACCCCTCATGGGGGGGGCTCACATTTAATATCTTTCTTGACAGTAATACTTGGAAGGGACACACTTCTGTTTTCTCATTTCCTGGAAACAGTCCCCAAGGCCATAGCCAATGAAAGGGGGAAGGAGTGACTGGGTGGGTGGGAGGGACTTCCCAGAGGAGGTAAGACCAGGATGGACCCTATAGAGGGCCTGCTGGGGCCTCAAGAAAGCATGAAGCTGGGGCAAAATGGGTGAATGCCAGGTGAAGGAAATGGAAACATCCTGAGTCATCCTCTGCAGCTCCCTTTCTTCTTGGGGCTGGTTCCCAGCTTTTATCCCTCTCAACCCCATCCTTGTATTCTCAGCTGCTCACTGCCACTGGTCCTCATGCATTTTTCATCCATTTGACAGCCTTTGTTTGGAGGAAATGGAAACGACTGCTCGGGCAAGTTTTGTTTGTTCCACTCAAAAACCAAGGACCTTCTGTTCAGGGACGACACAAAATGTTTGGCCGAACTTCCAGACAGCACAACATATGAATCTTACTTAGGAGCAGACTATGTCAGGGCTGTTGCTAACCTGAGACAATGCTCCACCTCGAGTGAGTAGGGGGAGCAGCACGGGGGAAGCTGCCAAGCAAACACGGGGAGGGAGGGGGAGCAATTCTGGGTGGTGGGTAGATTAGGAGGAGTGGGCTGTGGCCCTCCTGGGATGAACAATGAAAATGGGCAAGATGAGATGATGAGAGAACACCATAATCCCAGCACGTGTGAAAGCCTACTTATATGGGTAGACAGATGGTAAGGCAGACACAGGCTCAGGGCACTAAGGTAATGAACTGTCCAGACATGAAGAAATTCCATGTTATTACTAAGACCAAGAAGAGGTTGTATGTGCCCATGCCCATTGCTCTGCAGTAAACTCCTTTGTATACAGAGCTGCATCGTCCAATAAATACAGTAGCCTCTAATTACCTATGGTGATTTAAATTTAAATTAATTAAAATTAATCAAAATTAAAAATTTAGTTCCTTAGCCACACCAGCCACAATTCAAGTGTTCAATAGCTACACGCGGCTCCAGATAGGCGAGCAAACAGAACATTTCCATCATTGCAGAAAGTTCTTTTACACAGCACTACTCTTGTGAGCTTGAACAATGACAAGTTTTATAACCATAAAGTTGCCATACCTACTGCTCATCTAGAGCACTGGTTTTCTAAGCATTACAATACAATAAAACACACCTTTGCATTATAACTATGTTGGACATCATTTAAAGTCATTTGGAAGATGTGGGAGAAGAACATGTGAATGGAGGGAGATTGTGCTCTAACTTTTGTGTGCATATAAGTGAGCCATGGTCCTTAAAATACTGATTCCCAGGCCCTGGGGAATACTTATTCAGCAAGTCTGTGCCAGGGCCCCATAATTCCAATATAAGGAACGTGCTTACCCAGAGCCACTGCTGTGAGCATGTAGGTTACATTCACCTACGCTACATCCTCCATAAGGGGAGAAAGTTTGGCTCTGCTATTCTCTGCTCCTTCTCTAGCCCCTAGCATGGAAACTGACATGTTCTAGGTGCTTGTTTTATTAGTTCCTCACCTCTCTAAGGAGATCTGAGAGGATAGTCCTACCAGACTCCTCCCAGCTACATGGATTTAGGTGTGGGAGCCCTGCCTATGAGACACAAGGTGGGGGATGATGCAGGGCAGGGAAACCATGTTACCATCCTTGGTGCATGGTACTGCCCAGAAAGACACAGGAGCTGTGCAGGCAAGAGAAGAAGACCACTGGGAGAATGGCCTGGTCCACCTATCAGACCCCAATGGGTCTGAGTGCTTTTATATCAGGCTTAACTATTCATTCACCCAACAGAAAATAAATATAGGTAGATTTTTGACTGTCCTACCTCTCTTCTCTGCCCCACAGAACTCCTGGAGGCTTGCACTTTCCACAGATCTTAAAATCCAAAAGGTGGAGCCATACCAGATGGAGAAGGGAGCTCTCGTGACCCATAAGCTTCCCTCTGGGTCTCACTGGCCTGAGTGGTTTGTTTGGTTTCACAGTTCAGCGGTGGTACCTCTGTAGAATATAAAATAAAAATTATTATTGGTGTTATCTTTTAAAAACTTCATTGTTTTCTAAATGTTTGGCCTGGAAGGATTTTTTTTTTAATACTATCTGACTAAATACATGTGCACTGAGCCCTTCCTTCAGAGCTCAATGTTCATCTGACCCTTTCCACAGCTTTGGTTGTGGTGCCACAGCCACACCTCCTGGGTACAGTTCAAGTAGAAATTCTTTCTGAAAGGGGTCTGCATGGTTATTATAATAGAATCAAGTGTATGTGGCTGGGTTGTGTGTGTGTGTGTGTGTATGCATGTGTGTGTGTGTGTGTGTGTGTTGCAAGGGAGGGGCAGGAAGGAGGATGCTGAGTGAGATATTGAGATGGAGTGTTCAAGGGAGTACAGAAAAAGAATATAGAGCAGGAGAGGATCAGTTGTCCTACCTCTCTTCTCTGCCCCACAGAACTCCTGGAGGCTTGCACTTTCCACAGATCTTAAAATCCAAAAGGTGGAGCCATACCAGATGGAGAAGGGTATCCATGAATCAGTTCCTGATTCTAGTGGGTTGGAAAAGTGAACCACTGGAACATCTGAAAATTATCGCTTGACCCTGATTCCCACAGTAATTCCTGCCCTATCTCCTTACCCTTTCCACGCCTCACTTATTAATGGTTGAAAACACAGAAACCAGTCTTTTGCTCCACTCACTTCCCTGTAGCTACCTTGGCCAAGGTCACTGCCCATCTGTCAACTATGAAAACCAATTTTAATTCTTTCAATCCTGAGTCTGTTAACCGCACTTGATACGGCTGACCACTCACCAATCATGTGACTGGTGTCCCTGAGTCTGAGATCGTTTCCACTATGCTTTGGAGCTACTGGGAGTAGAAGAGGGGAAAATGTGTCTGGTGAATGAGACATTTTAATTAATGGAAGAAAGGGGAAAAATCGTGTCACTACATTTATTTCATTGTAACTCTCCATTTGCTATTTGAATGAAGAAGCACAACACTTTCAGCAAGCAGTAGTCAGTATCTGCCTGTCCTTCCTCTGGATTCATCTCCACACACCTCCTGGAAATGTGTGTTTGTGCAGATGTGAGAGGACAAGAAGCAGCTGATCCTCTCCTGCTCTCATTCTTGAGAATGGCACTACCTTTCCACATTTCTTCTGTGCACATTTCTTCCGTCTTTACCCAGGAAACATACTGAAAAAAAAAAAGTCTGTGTCTTGTTAAAACTGTCTTTCTTTCATCATTCCCACACTTCACCACCGAGGCAGAACTTTCTCATTCACATAGCTCTGACTAAAAATTCTTACACGGTGGGGACAGTCATGGTAGGTGTTCTCCCGTTTGGCCCTTCCTCCTTCCCTGCACTTTTAGCTCCTAGCAGAGGAATCAATGGTTATTATAAAGGAGCTCTGTGTGTGTGTGTATGTGTGTGATGCACATGGTGGGTGATGGATACAGAGCAGGGCTCAGGACAATAAGAAAGAAAGAAAAAGAGAATATGGTAAAATTACTGTCATTTCTGATAGTTTTAATTGATAATGCTAATTTAAAATAAAATAGTTGGTTTGTTTTCTTTAACCTCACATCCTAAACATCCTTTCTTAATCTGGAGTCCCTATTTGCCTACATTTATCAATGAAATGCCTGGAGAATGAATTGTACTATGTTAGAGCATAGAGTTAAGCATAAAGAAGCCCACTGCCTGGGCTTAATGGATAAATTCCTTAACCCCTATCTCGTTTGCCTCTGTAAAATTGGAATAATGGGTTGCTGTGAGGATTAAGCAAATTAACAAATTAAAATGATTTAAAACAGTGCCTGGAACGAGCAAGCACTCATTAATGCTAGCAATTATCAGCATTACCCATCCTCTTCTCCATCTACCAGTCTTGCTTCCATACCCATGCCCCTACCCCCACCTTCACCTCACTGTTCCCTCTGAGTTCTCTTTTCATTCAAGCCCTCATCACAGGAGCCCCTCTGTTACAAGAGATGCTGCTGACCACTTCCAGGACATGTCTAACTCTTGTGTCACTGACTCTTCCTTCCTAGGCATATTGGTGGGTTCCTTTCTCCTCACTTTTCTTTCTGTCCCTGATTTTAATGACCATTTATTTATGCCTGAAACTCAGATGAAAATACAGCACCTATTGCTGAAACTTTACATCTGTTTATTCTATCACCTGCTTAATATAAGATTTTAGAACTCCCAGAGGCACCTGAAACTCAATATATAGAAAAGAGAGGCAATTTTCATTCTGGTTATGCCCTCAGCCCCAAAGTCCTTCTCTAATTCACTTTATGCACTCTGATCTTTTCAGTACCCCACACCAACTGCTTCAGATGCAGTTTTGGTAACTCTCCCATCTTAACTCAGCATACCCAATTAATCACCACATCCTATATATTTTCCTTCTCCACATCTTTCAAATCTGTGGCCTCCTTTCCGCACCTACCTCCACTCCTGGTTCAGACTCTCTGCATCTTTTACCAAAACACTGCAACAGCTCCCAGCTGGTCTCCCTGCCTCAGTCTTTTCCTCTCTCAAATCACCGTTCTCCATTTATCTGCCAGTCATCTATGTTACCCCCAACTGAAACTTCTTATCTCATTCTGGATGAAGTCTAGGTTCCTCAGCATAGCACACAATCCCTTCAGGTCCTACCTGCCAACCTTTCCTGCTTCATCTCCTGCCACTTCTGCTGAAATGACATCAGCTTAGGGACAGACTGCAAACTGGCAGACCCTAAGTGGGCCACTTCTGGCCCCCTAAGGTGTTTTATTTTATTTTTAAAAAAGATTTGACAGAGAGAGGCACAAGGAAAGAGGGAACACAGGCAGGGGGGTGGGGGAGGGAGAAGCAGACTCCCCGCTGAGCAGGGAGCCCAACATGGGACTCCATCCCAGGACCCTGGGATCATGACCTGAGCAGAAGGCCAGCGCTTTACGACTGAGCCACCCAGGTGCCCCACTGAGGTGTTTTATTTGGGCGACAAGTTTTGTTTTGTTTTTAATTCTTTTCATTACTTGCTGAAATCTGAAAAGTAGGTCATTTCCCTTTCCGGCGTCTCTGGAAAAACTGGAAGAACGGGCCACTTTGCTCCCCCATGCCTGCCTGGCAGAGTAGAGGCTGTCCACTCTGAGCAGGAATGACTGCTGCAGTTTTCAACAGCTTCACCCCCACGCACTGATTTTCCTAGCTGCTTCCCGCAATGTCGAAATCTCAGTTGCATCCCTAGATTTACCGTATAGGGACACTGAATTGCTCGTTTTCTTCTACACAGAGTACTCTTTCTCCTTTTACACGTGCAGAGGCTGACCCATCCCTCCATGGCTCAGTTCCCGTCACTTTCCTCCAGGAGATTTCTCTGAACCAATAACGGACTAGGAGTCCCTTTCTGTATTCCCATATCGCACCATAATCCTCGGTCACATCCCATGCCACATTATACTCAGATGAAATGTTTGTGCAGTGCTTGAGTTCCTCACGAGACTCACCTCGCGAAGAGAGTGACTGGAAATCCTCATCGAAGATTTCTTAAGCCATTCATTTTATTCATCCATCATTCCGTCAACACCCATGAAGAGGGCGGCGATATTTAACTCATTTTTTTAAATTTTTTAACTCATATCTTAAGGGATAAGAGTGTCACTCGTGAAATACCGCGAAACGCCGCTCATTCGGCGGAAACAGCGTGCAAGACAACTGCAACTCCCATCAGGACCTTCGGCATCCCGGCCCCTGAAGGAGGAAATATAACTTAGGAACTAACACTCCCGTGATGCTCCGCTTCGGACGCCTGCGCAGAGTCCAAGGCCACGTCACTTTCGCGGCGCTGGAAACCACGCATCTCCGCAATGGCTTCCGTGGATTCCCGGCGGATGGCGAATGGAGGCAGTGTCGCCGGAGCCTTCCAGCCCCACCTAGACTCCTTGCGGCAGGAGCTGCAGCAGGGGGACCCCACACTGCTGTCAGCCGTGGTGGCGCTTCTCGCGGTGCTGCTGACGCTGGGTAAAGAGGCGGCGGGGTTCTGGACTTGGACTGGGCTTCTACAGACCGCGGACGCGGGGCGGCGAAGGCACCTGGGGGGCATCTAGAGAGGGAGACTCACCTCATATACAAACCTGCTTTGCTGCCTGAAGCAGCGGGAGTAGCGCTGCATTAAAGAGGATCCCCTGCGACCCTTGGAGTGACGTCCTGGTCCTTGGGGGCGCGGATTACTCTTCCTTTATCGGCCCCTGTAAGCGCGCGGTACCCGCCCTCCTTCTTTGCTTTCACTACCAAGACTCGCGGTCTTTACTCCCAAATTTGCGTCCTGGGCGTTGGGGATACACAGTTAATAAGACAAGATTGCACTTGAGAAGTCCAGAATGAGCAGACACGGAAAGGTTGACAGTTGATAGTGGCAGGCACTCAGTGGAGTCCCTAATGATAGAGTAGGCAGTTAGTTAGACATGAGCTAGAGGCAAGGACATTGATAAATAGGTTACACATTAGAAGCCTGGGGGCACAACATCACACATTTATGGGGAATCCAAGAACCCAGACCTCCATTCACTCAGCGCAGACTCTCCCACCGGTAACACTAACAGTAACGATTATAATGGTAAAAACAATAAAAATTAAGTTCCAGCTGAATGAGGTGTTCTGTGATAGACTTCTGTTAATTTCCCTACCCCAACCACCATACAGGTGTACTATTGATGATCAAGGCATAATTTTTGTTGTTTTTCTCTATTCTACAGTGTTCTGGAAGTTCATCCGGAGCAGAAGGAGCAGTCAAAGAGCTGTACTTCTTGTTGGCCTGTGTGACTCTGGGAAAACATTGCTCTTTGTCAGAGTAAATGTTTTGATTTACACCTCTTCTAAAGTTGATAGGAAATGTTAGGCCATCCCATTATTCCTGTGAGGTCATAGTTCATTTTGGAAAGGAAGCTGATGCTCACAATTGGGGACTTAATTCTTGATTCACTTGGAAAGACTTGAAAAACTTGAAAAGGCTCTTGAAAAATTCATAAACTGGAATTTCTTGACCATTTCTATTTTCTTGCACGTGCCAGATACTGACATTTAGTCTTTATCCCACTTAAGGGTTTTATGTAACTACTTTCATGTAGTGGCCAAGGATGCTGAAGATATACAAGACAGTGATCTGTATAGGGTGTATAATTCTTGTGTAACAAACTCGTCTAAGAACTTGTCAAAGAAGTTTTTTAAAAGGTTGATTCTTTGACATATTGGGCTACTTAGCCATGTTTTCACTAATATTGAATCTGTTTAGTATTTTAAACGATTTTTTGTTATGGAGAGTAGCAGAGGTTTTCTTATTATTCCTTTTGAGAGGATAAAGTATTTCCTTTCCACTACAGAAAAATAATTTGTAATCATTTGTGATGATTAAAAATGTTTATGGAAGTTTGGTGAATTTGGCCACTAACCATTTGAAACTAGGTTTTTGGTTTTTGTTTTTGTTTTTCATTGTGAAGAGGGGAATGAAGATGCAATGAATTAGATTTTTCTACAAGGAAAAAATAATATCGTCCTTTTCAGTTTTTGCAAGCAATATTCATTTGTTTGACCTGACCCATTGGAGAGATAGAACAAAATTACTCTCTTTAGGTTTGCTATTTATATATTTGTTCTGATCTTCCTCAAATTGTTTTTTTTGTTTGTTTGTTTTTTTTACAGTTGTTAACTGGCCTTTACAGAGATACTCAGACTTCTATCACCGACAGCTCTGCTGTGTACAGAGTCAACAATACCAGGGTAAGGGGTTTGTAGAATGTTGGGAGTCTGACAGTTTTACTTTACTTTGGTGTGTCAGGAAAGGACATTTGTAGGATGAATTAGTCTGGGGGTGTAGGTACCATTCATAGCTTATTTTTATGGATAAATAGAGTCCATGTGACAAATTCTGCTTTCAGCCATCCAAGCAGTGGTTTTAATCATGCCATCCCCTGTTTTATTGTACTTCATGCACACTGATGTTACATCACATTTTTACTAGTTTTTGTTGCTATGTCTTCTCTTCAACTTTACCATGAGTTTTTGAGGGTGAGCATTAAACCTTTTCCTTTATATTTTGAATAGGTAATATATGTATATGGGACAAAAATTCAAAAGGTTAAAAAGAATATTCAGTGAAAAGTAATTTTGCCTTTCCTGTCCCTGCTAGGTCTTCTCCTTAGAGGCAATAACTTATTTTCCTGTGGACCCATCAGATAGTCTGTGCATATGCAAACATATCTGTGTATCTGTTAATTTTTTTTTTAAAGATTTTATTTTTAAGTAATCTCTTTACCCAACATGGGGCTTGATCCCACAACCCCGAGATCAAGAGTCTCATGCTCCACCAGCTGAACGAGCCAGGCACCCCAATTATTTTCTTTTTAACACTTGGTTCTGCCCACTGTTTTTTGTTTGTTTGTTTTTTAAAGATTTTATTTATTTGGCAGAGAGAGACACAGTGAAAGAGGGAACACAAGCAGGGGAGTGGGAGAGGGAGAAGCAGGCTTCCCGTGGAGCAGGGAGCCCGATGCGGGGCTTGATCCCAGAACCCTGGGATCATGACCTGAACCGAAGGCAGACGCTTAACGACTGAGCCACCCAGGCGCCCCTGTTTGTTTGTTTTAAAGATATATTTATTTATTTGAGAGATAGAGAGAGTACCCATGCAGCAGGAGGGGGGTGGAGAGAATCTTCAGCAGACTTCCTCCTGAGCATGGAGGCCAACCTGGGGCTGGATCCTAGGACCCTGAGATCAGGACCTGAGCTAAAACCAAGAGTTGGGTGCTCAATCCACTGAGCCACCCAGGTGCACCATGTTTTGTTTTGTTTTTTTAACAGTGTGACTGATACAGTTGGGTTGTTTTGTTTTTTCTCCCTCATTTGTACACATAGTACTACCTGGTTGATTTGTGAGCTACATAGTATTCCATTATGTGGCTGTACCATTCAATTAAGGTCTTATTTAATAAGAGCTCTATTAACATTTAGATTGTTGGTATAATCTTTTGCTTTTACAGTGTTACTTTGGACATGTGAAAGAGTATACATGAGTATATTTCAAAAATACCAGTAAGGAATAGTAAGGAATCATGAGAAGGACTTTTTATGTACCTGTGTAGCTCCAGAATGTGGATAGTGACTGCCAAGTTGATTGCAATGAGTAATAAGTATTTGGTGAGTGGAAGAAAGGCTGGGGGGCTGGTTGGGGGGGTAGATGTATAGATGGATGAATGAGAATGGTTATCCTAGAGACCTTTTCTCCTTTTGTTTGCCCCTAGCCCCTTTTCCTGGTGCTTCCAGAATTAAACATTATAAACAAAGATAAAGAGACATTCTTCTAAATGTCTTACAGATATTTTTTGCTTTTTTCAATAATGGTACTCTTTCTAGCCCATTCCTTTTTAAATTCCCAAAATTTTAGATTTTGAAAGTTCAGGTTTGGGAGAGCTTTAATTCTTGGGAGACTTGTGCCAGATTTTTTAAGTGGGATATTCCAGGGTATACTTTAAACCTGTACTTTCCAGTGGAATAGCCTTGGCTCTGTGTGACTATTGAGCACCTGAAATGTGACTAGTCCAAATTGAGGGGTGCTCTAAGTGTAGTATACACCAGATTTTGAACTTGGAATGAAAAGTAAAACATCGGGGCGCCTGGGTGGCTCCATCGTTAAGCATCTGCCTTCGGCTCAGGTCATGATGCCAGGGTCCTGGGATCTAGCCCCACATCAGGCTCCCTGCTTCGCGGGAAGCCTGCTTCTCCCTCTCCCACTCCCCCTGCTTGTGTTCCCTCTCTTGCTGTGTCTCTCTCTGTCAAATAAATAAAATCTTAAAAAAAAAAAAGTAAAATATCAACGATTTCTTGATTTTTTTTTTACTTGTTAAAAAAGATATTTTAGATATGTTGGGTTAAATAATATATATTATTAAATTAACTTTTTATTTTTTTACTTTTTTAATATGGCTTTTGGAAAACTTAACGTTACATATGAGACTTGCATATTTTTATTGAAAATGTAGGGGTGCCTGGGTGGCTCAGTCAGTTAAGCAGCTGACTCTTGATTTCAGCTGAGGTCATGATCTCAGGGTTATGAGATCGAGCCCTGTATAGGGCTCTGTGCTAGGCATGGAGCCTACTTGAGATTATCTCTACCTGTCCCTCAGCCCCCACCCCCTGCCTGCTCATGCGTGCTCTCTCTAAAAAGAAAAAAGAAAAAGAAAATGTAGAACAATCCTCCCTTCTTTTTTTACTCCTCCTACCCCCCCCTCATATGTTTTAGATGTAGTCTCTCTCTCTCTCTCTCAAGTTAGTAATATATCTAGTAATATGTCTTTCTGAATTGCTTAGAGTGGTATAGTGCTAATTATGAAATGTGGTAATGGGTCCTAACCTGAGATCCCTAGACTCTTACCAGTATTTTTTTTTTTAAGCTAGCATACATCATATTTTTACCCATTAAAGACTGCACAGACTAAGTAACAGGTCATAATGAATTCAGCTGTAATTATGTTAGATCTGTGCATGATCCTGACTCCCTCCTGCTGAACTGTGGTGAAGACTGGCTATGGATAAGGTAGAACATCTGAGAAATGTTCCTGGACCTGATGAGTGTAGCAGGATTATACCCGAGAGTCTTATTGAGCATAACCACACCCACATTGAACCTGAGCTCAAGAAGGAAGGCCTGGGGTGAATAGCTCTTAAGTGAGTGTTTAGTGAGTCAGCTCAGTACAGGCACAATACCTCCCTGTTTCAGTGATTGACATAAAATATTGGCAGTTGGAACAGATAAACGGTGGGTCTAGTCAGCAGATATTTAAAAATTACGGTGGACACGTAAAGGGATGTTTTGTTGTTACAGAGATTGGGGATCCCTGTAATGGTAACATGCTATATGATAAAATGTAGGTTTCCTGTTACATTATTTAGTTTGTGAATATTTACTACTATTTTCACATGTTTTTGTTTTTATTCATACTAATGTATTTCCCCAGCCTCAGATGGACTGCACTTTTCCTGACTCCCCCAGACGGGGTCAGTTTCTCACGTACCCTTGGAACATTATCAAAGTTGTAACTTTACATTTATTTGTAATTTTACATTGTGTTGATCTTTCTGATTTTATTATAAATCCTGTTGGAACAGGGATTATGTCTGTTTGTGCTCACCGTTTAATCCCTGGAGCCTCTACTAATGATCTATAAATAGAAGAGGCTTTGTGAACATTTGTTTGGTTCGTTAATTAATTATGGTGAACATTTTTTTGATTCATTAACAAAATGGACCCTGTTCTGGTACCTGAAATCTCGTATGAGAAGTTTATGTTGTGAATGTGAATCAGGACCAAAATGTCATTTAATGTTATTGCTGCCATCCTTAGGCCACTAGCCTGACCTTGATTGATCTCCCTGGCCATGAGAGCTTGAGACTTCAGTTCTTAGAGCGTTTTAAGGCTTCAGCCAGGTAAGTAGGATTTGGAGTGAACTTGCCTGAATTTGTATATCAAGGCTACACGTACTTGCCCTGGTGGTATCCCCTCTATGGGGGAAAGAGCATGGACCCTGGGGACAGCCGTTTCTGGGTTGCAAGCCCACCTCTACTAGGATTTTATGAGGATTATATGAGATAGTGTTTGAAAGTGTTTCTCAAGAGTGTTTAGAAAGTGTTAACCTTCACCATGTTAGTAAATTTTTCATTTACTTTGAGGATAAATTTTAATAACATGTAGAACTATTAAAATCCGAAAAAGGAATCTGAAAGCTAGGTGAAATCCTAGAAGCTATTTAAATCCAGCATTATATATTTATGTTCTTAAATTACCTAAATTTAGTGCCTCAAAAGTACAGAACACTATTTTCATGTGTCTTTTACTATTGTCCTCGTGTTACTCTTCTTAAAATTCTTGTGCTTCAGTTGAAGATGCTTGATTCTTGTTTTGTCTCTAACACTGATAAGAACTTAAGAGGAAAATCAATATGCCACATTTCATTGATTTTTTTAATACCATATTTCATTGATTTTAAGGCATTTTAATATCTATAAAATTAGAATGCTAGTTATGGTTGTTTGTGTCATAGTTTAATTGGCAGCATTTTCCTTTTCTTAGTTGTACTTGAAATAATAATGTGTCTTAATTGATGGAATCTTAGGTTTGATGGAATGAGGCAGTTTCTTTCCTTATTTTTGAAGGTGTCTTGACTTATATTTTGTTGTTGCTTCCTTGTCCACAAGATGGTGGTGATGAGCAATCTATCGGTTGTGTGAATTTTTAAAAAAAAAATATCCTGTTTTTGAGGGCAGTTTTAGGTTCACAGCAAAATTGAGCAACAGGTCCAAAGATTTCCTGTATTACTCCCCACTCCACACACATGCATAGCCTTCCCTATTAAAAGCATCCTTCACCAGAGTGGTTCATTTGTTACAACTGATGAACCTCTTAACACTGACACATCATAATCATTCTGAGTCTGTGTTTTACATTAGGATTCACTCTTGGTGTTGTACACTCTACGGATTTGAACAAATGTATAATGACATGTATTCGCCATTTATAGTTTCATACAGAGTATTTTCACTGCCCTAAAAATCCTCTGTGTTCTGCTAATTCATCCTTCTGTCCCCTAACCCCTGACAGCTACTCATCTTTTTAAGTCCCCATATTTTACCTTTTTCAGAATGTCATATAGTTGAAATCATACAGTAGGTAGCCTTTCAGATTGGCTTCTTTTACTTACTAATATATATTCAAGTTACTTCCATGTTTTTTTCATTGTTCAATAGCTCATTTCTTTTTAGTGCTGGATAATATGTCATTGTCTGGATGTACCACAGTTTATCCATTCACCTACTTAAGGACTTCTTGGTTGCTTCCAAGTTTTGGCAATTCTGAATAAAGCTGCTGTAAACATCTGTGTGCAGGGTTTTGTGTGGACGTAAGTTTTTGGGTGAATATCAAGAACTGCAATTGAGGAATCATATGGTAAGAGTATGTTTAGTTTTGTGAGAAATTGCCAAACTGTCTTCCAAAGTGGCTGTACCATTTTGCATTCCCACCAGCAATGTGTGAGGGTTCCTGTTGCTCTGCGTCCTCACCGGCATTTAGTGTTGTCAGTGTTCTGGATTTCAGCCATTCTAGTACATACATAGTGATATCTAACTTCTTTAAGTTGCATTTCCCTGATGACATTGATAGGATGTGGATCATCTCTTCATATACTTATTTGCTGTCTATAGATCTTGTTTGGCGAGGTGTCTGTAAAGATCTTTGGCCCATTTTTTAATTGGGTTGTTTTTTATTGTTGAGTTTTAAGAGTTCTTTGTATATTTTGGATTTCTTTATCAGATTTATCTTTTGCAAATATTTCCTCCCAGTCTTTGGTTCATCTTTTCATTCTTTCGATGGTGACTTTTGTAGAGCAGAAATTTTTATCTTTAATAAAATTCAGTTTATAGATTTTTTTCCCATGGGTTATGCTTTAGCGTTGTATCTAAAAAATCATTGCCAGACCCAAAATATCTAGATGCTCTCCTGTGTTCTCTCTCAGGAGTTTTATGATTTTGTGGTTTACATTTAGGTAAGTGATCCATTTTGAGTTAATTCTTGTGAAAAGGATATGGTCTGTATCTATTCATTGTATATATTCATTTTTTTTTTTTTTGCATGTGGATGTTTAGCTGTTCCAGCATCATTTGAAAAGATTATCTTTGTTCTGTTGTACAGATCTTACTTAACAATGAGGTTACATTCTGATAAACCTAACAGTAAGTTGAAAATATCTCAAGTTGAAAATGCCTTTAATACACCTACCAGATGTCATAGCTTAGCCTAGCCTACCTTGCATGTGTTCAAAACACTTACGTTAGCCTATGGTTGGGCAAAATCATCTAACACAAAGTCTATTTTATAATAAAGTGTTGAATATCTCAGTGTAATTTGTTGAATACTATACTAAAAGTAAAAACCAGAATGGTTGTGTATATTAGTTGCTTACCCTCCTGATCCAGTGCCTGACTGGGAGCAGTGGCTCACTGCTCCTGCCCAGTATCACAAGAGATTGTACTGCATATTGCTAACCCAGGAAAAGATTAAAATTTAAAATCTGAAGTATGGTTTCTTTGAATGTGTATTGCTTTCGCACCGTTGTAAAGTAAAAAAGTTGTAAGTTGAATTGTTGTAAGTTGGGGACCATCTGTACTGCCTTCCCTCCTTTGTCAAAGATCACTTATCACTTGACCAAATACATAGCAGTCTCTTTCTGGACTTTATTCTGTTCTGCTGATCTCTTTTTTCATCAGGACCACACTGTCTTGATTACTAAAGCTTCATAGTAAGTTGGGCAGCGTCAGTCCTCCAGCTTTGCTCTTCAGTATTGTGTTGGCTATTCTGGGTCCTTTGTCTCTCCATATAAACCACAGAATCAGTTTGTCAGCATCTGCAGAATAAGTTGCTGAGGTTTTGATTAGAATCTATAGATCAAGTTGGGAAGAACGGACGTTTTGAAACTGTTTAGTCTTCCTGTCCGATTGTGGGATATCTCTGTTTATCTAGTTCCACTTTGATTCTGTTGATCAGTTTTATAGTTTTCCTCATATAGATCTTGTACATATTTTATTAGATGTATACCAAAGTTTCAGTTTTGGGGGGATGATAATATAAATGGTATTGTATTTTTAATATTTTGTTGTTGTGATTGCTGTTTTTTACTGCTGTAGGATAATGAAAGCCTCTCTCCAGAATGGGTTCATATTTCCTTCTGTTGGGGACCCCCGGAGTTCATTGAGTCTGGCCCCATTTTTATATAAATCTTTCTGCATCTTACACCACAGAAGAGTGTAAATTCATTACCCCCCCCCATCTGTGTGGCACAGGAGGCCTGGTATTTCAGTTCTTCTTGGATTATTTTCCCATACCCCCCTCCACTAGATAGCTTTTAAGTTGTAAGTTTCATGCAGGGGGTTCAGTTCCAGCTCCCCGACTGCATGTTGGCCATTGCTCATTTCCAGTCACACCTGAGTATTCAAACCCTGGTCCCTAGAGTCTGTGATCTGCTCTTTTTCTTGGACTGCTTTGCTTTAGCTTTGATACCTCTTTATTTGTGGCACGTGAGGATTCTCACTGTTGCTGCCTTAGGTTGGGCCCTACCAGGTCGCTCTGCTTCTAGTTTGGTTACTCTCTTAGATGTATCTGTCTTCCATTAAGCACCAATATTCTTTGTAACAGAAAGGCACAAACTCTGTCAGTGTGTCATTCCCTTTTGCCGCCTGAGTGGTTTCTACCCTGTGTACCAGCCTACCTTGAGTTCCCTAGGCCATGCTGTTCTACTCCTTTGTGCTCTGCACATTCTACTTCCCACACAGTCTGTGTCCCAATTTTTTGCCTGGCTAAAATTCAGCCCAGTTGTTGACATCCTCCTTTAAGTCCTCTTGACCTGTTCTCGTGTAAATGGCCTTCCTCTTTGTTCCTGTTACAGCAGGTGCATAGGTCTGCTTTAGCATTTTATCACACAGTTTTGTATATGACGATTTCCTGGTCTTTGAGGGCAGCCATGATTTCCTTTTGTCTTTTTGGATCATTGATATACGGTAACACTTAGTAGTCCTTTGTTTTTTGTTGTTGTTTTTGCATTTTTATAAAACTTGATAAAAAATAGTATTTCAAACTGTACAGTCACCAGAAGTACACAGTTACCAAAAATGCACCCACTTCACTTGGCATCTCCTCAGTAGTCCTTTGTTAAGTGAGTATTTGTATGGTGTGATTACATGTGTGCACACTTGCATGTGAGTCTGCTGTGTGTTACTCATTAGGATTGAATTGGATGAAATTAAGGATATAACTTTTCAACATAATGCTGCACTAGTGCATGCTTACATGCTGGTTTTTTCTTTCTCCCCCTCCAGGGCTGTTGTGTTTGTTGTGGACAGTGCAGCCTTCCAGCGAGAGGCGAAAGATGTGGCAGAGTTTCTGTATCAAGTCCTCATTGACAGTATGAGTCTGAAGAACACACCATCATTCTTAATCGCCTGCAATAAGCAAGGTGCCATCATGTTTTCCAGCAATAATAACAGATTTTTTTCTGGGATTGCTACTAAGAGCTAATAATAGTTACCTACAGTTGTTATTATTGAGGATGAGAGACAGTGGTTAAGGAACTGTGAAGGATTTTAAATCTTAAAATTGTTTATATACCTGCATTTTCATTAGTTTTACCAGGCTGTTCTAAGGAGTAACTATCACCAGTTTTTCTTTGATACAGTGTTTTGCATTTCACAAAATTATAAATCATTTTACTTTATTTACCAAGTTAAGTTTGTCAGATTGACAGTATGTCCTATCACACACAATTGTGGAGGTCCGGGGGGGAGTCTCTCCTTTCAAACAAATTTACCTTCCAGCATGTTTTATCAAGGGGGGTTTGTGTTTTGTGTTGTCTTCCATTAAGCACCAATATTCTTTGTAACAGAAAGGCACAAACTCTGTAAGTCAGTGTGTCATTCCCTTTTGCCGCCTGATAACCTCATAACCATTAAACATTTTCTGTCACATCCGATAAAACTAGGCTTCAGTTTCATTACCTCTAACATAAGATAAACTAGTTGATTTTACAGTCTACTTTCAGATTAAAATTCTGATTCTACAAAGAGCCCAGTGCATTGCTCAGAAGTGATCAGGTAGTAATAACCCTAACAATACCTAATCTGGAATTGGTGTTAGGATCAATACCTGGCCTCTCTGTTTCTTCTGTGTGGTATAGGGAGAGAAGGTAATATTTATTTGGCTTTTGCTGGGTGCCAAACCAGTGTTCCTCTCTTACCAGGGTGCACTTGAGTGACTTACCATCTTAGTATCAGCTGGGAATGTGCTTAGTTTACTTTTATATGATAAGTAGGATATTTCTCTTGGAGTGAAGGCTCTTTTTACAGTCAAAAAGCTGGTAGGTTTTCTTTCTGTTACACTGGCTGGACTTATATATATGTTGATTTAAGAGGTCTGTAAGATGTAGAAAACTTTCATGAAAGAGCTAATCAATTTTAGGGATATGAGCGTAATACATTTATAAGCATTATTGTAGGAAAACCCATACATGAAAATTATAAAGCTTACTTTGGTAGTTAAGCTACTAATGGTAAAAAGTTCTTTAGGAAAAAAAAGGAAAAAAACTTATTGGTTAAATTGGAATTTTCCACATATGCAAGAAGTCTTTTGTGTGTGTGTGTGAGTTAAGTGTTAGAAGTTTATTAAGTGAAGATACAGAAAAAGCTCTCAAGAGTGAGAGGGGTACTGACAGGTTTGCCCTCCATATGTGCAAGAAGTGTTGGGAAAAGACCCTTTCTGGTTTAAACTATAACTGTGTCTTCATTTCTTTACAGACATTACAATGGCAAAATCCGCAAAGTTAATTCAACAGCAGCTTGAGAAAGAACTGTGAGTATGAATAAGTCATATTGATTAATGTATATCTTAAAACTTAGGAAATATGAATATACTGCTTAAGGTCTTTTGTTGTGTATGATTACCATAGCGCAAAAAATAGTGTGAAATATATTTGTTAAATAATTGACAAAAGAATTAATGGAATTCTAAAAAGCATCAGTGGGATGTTTATGGATATTTTAATAATTTGTGGAAAGAAGATCTCAGGTTTATTGAGACCATAAGCTCAATTCATTTTCCCACTATTTCTACTTCATTTATAGTAGATCTGAAAGGTTTTAGAAACAAAAAATTTGAAAGCCATGGAATTTTTGTTGACAGAATAAGAAAGGAATGCTTTAGAAGAATTTAAAAACCTATTATACTATTTTATAGCTTATTTTTATTATTTTCCAGCTATATTGCAATATTATTTAGCTTGATTTTAGTGTTTAAAAATTGGTAAAGTGAGCTATAGCCTTTTGAGTTTTAAGGAATCTAGCATGTGTGTACTCTGCCAGTTTGTAAGAGCTAGAGCTACCATCAGCATTATGATGAAGCAAGTTATGTTTTCTTGTTGCTGTTGTGTAGACATTTTTTAA
This sequence comes from Eumetopias jubatus, assembly GCF_037043125.1. NCBI lineage: Eukaryota > Metazoa > Chordata > Mammalia > Carnivora > Otariidae > Eumetopias > Eumetopias jubatus. The sequence continues at coordinate 125,990,606 of NW_028274807.1, read as the reverse complement.
AAATTATTATTATTAAAGAAAAGAATCCAATGAGGAAAAATTGTATAAATACAACTTTGAGGGGCACCCGGGTGGCTCAGTTAAGTGTCTGCCTTCGGCTTGGGTCATGATCCTGGAGTCCCAGGATCAAGCCCCATGTCCAGCTCCCTGCTCAGCGGGGAGTCGGCTTCTCCCTCTGCCCTGCCCCCTTCTTGTGCTCTCTCTCAAATAAATAAATAAAATCTTAAAAAAATAATTCAGCTTTGAGCACATTTTTTTCACCACTAGGATTTACTTACTGTTTTATACATTTAACAAGTACCTATAATTCATCTAGTATATGGCAAGCCCTACACTCAGGATGTGGCTATAGGGGGAAATGTGATGTGGTTCCTATACTCAGGAGCTTAGGGTTGACAAACGCTTGCTCAGGGTGTGCAAACAAGAAATAGTTTTACATTTTTAAAGGGCAGGTAAAAAAAATAAGAAAAGTAAAAAATATGTAACAGAGGGCGCCTGGGTGGCTCAGTTGGTTAAGCGACTGCCTTCGGCTCAGGTCATGATCCTGGAGTCCTGGAATCGAGTCCCACATCGGGCTCCCTGCTCAGCAGGGAGTCTGCTTCTCCCTCTGACCGTCTTCCCTCTCGTGCTCTCTATCTCATTCTCTCTCTCTCAAATAAATAAATAAAATCTTCAAAAAAAAAAAATATGTGACAGAAACTAAATGTCACCCATAAGCCCAAAACATTTAACATATAACGTAGAAAAATTCTACCAGGCCTGGTCTGTCATTTTCTGTGGTTTCTTTCTTTTTTTTTTCTTTTAATTGCAAATGACATATTTAATTCCATATGCTTTAAACTTTTTAATATATGAATAGAAGAGTAAAGTTAGCTGTTCAATCAGATTTATCAAAGACCTCATGCTTTCAAGTTGAATATCAAAAGAGATTTTTTAAACCCCTTTATGGAGGGGTAATTGATATGTAAAAAGCTGTGCATATTTAATGTGTACAACTCCATGCATTTGGGGATAAGTGTCCACCTTTGAAACCATCACCACTATCAAGGCCGTAAAAATATCCATTGCTTTCCAGAGTTTCGTCCTGCTCCCTTTATTATTTGTGTGTGTTTGTGTGAGAGTGAGAGAGAGAGAACGTTTCATGAGAATACTTAAGATTCTAAGTATACAAGGCAGTATTGTTAGCTATAGACACTATGCTGTAGTGTATGTATGTATGTATGTAGTGTATGATCTCTAGTACATACTTATTTGCATAACTGAAACTTTTTTTTTTTTTTTAAAGATTTTATTTGAGAGCGAGAGAGTATGTGAGTACAAGTTGGGGGGAGAGACAGAGGGACAGGGAGAAGCAGGCTCCTCTCCCTCCGTGACATGGGCTGGGATCATGACCTTAGCCTAAGGCAGATGCCTAACGGACTGAGCCACCCAGACGCCCTTGCATAACTGAAACTCTATAACCTTTGACCTAATGGTCAGAGGCTCCCCATTTCTCCCTCCCCCCACCCCAGTAACCACCATTCTACTCTGCTTCTATGTGTTTGTTTTAGATCCTACATAGAAGTGTGCTCATATGTTTGTCTTACTGTGTCTGTTATATCACTCAGCATAATGTCCTCCAGGTTCATCCATGTTGTTGTAAATAGTAAGAATTCCTTCTTTTTCAGGGCTGAATAATATTCCATTGTATGTATGTTCCACATTTTCTTTATCCATTCATCCTTTGATGGACATTTAGGTTGCTTCCATATATTGGCTATTGTAATAATGCTACAGTGAACATAGGAGTGCAAGTACCTCTTCAAGATCCTGATTTTAATTCCTTTGGATAAATACCCAGAAGTGGAATTGCTGGATCATATAGTAGTAGTTTTATTTGTAATTTTTTGAGGAATTTTCATGCTGTTTTCCATAGTGGCTGTACCAATTTACATTCCCACCAACAGTGTGCCAGGATTGCCTATTGTCTGCATCTCCACAACTTAACTTGTTTGTTTTGTTTTAATATTAGTCATTATCTCAGGTGTGAGGTGATATCTCATGGTGGTTTTGATTTGCATTTCCCTGATGATTAGTTATGTTGAGTACCTTTTCATGTACTTACTGGCTATTTGTGTCCTCTTTGGACAAGTGTCTGTACAGAAATGTCTGTCCTTTGTCCATTTTTCAACTGGATTGTTTTTTTGTTACTGACTTGTAGGAGTTCCTTATATATTTTGGATATTAACCCTTATCCAATATATGGTTTGCAGGTATTTTCTCCAGTTCCAGGTTACGTTATTGTTTTACTGATTTTTTCCTTTGCTCTGCTTGTTATTTAATTTAGCAATCACATTCGTTTCCTTTTGTTGTCTATGCTTTTGGTGTCATATCCAAAAACTCATTGCCACAACCAAGGTCATTGAGCTTTTCCCCTGGTGTTTTCTTCTTTGATTTTTATGGCTTCAGGTCTTATGTGTAAGTCTTTAATCCATTTTGAGTTGATTTTTGTGTATGGTAGAAGATAAAGGTCTAATTTTATTTTGCATGTAGATATCCAGTTTTCCTGGCATCATTTATTGAAGAGACGATCCCATTGTATATTCTTGTCATTCTTATCAAAGGTTAATTGACTGTATGTGTGGGGGCATTTATTTCTGGCCCCTCTACTTTATTGGTCTGTGTGTCTTCTTATGTCAGTTTCATACTGTTTTGGTTACTGTAGCTTTGTTATATAATTTGAAATCTGGAAGTGTGATGTCTCTGGCTTTTTTGTTTTTACTCAAGATTACTTTGGCTATTACGGGTCTTTTTGTGGTTCCATATGAATTCTATCATTGTTTCTTCTATTTTTGCAAAAAATTCTATTGGAATATTGATAGGTATTGCATTGAATCTGTAGAGGGCTTTGCAGTGTACTGACATTTTAACAATATTTAATTATTCCAATCCAGGAACAGGGGATATCTTTTCCTTTATTCATGTCTTCAGTTTCTTTACGAATGTCTTATGGTTTTCAGCGTATAGATCTTTTGCCTACTTCGTTACATTTATGCTTAAGTATTTTATTTTTGATGCTATTGTGAATGGGATTGGTAATTCTTAATTTCTCTGATAGTTCATTAGTAATATATAGAAACATAACTGATTTTTGTATGTTGATTTTGTATCCTGCAACTTTACTAGATTTGTTTAGTAGTTGTGGTTTTTTTTGGTGGTGTCTTTAGGGATTTATATACATAAGATTAAGTCATCTGTGAACAGAGATAATCTTACTTCTTTTCAGATTTTCATGCTTTTTATTTCTTTCTTTGCCTAATTGCTCTGTCTAGGACTTCCAGTGCTATGCTGAATAGAAGTGGTGAGAGCGGGCATCCTTGTTTTGATCTTGGAGGAAAAGCTTTTTCAGCTTTTCACTGTTGAATATGGTATTTTCTGTGGGTTTGTCATATATGGCCCTTATTATTTTGAGCTAAATTCCTTCTGTGCCTATTTTGTTGAGTTTTAATCATGAAAGGATGTTGATTTTTGTCAAGTGATTTTTTTCTTTATTGAGATGATCGTTACGATTTTTATCCTTCATCATGTTAATGTGGTGTATCACCTCTCTTGGTTTGTGTATGTTGAACTCTCTTTCCATCTTGAGTAAATCCCGTTTAATCATCGTGTACAATCCATTTAATATGTACTTTTGGATTTGGTTTGCCAGTATTTTATTGAGGATTTTTATATCTATGTTCATTAGGTATATTGACGTATACATTTCTTGTAGTATCCTTGTCTGGCTTGGATATCAGGGTAATGCTGGCCTTGTAAAATGAGTTTGGAAGTGTTACCTCTTTAATTAGGAAGAGTTTGAGAAGAATTGGTGTTGATTCTTCTTTAAATGTTTAGTAGAATTCACCATTGAGCCATCTGGTCCTGGGCTTTGCTTTGCTGGTAGTTTTTGATTACTGATTCAGTCTCCTTCCTCATTATTGGTCTGTTCAGATTTTCTATTTTTTCAGGATTCAGTTTTGGTATGTTGTGTGTTTCTAGGAGCTTATCCATTTCTTCTAGGTTGTCTAATTTGTTAATAATAGTCTCTTATCCTTTGTATTTCTGTGATATAAGTTACCCCTTTCATTTCTGATTTTATTAATTTTAGTCTTCTCTCTTTCTCCTTGCTAAAGGTTTGTCCATCTTGTTTATCTTTCAAAAAAACAACTCTTCATTTCATTGATATTTTCTAGTCTGTATTTTTTTGTTTCTGCTCTGATGTTTATTTTTTCCTTCCTTATGCTAGCTTTCGGGTTAGTTTGTTCTTTTTCTAGTTCCTGGAGGTGTCAAGTTAGGTTGTTTATCTGAGATCTTTCTTTTTTCTTAGAATAGATATTTATTGCTATAAATTTCCCTCTCAGAACTGCCTTTTGCTGCATCCCGTAAGTTTTTGGTGTGTTGGGTTTCCATTTTCATTTGTTTCAATATTTTTTTATTTGCTTTTGGATTCTTCCTTGACCTATTAGTTGTTCAGAAATGTGTTTTTTATTCCCCACATATTTGTGAATTTTCTAATATTCCTTCTGGTATTGATTTCTAGGTTCTTACCACTGTGGTCAGAAAAGATACATGATGTGATTTCAGTCTTCTTAAATTTGTTGACTTGTTATCTATCCTGGAGACTTCTATGTACACTTAAAAAGAATGCATTCTGCAATTGTTGGATGGGGTGTTCTGTATTTGTCTGTTAGGAATATTTTATGTATAGTCTTGTTCAAATATGTTGTTTTCTTAACTGATTTTTTTTGTCTAGATGATCTGTTCATTGTTGGAAGTGTGGTATTGAAGTCCCCTGCTATTATTGTATTGATATCTATTTCTCTCTTTAGTTCTATTAATATTTGCTGTATGTATTTAGGTTCACTAATGTTAGGTGCATACATGGTTACAATTATTATATCCTCTTGATGAATTGACCCCTTTATTATTATATAATGACTTTCTTTGTCTCTTGTGACAATTTTTGACTTAAAGTCTGTTTTGATGAAATAGGTATAGTCAGCCCTGCCCTTTTGCCCTATTCATTTGCATGGAATATCTTTTTCTATCCCTTCACTTAGAACCTTAAATCTAAAGTGTGTCTCCTGGAGACAGTATATAGTTCAATCTTGTTTTTTTAATATATGCATCCACTCTGTTTTGATTAGAGAATTTAAACCATTTACATTTAAAGTAAATACTGATAGGTAAGTACTTATTCTGTTTTGTTGATTGTCTTCTGTTTTATAATTCTTTTGTCCCTTCTCTTTAATGATTTGTTTGTGGTGTTATGCTCTGATTTTTTTCTCTTTCTTTTGTGTATCTACTATAGGTTTTTTCTTTGTGATTACAATGAGACTTTTGTAAAACGTAGTATTGGTAATCTTATTTTAAGCTGATAACAGCTTCCACTGCATACAGATATTGTACACATTAACTTTGTCCCCTTCATTTATACTATTGATTCCACAATTCACATTTTTATCCACAATTCACATTTTTATATTGTATATCCATTAATAAATTATTGTCATCATAGTTATCTTTAACACTTTTGTCTGTAGCTTTTATGCTAGGGTTAAGTGATTTATGTGTCATCATTACAGTATTAGCGTATTCTGAATTTGAATATACTCTTACTGTTATAGTGAGTTTTACACTTCATATCTTTTCATGTTGTTAGTGTCGTTTTGTTTCACCTTAAAGAACTGCCTTTAGCATTTCTTGCAAGGGAGGTCTAGTGGTTATGAACTCCCTCAGATTTTGTGTGTCTGGGAAATTTTTTCTCCTTTATGTCTGATGGACAGTTTTGCTGGGTATAGTATTGTTGGTGGCAGTTTTTTTCTTTCAGTACTTTGAATATCATTCCACTCTGTACTGGCATACAGAGTTTCTGCCGAGACTAAGAAATTAGTCTTATGGGGTTTCCCTTGTTTGTGACCATTGGCTTTGCTCTTGCTGCTTTCAAAATTCTCTTTGTCTTTGACTTTTTGTCAACTTGATTATAATGTGTCTTGGTGAAGTTCTCTTTATGTTTAATCTATTTGGGGTTCCCAAGTTTAATGGATCTAGATGTTCATTTCCCTTTCTAGATTTAGGGTTTTTCTGTATTATTTCTTTATAAATAAGTTTGCTGTTTGTCTTTCTCTGCTCCTTTTGGGACTGCCATAATGCATGTACTTGATTCCTTTAATGATGTCTTATAAGTTATGTAGTCTCTCTTTACTCTTTTTTTCTTTTTGTTCTTCTCATTGGGTAACTTCAAATTACCTGCCTTCAGGCTCTCTGATTCTTTCTTCTGCTTGATCAAGTCTGCTGTTAAAGATCTCTGAATTTTTCGCATCAGTCATTGTGTTCTTTAGCTCTAGAGTAGCATAAAAACTTTTTATGGCTTCTCTTTGTTGAGCTTCTCATTTTTTTTTTTTAAAGTAGGCTCCATGCCCAGTGTTGGGCTTGCACTCATGCACCTGAGATCAAGAGTATCATGCTCTACCAACTGAGCCAGCCAGGTGCCCCGAACTTCTCATTTTTATTCATATATTACTTTTCTCATTTTGTTCAGTTGTCCTCTTTTATAGCTCAGTGAACTTTCAAATGATTATTTTGAATTCTTTGTCATGCATTTCATAGATCTCCATTTCTTTAAGATCAGTTATTGGTGCTTTGTTTTGTTCCTTTGATGGGCTTGCTGCTGGAGTGTTTGGGCAGACTGGCTTGGCTCCTAGGTCCATGGGTGTGTGGGCCGACTGCCTGGGTTCATGGAAGTGGGCCCGGCACCAGGGTCCACTTGGGTAGCCTGGCCAGGTGCCTGTGTCTACTGGGGCAGGCCTGGTGCTGGGGTCCACTGGAGGTGGTCCTGGAGCTTGGGCCCATAGCAGTGGGCTGGGGCCATGGGGGCCAGCCTGGTGCTGGATTCTGTGGCATAATGAGTGTTTACTTCACTGTCCTTCCCCCCAAGTGAAGCATCTCTCTCCATGCTTGCAGGAAAAGTAATGTGAGTCATGTGAAACTGTCCTTCCTATTCCCTTTCAATGCATCTTTTCTTATTTCTGTATAACACCCAGGTGCCGTAATCTTGGACCTGGATTCCTTCTCTCTCGTGCATGGGTGGTTATTCAAATTGATGGTTCTGTGAGAAGACTTGTGCTGGGAACTCCTATGCTGCCATCTTGCTGATGTTAGTGTCAGTGGCTTCTGTCCCTTCTGAATGAATATTTATCATTTTTCCCTTACTCCTGATGGTTTCTCTCTTGAGACTATAAATTGCTTGTTGTTAGGCTAAGCAAATTAGAACAACTAGAGGATTTAGTTTTTCTAGAAATCCTGTTGCAATTGGTGGGAATTGGGGGAAAAAGTGATCATAATTCTTGTGTATCCATTTTGTTGTTTTCTTTTTAGCAGTATAGTCCATGTATTCCTGTGTTCAAAACATGTATTTTCCTTAGTCCATTTGCTTTTCACTCTAAAGAGCCATATAAAGGCAATACAGGTAGAAATTATATATTATAAGGTAGTGAAGTAAAATGTTAAAAAAGTTGCTAGGTGAGGGGCGCCTGGGTGGCTCAGTCGTTAAGCGTCTGCCTTCGGCTCGGGTCATGATCCCAGGGTCCTGGGATGGGGCCCCGCATCGGGCTCCCTGCTCCGCGGGAAGCCTGCTTCTCCCTCTCCCCCTCCCCCTTCTCATGTGCTCTCTCTCTCTCATTCTCTGTCTTTAAAATAAATAAATAAAATCTTTAAAAAAAAAGTTGCTAGGTGAGTATCAGTTAAATTAAGAGTCAGATTTTATTTTTAAAAGTTTATTTTTGTTAGTAATCGCTACACCCAATGTGGGGCTCAAACTCATGACCCCGAGATCAAGAGTCACACCCTCTTCTGACTGAGCCAGCCAGGTGCCCCAGGAGTCTGATTTTAGATTAATCCTGTGTTTGTGAGAATTACGCCCTATCAGCTTTGAAGCATTTTATAGTCTTCTGAATAACAAGGCTAACTATGTTCACCTTATGGCAAGAGCTGAGTACATGTTATGCTTGGCCTTTTTTCCTTTTTAAGTTTTTTTTTTATTGTAAAATATCTTACATATGACACATAAATTGATTTTTTTTTTTTTTTAGATTTTATTTATTTTACAGAGAGACACAGCAAGAGAGGGAACACAAGCAGGGGGAGTGGGAGAGGGAGAAGCAGGCTTCCCGTGGAGCAGGGACCCCGATGCAGGGCCCCATCCCAGGACCCTGGGATCATGACCCGAGCCGAAGGCAGACGCTTAACGACTGAGCCACCCAGGCGCCCCTTTATATTGAATTTAAAGAATATTAAAATGAATACCCATGGACCCACCACCTTGCTTAGAAGGCCCTAAGGGCTCCTCCCCAATATCTTGAATTTAGTATCTAGAATTTTATATTAATTGTTTTTTAAAATATTTTTTCCATGTGTTCGTGTTTCTTTCTAAACAAGGTATTAGTTTTTCCTGCAGATTCTTCACGAATTTTCATGCAGTCTTACAGCTCCAAGAAATGCTTTATTTTGTAAGGAAGCACACTGAGAGCACATCCATTGCTTCTGGACAGCAGAAAAGCGGTGGGAGGAGTAGGCACATGAGCATTGCTGTGCACTCTTTTTGGGGGCCAGCAGGTGGCAGTAAGACAACTTAAATTGGGAAAGTTTTCATGGGTAAAGAGGTTGGAGAGTAGTAATTGTGCCCAAACTGGATATGAGAATCTGGAGTTTGTGGTTTTACTAAGCTCTGTATCCACATAGACTCGTGATAAATATAAATACTGCATTTTCCCACACTTAACTTTCAGAGACTTAAGTTATATAACACTTATAGCATGTATTTAAAAAGTATGTTCAAAAATGGCGTCATGCAGATGATCCTAGTGGAAGGGGATAAGGGAGCCCTGGGCTGAGAGACGGTTGGTGTGACCTGGGCACATGATTAACCTGCTCTTGTCAAGCCAAGCTCGGCTAGACCCCCGTCTCTCCCGTCTGAGAGCAATCTGTGAATGCAAAGGATTAGTCAACAGTCTTCATAGCATAATTGACAGTTTTATGTCATGAGTGCTGAAATGTTTAGGAAAGAGTGTGGCTTCCTAAAGGCCTTTAGTTGTTATATAGTTACTCCTCTCCTTCCTGACGCGTTTTTCTTTTGTCTCATAGCAACACTTTACGAGTCACCCGTTCCGCTGCCCCCAGCACACTGGACAGTTCCAGCCCTGCCCCTACTCAGCTGGGAAAAAAAGGCAAAGAATTTGAGTTCTCGCACTTGCCCCTCAAAGTGGAGTTCCTGGAGTGCAGTGCCAAGGGCGGAAGAGGGGACGCTGGCTCCGCCGACATCCAGGACCTGGAGAAATGGCTGGCTAAAATCGCCTGAGGGGTGGGGCCGGAGAGAGAGAGAGAGAGAGAGAGAGAGAGTGTGTGTGTGTGTGTGTGTGTGTGTGTGTGTGTGTGTGTGTCTGACAGTTTTGGAAAACAGTGTGATAGCCTGGAGTTGATAAAGAAGGGGTACAAAATGTAATTAGAAACATTTTCTTGTTCTGGAAACAAATTGTTGAAAGTAACTTGGAATTTTGGTTTTTAAGTTTAGTTCTCCCTCAGTGCTTTCTAGTCACTTACCTGCCTCTGTGTCTTCCCTTGGTTAAGGTTTAGGTCGTGGCCCTTTAGCGAATGCTTGACCTAGGGTGAAGGTCTTTGTGACCATAACAAGTGGATCTGCATAGAGAGGATATTATCATGAGAGTATGGTTATCATCTGAAAAGTTTCTTATCCTCTGCTTCTCTGTGTTAGTCCCTTTTCCTGAAAACAAACCTGTCTGTGTATGGAACCAGTTGATTCCATTTGCCCTTGACATTTGCGGGCAGTCCATCCTCTAGTCCTTTGTGAATTGTCAGAGGTGTGGGTGTAGAGTGCAGTCTCCCGACACGCAGAGACAGGTAGGAAACAGCAAGGCTGTGTTGACGGCGGGTCTGTTCTTCATCAGCTTGGTGACTTGTCCAAACTCCAGCCTCATAGTACTTAGGTTTCAAAAACATGCCCTGAACCCCTGGAGTCATTCCCAGATGATAGAACTATGAATGCTAAACCCTACATGCCAGAGGTCTAGTGTGTTCTCGTGGTTTCCCTTAACTGAGGAGTATATGAAGATTTAGAAGTGTTGTGAGTTTTTGGATGGCTGAGGGCTCCTGGGCTACATTCCTGTGCTGTTTGACCAGCCCATTTTGTACTCAGCTAGAATGTTATGGAGCGCATGTGAATGAAAAAAGTTCTCCATAGTTTTTTAAAGTGTATATTCACTGGTGGTTAAAAGAAAAGTCAGCTTTTTCAAAGTGATGTTCTTTGTTGTCTTCTTGAATGTTGGCTCTTTTATGGCTTTTATAAATTATTCATGTGTTACTTAGTAAATAAAACAACCTGTCTGGCTCAAAGCAACCGAATGGAATGGTAGAGTGAGTACAACTGGGAGCATGTGTTAGGGTGCAGGCCGAGTTCCACGTTTCCAGGGCCTGAAGATTGCAGCGTACACAGGAACAAACTGCTGTCCCTACTTCACACACTCAGGGACAAGCCCCACTAAAGCTTCAGAGGGGACAAGGGTAGCTCTGGGTGAGGGAGAAGCTAGTCCCAGAACAGTGTGGTCAGAGCCATGACAGGAGAGGAGCTCGGGGTCCTCAGCGTGCGGCAGGGGCACCTCACCTGGCTGTGAGAGTCAAAGAATAGAAGCATGGAGCCGAAAACATACCAAGATTAGTGTGTCCCCCTGTGTGTGCACTACAGCCCAAGCCTGCCTCTGCCTTCCCCCCTTCCTGTGGATCACCCTAGCTCTGCTCGAGAGCCCTCCAGCCCCCAACCCTAGATCATACGCCTTGCTGCTCACCTGTGGAGGAAGTGCAGGCGGAAATGGAGAAGACATTGGGCCTTGACCCTGGCAGAGTTCTTATTCGAAAGCCTCATTGCTGCTCGTGTTCTTACCATCCTTTGGATTCTTAGTTTTTGTCCTTTCCTTATTAGCCAGCAGTAATTCAAGGAGACAGGTAAGAATAACGAACCAGAAATCAACGGAGATTGTGATGAATGTGACACATTCACATAGTCACAGTAGGTGCTCATGTGAACAAAAATCAGTGGCTTGACACTTCTGTTAAGAGACATGTGTTCTCTTAGCTTCATTTTGTTTTTTTCTGGTTAATAAATTGTTTTCTTTACTGGGGGAAGCTGTAATACACCAAAAAAGTAAAGTTCTCTCTCAAACAGTGATTCTCAGACACTGGTGTGCATCAGAATGATCTGTGATGCCCGTCAGACAGCTGTTCTGAGGACCCTGCTCCTAAACACTGAACTCAGTGGCAGATCTGGTGTGGTCTCGAGTCTGCGTGCTCAGTGTGCCCTGTACCAGGCACATGGGGCTCCTAGGAGCACCTTCCTTAGTCACCTGCCCTGGAGTATCACATGTGCCTTCAGTAGGCCTGGTTTTTAAGTCCTTTGAGCCACACGCCCTGTTTAGTTTTTCTCACAGGGTATGAAGTAAGCAAGCAGGTGAGAGCACCTCCCGGGTTCTCTCATCCTACTTCCTACTGCCGTGCTAGTCATCCCATTGTGCGTTTGGGCCAGGATGAGATCATGGTGACCAGTCCTTGGGTGCTGGGAAGGGGTTTCGAGAGTTCCTGTGTGTTCTCTAGTCTGTTGGTATCCTCTTGTGGCCCTGAAGTCCTTCAGCCAAAGTAGTCCCATTTCTCCATGAGATGGGAGGCAAGTGTGGGGAGAGAGGAGTCATGGGGACTGGCAGACAAGGCACAGCTGTGGGTCACAGATGCGACTGTTGTGGCCTGCAACAGTTCCTTGGGAACACAACGGTGTCTGGGCCCCTGGGTGTGTGTGGGTCCCACCACTTGCTCACGGGCCAGCTGCCACCTGATACGAATGACCCCGTTCCTTGCTAAGGGAGAGGTGCCATTATAGGGAGGTGGCTGCGATGAATGTTTCCTGGGCACGCCACTGCTTCTGGAATGGGGTCTTCCACAGGGTGTGGAGCATGCGTGCAGAATGAGGGGTCGGGGTGCTGGCCCTACTGTTTATTCCAGCTCTTTTTTCAAGCCCTTTGCCAAGGGTTCTGAGGCCTTGGTAGTCCCTCCACTGCCAGGTACCTGCCCATTTGCTGGGGTCCGAGTCAACAACAGCTGTTGTTAGTGGGGCGTGCCACTTACCTCTTCCCGTGGCTTCTGTCTCAGTGCCTCCTGGGATCCGTGTCTCCCTGGGGTCCTGATACGTGGGAGGCACTTAGTGTTCCGTTGACTTAAGATTATTGTGTTCAACTGAAATGTGTGTTTTTGTGGTATTTTTGGTATATTTATCGGCATACTTATTTTGGCATTTCTGAATTTGAGGTTAGCATAGGATTATTAAAGCCCCTTTCTCCACTCTTGCTCACGGGACACAAACGCAGCTGCAGTGATAAGGAAACCCCCCCGGAGCAGCATCCTTCAGTGCCACGCGGGGCACGTCGGACAGGTCATTCACCACCCCTTCTGTCATCTTCACGTTTGTGTCTGGGGAATCCCAGGGGGCTCCGTTCTTCTGGCAAGGGCCGGGGCTGCTGGAGGGCTGTGTGTGTCAGTGCTGTGTCCTACATTATTCCCTCCCCTTGCTAGCTCAAGTCCTGTCATCCTGAGCACGGGAATCTTGGGAAATGGTTGTGGGCTTGGAACAGCTTGCCCCTGGCTTCAGTCTGGTTTGTACAAGTGTGTGCACTTGGGCTGTCAGTCCTCTGCCCCTTGACATCCCCTGGACCCTCCTCTACCTCATTATACATCTGGCAGCCAGAGACGTTAGGCTTAGTGGGCAGAACATCTATTTCCTGTCCCTCCTAATTTAGAGGTGGCAGATGGGGGGTGTTCCAGAAACTTTAGAACCTTTGAAAGGGAAAGATAGGTAGTGAGGTTGAACTCGAAGAAGAATGAGACCTGGTGAACTTGGCTTACTCCGTAGCTCCAGGATTCCCAGCATTCTCAGGCCAGAGCAGTTCTGGGCCTGATCTTGGCCTTTGTGTCCTCTCTCGATTGGTCCCACAACTGTCCAGGCCTTCAGGGCGTCTTTTAGTCCGGAGATGATTCACACCTGAAGGGGCCTCTCAGGGATGTTCCCTAATTAGTGTGGGGAGAAGCAGGAAGTGGGATGTGGCTGCTGGGTGTCACCTGGAGGATGATTATGGTTCACCTTAAATTCTTTTTTTTTTTTTTTAAAAGATTTTATTTATTTATTTGAGAGAGAGAGAATGAGAGATAGCACGAGAGGGAAGAGGGTCAGAGGGAGAAGCAGACTCCCCGCCGAGCAGGGAGCCCGACGCGGGACTCGATCCCGGGACTCCAGGATCATGACCTGAGCTGAAGGCAGTCGCTTAACCGACTGAGCCACCCAGGCGCCCTCACCTTAAATTCTTTAAATGGCTTTCTGGAGACCACCAGAAGGGAGAGAGATTCAGTCCCTGCACCCACCCTTCAAAACCCCCAGCCTTGGCAAGTGGAGACCAGGGATGACAGAGGTTATCACACAGCCCTGAGTCTCCGTTCAGCCTGGGGCTTCCCTTTCCATGAGCCTTTAGGCAGAGTGATGGAAATGAGTGACCGTTTCACCTCATCAGTGTGTCTGAGGCTGTGGAGAGCCCTGGTGAAGAGGAGGAAGCAGAGGGCTCTGGGTGGCAGGCCTGGCCCCCAGACGGGATGAGGGTTTGTGGAGCAGGCACACGAGGAAATCTGTTTTTGCGCAGCCCTCCCCCTCTCCCCCGGCCCCCCATATATGACTGCACCACTTAGAAACACTGGACAAGATGTTTTGTGTTGAGAATCAGGACAGTTTATTGTTTGATCAACATGCTGAGTCTTCCACATTTTACACAGTTTTATGTAAAGTCAATGTGGCCGTTTATGCCTGCTGAGCCAGTCAGCGATGGAAATGCCACCCTCTGTGCTCCTCATGGCCAACCACTTTCAAGGGGATGGGTGCAGGTACGTGAGGGGACAAGCTGACACACCACACGATGCAAGCTGGCCTTCCGCGTCTGGAGGCTTCCCACTGGAAGGAAGTTTCCAAACCCCACTGCAAGGATAAGCCATGCCCTGCAGGGAGTGTCAGCCACGCAGGGATCTGGCGCCAGAGAGTTTACACATGAGAGCCCAAGGTTTTGGAACACCTAGATAGTTCATTTCAGACAAAAACTCAAAAGGGTGCCCTGGTCTGTGGGTGCCCATGATGATCAGAGTGGGCTTGGGGACTGGCCCTTCTTGGCAATGGAGGGGCGTGAAATGGCCATGCATTCTCTCCCAGCTCACTGAGCTACGCTGGCCAGAGTCCTAACCAGAGTAGAGGTGGTCTGAGGAGCACCCGTGCCCAGCAGCCCTTTACGTGCAAATGCACGGTCCCATCTGCACACCCAGGTTGGCGATGGCTGAAGAATGGAAACACCTTGCCTCTGACCACTTCTGGCTTGCTGCGTGACCAGAAGCAAGTGGCCCTTCTCTGCCTCAGTCTTCCTGCCTCTGAGACAGGAAGGGTTGTGAGACCGCCGCGTCATGCTGCCGTAGCTAGGGGGGATGCCTCACATGCTCGGGGGAGAGGTAGTTTGGAAATTAGTGAGCATACAGCCCTGCTTGGTGGATGCACAAAAACTTCTCTGCTCGGCTGCCCCTCACGTGGCTCGGATGGGACTCGGTCCTTGGCTACCTGTCCTCACATCCTGACACCCTCAGCTGCCTTCTGCCGTGTGAAGGAATGAGGCTGCTGTGCCTGCAGGACACCGAAGCCAGCGGCGCCGTTCTGTCACAGCTGGTCCTTGAGGGCAGGGGCTCCCAGCACCGGCTTGCCGTCGAGAGGCCAGAGACGCTGCACTCAAGATAAGCCTGTACGCTTAGCTGCTGCCATTTTCGTTCTTGTTTCTGTTGCCTGAGACTCTCAAACCACCTGGCCTTGCCCCTCAGATCCGGGAGCATGCGGACAGAAGAGAGTGGTGACAGTGATGGCAGGGAGGCCTCTGACCTAGAGGGACTCGCTCATAACAGCCCGGCTTGCTGACGCGGACTCTACGCTGCACTTCTCACACTTAAGCTGCTGACGTCACACCCTCACTCCGGCACGTGTGTGCATTTATAAACCCGCTATCTGCTCCTGCATCTTACGCTGTTTTTCAGATACCTGTGGAATAGGGGCTTTACTGACAGCTTTTGAGACACTCCCCACCCCCCAAAAAAGAAAAAGGGCCTGAAGATGACTCTGGCCATCTCCTTAGGGAGGCGACTGAAGGATGGCTTTGCCTCAGTCTAGCCCATCTGGATTCAGCTGGGACGTCACACTCGCTGGGGATGTGGAGGCAATTTCATCCCCTCTTCTTCAAGGGAACCTGATCATTTTATTACTGAACCTTAACTCCCAAGTCAAGATACTACCTACAAGCAAGAGGAACAGTGATGGCACCTGCTCAGAATGAGAGCCAAGGAACCAACCCACTTCTGTGCAAGAGATCTGGCTACCTCAACAGGACAGGAAGTAAGGGGTGGGAATCAGGCCCGAGAGAAGGAGGGTCATGGAATGGCGTTGGCACCACTAAGACGGGAGGGCAAGAGGAGACAACTGCCCTCGCCTCAAGCCCGCAGGGCTGGGGAGAGCCTGGACTCGAGAGAGGACCTTGTGTACATGCTAGGAAGACAGGGCTCATCGAGGCCACATCAAGCCATGTGACATCTTCCACATCTCTTACTGCTCCTAGGCTGTAATTGGAAAATGTTCGTGGTGCCTTAACTATGTGTGCACATGAGAAGGGAATGGAGTTTCTCCTTTGTTTTTACAGGAATGTTTAAGAAAAGCTACTCTTTAGTACCAAGAAAATGAAAATCCACCATACATTCATTCACTGGGACCCAATGCAGATCCCAGCAAATGGGGCTGTCCCAGAGGCCAAAAGCAACGGGCCTCACTGCCAACCAGGCCGGACGCTGTAATGTGGACTCCTATAAATTCTCACGAGGTAAGTAAGCACTCTTCCAACAAGCACCACTTGGCAGGGGCGGGGGGGCGGGGTGCCATGGTGGGAGGGACTGGCCCACATGGGCATGCACACCGATGCATATAAGTATAGAGAGAAATGGTGCACATATTCCCATGGCTATTTTTGCCTGTAGTTGAACACATCTATGCATTAGTTTATTGATGGCAAGACAATCACAAGTTTTTTGACAATATTAAGTATTTCTTATTTCAACACGTTGCAGTACTTTTGAATTTCCAAAACTGTTATCACAATGCAAGTTCCAACTTGAGAGCAGGAAAAACAAGAATATACATTAAGCACGTGTATCTCTGTGAGAATGTGTGTGGAAGGTGTATACACAAGTCTATCTCTATATATAATTATGTACACACATATAAAAACTAAACACATGACACTGGAATTACGTTCGTACATCAGTCTTTGCCTTCTGGAAGAGGAGCTCAGTGAGAATCCTGCTTCCTCTCTTCTTCACCTGAAGATAAATTCCTCTCTAAACAACAGCTCTGACACACAGTCTCCTTAAGCTGAGAGAGTGTGACAGGCCCACTGGACAAATACCAGTGAGTCCTGTCTACTTATTGGCTGCCATTTTGGATTAGTTTCTGAGAAGTTCCAAAATTCACTGCAATAACTTGTTGGAGTCCTGCTTTGTGGAGGAATCCCACCCCACTCCCAGATGGTCATTTAGCTCACCTAGGACACGCCTGACAGCAGTCTGGAGGCAGAGACAATGCCAGCTTGGAGGGCAAGGTTTACTGTTTTTGGACAGTTGCTGCCTACTGCCTGGCTCTATGCAGGCTCGGTTCAGTAAGTCTGGGTCTATTTGGAATGCGGCCCCATGGGTTACATCACTTAGAATTCCCTTCAGAGACTTTACAGGCCCTCAGGACTAAGCCCTTCTCAGAAAGGAGTCGAAATGGCAAGGATGGCTCTCTCTGGGCAGCCTTCTGGAGACCCCACGTCAGCAGCACCCTCAGGCAACCAGAGCGCTGCTACAATATCCTCAGAGGTACATGCACAATGATTGCAATTGCATGATGCCGGTGGGGCAAGTCAGCTTTTCCAGAACAGCACTCAATAGTATTAGCAACCGAGGATCTGAACATGAGTCTTCAAGGTGGCGGTACTGCGGTCGACCCCCCCCTTCCCCAGTCACAAACACTGTGTGATACAGGCTCTAGCTTCCCTGTCGTGTAAGGACGAGGGCTTCAGGGCAGCACACACTGAGTTTCTTTTTGCCCTTCCCTTAGATTCAACCCAGACATGGGTGCGGACCGCTGGGAAGGTTGGTGAGAACGTCTTCAGAAACACACATGGTGCCCCAAGGCTATGAACCACAATCTACTTGTACAAGCCCACAGTTGCCAACAGCACCCCGTCCTTCCTTCCGATGACCTCTTGCTCTGCCAATCACTGAGGGGGCCACAGAGGACACAGGCTGCCTGTGGCAAGTGCCCTCCACCCCTTCAAGGCTTGTCAGGGAGGGGAAGGGAGAGGCAGGAGTAATTCCAGTAAGGCCTCCCGCTGGGCTCCCTGCCATCCACAAGGCCTTAATTCAGCTCAGGGCCATGGCTGATGTCCCACTCTGGCCACGGAAGGAGGACAGACTTGAAAGTTGCCTCTTTAGAGGCTGTTTTGTTCAGTGTTTGATTTACCCAGGTAGGGCCTGTTTGGTGGGTGGGGCCTGGGATTGGAGCCTAATTAAGTTGCCCCATTAATTGTAATTTATCAGGTTGGGGTGGAAGGAGGGCAGAGGTGATGAACCATTCAAAGAGGGCAGGAAGGAGGAAGTGTGTGGAAAAGGTTCTCTGTAAGTTTACAAATATACAAAAACAAAAAGCACATCTTTCAAATAAAAATGACTACATTTTTATCTGGCAAAAAGTTGTATACACATGATTTAAATTTTTTTTTAATTTCAACAGTTTTTGGCAATCTTAATAAAGTACAATATATTACAACCAAACCAAAAAATAGTTGTTTAAGTAACAGCTGTTAAGAGTGACGTGATCCCTGATGCCCAGCCTCCCTCCCCACCCCCCCCACTCCCAGAGACAGAGAGAAAAGAAAAATCCTCCCATCCTGATAAGCTCCTTTCCCACCCCCCCTTAGGAAGCTAACCAATAGGAAGCAACACAACAAGCGAGTAGTGTCAAAGGAAGCCGGCCCGGGCAGGCTGCATATTAGCAGGAGCAGCCTCCCTCGCTGGCTGGGGGCTCCTGGGGCTTGTCCAGCTTGATGTCGATCACTGCAGGGGGCCGGGCTAAGGAAAATGACTGCCAAGAAGCTGCCACCCTGGCTCCTGTCCCTGGGCACCCCTCAGCTGCCCTGTGCAGGTGCTCCGTCCTTGCACCAATGCCTAGGGACTCCGGTCTTTGCTGGGCCTGGGGAGGAAGGACGCAGGGTCACCAGCTCCCACCGCTCTTTTTCCCACAACCCCTCCCCCTCCCCCACCCAAAGCAAAGCCGGCCTTGGGCTGTGGGATGACCGCGGAAACACGGGCACAACAGGCCCTTCCTCAGAAGCCTTCCCAGTAACCAGGGCCCCAGCCTTGTCAGCAGTCAGTCCCGTCCTCAAGTGCACTGGAAGTGGACGGCCTGCTGGCCACCCATGGACTCCCATGTCTGAGCCCAGGCCTAGGGGGGGCCCTGCCCTAGCCAGTCGCAGCCACGGTGACCCCTCGAGCTCTAGTCAGGGTGTGTCACTTAGACTCCGAGGATGCTGCTGAGGGGAAGCCACAGCCCTGGGAAAGGCCTCCAGCCCCTCCCACGGGTGCGCTGGGGACTGTGGGTGGAGGAGTACCCGTCAGAACCACCCGAGGAACGGGTTCAGAATGCCCAGCCAGGCTGCTGCGCCCCCTGGGCCCGCTGTGGGGCGGCACTGGGTGGCGGACGGGGTGGATGCACAGGGGCCGCTGCTGTGGGGCCTGCTGTGGCCGTCCTACGTGTTTCCGTGGCCCCTGTTTAAGGACTATGCGAGAGACTCTTTTTGGCTTTACGTACTATAAAGAGCCAGGCTTCTAAAGACCCCATTTTCCCTCCTTGCCACTCTGGCCATGGCATATATTTTGAGTATGACTTTCCGACTTCCCCTATTTTTATTTTCCCTACACCTACACAAATAACATTTTTCTCTTGTGTATATATACATGAACACATTTTTTTTGGTAACATGGCAGAGTATAAACAAACAACTGCCTTCCTTCCCACTGGGCCAGACTACCTCTCTGAACCTCTCAGCTTGGGTGCGGTCTGAGGTTTAGGGCAGGCTATGCGAGTGGCCGCAGACCCTGTCCCACAGAGCAGTGGGCGCTCTGGGGCTGTGCAGGGCCGGGCCCAGGGAGCGGGCAGGACACGGGAGGAGGTATCTGTGGGGGAAACGGTCTTGTGGAGACTAGGCTGAACCGTGTTCTGGGTGTACAGAAACCTTCCATGCAGTGGAGGGTCTACTGGTACCTGTGAAATACAAAGTGATGCTCACTGCGAACATGGGCAGTTAACTATTTCTCACTCCCCGCCCCACATGGTCATTCACATCCATCTGGTACCCCCCAATGATTTGGAAATAGAAACTTAGACTGTTCGAGCTGGACGAGGTCTTAGAGCCCTTGGAGTTCAGCCTTGTCCCGGTCCAGAGGAGGGCCCACACCATACTCCTCAGCAGGGAAGGATGGGCTGGAGACCAGGCGTGGGCTCGCCCGCTGTTCAAAAGTACTAAGTGAATACGTCAATGGACAAATGCCTTCTCCAGCACATCTTTCACTCACTTATCAAAGGAAAAGGATACTCCCTTCTTTGCTTTTCTCCTGGACATTCTCCATTCCAGGCAGAGCTGACGCCACACGTCGGAAGAGCTGGAGAGAGGGGGAGACGCAGCATGAGCCCCTGGCCCCATCCTCCCGGCCCCCCCCCCACTCTGTCTCCACCCTCTTGCCTCTTCTCGTCCTGACCCGGGGCCTTGTTCTCTTGTCTGTCCTGCTAACTGTGCCCTGGAGGGCAGGGGCTGCGCCTAACTTCTCTCTCCCTTGCCCCTAGGGCCTGTCACAGGTCTGGGCCCTGACAGGCCTCTCACCTAGGCAGGCTGACCACAGGTCACCAGGAGCTGAGCAGAGGTCATGCCGACTGTAAGGGACCTACCCCGGTGCACAAAATGCTCTAGGCCCCGGGAGGCAAGCCCTTAGGCGGGCTTCTGTTCCACTGCCTGTGTGGGGACCAGGTCTGGGGAACCAACTTTTGACCTGCCCTTGAAACAAATGACCCTCTCCTCACGGGGGTCCTGCGGGTCCACAGGCACCGAGGCAGCAGGGTGCTGGGAGCCAGGGCGGCGCAGTCACATTGGAAGGAGAGATTTCCAAGAGAATAAGCACACAGGACTGTGAATGTGATGCTGTGGGTTTGTTGGGTGTGGGTGTTAGTGTGATGTGTACTTTGTGTGTAGAGGTGTATGTGTGGAAGATGTGGATGTGCGGTGTGTGTGTGTGTGTGAATTTGTGTCAGTGGGGGGATTGTGTGTAGAGTGTGTGCTCATGTGCGGTTTCTGTGTAAGTCTGTGTAAGCGCACGGGGAGACCTGTGTGGTGTGTGCATGCATGCGTGCACACTGGGGCAGGGGTAGGCGGGGATGTCAGGCAGGGCAGACATGGAACCTAGGAGGTGACAAGTACAAAACACAAGTATAAGGCACCAGAAGATTCTGAACACCCCCTCTCTCCCCATATACTCCAACTTTGGGGACTCCTTGAGCTAAGGAGGGCGTGTCTTGTTCATGCTCTCACCCTAGAGCCCAGGAGCACCCAGGCTGAGTGACAGGGCCAAAGGTGGTGAGGGCCTGAGTGGGGAAGTCACTGGTGGGCCTGGCAGGGTATGGGATGTGGGAAGGATACAGATGGGGTTCCGAGGTGGGGCAGAAAGAAGTGAGCCAGGGTGGAGAGGGCCAGGTCACTCCTGAGCTTTCCTTCATGGCCTTGCCCCAGGCAGCCCTGCTCTGCCTGCCTGTCTGTAAAAACGGTCACAGCCTCTGCCAGTGGCCAAACTGCCAGTTAGAAGGAAACTCCTGGGGTCACATGTGGGGCTCTGAGAGCAGATACGATCAGGCTTAAGAGTCCAGGAGTGTGCACGGCATGAAGACTCCTCCTCTGAGCCACAGAGTTTGAACTGACCACATTTAATTCCTGCTTAGACCAACACCTAGGTTCCAAAGCATTCTGAAAAGGGAGGCATCGGTGTCTCCCTGCCCCTGACCACTAGGGCAGAAGCTACCTGCCTTATGGACTGCTGCCCACTGCTTCCGGGAGGCGGGACTTGCCATCAGGGCCACACAAAGCAGCAACCCAGTGCCTCCTATGTGCCTCCAGGGACAGGTAGCTCCTGCTCTCAGAGACACCGGAGCAGCACTGGGAAGGGCATGGGTGTGAGCAGAGCCATGCTGAGGGTGCTCTAATTGGGGAGGAAGGCAATGAGGCCTCGGGGCTATGGGGCCCCTCATTCTGTCTCTCCGCTCCTCTGCCACCTTCCCCAATGCCACGGGCACTGCCCCTGTTGGGTGAACCTTCACTGTATCCAGGCCAAGAGCTGATGGGCAGCTTGTGTAGCGCTCCCAGGCACTGCTCGGGGCGGCTGAGCAGAAGGGGCCCCCCCCGACCCCCACCAAGCCATGCTCCACACTCAGAGTCCCCTCCCCATGCCACAGCACCCCTCCTGCCGCACCTTTGCTCAGGCGTTACCCTTTGTCTGGAACACCCTCCCTCTTCACCTCTTCAAGCCCTCTCTTCCTTGACGGCAGGGGCTCCTAACCTTTTGTGAACCAGAGACCTCTCTGGCACGTCTGCTGAGCCTATGGGCTCCTCATAAGTGTGTGAAGTCAGTGACGCAGGAGTGCGGAGGAAACCATTCAGAATTGAAATACGCTCGAAAATCTTTGAAGACACCAGTTGGTTACGCAGCAGCATCTGTGTTTCCAGCCGCAGGTCAAGTCACACAGCTCCCCCCCACCGCCCACCCAGCGAACTGGTGTGGTGACGCACGTAAAGGCCAAGAGACCTGTAACACCGCGAGGGGACAAGAAAATGGCTGGGGTCTGTACTGTGCTCAAGCCACGGGCGCCACCACCAGCACAGAGCCCTGCCGCCTGCATTCACGGCTGAAGGAGGGGCTGGAGGGCCGTCAGAGGTGCGTGAAGATGGAGGGGTGGCTCTTTCCCACCCAAGTCTGCTCACCTGTGGACTCCCATCCTTGGGGGTCCGTGGACCTAGGGAAGCCCCTGGCGGCGAGGCTCAGCCGTAACCTCCTCAACGGCTTCTCTGACCATCCTGATTCCCCGGGCCTCCTGCCCCCTCTCCCCCGCCACACTGCAAGCTCCAACAGCACCAGGCGGGCTCCTCCCTCCAAGCTCGCCTGGCCCTCCGCAGCCCTGAGCACTTGCCAAGCGCAAGGCATGAACCCCCAAATGCTAGTAGGACTGAATTTCCCGCACCCCTATCCCAAGTGAGGTAAGATGCTAGGGAGATACTGCTGCTCTCAGCAGGAAGTTAGTGGCTGGTTACCCAGCATGTTACGGGGCCATGCGACTGGTTGCTGTGTGGTGGCTAAGGATGACATGCTCCGGACACGCCCGGAGAGTGAGTGCTCTTACCCTCCCTCGTGCTTTCTCAGCTCTAGGATTAGCTCGTTTCCCATTAGGTGGGGTTCATGGTGCTCTGGTTGCTTGCCCCAACCTGGTCACAAGCCCCTCAGGGCAAGTTGGAGCCGGGCCCGTGACTGACCGGGCCGGAAGCCACACGTGGCCCCTTGGCCAGGCTGGCGAGGATCAGCGCCAGGTGCGTCCTACCTGCTTCACGTTGTAGCCGGTCTTTGCGCTGGTCTCGATGAACATGACGCTCAGTTCTTTGGCGCGCTGCTCTCCCTCCTCGATGGTTATCTGCCTGTGAGTGAGGGGAGACGGGAAAATGAGCCCCCCCGTAGAGGCGGGGGGAGCAGCCTGAGATTAGGAGGGCCTAGGCCCCGAGTCAACCCTGAGGACAGGGCTCGGATCCAGGGCCCCCGTCCAGGATGAAGGGCACGGGGCCACAGCAGGACACCAGCTTCCCCCCCATTTCTCTTCCATGGTGCCTCCCAGCTCAGGAGCAGGCCCTGTGGCAGGCGGTGGACCTTCCCAACAATCAACAGAACTGTCCTGTGCACCTGTGTCTAGAAAGTACTTTGAACCACACAGCGCCTCTCAGGTGGTGTCATCAGTCCCCTTCTCCACAGGAGGACAGTGAGGTTAAAAGTGACTGCCTGCAGGTTGTACTGAGAGGTACTTAGCAAAAGAACTGGGCTTTGAGTCCCATTTCCCTTACTTCAAGGACAGGACTCTAATGAAGCAGGCTCTAAGTCAGATAATTCTGTAGATGGTCAGAGTACACTCCAGGAGGCCAGCAGTCCAGACCTGTTGCTTTATCTGACCAAGCTGGGTCCCATGAGATAAGTGGATGAATGGATGCAGGCGGCACCTGAGTCAGCCCTGTCTGTGCACTGGAGGCACAGCAAAGAGGAAATTCTGCACGTTCACACCTGGGGATCAGAACCTTATCCCAGCACAGGCATTTCGTGGGGGCAGAGACACAAAGCAGAAGCAGAAGCCAATGAGGGCCCGAGGGACTGCTGTCTGCAGTTGCGCTGTGGCCACGGCCGGGCCCCAGACCGCACACTGCTGTGTGGGGCCGGGCGCACAGGGCTCCATGCAGACCACTCGCGGAGGCGCGCCCTTGCAGACAGTGGAAGGTGGGGCTTCAGAGCTGAGCCGCTGTGGGCAAGGGTCTGCCAGGTGCTCTCAAAGCCTCCAGTGTCCCCAGGGGGCCTTCCTCAGATATATGGGGACAGGTCGGAAGCACAGACTCACCATCTACGCATCCCAGCTGCAGGGGAGTGGAGGGTGGGCCGGGCCTGCCAGCATGCTGCACCTTGCACCCTCACACCTACCTCTTGTCGGCCAGGTCCGTCTTGTTGCCCACCAGCATGATGATAACATCGCTGCCCCTCTCTGTCCTGACATCGTCGATCCACTTAGAGGTCTGCTGGAAGGAGTTGAGATCTGGAGGTGGAAGGCGAGGAGACAACAGAGTGAGAGTCAGCCTGAGCAGGTAAAGGGCAAAGGTGGGAGGGAGCATGAGACCATGAGCAGGAGGGAGGGGCACTGTGCATCCTCACACCCGACCAGTGAGTCCGGGCCTTCTAGCGGGGGGTGTGGAGCGGGGGAGCATGTGTGTCTGTGGAGCTCCTGCCCCACGGCCCTGGAGAGACCCTCATGTTGCTGAACCACCCCCTGGGTTGGGGGGGGTCACCCTGTTTGAAGGTCACTGTCATGATTTGCTACATAGACTAGTGGTTTTAGGGGCCCACCTGAGAATCAGACCTGACTTAGGGGGCTCAGAGCAGAGTGTGAGAAATGGGTGCACTGGAGTTGGCTGAGCTTGGAAACGTGTGTGCACGTGTGTATGTTGGTGGGGGACCAGAGCAGCTCCTGGGGTAGGAGGGCCCTACACAGTGGCCTCACACTGAGGGGGGGTGGCGCTCGGTAAAGACCAGAGTTTCCAAGGAGAACACTCAGGATCTGCAAGTAAGAGGAGGGGAAAGGTGGCCCCAGGAGAGACAACAGCACAAGAAGTAAGGCCATTTCAGGGCAGCCCTCTCCTCAGTCAGAAGACGTGACAGACCTTGGGGAGTGGTAGCAGGGCAATGCCCAGCACTCAGCAGCCCACACGCCCGAGGGGAGGAGAGGGAGCCTGTCCCAGGAAGCCTCAGTTTCCCCCAGCCTGCTCTCCCTCCTGCTCACGTCAGGCTGCATGAACCCAGGCTGAAGGGCCCAGCTCCCACCTGTACTCAAGGTGTGTGGGGGGCCCACGGTCAGAGGGAGGCGTGGAAAGGGGAGATGGGCAGAGCCAGGGGCAGTGGGCCCGAAGCCTCCCCGTGTGACTTCGGTGCTGTGGTGTCCTCCCGCCACAGCTGGGACCACAGCACAAGGGCTTACCAGCTGTGTTCTGTGACACCTGCCTGGGCAGCTGAGGCTCTGCACCTGCACCAGCCCCTCCCCCTACCCCCACGATGAATCTTCCTCAGGGCTGTGCAGTTCTCTCAAGAACTTGCCCTGGCCAGAAGAGCCACACGGTGTGGCTCTCCAGACCTGCTTGGCCTCCCCTCCCAGGAGAGCCTAGGAGGAGCTGGGATGCTGGCTGACAAAACAATGGCTGCTGGGTCACAGCCGGCCCAGACACCAGTGTCTTCTCCCTTCCTGACACATAAACACACACAAGTCACTCCATAGGGGTCTTTCTGGCCATCAGGGCCAAGGAGGGCATGGAGGGGTGGCAGCAGGGCCAGCCTCACCTCTGCTCACCTCTACACACAGCCCCCTGCTCTGGGCAGGGCCAGCTCAATCCCATACACCCAGGCCTGTCATAGGAGGGTGGGGGAAGGTGGAAAACATGCTGGTGTTTGAAGGCAGCTCACCCCCCCACCACCAAGGACCTGTCTTCTTGCAGTCAGAAGACAAGCATCCACAGCATGCACGTGTGCACACACGTGCCGTGTGCACCTATGTAAGTGCACACACACACACACACACACACAGGCCCTGGAGCCTGTGAGCCACCCTCCCTCTGGCAGCCAGGACCCACACTCACTTGTGATGTCGTACACCACCACAGCCACGGTGGAGTCCCGGATGTAGCTGGGAATCAGGCTGCGGAACCTCTC
Source organism: Eumetopias jubatus (assembly GCF_037043125.1). Lineage (NCBI taxonomy): Eukaryota > Metazoa > Chordata > Mammalia > Carnivora > Otariidae > Eumetopias > Eumetopias jubatus. The sequence continues at coordinate 125,964,842 of NW_028274807.1, read as the reverse complement.
TTGGCCGGCTGTGTCCCAGAGCTGCAGCCGCACCTGTCACAAGGAGGGCAGGGGCGTCAGTGTAATCCTCCTGGTGGGGTGGGGGCTGGAGGAGGGCCCTGGCCCTGTGACGTGGCCCCTGCCAGCTCTGCGGTAGGCAGGGGCTCTCTCAGTGGTGCCCAGCTAAAGGCTCCAGCTGGTAAGTCCAAAGGAGCCCTCCCTGTGCTTCTCGTTCTAAAGTCAGGCACTCACCGTACGATCCTCCAAGTACATGGTTTTTGACAAGAAGTCAATCCCAATGGTGGCCTATTAGAGAAAAACATGGAAAGGTTAAAACTGAAAAGTCTCAGGCAAAGGGGCAAAAGCTCAGCAATCCAGACAGTGATAGCCACTAAGAGAGGGACACCCACGCCAAGCCTAAGGCAAGTCCTACTCTGCTGTCCCTGCCTGACCCCCACGCTCAACAGTGAACCCGGTCATGTCCCTCAGAGGAAGTGGGCTGGAGCCAAGTAAGGGTGAGGACAGGTTTTCAGGGAGGTACAAAAGGGCTTTGTGAAGGGGACAGGAGAACCAGGTGAGGAACTTCCCCAGGGTCAAGGCCACTGGCAGGTGTATCTCCTGCCCTCCTCAGGTGGAGGCCTCGTCTCCCTGCCCAAGCCTGCTTGACCTCACTGGCTCCCACTCTCACAGCCTCCCTGCGAGGCTGCTGGAATTCGGATACCCAGGCTCGAGTTCCTCACTGCCCCCGGCAGGCAGGGGCAGGGTGGAGAGCAGGGCAGCTTGCTGCTGTGTGGGCAGCAGAGACCAGCTGGCCTTCCTCAGGGCCATCACAAACCACCCAGAGCAGCATCTTCCTGGGAAATCACAGTGACCCTTTCCTACCCAAACCAACATATTAGGAGCCAACTGTCCCCAGCACACCTAGGCCATACCTGTGCACTCTTACCTGGCACTGGGGAAGGCGGCTGGGCACGGTGCAGTCAGCCTTGTGGCCAGATGGCCAGGACCCACCACTCACTGTGTGACCTTGGGCAGGCCACCTAACCTCTCTGGGCTCACCTGCCCACAGCATGATAGGAGCCACAGCCCTCCTATGATAGGAGCTAAGATGCTGTTGGTGTGAAATGGAGATGTCACTGCTATGTAGTTAATAATAATGAAGACTCAGACATAGCCTGAACATCTAGGACACTGATTAAGTACAGCGTGGCACACCCATGTGATCAGAATCCTTGGCAGCCATTTAAAATCATGACTCCACCCCCAAACTGCTAGAACTCATACAGGAATTCAGTAAAGTGGCAGGATATAAAATCAATGCACAGAAATCAGTGGCATTCCTATACACCAACAACAGTACAGAAGAAAGAGAAATTAAGGAGTCGATCCCATTTACAATTGTACCCAAAACCATAAGATACCTAGGAATAAATCTAACCAAAGAGGCAAAAAATCTGTACTCAGAAAACTATAAAATACTCATGAAAGAAACTGAGGAAGACACAAAGAAATGGAAAAATGTTCCATGCTCATGGATTGGAAGAACAAATATTGTGAAGATGTCAATGCTACCTAGAGCAATCTACACATTCAATGCAATCCCCATCAAAATACCATCCACTTTTTTCCAAGAAATGGAGCAAATCATCCTAAAATTTGTATGGAACCAGAAGAGACCCCCGAATAGCCAGAGGAATGTTGAAAAGGAAAAGCAAAGCTGGCAGCATCACAATTCCGGACTTCCAGCTCTATTACAAAGCTGTCACATCAAGACAGTATGGTACTGGCACAAAAACAGACACATAGATCAGTGGAACAGAACACAGAGCCCAGAAATGGACCCTCAACTCTATGGTCAACTCATCTTCGACAAAGCAGGAAAGAATGTCCAATGGAAAAAAGACAGTCTCTTCAACAAATGATGTTGGGAAAATTGGACAGCCACATGCTGAAGAATGAAACTGGACCATTTCCTTACAACACACACAGAAATACACTCCAAATGGTTGAAAGACCTAAATGTGAGACAGGAGTCCATCAACATCCTAAAGGAGAACACAGGCAGCAACCTCTTCGACCTCAGCCACAGCAACTTCTTCCTAGAAATATCGCCAAAGGGCAAAAATGAACTATTGGGACTTCATCGAGATAAGAAGCTTTTGCACAGCAGAAGAAACAGTCAACAAAACCAAAAGACAACCGATAGAATGGGAGAAGATATCTGCAAACGACATATCAGATAAAGGGCTAGTATCCAAAATCTATACAGAACTTCTTAAACTCCACACCCAAAGAACAAATGATCCAATCAAGAAATGGGCAGAAGACTTGAACAGACATTTCTGCAAAGAAGACATCCAAATGGCCAACAGACACATGAAAAAGTGCTCAACATCGCTCGGCATCAGGGAAATCCAAATCAAAACCTCAATGAGATACCACCTCACACCAGTCAGAATGGCTAAAATTAACAAGTCAGGAAATGACAGATGTTGGCGGGGATGCGGAAAAAGGGGAACCCTCCTCCACTGCTGGTGGGAATGCAAGCTGGTGCAACCACTCTGGAAAACAGTATGGAGGTTCCTCAAAAAGTTGAAAATAGAGCTACCATATGACCCAGCAATTGCACTACTGGGTATTTACCCCAAAGATACAAATGTAGGGATCTGAAGGGGTACAAGCACCCCAATGTTTATAGCAGCAATGTCCACAAGCGCCAAACCGTGGACAGAGCCAAGATGTCCATCGACAGATGAATGGATAAAGAAGATGTGGTATATATATACAATGGAATATTATGCAGCCATTACAAGGAATGAAATCTTGCCATTTGCAATGATGTGGATGGAACTAGAGGGTATTATACTGAGCAAAATAAGTCAATCAGAGAAAGACATGTATCATATGATCTCACTGATATGAGGAATTCTTAATCTCAGGAAACAAACTGAGTGTTGCTGGAGTGGTGGGGGGTGGGAGGGATGGGGTGGCTGGGTGATAGACATTGGGGAGGGTATGTGCTATGGTGAGTGCTGTGAATTGTGCAAGACTGTTGAATCATAGACCTGTGCCTCTGAAACAAATAATACAGTATATGTTAATTTAAAAAGAAGAAGAAGAAAAAGAAAGAGAAGAAGATAGCAGGAAGGGAAAAATGAAGGGGGGGAAATCGGAGGGGGAGACAAACCATGAGAGACTATGGACTCTGAGAAACGAACTGAGGGTTCTAGAGGGGAGGGGGGTGGGGGGATGGGTTAGCCTGGTGATGGGTATTAAGGAGGGCACGTTCTGCGCGGAGCACTGGGTGTTATACCAAACAATGAATCATGGAACACTACATCAAAAACTAATGATGTAACGTATGGTGATTAACATAATAAAAAAATAAATTAAAAATGCTCATTAATACAAAAATGAATAAATAAATAAAATCATGTTCTTGAAAAATATTTAAGGATTTGAGGAAAGGGTCATCAAGTGAAAAAAAGCAGGTTGTAAACATCATGTATAGTGTGATCCCAATGTGATGAGCTGAAGTAAGAGAAGTATTTTTCATCTTTTCTTAGATACTAAAATGAAGGGAATACACTAAGCCTTAATAACACGAATGTGAATAATGGCATTCTGGGCAAATTTTTTTTTTTTTGCTTCCTTCATTATAATTTCCTCTTTTTTCTACAATAAACGTGTAATAGTTCTAAAAGCAGAAACAGAATAAACAAAAATATAAGATTAAAAATAAGCTTAACTGTATGGGAAACTGTGCTGCAACTTCTGATTACAAAAACCCACAACCCAGGGAAGCCTGAGGAAATAGAAAAACCCATGTCTGCAGGTCCCAGGTGGTCTGCAAGCATGTTCATGTATATTCGGAACCCCCAACTCATTCCACAAAGGAGTTAAAGTGGCTGTATGCCCCCCAGAAACCTGCTTTAATGCAAAGTTGTGGAGTGTCGAGGCATCTCACAATTCTAGAACATGGGTGCTAGACACACACCTTAGACATAACCCAATCCAGCCGCTCACTTTGGAGATGAAAGACTAGGGAAGGAAGCTAAAGGGCATGCCTGGTGTGACTTTATGAGTCAGGGGCAGAGCTGCAAGGGTCAGCACTGAAAGCTTCATATCACTTGGGCTCCTTCTACCCCAGCTTGGCACACCTTTCCTATGTGGTGTAGTCACTGGGGAACAAGTCTGGAATCGACAAGTGGCTTAAGTCACACAACATTCACTAATGGATGAAGCGTGACAGTCCTCATCTTCTCCTACCCTTAAGGAGAAATGTGCAGACCAGGTGGAAATCTCTCACTTTATCAGTGCTCCATGCGCTCCCCAGGGAGCGCCAAGCTCCTTCAGTAAAGTGACCCTGGAGCTGAAAACCGGGTACGTGTGACCTCAGGATTGGTGGCAGGGACTGCTGGCTATCCCCGATATGTAGCGTCCTTTTCTACTGTAATAGGATTCTAGATGTGTACATGGCTCAATGGCTGTCCCAAATGAAGATGGGATTTCCCAACTTCCTTTGCAGGTAGGTGGCTAAATTCTGGCCAGTGGGATGTGAAGGTGATGTAGGCATCTTCTGGGATGGGTCCTTCATGGGGGGTGGGGGACATGCTCACAGCTGCCCTCTTTCCCTTTCCTGCGGCTTAGAATGAAGACAGGTGGTGGTGAGTCACACTGGCCCATCCAGATGAAGATGATATAGGAGTGATGACAGAGCCACCAGATGGAGGAAGCCTGAATCTCTGACCCAGGCAAGCCACCTCAATACCCTAGACTGCTTACACCCAGACTGTTGTGTGAAAGTGAATGAAACTTCTATTTTGCTTAAGCTACTGTTAGTTTGGGTTTCTTTTAACACAGACTAACAATAGTCTAACCAATAGACCAAAGAACCATGGAGAAACATATCCTTCAAAGATAGGCAACATGGACGGTGATGGTGATAAGAATTCTTGACATTCTTGTAACAATGACAACCCCAATCTACCTCACGTGGGCACAGGCCACTTCTGCTTCCATGGAGGACTGAGAAGTCGCCAGATGACAAGAATTGTGCCATTTGGATCAAGCCTTGGCAAAGCTCAACTCAGTGGCCTCCACAACCATAAACGCCATTACTGAGGCCCACATACTTTATCTCCATCGCTCCTCACAAAAGCCTGACCACATGAATGGTACTGAGGAAAGAGTCTGGAAGAGGCCAACCTTCTCCCTCTCCAGCTCTCTCCCACCTTTAGTCCCACTTCCATGCTTCTTCCACATCAGAGAGACATCTGGTTCCTTAACTGGACCACTCTGTCCCCACCAAGCTAGGCCACTGAGCCACAGCAAACCTTTCCATGGCTGTACAGATTCTTGCCAAAGCACAGGCATTGTCCCTGGGAATGGCTGAACCATCAGCTCGGCCCAAAAATATATTCCTATGTTTAGTTTCCAATAATGGCTGAGTAGTTTCTATCAAGTTAACCCTCCCACAGATAACTATTATAAACTGTGGAAAATACAAGAAATAATTTTTAAGCACTGAAGAGTGATCAAAAGCTGGCAGAAAATGGAGGGGTTACAATCTCTGAAGGAAGGAAGAGAACAAAGTGAGATCTGACATTTAACCAATTTTTTCCCCTGAGGTACCTTCCTTGTCCTATAAGTTAGAAGGACTTGGTAAACACCTCAGGCTTTCCATGGGAAACCCAGAAGGGCTGGGTTTCATCTCAGGACTGAGGGTCACACCAGAGGACTGAAGGAAAAACCCAAAGTGACTTCTCTTAACAAAACTTAAACATGGTAAATAATCCCTGCCCCGCCTCCCAAAAAAGATAAACTGTCCACAATTTAACTGCCTATTAAAATAAAACTCAACACTCTTCAGAGGAAGGTAACAGAATCCAAGAATCTCTACAACTTATTACAGGCACACCTCTTGTTACTATGCTTCACTTTATTGTACTTTGCAGGTAACTGTTTTTCACAAATTGAAGGTCTGTGGGAACTCTGTGTAGAGCAAGTCTATTGGGGCCATTTTTCCAACAGCGTTTGCTCACTTTGTGTCTGTCACATTTTGATAATTCTCATAATATTTCAAAATTTTCATCATTATTACATTTTTTTATGGTCATCTGTGATCAGTGATCTTTGGTGATACTACTATTATTGATTTGGAGTGCCATGAACTGCACTCATATAAGACAGCGAACTTAATCCATAAATGTTGTGTGTATTCTGACTATTCCACCAACTGGCCATTCTTCAATCTCTCCCTTGCCTCAGGCCTCCCTATTCCCTGAGACACAACAATATGGAAATCAGGCCAATGAATAACCCACAATGGCCTCTAAGGGTTCATGTGAAAGGAAGAGCTGCCCATCTCTCACTTTAAATCTAAAGCTAGAAATGATTCAGCTTAGTGAGGAAGGATGTCGAAAGCTGAGATAGGTTGAAAGGTAGGCCTCTTGCACCACACGGTTAGCCACGTTGTGAACACAAAGGAAAAGTTCTTGAAGGAAATTAAGAGTGCTATTCCAGTGAACACATGGGCAATAAGAAAACAGCCATATCGCTGATATGGAGAAAGTGTTAGTGGTCTGAATGGAAGATCAAACCAGCCACAATATTCCCTTAAGCCAAAGCCTCATCCAGAGCAAGGCCCTGACTCTCTTGAATTCTATGAACACTGAGAGGTGAGAAAGCTGCAGAAGAAAAGTCTGAAGCCAGCACAGGTTTAAGGGAAGAAGCCATCTTCATAACGTCAAAGTGCAAGGTGAAGCAGCAAGTGCTGATGTAGAAGCTACAGCAAGTGATCCAGAAGATCGAGCTAAGATAACCAATGAAGGAGGATGCTCTAAGTAACAGATTTTCAGTGTAGACAAAACAGCCTTATGCTAGAAGAAGAGGCCGTCTAGGACTTTCATAGCTAGCTAACGATTGATTGATTGATTGGAGAGAGGGAGAGAGCATGAGCAGTGGGGAGGGACAGAGGGAGAGGGAGAAGCAGGCTCCCCACTGAGCAGGGAGTCTGATGCAGGACTCGATCCCAGGACCCTGAAATCATGACCTGAGCTGAAGGCAGATGCTTAACCAACTAAGCCAACTAGGCACCCCTAGGACTTTCATAGCTAGAGAGGAGAAGTCAATGCCTGGCTTCAAAGCTCCAAAAGACAGGACTCCCTTGTTAAGGGCCAGTGCAGATGGTCACTTTAAGTTGAAGCAGTGCTCATGTACTATTCCAAAATCCTAGGGTCCTAAAGAATTAAGCTCTGCCTGTGCTCTATAAATGCAACAATAAAACGTGGAGGACAGCACATCTATTCACAACATGGTTTACTGAATATTTTAAGCCCACTATTGAGACTTACTGCTCAGCAAAAAGGGATTCCTTTCAAAATATTATTGCCGATTAACAAAGCACCCAGTCATCCAAGAGCTATGATAGAGACGTTCGATGAGATTAACGTTGTTTTCGCGCCTGCTAACACAACAACCATCCTGCAGCCCATGGATCAAGTTGTAATTCTGACTTTTAAGTCTTATTATTAAAGAAATACATTTCGTAAGGCTCTAGCGGCCAGAGATTGCGGTTCGCCTGATGGATCTGGACAAAGTGAACTGAAACCTTCTGGAAAGGATTCACCATTCTAGATGCCATTAAGAACGTTTGTGATTCATGGGAAGAGGTCAAAACATAAACATTAACAAGAGTTTGGAAGTTGATTCCAGCACTCATGGATGACTTGGAGGGTTTAAGACTTCAGCAGAAGAAGTTAACTGGAGCAAGAGATCTAGAAGTGAAGCCTGAGGATGGAACTGAACTGCTGCAATCTCACAATACAACTTGAACAGATGAGGATTCGCTTCTTATGGAAGAGAAAAGAAAGTGGTTTCTTAAGATGGAATCTATTCCTGGTGAAGATGCTGTGAAGACTGTTGAAGTGACAACAAAGGACTGAGAATTTTTCATAAACTTAGTTGATAAAGCAGCAGCAGGATTTGAGAGGACTGATTGCAATTCTGAAAGAAGTTCTACTGTGGGTAAAAATGCTATCAAACAGCATCACATGCTACAGAGAAATCGTTTGTGAAAGAGTCAATTGCTGTGACAAACTTCATTGCTGTCTTATTTTAAAAGCCACCTCAACCTTCAGCAATCACCATCCTGATCAGTCAGCAGCCACCAATACTGAGGCAAGACCCCAGCAAAATGATTACAACTTGCTGAAAGCTTAGATGACAGTATTTTATAATAATAAAGTTTTTTAAAGTAAGGTACATATGTTATTTTTTTAGTCATAATGTTATTATATGCTTAATAGACTATGGTGTGGTATAAACATAACTTTTATATTCACTGGGAAACCAAAAAATTCACTTGTTTCATTTTATCAGAATACGCAACTTTACTGCTACGGTCTGGAACCAAACCTGCAGTATCTCCAAGATATGTCTGTTTTCACAATGTCCACTACGCAATAAAACAGGGTTTAGACATGTGAAGGAGGAGGAAATTCAAGCCATAATCAAGAAAACAGAACCCCAAATGAACCAGATGCTGGATGAGCAGAGAAAGACTTTATAATAATTGTTAAAAGTATGTTACAAATACAAAGGAAAAGATGAATGATGGATTTCAAGAGGGATATATGGAAATTCTAAGAACAAAAACTGAAAACCTCAACACTACAAAATACAATACCTGAACTAAAAATGCACAGGATTTGTGTTAATAGCAGCTAGAACGCTGCAGAAGAAAGGTCAGTGAACTTGAAGAGAGGCTAAAATAAATTGTTCAAACTGGAGCACAGAGAGAAAAAAAAAGATACAATAAAAATGAACAGTCTCCAGAACTGCTAGGACAGTATCAAGTGATCTGCTATACATGCAATTGGTGTCCCATAGAGTAGACAGAATAAGCAAAAAGACTTTTGAAACAATAATAGCTAAAATTTTCTCCGGTTTGGTTAGAAACATCAACCCATGGTACCAAGAAGTTCAGTGAACCTACAACACGATAAAAGAAAACCACACCTGGGCACGTCATAGTCAAACTGCTGAAACCAAAAATACAGAGAAAACCTTGATAGCAGCCAGAAAACAGAAAGACACATTATACACAAGGGGAATAATGCCAAGAATGATGGTTGATTTCTCATCAGAAACAATGGAAGACAAAAGACAGGGGAAAAGCATCTTTCAAGTTCCTAAAGAAACAGCATCACCGCCACCATCATGTCAGCCCACAATTCCACGGCCAGTGTCACTTTTGTTCAGAAATGAAGGCAAAATATTTTCAGATAAGGGGAAGCTGTGATAGTCTGTCACCAGTGGGCCCTAATTATAAGAAATGCTTTAGGCTACAGGAAAATGTTATGAATGGAAATTTGCATCTTTAAAGAAGGAATAGAAGATCACCGCAAATGGTAAATCAATGCGTAAATATAAAAACATGTGACTTGTCCTCAATCACCTCCCAACTTCCATCCATATCAGTGATAGGTCATAACCTGCTCCCCTGTTCTTCCGTCCTCAGTATGGCTCTCTCTCAGAAGATGGCCTCAAATCTCACTTTTCAGCATTAGGTATAAAGCACTTTGACTCTCTGCATTTACCTTTAATACAACAACAGGGGTAGGCACAGTAATGGTGACGAAACATCCGAGTACTGAGCCTCTGCCAGCCAACGTGCGGGGTGCTTGACGTGCCTTACTGCACTGATCTCTTCTAGGAACTTCTTCCTTTCTCTGTTCCTAAAATGTTGCTTGGTGTTCTCTGTCCTGTGTCAGGAGACCTCATTACTCTCACAGCTTCAGTCTACATCGCAGGCCTTTCCTCTGTCCTGAGCCTCAGGTCCAGGTATCCGACTGTTTAGTAGACATCTCACTAGACACGGTGTGTCCCACAGGGAGCCCATCATCTCCCTCCAGCAACGGCACCTCCACTACCCCAGGTGCCCAAGCCTCTGGAAGCCCTCCCGAGTCGCTGCTCTTCACCTGCTCTCTCGTCTGCTCCCTCAAATCGGAAGAATCACTGAGCTGATGACTTTGCCCCTGGAGCATTTCGCCTCTCCATTCTCAGCATCCCCATCAGCACTGCCCGGGCTTCAGACCTCAGACTTCTTTTGTCTGAATAACCTCAACAGCTTCCTGACTGGTCTCTCTGCCCTCAGGCTCTCCCCTTATAACTCATCTGTCATCCAGCACCAGGGTTATCTTTCCAAAACATAAATCTGATCACTTCATTCCCTCACTGTCCCTAGAAAATAGTCTAAACACTTCACTTGGTCTACAAACTGTTCAGGGCCTGCCCTTCACTTCCTCTGGTCTCATTTCCCTCATGTCCAGCTTTTACTTTATACTTTAATAATAATGCTCTGGTCAAGATACCACACACACAAGTCACTTTGTGTTTCTGTGCCTTATCTAATGCTGTTCCCTCCTCTGGAAGGTTCTTCCTTCCAGAGGAAGGTTTTCTTTAAAACCTATTCAGATTCAGCTCCTCTGCAAGTCATTTTCTGAGCCCTCCGGTTGGCCTCAGGGCCCTTCACTTAACAGTTTCTATATGAAACTGGAAAGCTCTCATACCGGTCAGTCTCTACTACTGGCCAGTGATTCAGCGATTCTCAACATGTAGCGCATGGCCCACTTGCTTCAGAAACACATCAGGAGCTTGTTAAACTTGCAGATGCCTGAGTCCCACCCAGACACACAGAGGCACAATCTCTGGGGTGTCAGTCTTGAACCAGAATTCCAGATAAGCCTACAGATAATTCATTTGTGCAGTGAAGTTTTGCAAACAACTGCCAAGACTCTGAGCTTGCGCTGGAATCAGCCAGAGGAGGCTGTGGTATCCAGAAGGAGGGGCAGACTCCCTACCTGGGGTGCGAGACAGAGGGAGATGCCCATATACACAGAAGGTGCTATTCATGAGGAAACCAAGGCTCCTCCAGAAACTAAGGTCACACGGGTGACTTGTGTGGCAGAAGCAGGATTTGAATGCAGGTCTCCCTTACTGCAAAGCCTCTGCTTTTGACTACTCAGCTTCCCAAAATCCCTTCATTTCTGAATCTGTCACTGCCCCCTGAAGCTGTCATTGGGTTTGCACAAGGGTCACATCCTGTCTGGCTTCCTATTGTCAGACTCTTAGGGTCATTAGCCATAATAGCTCAGCAGAGCCCACCTAAGAGGAACTGCATTTGCATTTTAACAAGGACAACAAAAGTCAGCTCTCTAAGGACTGAGCAAAAACAAGAACTTTTAAGATGGCCTTGGCTGGGCCTTGGTTACCAGGAAATTTCTAGCTCCTTGGCATCATCCATTTTCCCAGACACAAGGCACAAGCAGTTGGCCCCACACCATTGCCAGCTGGAGCCCATCTCTCAGACCCTGGGCAGCTCCTTTCTGGCAAGCACTGCAAGTAAGTAATACTCACTTTCTCATCCTCGAATGCCTACTATGTGTTGGTCACAGAGCTGAACGAGCCCCCATCCCTGCCCATGAGCAGCTGTTGCCTGCCCTGGAATGCTCCTCCACATGGTTAATGCCTAGTCAGAGTTTCAGACCCATCCCTGCACTTCCAACCTTTCTGAGGAGCTAAGATTAGCACACAGAACTGTGGTCCTTGACGGATGGAAAGGACCAGTGTGGTGAGAAGGACTCTAAGAGAAGGGGGACCCTGCTTCTGATTTCCTGAGGCAAGATGAGGGAAATATGCAAGTCCTCGAGTGAATACTAACTTTCCAGCAGGTGAAAATGGGGGTGTAGTGGAGGATGGGAAATGTGGGGAGAAAAGCCCAGATGGAGGGAATGGGAGAGTTCTGATTTCCGTCATGGCAGAGCTCCTATCAGACCAACCTGCTTGCAGATTGCTATTATAAACTCTGAACAGAATACAACGAACAATTATCTGAAGGCACTGCAAAGGGACCAAAAGCAGGTAGAAACTGGAGGGGAGTCAACTTAAAAAAACGGGAACAGCCCTGGGTGAAGTTCCTGTTTATATTATGACTGCTCACTCACCTGAGGGCAGCCCTGGCTGGAGCTCAGGGGTCGCTAAAATTTGGCAAGAAACCCACAGTCCTACTATTTGAGAAACAAGCCAGATCCCAAAGCCACCACAACAGCCAGAAAATGTGGGAAATCCTAAACATGAGAAAGCCACAGGGAGGGCACTCCAAATTCTACATATGAAAGCTGCCCAAATCTCTGAACGACCCAAGCCGACCCCAAGCAGCCTACCTAAATCGGAAAACAAAACAGAACAAACAAATCTGATAGGACTTTAATTTGTTGCCTACTACAGGGAAGCGAATGGAGAATCTGGATCCACAAATATTCTTCCAAAGGAACAAACAGAAGCCACAGTATTAATCACAACATGTAGGATAAATCTTGATTTACTGAGCATATGAAGTGCAAACCATATTCAAGAAAAAAGAGAACAGGTGGAGACCAATGTTGAGGTGACCCAGATACTGAAGGTAGCAAACAGTTTAAAGTAGCTAATATGATTATGCTCAAATATATAGAGAAATATGCTCATAACCAAGGCACAGATTAAAAAAAAAATCTCAGCAGAAAAAGAGAAACTATACAGGAGAACCAAATACAAACTTAGAACTGAAAAATAAATATCTGAAATTTTAAAATCACTGATGGGCTTGACGGCACATATGAGATGAAACAGCAAATGTGAAAACAGATCAACAGAAATTATCTGACAGGATGATAGGGGGACACCAAGCAAGAAGAACAATTAGCCACCCAGGCAGAATCCTCAGTGATTCCCTCTTACCTACCACAACCCACACTCCCTCTTGAAGGCCCGCACATGTCACAAAGGGGTGTGTGTGCTGATGAACAAGGATGGGTAGACCCATGGACAAGCGGAGATACACACGTGTGCATGCAACTACATATTCATTTGCATGTACAAGTATGTGTATGCGGGTAGGAATGGGTGTGTTATGCTTGCGTGGGTGAGTGTGGGGTGGGGAGAGGGTCACTTCTGCTTTGAAGGTAAAGCCCAGATCCATGATATGCTCACAGCCCTGGTGCTGCCAGGAGGCTCAGAAGCTGAGGTGACCGGGAGCCTTCACAGGCCCTTGGAGAGAAGGAAAGGGCAGATTTCTGCCAGCAAATGTAGGCTTCCTTCAACGCCTCCCTGGGCTGACCATGGCCAGTCCCAGAGGATGCTGCTAGCAGAGTACCCCACCTTCACCAAATGGACCTGGTTGGGATCATGTGCTGTTTTCAGTGACCTCTGCCAATGCTTTGACAGGGTCTGAGTACTCTGTGATGGGCTTTGGAAAAACACTGGGTTGGAAGCGTCTCCTCTCTAAAATGGGGATAATCATAGCCTCCTCCAAGGACTGCAGATCACATGAGTTAGACTACACATAGGTACTCTGCATAAACAAAAATGAGGACTGACCAGCTGACCAGAGGATTTCTGAGAGAAGCTGTAGAAACCCACCGCAAAGAAGACCCTCCCACGTTTCTTAAACTGGCTATGGGAAATACATCCCCATGCAGCGACCTACAGGACAAAGGTAAACTGTAATCAAGTGTTTCTGAGAAAGGCTGCATACTCTAGCTCCTAGTGGAAAGCCATAAAACACACTCCACAGTAAAGGCTCTGAGAAGTCCCGCACTAAAGAAACAGGAACAATTACACGGAATCCAACATTTGCCAAGCTTCCTTGCTCTAGGAAACTTTGTGCTTATAATCCCTGTTAACATCCCTTATTAAAAAACTAGTGTTCCCAGGGCTTCAGGGAAGGCTGACTGGGTTCTAAAGGAGACCACATCTCTCTTCTAGCTTGTCATGGAGTCTGAGTCAAAGTATTCATTCTCAGTACTTCATTTCCTCTTATAAATAAATTAGTCTTGCTGGTAACTATGCCACAGGAATGCAAAGAGGATACCAAGACACATGGGCAGCAGGCTTGATTTTGGGGGCTGGGCTCTCCTGCCAGTCCATGATCCATGATCCTCCCCTCCCCTCCTCAGCTATGCTGCCTGCTGCCCTCCCCAGGAGGCTGGGCTGCACTCTGCACTCCACTACTTATTCCTTTAGTATCATGTTTCCAAACTGCCCTGTGTATGAAAAATGGCAGGCATTTCATTTTATACAAAATATGAGAAATCTTAACAAACACAGATTTCCCAGCCATGTCTCCATCGACCTTCTTCTGAAGGTGGTGTTACACAGTGTCAATGGGGACTCAGACACAGTGCAGAACGATGGTCCATTACACGCCTCTCTCTGCATAAGAGAGCCATCGGCCCAGTGGATCCCCAAGAAAAGAGATGCTTCCTGAGGCACTTGTTGAAATCTTTTTTGCTATGTGCATTTATTATGAAATGTAATTTTGCATCCACATTCTGACAAGACACAGTAATAAAGTAATAAAATAAAACAAGGAAGTCTGCATGGTGATTTGCATAAATTGACTCAAGACTTCTCAGGAAGAGAAATCATGAAAAGGAGTGCATGTGTGTCTTCCTAGCCTTGGCCAGGCCTTGGCCCTTGGCTGGGGAAGCATCCATAAGTGGCAGAAAGCAGCTAGGCAGGACAAGCCCTTGACAATGAAGCTGTCAGATGAGAGTATAGGGCAGTCATGCAAATTAGCATGCAAATAAGGCTGGCAAAACTTAAGGCTTCAGACTGGCAAGTGGGCACTGTGGGGGAAGAAGGCAGCAGCCTGTGGAAAACATGTTGGGCAGGGTCTGTCCTCCCCAGCAGCTAAGCACTGTGCTCTGGGGGAGGGGATGCTGACTCAGGAGGCCACTGGCTTCTTTCAGCCACTTCAGCTTCAAAGTCTGCACAGTCCTGGGGTCACTTTCCTCCCAGTGGAGAGTGGCTTGTGCCCATCACCACCCAATTTAAGTATTTTATACCAATTGCTCTTTTTTATCTCCTGGGGTCTGAAAGGTCAACCAAACAGTACGTACCTTCTGACTTGAAATAAGGGGTTAAATTTCAGCAAAATCAGTCAATCCCTTCAAAAGCCACGCAGACCGGGGATGTGTGGCCTGACACTCCCTCGGAGGCTTCCCAGAGGGCCACGAAAGGCTCCAAGCACAAAAGCCCTCTCCTTAACAGGGACAGAGATGCTCCAAATGGTGGACTTTTGAGGGTGTCTAAGAGCCATCTAAGGGTAACCTACCCAGTGAACAGGACAGACCACTGATATCTGGGGCACAGAACAGCATCATGAATCCCTTGCACTTACAGAATGTAGCAGGTGCTGCTGGTGGACTCACCCAATACCCACTGGCCATCTCTTACTCCCTTACTTGCCTACAGACAGTCAAAGTGACCTTCTGCTTTCCCAGCCTCTCCAAAGGCTAAGGGTGATGGGGTGACCCAATTCTGGCCAATAAGACATGGGCTGCAGTCTGCTGGGGTGGGGGGAGGGCATTCCAGGGAAGCTCTTGCTTTCTCTTTCTGCCCTGAATGCAGAGGTGATGTCTGGGGCAGTAACAGCCAGCCTGCATGCACGTGGGAACCCACATAGCGGAAGGAGGAACAGAGTGAGCGCAAGAGCCCAAGGCTTGGCAGCAGGATTGTGCAGCTGTGCCGCCTCATTCCCGCCATGACTGCTTGCACCTGGAAAACCTCAACCCCTCTTCTCAAGCCACCACTAGGCAGCTTTCTGTGCTAGGAGGTGACCCCATTCCTAACTTGTATATGCTCAACAAAAGAGAGGCGGGAAGGGCAGAGGACAGGAGTTGGGGGGGGGAAGACAAGATGTCAGAGCAAGAGCAGGTGTGCCCTCAGTCCAGAACCAGATCACTTCCAGACAGACCATGGGGCGGGGGGAACTGGTGGTACCCCAGGGGGCTCTTCTGAGGGCAGGGTCATCTTGCCAAGCTGCCTGGCACTCAGGGGCATTTACTCCACGCTATAAATCGTCCTGTCGCTAGAGTTAAGTGAGGACCAGGGTCCGAGGTCCGAGCACAGCAGCTTCTGGTGGAGCTGCCACGCACTGCGCAGGTGCAAGCACAGGCATGGTGGGGAGGCCCGTGGTTGCCCGGCCGACCCTCTGTTAGCGAGTTCTTGTTCACGCCGTCTCGTCACCATCAACCCAGCTGGTGGCAGGGCTGGTGCTGGTGTCTGCGACTTTTTATTCTGTTCTGCTTCCCTACATAGTATATCGTAATGCATATCTATGTCAACGGTACTTCTGCCCTATGATTTTCCATCATCCTGACTTTAAGACCGATGTGAGCTACGGTCAAAATACAAATTAACCACATTCTTACTGCCAAAGTTTGAGGCAACTGGTCTAGGTGATAGAGGGGTTAAATCCTATCCAAATAATTTCCAGGTTAAAAGAGAATGCAACACTAAGAAAGCAGGATGCTGGTCCAGGGTCTCTGAGCTAAGCGATAGACCCGGGATCTGACCCCAAGCCTCCTCTGCATGCAGAATCATTTTGAAGGAGAAAGAAAGAGCTGAGGTAAAAGGGAATGTGTGACCCCACTCTGACCACCTCCACCAGGGGCAGAAAATCCTATCCCTGTCTCCCCCAGGTGCTGGGCGGTTACCTGAACACTACATACAGATGCACAGCATCTTAGATTCTGTGGAGAGAGGCCCTCTGGTCCTCCACCTCCTTTCTACACTCCAACCCACAAGACTCATCAGTTCTTAGAGCTTCAGGAATCCAGCTTCTGCGCAACCACTCGAGGGTCTGCCCCACGTAACAGTCATTTTCAAACACCTTCGCTTGGCTGTTCCATCATTCTTTCCCACTAGACTCTTTGTTTCTCTTGGTGCTGATGGCACTGATGGTCTTCCAGGGTGTCTGGACAGAAACCCAGGGCCCACTCTGGCCCCTCCCTCTTCTGCATCCCACAGACCCTCTCTGTTCACTCATCCCTTCTACTGCCCTATAGTGTCTCTGTCCTTGGCCTAGGCCCCTCACTCATCTCCTATACAGCCCTACATAACTGCTCAGTCACACTCCTCCTTGCCCTGCCCCACAGAGCTGCATCCAGGTCTGTGTGAGCCCCACCTGCAACCATCACCCCTGCCCCAGCCCAGTGCTCCACATCTGGCTTCTACAATCTCTGAAATCTTTACTCCCATCAGTACCCACAGTAGGAACCCTCAATAGCTTTCTGTTTCCTGCCTCATGAGCCCAAGCCTCTCTGAGCTTCCAGGGCCTTCCATAGTCCCAACATCTGGGCCTGTGTATCCACAAGGCAGGGCAGGCTCAGAGCCTAGGGCCCAGGGTACTTTTAGGAGGCCAAAAAAATATTTTTTAACTTTTAATTTCTTTTAAAATCAAAAGAAAAATGAACATAATAATAAATATGTAATAATGAATCTAGTCTGGATTATATGTTCTTTTAGCAACAGTTGTAAAATATAGTTTCATATATATATACACACACGCACACACACATATATATATTTAAGGAAGGAAGAAGCAAAGTACCCATAAAGGCAAAAGTGTGTAAGGCCCATGAACATCAAAATGCAGCCTGCCAATAATCCATCCAAAGGCCCCACTCTTACCCTCCACAGCAATAGGCAGACCCCTCCGCACCACACACACACATCATTACACTTTGGACTTCCACAAAGGCTCCTCCTTTAGCACATAATCATTCCTCCCTCCAGCATAGCTACAGTGATATTGTCCCATGCTCCCCTCCCAGAAACTTTCCGTGCCCACTAGAACGGCCACCAATCCCTGCCTTGTCTGAAGCTCCAGAGAGTGCTGAGGCCCAGGCCAGAAGGTCTGACCCCCAATGGGATCAGACTGGGAGGTGCTGTAGTGGGTTGAAGAATGTCCCACCCCAAATTCATGTCCACCTGGAACGTCAGAATGTGACCTTATTTGGAAATAGGGTCTTTGTAGATGTAATCAGTTAAGAATCTCAAGACGAAGAATCATCCTGCATTTGGGAGAGGCCCCTAAATCTAACGAGTGCTGTCCCTTTAAGAAGAGGGGAGGACACACAGAGGCCCAGAGAGGAGAAGGCCACATGAAGACGGAGGCAGAGACTGGAGCTTCACGGCCTCAGGACAAGGAGCTGCGACCTGCAGTTGCCTGCCGCTGGGGGGGGGGGGGGAGGCGCAAGGAAGGATTTTTCTCCCAGAACCTTAAGAGGGAGTGTGGCTCTGCCACATCTTGATTCTAGACTTCTGGCTTCCAGAACAGTGAGAAATTAAATTCTGTTGTTTAAAACTACTCAGTTTGTGGTCATTTGCTACGGCAGCCGCAGGAAGCAAATCCAGAGCCCAGAGGGAAGAGGAAAGCCTCGGGCAGAGCCGGCAGTGATGGTGCAGATCGCTGAGGGGTGAGGGCTCCTCGGACAACCCCCGGCCTGGGCCGGCACAGCAGACGCAGCCGTCCTCTTCCTTTCCCACAGGCTCTGTGGGATCCCTGGAGGGACCCAGCACAGGCGAAGCCTCCCAGTCCTTCAGAAAGGGTCCTGTGCTCTTGGAGCCACCAAGTAAGCTCCAGCAGGGTCGGGGCCCTCACCCCAAGCAGCCCCTTGGGTCAGCGGTCTCCTAACTTGTGCTGCGGTGGGAAATCTAGCGACAGGCCGCTGGCTCTGGCCTTGGCTAGAAGGTCATCTCCAACACCTCAGAGATTTAAAAAATGCTACAGCCTGAGATGGCCTGTGGGTCTCTGGGTCGTCTCCCCCCAGGTGGTGCTAATATACAGCCGAGACAGAGAGCCCCTGAGGGACCCGTGAGAAACCCCGGAAGACTGCTGCTTCCAGGTCCTGGCCTCTGCTCCCAGTGACCCCCGCAGGGGCGTGAAACCTCCCGTCATGGCGCCAGTGCAGGTTTCCAACGGGTGGCCCGAGGACCAGGCCTGCAGGTGTGTTCCATCGGGCCTACACACAGGGAGTCAAGTCTTACCACAGTGCAGGTACCAGAAGTTGTCTTCTACGACAACTTCTGAAAGCAGTTTTTTAGTTGGGGTTTTATACAAGAGAATTACTGCAGACGTTCATCTCACCAGGCTGTAAGTCTTGATCTTTGGCTTCTTCAGGTGAATGGCTTTAGATGGGGTGATGGGGGGCGGGTGGTGAGAGGCTGGTTAGCAAATGTGTCAAGAGGAGAACAAGGGGCATATGTGTGGAGCAGGGGCCATGCCAGGCAGGAGGTGGCAGGGGGCCTGGTCTCCTGAGGCCTGCCAGCTGACAAGGTGGCAACCCCCGGGGCCTGCCAGGCAGACAGGACCCCTCCAAGGGGTGGAACAAAGAAACCCAGCTCTGCATGCCCCTGGTCCCCACAAGTCCTCACGCCAGCCCCTCAGGGCCTCAGGCTTGTCCAGTCCCAGACTGAGGGAGGGCTCACGCACTGCCACCCAGCCTGAGGTTGAACCCCCCCGCCCCCCCCCGCCCTGGCTGAGGGCCTCCCACTGTCCCTCCAGACACAAAGAAGGCACTTGACAAACATCTGCTGTCAGAATGAGTGAATGAGGAACACAGAGATGAGAGCCAGAAGCATACAAAAGGATGGGAGAGAGGGAGGGATGATTCTGTCCTGGGAACTGAGTGTCTCAGCTAATGGGGCGGTGGGGGGCTCTGCTGGCTGATGAAGAGGATGTCTGAGGGGGTTGGTGGGGAGTGGCCAGGGACAACCAGGAACATTCCCCAGAGCCCTTGGGGATCTTGTCTACTTCCCAAGTGTCTCTGCCACCATCTTCAGAAAAACAAAATAAACAATACCATTTCCCCCTCTCTTTCTCCAGAGAGTTCATTAAAATGGCCTGTGTATGCACAGATTTGGATCCCTGGCCTCCCAGCTTAATTACCATTTTAAAGAGCATTGGGAAAGAAATTCTATCTGCTGCAATAACAAAGTCAAAAAAGCCCCAGGTGGGGAAGGTCTTGCTCACCTTTGGGCTTTCTCTCCTTCTCACCAAGACATGTGGCCCCTGTGGCCTCTTGGCCTGGCGGGGTCTGAAAACCAAGGCAGAGAGTGCCTCTCCAAGCCACTTTGGTACCAGAAGGCGCTTGACACCAGCGATGGCCAGGCCCTATGCTGGGCCTACGAATGCAGTGGCAGATCTGAGGGGTCCTGGCCTCAGCCAAACGCAGAGCCCTTCCAAGGGGCCAGAGCACACAGGAGTTCTTGTGGAACCGGGAGACTAATGGAGACCTGCAGACAACGTGCTAGGGCAGAGTGCGCCGTAGCAGAGAGACGAGGGAGGGCCCCATCTGCAGAGCAAACAAGTGCTCTGAGTCTTGATGATTCAGAAGAATGTTATACAGCAGAGAAGTGGAGAGGGAAGGTCATTCCAGCTGAGGTGACACTATGAGCCAAAGTGCGGAGGTGTGACTGTCGCCTGTGTGGGGAGCAGCGAGTGGAGAGGCCTGCAGGACCACAGGATGCAGGCAAGCAGTACGCAATACGAGAGGACAATGGAGATGGAGGTAGGGGGAGATTCTGAGAAACTCAAAGGACATGGGAGGAGTCGAGGTCTTGATCCAAGCCCATGAGAATCACTGGTCACTGCAAAGGCCCTGGGGCCGTATCTGCTGCTACCTACAACCAAGAACAGTAGCCAGCCAAGAGTCCCATTGTTTCCAATGGGACACAAACGAGCGGCATTATAAATAACTTAGTATTTTTTAAAAAATCAAATAATCAAAATAATATCTGCAAGGTCATTCATATACAAACACGCACACACACAAATAAATGCATACCCAGTTAGACTTCAGACTGGAAGTCTGTTAGAACTGTAATCTCAAAGGAAGACCGATGTGGCAGAACTCCCTTATGGGGAGGCCTCGGGCCCAGCCTGGAGAGAACACAATGAAGACAAAGTGTGGCCACGACACATTCTAAAGCCAGTGCCCAGGGTTGTGCAGAGAACTCAGGGCCCCCTCCCAGAGCGGCAACTCCTCCCCAGGCCATTAGTTATCTGGTATTTCAGACACAGCAGAGGAAAAGCAGGGAATTAGAGGAGGCAGAGAGTGTAGTGAGGCAAACACGAGGACTGGTCCTGAGGGAGACAGACAGACTAAAGAGCAGACACAGGACTGTAATCTGCACCGAGCTGGGCTCCGCATCCTCTCTGAGTCCAGGGAAGAGAGGGACCTCTTTGCACAGGAGTCCCCAGTTTGTGCTATAAACACGTGTCCTCTGAGGGCTCCGGAACAAAAGGATTCATGATCAAACACATCTGGGAGATCATGCACACTATATCCCTCTACCAGCAGATCAAAACCATGTATCCATGTAGTAAAAGCCTTGAGAAGTCCTGCAGTAGAAAAGTCGACTGGCTTTTGTTTACCGGTGTTCCCTAAATCTGTATAAGCACTGAACCTTCGTCCCTACCTTTTCTTCTCAAGTAACACCAGCTAACATCTCTTGTAACTAGTATCTTACAGAACCCACTGGCTGAGAAAAATGATTATTTGTCTCCTTGTTAAGGAAGAAAATATCTCTTTTTCCTTAAAAATAGTTGAAATGATGCAACTTGGTGCCTTTCACAAAAAGCCATAGTTGCAGGGGAAATTCATTTCATCTGCACAATCCTCCTGACTCACCAGTAAGGCCAGGAGAGTGCAATGTTACTAATTCCCAGGAGCTCAGTCTTTGGGCCTCCTGGAGCTACCTATGGGCCACTGGTTGGCCCCAGACCTCTCTTGAGAGCCAGGAGCCACAGAGGTCCCTCTGTCCAGCCTCCTGCCCTCGAACAGCAGTGCAAGCCCATCACAACCAGCCTCTCTCTGGGAAGGAAGTGCCTCAGCAACCGTGCGTGCTCACACACATGCACGTGCCTGTGTGTAGAGGTCCAGCAAACACACCCACGCTTGAGGGGCAAGTTTTCTTACTGCTCTAATTTTCATCTCCCTCGTTTTACATCTTGCCTATCCATTCTCCTCTACATGACGACACTCCAAGGTACCAAACACTGTGATGGTTTAGACCTGCCCACGGGGAGCAAGAGAACAGAGACTGAAACGTGTCCTCTCTCTGTTTTTAGAATTTCCCTCTTGAAAGTGTTTCCTTTACCAGGGTTTGGATTTTCAAAAGGGCTCTGGGTCTTTACTGGGCTGGGGCCAGCACACAGAGGGGAAGCTTTTCCGAGGCAAAATAGACGTCCAGGGGCCCCAGCACCATCGTGTTCTCGTCCAGCGTGAGCAAGCCCTGGGGAGAGGCCAGCATGGTCTCTAGGCGGCTGTCTTGGCTGCAGACACGGGGGGAGGGGGGCGGGCAGGGGCACCCAGGACCTCACCTGGTACGTGTTGTCGAAGCTGTCGTACATGAACCGCGTGATCAGAGACGTCTTCCCGACTGCAAAACAAGAAGAGAGGGGTTCAGCTGGGGCAGCACCAAGCAGGAGGCCCCCCGCCGGCCCCAAGAATTCTCACCACCCACACCCAGCTCTTCCTTGAACCCCAAGAGCCCGAGTGAGGCAAGAACCATATATGAACAATCAGAGGAAGTTGGTGTAAGACAAGATGCTGCTCTCGCTTGGGCCCATGTTCACTTGAAAATACGTCCTTGCCATTGGCCACAGGCTGGGATGGAGGCATGCTCCTTTTTCCCCCATTCACTCAGCCTGGGAACTAGTAAGCAGGGTGGCTTTCCAAGGAACCAGGGGGGCAGTGGAAGTAAATGGGCTATCACCTAGTGTCTCTCAAGGGCAGGACTACTTTTTGTAGTGTGTACCTCATGGTCTAGCTCCTCACAAGATGTTTAACATCCTTGGACCTTGCCAGGTAAACACTGGCGCGATCCCTAGGCACTATGTCAACCCAGGACTCCCGTCCCACATTTGCAAATGCCCTCGAAGGGACAGTAATACCCCCAAACAAGAACCACTGGCATGGCTGAGAGAAACCAGGTAGGCTCTTGGAAATTCCACAAATGTTGCTAATTTCCCAAACTGCGGGGCATGGCTGATGACCTAACCCTGTGCAGGTCCCCTGGGGCCTGGCATGGGCAGAAATGCCTACTGCAGCATTTCTTATTATCTGGGAGGGCAGGAAGGGTGACAAAGGAACATCTGCCGGGTCAGGCCTAGCAGGGACTGCTTCTCTACACTGTCCCATCAAGTCTTTGCCATGGGCCTGGGAGACTCGGAGGGGAGACTAGCCCAGCTGGGCTTGGCTCAGAGCCCCTCCTGCTCTGGGCTGCAGGAGACAGACAACCCTTGCAGGGAAAGCAAGAGTCAGCACCTGAAGGTTCTCCATCCTGCCTCTCCCTGATTCTTGGGTGGGATGTCCACAGGCTGGGTCTGGTGGGGTGGCTGGTCACTGCCTCAATGGAGCAGGGCAACCCAACTTGGCTCCTCTGGGAAGGGTCCTTTGCCAATTTTGAAGCCTTAGTAGTACACCATATAAGAGACAAGCAACCATCTTCCAACAGCCAACATTTCTAATGGAAAGACAATTGTCTTCTAGCCAGAAGGCACATTTGACAGACTGGGGCAAATTTAGACGGCCCCATCTTTGACCCAGAAGTGATTAGCTGGATTCAAATCCTAGCTGGGGTGCTATTTAGCTGTGTCATTCTGAGGTGGCCATCGCTCCTCTGGACCTCAGTTCCTCATTTTAAAATGGGTACAATAACATCAAAGACTTCAAAGAGCAGTGGTAAGAATTAAATAAGAGTGCCAGGAACATAGGAAATGCTTAAAAGTGGAAGGAGGCAGCAGGTAACAGATATTGAGACAATTTCCAGAATATCAGATAAAAAAAAAATACTACCACGACCACTGGCTTGACCTTGCCCATCGTATGTCTCTTCATTTGGCTGTTTCTGACTTGCATCCTTTATAATCAAACTATAATCATAAGTAGAACACTTTCCAGAGTTTCTGTGAGTTGTTCTGGTAAATTACGGAAACTGAGGAGGGTCATGTGAACCCCTGAATTTGTGGCCAGTGGTCAGAAGTGTGGTGTCCTTGGGGAGCCCACTTGTGGCTGGCATCTGAAGTGGGGGGCAGTCTCATCAGGGCCATGCCCTTCAACGGGGGGGGTCTGATGCCAGCTCTGGGGGGCAGTGCTGGGTCATATACCAGCTGGTGTCACAAGAGCCACATTTCTATTCCAAACATCTCTGGGGTGAACAGTGACATACCCATGATCTCTTCTCATCTAACTTGGAAACCGAAAGGTATTAATCTGTTAAGTGCTTTCCAATTGCTTTAAATCTCCCTTTAACTTTCACATGAAGGTGAGAAATGGAGGTTTCCCACACAAAAAGGCCTGGCTGCAAAGTGCTAAGGGGACCACAAAGTAAAACCTGGAGCCAGCAAGAGGCAGACAAAATCGAAGTGAACACAGCATCCTCCTTTTCTAAGAGAGAGTGGAAAGTTACCACCTCCTCAGGAAGATGGGGGTCGCAGGGCCCACTAGTAATTTCCCCAGGCAGTGACACACCGCATCTCGTGTCTTGGCGGGGACAGGGGCGAGCATCACGGAACAGGA
Organism: Eumetopias jubatus; assembly: GCF_037043125.1. Taxonomy (NCBI): domain Eukaryota; kingdom Metazoa; phylum Chordata; class Mammalia; order Carnivora; family Otariidae; genus Eumetopias; species Eumetopias jubatus. Next base: position 125,940,447 of record NW_028274807.1, on the reverse strand, counting down.
CGGGGAGCAGGAAGGATGACACCAGTTCTCCTCCTGCACCGGGTCTTCCCTGGGGCAGCCGAGCAGGCAGGGAGGAGAGACCGTGGAATCGCAGAAAGTAACTAGAGGAAAAGGAGGTCCGTGGAGTGGCTGAGAACTTAGGGCTTAGAAATCCCGCAAGGGTGACAAAGCCAAGTCACCCCATCTCGAGGCAACAGCCACTGGCAGTGGGTGAGTACTGGCTCACAGGGTGACTGCCAGGTGGAAGAAGAAGGTCCCGAGACAACAAGCTGTTCACTGGGGCTGTGCAGGAGGAACTTTCAGGTGTGGAGTCCTGCCAGGATTTCCTGCACATTCCCACAATAACCATGGTGGGCAGCACGCGCCTCCTGTATTTGCAGAGCGTGCTCCAGGCACATGCCAGGGGTGCCAGGCACAGATTTACCTGACAGCAGTGAGCAGAAGACACGAGACCCCTCCCTACTGGAAGCTTGCGGGAATTCTGCGCTTGCAGCAACACCACGCTAAGTTCTTAACATGGTTTAGGCCTCAACTCTGAAGCAGGTGCTCACACCATCCTCATTTTCACACACAGGGAAATGAATTGACAGCTATTTGCCCAGGGCCAGACTGCGTGGGGCCGGGCTGGGGTGACCTCACCAGGGCACAAGCTCCTCTCCCTGACCCTCCTCAGCATCTTGGGGTCACATTGGGTCTCAGGATTCTTCCAGGTCCCTGCTACCACCACTATGGATGTCATAGGATTCTGGAAATGGCCCCACCAAGCCAAGGTTCCTTTTCCTTGGGACCAGACAGAGATGGGAGGCTTTTCCCCAGTGGGGCCATGCTTGACCCAATCTGGAAGGTCAGAAACTGGGAAGTGAGAGGCACAAGGGGAGTTCAGCATGTGAGGGTGAGCGGGCTTGAACACCTGGGGCCCAGCACCCTACCCGAGGCCTGGACTGAATGATGGGTTCATTACTGACATGCTGCAAAAGGGAGTAATTTCTTAGCTGTTCCTCCAGGCCCGTCTTTCTCATTTCTCAGAGCAGAAGCCCACCCTCTTGCCTGCCTCAGAGCTTCCCCGAGACCACCCCTACTCTGTCCACAGCTGCCAGGATAACGTGGGTCAGACTCTCCACAACTGCCCTGGGTGGAAGGTCTGGGAACCCGCAAACGGCGAGCTGGCCCCGCCCACCTCCTGGGCGTCCTGTTCTCTCAGCCTCCGCGTGAAGGGTGGCAGGACAGCGGCAGCCGTCACCCGACTGGGCACTACCACTGCGCCAAAGGCGGGGGAGGCCCCAGAGGGGCGGCGGCATCCATCCTGCTTTCGACCGGCCCCTGCCGCCTCTGGGAGCCGTCCAACCCTCGCAGCTCTGTTCTCAAGGTCACCCTGTCCCGCATGCCTTCTAACAGCTGCTCTCAGACAAGGCCGGAGCAACGCAGAGCTGTTTCTGAGGACAAAGATTCGGCTCCACTGGCAGGATTATATTCAATAAGCAGGCGTATCGTTACTGAGCTCTCCTCTCTGCTCGTGGCTCAGCAACATCTTCTGGTAGTTTAGTCCCACATGATCAAGCAGGGAGATGCATTTTTCCTCTTTCAACCAAATGAGGGTGAGAAAAATTCATTACTGAGCATTTGCCAGGAGTCTTTACAAAGAAGGAGACTGACTCTCTTCCTGGGCTTCTACTCAGTGCCAGACAAGAAATGTGGTGCTTAACTTAGGTTCCCTCATTGACTCCTCGTCACGATCCAGTGAGTTAGTTATTGCCAGTAAGGTCACAGAGCTGGTAAGCACTGGAGCTGGCGTATAAACCCAGATCTGCTGCCATCATCCACACCCCATGCACAACATTGTGCTGGTTTATGGAAAGGCCTGACCAGCAGCAAAGCAGGAGATCACAAAAAGCAGGGGCCCAGGTGGCAGGGCAGTCAGGAAGGCCACAAGGAGGCGGCAGGGCAGTAACCGAGCTGTGGGAGGGTGAGGCAGAGCGGGGGTTCCAGGTGGACGGACAGTGGGAGAAAAGGCACAGAGGCAGAGAAACAAAGCTCGTGACAAGGGACAGGAGATGACAGGCCAGGGGGAGCAGAAATGTGTCCAGGAGCCATGGGGGACACACCGGGAGGTCTCCACATCTGAGTTTTGTCTCAGGGAAAATGGAACCCACCAGTGTGTGAGGAGAAGCGTACGTGACAAACACTGTTCTGAGGAAGCTCCTTGTGGCCGGTGGGTTGATTTAAACCAAAATCCACCTCTGGGGCTGGCTGTGGAGGGAAGGAAAGGAGGGAGGAAGAAAGGCAGAGAGAGGCAAGGCCAGCAGGGCAGGGAACACACCAAGGAGCATGGATTCTCTCCCAAGGGTGGCGGCAGCTTCTGAAGGGTCTTAAGTAGAGAGGTGGTGGGAACAGGTGTGGCCGTTCATAACATCCGTGATGGCCCACCAAATATTCCCCATCCCCGTGCTCTTTTTACAATGTGCCACTGATACTCTGTCTAGGGGGGAACCTGGGCGGGTTCCCAGGTTGACTCTCAAGACTGGGTGAGAAAAGGCAGCACAGCCTCTGTCTGGAAACTGGCCCTTCAACCCAGCCACCATGCTGTGAGGAAGCCCAAGGCAGCCTACGTGAGGGAGGACCACATGGAGACACCCGCCTGGCAAGAAATGGAGGCCCCCACCAGCAGCAGACCTGTGGGTGATGGAGCCTTCCAATGATTCCAGGCCCCAGCCTTGGAGCCATCAGCTGATGCCCAATGAAACAGAAACATACCTTCCCTGCCAGGACCTGTCCAAACCATACAGATTCCTGAGCAAAGTGAATATTCACATTGTCTTATGCCACTAAGTTTTGGGGTGTTTGTGATACAGCATTACATAATCACAGCAACAGATCTGTGCTTTAGGAGGAAAACTTACGGCACTTCGGGCAGAATAGCTTACAGGGGCCAGATTGGGGGCAGCAGTCCTGCGAGAGACAGCAGATCTCAGTGAAAACAGAGGCAGTGGGGCTGGGGAGAAACAGAGCTAGGGAGAGCGGGACTTAGTGACTAGTCAGATGTGGAGGAGAGCCCAGGACACCTCCCTGTCACCTGGCTTTGTGACTAGCAGATGATGGAGCCATTCCTTAAGCCTAAGTAAAACTGGATGAGGAGCAAACCCCAAGTAAGTAAAATCACCTGGATTCAGGTCACCCATAAAAGTTTTTTTTTTTTTAATTGTCAGGCCAAAGCACAAATGCCAGCACTAAATTCAGAAAGAAAACCTTTAAAAAATTATTAGCAATAGTTTTTCAGTCTCATGAGCTGAGAATCTAAGCTTATTTTTCACTCTTGTCATTATCATAAAAGAGTTATTTTCTTACCCGAGTGTGAGCTGCTGACCCAGGGGTTTTGCAAACCTGTCCAGATGAGCTCAGTCCCAAACACCCTGGAAATTCTACCAGTGCAATGTGTATTGAATGCCAGCCCCTCACAATCAGCTACCAGCACCCACCTGGACCTCATTCCACCAGCCTCCCATAGGCTCCAGTCCCCATCTCAGGGTGGGTCCCAGATAAGCAGATTTTTGTACATTTGGGTGGCTTCTAGGTAGCTGCAGAGGCCTCTCTACCCACTCAACAAACACCCACTGGGGGGCTTACTCTGTGCCAGGGCCATGCTGGGCACAGAATTCCCAGCGAGAAAGCAGGTACATCCCCGTTCTCCCCTGCAGCCCTGCTCCAGTGAGGAGCTATTCAGGGGCAGATTCCTAAAGTGCCAAGCAACTTGGGAGGGACTGTTGAGAGCCGACCAGAAGACACGGACACTCGGTTGGAGAACTGCAGTGGTCTCCTGAAGGAGGTAGCCATTTGGGCTGGGTCTTAATTGGTGGGGACGGGGCATCAGGTGGAACCATGTCCCCAGGGGAGGGACTGGATGGAGCTGGTGATGTGAGGCTGAGGTATCCTCTGCATACAGCTGTCACCCACACTTCTGCATTGCTGCCACGTGAAGCCAAACCCTCCCAGGACCTTGGGGTCAGTGGCTATGAGGGCTCCAGGCTTGGCTTGTGTCCAGGCCACAGGCTGACAGCTGAGTGGGCCCTGACCCCCCAGACTCTTGCTCTAACACTGTCTCCCTCCATGAAGGACCCCTCTCCACCCTGTCATCTCCATGGCAGGTGTGGGTGTGGGTGTGGGTGTGGTGTGGTGGAGAGATTGCTGAGAGGGCCAGAAATGGGGCAGAACATGAGGGAGAGCACAAGAAATTAGCTGGAGACTTTGTGGAAGGTCTGGCAAGACCTGGCAGAGCATGAACCGCCCACAGGGTAGCCTAGCCCTCTCGCTGAGTTAAGCCAGAACCTTGGCCCATAATCTGTTCTAGGCCACACATTCACATTTACCACCCACACTAGCTATGGGATGCTGCTGGACAGTGGGGTTCCATCTGGTTTTCCTTGGGGACACAGAGCTAGGCCCAGAGTGGGAGGCAGGAAAGACCTGGAAGAGCCCCCTGCCACTTCTCGGCCACCCTGGCAGCCTACCCACCTCTTTGATACCTGTGTTTTTAGGAGAGTAGTCTACATGCCAGGGAAATGGTCTCTGCATCCTTAGCCCACAGCCAGGCTGAGGTCAGAGAATGTCTGTAGCTGTCAGAAGGCAGCCCTCAGGACTGAAAAGGCAAATCTGCTTCACCACTGCTGAGGCCAATAACCTGTTCCTAGGTTGGGCCCAGGTGACTCAGGTATTCCATCAGCTCAGTTTCCAAACCACAAGTGGGAAAAGCTGTATGAGTGCTGGGGCAGGCCTGCCCGCTGAAGGGCTCAGTCCTTGCCCTGCAGCTAAGAAGGAAGCCAGGCCATCCTGGGCCAGTGTTCCTACTCTGCAGGGGCCTGGGAGAGGACTCCACTGTTCCCCTGCACCCCGATGCCCACAAACTCCCCCCTTCTGGCTTGACCATGGGGTGCACAGCCCCTGGGTCCTACACTGATGAGAACCAGTGAGACACCATCTACATCTCTCTGACCCTCGTTTCCTTTTGTGCTGTTTTCAGAAAACAGAAAAGCCTGCTTTAACCTTCCTACAAAGTTGACAAGCCTGGAGGGCTAGGGGCCAGGCTCCCCACTCCACACCCACCCTGCCACCCCATGTTCAGAAAGGCAGCTCCAGACCAGGGCTTTGCCAGCCTACCCGAGCCCTGAGGGGCCAGCTGGCTCACTGTAGGCTAAATGAGGAAATGTGAAAAATCCCATTTCAAACCGTCCCCCAAAAGACTCAGACAGTAATTAAGAAAAATGCAAAGCTCTTCATTGGATACTTTAATTAAGTGTGTTAATTCCCTCTGACAGAGGATGCTCAGCCACCTGGGCCTCACTGAGGGACCCAGGGAAGACAGAACAGAGGAGGGAGAAGGGAGTGGGAGGAGGGGTGGGCAGGATGGTGGTTGGGGCTGGCTTGGCCGAGGCCCTTTCTCCTCCTCCAGTTGGGAACCTGACCTGCTCCTGCCCCTCTCACTTCCCCACTGTCCTCCACCCATCCCTATCTCCTCTGTGCAAGCCCAGTGATCCTACGAAAGCCTACTCTGAGTCAGGGGCATGGGGTGTCATCCCCTCCCTTGGTCCCCTACCAACATACATCTCAGCTCTGCCATTCACTAGGCTAAGAGGTCATTATTCCAATGAGGTCGGGCTAGATGGTCTTAAAGGTCTGCTTCTACCTTGGGGCTGGTGACAAATGCTTACCAAGCCTGAAATACAGCTTGAAGAAAGCACCAACACATGAGCTCCTCTCCTGCTTGGCCAGGGTCCCTCTGACCCTTGGGCTTTGCCAACCTTCAAACACTTCATCCCATTCCCACTACCACCCCCCACTGGTCTGGAGCCCTGAGAGAGAGGGCTGCGGGCCACTGGAGCCGGGGAGGGGGCACTGGCACGGAGGGAGAGGCTGTGCTGTCTGTGTGTACCCACTGTGGACAAGAAGTGCCTGCACTTATTTGATAGCCTGGCTTAACCCCACCCTGCTTTTTTTTTTTCCTCCAAAGGGGTTATTGGTTACTTTTGAAAATAAAACTGCTTAAAATAATATCAGGATATAGTAGTTACATGTCAGTAACAATACTGAATAGCCTCCCAATCTTTTTGAATACCCCTCTTACGTTTGAGGAGGTCCAAAGCCATCCTCCCCAGCATAGGATCCTTTCTTGTAGCCATGCTGCAGGCCCATGACTTGGCTCTCCCATTGGACCCTCACATGAGACTCCACCAGAAATGGCCAACATGAATCTCTGGGGGCAGGAGAAGGGGATTCCCTCTGGGTTCTGCACAGAGAGGCAGCCCTGATGTGGGTTTCAGCATCAGCTCTTGCCAGTACCCAGCACTGGAACCGTGCCTCCTCCTGGATCAGTCCTGGTGTGACTCAGATTGTTGCTCTAGGCCTGGTTCTCTGACCCTCCCAGAGACTCTGAACTTCCCAATCACTGCTCACATTCATTGTCTGCTCTGCTCGAATCAGCTGGATAGTAAGAGCTGAACTTCCCAATCACTGCTCACATTCATTGTCTGCTCTGCTCGAATCAGCTGGATAGTAAGAGCAGATGTCTCTTGCTTGCAATTGAGAATTCTGATAGGGATATAAGGCAAAAGGCAAGTAAGCTAAAAAGAGAAGGCTGGAGCAGAGTTTGTTTACAGGAATACGTCTTATAACATATTACCCAGCCCCCAAAGTCAGACTAAGAAATTACCTGAGCTCCCCGGCAGGGGAGGGGAGGGGAGGGAAATTTCAAAAACCAAAAAAATAAAGACAAACAAAAATCATGACCAACTGTAAGATTCATAGTATTCATGGGATAAACCAAACTAGTTATACTGAGCTTTTTATAAGAGCTGGACAATAGAAAGTTCTTGAAAAAGTCTGGAGGGCAGAAATCATAGCCAGTTAAATTTACATGCTAATATAATCAACTGGATGAACATCACTGATGAAATGCAAGGATGCTACCAGCCCCAACACCAACTGCCCAAGTCACTGCTCACAGTCCACACCAGTGTTTCCTACAATAAATGATTAAATGAAAAACCAAGGGCCCAGGACTTCAGCTTCTGGTCAAGATGGAATAACAGGGACCAGATTTATCCTCTCACTTGAAACAACCAGAAGACAACACATATGAAAAACAATTTCTAAGACCCTGCAACGAAGGACGGTAAAACCTGAGAGACACAAAACAAATGACACGAGCCCCACACTATCCTCAAATTGATGCTCTGAGGACATTGCAGGCCAGAGCACAGGAAGGATGGAGCCAGGTGGACTCCCCGAACTGAGACAGCGCTGAGAGTCCAGAGAAAACAAGGCAGCTAGAGTTCACAGGGCAGAGTGCTAGAGAGATACAGAGAGAGAAAGAGAATTCCAGAACATCCTCAGTCTTCAGCTGAAGATGGATCAGCAAATGTGTGTAAGGAATCTACTCAAGGTTGGGGAAAGGGGCACCCAAATGGAATAAAAGAAATTGCCTGGCATCTACACAGGCCTGGGAATAGTGCCTATTCCTACCAGCCAGAGTGAAAAGTCTCAACATTTACAGTACACTGGGCTGCCGTGCCTCAGAAGTGGGCAATAATTAGCCCCATTCTGGTGAGCACCACTCCAGTCCCAGCTAACAAATCTTAGGACTATTTATAGGAATACAAAAACTATCCAATACACACCATGGCAAAACTCACAATGTCTAACACCCAATAAAAAATTACCAGGCATGCAAAGAACACCTCAAGTGGGCAATAATTAGTATGACTGAGCACCACTCCAGTCCCAGCTAACAAATGAGAATGCTTATAGGAATACAAAAACTATCCAATACATACATTAGCATGGCAAAACTCACTGTCTAACATCCAACAAAAAATTACCAGGCATGCAAAGAACACCTCAATAGTGGGCAATAAGTAGCCTCAGACTGGAGTGTCCAGGCCCAGCTAACAAATTGTGAGAATGCTTACAGGAATACAAAAACTATCCAATACATATCATGGCAAAACTCACAATGTCTAAAATCCAATAAAAAATTACTGGACATGCAAAGAACCAATAAAATAGATCTCTAATAAGGAAGAAAACAACCAATTAATCAAAACCAGGCCCAAACTGACACATGTTAGAATCAGCAGATGAAGACACAAAAAATTTTTATAACTCCATTTCATATGTTCAAAAAGTTAAATAGAGATGCAGAAGACATTTAAAAAGGCACAAATCAAACTTCTAGAGGTATGAGATATAAAAATACACCAGATGGGATTAACAAGTGATTAATCCCAGATTAACTGAAGAATGGATCAATGAATTTGAAGACATGGTGATATCAGAAATGAAACAAAGACAAAAAACAATAGAAATCAATAATTGGAATCCCAGTGAGCTGTGGAATGATGTCAAGTGAACTAATCTATATGTAATTAAAGTCCTCAAAGAACTGGTTGTGGGGAGTAGTGACAGAGAAAAATATTTAAAGAAATATTTACTGAAAATATTTGAAATTTGAGGAAAACTATACACACAGATCCAAAAAGTTCAATGAATCCCAGGCAAAGGAAACATAAAAGAAACCACACCAAGGCACATCATAACCCATTTGCACAGAATTAGTGACAAAGAGAAAATCATAAAGGTAGTGAGGGAAAAAAGACACATTATGTACATAGAAACAAAAATAAGAAGACAGCAATTTCTCCTCAGAAACAATGCAAGCAGGAAGAAAATGGAGCAGTTATCTGTAAAGTACTGAAAGAGAGAAACCTATTAACCTAAAACATTATAACTTTCAGATATATATTATCTAACATCTGTCAAAACAAAAGATGAAATAAAGATTTTTTCAAACATTCAAACACTGACAGATTTCATCACCCGCAGACCCTCACAATGAGAAATGTTAAAGGAAGTCCTCCAGGAGAAAGTGAAATGACACCAGATGGGAATGTGGATCTACACAAAAGAATGATGAACATGAGGAATGGTTAATACATGGTTAAATATGTAATATTTCTTTCATATTATTTAAAAATCTTTGAGGAGCCTGGCAGGCTCAGTTGGTGGAGCATGCGACTCTTGATCTCGGGGTTGTGAAGTTGAGCCCCAGGTTGGGTGTAGAGATTACTTAAAATCTTTAAAAAGAATAAAAATCTTTAAAAAATCATTGACTTTGTAAACAGAAATAACTTTATGTTGGATCACAGACCTAAGAAAACATGGAAGAAAAAATTTTCTGTTACCTTGTCAGAAACCACACAAACCAGAAGAAAATGAAGTGACATTTTTGAAGTACTGAAAGAAAAATATTGTCAATACAGAATTCTATACCCAGCAAAAAATCTTTTAAAAAATGAAGGTGAGAAAAAGGAGTCAAATGCCAAAACAATTTCTGCTAGCAGACCTATAACACAAGAAAGTAAGTTCTTTGGGCAAAGGAACAGGACAGCTGCACACTCATGCTTACATCACACATAGTACATGCACTTAAAGTCTGACAGATCTGGATTTGAATCCTGACTCTGCCACTTATTTGCTGTATCTTAGGTTAGTTACCATCCTCTCTAAGGCTCAGCTTCCTCATATGTACAATGTAGGTTGAAAAGCCTACCCTCACCTCTCATATTATGAATTCTATGAGAACAGTGAAAAGTTAACATTGTAGGTGAAAGGCACATGGGAAGACTTTGTACTATTCTTGCAACTTTTCTAAAGGCCTAAAATTATGTCAAAATAAAAAGTTAAAGAAATATGGTGATTTTTAAAAAATTATGCACATACACGCACACATCCATGTCTCTCAGATTCCTAGCACATTCAGGAAATGGCTTGTTCTGATTTATTAAACATTCTGGTCAACATGAAGTTTTCCTAGGAAACAAGAATATAACTGTACTTGGCATCAACTTAGTCTTTTATAAAGAAAACCAGGACCTAGCTGGGCACCAGGAAGCTGCTGTGAGCCCTTCTAACCATGGGCCAGGAGACTCAGCAAGCCTAGACAAATCAACTCAGTGGGCAGAGCCCATGTGAAACCACCACGTGTGCACGTGTGTAGAGATGCATGCAAACATGCCCAATCCAGCAGGCATCAGAAGCCCTAGTGTGCGTGGAACTACCCGATCCTCCCGGTGTCTTAGCTGTGAAACTGAGAATTTTGTCAAGACAGCATCTGCAGGACTTTCTTGACAACCATGTGAGACCTGACCACACAGCTTGTGTGGAGCTTGTCCCAACCACAACTAGTGCACCTACTGTCTGGACCTTCTCTGCCTGAGTCATCTCAAACACTCCTGTCAGCTTCAGAAAAGGTGCAGAGTCTCCCCTCCAGGTCCCAACAGCAGCACCAGCACCTGCTAGCTTTGAGTACTAGCCACCCTCTACTCCCTGCTCAGATCAGGAGCCCCCACCCACAGCATACACAGTTACCCTCTGGCATGGCTTCCATGGATAGCCAGACCAGGGTGGGCAGAATGGCCCAAGGCTCAGTCCAACTCCATTCACACCCTACACAGGCCAATCATGTCCACATGCCTGAGTAGCTGCACAGGTGCTGTGAAACATTAATTCATAGTGAGGATATGTATGTTTGAGAGAAAGAGGGAGCACAAGCTAAATTCCCACCACCAGCTGATCTTTTGACAAGGCTGGTGTTAATGCAGTTTGGTAGTTAATTGAACTGATAGGAACTCTTGGCCCAACCACAGCACAGAGTTTGGCAAAGTCGTATTCGTGCTCATGTTTATTCCTTCTTCCCGAAGCAAACTGTTGGTGTCATTGATGGTAAAAGCCTCACTAACAGGGAGAGAAGAGTGGGGCAATGAGAACAAGCAGGCAGTGGTGAGAGGCATGGCTTATGTTTCCCAGGTTGTCAGCTGAGGTCCAGTCAGAGCAGCCCTGTGACAGTGGACCCGCAGGCCCCATCCATGGGGGCACTGCTATGGTCTGGCCAAGAGAGCAAGCTCGCTCAGGAGATGGAAGGTGGTGTCCGGACTGCAGGCTAATGTAGGCAGGGCACCTTCCCGGATGCCCAGCCCCCCTCAGAGGACCCTAAGCCGACATCCATGAGTGCTGTCTCTGAGGTCTCCATGAGCACAGGGAACTCTTCTTGGCACTCCTCCTGGCCCCAGCTTCTCCTCATCTCCTGTGTACACCCTCACTCAGCCTGCTCACTGCTGCTCATCTTGCTGCTTTGACAAGGAGGGAACAGGCACATTCCCAGCCCCTGCACCTCTAGAACCAGCTGGAAAGGGAAGAATGGATATGCAGACCTCCCCCTTCAGTCAACAGAAAGCAGCTTTCATGAGGGACTCCAGGTCACCTCCTCAGGGTTCAGAACCTGGGGAGAAGCGATGGCCTTCCTGGTGAAGTTAAGAGATGAGGATCATTGTTTCTGAGGTAGAGAAGATACTCTACATCTCCAGAACCCTGGGCCTGGGAGTGGACACAGGACCACCCAGTAGGAGGGAGGAACCCTGTGTCTCCAGCCCTTGTGAAATCAGGGACAACTGCTGATCAGGTACTGGGGTGACCAGAGGGCCAGGCGAGAGGGAGTGAGCGGAGTCAATACTGAGGTCTGCCCTCTGGACTTAGATGCCTGGGCACAAGGACATGGTAGCCAGGCTCACCCAGTTCCCATCCCACAAGCTCTGATTCCCTAAGAAGCCCTCTCAAAAGCTGCACTAGAAGTGCCATGAGCCATCAAGGACTCTAGAGTTAATCTTGCCCAAGCCCCTCACTGAGCTGAGATGTGAGGTCAGAGAAGAGGGGCCAATTGCCCAGAATCACACAGCACCAGGGTCATGGTTAGATAGTATCTCTCCTGGTTCACAGCTAGATCCCCACTTCAAAGGTTTCTCTGAGCCCATAAGGCTTATGAAGTATGCTCAGGACAAGGAGATCCTGCCTCCTGAAGTCCCAGGGGAAGTGCCAAGGAGCAGCAGAAAGTAAACTGCACTAAGGTGCAAAAGCCTGGTCCCAGAAGGCTTAAAGATCAGAGTGGCTGCAAAATACCAAGTCAGGGCAAGAAGGCAGCTAGAGAAAATTTGATCCAGCCCTGACATGTGATATTATCCAGCATGTGATGGGGAAACTGGGGCCTCCCTCACTCCTGCTTTGGGGGGCCCCAGCCAGCTGTTTAACCTGGAGCAGGTCCTGGCCCCACCCTGGATGCTCCAAATCCTTGTCTGCAAAACAAGGGCATCTCTAAGATGTTTCCTTCCTGGAAAATCTTCTCCCCATCTGTATTAGTTATTGGTTGGGTAATACCACAACCTTAGTGGCTTAAAACAACACACACAGGTTATCTCACAGTTTCTGTGGACAGGAGTCTGGGCATGGCTTATGTGAGTCCTCTGCTCAGGGTCTCACAAGGCTGCAGTCATGGTATCAGCATGGTAGCAACACCTCTTTCTGGGGCTTGGAGTCCACGCTCTTCCAAGTTCCTGTGATTCTTGACAAAATTCAGTTCCTTGTGGCTGGAAGGCGGAGGCCTCCATTTTGTTGGGGCTGCCAGCCAGAAGCTGCTCTTATCTCCTAGAGGCTCACCCACAGTTCCACCCCACATGACCCCTCACAGGCCCTCTCACACGTGGCAGCTTGCTTCTTCAATGCCAGGGATCTTCTAGAGGAACACCCCTGGAGGGACATCCATCACCTCTGCCATCCCATACTGGGTAGAAGCAAGCCTCAGTTTCCATGTGCTATGCACATAGAGGGGAGGGGCTATGCAAGGGCATGGCTCACTCGGGGTCACCTGAGGTCGCACATGACACACTATCTCACATTCATACGTTCCTAAGAGACACCACCTCTACTCTTCACTCAGCCTCTGCTTCCTCTCCCAGAGTGGTGACGCAGCTGGTCGCCTGCAACAGAACCTTATGGGCCTCTCTGCCTTAAGAAGGAAGCTACCAGCTGGCCTAGACAGGGGCTCAGGGTGGGGGAGGAAGGCTGGACCCCTGTTGTATCTACTGCACCGTGCATTTGCACACTGCTCTGCACGGGTCTTGCACACCACATCCAGCCCTCCCAAGCTGAGGTGGAGGGATGAGTTGACACCATCCAGACCAGAACCCTGGCTTAACAGTAGCCTTCTGCAGCACGATGGAGGCCAAGAGGGAGCTGGGTTCTGGCCCCACATGTGGGATTCTGCCCTCTTTTGATGTAGGTGGGAGAGAACCAAGGCGGGTGGTCAGCTGGGCACTTTTTCAGGCCTGCTTTTCAGACTTTGATCTGGGCAGCAGCCTGCGGCACTTTGGCTGGATGTGGGGGAGGAAGGGAGGACTTAATGAATTACAATCAGAGAACTTCTGGATCCTGGTGCTATAGGTGGGATCTGTTAATATTCTAAAAATTTGGCCAATTTGGGGAGGGGGACTTTTTTTCTCCCTAAAAAGAAACCCGTCTCAGAGGGGCTCTCTACGCAGAGAAGAGCAGAAATAAACACAGATCTCCTGGTCCCAAGACTTGACCCTGCTCACAGCTGCCCAGTCTGGGAACTGCAGGGTCCCAGTGGGGCAGAGCCAACCCACCTCAGAGAAGGAGGGACAAAGCCGAGCATGCTCATCAAAGCCCAGCACTTGGCCTCCAGGACAAGGTAAAAACCCTTCTCTCCAGCCCTGCTCCGCCTCGCTGGAGGTCATCAGCCCTCTGCAGCAGCAGTCCCCGCTCCTCACCTCGTCCTCGACCCAAACACAGGTCCCCTCCCTTCTGTGCCCGGTACACATCGGGGCCTCCGTGGGAACCTGCAGACTTTCATTCTGTTGGGACAGAACCTGGGATGGAGGGCACCACCATCTAGAACTGCAAACCACCCTGATTCTCCCAAGGCCTCAGTGCTGCTCCAGGAGCCCTGTGACTGGCACACCTAGGTCTGTCTGTTTCCGGGAGGAGGGCTTCCCTCCTCCGCCTCTATGCTTCCATGGCTCTCCCTTCTCCATTCTTTCCTCCTAGCCCTCTCCCTTCATTGGATGGGGAAACAAACAAGAAACACTTGTTCGAAATGCTTTGCTTTACTCTCTTCAGTCTGCACAGTGTTTACTCCCTGCTCATCAACAGGGTCAGAACAGAACATTTTCTCCATGTCTCTCTGAATTAGCACACCATCCTCAGAGGAACCTGTCTCTCATGCGAAGGGCACAGTCAGCCCTCCAGTTCTGAACCTGGGATGGGTCTCCTGGTCCTGCCTCTGCCCCAGGGGTTAGGGCAATGAGGAGGGAACAGAGGGGGTTCAAATGGTCACAGCTGCATTGAGCTGCTTGTGGCCAGCTTCTGGGCCCATTTATCTCCAGGCCAGCAAATCCAGGCAGAGGAGACACCTCTGCTGAGGACCAAGCAAGGGAACAGGTCTCCTTACCCATCCTGACCTCATAGACAATAAATCTGGCACAGCTCCCAGGGGCCATGGGCAGTGACTGAAATGTGCTTGATTGCTGATAATTAGGATATTCTTCACTCCCCAGCCGCACTAACAAAGGAATAGCCAGGCGGTGTTTAGTAACTTCCATGGGCACTGTCTGGGCAGAACACAGGAGGGACAGGGGGCAGAGGTCACCAGGGCTTTGCAGGGTGAGGTTTCAGTCCTTGAGAATAGACCATGAGCTGCCTCATGGGCAGGGGACTGCACCAATTGAGCCAAGCAGGCCACCCGCTCTGGGCTAGTCCTCTGGCTCCCTGACTCTTGCCCTTTACTTTTTGTGCAGCCAGGCAGCTTGAGATTGGGTTTTTGTCTCCAAGTCAGGGAGTGGGGCTCTCCTTTATACAATGCTGCCCTCCCTCAAGTTCTCAAGGACCCCTAAGCTTGTTGGGGAGCTAGAATTCAGCAAAGAAGAGCAAGGGAATCCATGGGAGAAGCAAAGACAGTGGGTCAAGCAGCCACTGGAAGAGGAACTCAGCAAGGGAGGGAGTGATAGGAGGCTGCCTAAAGGGCCAGGGGAGCTCACACACCCAATGACCAGAGGGCAGAAGGAGCTCATACACCCAACAACCAGGGGGCTGGCGGCGCAGACATCTAATAACCAACTTCAAGCCAAGTGGTACATCCTGTCCTGAGCAGGTGGCAGAGGGGAAGAGTCTGGAAGGGATGTCAGCGGCCCTGGGGCACCCCCTTTGGCAGGACAGAAGCAGTCAGGGGACCCAGGGCATTGTGGAGGCAGGAAGGACAGAGGAGCTCAAGGTGGCTGGTTTTGGTGCAGCCAACGAAAGTACAGTGTAGCCTTGTAAAGAAGCACAAGAGCCCCTCCCCTATGCCCCTTCATCATCCTGAATGATTCTCACCCTATAAAGAACCAGGAAATTTAGGTATCCAGAGGCCTAAATCTGAGAGCTGGAAGGAAGCTCAGGCTCACAAACCCTCCTCTATATTCTATCCTCTGTTCCCTGCTTGGCCTGGTTCAGGCTGCCCGCATCTCTTGCTTCCAATCAGGCCATACTCCACCTTTGTCTTCTACTCCATGAGCATGTCCCTCCTTGGTCAAAACCCCCCAGCTGTCCCCACTGCCTGCAGGGAAGATCCAACCCCTGTGTGTGGAAGCGAGATTCTCTGGGGCCTGATCCTGCTCCCTTCCCCAGGCTCACTGCTTTTTCGAACCATGCTCACCACCTCGCCCCCCACACCTATGCTAGAGTCCAGCCACCCTGAACTATGCCCAATTCCCCCAGAAGTTCCAAGCCCCTCCCAGTCCCCTAGCCGTGGCACAGTCAGGCCCTCTGCTCAAGATGCCTCCCTTGTGTGCCTCTGAATTCCTGCTCACTGTGCAAAACCTCCTCTGGGAAGCCTTCCCTGACACCAAACTCCCCAACCCCCTCCACCTCCCCCCCCCCCGCCCCCCCAGCAGACCACGCCCAGAACCTTGTTTGTGTGCTTAATAGTCACGTTACCACTGGCTGAGATTTATTACCTGCTTACCTCACCAACTACTGTCCTAATCACAACATGGCAAAGCCTCTGCCCCTGTCGTCTGCCCAGGCTGCGCTCCTTGTCCCTGGGGAAGTTACAGAGCCATGAAGATGAGGTGCCCTTCCTGTGAGCAGCTGTGGGGGCCCAGTGGAGCAAGGCTGGGTGAATCTGTCCCACTTCCTGCCGGGATGGGCAGTGGAAAAATGCCAACTAGGGTGTTTGAGGCCTGGGAGCTCTTCCTAGCTCAGCAGTAACCGGTCTGAGTCCTGCAACCTGTGCAGAAGCCTTCCCCTCTCAGAGAAGCACTTTCTTCATCTATAAAATGGGTACACAGCTCCACGCATCAGATCACTTGTGCTCTGCAGCTCACTACACAAAAACGACCCAACAGTGATTTTCAAAACCTCCACCCCTACTTCTTTCTCCCTCATTCATCTACAAAAGGGGGGACTGCTGTCACTGTTCCATTAACAAAATTACCTATCACTTGAGCACTTACCATACGCTGTGATTTGACACTTTGATCTTCATGCAACCCTCAAAAAGTTAAGGATTACCCTGTTGTCTGGTGAGGAAAATGAGCTCGGGGTAGTCCTATTACCTCCCAGCACCACCCAGAGAGTGAGGAGCAGGGCTGGGGCGGAAGTGCAGGACTCAGGAGCACCGAGTAAGTGATGGGGCTGGAGCAGGACCTGGGGCTAGTCTGGTGGGGATACTACGCACCCCACCTGGCACTAGGCCTTTCCCAGCCCTCCCTGCTTACCACCCACCCAGCTGGCTGCCGAAAGAAGTGTCCTGGAGTAGAAGTACCTGGGAGCTGTCTCCTGTTCAGCTGTCCCCCACCAAAGGTCCTTGCTGTACAGTTAGGAATGACTGCATGCCAGCAGGAAGGGCAGGACAGCCCCATCCCCGTTGCCTGGCAACCTGAGTCAAACACACCATCAGAAGAGATGAGCCACAGCACCCCGCGGGCACACCAGGGAGGAAGGCCAAGAATGCCTCCCAGGAGAAGAGGTCGCAGGCTGGACAGGACCCTGCACTGGGGCTTGGCCAGGGAAGTTCTGGGGGAGACAGTTAGCAGAGGCCCTGATTACATGCCTTCCTCTGCAGTGCCTCTGACCTCTCTAGCCAGCAGTGCTATCTCCAGGCTGGGAGTTTTACTGGCTTGGCATCATACCCTGACCTGGGGCTGAAGTACAGGACCAGAGTTAGTGCTCCACTGGCCTGAGTGGTCACCCAGTCCAGTAGCCTCTGAGGATATATTGAGAAAGCCAGAGAGCGGCTGGGGCTTATCCAGCCACAGAGGCTGCTGGTGGCTGACCCCGAACAGAATCAGAGTCTCCAGGGCCCTGATATCTCCAGGCCTGAAGGGAGGATGAGGCCAGGAGAAGGGTTACCCCAGAGCAGGTGGGAACCTGCCGCTTGGTTTGCTCGGTTCTTCCCAGTGTAGGAATTCTCCGCTAGAACCAGGAGGGCATCTACCTCCAGGGCAGGGCAGGGCTGACTTGGGAAGGCTTTAGTTGCCCCCACACTCTCTACAACCAACTCCCTTCAAACCACCCCAAATAAGCAGTTCATTCTGTGTAAGAACGGAGTGTCTGCCATGCAGTCCAACTCCAGTAGACTCCCACATGGAGACCCTGCTTGCTTCTTAGAGCAATCCCCCTGCCCTCCTTCCTGCTCAGGGCCCCGGTGCCCCTCACCAGCCTAGGGGAATCAAAGGCCTCTTCCCATCCACCCCCATGCTGTGATCCACTGGCTCATCCTCAGCAAACAGCTTGGCACATAATTCCCCAGGAGACATTTACAGCAGACTTCGAGTCTATAGGGCCTCCGTGGTCTTCTGTCCTCTCTTCCCCACAACAGGGTCTGAACCTGCCTTTGAGGCATGAGGTCCAACAGATCAGTATGTGTTTCTCATAGTGACCTGGGTTCAAATTCAATGCAGCCACACTAGCAGTGAGTCTGTGGCCATGACCAGCTCTCCCTGAGCCTCTATCTCCTGACCTGCAAAACAGGGAGAATTTCACATCTATCACAGATGCCAGGGAGAAAGTACCCTGTGTGCAGTCTAGGGCATAGCGGGTATTCCTAAATGCCACCTGAGGTTACCTGGAGGAAGAACACAGAAACCGGGGAGGGTCAGCTCCATTTCCCAGGAAAGGCAGACTTGTTCTGGACCCCTCCCCATCCATCATCCTCTCCAAGCCCTTAGAGTGAAGAATCCTTCCCAGATGTAGGTGTGACTGAGACACTCCCCAGCAGAGGACCTTCCACCAGCTCCCCACTTCCCTCAGAACAAAGTCCCAGCTCATGGCCAGCCTCTGGAACTTGCCCTCACTTCATCTCCAGCCACAGGGGAAACTGGGTGAGCCGGTTAACCCAATACTGGAAGCCCCTTTCTCTGGGGAAATCCCACCAAGGTATCATGCTCCTTCACTAACTGTCCATCCAGGCCCTGGAAGAAAGCTGTGGTCTCTAGCATAGAATGCACACGACTCAAGTCTTCCTCTCTCCCTGGCTCATGACCCACAGCACCTGCTGGGGCATCAGGCTGCCAGTCTTCCAGTGCATTTACTGGAAGTTACCTTGGCTTTTAAGTCTCCCTTCTGCCCTCAGGAGCAGGGTATCATCTGTTTTCTCCCAGACCCTGGCCTGTCCCTTGGGTACGTCCCCAACTGGGAACAGGTGGTACCTGGCCCAGGACACGTGGTTGAGTCACCTGGGCTCCCACTGGTCTTGTTACCAAGAGACCAGGATAAATATGCTCTTTTCCTAAAAATAAGTCATTTCATTAAATGATAAATTATTCATAACAGTGAACATTTACTTTTTAAAAAGATTCCACTTACTTTAGGGCAATCGTTATAGAAATAAAAAACCCTAAGACACAGTAAGGAACTTCTCCTAGGAGTCCAGAGGTGTTATGAATCTTTATCCTCTCCTTCCCTGTCCCATGAAGCAGAGACTCTGCCTGGGGCCCCATCTCCAGGTGCCTGTCATTTTTGCCCTAGCCAAAGCTGCCCATCTCAGGGCGTGTCTGGTGCTTCTCCCCGGCAACCTCCCTCATCTTCTCTACTCTGTGCTGATAAATGGAAAAGGAGGACAGAGAGACAGTTGAGAAAATGCCCAGCACCGTTTTTCTAGCGGTCCACCCTGGATGTCTATGGATTTTGCTGTTCACCTTAATCTTTTCTCACCTTAATCAATGGTTCTGCCCAACAATTTCTCTAAGTGATTTACACTGAGACCAAATAGCCCTGCACATTCAATGGTTCATTCATTCAGCAACAGTGGAAGACACAGAGGGCGGAGGACAGAGAGACTCCGCAGCCTGGACGGACACAGACAGTACCACTCTCAGGTCGGCCTCGGGCAAGTCTGCAAGGTCAGGATAACACCTGTAAGGGTAAATATTCGTGGGCTGACTTTAGGGATTTTATAAGTAACAAAAGGATGATGAGGTTATTTTGTTGTATTTTAATGGGATTCCTTTTAATTTGGGGGCTGTAAATGATAAGGATAATCAGATCATGCACAGGACGGTACTATTACATCTGCAGAACCAGAATATATGCCAACAGTCTCATTTTTCTCTTCTGGTTAGTTCTCTCGTCTCTGACCCTCAGCATCGAAGGCGCCATGCTTGTCTTATGCCCAGTACAGGTTAATTCTCATCTTGGGGTCTCAACTGACGTTCTCTCATCTCATGCACACCTCTTTAAAGAAACAAAGCCAACAGTCTGGGTCCATACCCAACATCCAAGGTTCCCCCCATCATTCCAGCCACTAAGGAAGGGAGGGAAAAAAAATTGGGAGGAGAGAAAACAAAACCAAAAAGCTGAGGCATAAAACAACTTGGTGCTTTACCCAAGATCTCCAAGTGAGCTCTGGCAACATCTGGTTTGGGCATGTTCCCTCCTTCCCACCTTTGGTGGCCTTGCTGCTTTCTCCCATTTCTTTGGAGAAGGTGGCGGGGATGGGGGTGCCCTGAGAAGTTCAGCTTTTGTGAGATGAACTGTGCACATTGGGCATAACCAAGGCTAAATGCTCCAACCCTCAGTGAAAGATTAAGTGTTGCTAAGATCTCCAGGCTTGAGAAAGCAGCATGTGTCAGGATGAAGAATCCTGTTTCAAAGCTGCCTTGACTCCCCTAACTTTTAATCTACCAACGGACTATCAGTACCTATCACACAGCGAGGATAATCTCATCATTTTTAAATGCAGACATTTAATGAGCACAAATCCCCTGCAGATGGGAAGAGGGGAAAGGAGCTAAGACCTGGTCCTCTTGGGTGCTTAAATTCATCTTTAAGGGGCTTAAAATTCAGTTAGAGGTTTGTATCTGAAAAAGCTAATAAACATTTAAAAATCCAGAGTGACTGAGGTAACAGAGAGGTGACGGGGCAGCATGTCATAGTGTTTTAAAAATGCTCAGAGAAAAACCAAAGCTATGCTATGGTGAGTGCCCAAGTGGGCTGGGTACAGCAGAGTGAGCAGGTCTGGGAGGTGGCAGGGAGCAGACTTCTGGGATGGGCCTCAGGTACAAAGGGCTCCCTGTGTGATTATGGGTGGTGTGTGGTGGGATGGCAGCGGTCAGGCTGGGCCAGGCCTTGGGTGGGGCAGGGGGAGCCCTCTGGGCAGTGGCGGGGGTCAGGGGGAAGACCACTCCCTTAACCCGGAGAAATGAGGTGACAGTGGGAGAAAGCCCCTTCTCAGCACTAACAAGCCAGACACCCTCGTCCTTCTGCCGCCCCGCCACCCCACCCCTTTTTTCTCCAGAGCAGGGAGAAAAACAGATAAAGTCCCCTGGAGAGGGTGGGCCCCTTGCAAGACCTACTCCCTGCACTCAGCTCACCGAAGGAGTACCAGCCGGCTGCCTATAGAAGCATCTCCTCCTCTGAAGCCTTAGAAGTCATCTCTGACACCTGCCCACAAAGGTGGGTAGGCCGCGCGGCTCTGCGCTTTCACAGCAGCTGTTCTCGTCGTAGTGCGCATAGACCTTTGCTGTAATTATAGCCACAAGTATCTGAACTCTCAGTGGGCCGTAAGTCCCACGAGGCAGGGATACACTCAAAGACCTGACTAAATGAATAACTGGATGACGGAAGGGGGATGAGTGAACAAATGACTAAATGGCCAAAGGCAGCTGTGTGCAGAGTCACTGTGTTGCACAACTCTGGGGACACCATTCACATCGTGCTGTGATGGCCCCTCCAGCAGCACAACTGTCAGGGACAGGACAGGGAGGACGCAGGTCAGAGGGCGACGCTGTCCTGTTGCCTCAGCCTGGGAAAGCAGACCGAACTTGTGGTGGTCCCTCAATCTGCCTGCTTTGGCTGGAGGAGTCTCGGGGAAGGGAGATCAGAAGGGGCCAGCACACCCGACAGGCCTGTCCACATCCCCAGTGCCCGTAACACTCCCAGATGCACCGAGGGAAGCCCAACCCCCCCACAGAACACCGTCAGAACTTCGGAGGAAGACGTGTCCCCCAGGCCTCCCCTCCTTCCTCAGACACCTGTGCCTGTGTTCTCTGGACGTCATCAAGTGGCGCCGTTGGGACCAGTGTGCCTCCCCACCCCACTGCACAGCCTTCCTCCTGCAAGGAGTCCCCTCATCCTGGGTCCCTCTCCATAACCCCACCCCCTGCCAGGCTGACACCGTCAGCCAGCCTGTGTTCCGCGCTCCAGGGGACAGTGGTCACTCTGCTGCCAGGAGGGGGGCCTTCTCACGGGCTAGGGGTGTTCTCTCTAGAGTGGTTCCTTAAGGCCTTCCACTCAAACCAGGTCCTGCTATCTTTGAAGGCTTGATGCCCTCCTGGGATTCTCTGTTTCAGGGTGTCCTCCTTATCACTGGGCTCCAGGTCAGGTACTCCTTCTTGGAATCCAGCTGTCTTCACCCACTGGCCTAGGGAGATGCCACCGCTATACCAGGCACAGGAAACAAGAGAAGGCCACATCCCTCCAGCCCCTTCCCCTGGCTTCTATCCAGGGGAGTCAGCTCATATAGGCAGACCCATGTGGCTCTAGAAGACTCTGTCAAGCTCAGCTGAACCAAGTGTCCCAGGTACAGAAGGTAAGGGACCTCTGAGGTCACACAGGGAAGGAGAGCCAGGGTAACGGGGGGGGGGGGCTAGACCTCAGGGGCTCCCTGTACTGCACAGGCTGCAGTGACACAAAGGACCAACACACACAAAACTTGTGTGCAGGCGGAGCGCCTGGGTGGCTCAGTCAGTTAAGCGTCTGCCTTCGGCTCAGGTCACGATCCCAGGGTCCTGGGATCGAGTCCCGCATCAGACTCCCTGCTCAGTGGGGAGCCTGCTTCTCCCTCTCCCTTTGCCTGCCACTCTGCCTACTTGAGCGCTAATAAATAAATAAAATCTTTAAAAAAAAACAAACAAACTTGTGTGCAGGCAAGGCAGAAGCAGTGTCTACGAAGGCAGTTCCCCTATCCCCCCAGGCTCAGGGATGCATGTGTCCCAACCTAACTCGGGGGGCCCCAAAAGCCATGTAGAATACAAGGTATACAACCGACTACACACTCAAGTGGAAGGAAGCTTCTCAGGGCCCTAGGGCTCCAAGCCAGAAGGGACCAGAGTTGCCAACAGCCAATCCCACTGATGGCAGAGCCTTTGTCTCTAGTGACTTGTGTTCGGAGGGCCCACAATCCCTGCCCCCAACCCAAACAGCCCAGCATTCCCACCAGGTCACCCAATGGAGTCACAAGTCTAGCCAGAGAGTGGCAATCCTCACCTCAACTCAGGAAGGCTCCCCAATTCTTCATTGCCCTGATTCAGTCAAGGTCATCTTAACTCCCAATGGCATGTTAACGACTGGGAACAGGAGATGTGGGTTCCAGCCCCAGAAGTGCTAGCAACTCACAGTGGGACTCTCCCAAATCCTCCCCATCCCTGGGGCTCAGACTTCTCATCTACACATGCAAGGTGGGGGCTCCATCTCTGAGGCCTTAAGCTCTCATTTCAGGGATTTAGGAACAAAGGGGGTTGGTGTGGCTCCTCAGGGGCCTCAGCCCATCAGAGATTCTGAAGGAGTCCAGAAAAACTCCTACTCACAAGAGACATTCTCCTCATCAAAGCCCTGGTGCTTTACTGAAGCATGTTCAGACTTGGAATAAACAAATGTTTCTTGAGAACCTACCAGGGCCAAGGCCCTTTGAGAGGCACTGGGGAAACATGAAGGAGTAAGAGAACCTCAAGCAACCCTTTCACAGAGACAGAAACTGAGGCTCAGAGAGGCCTGGAAATCTGCTCAAGGAAACACAAGTAGGAATTCAACTCCCAGGCCGCCTGATGAGACTTCTCGCCCAGGGCTCCAGGCCAGGTAAAATTAGCACTGGGATGTGAAGACTCCTGAAATCCTTGAGGCATGGGAAATAGTGAGTTCTGAAGCTGGACTGTGTTAAGATCAGAAACTCCAGGACACAGGGCTGGCTGGCTGAGCTGATCTTGTTCTGAAATACCCAGCCTGGCCCCAGGATCCATCCCCATGTTAGGGCCTGACCTTCTGACATCCTTCTCTGAACCATCCATCCCAGGCAATGAGTAGCAACACAGGAGACTGCCATGTAACCTTCACAACCCACTTGTACCCACACCAGCGTAGCACTATTCCCTGAGCCCATCAGGCCCTCCTAAGGTTGCCTGTGTCTTGGTCCCTAGTACAGACAGGCACCAAACCAGGCGAACTGGACTGGTGTGCAGAGCTAGAGCTGGGGATCCTGTCCCCAGAGGACACCTTCTTCCTGAGGTGAGCTGGGCAAGGCCCAGCCCGTCCCTCTGCAGCCCCAGGTGATAGGCCTCTGGGGAGATGCTCTGAGAACCACTCCTTCCTACAGGTGTCAGAGGGGTCCACGCTCTTCAATCCGCTCCTCCCACCTTGGGGCCAAGCCGGGTTTCAGAGATGCTTTCCCCGGGGAGGCTGCTGGGCGGCAAGGAAGCCGTTTGTCTCCCCCTCCCCCCCCTCCCCTGGCCGGCTGCCACGGTGACCTCCCCTCCCCCAAGACGGGCTGTGAGCTGGGAGGTGGGGGTGGGAAGACTTCTCTGCCGTCAACGCTCTCAGGAGGGGTGCTGGGAAGCCAGGCAGGGCGTGTCGCCTGGTCCTTTCTCTACCCAGCGCCAGGCTTCGGGCGGCCTCTTGGTGCGAGGCACCCCTGTACCATCCCCCAAATCTGCCTCGCTCCGGGGAACCCTCGCTGTCCTCGCCCAGACCCTGAGCCCGAGAGACGCTCCCACACGCTGGCATAGGGCAGCGTCTAGAACCTTCCGTGCCCAGGCGGACGTAGGCCAGGGAAGGTAGGCGCCCTGTTCCCCTACAGCCTGCGCCCGCTCTTTCCAGGAGACAGGTGTCGGCCTTCCCCCGCGGCCCTCTGCTCCAGGGCCTGGACGTGCCCGTCATTAAACACGGGTCCGGGCAGGGTCCGCAGGGAACCCTCCCGCCAGACGCCGGTCCCGCCTCGTTCTCCGAAGAGGGGCGCCCGTCCTCCCCCGGCCCCCGCCCGCGCCCGGCCACCTGCGCGGTCGCCCGCAGCCGGTGCCGCATTGCGAGCGAGCCGGCGAGCCCGGCGCCTTCACGCCCCGGCCGGCGCGGCTGAGCGAGCCGCCGCCCTCCGGCATCCCTGCCGCGCGGCGTCCGCCCCGCAGCTCTAGCCCCGCACCCCACCTCCCACCCCCACCCCCACCCCCACCCCCACCCCCACCTCCGGCCCAGCGCCCCCTCCATCCCTCCCCGGGGCCCCTCCCCGGCCCGGCCCCGCCCGAGCCGGCCCCGACCCCCCACATCCCCGTCCCTCCCCTCCACCCCGGCTTGGAGGGGCCTTTCCGAGCCGGGGCGGGGTCCCCAACTGGGTGGATGATGTGGCGGCGGGGGTCGACTCGGCGCCAAGCCAAGAGAATAAGCGGGGTACTTACCGCTCTGCTCCCCCAGGAACACCAACTTGAATTTTCTCAGTGGGTTCCCAAAATCTCCCCCTGCGGACATGGTGCTGGCAGCCGGGCCGTGCAGGAGGAGGAGGAGAAGCGAAGGAGCAGGGAGGGAGGAGGAGGGCGAGGGGAGGCGGCCGGCGGTGCGGGAGCCGGAGGGGGAAGGGCTGGCTGCGCGCGTCCCTGACTCCCCAGCTGCGTCCCGGCCCCGGCCTGCGGCTGCGTGTCCGGCGGCCGCGGCGGCAGAGGCGGAGGAGGAGAAGGCTGGGGCTGGGCTGCTGCAGGCGGCGCTCGCTGCGGTGCGAGGGGCGCGCTCTGGACGCCCGAGGCGCGGCGCGGACAGCGAGGCGCGGGCGGAGCGGGGCGCAGGGACGGCGCGCGGGGCGGAGGAGCGCTCTCCCGAGCCGCGCGCCGCGGCCCCCTCCCGTCTCCCTCCTCGGCCGGCGCCTGCGCTCTGCGCGCTCCCCAGCCTCTGATGTCATGCGGGGCTCGCGCCGCTGCGGGGCTGGGGGCGTCCGCCCGCCCACCCGGAACCCGCACTCGGCGGGAGAGAACCGCCTGGCCGGGCCTCCGAGACACACCCGCATCGGGCCGTCTCTCGTTGCCCCTCTACGTCTGTCTTCCCTACTCTTAACTCTACCCCTCCTTTGAATCCAGAAAAATGACACGAAATTGGCAGAGGACATTTGTTCCTCATCTTTTAAAACCTAGATTCCCGTCCCTTCCTCCACCTCCCGCGACGCCTGATTGATGCACGTCCATCTCAGAAGACGGAAAGGAAGGGGGATGTTGGGGGAGAGCAAGGGTGTGGTGGACCATGTGGGGGTAGACTGGCTTGACTGTGACCCCGTGTGGCCTCTAGCCCACCCTCCCTTCTCTAGGTCCAGATCCCTCCTCTGGGCACCTCTGTGGGGTCATAGGTGTCCCCTCAGACCTGGCCAGCAGGAGAGGAGGACCAGGAAAGATGCACCAATCTCAAGCCAACCTCTCCTACAGATAATTTTATGCTAAATCTGCTGTCCCATGGGAGAGAAGGAGCCATGACACCAGAATATCTGCGTGGCCGTTCTCTGGACAGCACTCTGGAGTTCTTGACTCTGGGGCCACCAGGCTGACTAGGCCATGGCTTGCCATGGCAATTAGTTGTATCTGGACAAGGAGCTCCCAGAGGACGGGAGGGTTGCTTCCCATTCCTCTCTGTATTCCCCTGGCCCACTGAGGCACATGGGACAAGTTGTGAGTGGATGAGAGCAAGGAGCTCAAGTGTTAGAAGCACTCCCAGGACAGCCCCCTTGGTAAAGCATTCTGGTTAATGGAGGTTTCACAAAGCTGCCTCCTACTATCTACAGCCACATGGTTTTCCTCTTTACAGCAGTTCAGGGAACATTTATTTATTTGGGAACAAGCAGTGTGTGTGTGTGTGTGTGTGTGTGTGTACACAGAGAGAGAAGAGTGAGAAGCAAGCTCAACCCCCAGAAAGTACCAAAGGACATTGGTTATCCTCTTCTGCGTGTATAGCTGGATTGGGATGTCTCCCTGTCTGTCTTCCTGGTTTGGTTACCTGAAGTCCCTCTCTCATTGCTTGTTTGAAAACCAGAAAGTGAGTTTCATGACAGCAGCTGTTGAAGGTCCACTATAGGAGCTCAAGGACCTGAGAACTTAGTAAACAGTCGTTGAATGTTTGAGTGAATGTCTAGAACACAAATCAGAACAACTGTTCTCTTTCTCAGAGTCACCCTTGGTTTGGAGCCTCAGGGATGGCAGGCGAGCGCTCTGGGATATCTACCCCACTGTGCCTGGCATCAGGCTCAGAGGCACCCTCTAAACTCCCACTCTCCTTCTGCCCTGGGGTTCTTGCTCTCTCGGGAGACTGCATCCAGCATGGGATTGAAGGAAGCTCTAGAAGGAGCTGAGACTCCCACGCTGCAGCTCTTCCTCCCTCTGAGTGTTCTCTCCACTGAAATTCCCGAGGAGATGTGGTCAAGTTGCCACCTGGTGCTGTCGTCCTGCACCCTCTCATCCTGTGCTGAGGACGAACAACTGTCGTCCTGCACCCTCTCATCCTGACCTGGAGAAAGCCTGTCTCCTCTAGGGCAGGTTAAGGACAAGACCCCAAATAAGGAGAGGCAAGTAATGACAGAAGATGGAGAAGGAGGGGGACATGGGAGCAGAGCAGACTTGGACTTCCAAGCACAATGACCGCATTCTGTGAACAACACCAGTATCAGCTCCAGACATGAGCCAACCTATCTTGCTGTGCTTAAAGTTGGTGGAGCTGGGTTTTTGTCATTTAAACTGGAAGAATCCCGACAGAGTCCTATAGGCATCCTGGCCCATAGTCAGCCCAGCTGGGTCTGACTTTGAGGCTTCTAGGTGTGCAGAGGGGCCTGGGTCCCATCCATCCCTTCCCTTCTGCCATACAATTTTGTATGTGGAGGTGTCAAGACATTGTCAGTGTCAAGACAAAGCCGCTGAAATGTGAGAGAAAAAGTGCCATCGTTTAGGTAAGTCTGGGCAAGTCCTATACCTTCTCTGATCACCTGGTCCTCCACATACAAAATTGTATGGCAGAAGGGGAGGGATGGATGGGAGCCAGGCCCCTCTGCACACCTAGAAGCCTCAAAGTCAGACCTAGCTGGGCTGACTATGGGCCAGGATGCCTATAGGACTCTGTTGGGATTCTTCCAGTTTAAATGACAAAAACCCAGCTCCACCAACTTTAAGCACAGCAAGACAGGTTGGCTCATGTCTGGAGCTGATACTGGTGTTGTTCACAGAATGTGGTCATTGTGCTTGGAAGTCCAAGTCTGCTCTGCTCCCATGTCCCCCTCCTTCTCCATCTTCTGTCATTACTTGCCTCTCCTTATTTGGGGTCTTGTCCTTAACCTGCCCTAGAGGAGACAGGCTTTCTCCAGGTGGTAAAAAATTGTGGAATGTGGCCACTATAGTACTCAGTTTGCCAACCCTACCAGAATGAGTTTCTTCCACGTAGCATCTTTGTGTTCCTTTATTTTTTTAAAATATTTTATTTATTTATTTGAGAGAGAGAGAATGAGAGATAGAGAGCACAAGAGGAAAGAGGGTCAGAAGGAGAAGCAGCCTCCCTGCTGAGCAGGGAGCCCAATGTGGGACTCGATCCCGGGACTCCAGGATCATGACCTGAGCCGAAGGCAGTCGCTTAACCAACTGAGCCACCCAGGCGCCCCTTTATTTTTTTTTTAATTAGGTAAAGCTTTTTATTGCATCCATATGAAGTATATGTAAGTTGTAAAGAAAACCTATCGTTATGAATTCCCATTGACTCTCCCCCCAGCCTTTAAGAAATCAAATGCTACAACACTTCTGAGGTCTCTACTTGTTTCCTTTACCCTTCCTCCCTCCTCAAGGCAGAAATACACCACTCTGGCTTTTCTTTGGGTTTTATCGCTTTTGGATGTGTCCTTCAACAATACTTGGTTTTGTTTGCGTCTTTTGAACTTTATGTAAGGTTTCAAACTGTATAGTCTCTTTTATGACTTGCATTTTTCTTAACATTATGTTCCTAAGATATGTCTGTTGATGCATATAGTAGCGGTTCTTTGCTTTCACTGCTATTTCCTGAACACTGGAGTGTATGCTCAAGTTTTTGTATCATTTCCAGTAAAATGTGTCCAGATAAAACATTTTTTAACTTAAAATAATTTTAGATTCACAATGATACCATCTTCCATTTGCCATCATACATTAGTAAAACCAGGAAATGAACATCGGAAAATGCCCAGAGTTTTCTTTGCGTACTACAAATGCTGCTATGAACATCCTTTATGTGCTTCCCGAGGCACCTGGGAGAAATTTTTCCAAGATATGTATCAAGTAGATGCCCGGAGGTATAGAACCAAGTATGATCGATTTTAAACCAAACTGTTTTCCAAAGATTGTCCTCAGGTCATGCACTTGTACTTCTTCACCTATATTTGTTATTTTTTTTTCAAGAAAGTCTTGACTATTCTCAGCCCTTTGCTCTTATGTATAATTTCAAAATTAAACTTTTTATTTCGAGGTCATTATAGATTCACAAGCAGTTGCAAGAAAGAACACAGATCCTGGGTATCATTTATCCAGATTCCTCTAGTGGTAACATCTTGCAAAACTGTAGTACAATGACACAGCTAGGGTGTTGTCACTGATCCAGTCAAGATAGAGAACATCTCCGTCGCCACAAGGGTCCCTCATGTTGTCTTTTTATACCCACACCAACTCTCCTCCTGCCCCAGCCCCTTCCTAGCCTCTGGAAACCACTAAACCATTCTTTTCAATAATTTTGTCATGTCAAGAATGTTATGTAAGTGGAATTATAGAGTAGGTAGCCCTTTGGGATTGGTTTTCACTCAACATAATTCTATCCAGGTTGTGTGTATCAGTAATTGGCTCCCTTTTTACTCCCTTGTAGTATTCCATGGTATGGATTATGGATTATCCCAGTTTGTTTGAGCATTTACCTATCGAAGGGCATCTGGGTTATTTCCAGGTTTGGGCCGTCACCAATAGAGCCGCTATGAGCAATCATGTACAAGTTTTTGTGTGAACGTAAGTTTTTATTTCTCTGGGATAAATTCCTGGGGTACATTGCTGGGTCGTATGGTAGTTGCATGTTTAATTTTTTTTTTAAGCAACTGCCAAATTGTTTTCCAGAGTGGCTGTACCATTTCACATTCCTACCAGCAATGTGTGAGGGATTCAGTCTCTCCACATCCTCACTAGCCTTTGCTTTTGTCACTTCTTATTTCTTTTTTTAAGCCACTCGGAGAGCTATGTAGTGATATTTCATTGTGGTTTTCATCTGCATTTCCGTAACCACTGACAATGCTGAACATCTTATTATGTGCTTATTTGCCATCTGTACATCCTCCTTGGTGAATCCTCTGCTCATGTCTTTTGTCCATTTCTTAACTGGATTGTTTGGGTTTTTTACTGTTGAGTTTTGAGAGTTCTCTATACATTGTAGATACTAGTCCTTTATCAGATGTGTGGTTTGCAAATATTTTCTCCCACTTTGCAGCTTGTCTTTTCAACCTCTTAACAGGGCTTTTTGCAGAGTAAAAGTTTTTACTTTTGATGAAGCCCACTTACTGATTTTGTCTTTTAGGAATTGTGCTTTCGGTGTCATGTCCAAGAATTCTTCAATAAGCCCTAAGTCCCAGAGATTTTTCTCCTATGTTTTTTCTAAAAGTTTAAAAATAGGTTTATGTTTTACATTTCAGTCTATGATCTAGTTTGAGTTAGATTTGTATGAGGTGTGTTGGAGGTGGTCTTTTTTTCTTTTGCCTATGGATGTCCAGTTGCTTCAGCACCATTTTTTGGAAAGGCTATCTTTTCTCTATTGAATTACTTTTGCACCTTTGTCAAAAATCCGTTGGGCCTTGTTACTGTGTGTTGGGGGGGGGGGCGGAAATGAATGTCCAGACTTGCTGCATGGTCTCCTCTGATAGTACAGGTGGGGAAAGCCTCAGTACTGCCCAGTGGGGATGAAAGGCCCGGCTTCCTTCCTGACCTTCCTTGACACCCCATCCCAGCTTCGCTATAGCTTGGCGATGGTGGAAGTCTCTCTTCACCGCGTGGACTTTGCCAGGGTAGGTGGGTGATAGGGGAGAACTCACAGTTTTTACTGTGGTTTTTGACTGGAATATAGCAGTTATTGACTAAAGTTTTTTGTTTTGTTAGGCTATCCTTTTCCCAGTCCATTGACTAGAGAGAGCAGGCTTTTGTTGGTTCTTTATATTTGTCTATACTCAGTGGTCTTTTTGAGTCACCAGCTTCTTCTGCTCCAAGTCCAGGATATATGAATAAAAACAGCATATAGGGAACTCATTACCATGTCATTCCTTGGGCCCCAAGGTCCAAACCTGGTCTGTCTTCTTCTCTCCCCCTTTCTGTTTTATATACAATATCTAGGGTATTCGGCTGTATTTAGCAGGAGGAACAGGGGAAAGTGTATGGGCTCCACCGACCTACCTGCATATTACCAGTACTCCAGAAATCTCCATCACCCTCCCAGTCATTATGCTGCTCCCACAAAGGACATAACTATTCAGATATGTCAGCATGGATTGGTTTTTGAGCTTTATGTAAGTTGGATCAAACAACGGGTACTCTTTTGCATCTAGCTGCTTTCATTAAGTGGTGAGTTTTTGAAATGCACCCATGGTGTTGCCTGTAGTTGTAGTAGTTGGTTCATTTCACTGCTGTGCGCTATTGCATTGTGTGAATGTATCAGTTTATTTATCCGTCTATCATAGAGAGACATTCTGGTTGCTTCCAGTATTTGCTTATTACAAATATTGCTGACTTGTCCAGAATCAGTAAATGCTTCCAAGGCAGAAGCAGTCCAAATGTTCAGCACGCTTTTCTGGATTCCTGTTTTCTCCAAGAACTCCAAAATCCCCAGCCACTTCTTTTTTTTTTTAATTTCTTTTTTTTTAAGATTTTATTTATTTATTCGTGAAAGACAGAGAGAGAGAGAGAGAGAGAGATAGAGAGAGGCAGAGGGAGAAGCAGGCTCCCACGGAGCAGGGAGCCCGACGCGGGACTCAATCCCAGGACCCTGGGATCATGACCTGAGCCAAAGGCAGATGCTTAACCATCTGAGCCACCCAGGCGCCCCCCAGCCACTTCTTTACTACTTTATTCTCTCCCCATTATCTTTAAGTATGTCTTTAAAAACGGTTCCTGTTTCTCTTGTTGTCCTGAATGAATTTCCTATTCTATCAGAAGAGGCACAGGTTTGTCTTCTTTTATTGCTTCTTGTTCTTCTTGTTCCTTCTTTTTTTTTTAAGGTTATTTATTTATTTATTTGAGAGAGAGAGAGAGGCATGAGCCGTAGGGAGAGGCAGAGGCAGAGGGAGAAGCAGACTTCCCACTGAGCATGGAGTCTGATGAGAGCCTCGATCCCTGAGATCGCAACCTGAGCTGAAACCAAGAGTCGGACGCTTAACCAACTGGGCCGCCCAGGTGCCCCTTCTTGTTCCTTCTTAATTTTATCAATATTAGCTCATATCTTTGCGTATCTTTGTTATATTTTTTATATTTATCTTACACTGTTGATCTGTCTGGGGTCTTCACGGTGTTCAGTTTGTTGTATATATTTTATAGTGGTTTTACTCCTCAGGTCTCTACCGACTCTGGCTTGTGAGCTCACATTTCTCTTGTGGGTATCAGCTGCCCAGTCGGATAATGGGGAGGGATAAGATAGAGGTCTGGTTTTGTCCCTGAGTGAGTAAGAAGGAAGGAATAGGGATGACCCCCAGGATGGAGAGCCTCAGGTGCTCCAGACTTGCTGCTCCACATCCCTTTTGCTTTCATTTCACAGAGAAATTTCTCTAGTCAGGGATTCCTCTTTAAATTACTAGAAAAAAAAAAAAACAGCACTGACAGAAGACAAGATCTTTAGAACAGTCAGCCACCATTCACAAGGAGATCATCCACAGCCGTTGAAATGGTCATCCGCCACCCACGAGGGTTTTGAGGAGACTGGGACAGAAGAGTAAAGGCCTGGGTGTCTGGTCAGCCTGCTTGTGTTTTTATCAGAATCTCAACTCGGCGCAGCTCTCATATTACTCTGGCATATTTCCTGAGCTGCCAAGCTATTACCACCGATTTCTTCCTTCTAGTGGCAGAGGCCACCAGTCATCTTCCCTGGGAAATATGGGAGAGAGGAATGAACTGAACTGAGAGTCCCCCTCCGCAGTTTTTCTCCCCATCTCTGTACCTGCTGCCCCCACCTGAGACTGCTGTCAACTTTTCACATGAACCCACCCCAGCTTTACTCTCCCCAGAAACCAGTCACAGTTCTTATATTTGTTTCTCTGTCTTATCTCTGTAATTTCTTTGTCCCCGATTGCTTTGGGGGCAACCAGAAGCCAAGGCTAGTTCTCTAGGTCATAGGGCACTACTATCTCTCTTTCTTCCCCCTCCTCCTCCTGGAACTCCTCGTCACCATCATTAATGCTCTCCCTCTTCCTCTTGCTCCTTTTCTTTTTCTACTCCAAGTTTGATTATAGTTTTGTTATCTCTATTTTTCAAAATACTCTGCGAGAGAGCCTTTAGAATTTATTTTTATTTCTATACTCTTTTCTCTTGATTTGTTTTGACTTGTCTTTGTCACGAATAGCCTCCATCCAATCATTCTAGCTGTGAATCACTCATCTGAGTGAGAAACTGAGCTTCTCTCATGCTAAGTTCTTACTGAGGTCCACCGGAGCGGTTCATCCAGGCTGCTTCACCTACACTGGGGGTGGGCAAAGTGAAGTTACACTAGGCATCAATTGGCAAGTCACCTTCAGTGACTGCTTGTGGATGGTCAGGGTGCTAACCAGTGGGTGGATTGATGGAAGGTTGTGATGGCAACAAAAATATCAGGCCAATGATAGAGGAGGTCTAAAGGATTCCAAATATGGGCAAAATTCCTGCCTCATGGTCTTAGGTTGTAATTTTTGCTGATGACTCTTCAATAAAGAGGATTCGTTACTGTACGAATATTAGAAGGTTCAATTATTGGGGAGATTACTGAAGGGCTCCATATTTAATAGGGTACCATAAGACCCACCGTCTCCGTTGCAAGAATTTTCATACGGGTGGGAGAGAGTTAAGGGTTCACAGACCTCCTTATTGTGCTCGTGAAATGCTGTGGTCTTCTCTTGATGGCTGGGAAATGGAACAAGAACAGAAGAGAATCTGAGAAGGAGACAACTCCCTATTCTGTGGAAGTTCTGGCTTTCAGAGTTAATGGTGACTGGATAAATAGATAAGCTGGTTGGATGGCCAGATGAATTAATAGAAAGGATAAAAGGATCCTTGGGAGATGGAATGGACTGGTTTGGGGAAGGGTGGCTTTGTGGGTGAGTAGATGGATAGATGAATGTCTGGATGAGTGGATGTATCTATCTGTGTATCCATGTATCGGTGGATAGATGGATATCGGAGTAAATTAAGGTAGATAAGTGGAGAGATAGGTGAATAGAAGGATGATGGGTTGGTTGACAGATGGAAGAGGTGGAATGTCTGGATAGATGAATGGCTATGTATGTATGTATGTAAGTTTGTATCGTATGTGAGTAAAATAATGAAAAAGTAGGTAAATGGTTGTCTGAAGGATGAATGGAGGTAACAGATGGATAGATACAGGGCTACATAGGTGAGGAGTGATGGATAATGAGCAAGTGTGTAACTGAATGGGAGCAGTGGATAATGGATAGGTGACAACAGGGTGAGCTTTGAAATTAGGCCTGCATTTGCATCCTGACTTTGCACACTAGCTGTGTGACATTGGGTCAAAGCTTTTAATTTCTCTAAGCCTTGGGGAAAATTTAAATATTCAAGAAAATATAAGTCGCAAGTTAGAGTAAAAAAATTAAGGGGAAATATTGTTGAAAATAAGTATTTTTGAAGATAAAAACACTCGTGAAATAAATATCACTAGCTGAGAGGGGATAAAGATCTTACTTGAAGTTAAATTTCTGTTAAGTCAAAATGAAGATTTCAGGAGTAGAGAAGCTGTGGTAAGATTTGGAAGCATTTAACTATGAGGTAATATTAACAGAATACATTTTGCAAATTATAGTTAGGAGCTAAAATATAAATGCTATTTATGTAAGAATATTAATATCACAATATGTGAAGATGTGGGGGAGGGGAAAGGAAGGCTCTGGATCTGATGTCCTCATTTTTCATGTCGGGGAGTCAAAGGATGATGCCTAAATTGAAGTATGGAATGTAAAATCAATTACTCTAGTTTCAATGTGTTTTTCCCCAAATCTCTTTTTGTGATTATAAAAAGATCCTTAAAAAATATCTAATGTAACTAAGAAAAATATATCTAATATCTAAAAAACCAATCTAGTAAAAACAAAAACTAGTATCTAATATATCTAATTATTATATGTCATATATAATTATGTGATAATTATATATATTAGATACTATTAAACATACTAATTAGAGTTAGATATAATCTTTTAGATTCCTTTTTATTTCTTCTTCCAGTTTTAAATACAAATAAAGTTAAATGTAATAACATTATAGATAGCATATATAAAATAACCACATATTCATTTTTTTAAAGATTTTATTCATTTATTTGACAGAGAGACACAGTGAGAGAGGGAACACAAGCAGGGGGAGTGGGAGAGGGAGAAGCAGGCTTCCCGCCGAGCAGGGAGCCCAATGAGGGGCTCGATCCCAGGACCCTGGGACCATGACCTGAGCCGAAGGCAGACGCTTAACAACTGAGCCACCCAGGCGCCCCATAAAATAGTCACATATTTATCAAAACCTTTTGGTATATCTCTTTAGCCTTTCTGAAACACACACATGAAAAGATCCTCCTAATGTAAATGCTAATTATTTATGAAGAGTGGCATTTGAATTTTTTTAACCTCCATGTGGTGCTTGAATAATTTATAATAAGTATGCATTCTTCTTACAAAACTCATACTGGTTTTCTTTCATATAAAAGCGAAAAATCTTTTAAAAATTGTTTGCTTATTCTAATCTTGTCATCATTACCTTAAGTAGTTTATTTGCAGGAGTGCACTGAAATCTTCTGCAGTCTACCTCTAGAATTACCATTAATTTTCTTTGGAATGTAACCGCTCCTCTCAAGGCCTTAGAAACAGCAATGCTTATTTTGTGTATTTGGTAGGGAAAAGTGTTATTTTTTTGTATGTTCGGTAGAGAAAAGTAGTTATCAAGATGCTTGTTATAAAAAATTATGAATGTTCCCCTAGAGTTGCAAACTATATTGGTGGTAGGAAATTGATTTGCTCACAACCACTTGACAAGTAATTCTTGACTATGTCTCCTCTGACCTTGTTTGTAATTAATCTGAGAGTTTATTAACTAAGGAGAGTCTCTGGGGAATACAAAATTAAAGGTAAGATTTCTTCCTTAAAAATATTTAGGCAAGAATTTGTGGCGTATTTATTTTAAAATAAAACATAGAGTCTCTTTTTTTTAAGATTTTACTTGTCAGAGGGAGAGAGAGAGAGAGAGAGCACAAGCAGAGGGAGAAGCAGGCTCCCCCCTGAGCAAGGAACCCGGTCCCAGGACCCGGGGGCCATGACCTGAGCTGAAGGCAGACGCTTAACTCACTGAGCCACCCAGGCGTCCCACATAGAGTCTCTTTTATGGCAATTATGAAATCATGGCCAGATGGACAGGATGCCTGGTCTCCCTGGCATGGAGCTTTGTCTCGTGGGATGTCTAGGGTATACTTCCCTGCCAGCTCACAGCGAGGAGGGGCTGATTCTGCTGCATAACCACTTAATCACATATAGAAAGGAAATGCCAGCCTGCCAGCCAATTGTGTTGAGGACCAAAATTTTAGAAGCTTGGTCACAAGGTGAATTTAGGGTTCTGGCTGAGAGGGAGTACACTAGCTTCCTATCATAGCTGCTGTAACAAATGACCACCACTTTGGTCAGACTTTGTTCTGACCAACAGAGGAGAATGGAAATCTATCTTTACAGTTCTAGAGGCCAGAAGTCTGAAAGTAGGTTGACATGAAGACGTTGGTAGGGCTGTGCTGTCTCTGGAGATTCTCGGGGACACTTCCTTGCTTCTTCCCATTGCCTTCTCTTCTGTATGTGATCTTCTACCTCCCTCTTATACAGACACTTGTGATGGTATTTAAGGGTCTGCCCAGATAATCTAGGGTAATCTCCCCATTTTAAGATCCTTAAATGACATCTGCAAAGTCTTTGCCATATAAAGCAACATTCACAGGTTCCAGGGGCATGGACATATCTTTGGGGGCCAACATGCAGCTTACCGTAGGTGGTAAGACTAAGAAAGCTAGAAAAGTTTCTCTCTCCTCATACTAGAAATTCAGGTTTCCATCTCAAGTCTGGGAATGCACGACCGTACTCCCATCTGAATTTGGAATCCCCCACCTGGGAGGTTTCCATCGCTGCCCCAGGCCAAGGCAGAGGGTCAGGCTTTCCTCAGGCCTCCCTTTGTGAGGCCTCTCTGCAGCTAGAGGATAAAGCTTCAGTCAGAGAAGACACCCATGCTGGCTGGCTTGAGTGTTTGCTGTTTTGGATGCTTGGTAGGGACAGGAAGGCAGAAGGGGGTGTACTGATCCACAAATGGCCAGTCTAGGACTCTCGTGCTTCTAGCTCCAACTTGTTTCAACAGGAGTCAGTTCTGACCACATTGTCTCCTTCCTTTTCTTAACTGTGCACAGGGCATTTGTATGGGGCATCATTCGCATTTCAACAATAGGGCCCACAATTTAGGAGCCAGAACAAAAAGGAGGTGCCTGCTGTGTATGTGTCAGGGTGTGTAACCCCCACTCGGGATGGCACCTTCTGCTTCACACCCCAGAAAATCTCCCTACTTGACTAAGTCGTGTGGGTTGAGAGGCCCTTCTAGCACTGGGTTGAGTACCTCTGTTCCATTGTTTAAGTGTGAAAGATCCTCCCCACGAACAGAGTGAAGTGGGAGGTGACAGGAGGGTGTGTCTCTAGGGATTCTCACTCAGCACATATGAATCATGGCCATATGAGGTTATCTACTCAGAGACGTGGAATAATATTCCAGGGGTATTTAGGTAAACAGTACAGTGATTTGCGGATCCCTGACTCATTGTCTTAACAACCAAAGTCTTGATGAACATTTCTTCTTTCTCCCTGCCCCCCATGTGTCCCTACCGTCCCAGGGGGCCATCTTTGCAATCTTATAGAAAGCCAAGTGAAGTGTGATTTTAAAACTCTAAGATGTGTGTAAGCATGTTAAGTGAGTTTTAAAAATTCATGGGTAGAGAACAGTCTTTATAAAAAACAAAAACAAAAACTTTGCTCTTGAAATAGGTAGCTTGTGGGTATAAAATTAAATTATTAATAATTATGTTTCCATTTAACAAGTAAATATTGTGCTCTGACAAGAGAGAACAAATATATGAAGCTATTTTGGGGTAGAAAGCCATTAATTATAACGTTTTAAGTCCCAGATGACTTTCAAACAATAAAGATTAAAGTGTTACTACAATTTATGCTGAATGTTAAAAATGATAATCCTAGTTTTTCTCACATAATTTGTTTTCTGCCGTTATCAGACAATGCAGACTGAGAAAGTGGGGAATAAAAAAGTCACTTATTTTCTTTATTTTATTAAGTTAAAAACAAATCAGAATTTTGGCTCAAAGCCATCTCTGTCTCAAATCGCAGGACAGGTGGTGCCTTGCAACATGGTAATATCGGCCCTCGTTAAAAAAAATAATAAATATGAAAGTAAATTGGTAAAAGTTTTATAATGGGAAAGACTTTCCATTTGAGGGCATTTTAATACAAAGACCATTTGCTTAAAAAGATGGTAAAATGTTATTGTACAATAAAACCCTACGCGATGTGTAAACCTAAAATTTACTCAGAACCACTAAGTAAGCCAACCTTGGTAAAATCAAATCTGAAGTGTGAGTTTTACTTTGAGGAAGACTCCCCCCACCCCCCAACCCCCCCCCGGGTGATGGTGCGACCGCAGCGGTGCCCGACTGAGATACATGCGTGACATGCTGGCACTTCATGTTGCAAACTAGAAACACAGGACATAAAGCTCAATGAATTCTCCCCAAACCATGGACCCTCCACGAATTCCAGAAGCAGAACATAGCTACAACCACGGAAGCCTCCCCTCGTGCCTCCCCAGTTCCTAAGCTTTCCTCGCTTATTTTCTTCTGCGTCTGATTAGCCAGAAGGCTCGCGTGCCATGAAGAGCGGTGGGAGAGTCAGGGCGAGGAGGTCCGGGCAGAGACCGGGACTTCAGTTCGGACGCCACTCTCTAGCGCCCCCCCGCCGGCAGACCTCCACCTGCTCCTTATTTCTCAAGCACCGCCCTTCAGGCGTTTTCCGACACTCTCCTGGATTTTCAGTGGCTCAGCTGGACTCTTTCAGGGTGTGTGTATGCGTGGAAACTTAAATACCCACAGGGACTAAGCCGGTGATGTGGGGGCCACAACAACCCTAGGAGTAAAGGGACCATCTGAAGGAGTGCTCTGTACTCAGCTCCAGCCCCTTGTCATCCCGCAGGAGTGCTGGCCCAGGGGTTTTTTCAAGAGAAAATCCAAAATTCAAACACTCCCGACGTTTGCAGCTAACTGGAAAACGTAAATGTCCTGTGGGCCTATCAGAACCCAGACACGGTTGGCTCCGAACATCTGCTTTCTTACAAGGCGCATTGTGGGGCTTGGATCAGTTCCAGTACTCCAGGGGCACACAGCCTGGCTGCTGCGAGCCTGTGGGGGCCTGGGGTGCTCTGCTGCTCACTGGCCCTTCCCTCAACTCTGGACCCACTGGAGCATCCCAGCTCTGATCGTGTTCCGCGCTGGTTCCCCCAGCAGCCATAATGACAAGGCCTCCTTCCGTAGAACCCACCTTTGCCAGACAGGCTCCCCTTCCCAAGTACACTTGCAGCCCCAGCGGGCTTTTACTAAATAACCCAGAAACCTGGTTGTATCTTGCCTCTGTTAAAAAGCTGTCAGTGCCTTCCCATTACCCACAGGCAGCATCCAGTTGTTAAAGGAGATGTGCGTGGTACAACGCCCACCCATTGCGCTCCGGCAACTTGTAATATGCACTACCTGCCCCTGTTTTCCAGACAAACATACCCAAGCTTTTTCACCTCTGAGCCTTGACTCCTGCAGCTCCCGTCTGCCCAGAACACCCCCATTCTGAGACCTTGCTCAACAAACTTGCCCTACCCTTCAAGATTCAGCGGGAGTTCACCGACTCTACTCCTGCCCCGCCCCCACTCCGATCTGCCAGAGAACTGGCCTCTCTCGGCTTTGGCTTTGGGGTAGCACCCCACGCCTGCCCTTCCCGCTGCAGTCCGATGCAGGTATCCATCTGTCTGTCTGCACTTCTTCACGGCACTGCTGCACCTGTAACAGATTATTAGCAGTTGCCATGCAATTTGTGTGCCTCCTTGGTTATGTCTCTCTTGCTTCCCCAATTGTAAATTCCAAGGGGGAAGGGGCTCCGTTTGTCTTGTTCACGCCACAGGTCTGGTGCCCAGTACTTGCTGGATGCCTGATTCCACAGGATGGGCAGTTGGAACACTCCCCAAGTGGAGAGGCCCAGGACACAGACACAGCTTTCTCTCTGATGCTCGCTCCTATTTCAGGGCCAGGCCCTAGGTAGGAGGTGCTCCGGGGACCGGAGGAAAGAGGGGTCAGAGGGACCTGAGCCCCTTGCAGCCGCGGAATGGTGGTCCCCAGAGGGCGACGCTGTGGAGAGGCTGTGAAGACCCCACACTGCGGGCTGGGTGGCCGCTCTGCTCACAGGAGGTCAGAGAGAGTCGGGAAGCCGTGTGTGCCTTTTTGGCGCTTCCCGGCATCTTTTCCTTTGGTTTCCTGGTTCTTTAATGGGTTCACTACACATTCGTGCTGAAAATACAGATAAACAGACTAAATGGTGCTTTGTCGCGGAGCGGGAGAGAGGAACATCTCCTCAAGGCCACGACCTGTGAGCCGGTGCCCAGACCGCGGGCCGCTTTGCGGCGGCGGGTGTAGGCGGTGCAAGGGGTGGGGGGTGGGCGCGAGGAGGGCGGCAGGACCAAGGGCGCCGGGGCGGGGCGGCGCGGGGCGGCGCGGGGCAGCTGCGCGGCGGGAACCCGGGCAGAGTGCCCCATCGCGGCGCGGAGCCGGCGGGGCCGCGCGTCCCTGGCGTCCACGGGGCGTGGTGCCTCGTCGGGGCTCCTGGTGGGGCCCGGGCCCAGGGACGGGCGCGCCCTCTGGTGGCCGGCCGCCACTTAGACTGGCTCCCGCGGCCCCAGCGGGGCGCCGCTCCCGCAGCCCGCAGCCAGCAGCGCCCGCCTTCCCGGCGCGCGCCCGCACCTCACTGCAAAGGAGAGAAAAGCACCCAAGACCGCGGTGCGCCGCGCCTCAGGCTCCTCGTCTGTGAAATGGCATGATGATTGCATCTTACAGGGCTGCAGTGATGATTCAAGGTGCAAACCTGTCTAAAGCACTTGGGACGGTGTCTGAGCGCTCAACACTCCTGAGCTATTGGAACTCTGCGCTTCAAGAGCCCTTCTGTAATCTCAGTGTGTCTGGAGAGGCTGCCTGGGTCAAGGAGCCGGACAGAAACAGAGGGAAATCGGCCTGGGTCCTTTCCCATTGTGGACCCAAAGGGAGAGCTTCTGTCTCATCTAGCCATCCCTGTTTCTCTTCTGTAAACTAGGGGTAGTGAGGTGAAATGAGGACCAAGGTTTAAACAAATGTTGGTCCCTATCCAGGACCTCTGAGGTCACTTTTATGGATTTGGTGTCTGTAAAAGGGGATACCTCTTGTATCTCACACTGATGGACCGCAGAGTAAAGAGAAAGGGGTTGGCAACACGGGGGGACTTAAATTAGTTGCTTTATTTGGCTCTGAGACTGAGCCTCTCTAATCCCAGCTCCAAGCCTGGGGCTCCAGGGCCCAGATGGTCAGAGAGAGGAGGTGGGAGG
Organism: Eumetopias jubatus; assembly: GCF_037043125.1. Classification (NCBI taxonomy): domain Eukaryota; kingdom Metazoa; phylum Chordata; class Mammalia; order Carnivora; family Otariidae; genus Eumetopias; species Eumetopias jubatus. The sequence continues at coordinate 125,899,150 of NW_028274807.1, read as the reverse complement.
GAAAGAGTGGGGACAGAGCAGCTTCCACCCCACCCTCGGCTGGGGCAGCCTTGGAGCACTGGCCAAGAGTGAGGCTGCAAATGGGTGTCTCCTTCAAGCACACGGGGTGGGGGCTCCCTGTGAATGTGTGGGGCAGGGTTGGTGTGTGCTCAGAGTACAGAAAGGACAGCCCCCTGAGGGTATAGCATGGCTCACTCAGGAGCCCCTTTCCAGTGTAGACTCCAGGAGGAGACCCTGAGCTAGGAGCACCTTCCTGGGATTGGTTGGCTGGAGCTCTGAGGCCCTTCTCCCAGGCCTTGACCCAGGAGCCAGGACCCAGCTGGCCCCACCACTCACAGCCTGGTGTAAGCCAGCCCTCAAGACCCTCCAGGAGCCTCTGAGCCTGGATCCAACTGCCTCTCCAGGCCTTATGTCTGATCTCCTTTGTGAGTCCTGTGTCCATGGTTTCTCAGAGCTTACCCAGGTTTTCCTGCTTCCTTCCCTTTGCCTGGAATGTCTTTCTTTGCACCTTGGAGTCTCCTGAGATCTAGTCCATCCTCCAAGACCTGGATCAACTCCCTTCTCTGATCTCTCAACCCGATGAGCTCATAGCACTTGAACCCTGCCCTCTGTTAAGGTCTTATTCTGGTTCCTAATATGCCCCTGAAGGATAGGGACCACGTGTTTGTCATCTCTGGTCCTCATCTGCATCAGGTACTAAATGAATAAATGGAGGCACAAGTGACAGCTAGAAGGGGCCTTGTTTCTCCATTCTGAGGTTAGGACTAGCCATACTGGCCTTCCAGGGCTGGTGGAAGCTCAGGGTGAGGTTCCTCCAGGGTGTATCGGCTCATCCCCTCTTCCTTCCCAGGGTCGCTCAAACAGCTACACTTCTCTTTGGCTTCTCAGCCTCCCCAGCAAACCTCTCCCATCTCAAGAGAACCTTCCTAGGCCCTGCATCTCTCTCAGCTGCTGCCCCAGCTCCATCTCCTCTGCTTCCTTCTCCACCTCCCCACCCCCCTGCAAACTGCCTGTGGGCTGGGCCTTGCCTAGAAATCGTCCCAACCCCTTTCAGAGCCAGCATGGATGCTGCCTCCTTGGGAAATCCCCCTTCCCAACAGCCTGACGAAGCTGGCTTAAGTGTCCAAGAGCACCCACGTCCCCCAGATTCGCCTCCAGTGGTAGAGGATTCTAGCACTGTCCGTACCTGCTTTTTGTTTCTTCTGAGCTCACAGGATTAGCTTTCCCCACCCCTGTGGCAGTTGGGCAGGGACATGCACCTACTGGCCAACAGGCTGGGAGCAGAGATGGAGCCGGTCACCCTGGGGCCAGAACCCAGACTTACCAGTGCGAGACCTCTAAGGACTTTCTGACCCTGCCTCGTCAATTCTGGTGGCATGTTATGAAATGGAGGGACCTTGGCATCCAAGCAGATTGCACGGTGGAGCCACGGCCCTGGAGAGCCACCCAGACCCGCAGTAGACTTTGGGTGAGCAGGAGAGGAGCGCCCTTTGTGTCACGTGACAGACGGGGCCGTTACCACAGCCCGGCCCTGCCTATCCTGCCTGAATTGCAATTGCAATTAGAGGAGCGGGTGAGATGGGCGGCTGGCCGCAAGATCCCCGCACATTTTAGTCACTGTTATTGACATCACGGTGCGGCAGTGCCTTGGGGAGGGGGGCCAGGGGCTTCAGCAAGCTGGGGTGACCCCTGTGTCGTGTGGGGATGAATGGCAGGGTGTGTCGTGGGAAAAAAACTTTCTCTCACTTACAATTTGCCAAGGGCTTGTCCGGGGCCTCTTTACATATTTAATCTCTGAGGAAAGGTTATAATGAATCGGGTGCTATTGGCAGGAGATGGACATTTTCCCCAGGTATGTGGTTCCTGTGGTTGGGAAAGAGGATTTCTCCTTTGGATTTGCAGGGTTTCTCTGTCTGTCTCTGTCTCTCTGACACACACACACACACACACACACACACACACACACACACACACACACACACACGGAGCCCCTGCCAATCTCATCACTCCGGGAGCTGTAATATGATATTTTAATATATGATATTTTAATAACAATCTGAGACAGATGGATTCAACCCCCCCCCACCCCCCCGCTTTGCTGGTTGGAGATGACAATGTGGCTTTGTTTCCTGAGAATCTGCTAACCTGTCACCAGGTGGGGGTGTTCCCTTGAAGGTCTGTCTGTGTGCCACTCTCTCAGGGCCTTTTCTCCTGAAAGCTTTTTCCTCTTTGTCCATTTTCTCTGCGACTCTCTGCTCATGGTCTTATCAGGTGAAACCGGCCCTGTGCAATGAGCACGTGTAATGTTCTTGCTACTTGAAGGTGGGGTAAATGACATCGTACCTGGTCCTCCCCACCTCCATCCCACCTTACATAGCCCTCAATGGATTCCCCACCTCCCTCCACGGGCTAGTGAATTTCAGTGGGAATAGACGGGCCTCCCCCTATTTCAGAATATCTCAGTATGGAGGCTGGGCCTGCAGCTGAGTCTGGAGGAGAAAGATCTGGACAGCCTGGTTTGAGTCCAGACCCAGATAGGTGTCATTTGGGTGAAGTGGGCCACAATGATTTCCTCAATTTCAGATTCCTCATCTTCAGTTGGGGCCTTCAGACCAGTCTGGCCTCCCTCATGGGGCTATGGTGAGGATCACCCCAGAGGGCTTTAGGCCAAAGGGATAATTCGTGGAGATACGGTATTTGATTTTCACTGCATTTTCCCACTCCTGTGCTAAGAAGTTCCAGGAAGGATGAGGTAAAAATTTCCTATAGACTCTTTCTTTCCTGGCTTTTTTTGTTCAGCCCCTGAGGGGCTGGATTATGCTGGCAGAGGAGTGGAACAGAGGGCTGGGTGGGGGAGGGCCTAGCCCTGCATCTGGCCACTGCACAGTTTCCAGGCTCAGGGGGAAGCAGAGCAAGTAGGGAGCCTCAGCCTGGGAAGGGACCAAAGACTCATACCGGCAGGACCCAAGGGACTGTGGATGCCTTTGGGGCCAGACCATCAAGGATGGTCGATGCTACTTTCCAGCCAGCCAGCAGGATGACAGCTAGAGAACAAACATAACTGATTTGGAGAATAATTGTGCCATTTTTTTGCACACTCAAGCTGGGAGAGTGAGAGTCCCACTTTTAGTACGTAGTATGCTCTTAACAGAACGGTGAGCTCTATTCTTCATGCCTGCCGGCTCCTGACGGCAGCCACCCAGGAAATCAGATTAACAGGCCCCCCTTCCATTGTCATTTTTTCCTTACCAAAGGCCGACAGAGTCTGTAAAGTTCTCAGTGGCCTAAGCACAAGTGGGTGTCGCCAAGTTTCTGCTGCACTGATGACCCACCACCAGGGTGTAGGGACCACCCACTTCGGCCTCACAGGAGAGGCCAGTCACAGGTGCCACTCCCACAGACTCGGGGACTGGCTGGAAGGGTTGGGAAGCTGTGTTTTAACCACATCCTCTATGAGCGTCCAGAACTCAAGGAAGTTTGCTCAGCTTTAGAAGTGTTTGCTCTAGATGTGAAATGAAGACGACACCATTGTATTCTCTGCAGGCCGTCAGAAAAGATTTGCTGTGGGAAGTGGTAGGATGGCTGTGACCAAGTGACCAAAGACGATTATGATATTAATTCTGATTTGTATCACGGACTTAGCTATTGGTGCTCCACTCCACTTGTGGATATAAACTCAAGGCAGGGATCAGGCCTCCTGAGAGCCAAGCACTGTGGGCCTTTGACGGTTATCTGCAGAACTTCACTGAAGGAACAACAAGCGCCTGCTGCCTGCTCTGAACCAGGGTGATGGGTGGAGAGTGGCGTTACCTCGGATCCCCAAGACCATGCGCCCCTGTGGTTGGGGCATGGGCATTTCCTCTGGCCAGAAAGTGCAGGTTCTATAGGCTCTCTGATGGATACAGATGACAGTACAAATTCATAACCAAGTTATATCCATAGCAAAATTATAATATATTAATAGCAATATCATAATAGAATAAAGCCTTGGGAGGGCAACCAATCTTCCAGAATCTGCAGGTTGGCATTCATTGTTCGTGAGCTCAGCTGAAGGCAGTGCCTTCAGAATTTGGTTAAATCACAGAGAGAAGGACCAGGATTAGTTGCAGGGAATCATTTTCCAAGTGGAACCATCTTAAAATGCTGAAACTGGCCCCTGAGGTTGCATGGAGCCTCCCTTCCTGAGTGAGATCTTTGGAAAAAGGGCCACGTGTAGCAGTAGCTTTCACAAAGACTTCAGTCTCATGGCGGTTTGGCCACTGACATACATTTTTTGCCTTACCAACATATGAGCCCTTTCCAGAGATGGCTTCTGGTATGCTTCTGGAGGGTTCTTCCAAGAGGTATGGCGCTCAAGAGAGCCATGTGTGGCAATAACCAGTTCCCAGCTGCTCCAGAGGACATGGTGAGCCAGGTCTCTGTCTGGCAAAAGGCTAGGTGCAGGGGCCATCTGGTGGGACATAGATGGTCAAGATCCTGTTGACAATCTCTGGGTTTGTGCTGTGTCACCCCTGCTGCTGCCCCCTAGCACACTCTAGGAGAAGGCCCAGTGTGGATGGGGGCGGGGAGGGGAGAGCCTAGGAGAGCTCGCTGGAGAGCCATGTACTAGCACTGCCTTGCACAAAGCTGGTCTGCAATAAATATAATACTTGTTGATGAAAGGCCTCCTTTGTGGGCATCTAACTCTGAACCTTTACCACATAGCAGGGGAGCCGCTCAACCCACGCCCCCGGGAGGGGCAGTGAGGAGAGGCTGACAACATGTTGAACACAGGCGTGTCTGGAGCCAGGGAAGCTGACCACCTGGCCTCTATTTCATGGGCTCACCGTCCAGCTTGGCAGACCCTGACACCACCACCCCCTCCGGCTTCATCACTTGCTCTGCTGGCATCTTGGACTGCCTGTCTTTACTCTTTGGCACACAGGGTGAGGTCCAGACAGGGAAGCCCACGTGCGGCCACCTCATCTGCTCCCAAGGAAACTCGGGGAGGGTCTTCCCATCACTGTGAGTTGAGTGGTCTCATCCTCACATAGAGGGTGCAGGAGGTTAGGCTACTGATCACTTCACGGCCCTCCCTGGGTCTTCACCATGGTGTGGCTTTCTTAGCACAGAAGCATCTAGAGTTAACAGGAACAGCATCTGGATGACCCACCTCGGGGTGTCTTGGTCTCTGCTCTGGTGCCTGAGTGTGGGGTAACTGAGAGGGGACCGGTTGGCCATACTTCCCAACATGGCAGCTTCCAAAATGGCCTTTTGGGGCAGGAAGCAAAGATCTGAGGGGAAGGAGGCCAGTCCCTCCTGAGTTCTGCGCTGATGCTGAGCCAAGACACAAAGAGGGCTACAGCCAGGCTCTCCCTCCCCTAGCCTGCCTCTGGCCATTAATCATAACGCAGCCCTCTCCCTTCTTCCCCTGGGAAGATAATGCTTTGCTCTCTCCACTTAGGAAACCAGCCCCACCCACAAGGCTGGGGATGGGGCAGGAGCTGCCTCAGTGGGCATCCTTGCTGGGGGATCCAGCACTGAGGAGAGCTTGGGCACACACAGGTGCCTCCCAAGGAGCCAGGGAACACCTGGCCCTTCAGCTCAGTACCCATCCAGCCCAGGTACACAGTGGACCTAAGGAATCCTGGGGTGGGGGCGGAGGCAGGGAGGGCAAATGGTGACTGGGGTTTTCTCTTATTTAGAAAACAAAATGGAAATGATGAAATGATGTGTTAACATTAGTAAATACAGGCAGGCGTGGAGGGGCAGGATCCACTTTCTGGAACAGGGCAGTGTCTGGGCCGAGGGTCAGGGGTCAGATGAGGCCCGCAGCCTTCTCCTGCACGTTGTACTCCTTGTTCTTCTTCACCCGCCAGCTGATGAACAAGAGCAGCAGTGCACCCAGCGCCTTGTAGCCCACCTGCAGGCCCAGGTACCTGTGGGGCAGGAGAAGACGAGACCAGTGAGGGGGTGTGGAGGCTCTGTGGCCGTGCTGTGGGCCAGGGCCATTAGGAAGAGTAGCATCACTTTCACAGTGGCCCAGGGAATATGCTGTCACTACTCAGGTAAGGATCCATTACCACCCTAGTGGGGACCACTTCCCAGGAGGCATGAGACTCCTAATTCAATGGTCCTCATTCCTGCATCAGTGACTCCCCCAGGGCCAGAGGCAACACTGCAGCCCCAGCCAGTCTGGAGGGTCCAGTCCTCCCAGCAGAGCCAGAAGAAGAGGGGTACCTGCTTGCTGCCCTCTTGGGGCACCCCTCTCCTGGCCGTCTATGCCACCCCCACACCATTCAGCCCCCCTCAAGCCCACTCTCCCCATAGTTTCTGGTTTATGTGATGATGGCAGCAAGTAAGGTGGCTGGAAGGGGTACAGAACTAATGAAGCTGCAGCTGGGCTTGGGCCCGCTGAGACAGTGTAGGCCCACCCACCCTTGACTTCTACTGTGAGCCACGATGGGGCCACCTGTCTCTGAGCAGCGGGAGCTGGCCTGGCATCGTCCCACAGCCATGGCCTTGCCTCAGACTCCAGCTAGCCCTTTCCCTTTGACAAACTTCTTTCTGCGACTCCTTCTCCTGAGGGACTGTAGACTAGGGGCTAGCTCCCAGCAGCACGTGCGCGTGTGCGCGCACACACACACACACACACACACACACTCCAGTACGTGCATGGCTCTCTTCACCAGTGACCCCTGCTCCCTGTCTGTGGCAGCACTCCTCTGGGCCTCTCCCTTGGGAGCCTGGCAGCCCCCACAAGGGGCACCGCAGCAGATGGCTGCCCTCTGCTCTGGCCCAGTGCCTGACACCCCCCACCCCGGGCCACGGGGGCATGCTGGGCCCTCACCTGTCTCGGAGAGCGTCATTGTCATAGTAGGCACAGGCCCCACGCCTCCCCGAGCACTGCAAGCTCCACCTGATGCAGGAGTAGTCGATGGTGAGGCCGTAGAGGGCTGGAGATGGCAGCCAGGCTGGCATCCATGGGAAGAGAGTTCAGAGAGCCCAGGTTACATGGGGCTGCAGGCAGAGGTGCCCGGCGAGGTCGGGAGCAAGCCCCCCCGCCCCCCCCCCCCCCCCCGCCAGCTGCCCTTGCATGGTTCCCATGAATGAGAATGGCTCTGCCCCACCCCTGGGAACCGAAGCGACTTTGGAAAGCCAAATCGCTGTCTGTGACAGCTGAATTCCTCTTTCACTAGAGGCTTAGAAGAGAAAAGAGACCTGAGCCATCCTGTCAGGGCAGTGAGTCACAGAGGTCACCTAGCTGCCAGCTCAGACCGACAACCTAGTTCTCACATCGGATTGGTCTCAGGTGGAGATATGCTGACCTCCACCGTGTGGCAGGGGTCTCCTGAGGGCATCGACCCCTCACGTCCTCACAGGGCCTGGAGGCGGGTGGGTGCCCTTGTTCTAAGGAGGAGGAAGGTAGGCACGGCTAGCTCATGCTTGCATAGCCAAGAGGGTCAGGGCTGGCCTTTGAACCCTAGTTTCCTCGAAGCCCATGCTCCTCCACTACACCAGACTTGCCCGGCTGGCTTAGACAAACCCCCCCCCCAGAAGACCCCCGACACCCTGGCTGCTCAGAGCTGAACTTCCCCACAGCTGAGTGGTGAGCCCCGATCCAGCAGAGGCTATGCCTTCCTTCTGTTAAGTATTCAGGATGACCCCTGTATTGTTAGCTACAGTTCTGGGCAGTCACTGGACTGCGGAGGGATTCATCCAGGATCCACACCCTGAACCACTGTGCTCAGAACAGCCTCATCGACTCTGTCGAGGGTGCTATGAGAAGCTGCTTGAGGAGATCTGCTTGTGGCTCCACCCATAAGTGGGAACCTTTGAGAACCAGCCTCTCTACTCAGACCCTGCTCACTTCCAAGTCTCTGGCTAAGCAGGGGATGGAAACTGGCCACAGGGATTGTCCACCAAGGATGCTACCCTAAATAGAAACGCAGTCCAGAAACATTTTCAGCCAGTCCCAGTGGGTAATTTTTAAACTTGCTGGGTTTTATCCATGTGAAGTCCTTCTTTCTACCCCAGAGTGCGATTGCGTTCTTGGGTGATAATGAATGGAATGCCTCTAGCCCGGATTTTCTAACCGTGATCGCATATCGAGTTGTTTGAGCTCAAGTGACAAAACAAGGCGGAAGGTGCAGTGAGCGGTGGGACAGTGGCTGTTTTCCAGGTGTCTGGGAGAAGCTCTTCAGAGCCCATCCTGGCCGCTGGCTGTGCTTCCTGCCCTGCATCCTCCATGCCGGTAACATAGGACTGAGCAGCAGGCTCTGAAGGGGCAGTGCTGGGACGAGGGCAACAAGGGGCTCGACACCGAGAGACCCCGTGGAAAGGCTGCTTCGGTCCTCATCTGCACCCCTCACCCAACCTTTGGGGGAGAGGGCCCTGCACGGGTTCTTGCTCAGCAGGCCCCAGAAGGGACATCACCAACACAGGCCAGAAGGATGATGGAAGCTGCTGGAGGGCCAACTGCAGCCTGGCTCCCGGATAATAAGGCACAGCAGGCTCTGCAGGGATTTCAGCACTGGAGGTCAGCAAGGACACTCTGAGAGTGGCTAAAGTCCCTCTACTGCAGTTGCCCTACTCCCCGCTGCCCTGGGCACCCACTGGGTCCTTAATCAATACTCAGCTGAACGTAATCTCTTTACCTGGCTTGCCCGGCACTGCAAGGGCCTGCACATTACTGCCTGGATGGGTCAAGAAGGCATGGTCTAGCATGAGCCTCTGGGAAAGGGCGGGCGAGGGGCACACATACCCCCCCACCAGCCCAGGCCCCCAGGGAGGGCTGGGTGTTCCCCGCTCCCCGCAGGCAGCTGGCCCTCCTGGGGGGCATTGCTGACCATTTGCGCACGGCTCCATTTCTCCGTGGGCTCTGGGCTGCTTGAGTGTAGGCCGGGTTTGCCGGCAGAGGGCCCCACACTGAGAAACATTTGCAGAATAGAGGCAAGAGGAGTGAGTTTTGTCAAGTGGGAGGGAAGCCAGGGCTGGGCTCAGCTGTTGTTCTGGCTGGGACCGGAATGCAGGGTTTTGTTCCTACTGCCAGTTCTTGGAGAGAGATGAAAAAAATACCTGCCTTTAATTCTTTATTAGGTATCCTAGCTGTGTCCACTTTTCATTTTTCTTACATAGTTTTGTTTGGAATTAATGCCTTAGATGGAATCCTTCCTAACCTCAAGTAACGGGGAAACCGCCCATATAGGGTCTTGGCCTTTGCCTATGTGTTGATGATGCGCGGCCTCTCCTTACCGCAGAGATGAGACAGGGCTTCCCTCAGCCCCTCCCTGCACCTCACAGCCCTCGGATGCCCCGGCGCCGCTCCTCAAGAAGGAAGGGGGCATCTCAGGCACTTACCCAGCAGGCGCATCAGCAAGAACTGCACCCCGATGGCAAATGACTTTTCCTCCTGGTTCACCACGCTGAAAAGGAAGATAGGAAGTCAGCAGCCAGAGGACTCGGGGCTGTTCCCCGACTCAGTCAGTGGCAGCCAGCCTCAGAGCAAGCTAGAACCTACCCTCAAGGGGACTGACAGCCAGCTGGCTGACTCGATTCACCTCGGCCGCGTGCTCCTGATCGCTGGGCCAGCAGCGTGAGCCCCCACCCCTGGGAACTCGTTAGAAATGCAGGTTCCCAGGCCCTATCTTAAACCTAAGAATCAGGTCACTGGGGGTGGGGCCCAGCCCTCTGCGCTTTAGGAAGCCCTCCAGGAGATTCTGTTGCGCACTCAAATTTGAGAACCTCTGGCCTCTGTGATTTTCAGGGCTGCCCCTGCCCCCTTCAAGAGGCAGAGGGCAAAAGAGGCTGGGAATGGAGAGAAGGATGGGGAAGGGTGTGTTCACAGCAGCAGGTCTGAACAACTCCCATAGAGTGTGAAGAGCAATAAAGACAGCCCTGATGAGAGTGTGATTAAGGCCCCTGGGCCATAGGCTTCTGTGTGCAACTGAAAGAATCCTTTACCTAGGGCCAGCTTTGTGGGTGTGGGGCCTCTGCTGTCTTCCAGGGCCCCGCCCTCAGAAAGGCCCCAGGTTTGATTTAATGCTCTGCTGTGGTTGGTCTTGAAATTCTTAATAATTTTGGAACCAGGAGCCTCCCATTTTCATTTTGCACTGGGTCCTACAAATTATATAGCCAGTCTTGCCCCCACCCTTCTTCCCTCAAGAGAGGACAAGCATTTGGCTGAGGAAGGAGATTCAGAGAGAGATGGGGAAGCTATCTGGTGGTGGTATTGCCAGGCCCTGCCATCCCAGCTGGGCAGGGGGCAGAGAGGGAGGACACCCCATCCACAAGGTGGGGAGCCAGGAGGTGGCCTACAGAGGCACCAGGGTTTTCGTGCTCTGAACACCCACACTCCTGGGTGGGGGTGCCTGTGGGGGAAGGGCATTTGGGGCGGAGGGGACATCGAGGAAGGGAACTCAGAAGTAATGTTCAGGTCTCTGCACACATTTTGTTCTGGCCTCACAGTCCTGCTAGCAACGTGGAAAGGGGCCCTCTTCCAGTTCCTCTGAAGGGTGGCCCAGTGAAAGCAATACTCATGGGCTTGAGGCACCCACTTAGGACCCGTCCCATGCAAAGTGCCTCAAATCTCCATCTAATGGATGCTCTCTTTATGCCCACAGGACCCTCCCGTGGCCCAAATTCATAATAGTCCTGGTCATTGTCCCTGGGCAGATGCCCCTAGATTCTGGACTGAATGGGGCTTGAGCACCCCAGTTCGGCTTCTGATGGACAACTTGAGCCCCTCCTGGTGTCTGCCCTCATCAGCTGTGAACTAACTCTGGTGTTTGGACCACTCTCTTCTTCCACATTTCTGGTGAACCTTCCCTCCCAGCCTGTATTTCCATGCCTGGTTGGGGGCCAGGGTACAAATAACACTTGGGTCGCCTACACGGTCACCTTTAAGGCTCACCTTCTTCACACTAAATTGCATCCATTCTCCCATCTTTGCCAGTGGGATTTATCTTTAAATGATTTTGGGATCCTGGAGCCTCTTTAGTTTCACTCCAGCCCCTGATCAGACTTAAAAGGGAGAGGTTTTGGGGCGCCTGGGTGGCTCAGTTGGTTAAGCGTCTGCCTTCGGCTCAGGTCATGATCCCAGGGGCCTGGGATGGAGCCCCGCATCGGGCTTCCCACTGCGGGAAGCCCGCTTCTCCCTCTCCCTCTTCCTCTCCCTCTGCCTGCCACTCCGCCTACTTGAGCTCTCTATCTCTCTGTCAAATAAATAAATAAAATCTTAAAAAAAAAAAGGGAGAGGTTTTCTAGGAAAGCCCATCCTGTGGTTGAAATGATGCTCCTCCTCCACAGCTTCCCTAGCTCTGGGGCTTGATGGAATCCTCTGGGAGGTGGACAGGGACTGCCCCCTACTTGCTGCTCAGCAACTTCCCTGTGAAATGTCCTTATCCTGTTCCCTCTCCGCATCATGGCCACCCACAGATATTTCTCAGGGTTAGAGGGTCCACCATGGCCCATCTGGCCCTGGTGCAAGAGGTAACCCCCCTCAAGGGCCTTGGATGAAAGCACCGGTGTTTGGAATGCATAGGGTGGGGAGTGGTAGAAAGAGGGTGCTGATGGTGTTGGGAGGGGCAATATACTGTGGCCCTGAGTATCCCCACATGTTCCTGGAGAATATGCTAAGAACACAAGGTTCTGACTGCTCTTTTCCTGGGCTACTTCTCAGGGCTGTGGTTGCAATGAGCAACCTGGAGGCATGGGGTAAAACCTTACCCTAGACCAAGAGCAGGCTTGGTCTACATAGGTGGCTTTCCCAAGCTCAGTGTTCCTCACTGTGACAGAAGCTCACGGCATGTGACTCATACACCTGGGTCTTCCAGGTCACTCCATGAGATGTGGGGCACAAGGATAAATGATGCAAAGTTCCTGCTCTTTGCATGCACCTGTGAGAAACAGGCCTTTGTCTTTGAACCAGGAGTCTCCTGTCTGCTGCCAGCATTCTTGAAACAGTAACAAAATAGGAGCTTGGGGGGTCCCTGGGGGGCTCAGTCATTAAGGGTCTGCCTTCAGCTCAGGTCATGATCCCAGGGTCCTGGGATGGGGCCCCGCATCAGGCTCCCTGCTCCGCGGGAAGCCTGCTTCTCCCTCTCCCACTCCCCCTGCTTGTGTTCCCTCTCTCGCTGTGTCTCTCTTGGTCAAATAAATAAAATCTTTTAAAAAAATAGGAGCTTGGTAGTTTGCAAGCTAACTTGTCAACAGGGTAAAATCCCAGGCCCTGACAGGTGGCTGCTTCTGTTCTTCATCTCCTAGCCTTTGGGGAAAATAGGTCATTGGCATCTAGCTAGCTGTTAATAATTCTTAGAATTTGGCTAATAGTGATAATTAACCAATATATAGAGTACCTTATATCTACAAAGCAATTTATCAGGTAATCCTGACACCCAGTCCCTTGTGGTCAATAGCAGCTGTTAATAATTCTTAGAATTTACCTTACATCTACAAAGCAATTTATCAGGTAATCCTGACACCAATCCCTTGTGGTCAATATCATGAACCTCTTCATAAATGAGGAAACTGAGACTCATTGAGGTTGGCAACATCCCAGGACATCCAGCCAGTGTACGGCCGAGCTGGGCCTTTGACCCTAGCACTGGGAATCCAGATCCTGTGTTTTTCCCTCTCTGCTCTCAAGAGGGGTGAGGACAGGAAAGAGGTGGGTTAGGTGAACTTGGCTGAAATGTTGTTTTCTCTTTGGCAGAGGGTGAGGTGAAGGAAGGGTCAATTCCCTCTCAAAACCTCAGAGGCATTCCACCGCCACTGTAAGGGCCACCTTGGCCAGCCTCTCTCTTCTGACCTGAGAACTTGGTCCTGGCTCCTCGCACACTTTTCTTATTTTCATCCTTTCTCAAAGCCCTCATTCTGTCTCTGAACTTTCCACATTTCCCCCCCTGGATTTTGTGCATCTAACTGAATTCTCTTCCTTCCTCTTAGTTCTTTCAGGATTTAAACATAAGTGAATCTTCAGGCATTTCCACAATGTGGAGCCAGGCAGCCTGGCTTCCCGGAGGCTCAGCCATTCATGGCTCTGCCCTCCCGGGGGTGGGGTCTCTCAGGGGCAGGAAAGGAGGAGAGACAGAAGCTGGGGGCATGGGGGACTGAGAGGCGCACTCACCGCAGAACCATCATGTAGAGCGGGTTGTGAGAGATGCAGGCAATGAGGGCCACGAAGGAGATGAGGAAGATGGCCGGCAGCAGGAAGTGGGCACAGGGGATGGGGCACGATCCCGACTTGGCTGAAGCGGACGCCCCGGTCACACAGCTGCAGTTCAGATACATCTTGGAAAGGAGAGGGAGGGGGAGGGGGGAGATCTGCTGTCATCATCCGCACCACCACACACTTTAAACGCCGGTACCAGCTCCAGCCAGAGTCCCTTGGGCAATGCTGCGTGTGAGGCTGGAGAGCAGGCAGACCTGGGGAGGTTTTTGAGGTGCCCCACGGGATACCGCCTCTGACCACTGTTTGGGCCATCAAAACCGTCTTCACCAAAACCGGTCATGGAGCAGGGGCTGGGCCCCTCCCGCAGTTCCACCCGCAGCAGGACATGCAGACCCCATCGCCAGGCAAGGTCTACCCAGCTTGGGACCAGGGGCCGGGAGGGCTCTCTTCGGGGCCAGGCCGCCCTCTGCACTGCCTCAGTGGTCCTGTGGGTGCTGTGTTTGCTGTTTGTGTGCTTCATGCAGGGAGGGTAAGGATGGGATAGACAGGAGACAGCAGTGGGAACCCAGTGGAACCCACGAAGCTCTTCATCTGTCAGGCCTTTGCCAGAGCTTCCTGCCTGAGAGGAACTCCTGTCCGTGAAGGACCCTAGGGAAGGAGGCCCCTGGCTCCAGTCTGCAAGTCCATATGGCGCAGTACTCTGGAACAACTGGCCTTGGGCGGCCCTGAGGAGAAGAATGCGTTTTCTTATCTTTATTTATTATATAATTTACTGTCTTTTCTTGATGTTATGCTAATGGATTTGTGCTATTGTTGGAAACCTATCGAGATGATTTCTGGAAGTAGACGAGTCAGAAGTAAGTAAATAAAGATAAGAAAACCACAGAAGCCACCACAGACTCCTCCGACTAGAAGGCCATAGAGAGACCATCTTCTTTGCGCTCTTTGTCCTCCCTCGGCCCACGGAGGTGGCTGTGGGAGCAGCCTTGCCCTGTGCTCTCAGAGGAGGGTGCTAAGCGGGGGCTGGCCTTGTCTGTGCCCTCCACACGGGCTTAAGGGAATGAGGCACGTTCTTCTCCTTAGGGCATCCTTAGCAGAACTGCGCGAACTTCCCACTGCTCTTAGGAGAAGGCACATCCAACTCCAGGGCCCGGCCCGCCCAGCCTTGCCCTGGGTGTGACATGCCTCTCAGCGCCAACCCTGGCCTTCCCTGCTTTATCCTGTGCCCGGCTCTGTCATGCCCTTGGGCCTTGCACTTGCTGTTCCTTTACCTGGAAGGCTTTGCTTCCAGGCCTTCCTAGGGTTTTCTTCTTCTGGTTGTTCAGTTCTAATGTCACTTCCGCAGGGAGGCCCCCAGGAACTAGAGAGTCTAGTCATTAAGTCTCTCCGTGGCATGGGATACATTCTAAAACTACCTTGTACATTTATTTGATAGAATGCAAACTCAACGAGAGCAGGGACCTTGTCTGAGTCCTCAACATCCGTGGCTCTGCTGGCTATTCACTAAGTATTTGCTGAATAGCTGAACAGATGTCTTGACTTGGTTTGCTGCTGGCTGACCCTAGAAGTCAGGAGCCGTAGCCCTCCGAGGGCTGGTAGAACCTCACCTCGTGGGCCCAGTGAACGTGGGCTGCACAAGTGGAAGGCCGGTGGCCAGCAGATACATGACCTTGAACAGATGTGCCCCAGACTGAGGCAGGGTCCTGGGTTCTAGTCCCACATCCGCCCCTAAATAGCTGCATGACTTCAGGACAGTTGTATAGCTACACATCAGGGCTGAGGGGTTCAACCAAATGCCCTAGATCACACTTCCAGCTCTAACCTTCTGGGTTCAGATCACAGAAGACCCTCTGCTCTCAATTTCTCTGGGCCTGTCCTTGTGGCTTCCCACACAGGCAGGATGCAGGACCCAGAGATGCCCCTTAGGATCCATCAGGATGAGACTCTAAGGCCTCAGCTGAAGGACTGCTTTGGCTCGTTTCTGTTCTGAGCATTGTTGGGCCTCAGGAATGTGAATTTTTTTGAACATCAGCCAACCTTTAATTCACTTTGGGCTGTAGGCATCTGGTCATGACCTTAGGGAAGGAGAGGTGGAGAGAGGGCAGGTGTGGCCCAGAGACCACGAGGCTGGGAGTGAGTGAGGCGCGGGTGGCGTTCTGCCCATCCTGGAGCCGAGGAGTGGTGTGAGAGGGCACGCGCTGAGCGCAGACACCCCCACGGGCCTTCTCTGGCCCTTACCAGCTGCCTGGAGGCCACAGAGCTGATGTTGACGTCGCTGCAGCCAGCATGGCAGGGTGAGAGGTACTCTACTCCATTGTCTCCGCACACTGGGTGGAAGATGGAGTCTGGGCACAGGCAGTGCCTGCGGCAGGCAGGAAGCTGCGGATGTATAGAACTTGATGTCCTGCCAGCAAAACAGGAAATGGGGAATCAAACAAAGCAAGACCAAAGAAAAACCTCCCCACGCCAGCCCAGCGTGAGTTCCCTGCCTGGTTCGTGTGCCTGTGTGTCTCCGTTTGTCTTGGGCCAGCGCCACCCTGGGATCTGAATTACGCCTGTTGGAGCCAATGGTGAATGCCCTGCTTGGTCAGTGCTCATGGCACCATCAAGTGCTGGCCAGAAAGACCTGGTCAGCAAACCCCACACTGCAGAAAGGCATTACGACAACCAACCAACCACCCAACCAGGACTCCAATCAAAGAGATGGCAGATGCTACACCAAAGTCACAGGCAATACTTCCTTTCTCTCTTCCTCCACCCGGGCTTGGGCTGATGGAAGGCTGGGGCCCCTGGTCACTGCATCCCCCCTGCACCACAATCCAGGGGGTTTCACCAGCTGATCTCACCATTCCTACCATCCTCCTCATCTGACAGTCACGATTGTTCTCTGCGGGGGAGAGGGGGTTGGGATAGGCTGACAAATCGCAGACCAGGGCTCTGCTAAAATAATTACACTGCTGATGGTTAACATTAATGGGGTATCTCTTATGTGCCAAGCAAAGCGCCCAAGACTTTTCATGCTGCCATCACAACTCTCGTGACAAGAAAACTGAAGATTAGAAAAGTAACTTTCGCCAACTACAAAGCACTGTGCCAGAACTCACCCCAGTCTGATGACAAAGCCCTGTGCTAAAAACTCCCCATGGGGGGGGGCGAGCCTTGGTGGCCCAGTCAGTTAGGCGTTTGACTTGTGATTTCAGCTCAGGTCATGATCTCAGGGTCTTGGGATCCAGCCCTGTGTTGGGCTCTGCGCTCAGCAGGGAGTCTGCTGGAGATTCTCTCTCCCTCTCCTTCTCTTTTATTTATTTGAGAGAGAGAGAGAGAGAGAGAGAGAATAAGTGGGGGGAGGGGCAAAGGGAGAGGGATCCCAATGTGGGGCTTGATCCCAGGACCCTGGGATCATGACCTGAGCCAAAGGCAGACACTTAACTGACTGACCCACCCAGGCTCCCCTAAATAAATCTTTTTAAAAAAGCTCCTAGTGAGAACCACCCGAAGGCTCAAAGTCTTCTCGGCTTCTCTCAATCCATAGTCAGCCTGCAGAACAATACAAACTGGGTGGGGGTTCCTGCCCTGAGCAACCCTCCCTTCCCTTGTACCCCTTCTCTCCTTCACCCACCAAAGACAAAAGACGGTATTTCAAAGAAAAAGAGAAAACACCAAGGCTGAAAGTTACAGTTTCTCCAAATGTTGCAACCTCATTAGGCAAAACCTTAAAGAAGAGGTGGTTGGAAGGGGCACCCAGGAAAAAATAAATGCTCCTTGCTCAGCACCTTCCCCTCATGGGCCTCTAAAGCTCTTCCTGAACATGAAGCCAGACTTAAAACCTGGGACCAGATTGCTTTATGCAAACTGACAGGTATACTTTACCTGCCCTCTTCCTCACCTGCCCTAATTTTTTGAGTCGGCCATCATTTTCATTATTCTTTCCCAGATCTTTTCAAGTCTCCTTCTCTCATCTTTCTGCAGCAGCTCAAGGATACTTTGTAATTGTAGCTGACACAGAGCTGAGGCTAAACATAGCTTATTTCCTGGTTCCTGAGGCTCATAGCCCTACAGATTCATCCTTAAACCAAACTCATTAGTTTTTGGTGCTTCTTAAAAAACAGAGCCCTGACCCTGATTGCTGTTGGCCCCCTAGGACCCTCAGATTTCTTCTCATAATTGAGCATATGATTCAAGACTTCATTTTCTAAGTTGCAACGTAAGAGATTAGATCAAAAAGTGAAAAGGAGAGAAGAGAGTTGAGGGAGCAGAAAGGAAAGCGTATGGCAGCCCGATCCAGGCTCTGGCCTCAGCAAAAGGGATCTTCTCACCTCTCATTCCCATTACCTGGGGGGATAGACCTCTGCTACAGTGGGGGTGGAACATCCCATGAAGAAGAGAGGGGCGCAGAGGACCATGGAGATGGTGATGATGGTGGCAGCCACGCGGGGAATGGTTTGCAGAGAGAAAACAAAACGCTTCATGAGGATTCCTCCAAACAGCATCCCCAGTGCTGCAGCAGGAAGGTTCACAGCACCTACAGATAAAGAGAACCTGTCTGGGTGCACAGGACTGGGAGTGGGGGCAGGGCACAGACGCTGAGCTGAACCATGGACAAAGGGGCATGGCTACTTGAAGGAACATTTGATACATTCAATTGCAGTGGTAATAGCTGACATTAACTGAGTGCTTACTGTTTGCCAGGCACATCTACAGACTTATCCTGACTTAGCAGATTGCCCTGCTTGTGCAAAGAATAAAGAAACAAGTGGAGTCCTTGCAGCCAGAGGGATGTGGGTTGAAGGTACATTTATTAAGCACCTTTCATTACCTGGGCCCTCATTGCTTTCTTACTGTGACCACATGAGTCCCAAGGTGGTGTCCCTGTCTGATGTGCTAGCTGGTGACTGAAGGTTAAAGGGGTGAGGTCACAGCCAGTGCCCTGACCACCTTGCCACATCCATATGGCCAGGCTCACCTGGGGACTGGGCTCTGTAGTTCCCTTTGGTACTTGGTGGGACCACATCAGTGCCTCTCGATGTCAGCTGCACAAAATACCAACGCTGGGCCCCACCCAGAGATTCTGCTTTCATTGACTGAGCAGGGAGCCCGGGTGTCTGTATTTTTTTAAAGTTGTCCAGGGGATCCTAAAGTGCAGCCAGGGTGCAGAATCACTGGGCCACATATTCCTTACCCAAGTGAATGTATCTGAGTCCTTGGTGAAGAAAGGAAAAAAAACCACAAGGCATTTTGCCTAACCCCAAATTCTACCTTCTCTCTTTCCTCTGTTTGCCCTGATGATGTCAGGGCCTTGGGAGGCTGTCAGGTTTCCAGCCCCTCTGACGGGGAGGAAGGCAGACCCTAGCCTCCACCCACCCCTGCCTGGAATGATAGGGGCCCCAGAGATCTGCCAAGAACATTCTAGATTGCTAACCAGGAAAAATGTCCTTAAAATTCTTTCCTCTGGGCCAGTCCTCCTCTGGCTCTTGTCTGTGTCCGGTCTGGCCTCGCCCATCCCTGGATGGGTGGAGGAGGGCCCAGCCACTCCTGCAGGCAGGGCCCAGGCAGGGCCCCCCAGCTCCTGCAGCACCCCCACCCTCCAGACTCACCAATGAGGAAGTTGGCATAGGCAGCAGAGGCGCCATACTGCTTCTCCAGGAACTTGTTGAGGAATGTGGAGAGGCCAGCAATGACAGAGGAGAAGGTGCACTGGGCCAGGACCACCAGCATGAAGAGTGGGTTCATCAGCAGCCTCAGGAAGATGTGGGGAAAGCCTGCAAACAGATGGCTGTCAGGGGCCGGGCCCTCATGGCAGTCACCACACGGGTAGCTTGGGACTAGTCACTGCCCTTTCTCCTCCTCCAGGCAGCCCTCCTCTCTTCCTCAGGGCAGATCTGAGGCACCAAGATGTTCAGTGGCCAGAGGCACACAGCCGCTCGACTCCCACTCAACATGCTCATGGGCTAAGTAAAGTGAGGACATGCCTGGGAGATATCAGGCGAAGCCTGGATAGAAATAGAGCTAACACTGGGAACATCCTCCTCACACGACAGCCACCTCCATGTAAAAGGAGAGGAGAGAACACGGGGGCTGGACCATGGAGGCGGGGCTGACTCTGCTTAACTCTGAGTCTCCTGGAACCTGCACAGAAGCAGTCACCAGGACCCCTGGCAGAACCCCTCCTGAGAGATGGGACCACCTGCTCTTACTGCCCCTTACCACACGCCACACCACATGGGCTGGGATACCCCCTGACCCTCACTGCAAGCCAGGCCCGCCCCCCAGGACTTTGCTGGGTCAGTTAGTTACATTTAATGAAATCCACCAGGGAGCTTCTTGGCTTGACCTCGTCCATCTTCCTTGCCTCATCCACTATGGCTGGAGACCTCTGGAGGCAGCAAAGGGGGTGAACGTTAATGGCCTAGGCTCCCTTTAGTGACCCTTCCCTGGGCCCTTGCCCCTCCTGGTCTCGGTGGCTCAGGGACGGGCAGCACTGAGCTGCCCCAGGTGTGGGTGGGAGGGCGCCCAGAGAATGCTCTTGAAGCAAATGCTACTTGCATGTCAGTGAGCCCAGTGCTGTGGCTGCCGGCCAGAACACATCCACAACAATGCCTCCCGACACTCCCCTGGGCATGTCATTCATATCTAACTTTCCTTTGACTGATGCCAAAAGGTGTCCGATCAGATCTCACCCCTTGTCTGTCTGTCATGGCTACACTTCCTCCCTGTCCTCAGATTCCAGGGGCCGCAGGCTTCTGAGATACACTGGTCTAGAATTACCTCTGTTTCTAGCTCTTTCTTTCTGTCTCCTCTATAGAGTCCCTGCTTCCTTCTGGGCCCAAAGCTGAGTCCTGCTCAAGGCTCCAGCCTGGCCCCTAGCCCACACCTTCTACCCATACCATCTCAGTGAGATCGCCTACCCCTTGCGAACTCGTCAGCTGCAGCTTTGAACCCCTGCACACGGTGTGCAAGGCTCCCCCCGAGCCCTGATGCCACTGGGGCTCCCCTGGGGAACACACCACCAGGCACGGGAGCTCCCACGCACTGAGTGCTTACTCCACACCAGGAACCATGCCCAGCCTTCCACACACATCGGCACTCCTCACAGCCTCCTCTGAGACTCGTGCTCTATCTCCAGTATTTTAAAGGAAACTTAGAAACAAAGAAACTTGCCCAAGATCACTCAGCATCTGGACCCAGACTCAGGTTTGCCTGACCCCCAAACCACCGTAATGCACTGACAACCTCTGAAATTCTTCCCCAAGACAAGCGGAGGCTCTCCCACCCCCGCCCCTCTTCCCACAGCTCGGCCTAGATCTCACACACCTCACTGCCAAATGCTGAGCTCTGGCTCTGGCTCACTTCGGCTCCCTTCTCCTCCAATCTGTCGGCCGCTCAGTCCTTGGCAGCCCCTCCAAGAACATCGCTCCCTGCCCTCGCCTCGGCTGCGCAGCAGCCCCCGCCCTGGCGCTCAGCCTCATCCCCCGTCTCTACACAGGCCTCTTCAGATGGCCAGCCTCCCCTCCTCCCTGACTCCCCGACCTCAGCCCAGCTGCCATGGTGCCCCCTGCGTGGTCACCCAGTCACTGCAGCGCCCCAGAACTTCATGGGGTCGGAACAAGTTTTAGACCCTAGGCCTAACATCAAAGCCCCTCCTAGACTTCTCGTCTCTGTCTTCCATTCTCATCCTTTTCTGACTTCTTCCCCAACAGACACACAGAAGGTCCATCTGCCCATAGTCAGCTCGCTCTTCAGCTTGCCCTCCCGCTCCTCAGCTCTAGGGGGTCTCCTTCAACTCAGTCCTGCATGTTCACACGTGATGGGCCAACTGTGCCAGGTCATATATTCAGCTTTTCCTGGCTCTTCACTGTGAACTTGGTGTTTCCCGAACTGCGTTCCCCGGAACCTTCCTGATGCCTGAGATGCTGACATGGTAAGGGGACACTGGTGGGAGACCGTCTTTTGGAAATTCACCAGCACTCTCACCTCTCAAAGCCTTTGAGAAGTCCTGAGTCATATAACTTGTTTAGATTTCACCCAGAATTTGCTTCTCAGTTCAGTTTATTTTTTCCTACACCTCCCTTTCTTGAACTTCGATAGGCAGGGAGTCATGGGCTCTTAGAACCTTACCTCCACTTCCCTGAGCATTGTTCGAGGAAAGAAAAAAAAGGGGAAAGAGGTGAGAACCAAGGACGCTGAAGAGATGAGCAGGCCCAGCCACCAGGCTCCAATCCACCGGGGGTCTCCAGGGCTCAGGTTAACGGCAGCTGGGAAAGAAAGCAAAGGGAACAAGTGTTTTCTGGATGAATGTGGGTTCTCATTTTGCTGGAAAGAGGGCCTCTGATCAGGGGGACTTTCTTCCCATGATGCAGAAGAGGTAAGCCATGAGCTAGAATCTGAGTCAAGACAGCATTCCCTCTCCAGGCCATCTGGTCTTTGGAGCATGGTGACCACTGAGCATAAAGCGGAACATCAGAGAATCCCCAGGCTGAAGGAATCAGAACCTTGGCCTCACTTTATTTTATTCCCAACCCTTGGTAGGAATAACAATGAAGGAGGCTGCATCCACCCACCTCCAACCAATCAGAAAACTGAGGATCAGAGACATTAGCTTTGCACTGGTCCAAGGTCAAGGCTGGTAAGTATTATTTCATTGGTCAGTTTTAAACCCATGTCTCCCTGGTGTCCAAGCCTGCACTCTTAACCACTGCCTGCTACTGCCTCCCAACTTTATTGATCCCTAAGAAAGGAGGCCCCATAATCCTTAGGAGCCTGAGGGAACAACCATTATCAGAGTGGGCTGCTGAGCCTCCAAAGGAGATACTTCTGGCAATGTCTCCCATCAGCATCTGAGAGTCTGCCATTGTGTCTCTCTTTGTAAAGAAACTATGTGGGCATGAAAGGAGGGAGAAGGTAGCAGAATGGTCTTCAGCCAAGCAATGCCAGGCATCGCTGGGCACTGGCCCTGGTACTGGGAGCTCAGCTGCAAGTCTCTTTGGGCAACCAAGAGGCAAGAACCAATTCAGGAAGTGCCAGTAAAAAGGCAAAGAAGGCTTGACCCTAATGCAGAAAGCTCCCCCGGGCTTTTCCCTGTCATGTGAAGTAAAGGCAGGTGACACCTCAAGGAAGACATCATGGTCTGATGGTCCCCAAGAACAGGAGTCTGTGGACTCTGGCAGCATGGTGGCTTTAATGCCTGTCCACATTCTTTGTGTGATGTGCAGGCTCTGATCTGTGTGCCAGGAACTGGTGGGAGTACTATTCCTGAGAGTCTGGCTCAGATCTGCCTTCTAGCCACATCTTCTGGCTAGTTGGAGCTTTCTGTACCACCACCACACTCCACACATGTTCCACCTCTTGGCCTTGTCCAAGTATTTTTCTCCACCTGGAAGGCAGAAATTGCACCCACCGATGGGGCTCAATGCAGATGTCAGCTGCCTGGGAAGCCCTCCCTGACCACCTCGGGCAGGAGCACTGTCTCCTCCTTGGAGCCTCCAAAGCACTTTGCCTGCCCCTCTGTGACAGTGCTGGCTCTCCCTGCCCTTTGGGAGGCTGGGTGGCATAGGACAAGCTTACAAAGGCCATGAGCTCTTGTAGGATTCACTGGGGGGCTGGCTCCATGAGGGGTTACCTCAGTGTTTGTGCCGTGGTCTATAGACCATATGTCCTCCTCATTCTAAGATACACAGTGATTTAGTCCATACCATTTTGTGAAGAATAAGAGCTCATACCTGTAAACCTCTTAATATATATCAGGCATGTTCTAATCCTTACAACGACTCTATTTTACTATCATTAGCCCCATTTTCTAGATGAGGAAACCGAGGCACAAAAAGATATAGATACTTGCTCAAGATCACTCAGCCAGTGAGAGGTGGAACCAGGATTAACAGCTTGTTTACTGCCAGTGCCCACAGAGTTAAGCATGATGTGAATCATAACCCATGTGTATATTTTATGTAGTGCTTTTTTTATCCTCAAAAGAGCTCTTATTAAATCTTTTCTTAAAATAATTAAACACCACCTTAGAATCCAAGGACCATAAAACTGTTTTTAATACCACCACCAAGATGGGTAGCCGTGGTGGCGACAGCTGAGGCCCTGCCCCAGGTCTCAAGGTTTTCGGCTACGAACTTCCTGAGGACAGAAAGGGTCCTGTGCCAGAGGATTCACGCGGTCTGCTCCCAGCTGTCTGGGGTGAGGGAAAGAGGGGGCCCAAGCATCTGGAGTTGAAGCTTCAATTTTCTGCCCTGCCTGGCCGGGGCCGGGGAGGCTGCTTTGTGGAACGAGCGGTAGGACAAGCACCCTGGCACACACTCACCTGGGTCCACTCTGCCATAGTCCACGAAGATCTGCAGCATGACGGAGCCCAGCAGGTACCCGAAGGCCGGTCCGAATACAGAGATGGCAAATAAGATGGCTGGAAAGGGGAGCAGGCAAAGGAGACCGAGGGAGCCTGAGAGAGTGTGGCAGCCCCAGGTTCCTTCCCTAGCTGAGGGTTTCCTGAGATGTCACGCCATCTGTCCCCTGGCCCTAACAAGTCCACACCGAGGGCATTTCCCATAGACAAGACCAGAATCACTCAAGATCCTGAGATGTGCAGAACCAAAGCTGTTTCTCCTCCAGCCAGCTGCCAGAGAGATCCACTTGCCAGGAGGGAAAGCCTCCCCAGCACTTAACGATTCCTGCTGAGTGTGCTGGTGGGCGAGGCTCCCTGCGAGTATGATGCTGGGGGCCGCGGCAGGAGCTGTGGGGCCACTGAGCCAGTGCGGGAGTTCTGTCTGGTTTGGGGCGTGGGCCTCGAGAATGCTCAGTGTGGCTTGTTCTAAGGGAAGGATGGGCGCAGTCAGGTGGTCATTTGTTATCTGCTTTGCTTGTCCTTCCTTGAGGCTGTGCTGTCCCTAAGTGGACAGTTCAGGAAGACACGGATACCCTGGCCTGTGCCTGGAGGATCAGACAGCAATAGTTCCAGGAGCTGGTAAGGAGCTCCCCTGTGCCCAGCATGGGGCTAAGGGGTGACCTACATTACTTATGTAATCCCACAGCTGCCCAGGGCATGGATACTATTAGCCCCGTTCTGCAGGTGAGGGAACCTGGGGCCCTGGGGCCCAGCCACCTGCCCAGGATAACACAGCTGGTAGGTAACAGAGCTAGCCTTCCAGCCAGATCTGTCTGCTCCCCAAACCTCAGCACTCATTTGCTGTGTTGTGGGGCAAAGAAGGTCCAACCTTGATTCAGCCCCTCGGGGCCTCAGCAAAGGCCACTTCAGGACTGGGCCCCCTCCCTGCTGCCCTCCTCAAGCCTGTGACTCACAGATGTACAGGGGTGAGTTGTTGGGCTCAGAGAAGTCGTCCACATAGGAGATTCCAAATGGCTGAATGGGCACCGTCCCGACACCTGCCAGCAGCTGGGCGACCACCATGAGAGCCCACATGCTGCTGGTCTCCTTCCGGGAGTCCTGGGTGGTGCTGTGGCACTTGCTGGGGGGCAGGTCCTGCCAGTGCTTCTGACAGAGCTCGGCTTGGAAGACGCTGTTGTTCCCTGCAATGAGAGGGCATGCCGGTCACCAGCCGGTCTCCCAGTTCCACCAGCTGCCCTCCAAACCTGCCCTTCCTCTCAGGCCTTTGGGAAGTGACTATAGACGCAGAGGTCAGAGTGCGGCCTTCCTGCTCTGGGAGCAGCCCTTCTTGGGTGGGAGAGGAATCTTCCGCCCATGGCTATCCATTTCTTTGTCCTCTACGAGTACAGGCGGGGGCCTGAGCATGGAGGCTGATGCTGTCATTCCCGGAGGAAAGGGTCACCCAGTTGAAAAAGGGGGATCCAGGATGAAAACCCAGGCTTGCTGGCCTGAAGTGCCCCGTGCTCATCCTCAAGGTTGAGGTCCTCAGGGTGTGGTTCTCTTTAGCAGGACAAAGGCCATTCTGTCTCACAGAAGACAGTGTCAGCCCCACCCGGGATGGTGGGGGTCCCTCCTGTGTCATGACCCTTGGAGCCTGATTCCTGGATAAGCCTGGCAGTGTGTCACACAAAGGCATTTAATGTCCTTCCTGAATGTGGACAGCAACCAAGAATCCTACAACTTGGGGAGCTGGAAAGGACTTGAAACTGTCTAGTTTAGTCCCTCCTATTACAAATAGGCACCACAGGAGCCAGGCTGCACCTTGAGACCCTTCTGTGAGGGTCCCAGAGACTCCCAGCGTTCTGTGAGCACCATGTGGCCTGTGGCTGTGGGGACCGGGCCAGGCTGGACTGCCACTCCATGCGGCTGTTTTAAACTTGGCCCACACTAACCAATCAGCACTGTCCGCTCTCTCCAAGGCCTTGAGAGATCTTGAGGGATCCATTAGATCCCTTCTTCTCAACATATATTGTGAGAATGTCTATGCTACCTAGAGCAATCTATACATTTAATGTAATCCCTATCAAAATACCATCCACTTTTTTCAAAGAAATGGAACAAATGATCCTAAAATTTGTATGGAACGAAAAAAGACCCTGAATAGCCAGAGGAATGTTGAAAAAGAAAAGCAAAGCTGGCGGCATCCCAATTCCGGACTTCCAGCTCTATTATAAAGCTGTCATCATCAAGACAGTATGGTACTGGCACAAAAACAGACACATAGATCAATGGAACACAATAGAGAGCCCAGAAATGGACCCTCAACTCTATGGTCAACTAATCTTTGACAAAGCAGGAAAGAATGTCCAATGGAAAAAAGACAGTCTCTTCAACAAATGATGTTGGGAAAACTGGACAGCCACATGCAGAAGAATGAAACTGGCCCATTTCCTTACACCACACACAAAAATAGACTCAAAATGGAAGAAAGACCTAAATGTGAGACAGGAATCCATCAAAATCCTTGAGAACACAGGCAACAACCTCTTTGACCTCAGCCACAGCAGATTCTTCCTAGACACATCACCAAAGGCAAGGGAAGCAAGGGCAAAAATGAACTATTGGGACTTCATCAAGATAAAAAGCTTTTGCACAGCAAAGGAATCAGTCAACAAAACAAAAAACAACCAGCAGAATGGGAGAAGATATTTGCAAATGACATATCTGATAAAGGGCTAGTATCCAAAATCTATAAAGAACTAATCAAACTCAACAGCCAAAGAACAAATAATCCAATCAAGAAATGGGCAGAAGACATGAACAGACATTTTTCCAAAGAAGACATCCAAATGGCCAACAGACACATGAAAAAATGCTCAACATCACTTAGCATCAGGGAAGTCCAAATCAAAACCTCAATGAGATACCACCTCACACCAGTCAGAATGGCTAAAATTAGCAAGTCAGGAAATGACAGATGTTGGCGAGGATGCAGAGAAAGGGGAACCCTCCTACACTGTTGGTGGGAATGCAAACTGGTGCAGCCACTCTGGAAAACAGTATGGAGATTCCTCAAAAAGTTGAAATAGAACTACCCTATGACCCAGCAATTAATTACTGGGTATTTACCCCAAAGATACAAATGTAGGGATCCGAAGGGGCACGTGTACCCCAGTGTTTATAGCAGTAATGTCCACAATAGCCAAACTATGGACAGAGCCCAGATGTTCATCAACAGATGAATGGATAAAGATGTGGTATATATATATACAATAGAATATTATGCAGCCATCAAAAAATGAAATCTTGCCATTCGCAACGATGTGGATGGAACTAGAGGGTTTTATGCTAAGTGAAATAAGTCAATCAGAGAAAGACAATTATCATATGATCTCACTGATACGAGGAATTTGAGAAACAAGACAGACGATCATAGGGGAAGGGAGGGAAAAATGAAACAAGAAGAAACCAGAGGGGGAGACAAACCGTAAGAGACTCTTAATCTCAGGAAACAAACTGAGGGTTGCTGGAGGGGAGGGGGGTGGAAGGAATGGGGTGGCTGGGTGATGGACATTGGGGAGGGTATGTGCTATGGTGAGCTCTGTGAATTGTGTAAGACTGATGAATCACAGACCTGTACCCCTGAAACAAATAATACATTATATTAAAAAAAAAAAAAGATCCCTTCTTCTCTTACCTTGTCCAAGCCAGTGGACACCACTGACATCACTGATCTTGCTCTATGGGTTTGTTCATTTCATACTAACATAATTCCCTTTAATTCTCATTTGGGGTCCTCCCAGAGAGGGTATCAGCCCTGATCTCTGTGGGCCTCGAAGCCCCACAGAGAGGAAATATGAGGGCTGCAGACCAGATCTGTCCCTTTATGCTCAACTCTGCCCCAGGCTGCCCTGGAGGGTGGGGTGGGGGCAGCTCTGCTCCCCTCATTGCCCTCTCCCTCCCCCAGGCATATATATTCTGTCCAGCCTGGCCCCACTCTTACCTGTCCTCTACGCTGGTGTTTGTATAGGATACATTTTAAAACTGCTGACCTACAGGGCTCCCCCATTGAACAGGAGGTCTATCCTAAGAACAGCAAGGGAGGGCAAGATGTCTTCTTGTCAGGGTCATCCAGACAGGGGGAAAGCTTAAATGCTGAGTCCTGAAAAAACTCCTGGGCCAAATTTCATTCATCCTCAGTTGGTCAGTTATTTGGCCAATAGTGACTGTGGGCAGGCACTCTGCTGGGGTGGGGGACAAGGAGGTGATGGAGAGAGGCACAGGTGCTGCCTTTACAAACTCTTCAGCCCACTGTGGTACACATCTCATTGAAGAAGCGACCACAATATTGCCTGGTCCAATCCAAACCACAATGAGATACCCTTTCACACCCATCAGGATGGTTGTTATCAACAACAAACAGAAAACATCGTGTCGTTTGTGTAAGATGTGGAGAAAGTTAGAGCCCTGTACACTGCTGGAAGGAATGCAAAATGGTGTGGCCACTATGGAAAACAGTACAGCAGTTCCTCAAGGAAACTTTAAATACAAATACCATATGATTCAGCATTTACACCTCTGGGTATACACCCAAAAGAATGTAAAACAGGACTTAACAGATATTTGTACACCAGTGTTCATAGCAGGGTTATTCACAATAGCCAAAAGGTGGAAACAATCCAAATGTCCATCAACGAATGAATGGATAAACAAAATGTGATAGATACATACAATGGAATATTACTGAGCCTTAAAAAGGAAGGGAATTCTGACACATGCTACATACAAAATGGAAGAACCCTGAAGACATTATGCTAACTGAAATAAGCCAGACACGAAAGTACAAACATTGCAGATTCCGCTTACATGAAGAAACTCGAATAGACAAATTCACAGAGACAGAATGTAGAATGGTGGTTATCGGGGGCTGGGCGGGAGGCGGAATGGGGGGTTAGTGTTTAGTGGGTACAGCTTCAGCTGGGAAAGATGAAAAGTTCTGGAGATGGATGGTGTTGATGGTCGTACAATAGTGTGAATGTACTTAATGCCATTGAACTGTACATTTAAAAATAGTGAGAATGGTAAATGTTATGTATATACATATAATTACCACAATAAAGTGTAATGTAACCCGCTCCACACCGAGTCAGGAGAGAACAGGGAGCATGTGGGAGAAGCACCAACCCAGCATCACTGGGAGAGGGTTTGGGAAAAGATTCCCGGAGAAAGTGGCCCTGAGCTAAGAAGAAGCAATAGGAGTAGACAAAGAGCAGCAAGGAGGATTGAGGAACAGCAATGTTGAGGGGTTGAGAGCTGTGGGTGACGTGCTCCATGGCACAGAATGCAGTTCAGTACGAGCAGCATTGTAAGTAAGTATAAGTGGGGTGAGGCACAGCCACTCCTCCTTCCCAGGCTTGTGGGTCCTGGGAAGGGGCACGGATTTTATCCTAAGGAAAACCCCAGAAGGGTCAAGATCATGAACACAACTGGAGGCATTAAGACCAGTTTGCAAGATCCAAGGCCCATGTATAGGGAGTGGAAGTGACCCAATAAAGAGCTATTTTGGTGGCAAAATAGGTGAGGCCATGCATTGCATGAGGGGCAGGGAGGGCTGGCCGGCTCTGGGATGCACAGCCCAGAGGCATGCGTGTGAGACATGCAAGGCCAGGCTGGCTGCAGGAGAGCGTGACAAACGAAGGCCTGGAGATTGTTTTTTTAAGAGCTCTAGTCCTTGATTTCTTGGATTCTTGTTATTTTACTACACTCACATTTATTAGAACACTGTTGCCAGCTTGGCTGGCAACATTATTTTCTGTGGGGCATGTCATGGTCATCGAAGATCAGAAAAATGTTGACTGGCTTATTTGGTCTTCGCCTGGCACATGGCACAGTACGCCAGTGCCATAAAAATCCTCACGAAATTATACCTGATGAAACAACGTCCAGGAGGTAAAACCCTCTGGGGCTTGTGTTTATCATTAACTTTTAGAATGTCACACTCCATGTCAGGAACTGCCTTTATTAAAATGTGTATTTTTTAAAATATAGTCAATTGGCCCCAACTCCAAGTCTATGGAGTTCCTTTCTGGTTCTTCCGCATGCTAAACTGATTCAAGATCTCTTAATGAACTCTCTTTTCCTTATGCCAGCCCTGAATGGGGCCAAATCCACCCTGGCCCAGGCCGTGATTCATGCGAAATTCACCTGCAGAGAACAAGGCTTCTTTCACCAGGGAGCACTGCCCGTGGGGATGCAGCAGCTGGCTGTCCTGGGGGCAGGGAGCCCCGGAGCCAGGAAGAGCAGGGTGCAGCGGTGGGTAGGACCTGCTGCTCCCTGCCTTGATGTGGGCACAGGTGTTTATGCCAGAGACAGGCATAGTGTGGGCTTCCCAAGAACTCATGTCTGGGACTCCGGCAGTGGGGAAACATGGCCGGCTTCCTCTGGTGAAAGCGGAGTCTTCTAGAATTTAGACCATTAGGCTTTTCTCCTAAAAATCTAGAGGACAGGGATTGATGAGTCCAAGGGCTGGAAGAAGGGGGAGGAAAAGACCTTTTGTCAGAAGACCTTGGCAAAACCGATGGTGGGTGGGGGAACTCAGTTTCTTTGGCCCACCCTACCCCTCTCCTCCCTGGAATGGTTTCTCAGCTTCCTTTAGGAGCTCAGGCCCATGTGAAGGAGACAGAGCCACCTCTCCCCATTCCTCCAGCATTCCAGCAAAGGCCCTCTACCCAGTTACTCTCCACTGACTTATGGAAACACATCACCCTCTTCTGATGTTGCTAGCTCTGACCTTCCCACCATGTTAAATCCTGTGGTGAGGTCAGAGAAATGCCTGTCTATTCCAGCCACCACAGACTCCAGAGGCCGCCTGCCCACCCAAGGTCGCTTTCCTCCATCTTGGGGGGCCCTGAGAAAGAGAGGGAGGGGAATCTGTTCATTAGAGGGATGTCAGTCTGTTTCTCATCTTCCCCGAGGCAGACTTCTGGAAGGCTCAAGTTCATCAGAGCACATTCTTTTCCCACAAGACCCAGAAGTCTGGCTGTGCCAGTTTTCACAGGGCTGTGAAATGCTAACTAGAAACAGGCTGGGACCTCTCTCCTCCTCCAGCTACCCCAGCAACACCCCAGCTGCACGTGAGTCAACCCTCTGACTCATTCCACAATTTAAATTCAGAGTTTCAGTTCTAATTCTGGACCCCTCAGTGGGCTTGGAAAGATAGGGGACTCTGTGGCAGGAAGGTCTACTTCCCCAGAATGGGACCTACAGAGACAGGACAAATCTGGGCAGAACCGAGGTCTAGCCATTCCATTGTTCAAGGACACACATTCCAGGTGTGGCCAGGCTGAGCTCAGCTGGAGGGCTGCCAAGGGTGTAAGACGTCTCTGCACAAAGATCTGAAACTGGGTCTGAGAGAGGACCCTAGAAGGGTCAAGAAACATAGGAAGGCCATGGCAAATGGGGCTTTCCTTTGACTAGTCATGCTCATCATTCTGGTAGGAGAGAGTTCCTCCAGGGAACAGAAGGGCAGCAGTGAGTTCTCCTTCAAGTCATGTTCCTTGAAAGCCACACATACCTCACTGTTCAGAAGGGGGCATGGTTTGTGGGTGAGTAGGGTCAAGTGAGGCAAGACCCAAGCCTCAGAAGCAATCCATAAGACAATAATAGGAAAAGGCCTGGGGGTGCTTTTGGAGAATTTTCTGGAAACAAGGCCAAGATGCCAAGCCCTCAGGCTATCAGCAAACCCCTGGAACCTCATTCAGAATGTTCCACTCCGAAGGATCTATTTCCTCATCCTCCTAAATTCAGCTACTCAACAGTCCTTCCCGAAAACTCTGGCAACACACACCAGCAGGCCTGGAACAGACTGTCCCAAACTCAGACATGATTTGAGATCTCAAAGTGGTTTGCAAAGTGGATTGTTCACACATCAGAAGTGATTGGGTTCCCAGGGCAGTTCACAAAGCCTGTTACTCCATAATGCCCCGCTAATAATATGTGGTCTATTCCAACTAGACTAAGTCTCCACTTACAAAACAATTTCTATGGGCATTCTGAGTTTCATTTTGGGAAACTAGGAGAACAGATTCTTCTGCACCAGCAGAAACCGACAGAGTTAAGTTTGACAGCCTGAGACACATCATGGGGTAGTGAAAGGGATTCATATTTTGAAACCAGACAAATCAAGTTCAAATCTTGGTTCTACCACTCACTGGTTGGGGGCCTCTCAGAACCTCAATGTCTTCATCTCCAAAACAGATATAATACCTACCTTGTGATATTCTTATTAGGATTAAAATAATGGGTATATTATAACCTGGGACACAGTGATCAAATAATATCAATTTTCATCCAAAGAGGCCAGAAACTTTGAGAAACTTAAATGAAGAAGGGAGATGGTGGAACCCTGGAGACAGGCAATAAAGCCCAGGTTTCTAAGAATCTGGGAGCTGGGTCTAGAAACTAGAGACAAGTAAGATCAGTGCTGATCATCAGGAGAGGATGGATTCATATCTTTGAAAGAAAAGAGTGAGCTCAGGGAGTGGAAGGAGAGTGTTCCTGTGTTCTGCTCTCCGACTGAGTTTGTAAGACTAGTTCTGAGGCTGAGGCTGGTCACCCCTTCACATACCATCACCCCAGCACTAGAGGGGGCCCTGGGGAAAATGCCTACTTGTATTGAGGAGGCCGGATGTGAGAGGGCAGGTCCACTGTGCATGGTGAAACAAGACTGCTGGCGAGGAGCTTTCCTTACCCACACCCTTGCCCCTGCGCCCTAAGGAATTGCCACCAGGCCAAGGAAGAAGGCATCACCTGGCTTGGCTCATTATCAAACTGTTTCTTAGCGCATAGTAGGGACGGAAGATACACCTGAGTGAAAAGGATGGTGGCTTAAAGCCATTTAATTTTAATGTTGGAAGAGATGTGAGCTTAATATGCACCCCCCAATTGGGAGTGAAGCAGAACATATTCTTCACAGATTTATTCAACAGGCTGATGAGGACCTCTTTGTAAAAAAAAAAAAATGATGAGCTGAGCCAACATGAGTTCATCAAGAGCCAGTCATGCCAAACCAACCTCATTTCCTTTGTTAGTAGGGTTCGCAGGCCAGCAGGAAGTTGTAACATGGTGTTACTTGACTGGAGGAAGCCTTTTGACAAAGCCTGTCATGATATCCTGGTAGACAAGATGCGGACACGTGGCTGGAGGGTCCTCTGGGGAGAACTGGCTCGAAGCGTGCCCAGGGCTGACATCAATGGGCCAGTGCAACCCGGGAGATGGCCCTAACTGCACACCACTCAACACTGTTGTCACAGGCTTGAGTGAAAGCAGTAACAGCTGACAAATTTGTGAATGACACAGATGACACAAAACGGGGAGGAATAGTTAACAAGACAGACAAACCATAAGAGACTCTTAATCATAGGAAACAAACTGAGGGTTGCTGGAGGGGAGGGGTGGGTGGGGGGACGGGGTAACTGGGTGATGGACATTGGGGAGGGCGTGTGTGTAACGAGCACTGGGTATTATATCAGACTGATGAATTACAGACCTGTACCCCTGAAACAAATAATATATTATATGTTAATTTAAAAAAAGGGAGAGAGAGGAAAAAAAAGAATGACAGTCTAAAACCTGAAAACTCAAAATTAGGCCTGAGGCTATAAGGTGGGGCTCCAACCAAGGAGAATGAATCTAATGGCATCAGTCTGGGCTGTTACACCAAAGTATCCTAGACTGGGCGGCCTGTAAACAACAGACATTTCTCACAGTTCTGGAAGCTGGAAGTCTGAGATCAGGGAGCCAGCACAGATAGGTTCTGATGAGAGCCTCTTCTGGGTGGCAGATTGCCGACTTCTTGTTATGTCCTCACAAGGCAGAAAGAGAGTGAGGGAGCTCTCTGACCTCTTATAACGGCTCTGATCCCATTCAGGAGGGCACAACTCTTGTGACCTAATCACCTCCCACAGGCCTCACCTCCTAACACACTCATGGTGGTCCTGACTTCTCTGTGCTGTTTTCCCCCTTTAGATCTGGGCCTCGCATCCTTTCCGATGGTGGCCAATCCAAGCTCTGAATCCTGAAGAATCCTTTTGTCTCTGTCTCTTGCTGGTTTCCTGCCTTCTGGTGGGTGGCACACTACCCAAATGTGTCTGGTGGTTCCCATTTCAAACCTTTGGGCCACAGGAGGTGTCTGGGCACAGCCAACAGTTCTGCTCTACCAGGTGTGCCAAGAAGGGCAGAAAGTTCCTCCCTGTGTCCTCCAGGGATCCCCAGGAAGCCCCAGGCCTCCTGCAGGAGAGGTCAATGGTTTCTTCAAACCATAATCCCCAGTGGGACAGGGGCCCACACTGTTTCAGTGGGGCTATCCCTCACTCCCTAACAGTTTTCCTGGGGTGCCCAAAGCCACTGGAATAGTAACCACCCTTTCTTTTCCACCCTGTGTGCTGACTATCCCGAGGAGACCACCCCCTGGCAACCTCCCACCACGCCCAAGACATCCAGTCAGCTGGGAATGCTAGAGAAGTGACTCTCCCCAGGGGAGCAGGGTGCAGGATACAACTTGCAGGCTGCAGATTGCTGTATAGCGCCGTCCCTCCTCCCAGACCCAAGCAGGTCTGCCACCCCAGCCTCATTCCTGAACAGGGGAAATGACTAAACAAGCCTTGGGGGCCTGACTGGGAGGGGGAGCCATGCTTAGGTCCCTACTCAGACCTCAGCTGGAGACTTAGGAGAACAAGGGCTTCTCATTTCCAGGCTGGCCGAGAGGGGAGATTGTGGCTTGCCCACAAAACAGATGTTAAGAGAAACTGACAGAGAGTCAACTATCTCATATCAACTGCTGTGGCCTTTAGAGAGGCCATGGTCCTGTTGCCATGGAAATGACCAGTTCACCTGAGGAGCCCCAGCTCCTTCCCTGGCCTTCCCCTAATGCTTAGCACCACAGTCTAGTGTTTTCTATCATTTCTCCCCATTGGTTTCTATTCTTTCCTACACTATGCATTAAAAAATTTTCCACATCAAATTTCATTAGGTTTTGCTGTGCTCATCTGTTTGGGGCTATTTTTTTCTCAGTTGATTTAATCACCCCCATGTGTTTTGTGATTTTCCCCCCCTATTGTTGTTTTCTCTTCCTTTTCAGGTTAAATAGATCCAATTGGCCAGGTTGTACAACTTCCGCCCCAGCTGTCCACCCACTCACCCCCAACACACACACACTTACCCCTTCCCTCCCATATACACCCACCAACCCCTGCCATACACATTTTTCCCTCTCACATACATCCCCATCTCCACCCTCTACACATCCACACAGTCCCCCTACACCCTCCACACGCCTCCCCCACATTTCTTCCCTTGCACACGGCCCCACCCCCACCCTTCACACCTCCACATACATCCACCTCCTGTCCACACCAGTACATCTTCCCTCACACACACACCTATACACGATTACCCCACAGACACACTCACACATCCCCCTGCCCTGCCCCGAACACCTTCTGAGCATACCCATCTCACACCACAGCTGGGTGTTCACCACTGAACAGCCCTGAGCTTGTTTGCCATGAACAGTTCCCTCAGTGGAAGGACCCTGAGTGGCTCCCACAGTTCAGGGGAGTGGATTCTGCTCTGGGGGTTGGGGAGCTGATTTTAGGCCATGTGTGTTGTCCACTGAGGAAGAAACACAGTCACTCAGGAGCCTGAGGCTTCCCCTCCTTATGCCTCCTTACCACCCTCCTTCCCAGGGACACCCGTGGGATGAATGAGCATGGACGAGCTGACACATTTATGAATAAAGGACTAGAAAGCTGACTCTTCCCTTTCTTTTCTTGACTGCTTCAAAAATATAATCCAGCCCCACCTCTTATCTTACAGGAAGCTCCGTGCCTGTGTGCATCCATTGTCTGCGTAGGGGCCGACTTCCCTCTGGACTTGGCTTAGGAGGTTCCACAGGTTACACCTAGTCCTGCCAGACACTGGTTTCTGAAGACCCTTCTTTCATCTCCTAAGGGAACTGGTATCACGTTGGCCTGTTTCCCATCTACCGAAACTTCTCTGTGCCTTCCAGAAGTGGTCTTGGAGGCTTGGCTGGGTAACTAGTCTTTTTTCTAAAGGCGCCAGGGCACATTTCCGGACCCCTCTGACATTTAGAAAATCTAAACATAAATGTCTGCCTGGCCTTTTTAAAATTAGCAATTAGCTGTTAAAGGTCTCCATGATTCCCACAATGTTCAGCCCCTCTTTATTTTTTTCCTAAAATACATGGTTACTCTTCATTTCCCATGTTCATTTCTGGAGTAGCTTTGCTCCAAGGGGAGGAAATCAGCAGTCAAGACATAATAGGTCTGGGGGTCATTACTTCTGAGTAACAAATTTCAAATGTCACAATAAGGTCAGGCAAAGAAAAATTCGCTGGGCAGCTAACATGGGCACTTTACCTATATGACTTTGGGTTAATTTTGCCCTCAGAACACCCTGAAAGTGAAGGTTTTATGGGTCCCATTTTACAGATAAGGAAACTGAGGTTCAGAAATGTAAAGTAGGAGCTTGCTTAAGGAGCCTTGGCAAGTAAATGGCTGAGCTACATTTGAATGTTGAAGTCTGTACTCTACCCATCATACCAGGCTGCTCCAACTAGGGTCTGGGAATAGAAGAGAATAGCAGCCCCAGCTTCAACTGAGAGAAATCCTATGGACTCACATATGGAGGATGCAGCAGGGACTATGTTGAGGGAAGAGCCCTGCTCTAGGCCAGAGCAGAAGACCCACAGTGAGGATGAGGGAGAAGCTGCTTTCAGATGCCCCCAGGATGCCTAGCCCATCAGCCCATAGTTTGGGACCCTAGTTTACCCAGCATAATATGAATCTTGTCCCCACCACTGCCAATTATTTTTTCAAAGATTTTATTTATTTATTTGAGAGAGAGAGAAAGAGAGAGATCCAGCGTGAGCTGGGGGAGGGGCAGAGGAACTAGCAGACTCCCCACTGAGCATGGAGCCCAACGTGGGGCTCCATCCCAGGACCCCAACGTCATGACCTGAGCCAAAGTCAGACACTTAACCGACTGTGCCATCCAGGCGCCCCATCCCACCACTGCCAGTTATAAAAGCCAACATTTAACAGGCTAAATTCTGAGCAAGCATCTTCCCAGCTCTCGATGCCCTGTGAGCAAGTGTCTGTTTCATACAGGGAAGAACTGAGCCTCAGCTATGGAGGAGGTGGTCCAAGGGAGGGAGTCTCCATTCCCAAGGACTGCCTGACTCCAGAACACCACTCAGGGTGGTGCATTTAGTAAAATTCATTTGTTCCTGATCACCTTGCATAATTCAAAACTAAAGTTCCCATAGGAATACATATGAATTAGGAGTTGCATTTCAAACTTTTCCCATGAAGTGAGATTTCTGGATATTTTCATTTGCACATATTAGCATAGCATGTACCCATGCTGCACTGGTACCCAGCGCACAGCCCCAGATAGATGCCATGGATGTGGCTCCTGGGCCAAAGTCCTCCTCATCCTACCTCCTGACACCAGGAAGATGCCCTGAAGGTGGCTCAGCCCTGAGCACTACCAGCTGCTGTTTTGACCCCAGCTACAGTAAGGGAGACTGCTAGGCCTCATTGTTGCAAATAGAATTTACACAGATGAAACAAGCAAAAACAATGAAAAAGTTTATTCTCCTGGCCTGTGGTTCCTCCCTGCAGGCTGAGAGGGCAGCTGTGGTCCCTGTCCCGGTCCCCTTCAGTTCCCTCTCAGTGGAGTTTGGCTAAGAGCACTGAGGTCAAGGAGGGAATGGCAGAGTGTTCCCCTCTGAGCAAGGAGCATCATGGTGGGCTGAACCCCAGCCAAAGGACTATCCCTAACAAGGAGCAGAGTGATTGCTTTCAGAGGCCCGCCCATCTCTAACCACCCTCTGTGGTGGCTGCTCTGTGCGAAGCAAATGCCATTGGTATGTGGCCCAGGCTTTGGGCAGCCAACACACCAACCCACAGTGTGTGGTGCCTGGCAGGATGCCCTCCCCTCAGCCTGGCCCCAGTGCCCCGGGCTCCCTTGCTGATTGCATTAACCCAGTCCTCATACTGCTGGGGAAGGGCAGGGACCCTGGGTCTGGAGTGGGCTTGGCACAGGGCTCTCTGGGACGGTAGCCAGCAATGCCTGACTCTCCTTCAGAG
Organism: Eumetopias jubatus; assembly: GCF_037043125.1. Classification (NCBI taxonomy): domain Eukaryota; kingdom Metazoa; phylum Chordata; class Mammalia; order Carnivora; family Otariidae; genus Eumetopias; species Eumetopias jubatus. Next base: position 125,861,505 of record NW_028274807.1, on the reverse strand, counting down.
CTGGCCTCAAATCCCTTATCTAGACTAAGGAGGAGAAAGAGCATGGCAGGACACCTAGGTTTGGGTCTGTCTTCCACCTGGACCTACTTGAAGAAGAACTCAGTCTCTACATAGTCCAAATAGATATAAGGCCACAATGCATTCATGAGAAAAGATTATTTCACTGGTGATTTACACAGAGGTGGGGAAAAGATCCCCATGATCAGAACCCAGAAGACATTTCATCATTAGACACTGCTATTCTGGCTCCATTCTTTTTCCATTTCAGCCTCCTGTCTCTCCCTACCAGAAGTCTCAGAACCCATAAAGGAATCCCTTCGGGGCACCTGGGTGGCTCAGTTGTTGAGCATCTGCCTTTGGCTCAGGTCGTGATCTTGGGGTCCTGGGATCGAGCCCCACGTAGGGCTCCCTGCTCATTAGGGTGTCTCCTCCCTCTCCCTCTGCCCCCCTCCCCGGCTCATGTGTGTATTCTCTCTCTCTCTCAAATAAATAAATAAAATCTTTAAAAAAAAAGGAACCCCTTCTATCATTCTAAGTGATTCAACTCTTGAACCTGACCTCTAGATAAGACCAAAAAAAAAAAAAAAAAAAAAAAAAGCGCCTGACATTTAAGTAAACAGGTAAACAGGAATCAGAATCAGTTATTCCCTTAGCATATCCTTTGGTGGCTTACTTATTCTCAGACATCTTCACCGCCAATACAGTGGGCCAAGGATGAGCATTTGTGGACTCTCATTGCTGCTCATCACAAATCCACTGCCACTTCTTACATCTTTCAAAACATGTACAAGTTTATCCCAAGCCAATAAATTATCATAAAATTAGCTCCAAAGCACTGTTGTTCCTCGGGTGCTGAGTGAATGCAAATGCAAAACCACTTTGTAAGGCTATTTCCCCAACCCAGACCACACAAAATTCTTAGAGGAGAAAAAATCCCACTGCAAATGATCCCACAGTCAAACATTATAAAACATACAGGAAATAATCCAACATGAACAAGAGCAAGCAAACACAAAACATGGGAGGATTAGCATCCTCAAAACTTTAGCTAAGGGGAGGAAACTAAAAAAGACTATAAAATAAATTTGTTTAAAATAATTGAAGAGACCAAAGTAAAAATAGAAATCATAAGGCAATATCAAAAATCATGAAAACAGGGCAGAGAGATTTGAAAAACATAATAACTTTTAGAAATTAGCAAAATATATAGAGCCATTAAAATGTACAATGTAGAGTATGAGTTGGATCAGATTAAGAGAGCTGAAGGAAGACTAAGTGAGCAAGAAGATGTACTTGAGAAATTACCAGGATGCAGCTTAGATGAATAAAGCACTTGAAACTATGAAAGACAAGAGATGAGAAGGCCAGACATCAAAATGTTTTATATATAATACATTAATACATTAATGTCCTGTATTATATATAATATGTTATATATTTATTTTACATAACATATATACTTTATATGTTATATATTATATATTTATATGTAATACATTATATGGATTTTTAGAGGAAAGAATGGAGAAAATAGGGCTATGCAATATCAGGAACATTTCTGGCTGAGAGTTTTTCAGAATCAAAGAAAAACCTTAATCTTCAAAAGAAATAGCACATTGAACTTCCAAACAGATAAGTAAAAATTAACCTATACTTAGACACCGTATGGTAAACATGCAAGACCACAAAGAAGGGAGAAAATCTTCAAGTCAACTAGAGAGAAAAAAACGGAATTCCCAGAAAGGAATGACGATGAGACTGATGGAGAAGTCCCAATACCAGAAAGAGGAGCCAGAAGACAGAGGCACTGAGAGGAAATAACTATGAGTTTAAAATCCTGCTTGCAGCCAAACCGTAATGCGAGGACAAGGGTAAAACTGACATTTTCAGACACAGATTTAGAGATTTTCTCATTCACGGGCCCACCTGCAAGTCATGCTAATGAATATATTTCAGGGAAAAGGAAATTAAATCAACGAGGGTAGGTGAATTGAAAGAAGCAATTGTGAGCAAAGAAACCAGTAAACTTGTGGGTAAATACACAAAATGCTGACTTATTTATAACTAACAACAACTATAATAATAATGGGTACTGGGGGGAGGTTAAAGACAGGCAGAACTAAAGTATGGGTCAACAAAAACATGGAAGATCGAAGAGGACAGTGAGCAGTAAAATATCCCAGCATCCTTACTTTGTTCTGGTGGAGAATAGAGACATTCATCAGCTTTAGAATTTGTTAAGTCATAGGTCAGTTTTAAAATGTAAGGGTAAGGGTGAGGCATACTGTGTTCATGGACTGGCAGACTGAATAAACGTGTCCAGTATCCCCAAATTGATCTATGAATCTAATGAAATTCTAATAAAAATTCCAGAAGCATTTTTTTTAGATAGACAAGCTGTTTATAAAATTTACATGGGAAGGCAAATGAATAAGAATAGATAAAACAATTTTGCAAAAGAAGAATAAAGTTGGAGGAATCACAGTACCCAATTTTCAAATCTTAACTATAAAGTTGCAGGAATCATGACAGTGTGACAGTGGGAAAGAACAGACACAGAGACTACTGGAAAAGAAAAGAAAGTCTAGAAAAAGACCCACACAAGTATGACCAATTGATTTTTCACAATGGTGCAAAAAATATTTAGTGGGGAAAAGATAGCCTTTTTTTTAATAGATTTTATTTATTTATTTGAGAGAGAGAGAACACAAGCAGGGGGAGCGGCAGGCAGAGGGAGAGGGAGAAGCAGGCTCCCCACTTCGGGCAGGGAGCCCAAAGTGGGACTCGATCCCAGGACCCTGAATCATGACCTGAGCCGAAGGCAGACACTTAACTGACTGAGCCACCCAAGCACCCCAAAAGATAGTCTTTTTGATGAATGACACTAAGACAATTTTTAACATCCATATGCAAAAAGAAGAAAAAGAATCTTTTTAAAAAATTAACTCAAATGGATCATAGATCTAAATGTAAGTGGGAAGCTATAAAACTTAAGAAGAAAAAAAAAAAAACCACACGCATAGGAGAAAATCTTCCTGACCTGGAATTAGGCAAAGAGTTCTTAAATGTGCACCAAAAGCATGATCTGTTAAAGAAAAAAGAATTATAAATTGTATTTCATCAAAATGAAAAACTTGCTTTGCAAATGACAATGTTAAAAGAATGTAAAAGATAAGCTAAGGATTGGGAGAAAATATTTGCAAATCTTCCGCCCAATAAAGATTTTGTATCCAGAATTTATAAAGAACTCTCAAACTGAACAGTAAGAAAACAAATAATCCAATTACAAAATGGGCAGAAGGCTTGAACAGACACCTTCCCAAAGAGAATATATGCATGACAAATAAGCACATGAAAAGATGTTAACATCATAAACTTGTATTTACAAAAAAAAAACAACCTAAACACAAATATTTATAGCAGCTCTATTTGTACTTGGTACAAACTGGAAACAATTCAAATGTCTTTCAATGGATGAATAGGTAAACTGTGGTATATCCGTACAATAGAATACTACTCAGCAATAAAAAGGAATGAACTACTGATATATGCAACAACTTCAGTGAATTTCAAAGGCCTATGGCCCAGGAAAGAATCCAGTCTCAAGACGTTACATGCTCTATGTTTCCATTTCTGTGTTATTCTCAAAGCCACGAAACTATAGTGATGGAAATGGACTAGTGGTTGCAGTGCCTGGGAAGAGTATGACTATAAAGGAATAGCATGATGGATGTGTCGGAGTGATGGAACTGTTCTATATCCTGATTGTGGTGGGTACACAAATCTATAAATGTGTTCAAATTTATAGAACTGTGTGTCACCCCCAATGAAAAGTCAATCTTATTCTCTAATAATTTTTAAATGTTTCAACATAAGGATAACTAATAATGTATAATTTCCAAACCAGTAGAAGAAAAAAGATAAGGCTAAAGAAATAAGACATAACACTAGAAGGAAAAAGTATACTGATATGCAATGAACTTAAGCACACCAACTACAGGCGAGTGGCCACCACCTCCTGTGGGGGAGGAAGCGAGGACCCAAGGAGTTAATGTTTCTTTCTTTCTTTTTTTTAATTTTTAAAAATTTTTTACTTAAATTCAATTTAGTTAACATACGGTGTATGTATATATTCAGGGGTAGAATTTAGTGGTTCATCAGTTGCATATAACACCCAGTGCTCATTACATCAAGTACCCTCCTTAATGCCCATCACCCAGTTACCCCACCCCCTCACCCCCCTCCCCTCCAACAACCCTCAGTTTGTTCCCATAGTTAAGAGTCTCTTAAGGTTTGGGGCACCTGGGTGGCTCAGTCGTTAAGCATCTGCCTTCGGCTCGGGTCATGATCCCAGAGTCCTGGGATCGAGCCCCGCATCGGGCTCCCTGCTCAGCGGGAAGCCTGCTTCTCCCTCTCCCACTCCCCCTGCTCGTGTTCCTGCTCTTGCTGTCTCTCTCTCTGTCAAATAAATAAATAAAATCTTTAAAAAAAAAAAAAGTCTCTTAAGGTTTGTCTTCTTCTCTGTTTTTATCTTATTTTATTTTTCCTTCCCTTCCCCTATGTTCACCTGTTTTGTTTCTTAAATTATACATGAGTGAAATCACATGGTATTTGTCTTTCTCTGACTGACTTATTTTGCTTAGTATAATAACCCTTGTCTTATTTCTTTTTGAAAAAGAGGCATCTGGCAACCCAAGAGTCCATCAACAGATGAGTAGATACATAAAGTGTGCTGTATCCATAAAATGGCATATTATTCAGCCACAAAGAAATGAAGTTCTGATACATGTTACAACATGGATGAACTTTGAAAACATGATGCAAAATGAAATAAGCTAAATACAAAAGGACACATCGTATGATTCCACTTATATGAAATACCTAAAATGGGCAAATTCATAGAGACAGAAAGCAGATTAGAGATAACCAGAGGCTAGGGAGAGAGAGGAGTGGGGAGTTATTGCTTAATGGGTACAGTGTCTGTTTGGAGTTGATGAAAAAATTATGGAAACAGTGGTATAGTTGCACAGTATCGTGAATGTAATTAATGCCACTGAATCGTATACTTCCATTAGTTAAGATGGCAACTTTTATGGTTTTTTTTTTAAGTTTTTGCCAGCATCCATTCTTTTTTTTTTAAGATTTTATTTATTTATTCATGAGAGACAGAGGGGGAGAGACAGAGAGAGAGAAGCAGAGGGAGAAGCAGGCTCCCAAGAAGCAGGGAGCCCGATGCGGGACTCGATCCCAGGACCCTGGGATCATGACCTGAGCCGAAGGCAGACACTTAACCATCTGAGCCACCCAGGCACCCTATGTTTTTTTGTTTTTTTTTTTTAAGATTTTATTTATTTATTTCAGTCAGAGAGAGAGAGAGACAGAGCACAAGTTGGGGGATGGGGCAGAGGGAGAAGCAGACTCCCCAGAGAGCAGGGAGCCTGATGTGGGGCTTGATCCCCAGACCCTGGGATCATGACCTGAGCCGAAGGCAGATGCTTAACTGACCGAGCCACCCAGACGCCCCAACTTTTATGTTTTATATATATTTTACCACAATTAAAAAATAACATAAGAGGGGCTCCTGGGGGGCTCAGGAGTTAAGCCTCTGACTCTTAATCTCACCTCAGGTCTTGATCTCGGGATCATGAGTTCAAGCCCCATGTTGGGCTCCATGCCCAGTGTGGAGCCTACTTGAAAACACACACACACACACACACACACACACACACACACACACACACACACACACACCCAAAACCATAATATACCCAAACACCTTCAATGTACAGTGAGCTGTATGGTATGTGAATTAGGTCTCAATAAAGCTGTGAAAAGAAAAAAAGAAGAGGTATCTGAAGGAAAACAGATAAATCTTCATATCAGTATGTGTTTGTTGTATTATTTACTTTGCTATATTTTGATTTTTTCACATTAAAAATAAAATAATTTTTTAAAGAAAAGGGAACTCTTACCAGGCAAGTGCATGTTATTTAATTTTTATTTATTACTTATGTAAAATCCTCATACATCTCTCCCTCCCACAGGGCATATCACTAAGAACCAGAGACCCTGTGTTGCAGAAGGGGCCACTTGTCTGAGAATCAGGAGACCTGGGTTTGTCTCTTCCTAACTGGTGCCCTTGGGAAAGTTACTAGACAACTTTGAGTGCCAAGTTCTCATCTTAGACCTTTTCTCTACCTTTCACAGGTGTTCAGGAAAATCAAATGAGATCACAGTTTATGTGTATTATAACCTAAAGAATGATGGATGATTGTACAAATGTCAGGAAGTATTAAGCGCATGATTAAACATGCAGAAAATCCACAGATCTCATCACGGGCAATGCTTTGACCCTCCGCCAAGCCCATCACAGGCACTGCTCGAAAGCATCCCCACTTGTTTGTGTGTACTGGATCATTCCTTGCATGAAGCACAGGGAATTACAGGGAATCACGGGGGAGGTGAGCCACCAGCTGCATGCTCCAACCTCAGCAAGTCAGGGCTGCTCCAAAGCTCTACATAATTTCATGTTTTCACTTTCAGATGTGCTTTGGGGAGAAGCAAAACAATGAAAGCCAAGGACCCTTTCTGGTGGGAGAGGACAGCATGGCCTAGAGTGGTATCCACTGCCCCAGAAGCATCCCCACCAGCTTTGGTGAGATGCCCACTCCTTCCTCATCCCCTTGAAGCAGGGGCTGGAGGCCACTTACCAATGCTGGCCACGGTGTACTGGTAGGGCTCTGAGAGGAAATGTGGGAGGGTGAGGACGAAGGCACCCAAAGCTAGGAGGAGACCCCCAATGCCAATCAGCCGTGGACGGTGCACCCGGCTCCCAAAGTAGCTGACAAAGATGATGAGGATGGCGTTGCTGATCTGCAGAGAGAGCAGAGGGGCTGAGTGAGACCAGAGACTTCATCCCTACTCACCCACAGAGAAGACCTGACTATAGCTGGCCCAGGAGAGGCAGAAAGGCAAGAGGCCACCTAGTGTCAGCCTCACCCAGAGAGCCTCACAGTGGGCCCAGGATGTGCTGATTCAGCTCTCCCCTATTGTCAGATTCCCTTCCCAGCCTCAGCCTCCTGGATCAGACAAAGGGAAGCATCTAGAGACCATGAAAAGCTCATAGCCTAAATTTCAACCATCTTAGGCCCAAACCTCTTGGGGCAAAGTCCAAGGAAGCTTCCAGTTCTGGCTGGCTCCTAGGAACAGCACATACTCTCTAACTAAATGCCCTAGGGATGTCAGCTTGGTGGTCAGAATAATCACCAAGCAATGTGTACTATCTCATTTCATCATGCAACAACTCCCATTTTTGTGACAACAGTGGGACTCAGAATAGTCAGTAACTTGTCCTGGCCATTGGAGATTAGGAGGTAGCTTGAACAGGGAGTGCATGAGTTTACAGCACCCAGACTTAACTGGACTGGTCTACTGCCTCTCGGAGAAGTGGGTTTCTGCCCCAGCAGCTCTGTTACTGACCTGCCGGTGGCCCTCCTTGGGCTTACCTCCACTCCTGTCAGTGAGGGAGGAGGACTAAGTCACCCCTAGGTTCCTTCTTCCCGGCTGTAAACATCAGTAACTCCATGTTCTTGGTGCTCCCTGGAAGGTGTAGTCTCTAAGCCCCACCCTGAGCCAGGGAAGGGAAGTGAAGGCCCAGCTTAGGGAGCAAGGTCTTCAATGATAAAACAGGGTGTTGGCAGATCTTCTGACTACAACTCCATCCAAAGAGATGATCCTCTGGCCCAGAATGTAAGCTCATCTGGACTGGAGGAGCCCTAAATGTCAGTACCCACAGTCTCCCACTGGCTGGAAAAGCAGGTGCCCCGTCTCAGGAAATAGGAGACAGAGTCTTGGTATGTGGTTCTTATCAAGATTACCAACTGGCCGGGTGCCTGGGTGGCTCAGATGGTTAAGCATCTGCCTTCGGCTCAGGTCATGATCCCAGAGTCCCGGGATCGAGTCCTGCATCGGGCTCCCTGCTCCTTGGGAGCCTGCTTCTCCCTCTGCCTCTCTGTCTCTCATAAATAAATAAATAAAAATCTTAAAAAAAAAAAAAAAAGATCACCAACTGGCCAAATTTCAGTTTTCTTCTTACTTGACCTCTCAGCACCATGTGATTCAGATGACCATTCCTTCCTGAAACATTTCTTTCACTGAGTTTCCCGGATACCACCTTCTCCTAGTTTTCTTCCCCTAGGCGGCTCCTTCTCCATTTCCTTGGCTGGTTTCCTCCTCGCCTCCCTGAACTCTCAACTCTTATAGCTTAGTCGCTGAACCTCCGCTCTCGTCCTAGTGAGCTCATCTGGTCCCATGGCTTTCCATGTTCTGTGTGTGCTTCTAATTCTCACAGGCTTAGCACACCCAAACCTCACGCCTCATCTTCCCCCTGAAAACCTGGTCCCCCTACCCCAGTCGTCCCCATTTCAGTAAATGGCACCTACACCCTACCAGTGGCCCAAGCAAAACACCTGGGCATCATCCCTGACTGCTCTTTCACAGCCACATGCAGCCGTCAGCAATCCCACTGGCTGAGCCTTCAGCAGCCCCTTGGAAGCTGCTTCTCTCCACCTCTATCACTACCTCCTGGTCTGAGCCATTGCCGTATCCTATCTGAACTTCTTACAGCAACCTCCTCCCTGGGTCTCCTGCCTCCATTCTTGCCTCCCTGCAGCCTATTCTCCACCCAGCAGCCAGAGTGGTCCTGCTGACACGTCAGGCCACGTTCCCTCCGTTCAAACCCCAAAGAGTAAAGGCAAAGTCTGTCCCAGAGCCTGTTCCCCATGAAGGCTCTGACCTGCTCGCCTCCATCCCTCTCCTCCCCTCTGCCCCAGTGGCTCCGCCTCCAGCTGTTCTCCCAGCTGCACACACATACCCTCCTCAGGGCCTTTGTACTTGCTGCTCCTTCTCTTACCTGTCCGCAGGGCTTCCCTGACATCTAACCTACTTTAGACCCCTGCTGAGATGGAAGCTTCTCATCAAGGGCTTCTCTGAAAAATAGGGGAGTGACAGTGGGTGAAATGCGTGAAGGTGCTCAAAAGGTACAAACTTCCAGTTATAAAAGAAGTACTGGGATGTGATGCCCAGCATGGTGACGACAGTTAATAACACTGTATTGTTTATTTGAAATTGGCTAAGAGAGTAGATCTTAAAAGTTCTCATCAGAAGAAAAAAAAGTTGTAACTATGTGAGGTGCTGGATGTTAACTAGACTTATTGTGGTCATTAATGTGATCAAATGTGATCATTTTGCAATATACACAAAAGTCCAATCATTATGTTGTATACCTGAAACTAATATCATGTTAAATGTCAATTATATCTCACTAAAAAAGGAGTTAAGTATAACTTATATTTTTAATAATTAAATATCACTTATAATTTAAGTTATATTTAAATATATTTTATAATTTAAATTATGTTTGAATATTTTTATAATTTAAATAGTTATTTCAGATATAACCACCACTGCCCTCTGTGACTTTATTTTTCTTCATGGCATTTACTATAATCTGATCTACCAAGTTTTATTTATTTTTATAAAAAAAGTACAGTCTTTTTATATTTCTATAAAAAATGTATTCTATAAAAAAATGTTATATTTATCACTAGAATGATATACGAGCAGAGATTTCTGTCTGTTTATTCCTGCCTCCCTGAACCTAGAGCAGTGTTTGACACATAGTTGGTGCTCATTAAATATTTGTTGAGTAAGTGAATGAATGAACAAATGATAGGCTTGTTCAAGAGGACACAATTGCCCAGAAGACCACACACAGAAAGGGGGTGTGAAGGTGTGTGGGGAGGTAGCCCAGCCTGATCCAGGGGGTGGCTCTAGCCCCTGGCCAGATATCATTCTAGGAGATTCTGAAACCCATACCTGGAAGCAAAACATTATTCTTAAGCTTCTTAGATTTTATCTCCCCAAGTTTTTCTCTAACATTTTTTTAAGAAATGATTGTAAATGTCAGGCTACACCAGCTAAACTAACTGAAACTGACTTTAAAAGGTCTGGGTGAGGGATGGCAGAGTGCCCCAAAGGGGGAGGAAGGCCTGGGGTGCCCCGGCCCTGCCCATCTGGACTGGCCCTTCCAGCACTCCCAGGGCGTGTGCTCATTTTTCAGCAGGAAGTGGGACCTCCACAGCTGTTATGGCTGATGCTGGCTTAAGTTCTTGGTCCCCAAACTTTTCTTCAGCAGTGGAGTCCCTTTGCAAAAACAGTTTTTCCATAATATAATATAATATAATATAATATAATATAATATAATATAATATAATATAATATGATACAATATATCATTTTATATATATACATAAAGCTGTTCTAGCTAAGGAGGGGAGGGCCTTTAAAGTCCACAACTCAGCCCCTCAGCCCTTCTACAACTCAAGCCCCATTGTAATACATCCCTGCCCATCAGTGTCCCAAACCCAGGGGGCCCCGGGCAAACTGGTGGGAGGCATTAAGGGTGGGGCCTCTAGGGCTCCCTCTGATTTTGTCTGCTCAGGCCTGGCCTTTAGCAGTGGGCAGGAGAAGCGGCTGCTTCACAGGGCAAGACGCCCATGTCTTCTCCCATCAGCCAAGCTCCTCATCCTGCTGCTGGGCCTTTTGCACCCAGCCCTCCTCTCCCGATCACTCACCCATCAGCCTGGAAGGCTCTGAGACTGGGCAGCAGCCTGATACTAATCTGTTACTGATTAGTAGCGTGCCTAGAACACAGTGCTGAGAAGGAGTCAGAGTCTGGACTCAGCTGGAAAGATGACTGTGGTTGATTAGTGACGTCTGCCAGGGTCTCAGGATAGGACTGCAGTGACCCAAATGTCAGAGATTCTGTCTTCCCTTCATGAGTGAGGACAATATGTGCCAGGGGCATTATTAAAGTCATAGGCCAACATGAGGAGGGTGCAGTCCGTGGGAGGGCTGCCAGGTCCCTGTGCTGTGATCGGCACTAGAGCTGCAAGAGCACAGCCTATGTGGAGAGGTAGACCGGTCACCGGCATCACCAGGAAGCCGAGACACAGAAGCACAGACAGAGACCCACATGTGCATGCACACACATACACACACCCTAAAACACACAGACACAGACAGGAAGCAGTGGCTCTGGGAGGGAGCTCAGAGGAGAGGGCCTGAGGCCAGCAGAGATGACTGATGGGCCACAGGGCTGCATGTGGGCAAGTCCCTGCATGTCCCAGGTGCGGAAGACCCCCCATGTCGGGGGAGTGTGTGCAGAGGGGGGCACCAAGACAGACTCTGGCCATGTGCTTGGAGGAGAGGATTTGGGGCAGAGCAGGGCTGTGGACAAGGGAGTGGGGAGGACGGGTGGAAGAGGTGGGTTGGGGCTTCAGAGGGAGGCCTTAGCATGGGGGCCATCAGACAGACCTGGGCTCAGATGTTGGCTGCCCTGTGTGCATGGTTGTGGCCAGCCTGGATAAGGCATCTGGGCTTTAGATGCAAGCTTCCTCATCTGGAAACCATGGCTATGCATAGACACCCCCACTCCTAGGACTGCAAGGGCAATCTGGCACAGGGAAGGGGCTCCTGAGGGCACTGCTGTGTAGGCCATTGAGGGTGAAGGAGTGAAGGGCAAAGGAGCGTTTCCAGCTGGCAGCAGGATGGGGGATGGGAAAACCGAAAGGTGGTGGCTGAGGGTGGTGCTAGGAGGCACCCCACTTTCTTTTATGGCTCTATCTTAGAAGCTGCCTGAATTCCACTAAGTCAAGGGAGGATCAAATTCTGCTCTGGGAGGGAGAGGCCATGCCTCCATCCCAGAACAGTGGGCCTTGCGGAAAGAGAGGAGAGAAGCCAGGCCAGGGAGCCCCATCTCCTCACCTGGAGCCACCAGTGTGATGGCTACAACGGAGGGAGCTCGGCTGTGTCCCCAGCCTCTCCCTCCCTGGTTTCCAGTGATCCCTGGCTGACCCTGCCCTCTGACCTCCCACTCTGGGTCTCGGGGGCCGCCCCATCCTCCTCCAACTCTGATGTGCGGTCACTGAGGGACAGTGTGAAATCCCCGTTGCCGGGAGGTCGCAGAGATCCGAGCTTGTTTGGGAGTCAAGGCCATTGCACAGCTCTGGCTCGGGCCTGGGGCTGCTTCTCCACCTGCAGGCCTAAGACTCGTCTATCCCCGGACTGTGGACGAGCAGAGGCAACGTCAGTTTGTGCATGGCCACAGAACTCAATCAGAGAGACACAGAGTTTGAAACCTCATCTGTCAGGTGGGAGGAGTAGAGCACCTGCCCACAGGGCCACTGTGACAAGGCCCCAGGGTCAGGCGCTGCCAGAGACTCTTTGCTCAGTGCCGGGTGCAGGGAAGCCTCAGGAAATGTAGCTGCCACCGCGCCTGCTGCATCTAGCCGTTCCTATCCCCCATGGGTACGTCCCAGCTCCCCATTCCCCTACCTCTCGCAGAGCCCCCAACCAGACCCCGGGCTCGGGGGGTGCACACATGCGGTCGGATGCACGAGAACCTCCTGCTTACCTCATTCAAGCTGGAAATGAGACCCGAGGAGGAACTGGAGAGGCCAAAGCGCTTCTCGATGGTGGTGAGGCTGCTCTTGAAGTAGGCGCTGTACAGGAGCTGACAGAGCTGCAGGAGGCCTTGGCAGAGCACGAACACCTGCGGGGGGAGACACTGGCTGGTGAGGCCTCGGGACAGCCAGTCCCTGCTGTGTATGACCTTGGCCTTCCACTGTGGGACCTCTGTGGCAGGGAGGCCCAGTCGTCTGGCCTGTTTGCTCACCTGTTACCTGGGAACACTTCTGTCATGGGAGGGTCCTGAGGGTGAAACAGTACCATGGTTACACCAGTGCTTTACCCTGTCAGCTGGCTCAGTGCTGTCAGCCATTCCCTCCATTCCTGCCATTCACATCCTGGTCAGCATAAATGGCCCCGCAAAACCACAGGGCTGGAGAAGCACCCCCGAGGCAAAGGCCCGACTCTCCAGCCCCACATCCAGGGCACTCAGCATTGTTTTCCCTTGCTGCAACACCGTGCCCAGAGGGCACTGCTCTGCCCTCCCTCCTGTGTCGTCGGAGGCCTGGAGGCAACTCTCCAGCCAGTCCTGGTCACTCCCAGGGGCACAACAAGCCCTAGGTCACACTGCTTCACCCCTCTTGAGCTGTCCTCCATTCTCCTCTCCACCATTAACATCCATTCTCCGAGGTTTCCCTCTAATGCACCATGAAGATACAAACCACCTGGTTTGAATGCCCGCCCCCCCCCCACCCCAGCTTGTTATCACCTCTTATCTGGGGTATCTCTGATTGTGCTTGCTTCTCCTAGATGGATAATAGGGGCCCCGGGAAGGCCCCAGGCCATTGTCTCTGCCTCCTACCCCGCCCCCTATGCCTGTCCTGTGGGTATGAGGAAATGGGGATGTGAGTTTAGGATTGATGGGACAGATACCCAGCGGGGCGGGTGGACAGCGGTTTGTAGCGTCTGGAGTTGGCTCCAGGCTGAGCTCCTGGATTTCCTGGGTTCTCGGCTGGTGGGTTGGGCCAGAGCAGGCTCAGAGCCAGGAGCCCCACATCGCTGAGCTCCCCTATGAGGTGCCCCTTTCTGGAGACCGCATTTTTCCTTCAGGGAAGGGCGGGGGGCCCTGATGTGTCATAGCCTGCCCAAGTTCTTCCCTTAATTGAAGGGCTGGCATCTTAGGACAGCTACTGGGGCTCCACCCTCATTTCCGTTTCCTTGCACATCCGAGCCCACCCCCTGTGTAGGGGCCTTTCTCTGGGCTGTGGGATCAGAACTGACATTCCCTCTCCTACCTGCCGGGGCAGAGCCTTTGTGAGGCCAGCCTGGGGCTTCTGACAGGGCCCGGCACTGGCTGCCTGCCCACGCATCATGCTCACAGTTTCCAAATCCAAGGAGGCCATTACACCCACAAAACCACATGCCTCTCCCAACTGCCTCCTGCCTGAGCCCGTGGTCACCTAGCTCCTCACCAGGCAGGGACAGACAGCAGGGACAGCTCCTCTACATCTAGAGGCAGAGGTAGCACTCCACCCCTGCCTCCCTAGGGAGGCTTTGCTCTGCTTCATCTCATATTTTGGAACTCTTAAGATTTTGTGATAAAGGTATTTTGGAAAACTAGTCCCACTGTCTTTTACAAACAGGGAAACTGAAGTCCAGAGATGGGGATCCCAAATGTCTGCACAGCATCCTGCATGCAGCCGGCCCTCTGTGCTTAGGGGCCAGGCCCTTGGGATGCCTGGGGTGGACCAGTTTGGGGCCTGCCTTTCACCCCAACGTGCAACCTTAGCCAGTGCCCTCCCTCTTGGGCTTTTGATTTCCCTGTAAGGTAACTGGGCTAAATTGGTGTCTCTTAACTCAGTTTTGATCCATAATCACCTGGTGGGAGGTGGTGGTGTCTTTGAAATATAGAAGTCAGGCCCAAACCCAGGCCTCCTGAATCAAAATTGGTGGAAGCCCCCTGATTTCTCCTTGGTGTCTCTCCTACTCGACCTGCACTGTGTGTGCAGGTCATGCCTTGTCTCGGGCCCACCTCTCTCCCTGGATTACTGCAGCAATCTCTCACTGGCTGCCCCCTTAAAACCCTCCAACCCACCACCCCGGAGACAGCTTTTTCAAACTCAAATGTGAGCAGGCTATCTCCAAATTAATACCGCTCACTGGCCCCCATGCCTCCTCCAAGATAAAAACCCATGCCTTTGGTATGGTATTGAAGATGCTACAGATCCTAGACCTTGCCTGCCTCCAGCTCCGTGCCCTGCTGTGGCTGACTGTATTTTATGAGGATGGCTACCCCAGTATCTCTTGTCCTGCATGCATCTCTTCAGTGTGACAATGACATTCCTTCATCAAGAGGTGGAATCTGTGTTCCCTCCCCTTCAATCAGGGCTGATCTTTGTTACTTGCTTCTAATGAAGAGAACGAAGCAGAACTGATGCTCTGCAGCCTCTGAAGCTAAGTCCTGATAGAGGATCCATCTGGCTCCTTCTCTCTTGGGACGCTTAGAAACCAGACATCACATTGTAAGGAAGCCCAGTCTTCCCTGCTCATGGAGCGGTCACATATCGCTGTTCCCGCCAGCTCCAGCTAAAGTTTCGTCTGCAACCAGCATTCACTGCCGGACATGTTACCTAAAGAGCCTCCAGAGGGATTCCAGCCCCAGCCTTCACGCCCAGTGGAGCACAAATGAGCTATCCCACCAAGACTTACAGAGATGGCAGATGTGTGAACAAACTGAATGCTGTCACTGTTTGAAGCACTAGGTTTCGGGTTGCTTTGTAATGCAGCACTAGATTGCTTGCAGCGCCTGCTGCCACACAGCTTGCCCTTCAAACTTCATCAGGGTCATACGACTCAAGTTCCCCACAGCACACAGTCATTGTCTGTGTCTTTGCCCACTATCTGGACAGAATTATCTTTCCCTTCTTGGTCTGGATAACTATGTCTTCTGGGCTCGTTTTGCCCAGCATGGGGCTCAGTTATGAGTCTAGTTCAAAGCTGCTTCTAAAAACCCCAGTACCCTGTTGCTGCAGAGGCCTTGTGACGGCTTGGCACATGGTTGGCATTAGAGGCAGTACCAGCAGGAGTGAGGGCTGTCAAAACCGCTGGGGCAGAGTACGAGGTCTGGACCAAAGCACGGCAGTGGGGATGCAGGGACGGACCTGCATAGGTTGAAGTGACAAGGCTGTCCCACTGATTCAGGGTGGAAGAAAAGGGGCAGAGTCTCCAGCCCCAATGCCAGGAAGGGGGCAAGGCCATGTGTGGAGACAGGGGCCTCAGGTGGAGGGGTGTATACAGAGAGGGAGGGCAGCGAGTTCAGTTGTGGAACACCTGAGTTTCTGAGCTTTATGCTTTATGCTCAGAAACAAGGCCAGTCTCCCTCTAACCAAATTAGTAATGGATTTAATAGGAGTGACTAACCTCTACCAAACTCCCCAGCAGACTCATGAGAGGAAGGTGAGGACAGTGGGAGAAAAAAATCTGTCTCAGGTCTCTCCTGAAAGGTATGCCTTTGCTCTTTCCGGGAAATACAGAAACCCCCTATTTTCTCCCCCTTGATACTAGGTGGGAGATTCCACCTAGAGCCAGCCGGCACTTTTCCACGTCCTGTGCCCTCTCATGGAGCCGACCTCATCACCAGCGTTTGGCCACTGCAGGCCTGTCGGGTCTGGGTGCCTTCCGGGTGTCCTGGCAGAAGTGCTGGTGTACATGTGCGCCCCTCATTCCAATGACTTCAGCAGATGGAGAGGAATGAGAAGATATGTGGCCACAAGGGAGAAAATGCCAGCAAGGGGAAGAAATGGATGGATGGTTCCAGCAGAGCCTTCTGGCCAGGGCCACTCAGGGTCACAGCCATCTGGCCCCACCTACTGAGCTTCTGTGGACCGGACCCTGGCACCACCCCCCAGGCTGCTTGACCTTACCGAGAACCCATGCCATGGCCAGCATGAGATGGCCCAACAAATACTCGACACTTGCAGGAGAAATAGAACATGGGGTTTAAGAGTCTATGTGGATGCCCTGGTGGGAGAAGGAAAAGATTGGCTAGTTGGGCTGCCATCACCCTCCACCATCCTTTAGACAACACAGTGTTATGGGTTTGGATAGTTTGGATTTAGAATCAAACAAGCATAGGTTCCAATCCCTACTCTGCAAGGAATGGCGTGACCCTTGGCTCCGTATCTTAATCTCTCTGATAGCAGCTTCCCTGCTAGGAAACGGGAGTGATGATGATTCCTCTTCACGGTGCTGCTCTGGGGCCTCCACACTTAAGCACCCAGCCCCCTGCCTGAACCACAGTGAGTGTCGCACATGTGAGGGATACTCAGTAAGTGGAGACTTCTTCCACTCCCCTCACTTGCCCAAGTAACTGAGCCTCTCTGCTGCTGCATGAGAACTCTAGAGCAGAATTTCCCACAAGGTGCCATGCAGAACACCCCATGCTCGAGATGCTTAAAGTTGAAAGCATTCCCAAGAGAAAAAAGTTTGGGAAATTTTGCTTATATCATCCTGCCTCATGAATATTTACAATTCATATTAGTATATTAAAGACTCTGAGAAAATCTTTGGTGAAGAACTGCTTAACTGTTTTATCCAACTTTCTCCATATTTCTCCAGCCATGGAGCCCCCTTCCCCCAACATACACTTTTAAAAAATATATATATAACAGATAATAGTACTTTGTAAAATACACTTTAAGGAAGATCCTATGTCACTTTTATTTTTGTTTAATATTTTATTTATTTATTTTGACAGAGAGAGAGACAGCTAGAGAGGGAACACAAGCAGGGGGAGTGGGAGAGGGAGAAGCAGGCTTCCCGTGGAGCAGGGAGCCCAATGTGGGGCTCGATCCCAGGACCCTGGGACCATGAGCTGAGCCGAAGGCAGATGCTTAACGACTGAGCCACCCAGGCGTCCCCCATGTCACTTTTAGAAAACAGCTTACGGTAGAAATCAGCCTTGTGATTTCTTCACAAAATGAAAATAAGATAAAGATGTGTTACATGGCCGTATTATCTTTCCTAAAATAGCCCACCATGATTTTCTATCCCCTCACTCTACTTTTTTCTTTTTCATGGCACTTCTTGCTTCCTAAAATTACATCATTCTCACCTACTGGCCTGTCCCTCCACCAGACAGAGACTGCAGGGAGGAAAGATGATGAATGGTTTTTAGGGTGCCACTTCCCCATTGCCTGGAACGATGCCTGGTCCATAGCTGGGGCTCGGTTGTCAAGTGAATGAATGTGTCTTTAAATACTCTAACTCATGAGTTCTTGTTCCAGAATCTCATCCATCAGAGTAGCCATTCAGGAAGCTGCAGGTTCATCCCAATGGTCTGTCCTCAGTTATATATGAAGCCCCCTTCAGCGCTGCCTTAGGTCAGTCCACAGGCCTCCAAGGTCACAAGGCACAAAGCAGCATGTGTCCGCTCTGCTGCCCCACTCAATTACTTGGCTTAACGCTAAATCGTTGTTGGGGGTTTCTAAACCCAAACTAAGAAGTTCGATGTTTGCATTTATGTCTGAAGGGGCTTTCTGGGGTGGTAGAAATATTTTATATATTTTTTTTAAAGATTTTATTTATTTATTTCAGAGAGAGAGTGAAAGAGAGAGAGAGCACAAGCCAGGAGAAAGGGAGAGGGAGAGGGAGAAGCAACTCCCTGCTGAGCAGGGAGCCCGACATGGGGCTCGATCCCAGGACCTCGGGATCATGACCCGAGCCAAAGGCAGATGCCTAACCCTCTGAGCCACCCAGGCGTCCCAAAATATTTTATATTTTGATTGTGGCAGTATTTACACAGGTGTATACATTTGTCAAAACTCATCAATCATTTAAAATCTGAGTACTTTGGGCGCCTGGGTGGCTCAGTTGGTTAAACGACTGCCTTCGGCTCAGGTCATGATCCTGGAGTCCCAGGATCGAGTCCCACATCGGGCTCCCTGCTCGGCAGGGAGTCTGCTTCTCCCTCTGACCCTCTTCCCTCTCGTGCTCTCTATCTCTCATTCTCTCTCTCTCAAATAAATAAATAAAATCTTTTAAAAAATAAATAAATAAATAAATAAATAAATAAATAAATAAATAAATAAAATCTGAGTACTTTATTATATGTAAACGATATTTCAATAGAGTTGATTTAAGGAAAAACTAATTTTTAAATAGACTTGCAACCATGAAAGTATTCAAAATAATGTTCGGACGCTTTGAAGGGAATTCCACAGTTTTGTTTTGTTTTTTTTAGAGTGGGGGGGGTAGGGGAAGGAGGGAAGGGCAGAGAGAGAGAGAGAAAGAGAATCTCAAGCAGGTTCCATGCTGAGGGTGGACCCCAATGGGAGGCTTGATTCTAGGACCCTGAGATCATGACCTGAGCTGAAATCAAGAGTCGGACGCTCAATCAACTGAGCCATCCAGGCGCCCCATTTTGTTCTTTAATATTATGAGCATTGGCAGTATCATTGGGATACATTTATTCAAGGAGCCCACTTTGAAAGGGTGGGAACCCATGTAAATGGTGAAGTCTGTGTGGTGTGCCAGTATAAACAGCTAGGTTTCCGTGTGTGTAAAACAGCACATATCTTTAGACACATCTTGTAGAAGAAAGCTTGAGGAGAAGGCTGACTCGAGGGAATGTTCCCACAAGGTGTGGTGAACGGGCAGCTCTAAGACCCAAATGTTCACACCCACAGCTCCATTCTTCCCCCCAACCCTAGTAAACGTGAAGAGGAGGCTTGGAGAGGAGGCACGTGGGGAAACTGGGGTGGTCATGAAGATCTTTCTTCTAATGAAGAGAAGTCTTTTTGCTACCTGTGCCAAAGAGCTACAAAAGGCTGATGAGCTGCTGTGATGGCAAGTGGAGGTTCAGAGTGGGGCCCCGGGCCCTGGGCAAGCTTCCAGATGTAAGTCATACAGCCATAAAGAGTGAACCATAAGGACAAGGAGGGAAACCTTTGCAGCTCAGGATGCATGAGAAAGGGTCAAAGTGCAGCCAAGATGTGGTGTCCTTGACTCTACCTGTTCATTACCCTCTTTTCCAAACTAAGCGTTAGGATGATGGATCTGAGGCATCCACTCCTGATTACAGGGACCCTGGGCAGAAGTTCTGAAATGTGATTCCCATGAGGTTGCTACCTGTTTGACCACTGACTCTGCTCAACCACTTCTGATTTGGTCCACACATATCCTGGGGAAGGCAAAACTCCAAAAATTCACCTGATGCCTGATATCCACTAGGATGTAATGTCTCCGAGATAATTTAATATTATCTCAGAGGGAGCTAGGAGTGGGAAGAAAACCCTTCAGGGGCAGGAGGTGGGGCCTGACTGAGACATAGGCTGTGACCGCCCAGTTTAAACAACTGCTTCACTCCACACGTGGCAGTTGCCAGCAATCTCAACGGAGCTATTCTTCAGAAGGAAGGAAGGAGGGAAGGAGGGAGAGAGGGAAGGAGGGAGGGAGGGAAAGGACAGCGAGAAGGAAAGGAGGGAGGGAGGGAGAGAGAGAGAAGAAAGAGAAAAGAAGAGCAGAGTAAGACCTTACTCTCACTTTCCCCAGCAATTTGGGGAGAGTTAGGGGTGTGCTGAGGGCCACTCTCCAGTTCTCTGAGGGAGGGAGGAGACCCCATGGTGCTGCTTGCTTTCATCCCTCCAACCTCTGGGAGTCAAAATCTGGCCCCAGTGTCCCTTCTGTTGCCCTGTCCCTGGGCTGGAGCTGACCGCACTGACAACAGGCTCACACATCTGGCGGGAAGCACCAGACCTGCACAGCCCCGCTGACTACTCAATGGGGTCTGAGCGACACCTGGCATTCAGAAACTCCTTTTCACAGTCCACTGGAATCCCTCCTAGGTAATCATAAATCCACTTCCAGCTCTTTTCTCTTTTTCATCTTTCCCCTTCATTGTGAATCAACGTATTACACGCATATGTTTTTAAAAAAAAAAAAAAATCAAGTAACACAGAAGGGCTTAGAACACCGAGGACCAGGCCCGCACCCAGCTCGAGCCCACGACCTGTGCAGCAGGTCAGGGACAGCCACCTCTGGGGTCAGCTTTTCTATGCATCACATCCCTACGCATATCAAAATAATACACTTGTTCAGCAGTTTTCTGACTTGTCACTGTAGACTGCACACCATTAGAGGAGAGGATTTAGCTCCCTCACCCTAGCGTCTCCCACCCCTCTCCCTGCTCCTCCCAACTTGTAATCATTCTATGCATATGTGTGTTAATACTGGACGACTTCACTCTGTGGCAAGCCAGCTGGGAGCCCAAAGGTACAGGGGCTTCCCTGCTTGGTGCACACCCGTGCTCGCTGACGGTCCCTCAGCTCGTGGAGAAGGTTGCCTGTGCTTTCCAGGGGTCAAGGGGTGCTCTATATTATCCCCTTGGGGTTCAGCCCCACTTCTCATTTCTGTCTCGGCCACACCTCCTTGTTCTAAGTCTGTTGCTCTCTAAGGCTGTGCCCAGTCCAAGGGCTCCGCACACTGTAGGCCCCACGCATGCTCCTGAGAGCGGCCCTTCCTCGGTCCATCGACATTCCCAACCATCTCCATCTTGCTGAAATTATTGCAACTGTTCATCTACTCATAATCGCTTTCCCTTTTTCGTCTTTTTTCTGTTACTGGCTTTCACCATTCTTCCATTCATTACTCTCATTATAATGAGGGTGATGGAGTTGAGGGGAGACAAACATGTGTCCAGTCTACCATTTGAATCATAAACCCAATGTCTTTCCTGATGCCAGTCTAGCAAACAAATTAATTCTGTGCCCACTTTTCCAATGGGGGAAAAAAGTAGCATACACTTGTCAGTGAACTAAGTAGTCAAACTGAAACGCGTACCCAGGTCTTTCTCTACAACTCTCCTCCACACCTCCCTACTACATTCATGCATTCTAGTACCTCCTTTGTTTGGCCAGAATCTTCCAGAGTGGTTGGAGTGTCTCCAACAGAAGGCACATGGCCAGAGAGCGGTGCTGGCTCTGGGTGTCTGCCCATCCCTACTTGTTTTTGTGTCTTTCAGTGTCTCTACCCTCATAGCCCATTGTCAGTCCTGGCTGGCAGTTCACCACATGGGTAAGACCTAGGAGGTGAGGCTCTGGACAAAAGAGGCCATAGTGCAAATGGGGACGAAGAAGGCAACTCAGAAAGGGTAACTCCTGCCTGTTTCCCAGTGACCTGAGAGATGTAGGTCTCTGAAAGGGGAGGTGGGTCTCTGGGTTAGCTCCTCTGAGGCCCACCTGAGAGGGCCCTCAGAGCTGGATGGGAGACAGGGATCCTTTTCCCTGTCTTGCCAAAAGAAAAAGAAGGGAGCAAAGCAAGGACTCAGATGTGAAAGGCCCCCTTCACCAGTTGGCCTGCTTACCCCTCCTGTACCTTCTGCAGGGTGTGACTTTGGATCCAAATCATGGCCCCGTGGCCACAAAGGGAAATGTCTCTTTCAAGAAGTGATTCAGGAAATCAAATATTTTCCCATGCAGGAAGAATGTCTGAACAAGATAAAGCTCAGAGATTCAAAATAGCCAGTCTTGGGTCAAAGTTGGTGGTATTCATAGTGGTGATAATAAAAGGTATCTTTAGTATTATTATGAACTAGAAAAAGCCTTTGATATGACAGGGTCCTGAGAGCCCTTGGAAGTCTAAAAATCAGGATAATCTAAAAAGAAAAACATGATTTCCACTACAGCTTCCTTGTTCCTTAAGAGGGAAGTAGCCAGGCTGGAGAGTTGCAACTGGGAACCAGAGGGGAGGCCAGTCAAGCCAGGCCCTTGACCAGTCTCTCCAGCGCCCCCTTGCCAGCCCCTAGCGTCCACACAGTGGCCTTACTGTATGGCAGGGTTCTCCTAATATGACCGAGAAAGGCCACTCACTGAGGCTTGTGAGAGCTGCTTCAGGGAGGACGGAGGTTCAGTGGAGGCCAGGAGGCCACAGGAAACCACAGTAGGCATAGAGGAGCATCATGCCCAGGTGGACCCTCTCCCACCTTCACACTGCCTGTGGGGTCCTGGCCAAGGCACCTCTTGCAGCCAGGTCCCCAGTGAATTGAATTGGGCGAGATCTTTTGGCCATTTTTTAGTTTAGTCTACTCAGCTTAGATAAAAAATCTCACCTGAAGGCCTCTATGTAAGATAAAATTAGGATGGACACTGGAAGTCCCAACCTGCATCATTATTTTAGTTTTTGTTATTATTTTATGGTTTTGTATTTAATATTATTATGAGCTAGAAAAGGCCTTTGATAAGCCAGAGTCCTGGGGGCCCTTGCAAGTATATAGATCAGAACTATCTGTAAAAAAACACACGGATAGCCACTGCGGCATCCTTGTCTGAGGGTCACCGGGCCTGTGCATGAGCTCTCTAGCTCCTAACACCAGTGATCCTCAAATACTTTTGGTTGTGGTTATTTTGTTTAGGTTTTCTCCTTTCTGACACTCGGCCCCAGGGAAGGAAAAGGCCCCCGGGGGGGGGGGGGGAAGGCAGATGGCTGGATTGATTTGGTATCATTTGTGAGGGAAGATAAAATGAAGAACAGGAGGTGAGAGATGGCCTGGGATGATGGGGATCTGCAATCTGGGCTTTAGAAATCATAGAGTAAAAAGAAAATTCTGGAAGAGATGAAACATGAGCACATGAGACTAAATCTGATTTTTCAGATTATTCTGAAATTCTGATAATCTGAATTTATCAGATTAGCTAGGAGCATGGTGCTCAAGGGTTCTCAGAAAAATAAAAACTTTGAAACAAACCTATCATTGACATTTACGTGAATATGTGTCCAAATTCTTCTGCAGAAATTCCCACAGTTCTTTCTTTTTTTTTTTTTTTTTTCAGTCAGAAAAGCTTTCCTTTGTGGAGCACAAGCGTCATTTGTCTTTTTCAGAAGTTGGCACAAGAGTAATCTGTTAGATTGAAATAAGGCACCGTTAGGGAAACTGCTCTGAATCTACTTATGGCAGGAAAAGAACATTAAAACAGTATTAATAGGGAGACTTCACCATATTTTATATTCTTCCTGTTCTTCGTAGTAACAAGATAAGTTATTAATATTTTCCCCTCACTTCCCTGAAGGGTTTGAAGATGAAGCCCTCAAGGAGGGGAAGCTAGTTTTTCAGAGAGAAAGTGGGGACTAGGGATATGGTATCCAGAGAGCTCAGAACTCTGAAGCTGATCCCTAGGAAGCTGGCCAGGAGGAAGGCTGGCTTGTGGCCACGGGGAAGCACCAAGGGGCTATTTTCTTCACATCATCTTATGTGTTTACTTATCTTGTCTTTCCCCGTATGTCAGTCTTGGTCACCCTGTATCTTCTGCATCTGGCTCTCAGGTACATAATAAATGTCCAGTCAATATTTGCTGCATTCAGTTAATCCTCATACTACCCTGAGAGGTAGGTAGGATTCCTTTTGTTTATGGATGAGGAAACGGAGGTTCAAGGAAGCTTACACAATTGTCTCACGCCACACAGCTGGTAAATGGTAGCAACCAGCTGACACCAAATCAGGTCATCATCCTGCTCCACCGAGCTGCCCAATCTTACAAGAATTTGGGGGAACGAGGCATCCCTAAAATTGTTTTTACTGAGATTGCTGGTTATTGGGGCACCTGGGTAGCTCAGTCGATTAAGTGTCCGACAATTGGTTTTGGCTCAGGTCATGATGTCAGGGTCGTGAGATCGAGGCCCAAGTTGCATTGGGCTCCCTGTTCAGTAGGGAGTCTGCTTGGGATTCTCTCCCTCTGCCCCTCCCCCCATACATGGGCGCACGCTCTCTCTCTCTCTTTCAAATAAATAAATGTTAAAAAAAAAAAAAAGATTGTTGGCTATATAATTGCCAATCCGGTGGCCTCCAAAGGTGGCTTTACCTAAGTTCTGCAGCATTCAACACATTTGGTTTCCCTCACCTTTGTGATGTTACCTGCCATCCCAGTGCTCTTGCTCTGTCTGACTGTCCTTTCTTAGAAATCCTTGGGGGAGCTCTTTTCTGGCTTCCCACCTGATGAGGACAGTATCTGGGCTCCGTCCTCAGCCCCTTTGCCCATCTCCCTATACAGGTTGGCCTCGGGCTCCCCACTTATGCCCCGCAGGGCCACCCCAGAGGCCCGCTGACACCTCCTGCCACTGCTGGAGGGCAGACCCCCCTCCTCGAGCCCGGGCCATGCCGGGAACTGCATGCCACACACTTCAGCTTTGATGCCCCGCCAGTATCTGAAATTGATGACCCAAACCATTATCTTCCCCTGGATCATCTCCTCTTTTCAGTTTCAGTTCTTGCCCTGGGATGTCAACCTCCAAACCAAGACTCAAGTCTGTGCCATGTCTCCAGCCCCACTGCTGCCCTCTGCTCCAGCCACTATCAGATCCCACTGGCCACTGTGATATATGTTCCTACCCTTTTCCTAAGCCCACTCCTCCCCGCTTCCTATCTGTTCTTGGGCCAGCAATAATCTTTTCAGAACCTTTAAGTATAACATTCACACAAAAAAGGCATAAGTCACAGGTAGCAGCTTGACAAAATTTCACAAACTGGGGCCACTTAAGGGACCGGTACCCAGTTTTTAAGATCAAAAAGCAGAACACGCCCTGCTTCCCAGAAGTTCCTCGTGCCCTTCTCAGCCTCTCCCCACCTCCCAGGGAACAACTCTCCTGACTTCTAGCAGCACAGGTCAGGCAGCCTGTTTTGTACTTTATGGAAATACAATCACACACTATGTCAGCATGATCTTCTGAAAATGGAGATCAGAGCCTGCCTTGACCCTGTAAAAAAAACCCTCCAATAGATTCCCACCAGCTCAGATTAAAAACCAGCAAAGTGCCTCAGCCTCCAGGGCCCTCCCTGTCCCAGCCCCCGGGCACCTTCTGCTCTTGCTGCACTACCCACTACCTGGGCCTCTTCTCAGGTGCCAAGCTACCTCCATTCAGCCTGTGGTAGAAAGTGGAAACAGAGGAAAATTCATAGCCCCTTCAAAGCCTGGGCGGGTGGGGGCCATTCACTCTCCCTGGGGGCTCTTTACTCCCATCCCCTCCCCTGGTTAGCTTCTCCAATCTTTCTGTTGGCAGAGAATGTCCCTCCTGTTACACACCCCATTGTTCATTCAGGGCCCTGAACCCAGGCTGCAATTACAACCACCTTGAGTGTTTGGGGCCGTGTGGCAATCCTGG
Source organism: Eumetopias jubatus (assembly GCF_037043125.1). Lineage (NCBI taxonomy): Eukaryota > Metazoa > Chordata > Mammalia > Carnivora > Otariidae > Eumetopias > Eumetopias jubatus. Next base: position 125,835,888 of record NW_028274807.1, on the reverse strand, counting down.
CGCCTCGCATGTACCCATCACCAGGCAGCAGGGCGGAGGAACCGCCACAGAAGCGCAGCTACCACTTGATGAGAGGAGGTGATGGCTTGGCCACTGCGTGATAACCAGTAACCAATAAAGCAATGGGAAAGAATACATTTCAGTGAATGGCACCGCTCGTTCCCGAGGCACCTGTAAGCCATAAGTAAGTGGATGTGAAGTGATTAAAAGGGATTGTAAATTCCTTGTGCGGATGGGTAGTTTTTCCCTCCTACTGTACCCATTCATCCCCCCAAAACAGTACTGGAGGCCGGTAAGTTGCTTAGCAAGCCCTTGTAACTTCTTTCACTCTCCTCGGAGTTTCAGCCTGGACCAGCTCCCTATCAGAGCTCCCAAGCATCTCCATCTGTAGTAATGAAAGCCTGGACCCATCTTTGACTCTTAGCCCTACCAGGTGTGGTAGCAGATGAGAGACTGGAGGCTTGCCCTACACAGGGAGGAAGGGAGCAAGAGAGTGAGCGTCTGGGTGTGGCCTGGCCCACCGGGTGAGGAGCCTGAGAAGGTTCGGTGGAAACGGGTGGGTACCCTGGCAGGATAAGGAAGGAGCCCTTGGCCAGGGAAACCCCTGCCGCGGGCAGCCCGTGTCCACTCACTACCTGCTGAGACCATCCCATAGCCTCCCTCAGAGGCTGCCGAGTTCCCGGATGAACCACAGCATGCTCAGCCCATCAAAGCCACAGTGGAGGGCTGAGGACAAAGCATCCAGGGGCTGCAAGAGAGTCAAACACAGCAGGTGCTTGAAGGAGGGTGAGCGGCTGCCCGGGTGAGAGGCCAAGGCACTGATGTGTGTGTGGCTGCCCATGGGCGCAGACCCAGCCACCGTGCTGGCGCTGCTCCTGGTCAGCACTGTCCAGCCGGTCGCTCTGCTGTCAGGGTGCCTGTGGAGGCCCTGGCACACAGGCACGCACGGGCACCAGATGGGCGTGCTCAGCCCGCCTCTCCTATCACGTGCACGCACACAGGTGGGGACTCTCCTGCAATAGGCCTGTCGGTGGCAGAGACACGCTTTCCTGCATGGGAACACTGTCACACCCGTTCTGATCACCCTGGCATTCCCCTGCATACTGAGGGACCCAGGATTCACAGCCTCAGGCTGTTCTCCCAGAGGCCCACACCCTTCCAAGATCCCATCACTCTAAAAGAGATGCAGCCCCCTAAAACCTCGGCCCCAGGTGGAGCAGGCCCCTGGCAGCCAGGATAAGACATTCCCGGGTGGGGGCGGTGGGGGGAACCCAATCTACAACAGAGTGAACTGATTGCTCTGACATAGGAAAATCACCACCCTTCTGTAGTTCTTCCCTCCCTCCTTTCTTCTGGTGGCAGGTGGAAGGATGGCAGGAGGAAAGGGCTCTTTGTCCCACACTCAAACTTCTCTATCCCCTCAGATACCTCAAGGGAATAAAATGTCTCCCCTAAGTGCTAAGCTATGATCACGATTCCAGATTCTGCCACTTGCCACTGGATCACAAGAAGGGCATGTACCTGGTAGTCTCAGTTTCCCCACTGACCCATGAGAGTCAAAATAGCAAAGATACGGACCCAAAGGACTATACCACCTACATGCTGTCCCCCAACACTCTCTGTTATGATCCTTGCGACTGATCGTATGTCTCTCTACCTCAGTTAGTTCAAAACACACATGTCTCTCTACACCCAACTCCCTCTGCCTCTGCAACTCACAGAAAAGTACTAGGGACACTCTCTACCACCTATGCTGCCCCTAGCCTCCTTGCCGGGGATGACGGGTTTAACTGTGTCCTTGGATTATGTTAGGGTCAAAGCCCTAACTCCTGGTACCTGTGAATGTAACATTATTTTGAAATAGGCTCTTTGCAGCTGTAAGCAAGTTAAGGTGAAGTCATACTGGAATAGGGCAGGCCCCCATCCAACGACTGGTGTCCTTATGAGAAGAAATTTGGATACCGAGATACACAAGACAATGGAGGCAGAGAATGACTGATGTGTCTACAAGCCAAGGAATACTAAGGACTTCTGCCAATCACGAGAATCTGCGAACCCCTTGGTCTTCATCTCCTCGGTTCAGTGACAGAACCTGTCCCTCTGGTCGAGTTGTCCTCAGCTGACCCTTGCAGAAACCTGTTTCATCTCCCCGGGGCCACCACATTTCCCCCTCCAGCTCCAGTGCTTTCACTTGCTTTCCAGGTGCCTGAGGAAGGAGGTTGCTTTATTTTTAATTGTTAAGGCCCTCCAAATTCACCCAGCTATTTCCTTAATTCCTCTATTACTCACTTATTGTCCACTGTGGGCAAACACAGTAACAGCCAAAGCCTCCTGTGCTGGGCACCCATTTCCTGCCTCACCCCTGTTCCCACCCTTGATCTGTCTTGCCTTTAGGCTCCCCTCTCCCACACTGGGTGTCTCCTTACTCATTCTCAGGTTCCTCTGCCTTCTATCCACAGTTGGAAGGGTCCATGAGCATTTTCCCCAAATATAAAGACCTCTGTTCCATGTGAGCCAATAGTTACAAGAAGCCCATGCAAAATGGGGGCCGGGATGCTCCTTCTCTCCTCCAGCTGAAACTGTTTTCCCTCCTACCTTTCAAAGCTGTCGCATAGAATGACCTGTCTTCTTGGCTGATGGCAAATTCTCACCAGGATCAGAGAGTCCATCTGCAGGCATTTTGCCACAGGCCAGAGAATAGTATCTACTCACCATTCTTTTTCTAGATCCTATAGAGGATACAGCTCCAGACTGACTTGCTCTTCCAGACTTTTCCTTTTCCAGACTCACTGTAAACCTGTGCCTGACAGCATGCACACCTGTACAAGGCCTTCTTCCTTTGCATGGCTGGCTCTGGGAGGCACTTGTGTCTATTCCTTAAACACACCTCTCTTCATGTGGGTTCTGCCCCTGGTGCATGCTGCTCTCTGCCTAGAACACTCTCCTGCTCCCTGCCCTCCCTTGATTCCTCGTCGGCCTGACTCTGATTTCCCTGTCAAACTCTGTTTGCACATCACTTTAATGCCATCACACTTGTGATTCCAGGGCAGTTGTGCTTATATGGGAGGGGTGGAGGGGGAACCTCACTTAGTTCAAAACACACACAAGTCAAGACTTATCCTTCACTGGGAGCCTGGGTGGCTCAGTTGGTTAAGCAACTGCCTTCGGCTCAGGTCATGATCCTGGAGTCCTGGGATCGAGTTCCGCATCGGGCTCCCTGCTCAGCAGTGAGTCTGCTCCTCCCTCTGACTCCCCCCTCTCGTGCTCTCTCTATCTATCTCATTCTCTCTCTCAAAATAAATAAATAAAATCTTTAAAAAAAAAAAAAAAGACTTATCCTTCACTGAATGTGGGATCTGCCTGTGATGACTGAAACAGCGCTTCCCTCTGGCAAAAGTGTAGACACAGTTGACAATTCCTTTGGCTTGCCAGCTCTGATAGATTTAACTGGGGGCTGTGAGTGTGTGTGTGTGTGTGTGTGTGTTGGGGGGGAGGTTGCATTATTTGCTAGTCTTGCCCAGAAGAAACATAAAAAATAATGTGATAAGCAGATATTTATTGAATACCATCATGGGCCAAGCATATACCAGGGGAGACCAGGAGCCAAGCAGGGCCAGACCCCTCCGGGGGCTCCCATTTGCTAAGATGAGGCATATGTATACAATATATCAAGGCAATATGGCAGATGCTAGAGCAGCCATACAAGTAATGGTGCCAGAGGTGCTCAGAATATGAGAGGGCGAGGGAGAGGTCCCTGGAGAAAAGGAGGTCAGAGCAGGATTTTGAGGATGAGGAGAATGTCAGAATGTAAAGAGGAACAAAGGGTCATCCTAGCCCAGGAGACAAGATGAAGAGTGGAAAAATGTAAACATGACAGGATTAGGGGTCAGGAAATCATCTGGTTAGCCTGAGAAAGTTCTGGTTAGGTGAGAGGAGAAAACCAAGTCAGGAAAGAGGATCAGTGCCCAAGAAGAGCCACAGAATTTTCTCTTCGGCCATCACTGAATACTTGTTGGCAGCAATAATGTTGTCAACCATTCTTAGAAAGGTTAACCAGTAACAAGATGAAGAAGAGAGGAGAGAGAAGGAAGACTAGAGGCAGGTAGGCCCATGCAAGGTCTTGGAACAGGTAGAAGAAGCCACCCGTTAAGGGGGTGGCCATGGACCGGTGGACATCAGCAGGAGAAAAGGTCCAGGGAAGGCAGTGGCTGGATGACTAAGTGGAAGTGGGGGGTGGTGAGTGACCAAGGAAACGGAAGGAGGGAACTCAAAAGACAATGGATCAGGGTGAGTGATGATAGCTATTCAACCTCACACCCAAGAAGAAAGGAAAAGATCCTTTGGACCATATGGAATTCAAGGACCAATCTCCAAAATAAAATGGTAGCTACATGTAGAGTTTTGAAATAAATCCACCCCCCTTGGGCTTTATGCAATGTTGACGATACACTCCTTGAGCAAGACTGCAGCTGTGGGAAGATGTCTTGTCCCATTATCTCTTTTACCTTTTGCTCCTTTTCCCTGAGGCCAGAAGAGCTCTATGCCCTGTTAGACTCCACACAGCTGCAAGCTACCATCTGTGAGATGGAGTGTCTGCCTGAAATGGAGCCCTGGATAATACCTCCTAACAGAACTTCACTTGCTAAATTTGCAGGAGGATCAGGAGGCCACATGGCTCTCTGGGACACAGGAAGTCTAACTTGAAAAATGAAGGATCTGGAACCTGACAGTGGCAGGTTGGTTGCTAACAACATATTATGATTTTGTCCAAGTTGAGTCTTCCATCTCGTCTCCAGGGGCGGGCAGCTTTATCACCAAAGTCTGCACCAGCATGTAGGTGGTCTTCTGCAGTCATCCCCGCCAGCACATGGCCTGGGGCATCTATTGTAGCTCTACTCTCTCCATTGCTTCAACTTATTTCTGGACTATTGCAGACAGAGGGCCGCTCCTTCTGGGACCTCACCTCTTTGACTTTCCTGTGTGTCTCCTAAGGTACTCCCTCTCCCCTCCCCTCTGTCTGCCTTCCTCCCAGTTCCACCCCTCAGTTCAGCAAGGAGGGTGAAGAGGGAGAAACATGGGCAGGCCTGCAGAGGGAAAGGTAGAAGAAACTGGGTGGGAACCAGTCTACAGGCAGAGAGAAGAGAGGGCTTTAGTCAGCAGTGCAGAAAATGCCCAAAGCCTCTCTTGAAAGATTTCCTCAGATCTCAGGCTGGTGTTTGAGAGGAAAGGGAACTGTTACATGAGAGGTCAAGGCAGGAAGTCAAGAAGGCCTGCTAGCCTCTTTCCCACCGGAAAGCTGTGTTTAGATAAAAGCAACCAGAACATCCTTCCTTACGACCCACCCACACCCTCTGGCACTCCCTCCCACACCCACTGCCCAGGACCCCCGGGAGTGACAAGGGGACTAGGCTGCAGTGATCTCCTCCGCTGCTGGGAGGGCTCACTCAGGGTGTCAAGGTCTTCTGTGCACTATAACATATCCCATCCAAACACAGGAAATGAGGGAAGGAGTGGGAGCAAGGCAGAAAGCAAGCCAATTTCTCAAATTCTCTGTTTACTTACAGTATTTAATTTTAAGCTATAAATATCATTAGTTCAAACACCCCTGACCGGAGAACATTTGCCATCTCCAAACTACTTGGGGTAAAAAAGATTGAAACGAAACTCAGCCTAGCACAGCAAGTCAATGCGCCCAGAGCACCTCTGGAGATCCTCTGAATTCCACCATGTGGCTGGCCACGCTTCTCCAGGCTGAGAAGGCTCTGCCTTCTGTACCCTCCCCAACCTCCTTTCTCCTGGCCCAGGGGCAGGTCTCAGGGCCTGACGTGCATAGCCCTTGGCTTTGCCCCAGGCCACACGCAGCAGGAAGCTCCCCAAAGTTCCTCCCATCAACTATGGCTCCACATTGGAGACACTCCCTGGCAACCATTTCAGCTTAACTGATCACTTCCTATTAGTCGCTTTAGTGAATATCTTGGGGACACGGATATCACAGACATCCCAGTGACCTCTGCATGTGAATCAGTGTCCTGATATGTGCCTTGCCTCAGAGTAGAGGTTCTAGAATTTCAGCGTGCATCGGAATTACACAGAGGGCTTGTTGAAACAGCCGGCTGGGCCCCACCTCCAGTTTTAGATTCAGAAGCTCTAGGATAGGGCCCAGGAATCTGCATTTATAACAAGCCCCCATGCGATGTTGATGCTGCTAGTACAGGAACAACACTTAGGGAACCACCGCCTCAGACTCAAGTAGGTCCTCCTGAGCTTTAACCTAAATCTTTCTTTCCAGACATCTCTTTCCTGGAGACAAGGCCCAACCTCTGTGTGCAACTCCATTACCAAAAAAAAAAAAAAAAAAAATTGGGGTAAAACTGAGGCGATCTCATGATTTCTCAGCACTTCCCTCGGCCACCTGGCCATCTGGACATACGGTCTCTTCACATGGTCAGGGTCCGACCGCACTGCTGGTGGAGGCCAGCACACTAGTCTTGGCTGTGTACTTCTGTCCACCTCCCAATTCCTCTGACTCTCCCACGCTGCCTTACCTAGAGGTGTTGAAGGCAAGTGCAAGGGAATGTGGTTTCATCATCCACACCTGGTTTGTTTTGGCTGGGATTTCTACCTGCAGGTTTAAGACTCATGAATGAAATCATCAATAAGCATCCCTAGACGGGAAAAGATTAGCTAAGCAAATACTTGACGCCTACCAGCTGCAGCCCTAAGCCCCATGCCAGCCGACATGAGCTCACCCACCTTTCCAGCACCGCTATCCATTCATGTCTGCAGCCAGAGGCCTGTGACCGCCACAGCAGATCACAGGGCGAATACTGATAGGCAACATAAGGAAGGGGCGTCTAGGCACCGGCGATATGCTGGCCATCTGATCTGTATAGAGGATGCAAGGAGACTCCAGTCATGGGAAGAAGTGGATGGAATGCCCCATCCAGGGCCTCCCTGTAGCAGCTCACCCCAAAACATGCCCTCCTTCCCTCAGTGACTTCAGTGAAGCCCCTCTGGCCCCTAGAGCCCTTTCTGGGGGGTTGTCCTATTGCCCTGTGGTGCTCACCTCTCCTAGAGCCTGCGGCTGCCACATTCTGTCATGTACAGGTCCTGAATGTCACTGCCCTTTGACCCTGTGACAATGTTTCTGATGTGCCAGTTTGGCTAGGCTACAGTCCCCAGTTATTCAGTTAAAGTAACATGGGTATTGCTGTGGAGGAAATGTGTCGATGTCATTACAATATATAATGACTTGACATTAAGGAAGATTATCCTAAATAATCGGGGTGGGCTCGATTCCATTAATCAGAAGGCCTTAAGGGCAGGTGTGAGAGGGAGAGGGCGAGGGAGGGAAGGAAGGAGGGAGAGAGGGATGGAGGGAGGAAGGGAGAGAGGGAGGAGGGAGCGAGGGAAGGAGGGAGAGAATGAAAAAGATTCCCCTGAATAGGAGCTTTGGCCCAATGCCTGTGGTCATCTTTTCCTGCCTGCCGACCCGCCCTATGAATTTTCGATTCGCTTATCCAGCCCCCACCACTGTATAAGTCAATTCCTTGAAATACATATACATATACATATATGTATGTGTATCTTCTATTGGCTCTGGTTTGATCAAACCCTGAGATACACAAAACAATGGCCTCCCCAGTCTCTGAGTCCCCTAATACTCAGAACCAGTGAATATGTTCCTTTAATGGCAAAAAGGACTTAGCAGAAGTGATCACATTTTTTAGAGTAGGAGAGAATATTCTGGATTATCTGGGTGAGCCCAATGTAATCACAGGATCCTTATAAGAGGGAGGCAGGAGGGTCAGAGTCAGAAACAAAGGGGAGAGGAAGAGAGATTTCAAGCTGCCCATCTGCTGACTCTGAGGAGGAAGGAGCCACAAGCCAAGGAAGTAGGTGGTCTCTAGAAGCTAGGAAAGGCAAGGAAACAGATGCTCCACTAAAGCCTCCAGAAGGACCACAGACTTACCAACACCTTGACTGGAGGTCCTCCAGAACTGTAAGACAGTAAATTTGTGTTGTTTTAAGCCACTAAGTTTGATGGTGATTTGTTCCAACAGGAGTAAAAAAGTAATACAATCGCTGACTCATCCAGGACCCTTCCCTTCTCCCCCAGTAGCGATGCCTCCATTCAGGCTACCTCTTTTCCCTCAGCAAGACTATATCGCCTCCTTTTCAGTGTCTCCGAGAGGTGTGTTCTCTGCCTATCCATAGGAAGTCTCAATTGTCTTGTCTGCTCAGCCCTCCTCCTGAGACCAGCACTGCCCCCTCCTTGTTCTAGAGAAGGGCCCCTATTCAACCACAGGGTTCCAGGAGGAGCCCCCTGTCAGAGGACCCTGCCCTGCCTCAGGGAGGGGCACATGACCCAGTGGAGCCAATCAGAGTCCTGCCCTGGGATTATTTCAAGGTGGAACTAAACGAAGGGCAGCAGGTATGCTGGTTGCTGAGCATGACCTCAGCCATGAAGAAGACAGAGGTTTATTGTGTAAGATACTGGTGGTGACATTCAGAGAAAAGTACAGAGGGTAGACAAAGCCCGGCTGGCACTCCACGCCACTTGCCCAAATCCTCGCACATTTTTCTATTTTGGTTCTTGTCTTTCTCTTATTAGGAGATCCTGTAGGGCCTAGATAGTGGTCTCTAGTCAGTTTTAGACACTGCAAGCATCTCACAATCTACCATTCTTCTTGCCTTAAAAAAACTCTTTTTATCAAAGTAGGTAATCTTTTCTTTAGTTGACATTCTCCTGATATATTTTCTTTCGTCTTTTGATTTTCAACTTTTTCTTTTAAACAGCATGTAACTAGATTCTCTCGCTCTCTCCCTCTCTCTCCCTGTCTCTGTATCAATCCAGTCTGAGATTCTCTAGCTCTGAAACGGTGAGAATGGTCTGTTTTCATGTGGTGTAATTTCTGACAAATCTAGATTTATATCTACTTCATTTTATTGTGCTCCTATTTCCATGATGTTTTTTGTTTTTATTTTTATTTATTTTTATTTTTGGCCTTTCATTCTCTCTTTTCCAGCCTTCTATTGGTTTATTAGGTTTCAACTTTTTACTCTCTTCTGCTTTGGAAAGTATGCATTCAATGTCTTTTCTGTTCATGATTACCCATACTTTTTTTTTTAAGATTTTATTTATTTGTCAGAGAGAGATAGCACAAGCAGGGAGAGCTGCAGGCAGAGGGAGAAGCAGGCTCCCCACTGAGCAAGGAGCCCGATGAGGGACTCGATCCGAGGACCCTGGGATCATGACCTGAGCTGAAGGCAGACACTTAACCGACTGAGCCACCCAGGCGTCCCCATGATTACCCATACATTTTGACATACATAACTGACTTAACAAAGACTAAAGTTAATTAATTTTTCCCCTTTCCTCCCAAACAAGCTAAGGACTTAAGATTTAACTCCAGTTTTCCCTTCTAACTTTTCATATTAATGGTGTGTATTCTCCTACTTCCATCTTTTCTGCCCTCCATGAATCATTATTTTTGTCTACCTACAAGTAATTACTACCACTTTTTGTATCCTACCCTTTTCTTCTGTGTTTTATTTCTTGCCTTAGGAATTTCACCCTTCTTTATTTTAGTGAGGACTCATGATTAGTAAACTCCTTGCTTTTGTTTGAAAAATCTCTAATTTGTCTTCTTGAATTATCTTTTCATTATAAAATTTGAATTTGGTGCTAATTTTCTCTTAGCATTCTGAAAATTATTCCATTATTTTCTAGTATCTATTATTTATTTTGAGAAGACTGGTGTTGGTCTCATGACTGATCCTTATAAGTAATCTGCAATTTCACCCTAGAGCTCATAAAATTTTTCTGTCTTTACTGTTTGGCAATTTCAGTATACTATGTAGAGGTGTGCTCTTATTGTAAATTCCTGCCAGAATTTACTGTGGGTTTTTTTTTTTTTTAGATCGTGGCATAATATATTTTCTCAATTCTGAAAATTCTCTGTCATTTCTTCAATATTGTCTGTCACCTATTCATTCTACTCTCATCTTTGGTACTCATTTCAGACCTTTATTGGACTTCATCCTTAATGTTTCCATATCTTTTAACCTGTCTTTCACAGTTTCCACTTCTTTATTCCTCTGTGCCATATTCAGGGTGACTTCTTCAATCCTATCTTCCACTTCCAAATTATCATTAAGTGCAGATGTGATTAAGTTAAGGGTTTGAAATTGGGAAATTATCTAATCTGCTATTTAACCACTCACTGAACTTTTACTTTTTACATCTATGTTTTTCATTTCTAGAATTCCCATGTGCTTCCCAAAACTGCCCATTCCTTTTTCATAGTGTTTGTTCTTTCCTGGTATTTTCTATTTCTTCTTACACCTCTTTAAACATTTTAATATGGTTTTATAGTCTCTTTCAGAATATTTCATTATCTCAAAATCTTGAGGTGCTAATTTTCCTCATTGATATATCTGCTGCCTGTTGCTTATGGTGGATCATTTCCTTGTGTAACTTTTTGTTGTAAGCTCTTCTTCCAAGGGCATTGTCTTTTCTTAGGGATTCTGGTTGGTCTAGATTATAGAAACATCCTTCCAGAGTGGTTTTACTCTTTTGTCTACCAGATGGCAAAGACTTATCGCCAGCCCAAAAACAATTTTTATGCTACTTTATTTGCTTAGAGATTCCCATACCATGTGAATAGTATAAGTTCTGTTTTCAATTCTATGTGGCACAGACTTGGGGTTATGATTTCGTAGAGGAATTATTTCACCCAGAGGTCCTGTTAGAGATAAGCCTCTTTGCTGTCCCTAGGGTGGTGGGCAGAGTTTAATTAGTTCTCTTCTCACCAGGGGGCCAGCTTTATGCATCAGTCTGAGGGCCAAATCCCCATGTCATCTTTGCTCCCTGTGTGATTACTAATACCTAATCTCCATTAGGAGTTTCTTCAGGGTTTCTTTACTGGTCTAGTCATACCACACACATTTCTCCCCTCCATTCCTGCTGCAGGGTCAGCTGGTACACTCATTGTTTTGGTGTTCAACTCATTCTTCATTTCTTGCACCTGAAAATTTCACTTTCTTTCTTGCAAGCTTGCTCCACTTTTAATATTTGGTGGTGTTCTATTTTATGAAGCATCTCTAGGTATTTATAGTATGAAGTCCCATGTTATGTGAACCTGTCATGTTGATGGAAGCCGTAATTCACTATAGGTCTTTATGATCCATCTTATCCTAACTAACCAGAGCCTTTGAAAGATAGCTACCTTGTCTGATGCACAGCTGTGTTCCCCAAACAGAGGTTATATATCAGAAGCATGAAGGTGACTTTTTAGAATCCAGAGCCTGTGGCTGCATATGTATTAAGCAGAATCCAGTTCTGTCTCTACCCCCTTCTTCTTCTTGGAACCCAGTTCTTTTCCCCCTCATTTGACACACTTTGTAACCATGTTATTTGTGCATCTGCCCACTGTTTATATATCTCTCAAGAGGGCATAGCCCACTCTTTTGTTCATCATTGTATCTTCAATGGTTGATGGTAGGTGATCAATAATAACATGTTGCATGAATGAATGAACAAAATGAATGCATCTCAGGCAGCCATCCTGACACCATTCCTGGCCTCAGAGTTTCGAAAGCCCTGCTGAATACAACGCTTTCAGAGTGTTATCTTACAAACAGTGGGTAGTTAATCAAGGCTTACCAAATGACTGGGTGAAAACCCACCCAGAATGTCCCCACATCCTCCCAGGTGTAAAAGTCCAGGCTCAGGACCAGATCCCAGGCAGCACTTAGCAGTTCCTGTCCCAGCCTCTATCCTCACTGCCTCTCCCTCAGGCTCACTCTTCCTTCATGGCATGGAGCCCATCAGATACACTCACTTCCTTAAGATGCTTGGCCAAACTTAGGGCTAGATTCCCAAGCTCTGAGCCAGCCACTGGAAGTGGGCACCAGAAGAGCAGAGAGGGAAGCAGAGAAACACCTCTCAAATCTTCCCAAAGAAGAAAATGTTCCATAGTTTTATCTCTCTTTAAGAATTAAAGTATTGTTGGGGCGCCTGGGTGGCTCAGTCATTTAAGCATCTGTCTTCGGCTCAGGTCATGATCTCAGGGTCCTGGGATCGAGCCCCACATGGGGCTCCCTGCTCAGCGGGGAGTCTGCTTCTCCCTCTGCCTCTGCCCCTCCCCCCACTCATGCTCTCTCACTCGAATAAATAAAATCTTAAAAAAAAAGAATTAAAGTATTGTTATTTGACTTTATCTCCAACTCTGAGGAGCCATAAGACTCAAATGCAATAACAAATGTTATAATGCAGTGGGAACAGTGATGGGAACTGTGGGAATAGTCCCTCTAGAGAACCCCACAGTCCTGCCGGCCATCCTGGCTTCATCTTTGGTCCAGCCTTAGGTACCTGGAGACCAGACACCTCCCATCTTATATGGTATTTCATATCCCACAATGAATATCCAGCAAAGGGGGATGTGGGTGTCACCACAGACTTTAGGGCTTTTTAATTGGCAGTTTTTTTCTAATTATAAGCATAGGACATGTTTACCATGGAAAAATGGAAAACACAGAAAGTCACAAAGAAGGAAAACAAAACCATTTGTAGGCTTCTCACACAGAGAACTATCTGTTTAGCTGTACCCTCTTCAAGTCTTCTGTGACTTAAAAATTTGGATCATCTCTACGTATAGTTGCCTATCCTACAGCCTCTATTTTAGATTATAGAATGAACGCTTCCCCCAAGTTTAAACTATTCTCAAGAAAACTTCAAAAAATAATTTGTAAATATTCCATAGATGGATGTCCTGGTGTATTTGACCCTCCAGTTTCTAGATATAGAAATCATTTCCTCACTATAAGCTTCTGAGCATATGAGTCACATAATAAAATGTTGTTCAGCTGACTGGGTTTCCATTTATTCTTTAGGAAGTGTTTCTAAGCCACCTTTAGGCTGGGTCCTTCCGCACTGTGTGCTGTACAGCTGGAGTATCTGTCCAGCCTTATGAGCACGGCCAAGGAGAAAGAGAGGAAAGCTAAGAAACGAAGACTTTCAGGGCAACCATTGTCAAATTTCACTTGGGAAAATACAATAATACATATAAATAAGTAGCCCTGCTTGTGTCTGATGATATGAAGGACTGAAATGCAAAGCTCTGGCTCAGCTGGTTGGGTTTTTTTTTTTTTTTGGATTTTATTTATTTACTTGAGAGAGAGAGAATGAGAGATAGAGAGCACGAGAGGGAAGAGAGAGCGCACACGCGCACACACACACAGGAGCAGGGGTAAGGGCAGAGGGAGAAGCAGGCTCCCCACTGAGCAAGGAGACCGATGTGGGACTCAATCCCAGGACCCTGGGATCATGACCTGAGCCGAAGGCAGATGCTTAACTGACTGAGCCCCCCAGGCACCCCAGCTGGTTGGGATTTGTGGTGGGATGCAGGAAGCAGCCATAAAGGAAAGAGTCGTGAAACAGAGTCCCCAAATACCAGCTTTGTTACTGTGTAATGTGGCAATTCCCATGAGTTGCCTGCCAGTTTCCACTATGAAATGTGGATAATATGCATCTTGGAGCATGGGAGGTAAGATTTAGTCAGATAGCATTTCTGAAAGGTCCACTTATTATTTCACTAAATTTGGCACATAATAGGTCTCCCCAAATGCATTTGCATTCACAATTTGATATCCATATGCCCCCACATATTTTCCCATATATACATGCCCTAATAAAATGTATCCATCTTTGTGAAGATAGCTCAGAAAATCATAATTGTTACTAATAAAAATGTATTGCTGAGGATGGGAATTCTGAATATTTGTGATTTTCAGGCAACCAAAACAGACTTGTCCCCACTCCTTGTTAGTTTTACATGCTTATATGTTAAGTTTACATGTTGATTCAGTGGGACTGTGCTTTCTTGGGATGCTGAGTACAAAGAAGAAGGAGGCCCCCAGGCCATGGTGAGCCTAGGAGGACAGTCTCCTGACAGCAGGGGCAATGTGAAATGAAATGGACAACCACAAGGCCCTGTAGGCTCACTTTCCAAGTCAGTGACAAGGTTCAGGCGTGGAGATGACCCAATAGACAAAGCTGGTTCTGTAATAATTTGGCCCTGCCATTTGGGGATGGGAGGGATGTGTGGGGTGTATCCCTGGAGTATATCCCACAGGTATGTTCCTGCTAGCATTAGGCCAGATCCCTCTGTGAGGGTCTCTGCTGGGCCCTCTGGTGATAAAGTTAGGATGGAGTCCCCAGTGAGCCTCTTGTCTACTTCCTCCTGAGAGATGTCATTTAGCTGGAGGCCAGAGGATAGACAATGATTTATCCAGGGCTCTTCCAGGCTTGGCATGGACACTCTGTGAAGGCCTGTAGAGTCAGGGGGAAGTGAGAGCTAGCGGTGAGAATAGAGGAAGATTGGGGTAAGGAGGAAGAGTGTGAGAGATGGGTTTGGGCAGGCCTCGCAGCTCATGAAGGCATAAATTTGCAGGGCCTGATGGGGTGGAGGTCCCCATCATGGGAAGGTCTCTGCTGGTTCCAGGAAACTCAGGGCTCACCAGCCTCCACAAAGTTGGAGGTTCCTTCATGAGTGGTGACCAAACTCCTTGCAGTGACTAGAACCAGCAAGAAAACCTTTGTGATCTGGGACAACAAGAGTCAGGGACCACACATACCCCTTAGCAATGACTAACTTCAGAGCCTGGTTTGGCTTTTAGAGGAGGGTAGTCCAGACCACCTGGCTTTCCATTTCATCCGTGACGAGCAGCTCCCCAGTTAGAGGGACTTATGGGAGAGGGGAGACTGCTTTCTACTGGAAATATCCAGGAGAGTGACCAGGAAGAGGGGGTTCTGCTAGCTTCTCTCTGGGGATGCGCATGGAAGGGCAGGGGCAGATTTCAGCTCAACACAGCAGAGACTTAAAGCCTGTGATGTTACCAGTTCCTGGACCTGCCTTGTGAGGTGGTGAGTTCCCCATTACTAGGGCTATGCAAACAGAGGTAAGGACATCATCAAGAGGATTCCTGCCGCTTTGAGCAGATGATCTTTCTCGTCACGTTCAATTGTGAAATTCAATAATTCTATAAGCCAAGAAGCACTATCTCTCTACAGGTCAGTTTTATCATCACTTGTATGGATTCTATACCACGAGATGTTAAAAATGCTTAGGAATCATGATGAGCAATGAAGAGGGGAATGGGTAGGAGGATTTCTGCGTACAAATAAGAAGGAGTAATGGGGCTTGTTGCTCGATGAGCCCCACCACCAGTGTCCTGGTTCCTCCTCGTCTTCTCTCTGGACGAATACAATCCCTTCCTGCCATAGATCCTTGAGGTTTATTTCCATCACCGGACACCAACCCCGACCCTCCATCAGCGGCTCCTCTGCCCCACAGTCAAGGTGGAAGTCCATCCTTGTACAATGTCACAGCAAGGGAGGCAGTAAGGTGACCAACTTGTCCCAACCTGTCCAGAACTTGTCCAGTTTTAAAACTGAAAGTCCTGTGTCCCAGATACTGCCTCAGTCCTGAGCAAAATGAGGCCGGTGGACATGTTGAGAGGCAGGGAATTTACAGACTCTTGTTTCTTGGAAACTTGGGAGCCTCTTAGGGAGCCAAGTGCAAACAGTAATACCTGGTACAGAGCCTCACATGGTGGACACTCAGTAAAGGCTTATGAGTGAGTGAGCCCCAGGCTCCTGCACCAATGCTTAGGTCCCGCCACTTCCCTCAAATGCACTGAGAATCAAAGGCAAAGCAGGAAATTTTCAGAAGGGCCTGAGGCACAAGGCAGGAAGGATGTAAAAGAGACTGAGAAAATGGTCATTTTAATCCCATCCTGGGCACCTGGGTGGCTCAATCGGTTAAGCATCTGCCTTCGGCTCAGGTCATGATTCCAGGGTCCTGGGATTGAGTCCCGCATCAGTCTCCCTGCTCGGGGTGGGGGGGGGTCTGCTTCTCCCTCTGCCTCTGCCCCTGCCCCCTGCTCATGCTCTCTCTTGCATGTGTGTGCTCATTCTCTCTTTCTCAAATAAATAAATAAAACCTTTTTTAAAAAAAATCTCATCCTGCAAACTCATTGGCAGCCCATTATGCAGGGCAAGGGTGACTCGGGAAGCCTGCTGTCCTCCCCATCCTTCCGTTCTGCCACTATCTTTTTCCTCCAAGCCCACAGGGACCTCAGTACATTCTCTAGCTGGCTCGTCTCCTGGGTGTCCCACTTACAGGGATCAGCCCAGGAATTACCTGACATTCACACCCCGTATCTGTCCCACTTACACTTTCTAGGTACTGTTCCCTCTGTGCTTAACAAGCTGGCTGGGTGAATTAACTGGATAAACTAGTTCTGACTTGAGGTTTACCTGTGTTGTGTTTCCCAAACTTGGTATGCTCTACCTGGGAGTCACATTTGGGAGACACGAGCTAGACGTGGCATAGCTTCCTAGAGCGTCAATGTTACTCCAAGATCTGGGGGGAAATACAACATATTTGGAAACACATAGCTATACTGTGGAGGAAAACATAAAATTCACTTGATTTTAAGATAAAACATAAAATATCCCAGAAATGTAATACTCGTGGTTCATCCACTCATCCTCTTGTCTACCCCTATGTGGAAATCTGTTCACTCCCTCCTAGAATTCAGGGCATCTTGGTGGGGCGGCTGGACAAACACTGGCTTGTTGCAGCCCTCCCTAATGACATCTGCATTTTAGCTGAGGCCTTCTGTGCTCTAGGCCAGCATCTCCCAGGGGTTTTAGATGGAACATTCTTCGGAACATAAGTAGGTATTACTGATGTTTGACTAAGCAAAATGAAACTTGTTACCAGAACTCCCAGATTCCTACAGGACTCGTGTGCACACTAAATGTCTACCAAAGGGTTAGTGTGCCTACTTTCTGGGAGGCGGTGGGGGGGTGAGGGCAGGGGGTGGGGTGGGCAGCCCTGTGGGGAGCCAGCACCAATGCTGACCAGACTGAATGTCCCCCAGTTCATTTGGGATTAGTGTCCCAGGATGGTGCTCCTCCACTCAGCCATGCCAGAGCCTCCAGCATTTCCCTGGAGCCTCCTGAACATCTTGTTCAACAGGGCAAAGAGGCTGGGAGGACTTGCTCTGGGAGAGGGCTACTCACTGGAGTATCTACCCATCCTTCAACCCCACGGTGCAGCCTGACACTCCTGCCTTGGTTTCGTTCCCCACCCTAATCAAATGTAATCCATCCCAAACAGGAGGACACACCCAGGGAATCAAGGTCCTCTAAATTGAGAGAGCTGGGGATTGATCAAAGACAACAAGCCAGTCTGCACCCTCCTCTTCTGCCAGGTTTCATAGCAGGTCTCCCAGCAAAGCTCAGACCCAGCTGGCCCTGCTCCCATTCTCATCTCCATCAGCAACTGAACAGCATGAGATGAGAATCTGAGAACTTGCAAGGACCTCAGAGATCACAGAGCTCAGGTCCAAATGTTCATGGATGAGAGAATATAGAACTGAGAGGCATTCTGTGGCCATGGGAAGAAGGCTGGGGAGTGAGCTGACCCTGAGAGGGAATTCCGGCTTGCTATTTACTGGACAGGTGGCCTTGAATGAGCTTCCATTTCCTCAAGTGTGAAATAGAGATGCTGAAACCTCCCTTGCAAGGCTGTTGTGGAGAATAAAAAAGGTTTAGGATCATAGATTAACAAATCAAGTTCAAAGGAAAAGACTATTCAGCTAAGCCCAGGAGAAAAGCTGGAGCACAGAGATACATAAAATCCCATCCAGTTACTAAAAGCGAGCTTTAAATTTGTCTTTGAATCTTCCTAAAAGGCAAAGCAGAAGGGAAACTGAATGGGTTATAAAATATGGTAACCATAGGATAAACACATACCACTGCAGACAAAAAAATCAAGCTTCTACCTGACATCAAGACTTGCTGAATAGCTACGGTAATCAAGACAGTGTGGTACTAGCAGAGAGATATACATAACCATCAATGAAACAGAACAGAAAACCCAGAATAAATCCACACAAGCATGGCCAACTGGCTTTTGACAAAGGAGCAAAGGCAATTCAATAGAGAAAGGATAGTCTTCTCAACAAATGGTGCGGGAGCAATTGGATAACTATAAACCAAAAAAAAAAAAAAAAAAAAAGAACCTCACACCTATACAAAAATGAACTCAAAATGGATCATAGATTTAAATTCAAGGTTATATAACTTTTAGAAGAAGATATAGGAGAAAACTTTCAGGGACTAGGTTTGGTGAGGAGTTCTTAGACATATACCAAAAGCAGGATCCAGAAAATTAAAAATCGATGTATTAGATTTCATCAGAATCCAAACATTTTTTTTCTGTGAAAGACCCAGTTAAGAGAATAAAAAGATAAGCTACAGACAAGGAGAAAATATTTGCAAACCATATGCCTAACAAAGGACTTATATCTCATATATATAAGGAATTCTCAAAACAATAGTAAAAATTCTGATTAGACAAATGACAAACTATACAAGCAGACATTTCAATGAAGAGCACATACACATGGCAAATAAGCACATGAAAAGATGTTCAACATCACTAGCTATTAGGGAAATGCAAACGAAGACCATGCCAAGATGTTACTACAAACCTATTGGAATGGCTAAAATAAAAAGTAGCGACAACACCAAATGCTGGCAAAGATGTAGAGAAACTGGATCTCTCTTACATTGCTGATGCAAATGTAAAATTGTATGGCCACTTTGGAAAAAAGTTCGGCAGTTTCTTAAAAAAAAAAAAAAATCAACATGCAACTACCATCCAACCCAGCAAATGCACTCCTGGGCATTTATTCCAGAGAAATGAAAATTTTTGTCTACCCAAGAACCTGTACATGATTGTCCATAGAAGCTTTACTTATAATAGCCCCAAACTGGAAACCTAAATGTCCCTCAATAAGTGAATGTTTAGGCCAATCACAGGACATCCATACCATGGAATACAACTCAGCAATAAAAAGGAACAAACTATTGATACAAGCAACATCCTGGACGGATCTCAAGGGTATTATGTTGAACGAGAAAAGCCAATCTCAAATGGTTACACAGTGCATGATTCCATTTATGTAACATTCTCAAAATGACAAATGATCATGTTGGAGAACAGATTTGGGGTTGTGATAGGAGGCAGGCGGAAGGGGGTGGGCATGACTCCAGAGGAGTAGCACAACAGAGGTCTTCTTGGTGGTGACGGAAATAGTTCTGTGTCTTGAGGCAGTAGGGTGGTGGTTCCATGAATCCAAACGTGTGACAAAATGGCATGGAAATACACACACACATTATAGCAATGTCCAGTCCCTGCTTTTGGCATTATAGTGCAGAATTAAGACAGAACCACTGGGAGAAACTGGGTGAAGGGTGCACAGCACCTCTCCACACTATTTTTCCTATGAATAGATGATTGTTTCAAAATAAAAAGCTTTTTAAAAACTCAAAATAAATCAAGCTTTGTCTGGTACTAAGAACTCAGCTTTCTCCCATAGCCCCTCCAAAGGAGCCCCCAAGGACCATGGTGACAACCCATCTGTGCTGGTCCGGTGGGGTACAGACAAGTGTAAATTCACATAGCTATTTCTTTATGTCCTTGTTCAACAGACACTGAGAGTGCAATGCCCAAGTACACAGTCATGAACTTATGATATAAAATGGGGGCCACTGCCCGGGAGCGTACCAAGCTTCTTAGCTTCACCATGGCCAGCTCTCTGGCTTCAGCACATAACTGGAGCTCTCCTCAGGCCAGTGCCTCCACAAGCAGAAAGTGGGGTGAAGCAAGGGCTGGAGGTGGTTAAACCCATGGGACGGGATAAAACCAAGCAGAGGTGTGAAGAGGGAGAACAAACAGGAACGAGGTCTGCACTGGGAACCACCCACATTCCTCTGCATTCCACAAACAGAGCAAAAGAAGGTGAGGGGAAGCCATGCTCCCAACCCAGCATCCCAACATCATATCTGGATCTCCTAGAATGGAAGAAAAGTCGCTGTCACAGACAAAAGAGAATGATCAGAAAGAGATAAGATGAGCAATCCATATTGTGAGACATAAATCAGTCTTCCCTTTGTTCTGTAGCAGTATAGGTCCCAATTCATCACCAGGAGAAGGGCTTTGAGTATCATCACAGGAGAAAAGGGTCTGAGTGACCTATGACCCCTCCCCACACCCCCATACATAAACAGGGCAAGCCAGGCCCTCTCAGGGGATATAGATAAATGCTGTCCTCCACATCAGAGAAATACCCACCAGCCCTGGGGCAGGAGGAGTGGGCACCTCTTAATCCATGAGACCCGTTAAGGAATTCTTTGGCCCCAGGGATTCTCTTGAGAGTGTTTTCCCCAAGCATGAATTGTCAGGTTGGTGGGATATAGCACTTTCCTCTGGAAACCGAGAGGTTAAGCCCAAGAGATTAAGCCCAAGATGTCTCCCCACATTTGCGGGGTCAGAAGTCTTAGGAAGTTATAGACACAGGCCAGGATAAAGTACCTCTCCCTCAATTCTGGACCTCCCTCCCAGGTCAGAGGTCACTGGGCCACATAGGCCAAGCTGTGAGATCTGTCCAACCCTTTCTTCCCACTGTGTACCCCATGCCCTCCAGTCCCACTGGACTCTCCCTCAGTGACTGGGTATACACTATTTCCCTATGCTGGGGCCTGAGGTGTGGGAGTTCCTGAAATTTGGGCAGCAATTACCAGTGGTCTACTCCTTTTATAAGATAACCTCAGTCTGGTCCCCCAAATTTCTTTTTTTTTATTTTTTTTAAAGATTTTATTTATTTATTTGAGAGAGAGAGAAAATGAGAGTTAGAAAGCATGAGAGGGAAGAGGGTCAGAGGGAGAAGCAGACTCCCTGCTGAGCAGGAAGCCCGATGCGGGACTCGATCCCGGGACTCCAGGATCATGACCTGAGCCGAAGGCAGTCGCTTAACCAACTGAGCCACCCAGGCGCCCTGGTCCCCCAAATTTCATTTTAAGAAGAAACAGATCTCTTTGAGGCTGCCAAGATGCGTTAGCCACAAAGGCTCTCTCTCCTGCCTCCCCACCCCTACCCCCATAATCACTGAATGAATTTGTTTTTAATTTAGAGTTCTGGATGTTAAACTGTTCTCTCTGACAATGACTAGTGAGCAGGTCTTCTGCTTCTTAAGAATCCTGTAGCCAGAGGCAATACAGACTGTCTCCAGAATAAATACAATTTACTCCTACAGGAGAGAGTACAAAAACCTCACCCCATAAGTGAGAGTCACTAGGCTCTTTACGGAGAGTTGTGAAGAGTAAGAAGGTATGATGAGCCTGTTACTGACTGGGGACATCCATCCTATAGCCATGACAGCGACCCCTGCTCACAGTTGGGATGTGAGTGTCAGCAGGGCCTGAAGAAAGCACTGACCCCTAGGAACAAGCATACCTTCAGTATCTCCGAGTGCTCGACCAAAATTGAGCAGCACTGCGTGGTGGTGAGGGCAGGATGCATGGCGGTTAGTCTCTGACCCTGGGGTCTCCCATACCTGGTTCCTCCACACTCCACCCCTGTCTGGCTATGTGTCCACACCTCACTAAGCCTTGTTTTCCTCATCATTAATGGGGACAGTAATAGTCTCCACTAGATAGAGTCGTAATGAGAATTAATTATGGGTGGAATATATCCAAAATTCTTGGCACATCCAGATAGCTCCATTAGTGTTAGCTACTATTACGTCTATTTTGGACATTAACTGTAGTTTCTCTTAATTATTAACTATGCCTCATGTGAGGCATAATTGGTGGAACAACAGATCCTAAATAGTGTTTAAACGTGCATCCTGTTTGTTAAGGCAAACTGACATCTTATTGATGCCAATCCTGGAGAGTCCAACATGGTTTACAAAACCTGTTTCCTATGCCTCATCCCACATAATCCTTAAGGAGCCCCCATGAGGTGGGGATCATTCATAGCACCTGTTTTTTGTTTGTTGTTGTTTTAACATAAGGACTCTGATGCCCAGGAAAGGTGAGAAATGCCCCCATGTGTTAGTAAGAGGTTAGACTGACCTGGATCTACATCTTGTGGCCTCATCCCCTTCCCCTAAACCATGTGGTTGGCAGGAATGTCATAAAGCCAATTGGTTAGTCTGTCCCAGGAAAATGATGGGTCCTTAGGTTGGGTGTCCCCTGTTAGCCCCCATGTCACACATGTTCACAAGACACATGCAGTCCATCACCTATTGGGAGAGAATGCAGAACAGTCACCCAAACTCTCACTGGGAGGAGGGAATCTCCCAGCAAGTCGCAAGTCCCCAGACAACCATTACTGCCCTCTGGAAGAAAAGGCTTACATGAGTTTAACTCATGGAATTCCAGGCCCCAGATTTGCCTTGAGATATCCAAATTGTACCTGGTTTCAGGCTGGTTAAGAGAAGCTAAGTGGGGGCGCCTGGGTGGCTCAGTTGGTTAAGCGACTGCCTTCGGCTCAGGTCATGATCCTGGAGTCCCGGGATCGAGTCCTGCGTCTGGTTCCCTGCTCAGCAGGGAGTCTGCTTCTCCCTCTGACCCTCTTCCCTCTCATGCTCTCTATCTCTCATTCTCTCTCTCTCTCAAGTAAATAAATAAAATCTTAAAAAGAAAAAAGAGAGAGAGAAGCTAAGTGGAAGTCTCTCTAAACTCTGGTTTCAGAGTTACTATGGATCAGTGGAGGTAATAATTAAGAGAATCTGATTTTTAGAGTTAAGAAAAAATCTTAACTGGTATGAACCTTTAGGAGGCCAACTGGCCTGGGTCCAGGCCTCAGGCACGTGTGGTTAAATCATCAACAAATGATAAATAATCTCATTTTTATAGATCTTCAAAGAAATTGTGGCCATAAACTCATTTTAGGGACTCGGGGCAGGTCTAGATGGATCAGTCTCATGGGGGGTGACCCTCACTGTCAGAAAACTCTTCTGGGACAAGCTACCCCTGTTGCCCTTGTTGGTGAAATAGGGAGAGGTGCCCCCACCCTGACTTTCTCCTGGGCCTCTTTCTTTTCGGACCACCCAGCCGCTGCTCCCACCCTTTCCTCCCAATCCCTAATTTATAAACACCAAATTTTCTACAGTTCTCTGCTGAAACTTCTCCAAGACTCTTTTGAATGGTGGGACCAAAACCACACACAGTGTTCTCATCCAGGTCTGGCCAAAGGTGAGGCAATTTGAGGACTATCTGAAACTATCTCAAAATTTCTGTGTCTTATTTACATCCAACCATGGAATCAACTCAGCCTTTATTTATTGTGGTGTGAGGCCAGAGCAGAAGCAGGAGTGGGGATCCCAGCTGCACTGCTAACAATATGAGTAAGTATATAGGTGGGATTCACTGTGACCTCCAGATCCCTTTCTGGTGAACACTCACATAATCAGTCCACAGAGCACCTCTCCCCCCATCCTCCCGTTAATTGCACCACTGGAGGCTTTACCTAGCCCCATCTGACTGTATGATTGCTGGAAAGAACCTCTCTGGACCATCCCCCCACTACCCTCAAGGTGCCTTCATGTGGGCTCTGCCGTCTTCACCACAGCAGCTCTGCCCTCTCAGGAGGCGCATCTCTCAGTTGTTTCTGCCCAGGCAGAACCAGCAAACGAGCCTGAGTGTGGATTCAACTATTCCAGGTCCCCCTGGACGTGTGAGGAAGTGGTAAGCCTTCCCCATCCCCCTGGGGACGAGAGTGTCCTCACCCCTCGGCCAACTACACCCCATCTTCACCCACTCCCAACAACTTGCCAGGAGAGAGGCACCTGCTCCGGTGTTACACTGCGAGGGCCTGCTGCTTTCCTGGGGCCCTTTCCAGACCAGGAAGCACGCTGTGTTGGTTGCCAACCCCCGGGAGGGAGTTCTGAACTTTGCAGGCAGCAGCGCGGAGAGGTAGCAGAGCCCGGGCACTGCAGCTTTTGGGGAAGGAGAACGTCCCCTCTGCCACCCACCCCAGGAGGAGTTAGGCTCTGACCCCCATCTCAGGGGAACCACAGCCTGTCATCTCCCGGCACCTCCAAACCCACCCCTTCCGCAAGTTAACTGCCCGCAGGAGACCGAAAAAGTCCCCCGCGAGATGTTCTTTTTCAGTCAAAGGGCAGCACAATTACCACCTGAGAAGAGTTGAACCAACAGGCGGGTCCGCTCGTTGTCCTGTTTCTTACCCTGACGAGGGCGTGAGAGCGCGCGCACCACACGGAGACACGCACACACCCGCCCAGCACGAGATCTTGCGTCCGGGCGCCCCTCGCCCGCAGCCAGGCCCCCCGGGGATGCGTCCCTGAGCGCGGCAGCGAGGGCTGAGGGGAAGCCCCGGCGCCTGGGCGTCCCCCTCGGGCTCCGCAGCACCGACGCCGGGGCCCGACGGTCGCGGGTTCTGCGCTCACCTTAATGTTGCTGAAGACAGAGCGGGGACAGCGGCCGGCTCGGCCAGAAGAGGCGTCGCTGCCCCGGCGCGCGCCGGGCTCGGGCCAGAGCCCCATGGTGGCGGGACGGCAGCAGCGGCGGGACGGCGGCAGGGCCCGGGCGGGCGGCGGGGCGAGCAGGGGCCGGGCGCCTCGGGCTGGAGCGGCCGCGCCGGTGGCTGGTGAGAGCGGCCGCGGCCGCCGGAGGAGGTTCGCAGCGCGGAGACTGCGCGAGCGAGAGTGCGCGCCCAGAAGTTTTATAAGTGGCCGCCGCCGTCGCCGATGATGAAACGCGCTCTCCCTCCTCCCTCTTCTCCTCGGCTGTCGAAGGCGCTGCGAGCCCCCGCCCCCCCCCGCCGCGGCCGCCCCCTCAGACAGGTGTGACGCGGCGGCCGGCCGCGCGTGACCTCGCCCCGCGCCCGGGGTCGTCTCTGCTCCCGGAGCCCGGCTTGGACCCGCGAGGCCTGACCGCCCCGGAGAAGGTCCCGCCGGCTGGGCGGCGGGGGGCGGCGAGCCCCGGGGAGGGGGAGGTAGCGGCTGGAGGGGCAGGAGCCGGCAAGGGGGGTGGGGTGGGGGCGGCCTGGAGGACTGGCGGGGCCGGGCGGGGGGCGCAGCGGGGACCGACAGGCGGGGGACGGGAGGGGACCAGAGAAGAGGTTGGCAGGGCTTCGGGGGCAGGAGAACCGAGAGGGGCTGGAGGGGCCAACGGGAGTCAGGGGGCTTGACGGGGCGCCGGATCTTCAAGAGGAGAGGGGTGCCGCGGCGCCCCTCCCGACGCCCTCGGGGAGATTTACGGAGCGGGTCTCTGCTTGTTTGCACTCGCCGAAAACCTGGGCTCTCAGTTCCGGTGATGGCCCCGAGACTCGCTGAGGCTGTTTGTGTGGAGGACTGATTTATATTTAAACTGCTCTTTGCGCTGGAGAGGGGGCCGCCCCGGGCAGGGCCCGAACTCTCTGGACCTGAGCCAAGGTAAACTGCAGGCGCTGTCAAGTGTCAGCATGGCTGGGTCTGGCCTGAAGTACTGCGGGCCAAGAGAGAGGGCCCCCCGTGGACATAAGGGACGCACCCCACTGACCTCCTTCTCAGGGCCGGAATAGAACAGCGGCTTTATTTTTCCCCCCACCCCAAGATTTTTTTTTCCACCAGGATTCCTACTGCAGAGAAGAGAAAGAAGGTGAGACTTTTCCAAGAGAAGGAGAAGAAAGTTATGCCAAAAGCAGCTGCAGTAAGGAATCCAATTCTGGAGGTATTTTTCCAGCTCCCTCATTCCTGTCGTCCTGTGCAGGCCCACTCAACTGCCAGGAAAAGCACAAGCCCAGCTTCAGTACCCGGGAAACTTTGGATAAGACAAAGACCCACAGGACGATGCCTTTCTGGGCCTGGTCTGGGCTGTCCTCTGTCTGTGGGCTTCCCCTATCCACCCGTGGTCCAAGAACCCTGGACACAACAGCATGTGGTGCTGGAAGAAAAGCCACTTGACAGCGGGCAGCCTCTGGCCACTTCACTCACCCACAGAGTAAAGGGCATCTAGAGAGGCTTCCCAGAGCCCTGCAGCATCCTCAGACCCAGAACAGGCAGGAAACTCCAAGTCACCAGTCTACCCTTTGAGAGAGCTTGGAACACAAGGACATCTGCCACCCAGAGCATTCAATGCACGCTGCAGTACCCGTGGTGTGTTGTGCCAGGCATTCTGTTGGGTGTCTAAATGCATGATTCCTTAGAACCCCAGCATTAGTCCAACAGTTATAGGTACTGTTACAATTTGGATTTTACGGATGATAATGCTAGAGAGGTCAACTAAAAAAAAAAAAAAAAAAAATGACTGAAAGACACACAGCTAGTAAGTGATGGAGCTAGAACCCAAACCCAGCTTGGCCTGACTCCAAAGCCCAGACTTGGAGCACTATGCCCTTTGAAAAGTTATCCAGTCCAGCAGCCTCATTTCACAATTAGAAGAGAAAGAGGAGAGCATTTCATTTCATTCGGAGCAGAGAAGGCCCCGGTCACAGGCACACTGGGCCTGCGATGCCTGGAGCTTCTTCCTCAAACCCTGAGTGAGGCCTTGTCATGGTCCTCTGATAGAAACCCAGGGAGAGAAAAAAAAAAAAAAAGAAAGAAAGAAACCCAGGAAGAGAGCTTCTCCAACCCTCATTTTATCCTACTCCATTAATCTTGCCCTCTGCCTGCTGTCAGGACCAGCATCATCTCCAAAGGAAAGGCCTATTCAGAAATGCTCACCAACAGTCATCTGCTTTTATCTGCCCTTACAATTAGCTAAATGTAATGGAGACCTAACCAAAGTGGCTCCAATGAGATTTATTTGTCTCATAGTAAGAAGCCTGCTAGTAGTAGTCCAAGGGTCATGACCTAGGCCCCGAAGGATTCCTTAGAGTGTGGCTAGCTCATTGTCACAAGATAGCCGCTCCACCTCCAGCCTCTTCTCTTAATTCCAAGAAGGAAGTGGAAGACAGGAAACGGGAAGGGGTTGTGCGCACATCAGGGAAACAGATCTCTCCCATGCACACTTAGCTACTTTTTCTTAAGTCCTGTTGGCCAAGACTAGGCCACATGGCTACCCTCTGTGAAGGAGACTAGGAAATGTAGTTTACGTTATTGCTATCTCCTGAACAAAATTGGGGTTCTGTTAGGGAAAAAGGGAGAAAGGATGTAGTGTAGTCAACGTTCAGTGTCTACACAAAGAGTAACCATTTCCTAAAAGCACCCCCAGGGTCTGTTTCTAAGATCCTTCCCAAATTCTTTGATTTCAGCAAATATTTCTTAGCACCATAGAAAAATAAAGCACAAGGACAGTTACTGACTTCAAAGACTCCATGGTCTCAGGTGGGGAGCAAGAAGAGAAAGCATTATTGTGTTGTAGAAAGAGAGCATAGCTCTCTGTCATGCGCAGCTGTTATGGGGGCACAGAAGAGGGGCCCTAACTCATTCTGGGGCAGTAGGAAGGCTTCCTGGAGGAAGGGAGCCTCAAGCTGAGGCCTAGGGACTAGAAGGATTGTGATGGTTGCGGTGAAGGAAGGTAAACCTATCTGCTCCATGGTTTCAGTCCCGTTGGAGACCCAGGGACAGTGGGAATGTGTGGTGCAGAGGCTGGAACATTGAGTGGCTTGCTGTGAAGTGTGGGCCTTATCCCCAACACAATGGGGACCACTGAAGGCTTCTGGACAGGGGGTGCCCTGGGCGGATTTGCATTTTACAGAGACCTCTCTGGCAGCTGGGTGGGAGTGCAGTGGGGCGTTCTGTGGAACTCCAGGAGCCACGATGAAGGTGTGTTCCGCAGCAGTGGGGGTGTTGTGCGGGGGAGAGAAAGATGCGAGAGACATTGACAGGAGATGGCGCCCAGGTGTTAGTGAGGAAATGTTACTCCCAGGATCTGGCTTGCATTAGCGATGCCAACCCCTGGCAGAGAGAACCCAGAAAGAGCAGCAGCTATTGGGGGGATGCGGGGAACCCCTCTGGGCTCATTTTGAGTTCAAAATGCGTGGAGTACATGCAGGTCTAGATGCCCAGCAGAGAGGTATATGGGTCTAGTGCTCAGAGTGGTGCTGAGCTAGAGATCAGGTCTTGAACAACCCACATGCAGGCGGTGGGTAAGCCCCGGGAACAGATGAGTCTCCCGGTGAGAATGTGTTGACAAGAAGTAGGTCCATGACTGACCACAGCAACATTCAGGGGTGGTACAGGGGATGGAGCCAGCAAAGGAGACAGAGGGGAGAACCCAGCATGCAGGGAAGTAAGCCAGCCGAGACGTGGTATTTCAGAGAAGGTCAGGAACACATCCAGGTTGTGGAGGAGGGAAGATAAGACCTAAGAATGGCCAATGGGCTGGCAACAGGCTGGCGTTGAAGACCTTGGCAAGAGTGTTTCCGGTGGGTAGTTTGTGCAGAGGTCAGATTATGTGTGTTGCAGAGGAACTGGAAAGGGGCTATCAGCAGCTTTTCCAGGGTTGCAGAGGGAATAAAGAGAGGGGAGAGGTTTGGGCTCTCCCCTCTGCCTGAATCTCCTGCTTTCTCAGTTCTCATGCTGGACCAGTTGCATGTTCACACCTCTGGGCTTTTGCTCATTCTGTTCCCCTGCTGGCTGCATAGTGCTTGGTTTCTACGCTTCAAGAGCAGCTCCTGTTACTACCTTTCTGGGCCTCTGTAGCGGGAGTAGAAACATGCCTTGTGTGGTGCAGACCTGTCACATACATCATCCCTTGTCTCTCAAGAAACTAGATGTCACTATCCCTGTTTTACAGGTGAATAAACTAAGGCTCAGGGTTCTTCCCCAGCACCTACAATGTGTCTCTGCCTTTATTATCACCCGTGACAGTAGAGACAATACATGTGGTGGCTAAGGGCGCAGACCTTACAGTCAGACGTAGATGCTGACCACCCTTCTCTCCAGCTGGGTTACCTCAGATGGCCTGCTTAACCTCCCAGCTCCCCAGTGCCTTCTCTTTAAGACGCAGATATTACTGCATGTCTGGGGGGCTGTTCTAAAGTGTGTAGTGAGGGAATGGCAAAAATGGACAGGGAAAGAAACAACAGATGTTGGAGAGATTGTGGAGAAAGGGGAGCCCTCTTCCACTATTGGTGGGAATGCAAGTTGGTACAGCCACTTTGGAAAAGAGTGTGGAGGTGCCTCAAAAATTTAAAAATAGAGCTACCCTATGACCCAGCAATTGCACTACTGGGTATTTACCCCAAAGACACAGATGTAGTGAAAAGAAGGGCCATATGCACCCCAATGTTCATAGCAGCAATGTCCACAATAGCCAAACTGTGGAAGGAGCCGAGATGCCCTTCAACAGATGAATGGATAAAGAAGATGTGGTCCGTGTATACAATGGAATATTACTCAGCCATCAGAAAGGATGAATACCCAACTTTTACATCAACATGGATGGGACTGGAGGAGATTATGCTAAATGAAGTAAGTCAAGCAGAGAAAGTCGATTATCATATGGTTTCACTTATTTGTGGAACATAAGGAATAGCATGGAGGACATTAGGAGAAGGAAGGGAAAAATGAAGGGGGGGAAATCGGAGGGGGAGACAAACCATGAGAGACTATGGACTCTGAGAGACAAACTGAGGGTTCTAGAGGGGAGGGGGGTGGGGGGATGGGTTAGCCTGGTGATGGGTATTAAGGAGGGCACGTACTGCGTGGAGCACTCGTGTTATACGAAAACAATGGGTCGTGGATCACCACATCAAATACTAATGATGTATTGTATGCTGACTAACATAACATAATAAAATTAAGGGAAAAAAAATAAAGTGTGTAGTGAGGTCTCGGCGCCGGCAGCTGTTGCTATGGTGCTTGGAAGTGCCGACGGCAATAAGTGTGCCCTATGTCTCTTTTTCCAGCTCAGCTGTGAGCAACTTGGGAGCTTCTGTGCCAATTCTCTTTCTGTCCTTCATTGGGCCCAGCATTCCCTGTTGCTTAAAAAATGTTTACTAAATGGAATTGAGCTTAGCTGAATTCCAAAAAGACCCAGTGACTGGGGAAGGCTTCATTGTCCTGAGGCTTCCAAGCCTTCTCTGTGAAACCACTACTGCCTGGGGCTGTCCCTTCTGCCCACCCCTCACCCCCGGGCTTCTTCTTGTCTACCTTGTCCTCCCCGGTGGCTGCCAGGATTCCCTAGGTATGTTTATCAGCCCGCCTGCAGCCACTGATGAGGGTCTCCCGGCAATCTGAATCCTCAAGTGCTCATGAATTAACTCTGGCCGCCCCGCTCCTTGTGCATATGCAGGCATGGCAGGGGAGGTCCCCCAGTGACTGCACCCCACCCATGGCAAGTGGAGGGCACACCTGCAGCCAAGTGTTCTACCGCTTTGTCATTGCCCCTCATGCGGCAGCCTGCTACCCTGTGGGCCGCCTTGGCCACTAGTTTATATTTTTATTTAACACACACACAGTGTTCACAGTCTGTACCTGGCACCAATACAATGTTGATTCATTTAATCCTCAAAACAACCCAATGAAAGTGGTTACTTTTGTTAGTGTCACTTTTTATTTGGATAATCTGAGGCACAGAGAGGTAAAATAACTTGCTTCAGGACACAAAGCTAGTAAGTGGCAGAGCCAGGATCCAGACACTGGCAGCCCAGTGCAAATCCCAGCTCCTGAAGGTTCTTGCTCACAGAGACTGAGTCACAGCGTGCAGGCAGGCCAAGTCAGAACCCTCCCTCCCCCATAGGATGGTCCTTTAGGGGTCCAAAGCCCATGTTGGTGCCTTGCCCACCCTTGCCCCCTCTGAACCTCTGTTGCCAGCACCACTGGCCTGGAGTGCTCTCCTTAAATGAGGTCCGAGCACCTCCTGGGGCCGATGTGGCCCTCCTCGATCCATCTCCAAGACCCCGCTCCATTCTGCTCCTCTCTACCGTGCACATCCTTTTCCTGCAACACCTACTGCATGCCATTCTCTCTTCCATGGTGACATAGGGCCCACCCTACACTCCAACAGCCCCACATCTCCCTTGCAGGACCTGAGGCCAACTTTGCCCTCCCTTTCCCTGAGAAAATGCCGTGACAAGAGGGAAGGGTGCTACAGCACCAGGGGGTCCCCCCTCCTGGGACCCCAGGTTCTCCGCATATCACCTGGGGTACAGCAACGCTTGGCACAGGCTGGGGCACGCAGCAACGGAATTTCCATGTGCTTCCAGGGAAGGCTTTTCAAGGCCGGGCTGTGCTCTTCTCTCTGAGTCTCACTCAGGGGAGGTCACGCTCTGCTTTGGCAGGAAGCACAGCAGGGCAGGAAAAAGAGAAACCTAAATAGGCCTCACCCTGCATCCCTCCCATGTCCGTTCCCTGTGGGTGAGGAGCCCCAGTCTGGCCCCAGCCTCTGCACCCCACCCACCTCAGTGCAGGTCATGCGGAGGGATGCTTATCAGAGCCTGTTATCCTGTGCCGGCTCATCACCACGCCTGTGTGATAAGCAGCCAAGCCAGAGAGCTCAGACTTCACCTCAGCTTCTTGCTCCTGCTGGGCTCACACACCTCTCAGTCAGTGGGCACCTACATCATCCTTGGCCCTGTGCAGCCCAGGAGCCAGCAGATCCTATCATCTCAATGTTCTTGAGGAGACAGAACACCAGTGCCTTGTCTCTGCAGTGATGCTCGTTTTTAAACTTTGTTAATCTTTATATTATACTCTTTCAAAAGTAATTTAACTGTGTCTTAACTCTACTGGGAGAGAGAAATTATCTGTTTCATTCACCCATCATTCCATACCACTATTTAAGCTTTGAGGAATTTCTGTTTTTCCTAATTCTTCCCAGTGGGTAAATTTTCACTTAGAAAACTCACAGTACTATTTGTCTCCTACTCTTTGACCATAAGCATTGTTCTGTGTTGAGAAGGGCTCATCACCATCTCTCTGAATGGCAATGAGGAGTTATTTAAACCCAGAGCTGGTGTTGAATGTTCGGGGTGTCTCTAAGTTTTGTCTTTTACAAATGACTTGAATAACTTTTTGCAAATAAAAAGTTTGCCTTAGGACTGATTGCAAGCAGTGTAATTTGAACACATTTAGACATTTTTCTCTATGGTATTCAAAATCAGTCCTCATGCTGCATTTCTACCACTTAGGTCCCTTCTCCCTCCCCAGTGATATCCCTCTCAGCCCCAGTAGAGGAAGACTAGGGCCCCAGCAGGAATAGCATGGCTCTTCCAGCTGGAGAGTCCCCCTAGGCACTGGGGACCCTGGGGTCTTCCTTATCCCCAACAGCCCAGACCAAGCCCTGGAGCTCAGAGAGCCAACTCAGGGCTGGCCCAAGAATGCCATGGAGTGTGGCTACCTTGGTCAAAAATCCTGTTCCCTACCTCTAGTTCTGGAGAAGCAACTCAGCCCCCAGGACTGTAGGTCAGAGGCCTTGCATGGGCACCTTCCTGGGGAGTGCTGGATCCCTCACCTGTGTAATTGAGGTATTGGACTTCACGGTCCAAAGAGGGGTTATCCTCGCTCCCTGCTCTGTCAACTTACTAGCTGTGTGACCTATGGCAAGTCACTTAACCTCTCTGGGTGGCACTTGCCACTTAGAGCTGTATGAGGAGTGAACACATGCCCTCACTAATGATCACGTTGACTGTTACT
The DNA here is from genome assembly GCF_037043125.1 of Eumetopias jubatus. Classification (NCBI taxonomy): domain Eukaryota; kingdom Metazoa; phylum Chordata; class Mammalia; order Carnivora; family Otariidae; genus Eumetopias; species Eumetopias jubatus. Next base: position 125,803,434 of record NW_028274807.1, on the reverse strand, counting down.
ACTGTTGTTTTCTCCTTACTCACCAGAGCTTTCCTCATGGGTCCCTGCTCCCTCCTCAGCTGTTCCCTGCTTTTCTCCTTAGGAGGCCCTGTTTTCTCCATAATGACATTTTCCCAAAGACTTCTGTTCAGTAGAGCCTGGGAGACCCTTAGTCCAGCCCCCTAAGTAAGCTTGTCTGAGCCCCATGCTCCCCTAATGCTGGGTCCAGGAGGCGACTATAGGATTAGGCGTCCCGGCAGGCCCTGCTCTCCTCTGCCCTCCCTGTCTTACCCTCTACATTCGCATGGGAGAGTCTGGGAGTCCCAGCCCCCATCCTGGCTTCCACTCCTCCTCCCCAGGAGCGCAGCACACAGACACACACAGACACACACACAGACACACACACACACACACACACGTGTACCCTCACAGACGGGCCCCCTCAAAGCCTTCTTGGTATTTCCCGGTTGGAGGCGTCCCTCCCTTCCTCACCTCTCCCTCACCTCGTCCACAGCTGGGTCAGCCCATGGAAGCCCTCGTGAGGGAAGTGCGCGGAGCCTCTTTTTTTCCATCTTCTTCATTTCCCGGTCATCTGATCATCCCTCTGGGCCACCTGTATCCCACCCTGTGCCCTCTCCCTGGCTCTGAATCCAGGTCTGGGCTCCTGCTCCCACCTGACCCACCCTTGCTTCCCGGAAGGGATCTTCTCCTCTTCCCTCTGTCTTGCTTCTCGGGCCCCCTTCTCCTTTTCCTTTACTCGTCCAGGTCTGCAGCCTCCCTGCTTATCGTGAAGGCCTCTGTCCCCTCTTTCCCTCCCTTATGAGCCTCACACGCCCTCCCTGTCTCCCAGGGCCTGTTTCTCTCCCTTGGGGAAAGGGCACACACCTGGCACACACCCTCCCTGCACTGTTTGGACTGAGCCTCTATCAGTGGATTGTGAGCCTTCGGGGCAGGGACCAAGTACAAACACAAGTGCGGATCGCAGGATGCCACCCGCAGGAGACAGAGCAGGGACGACTATCAGAAGAGCCTGCCTCTCCCCGCATCTCCTTCGGGGACTGGCGGGGGACATAGGTGCTCATCTTGGACCTTATTTCCCAGCTGGACAGCGCTGGTGCTGAGGCTGCGGGCCGGCAGCGACCACTCTGGTAATGACCTCCTCTGCCGCTCTGTCCCGGCGCTGTCCCTGCGCCGTGCCCCGCCCCTCGCCTGGCTCTCAGGCAGCATCGACTGCTTTGTAGACTGCGGGGGCCGTAAAGCTCCGCGGGGCCCTTCACCTGCACCTGGGGTCCCTAACACACCCTGGGCCGTGTGCGCTGTGCACTGAGTCACCTGATGAGGTCACTGGAAGTCAAGCCTCCTCCCTGGTCATGGGTCACAGGGAGGGAGCACACTGCTGGGGATTCAGGAAGAGAATATTCAGTGCTCCCCTGTGAAGCCAGCAGGAGAGGAGGCTGAAGAGGGGGGTGTCTAGGGAGGGTTCAGATGTGAGGATGGGGAGACCACAGCCCTCGCACACTGGCATGCAGGGCTAATCCTTGCAGGGGCTCAGGGCCCAAGAACCTCCCTCTAACTATAGTAGTAGGATGATAACCAAGGAGCGGACATCTGCTGTGGGTCCCCTCCAGACTCTGTCCCACTGCTGGTGGAAGCACCTGACATTCCACTGGAGTGCCACCCCTCCCCACTCTCAGGTTATGAGGGCTGGTGGGTGGGGGCCAGGCCTCGCCACTCGGGCCCTCTGCTGGACAGTCCCTCAGTCAGGACGGCGCACTCTCTCCCAAGACTGCCAGCAATGGGGGCACCTCCCTCAGTGTTGGGGCCTGGGGCATTCTAGGGAGAAGGAGTGGGAATGTGGGATGGATGTCACTGAGGCCTGTAACCATGTCCTTCATGCTCTGCCACCAGGCCTCTGCCTCTGGACTTTGCAGGCCTGTGAGCCAATAGATTCTCTTTATGGTTTAAGCTTTGTGGAGCTAGATTTCCTGTTGCTGGCATACTAGATAAATCCAGGAAACCAAAGTTTGGACAACACCAGGCAAGACTAAAAGAAATTATTTTTAAAAATGTTAATAAAGATAGTCTGTCCATGGTAGGAATGTAAGGTTTTTTTTTTTTAAATCTTGTGTTTTTCTACATCTTTCTGATTTTAATGATAAATATTACTTTAGAATGAAGTAAATAAGCTTTATAAAAAAACAAAAGAAGAATCACTTGGCCACATAACAGTTTTCCATAAGCCCCATTTTCAGAAATGAAATCAAATCTCCATCAATCCCTTGCCTAGATGGGTGTCAGGGGAGATGCTCCTGGTCCAGCCCTGCTTTGACCTTGTGGTCTTAGGGGAGGGAGGGGTCACTGCTCCCCACTGTGTCTGCACAATGAGAGGGTATGTGGGTGGCTTCAAAGTCCTCCCAGTGTTAATGTTCCAGTCACCGACTTTTGTCAAAATCCACAACCCCACACACGCATAGGCGAGCTCAGCTGCTTCAAACCCGCACATTAGACAGCCAGAAAACGCTGCTCCTCAGTGGTGGCCCATCATCATGAACCCAGACCCTGAGCTGCACTCTCCATCCTCACATCAGCCTGTAGGGGAGCTCTGCTCATAGTGACCCTTTCCCTGGGAAGAAAACTGAGATTCGGGGAGCCCAAGAACCTACCTTTGGTGATAGGGCTAGTGAGGAGCAGAGCTCGAATGTGAACTGCAATCCATCTCATGCCCAAGTCCAAGCCATTGGCCATGCTGTGATGCCGCCTCTGTCCCAAAACATTTCTGGATGACTCATTTATTTGTCCCTTTCACAAATATTTACTAAGCACCTGCTATGAACATGACATGATTCTTATTCACAAAGGAGACACGGAGGAAATACAAGATACCAGCCTATCCCTCCAGCTCCTAATACAGATCTGTGATCTCAAGAGGAGTGTGTGCACCCTGACGGGGGCCTAGGACAATCCCAAGGGCAGTGGACAGAATATATCACAACTATTTATAGCTATTTCTGTCTCATGATTTTTAATTTCTATTTTTATGCTTTTATGATATGCATGATATCTTGATACAGTAACATCCACATTAAAAAAAATTATCGGGGCACCTGGGTGGCTCAGTTGGTTGGGCATCCAACTCTTGATTTCAGCTCAGGTCATGATCTCAGGGTCATGAGATCCAGCCCTGACGAGCTCTGCATTCAGCAGGGAGTCTGCTTGAGATTGTCTCTCTCCCTCTGCCCCCCACTCCCATGCATGCTCTGTCTCTCTAAGAAAAAAAAAATCTTAATAAAAAGAGTTATCCATAATAAATTTTTGATTGGTGTGCAATCAGCAAAGACTCACCAATTATATATGAGTCCATAGATGGGTAACTATAAAATAAAAATTCAAGGTTATTTGAGGATTAAAATGGGAAAACAATGAATGTGGCAAGAGCTCAGAGGCTGAGGATGATCACGAAAGGCTAGTAGAGATGGCAGGAGCTGCATTAGGGTGAGGAGGCTCTATCCAGGCAGAGAGAGAGGAAGGCATCAAAGGCAACAAGAGAACATCACCAACCATAGGTAGATTTGAGAATGTGCCGGTATAACTCAGTGAATGTGATCACTGCCCGTCTGCCCTTGCATCTTCCCTCAGCCTTGCAGCCTGAAGAACATCAACTAACCCTGCCAAGCCTCTGGGTCCACCCGGGCCAGCAGCCAGGCCCCCACCCCGGCATGCGGCATGCTCAAACTCAAGACTTCTGGATCTAGATCTTTTGCCTCCTCCTCGCTGAGTCCCCTCTGTGATTCCTTCCAGACCCAACTGCTCCCACTGCTCTGCCCTTCCAGCTCCTCTCAGCCTGCCTTGAGCCCTGGGTCCGTGGTCCCCATCCCTCACCTCCTCAGCCTCTGTCCCCCTCTGCTCCCTTCTCCTGCCTTTTGTCAGAATTGGCTTCCCACAAGGGCCACTTGTGCCCTTCTGAGTGGAGCTGCTCATTCTCCAACACCCAGGACCATAAGGATGGCAGGAGGCTTTCTCCTGGGTCCCTGAGGCCACTTCTGTTTCTTGGGCCCTGCCTACCATGAGGCTCACATATCCAACCCAGCCCCCCTTCAGTTCCTTTCTCATTTCTGTCACGCACCCACCCCCCGCCCCCACCACCAGTCCCTTGCTTCACTCTTCAAGGGCTTTTCCTCTGACTTCCTCTCATACCACATGACCACCCTCCCGTCCCCACATCCACAGTGCCTGACCTCCTCCACTTTGGTGGCCTCCCCCTCTCAGCCGCATCAGTCACCTGTGCCCACACCCGGGGGTCACCTCCACCAGGAGCTGCTCCACCTCTGGACACCCATGTTCTACTCTGGCCAAACCCAACCATAGCTGGCCTTGCACTTCACAGAGACATGCAGTGCTTTAACGCCTTCAATCCTGCCATCTCCCTGTCCCCACCTATTTCCACTTCCTTCCAGCCCACAGCCTAGAGAGTTCCATGGAAAGGCTGTCCCTGTCCTTGGCTGAGAGTGACTAACCCCTTGAGCATGCTCTCGGTCCATCCCCTTCAGCCTTCTCGGCAGGGTATTTGCTCCTTCCAGTTTCCTCCTCGCCCTGGCATCTTCCCCTGTGGTCTCTCTCTCTTCTCTCTCTGCAGAAAATTTGTTTATGTTCTCACGTTTCCCCACATTAATAACAGAACAATCCCTTGGCTTCCTCTTGCCGCTGTCCTGTTTTTTTGTTCTCCTTTATGGTCAGGCTTCCTGAGATCTTCTCTATTTTTCTCGCTTACCATTCACAGCTCAACCACCATGAGCTGGCTTGGAGATTTCACCATCCCAGTGGGATTACCCTTGACAAGTTCACCAGGGGCTGGGTTCTGCTCTTGGTGGGTTCTCGGCAGCCTCGCCCGCTCTCTCGTGAGGGCTCTCTCCCCGCTGAGCCAACACTCCCCATTCCTGCCCCTCCTGCCCACCCCCCGGACTTTCTCCGGCTCCTCCAGCACCCTCATGGGCGTGCACACCTCTCCTGTGGCAGCGTTCTAGTGCTCTGAGCCTCTCCCCACTCTGACCCCGTGACCTCAGCTGCCATCTGCCACTGAATCACTCACACCAGCGTTCTCCAATCCAGGTCCTCTCTGACCTCCAAGCCACGCACCAGGGGCCCCTGACTTCTCATCTGGACAGCCCACAGATGCCTGGAACTCAGCTGAGTGCACCTACTCTTTCCCCCAAACCTCCCCCTCCCCTTGCTCGCCCGTTTCCCAGCAACAACCCCAAGGCAGAAATCTCTGAGTCTTGCTAGATGTCCTTCTCACTCCTGACAGCCACGCAGTTGCAATAGCAGCAAATAGTAAGGATAATGCTCATGGCGTTGTCCATCCAGACTAGGATAATTCACTCTCTGGAACCAGGCTGAAGTGTCAAGAGTATGGAGTCTCGGCGCCCAGACAGTGAAGATGTCCCCACCATAGGCATCAGGTGACCACCTGGGCCCACTGCTCTGTACCTCATGCCACCCTCAATCACTCCCCTTCCCCATTCTGTCTTTTAGAACTGCATCTATTTCCCTAAAATTCCCAATTCCCTTCAGAATTTAGCTTCATGTTTTCATGCCCTTGGAAACTTCCACAGACTCTGCTATAGGATGTGAGTCTTGGCCATTCTCTCTTCGTACAAAAGCTTTGCTGTGGGGGAGGGGAAGAGGCATTTAGACTCACAGTGATGCAAGGGGGTGGGAAACTGTCAGAGCGTCCTCCACACCAGCGGCAACTTGCTTCTCCCCTCTTTGGTGTGTCTGAAGACCTAAAACATGAAATGTTGCTCGTGTGCCAAAGTTCATCCTCTGCTAGTTATGTGAGGTTCGTACCCATAGTTAGCCTAACTGATCTTACTATGCAAACAGACCATCTGTCCCTTCCCTGACCTCAGGTTACCTTGCAAAACACCTCTTCTTCCACCTGTCCCTGAGAGACAGCGTCCCAGGTCATCTGGAAGCCTGGCCCATCTGGTCTCCACAACAGCACATTTTGGGGTCCATTCACCTCTGCTGCTCTGTCTTCCCCACCACCAAGGGGCTTCAGTGGAAGTTGGAGAGGCCAGTGGACAGCAGCAGGGCTCTGGGGAGTCCAGACCCTTGGGCCACTCAATGAACAGTGGGATCTGGTGTCTCACCTATAGATTACATAAGACCGTGCTTGCCTGGGCTGTGCAGATGCAGAGAGGGCGAATGGAGGTACTGCGTGTAGAGCAGTGATTCTCATACCTAGTGTATATCAGAAACACAGATCGCTGGGCCCTCCTCTTGGAACTTCTGATACAGTGGGTCTGGGGTGAGGCCTGAGAACTGGCATGTCTAACAAGTTCCTGGGTAATTCTGCTGTGAGTCCAGCAACCATGCTTTGAGGATCACTGTTTTAGGGGAAACTGCCTCCTCCGGAAGCCCTCAATACATACAGCAGGCTCATATAAATGTGGGCCATCTAAGCTGGAGGGATGGTTTCATCCTTCCCCTTTGGCTCAGCTGACAATGGTGAGTCCCTTGACATCAGCTTGTTTCTGTGCCTGGACTCACTCTTGGTTCACTTCGCTGTGGCTGGAGAGCAGGAAGTAGGAATTAATGGTCATTAATGGTGTGCAAGCCATAGGTAGGTGGTAGTGATGGCCATCAGAGGGTGCTCTGCCTGCTTCCAGGTTAGATGCAAATATTCCTTTCGGACTGTTGCATTTTCTCTATGCCCCATCCATGTGAGTTTCAAAAGGACACATGCCTCTGCAAAGGCCGAAAAATATTATCAAACACATTTGGAATACTCTGTTTCCTCTAGCACCCTGAGCCCCCCCAGCCAGCACCCACAGAAGGACTTTCCACACAGGGCGGATGCCAGCCCTGGAAAGGAAATGGGATGAACACATTTGCAGGAGCACCTTCTCAACGCAGGCCAGCGTCGCTCCCCAGGGGCTAAGCCTCAGAGCCATCCCGGCTCCTTCCTCTCTGCCCTCTGTCTGTAGGAGGGACCAAATAAACAGCCTTTACCTTGAGTCCCCTGCCAAATGTCTGCCCTGTTTCCCTCAGCCAGCAAGGGCTGATCGTATCTGCACAGGAAGAAGGGCGCTCATGCTCACGGGGCTGAGGTGTACGTACTCATGAACATATGAAGCTGCTGAGCCAGGGGTTGAGTTTCTCTGGATGAAGCCTAAAAGTATTTGATATTTTCTTTGGCAAATACTGTAATAAAGTGGTACTCACTTCCTTACCAAGACCCAGATTTGATTTAAAACAGCCTTATTTTAATAAAGCCAGTGAAGCAGTGCCTGGATCATTGCCTGGCACTCAAAAGATGCTCAGTAAATATTTGTTGAATGAACGAATGCATTCATTCCAGAATAATCTGTCCATTCCTGAAGATCTGACATGATCCTGGCTACTCTCATCTAAACTGAGTTTTTCCTGTTTCTTTAAATCCTTTCCTTTTTAAAGTTCTCAGATGGGGCATAAATCAAATCCTCTTTCATCCTGCAACTAGCTGCTCGGGAACAATGGATTGGTCCCTCAGCAGCTCACAAATGAAAAGCCCCTGGCCACAGGCTCCCTGTCCACTTGGCCAACCTGGCCCTCCCCTCCATTGCCCCACCCCAGAGGGAGCCCCCAACGACTTTCTGATGGCTCCCCAACTAGAGACAGCATCCAGGGCTGCCTCCCCTTCTCTGGAGATTAAAGATCCAGGAGTCCACAAGGGCAGGGTGTCCTCTAATTACTTTGAAGACATCCCTCCCCTTGTCTCATCAAGTGATGCCCCTAATTCCCAGTCCTCAGATTTGGGGCCTTAAAGGAGAACTAAAGAACAAAAAAGGGCCAGGGATGGAGCCAGGGGTCAATAAAAGGCACATGAAAGACTTTTTTTTTTTAAAGAATTGATTTGGTCACCAAATATAAACAAACCTGTCTTGCCCAGAGGCAAGATTTGGGAAGATCTGCTCACAGCTGGCCTTCTTTTCCTGCCTGGCTCATCTTGCTGATGGGGCTCTCAGTGCCAGACCCATACTAATTCAGGCATAGGCCCTGCCTTAGGGAAGTCAGTCTTGCTGGGCAGACAAAGCCATCTTACCTAAAATGGCCAGATAATGTGATAATGTGGCATAAGTTAAAGAAGCCAGTCTATGGCGTATCACAGTATAATATATGATTATTGAATTTGATGTCACATTTTGCTGGTTTAGATTGTAATAATTCATAACCATTTACAAAAGTGCTAAAATTTATATACCTAAGATCATTTCAAGTATCCCCAAATTTATGTACCCAAGATCATTTCAAGTACCCCCATGGATACACTCCTTTCTTTAGTCAGTGTTGCTCAGGCCCCTGGCCGGGCGAGAATCCTTATGTGTTGCTCCAGCAGATGACTGTTGGTCCCCCCAGTCCAGCCAGTTCATGCTGGCTTGGGGTTGGAGAGTGCTGCCTGTCTGGGCCACGTGACCCAAAGTCACAGCCCCAGGTTTCCCTCTCTGGGCTCTGAGGCCAAAATGACTTCTTGAAGCAGAACTCCTGAGAGCAGAGCGAGCAGGAAGTCTGCTCCTCAAGTTTACCAAGGCTAGGGTCCGCCTGCTGCCCCCCCAATCTTGGTCTTTTGCCTGCTCAAATCAAAAGCAGTGTAACTCCCCTCTTTCCTGCTTGTTCTTTCCACATCGGATCCAGCTCATGACCTGGCATTTGTAGGGAAACCACAACAAGAAGAAATAGGAGGTTCAAGCAGGTTTTTGTGTCAACCTGCCAGTTGACAGCCAAGGCTGATGTGGCGGGAAATGTGGCTGCTGACCCACTTAAACTGGGGAGTGGAAAGGAGTGACTGCCCCCCCCCAGGGCCAACAGAGGTGTCAACACATCCCCAAAACGCCGTGCAGGGAAGTGAAGCAGAGCGTGTTCCAGACATTGTATTTGAGAGCAATGTTCATCCCAAAGCATTTCACAAGCATAGGGGGGGATAAATCAGCGTAACATGTGACACTTTACAGGGTAAATGAACAAGTTTAATCTGTTTTCAAATAGCAAACATTTTGCAATAAATTTTGATTTTGTTGGTATATCTGCAATCCACAAGTATTATTAATAGGGCCTAGAAGTGTTATCAAAGTCTAAGAATAAAGAAATCTTATTATTTATTTTACAAATGCATATAATGGTGTCATTAACCTGGATAATGTCATAGCAGAGTTCAGCTCTGCTCTCACATGGGAATCACTCACGATGATGTTCGCTGCGTCATCCTTGCCCGAGTACAATGCGGAGGTACGTGTCTTCCTCCAGCTTGCCTTCTTCCTTTCTGAAATTGTGTTCATGAGTGTACCTGCAGGACATTATGCTAAGCAAAATAAGTCAGACAGAGAAAGACAAATACCATAACATTTTACTCATATGTGTAATCTAAAAACCAAAACAAACGAACTAACAAAACAACAAAAACAGACTCACAGGTAACAGAGAACAAACTGGTGGTTGCCATAGGTGAAGGGGACTAAGAGGTACAAACTTCCAGTTCTAAAATAAAGAAGCCATCCCCGTGTAAAGTACAGCATAGGAAATAGAGTCAGTAATATTGTAGTAATTCTGGTGACAGATGGTTAACTAGACTTACATAATGTATATTTGGATGTCAAAATACTATCTCGTACACCCGAAACTAATCTAATATTCTATGTCAACTATACCTCAATTTAAAAAAAAGTATTCCTGAGTATCTTAGTTCATTCAGGCTGCTTTACAACAGAATAGCCTGGCTTCGAAACAATAGAAATTTATCTCACTTTTCTGAAGGCTGGAAGCCCACGGTCAAGGCACTGGCAGATTCTGTCTGGTGAGAACTCACTTCCTGGTTCACAGATGGCTGTCTTCTCACCGGGTCCTCACAAAGTAGAAGGCATGAAGGAACGCTCTGGGCTCCCTTTCATAAGGAGACTGATCCCATTCTTGAAGGCTCCCCCCTCAGAACTTAATCTCCTCCCAAAGGGCTCATCTCCAAACGCCATCACACTGAGGATTACGTTACAATGTATGAATTCTGGGGGGACGCAAACATTTAGTCTTTAGAACGGGAAAAGAAGAGAAAGAAAATCTAGAGACCATGGGAGTACAAGCTGAGAGCACTATGCAGCTGGTAATTGCTGCATAAGCTAATGCACTGACGTGACCTCTGTGGGGCTGGGCGTCTGGGCATCAGTAAGACCAGCCAAAGGCTGCATGCCCTTTGTAGGACCTGAGAGAGGAGAATTACACCAGCAGAAGACAAAGTCTGCCCTCACGTGTGATCTTTGACAAACCTCAGTTCTTTACCACTAGTTACAAGTTCCTTGCAGAGCCTTTGGTGTGGACAGCACACAGCAGTGGATATAAGCCCCAGGTTAGGGTCTCCAGATAAAATGCTGGATGCCCGGTTCAATGTGAATGTCTGATTTAAAAAAAAAACAACAACAAATATTGCATGAAATATACTTTTACTAAAAAAATTATTTGTTGTTCACTGAAAATTCACATTTAACTGGGTGCTCTGTATTTTTACTTGATAAATCTAGCAACCCTACACAAGGTGGCTGAGGGCTATTAGGGGCCAGGGCCAAGTCCAAGTGGCGACAAGCATCCAGCCTGGTCAGGTCTCTCCAGACCACATAAGCTAATGCAGGTTGGGGGGTGCCCACTGGTCGGGTGGCAGCAAAGCCACTCTTGAGTGACCTCCCAGAGAACGAGTCCATTTAATCCATTCTATAAGCAAGTGCCCTTGTAATGTCATTTCATCTCAGACACACGAAGCATTTCAGTGAGATAAAAATAAGTAACAGCCAAATTTAACATGAAGATTGAGGGTGACAAATTGAATCTAGATGCTTTATATAGAATGCATTATTGTTTCTTTGTCTGAGGTCACAGGTCAAAATCTTAATGAGAGGACAACTTAAAAGAGAGCTAGCTAGCTCTCATTGTTGACTTGTTCTGTGAATGGGGAAAAGACTATCATTATTTTATTTGAAACGCAGAACAAACATATTCCCGAGGAATGTCAAGGATCCGCCAAGACACAAACAACACAGGTGGAGCCCCCAGAGGTCGATGGGTGAGGGGGCCAGGAGAGTAAGCCTCAGACGGATCTGGACCAGTTTACAGGGGTCGTGAGAGGGGAGAGGGGCCGGCTGTGGGCAGGCAAACCATGTGCTAATGGGGAAAGGTGTCCCTAAGGATGTACAGTGTCTGGCCATGTGTGTACATGTGAGTTGTTGCGGTTGGGGGCACTCTGGAGAATAGAGAGCCCACGGTGACTATCCAGCAGAGCCCCAGGACCTGGGAGGGCCATGGTCAAGGGCAAGGCAGACACAACCCAAGTGGGAGGGGACATGTGGAGGGGGGGTTGGTACCCAGAGAGAAAGCTGGGCCTGTTCATGGCCAGTTCCCATGGGAGGGACCTTCCTCAAGAGTGGGAGACTCAGGCTGAGGAGAAGTCTTGGGGGGACCCCAGGGTCTGGAGTGAGTGTGGCCTGAGGTAGTAGTCAGGGCCTGCCTGGCACCCGACTGCACAGGAAGGGACAGTGAGGACCAGGCAGGCACCCCTTGTGGCTTGGTGGCTTGGGTGGACAGAGGTGCTGGGAGCCACGCCGTCTGGCACAGATTGTTAGGACGTGGGTCAGGAGAGTTGCTCCCGCCGATACCTGCTGTGGGACAGTCAGCCAGCTGTGCTCCACCAGTCCCAGGCCTGACAGCTGGTTCTGGTCCCAGCTCCAGCAGCCAGCCCTGCGTTACCCTGGGCAACCACACCTCCTCTGAGGAGCTGTATTCTCGGCAGTCCAAACGAGGAGGCCCAGACAGCTCCAGTGGGAGTGCCCTGGGAGTCACCGCCTCTCTCTTCAGGTCCTCTGGGCTGGCGGGTCGCGGCTCCTGTGTTGGAGTGTCTGTGCCGATCAGCCGCCTTGGCCAGGGCCCTCATGAGGGCGCCTCAGCCGGGCACACGTCATGCCATTACTACCCCACCTTCCTCGGTGTTTAATCAAGGGAGTCTGAAAGTGAAAACAACTGGAAGTGAAACTTGAACTTTCCCCTTCTCTGAGGGACACACAAGCCCAAGTGGTGGGCACAAAGGTCACTCTGTGCCTCTTGAAATGAAAACCCAGAGAAACCTTTGGGACTTCCTCATTCCTTGCCTTCTGTCAGCAGCTCCTGAATGGCTCTGGTTCCTGGGACTCAGCAGGCCCCATAAAGCCTGTCATTACAGCCCCGTCAGCCAGGTGGCCAGACAGCCTGCCCTGCCCCGTCCTGCACTAGGGCCCCAGGGCCGCTGAAAGCAGAGGGTTACTTCCTCCCACACCCACCATGCACAGAATCACACACACACACACACACACACACGGGCACGCACGGCCATCATCCATACATGAAACACTCGTGACCCCACACTCACCCGCACCTGGGGCCACACTCACACCTGAGCACGCTACTCATCCTCAGGCACACACACGCAGGACACCCCAGCACAGTGCCCCCCAGGAACAAGATTGCACACGCATACCCCTCCCTGCAGCCTGCCCTCACACACATCCACCCTGGCAAACACAGATGCATCAAAGGACGTGGGACATGTTGCGCTCTTGCCTATCCACCCATCCCTGTCCGCACATATACCTGCTTCACACACACACACAGCCAGGGGCATGGCCTCACTGCCAAGGGACAGCAAGCCCCTGGAGTGCTGCCCTTCCTCCCCTGGACAGGCTGGGACATCCGCTCCCTCCCTCTGCTCCAGGCTTGAAATGGCCTCCACCACCTCTCCCTCCGTGAGCTACGCCGTGCCCCATAACTGCATTTCTTTGGGCTTGCACTGATCCAAAGGACACTCAAGACCTCACCCTTTAAAGGCCAAGCCACCACCCAGCAGCTGCTTTTCCCACGTGTATAACAGAGTGCTGGAGGGCCTGGGCATCCTGGCCACCTGCGCTCTGGCAAATCAATACAGTTCTTATTTCCGTGTTAGAGAAGCTCTTTCAAGCTACAAGAAACACAGACATGCTCAAGTTAGTTGGAGTGGTGGCTGTGTATTGGAAAGGAAGAAAAAGCACAGAGAGCTACTCGGGCAGGACTCCTGCAGTACCCTGCAGTCAGGATTCATGGTTTGGGATTAATACTAAGGCAGCCTCAATAATGATGATCGTGAGCATGCATTGAGCACTTGTCCCACCTGGGTCCCAGACATGACACTAGATGCTCTGCACCCATCATCATGTGCTGCTCACAACAGCCTTGTAGAATAGAGTCTCATTCTTGCCATTTGAGGAGGAGGCTATTGGGGCATAGAGAGATCTGTGACTTGTCCGGAGTCCTACAGCTAGTCCATGCAGGGCTGGGATGCAAACCCAAGCTGTTGGGAGCCCAGCAATGTAGCACAGGAGAACCACTCTGCCAAGGTGTCCCCCCCCCCCCCATCCTGATGCTCTCCTGCCTTGGTGTATCTGCCATTGTCTCAAGATGACTTGCCCACATCTCTGTGGGTCTTGCTTTCTCTCTCTTTCTCAATCTCTCTCTCCTTCTCAAAATCTCCTCCCGCTTCTTGCTCTGTGTGTCCAATTCAAAACTCCCTGGAAGAGGATCTTCAGGGGCAGTCGGATCCAGCCACTGTGGAACTGCCCTGAAAGCAAAGCACTTGCCGAACTGGACCCAGGTGCCAGACTCCTTTCTTGGTCAACGTGAGCAGCTGCCTTCGGGTGGGGGACAGTCAGCTGTGGGTCAGGGCAGCTGGTCATAGTCAGTCAACATAGGAACCCCTGAGGGTGGAGTAGGCACCCTACCAAGTACAGATTGTCCAGTGTGGTTTTTTATTTTTTTGAAATCTTTACTAAACATAATTCTCATTTCCTGACTTTGTAAGAATCATCTAGTAGGCATAATTGAACTTAAAAAAAAATTAGTCAGGATTTTATGATTCCTGAGGCATCATTCTGAATTCTAACTGGATCAGGCTGTAAAAGTAGGAGGTATAGAGAGCTAATGTGTGGCGACAGCCAGGAAACTCCCTAAACATCTTTTAAAAGTACATTCCTGATTAGTTATTTGCCTTCACCTCAATGTGGAGGCAACGATGAGAAGGAAATTCCCTGGCAGTGGGTTCCCATGAAATCAGGCATCATGTTCTTAGCTGCAAATGCAGGCAGGCCCCATGGGATGCAGCTACCTCCTTCCAGGACCTCCCAAGCTCAGGCTACTGAGGAGCTTTGGGGACTCCTCTGACATGTGGGGACCTGGGCCAGCTCCTTGGTCGTCTCCCTTCCCAGGAGGCTCGTCTGCTGACAGAAGGACAGAGGTGGGGGTCTCAGGTCACTCGGAGAGGTCACAGGCTGCTAATCCACTCTTGGAACTGTCAAGGAAAGCCCACTTTGGTTTGATCCTTTGCACAAATAGATTAGAGGCCATAGAACTTGACATCTGCATGTTGTCCAGCTTCTGTTAGAAAACATCCATCTTTATGGAGAAGCGTGATGGATGGAGCAAAAGTCCAAAGCCCTTCATTGAAAATACTTGGTCAGGACTGAAGATTCACACCCCACAGCTGCAGTCTGGATTTGGAACACTGTCCAATGTCAAACAGGATTCCCTGTGGATCAGAAACATCACAGGCCAGCAGCTACTGTGGAGTTGGTGCTTCTACAGGACAGTCTGTTCCTTTGGGGTTGACCCCCCAGCAGACCAAGGGTGGCTGAACTTCAGTCTTCAATTCAGGGGCAACTGGGAGCAAGGCTGCAGGGTTGGAATTCAGAGCTTTCTCCCCTTGGGCCCAGGGTGCATCAGCCAGGGAGGGGCCTGGGAGCTCCCATTTTCCTAAGTCAGGAGCCAGTCAAATAAGGAAATGACCTCAGCGCACGTGCTGCAGTGTGACAGATAACAGGACAACAGAATGGTGCTCACAGTTACACCAGGCAGGCCTAGATTTAAGGGGAGTTGGATGTGGGTGGCCTTGTTTTGCCGAGAAAACCCGTTTTTTGTTTGCTTGTTCCTGTTACTCTGCAGAAGAAATGAGACTTTCTTCCAAGGTTTAACAGGATTTGTACCCCAGCACCTGACTTGGAAACTCTTCCAAGAGGGTCAGTATTCACTACACTGATATGTGGGTCTCATTCCCTTGACCTCTAGCCTGTACAAAGCAGTTTCAAGGGGACACCTGAGCACTGGGTGTTGTAGGTTAAGTGATGACTCACTCAATTCTACTCCTGAAACCAATACTACACTATATGTTAATTAACTTGAATTTAAATAAAATTAAAAAATAATTTAAAAAATATAAAGGGGACACCTGGCCTGAAAGGGGGACAGGGTTAGGTGATTCAGGGGAAAGCAAGTGGACCCCACTGCATCTCATGACTTAATAAACGGTCGTTTGGGAGAGGAGAGAAGGGAAGGCCATCTGCCGGCAGCTTCGCAGAGCCCTGTGCTCTCACTGGATCTGAGACACCACAGCTTAGAGGCAACCAGTTGACACAAACAGATCTCCCAACCCCGGCAGCCCAGCGTGCCCAGACAGGACTTTCAGAGCATGTGGAGGGACGAGGGGGTTTGGGCACAGGGCCCTGGATGTATGCCCAGTCCTTTCCAGAGAATATAGACGTTTTTCTCCTCTGCCAACAGAAAAAAGGAGAGAAGAAGCTGCGTTTTCCATCCCAATCAATGGGACCAACACCCTTCCAGAAACCCCCTCCTAATGGAAACTTGACAGGGTATGTTCCTGAGTGTTTTTGCCCAGAGATGGCTCCCGTGATACTATCAGGACTCCTCTTGAGCTCCCGGGTTCTTCAGGCTGAAAGACCCAACTGGACATCTCTGGGACAGAGGGAGGCAGTGGGGGAGGGGGGACCATGGGGCACTCTGGAGACAGATGTTTGGGGCCAGTGTGTGTGTGTGGGCAGGAGGGGAGCAGAGCAGCATGATTCTCTGCGCTTGCTAACATTCGATGAATCCCACCCAGACCTACTCTGTTGGTGTCCCAGGGCTGCTGTAACGATGTGCCACAGGCTGGGAGGCTTAGACAGCACACATGTATTGTCTGGCAGCTCTGGAGGCTGGAAGTCCAAGATCAGCAGGGTTGGTTTCTTTGGAGGCCTCTCTCCATGGCTTGGAGGGCTTGGAGATGACTGTCTTCTCCCTCTGTGTGTGGTCATGTCCAAAATGCCTCTTCTTATAAGGCACCAACCACGTAGGATTAGAGCCCATCCTAATGAACTCATTTTAGTTTAATTACCTCTTTAAAGACCCTATCTCCAAATATGGTTACATTCTGTGGTATACTGGGGGTCAGGACGTCAACATATGAATTTGGGAGGGCACAATTCAGCCCATAACACCTTCTGGAAGCAGCCAGCATCATATCCCATATGAGCAGCTAGGCATCCCACTCATAAAGGCAATCCTGCATTGCCCACAAAGCATGTTCACACATGCTTTCCCCTTCAATCCCTTTAATTCCCCCCAAAGTCAGCACAGAAAGCATTCTTGTCTTATTTTATAAGGGAGGCACCTGAGAGGTGAAGCAAGCGACCTTGAGAGCCCTTGCCAGGAAGTGAGTGAATGGGGCTGAGACCTGGTCCCCCATTCCTCTGCAGTGTTCTCTCAAACTCACTGCTTGGGACCAGAACACTTTCCTCCAAGGAGAGAAGAAAATATTTCCTCTGAGAAGAGCCTCACACCTTAATCAAGTTTGTGGGGGCTGGCTCTACTTGTCCTATTTAATTTGCCAGAGCTTCATCTCATAACATTTATTTGCTAAATAAAGTCGCTTCTCCCTGCAGTTGGCTCTCATACGGTTGCTGCGGGCCAGGCACTCTGCTGGGCAACCCATGTGCATTATATCTCAAAATAAATCATATTTTGTAGATGAGAAAATGGGGGCTTAAGGAGATAAAAGTAAGCAGCTAGTCAGGGCTGGAGGAGTGCTCTGAACCCAAATAAAGGTAATTCAGAAGCCCATGCTCTTTCCAGGGTAGTGACCTCCAAAACAATTCATATATTTATAAAGGGCCCACTTTACCCCAGGCACCATTCAACATGCTATTCTGATGCTTGGGACTCTCCTGTTTACAAAACAGACACTGATCCCTGGCCTTATGGAGCTTATAGACTTCCAGAGGAGACAAACAACAAATACAATAAATAAGTAAATCATATTATACACTGGAAAGGGAGAAGTACTGTGGAAAAAGAAAAGGGGTAGGGTAGGATGATTGGGAATGCTGGGGCTGGGGAGAGGGCAAATTGCAATATTAAATAGGGTGGTCAGGGAGAGCCTCAGGGAGAGGGCAATGTTTAAACAAAGACTCAAAGGAATGAAGGAATTAAGCAATGTGGCTGTCTGGAGAAGAGTATTCCAGGCGGAGAACAAGTGCAAAGGCCCCGGGGCAGAGTGTGTCTGATGCGCTGCAGGAACAGCAAGGAGGCCGTGTGGCTGGGGAGGCCAGGAGAGTGCAGGAGCTGAAATCGGTTGAGAATAGTGACCAGCTGGTGTTGGGCTCACAGACCACTGCCATGACTTGGGCTTTACTCTCAGAAATGGGATCACCTCAGAGGGCTCTGAGCAGAGGTGGGGCAGGGTGTGGCCTGCCTTACCTTCCAATAGGACCTGTTTAGCTGCTGTGCTGAGAACTGACTGCAAGGGAACAAAGAGGAAGCAGAGACACCAGTTAAGAGGCTTTTGAAATAGTCCAGATAGTGGCTTGGACAAGGTGCGCCTGGTGTGGAAAGTACCAGACTCTGCTGCCGTTGTTGCTGTTTCTCCTCCTTCTTTCTGGAAAGTCTGCAGAATGGGGCTGCCTGCAGCCCAGCCCTGGTGTTCCCAAGAAGCAGCTCTGAGGCCAAAGAAAGCTGCTTCACTGTCTGAATATCAGTTTTCTCATTTAGAAAACAGGACAAAACAGGGTTAACAATGCTAGCTTCCCAGGGCTGTCTAAGAACCACTTCTGACGATGGATATGAGGTCCTGCTCAAGTGAACAGGTGCTCAGTTCCAGATGGCTCTCTCCACGCCCTCCAGACTCCATGTCCTGAGACCTGCCTCGGATTAGGGCTTTCAGCCCTTGCCCTCCTGCCCCCCAAAGGAAGCAGGTACAGATGGTTCTCTGAATGGAAACACTTCGGGCACATGGCACTGTGCAATCTTTCCCCCTGTTGGGGTGTGGCGCTCAAAAACGGATACAGCCCTCCCTGACGCCCCAGAGGCAGAGCCCGAGGCCACAGGCGGAGCCAGCTTAGAGAGGCCCAGGGACCCACAGAGGAACTCCATATCTTCTAACCCCCAGGGGACGGGTTGGAATGAGCACTGGATTGGGAGTCCGACAACCTGCATTTCTTTTTTTGAGATAGAGTTGACATATACTCAGGTGTGCAACCTAATGATTTGATATTTGTAGATACTGTGAAATGATCACCACAATAAGTCCAGATAACAGCAACCTGCATTTCTGTAGCAACTCTGCCAGTTTCCAGCTCAGTATACTTGAAAAATGACTTTTCTCTGGGCCTCAGTTTCCCCATCCATCAAATGCGGATGTTGGCAAAATGTCTGTGCTTCTGTCCAGCCCTCTGGAGGTTTTCTGGGCCTGAAGAGAGCCCAGGCAGCTGTGGAGTCATGGATTTACTCACTTCCTTATTTTCCTACATGACTTGGCCCTATTTCCTGGCATCCATCTCTCCCCAACTAAGCTCTTCATTTGGTCTGAGCCAACTCTACAGGGAGCACTGGTGATCTGAGCTGGAATCAGAGAGTCCTGGGACAAACCTGAGCCACAAGGCCTTACTCTCTCCCTTCAAGATGTGTGACGCTTCTAAGAGAGATGAGGGGGCTGATTACGGTGGCAGGTGGTTAGATGGTTCAGCTGGAAGGTCCTTTAGAGATCCTCCTTTTACGGGTGGGGAAGCTGAGGCTACAAGAGAGAAGGGACTTGTCTAGGACTCGAAAAGGTCACTGGAAACATCTGTTTTTTAAAAAATAAACAACAAAAAGCTTTATTAAGGTTAGTTGGCATGCATTAAACTGCACATGCCTTTTGACATGCATACATACCCATTAAACCATTACCTCCAGAAGTTTCCTTGTGTCCCAGTCTGCTTTCTACCACTATCGATGAGTTTTTGCTCTACTTTAAGGTAGAGCTCACAGGACTGGCTGACAGATTGGGGGTGGGCTGTGGGGAAAAAAGAGGGTGATCAAGATTTTAGCCTGAGGACTAGAAGGCTGGAGTTGCCATCATCTGAGATAAGGGTGGAGCAGAATTGGAAAGCCCTTCCAGAACTCAGGTTTGGACAAGTGTTTGAGCTGTCAAATAGTCCCCATGTGGGAAAGGATTGATGGTATTTGGCCATCTGAGTCGGGAGTTCCAGAGCATCCAGGCTGAGACACACAGAGAAGGACTGAAAGCCAGGGCCTGGACAGATCCCCAAGGAGTGAGTGTAGTTGACAACCAGGCCCTGGCTCTCCCACACTAACAGGTCATTAGGCGCTCTAGAAAATGCACCCTGGCTACCAAGTCTGCACCCCCCCCCCTTTCAGGGCTTAGGCCTCCCTGAGCCCTAGAGAGGGAGTCCTCTGAAGGCAGAACTGTGTTGTTCCATCTGCGTTTGCATGGTGCCTGCACAGTGCCTGGTCCTTGGTAAAACCTTGGTACATGTTTGTTGAACAATGGGGCTAGAAAAGGCAAGAAAAACTCTCCCCACCTCTGCAAAGTCTCAGGAATCCACTTCTGCTTTTTTCCCAGAGCCATGAGTCACAGGAGCGGGATCGCTTCCCACAAGCCAGGAGGACTCCCTTCCTCTGAGGCCCTCACCTCTGGCCCGTGCATGATTCTGCAAAGAAGGAAAAAGCAAAATGACATTTGATTCACCTTTCCCTTATCTGACTTCCCAAGAACCCCATCAGTTAGGTCTTATCATTCCCACTTTACAGATGAGAAGAGTGGGGATCGAGAGAGAGGGTGGGGAGTAGATTTGAGCCCACTGCCCCTGAATCTACAGCTGCCCCCCGAAGGAGGAAGTTCTATTGTACAGGGGGGACCCTTGGTGACATTGCATGAGGACTTGAGGGAATCTGCCTTTGGCTGTCCCCCACAGGTCTCTTCTTCCTCTGCAAACCTGTGATAAGACGAGCTGCCCCTCTCATCTTCCCGCCCAGTACCACCCTTGGCACCCCGTCCAGGCCTGCTCTCTCAATATGAGCCCCGTAATGCTTCCTGACCTGCCCTGTCCTCAAGAACCTTCTCTGGGCCATGCATGCCTCCTCACACGCCGGGTGTGCACAGGCTCACATGATAGTACCTTCTGACAACCCCAATCCTGCTAGGACATTCGATTTGCCCAATAAACACAGCTGGGCTGATCCCGCTGCATCTCGCCTGGCACACAAGTGACAGGCACCATGTTAGTCCTCCTGTGGCTGGAGAGGGGAGGTCAAGGGCTCAGTTTCAGGTCATTAACTATGACTGTGAGGAGCACTCTGGAGGAAAAGGCCAGGGCATGGGATAGAGGGACTGGCCATCCTGGGGTCCACGAAGCCATCCTGGGGATGCGAGGGGAAAGATGGAGTTGATGGATGAGCAGGAGTCAGTAAGGGGAAGACATGAGGAGAGAGCATTCCTGGCCGAGGAGAGAGTGGGGCAGAGCTGCGAGGGACAGAGAAGGCCTGTGTGCTTCAGGGGGAGACCAGGTAGCGGACTCAGGAAGTCTGGAGTGAAAGGCAGGACTCTAATTGGCGTGTCTTGTCTACCAGCAAAGAAACAGGCCCTTCGCTGGATCAATGGCTGGGATCCAGGCACTGGGGGTGGGCGGTGGTCTGGGGTCCAGAAGCCCGCCCTTGGGAAGGAAGGTTCCCAGGTGAGTCCCCACTCAGCAGAGGCCCGCAGCTCCAAGAGCTTGCTGGAAGAGCAGAGGTTCCTGGTCCCCACACCCTGGGCACCTCAGGCTTCCGGACCAGCCTGGGAGGAGGCCCAGGCCTTGTGCCTGCCGGGAGCTTTCGGAGGTGGAAAGGTGGAGCCCTGCAATGTGCTGACCTCTGCCTCCTGCAAGGCCCGGGGGCTGAGACCCATTCTTTCCAGCACCAAAGCTCTGCTGAAGCCAGGGGCGGGTGTGGTCCCATGCTGGGCAGGACGACACAGGAGCATCCACTTCCCTTAGGATGGTTCCCAGAAGGGCTTTGGCTTCCCCGGAGCCTCCATCCTCCTACCCAGCATCCTTCCTTAATGATGAGAGGAAGGCCCCTGAGGCCAGGGTTAGCACAAGTGCACAGCCAGGGAAGTGCCGGCTCAGGGCTTCCTGGCGGGGCTCTGCTGGAACCCTTGAAGCTGGTGGCCCTGCAGCACCTTCCAGGAAACCTCACAGTTGGTTTTGGAAACCACTCCAGTTGCATAGGGGCAGAGCACACGTGGCCTGTGTCCTGAGGGAAGTTGCCTGGTGGCTGGAAGGGGTGGGGGCTGTGAGGAAAGCTGCAGGGCAGGGCCTAGGCTCCTGAAGGGCACCACCTTGCGGGGGAGCCCACTCTCGAGCGCCATCCTCCCTCTCTCCAAGCCTCAGTGGCCTCGTCTGTGCATGGAAGCCACAGTTGTTCTGCCAATGCCTCAAGAGAGGTGTGAGGTCTCAGGAGGCTGTAAGGTGCTTCCCGAATGTGAGGTGTCCAGTCACCCTGGGGGAGAGAGACTGAGGCAAGCCGGTGACAACCTTAATGGAGAGCACAGACATTGCCGAGCTTCCAAGGGCACAGCACGACCTCCAGAATGAGGAGTCAGGCAAAGCCTCAAGACTTTCTTTGAGGCCCTGATTGTGAAGTACAGGATCCTGGGATTCTTTTCCCCAGATAAACTGAGCTCTGCGCTCCAGTCACACCAAGACTTGGGCTTGTATGGGGGCCAGTGGTTCTTCACTGGAGGTCTCTGAGAATCTGCCACAGGGGTGAGGGGATACACACATGCATACTCTGGGAGCTCAGAGAAGACCCCGGGGGGACGGTGCACACCAGTCCTCGCCACAGGACTCCTAGAGGTGGGTGTGTAGGCAGCCACTGTACTGCGTTTTGTGTTCAAACTCCCGCCCCCCCCACCCCGTCCAGAAGTCGTCCCTGTGGGGAGTTCTCAAGCGCATGGACTTCATCTTCCTCAGAGCCACACTGTGTGCCACCAAGCAGGGCCTCTGTAAGTTTGTTGGGAAAGGAACAGAATAAACTCTTGGTAAACTCTCAAGTGTCCTCTACCTTTGTCTCCAGCACCCAGTCCAGCTCCTGTACACAGCCAGTGCTCAATAAATGTCTGGCAGCTGACGATTCGTTCCCCAAACAAACCTGCCCCACAGTCAACATGTACCATTCGGCCTTTCCCAAACATGCCTCCTGTTTTCCAGCCCCCCAGCCCCGTTCCTCCTGTGGGCTCTCTTCCCTAGCTGACATTTTGAGCATCCTGCATGGACCTCCTGTCCTGGGATGCCTTCTTTGACTGGCCTGAGCTCAACACAACACCGCCCCAGCCAAAAACCTCCGAGGACTTCCCTCAGTCCCCACAGGACTGCCTGACTCTCAGGGCTCACCGACACACCCCAACCCCCAGCCCTTAGCCTGATCACAACCCCTAGCGCAGTGTCCAGACAGTAGTCAGTGTCTTACAAACACGTGTAGATGAGCACGTGTGCTCCCTCGGTGGCGCTAGGGCCTACACACTCGCAAGTGTGCACATGCAGGCGCTCACTCACACTCCCACTGTTTCTCAGGAGACACCAGGTTGGTTGATAAAGCTGAGAGGCTCTGGACCAGTCGCCTTCTGCCGTCAGAAAGCACTGAGCTGATGGTCAGGATGCCTGGGTGGGTGACCTTGGAAAAGTCACCCTGCTGAGCCTCATATTCCCCATCTGTGAGTGAAATGAGGAGTGGGACCACATTATCTCTCAGGCCTCTGTCAGCACCAAAATGTGAACATGGTGAAAATGGTCAATCATAGCACAAGGACAAAATTCCCCAGAATGACTGTGGTGAAGGGAAAGGGGAGAAAGGTGCTCAGAGCGCCCTGACCGGCGGGGGGGGGGGGGGTTGGGCGGGGAACCCTGAGCACCCCAGGCTCCAGTGCGTTCGTCCTGGCGGCCAGTCTCCGTCTGAGAACTGCAGCAGAAGCTGGGGACACAGCCAGTGGGGATCGTCGGTCCCCTGGCCAGGCCTTTGCCACATTTTGCTTTATTATTAGTTCTCACAGGTGTGGTGAGCACTAGCCTGTGGTCAGCTGTCCCACCGTATTTGAGACAGATTGCCCAGGAGCGAGCCCTGAAATTGGCTCTCAGTGTCGGAGGAGGGAGAAAAAACTGATTCCAGCGAAGGACTATTTTTGCTGGGACATTAAAGCCAACTGTTGTTCCTGAAGCCTGTGGGCCCCCACCCTGTCATCCCCAGGGTGGCCAGTGCCCTTCTCCTTGGGACCTGGGAGAGACGCTGTCCCCCAGCCTTTCATCTCACTTCCGCCTGCTCAGTTCCAATCAGCAGCACTTCCTCTTGGGTTCTCCACCTTGGACTTGCTCCTGAAATTTTCTGGAAGCATCAAATGGTGCAAACAGATTGTTTTCATTATGATTATTTTGGGTTTAACCTCCGGGCCCTGCGTCCCTGAGATTATGGGGCTATTTCTTAGAACTGTGAAAGGCCTCACCCCCTAAATCAGTCTTTATTTTTCTTTTCAATTCTGGATTCTCTTTTGAGAGGCCCCCATCCTCTGCACACCCTCCCTGCTCCCTCCAGGCCTTGTCCAGTGAAGTCTTGGGGTCTCTGGGGGCAGCTGAGAGGCATCATGACCCTGTCCTCCTGCCCAACCTGCCCTGTCATCAGACTCTGGCCTCTCCATAGCAGCTTCCTAATGTGAAACCAGCATCTCTGAACCTGCCTCCCAGAGGGCTTAGGATCTGCCAACGTTTGGTTGGAGTGTTTTTAATATGAAGATTTTCCTATTCTTCAAAATTATAATAAAAACAACATATACACACAAAATATGTTACATACATATTTTAGTACACTGAAAACTACCAACACATTAACTCGGGCTTCTGCATTATTATAACTTATTTTTTGTACAGACCTTAGAATAAAACTTCTGTTTAATTAAAATGTTGTCCTAGGAGAGTCCAGAGAGCTGATTTAAAAAACCCAAAACACACCCTTACCAAATATAAGTACTTCTCCATGTGAAACAGGATTTTCTTGATGTTCAATCAAAACAGATGGCAGTGGTTCTCAAATGGGGTGATTTTTCCAGCCCCCACCCCCTCCCAGGGACACCTGACAGTATCTGGAGACATTTTTGGTTTTCACTACTGAGGGGAGTGTTACTCCTTCCATCTAGGGATGGTGGTAAACATCCTATAATGCACGGGACAGGCCCCCACAATGAAGAAATATCTAGTCATAAATGTCAATAGTGCTGAGGCTGAGAAACCCTGATATGTGGGAAGGTGCTAGATGCTTAGGTTGGCATGATTCTGATTGATTTCCATAATCCTGGATTTCAAGTGGTTATGTTATTCAAAACTGCCTTATTGTTCTCACCAATTGGCTTAATAAGTACACACCACAAATAGGAAGGCAACAAATAAAGTTAGGCTTAGTAAAACACTGTTTACATGGGGTTCCAGGTAAGAGTCCTTAAAAAAAAAAAAATCTGTAGCTAAGAAAGTCTGCAACCAGTTGGCCTGGTTGTTGCTCATGATGCTTCTGACAGTCTGACTTTCCAACTCCAGTCCATGCCACTCAGCCACCCTCTTGGCTGCAGGGAGAGGCCCAGACCCCTCTGAGTGAGACTTCTCAATGTATGGGAAAGAAGGCTTATCATCCCAGCAGAGTGTGGGCTCCATGGAAGAAGGGGTTTTGGTCTGCTTTGTGCCTGGCACAAAGTAGGTTCTCATTAAATATTCACTGAATGAAAGCGAGACTTACTCCCAACGTCTTCGAGGGACTGAAGGTTCTCTCTGACCCTTTGGAGGGCAGAAAGGTAGGTATGCTGTCCCGGGGGCCCCTGCCCTGTGCTACCATGATGCTCGTGGCCTGGCTGGTCATTTCTCATATGAGGAAATCCTAGACACCCATTCATAGGAGATTGGATCCTTCAAAGGAGGCTCTAGACATCCCAGGCATACCTCCTTTCTCCAAATCCTCTGGTCAGGGAGTGACAGTCAGGACCCGACATGGAGTGGGCCTCTTTTCTTCCCATCCATCTCTGAAGGCTCCTCCCAGCCTCCCACGCACTCCACAAAGAGTCTCACTCAGGCCTGCTTGGGGCTGGTCCTCCATGGCACACTCATTGACAGCTTCTAAGGCTAAAGAGTGTTTCCAAACCACCATCCCTCCCCAGGGCACAGGATAGGCCCCAGGGGAGTCATCAACAGAATCCACCTGTGCCTTCCGGAGCCTCACCTGGGTGACCCAGGTACCAGGCCTGCTGTGCTGATGGTGCAGCAGCCCCTCTCCCCTCAACGATCCACAGTCTTTGTTAAGTGGCACCTCACCAAGTACCTATAATGTGCCAAGCCCCATGCTAGACCCATGAACAAAATAGACACTGGGCTCATGGTTCACCCCCACTGAAGTTTACCATTAAGCCACTGCTAAGTGGCCAGAACAAAACCTCAAGCAACAGTGTCCAGAAACTCAGACACTTGAGGATCTGCCCACTCCCCAAATTTACAGATCCAGAGACCCAAAAAGGCCCTCTCACTGAAAGCCAGGGTCCTGCCTGGGAAGAACACAGGAGATCTAGGCTCAGCCCTGACCTCAGACTTCAGAGGGAGAGTCCTCTTGTAGAAGCTACTCAATTTGCAGAGACCCTGGGGGAGGGGAGAAGGATGTCCCAGGAGGGACATCCAAGGGGGAAGACGCTGTTTACATTTCAGCGGGCTCTATTGTTTCAAAAGACATAGAGTGGACATTCTCCACAACAATGGCGGGATGGGGTCAGAATTCCTGGTCTTGCAGTTGAGGGCTCTCTGCCTGGGCTATTTGTTTACAACAAAAGTCATCACTTAACCAAAATAGCCACCTCTAAAAACTATCTTCTACTATTGAATTGGAGGATGTAGGCCTAAACATGGCCACTGAGTTTACTTGCTCCAGATGGTGTTCTTGCAAAGACTGGAGCAGGCGTCCTCAGGCTGTTGGAGTAAAAAGAAGAGCCCCTTGGGTGTCCTACCCTACTGGAAGGCCTTACACAATAGCTGCACTGCACAGTGGGTTCCAGAAGGTGAACAAGACTGGGTTTTCTGCAAGCCTATGTCTCCAACCACCAAGTATCAAGAAGAAATTGAAGCCTGTGAGGGTGAAGGTTTGTTTTGCTGGGTCAGATGGTGACACTGAGAGGGTAGCACAGGGTTCTGTCCCTGTTAAGGGCAGCTCAGCACCTGCCCCTCCCACAGCTTTACCCATCCCACGTTTCAGGTACTCAAGACAAAAACCCTGGGCTTCTACTGATGCCTGCCACACCACCCCCATGCCACCCCACTCCACTGCCAACTTCTGCTGGCTCTGCCTTCAGTTTTCTGTTCAGACCAGACCACCGCTCCCACCACCTCCATGGCTGCCACCCGATTCAAGCACCACCTTCTCCTACCTGGGTTACTGCCGGGGCCTCCTCACCAGTCTCCCTGCTTCTGCCTTCGCCCCTCTAGTTCTCTACACAGTTGCGGAATGATCTTTTAAAATGTAAGTCTGATGTTGTCACTCTTCTAGAACACTCCAGAGTCCAAAGAACACTTCCCAGCTCACTGGACCAAAATCTAAAGTCCTTTCTGTGGCTTGTAGAATCTGTTCCCATATTTGTCTCCAGCTCCCTCTTTCTTTGGAGTTTAAAGAAAAGAATAGGAAGGAGAGAACATGAAAAAGAAATTACCCGTTGAGTGTTTCCAGCTGCAGAGACAATGGCTCACCTTGGTAGGATGGCAGATCCACAGATGAGGCCCTAGGCTGTTGGGAACCCTCTGGTTTCTGTGCCACTGGGAGCCTACAGGCCCCATTGAAGCACTGTTCCACATGTATAATACTGTGTTGCTGATGTTGATATTAGCACTGGGATTGCAATAAGGGTGGGGTTGCTGTGTATGAGTAAGTGTTAGGGTTGGGGGCAGTTCTGTGTGAGACAGAGGGATGCCTTCAGTAGCCTTTGGCTGGCCCAGCTGGTCAGGGAAAGCATTCCAGAGAAGGGTGGCCAGAATGCACGCTCACAACCTCAACAGATGATAGTGAACTCAGGAAGATATTCCAGGTAGAAGATTGAAATACAACAAGAAACAACACAATTTTTCCTGAGCAAGGGTTGGGAAGCTGGAAAACAATGGCATATCTTGGCTAAAGTATAGGATTTAAGCTGAGGGACCAGGAGACGATCAGCTGTTTCTCAGATACCCACTGCATACCAGGCCCTGTGCTCAGGGCCAGAAGACGGACAAGGGCTGACTTCCCCCACCCTATCACACCCTGCACAAGGCAGTGGGCGTCAGAAATACGCACATGTGCATACACATGCCCTCACACACACAAGGAGAAGACATACTGGGATGAGATAGCTCAATGGCCTTTGTTAAAAGTTTCTCCCAACAGAAAACAGGCAGTGGTGCTAAAAGATCCAGAGCAACTCAGGCTGCTCCCAGTTCCTCTCCAGTAGTCCCCTGGAGGCCAGCCTCTTATTTTAAAACAAATCCTTTGAAGAGGTCCTTGTTCCTTCCAATAAAAGCACCTAATTACTTCTTCCCATCAGAAATATTGAGACTTGGGGTGCCTGGGTGGCCAGTCGTTAAGTGTCTGCCTTCGGCTCAGGTCGTGATCCTGGGGTCCTGGGATGGAGCCCCGCATCGGGCTCCCTGCTCAGTGAGGAGTCTGCTTCTCCCTCTCCCTCCCTGTTCCCTCTCTCGCTGTCTCTCTCTGTCAAATAAATAAATAGTCCTTAAAAAAACAAAAGAAATATTGAGACTCCAAGAGATGTTGTTAGGGGAAAAAAGCTGGGTGTGGGACAGTATGTAAGTAGGTGGACTCTTATTTGTGATATTAAAAGTCACCATAATAAAGGATGTGTAGGTTAGCTCTGGACAGAAACAAAGACCCTGGCAGGATGGGGTGGGGGACAGGAGGCAGATAGACACTTTGTTTTTACTGTGTTTTATTATCAGGTTTATGTATTACTTAATCAAAATAAGGAATTAAAAAAAAATTAATTCCCAGGCTCTGAGGAGGCAGATTGTTTCACAGGCAAGTCCCCAAGCATGGTGGCTCATAGGCCTTCCTCAGCATCAGTGCAACCATGTGCTGTGGCCCCAGGCTCCAGCCTGTACACAGAGCACATAGGCAGGAAGACACCTAGGAGCCTGTGGAGGCTGGGGGCCTGGAGAGCCAAGCTGCACCTGAGTGGATTCAAGTCCAGATGTCCATTCAGCCCTTGCATAGCTCTGTTGGAGAATCAAGATCCCAGGAGAGGAAGACCCGTTGACCAGTCGCTGGTCTGGTATCCACCCTAGGCTGCATCAGGGTGACAATGGGAAGGGCTGGGTCTATGAGCGGGCATCCTGCACATGCCTGGGATCACCCCTACTAGGGCTGCCCACAGTGGGGAGGCTTCATTCACTTCACTGGGTGATGTCAGGTGCCAGGCTGCCACAAATGGCCGAACATTCCCCACAGGGATGATGGAACACAATGCACTTGAAACTAAAGGGTAAACAAATGGCATGGTGGATGGTCAGATCAAAGGAAGCAGGAGAGTGAGTAATGGGCCACAGGAGATGGCATGCATTCCCCACCGACAGAGTCCCCTCTGAGACAAAGAAATCCCGGATCTTGAACTATGTGGCTAGTCTGGACAAAAGTTACATTTTCAGAGGCAATTAATGGGATTTGGTTGTACGACTCATGTTATGAGCCCACTGGGGTGAAAACCTCAGAGTGCTTGAGACTGTTCTTGGCCCTTCGCAGGGACCAGAGAGCTCCCTGGGAAGCTCCACAGCCTGAGAATATTGGAGGTGGGTTGGTAGATCCCAGCACATTCCCGAACTCTCTGGCTAAGTGGCCTATTTCTTGGCAATCTTGGGGCACCCTGCAGTCTATGAAAGGATATTTTTCTTTCATGAAAATGTTGAAATAATTGGAGTTGAGTGACACAAATCTAGCATGAGAATTCCTGCCATGAGTCCTGAAGCTCAGGCTGCCAAATACCGGTGTTCTTACTCACTTCGTCAATATTAAACAATGACTTACTCCAATGAATAGAGAAGATTAAATACAGCTTCATAGGATTTCTTTTTATTACATTAAAATCCATATTTCAGAATAGCTAATAGGCTTAGAATACACCTCACAATTGTTATCAATAAAATATTAACTTCAACCACTCTGAGACAGGCAATGGGTTTTTCAGTGACAGTTGACACCAAAAGGTCAAAGGCCTTACAAAACACTATTCCCAGCCATAGACTAAGAGAAAGGAGCCGGGCATGCCTGACTTCCCCTGGTGGTTCAGCCTTTCGAAATGAGGTCCCTATTTTAACTTCAAAACAGTTCTTGGTTCCTTCTGTGAGTAGCTTGTTTTGTTCTATGTGACTGAGAACAGAGGGGTAGAGATGTCTCTAACCTCTGGCAGAGGACCTTCCGACCCTCAACCCAGGCCTTTCTCCCCAAGAGGGTGACCAACTGTTCCAGTTTGCCCAGGAGTGAGGGAGTTCCCAGAGCATGGGACTTTCAAAGCTAAAACCAGAAAAGTCTGGGGCAAACTGGGACAAAGTTGCTCAACCTACTCCTTGCTCATTCGGTCCTTTCATAGCTGTCTCCTTGATGCAGATCCAGAGGAGAGGGAGGGGGATTGTGGTCCTGGCAAGAACAGTCAAATAATAATAATTTCTCCCACATGGTCATCCACTTACCCCAGACTCTGTGCCAAGAGCTTTTCATACACTATCTCATCTCCTACTTTCCACAAATGTTTTCCCCATGAGACAGGTTAAGTGACTTGTGCAGGGCCACCCAGTCAATAGATGGAGGAGAGGCAGGAATGGGGACACAGGTGTACCTCATGTCAAAGGTACACTGGAAACAACATGAATATAAACCAAACAATCATTCTTCAGTCTCTTATATCACCTGGTCATTTAAAATTTTTCCTTGAGAAACCCTAAAATGCTTTGAAACACTGTACTCTCTCAAAATTTAACTCTATTTTATAAGTCTAAATTGCTCTCTCTCTCTCTCTCTCTCTCTATATATATATATATATATATGTTCTTTTTTAAAAAGATTTATTTAGTTATTTGAGAGAGAGAGAGAGAGTGGGTGGGTGGGTGCATGGTTGGGGGGGGCAAAGGGAGAGAGAGAATCTCAGGGAGATTCCGCACTCAGCACAGAGCCCCACACAGGGCTCAATCTCACTACCCTGAGATCAGGATCTGAGACGAAGCCAGGAAGCCAAGAGTTGGGTGCTTAACTGAGCCACCCAGGAGCCCCTAAATATATGTAATTTCTGATACCCTGTAAATATTAAACAAAACTAGCACATCACTCTTTAAAATGTATGCAATGATAGGAATGCAAAATAGCACAAACCCTGTGAAGGGAAATTAAGTAATATCTAGTAAAATTACATAACTGTTTCCCCTTTATTCAGCAATGCTACTTCTAGGAATCTATCCCAAAGAAACACTAGCAAAACCAAAATGACATATTTTAAGACTCTTCACTGAAGCATTGTTTATAGCAGCAATAGACTGGAAACCCACATTTTTGGCCATCAGGGACTGGTTTAATAAGCCATAGCATGTCACACAATGGAGTTCTATGCAGCTATAAAAAGGAATAAGGAGAATTTCTGCATTCTTGGTAAAATCCACAGGGCATATATTGTTATGTGAAAAAGGCAAGGTGTAGAATCATATGTATACTACACTATTTTTTATGTGAACTGGGGGAATATAAATAAGTAAATAAATAAATTCATATTTGTCTACATTTCAAGACAAAGGCAACAACAGTTGAAGAGGAAATGAAAAGTTTCCCACATGGGGGAGTGTAAAAGAATCAGGAAAGGACAATGAAAGCTGAATTTATCTGAACTTAACTTACTTTATAGTTTTGACTTTGGAACCATAGAGATGTTTTAATTAAATAATTAAATAAAATTAAAGAATTTTCAAAAATGAAAATATAAAGAATTGAAGAAAATCAGAACAGAAAAAAATACACATAAAAACTGAATACAAAATAAAACAAATGAACCTAACTGAACGTCAAGTTGGTGGCTTAACCATACACAGAATTATTAGAGTGACTTTAAAATACAGTAATTTGGCTGAATATTCCAAATAAGACATATGCTAAATAAACTGCAAAGAAATCTTAAGTTGATTAGTTCAGTAATCATGTCATGGTGATAATATTAGTAGTATTATTTTAAAACTATTGTACAGTAGGAAAAAATCAGTAATTATGTTAGTGTTAATAGGAATCAAAATTTTTGGTATAAGAGAAAAGAGATACAAATACAAAATTTTAAATTTAAGTCAAATTCTGTAATCTTAAAGTTTAATCTGAAATACTAATATTGGCTCATAATTTATTTTTATATTTTAAATCAAATACCTATTTCCTAACTGTCCTCTGCAAAGACCTAGAAGCAATGATCCATCCAGTAGCAATGAGCACTTCTAGCACTCAGGTTATAGTCTCTAATTACAATCTCCCAATAAAGAACTTGTTGGAGAAATGTCTGAAGGGCTGAAGCAGAAAATTTACAAGGTGAGCCTGCACCACTCTGTCAAACTAGAAAGCAAGGATGCTACACAAGAGTACTAGGGTCATGCCAAAAGATCACAGGAATAAAGTACCACCAGCCAGAGATGGGACAATTTAAGCATCAAAGAGAATAATGACTTCAATGGAATGAAATACATCAAATACATTACAAATAACTGAGCCCACGCATAATAATACAAAAACAAAAACACTGTCTGGCACAGCCATGGCCCTGAGCATCCCTGCACGTTCTTGCTGGAATGCAAAGAATGCCAGACTCTGATCATTCTATATCCAGGCCATTTATCAGGGTTATGTTAGCAGCAAGTACATTTAGGGGGGTGTGTAGTTCTCCCTCCAGGACAAAGGTGACTCCTTACTGCGATACAACCCCCCTGCACGAACAGCATCCACTTGGGTCACTCCATGTTGCCCCAAGGGACTTGGGACAAGGGAACTGAAGTCATGTTGCTTGCCATGCCATGAGTAATAAAGTCCTTAAGCTGGCATCCATGAGACTGTGGCAGGCTAACTTGGTGAGTTTTCATAAGATCTTAGACACCCATCTCACTGGTCACCTTTGGCAGCTATTAGGACACCAGCTCATTATTTTGAAAATCAGTGAAAAGAAAGTGTAATTCCTGTAAAAACCATATTCCGGGGTAACTAAATAGTTGCTGTAGGAAAGTTCTTTATCAAAGAATTTTAGCTAATAAATTCAGAAGAGGTGGACAGAATTTGAAAATCACCATTTTGCACACCCTAACATAATAATGTATTTAGGTAATGTTCTTTTTTTTTTTTTTTAGACTAAGATCTAGTACCACGTGACCTGAAAATACGTAAGAGACTATGGCAAATAAAGGACACAAAACCACAATTGTAGGCGTTTCCTAGAAAACCAGAGAAAATCAAGTAGACACATGTACTAGGATATAAAAAGTACATGTAGTCTATACATATAATTCATACTTAAGCAATGTTCATTAATAACTGCCTTTTAAAACCACCAGCTAGAATGTTGACAGAAAACTCCAGTGCACCAATCTATAATGAATGTCTCACAGAAACAGAGACATTATGTGACTCATGCTGTGATAAAATAAGAAATCATGCCATTTATGAAATATTCTTATAGAAAATTGCCCATGGTCTGATTTAACCTTCAGACTTAACTACCTTTCACAGGAAAGACGGGGAATAGAGAAACATGTGAATGATACCAAGAGGGTGCAAACAACAAAGTCTAGAATATTGCAAACTCTATAGAACAGATGCCTTGGTTTCTCCAATAAATAAATGACGAAGGGGGAAAAAAAAGAGGGAGAACTGCTAGATATTGCAGGACTTAAGAGACATGTGAACCAAATGCAATCAATGTGTGAACTCTGGGTCCTGATTTAAACAACCCATCTGTAAAAAGCCTTTCATGAGACAACTGGGGAATTTAAACAAGATGGGATACTTGATGATATTAAGGAATAATTGTTAACTTCTAGGTGTTAGGAGTCCTTCTTAGAGACTGAAGTATTCACAGATGAAATGTTACAAGTCTGGAATTTGCTTTAAAATAATCTGGTGGCCAGAGGCAGGGGGAAGAGGGGAGGCGGGGTTGAAGATGAAACAAGATCTGTCATGTGTTCATTATTAAAGCAGGTCATGGGCACATGGGGATTTGTTTTACTATTTTCTTTAGTTTTGTGATTAAAAATTCCCATTAGTAAAAAAGTATTTTTAAACAAAATGGTATTATTCTTGGGCTTCTTAAATAATGTAACTAATGAAATCCAAATACATAGTAATTATGTATTTGACGGAATTAGAACAGTATATGGAATCTGAGAAGAAGGAATTAATCCTATTGAAATGAAGCTGCTTTTCTAAAGGTTGTGAGTAGAATCCTAAACAGCATGCAGGAAGATTTTGTCCCAAGCCCGTACCTAAGTAGACAGTCTGCTTTTAAATTTATTTTCTGGAAATTCTTAGTACAAAAAAGTAAAAATACTATCAATCATGTTAAAGACATCAGATTTTTGGATATCATAAAGGGGTCCAGGGGCGCCTGGGTGGCTCAGTCGTCAAGCGTCTGCCTCCGGCTCAGGTCGTGATCCCAGGGTCCTGGGATCGAGCCCCGCATCGGGCTCCCTGCTCGGCGGGAAGCCTGCTTCTCCCTCTCCCATTCCCCCTGCTTGTGTTCCCTCTCTCGCTGTCTCTGTGTGTCAAATAAATAAAAATTTAAAAAAAGGGGGGGTACACACATTTGGAAAGCTTGGAACCCAGTGGACTGGGAGTAGGCAGGAATGTCCCCTCACAGATACTGTTCCAGCTTTCTCTACCTGAGCCTCCCATCCTATCCCTGAATCCACTAGGTACCATTACTCTGTCTCTCAGGCTGTGTCATAAACCTGTCATTGGGCCCTCTTGGGTCCAGCTTGCTCATGTTGGTCCTTCTCCCTTCTGTCTCTGTTTGCCCGTTGCTCTCTAACTCTCGTGTCCGAGCCTGCAGTCCTTGGTATGTGACATAGTATGGGAAGGGCAAAGCCCCCAGCCCTAATGTAAATCTGCCCACAAGGAGGCAGTCCCAGTCCTCCCAGACTACAGGGTCAGGCTATGATTTTTGACCTCTTCCTCCCCACGGGTCCTCCCTGCCATCCTTACTTTTCCTCCTTTGAGTCTCCAGATAGACTTCCTCCACGACCCCTACCCAGAAAGGCAGCCTCCTGTGTGTTTCTGACGGCCCAATAGCCAGCCCACAACAGCCTTCCTGGGAAGTTGGCCAGGCTGGAGCCACTTGAGCCCTCCCAGTGCTCTTCAGGCTCTGCTCCTGATGAAGAAAGAATGAAGAATTGCACGTGGAATGGGAAGGGACAGAGAGGAGGGTCAGCATAAGACAGCATGTGGCAGAGGAGAAGAATGGGCTTAAAAGCCTCCTAGGAGGGCAGTCTGCTAGTACTCAAAGAATAAAAGGTGAGTCCAGAAGACAATGAGCAGAAAGATGGTCAGCAGGCCCTCACTCAGAGACTGTTAGTGTGCTAAGGCAAGCATCGGGGGCAGGGAGGTAGGACTCCTAGACTAAGAGGGAGGAGGGACAACTTGGGAGAAGAGAGCCAGGCAGTTACTGATTCATTATTCAGGAAGTGGATGTTATGAGAGACCCTGGCTGAGTTGCAGTGCCTGAAATATAGTCCTACAGCTAAAGCCTCCCTATTTAGAAGATGTTACAGAGCTAGATGCCTGAGGGACCCTCAAAAGGGCTCAGGGCTAGGGGACCTTCATCAGGGCCTGGGGGATCCCCATCAGAGCTCAGGGCTCCTCAGAGCTGGCCCCAAGAGCTCCATTGTTTGCAGGAAGCCACCTGTCAGTGGTTCAGTGTTTCTAAACCTTTGATAACAAGGCCATAGACCCCTCTCCCAGCAATGAAGCTTCTGTCTAGGAAAGTTTGGCTGGAAGTACAGTGATATCAGGCCAGGTGAGAAGAACGAAGGGCTTTCCCAGGACTCTTGCCTGTGGCAAACAGCTGGGCCAGCTGTGCCCCTGCAGAGAGGAGGAGCCATCAAATAGGAAATCCCCCCCAGGGCACCTGGGTGGCTCAGATGGTTAAGTGTCTGCCTTTGGCTCAGGTCATGATTAACAGGTCCTGGGATAGAACCCCATGTCAGGCTCCCAGCTCAACAGGGAGTCGTCTTCTCCCTCTCCCTCTGCCTCTCCCCCTGCTTGTGCTCTCTTTCTCCCTCTCAAATGAATAAATAACATCTTAAAGAAAAAAAAATGGAAATCCCCCCAGATGAGGGACTGAGTAAAAAAGTTGGTAGAGCTCTGCCCTGGAGAGGCTCTGACATTTTGACCCTCCCACAGCCACCCCCAAAGTGGCAATACCCCCATTGTGGCAGCATAGGCAGGGAGGATGAGATCTCAAGGAGCACCAGGTACCCAAGAAAGAGCGCCTGTGAGTCCAGCTACCCAATAAATCTCTCTCTCAGGGACACTTAGAACCACACGTAAACTTCTAGCATACCTCTGACCCTCTCCCTACCTTCTACCTCTGGTTTCTCTAGGGCAGAGTGGGGACTGACTTTGGGTCAGTTTGGTTTCAAATTAGATACTGACCTTGAAAAAAATAACTTAACCTCTCTGAGCCTATAAAATGCTTGTTCTATAAAACAAGGATGGAAATTCTGACTGCCTCAGAGATTTGAGGTGAGGGATATAAGAAGGGCCCCCAACTTGGCCTGGCACCCAGAAATGGCTTGATACCAGGAGAGTGTCATTAACATCAATGTGGGCCCTAACATGTTACCTGCAGTAGAAGGGGAGCCATCTTTAGGGAGGGGGAGTTGGTTTGTCTGTCTCCTTGTGACTGGGCAACCAAGGTGCTGGTTCCTGTTAGGCAGGTGGTGAGGGGAAAGTTTTACTTGTCATGGGAACTGCCCTGCCCAAGACTCCCTTTGAGCCTGAGTAAGAAGTCTGAGTGAGGTGAAGTTCGGGGGCTGTTACAGAACTCACTGAGTCATAGCCCTGGCTTCTATAACACTTCCAAGGCTTGGAGGCTATGAGGGAGACACCGCAAATATCACTGTCCCCTTGCTCAGGAGTGTCAGAGGGCATGAAGGTAAATCCTGAGTTCTGTGGGAAGGACTCACGCTTGAAGGCTGACAGGTCTGTGTGCGAGTCCAGATTCAGCCTCTTAGCTACATGGCTGAGACAAAACTGAATCCCTCTGAGCCTCAGTTTGTTCATCTCTAAAATGGAAGTAATGATACTGACCTCACACGGCAGTGCTGCACACAACAAGGGACCATGCATGCAAAGTGCCCAGCACAGCTTGGGGCATACAGTGGATGCTTAACACCTATCAGGACCCATTTGCATCCCCTCTGCTAGGGGTGAGACAAACACAACTCTGGGCCTGGCTTCCAGCCAAGGATGCTGACTCACATGGGATGGCTGGGTGACACCAGTACAGGTGTGGTAAGAAGTGGGTGACAGTGCTTGCCTTATCAGAACTGTTGGAAAGGAAATCCTCTGAGTCTCCATTCCTAAAAAAAATCAGTGAAGATTTATTCCTGAGAAATTGGGTTGTAGTTTTCCCTGGAAGCCTTCCCTGACTGCCTGTCATGCCCCCAGGGTTGTGTGGGTACCCTCCTCACAGTTCTACAGCTCCAATGCTTGCCGCACTGGCCATTTACATGTCTGTCTCTCCACTAGATGATGAGTGCTGGAAGGGTAGGGCTGGGTCTTGTTCATCACTGAATCCCCGGCACCCAGCACAAGGGTCCTTACAGTGTCACCTCTGGGCCCCAAACAG
This sequence comes from Eumetopias jubatus, assembly GCF_037043125.1. Lineage (NCBI taxonomy): Eukaryota > Metazoa > Chordata > Mammalia > Carnivora > Otariidae > Eumetopias > Eumetopias jubatus. The sequence goes on along the minus strand of NW_028274807.1, from coordinate 125,766,398 downwards.
GAATGAGAACATTCAAACACCAGGTTGGATCCTGTCCTCCAGATGGCACAGAGATACCCTTCTCTCTCAGAAGCCTCTTGGACTCTAGGACCATCTAGACATGATACATGGCTCATTAAGAAATCAGCCAACTTGGGGTGCCTGGGTGGCTTAGTCAGTTAAGCATCTGACTCTTGATTTTGGCTCAGGTCATGATCTCAGAGTCATGAGATTAAGCCCCAGGTCAAGCTCTGCATTTAGCAGAGAGTCTGCTTGACATTCTCTCTCTCCCTCTCCCTCTGCCCCTCCGCCACTCCCAAAAAGAAATAAATAGATCTTAAGAAAGAAGGAAAAAAAGGAAAGAAGGAAGGAAGGAAGGAAGGAAAGAAAAAGAAAAAGAAAAAGAAAGAAAGAAAGAAAGAAAAAGAAAGAAAGAAAGAAAGAAAGAAAGAAAGAAAGAAAGAAAGAAAGAAAGAAAGAAAAATAAAGAAAGAAAGAAATCAGCCAACTTGGGTAGGCTGACCTTGCTAGGTCTCCCCAGCCTTTCCAGCTCACCGGTCTAGCCTTTGAGATTGGCCTGTGTGCAGTAGCAAGTTCCTGTTATCTCAGGGAGGGAACAGGAGTTTGGGCTGGGCAAGAACACACTTCCTGGAGGGCAGAGCAACCCCACAATGGGAGTGGGCAGCTACCCTTACCTGCCCCCAACAACTCAAGCAACTTCCGGCTGAGCTACTATGCTTCCTGTAGTCTACTCCCTGAAGAGGGGAGTATCTGAACAGTGAGGTGTGGGGTTTCATTAAGCCTCCTCAGCCCGGACTAGTAGGCTATTTATTGTAAGGTCTTTGACTTTTACTCTGTGGGAACCACTAGAGGGTTTTGAACCTGAGAATGATATGCTCTGAATTACCTTTTAACAGGATCAATCTGGCTTCTGAAAAGCCTGAAGCGGGGGCACAGCTGGAAGTGTGAGATCACTTACAGAAACTTGATACTGACCTTCAGTGTGCACTTCCCATGAGCCAAGGCTTAATCCTTACACAAAGAAACAAAGCAAAGCAAAACAAAAAAATCAAAAAACAAACTATGAAGTAGGTATAATTATAATCATGTTCTTTATATCAATCAGAAAACTGAGACAAAGAGGTTAGGTAACTGCCCAAACATACACAGTAAGTAACTGGTAAAGTCAAGATTTGAACCCAGGCATTCTGGCTCTAGAGTCTATGCATTTAACTAGCTCACTATATAGAGTATGTAAGAGGTCATCTGACTCTGGATGTATTTCAAAGGAAGAATCATAAGATCTAATAATGGTATTATGTGGGAAATAAAAAAAGAAACCAAGAATGATCCTAAGATGTATTTCTTACCACTTCTATTCAACATAATACTGGAGATACTAGCCTAGATAATAAGGCAAGAAAAAGAAATAAAAGTATAAGGATTGGAAAGAAAGAAGCAAAACTATCTTTATTTTGTAGACAACATGCTCATATATGTTAAAAATCTTAAGGAATCTACCAAAAGAAGTTACTAGAAGCAATAAGAGAATTTAGAAAGGTTGTAGGATACAAGGTCAATATATAAAAATCAATCTTATTTCTATATACCAGTAATGAATTAGAAAATGAAATTATTAAAAATACCAATTATAATAGTATCAAAACATGAACTAGAGATAAATTTCACAAAATATGAACACATCCTGTTTACTAAAAATGACAAAATATTATTAAAAGAAACTAAAGAAAACCTTTAAAAAAATAAGAGAGATATACCATGTTCATGGGTTGGAAGACCTACATTGTTAAGATGTCAATTCTCCTTCAATTTGAACTATAGACTCAGTACTATTCCAATCAAAATTCCAGCAGGTTGTTCTGACAGAAATAGACAAACTGATACTAAAATTTATACGGAAATACTAAGGATGTAAAAAGTCAAAATAATCTTTAAAGAAAAGAACAAATTTGGAGAACTTATACTATACCTGATTAGAAAGCTATAGTAATCAAGAAAATGTGGTAGAGATTAAGATCAATGAAATAGATTAGATAATATAGAAATAACCCCATACATATATGGTCAACTAATATTCCACAAAGGATATCATCTTTTCAACAAATGATGCTAGAACAATTGAATATCTGTAAAGGGGGAAAAAAAAAACCTCAATTCTTACCTTACATCATATACAAAAATTAATTTGAACTGGAGCATGGACCTAAATGTAAAAGCCAAAACTATAAAATTTCTAGAATAAAACATAAGATTAAATTTTTGTGACCTAGGGACAAGCAAAGTTTTTTTTTTTTAAGATTTTATTTATTTTTGAGAGAGAGAGAGATAAAAAGAGAGAGAATGAGCGGGGGAGGGACAGACAGAGAGGGAGAAGCAGACTCCCCATGGAACAGGGAGCCCGATGCAGGGCTTGATCCCACGACCCTGGGATCATGACCTGAGCTGAAGGCAGACACTTAACCGACTGAGCCACCCAGACACCCCCAAGCAAAGATTTCTTAAACAGGATACAGAAAGCACTAACCATAAAAGAAAAAGTGATCACTTAGATTTCATAAAAATTAAAAACTTCTGCTCTGCAACAGATACTGAGAAAATGAAAAAATAAGCTACAAACCAAGAGAAAATATTCATAATATGCATATTAGAAAAAGAATTTGTATCTAGAATATATAAAGAACTCTCACAACTCAACAGTAAGATGACAGAAAGGGGTGCCTGGGTGGCTCAGTCGATTGAGCATCTGACTCTTGATTTCAGCTTGGATCATGATCTTTGGGTTGTGGGATTGGGCCTTGTACTGGGCTCTACCCTGGGCGTGGGGCATGTTTGGGATTCTCTCTCTCTCTCTCTGCCCCTCCCCCACTCGCATGCTCTCTCTCTCTCTTAAAAAAGAAAAAATAATAAGATCACAACCCAATTTTTAAAAAAATGGGCAAAAGATTTAAACAGATACTTTATAAAAGAAAACTTATGAATGACCAATAAGCACATGAAAGGATGCTCAACCCATTAGTAATCAGTGAATAATGGATTAAAACAACAATGAGAAACCACTATATATGCAATGACCCAAAAGAATGGTTAAAATTTAAAAACTGACAACACAAAATGTTGGTGAGAATGTGGAGAAACCAAAACTCTCAGACATTGCTCATACATCACAGGAATGTAAAATGGTAAAAAAAGTTTTACAGTTTCTTGTAATGTAAAACACATACTTGCCATATGATCTAGCAATTCCACTCCTAGGTTTTAAGAGAAATAAAAACATATGTCCACAAAAGACTTGTACACAAATATTCATGAAGCTGTATTCATAATAGGCCCCAAACTCGAAACAACCCAGATATCCTCAACAGATGAATGGGTAAACAAATTGTAGTATATGCACAACATGGAATATTACTCAGCAATCAAAATGGACCAAATCCCTAAAACATTATGCTGGGCAAATGAAGCCAGACATAAAAGAATATATATTATGTGATTTCATTTATATGAAACCCTAGAAAAGGCAAAACTAGTCTATAATGACAGAAATAGACTAGTACTTTCCTGGGGTAGGGGAGGGATTGGCGGGCAAAGGGACCTGAAGGAACTTCTGGGGGGTGATGCACATGTTCTACATGTTGATCTGGGTTGTGGCTACCCCAGTATATACATTTTTTTTAAAAGATCCATTTGTGTATACACTTAAAAGGAGTACATTTTATTGTATGTAAATCTATAGTATCTTAAAAAATAGCCTAATACAATTGCTTTTTAAAAATTGAGAGAATAGGAGAACTAGAGACAGCATAGAGTAGGGGAAGTTCTCTGTGATTCATGCAAAGTCCAGTGCTTGGCATACAATAAACTGTCAATCATTATTTTAATAAATGAAGAAGGGATGGATAAGGAAGTAATAGCAGGAAATGATGATGGGAAGAGAGAGGTCACTGCTCAGGAGACCCTGCTCAGGAAAGCAAGGTAGCAGCACTGCTGTTCCAGCAGTCCTGGGTTGGAGTCCTTCTGCCTCTCACCAGCTCTCCTTCTCAAACCAATCTTTCTATGAAAGAGATAAAGCCCCGTGAGATCATTCTGACAAGGCCTGAACATATCCCAGGCCTCAATCCATATTAGATGTTATACTTGCAACAAAGAAGCCCCCCCCTCCCAAGCTCTGTGGGCCCCCTCTCTGCTCTGGACGTGACCTAGTAAGCACACACATATCCCTGGCTTCTGCCTTCCTGCCCTGGCCTTCCTGACATTCTTGGGCCTCAGAAAGTGAGGGCAGCTGTTAGTCCCAAGTGAGGGTGTGCTCTATGTCTCTTTATAGCTGCCCAGGGGACAGGAACGGGGGATGCCTGTGTCTCATGGGGCCTGAGGACAGGCTGCTGATGTAATCTCTGCTGCTATTCTTCTCAGAGAACGACTGAGATTCTTTAGATGGTTCTAAATAACAAAGGGGACTTCCTCTTTGGATTATACTGTTTGTCCCAACATCAGAGGCCTCTCCGGACACAGAAGCTCCAGACCTCTGTCCCTTACCCTGCAAAACCACAAGGATGATTTGTTGGTCCACAGAGATAACAGCAGGACAAAGAATGACTGTGGGGTGTGCTCCCCAACTAGTCTGTGTTCCCGGAAAGGAGGAAGAGACAGAGGTCATGGAGGCATGGAGCTAGGAGGAGCCATAGGATCTAGCCCTGCATTTTCCAAGTGTGATAACGTGGGATCACTGGAGGGAGGCTAGGACACATACTGTTGTTCTAAGCATATGTATTGATTTTTATGGACACTTCTTATTCATGTCAGGTTTTCCATTTATCATAGGCATATCTGAAGTTGCCTTTTTAAAATAATTGCACTTAAGGGTTTTATTTTTTTTTAAATAGGTCTTTTTAAAGGAGAGTGTTAATGGAACAAATTCTATACAAATACAGCCCAACATACAGATGATATGCAAATAACTGAAATTTAGAGATCATTGATATACCAACACTCCATCTGACAGATTAGGAAACAGAGACCTTCTGGGGTCCCACAGAAGTTTTTTTTTTAAGACTTTATTTATTTATTTGAGAGAGAGAGAGTGAGAGAGAGAGAGAGCACATGAGAGCGGGGAGGGTCAGAGGAGAAGCAGACTCCCTGCTGAGCAGGGAGCCCGATGCGGGACTCGATCCTAGGACTCCAGGATCATGACCTGAGCCGAAGGCAGTCGCTTAACCAACTGAGCCATTCAGGTGCCCAGAAGTTGTTTTTTTTTTTTTTTTTTAAGATTTTATTTATTTATTTGAGAGAGAGAGGGAGAGTGAGAGGGAGAAGCAGACTCCCCGCTGAGCAGAGAGCCCGATGCAGGACTCGATCCCAGGACCCTGGGATCATGACCTGAGCCAAAGGCAGATGCTTCACTGATTGAGCCACCCAGGCGCCCCCACAGAAGTTTTAATAAGCAAGATTCTTACTAGCAAAAACAGCAGCACCTAGGAATCCTGATCCATGGAGACAGGAGGCAAAGGGTACCGGAAGCAGTGTTGAGCTGGTCAAAGGTCACAGGAGGGGCTCAGACCTTGTCAGGCACTGCTAATTTCACGGCTCCCTCCAAGACCCCCAGAGCATTTCCCAGGTCTTTGGAAACCTGACCCTTGGCACCCGTGGCTGTTCTCTAGTAAACATGCGTTAGCCATAAAAGAAAAAGGCCTTACCCTCATGCTTCTATCTCTAGTTGCCAACCCTGGCATTGCTGAGCCAAACCCTAGGCTGGCAGGGGCAAGGAGAGGAGCTGCTTACAATGTATGCCAGGAACCCGCCCCCCACCTGGCATCAGGACCCTTGTGTTATTGTGCCAAAAATAACGGGAGAGCAGCTGTGTCGCCAGCTCCAGGCCAGGCCCTGACAGACACTTGCTCATTGAGTCCTCCTGATACCCCATTTGAGGTGGGCCCCCATGACTACCCTTTAGAGATGAGGAAATCAAGTTTCAGAAATGTTCCACACTTGTACAAAGTGCAAGTACAGCCAGTAGGTGGCAGAGCAGGGAACAGAACCCTGTGCTGTCTGAGGTTAAGGGCTGCCCATCTCCAGCCTCCTCTAACTGCATCTTGGAGCCCGGAGTTCAGGACAACCGGGGCCATTCCCTGATGATGCCAGCCACCCTCCCCAGCAGCTCACGGTTTTGTTTTGTTTTAAGGTTGAAATGACTCAGGAGTGTTTGCTGCACCTGCTCATCCAAGGGCTAAGAACTATACTCTCCTTTTACAAATGAAGAAACTGAGGCTCAGAATGATGAAGGGATTAGTCTGGGGTCATATATCTGGTGAGGCCTGGGATTCAAAGCCAATACAGAAAGCTCTCCCCCAATCTCCAGAGTCCCTAGGAGGAGGGGGACTCTTGCTCAGGGTGAGAATCACACACTGACCAGAAAAAAGCAGTGCCCCCTTTGAGGTACCCACTCTCTGCTTCCTCAGTTTCCAAGGCCCAGTACTATGGGGGACCACCCCAGGTCAAACCCACTTTTTTGGACTTACCTTCTAAAGGATCTCAAGTCCTGAAGAAAATAGAGCATCCCCAGGCAGAGGGCCTATGAAGACAGTAAGACCTCTCAGACTACTAGATAGTCCTCCCAGGGAGAAGGCTGTTTCCATGAGGCAACAAAAGGCCCAGAGTGGAGTCATCCTGGCCTGGGTTTGAATTTCAGCTGAGACATTCACCCACTGTGTGCCCGCAGCCATGTTAATCAATCTCTCTTTGCCAATAAACATTAGGGTAATAATACCAACTTCAGAGGGTAGCTACAAAATAGGTGCCCCCTCTAGCATAGCTCCTGGAACACAGTAACTGCTCAATAAACCAACCGTAATAGCAGTCATTGCAGTAACTGTACTAGGGTTAGTCATTCAACTATTTTTGCTTTCATAGCCTCCTGATCTCCTGATCCTATACCTTCATTCAATTCCTGAATGGTATTCTAGCTGTCTCTGAACATTTTCTTTTTTTGCTCTATTATCTTTGTTTATGCTTTATCTTTTCCTGAAAAACCATCCCCTTCTCTTTCTGTGTCTAAATTTTATCCATCCTTCTGTTACATCTCCCTAACAGGTCTTCCCTAGGGCAGAAACTGAGCTGAAATTAAGCCGTCATTAGTCAGGCAAGGTATGAGGAACCAAAACCAAGGCCTCCAGCTCTGGAAGAATCTAAGATCTGGGGATAAAGGTACACACTCCATGACCTTCAACTTATCACTTACCCATCTGCCTACCTTCCATCCGTCCCACCATCTATATCATACCCACCCATCTGCCTACTTTTCCAACCTGTATTATTCAGAATAGGTTATCTGCTCTAAGAGTGCCAAATCTCATCTGTCCTTTGTTCTCTTTTCTCTCTCTTTTTGCCTACTTTTGGATCAATTTAGATTGATCTCCTTTGTTGGCTTATAAGCAATAACCCTATGCTGTTTTAGTTGTTGCTTTAGAGTTTAGAGCATACATATAATACTTGTCACAGTCTACTTTCAAATGATGTCATACCACATCAAGATATTTTCACTAGGTAAAAAATTCTAGGGTGACAATTCTTATTTTTTAGTACTTTAAAGATGTTGTTAGATTATTTCTGGTTTGTATTTATTGCAACAAGAAATATACATCTTTTTTTCCCTCTTTAACGACTTTTAAGATTTTCTCTTTATCTCTTGTTTTAAGCAATTTATGGAATACCTTAGTGTACTTTTCTTCAGTTTTCTTCTGCATGTGTTTGGCTGAGTTTCTTGAATATCTGAGTTCATTGTTTTTATCTAGTTTGGAAAATTAAAGGCCAAAAAAGAAAAAAAAAAAGCAGAACTACCATAAGATCCAGCAATCCTACTTCTGGGTATATATCCACACATAGTGGAACATTATTCAGCCATGATATAGAAGGAAATCCTGCCATTTGAGACAAGACAGATGGACCTTGAAGGCGTTATGTTAAGTGAAATAAGTCAGGCAGAGAAAGACAAATACTGTATGACCTTTCATATATGGAATCTAAAAAAAGCCAGAATGGTGGTTTCCAGAGGCTGGTGGGTGGGGGAATGGGGAGATGTTGGCCAACGGTTACAAACTTCTAGTTTCAAGATAAGTCCTGGGGACCTAATGTACGGCATGGTGATTATAGTCGACAATATTGCATGATATACTTGAAAGTTACTAAGACAGCAGATCTTAAATGTTCTTAGCACAAAAAAAGAAACAGTAACCATATGATGGAGGTGTTAGCTAATTCCATACTGGTATTCATTTGCAATATACATTTTTGTGTATACACTTATGTGTATCAAAACAACACACTGTAAACAGCACATTAAACTTACACAATGTTATATGTTAACTATATCTCCATAAAGCTGAAAAAAAAAGTTTTTTTCACCTCTTCTCCCCCCATCCTCTCCTGCAGGGACTCCAGTTCCATGTATATTAGCATGCCTGATGCTGTCCCACAGTCTGCCGATGCTTTGTTTGGATTATTTCTTCTCCTTGTGTTTTATTTTGGGTCATTTCTATTGCTCTGTCTTCAAATTCACTAATCTTGTCTTCCCCGATATCTGCCTTGTGTAACGCCCAGTGTGTTTTTACATCTCAGGCATTGTAGTTTTCATGGCTATAAACTCAATTTGAGTATTCTTTGTATCTTCTATGTCTACTTAACATGTTCAATCTTTCATCTATCTTCCTGAGCATATGGATCATAGTTCCAGTAACTGTGTTAAGATCCCAACCTACTGATTCTATTATCTATGTAATCTCTGGGTTAGTTTCTGTTGATCGATTATTCTCTTCATTATGGATCATATCTGATGCTTTGCAAACCTGGCAATCTTTGAGCATATGCCAGACATTTTGAATTTTACTCTGTTCGGTGCCAGATGTTTTTGTATTCCTGTAAAGATGTTTTGATTATTGTTGGGCATGATTAGGTTACTTGGAACCAGTTTAATTCTCTTAGGTCTTGGTTTTGAGCTTTGTTAGACAGGTAGTGTTTAGCCTGGGGCTACTTTTCCCCCACTACTGAAACAAACTCTCCTGTATATTCTATCTGATGCCCTTGTGAATGATGAAATTTTCCTCTCTGGGTGGTGGGAACAGGCATTATGTCTGTCCCTGTGTGCACTACAGGGATTTTCCCTTTGGCCCTTTTCGGGAGATACTTTCCCCTGCCTTATGAAATTTCCTCATACATGTGCATGGCCAGTACTCAGCTGAACACTCCAGGGACCTTCTCTAGATTTCTAGAGTTCTCTGTGCAACTGCTCCTTACTGCTGATCTGCCTAGCAAAGTCAAGCCACTCTGGCCTCCCAGCTCTATCACCTTAACTTGAGGAGACTGCTAAGCTCTCCCTGGGTCTTCCCCTCCAGGCATCAGGCTGGGGCCATCACAGGGTGCATCTAATTTGCTTCCCATCCATCAGGGATCACCTTCCTTCATTGCCTAATATCCATTCACTTAATGACATTGTTTTATATATTTGTCTAATTTTTTAGTTGTTTTGGGTAGAAGTAAATCTGGTCCGTTAATCCACTTTGGTCAGAATCAGAAGTTGCAAGTGTTTGCCTTTTGATATTGTAAACCTGAAATGTCTATTAGTCATCCAACTTGTTTGGTTCAGTGTGTCCATTTCCTTGGAACCTGCAAGTGGCTCGGCTGCTGACAGAGAAGACGAGTTTCCAGGATGTTTGGTGTGTGGAGGAACACGGGGTCCGGCTTTCCTCCTGCTGCAGCGCCACCACCACTCTGACCGGTGCTTACGTCCTGAATGGTCAAAACTGGTTTGGTCCAGGCTTGCTATAGCTTACAAACTAATTCCTCCAGACACTTGCTACCTTGCTAATCTATTTGCTTTCAGTTCCAGGTATTAATCGTCACCAAAGTTCTTTCCTGGTCCTAGTACTCAAATCTCAAAGTGCTTTCTCACCCCCCTCCCTTGCCTCTCTCTCGACGTAAAGGCAGCTACCAGCCTACCAGCTACCAGCTTGAACAAAAAGGCCAAAATTAAGATTTTTTTTAGATTATTTATTTATTTATTTAACAGAGAGAGAGACAGGAGAGAGGGAACACAAGCAGGGGGAGTGGGAGAGGGAGAAGCAGGCTTCCCACTGAGCAGGGAGCCCGATGTGGGGCTTGATCCCAGAACCCTGGGATCATGACCTGAGCCGAAGGCAGACGCTTAACGACTGAGCCACCCAGGCGCCCCTCAAAATTAAGATGTTTTCCCCGAGTGCTTTAACCAACAAAGTTCTACTGAGCCTTTATTGGTCAAACCTTTTAAAAATCTTCTCTCTTCCTAGTTGGGGTCTCAAAATACTGGGCTTTCCCTCCCTTTAAGGTGCCAAATTTCTGGGATCTCTCAAATTTCCTTTCATTTCTACTTTTACACCAGCTGAGTCTTTCCTGAACACACATGATTCTTGGAATACCATGTCATCCCAGCCAATCACATCCACACAAACTAAGACCCCACTCCCCATCTTTTGCTCTGGTACTGAGGACTCATTAGGTGTGTGGTCTTCCTCTCACATTTCAAAAAGCCATCGTTTTATCAAATGGTTTTTCTCTAACAACATGGATCTCTACTTCTCCAGCCCTCAATATAGCTTCCTCATTGCTTACCACCTACTCTAAGCCAATGCCACATATTGTACGATTTTATTTCAGCAACACTCCTCCTCCTTTCCCAATTTTTGTATCTGTCAGGATGGACCAACAGCTTCGACAAACCTAATCTCAGTGGCTTAATACAACAAAGCCTTTCCCCCCTATGCTTGGAAACAAAACGAATGTTCCTGGTTGGTAGCCCTTCCATCTTGTAGTTCCCTTCTCCCTGTGCAGGCCTTTGCTGGGTCCTGTGCATTCAGATGAGGCAGGCAGATCTGCTTTGCAGGTAAGGACAGCAGCTGAGGAGTTCATGAGAGATCCTAGGAGCTGGGCCGGGAAGTGAACTTCCATTGGCCAGAACTAATCACATGGCCCCATCCAAAAGCAGGGGACACAGGGAAATGCAGTCTTCCTGTGTGTCTGTGCGAAGAGTAAATGGCTTGCTGACTTCTCAGCACTGTCCAAGTGCCCACCTTTACATCCACTACCTCCCTACGACTATCTACTCCCCCAGAGTACTGACCACCTCAAAGCCTGGGATGAGGTGGTGGCCAGGTGTGCCCAGTGCTCTGTGGCAAGCTTGGCTGCCCCTGAGCTGGGAAGCCTTTCCTCTCCAAGTCTCTGGTTCTTTGTGATCCCTTCTCTCCTACCCCTTGTACCATATAGTCCTGCCCTGTGTTCCTTGTTCCTATGTACATGCCTTTTCCCCACGTCACAGAAGAAAAATGAGTCTCAAACAGCAGGTGTGGCTCCCAAGTCACAAGTGGGGAAGTGTTTAGCTGAAGCAGAACCAGGCCTTTCATTCCCAGTTCTGTCTCTTAGTACTAGACCTGTCCTGTTGCCAGGCCAGAACACAGAGCAAAGCAGAGAGGAGTGAAGCTGTTTAGACACTGAGGGCTACAAGGAAGAGCCTCTGACCTTGGCCTCCCAGGTGCCCACTCTAGTCTGAAACGGAGCTGGGCATCCCCTTCTCCATGTAGAAGTCCATAGCCAGGCTTCTCCATGCAAGTGGGCCTCTGCTCATCGCATCCAGGACAACCCTGACTAGAACACTTGGACTTCTCTAGTTGTCACATTCCCACTATTCTGAGAACTGACCGCCCTGTTCCAGGCCTCCTGCTTCCCCACTTCATCCAGTACAAGTCAACAACATATTAATGTTGGAGGCTGCTACAGTCAATTTCATGGTGTTTCTGGATCCTGCCGGGGCAATGTCAGCACTGTGGCACAGTCCTGTGGCTGACAGCGTCTGTGTCCATCTCACTCTGCAGACTCTGAGACCCCTGGGGGCAGAGACAGGTCTTACTGTCGCTCTACCTCCAGTACCTAGTAAAGGGTCTGGCACTGGGTGCATGCTCAATAAATGAATGTTGATTGAAAAAAAACGGGTGACTCAATCAATGAATGAGGACACCCACACAGATAGGGCCTCAATTCCTCATCTGTGGAAGTTGCCTGTCTCCAGCCTTTAAAAGTGTAGAGAGAGCAGAACATGTCTGAGTGGCAGGAGACAATGTGGAAAAGGCAGGCAGCCCCTTAAGGCCAGGTTATGTGAGGCCCTGTTTGGAGCAGGGGCTTCAGCTGCAACTGAGAAAAGCGTCATGGGCTGTGTCCAAGCAGGAAGGTCTAGCGGCACAACTGCTCTAATTAATACTTTTCCCCTTTGTGCTTTAGCATAGAGTCCTCTCTTAACCAGCAGGTCCTTGGCTACTAAACCATTGTCAAATTTACTGAGCACCTACTATACGCCAGGCACTGTGTTGGGCACAGAGGATTCAACACAATCTGCACAGGCCCTACCCTCATGACCTTCCAGCTAATTGGCCAACAAGTAATTAGCCATCTGTCTACAGGGTGGTAACCTGCAAAACCATCTGTCCAAGAATGCTTTACCTTCACCTTTATCTTGAGTGACAAGGCAGGATTTTTATGTGGACAGGCAGGACAGGGTGGGTTCCCCAGCTTTCTTCCTTTTCATCCCCTTCCTGGGGCAAGGGTCAAACCTACTGGGACCCTGTCCCTTACCAAACTAGGTTAACGGGATAATAGGAGGTATTCTTGAGTAAGGTAGGATAAAGGGAACAATAAAATGTACCTGCCACTTATCAGTCCTGCTTATCATCTCTCTTGTATCATGTGGTCTATTGCCAGAGCTGCACCATGAGGGCCTCCATCTCAGCAGAGGACAGGGCTGGGACCAGTTCGGGAGGAGGAATATACCTGGGGGATGCTGTGTAAGGATGAAAACTTATCTTATGGATGCATCTCTATGAGCCTGGCCCAGGAAGGGGGTGGGCCCTTCATCTCCTACTTCCTTGTATAAGACGACACACTCCCCTCCCCAGTCCAACCATTCATAAGCCCATCAGAGGAAAAACCTGAAGGATCTGGTGGCCTGATGGCTGGAGTAAAAAGGCAATGAGAAGAGGTGGGCCTGAGGGAAGCACAGAGGGGACTGTAGGAATAGTGAGAACAAAGAGAGTGTCAGAAATGCATCCAATAAGAGCTTGGATGGGCGTAAGCCAGCTTACCCCCAGCTGTTCTCAAAATGCCTTGGATGGGCAAAGGCTAATAGGCAACTCGGGAAAGATGAAAACTGCTTGGCATCATACTCTAGACTCCAAATGTGTACTTATCCCTTCAGGAGGCCCCACAGAAATGCATTCTTCTCTAAGTTTTCCAATGTGAAGGGCACAGCCAAGGAGTCCCCAGAGTAGTTCTCTAGTGTCTGACCTGTAAGTCCCTCAGTACCATGATTAGACTGATCTGGAAATTTCTCACTGCTTGGGTTGTGCACAAGATGCCAAGAGCTCACAAGAACCACCTGAGAGCAAACTTCTCTAACCTGGGGGCCACCATCACAGGGACAACTGGTATTCCCATCTCTCCTCTGGCACATGGAGCTGGGGCTCTTGTGTACGTGACCTAACGGATTTCCCCAGTAATACCCATGGGATGTGGTGATGAGGGTGGAGGTAAAACTGGTTTCAACACGATTCAGTGGCAGAAGGGGCTTTTATAATATAGAGAAGCCTTTGAGCTTTGGGGTCTCCCCTGAGAGGGGAGCTTTACTACAGCTTTACTACTATGACATGGTGGACACCAGTCAAATCTCTTCATGAAACTTGAAGTTGGACTGGCTTCTGTCTCCTGTCTCTTACATGGCACCCAAGCCCTGACCAACATCTTGAACAAGGGTAAGGAGTTGTGTTTGAAAAAGTCCCCCTGGGGCGTGGGGGCGGGGGCCTGTCCTCAGACTGAAGCCCAGGGTGTCTCCTGGGGGAGCAGGCGGCAGCTGGGAGGCTGCCCATCACTCTGGCCCCTGGGACCATGGCCCTTTCCCCACAACCATCCTTTCTTACCCACCTCTGGCCTCTCTCAGCCAGTTTCATTCTGGTGCGAGCACCTGTTGCTCCCCTCCAAAGGCCCACCTCGAAGCCTGATGCCCCTGAAAAGACACCTTCCTACACACACAGAGGAGACTAACTCTATCTTAGCCTGCTGAGAAAGGTTCCCACAGGAAACCTGAGCTAAAACAAACAAACCAAACAAAAAACCCCAAAAGACAAAAACAGGGCCACATGCAGCAAAACCCAAAGGTCTTCCAGGGTAGTGCATTCTGAATTTTAACATGCAGACAAATCACCTGTGGCTCTTGTTAAAATGCAGATTCTAATTCAGGAACTCTTAGGTTATGCTGATGCTGCCAGACTGCAAACCACACTGTGAATAACAAGCCTAAGAGATAGCAAAGCAGGCAGCTAGTAAAGCATGGCCTCCCTCCAAAGACAGGACTACACAGGGCCTTCCCTGAGCTTAGCCAAATGCCACTGGTGGGCAACAGGGCCACAGCCAGGGTAAAGGGGCCAGAGGTCCCCATTTAGAGAGGTATTCTCTGGGAGGCTTGGCCCTGGTGCTCACAGGACCCAGATCTCTACTGATACCCACCCCTCAGCCTCTCTGGTCCAATCTCCCTTCCCTTAACATATTTTATTTAATTTTTAAATTTTTAAGTAGGCTCCATACCCACCATGGGGCTTGAACTCATAATCCTAAGGTGAAGAGTCGCACGCTTCACCTACTGAGCCAGCCAGGTGTCCCCTCAACTTCTCTTCCCTTAAAACAAATTCTGGTTGGGGTACTTTTCTGAGCTTTTTTTTTTAACCCTCTCCCTCTCCTCCCTAATTATTAGCCCTTCAAGAAGAGACAGACTTATCATTCTGACTGGTCAGAACTCAGAATATTCATTGGTCTTCAAGGTCAACTTTGGCTGCACGCTCCCCACTCTACTCCTCCTGCAAACCTAGGCACTTCTTCCTCCTAGGTGGGTCTGGCCACACTGTGCTTTCTGTTTCACCTCTTCCACTCCTGCAGTGGGGCTGGGGAGTTACCTGGGCCTGTTCTGCATGGCCAGACATCTTAGATTCACTTGGACCGTGAGGCCTAAGCCTCCTTCTCCATTCAGATGTTTTCAAAATGGCTTGCCCTAGAGGGTCTCAGGTACTTGTCTAGAGGTTTCTCAGGACTCTTTTGGTAGTAAGTGACAAAGACAAACAAAAACCTGACTCATGGGGCTTAAGTAATCCAAGGGACTTTATTATATATTAACCCAAAATGTTGAGGGGCAGGACTGGCCCTAGAACTAGGGGAGAGCACTGGGACAGGGGGAGGGAGCATAGAAAGGGGGATGGAGATTGAGTGAAGAATACACCTGGAATCTTTCTGAACACACCTAAAGACAGAGACTATCAGAGTGCACAGAATAGGGGACTGGGGACAGACACCCAGGGCTCCAGCACTAGCTGTAGCTCACCAGCTTGGTGACCTCAGCCTCTCTTTGCCTTGCCTCCCACCATTTCCTATAAGTACCTGGACCCACCTCCTGTTCCATCCCTCATTTGCTGTGCCCTCTGCCTAAACATTTTCCTGCCCATCTTCCTTTTCTCCTGTGACACTATATCACCCTTTAAGGTCCTGCTCACAGCCCTCCTGGATCCCTGAGGGAGGGACTGGGGCTCAGTCTGCCCACGCTCCTATCCTCCACCACCATCCCTCTACTCCCAGCATCACCTGCCGTCTGTATTAGCCCTGATCACTCCTGTGGACCTTTGACGGTCTGCCTCCCTCACCACACCTAGCTCCTACAGACAGCCAGGATGCTCAATTCATCCCTGAACACTAAGGCTTAGCACATAATGAGGCACACAGTAGGCATGCATAGTGAATGGACAAGGTGTGCATCAAATCACAATTCTCTAATCAATAAAATGGATACACTGATATTTCCCTATCTCACAGGGTTGTTTCAATAAGCGGGAGACAGTATTTGTGAGTGCACAGTGTAGATTGGAAGGCATTTTTAATGATGACTAAATATGGGTGGGAGTGGCTTTACAGCCACTCCATGTTGGTTTCTGGTCCAAGGCCTCCTTTCATCTCCCCCAAATGCCCACACTCTTCCTTCCAGTCCGACTCTTGATTACTTAACACGCAAAGGGTGTTTCAAAGATCACAAGTCAAAGTCCTGGCTCTGTAACACATGAGGTCTAGAGCTGTAGAAGGAAGCGAAGATAGGAAAGAAAGTACAAACAGTATTTTTTATCCTAATTATACAGATTAATCAAATTCAAGCAATAAGCATGTGATGAAACCCATATTGTTACAGGGTCATCAACTATCAAAAACAATCAAGATGGGAGATGGCACTCTGACCATTCTTTACTTTTACATTAGCAAAACTCTTGAAACATCTTTGCTCACCCCCCAGTCCCAAGCTCAGAGGGCAGTCATTGTTCTGGCCAATAAATCTGGCTGAAGCAAATGTGGTAGAGTCAAATTAAGTGTGTGTGTGTGTGTGTGTGTGTGTGTGTGTGTGTACACGCGCATAACAGAGACAGAGAGACACAGAGACAGAAACAGAGTTTTCGGGGTAGAGACAAAGAAATTGAAGCAGACTCAAGGTAGCTATGTAGCAGGACACATTTGGAGAGATAGCATGATCTGGGACAGAGACAGAAATAGGGATAGAGATAGGTGAGAAAGATACACACACACAGCTCTTTACTAGGTTAATGTCAAAGACCACCAGGAACATACCGCTAGTTGAACAAAGTTATTGGTCTGTTGCAACAACAGAGACTACACCCTGATATGTGGTCTGTTGTGGAGCATGGGGAACCTTTGAGGCACTGGCCTTATTGCAACAAGTACGAATAAACACAACTTTGACCACAAAAGTGTTTCTGGCGGTCTTTGGTTGGTAGGAATCAATAACTGTGATGAGTTCTCAATAATCACAATAAATGTAATAGGGATAAATTCACCTATTTTAAAAAGCCTGTCAGATTATACTTTAAAAAAATGACACTCTTTTAAAAAATATAGCACACTAAAACATTGCAGGAAGTAGAAGTATGGGTAAAGATGTATCATGCAAATGCTTGTAAGAAGAAAGTAGGTATAGAGTATCAGTATCAGTCAAAACAGAATTCAAAGTAAAAATCACAAACTGGGACAGAGAAGCATATTTGATAAGAGGTATGATATGAGGATAATACCTCTTATTAGAAAGAAAACATGGCAGTCATGAACTCAACTGTAAGCACTAAACAATATGTTTTGCCATATATGAAATAAAAACTGGTCAATACAAAAGGCCCAGAAATATTCATTGGTTTCTCTCAAATTTCTTAGAAAGTGGCAGATCATGTGGCTTAAAATAAAAAGCAATGACATAGAGAGGTCAAAACGAAAACAGAGAATTTGTTTCTCTGTTTTCTCTGTTTTCAAAATGGCTTGCCCTAGAGGGTCTCAGGTACTTGTCTAGAGGTTTCTCAGGACTCTTTTGGTAGTAAGTGACAAAGAGAGTGGGGAGCGTGCAGCCAAAGTTGACCTTGAAGACCAATGAATATTCTGAGTTCTGACCAGTCAGAATGATAAGTCTGTCTCTTCTTGAAGGGCTAATAATTAGGGAGGAGAGGGAGAGGGTTAAAATCAATTCCACCTGATAACAAGAGAACGTACATTCTTCTCAAGTGCATGTGGAACATGCTCCACAAGAGACCACATATCAGGCCACAAAACAAGCCTTAACAAATTCAAGATTGAAATTATACAAATATCTTTTCCAATCGCAAATAGAATGAAACTAAAAATCAAGAGTAAAAGGAAACTGAAAACTTCAAAAATGTGTGGAAATTAACCCAATCTTAAACTACCAAAGAATAAGCCACAAGAGAAATCAGAAAATACCTTGACATAAATAAAAATGCAAACACAACATAACAAAATGTACAGGATACAGTGAAAGCACTGCTAAGGGGGAAGTTATATGGTTTTAAATGTTAAATGTGTACATTATGAAAGATTTCACTTCAAATCCTAAATTTATACCTAAAGAAAGCAAGCAAACAAAAAAACCCCACAACTAAACCCAAAGCTAGCAGAAGCAAGGAAATACTAAAGATTAGAGAAGAGATAAATGAAATAGAGAAAAGTAATTAAAAAAATAAATGAAATTAAGAGTTGGTTCTTTGAAAGATTAACAAAATTGACAAAATCTTAGCTGGGTTAACCAAGAAAAAAAGAGAGAAGACTCAAATAAGTAAACCAAGAAATGAAAAGGGGATATTAAAAATGATGCCACAGAAACAAAAAGGATTATAAAAAAATACTATGAACAATCATATACCAATGAACTGGATAACTTAGAAGAAATAGATTAATTCCCAGGAACACACAATGTATCAAGTCTGAATCATGAAGAAACAGAAAATCTGAGCAGAACAATAATAGGTAAAAAGATTAAATCAGTAATCAAAAACCTTCTCAAAAAGAAAAGCCAAGCACCAGATGGCTCACTGAAGAATTCTACCAAATATTTATGGAAAAATAACACCAATTCTCCTGAAACGCTTCCAAACAACTGAATAGGAGGGAACACTTCCAAGTTCATTCTATGAAGCCAGCATTACCCTGATACCAAAGCCAGACAAACCCACTATAAGAAAAGTACAGACTACTATCCCTGATCAACAAAATACTAGTAAACTGAATTCAAAGGCACATTAAGAGCATTATACACCATGACCAAATGGGATTTATGCCTTAAAGGCAAGGAGGATGGTTCAACATACAAAAATCAATCAATGTAATACATCACATTAACAAAATGAAGGACAAAAACAACTAAACCCAAAGCTAGCAGAAGCAAAGTATCCGTTGGTATCTCAACTGATACACAAAAAACACTGGACAAGCTTGACACCTTTTCATGATAAAAAAATATGCAACAAACTAGGAATAGAAAGAAATTACTGAAACATAACAAAGGCCATTTATTATAAGCCCACAGCAAACATCGTACTCAATGGTGAAAAACTTAAAGTTTTTCCTCTAAGATCAGGAATAAAGCAAGCATGCCCACTCTGACCACATTTGTTCAACACTGTATTGGAAGTCTTAGGCAGACCAATTAGTCAAGAAAAAGAAATAAGAGGCATCGAAATTGGAAAGAAAGAAGTAAAATTATCTTTGTTCTCAGATGATATGTATGTTTTTATGTGTAGAAACCCTAAACGTTCCATACACATTGCCCCCAAAAGTTAGAACTAATAAACAAATTCAGCAAAGTTGCAGAATACAAACCCAGCACACAAAAATCAGCTGCATTTCTATATACTAATGAACTATCCGAAAAGAAATTTAAAAAACAATTCCTTTTACAATAGCATCAAGAAGAATAAAATATCTAGTAATAAACCTAACCAAGGAGGTGAAAGACTTGTATACTGTAAACTACAAAACACTGCTGAAAAAGTTAAACATGACATAAACAAATTCATGTTCATGAATTAGAAAACTTAAGATGTTCATACTACCCAAAGCAATCTATAGATTCAATGTATCCTTACCAAAATCCCAGCAGCGTTTTTGGAGAAATAGAAAAATACATCCTAAAACTCATATGTAATCTCAAGAGACTATGAATAGCTTAACAATTCTGAAAAAAGAAAAAGCTGGAGCTCTCACAATTCTGATTTCAAAACATATTATAAAACAAAAGTGTGATACTGGCATAAAGTCAGACACATAAATTAATGAACAGAGAAGCCAGAAATAAATGCTCATATATATGGTCAAGTGATCTTAGACAAGGGTGCCAAGACCAGACAGTGGGGAAGGGGCAGTTTATTCAACAAATGGTGGTGGAAAAACTGAATCTCCACATGCAAAAAAATAAAGTTGAACCCTTATCTTATGTCAGATAAAAAATTAACTCAAAATGGTTTAAATACCTAAATACCTAAATACCTAAAACTAAAAAAATTCTAGAAGGAAACATTAGGGAAAAGCTTCATTACATTGGACTCAGCAATGATTTCTTAAATATGACATCAAAAGAACAGGCAACAAAAGGAAAAATAGACAAATGGGATTACCTCCAAGTTTAAAACTTTTGTGCATCAAAGGACATAATCAACAGAATGAAAAGACAACCTACAGAATGGAAGAAATATTTGCAAATCATATTATCTGATAAGGGTCTAGTATCCAGAATATATAAAGAACTCCTATAACTCAACATGAAAAAAAATCAAATAACCCAATTTAAAAATGGGCAAAGAACTTGAATAGACATTTCTCTAGCGATAATGCACAATGGCCAACAAACATATGAAAAGATGTTTAACATCATTAATCATCAGAGAAATACAAATCAAAACCACAGTGAGATATCACCTCATAGGCATTAGAATGCTGACTATCAAAAAAAGAGGAAAAAACCAACAGAAAATAACAAGTATTGGTGAAGATGTGGAATACATAAAGAACTCCTACAACCCAATACCCCAGAAACAAATAATCTAATTAAAAAATAGGCAGAAGACATGAAATGAACATTTCTCCAAAGAAGACATACAGATGGCCATTAGACATATGAAAAGATGCTCAACATCACTCATCATCAGGGAAATGCAAATCAAGACCACCTCACACCTGTCAGAATGGCTAAAATCAGAAGCATAAATGTTGGCAAGGATGAGAAGAAAAAGGAATCCTCATGCACTGTTGGTGGGAATGCAAACTGGTGCAGCCACCATGGATAACAGTATAGAAGTTGCTCAAAAAATTAAAAATTGAATTATCACATGATCCACTAATTCCACTACTGGCTATTTACCCAAAGAATACAAAAACACTAATTCAAAAAGATGTATGAACTCCTGTGTTTATTGCAGCATTATTTACAATAGCCAAATTATAGGAACAGCCCAAGTGTCCACTGACAGATGACCAGATAAAGAAGATGTGGTATATATATACACACAATGGAATATTACTTAGCCATAAAAAAGAATAAAATCTTGCCATTTGCAACAACATGGATGGATATAGAGAGTATAATGCTAAGCAAAATAAGTCAATCAGAGAAAAAGACCATACGATTTTACTCATATGTGGAATTTAAGAGACAAAACAAATGAACAAAGAAAAAAAGAGACAAAGCAAAAAAATAGACTGTTAACTATAGAGAACAAACTGATAGTTACCAGAGGGAAGGGGGGGTGGGGGGTGGCTGAAATAAGTGATAAGGATTAAGAGTACACTTCTCATGATGAGCACTGAGTAATGTATAGAATTGATGAAATCACTATATTGTACACCTGAAACTAACATGATACTGTATGTTAACTAAACTGGAATTAAGATTTTTTAAATAAAATAAATAAAATTAAAAAGATAAAGTAATGGCAAAAAGAAAGATAATAACAGGATGTGAAGAAACTGGAACCCTCATATATTGCTAGTGGGAATGTAACATGATGGAGTCACTTCAGAAAACAGTTTGGAAGTTCTCCAAAATGCTGACCAAAGAGTTACTACATGGCCCAGCAATTCTCCTCCTTGTGTATCTACCCAAGAGAAATAAAATGCCCACAGAAAAACTTGTACACAAATGCTTGTGGCAACACTATTTCAATATCCAAAAGTGCAAATGTCCACCAAAAGATGACTGAATAAACAAAATGTCATATATCCATAGAATAAAATATTATTCAGCTATAAAAAGGAATGAAATACTGATACATGATACAACATGTATGAACCTTGAAAACATGTTATGTGACAAAAGCCAGTCACAAAAGACCACATGTTGTATCATCCCATTTATATGAAATGTCAAGAAGAGACAAATCTGTAGAGACAAAAGTAAATGAGTGGTTGCCTATGTGGGCAGGAGAAAGAATGGGGAATGACTGGTAAGGGATATAAGGTTTCTTTCTGGAACTATGAATATGTTCTAAAATTAGATTATGGTAATGGCTGCACAAAATCATTGAACTGTTACAATGTTCATTATTTATTTATTTTTATTTATTTTTTTTAAAGATTTTATTTATTTATTTGAGAGAGAGAGAGAATGAGAGATAGAAAGCACGAGAGGCAAGAGGGTCAGACGGAGAAGCAGACTCCCTGCTGAGCAGGAAGTCCAATGCAGGACTTGATCCTGGGACGCCAGGATCATGACCTGAGCCGAAGGCAGTCGCTTAACCAGCTGAGCCACCCAGGCGCCCATGTTCATTATTTAAACAGATGAATATTATGTTATACAAATATCTCAATAAAGTTGTTTAAAAAATCAGTATTTATATCAGCAATAGTTAGCAAATTAAATTTTAAGAGAAGATACATTTACAATAACATGAACAAATATCAAGTGCCTAGGAATAAATCTAACAGAGTATTTGCAAGACCTCTCCATAAAAAATGACAAAAATTTGTTAAGAGAGTATCAAAAGACCTAAAAAGAAATGTCATGATGACTGGCTAAAAACTTCTATTGAAAGGATGGACTTCCAGTTTCTGGTTTGGCAGAAAGTTTAGAAGTTATCACCCCCATCTTCACACAAGAAAAAAGTTGAACAAGCTGAAAATCAACAACTGTTCTTAGATCCACAGAGAATTGAGGTCATAGGATGAATGGCTGCCCTGAAAAATGGAGAAACAGATACAGAGAACCATAGCCTCCCAGAAGAATCCCAGCAGCAAAAGTCCATAGCTGGATCCAGGACTGGTAGGAACACTTAAACAATAATTGACAAATTCCTGGAAGCTCGGCACTGACAAGCTGGAGAGTTAAGAACTCTAGAGGGGGCAGTTTTGGTATCCCCACACAGCACTTTCATGAGCTTTACCCTTAGGAGCTTATCAGGCTCTCACTAGGAACATTGGAGAAGGGTCCCCTTGTGCTTCTGGCAGTGCGGAGGGGAAAAGCAACCATTCTGGAATATGCCCAGAGTTCTCTGTTCTCCTTAAAATGGTCTGCCCTCAAGGGAAACTATTTTGCTAGAGCCTAATGACTTGAGTTTTGCCAAAGCCTAACTGACGTGGGGAAAGGGAAATACCCAAAGCCAGTCCCTCTACCCTTCCTGTCTCACTTAAGGTGTAAGGGAGCTAAGATGCACTTGTGAAGCCCAGGACCACAGACCTACTAAAAGACTGAGAACGAATCATAGGACCACAAGGGTTCTCCCTTTCCCCACACCTTACCACTGCATCAACAGAACCCCTATACAGTAAGAGGATTACAGCTAAAAGACTGCAAGCCTCAGATCCTCTTGAAGGAATCTCTAGGGAAACCCAAAGACAACAGGGGAGACAAAAACAAGAACACTAGAAGAAATTTTATCCTCTGACACCGCAAGTACAGCAAGCAGTAAATACAGCCTAACTCTTGGCCATATCAACATAACACCTCATTCTAATGCCCTATCATTTCCTTTTACACAATGCATCACGTCCGGCTTTCAAAAACAATTCTAAGTCATGGTACAAGGCAAAAAACACAGTTTGAAAAGACAAAGAAAACATCCTAACCAGACTCAGATATGGTAGAGATTTTGAGATTATCAGACTGGAAATTTAAAATAACAACGATTACTATGCCTAAGGCTCTAATGGAAAAAAAGGATAACAGGTAAGAAAAGATGGGTAATGTAAGCAGAGAGATGGAAACTCTTAAGAATCAAAAGGAAATGCAAGAAATCAAAAACATTCTAACATCAGTAGACTGGACATGACCAAGGAAAGAATCAGTGAGCTTGAAAATATGTTAATAGAAACTTCCGACACTAAAAAGCAAGAAGTAAAAAGAATAAAAAACAAAGCACCCGAGAATATCCAAGAATTGTGGGGCACTCATGAAGGGCATAACATACGTGTAACGAGAATACCAGAAGGAGAAGAAACAGAAGAAATATCTGAAGTAAAAGGATGCCATTCTCTCTAATTTGATCTCTAGATTCATGTATCCCAATCAAAACGTACAATATGTTTTTAATTTTCTTTGTGGAACTTGATAAATTGACTCTAAAATATATAGAGAAATACAAAGGTCTAAGAGCCAAGATCTCTTAAAGTGGAAAAGCTTGCCCTATCAGATATTAAGATGCTAAAAAGCAATTGTAGTACAGAGAGTGTGAACACACAACTCATTAACACTTATAAGATAATAGTCACCCTGAAGAACAATGAGAACGAATGGCCTTTTTGATAAATTATTGTGGAACTATAAAATACCTATATGAAATTCCACTCCTGCATCAAAACATGCACGGAAGTCAATTCCAGGTGGACTATGGACCTAAATGTTAAACTTGAAATGAAGATTTTAGAGGATTATATAGAAAGAATATCTTTTAACTGAAGGATAAAGATTTTATTTTAAAATAAGGCAATAAAGGGGCATCTGGGTGGCTCAGTCAGTTAAGCATCTACCTTTGGCTCAGGTCATGATCTCAGGGTCCCGGGATACAGCCTCACACTGGACTTCCTGCTCATACTCTCAAACTCTCTCATATAAATAAATAAAATCTTAGAAAAAAATAAGGCATAAAACCACTACCACAAAGGCAAAGATTGATACACTTGACTACATTAAGGAAAATAATTTGTTCATCAAAAGATGCCTTATCAAGGCAGTGAAGAGGCAAGCACAAAGTATGAGAAACTATTTGTAAAATATGTAACTGACAAAGAGCTTTATATCTGATATATAAAGTATTCTTAAAATTCATAAAGAAAAAGGCAGATAAATAATAGAAAAATGAGCATAAGGGTTGAACAGGTATTTAGAAGAGGATACCCAAATGACCAATAGTTAAAAAGGTGTTCAACCTCATTAGTAATCACCACAATAAGATACCACTATACTCCCATCTGACTGGTTGAAATATAAGTTTCACAAGACCAGTGAGATAGAAAGATCACCAGTGTACAGCAGAATATGAAAAGGTCAAGTTGCAGAGCAGAATACATATTAAACAAATAAACAGTAATAACCTATGATGGGAAATATCAAGGCCATGCCGGAATAACTCATTGGCTTATAGCCAGTCTGCCTAACAACTGCAGAGAGCCAGTTATCCCACGTGAATGCAAATTCAAATGTAAACAGCACTTCGAGGAATTGGTCTAGTTCTTGGGAACAACATCTGAAGGCTAAGGTGAAGAGCCTGAAATTCCCTCCCATTGATTCAGCCTCCATGAAGAGTATAAAAAGTGCCCCTGACATGGGCACCAGAGAAGTTTTCCTCCTTTGCCCCAGGCACTGAGATGGGCCTTTCACAGGGGAAGGCAGATAGGACAAGGTAGCCTTTTACGACTGTGAAAACCAGTTAATAAAGACTCCTGCTCAATATGTGTGATGAATTAATGATTGTTGCTAATTGAAATATGAGAGAAGGGCTGGCTATGGTTCCTTTAGTTATGCCAAAGCAATCTGTAAAGAAACTAGTGGAACCAGTTTTTTTGCATTTTAATCCAAATAAACAACTTGTCATGCATTTGGAACATTCTTATCTCTTCCTAAAAGTGGGGGGAAACAAATACTCTGAGAGATTTCCTACTTTTGGAAGGGCCAAATGTGGGCTTCCCGGCAAGGATTTGGACCAATAGGAGGCCCAGAATTCTAGAACAGGTAAGAGAACAGAGAAATGCCAACTGAGGCATTGGTTAGAGAGGGCTTCCCACAGCATGGGATGTAATGAGCAGTGATAATGATGGCACCGTGGTCCCGAGGATGGGGGTAGTGTGGTGGGTGGTAGTAGAACTGATAATGGTGATGGTTCATGGTGCTAGTGGAGGAGACAACATTGATGACAAAGATGGTCGGGGAGTGGAGCAGGTTAGGGGAGTGGAGGCCAGTGAGGGTAGGTGGTTGGTGATGGTGGTGGCGGTAGCACTGATGGTGATGAAAAGTCCTTGATCCTCTATGGAAAGAATGTAGCGGGGCCCATCAAGGCTATGACAGCTGGGACAAAGAAGCCCAGAAAGACCTATGATACCCTGCCACAGCCAGGGAGCCAAGCACAGGACGGGAAATTTGGTTCCAAGTAAAGGCACAAGTTGTACACTGCAAAGTTAATTATTCTCATCAGGTTTTAAAAGAACATGAAAGTGGGATTAATGTGCAACATCCTCAGGATTACTATGAAAACCCTCTGGGCAAGAGTGGATGAGCAAGAGAGGTTTTCCAACACTAGCCCTCTTTCCTCCCTCATCCAATCCACCCCACACCCTGCAGGTGTTCCTTCCTCATGCCTTCTCCTGTCTCACTTCAGGCTCCATCACTGCTCACACTGGTACCCGGCTCCCCGTGGCAACCCTCCACTTACGTGGTCCAATGTCCTCCAATCTGCAGTTTTCTGCAGCTAGAAACCCAGCTCTCTTAGCCAGAAGGGAGCTTCTGGAGAGGGAAAGGAACTCTTTGCACTGAGATCTTAGGTACTTGCCTGGGGAAGAAACATGAATACCTCGTGCCTCTTCTGTGTCCCACCACGAGTCACAGACCTCATAGCCCACAGGGCCTGGGAAGAAGCCAGGTGGAGATTCTAGGGTCTGGCTAGGCCCTGCCCCACACGGCCATTACCCCTTGGGGCAAATATACCTTGTGGTAACTCAAATCAGCCTCCATGCATGGCTCCCAGGAACCTAACTCAGCCTTCCTAGGCCACACAGAGCCAGCCTGCCTCTCTCACATGAGCACACCACTGCAGCTGAAAGGAACAGCATGAGTTTGGTCCCAGGGCTTGGTGGCTGGCAGATGCGACAACATTCTCATCACCAGGAAATGAAACTGCCAAATTGCTCCGCAGGCCCAGTACAGGGAGGCCATGTCAGCCCTAGGAGGGCTGGGAATCCTGGGTGGGCAGAAAAGGAGATCTGTACCATCCCCTAAGGTCTGGCCATACCTCTCTAGGAAGCCTAACTGATCCACCCAACTGGGCACCTGTTCCGCTTTCGCAGGGAACCCTGGTAAGTCTCTCACTCTCACACCTTCTCTCTTTTGGGCTGTAGCAATAAACCCGTCGGCCAAAGGCATCTGGTGTTTTGTGGCTTACCAAGCAAGGCTCTCCCATCGCTCAGCTTCCTAGACTGAGCTGCCCATCCCCCAGGGCCCTGTGCCCCTGCTCCATCTCTGTGCCCAGGGCATTCTGACATCAGTTTTTGCTCAGAGATTTGAGAGGGGGCAAAATTAGGTAATACAATTTTTTTAATGTTAAGCACAGATGTAATATAAAGCAAAAGCAAACTTCCTTGAATTTAGATAGAGCAGGAGACTGTCCCATGCTTTCCAGGGACCCTCACTCCACGGGGTACTCAGGTGCTCCCATGGAAGAGTGCAGGAGTGTTGTTAGACATCATCACACTGAAGTCTATCAAAGCCCCAGACCCACTATATTAGCACCACTATACCCACTCAGGCAGACACTTGGGGTGGCCATGGGATTTTCCCAAAGTTCCAGAGCTATCAGGAATCATGAGTGTGTGTGGCTCCCAGCCCAGCCTCCTTCCAGCAGAGCAGGCCCCAGTGCCACCCACAGTCAGGTCCCACATCTGGCTCATTAGCTGGCCCATCCGCTATTCTGGCATCTCCTTTCCAGGTCACGGATGAGCCATGGCAGGCCTCAAGTTCCTCACATCCACAAACCGTCCCAATCCACCCAAACAGAGACAATCATATGACAATGGAGGTTTTCTCAGTATTTTGTATGGTAGGACTCCAAACGCCTTTAGAAAACTTGGGCTATTTTGTGGACCTGTGAGATCAAGGAAAGTAAAGGGCATCTGCTCTGTGAACCCAGTTTCACTACAAGTGCCCCGGTTCCCTTCACCCAGAATGTAGCCCCCAGATATTCTGGCACTGACTTGGGTGGGGTGTCTCTAAGCTTTGCATACAATGCTCTCTCTGGCCTGAAAACTCCTCCCAAATCCCCTTCCCCTGACCAACTCTGCTCTTCACCTCACAACTTAGCTCCTGGGAAGCCCTCTGGGCACCTCTGTGCTGAATTTGGAGTCCATCCTTTAGGCTGTTCTCTCTTGGAGCTTGACCACACCGTTTGTGCTGGTGTGTCCTTCTTGTCCCCTGAGATCCACCATCACACTCTGTAGTGCTGTTTGTTGAAAAAAGCAGAAAGAGAAAAGAATGTAATGGTCCTTTATAAATGGCCATGAGAATTTACCAATGTGAGGTTGGCATTATCTGTAGTAAGAAACAGAGGGGAGAGGCAAGGAATGCAAGCTGGAAATGGAAGAGGCGGGGTGGGAGAGAAAGGGAGAGTGGCGATCTGGAGACAGCAGGTTTGTGGAGGACAGAAGGTGAAGGGCAAGCTCCCCAGATCCATAGCCTTCCCATGAGAGAATGCAGAGTGGCTGGGGGTCAGCTGCTTCCTGGGGCTCCTACTGACAGTAGGAGGAAAAAAGAGGGAGTAGGGTTAGAAGGCTGATCAGCTTCTCTTTTTCTGCTCCTCACTTTCCCTCTTGCGCACTGTGGCCCTGGTCCTTCTAGGGCTGGCCTATAGGCAAGTGGGTTAGGATTCTGAATAAGACTATCTCCAAAGAAACTCTCTCAAATGCTGTCTTCCTTTTTCTTCCCTCATATTCTTGAAATGGAACACTCCCTGCACATTTTCTTTATAAACTCTGCATGTGGTGGTCTTTATAAACTCTGTATTCCTAGTCTTGCTAGGAATCTATCATACCGGTGATTTGCTCAAACTGAATGAGACAAGAAGAGTCCCATTTTAACACTGACCACACTAGTTTAAAAATGGCAAAAGGAAATAAAAATCACAGCGCTAAGCATGGGAGAGGGGGCCACCAGCAGAGTCTGAATACAATCAGATGGAACTATCCTGATGGGCAAAGAAGAGCAGAGGAGGTAGCCATAGAGGCAGATACCTAGGAGGTGAGTGCCACTGCTCATGGTGGGTCTGGGGAGACTCTGTGGTCAGAAGGTACAGGCACAGAGGGCAAGAGACGGTAGGAAGAAATGAGGGGGAGTCCTAGCTCTACCTAGAAAGAGCTATGTCCAAGAGCACATCCATCATATGCTTTCCTCCCTTGTGTAGGCAGAACAATAGGCCAAGATGGTATCCACCCCAGCCTGAACCAGAGGGTACCCTCTAAAAGAAAGTAGACAGGATCTCTGGGAAGGCTGAGGGCCCTAGTGCTTGTGTTGGCATCACAAGAAAAGGCTTTCTCATTTTATCAGGGCAAGGGGTAGATGGTATCCTGGCCATGACCCCTAAATGGCATCCTGCCAGTCAACACGCCTACGGCTCCCACTTGGAGGAGAGGACTGTTGAAGAAACAGAGCCACATGATGGTACTGAAGACCAGCACCAACCACTTATGTTAAACTATAAATCCTTCATTCACAGACATAAATGGATAGCCAATGATTCCTAGATCTTTGAGTAGAAGAGCCCACAAAGGAACCAAGATAAACAGAACAATAAACCCAGGAGAAACAGAGATAGTTTGGAGAGTAGGAAATAACTTAAAAAAATCTACTTAGTATTCTCAGTGAGATTCTAGGTTTTTCTTCCATAGACAAAAAAGAAAAAAAGGTCACTGGAAAAGAGAAAATAGAAAATGTTCTTGGAAATTAAGAAATGTAACTGTCAAACAAAAAAAGATGCAAATAAATGAAAGAAGTACCTGAGAACAGTGGTTCTCAAAATGTGATCACCAACCAGCAACATTAGCATTCCCTGGGAACTTTTTAAAGTGGGAATTTCTGGGTTCCAGCCTGAAATTACTAAATCTTAAATTAGGGGGTGGGGCCCAGCAATCTGCATTTTCACAAGCCTTCTAGGAAGACTGGGATGCACCTGAAGTGTGAGAACCACTGACCTAAAACATAAAACAAAAATACAAAGAGGTGAGAAACATGAGAAAAAAATTTAAGGACCTAGAGAACCAGCTGAGGAAGAGCTATGGAAAGGGAAGACAGAGACTTATGGGGAGTACATAATCAAATAAGTAATTTCAGAAAATGTCCTTCAACTTAAGAAAAAAACCTTTAGATTGAGGAGCCTTTTTTTTTTTTTTTTTAAAGATTTTATTTATTTATTTGACAGAGAGAGACACAGCAAGAGAGGGAACACAAGCAGGGGGAGTGGGAGAGGGAGAAGCAGCCTTCCTGCTGAGCAGGGAGCCTGATGTGGGGCTTGAGCCCAGGACCCTGGGACCATGATCTGAGCCGAAGGCAGACACTTAACACGACTGAGCCACCCAGGTGCCCTGAGGAGCCTCAGTTTTATCCCCTCAGAATTGCTGGGCCAATTCGAGCTAATAGATGTAAAAAATCTCTCAGGGCCTAAGGCAAGCACTCAGTAACTGTTATTACCCTCATCACTGTTTTGTTTGGCATGTATCCTTCCAGACCTTTCTCTACACCTGTATAAATACAGTCTTGTTTGTGGTTTTTGTCATAAAGTTAATCTTACTGTACATAGTGTTTTGCAACTTACTTTTTGTATTTAAAAGGAAATTCTCCCGTCATTTTCTCTATTTGCTTAAATTACTACATAGTATCCATACTTCACCTGCCTCTGTTGATGGCTTTTTTTAAAATTATAAATAATGCTATACTAAGTTTCAGTCCTACCAACAGTGTGTGAAGATACCAATTTCCCTCATCAATAGTTGATATTATGAGTTTAATTCTTGATAAATGTTAGTAAAAATAAAAGAGCCCTTTTGCTACATTTCACTGCTTCTGACTTCAGGTGGGGTGTCTTCTTTCTTGTGTTTGTTGACCATTTATATGTTCTCTTCTGTAAGTTTTCTGTTCCTATCCTTGGACATTTTGGTTATTATTAGTTTTTTGGAAGGCTAGTGATTTTGTAAGTTTTTCTGTACTAGGCCTCTTTCCTTTGTTTTTTGCCTGTTTTTGCTTTTTCATTAATTCTAAGTTTGTCTACAAGTTTTATTAATTCTGTCACTGAATCGCCTGTACTTTCTAGGTACATTATGATATCCTCTGAAAATAATTATAATCTTTGCCCCCCAATATTATTTTTTATTCATGTCTTACTGTCCCATGGGATTTTGACAAAGAAGGCCAAGCAGAACATGAGATCACAACCCAAACTTACAGACCACATGAAAACAGAAGACACTATAAATGAGAGTTGGTAAAGGACTAGCAGCTTTAGACTGCCAAGAACTTCAAGAAGTGGAACTAATGGCCTAGATTATTAAAAAGGCATGTGTATAATGGTTAAAGAAACAAAAGATACAATAAAAAATATAAGCAACTACTTAGGTAAAAAGAGATCTATTCTTTTATAAGAGAAAAGAAAGATTTTAGAAATAAAAAAATACATCCATTGAACTTTAAAACCCAAATCCATTAAGTAGCAGAACCACAACTAAAGAAGTCAGTGAATCAGAAGGGAGGTTAAAAAAATTATCCATAATGCAGTATGGAAAATTAAAATAAAGGAAAAAAGTATAAAGAGATTAAGAGACATGGAAGATGGAACAGGAAGAGGCAACATTAGCCCTCAAAAAGATCATTTTTCAGGGCACCTGGGTGGTGCAGTTGGCTAAGTGTCCGACTCTTGATTTTTGGCTCAGGTCATGATCTCAGGGTCATGAGATCAAGCTCTGCATCGGGGCCCCATGCTCAGCAGGGAGTCTGCTTAAGACTCTCTCCCTCAGGGCGCCTGGGTGTCTCAGTTGGTTAAGCGACTGCCTTCGGCTCAGGTCATGATCCCAGAGTCCTGGGATCGAGCCCCACATCAGGCTCCCTGCTCGGCCAGAAGCCTGCTTCTCCCCCTCCCACTCCCCCTACTTGTGTTCCCTCTCTCTCTCTCTCTCTCTCTGTCAATTAAATAAATAAATAAAAATCTAAAAAAACAAAAACAAAAACTCTCTCCCTCTCCCTCTGCCCTCCCCTGCCCCACGCACTCTTTCCCTCTCTAAAATAAATCAATCAATCTTTAAACAAACAAACTGCTTTTCCTTCCTCTTATTTTAGGGTTTAATTAACCCAACTACAAACTAGTCCTATACCCATCACTTGGCATTTTCTCAGACAACAGGAAGCTAATCAAATGCTTACTATATAGCAAATATACTTGTTATAAAAATGTATTTTCCTTAGATCTGCAAAAATAATTTCAAGGCCATTTGCTAGTGTCCTGTGCCTAAATGAGAAAGTGTATTTGTAACAAAAGTACTGCGTACTTTCTAATTCCACTGCATAACAATTTAAAAAAAAGATCAAGGAACTGAATTCCTGGGACAGGAAGGAGTGAGGGAAGGCCATATGTCATAAAGTCACCACGGCAGTTACCGGGGCCTCCCTTTCACGGTAGGCCAGCCAACGGTGTCAACTCTTCAGAATGAGATTCTAGGTGATGTTTGTGCTGGTGAATTAGAGCAGAGAGTTGGTGATGCTAGGTCATGGGTCATTTCCTTAGTGGCTCACAGCCACAGGCTGCAGCCCAAACCCGGTAGGCGCCCTGTGGTCTCAGGTCTGGGTCTAGAGGTCAGGTCCATTGGGCCAAAGTTGTTACCATTGCTGAAAGTAACTCCAGGGACTTTAGCTGGATCATGTACATGCATAAATGTAGGTTGACTGTATACATGAACATATGAGCTAGACACTAAGCAATACCATGGGGACATAGCTGTGGGAAAGGCAGCCCATCAGTGAGGTTCATGTAAAAACTCCCTACACGTGGCCATCTTACCCTGAAGACCAACATTAACAATTAAGTCCACCTCTCTCTGTTTCTTTCAGGAATGTGTGTCTTAGAAAGTAACCTTGTCTTTGGCATAACTTTCTCCAAGCCTTTTGAATACATTTAGGTTTTTTTTGCCAGGAGGATCTTTTCGAATAATGAATTCCATATGTGTGTATTTTTCAGCGGAAGATGGAAGGATTACCTTTATTTGTCAGTAAAATTACTCTTTGCTCTAAGAAATCATTTTATTTAATAAAGCCTAAGTGCTATAAGAAGTTACAAAAGAGGGGGTGGAATGGTCCTTCTTTCTTTGGGGGGCTTACAATGGAACAGATAAGAAAAATACACATCTTTCATATTCACATGATTCTATGCATCCAAACATGTTAAAGGAAAATATTTCTCCTAACAATTTTTCAATGTCTGCAATAAATGTTTGAGTGATTTTCAAAAAAGAAGGTATCTCTGGCAGCCAGTATCACTGGGAAGAAAATGGGGGCAGGAGGCCCAAACGGGATGTTATTGCCAAAGTCGGAGGGAAGGCATGGAGGGGATAGGAGGGTCTGGCCCAGCCTTACCCTGCAGACACTCTCAGGGGGATGGGGGACTGGGGAAGCCTTGTCAAAGTTCTTCCCCTAGATAACTCAGTACCAGTAGGGGTGAAGATGGCTCCCTGGGGAGGCCCTGGGAGAAGGGCTGAGAAGGGCTGAGTTCTGTGTTGGTTATGTTGGGGTTGAGATGGCTGTAAGATATGCTGGTGGGGGATATCCAGAAAGAGATAGGCAAAAAGGCCTGGACCAGAGATCTAGGTATGTGCGTGCTGGGCACAGAGCAGTTAGTTATCTGAGCATAGATGGAATCACTGAGGGGCAAGACGGAGAAAGAAGGCTGGGATAGGAACCTTAGGAATTCCTCAATTTGGGGGAATGGGAGAGAGGTGTAAGCCTGTGTAGAAGGTAAGAGCAAGAAAAGGTCCAGGAGAGAAGTGTTGATAGAAGAGGCTTTCAAGCAAGGTGACGTGGCTGGTAGGGTCAGGAGAATGAGGACTCAGAAAAGGCCACTGAATCTGGCAGCCCTGGGAGTCTTAGGACCTGCACAGGGAGCAGCCCCAGAAAGTAGAGTAAATACACAAAATACAGAAGGAATGCTGGTCCAAGACTAGGGAGGGCTGACACTCTGGGCAAGCCAAGATGGACCAGGGAAGGTCGAACCATCAGCTCTTCCAGGAAGTATGATGGCACCAGGCAGGGGAGAGAGTGAATGGAGAGAAGAGGGAAGTCATTGTCCAGTTCAAATAGAGGAGGAAGCCACCAAAGATGGGAAAATCAGAGGGAAAGAAGGCCATAAGCAGAACACAGCGCCTAGGGGATCCAGGGTGGGAGGGAATAGCAGTGTTGGCAAGAGGGACAGTAAGATGAGAAAGCTCCTCTGAAAGAGGGGACGATTGTTCCAGGAGCCCAGGATGCACTTGAGAAAGAAAGAGGAGCTGCTGAATAGGGCTGAGTCAGGAAAGGGCTAAAGATAAGGAAGAAGGGGACAGGAGGGTCAGAGTGAGACAGAGGACAGTGAAGACAGTCTGTGGGATACCAACTGGCCAGGCCACAGCACAAAGTCAACTTGGGACAAGCAAACAGCATTGCTTCTGAGAGGGCCCCTGGCCTAGTCTGCTGCAGAGAAAATAAGCCCGAGGCTATGTTGGGGTCGGTCCTCCTCTTTCCTGAGCCCCAGGGACCTCAAGGTCCCCAGGGGGACCACCCCACCAGCGGTGGCTTCTCTTCTGGGAACATTATCTACATCCCCAGCCTAGAAGTCCTTCTGTCTGGCATAACCACTTTGGCCTTGGTTTGTTTCTAGAGGTTTCCTCCCCTCACCCACAGCTTCCAGGGGAGGGAGGCGATGCTTCCAGTGCAATTCCTTCTGAAATTCCTGTCCAGGCTTATAGGGTTTCCAGCTGTTCTGGAAAATCAATCCATGCCACACTTGTCCACTATGAGGATGCAGACAGGCCCCTGGGTGGGAGGAGTTCTCCGTCACAGGATGGCTCAGGCAGCTGTGAGGATGGACTGAGGAGGCTAGAAGGCAGCCCCATTAGGAGGGGTCATAGTCGTCCAGGAGGAGTGATGGAAGCCTGGACGAGAGGGGTGGTGATGGAGGAAAGTGAAGTGGGGGGTGCAGGGACACATTTAGAAGGAGTGGGTAGAGTATGGGGTGAGGAACAGAGGAACCAAGGCTGGTCTCATACTGAGCGGCACTGAATGTTCTCCTCTGAACAGCAGACTTCCAAGTATACCACTTCCTGAGTTCCTGAGAGAAGTGTACCATTTTCCTGAGAGGGGGTGGAGGGTGGGCAGGGCCTCTGGACAGGAGCATGAGAGTGCCAATTCTCATGGCCTGCATCTACAGGGACTTCCCTGAAAGATCCAGAGCCAAAGTCTCTGAGCCAGCTCTGGGAAGGCAGTGGGAAGTCCAGTCTGATAGGACCACCTCAGATCTGACCCCCCAACCTCCCTCACCTCCTAGCCTGGGCACCGTCATGGCAGTCTGGGCCTGAGGGTCTGGCCAGACTCTTTTCATGAACCTGAGAAGAGGAATCACCTTTGATATAAAATGATATAGCTTTCCACAAGATGGGCATTTTGTTTTTTACCTCTGGGAAATAGAGTATTTGTTTTCCAAAAACACCAGATTCTTGGGTAGAAAGAAGGCGTGAGGGGTAGACAGAGCTAGGGGCCAGATGGTGAAGGGTACTGTGTGCTAAGTTGGGAAGTCTGAGCACTGTGCAGGGAACACCAAACATACTCTGTGAAACCTCCATCTCACCCTGTCAACCTCCCAAACCCCTGGCTCTACCATAGGTCCATCATCTCCCAGAACTAAGCGACCTTTAGACCCAAACCCAGATCCCATTCTAACCAGACCATGAACTCCTATTCGAACCACTCTCCATTAGTCTCACATCTATTCTGCAACCTCCTAGACTCTTGGACTCCAGGCCCTCAATATACTGGCCTAAATACCTTGCCGAGCTAGAGCTCAAATGGCCACCTGAACTACATCTCATTAACACCCTGAAGTCTCTCGCACTGCTATTCCCCTACCTGTCCAGAAAAACTCCAATTCCCTTATCAACCTCACACTCAGCATTCTCTTATCTGGCCCCCTATATTGGTTCTCTTCTTCCACAGTAACAGAGTTTTAGCTGAGAACATGGCTGCCCAGCTAGACCCATTTCCCAGACTTTCTGGCAGTGCCTAAGTTCTCACCAATAGAATGAGAGCAGAAGTAATGTGCACAACTTCTCTTTCACTTACCTAAAAATAAATGATTGCTTTCCACTTCTGCTCTTAGCCCCTTTCAGGAGTTGGAACACTGAAGTGACAGAGACCTAGCTTTGGCCATGCAGCCATACCAGCACAGCCTATAGAATGGCAGAACAAGACAGAAGGGATCTAGAACACTGAGTGGATCTAGAAAATGAGCCACTGCACTAACTTGGGCCACTTTCCTCCCTTTGGACTGTAATATGAGAGAGAAACAAACATTTATTTAATCCACTTCTTGTTAGAGCAGATTCTACTCTAGTCAAGTATGTGGAGAAAAATGCCATCCCCATTCAGGACAGGACCGTCATAAATCCCTTGTCTCCCAACCGCAGCCAAGTTCCACTTTCACTTGATATTGGTCAGTAACCTTGCAAATTCACACAGTGAAGGCTACACACACTCATGATATTTACCAGGCCTCTGTCCAACCTCTCACTTTCAACCAATAATACTGTCTCTTACAGCACTACAGACGCTAAGCCCACCAAACAGGGTCTCCCCCCATGTCTCAAGCACTCCTGCAACCCTCTGCTCTTACCCCAATGGTAGAGGCACCCTCCTCCCTGTGCTCTGGTCAGACTCCCTGGATTAAAATCACAGCTCCACTATATACTATCTGTGCGACCTAGCTCAGTCTCCCTTTCTTCAGCAGTAAAATGGAGATGATGACAATACGACCTGACAAGATGGTGAAGAGTAAATGAAATAATGCATATAAAGGAACTAGCACAATGCCTGGTATACAGTAAGCAATGACCACCTGGCCAATACTGCTAAAACAAAGGTGACCACATCACTACCTCATGGAAGCCCTTCAATCTCCATCACCCACAGAACAAAATCCAAATCTCTGTGAGGCCCTTCATGTAACATCAGCCATTTACCCCTTGAATCTTTTTTTTTTTTTTAAGAGAGAGAGTGAGCGGGGGCTGGGGATGGGGGGAGCAGTGGAAAAGAGAGAATTTCAAGCAGACTTCAGACCCAGCGTGCAGCCCAATGTGGGGCTTGATCTCACAACCCTAAGATCATGAAATGAGCCGAAATCAAGAGTTGGGCGCTCAACCAACTGAGCCACCCAGGTACTCCTACTCTCTGTCTTGAACACTATGCTCCAATACCAAACTGCCCACAGGTCTAAAAAATAAAATCAAATCAATGTTTACTCATTTGACAGATATATATATATATATATACATTTTTTTTTTTTTTTTGCCAAGATATATATATATATATTTTAAAAATGCCCACCTCTAGGGGTGCCTGGGTGGCTCAGTTGGTTAAGCAACTGCCTTCGGCTCAGGTCACGGTCCCAGGATCCTGGGATCAAGCCCCGCATCAGGCTCCCTGCTCGGTGGGAAGCCTGCTTTCTCCCTCTCCCACTCCTCCCGCTTGTGTTCCCTCTCTCACTGTCTCTCTCTGTCAATTAAATAAATAAAACTAAAAAAAAAAAAAAATAAAATGCCCACCTCTGCAGTAGCAATGACTACTCTAATAAATTCCCCTTCCTGAAAAAGAACACCCACTCCCTAAAAATCACCAACATGAGAAAGAGTCTATTTTTTATCTTGTGTCTGCGAAATGATACTAAATTCAGTTTCCTTCCTTGTAAAATAATATAGTTAGGTTACCTCCTTTTAGCTCTAAAATGTGATGCTATCCTAAAATGGTTGTGGGAAAAAAGCAATCTTTACATCTATTTTTAAATCTTATTATATTGTTTAAATGCACTTGAAATGTTGTATCCTGTGGAAAGGGAATGAGACTCTTTTGAGAAGGACAGATGATACATGAGCCAGATGGTGAGGCTGGCAACAAAGGGATGCTGAAAATGGAAAGAGGTCCAAAGTGGCCAGAGAGGACAGTAGAGACAGGGGAAGGTCCTCAGGGAGGAGCCAGTCCCAGGTTTGCACAAAGCCTGGCAGCACTGGGCTGCAGCCTCCTGTCTCTTCCTTTTCCTGCCTTCCCAGAAGAACAAGAAGAACCCTAGGGAGTACTTATCACAAGAGTCTGCTTAGCTGACCAAAAAGGAACGCTTGTCAGGTCAAATAAAGCTGCCCTTCCTTCAGCTAAGTCATCTGTAGGTATTTCTGCGGGAACAAAAAGAGCAAAGGCCAGAGGGGCACTGCCTAGAGATTCCAACACAAAACTTAAAACACAGGTCTATCAAGACATTGTATTTCCTGATGAAGAGATTTTGGGTAAGTCAAACCCATTCTGAGCAAAGTCAGAGTTAAAGGAACTTTATTCAAAATACTAAATCTGGTGCTTTTCTGGAGCCAGGACCTATGACCAATTCCTCAAGTCTATCACAGTATCCAGAGTATCCTGTTCCCTGACTTATAAAAACAACTTCTAGGGCATTCTTTAGGTGTATACTAAGTAACGCGGTGGCCAAATTAACTTCAAAAATTAACAAACCTTATATGAATGCAAATATACTAAATAAAGGCATAGAAAATATAGTTCAATAGATTCAGGTGATATAGCATTAAATAAATAAATGTTTATTTAAGCTCTTTTAATAAGACTTTTTATGGAAACATATAGCCAATCTCTGGCTTACTTCCAAAGGCCCTAGGTAATCAGACCATGAAGCTAGAGGAAAGGCACTTGGTAGGAGATACTGAGGAGAAATAAATATCCTTGCAAGCTCAAATCTATAACGTGGTGGCAGAATTATGGACTGATGAAAAACAGTAGGGCCAGAGACCAAAGTAACAGCAATCACCAGGGAATAGTAGGTTTTCGGGACACAGACTTAGAGGCTAAAATTTAGGTAATAATCCCTATCAGGCTTTCTCCTCAAACACGGCAGTCCTCGCCAACCTTAAAAGAAGCTGACTGGGCATTCCCTCCATTCATTAAAACTTCACAATCACTGCACTTCCTCTCATACTTGACAGAACTTCTGAAGCATTAATGATATTGCTACAGGAGACCAGACTCCAGTCCATTACTCCATTTCTGCACAGAGGCAGACATTGCTGGCTGCCCATCAGCAGCTAGATGGTACTTCCTTACTAATGCAAACCCACTCAGTTTTGCTCAGGGTAAGAATATGCTCAACAAAAAAAACAATTTCCTCAAATATTCATAAACTCACGAATGAATAGTATATATCCATACAATGGAGTATTATTTGGCAATAAAAAGGAATGAAGTACTGATACATGCTGTGACATGTTTTTGAACACTATGTTAAGTAAAAGAAGTTACACATAAAAGGCCACATATTTTATGATTCCATTTAGATAAGAGGTCCAGAATAGGCAAATGTAGAAATAGAAAGTAGATTAGTAGTTGCCTAGGACTGGGAGTGGGAAATGCTAATGGATATGGGGTTTCTGTTTGGAATGCTAAAAATGAATTCGATTGTGGGTATAGTGAAAATCGTTAAATTGTACACTTTAAATGTGTGATATGTGAATTATATCTCAATAAAGCTGTTGAAAAAAAGCCCAATAAAATCTAATTTCCCACAATGCCTAACTGCTGCCCATGTGCCATAGTTGTGGCCAGTAAAATGTTGGTGGAAATACACTATGAGAAAGCTAATAGTCTCATAAAAAGGACTCAGCTAACTCATGCCTTCTGCTTTTCATCCTTTTCCCCTCTTCCCAGGCCTAGGCCTTGAGGGGTTCGCTGAAAGCAAACACATGCTAAAGATGGCAGAGCAGCAAAAATGGAGGAGACCAGGTAATGGATGATACCCTGGAATCACTATACCAGCCCTGATTTACCTCTTTCTGGATTTGTAATGGGAGAGAAATTAACCTCTTATTTGGTTAAGTGACTACAGTTAGATTTCTATCACTTCTAGCCAAATGCTATCCCTCATGATGCATGCCTAATATTAGCCTGTGCTTATTCTTGAAGCCAAGAAGGCAAAAAGCAAAAAAGTATACTCAGAAGGATGCAAAAAAGTTGATTCCAAATGTAACATTCAGGCACCACGAAGTCAGCTTTCTTTTTTTTTTAAAGGTAAACGGTTATTTTATTTTCAAACTATACATGTTTTCCTCAAGCTTGATATATCCCCACGGGAGTGCTTAATCCCTCTCTAAAAATAAATCACTAAGAAATGCTTTAGTTTTGAAATGTGGGATAAACCAAGTATGAACAAATGGCATACTATCATTTGCTCAAAGAATAATTTCAAATATCAATTTCCATTTCTTTTTTTTCTAAATAAGTTTCTAACACCTGTTCTTTGAAGGCTTAAGAGACACTTCCCATTAAGCTCTTAAAGAACAGCACTCAGAGAGCAGAGGCCTGCAGATTCAGTTTACTTATATATAAAATGTATGTACTCAATACACTTATGTACGATGTTCATGTGTCCCAAAGAATTAAGTTCAATGCTGTTCTAAAACGTTATTCTAAGCACAAAAATGAACGTAGAAACAAAAATTATTAACTTCATAAGCAAGTATCTGTATTTTTCCTTTCTAGCCCCATAAATTTTATCACCACCTTTTTATTCTATGAGGTGAGGGTAAGGGGCAAACCTGGAAAACATTCTCCCATTAAAGTCAATGAATTACTTCATTTGGGGTAATTATTTTCATATACAACTCCTAATAAAGCTGACCTTGTGGACCTGTAAAACAATATGCCACTGGGTTAATTATTCCTGTGACCAAAGACAAAGCAGGGAAAATGAAGTGAAAAGGTGGCCAAGGGATTGGGGAGGAGGGTGCTTTTAAGCCACCACCGGGGTGGGATATAGTCTTCCCTATCAATCGGTCTCTTTATTTCATGCTGTATTGGTTTATATGACATAAAACTTAAACTCTTCAAAGTTGAACATAAACATCACATTGATAACATAACACAGTATTTTAAATAAGAGATAATGCTTTTAAAGAATCAGCAGGCTTTTTCTTAAGCCAAATTGTTCTTGTGCAAATAGATATTTTTACTCAATTCATTAAATATTCAACCATGCCAAATGTCAAGCACTAATTAGGTAAATGAGATTCAGACATGAATGACATGCAAATTGCTATCCTCAAGGAATGCACAGCCAAGTAGTAAAAATAAGCCTGCATCTTACCTTTGCCAGAGTGCAAACCCAGGAACAAGGCTGAAAAGCAACTACAAAGCCTGGAGGAGCAGAGTAAGGTGTCAGATCAGTCTCCTGGGCGATCTGGACTGGAGTGTGGCACTCTGAGAGGAGCAGCACATTCAAAGGAAAGGACACATGAAATGACACAACACATGCAGGCAGGAAGCTGTGAGTTGGTGAAGAAGCAAGAGGTGAAACTGCAGAGCAGAGCGGTTGACTTTGTGTACCTGGGAATTGGGAACTCTATCCTGAAGGCTTTGGGAAAGTGTTAAGGGTCTAAGCAGGGACAGCAGCTCTATGCTAGGAAGCATTACTCTAGCAGAGACTGCTGGCTGGGTGGGTTAAGGGCCAAGGCCAGTCCAGAAGTTATGGAGGCGATGGGGCAAAAGATGATGGTGGCAAGCAAGATGACCATGCTGGGTCTGAAGTCCTAAGGAAGTGAACTCAACAGAAGCTGATTTTCAAATAATGGAAACATTTAAAGTTCTGTGTACTACTTCCCCGCCCCTTCACATCCCCCCCCCCGCCACAAAATACAGCCTTTACCACAACCAAAGAGACTGGGGGCTGGAGTAGATAGTCTTTCATGCTTGTAGATCAAATGACAAGGAAAGTGTCCCATACCCCAAAGGGATTTCTTCCCTTTATTGGATCATTCCCATTAGCCTGTGGAACATTTTGCAGTACTGTATCTTTACCTGGAAAACAAACATGCACTCCTCCCAGTCCTCCAACCCACACCCCAATACTTCTTTGATCTCCTGTAGTTAACTGCTCCATTTCCCTTCACAGCAGAACTCTTCAATAGTGCTGACTATAGCAGGGTCTCCACTTTCCCACATTGTATTCATACTTCAGCGTGCTCCAATCCCTACTGCTT
Organism: Eumetopias jubatus; assembly: GCF_037043125.1. Classification (NCBI taxonomy): domain Eukaryota; kingdom Metazoa; phylum Chordata; class Mammalia; order Carnivora; family Otariidae; genus Eumetopias; species Eumetopias jubatus. The sequence continues at coordinate 125,724,461 of NW_028274807.1, read as the reverse complement.
TTGTCAATAACCTCCATAATGCCAAATCCCATAGAGGCTTCTTTCTCCATTTTGAAATACTTACTTTCCTGGGCTCCCACGACACCTCATTTTCCTGTTTTTGTTGTTGCTGTTTCCAACTACAGTGGCTTCTTCTCAGTCCTTTTTTTGGTTATCTCTTCTTCCTTCACTAGAGTGTTAAATGTTGAGAGAGTGTAAGACTCGGTCCTAAAACCTCCTTCCATCTAAACTCTCTCCAGAGGTAAGTTTATCCAATACCATGACTCTAAATATATAGTCTACATGGCACACTCCCACATTAGTATGTTCAATGAGAACTCTTCCCTGAGCTGCAGACTCTCATCTGTCTACTCAGATAACCAACTGGCACCTCAAACATGGTCTACAACATGGCCTATAACTGATTCATTCCATCTGCCAAGCAAAATCATGTTCCTTCTAAAGTTTTTCCATTTCCATATATAGTTTGGCCATACAACCAGACGCCCAAGCCCCAAACGAACTAGTTATCCCTGACTACTCTCATTCTCTACCCAACCCTCCAACATCCAAAGGATCTAGGTCCTGTCTGTGACCTTCAAAACATGTCTCCAATCTGCCCCTTCCAATCGCCCATACTACCCAAATTGGTCCAAAACCACTGTCTCTTCTTTCCTAAACTAAGCAACAGTTTCTTAAAGAGTCTTATTACTTTCCCCCTTGCCTCCCTAAAATTCAATCTTTACAAAAGACCTGGCATAATATTTTTTAAATGACAAGTCAGATCATATCACTCCCTTAATTAAAAAAATCCTTGAATGAAAAATTCCATTTTATTTAGAATAAAGTATGTGCCCCCAAGGGTTACAAGGCCCTGCTGCTCTCTGTTCCTGTGTCTCCCAGACCTCATCTGGTACCCTTCCATCCCTAACTATATCCTAGCCACACTGGCCTCTGTCTTCTTCTTCAGCAGCAATAGCTGGAAGATGTGCAGGTAGGGCCAAGTCTAGAGGGCAGCTCATTTCTGCTTTAAGGTCTCTGCAATTGTGTCCCTTCAGCCTAGATCTTCTCATAGCTGGCCTTTTGTCATTCAGATCTCAGCTCAAATGCCACCTGCTCAGAGAAGCCTGGCTAAATATTACACCTAAAGTTCTTCTCTATGATATTGTTCTTGTTTTTCACAGCACTTACCAAATCTTACTTATGTTCATTATCTGCTTCTCCCAACCAGAGTGTAAAACCTAGAAAGGGAGGAACCTCATCTGTCCTATTCCCTGCATACTTGAGCGCCAGACATACAGTGGGCACTCAATAAGTACATATGTATTGAATGAATAACCCAATCTTCCTTACTTCTACAAATACAATTTCTCACAATGGGGGTGTTATAAGAAAGGACAGACTGTAATAGGGCTCTAGGTCATTAGAGCCAGCTTATAATACCACATCAGTGCCTTGTTAATTTGCTTCTTTCCTATAAAAAGTATATTTTCTGCAAAATCTCTTCAGTAACACTCACACCCTACAACAAAACAGTTGGAAGAAGACCAGCCACAGAAATCTTGTAACTGCCCTTTTCATCGAAGTCAATGACTCCAAGTAGCTCAGCAAGAAAAATCTATTGAAAGTCTTAAACCACCTACTAAAACAAATGCACATACATAAAATAAAACAGCTTACAAACACAAAAAGATAAGGTTAAAGGCATCACACATCCCAGCAAACTGAGAGCACCTCCGAGAGCAACTGCTAATTTGGGATCAAAGATGTCAGCACTTTTTCTTTTGAACTGATCTTATACAAAGAACTGTGATTTCTCAACAATGCAATAACCTGAACACAAAATAGAATGCACTGAATGCTGGAAGGGATGCTAGAGTTGAACCATTCTATGTGCATAATACATATAAGACCTAATAAATATTTGTTGATTGAATGCCTTCTAAGATTACAGGTTGTGAACAAAAACACTTGTAATTTACAAAGAGTTCAAAGAACTTTTAGAAAACTGGACATTCAGGGGGCTGAGTATTTCATAAAACCAAAGAACCAGTGTTATTAATGGTATCAGAAAAATCATGTTCTTGGCTTGCTTTTGACAGAGCATGTGTTGTGTGAGCTATTTTTCCAAATGTGCTGATTCACAAAACTTCTTTAATAATGGCAAAAGCCTCCAACTGCTATGCATTCTTCCTAATACACCTATGAGCATGGGAGTAGAGGCAGGCATCTGTAGGCCTAACTATTTAGGAGGCTCATTCAACTCTGCCTTAGGTCAACTACAACCAAGCATAAACACATACATATCCCTCATTTAATGGCTCTGGAGAAAATTTTCAAAGTTGTAGTATTTCCTTGTAATAATGATCCCAAATTATTAGAACTCAGAGGTTGAGCAGAGTCAGCTGTAACTGTGTTAGGGCTTAGGAGCCTGATTACATGGGTATCTATCTAGATGGCACATGTTCAAAGACTTATCAAACACAACCAATCATTCATTATGAACAATATTTTCAATACTATTAGAAAACAAATCCTTTAATTTTTCAAGTGTTTTAAGAAACAACTTTATACTTAAGTCAGCCTTGAAGCACAAAATTTACCAGTTTAGTTTTTTGTTTGTTTTTTACACTATCCAGAACAACTGAAGCACCGCCTCTGTGCATAGCACTATTCTAGGTGCAGTAAAAGGGATTCTTAACCCTAGAAACATGATTTCACTTTCTGGAATAGTATTATCTCCTTTCCCAGAGAGTAAAAAATAAATAAAATCGCCATTGTTTACTACTGACTAACCTGCCCGAAGCCTACTTCTGGTCATGGAAAATTTAAGTGTTTCAATGAATTTAGCTTCTACTTCCCCCAAAATAAGAAAGCAGAAATAATTTTCATTAAAAAAATAAAAAAGAAACAGTTTCCCACAAAAGGATAGTTTCTGTTTCTAAGGGTTTTTTAAAATTTTTGTCCCCTAGCTTTTAAGTTTTCTTCCTCCAATATTGCCTTTTTCTATACAAGGCAAATCAGACATCTTTTTATGCTGTTTTCCTTTTCCTAAGAAAAAGTAATGTATTTTGAAGACAAACCATTCCCAAGATTAGTGAAAAATATTAAAAAAAAAAAAAACAACTTTAAAGGTGAATCACCTACATTACCTTGATGAAGTAAAAAAATAAAAAAGCAGTTGGCACTAAAAGAGCTATTCCAAATATCTATGTTTAAACAATTTTTAAAACTGTTTATTTTGTAAGAATGTTCCCCTAGTCCAAAGTAACTATGTTTTAAAAAATTTGGGGCCAGAAAATTTACAAAAACCTTTTCAGTTCAACCTAATAAAAATGATATCTAGAAAATATTCCACATTATTAAGTCTGTCTTTAAAAGAGTTCAGATTCTAAAGCATTCCTAAGGCACGGTGTTCCGGAAGACATATGTGCTTCTGCTGGTGTTGCGTGACGTACAAAGCATCCATGACTGGTTCCAAGGGAGCCCCGACAAGCACTGTGCTCCTGATGCCATGGGACTATGAGAGGAGAGTCAGACATAGGCCCCCAGGGCTGCGTGGAACTCCGTGAGACACTGTACCAGCTGCTGGAACTTGGGCCTCTCCTCCGGGTCTAAGGCCCAGCAACAAGCCATCACAGCAAATCTGCAGTGACAAAAATGGGAAATTGGGCTAATGATGCTACAGTACTCCTAATCTTTTGCTCAATTCGATGCCAGTTGTTTTCTGTCTAAAGGTGGGCATATGGGGAGAATGACATATTAAAAATCAATGAATATTACTATATGTTGGCAGTTCTAAAATGAAAAGAAACTAAAACACATCTGAATTTTAAGTGTGGGTTTCAATTCTTCATGATATCATATCAAAATACATCAGCAAATATAGAGACTTCATGTAAATCCCTAAAACACAGACAAAATAACAACCTGTGTTTTCTGGAGAAAGAACTTGGAGGAAGAGGAAGATTAAGCTAAGCTCTAAGCACACTGGATCTACAGTAAAATCAGTGCAAAAGTTGCCACCTCACCATGGTATAGAAACCTTCAGGGGATTCAGAAAGCAAGACCACAGTCATCTGTGCACTCAATCACCCCTGAATAGCCTCCTGCCCACCCTACTCCCTTTATATGGGAAGATTACCTACATGAGGAAGGCAGGAAATAGGAACTATCTCAGCCTGGAACATTTTCCTTACATATCAGTTGACACCAAATGGCAAGGCAAGATGACAATGAGAAAAGCTTTCTATAACTAAGGCTGTATCAATAAAAGTCGGATACACACTCTACATAGAATAACTAACACAGTATTCAGTATTTTCTTACTATGTACATTACTAGTCTCTCAGATTAGACTAAGCACTACAAATATAAGAACCAAAAAATGTTCTAATGTCAAATGTATTAAAGAGTGAATGAGTCTGGCTGACTCTGTGGTTCTCTATGAGTCTAATTCAAGTCCAAAGAATCATTACTCTCCAAAGGAAAGTCTCTGTATGAATACAGACACCGGCTCTTCTAGTATCATAAATGGAATGAAACCCATGTCTTCAAGCTCAGAGAAACTCACAGCTCATCAGGACAGTTGATTGGCTGGGCTATTCGGTAACCATCTTTCAGGTACGCGGCCATCTCAAAGGGATCAATGTCCACATAGGGCGTCTGGCCCAGAGTCATGAGCTCCCACAGCGTCACTCCGAAGGCCCACTGAGGAGAGAAGGAGAAACACAATGAGGGAAGGGATCAGGTATGGATCAAAAATAGCACCCAACTCTTAAGGAAAGCAAAATATTATCTACAAAAAGAAGTCTACCATAGCTAGTTAGTTTCTCTTGCTGGGACAGAAAGAGCCTTTTAATGAATGCACCCCTTAATAGGAATATAATTATTATATATTCTAAAGTAATTAGATCCCTTGGAAAGAATGGTTTTTACTGTTGATTACAAGACCAACCAACCCAAACAGCTAATTAGGTCTAATATTTTCCTAATATGAAAAATCTGTTACCTTAAATAACTATAGCTAGTCTGTATAACTGAGAAGTGGAAAATGATTATAACTTTAGCCTAACTGGAAGGAAGAGCACTCTGAATAAGTTAAATATGTAAACTGTGTAAAATATAAGATGTCATGAATTTTTACTATATTCAAATAATTTAAATTAACAGATGAAAGCATCCTGAAAAAATATCTTCTAACCTTGCTTGAGTGAAAGATCAGATTTATTTAAAATCAACAATGTGAACTATTGGTAGGAACAGAAATCACAAGCAGTGACAGGAGTGTTCGTTCATGGTCCAAGGAGAGCTCCCGATTTTGGCCCAGCTGTGGTTATACTGGCTCGTAGGGATTGTGCAGAGGGCAGGCAACGTATCTACACAGAATTACTGCCTTGCAGCCAGAAAGGACTCAGAGTAGGGACTCCTGCTGATCCGCTGCCACACATGAACACTGAGGTGAGAACAGCTGAAGCTGGATGAGGAGGAAGGTATCATTTTTATGAGTCCCTTCTGTTCTAGACATTTTGAATCCTTTATCTCCATCTGATTTTCACAACAAACCTGGTAGCCCAATTTTACAGGTAAGAAAACTGAGGCTCAGAGAAGTAATCGGCCCAAAAAACAAAATTTTTTAATGAATGAAGGAGAAAGAAATAGAAAAGGAAAAAACACAAGTCAAAAACAAATCTGTTTACAAGATCTGAGCATAGTGCATTAAATTTTAAGTAATTATTTTTCAGTAATAAAATCCAGAAATACTCCCTAAAATAAACAGGTTGTTTTTTTAAAAAACTTGTATTAGTGAACAATGCTTTTATTTCTTATTATAATCTATGAAAACAAAACAAAACAAAAAACCCAGTGGACAGACATTTTTAGGATATTTAAAAAATTATCAATGGAGAATTCTATACCAAACCAAAATATACTTCAAAAATGAAGGCAAAAATACAGATTTTTTAGACAAATAGAAGCTGACATTTGGATCTACAAAGAAAATGAATTGTATTAAAAACATGAGTGACAATTAGATATTTTTTCTTATTTTCAAGTTTCTTTAATAGATTGTTTAAAGCAAAAATAGTAACAATGTACTGTATGATTTATAATGTATACAGTAGGTAAAATGTATGCCCACAATAGCATAAAGGATGGAAGAAGATGATAAATGGAAATATTTTAAGTGCTTATATTAAACACGAATGGTATAATATTATTTGAAAGTAGGGGGTATATCATAAACTCTAGGACAGGTTTCTCAACCTCAGCACCATGTATATTGTGGGCTGCATAATTCTTTGTTGTGAGAGGCTATCCCATACCTTGTGGGATGTTTAGCAATATCCCTGGTCTCTACTCACTAGATGCCCCAAGTGTAAAAACTGAAAATACCTCCAGGTATTACCAAATTACCCCGGTGGGGAGGACAAAATTGCCCCCAGTTGAGAACAACAAATTGCCCCCAGTTGAGAACCACTAAGCTAGATTAATCAAAGAAAATAAAGGACACAAATTACTGATATCAGAAATGAAAGAGGGACCATCCTTACATCAAAAAATACAAACCTGACTTTACAACATTAAGTTCAGTAATTTAGATGAAATGAACAAATTCCTCAAAAGACATAAATTACCAATAGACGTAAGAATAAATAGAAAACTTATGTAGCTTATATCTATTAAAAAATTGAATTCAGGGCGCCTGGGTGGCTCAGTCAGTTGAGCGTCTGCCTTTGGTCAGGTCATGATTTGGGGTCCCGGGATGGAGAGCTGCTCAGTGGGGAACCTGCTTCTCCTTCTCTCAAATAAATAAATATTAAAAAAAAAAAAAGAAAAGAAATTGAATTGTAGTTAAAAATCTTTTCACAAAGAAAACTGCATCCTGTTTCACTGTGAATTCCATCAAACTTGAAAGAAAAAAATAGGACAAATTTATATGAGTTTCCTTAGGGCTGCCATAACGAAGTACCACAAACTAGGGAGCTTAAACAACAATATGTATTATCCTACAGTTCTGGAATCTAGAAGTTCAAAATCAAGGTGTCGCCAAGGCTTTGCACCCTCTAAAACTCAAGAGGAAGGATCCTTCCTTGCTCACGCCCAGCTTCTGGTGGTAGCCAGAAGTCCTTAGTGCTCCTTGGCTTGTAGATGCAGCCCTTCACGCTCTGCCTCCGTGTTCACGGACATTCTCCCCTCACATGTCTGTATCTCTTCTTATAAGGGATACTAGTCATGCTGGATTAAGGTCCACCCTAACTGAGTATGACCTCATCTTAATATTATATCTGCAAAGACTTTTTTCCCAAACAATGTCACATTCTAAGGTACTGGGGATTAGGACTTCAACCTATTTTTTCAGGGGACACAATTCAACCTACAACATAATCTTACACAAACTCTTTCAAAAAACAGAATAAGGGGAGTATTTCCCAACTCATTTTGAAGCCAGTATCCCCTTAAATACCAAACCAAAAAGTTAAATCTTTGGAACTTAGTATCTTTTTCATTAACAGTTCATTAGGGTGGAGCAATGCCCATCCCAGAGGTCTGTGTTTTTGAAGGGGGTAGGGGGAGGAGAGGAAGGCAGGAACAGATGGGTACGGATGTATAGTTTTAAAATCTCCCTAGAGGGGCGCCTGGGTGACAAAGTCGGTGAAGCGTCTGACTCTTCATTTTGGCTCAGGTTGTGATCTCAGGGTCATGGGAGCCCATCAGGCTCTGCACTCAGCGCAGAATCTGCTTGGGGTTCTCTCTCCCTCTGCCCCTCCTGCTTGTGTTCTTGATCTCTCTCTGAGATAAATAAATAATTTTTTTTAAAAAATCTCCATACAGACAGAGCCTACTGGAATTTTCCTTAAAACTACTGGTTTAAGGGGCGCTTGGGTGACTCAGTCGGTTAAGCATCTGCCTTCTGCTCAGGTCATGATCCCACGGTCCTGGGGTTGAGCCCCGCGTCGGGCTCCCTGCTCAGTGGGGAGCCTGCTTCTCCCTCTCCCTCTGCCACTCCCCCAGCTTATGCTCCCTCTCTCTGTCAAATAAAAAAAAAATAAATCTTAAACAAACTACTTGTTTAAAAATGGAAAAATGATTTCAAATTAATAAAAGTTAAAGGAAGGTGCCTGCATACCTCCAGGTATCTGTCTATCTTAAAAGCATACTCTAGGTAAACTTTTAATAATGACAATGATTAGTAATGCTTAATTTTACAAATCGTGTCTAATTTCCATACGGAAGGTAGTTCACTACTCTGATGGAACAGAGCCCAAAAAAGTAAAATTGGTTGGGCGTTCCCATCCCTTTTTCATGAAATGAGATGGATCTGTTCTTGTTCACCAATTGTGGCAGGAGCTGTGAAAAAGGAATAATCAATCCAAACTAGATTTTGGAGGAAGAAACAATGGGAATTAGTAACAAATGGATACTGCCATTTTGGACACAAGGACTAACCCCTGGTTAGTGGACCAGTGGACCACTAACCAGTGTCAGTGGACTAATCCACTGACAAGGGAGGTACACTCTAACAACTTCCAACTGTAAGGGACCTTCACTTCACAGTAATGCTGCTGATATCTGAGATATGGAAGGTACAAAGGTACGAAAACAGTATAATCTGTATAAGCTGATTTAAAAAAAATTGCTTCTTTCACATTGTTTTGTTCAATTAACGCTAAGCATCCACCTAAGGTTCTCGTATTACATTGCAACACTAAAAAACACCAAAATGAAGAACAATAAAGCCAAAGGGTACACTGCAGTTTCATTTCCTTAAAAGCCAACAAAAGTGATTAATTACATGTTGGCTCACCAACTCTTTAAAAAAAAATCAAGACCAAATAGCACAAGGATGATTTGTGGAAAAACTGCTCTCTAAAGTCTTCCGATAACTAAGCCATTTAAAATTTAGACAGACTTATTCTATAATTTCCTTTTGTTTGACGTCGTTGGAAAGGGGGCAATAAGGTCAAGCTGTTTTTTCCAGAGTTTTACGAAAGGCTGCTGCTACATCCGTTTAAAGAACATTTAGAGAACAACAATGTTCTTTTATTCATCTTATTCCTCTTCTCCCAGTTTGTTATTTTATAGCTTCTATATAAGATATGAAACTTTTTTTCACTAACAACATATACTGGTGTGAGCTGTCAAAGTATATAAATAAGATTCTTTTTTACTCTTTAATGTAATATTAACTAATGCTGGGGCTATTAAGAGATTTCCATTCTGTTACTTCAGGAATTTATAAGGCAAGGCTGACCTCAGTATATTACAGACTGCTGAGAAAAGAATTCTGTCCATTTCTAAAGGGTCTCATCTGACCACAATAAATGCAGCACCATCAGGCGTCTCTGACTAGCCCTTCTGTTAATACTAGAAACCTAACGCTCCCTTCTCACACACGGAAATGGTATTCAGATGACCAAAGTGCAATTAATTTAATCTGAGTCAAGTGCTGTCCAAGCCTGACTAATGAGAAGAATCGTCTAGAGGATCCGTTACACGGACAGATTCCTCAGTCCTATCCTCGTAATTCTGAAGCCTGGAACTCAGTATTTTAGAGAAGGGTCTTTGTTCAGTCTTAAGTTCTAGCAAATTTAGAAATTAATCTTGGATGTGTTAGCAGTAGTGGTCAGATAACAAAGATAGTTTTTATTTTTATTTTCGTATGGCTGACATTCAATAAAATGCACATAAAGTGCTCAATTTGGTAAGTTCTGATATATGTATACACTCCTGCAACCAGTGCCACAATCAGGACAATGAACATATCCATCACCTCCAAAAGATTCTTCCTGCTCTAGAATCCTTTCCTCCTGTCCTCCCACCCCACCCCTACGGTTCCCAAGGAACCATTAATCTGCTTTCTGTCACTAGGTCACATTTTCTAGAATTTTATATAAATGGAATCATTCAAACAGTACTTCTTTGCCTAGCTTCTTTCACTTAGAATAATGATTCTGACATTCATCTATGACACAGCATGCATTGACAGTCCATCCCCTTCACTGTTGAATAGTAGTCTATTATATGAATATAGCAGCTTATTTATCCAAATGATGGACATCTGATTACTTCCAGGTTTAGTCACTGAAAGCTGTTATAAACATCTGTGTACAAAGTATTGGTATGGATATATGCTTTCATTTATCTAGGAGCAAAATGACTGAATATGGTAGATATATTTAACTTTTGGGGGCGGGGAGGGGAAGGGAGAGAGAGAATCTTAAGTAGGCTCCATGCCGGGCCTCACAACCTTGAGATCATGACCTTAGCCGAAATCAAGAGTTGGACGTTTAGCTGACTGAGACAGCCAAGTGCTCTGGATGTTTAACTTAAGAAACTGCCAAACTGTTTTCCAAAGTGAATGTACCTAGGTATTAGATTTCCCGCAGCAGGTAAGAAAGCTACAGTTCCTCCATATCCTTGCAAACACTTGTCTTTAATTTTAGCCATACATATGGGTGTGTAATGCTGTCTCACTGTAGTTTTACTTTGTGTTCTCCTAATGACTAATGAATTTGATATTTTCATGTGCTTGTCATTTGTGTATCTTCATTGGTGAAGCATCTCTTCAAATATTTTGCCCATTTTTGTTACTGAGTTTTAAAAAATTCTTTATATATTTTGTATGTATTTACCAGATGTATATGGTTTGCAAATATTTTCTCTGAGTGTGACTTGTCTTTTCATTCTCTGAATACTGTATTTCAAAGAGCACAAGTTTTTAAATTTTGACAGCCTGTTTTGTTCTTCCAGAGATCTTGATTTGGTGTCCTAAGAAATCTTTGCTTAACACAAATTTCCAAAGGATCTTCTTTGTTCTCTCCTAAAAGTGCTATGGTTTTAGATTTTACATTCAAATCTTTGATCTATTTTGAGTTAATTTTTGTATATGTGTAGCAAGGTTTGGATCAAAGTTCATTTTTTTGTAGCTGGATATCCAACTGCTCTCGGACTGTTTAAAAGATAATCCTTTCTCCACCAAATTGCCTTTGCACTTTTTTGCAAAATAATTGTCCACACATATGTGAGTCAACTTTTAGGTATTCTGTTCTGTTTAACTAGTCTACCTTCATGCCAACATTACACTGTCTTGATTAGTGTAATTTTTAATCAGACCTCCAACTTCTTTTTTCTCAAAGCTGTTTTGGCTATTATAGGTCCTCTGCATTTCCGTATCAATTTTAGAATCAATCTGTCAATTTCTACTCCAAAAATTAAAAGCCTGCAAATATTTTCTTTGGGACTATGTTAAAATCTATAGATCAACTTGGAGAAAACTAACATCTTAATATTAAGATTTCTGATCAATAAATAACAGTATAGCTCTCCATTTATACAGGTCTTTAATTTCTTTCAATAATGTGTTATAGTTTTCATTATGTAGATATTTCACATTTTTGTCAGATATAGTCCTAAGAATTTCATATTTTTGGATGCTTTTATGTTTTTATTTTTTTAATAAATATTTTATTTATTTATTTGACAGAGAGAGACAAAGCAAGGGAAGGAAAATAAGCAGGGGGAGTGGGAGAAGGAGAAGCAGGCTCCCCGCTGAGCAGGGAGCCCGATGCGGGGCTCCATCCCAGGACCCTGGGATCATGACCTGAGCCAAAGGCAGACGTGTAATGACTGAGCCACCGAGGTGCCCACTTTTATGTTTTTAAAAAACTTAGGGAAAGAAAACAATATGGAGGTTCCTCAAAAAATTAAAAATAGACCTACATACGATCTGGTAATTCCACTACTAGGTATACCCCAAAGAAATGAAAACAGTATTTTGAAGAGACAGGTGCATCTGCACCCCTATGTTGACTGCAGCATTATTCACAATAGCCAAGATACAGAAACAACCTAAATGCCCATCTACCGATTAATGCATAACAAAGACGCGGTATATGCATAACGGAATATTATTCAGTCATGAGGAAGGATGTCCTGCCATCTGCAACAGGATGGATGGACCTTGAATATATTATGCTAAGTGAGATAAGTCAGACAGAGAAAGACAAGTAATATATGGTATCATTTATATGTGGAATCTAAAAAAGTCAAACTCACGAAAAATAGAGAGTAAAATCGTGGTTACCAGGGGATGAGGGGTAAGAGGGTAAAACTGATGTTTAAGGGTACAAACTTGCAATGAGTAATAAATAAGCCGTAGTGATCTAATGCATAGTATAATAAATATAGACAATAATATTGTACTATAATTACATAACATGATACTACTACAACAGCAATCATTACAATATATAAATGTATCCAAGTAACATGCTGTAACCTTAAATTTACAAGGTTATATGTCAAATATATGCAAAAAGAATGATCCCAAATCTTTTAATTTCTGATTTTTCATTATTTGTATACAGAAATACAGCTGATTTTTATACATTGATCTAGTATCCTATAATCTTTTTAAACTCACTTATTAGTTTTAGTAACTATGTTGTATATCACACCGGATTTTCTTCATAGATGATCATGTCCACAAATACTTACTTTTTCCTATCCAATCTTTCCTTGTTTTTTTTTTTTTCTTTTTTTTCCCTTTTCTTGCCTTAGTGCACTGGCTAGAACCCCAAGTACAACACTGAGGAGAAGTGATAGAGAGTGGGCATCCTTGTCTTGTTCCTTTTATTAGGTAAAATAATTCAGTCTTTCAGCATTAAGTATAATGTTAGCAATAGGTGTTTTTGGTTTTGGTAGATGCCCTTTATCAGATTGAGAAAGTTCTCTTCTATTCCTATATTGCTGAGAATTTTAATTAGGAATGAATTGAGGATTTTTTCCCAATACTTCTTCTGCATCTACTGAGATGATCATATAATTTTTCTTTTTTAGTATATTAATACAGTATATTGCACTGCTTGATTTTCAAATTGTAAAACAAAATTGTATTCTTGGAATAAAGCCTATGTGGCCATAACATGATTTTTAAAACTATACTTTGGATTCTATTTGCTAAACTTTTGTTCAGAATTTTTGCATCTATGATCATGAGGAATAACGATCTATAGTTTTCTTTTCCTCTTCTCTCCGTCTGGTGCTACTTCAAAGTAGTGCTGACCTCACAGAATGAATCAGAAAGTATTCTCCTCAATTTTCTGAAAAAGAGTGTATAGAATTTGTATTATTTCTTCCTTAAATGTTTGGAATGCGAGTGCCCTAAAACTCACTCTGGACCCAGAGTTTTCTCTTTTAGGCAGGTTTTTAACTAAACATTCCATTTCTTTAATAGATACAGGGCTATTCAGATCATCTTCTTGAATGAGCTCTGAAAGTTATTTTGCAAAGAATTTGTCCATTTCACCTAAGTGTCTGAATTTACTGGGAAAAAGTTGTTCATAATCTTCTTATTACCAAATACCTGTGAGAATCTGTAACGCTATCAACCTTTCTCATTCATTACATTGTTAATTTGCAACATATTTCTTTTTTCCTGATTAGTCTGGTGAGAGATTTATCATAAATAGTATTCTCACAATTAAGCACTGGTTTCACTGATTGTCTCTATTGTTTTTCTATTTCATATTTCACTGACTTCTGTCTATATTATTTCTTCTCATCTACCTACTTGCAGTTTAATTTGCTCTTTTTCTAGTTTCTTAAGATAAAAACTAGGTCACTGATTTGAGACTTTTCTAATATTGATGTTTAATAATATATATATTCCCCTTTGAGCATCATCCCCCAAACTTCGAAATACTGTTATTTTTTTCATTCAATTCTAAATACTTCGTAATTTCTCTTTTGATTTCTTCTTTGGCACATGGGTTATTTGGAAGTCTATTATTTAGCTTCTAAATATTTGGGAATTTTCTAGATTCCTATTTTTGATTTCTAAGTTAATTTCACTGTGTTCACAAAACCCTATTTTGTATGAATTGAATCTTTTTATATTCACTGACTTGCTTTATGGCCCAGAAAATGGTCTATCTTAGTAAATATTCCATGTACATTTGAAAAGAATATGGATTCTGCTGTTGCTGGGTGGAGTGTTCTGAGTTATTTAGATCAATTTGGTTGATACTGTCATTCAAGTCTAAATCCTTAATGATTTTCTATTTTATCAATGAGGGGGCACTAAAATGTATTCAATTATCTTTTAAAGAGATTTAAATAGTAAGAAAAAAACATATTTATGCATATAGTTACCGTTTCTGGTGCTCTCTGTTCCTTCGTACAGATCCATATTTCCATCTAGTATCGTTGGTTCCTAAAGGACTTTTTTTTAACATTTTTTGTAATATGGGTTTGCTGATGACAATTATTTCAGCTTTGGTATTTCTAAAAAAGTCTTTATTTCCCCTTCATTTTTGAAAGATACCTTCCCTGGGTATAGAATTCTATGTTCACAGGATTTTTTCTTACAGTACTTTAAAAATGTTTAACTGTTCTCGCCCTGGCAGTGCTTCCAATGCGAAATTTGTTGCCATCCTTTTCTTGGTTCCTTTCTGTATTACCATGTTTTTGTGTTTTTCCCCCCCCGGCTGCTTTTAAGATTTTCTCTGTATCACTAATTTGAGCAATTTGATTATAATGCACTATGGTTTAGTTTCTTCTTGCTTCTTGGATTTGGGGTTTGTTCAGTTCTTAGATCTGTGGATTTAGAGTTTTCACCAAATGTGGAAACATTTCAGTCTGTATTTCTTACTCTTTCTGTCCCTCCCTTTCACTCTGTGAACCCCAATTACACATATATTCAGCAACATGAAGTTGTCCCAATGAGAGATCCTTCTTCAAGAATTTCCAGTATTGGGCACCTGGGTGGCTCAGTTGGTTCGGCAACTGCCTTCGGCTCAGGTCATGATCCTGGAGTCCGGGGATCGAGTCCTGCATCAGGCTTCCTGCTCAGCGGGGAGTCTGCTTCTCCCTCTGACTCTCCCCCATCTCATGTGCTCGCTCTCTCTCTCTCTCTCTCTCTCTCGCTTTCTCAAATAAATAAAATCTTAAAAAAAAAAAGAATTTCCACTATCTTCTCTCTCCTTCTATCTCTATCTTTACTCCCATCTCAGAAGAAAGGTATTCCTCCTCCCATGCCTTTAACCTTTAACCTGGCCTCCTGAGCCCATTCACCTATCATCTCTTGTACCTCCCCTCCAAAAACCACATGTCCAATCTCTTTCTCCCTGGCCTAAAAACAAAACCAAACGGACCCAATTAAAAAAAAAAAAAAAGGCAAAGTGGAAAAGTAACAAAATAAAGCCTCTCTTCATCCTGCCATCCTATCAAACTAAGATCATTTCACTTTTTCATAGCTGTACTTCTTTGAAGTGTAATATACATATTGCCCCCCCCACTTAACATCTCCCACAGAGCCCACAACAATCACATCTACCTTTAATGATTTACTAAATCCACTCATTCAAATGCCCTCTATGATTTCCTAATCCTTTCTGACCACTGCAGCAGGTATGTTTATAGACTAAAGTCTCCTTGAAACCATTTCTTTCCTTGGCTTCTATGACACAACATTCAATTTGTTTTCTTTGTTCATCTTTCTTTTCTCACTAACTGAAACTACATATTCCCTATATTCTTCCCTTGGCTTTCTTCTCTCTCTATATTCACTACCTCTGGGATCAAACCCTCCTGTTCATTCAATCCCCACTTTAATGAAGGTGATGTCCAATTTCGAATATCCTGCTTCTATGTTCTTCCAGAATTCTGGACCCACATTCCATCCATTAGCATCTTGAATTCAACATGCCTCATATCAAATAAATCATGTTTTCCCCAAACCAGATATTCTACCTGTTGTCTTCAATTGTGTTATATCTTCACACTGACTTAAAATTTACTCCAACAGCAGAACTAAAGAAAAGTACAGATCAAAGACTGCACTGAAGTTTTCAGAAACAGGGCCCCAGGTAGGAAGGCAGAGCAGACATCTATGCAATATATCTGATGGTTAAGAGGGGAGCCTTGGTGCACAAAGGTCAATTAATAAAGGTACTCATAAATAACAACTGTAGTCAAAAGAGATGGAATCTCTGAAGTAAAGTCTGAGAGTGAGACAGAAAAATGTGAGACTGGAAATGAAGAGGACAAGAGGTCTATGTGAGCCCTTCAGGATTCTTTTACACATTCAAGTACACAGCTCTCCAGGGATAAGATTAACATAGGTGGCTGTGAATGTTCTTAAAATAAATGACCCAAAATGTATACATACGTACATCCATTTCAATTCTGGAACTATGGACCACCTGTTAAAGGAAAATAAGTAAAGCAGAGCTTCCATTGCCCATTCTGGGAAGAATGACTTATACATAAAAATATAAGGCAGCAGTGGTAGGTGCCATTAGGTAAGTACAAAATTCTCTGGGACTACAAAGAAGACCAAATCAAAGGGCATAAAAGTATCTTGTGTCTTTGGATCCAACAGGAATTCCAGATTGGATGAAATGCAAAATATAAGGAAATGTACAATGGAAAATATAAAACTAAAAAGGGAAGATAAGGCAAGAAGCAAAGGCTCTGAAAACCAGGGGAAGGAGTATGGGTCTTTCTTTACCAACTCCCTGTAATTAAAAGTTCACTTTGAAAATTAACAACTCAGGAAACAACAGATGTTGGCAAGGATGCAGAGAAAGGGGAACGCTCTTACACTGTTGGTGAGAATGCAAACTAGTGCAATCACTCTGGAAAACAGTATGGAGGTTCCTCAAAAAGTTAAAAATAGAGCTACCCTATGACCCAGCAACTGCACTACTAGGTATTTATCCAAAGGATACAAACATAGTGACTTGAAGGGGCACATGCACCCCAATGTTTATAGCAGCAATGTCCACAATAGCCAAAATTGTGGGAAAGAACCCAGATGTACATTGACAGATGAATGGATAAAGAAGACGTGATATATATATATAATGGGATATTAGTCAGCCATCAAAAGGAATGAAATCTTTCCACTTGCAACAATGTGGATGGAACTATAGAGTATTATGCTAAACAAAATGAGTCAGTCAAAGACAAATAACCATATGATTTCACTCATATGTAGAATTTAAGAAACAAAACAGATGAAATAGGGGAAGGGAAGGAAGAATAAAATAAGATGAAAACAGAAAGGGAGACAAATCCTAAGAGACTCTTAACTATAGGAAACAAACTGAGGGTTGCTGGAGGAGAGGGTGGGTGAGGAGATGGGGTAATTGGGTGATGGGCATTAAGGAGGACACCTGATATAATGAGCACTGGGTGTTGTACGCAACTGATGAATCACTAAATTCTACCTCTGAACCTAGTAATACAGTAAATGTTTACTAAATTGAAACTTTTTAGAAGATTTTATTTATTTGAGAGAGTGAGTGAGAGAGAGAGTGCACAAGCTGGGGGGAGGAGCAGAAGGAGACAGAGAAGCAAACTCCCTGCTGAGCAAGGAGCCTGACTCCGTGCTTGATCCCAGGATCCTGGGTTCATGACCTGAGCTGAAAGCAGACACTTAAACCGACTGAGCCACCCAGGCACCCCTTAAATTTGAATTTTTTTGAAAAAACAGTTCAATTTGAAGATCAAAATATCATGGAGGAATATTCCTAGCAGTGAAAGCTTGAGACCACTTAAATTACTGACATTAATTGATTTTCACAAGTTTTCAAAACTGACATCTACTGTGCACAAGGTACAGGCTTTATTAGTATATATCCCTTCCTAAATATCCGATTTTTGAAGCTTTGATTATCTTATGAATTTTAAATTTTCAGACATAGTTTCTAGGCCTTTTCAATAACCATAACTGAAATATACATCTATAGGAAGGAGTATATTACTCTAAAAAAGCTCTACTACTTAAAATTTAAGGTATCATTAATAGATTTATATAAGTAACCCTTAAAGTGCACCATTCAGCAATTCTTCAAGGTTAACTATCACCTAAAAATCTTAATACTCCTGCAGATTTATCACTGTAGCAAATATTTTTTTATCCCAGCTTCAAATGATCCCCAATATATAATGACTATACATAAAATGCACTGACTATATCAGGTGTCAAATTTAGTACATGTTGCTAACTCAACCTCAAAAATCAGCAATCTTTAGGCACAGAATATCATACATGATTGAAAAGAGACCACTTCTGCTACGAATCTGCCCTAGAATCTGTGATCAGGAAAGGGAGAAGAACCAATATGGGATACCTACCAGGCCATCACATATATCTGCTATTTATAAGACTTTCCTCTACTGCACTAGATGCTTAGTTAGACATTGCTCCATCAGAACACAGGCTATTTGAAGGTAATGTTAAATAGAATGGTAAGGACAAGGAAGGAAAGGGAAAGGGATATTCACAAGATCTCCTGAGGAAAATATCTATTCTTAGGGAGAGCCTAATACAGAAAACACATCAAGGGCAATACCTGATCACAAGACAGCAACCGGCCACCTCTGAAAATATAACAACTATTCCTAAAGTAAATCCATTTATTCCTCTTTTCCAGAAAATACTAGGACTATTAAAATAATAATATTAAATACAACTAAAAAATACTTTCTTAATGTTAATAATATTAAACTTTCAATCTTTATTTCCTAATATCTGAAGATCCTTTCACCTCTCCAGGTTTTCTTTAATGTCTTTATATCAATTCCTCTTAATGCTAATTTTTATTTATTTAGTTATTTTTTATTGAAGTATAGTTGCCACACAATGTTACATTAGTTTCAGGTGTACCACACAGTGATTCAACAAGTTTATACATTATGCTCTGCTCACAAGTGTTAGCTACAATTTGTCACCATACAATGCTATTCCTCTTAAAATGTGAATTTTAGGTTTAAATAAGTCTAAGGTTGTTGATGTGTAAAATTTACAACCATAATGGAAAGGAATAAATACTGGGAACCTAAGCATTATTCTAAATTAACAATAAAGAAACAACATAAAACAAAATTTTCCGTAAGCATTCTCTGAAAACTATACCTTTCTCTTTGATACCACAGTAGTTCAGAAGACCACTCTTCATGGGTATATTATGAATGTTTCTCCTGCTCAAGTCTGCTCAGGGTGTGGCAATGACTTTCCATGACACTGGGCAAACAAGAGCAGTAAGAAGCACTCTGCCGTAGATACAGTATCTGGATAACTTTGCAGATTTCCTTTCTTCTTCTAGGTCATCTTTAATGTTCACAAAATAAATATTGTAAAGGCACAGGAACACATTTTAATTTACTCTACACCCTGAAAACTGTTCAAGTACCTTAAAGAGTCTCCTCATTGCTATAAGCCATGCTGATAAGATTAGCATGGAAATCATTTCCTTAACTTGTTTTTCCCAAGAAAATGTTTTTTAAACACAATATAATACTGTAAAGACAAAAAAGCACCAAGAAAGAAACTTAATTGTGCATTCCTGATTGCATTTAGTCTCTTAGTAGGATGTAGTCTCTTAACAGCGGAATTATGTTAGCTACAATAATTACCTAAATAATTGAAAGAAGAAATAAATCAAGAAATCTATTTTCAAATAAAGGAAAAGAAAGTTACAGGAAAAAAATCTATGGTGGTATCTACATCTGATGAAAACAATATCCAGAAATTCTTAAGACTGCCTAAGATGATGTCATAGCTTGGAATAATAAAAGAGATTTATAACTAGTCAAAATCTAGTTGTGCATATTTCCTAAGTTCAACAGTTAAAAGCTGATATTAACATTATAAGAATCTTGACATACTGAAGTACTGAATCCTTCCAGTAAAAACTGTGAAAACACAAGCAAGAGATGCAATGTATTATTTTTAAGATGGAAAACATTAATGTATTTCCAAACAAATCACATAGAACTTTCAACTATTAAAAAAATGCAAAAATGTTAAGGATCTTTTAAAGGACAAAGAAAATGCCCTCTCCAAGGCAGTAATACCATTTCTTAAGTGTTACATTTAAACCTGAAATATGTATTTTACATGTGTAGAGACTGGTGAGAGTGACTTTACATTACTTATTTTGCATATGACTATGTATAAACTTTCCCAGCCCCAAAGTAGCATATTAAGTGTAGTTTTTGAACCCCCAACTCCATCTATAAAGGAAAAACAGGAACAGAGAATAATGATTATATGTACATATTTTCAATACAAATGTTAAAAAACAATCTTTAACATTTGTGTTTTAATATAAGAATTCAAAAAGTAGGGGCGCCTGGGTGGCTCAGTCAGTTAAGCATCTGCCTTCGGCTCAGGTCATGGTCTCAGGGTCCTGGGATCGAGCCCCGAGCCCCGTGTAGGGCTCTCTGCACAGTGGGGAGTCTGCTTCTCCCTCTCAGTCTCCCTCTGTGCTCTCTCTCAAATAAAATAAAATAAAATAAAATAAAGAATTCAAAAATATTCAATCCCAGAAAACTGAAAAATGGATTTTTACACTAATATTTGTATGACAGTCATAGGAAACAGAACAGTGTTCCTATTCCTTTTAATCTTAATTATCCAAGGCAAAAGATATTAGGGGGAAGAAATACACACACACACACACACACACACACTTACTTTAAAATAAATGAATTACTGGGGCGCCTGGGTGGCTCAGTTGGATAAGCGACTGCCTTCGGCTCAGGTCATGATCCTGGAGTCCCTGGATCGAGTCCCGCATCGGGCTCCCTGCTCGGCAGGGAGTCTGTTTCTCCCTCTGACCCTCCCCCCCCATGTGCGCTCTCTCTCTCTCATTCTCTCTGTCTCAAATAAATAAATAAAATCTTTAAAAAAAATAATAAAATAAAATAAAATAAATGAATTACTAAGAATCTAAAGAAGAAAAATCTGAACATTTTAGGGGTTAACCATGCTAAATGTAAATCAATGGGTACTCTCACCATCACATTTTAAGTACAGCCAGAAGAATTTGGGTCACACAGACATTTCAAGTAAGTTTATGCCAAGACACACTAAAAGTAATTATGATTTTAAAGTAAGTCTCCTGTTAAGTTGCTCACCATTAAGTTCACAGAGATTTTTTTAAAAATAAAGCTGTCAAGTGCTCAAGCAGCAACAAGATATCTAGTACAACTACATTCTGACAGAAAACAAGTTCTTACATAAAATATGTGAACTCCTGCAATATTTCTAAAATACCATAACCATAAAAGTAACTAATTCTAAGTATAATTTTGAAATATTTGCTTAACTAAATCATGTATCCTCAACTAAGATTTTATCAGCTAATATAGGACAGTGTACCTGGCTGAAAAGATGTAGATCATATTACTGAGGGATGTATTATTAACTATAGTCTCACTGGTCGAAACTGTATTATCTAATTTAATTTTCACTTAGGTGTTCCTGTGAAATATTTAATCATAAATGTTGTAAAACACAATTCCTATTACTGCTTAAATATACAATGGAATGCCTACACAGAAATATACAAATACATTAAATTAAGCAATGCATACTTTGGGGGCTTCCATGTGCAAGCAAACAGCACTACCGGCCATCTCGTATACCCCCTTGAAATATGACCTATCAATCAATATTCCTTTTTCTAAGAGAATAATCATTTTTTCTGAGAATAATCAAACAATCCCCAATCTTTTGAAGTTACATGGCATACTTGTCATTTAAGAAACATCTATTTCCCGTCCATTAGACTAGTTTTGGGTTCAACACAATTGCCCCTTCATTTCTGCTAAGGCAATTATGCTATATTTCAATGAGTAACAAAATCATAAATTTCAAAAATCAACCACTGAAAAAAATATAAAGATCCCAAAGAGATGAGTGACTTAATATTTTAAATCAATAATGGAGTAAGATTAAAAAAAAATACCGAACAAAGTTTCTTTTACTTTTCTGCATTCAAAAACATTCAGATGTAGCCTTTCTACTAAAGGGGTAGATTTGAAAACCATATAGTTCTAGTTTAACTGATACTATGTTTGAAAGCTGTGTGCTAAAACCAAATTTTAAACTCATTTGTACCCCCGTGAAAACAGCTTTGCTTAATATAGAAGCTGGCAAAGAATTCCAGCTATAATTCAGAACTTCTAAAAAAAGATCTGGCAACGCCCAAAACTAGTATCATATCAATAAGAGTAAAATTGGTCCTTAATGATATTCAGTACAGCAGCTGTGTGGTAGCCTAAAATCAAACTCTGCTTTCTTTTTTCATATTATATGAGAAAACTCAAAATCAAAAACAAAATGCAACCCTTTCCTCCTCTCAAAAAAGCTTATCCTACATTATATAGGTGGGTCCTAAATGCAATCACACTTATCTTCATAAGGGAGAGGCAGGAGTTTAAGAAACAGACATACACAGAGAAGAAGGTGATGCGAACATGAAGCAGAGAGATGCAGCCATGAAGGATGCTAACAGCCACCCGAAGCCGGAAGAAGCAAGGAAGGTTTCCCCCTTAGGACCTCTGGAGGGAGCATGGCCCTGCCTACACCCTGATATCAGACATTTGACCTCCAGAACTCAATTGTGAGAATAAATCTCTGTTGTTTTACCACCAAAGTTGCAATAATTTGCTACAGCATCCAGAGGACACTAATACACTGGGGAAATGAGTAATATTAAGAGTAATCCTTAAAGCATACAAACTTGGAAGTAAAAGGGTAACCCTATACTATAAATAAAGCATATTGATGAGACACAAGATACAATAATATAGTAAGCCCGATTTTTACAACTGAAACTTTGAAGCAAACAATCTATAAGATTTTATATGTAACACTAACATTGTTGAGTGGTCATAGAGTGGGACCTTATAAGCAGAAGTTTCACCTAATCTCTAGCTATTCAGCTACAATAATAAACTGCAATAAGCAAGAGACAGGAAAATAAATCCATCTTTCAAATCAGACTAAAAAGTGAGAAATTAAAAGCAACTTAAGGGGTGCCTGGGTGGCTGTTAGTTAAGTGTCTGCCTTCGGCTCGGGTTATGATCCCGGAGTCCCGGGATCAAGCCCGGCATCGGGCTCCTTGCTCAGCAGGGAGCCTGCTTCTCCCTCTCCCTCTGCCTCCTACTCCACCTGCTTGTGCTCTCTCTCTGTCAAATAAATAAATAAATGAATAATCAAAAATAAATAAATAAAAAATGAGAGCAACTTAAAATATCTGCAAAATACCCACAAGTAAACACAGCTTCTGAAACTATTCATCACTAAGTATAAAGGATCCCACTCTATGATCTGCTCTGGTGGGCAGAACTACTCAGAAACCAACAAAAGGGAAGAGAGTGACATCTGGGGAATTATAAATTACACAGATCATAATGTTGGAAGAGGCTGTTTGAAAAGAAGAAAACAATAAATCTTTATGATCTGGCAACCAGTTGGTCATTCTGAGACTTAAATAAGAAAAGAAAAATAATCAGCTATGGAAACCTCTCTAAGGCTTGATATCCACCTTTAAAATTGGGATATTAGTGTCCAGCTACTTCATAGTGTTAACAGCCCCCTCACAGGGCTACTCTGAGGATGAAATGTGATTACGCACAGTAACAGATCATGGTTTGGGTCACAGCTTCTTTCCAGAAACTGAATGGAGCTTACTACGCTTGCTCTCTCATTGAAACATTTCAGGGAACAATTACTAGATTTAAAAAAACAGAAAAAAAAATTAAAACATAAAGCCTGCTGATATCCGGGAATCCCAGAACTTACCACATCACTAGCACTGGAGAACTCATTATTAACCAGACTTTCCAGAGCCATCCACCGAACTGGCCTGTTTTCGTTGTCCCCCAGACAGTGATAGTCCATGGGGAACAAGTCTCTGGAGAGGGCATTGTCTGTGATCTTAACTTGGAGTGTGTCATCAATGCTGAAAAGTAGAGACATGAACATCAAATACAATTGGCGTATTTAAAACATATGGATCACAGTTACTCTTCAATACCATACGATGCCCACTGTGACTCCTGGGGAGAGCCCCCAGTCCACTGAAATGACATGGTGAGCTCATGGCACCTACACACAGTTCCTAGCAGCCAGGTCTTTGTGGATAACTTCCCTTCTGGCCAGATAGCTCATTCCACAGGCAATCTGAATAGCCATGTGTACCAGGTCTTGTTGAGAAATTGCCTGTGGTTAGAAAAAAAAAAAAAAATGACGTTTGCAGTTAGCACAAAAATAATGATGGCAGTCAGCTGCTTATTTTATTCCACAGTCCTACTCCATCCCAAAATACTTCTTTACACCTACATATGGAGTTTTAAAAAGCTACTTCTTGGCCAAGAATATGTTCCCATAGCTCCCTAATATTTATATCTACTACAGCCTTACCATTCTGTAATGTAACTTACCATTTACTTTACCGCCTCTCTCTATGTCAGGTATAGCTCCCCAACATCCAGCACATGTAGGAGCTACTCAATAATTATCTGTCCCATGACTGCCAGACTCTCAAGGTAAAATGTCCAGTGCTTTTTACTCAATAACCTGTTCTCTTCTTTAGAACTCATAGTTTTTATTAGATGATCTCTGGGGACCATTTTCTAGCTAACAGAAGTCTACAGCTCTCACTACTGATGTGCTCCTCTTAGAGCCAGGATGCCAGTCTTGTGGGCTGAGGAATGAAATTCTTCCTCACGTGATGCTGATGGGCTACAGCCTGCAACAACTTGTTGGAACCCTGGCTTTAATCCTGTCAATTTATATATTAAGTCAAATACTCAGTGCAGCCTTTGAATCCACTTTCTCCTGATAACCGTAGTACATACATTATTATAAACCCTAAAACAAACTTAATGTGGCTACAAGTTACAATAGGCAACAAAACAACAGCTAGGCTTTACGACAACTACCATCATGCATCTGGAACGTAGCCAAATGCTTCATAGCTATGGGCACAAGCAGTGAAGAGAAGGAAACTCTTAGATGACTGACATCTTATAGCCAAGCATATTAAAAATAGATCCAATTATCTCCATAATCCAGACTTCCAGTCACCACCAGCTTTTGGTACAATATGGACCAAATGACTCAGTCAAGTGTGTTTCCATTCCTAGAACGGAGATCTAGTACCAGTGCCTTCAAAGAGTTATCAGGAAAATGATGGAGATGGTGTTAAGAGTTGAGGTGATTATAAATAAACACACAATGGAGAAAAAGGAAAAACTTCAGCATCAGTAAAGTGCAACCTTCAAGACAGGAATCACAAACCATCTTCCTCTAAATCAACAGGTTATAATTATCTTCTGGCTCATTTTCAGTTTCTTTTTGCAGGCTTTTACACAGTTTATATATAAGAAGGTTAACATCTACTTTCAAAAATACTATCAGAAGTTCCTGGTAAATAACTGATATCTGGGCAAATTTTTCTCACCTGTGGATTATTGGCCTCTACTAATTTGCACTGCCGTAAAAACAATTTAAGGTTCCCCCAATTCATGTAAGGCAGTATCACCATGGGTTTTTCTCCTTCTTCTATACACACATGCGTAATAGGAAGAAGGTTTCTACAAAATAATAAGAAATCAGGAAAAAGACAAGTGAAATCTAAAACCTCAAAGGCTTATTTTTAATAAAAAGTAATAAAGATAACCTAAAACAAAACACGAAAATCTCAAACATACTTAAAAACACGATTACCTTTAAAAATGCAATAAAATTAACAAATGCCCTTTGAAACTAGACTTCAGTGTTTTCCACATATGCACTTTCTTGGTAGGGAAAAGCTGTAAACTCGAAGTTGTTTCCTGTGGACTGGATTCTCTGAAGACACACTCTAGCCACACTAAATCTTTATTCTTAAAGGGTAATCAGAGACGTTTAAAAATGACTTGACGCGTTATGAGTGTATTATAACATACCCTTAAGTCCATCAACACATTAAAGAAGAAAAATAAAGACCCCATGCAGACTATGGACCAGAATATGATTATCAAGAAGACCTCAAAGAGGCTGCAACTGCCACAACAGCCAAGATATCCTTAACTGGTCACATGGGACTTAGAATCTGATTTCTAAATCCTGTATTTACCATTTATAGATACCATATCTCCTGGCCTTAGTTTCCATACCTCTAACATGGCATCACATCAACCATAAAATGCTGTTATGAATAAAGCCAAAGCATGTAGTAACATTCTTGTTTCTCTTTAAATTTCCATGGCACACAAATACTTTCATCCTTTTGCCTAATGACACCTCTTCCCACTGGTATCTGGAAATAATTTAATTCTCTCCAAGGTTATGTAACTTCATACATAATTACCTCATTTTCCCCACTATGCTGAAAATTTCTAGAACACAAAAACTAACATGAACTCTTATTTTTACACCCAATGCTCTGTATTCTGTGCTACAGAAAATAAGCATTTAATAAGACAACACAAGTAACATAGCCTGAAAAACATTCCTATTCCTTAACTTAGCAAATTTTTGCCTAAGGATATTTAATAAGGAAGTAATATTAAACATTAAAAAGCTACATGAACAAGGACAGTTAATGCAATATTAATAGCAAAAAGTTGCAAACGACTTCAATGTGCAAATGTAAGGCAAGAGTACACCCAAATCATAGGACAGTATATAACAATTAAATGGTCACAAAAAGATGTTAAGAAGAGTAAATGTTTATCTTATAGGAAAGCAAGATACAAAATTCACATATGTTTGCAGGATAATTCCAAACATGGAGAAAAACTAATAAAACTCTGCACAAAAATATGACAAGAATTAAAAGTTTTGTCTTTTGAGTTGCAGGGCTTTAGATCATTTCTACCTTGCTTGCTACCTTGCCTTTTCTGGATTTTCTAAATTGTCTCAACTGAGCATGTGTCTCTTTTAAACCACAGTCACACAATTCTGGCCCAACAGTGCCCAAGTAAAAGCTATGGGCTCCCTTCATGCTGCACAGGAGTTACTAAAAGGGAAAGCACTAACCCCAAGGAGCGGAAAATGAGGACTCAGAGATGAGTAAACTTGCACAAGGTAACCCCTCTAAGTACAGCTTCTGCTTTTATTACAGTCTAACAGTGCCAGTGATGATTAGTCCCACTTTGTGAGGAAACCCATACAGAGAGAGGTTAGATAATCTGCCAAGGACAAACAAGTGCATGGAGAAAAAAATTCAAAGCTTCATCTGATTCCAGAAACCCTTGTGCTTTCCCCTGGACCACTGGATATGCCCTCCCAGGAGAGCAAGAAAGAATACAAGGGAAGTGACAGAGCCTCTCTTCACACAAGTCGCATGCACACTGAAATGACTACAGCAGGTTGGCATTCAGGTTTAACTGAGCACACCATGATTTTAGAAGTAATGTGAGAGTTACCCGATCTCTCAAACCCCCCTCCCCAAAATTACTCCTCTGCTCCTCTCATGTCTGAAATCCACCGAGCAGAGTTAAAGGTATTTTAGTGCTTTTTGAGATCAAATCATTAAAAGCCCTCCAGAAGAGGTAACAAGCTGCATGAAGATGTCTTAAAGTACAAAATGGCTGGTCTTCATTCTGTCCATTTTATAAAGGAAAGGAGGATAAAGAGGGAGATCTGGGACCTAGATGAAGAATGGATGAGAGCAGAAACTGGTGCTGTAGACAAGAACAAGGCAGAGGAAGGGAAAGTTTTGTGGGGACATGAGACAAGAACTGCATCTAGTTCTCAGTCTTGCCCAGTGTGCTTGCAGAGGGAGAGCTGGGAGGCACTCAGGGTTAAGAAGGTCGCCATCAGGCAGTTTGGGCCAGTGGAGAGCCAAACTACAAGTAGAAATAACTCAAGAGTACTCTGTTATGAAGCACTTCTGATGTCGTTAAAGTAAGCTATAACTAAAATAAACTTTATTTCTACAGCTATTTTAACTTACAGTAAAAATTATTCTCACAAATTCCAGTGGAAAAAGGAATAAAAAGACTTTCAAAATGCTTTAAAATATGTCAACGCTTTACAATTCTTACTCGTGGAATGTTAAAACACGAAGTAAACATGTTTTGCACGTGGAATTATACACCACAACCAGTTCTAAAAAGTTAAATTCGGAAACAAGGCATCATTTCTTACTGAGTGTATTTCGTTTGCTTGATAAGCTCTGTAATATGAACATTGAAGCTCATTAAGTTCATTTTTATCCCTCAGGCCTAGGAGAGTTGCAAGTGCAAAACAGGCACTTCATAAATTAGAATAAGCGAATGAGGGGCGCCTGGGTGGCTTAGTCGTTAAGCGTCTGCTTTTGGCTCAGGTCATGATCCCAGGGTCCTGGGGTCGAGCCCCACATCAGGCTCCCTGCTCGGCGGGAAGCCTGCTTCTCTCTCTCCCACTCCCCCTGCTTGTGTTCCTGCTCTCGCTCGCTGTCAAATAAATAAATAAAATCTTAAAAAAAAGAATAAGCGAATGAACAAATAAATGCATAGACACAGCCATGACACCAGGGGTCGAAAAGAAAAGCATGGTAGGCCCTAGTCCCCTTAAAAGTGAAACAAACTGCAACAATGAGTGGAAAGAACAATAATGTACTTTCTACATATTGATAATATGTTTTGCTCATTAAAAATTAGGAGTCCTGGGCTCCTGAGTGGCTCAGTCAGTTAAGCATCCAACAGTTGATTTCAGCTCATGTCTTGATCTCAGGGTCAAGCCCTGCATTGGGCTCCACACTGGGTGTGGCTCCTACTTAAAAAAACTAAAAACAAAAAACCTAGGAGTCCTGGTATTACTGTATAGCCAGGAAGAACAATTAACTATGACTAAGCTACACAATCTGCTTCTAGACTTTCCCCAATCACTGAATGTCCAGTATCAGCCCCATTTAGCATGTGGAATTCCATCACCTAAGGGTGTCTTGGGGCTGCTAATTCATCCTGACAGGATGCTTGCTGGAAAACCCTACAGCTGAAAGGCCACATGAAAAATGCTCCAAATACTTGTTCCTGAACATTTTTTCAGCCAATCTTTGGGCTACAGTGGATATAAAACTGCTTCTTAGGAAAATCCTGGCTTTGTCTGGATTTGTCCAGTCTCCCACTTCTGTGCTGAAGTGACGCAGACCTTCTACCAGGGTAAGAATACCAGGTAGGTACCGAAATACTAGATTAACATTACATACTAGTATTAAACACTTTTGACCCTTCCCCCTAGTGTCAGCATAAGAGAACATCAAGCATTTCCAATACTTGCCAAGAAGTACATTTCCAAATGACCATTACTCGTTACTCAGAGGAAACAAAATGTGTTTTTTAGAAAATACAGTCTCAGGAATGAGTCAGCCATCCATTCCTCTCTAAGTAAGTTCTACACTTGGACTGAATCAGGCCAATGGAAGATGACTTTCTTCAACCACTTGACTTTAACCCTTCAATGGGACATCTTCCGTCCCTCACTACTGTGTGTTCAATTTTTTTCAAAGGTCCCTGGGATTTTTTATACTCAGTGAAACTATAAAGTTTATCTGTTCAGTTATATTAATCAATGCCCCAAGTAGATGATAAGCTTGATGAGGCAGCTGCCTCAGAATCTGAAACTAGAAAACCTTTCTTCCTCCCCCAAGGAATATTTATGTTTGTCTCTCTTCTAATACTGAGATTTATCAACTGTTAATGGTTCCTCAAGCCTGGCTGCCCAGAAGCTAAGAGATGTTTTATGTTCAATCACAGCAAAAATATTTGTATCTTCATTGTTGGCTTGTTTTCTCTTCCACCATCACAATGCCATAAAACTCAGTTTGATTTTCATTACCATTTTATTGATTTTACAACTGCTGCCTTTTTAGGTTCTCAAATTCTTTCAAATATGAACAAAAGTATAAATGACATTCAAAAATAGAACTCTGCATAGTCATCCTATTTTTTTGGCAGAACCCAAGTAACTGCTCAAAGTACCCAGAAATTAAAATGCATGCCGCCTTTTGCATGCATCACTTTTTCATGTGTTTTTTTCCCCCAGAAGTCCATAAATATCTTCCAACAGGGATGGTCACTGTCCCATTTTTGTAAATATACGCAATCAAATCTGCAATAGGCATACAAACGAAACTGACTTTACAAGCTGTTTAAAAAAAAAAAAAAATGAAGACCTTGCCCCATTACTGATACTGCTGCCCAGTGCAATACTATATTTAAGCCCTTTTTGTCTCAGAAGGTAGAAGCTTTCGTTATAGCTCTGTGAAGAAGACTTATAATCAAGCTTTTTTTAAAAAAAGTTCTTTATATAGAACTACAAGTATTTTTTTTAAATTATACTATGACCTAACAAGACACTAGTTAAATATAAAACATAGTACACCCATTCAATCAGCTGCTACATATCTTTTCTAAATGTGGACATGAATTCATAGTTACTTCTATGAAGAGTTAGGTACATTGTTTAGTTATATCAAAAAGCCTATTAACCTTATTAAAGATAATAATGGTGTTATGATTATTTAAGAAAACATCGTCATGGGGGCTGTGGAATTGCATGTTGGAAATGAACTGAAAGTGTTGAGATATCCATTTTACTTTAAAATATTTCTACACTCGTAAGTATCTATGTATCATCTGGATAGATAATAGACATATACACAAACACCAAACAAAAAAGGCAAAAGGTTCACTATCGCTGAATTTAGGAGATGCGATTATTGGTGTTAATTATGCTTGTCTTTGGTATTCTTTGTTAAAAAAATTTCATAGCAGGTATTTTTTAGTATATATCACTATCCTATTTTTCAAAGGAAAATACGCATACAAATTTGTAAAAACTCTCTTGAAAGCTTAGCTATGTTTATCCAGATGTGGACTTACATACTCTGCTTTATTTTCTTCTTTGTACTTCACTGCATTTTTAAATTTTGTGCACTAGGCATGCATTTCTCTTTAATATTCTAAAAAAAAAAAAGCTATTCCAAAAAGCTTTCAATTCAGAACATATCACAACATTATTAAAATAAAAATGTAGCATACAATGTTACCATGCTTATTAACACTTAAGCGCTGGGTGGTTTCTTCTCTCACCTGTGATGAAGACCTCGTAGCTTACAACTTTCAGTGAGCATCATTGTCACCTGAATTTCAGAAGCTTGATCTATATGAAGAAAAAGACTAATTTGTATATCAACAGTAAAAATCGTAGTAATAATTTATAAAGCTTCTGATCAATGCAACAAGAGAGAGAAAAAGAGAGAAAGAGTGGCAGAGCTAAGATCCACATCCCAGCTCTACCTAGTAAAATACTGAACCAAGAGTAAAATCCAGAACACTGAAGTCAGGCACTACGAGTCTGTCACATTTGCTCCTTAAAAGTAGAGCTATCAAAGCTAAGAAATCACAAATTTCATTTTCTTCTAAAACTAACCAGAATCACTCTCTCTTCCACACTTGGCTAGTTGTGTCCACTTTTCCAGACAGCTTCATTTAGTTTAAAACCTTTGTAGGAATGTAAGATGGGTGGACAAAAAGCCAAGAACTTGAAACACTTGGTACTTCTTTGGAAAAGGTGCTTCACACCAATGTCTGCTAGAATAAACTCTAGTTGTCTAAAAACTGCTCAAAATTTAGGATCATCTAGGAATGGCAGAATGTGCCTTTATTTCTCTTTCTGTAGTCTAAATAAATTTTAATTACATTATGGCCATGGGGCACCTGGGTAGCTCAGTTGTTAAGCATCTGCCTTTGGCTCAGGTCATGATCTCAGGGTCCTGGGATCGAACCCTGCATTGGGCTCCCCGCTCAGCAGGAAGCCTGCTTCTCCCTCTCCCACTCCCCCTGCTTGTGTTCCCTCTCTCACTGTGTCTCTCTGTATCAAATAAATAAATAAAATCTTAAAAATAAAAAAATAAATTATGGCCAGATGATTTGGGGACCAGTAGGGTCTTTTTCAGATTGCAATAGTAATAGCTGGAGGTCTGCACCCAGTTAGTAATTGTTTACTTTCCTGTCAAGGGTATTAAGAACCAAGTAAAAGTTAAATTTTCAGGGCATGTCATTTTATGCATAATTTTTTCAAATTCTTAATTTTAATAAGCATACTCTATTAAGCAAGGGACACTTGGACTGGATGATGATCTAAGAACACTTTGAGTTTGGGAAAAAATAATTTTATCCATTTAGTAAGAAAAAATCATTTTCCTGGATTCCTTTCCCAGTCTAGTCCAAGTCTTTTAATTTTAAATACTGAAAAGTCTATTTTAAGATGTATACATTTGAAAAAAAAAATACTCAAATACTTACATTCTAAAATATTACAAGAAAAAACAAAACAATAAAAAAACTTATTTCAAAACTGCAAAATATTAGCAGCTGTAAAATAAGACCCTAAGGCCAATAACCTCAAATTAATTAATTCTATGGAATTCAATTTCACAATATTCACTGTGTGAAATTCAGATTCCTAATTTTAATCTCTGTAAATTTATATTAGACTGTCCATTAAGCCTCTGTGCAAATTTATGAATCTTTTAAGAAGTCAAACTGCAATTTCTTGCTTATGCCTAAAGGCAAAGGGCAATAATCTTTTGAAAACTTTCTTCTTGCATTTTAAGCTGCACTTCTAATTGTGTGGCATGTAACAAAGCATACAGATTTGTGAAAGAACTTGATCAGCTCTACACAGCTTCAATTAAAAAAATAATAACATTCCAGGGCGCCTGGGTGGCTCAGTTGGTTAAGCGACTGCCTTCGGCTCAGGTCATGATCCTGGAGTCCCGGGATCGAGTCCCATATCGGGCTCCCTGCTCAGCGGGGAGTCTGCTTCTCCCTCTGACCCTCTTCCCTCTTGTGCTCTCTGTCTCTCATTCTCTCTCTCTCAAATAAATAGAATCTTTAAAAAAAATAAAAAAAAAACCCAAATTCTTAAAAAAAAAATAATAACATTCCAAAAGAGTAAATCTCAGAGATAACCAATCATGTGGAGTTATCTAATAATTTTGAGGCAAGGACTGTGGTCAATGCACTTCCTCTTTGTTTCTCATGCAAACCATGACATCTTGGCTAAGGACTCACTGTGCTTTCTCTTATTTCCCGCTAGCTCAGAAGGAACATTATAATTACAGTGGTAAGGCGTAGAAACAACCAAGTGACTACAGTTTCAAGTGTATCGGAAAGAGAAATCTTATCTTGTGAAACAGTCCCAGTATCCGCATTGTATTTTCTTATCACTATTATTTCCTTTTTTCCCCCCTTCCAACCCTCACTCAATCCAATTCTGATTAGAAAGCTCTTCTGCTAATTCAAGATTCATTCAGAACAAATTAGTAACAGCCCAGTTGTAAACTGCCCACAGATTATGTATAAACCCCAGAAGAAATATTAAAATTAGAGAAATATTTCCTTAAAAATGGGGGAAATATGACAAAAGTCAACAGTTATTAAACTTAGGGTTCAAATTTTACATTTACAAAGAGTAATATGTAAAATATCCTTCAAAATTAGTCAGGAAATCTAATGGACCTAACCTAAATATTACCCTTTAAAAGTGCTTTGGAGCTAGGAGAAGTAGGTAGATAAAATATATACTGAACAGTATAGTAAGTTAAAACACTTGTTTAGTGGTCTGTGTGGTGGTTTAGTGGTTTAGTGTCTGTGTGTGTATGTTTTTGCAGAATCCTCAAGCAAGCAATTTTGCTAAATTAAAAGAAATCAAATTCCACATTTTTCTGTTAGGTTAGTACAGCTTTTTAGAAACAATAAACATAAACCCTTCATACTTTACATGAATTCATTTAAGATTTAAAAACATACGTTCTTATAAACTAACTGAGAATTTCATAAAATTGTCACCTCCTACATATAAAACTGAATTTAATTTTCCCCTCTATTTCTACATCAAAATGCTAAATTTGTTTTTTTCAAAATTAACATCCTGTCATCTCAGTCTATATCAGACACTGTCAGACATGAGGCACCTTGTAAATTACCACATTTTTCTTCCTCTTAAAATGAGCAAACAGATTTAGCTAAGATTTAAACTTTTATAAATATCAATTATAAGGTGAAAAATTAAGCATCAAATTTCTCCAAAAGGCGATTATGTGAATATAGGTATTCTGTTCATGATAACATAAAGTAGTGCTACCCTTTAGCAAAACAATCAGACAGTATCTATCAAAATTTTAAATGTAAACATCTCTTGGGACAGCAATGCCAACTACAGCTATACCAATAAAACTAAGCCAAAAAGTAGACATACACACATGGATATTTTCTGCAGCATTATATATAACAGCAGAAAAAAGGCAGGGGGAGTGGGAGGAAAGTGAACAAGGCTATTCACATAAGGTACTTTTAGTCTGGAGGTCATTTTTTATTCTTTATAGACTGCAGTATTGGGAGTGGGAAAGAGGAAAGGAAGAAAAACTAATGTTTTTAAGAGGGAAAAAGCAAAATTTTTACCTAGGAAAAACACAATATTAGATACAGCAACAATGAAGTCAAATGGATGTAGTTTAACTACAAACCTCGGTAATAACTAGTGTTTTAACATCCTAAATTATTAGAACTCTATTTTCTATACCTTATGAGAACAACCCAAATTTCCTCAAAGTTAGTCCCATATCAGCTAAATTAACATGGACTGACTAAAAGTTAGGCACAGACTGAGAATTTGAGACGAAATTTCATTGGCATGATCCACCTTAGGAAAGCATTCTGGAAATAGTATGGAAAAAAAATCCTACCTTTAACTGTTTTTACAAATGCTTGTTTTTCTTTATTTGGATCTTTTTCATCTACTAAAATCCCATGAAAAATACGCCCAAAAGTACCTAAAGGAAAAATAATAATTAATGAGATCATTAATCATCCCCTGCATTGGGCTCCCTGCTCAGCAGGGAGTCTGCTTGTTTCTCTCCCTCTGCCCCTTCCCCCTGCTCATGCTTTCTCCTTCTCTCTCCAATAAAAAAAAAAATCTTAATAAATAAATAAATTTTTTAAAAGAAATTCTTTGTAAATAAGAACTATTTTAACGTGCTTTTAGAAATGCCATATTTAAACTAAGTATATGAGAATTCTTTCTGAATTATCCAAAATAAACTAATGTTATAGCCAGGAATACTGGAACTCAGTAATTGGGTATCAGTAGAGGCATTTATGAGTTAGTTTCTAGGCTTAGTTCCGGAATAACAAAGGAGAAAAATGGACCCCCCTCATGCATTCAAAAATAGACCCCCCAAATTTGCTTCTTTTAATTACTATTTGTCACTGGGGGCAGTTCAAGCCTCTCTCTTAGCTGTGATTGACCTATAACCATCTCAACCAAGAGATGAATTCAGAATGACTCATATATATTTAAAACATTCCAAACCGGATTGTGGAAAGAGAAAGGTAATTCTCTTTAACAACTTGAGCGGCTCAATGAAGTACTTTATTATTAATTTCTATACTCTTCTGTCAGCCATCTCCCCAATTAATACCCTAAAACTCAAGAAAGAAAACAAGGACCAACAAGTGAGGAAGGGAAGGGTAATAACATCTATAAAATATCTATTGTGTGTTAGTTCACTTAATGTACATCATTTCATTTGATCTTCACAACCTGGTTCAACAACAGACAATATAGTCTCAATTTATAGGAGAGGAAATTGGACATGGAAGACATTAAATGATTTCTCCAAGGTCACACAGGTAAAAAATTGTGAGACTGGGATTGGAAGTTGGGTGTAACTCCAAAGCCCATGCTTGCTCTGTCTGCTAGAGTCCCCATACTATCTGTCACAGCAAACAGAATTGCTAGGTTGTGATATCATCTTTAAAACAAGAACGAAAATGTATTTAAAGGTAACAAACGCTAATATATAATATATGCTTTAATATACTTGAAAATCAAGAATTATGCCAAAGCTGTATTAAGGCAAATTAAAGATCTAAAGAAAGAGAAAATGAAAATCAGTTTTATAAAGGAAATAAATTGTGCACTTCTATCCTTAGACACAAAGAGATGAAATTCTTAAAATCTGAAATAAAAAAAATTTAAAGTGCTAACATTAAAATCTTCCTTGAGAAACGGGTTTTGAGATAATAAATACCTTCTTGGAGTACATCTTTTAAAGTTATCCTCTCCCTGGATATTGCTATATCCTTCACCTTAGCTTTGGCCTCCAAAAGAGTGACACTTCTCAGGTCGTTCTTCTCTATCCGCAATGTAGGATAACCTGAGGAGCCAACAAAGCCAGACCAAGAAATATAAATACCCTTATTATACCATCAGGGTCAACTAATTCAGTCAAAACCTCAGGACTCAACTCACAGGAATAAATAAATGTAAGAATCATAAAGGGAAAAAG
Source organism: Eumetopias jubatus (assembly GCF_037043125.1). Taxonomy (NCBI): domain Eukaryota; kingdom Metazoa; phylum Chordata; class Mammalia; order Carnivora; family Otariidae; genus Eumetopias; species Eumetopias jubatus. The sequence continues at coordinate 125,688,345 of NW_028274807.1, read as the reverse complement.
GCACACACATGAACAGGGAAAATTACTTATAAAGACCACACTAAATTTTAAAGAAAAACTTTCACCTACCCCAAAATCTTAAAATGAGTAATTAAAACAATAAACACTAAAATGAATATTACCATTACCACCACTTCAACTGCCTTTCAGCCAAATGAAATAAGCTTTGACTCATAGTGTTTAATTTAATCCCTTTTATGGACTTTTCCCCAAAGATTTTCTAATATAGTCTCCTAACAAAAAAACTTTTCAAATGAACAGATGTTTGTAAAACTATCTTTTCTACCAAAACATCTGATCAGTTTAATCAATCTCATTTTATATAGCCTGGTCAAATCACTGTGAAATACATCTGTTTTTCAGCTCCCATATTTCCTATTCTTACTACAATTGCAGCAAAAACAAAATTATCTAGCCATAACTTAAACTTTTCATTCCAAGAAAAAAATGTTAGAATCAAAGAAGGATTCAGCGTCAGCAAGTAAAAACTGGAATGGTATCTCTAAGATATCTCTCCAGTAAACGTATGTGAAGAAAACTCCCTGAAGAGTTAGCAGACCTAGATGACCATCACCAATGGCTGCTACAGTATCTAGATGATAGGCTTGGGAGCTTTGTGACCAACGGATTAAGCTGACAACACCTGATTCCATTGATCAGCAGTATGAAAAGGATATACGCAGGTGTGTGTCTGTATTTGTATATGTTTAATCCTACCTGGAGTTGTTGGGAGTTTCTCGGATCTGTGGTCTGTTGTGTTTTGTTATTTTGGAAAATTCTTGGCCATTCTGTCTTCAAATATTTTTTTACTCCTCTCTTTTGTCTCTTTTTATTTATACACAAATGAATTTCCATTGTATTTTTAAAAAGTGTTTGTTTTTGCCATACATAATAAATGAACCATCTATCTCCTTAAGCTAATGTCCGTAAAAATAATACTTCTTATAGATAGTAACTGAAAATATTTTTAATAAATAATTTTGACTGACTTTTAAAAAGTATTTTCCTTTTAGTAGATAATAATTGAATCTCGGGGCACGTGGGTGGCTCAGTTGTTAAGCGTCTGCCTTCAGCTCAGGTCATGGTCCCAGGGTCCTGGGATCAAGCCCCACATCGGGCTCCCTGCTCCATGGGAAGCCTGCTTCTCCCTCTCTCACTCCCCCCTGCTTGTGTTCCCTCTCTCGCTGTGTCTCTCTCTTTCAAATAAAATCTTTAAAAATAATAATAATAATAATTGAATCTCTACTTCTTCAAGGTCATAGTCACAATCAAGAATTGACTGAGCAAAGCTTGACATCTAAACATTAAAAGCAATGACGTGTTTCTTCTGATAGTTTGAACTACTTTTGTAATTGTCATCATATCTTCTAAAGGGCATATAATTCTTTCTTTCATTGGCAGTGATGGTAACTACTGTCATGATTTCTTATAAATTTTACTTAATCTTGAGCATTCCCTCTTTCTCCTCTTCTTTTTCTTGCCACTCTTATTAAAGAAACCAGCTCAGTTATCCTAGAGAATATCCAGCATCTGCTTCTTCCAGTATCATTTAACTTGTTCCTCTATCCCTGTATTTCTTGTAAACTGCCAGTCAGTTCCACAGCTGTGATTAGGTCCAGGCTAACTCCTGGAGTGGGGAAGGGAGATTAAAAATACTCTATGGATGGTATATCACATGTGGGAGTACAAAATATCTAGTCCGACTGTTAGCAATGCAAAGTTTCAATAGTGGAGTGAGGCTGTGACAGTCTGATCCCTCAAATGATCCCATTTCCCTTTGTTCACAAGGTTTTAAACATTGATGATCTTTTCCTGAATCAAGTATTTTAACAGAGGTTGCAAATATGATTTTCTAATTCTATCACTCCTTCCACATTTATTAGGTAGGATTCTTCTGTAAAGAAGCATTTTCCCTCACCAACTAGCACTTCCTGGTCACTCTGAAACCACTGAGATATGAAATACAGTTCATACAGCCAGTCATCAGAATGAGGCATTACTGGTACCTTAGTTACCTCTCATGATCATGATCAACTTTTTCAAAAACGATTACAAACTCATGGATTTTACATAATCAGTTTCAAGTCAACGCAGTCACTCTTTTTGATGCTCAAACGTCCCATCTCAACATGTCCCAGGTTTATCTTGTTCATTCCTGACTTAGTCCTGAAATCATCCACTTTCCTAAAGAATCCTAGTTCTTTTTAACGGGAAACAGTATTGAAAGATCACAACAGGGGCGCCTGGATGGCTCAGTCGGTTAAGCGGCTGCCTTCGGCTCAGGTCATGATCCCAGGGTCCTGGGATCAAGCCCCAGATCGGGCTCCCTGCTCAGCAGGGAGCCTGCTTCTCCCTCTCCCTCTCCCTGCCTGCCACTCCCCCTGCTTGTGCTTGCTCTCTCACTATCCCTCTCTCTCTGTGTCAAATAAACAAATAAATAAATAAATCTTTAAAAAAAAGAAAGAAAGACAACACCAGGCCTGTAAGAACCTAATTAATCAATAGCACTACTGAATTTAGCCCTGATTCTGGTCTACTGTTTATCCTGATGATTATGCTGTTTTTTATTTGTGTGGAGACTGATTCCTCGTTACGTCTAAATTATATTCTAAGAATGATTATTTTCCCCAACAACAATATGTTACAGTATAAAAACTTTCATCAAAATCCTGTTTAAAGAGAAAGGAAATCAGATTCCATGTTCTCAATTCTAATGGCAGCTAGCTTCCTATCGTGATTAAAAAACAATGTGCCTGGCTGGCTCAGCTGGTTAAGCGTTGGACTTTTGGTTTCAGCTCAGATCATGATCTCAGGGTCCTGGGATTGGCTCCATGCTCAGTGCAGAGGCAGAGTCTGTTTGTCCCTCTCCTGCCCCCTCTGCCCCTCCCTCCCCACCGAGAGCTCTCTCTTTCAAATAAATAAAATCTTAAAAAAAAAACACAATGTAAAGTCCACAGCCCTTAAGATTATCAAACAATTCATTAAAATCTAAGACTCTGTTTTCATACAGCTCAATGGCTTGGTGTATCTAACTACCTGAAAATATTCCTCCTGACTTTCTATAGAAATCTTCCCCAAAATTAATTCTAGCATAAACTTAAATTTTTTTAAATTATTTTTACTACTCTAATTTTAGAATGTTTCACTCTAGAAAGCAGAAGTTGGGGATCAAGCCTAATTCTATGCACGTTAGATGCTATGTACACAGAATGGTACACATGCCCCAAAAATAACTAAGCACACTGGTGCCACTGGCAGGCAGACCACAGACAACGTCAGGAAATCATCTTTGGAATTAAATTAACTCTTACTGGTGATAGGAGTTGCATTGTTGGGTGTGTCGGCTCTCAGATATTGAGTCGTCTGGGTAGATGGCTGAGACAGCCCTTGGGAGCTACTGCTGGCACTGATGCTGCAAACAATTTTTGAGAGAAATAACTGGTAAGTCAGCTTCAATGAGAAATTTCCTTTTTCTATACATATAAAAATGCCTGCAGCCACTGTAACCAGCTTAAAATCCTGATGACCATCACAATAATGCATGAATGTCCATCAAACATTCCATGTTGAAATTTTCATTTCATAATGAAGAGCTATTTTTCTTTTCTATCTCCACCATCTCAAGCAGGTTCACCTTGTCAGTCATTCAGAAATGCAGGTATTAGTCCTCAGACACCATAGATAACAAGCCTGAACCTCACACAAAGACATGTTAGGGACCTATGGGTCTTCTCTTAGGAAGAGAGTCCATGCCATTCAATTAGATTGCTTTTTTAAAAAGGAGTAGAATGACAGACCTCTTTCACTAATGGTCCCAAATCAAATGGCCTGTATCAAATAAGGAATATCAAAGTAAATCAAATATACCAACATGCTCAAGGCTTGGGAAGGAGTATCATATCCGGTTCAAGTTTACTGAATCACATACATTTTCCTTCTTCCTCAATCCCACCTTTTTAGAATTTATGGACCTTTTCAGAATTCTCTAGTACTTGAAGCATTCCATTATATCACATTCTTTAAATAATATGGGAGATCCAGAGATGGTAGGCTCAAGTAACTGCTAACCCTGTACTCAAGATTACTACAAATTAATACCTCTTAAGCATGTATTTCTGTCTTTTCAGTGGGTAACCACACAGCACCTGTTTTTGGAGTTTTAAGTACTACTCAAAGATCAGACTAAAAATCAATGTTGTTAGAAGTCTAGAAGAGGGAAGAGAAACATTACCATCCCCAAAGAGGGGAAAATAAAGGACCTCAATTTACTTACCCATTAAATGAGATTAAGAAAACCTATCTCCCAGGATTTTTGAGAGGCTCCAGTTATATAATATATGTGAAACTACTACTTAAATAATACCTGCAACCAACATACCCTGATGGTTAAATGGCCAGACTCAAGATTATTTACGGGTTGTTTCTCTCCAGCAACTGAACAGTAGGTGGCACTCTTGTACCACCTCAGAATTCTTGAAAAGACTACAAAGATGTTGAGTACATTAACTAGCCATAAAGCTAGTAAGTAGAACAACCAGAATTCAGAGATGCTTTGGCTCCAGAGTCCATGGTCTTAACCACCAGGTTATACTCTGAAAACAAGCAATAATGTAAGTTGCTTTTATTCAATGTCTGGGAACCTATGCCTGAAAATGGAAAGAACTGAAATACCCAATGCATGAGTGGTAATTGATTATTTTAGCAGGCTGAGGTACATGCCCCATAGTATCTTGACAGTTTTTGCACAACTCTGTCCAATGTGCGTTCAAAGCCCTAGCACACATGTAAGCATTCAAGAAGAATGTCATGCTCCTCAGTGACTTCTTTATCTAAATGTTGTTACCTTACTTCCCATTCAGAAGCTTCCAAATGCCATTTCTTCCTCTGTAAACCCCAATTCTAACGTCAACACCACCATATACATGAAACCTATCCTGAAACATGTCACCCATGTATTTCTCTTCTCATTCTTACCACCTTCCTCTTTCTTCTCTACTCAGATAAAGTAAAACAGAGGGACAGAGAGTACTTAAGAGGTACTAAATCCAACCAGTTCCCTGTACCCTTGTGTTTTTGTTCATGCCACAAATACGCCTATCCACTGTGTGTATGACACTGTGTAGGCATGGGGATTCAGCAATGAGTAAGACATACTGCTCCCTAATCGGACAAAGCCTACAGCCTAAGGGGAGAGACAAGTACACAAAAAATTATTACAGGAGAAAAAAGTACAATAACTGCTACCAAAGAGAGACGGAGAGGGAAAGAGGGAGAAGGGGAGGCCGAGGGTAGGAGAGAGAGAGAAACAGAAGGGCAGTTGGGAGGCTTAGGAAAGACTTCATGAAAGAAATGGCAATGGGGAGTTGAAAGCTGAAGAAGGAACAGGTTCGGACTGGTGGAAAATGCAGGGACCCCTGTGGGCAAAAGGAACACATGAACTAAAGTCCTAAAGTACAGGTAAAGGCCCTATATATATAAGGCCAAAGTGTGGAACATATAATCATGAGACTGCAGCATAAGTAGGGGTACAGTAAGAAAGAAAGAAGGGTTCATCGAGTATGGGAGATAGCTCTCCACTAAAGGAGGGCTTTGAAAGCCAAGTCAAGAAGCTGGAAATCTTTCAATCACCAAGTGGGAATCACTGAGGAGGAAAATGATTAATTATGTACTGGGAAAATAAACCTGTCATTCCATCTTTACCTCTCACCCTATCCTGGCTATAAAGTCCTCCCTGTCATCTCTGACCCACCCAGGCTGTGACAAGCACCTTCTCTATTCTCACTCTATACTACACAAATCATAATCATCAAATTTATAAACTTTTATAATTATAGGTTAATGTCAAAGATGAATATTTGAAGCTATAAGGTATATCAATTTTTTTATATTCCCAGCACCTAGCATATCTCCAAGGCTACACATTAGAACTATCCAGGAAGCTTTAAGAAAAATAGTGATGCCCCAACACCACCCCAGACCAATTACATCAGAATCTCTGGAAGGTGGGACCCATGTTTTGAAAGCTTACTCATGACTATAATGTGCAACCAGGTTGAGAACCAATGGTTTAAATCACAGCAGGTTCTCAATAAATGTCTACTGGACGGAAGGATGAATGGATGGATGGATGGATAATGATGGAGGGATGAACTGGGAGGAAGAAACAGGGCTATTTTAAAAAGGTACTGGAGTCTGGAATTGAGTCACGTTAAAGGGGATGGGAACAAAAATGTGATTCTCACTTCTTACCCACCAAACTAATAAACTATAATTTCTGTCTTCAAAAAAATGTTTTAAAAAGACTCAGAAAAACACAATGACAGTAATCACAGAGACAGTAATTTCTCTTTTGGCAAGACCTGATCATCCTCCCTCCCTCCCCTGTGCACCGCAATGCACGGGTGTGTGCGGGCTCCCATGTAAATGCAAATAACCGCTTTAATTTTTTTCCTTTCCCAATATAGATATAATACCTGTCATCCAGTTCAATTCTTTTCATACTATGAAGGTGCAAAACAGCTAATATTATTGCTACAAGAAATATTACTGCACAGCAAACCCCCACGCTGATATAAAACACACGTGTAGAAGTGGTTGGAGCTGCATGTACAGGATCATCTGAAATAAAAATGAAAAGCACATTAAGCTTTTTAAACAAATATCATCAACTGCTCTATGACCCAATATAAACAATGAGTATCCTGTTCTTTGTAAAAACATATTTTCATTTCATGTGCCCACTCTTTGATAAGATCAGTTACCAGTGGTATGTTGATATAAGTTCTCACAATTTTTTAAATTTTTTTAATGTTGTTGGAGGAACTTTTAAAAAAGGGTTTTAAACAAAATTTTTTCATTAATGAGTACAAAAGTCACAAGTTTTACATGTATGTATGGCAGTGCTATCCAAGAGAACTCTCTGCAGTGATGGAAATGTTCTAGTGTGCTGTCCAATACAGTAGCCACTGGTCACCTGTGGCTATGAAGCCCTTGAAATGTAGCCAGTACTACTGAGGAACTGAAGTTTTCATTTTATTTCATTTTAATTACTTTAAATAGTCAGATGTGACTAGTAGTTACCATATGGACAGCACAGATCTATATATCCTTCATATTTCAACAGTGACACCTAAAGTGGAAAGATCAGACATCTTTTTGCCAACCACTGACTCACAGAAGGAATATAAAACAAGAGTGACCCACACATTTAAAAAAAAAACAATAAACTTTTAGGCTTTTTCTCTTATGAGAGTAACAGATTATTTTGCTTATTTATTTTTAAAGATAAGGGCAGGGTAACAAGACCCCACTCATGAAATCATGTTCAACTTTCTATTATTCAAAACAGAGAGGGAAAGAGAAAGCAAACCTTGGCAATGGGGGAAATAACTCAAAGACACACACACACACACACACACACACACACACACACACGAACACACACACAAACTGAGGAAGAGATGCACAGAGACTGAGATGCATGTAATCTGAGCAAGCACAGGGAAGACAAATAGAAACAGAACTGGTATAACTAACGCATCAAGTAAGTTTTGATGATGAGTACTCACATCATAATTCTACTGAATAAAACGAGGAATCTGGGTTTTATCCTACATAAGATAGGAAATCGTTATTAAGCAAAGGAATGATACACACGATGAAACTTGGAAAAAAACCAAGCTGACTGCACGCTGTGTAAAGAATGCTTTGAGGAATGTGCAAGACAGGAGCAGGGTACAAGTCAGAAAGTTACTACAGTAGTCCAAAAAAGAGACAGCAGTGGTGTGGGCAAGAATACTACTGAAGATAAATTAATGGACAGGAAGCACAGTCAACAGACCTTGCTAATGAATGATACTGCGATAAAAAGAAAAAGAAGAATCAAAACTTTGGCTTAAAGAATTAGGTGGATAATGGTACCTTTACAAAGATTGGGGGGGAAAAGGCAGGTTGGGGGAAGAGAGAGAATCAAGAGTTTTGTTGTATCTAAGAGTACCCAGTATACATCTACATGGAGATGTCAAGTTGACAGAAATACAAATGTGGAGTTCTGGGGATAGGTAAGGGCAAAAGATAAAAGCTATAGCTTTCAAAAACTTCTAAGACTGCTTTCTAAAATTTAAACTGAATCAAGAAACAATAAGTCAGAACAGATTAGAGCAAAGAGACCAAATAGCTTCTAGGGCAGCTAGACTTTACACAGCCTGAATGAAGTCCTGACTTTCTTCAAGGATGCCACAGGCTGTTCAATCTTGGAAGGGGCAGAAAAAGGAGGTCCTAAAGGCTGGTGGTGCTTGCAGTACCTATCCAAGCACACACCAGGATAGAGAAGAGGACACTACTCTGTTGGGCAGATCCCCCCGAATGTATCCTGCTTATTTACCTCCAAATTCCAGGCTTGTGTATGCACTGTTCCCATTCCTTCACTTTGACATTTCACCTGCCACCACCTAGTCACCCTTCAAGTCTCACATGAGATGCCACTCTTCCTCAGGAAGCTGTCCCTCACTCCTTCAGAGATTATATGCCCCTCCGTAGGGTTCCCAAAGCACCTTGCACTTGCCTGATACAGCTTGCCACACTATGTTACTATCATTGCATTAGTGCCTTGTCCATCTCATCCACTACAGTATAAACCCTTAAGGGCAGGGTCTGTTTTGCTCAGTTTAATCATCTGCTTTAATGATACCACCTGGCACATCACAGACTTTCAATAGATGCTGAATGCATGGATAGAAAGGGAGGGAAGAAGAGAGGTACTGAAGAAAAGACAGCCAGAGACCAGGAATATGCAATATTCTAGTTTCTCTGTGTGAAATAACATCCTACTAGCATAAAAGAAATGGGTAAAGTCACCAGAATTTTCAAAGTAAATTTGGGGAGCAGTGATATTTTTTAAGATAGTTTTTCTTTCTTCTTAGAGATAAATCCAAATGAAATATTCTAAAAAAGCAGACAATGTATTATATTACTTTACCTTCAAAAAAGGTCTATTTTGGGGGGGCACCTGTCTGTGGCTCGGTCGGTAAAGTGTCTGACTTGGTTTCGGCTCGGGTCATGATCTCAGGGTCATGAGATCGAGCCTGGCATTGGGCTCTGTGCTGAGTGCAGAGTCTGCTTAAGACTCTCTCTCCCTCTGCCCTCCCCACCCCGCTTGCTCTCTAAAATAAACAAAATAAAATATCTAAAAAAAAAAAAAATCTACTTTGGGATAGCTAGATACTCTTTGCCTCCTGAGGTGAAAAAAAGATAAAATAGGAAGCACATACTACCATCTATGAACTATTCTTGCCAAGAGTTGGTCCTAAATCTAATCATGTACAAAATCTAATTACCAGTTTACAGGAGAAAAAAAAGTATGTTAACACCACAAAAATGAAGATAGGAGAAATTCGATGGGATAAATACTCAATTTCATCAACAAAAAAGTGATATAAGGGGGGGGTGAGTGATTTCTGAGTAATATAAAATATCTGTCAACAAAATAGAGTGTGTGGACTTCATTTGGATCCTGATGTGGAGGCAAAACTATAAAAAGATATTTTTGAGACAATAAGGGAATTGTCTATTAGAATTTATTAAGGAATTATTGTTAATTTTGTTAAATGTAATAAATCAAATACAAGTGAATAGGTGTTGGGGGACTGTGGGTTATTTTTTAAATTACCTTTAAAAACAAAGATTTTATTTGTTTATTTGAGAGAGAGGGAGCACAAGCAGGGGGAGGGGCAGAGGGAGAAGCAGGCTCCCTGCTGAGCAAGCAGCCCAATGCGGGCTGAGATCATGACCTGAGCCGAAGGCAGACGCTTAACCAACTGAGCTACCCAGGTGTCCCTTAATTGCCGTTTTTTTTAAAGAAATCCATACTGGAATATTTATGGATGAAATGATATGATGCCTGAACTGTGCTTTAAAATATTCTACTCCTCCCCAACCACTTACCCATCCAGAAAAGGAGGAGGAAATCAATGGAACAACACTGGCAAAACGTTGATCATTACTGAAGTAGGGTAATGGTCACGTGCAGGTTCATCAGAGCATTCTCTCAACTTTTGCATATTTGAAATTCCTCCCCACCACAAATTTTTTCATCCTCTTAAGATAGTGCTATTAAAACTATCTCAGGAAGTGTAAGACTCAATATGTGTCCACATCAGAAAAGGAAAAAAGAAGTCTAAGTTATACCATCTAGACACAACCATTAACAAAAAATAAAGATCTACTTGGAGTTTCTGTTCTGTAGGTTTAAATACGTATCTTTAAGTATCCTTTAAGCTTGCATTTTCACCTGGATGAAATTAGCTGAGGGTTAACCCATCCAGGTCACTAGTCAGATTTTCTAACCTTCTGCTATTGAGATGAGGATCTTATACATGTTTTATGTTCATACTTTAATTATAACCATTTGAAATGATGTCATATAAATTCTTGCTTATAGATCATTTGCTATAAAATATGTATGAATTTTGCTTCACAAAAATGTCAATATTCTAATCATTTCCCCTGACTATATACCAATCTACAAAACATCAGTGAGGTAAATAGCAAGGCCTCACATATCTCTTGACAAATTGGACACTACAAGGCCTCTGAGCCTTATACAATCACATGCATTTGCAATCAGCCATTTTTCTTCCCTTGTGATGGAGAACAGTAACTCAGTAACACTTACAAATAGTTCTGCTAGTGTTTTTGTCCAAGGCTGAAGTTTTTACTTCTTCAAGTTCTGAATTTAAAAAAAGATAAAAAATGCTTTAGAAATTCTTCCTTTTCCATGAAAATCTTTAAATACTCTACATTTTCTGAGCTTTTCTCTAACATAGTTTTGTGTTCTTTTAGAACACTGCCTGAACTGAGGAAGTATTTGTTGCAAGACAATAAATGCTACATTACGATTCTGATAATCATCACTAGAGTCACCAATCCCTAATCTATGGGTGTTGCTTATAGATGCTCAATTAAAAGGGTTTCTGTGGTCAAGAAGTTTGGGGGGGACACATATTTTAACCTCCGTGGAGGTACATAATTCACATTAGCAGAGTATAAAGGCTCTAAGGAGTTCTTAAGTAATGAAATTTACCTGATCAAGCAGTCCCCACTCTCACATAAAAAAAGAACATTTTCTTGCCAAGTAACACCCATTAACATTCGATATAGTACAGATACATTTTCTGTTGCAATTTTTTAAATGTAGTAGGGTAGAAAACCAGACAAACACATTAGGATCACATATTAAAGAGCCATGAACTGGATGATTGGGGTGGCCAGAAGTATAACGACCAAATGAAAAGGGGAGCACTATATTAAACTTAAGTCTAAAACAGAGTAGAAAATTACACCAACTGTATTTTAATGTTAATTTTCACATACATATTAAAGAAAATGGAGAAAGTATGGGATCATTCTGAATGTCGGCTGATCCTTAACCTCAGTGGCTACCAAGTGGTGGACTCCATTGATCACATCACATTTGGCCATCATCCTGCCTTTAGACATTAGGCGAAGAACCATGGTACAGTCACTTAGTCCCTCCCCTAAGGATCAGGAACCAGGCCTTCTATACTCCTCACTGACGGTGCAAGCTTAGGCGGTCTCTCTAGGGCCCAGTCTCCTCATATCAATTATATAATGACTAGAATGAACAAGAGAGACTCTAAAGTCCACTTTGGCTTGAAAATTACATGAAAGTAGGTACATAACTGAGTATATTAGAACTGAAAAATGTATCAAAACACTGAAGCTAAAAGGTGCTTGCTAACTTTCCATTTAAAAAATGTCCATTCCAATGCAGTAGAGCTTTTTTATTGGCATGTATCTGGACAGCAGCCGTTCTAATTCACTTGCTGACCTTAGGTACTTTCATAATACTCAGCACTAATTTCAAGTAGGAAATGTTTGAGAGAGAGAGTTTAACAATGGAGCTAAGAGCACGAGTTTGCGTCCAGCTGTACCACTTAGCTGTCTGACCTTGGCAAGTTAGTCAGATGCCCTGAGCCTCAGCTTCCTCCTGAGAAATTGGAGGTAATGAGAGACCCACTGCCTAGAGAGAACTGGGTTCAAGGGAAGTAAACCAGCTGTCAACAGCAGGCACTCAATAAGTTTAGAGGGTTTTATTTTCCCTATCTTAGATAGTAACCTAAGTGGCCATGCAAAGTTAGGTTACTTTACCTTAGTGCAAGTTAAAGTGAGCGGGTTGGACTAGATAACCTTTAAGGAGAAACTCTAAAATTCTTTCATCTACAGGGGCGCCTGGGTGGCTCAGTCGTTAGGCGCCTGCCTTCGGCTCAGGTCATGATCCCAGGGTCCTGGGATCGAGCCCCACACCGGGCTCCCTGCTCGGCGGGAAGCCTGCTTCTCCCTCTCCCACTCCCCCTGCTTGTGTTCCTTCTCTCACTGTGTCTCTCTCTGTCAAATAAATAAAATCTTTAAAAAATAATAATAAATAAATAAAAATAAATAAAATTCTTTCATCTACAGCCTACGTGCTAGGAATTCTCATAGCCACTGTAATTTCTTGAGTAACCGATTATTCAAAACCAAAGCTACTAACATCTATTAAGTACCCACTTAACATCTATTAAGTTTTGCATAAAACATGGTATTCTAAGATTTAGGTTTGATTCAATTAATCTAAGAGGAAAAAAAAAGAACAACTTCTGAAACAGGTTATTATGCCCAGTTTACAAGTGAAAAAACTAAGACTTAGGGTAAGTGACTTGTCCCCATCTCAGGCCCAGTCCGTCTGGCCCCAGGCAATGCTTCTGCGCATTAGCACCTCTATGAGGAAAACACAGTGAACACTCAGTTACTCAGGGGCCCCTATCACAGTGAGGTGACCAGCCACTTGAGTACTATTTCACATCCCTAGTGGAAAATTAGCAATTCTGAGAAAAGATTTTGAGAACGCAGGGCCCAAGGGAGATTCCTGGCAACAAGCTACCTGGCGATTATCTCAGAATTTCATCTGTTAGTGCTCTTTCTTTTCGCACTTGCAACTATCAAGATTTGGTCACAAATCTGTAGAAAGATGACAAAATGTATTTATGACCTTATCACATCTATATAAAACACACACTCTGGTAAATAAATTCCTTACTTTTGTAGCACATTTTCCTTCGTTTAAAGTTTAAGACTGTAAAGTTTTTTGAAGAATTTACTGTCAAGTTGAGCTGCATTAGTATCATAACCTCAGAATCTACTTTGCCAGTACAGGAAAGCTCGACCCGAAACACTGTTTAAAGAGCAAAAAAGAAAAGATATTTTACTTTTCTAAAAATCAACATTAATACCTACTATTTTAGAATTCTTCATTTTTGTTGCATAAAACTAAAAATAATACATTTACATAATACTAAACAGAAATTTTCATAGAACTTACCTTCAGACTACATAGCTTTAGACATTAAGTATTTCTTCATTCATTATAGATATAAAAGTTAGCATTAAAGAGCAAGCTAAGACATAAAGGAAGAGATCATTATTTTCAACTTTTGCTCATGATTTTTAATAGATCACTTTGTCTCACAAGTCCTCTTATTATAATACAGTAAAGCTATAGAATAAGGCAAACCCTGCTACCTTACCAGTCACATCAGCAACAAAACAGCAATTACTTGATAAAAAGGAAAGACAATTTACCACCAAAATGCAATTATGTATTTCTTTTAATGAAGAGATTAAATATAAACCTGTAAACTGATAAACCTGATAAATTAATCAACTGAATTTAAAAAAAAACCCTTTAGAAACTGGCTTTAATCAATTACTGTAGCAACGAGATAACAGACTTTGGTGCAAATCATTTTTTTTTTCAATCTTTCAGTTTAAGATTCTTTTTCTACAAATTTAGAGTATCATTCTATCATCTGCATGAGCGTATAGAAAATATGGGCATTTCTGAATTTCTTTACTGCCCCATAAAAATGAGCAAGCCTCCCTATGCCTTCTTAAAGCTTAATGTATGTCACTAATAACAGATGAGACTGCCAGAAAGAGTTCCATGGTACTGCTATATTGTGGAAAGTACACGGCTTACACTTTGAAGTTTTAAGAAATTCGCTTTGCTTTTCTTAAAATCTCCCATCTTCAGGAGCCCTTCTCAAAAGGCTGGCTCAACAGTAGTTAAATTGGGGTATATATGACACTTAAATCATTTAGTCAGACATGTATCACATGACTGTCCTGTGCAGATGCAGTGCTAGGCACCAAGGGCAGATGGCTGAAAAAGACAGTTCCTGCCCTCAGGGTAGCCACAGGCCAGCAAGGAGAGACAAGCACAAAGAATTACAAGACAATGTGATCAGTTCAAAAACAGTCAAATTACAAGATCCTACAGAGTATGAAGAACAGAAGAAAGAGTTAAGACCTGGGGGGAGAAAGGAAGCAGAAAAAGGACAGTGGAGATTTTGAGTCTTGAAGAATATTTAGTATGAATGAGAGTTTAATAAGCAGAAAAGAGGAGAAGGGGGTTCCAAATACACAGACCGGCACATGCAAAGGCAAGGACGTCAAAACTGCACGTAGTACAGTGCCACTGGAATGCTGGGGCAAAACGCAGCAACAGGGCCAGACAGGCAGGTAGGGCAGAGGATATACAACAGCATACTGGCGGGAGAGTCTGCAATGTACTCAGTTGATGGGGGGTAGTGGGCCCGGATGGGCCTGATGTCATTTGGTCGGATATGAGTGTTCAGTGATGATCCATGCCACGGTGTGGGAATTTAGTCCAAGAGGAACAAGACCAGACACAGGAGGAAGCCAAGGCCAGCAATGCAGAAAAGGAGACAAGGAAGAAGTGAGCACAGACAGTTCTGGAAGGGATGGAAAAGGAATGGTTTAAAATACAGTGCAAATAATCAGGATTTTCAAAAATTACTTTTCAAAGTACTTATACATCTTAAGCCTATCAAGTAAGATACACTACACATCAATTATTAAACTGTTCTTCTTGGGATATGGGGGACACAATTGAAAACAGTATGTTAACTCTTTCAGGCTCACCTGATAAAGTGCGTGGAACTTCCCCCTGAGCAGAAATGTTGACCTGGGGCATGTCCATAGCCACAAAATTGTCTACTTGGAATCCCAGCTTATATTCAACCTGTAAAATGTAGAAACAAACAAACTGAATCTGTGGTAACAGAAAGGACACTAACAGTCTGACTTCACTGATTAGCTCATGAACTAGTAAATGCATGAGTCTTTCATATGTACAAATAATCTAGCTATAACAAAATCCAACTTGTCAGAAAGAGTCTCAGGAATTTTCAACTGGATAAAAAGTCAACCCAGTAAGCCACCCTCTATTTCATGTCTAGAACAGTACTACAACTCTCCTGTAAAATCTTCATTCTAGGATTCAGAAATCTTGCTGAGGACTACACAGCCACTGACAGAAAGGCCCTGGAGAGACAGATATGAAGAGCCAAGATGTTGAGATGTGTAATTTACAAACGACTGACTAGTCACCAATATCTTCTCTGATTGATAAATGCCAGGCTCTGAGGGCTTCCATGTGGCTGGTGGATGAAGGTCTGCTCTGCAGATCCACTCACTCCACAAGCAGATTACAAAGCATATCTCAAGAATATCTCTAGTCCAGCTTTCACCATAAAGAAAGTTTACGTTTGGAAGCCCATCTAATCTCTGAATCTATTTCTCAAGCAATTCAGTATACAGAAAGGAAAAGAGGTAATTACGAAGATATCATCAGAACACCAGTAACAATTATCAATATCTGGCCTACATAGGTGGCTTAACATAACCAAATAGCATCTGGGGCGCCTGGGTGGCTCAGTGGATTAAGCGTCTGCCTTCGGCTCAGGTCATGATCTCAGGGTCCTGGGGTCGAGCCCCCATCGGGCTCCTTGCTCAGCGGGGCGCCTGCTTCTCCCTCTGCCTCTGCCTGCAGCTACCCCTGCTTGTGCCCTCTCTCTCAAATAAATAAATAAAATCTTAAAAAAAAACAAAAACAAAAACCAGCCAGCATCAACAAATACAGACCTATTGCTAAACTGATGGTCATTGAAGAAACAGCTCAAACTGCAAAACAACAGCTGAAATTCGGAACAGCTGCCACCTTCAAGACCTTTAATAAGGCCTTACATTTCACATTACTCTTTGTACACCCCGCTGGGGTCTTGGTAAGAATGGTACTCCTCTACCACTCAGTGGTCACAAGGGTGGTTTTGGTGAAGAGCTAGAATCGGCAGGAGCCAAGGAGCAATGGGTTGGGAAAAGAGTGGTAGAAGAGGTTTAGAAAACCATTCTTTAAGAAACTTAACCAGGAAAAAAGGAACCAGGTTGGGGGTTGGGGGGGGGGTACTGATTCTGAGGCTTTTCTTTCTTTAATGAGAGGTATTAAAATGTGTTTATATGCTAATGAAAAAAGCCAATAAAACGGGACATAATAAAGATGAAAAGAAAGAGGAAGAGAGTATCATCCTAGCTTATAAGGAAAGGGATTGGCTGGGGCAAATCTGTCTACCCATGGATAAGAAGCATTCATGCCAATGAATTTAACTCCCCCTATGAGTGGGTCTCTTTTCACACGTTCATACTTGAATGTCCCTGAACACTGTATGGATATACAAATATCAAACTATTACTTTGCAGTTAAGATACACATACAAACAATTGTTAAAGGCTGTATCTGGTAAGTGCCATGTTCACAACAAAGAAAATGTTCTTGCTGCTGGGTATCAGGGACTTACTGGTACCTTGAGCTAGTCCGTACTCACGCTTACCTTAGCACACCACAATACTGTCACTGCCACCAGGGGGTGCTAGATAGCTAGCTACACCCTGGCAGCGTTTGGGCCAAGAAGCAGGCTTTTCAACAATACTGAGAATTCATTGCCTATATCCCTATATCCATGCTATCTTTGAACAGGACAATACATGAAGGGCAAATGCAAAACAGAAATAAAGCAAGAACTGGACTGGAACCATGAGGCTCTGTGACCCTTACTTTTCAGAGTTTCAGTTTTTGTAAAATGAAGGTACTACAACACATTATGAGGATCAAATAGGATAATTAATACAACACGCTCTCAGGCTGGCACAGGTCTGCCCGATAAATGCAGACCCCAGTGGCATCAGCAGTCATTCCAGAGTAGCTACCCTACTGCCCCAATGAACTTCCCCACAAGCACAGCTTACTACTGACCCCAGAGATTCTGACACAAGCTCCCATGCTCTGCCAAGAACATTGCTGCAGCCCTTCTGTTCTGTCTTCCATCTTGGGACCCCCACTATTCTAAAACTGCCTCCTACACTCTTAGGCTTTTTACAATTGTCTTCCCCACTTTCTCCCGCAACCTGACTTTCCTCAGAAGTCATTTCTTCCCCTGTCTATCATTCAGTTCTTACAACACCTGATCATCAGGGCCCAGACAGTATTCTTTTAGGATCATTAGGTCCTTTCTAGACATTCTCCCCTCATGCAAAATCCCCTATATCCTGAAGTTCACAAATTCTACTCAAGATGGTTATTTCTCACACCATCAACATACATCAACAACAGACAAAAACTTTGCAGAGGCCTTTGCCCTTGGCTCACTTTGTCTCCTGCCATCTTCCTGGTCACTTCAATATTAAGTATTCAGCATTGCTACATAATAATTACTCCAGAACCACAACAAATGCACAAATCCCACCCAATCAAAGATCCCATCGCTATTTCTGATTCCTACAAAACCAGTTGTCTCCACCACCCTGATTCAGCCAACATTTATGAAGCACATTTGTAAGCCAAGGGCTGTGCTCAGAGCTGAATGCAATGGCCAATTCAGCTATTTCTCTCCTCTCCAGCCCAGCCAGTGACTTGGTTTCACCTTCCCAGAGCTTGTGCTCCAAAGACGACTTAACGACACAGTCATATTGGCACCCTCATACCTCAGAGGGCCACACCAGCACCCTGACAATCTCTGACTCTACAGTTGCCCAGCACTGCTGGAGGGAATCATATCCCCAGAGAGAAGGGTGCTTCTACACAAAGATGACCCTCCAGGCTCAGAACAGGCCCTTAATCCTGTCAGCAAGCCCTTCTTCACAACTCCTCTCCTTCCCTAGTCTACTCATTCCAAATGTCACAGGACCTCACCACTTCACCACCTGCTGCCCTCACTACTTCCTCACTCTTCAGACAATGTCGTCATCTCCTTCAGCTAACCCACAGGAACCTCCTGTCATTCTTATCAGCATGAGAGAGATCTGTTAGAGTACTCAACCTCTGTACTCCAGTCCCAAGGAGATATATCCTCCTCTCTAAATAATGAACTTTCTTCTCCTAGTATATTAGGTTCTAGTCCATTTCACCACTGATAGGATCTCGTATCATCCACTTGTCTCTCACTCTCTTATACCTTCAAGCTCCCCCATATGCCCAATTACCTACTATATATATATCTATCTATATATATATATATAATAATCTTCTCTCTCTCAAACTTAACAGATTCAAAGCCACATGTATGTTTCCCCACATATGCTGTCTCTTTTATTCTAGGTCTCAGTTATTGTAAGCAGAGGCACAGCTAACCAAGGACCAGAACTTCTAGGAAAGCAAAGAATAGCAAATGGGGTCAAAGGCCCTAACGGCAATGCAGAGGGCAGGGGACAAGATTAGCACCCGAGTATCTCAGAAAGGCAAGGGGGAGGGAAATGAGCTTGTGAGTGGGGCTGGGTAGAAGATTTGCGAAGGCTGACCCTTTGGCTAGAAAAGTAGCCTTGAGGAATAAGGAGTATAAAGCACAGAAGCCTGCCCCTCTGCTGGCTCCCTTTTTGAGGGACTATCTAAACATGCCAGGCATTCACAAGGCAGTTCTCTTCTCTCTCTGAAATCCTTAGGATATTAATTTTTAGATTGCAGTTTCTGGGGTCAGAGAACAAACTGCCAATTATCACTGTCCAATTTTCTTTACTTAGCAACGTATCAATCTATGTGGACTCTCACTTGCCCATGATCCTTTGAAGAAACAGATCCATCCTAAAGCTAACATTCATAATCTACTGGAACAAAGGAAATCTGAACAGCAGTTGTTTATCAGAAAAAAGAATGAGCCAAAATGTTTCAGAAAAGAAGCTAGAGAAAATGTAAATATTTGAATAAGCTAAAAAATAAACATTTTTGGTAATCTTCCCTTACTTGGAAACAAATGGCAATTGCAAATAGGCAGCTGATGAGTAAAGCCATTTCCTTCTGGAACACAGTACAGATTTAACGTGAATACATTTGCCTACAGCCATATAGCCTTTTAATTTCTCTGAATTTACCAGAAGTTCCACCTTTTTCACAGAAATCCCACTCTGCAGGAGATACTGCCAGCTGGCCTGGGGCTGCTGTAGGAACTCTGGGCAAGCTCCCTGCAGACTCTCCTGACAAGGATGAAGATTTCCTGAAACCAGAGAACAGCTACAGAGTGGATGTAGTTGGGGGAGTATTCTGCTATATTTCAGTATATTTTTGCCTTCCAGCTGCCTAAAACGTCTACTGACACTTAACAGATGCAGTGGCATGCTTTTTTCCCAGATACTAGTGAATGTTCTGGAATACAGAAGAAACTATTTGTTAAAACCACCTAGTAGTCTTTGCTTTTTTTGACCATGTGGTCTTGCGAAAGAGAAGAAATAAGTTCTCATCCCACCTGCAAATGCAATTAACCAATGGTATTTAACAACCACTGACTAAGGCTATGTGACACAAATGTCAAGAATAGGATACAGCTTCAGTCTATGAGAAGACCACAGTCTGTCTGGCAAGACAAAACTACCAGGTAAACACTGAAAAGCAACACTATTAGCAAAAGCTTTGATGTATGAAAACTAATGTTAAAATATCTACAGTGTGAACAGATTATCTCAAGGAGAGCCTGGAGATCTTTGGAAGCAAATATTTTACCTCCTGGCACACCTTAAAAAGCAAGAACTGAGAATTTCTGATAAAGTGTTAGAGCTTAGGAGCTGTGGCCTTCCTCCAGAAATTTCATGATTGTATCCCTAGAGCCAACACGATCAGGTGAAGAACCCTCTGTGTCTTCTCAGGTAAAGAAGCCACATCTCTCTTACCCCCTTGTGTGACCTTCCCATTTCAAGTCACGTCTACCTCCTCTGTCTTCTGCTTCTACTACCTTAAGCAAGTCCCTTCCCAAATCTGGGTCTTAATTTTTTTTCTCATAACAACTGATCAATAAACCAAACTGTAACCATATAATGTATTTTTCAGTGATTTGAAAGAAAAAACATTCAACTCTATATGCAGTGACAGAGAAACTTTACCAGGATATGTTGTTCAGTGCTCTGCAAACTGCAGAAAGTATGCAGTATGTTACTTGTTAAAATACACACACACACACACACACACAAAGATGCTTATCTGTGTACCGACTACCTTTAGAATGGGAGACAGGAATCACATAACAGTGGTTGCCAATAGAAGGGCAACTTGGTGTCTAGATTGGTTAGGGATGGACTAGCAAAGTATAGAGGACTTATTTTTCACTGTATACCCCTTATGCCTTTTGAATTTTGTACCATATGCATACATTACTCAAAAGATGAATTTTTAAAATAAACAAAGTTCAATTACTCAACTGTGCCAAAATTACCAAAGAGATTATGACCTAAAATTGGAATTAGGGGTTGCAATGTAGTCAAAGCCTGAAACTGGATTAACACAAACATATTCCTTAGATTTTTATTATAAAATATTTTAAGATAGAAGATGATTACTTTCCCCTAAATTCTAAATCCTGTTACAGATGAACTTGTGAAATTAGTTTAGCTATATATTCAATCTATGAATTCCATTCGTGTCTTCAAATTTGTAACTTTACTCACAGTGAAATAGCTGACAAATCCCAGGTGGACAACTGGTGTCAAGTGTACCCAGCCTATGTTTCACATTTCTAGAAACAGGAAATTCACCATTCCTAATACATTCCAACTTTAAAAAGCTCTAACCACTAAAAAGATCCCTGTTTGTTGAGCTGTGCCCTGTGGCTTCGACCTGTGCATCTCTTCTGTGGTCAGTAAAAGAGCACCTGTAACTAAGTACCAGGTGCTATATACCAGGCAGAGGGAACACAGAGACAGATGAAAAGGAGTTCCTCCTTTGAAGTGCTTTGCATCTAGGAGGGAGACAGAAAAGAAGATCAACCATTACAATATTCTTAGAGTATGACAAGGGCTATGAAGGAGGAAAGAGAAGGGTGCCGTGGTACAGAAAGGAGCACTTGGCATAGCCAACCAAGAGGTGACACCAGGTCTGAGATTTATGAGATGAACAGGGGTTCAAAAGATAAAGAATGGAGGGTGCCTGGGTGGCTCAGCTGGTTAAGCGACTGCCTTCGGCTCAGGTCATGATCCTGGAGTCCCGGGATCGAGTCCCGCATCGGACTCCCTGCTCAGCGGTGGGTCTGCTTCTCCCTCGGACCCTCCCCCCTCTCATGCGCTCTCTCTCTCTCTCTCAAATAAATAAATAAAATCTTTAAAAAAAAAGAGAGAGAGATAAAGAATGGGGAAAGGGCATTTCTAGCAGTGCAAACAGCAGCAATGTAACAGAGTCCAAGGCATTCAAAAAATTGCCAAATAAAATGGCACTGAACAACTAGCTGAAGAGGAAGTAGAAAAGGCAGAAACAAGATCATAAAGGCTTCCTAAGAAATCAGAACTTTATTCTGGTGGCAACTGAGAGACCTGGAGTAGTTTTGGGGGGCAGAAGGTGGGGCGTGAGGTGCAGCAGCAGTGCAGCAAGAAGTCAGTCCAGAGGCAAGGAGACCAGTTAGAAAACTATTTCCATATCTTGTTAAGAAACAATGAAGGCCCAAACTACAGATGGGGCATCAGGTCCAGAAAGACGTAGGAGATGAATTTAAGGTATAATTATGAGAGATAATCAACTGGACTTGGTAGGTGTAGAAGTATACCCCACCCTCTATGATTCTGGCTAGATGTGTAAATAGGTGGTGTTGCCCTCCAACGAGTCAGGGAACTTCTTTCTGCCTTACCAGGAATATCATACCAGCAATAGTAGCTCAAATGTGCACTGATGATGGTATTTAAAACCTGCCACAGAAGTAGTTTAGAAATTATTCATAAAGAATTGAGAAGGACCACAGAGCTATACCAGGGTGCCTCCTGACCCAAACTGTGCCCAGGCAAGTACAAATATATATATTCATCTGAACCCTTTCAAATATGTATATTCATCTGAACACTTTCCTCTCTCTACTGAGCCCTTTCCACTCCAACTTCCTCCTGTGGCAGGCTCCTAAAATTCCTCAGACATCCACTATCGGCAATATCAGATCCCTGAAACTCACTCCAAATAAAAACATCCAATGTATGTGTATTTTTAAAAAGTAAAGGTTAAGAGAAGGTTTAATTCTGTTCAATTACAACTGCCACATGCCACACTGCAAGTCACTTTTATTCACAAGTCACTACCCATATAATTGCCCAGGAACCACTGGCATGATCTATCATCATTTTTTCCTAAATGGGCCCAGAAATAATCACACCCTATTCAAGGTCAATAGAATAGTAGATTCTCTATTTCATTACATTTTTCACTACTTCAAAATATATGTATTATTTGGTTTTATATTCATCAACATTAACAGTAGGAAAAGTAACAAAGGATTAAGTATCAATTTCTTGGAGAATATAAGAAGCTTCTCTGCCTGAAAGATGTTCAGAGAACACTGGATCTCAGAGTAGCAAGGGAACTTAAAATTCAAGACCAGCTACTCCACAAATGCTTGAGTTCCCATTCCTTCTACAATACTCCCACCTAATATTTACCGAATATGGATCTGACCTCTTCCAGTGAGAGGGAACATACGAATCTCTTTGACAGCACTGGCTAAAAAGTAAAAATTAATTCTAAACACAGATGCAGAAACTAGCAGTTGAAAGCATGATAAAGAATAGAATTTTTAAAATATAATTTCACAAAATCTCCCCACAATTACTTACTCATTATAAAGGAGAAAACTTCACAGTGGAGAAACCTAGTGAACTGAGTGAGCAGAGATCACCAGTAATGTGGTAAGCTGACATCATGTGCACTGTAAAGGACAGCTTTTTTGTGGTGTTCCTAGCAAAGAGACATTCCTGAATCTAATCACGAGGAAACCTCAGACAACTCAAATTGAGGGACCTTGTGTTTCAAAAATGTCAAGGTCAAAACATACGAAAAGGGGCCAAAGAAATGTTCCAGATTAACAGCGGACTAAAGGTACATCAACCAACTGCATGCATGATACTGAATCAAATAAAAAAAGAACTATAAAGAAGATCATCAGGATAAGTGATGAAATGTGAATACTATACATTAGATAACAGTATTGTATCAATGTTAAGTTTCTGATTTTGATCACTGTACTCTGGTTATGTAAAGAATGCTCTTATTCTTAGAACATATAAATTGATGTACTTAAGGCTAAAGACAGGATCCTTGCAATTCATTTCATACAGTTCAGGAAAAAAAGTGTGTGTGCCTGAGGGTGGGGAGAAAGAATGAATGATAAAGTAAGCAAATGAAGCAAACCAGTAATAATCAGTGAATCTGGGTAAAGGATATAGGAGAATTCTTTGTCCTATTCTTGTAATTTTTATGTTGGAACTTATATCAAAACTAAAAGTTACCCCCACCCCTAAATAATGTCACATAATGTTATATAAGAATACTGGAAGATGTGTTAGCGCAGTTTCTTTGAAGAGTTCAGGTGAATTTTCTCTCTTGACCTCTGTTTTTGCAGTTTTTACCCTAAAGATGAATCCACCACTAAAAAAGCAGGCCCATATTTGGATACCCCAAGGCAACACTGTTGGACAGCTGAGGTGCTGCAGACAACAAGGCACATGTTTTACCCAGAATCCAAGCTAAGTCAAATTTATTCGCATTACTGCAGCTGTATTTTAATGCCTATATGTATATGTGCATATAATGTTTCTGCAATGTATGCTTGAGTGTGTGTGTATATATATATATATACACATAGATATATATGTGTATATATATATATAAATGATCCTTGACACCGGTTTGAACTGCACAAGACCATTTACATGGATTTTTTTTTTTATAGTATAATACCGTAAATGGATTTTCACTTTCTTATGATTTTCTTAACATCTTCTTTTCTCTAGCTTACTTTATTCTAAGAATTACAGTATATAGTGTATATAACATATAAAATATGTGTTAATTGACCATAAGTGATTAAGTGCGGGGGAGTCAGAAGTTATTCATGAATTTTTGACTACAGGGGGGCATCAGTATCCCGTAACACCCATGTTATTCAAGGGTCAACTGTAATAATAATATGAATATATGGATAGTTATATAATCATTTCTACTCATCTGGTTAGCAAACAACTATACTTAAAATATTTAGTGTTAATAAATGAATTGAAGAAATAAGCACCCCTATTCACTTTGCAAGGAATGCTGGTTCATTGCTACCATCTTGGGAGAGGGAAGGGAGAAATAATTTGGCAATATCAACCAAAATTTTAAGCATGCACACTCTGACCCTGCCATTTCACTACTTGGTGATAACTTACTACTCAAAAATAATTCCACAAGTGCACAAAAATTTCTCAACGCATGTATACAGACACACATATATACCTACATACACATACACATACATACATACATACATACAGTTACACATTCGCACACGTTTTTTGTTTCTATATTCATCAATAACAAAGGTAGAAACATCAACAAAAGATGAACTACCAACTGTTTTCCCTATCCCTGTACCATGGATTTTGCCTGCCAGATGAAGTGAAGGAAACTATCTCTAACAGTGAAAGGAAGCATTGTTTGAAATAGTGAAATGCTATCAAAAATCCATGAGTCAATGAGGCCCTTAAGAAATAATCATATATCCATATAATATCATGCTATAAAGCCATTAAAGAGAACGAGTTAAATCTACAAGTAGAGAAATGGGAAGATGCCAAAGTACAGTATTAGTAAGGGGAAAAATATTGTACAATATAGGTATGATAAAATCCCCTTTTTGTTTAAAAAGATTTTTAAAAAATGAGTTTGAAATATACCAAACTATAAACAATGATTACTTTGGGGTGTAGATCTACAAAGTCTCAATAGTTGTAAAAACAATTCTATTAATACTTGAATTTTCCTAATATTCTTTACTGTTTTCTAAGTAGATAAAAAGATCTATGTTAAAGTCATCAAATTTAAACGACTTTGCCACAAATATCAGGACATGCACCACTTTATAATACTTAAAAAAAAAACTCGAAGAGATTTTAGTAGCAAAACCATTTTTATTTCCCAAATAAAATCCTATTGTTTATTATAATGCTAATAAAAGAAATTAAAGTTGATTGGAGGAGGTGGGCTCTACCCTCAGCCCCCACTCTTTGACCCATGAGAAAACTTACCATGTTCACGGAGTGTCAGAGAAAATGTGAAGAATTTAGCAACAAGTAAGCCAGGCAGAAGGTCCCTTACTATTAAAGGAGCTTAGCCTCAGCACACATGGGTGCCTGCATCTGTTGTATCCCACTTTTACCATTTCTCTATAAATGGCAGACCTGTATCCGTTATTTCACACATGTCCAAAACACCTATCTCACTTCCCCATCCTCTACTGCTATCAGTTCACAGTAACAGCAGTCATTAGCAGGTCCAACTGTTCCCTCTTCCAACTAGATCTGCATCCCTGCTTGAAAAGCCTGAAAGGACGTTAAGTGTTCTGTCATTAGCTAGTCACATAAATGATGGCTACCTTCATTTTAAAGGACTTGAGAAAGTCTAACAGAATAGGCTAAAGAGGGGCGCCTGGGTGGCTCAGTCAGGTAAGCATCTGCCTTCGGCTCTGGTCATGATCCCAGGGTCCTGGGATAGAGCCCCACATCAGGCTCCCTGCTCAGCAGGGAGTCTGCTTCTCCCTCTCCTGCCACTCCCCCTGTTGTGCTCTCTCTCTGCCAAATAAATAAATAAAATCTTTAACAAAGAAAAAAAAATAGGCTAAAGATTTAAAACATAAATCTGAAAAGACCCAGTACTGCTACAGCCCACCACCCACAGACCCTTTTATACAGACGGCAGCCCATCCCTCAGATACAGCCCTTGCATTGGCCTCTGGGCCTGAGTGGTCCTGTCTTGGCATCTCTGGTTGACCCGTCTCTTACCTTGGACTTTGCATGCCAAGTGAAGTGCAGGAAATTTGTCTCACTGGGTACTAACAGGTTAAAGGATAGAGCATAGTGACTAATAAGGTCATTTCTCACATAATAAAGTTCTGCATCAAGACCTAGGGAAAAAAAAAAGAGAAAAAAAGAATTAAACACCTAAAATGCACTCAAAATCATTAACCATCAGTATTTCAAATACTTTAGTAAGAATGAAAATAATATGGATGTACAAGTGTACATCATAAATGTCTCTTACATATGCTGTCTAATGAAGCAGGTAGGACACTGGGCTTCACTATCATCAATGAAGAAGAAGAACCTGGGACTCAAAACAATTAAGTAAATATCCAACTAAACAGAGGTGTGCTAGATCCAGAACTCTGGGAGCCACTGTCTTCTGAGGATGAACGTGACTTCCTTTTGGACACAGTCCTTCTCAAGAGTAATGTCGACAAACGAGAGTCCCTTCTCCCACCAAAACTGATGGAGATTTAGGAAGAGAGATTAAAAATAGAAGGGAGAAAGATATGTAGTTTTGTGAAAACATGAGTTTGAGCCACGGCCTCAAGACCCCAGCCAGAGATGATCTCCCCTTCCTCATGGGCAAAGACATCCTGGCCGCTTGCTCTGACAGCATTTACCATCATACACTCACACTAGTAGCCACAGCAACACATGTCCTCTCCCTCACCTTATACAACAAGGTGGAGAACACCAGATTTCTCCTCATATTCTCAGGACACTTCTCTGCACAAAGCAGACGCTCAGGAAACACCTGTTAAACAAGTCAGTTCTACAGATAAAGCAGAAATAACTGAGATACCTGAGAAATGCTGGAGAAGCAACTCCCAAATTTTACTCACTCCCATATCACCTTTTCCATCAGGGCCACATCCAACCTCCAACACATACCACATTCACCAATTCTGTCATCCCCCGTTTTCAGTAGCAAAACTATTTTTATTTCCCAAATAAAATCCTATTGTTTATTATAATGCTAATAAAAGAAAGTTGATTGGAGGAGGTGGGTCCTAGCCTCAGCCCCCACACTCTTTGACCCATGAGAAAACTTATCATGTTCACAGAGTCAGTCAGAGAAAATGTGAAGAATTTAGCAACAAGTAACATTTAAACATATTTAACATTTTTCTTTAAAATCGATTAAATTTTTTAAAACAAAAATTTTAAAGGCAAAATTTAGTCACTCTCTTGAGTGGAAAATTAGGAATCATTGTGAAAAAATACAAGGTAGCAAAAAAAAAAATCACTTAAAAGGAAAGCAAAATATTACTAAATTCTAGCTAAACACTGGTACCTAGCAAGGCAGTGAGTGAGCTTGAGTCCAGCTCACTACTTACAAAAAGGAGGGAGGGTATTAGCAAGTATTTGAAATAAGAATCAAATAATCCAAAAGAACCAAATGAATAAAAGCAGGGTTACTGTCTCTCAATTGATTTGCTGTTATTTTAAAGTTGTGCCTAGGTGTCCCCCTAGTAATGCATAACATATATATTCCACACATTGGAGACAAAGGGTACAGGGGAGATCAACCATTAGTTGGAGATCATCTCATTAATGAGTCTATACTGTGAGCCTGAAATCTTACGGTATGCAGAGGTCAAGATGGAGATCTCACAATCATAGTTGGAGACTAATACCATTTCAGAAAACAAAGGATCAAAACAGATAAAAATTTAGTGTGGATATTCTGTCACCAGCTGGACTCCAAAATCTGACCTTTACTACGCACCTGCATGTACCCACCGACCTTTTCCCACATTTTTAAGCTCTTCTTTCCAGCTTATCTTTTAACTCAAGCAAAGAACCCCATAGACACAGCATCCCGTGAGGGAAACCAAAACTACCCCTCAAGCAAAAATGACAGCCCAGACCACCCAGACCAGTTTGAGCTCAAACCCCAACTCACACCTGCAGACAAACCACTGAGTGACAGTTACATTTACTTCATTATAATGCTAAAATCTTTGCTCCAGGAGAAGCACAAGCCTCATTAACATAACATGCAATGTATGTATAGGCCTGTTTCCTTAACTTTATGCTCACCTCTACATACAATGACAAAGCTCCCCTTTTTTAATATTCATCCCAACCCTAAATAAAAGGAACCCATTCACCCTTTCTTGGGGAATCGCAGCTTTGGAAGTTATTCCCTGTGATCTCATTTGCTGCAAATAGTTTCCTTCGTGTGACAACTCCACCTGGCGTAGTCTCTTCTCTCCCTCACCAAGGTGCGAACTCAAGTTACTTTGGTTACGATATTCTTTGAACAACATAAGTATGGGACATGAAACAAGGGGGTTGTAGGGGCTCTTTTAAGCAACAGGTTTGAGCAATGGACACTTGGGCAAGGCAAAAGGGGTCACAGAGACCACAGAGCTGAAAGCACACAGGCTCATTAAGCAATCCACCTTGAAATAGCCATAGGCCCTAACTGACCAATTACAAACAGGCACTGTTCCTCAGATTACCAAAAAGGGAAAATTTCACTTGTCCCCACACTCCCTCACTCTGCCCTCAACACTGGCCCCTTACCACTGCCTAGTGGCAGACAGTTTTCTGCGGTCCTGCCCGGCGCTTCCCTTGCAGTGTACTCAATAAACTTCTATCTCTTTTTTTCTGCCTTAGGTGAATTCTTTCACTGCCCTGCTGCCAGCCTCCACCCAATAGGGACACCCTACAGTTGGTGCCCCCCCATCCGATGAACATTCATGGGGGTGTTAATCATGAGTTAGACCACACACATTTTTTTAAAAAATGGATTCTAACTAGACATAATATAGGTTACCTTCTCAACCAAATATTATAATAAAGAAATTAATTATAAGATAAGGGTAAAGCCAAAAGATATTTGAAAAGTTAATGAAAGTTAAACCCTTTGCAAAACTGATTAAGAAAAAAGACAGAAAACACTAATTATCAATATTAAGAATGAAGAGGAAACATTGCTACAAATCCTACAGATGTTAAAAAAATAGAATCTTAGTATGAATAACTTTATGACAATAAATTAATAACTTAGATAAAATAGAAAAATCCTTGCAAAACACAATTTACCAAAATTGATAAGTTAAAAATCCAAATAATAAAAATCTCCCTCCAAAGCTCCCCCCAAAGCTATCAAACATTTAAGACATAATACCAATCTTGCATAAACTTTCAGAAAATAGTCAAAGAAAACACTTCCTAAATCATTTTATAAAGCCAGCATCACACTGATATTAAAACCTGACAGAAACATAAGAAAATAACAGATTGACATCCTCATGAACATAGACATAAAATTCTCCATAATAATTAGCAAACTGAATCCAGCAATATACAAAAAGGATAATTACATCATGATTAAATGTGTATGAGAAGTTAACCTTGAAAAATCACTAATTCAAAGAAAATCACTAATTCACCACATTAAAGGAATAAAAGATAAAAACCCAGATCATCTCAGTAGATGCAGAAAAAGCACTTGGTAAAATTAACGACAAAAACTGTCCACAAACTAGGAATAGACATAAACTTTCTCAGTCTGGTAAAGACCATCCATAAAAAAACCTACAGCTAACATCATACTCAATGGTGAATTATTAAATTCTTATTTCTAAGATCAGAAACAAGGCAAGGATGTCTACTTCCACCACCTCTATTCGGCCTTGAACTGGAGATCCTAACCTATGTCTAAGAACAAGACAAAAGCATAAAAGTTGGAGTGGATGAACTAAAAACTCACAGATGATAGAATTATGGGTGTAAAAAAATACCATAAAGTCTACTAAAATACTACTAAAACCAATTTGTGAATTTAGCAAAGTCTCAGAATACAAGGCCAATATAAAAAAAAAATGAATTGTATTTCCATATATTAGCAACTGGAAAATATAATTTAAAATCAATACTGTAACAAAAAACACCAGTACCTAGAAATAAATCTAACTAAAGATATGTAAGACCTCTACTCTACACTAAAAATTACCAAACATGGCTAAGAAAAATGAAAGATGACCTCAATAAGTAGAGAGATATCATTCTTTTAGATAAGCCTCAATAGTCTTAAGATGTCAAGTTTCTCAAATTGATCTACAGATTTAAAGTAATCCTAGTCAAAATCCCAACAAACTTTTTTTAAAAGACAAATTAATTCTAACATAAAATTGAAATGCCAAAACCACCTTGAAAAAGAAAAAACGTTAGAAGACTCACATGACCTGATTTTACAACATGATTAAGAACTACAGTAATCAAGACAATTCAAGACATGATTAAGAACTATAGTAATCAGGGGCGCCTGGGTGGCTCAGTTGGTTAAGCAACTGCCTTTGGCTCAGGTCATGATATCAGGGTCCTGGGATCGAGCCCCGCATCGGGCTCCCTGCTCTGCGGGAAGCCTGCTTCTCCCTTTCCCACTCCCCCTGCTTGTGTTCCCTCTCTCGCTGTCTCTCTCTGTCAAATAAAATCTTTAAAAAAAAAAAAAAAGAACTATAGTAATCAATCAAGTAATCAACTAATCAGGTAATAAAAAGACAGACATATCAATGGAACAGAACAGAATCCAAAAATAAACCTGCAAATATAGGTCCAATGGAATTTCAACAAATATACTAAGGCAATTCAATTAAAGTGATGCTAAGGAAACTGGTAAAAGTAAAGGGAGAAAAATCTTGACCCTTATTTTACATATCACACAAAAACTGATTCGGGATAGATTAAAAACCTAAATGTAAAAAAAGTAACAGTATAAAGCTTCTAGAAGAAAATGTAGTGAAAATCTTCACAACCTAGGGTAAATAAAGATTTCTTGGACTGGTCACACAAAACATGAACCAAAAGAAAAAAAAACAGATGAACTGGTCACCATCAAAATTAAAAGCTTCTGCTCCTCAAAAGACATTGTTAAGAAAATGAAGTTCAAGTAAAAAACTAGGAGAAAAGATTCACAGCACGACTTTCTTAAAAAAAGGACTTGTTTCTAGATTATATAAAGATCTCCTACAAACTAGAAAGAGAAAATACAATTAAAAAAATTGGGCAAAAGATGTGAACGTACATCTCATAAGAAAACGTATGTAAATGAAAAATAAGCATATGAAAAGGTGACAAACATCATTAATCATCAGAGAAATACAAATGAAAACAATAATGAAATATCATTTCCACCTATAAGAATTACTAAAGGTTGGCAAACATGTTGGAACAATTTATTTCTCACACATTCCTGGGAGTATGAAAATGTTAAATTACTTTGGAAAACTGGCAGTTTTGTATAAAGTTAACATACACATACCCTATGAACCCGTAGTTCCATTCCTAGGTCATTACCCAAAAGAAATGAACATATGTCCACAAAAAAATTTATATGTGAATGTTGATAACACTTTTATTCAGAAGAGCCAAAGCTGGAAATAATACAAATGTCCATCACCAGATGAATTAACAACCAATTATGGTATATTCATATAACAGAATACTATTCAGCAATGAAAATAAACTGTTGAGACTTTGTAACAAAAGGGATGGATCTCACAGTCGTCGTGAGCAAAAGAAGCTACACATGAAAGACTACATACTATATAATTTCATTTATATAAAATTCTAAAGCAGACAGAACTAATTTATGGTGATAGAAATCAGATCAGTGTGGTTGCCTGGGAAAGGGGGTGGGAGAGAGACTGGTGAACTGATTGCAAAGGGGCACCAGGGAACTTTCGTGTAATAAAAATGTTCTATCTAACGGGGGTAGTGTTTACATAGGTATATGCATTTCTCAAAATCCAATCAACTGTACATTTAAAATTTGCGCATTTCATCGTATGTAGAGTTAACCTAAACTTTTCAAAAGAGGAAGAAAAAAGTCAACAGGTTTTACCTCTTTTTTCTAATCTCAGAAAGCTTGCATACCATAGTATGTCACTAGCACTATGATAAAAAGTTTTAGAAAAAAAATAATCTTAAGTGATCAACAACTTCCGAATTTAAACTTAAAACATCTTTCACACCTTTTTCCAGTCTCCTGCCTGATCACATTCTCTCCCCTTTTTTTTCTTTCTTTCTTTCCTTTTTTTTAAATCCTCTTCTTTATTTTTTCAAACACCTTCTGATCGATTCCTCTTTTAAAATTTTTTATAATTTTCATTTTTACATTCATATTCCATCCCTTCATCATATCAACCCTTATTTTGTACATATATAAGTCTTTCTTTCTTTAAAATTTTAGGAGGCACTTTCTTCTAACAGACCAAAATACACCCAAAATCTAGTGTGTGGCACTAATCTATGCACCAGCCTGATCATATTTGATCATATTCTGTTTTCTTTGTTTTGTTCTGTTTTTGTTTTTATCTTTTTTTTTCTCTCTCTTTCTTTTTTCTTTCTTTCCCTTTCTTTTCCCCTGGTTTCAGGTATTTTCTGATTTGTTTAGAGTATATTTCTGGGGACGTTGTTAACCTGTTAGCACTTTGTTTTCTCATTCATCTATTCTCCTCTGGACAAAATGACAAGACGAAAAAAATCACCTCAACAAAAAGAACAAGAGGTAGTACCGCCTGCCAGGGACCTACTCAATACGGACATTAGTGCGATGTCGGACCTAGAGTTCATAATCATGATTTTAAAGATACTAGCTGGGCTTGAAAAAAGCATGGAAGTTATTAGAGAAACCCCTTCTGGAGAAATAAAAGAACTAAAATCTAACCAAGTTGAAATCAAAAAGGCTATTAATGAGGTGCAATCAAAAATGGGGGCAATAATTGCTAGGATAGATGAGGCAGAAGAGAGAATCAGAGATATAGAAGACCAAATGATGGAAAATAAAGAAAATGAGAAAAAGAGAGATAAACAACTACTGGATCACGAGGGCAGAATTCGAGAGATAAGCGATACGATAAGATGAAACAACATTAGAATAATTGGGATCCCAGAAGAAGAAAAAGAGAGAGGGGCAGAAGGTATATTGGAGCAAATTATAGCAGAGAACTTCCCTAATGTGGGGAAGGAAACAGGCATCAAAATCCAGGAGGCACAGAGAACCCCTCTCAAAATCAATAAAAATAGGTCAACACCCCGACATCTAATAGTAAAACTTATGAGTTGCAGTGACAAAGAGAAAATCTTGAAAGCAGCTCGGGACAAGAGATCTGTAACCTATAATGGCAGATACGTTAGATTGGCAACAGACCTATCCACAGAGACCTGGCAGGCCAGAAAGGACTGGCATGATATCTTCAGAGCACTAAACGAGAAAAATATGCAGCCAAGAATACTATATCCAGCTAGGCTGTCATTGACAATAGAAGGAGAGATAAAAAGCTTCCAGGACAAACAAAAACTAAAGGAATTTGCAAACACGAAATCAGCCCTACAAGAAATATTGAAAGGGGTCCTCTAAGCAAAGAGAAGAGCCTGAAAGCAGCATAGACCAAAAAGGAACACTGACAATATACAGTAACAGTCACCTTACAGGCAATACAATGGCACTAAATTCATATCTTTCAATAGTTACCCTGAATGTAAATGGGCTAAATGCCCCAATCAAAAGACACAGGCTATCAGATTGGATTAAAAAACAAGACCCATCGATATGCTGTCTGCAAGAGACTCATTTTAGACCCAAAGACACCCCCACATTGAAAGTGAGGGGGTGGAAAACCATTTACCATGCTAATGGACACCAAAAGAAAGCTGGCATGGCAGTCCTTATATCAGACAAATTAGATTTTAAAACAAAGACTGTAATAAAAAATGAGGAAGGACACTATATCCTACTTAAAGGGTCTATCCAACAAGAAGATCTAACAATTGTAAACATCTATGCCCCTAACATGGGAGCAGCCAATTATATGAGGCAATTAATAACAAAAGCAAAGAAACACATTGACAACAATACAATAATAGTGGGGGACTTTAACACCCCCCTGACTGAAATGGACAGATCATCGAAGCAAAAGATCAACAAGGAAATAAAGACTTTAAATGACACAATGGACCAAATGGACTTCACAGACATATTCAGAACATTCCATCCCAAAGCAACCGAATACACATTCTTCTCTAGTGCCCATGGAACATTCTCCAGAATTGATCACATCCTAGGTCACAAATCAGGTCTCAACCAGTACCAAAAGATTGGGATTATTCCCTGCATATTTTCAGACCACAATGCTTTGAAACTAGAACTCAATCACAAGAGGAAAATCGGAAAGAACTCAAATACATGGAGGCTAAAGAGCATCCTACTAAAGAATGAATGGGTCAACCAGGAAATTAAAGAAGAATTAAAAAAATTCATGGAAACCAATGAAAATGAAAATACAACTGTTCAAAATCTTTGGGATACAGCAAAGGCAGTCCTGAGAGGAAAGTATATAGCAATACAAGCCTTTTTCAAGAAACAAGAAAGGTCTCAAATACACAACCTAACCCTACACCTAAAGGAGCTATAGAAAAAACAGCAAATAAAGCCTAAACCCAGCAGGAGAAGAGAAATAAGAAAGATCAGAGCAGAAATCACAAAATAGAAACCAAAAGAACAGGAGAACAGATCAATGAAACTAGGAGCTGGTTCTTTGAAAGAATTAAGAAGATTGATAAACCCTGGCCAGACTTACCCAAAAAAAAAAAGAGAGAAATGACCCAAATCAACAAAATCATGAATGAAAGAGGAGAGATCACAACCAATACCAAAGAAATACAAACAGTTATAAGAACATATTATGAGCAACTCTATGCCAGAAAATTAGATAACCTGGAAGAAATGGATGCATTCCTAGAGATGTATCAACTACCAAAATTGAACCAGGAAGAAATAGAAAACCTGAACAGACCTGTAACCACTAAGGAAATTGAAGCAGTCATCAAAAATCTCCCAACAAACAAAAGCCCAGGGCCAGATGGCTTCCCAGGGGAATTCTACCAAACATTTAAAGAAGAATTAATACCTATTCTTCTGAAACTGTTCCAAAAAATAGAAATGGAAGGAAAACTTCCAAACTCATTTTACGAGGCCACCATTACCTTGATCCCAAAACCAAAGACCCCATCAAAAAGGAGAATTACAGGGCGCCTGGGTCGCTCAGTCGGTTGAACGACTGCCTTTGGCTCAGGTCATGATCCTGGAGTCCCGGGATCGAGTCCCGGGATCGAGTCCCGCATCGGGCTCCCTGCTCAGCAGGGAGTCTGCTTCTCCCTCTGACCCTCCCCTCTCTCATGTGCTCTCTCTCATTCTTTCTCTCAAATAAACAAATAAAATCTTTAAAAAAAAAAAACAAAAACAAAAAGGAGAATTACAGACCAATATCCTTGATGAACATGGATACAAAAATTCTCACCAAAATACTAGCCAATAGGATCCAACAGTACATTAAAAGGATTACTCACCATGACCAAGTGGGATTTATCCCTGGGCTGCAAGGTTGGTTGAACATCCGCAAATCAATCAATGTGATACAATACATTAACAAAAGAAAGAACAAGAATCATATGATCCTCTCAATAGATGTAGAAAAAGCATTTGACAAAGTACAGCATCCTTTCTTGATCAAAACTCTTCAGAGTATAGGGATAGAGGGTACATACCTCAATATCATAAAAGCCATCTATGAAAAACCTACAGCAAATATCATTCTCAACAGGGAAAAACTGAGAGCTTTCCCCCTAAGGTGAGGAACACGGCAGGGATGTCCACTATCACCACTGCTATTCAACAAAGTATTAGAAGTCCTAGCCACAGCAATCAGACAACAAAAAGAAATCAAAGGCATCCAAATTAGCAAAGAGGAAGTCAAGGGGCGCCTGGGTGGCTCAGTTGGTTAAGCGACTGCCTTCGGCTCAGGTCATGATCCTGGAGTCCCAGGATCGGGTCCCGCATCGGGCTCCCTGCTCAGCAGGGAGTCTGCTTCTCCCTCTGACCCTCCCCACTCTCATGTGCTCTCTCTCTCTCTCAAATAAATAAAATCTTAAAAAAAAAAAAGAGGAAGTCAAACTCTCACTCTTTGCAGATGATATGATACTTTATGTGGAAAACCCAAAAGACTCCACCCCAAAACTTCCAGAACTCATACAGGAATTCAGTAAAGTGGCAGGATATAAAATCAGTGCACAGAAATCAGTGGCATTCCTATACACCAACAACAAGACAGAAGAGAGACAAATTAAGGAGTCGATCCCATTTACAATTGCACCCAAAACCATAAGATACCTAGGAATAAATCTAACCAAAGAGGCAAAGGATCTGTACTCAGAAAACTATAAAATACTCATGAAAGAAATTGAGGAAGACACAAAGAAATGGAAAAACGTTCCATGCTCATGGATTGGAAGAACAAACACTGTGAAGATGTCAATGCTACCTAGAGCAATCTACACATTCAATGCAATCCCCATCAAAATACCATCCACTTTTTTCAAAGAAATGGAACAAATAATCCTAAAATTTGTATGGAACCAGAAGAGACCACGAATAGCCAGGGGAATGTTGAAAAAGAAAAGCAAAGCTGGCGGCATCACAATTCCGGACTTCCAGCTCTATTACAAAGCTGTCATCATCAAGACAGTATGGTACTGGCACAAAAGCAGACACATAGATCAATGGAACAGAATAGAGAGCCCAGAAATGGACCCTCAACTCTATGGTCAACTAATCTTTGACAAAGCAGGAAAGAATGTCCAATGGAAAAAAGACAAGTCTCTTCAACAAATGGTGTTGGGAAAATAGGACAGCCACATGCAAAAGAATGAAACTGGACCATTTCCTTACACCACACACAAAAATAGACTCAAAATGGAAAAGACCTAAATGTGAGACAGGAATCCATCAAAATCCTTGAGAAGAACACAGGCAACAACGTCTTCGACCTCAGCCGCAGCAACTTCTTCCTAGAAACATCGCCAAAGGCAAGGGAGGCAAGGGAAAAAAACGAACTCTTGGGACTTCATCAAGATAAAAAGCTTTTGCACAGCAAAGGAAACAGTCAACAAAACCAAAAGACAACCAGCAGAATGGGAGAAGATATTTGCAAATGACATATCAGATAAAGGGCTAGTATCCAAAATCTATAAAGAACTTATCAAACTCAATACCCAAAGAACAAATTATTCAATCAAGAAATGGGCAGAAGACAGAAGCAGACATTTTTCCAGAGAAGACATCCAAATGGTCAACAGAAACATGAAAAAGTGCTCAACATCGCTCCACATCAGGGAAATACAAATCAAAACCTCAATGAGATACCACCTCACACCAGTCAGAATGGCTAAAATTAATAAGTCAGGAAACGACAGATGTTGGTGGTGATGCAAAGAAAGGGGAACCCTCCTACACTGTTGGTGGGAATGCAACCTGGTGCAACCATTCTGGAAAACAGTATGGAGGTTCCTCAAAACGTTGAAAATAGATCTACCCTACGACCCAGCAATTGCACTACTGGGTATTTACCCCAAAGATAGAAATGTAGTGATCCAAAGGGGCACATGCACCCCAATGTTTATAGCAGCAATGTCCACAATAGCCAAACTATGGAAAGAGCCTAGATGTCCATCAACAGATGAATGAATAAAGAAGATGTGGTGTGTGTGTGTGTGTGTGTGTGTGTGTGTGTGTGTGTAATGGAATATTATGCAGCCATCAAAAAAATGAAATCTTGCCATTTGCGATGACATGGATGGAACTAGAGGGTATTATGCTAAGTGAAATAAGTCAATCAGAGAAAGATAAGTATCATATGATCTCACTGATATGAGGATTTTGAGAAACAAGACAGAGGATCATAGGGGAAGGGAGGGAAAAATGAAACAAGACTAAACCAGAGAGGGAGACAAACCATAACAGACTCTTAATCTCAGGAAACAAACTGAGGGTTGCTGGAGTGAAGGGGGTGGGAGGGATGGGGGTGGCTGGGTGATGGACATCAGGGAGGGTATGTGCTATGGTGAGTGCTGTGAATTGTGTAAGACTGATGAATCACAGACCTGTACCCCTGGAACAAATAATACATTATATGTTAATAAAAAATTTTAAAAAATATCCATAAGCTGCTGACAGTTTGGAGTCCTGTGATCTATATCTATAAACACTTAATGGCCACCAAAATAAATTGGAAATTTGAAATTTACTACTCTAGATTAAGGTATTTAAATTCTAATGTGATCACTAAACAGAGTTGGTGTTTTCCGACTACAGATTTTGAAAACATTTGTTTTGAAATAGACATTTTTTATTAACCAAGATTAACAGTTAACAGTTTTCCTAGTTTGAAAAGCTTTTAACTTTTTTGAAGAAACCATTAAAATGAGATTCAAATTTCTGCCCAACGAATTAGCAAAACAGTCTGTTTTGTCATAAGACAGGTTCCTATAACACCAATTAGCTTATAAGTGGTTAGTAAATAAAATAACAATGCCAGTATAACACAAAAATTACAATGGTTCACGTTTGAATTTTCCCAGGCAAGGGGAACTGGGTCAGGAGGTAAAAATTATACCTTTCTGTGAAAAAGGAAAAGACCCTCCCTAAGGCTCAGCTACTGCCAAGCAGGAGCCCTCTCTGGCCTATTTTAACTAAAAATGAGCACCTGCACCCAGGGCTTCCTGCTCAGAGGGGCAGAGCCAGCCTACACAGTTGCTGGAACATAGCAAGCTGTACTTCCTCTGGTGCCCACCTCTACGGCAGCTCCACTGGCTTAGACATCTACTTACATCTGACTATCTCAAGACCATGCAGGCCAGCAATTTCCATCCTATTACATTTTAATATCCTTTAACTCTCCTCTGAGGCAGCCTCAGCTGTGCTAAGTGGTTTGACTGGGCTGTCCAAGTTATCTCATAAGGTACCAATTACGCTTTTGTTAGTACTTGGTCTGAAAACTGCAGAGGTCTTGAGTGGTCCGCCTTTAACCTTATTTTTCCCATTAAGTCCTATTATTTTTAGTGAACAGGGAATCCTGAACGGTTTTTTTAGGAATGCATTTGATGTTGTAACAGAAACGTTTATATTCTTTAACTATAATACTGAATGCTAGGGTATAGCAAGCAAACAATTTGTGAATATAGATCAAAGTTTTACAAATATTTATACTCTTTGACCCAGTCATTCCACTTCTAAGAATCCACCCTAAGGAAACCAAATACAGATTCAAATTTTTATATATAAAGATATTAATCAAAATAATATTTAAAATTGAAGAAAACAAAATAAATGACCAGCAATAGAGCAGCAATCAATAAACTATAATACCGTACATCCATAACAGAAAATAGCTTTCAAGAGTTTCTCCTTCTTTGAAGAAGGAAAGAGGTGGTACCCCAAGCCATTACACCCCTTCATTCAAATCTCTCCCTGTTCATCTATATGATATATTGAGCTTCCCCTTTGAGGACATGTTTTAGTGCAAAGTCATGAACAGGACTGTTACACATACATTTTAATAAATTGGGTTTTGTTTAGACTGCAAACATAAAATAAAAACAGGAAAGATACAAACCATATACAGCACATTTTTAACAATGCCTGGCACCTAGAATACACTGTCCATGTAATAAGCGTTCGATAAATGTTCAGTGAACTGAAGTTAAATGTATAAGTTTATGCATGTGTGTGCTCCACTTCTCAGAAAAGAAGGGAAATATCAATAAATATTAATAGCGGTTGATTATAAATGGTGGATTATGAATTTTTCTATTGTATGCTTTCATTCTTTTTCTTTTCTTAAATTTCCTATGAAAGTTAAACTGGAAAAAACATGGTTTTCAAAAACATGTTTAAAGTAATATACACATATCTGCAGCAATTCACTGAACAAAAATCCAGTTACTGCCTAAAGTAATCCACGAAGGCCAGTAAGAGCTAGAAAGAAAGGCCTCAAGCAATGAAATTGAACAAAAACCACATTGGCAAAGATAACATCTTTGATATAGTAATATTAACACCAGCAATGATAAATTATTAGTGACTAATACACCTTCCTCTAACTTTCCCTTAAAATACCCAGGTATACCAAAAGGTAAAATCTGGCAAAGCAGTAAGAACTGGAAAGAGAAGATCAAAGAATTTTCACATGCAACACTAACAATGGGGCTGAAATGAGAAGAAAATTCTTAGAATACCCATGCTCACTATCTGAATGACAATAATACGGGAAACTGAACATGATAGGGAATGCAATAAAGCAGTATTTTTCAGGGGCTGGAATTCTATTCCCAAATTTTCATCATATGTAAAGACAACAGATTCTGAGAAGCCCTCAGAGAATACACCAATTATATATTCTTCCCCCCAAAAGTTACTCTAAAAACATTTTGAGACATTAATAACAGTTTTATTTTTAACA
Organism: Eumetopias jubatus; assembly: GCF_037043125.1. Taxonomy (NCBI): domain Eukaryota; kingdom Metazoa; phylum Chordata; class Mammalia; order Carnivora; family Otariidae; genus Eumetopias; species Eumetopias jubatus. Next base: position 125,647,831 of record NW_028274807.1, on the reverse strand, counting down.
GGAGATTAAGAAGCACTGTATACTGGGCGCCTGGGTGGCTCAGTTGGTTAAGCGACTGCCTTCGGCTCAGGTCATGATCCTGGAGTCCTGGGCTCGAGTCCCACATCGGGCTCCCTGCTCAGCGGGGAGTCTGCTTCTCCCTCTGACCCTCTTCCCTCTCGTGCTCTCTCTCATTCTCTCTCTCTCAAATAAATAAATAAAATCTTTAAAAAAAAAAAAAGAAGCACTGTATACTGAGAAAAGGTATAACTCATGATGAAAGTATTATAATCCTGAATCTTTACAGCTCTAAATCAAAATGTCGAGTCCAAAAATCCCCAAATATTAGAAATACAAAGAGATCCCAATGGAAGTACAACCTTCCCCAAATACTGGAAATATGGAGAGAACCCAATGTAAGTATAATCATGGTACAACACTATTAGTCTATGACTGATACTAGCATGTAGAGTATATAATTTACATATATATGCATATATATATAGCTATAATTAATATGATAGATATGTAGACACATCAAGATAGCACTTTATAGGAAATTCAATTCTTTCAAAGCATCTGTAAGAGATTTACAAAAAGTGATCAGCCATAAGGAAAGCACAATTAGTTTCTTAAAGTAGAAAATGTATACGCCACAATCTGACCACAGGGCAATGAGAAGGAGTCAGGGAGGAATGGAAACCTTAACACTACAAATTTTGAAGTATTCCCTACCTCAAAAAGTCACCTATATTCTTAACCATTACATAAGAGTTCAACTACATTTTTAAAAAAATGAGAACACGGGTGCCTAGGTGGCATCTGCCTTCGGCTCAGGTCATGATCTCAGGGTCCTGGGATCAAACCCCACCTCGGGCTCCCTGCTCCGCGGGAAGCCTGCTTCTCCCTCTCCCACTCCACCTGCTTGTGTTCCTGCTCTCGCTATCTCTCTCTCTGTCAAATAAATAAATAAAATCTTTTAAAAAAATGAGAACATGGAAAAATATCGGAAAGTTATTTACCAAAGATTACCAAGGCATGGTTAAATAATGTATATTTTTCTCCTTTATGGTCTTATATGGTTTCCAAATAAGCTAAATAAGTATGTTTTTACCTTGATAATCAGAAAATATAATTAATAAAATAAAAAATTTTCAACCAGCTGATTTTTGGGAAAAGATAAAATCTGTGGAGAACATCATGCTTTATTTTTGAATATACTCTGTTTCCTTCTCCATCATATGCTCACAAATTTTTTTTAATATTTTATTTATTTATTTGAGCAAGAATAGAGGGAGAGGGAGAAGCAGACTCCCCACGGAGCAGAGAGCCTGACACAGGGCTCCATCCCAGGACCCTGAGATCACGACCTGAGCCGAAGGCAGACGCTTAACTGAGCCAGCCAGGCACCCCTCACAAAAAAAATTTTTTAAAGTAAAAGACAGGGGTGCCTGGGTGGCTCAATCAGTTAAATGGCTGCCTTCGGCTCAGGTCATGATCCCAGAGCCCTGGGATCGAGCCCCGCATCAGGCTCCTTGCTCCGTGGGGAGCCTACTTCTCCCTCTCCCGCTTGTGCTCTCTCTCTCTCAAATAAATAAAATCTTAAAAAAGAAAAGAAAAAAGTAAAAGACAAACGAAGATGGGATCTAGATAATTCACTCTTTTCTAATTGCTATCAATTATTAGTTTGTCAAATATGACAATAGTAATTAAATGTAGTCTCAAAGCAGGAGTAGCAGATGACAGGAGTTATCATTGTCTGCAAGTGATGTGGTAGGCTCCACAGAGGTGAAGTGGGTAACGGGGAATGGTTAGGTAGGCAACAAGGGAAACAATCTATTCAGTAATGCTTTACTGAGCCAGTCTGTAGCAAGCCAGGAAATATGTAACTCTTTAGGCAACTAGGACACAGCGCCTGGTTTCAGCAGAAAGGAGTGATTGAGAAAGAAGGCTGGTGTGTCCTGGTGAGAAAAAGGTAGTTCCAAGGCCTAAGAAATGGACCAAGTCTAAAGTGGCCATTTCAGTAAATGTCTTATTTGGAAAAGAGACCTGGGAACTAGAACACCAGTGTGGTCAAAGGAGTAATAGCTGAGAAAACAATTAGGGCAGGTTTTAATACCCTTTGGGATATAGGGAAATAAAAACAAGTCAGGGTATGAAGTTATGAAGAGCACCTTACAGAAGTCAGGTGATTCCAACAACCCTAATGGGTCAAAGATCATATAAGTAAATATCACTGACATCAAAAAGGAAGATGATGCGGAGTCACTGTCTTGGGGCAAAACAATCAAAATAGGAAAGGAAGAATATAATGCATGATAAAAACTGGTCCCTAAATAACAATCCAAAAAGGAAATTAAGAAAACAATTCCATTTACAACAGCATCCAAAACAATGAACTACCTTACAATAAATATGAAAAGGCTTAACAATGAAAACTATAAAACACTGCTGAAAGAAATTAAATTAGACCCAAATAAATGGAAAGTCATCCCATCTTCATGGATTGGAAGACTCACCGTTGTTAAGGTGGTAATACTACCCAAAGGTATCTACCAGTACAAACTCTATCAAAATTCTAACTACCCTTTTTTTTTCCAGAAATGGAAAAGCAGATTCTCAAATTAATATGGAATTGCACATAGCTCCCAACAGCCAAAACAGTCTTGAAAAAGAACATAGTTGAAGAATTCACAATTGCTGATTTCAAAACTCACCACAAAGCCACAGAAACCAAAACAGTATGGTTCCAACATAACAGACATGTAGACCCATGGAATAGAACTGAGAATCCAAAAATAAACCCATATATTTCTAGCCAGCTGATTTTTGACAAGGATGCCAAGGCCATTTAATGAGGAAAGAATAGCCTCTTCAATAAATTATGCTGGGTTAACTAGATAACCACACACAACAGAACAAAATTAGACCCCTACCTCATACCATATATAAAAACAATTCAAAATAGACGAGCAACCTAAATATAAGACCTCAAAATATAAAACTCTTAGAAGAAAACATAAGGGTAAATCATTATGATCTTGAATTTGTCAATGGATTCTTTGATATGTCACTAAAAGCATGAGGAACAGAAGTAGATAAACTAGACTTCATAAAATTTAGAACTTCTGTGCATCAAAACATTATCAAGAAGGTGAAGATAACCTACAGAATGGAGGAAATATTGCAAATTATGTGTCTAATAAAGGTCTAGTATCCAAAATATATAAAGGACTTACAACTCAACAAACAAAAAAAGCTCAAAAAATAGGCAAGGGACCTGAGTAGACATTTCTTCAAAGATACACAAATGACCAATAAACATATAAAAAGATGCTCAACAATCATTAGTCATTAGGGAAATGTAAATGGAAACCACAATGAGGTATCATTTCACACCCACTAGGATAGCTTTAATTAAAAAAAAAAAACACACAAAAACAAACAGACAAACAAAAAAACCAGAATAGGAAGTGTTAGCAAAGATGTGGAGAACTGGAACTTTTACACATTGCTGGTGGAAATGCAAAATGGTTCAGCCACTGTGTAAAACAGTTTGGTGGTTCCTCAAAAAGTTAAACATAGGGGCACCTGGCTGGCTCAGTAAGTAGAGCATGCAACTCTTGATCTCAGGGTTGTGAGTTCAAGACCCATGTTGGGTGTAGAGCTTACTTAAAAAAAAAAAAAAAAAAAAAGGTTAATCATAGAAATATCCTTACAGCCCACAATACCACTTCTAGGTATATATCCTAAATTGAAGACACTCAGTCAAGTACATTTATACACGTTCATAGCATTATTCATAATAGAAAAATGTGAAAACAGCCCAAATGTCCATCAACATATAAATGGGTAAATGAATTCTGATATATACATAGAATGGATTATTCAGCCACAGAAAGGAATGAAGTACTGATACATGCTATAATGTGGATGAACCTCCAAAATACTATGCTAAATAAGAGAAGCCAGACAAAGTCTCACATTTTATCATTCCATTTATGCAAAATATCCAGAATAAACAAATCCATAGAGATAGAATGCAAATTGGTGGTTGCCAGGGACTTGGGGGAGGGGGAGGAGTTAATGGGTGAGGAGTTTTTACTTTGGAGTAATGGAACTGTTTTGGAGTAAGAAGTGGTGGTTGCACATTGTACATGTACTAAATGGTACTGAACTGTTGTTCACTTTAAAATGGTTAGTTTTATGTTATATGAATTTCACCTCAACAAATTATTATTTTTAAAAAAGAAAAAGAGCCGGCCTCTGCCCCCATAAATGGGGAGGGAGTATAATAAAATTGGCTTTCAGTGACTGGAAAGAATTATGAGGAAACTATCACTTACAAGAGAAAATCAGGTCTCAGTTAAGCTGAAGAGATAAAGACATTATGAAAAGAGTCAGAGAGGACCTCAAAACTGAACTGGAGCTTCTCAAGATAAAGTGAAAGGGCCAGCAGAAAAGAGAACAGAGCAGACAAAGTAGAGTGGGTGGAGGGATATAGGGGCTCTGGGGAAGGTGGAGAGAAGCAAGAGTGGACAGCCACAGACTGAAGAGGCAGCATTTTGTTATTCAAGTATAATTTTTTTGTTCTAAGAACGAAAACCATTTCAGTTGTTCAATTACAATAACTAGACTTAAATTTTTCACTGCCAATTCCAGCAAAGTAGGAATGATGCTCTTATTAGAAATTATGGCATTTGTTCATAATTTTATTTTTAAACAAACCAAATTCGAAGCCAAGAAACCAAAGTTGTTCCCCAAAACTCTCAATTCTCATCAAGAAAATTTCATTTTTTCCTATACAATCTTAAGTCCAAACTTTATTTTTTTTTTTTAAGATTTTATTTATTTGTCAGAGAGAGACAGAGCACAAGCAGGGGGAGTGGCAGAGTGAGAAGGAAGAAGCAGGCTCCCGCTGAACAAGGAGCCCGCGGGACTCGATCCCAGGACCCTGGATTCAGAACCTGAGCCAGAGGCAGGCGCTTAACCGACTGAGACACCCAGGCGTCCCTTAAGTCCAAACTTTAATTCAAGGCCTGTGTCCTACATGATCTGGCCTGTCTACCTCAAGTTCAAATAATTCAATAGTTCAAAAAATTTTCCAAATGATTTTAAAAGTTAACTATTGGTTTCTCAAGGCAACAACAGCTGAATAGTACCAAGGAGGAAACCATCTCCCTTTATAAAATGAGCTACCTTTAATAGCACTTAACAAAATATATTGCAGGGAGCTGTTCACGCATCTGTCTTCCCTATTACCCTGTACACCTCACAAGCAGGGCTGGGGTCGTAGAATATTTGTAGCTATTCAAATGTTAGATGCATGAATGGCAGCCTGCTGATAAAAATCAACTACATCAAAGATGAATTTTAAGGGAAATGATATTTTAAAGAAAACGTGAGAAATCAGTTAAGGCAGGAAAACAAAAATGATCTCGTGGAAACAGAACGAAAGCAGATTTTTTACAAGTAAGTGAGTGAACTTTGGCAATCAATTATTTAACCACTTTCTCTAGGCATCAATTTTCTCAACTATAAAACAAGAGAGTTAAACCAGATGATGTTAATGTCCCTCCCCAGCCACAAAATTCTATTATTCTATGATATCATCTATGATTTCCAAATGTCAGCCAAACCTCTACTATATTCTATGATATCATCCAGTTTCTAAATGCTAGTCAAAACTTAAGTAAAAAATTTATTTAGTCAAGATAATCTAAGTTCTGAGTATAGTGAACTACATGAGCCAGAGGAAAAAAAAGCCAACATCACTTTCTATGTATAAAACCACTAAATACTCTATATTTTAATCAATGCTAAAAGAAAATAAATAAGGTGATCTTATTTCAAATATTCCTGGTTTATGGAAACTAATAAGCTGACATAGATACAATAAAATAATTTGTCCATCAGAATCTAATAAATCTAGCTATGGTCAAATTATAACTAGAAAATTAGCTGAGACCTAATATTTAACTACATCATAAGGAATTTAGAAATTAAATTAGACTATAGGAAAGGGGCATTCTTTCCTCATAATTAAAAAAGAAAAAGCACAGGCGCCTGGGTGGCTCAGTCGATTAAGCATCTGCCTTCGGCTCAGGTCATGATCCCAAGGTCCTGGGATCAAGCCCCGCATCAGACTCCCTCCTCAGTGGGGAGCCTGCTTCTCCCTCTCTCACTCCCCCTGCTTGTGTTCTGTCACTCTCTCTCTCTCCCCCTCTCTGTCAAAATAAATAAAATCTTAAAAAAAAAAAGCACATAAATCTTCAATCTCTGTAACTGTGTAAACCATAATCTTATAGATTAAATAAGATTTTTCATGTAATCCTCTACCAATTCATCATTTTCCTCCAATCTTTCTCCTACAACCTTAATTATCTCCAAAGAACTCAATCAAGAGCATATACATGTACACACAGAGAGTATAAAAAGAATAAAAGTGAGCTTTGAAGAGAAAAACGGTATGCCTGATTGACAATAGAAGACAACAGTAAACATGCCCCCTCCCTCCACTCCCTTCCTCCAGGTTGCCTCCTCATCTCCTGCCTAAAACTGGCCTCCTTGAAGGAAAGGCAAGCAGGTCCACCCTCTCGGTCCCTGAGATGTACAGCTAAGGAGTCAACTTGAAGGAAGGGAATCTCCTGGGCCTCACAAGGAAAAGCCAGGCATCTGCAATCACAGAGCACCCTTGCTTACTTTGCCACTTCAGGAAGAAAACATGATAATGTGGTCAAAATCAAGTTTACTTAAAAAACAATCCACTGAAGTAGCTATTTGTTACCACTGATTTAACAGATCAAGATAGATCAGAACAGATCTATCTTCCAAAGATTACATTTCAGAAAGTAGATTTCAATGTAATTCCATGATCCCTGAAAATGGAAGCCCAAAGCTATCCATCATAAATACTGTGCTCAGGTTTATCTCTCTAGTACCTGTGATGATATCACCTGTGTGGAATCAAAAGTAGAGTAAGGGGTGCCTGGGTGGCTCAGTTGGTTAAGCGACTGCCTTCGGCTCAGGTCATGATCCTGGAGTCCTGGGCTCGAGTCCCACATCAGGCTCCCTGCTCAGCAGGGAGTCTGCTTCTCCCTCTGACCCTCTTCCCTCTCATGCTCTCTCTTACTCTCTCTCTCTCTCTCAAAAAAAAAAAAAAGTAGAGTAAGGTCACTTTTGATTTCAAATGGATGACTCAAATGATAACTGTCACCTTCGCCATCTGAAAATACTATAGTAGATGGATAAGAAATTATAAAGAGAGCTAGACACTAAAATAGAAGATAAAGAACAAGAATTTTGGGTGTAATCAACATATTTGTCATCTAAAAAAAAAAATCCATAAAAGAATGCCCCCAAAGATGTTCTGTGCCACAATTGCAGAGATGATAAAAGTGCTTCCCAAATCCTATCGAAGGAAAACAAGTGACAAAAACAACCCATAATCTCCAGCACTATAGCATAACATATGAAGCATGCCCTGCCTTGGCGCTACAATGTTCCAGTATCTGGTCAAAAGATACTCTGGAAAGTAATTTGTCATTGGTTCCTGTCCTATCTGAAAAAGAAAATAATCTGACCAGCAGCTCAAACATGCATTGCAGGTACAGCTCTGTAATAGAGATGGAATAAGTTACCATTTGATGTGATCATCATTCAACTTCCTTCATAGCCAACTCCTAATAGGCGCATGATCTCTGAACTCAGTCAGCCATGGAGGCCATTAATAACTTAGAGTTGACTGTTATGTCCAGGGGCTCAAAGCACAATGGAACTCACAGACATCACTTCTCCCTGCCAGCAACTTGCATTGCAAAGTGCTAACCTGAAGTCCAGTTCCAAAGCTACATTCTCTTCTCAGGCAAGTCACTTAGCCCTCTGCTAGAAGTCAGTTCCATGAGGGCAGGGATATTTGTCTGTTTTATTAAAATATTATCTATTTATTAAAATATATTAAGCCTCTAAAATAAGGCCTAGTAAACATTCAGTAAATAATTGTTTGGAGCATGAGTTTTAAGTGTTGATAATAAAGACAATCGATCAACCAGGTTGATATCTAAGTGACCTCTCTTTCAAACATTCTATAATTTTAGTTTTCATCCAAAGCCATGCAAATCTCCCACCAATAACTAAAATAAATTGTTTTGAGGATTATGTAGCATTTTCACATACATTATACCAACTGTGGTAACAGACATCCTGTTGTAGTTGAAAAGTATCTCGTCTTAACATATGAAGAAACCAACACTTATATTGATTAAACACATATGCCTGCCATAAGATGAAATTGAAACTAAAAAATGCAGAATTCAGTACTGTCCCACCATGTTATCTACTGTATTCCCACATTTGTGTACATGTGCATGCACACATATACAAAACCATAAAACTTTTTTCTTTAAATTGGACTAAATTCTCTCCTTTGACAAATAATTTAAGTTAGAAAAGATGCAATCATAAAGATAATCCTTGACTATTTCCACTTCTAGATAAGATAGAATAATAGGACCAGACTAACTCTCTTGTCTGAGATAGCCAAGAACCATACAAAATATGAGAGTTCAGGAAGACAGAGACAGCTAGGGTATGCAGGATAAAGTACCACAGAGGAGAAAGCAGCACAGAAAACTCAAGATCTGCAGATGGTTGCCCTCCAGTCTTCAGCTAAGTACTGACCAGAGGATGGACAAGGAAGCTGCACAAGGACAGAGAAAGGAAAAATGTACAATCCTACTTACCTAGGATCTAGAGTATCACCTATTTCCACCAGCGAGACTGGAAAATCTCATGCTTCACACAGGTCACCAGAGAAAGTACAAAAAGGGGTCTTAACTCAGTAGTGGGGAATAATTAGCCCTACACTGAGCATTGCTCCTGTCCTATCTAACAAGTCCGAAAAGCAAGATCAGAAGGATCAAACTGCTGCCAAGTAACTTAACTGAGTCCCAGAACAAAACCCAAAACTATTTATAGGAATACAAAAATATTCAGCACTTAACAGAGTAAAATTCATAATGCCTGTCATTCGCTCAAAAACTACCAGGCATGCCCTGCCCCCCACCACAAAAGGAAAATAAATAGATAGATAGATAGATAGGTGATAGATAAATTAATTGAAACCAATCCAGAACTGGCACAGATGTTAGAATTAGTAGACAAGAACATTTAAACAACTATTATAACTGTATTTCACATGGTCAAAAGTTTAGAGACATGGAAGATATAAAAAGACATAAATCAATTTTCTAGAGGTGTAAACTACAATGTGTATGATGAAAAAATGCACTGGACAGAATTAACAGTAGCTTAAGCATTTCAGAAGAAAAGATGAGAAATTGCACTTCCCAGCTTTTAATAACTGGAAATAACTTTAATAACTTTTAATAACTTTTGCCAGAATCTCTTTTGAATACTTTCCATCCTTCAACTGTCCTGCAGACCAACAGTCTGCTGGGAGCTGCTAGTCAAGTCTTGGGGTGGCCTTAGTGCAGTATATGGAAAAGACAGAATGTGATGGGTATAGTGACACTGATTTGTTTATACAGAGTGTAGAGCTATGGAAGCCAAGATGGGGGACACCGTACCCAGAGAGAGGGGTACAAGGAACAGAGATGGGAAAATCAGGCAACCTCAAAGAAAATAAGGTATTAAAAACTAATTTATTTAAACTCCCATTCATAAATATAAGTAAGTCCAGCCCAACTCCCTTCTTGGATAATAACTCAGCAGGCAATGGGAAATGATAAAGAGAATGATGACCCCCATAAGGCATAAGATAGTGAATCTTCCCTAAAAGAAGTATGATTTATTCATTCACTGAACTTTTACTGAATGTCTACTACATGCCAGATATTGTTTTAAGTGCTGGGGATATAGAGTGGAACAATATAAAAGGTCTTTACTCAAATAAAACTAACTTTCATATAGGGGGAGACAGAAGCAACAAAAGTATCACGTGTTTAAAACAAAACAGGGTGGGGGCGCCTGGGTGGCTCAGTTGGTTGAGCGATGCCTTCGGCTCAGGTCATGATCCCTGAGTCCCGGGATCGAGTCCCACATCGGGCTCCCAGCTCAGCAGGGAGTCTGCTTCTCCCTCTGACCCTCTTCCCTCTCGTGCTATCTCTTTCTCTCTCTCTCAAATAAATAAATATCTTTTTTAAAAAATAAATAAATAAAATAAAATAAAACAAGGTGATAAGAACAGAGTGGCCCTGGGGGTCAACCCTAGGAAGGCAAGGCTCTCTGAGGCAGTGACATTGTAAGGGGGATCTGTAAGGCTCCAGTCCTGTAAGGATCTGGGGAAAGTATGAGGCAAAGCAACCATCAAATGCAGACCCTAGGGTGAGAAAGAGCTTGGCACCAGAGGAACTAAACACATGGGAAGAGAAGGGGGATAAAAGAGGAAAGAGGTGGCAGGCAAGAGTCTCCATATAAACATTTTTCTATAAATCAGAAAGATCCAAACAGCACAGATACTTGATATTTATGAACCGTTAATTTCTTAGGCGTGGCAATGGTTATTATATATTTTTAAATCCCTATCTTTTAGAGATACATACTAAAAAGCTTTTGCAAAATTATGTGTCTGAGTTTGCTTCAAATAATCCAAGTGGGGAATCAGGGCAGTGAGAGCAAAGGAGTAGACTGGGGAGTAGAGAGATACAGACCAAAAAAAAAAAGGCCATTAGTTGACAGTTGTTGAAGCTGGATGATGCGTACACATAGGTTCATTATATTATTCTATTTTTGAATCTGTGAGCCTTTCCAAAATAAACATATTTTTTAAAAAGATTTTATTTATTTATCTGACAGAAAGAAACACAGCAAGAGAAGGAACACAAGCAGGGGGAGTGGGAGAGGGAGAAGCAGGCTCTCCGCTGAGCAGAGAGCCTGATGCAGAGCTTGATCCCAAAATCCTGGGATCATGACCTGAGCCGAAGGTAGACGCTTAACGACTGAGCCACCCAGGCATCCCCAAAATAAATACGTTTTAAAAAGCAAATTTATTTAAAATAAATCAGGGGATCTTTGGGGGGTGGTAAATTTATCCTATATGATATGATGGTGGATACATGACACTATACATCTGTCAAAAGTCATATAACACAATTAAGTGAACCTTAATGTATGCAAATCTTTAAAAATTCATGTAGGAGGTCAGGGAATACCAGGATGAAATACAGAATGTAATATGCCCCCTTCCAGAACCAGCTTTTGTGGGACACAAGATGCATCCATAAGCTATCATCAGAGGTCCCTACAAAGCTCCCAAAGTCTAAGTCAGCACAGTATGCAAAACATAATATGGCTGGGTAGCCATGCCTTTGTCTAGGGAAAGGCCAAAAAACTTTCGCAAAATAAGGTTGAGAATCACTGATCTTTCTTTTGGCAGCACTTCGTAGCTGATAACTGAGTTACCATTGCTTGTAAACCTAATGGTAGTATCTCACTGCCATCATTTGCTTTCCTTGCAAGGATATTACTACACAGCCATTACCACAAGCAAATAATAAATACCACCAGTGAATTTTACAACACTGAACGAGAGTTGTGAGAGGTATCTCCCCCACACCTCCAAAAAGGAAAGGTGGTAATCCTTTTACAATACCGTATTTCGTTTAATCTAAACTGCACCATTATTTTTTGTGCCACTAAGAAAGATAAAAAAGAACTGTCAATTAACTGATGACTCACCTTTCGTTGTAAAATGGTTCCAATTTCAGAGATGTTCAAACGTGGGAAAACATAATCAATGAAACATCTTATAATCAATGAAACATGGCATTCAAAAAGCTCACGAGTTGGGCCCGATCTCTGATCTCCTAAATAAATTGCTCAGGATAGGTCTAGGAATCCATATTTTGTTTAAGCCCCTCAGGTGATTCTGGTTAGACAGACTAAGTAAACTGCTAACCTTCAGAGGCAACAGAGAGAGAAAGTATGTACTTTGGAGTCACAAAGCCCCAGACATCTCTGTGACCTCCTGTGAATTCTGTAATTTCCCAGACCCTCAACTTTATCTATTAAAAGTCAATGCCACCTACTTTGTATGGTTGATAAACAAAAAGAGAACACATGTGAAGTACTTGGCATATAGCAAGAGGTATACTAAAACACAATATTCAGAAATATTCTACTGCTCAGCAGTAACACTTGCTGGGCACAGTAAAAAGAATCACTCACTAAGTATTATGTAACTCAGCAATATACACATATTTGTTTGGCACATTACATCTTAAAAGGTCCCACATAAATGAAAGTTGTTTAATAACATTTTGATCAGAAAATATTGTACTTGATTTGCATCAACAAGGATAACACAAAAAAGCACTTTTAAGTGGAATATAACTTCAGAGTAGCTAAAGCTATACATCTATAGCTTTTTCATGTTCAAGTTTTTGTTTTGTTTTGTTTTGTTTTAGTATGTATAGTTGGCAAGTTTTTTCACAACACTGGCAAAACTGCATTAAAACCACAAAAGTAATGCTATGAAACTTCTCAATTGAGGATGCTCATAAAAATACCCTCAGATTTCATTTGTTTCCAAAGTGACCCTTAAAATCCAAACAGTATTTTAGGCAGCACCTTCAGAACTGACTAGTCAACTCAGGATGTGACTCACAGGGGACAGGTTTAGCCATAATTGCATAGAGTTCTCCCACATGTGTAGCATGAAGATGGGGAGAAAAAAACTCAAAACCCACAATTGCACAATGTCTCAGCCTTGCTCTCCCAATGAAGAACACATGGACTCAAATTAATGCTGCACCAATGCCACCAACCCCACCCAAAATGCCCCGGGTTAAGAGTTTGCCGCAGGGTGCTAACCAACTCCACCAGCAAGCACCCCACAACCTCTCAGCGTATGCCAGAGACATCAGTAGGGAGGACACTCTCACTTCCCTCCCCCACCAAGCACTTGGCCTAAAGTTTAAGAGGAAAGAGAGGTGCTGGGAGGAGAGGAACACATGGCTCATCTTATTTTTCTTTCCCTCAACCACCTCCCAAATGGAAAGAGTTCCTCAGTTCAACAGCCCAAATCTGAAACCCCAGAGTCCTCTCTGACTCCTCTCTTTGCTTTAACGTCAGGTCTCCCCCACTAAGTCTTTTGCAAACTCCGTGCACATTCCTCACAAATCTATCCCACTCCTTCAACTACCCTAGTTGATCCCTCTTATCAGCACAAGGCTGACTCTGTCCCATTTCCCAAATCCAGCTTGTCTTTCTCCAAGCCCCTTCCCACTGGAGCCAAAAGTCAACTTTTCTGTAACCCAGTCCTGTTTGTGCACTCTCTTTTCCTAAATTCATCCAACAGCTCCTCATTTCCTACAAGATGAAATTCAAATTCCTAATCCAATCTCAACCTACTTCCCAGCTTTATATTCTGCCACTCCCTGGCTTTGCCAATTTTTCTCATTTTAGCCACATTAGATTTTTCCTATTTCATGATTTCACACCCATCTACTTCCGTACATCTATAGCTTTTTCATGCTGTTTTCTCACCTGACAAGAATCGCTCCTCTTTTCTGCCTATCAAACTCATCCTCAAATGTCTCCGTTCCTGGAACACTTTCACTAAACTCTCTCTAAGGCTCTCTCCCCTTCCCCTTTCTAGAGTCAAAAGTATTCACTCCTACAATAACTTACTTATGTCAATCAGCACTATGACTCTTATCTCAGTGTTACAGTCCTCAATAAAATGGTTAGTCTCCCCTCTGAAATTCTGAGTTCCTCCAGAAAAGGAATTTAATAATTTTGAGTCACCATTTTCTACCACAATATGCGGTATTTGGTTGGGCTTCAAAAAATTTTACTGGACTGATCTGGGGAGCACTGATCTCAACTTGTATTTAACTGATTTTAAATAAGATGTGAACAGTGCTTAACTCTTCCAGAGGGTATTTACTTTAACAGAAAAGCAAGTTACCCAAAGTGCATTTCTAATTGGTGGGAGGCAGAAGCTATTCTTAGAAGACCCCTGGTCCTCTAAGACCCCTGGCAGAGTCCCTATCTCTGCCACCACTGCTACCATAACCCGTTTATACAACAGCCCTCACCCCTCAGCACGCTGCTAGGAGCAGACTCCTAGCACTGCCCCAGCCACATACTAGTTTCACAAGCCCGGGATTTCCAGGGAACTCAACACTATTAGAATTATTATTAGGATACACAGAACTATGTATCATTATCTAATACAATTAGAGAGAGAACATGGGACAATGCAGGTAACAGTCAAGAGCACAAACATGTAGTAGCAGGCTTTCAGATTCTACTTCTTGAGTGTTTTCGGTTAATCACAGCTCCTCCAGAGCTGACAAAGAGGCAAGATGGATTCTGGATTCAAGCAGGACTGAGGCAAGACCAGACCCTTTACTCACTGCCCAAAGGGCCCCAAATCAAAGTCCTCACCGGTAAAAATGGGGAAATGAATGTCTACATTGCAGCCTGTTAATAAGAGTAAATGAGAGCAATGAAACTGGGCTTGGGGATACAGCGATGCCACATGGAGAGTAAAAGCTCCTGAGGCTTTTGGAGTCTCTGTACAGACAGACTTCCATCAGGACTATATGCCCCACAACCAAGGAACTGGGTTAACTACATACTTCCTCTAAGTTTGTTTCCTCTTCTATAAAATGGAAATAACAGTATATACTTAAAACAGGAATTACCTTTGTGCCTGACAAAGGCAAAAGATTGCTACATTCCAGCAGCATTCTAAAAAGTATCAACCACTACTCTTCTAAACATTATTACAAAAAAACAAAACAAACCTGTTACACATCAACAGCTCTTCAATAGTCAAAGCCCAACCTTAACTGTCATTTACATATTGTGGAATGACCACTGGCCTTGATCCCCATTTCATCCCCAAACTCCTTTGAACGATACTAATGAAATCACAAAGACATTAAACCACAAAGACAAACAGAAAGGGAAAGAAGACAACAACACATCATTTCAACAAACTTTTCCAAGAGGGATGCCAGATGAAGAAGTGGTCTCTGCTCCTCAGGACCCCTGAGGTACCAAAGGCCAACCTGAGGCTCAGGCCTGACAAAGTGGGTGCCTCTACAAGGGGTGGGCCACCAGATCCAGCAGGAGACCTTAAGTTTTTTCTGAAGAAACTGAACCATGGAGGCAGGAGAACTGTAAAGAGGAGCAGTCAAAGTCTACAGCTTGAATGGTGGGTGGCCTTTGTCTCCATTCCATCCCTCCTCAACCAGATAACCCAAACCCAGGCAGCCAGTGTATTACCAAACACATTAGCGGCAGGCTATTCGAAGTAAATTCTCTGCAGACACTGTGCTCAAGGAAGACGTGAAGGTGCCGATATGTGGAGTAGATGGGCAATGAAAAGTCTACCTGTACTCCAAAGGAAGTCACTAGACCACCAGCACACATACTCTCTCTCCTAATCAACTTTTCAGCATCTCACTCTTAATTGCAGACAGCCAAGGATGACCAGACATTTGTGATCTAAAGAACCATAAAAAGAACCCTGAAATGAACAAGCACACTGGAGGAAGCAGAAGAAATATTAAAAACATATTAAACATACAGAAAAAATGAAAAATATAGAAAAAATTACACATACCTCAAAGATAATACATCCATAAAGAATAAAATGGAAACAGAAAATGAAAATAAATGGAAATGAAAACAGAGAACAAAAAGAGCTTCTGAAACTTAAAAACATCATTAAAATTTTAAAAATAAAAGTTTAGAAGACATAATTGAGAAGATTCCCACCCACACACTTTCCACCTCCAAATACAAAGATATAAACAAGAGGCAACATAGGTTAAGAGTATCTGAAGATCAATTCCAGGAGATTCCAGAATCAAACCAATAGATGTCTCAGAAAAAAACAAAAAACAAAGGGTAGGAAATCATCAAAGTAACAGACATTTTTGAAAACTGAAGAATATGAGTCTCTAGATCCACAGGGCCTAACTAAAACAAGAGAGACAACAGGCGAACAGAAGTAAGGACCCACACAAAAGCTTACTAAAATTTCAGAATGCCAGGGGTGCCTGGGTGGCTCAGTCAGTTAAGCGTCTGCCTTTGGCTCAGGTCATGATCTCAGGATCCTGGGATTGAGCCCTATCGGGCTCTCTGCTGAGTGGGGAGTCTGCTTCTTCCTCTCCCTCTCCTGCTCTCTCTCTCTCTCAAATAAATAAATAAAATCTTTTTTAAAAAATAAATTTCAGAATACCAGAGAAAAAGACCCTGAGCTTCAATAAAAACAGAAAAATAAAAACAAACAAAAATCAGATGGTTTTGAGTTTTTCATCAGAAACCCTTAAATCCAATCCAAAATTATGAGGAAAAAATATATTTTCAGCCTACTATTCTAAAGGTAGCCAAATTATCTATAAAGGACCTATAAAGCACCTATGGTAGACACCTTCAGACATGCAAGGCCTCAAATAATTTACCTCCCATGCATCCCTTCTTAGGAAGCTACTCAACATACCCTTTAGCAAAACAAAGCAAACCAAGAAAAAGAAAACAAGTGATCCAGGAAACAGGCTCTAAGGCAGGAGAGAAGGGAACAGAAATTACAAGAAAAACAATCCTACTGTCCAGAATGGAATAGGAGGATGGAAGGCTCCCAAGCAGGGATTCTCTACGAGGAAACCAAGTGGGATGAGAGACGACTTGTGCTACCTGGAAAAAAAAAATCAAAGGCATTGAACATATTTCTTGGGGTATTTGAGGAATGTAGCCATAAATACATGAAAAACTAACCAAAAAGTTGAAGGCAGTTATTTGCTCCAGGGGGGAAAAAAACCCCCATAATCTGGCATCACTATTTAACTCAGAAGTGAGCAATAAATATATATGCAATAATGTAAATACTGATTGGTGGTTTTACCAAAAATTGTTATGTAGCTATATCGAGGAACTGGGGCAGAGAACAGTGCAAGTGCTCAATTATGGTATTAGGCAATCGAATGCTTATTCTATATTAATTTCAAAATATGACTGTAAAAAATAGGAAAATAAATAAATAAACAGAACTAGTATGAGATTGGTAGCCTCCACTGGAAAGTAGGACCTGGAGGATAAAAAGACCAAGGGTAGGACACTGCTGTGTTTTCTGTTAAGCCTTTTAGCACTATTTGATTTTTATACTGTGTGCACGTATTAATTGAATTAAAACAACTTATTCTCATATCAAGGGCAATTAGTTCAATTTATAAAGCTGTCACTATCAAGTTCATTTGTAAGTTTCTTACTTGGAATTCCAAACTCATCATCTTGGAAATATTATAAAATGATGACTAGTTTCCCAAGTCAGCTTTCAGAGGCATTTAACCCAAAACGATACAAAAATATAGTACAAACTATTATTTCAAGTAGTCTTAAACACCGTTAAGAGTTTCTATGAGAAACTTCAGTCTGAGAACTCAAGATGCCGGGTACACATCTGAGTCCTACCCACTTGTTCTTCCCCACCCAGGAACAGCCAAGGAATACTTTAAAGGTAGGGTGCATGAGGGAGATGGACCTAGATCTGGCAAGAAGAGTCAAAATTTAACAGGTCAACTCTATCTGCATTAGAAAAAATACCACTGGAGATCCCTCTTACCCCAGAGATTGATCAGTGAAGCAGTCCTCCCTCCCCGCCTCCCAACAGCTCATTCCTGGTCATAAAGCTGGATGTTCATCGGTCAGGTGACAAATGCATATACATTATTTCAAGTATTAATTAGCACTGACTTCTTTTCCACCATGCCATAACAAAACTTCTATATAAACAATATCTTAATTAAATTTAATATAACTTTGTGGCCTATGTCAACACTGTTTATTTTTTTTAATGATTATAAATTGTGTGACCTTGAAAAGGTTAAAGCCTCACTTTCTTCAACTCTAAAATGGGAGTAATACTATCTACTCAACTGTGTCACAAGAAAATTAGAGGAAATGATGTGTATAAAACATGTAGGGGCCGGTAAATGGCAGGCACTCAATCACTGTCAGCCTCTGGTTGTTCCTAACCCCTACCCCCACCTGGCTGGTTTCTAACATGTACTCTTATATGTAAACAAAGTCACAAATTATATACAAGCTTTTAACCAAAAAAACCTTTAAAACCATGCAGTATGCATTAATATTTTTTAAATAATTATGTGATATGAGTCTATTTGTAAGCATTCATTATTTTTCCTAAACCTTAGTCTTATGCTCCAAGTACTAACCTAATTGGCAGTTTTAATTCATCTCAACTAAATTTAGCTAATTCAACTAGACTAAAAAGAGGATTAAGAAGGGCAGGACATTACAAAAACACAGCATTCTTCTTTGATTAAAGACGACAAACCCATATATGTAACAATGTCTAAACAAACTGCTAAAAGCAATACCATTTCAACATTGAGTCGACTTCAAGAAAGTCTTTTAAACTTAAAAAAATAAAAATAAAACTGACAGATAATGGATGATTAAAAAAATAATCCCCCCCTTCACTAAGATGTACCACAAACCTGAGATTAAATAAAGAGGAGGGAGAAATGTTATTTTGTGCCACAACACACAAAAGAAAGTCTAACACACAAAGAATGTCTAGGTATCCTTAACTACCAAAGACTTCCCATTTGGGGCCATTTTTATCAGACCTTCCTCTTAGGGCTCATTTCCAGAATCCACAGTCTCAGCACAAAAACACCATTATTTCTCAAATTAATTCCCCAAACGACAAAGCTAATTAGGTGGAAAGGTACAACCAACTGACCCAAAGCTAAGTTCTCCTTTCCCTACAAGGTATTCAGAGCAGGAGAGTGGCCCTGAAATACAGATCAGTCCACAGTCCAGCATATCCAAGACAAGAACCAAAAAGATACTGAAGAAGCTAACAGGGTCCGCTACCCGGAGATTCATTCCCCATTTAAAAATATGCTTATCCGTCACAAGATTTGGAGACTGCCACGAACATGTAGTGCCCTTCTAACCTCTCCCTTCCCCCCCCACCTCATTTTTAAAAAGTATGATAACCAGAAAGTAAGAGCACAGTATTGTGGCCTCTATTGGGGCATCAAAACCACAGCCAGGGGTTTGCAGGTTTGGTCTAAATAAAACGTGGACTTCGAGATATCCAAAATCCAGGGCCCTACAATGACACGAGGGATCAAAGAAACTTGGTGCATCAGGGAAGAAAAGTTTGGGCGCTTGAATAGGGAATAGGGCGAAAAGCCGAAAGGGCTGTGGGGAAGACGGAATGGGGTGGATCCCCGTTCTTTCGCGGCGGGACAGTGAGGACGTAGGAGGTAGGCCGGAAGGCTGACCCGGGGCGGGGGCCGGGCAGGGACCACACCTCCTGGCCAGTAAGGCAGGCAAAGGCCAGGGCCCCGAGACGACCCCCAGGCGCTGGGACGCGACCTGGCCCCGGTCCCCGGCTCTGGGGCTGGGCCGCGGGCGGCCGGAAGCAGCCGGGGTCGGGCCAACCGCCCACCCCGACGCAGACGGCCCCACTCACCGATGAGCCGGCGCACCTCGTCCTCGCTCAGGTAGAGGCTCACGCTGGGCCCCGCGGCCGCGGGCGACAGCGCGGGAGGCCGCGGGGCCGGGGCGGCGGCGGCGCCGGGCGCGGGTAGCAGCGGCAGCAGCGCGAGCAGGAGCAGCAGCGGCGGCGGCGGGGCCCTGAGGCCGCGGGTCCCGGGTAGGCGGCCCCGGCCCCGCGGCCCCGGCCGCGCCGCCCCGCGCATGGCCGCCGCCGCCGCCGCCGAGGAGGAGCGCTGGCCGCCCGCCGCGCCGCCGCCACCCACCCCCGGCCCCGAGCCCCTCACAGCCCCGAGCCGGGGGCGGCCGCCCAGCTCATCGCGCCGCCGGCCCGTGGCAGCCGGACGCCGCTTCAGACCGCCGGAGCGCGCCGCCGCCGCCGCTTCGGCGGCATCGTCCACAGCCGTGGGCTGCCCGCGGAGGCGCGCACGTGCGCGCCGCCGCCGCCCCGAGATCGCGCACGCACGCACCATCGTCTCGGTGCTGGCCGCGGCCAGGCTAGGAGCGCTTTGGTTTTCAAGTGCTGCCGCGGGCTGAGGGCTCCCTGGGCACCCTTTAAAGGGACCCCGTCCCCGTCCCACGTTGTCACCAGCCTGATGTTTGCTTGTCTATTGTCTGTAACACCCCGGCTCCCCGCGACACAGTCCAGTCAGGCAGGCCCGGGCCGCAGCTGCCACTGAGTAGCCTCCCCAGATCCAGGATGATGCCTGATGCGGCCGCTCTGGTAGCAAAAGAGAAACCTGCTTTTTCTTACTGAGAAAATGGTGAAAAATAGAAAGCATCTTTTATACCACCGTCGGAGGTGAACCTTAACATTTCTGTGTCACTTCCCATGGATAAATACAGTATGCATTTATTCTCCAAAAAGATCCTGCTCAGCAAACTTTAGTAACCTTATCCTTACACGTTAGGAATTTTTTATTTTTTATAATCGTTCTGCGTCCCCATTATCAACCCTCGTCTGGGGTTGTTAACCTGTGGTGTGCCGAAGTGTGTGTCTGTGTTTCTCCGCGTGTGCTTGAAAACACACAGAGAAGTGCTAGGTACGTTTCGTCATTTGCTCTAGCGAGTCCCGGCCCGCTGAAGAGGTTAAGAATCGCGGATACACCTCGGCTTTTCCAAAGGCTGCCGTACAAGCCCGTGCGCGGACCTCCAGGTCTCCGGGTGCATTTATATGAGCCCCACCATCGCGCTCAAACTTGCTCCAGGTGCCCCCTCTCTCGGTTGAGACTTCCCAGCGTCCCTTCCCGGCCGGGTCACCTCGCCGGTGCGGGCAGGTCCGCTCCCTGATCCCCGGGCCGCCCGCCGGCCCCGCGCGTCACTGCGCATCTGCTCGCAGGGCAGGCCCGGTTTCCGGGCGCCGTTGCTGCTCCAGCGTGGAGGCCCCGGGAGGAGGCTATTTTTACCCTCTGGGAAGGGCGGGGAAAGAGAGCGACTGATGAGGCGGGAAGTCCTGGAACTTTATTTCCCCCCTGTCTCGGGAGAGCGATGGATTCCATTTAGAAATAGGCTAGCCTCGATTTGTGAAGCTTCAGCCCCGGAGTTGTGTCCATCATCCTACAGGAGGAGGCTGAGAAGAAGGTGAGAGCTGAGGAAACGTGCTCCACCAGAGAACGGCAAAAAACCACAAAGGTCAGCAAAAAGCCTTATGTTGGGGGCAGCCGCTGCTACCTATTAGGGGACCAGCGCTCTGTCAAGAAGACCTTGGGGCTGGAAATGTGCTGTGTGAACAGGGCTCTCAAAGATCGCATATTCCCCGCATTTTTCCAAAATGGCGCACAGTCCCCAAGTGAAGAAGTTCCTGTCTTCAAGGCAATCTCCTGGTATCAGTGACTTCTTGACGTAGCCTGTGATGTAAACACAGCAGAGCGGTCAGTCAGGCCTGGCTGGGCTGTGGTACTTGTTAATGGTGTGACCTTGGGAAAATTAAACCCCAAGATTCATAAAATAGGGGTGATAATGCCAGACTCACAGGGCTTTCACAGGAATTAATTGGAGAAGATGTGAGTAAAACGCCCAGGCGGAGTGTCACACCCATTGTCATTGTTATTATAATGAATCCCTTCCCTATAATGACCATTTCCTGAAAAGTTTAATCACCACTTACCTCCAAACCATTCAAACCAGAGATGCTCAAGAACTTCATTCAGTACAGCACCATGCCTGGCCCAGAGCTGAGCTCAGTGCATCATGCTTGGCACAGGGACACAAGGGTAAGCAAGGTGCTCTCTTGAGGAAGTATGATAAACACATGTTCATTGCACATTGTCATCAGTGTTGTGAAGAAAAAGTTGGTAGTTCTCAAAGTATGGTTCCCAGACCAGCAGTACTATCACCGGGCAACTTGAAGAAATGCAAATTCCTTGGTCCCACCCCAGACTAATAAAAGTACCAACCTCAGTGGGTAGAAACACCGAGAAGTGGTACATTCATTTTATTATTTGTTCTAAAGAGTCCCTGTCTCCCAAAGAGTATCACAGGCTCTCCAGGTGATGCTGGCCACTCTGTCAAGAAAATCTTAACTCTACTAGCTCTCCTTTGGACTGTTGTAGTTGCTGCCTCACTGGCCTCCCTGCTTTCCCCTTATTCCTTTACTCATTTAGTCTGTTCTCAACATAGCAACCAGAACTATCCTATAATACACAACCAAATCATGTTGCTACTTTGGCTCTTAGACTGCTAACGGCTCCCTAATTCATCTAGAATAAAAGGCTAGGTCCTTACAAGCTATCAAGGCAGTTCTCATTCTCCATCTTCCTCCCTTCCCTTCTGATCTTATCTCGGACTTTCCCTCCCACAAAGACTTCTTTGTTGTACAACACACCAGACACAATCCTACTTCAGGGCCTTTGCCCTGCTGCTCCTTGGACCTGGAATACTCTTCCTTCTGACTTTCACTTGGCTTCATCTCTTACCTCTTCAAGTCTATATTCAGATGTTAACTTCTAAATAATAAAATTGTGAACGTCGCAGCACTTTAACTCCCCAGAGAACAAACCAATTCCCAGTCTCTCGTGTCTCTACAGGGTACTTGGTCTCACACAAAGTTCATCATACAATCCCATCCCATCCCTTGAGAAGGAATCATCTGCCACCCCCCCACCGCCCCCCACACCAAAGTGTGGGGGTAAACTTTTGAAATGTCCCAATAAGTCTCAGGGTAAAAATGCTGGGAAGCCCTAACCTCAGCCTCCTGAGGTTTCTCTGCCTAGAGGAAATGAAAACTGCAATCATCACCATACTCTACACACTGCCTCGTTCTTGGTTTTGCTTGTCGCTGTGGTTGACCTTATTCTACTCTAGGACACAAAGTTCAGAGGCCTGGAAAACACTATCATCAAGGCTTCTTTCACTATTCCTAAAAAAGGCTAGCCTTGGGTTTGAGATTCAGCAGGGTGGGTGAATGGGAGGCATGGGCCACCCTGCATGGGGCAGTGCTGGGATGAGGCCTCCCAGATAATGGAAATGACTGGGGTGTTCCATACATGGAGTCTGATGCTCCACTCAGAGTCCCAGCTTATGTCCAAGAGAATAGATGCCTGCCCACAGAGCCCTGAGAACAATTCCTCACCCCGGCCTTGAGTTCACTTAGCTAGGGGAGGGCTCTAGAAAGGGGTGGCTCTAAGTTTTAAAAACACCCCCTTTCTTTTCAAGGAGCAGTTGGGAATGCTGGTCTGTCTACTTTAGAGCAGTTTACTTTTTAAACGTTCTCCATCCACAGCAATATATTAACCCATTGTGTTGTGAAAGACTGAAGCATCACAGAAGTACACTAAGATAACATCCTCCTTGATACAAATCATCATCTCTTTCTTCCCAGTTTGGTGTATGTTGTTATAGCCCTTTCTCTCGATATTTACACACACGCACACACACACACACACACGTATCTGTATATGTGTTTAGACATGCAACTGTGTGTTTATGCGTACTTTCAGTTTTATAGAAATGAAATTGTACAGAGCGCCTGGGTGGCTCAGTCGTTAAGTGTCTGCCTTCGGCTCAGGTCATGATCCCAGGGCCCTGGGATTGAGTCCCACATTGGGCTCCCTGCTCTGCGGGAAGCCTGCTTCTCCCTCTCCCACTCCCCCTGCTTGTGTTCCTGCTCTCACTGTGTCTTTCTGTCAAATAAATAAATAAAATCTTTAAAAAAATTAAAAAAAAAAGAAATGAAATTGTACGAAAGGTAATGGTCTGCATGATTTGTTATTTTCACTGATCAAAATAAATTGAGATCTTAAGGATGCTTGCATGACAGAGCATACAGAGGTATATCCATGGTATTCTTTTGGTTGGGATGGACCATGATAGATTTCATGGTTCTGGTGATAGACTACACATCCTTGCACATGCATCTTTATACATATTATATATGTTAAAAGGGTAGATTCTCAGAAGTGGAATTGCTAAATCAAAGGGAGTTACTTTATAATGTTGATAGATTCTTGAATCGCCCTCCTAAAGACCAATATACGTTTCTGCAGCTAGTCCTAGTTCTTTAACTGGTGGGGGTGACCCAAATCTTCTTTCCTAAAGAGTCTGGCCATTACTGATCCAATCTGGATTGAATTGTCATAGTTTGCCATTAACCTTAATCACAGGGCATGATAAACTAAGAGACCCCCCCTAAGGGATCTCATGTATTCCAGACATACTCTTCCTTACCTGTCTTCTGGTTTCCATTATTTCCATCAGAAAGTCAGTTGTAAGTCTAACTGCCACTTTGACACATTATCTGTCTATTCTCTATAGTTGTTTTAAGTTGTTGTTGTTTTTTTTATGGTGTTCTGCAGTTTAATTGGGATATATATGAATGTGGCTATCTTTCCATTTACTTTGCTTGAAATTTATTGAGATTCCTGGATCTGGTGTCTTTTGAAAATTCCAGGAAATTCTCAGTTCCATTTCCTTTATCCTTAATAGTTAGTTAGATGGATAGATAAATATGCATTTTTCTGAACCATTTGAGAATAGATTGGAGACATAATGCCCCCTTCCCCCAAATGCTTCACTGTACATTTTCTAAGAAAAAGGACTCTCTCTTTCATAACCACAGTGCAATTTTCAAAATATAGACATTTCACATTGATACGATACTATTTTCCAATCGATGGTCCATGTTCAAATATCATCAGTTGTCTCAAAAAGGTCTTTTATAACTGTTTATTCCTGGTCCAGGATCCAATCCAGAATCAGACTTTGCATTTATTTGTCATATCTTTTTAGGTAGTTATGCCTTTTTGATAGGAATATCACTGAAATGATATATTCTCAGTATATCATATCAGAAGGCACATGATGTTGGGGCACCTGGGTAGTGTGGTTGGTTAAGCATCTGACTCTTGATTTCAGCTCAGGTCCTGATCTCAGGGGCATGATCTCAGGGTCGTGAGATTGAGCCCTGCGTTGGGCTCTACGCTCAGCATGGAGTCTGCTTAAGACTCTCTCTCCCTCTCCCTCTGCGCCTCCTCCCCATGCTCTCTCTCTCTCAAATAAATAAATAAAATCTTAAAAAAAAAAAAAAAAGAAGAAGAAGGCCCATGATGTCACTCTGGCCCATTACTGGTGATAATATCTTTGACCACTTGGTTAATGTGTTATCTTATACCTTTCCTTGCTAGTAGTAAATATATAGTATTTAGTAAATAGTAATAGTAGAAAAATAGTAAAGTTACTATTTTTCCCTTTGTGATTAATAAGAAATTTGGGGGGAGATACTTTGAGATTATGTAATTTTGTAAATTATGTAAATTTCTGGTTCCTCCTCAAGCTTTTTTTTTTTTTAGACAGCATGGTAACTATGTTTTTTTTTATTAACATATAATGTATTATTTGTTTCAGGGGTACAGGTCTGTGATTCATTAGTCTTACACAATTCACAGTGCTCATCATAGCACATACCCTCCCCAATGTCCATCACCCAGCCACCCCATCCTTCCCATCCCCCACCACTCCAGCAACCCTCAGTTTGTTTCCTAAGATTAAGAGTCTCTTATGGTTTGTCTCCCTCTCTGGTTTCGTCTTGTTTCATTTCCCCCTCTTCCCCTATGATCCTCTGCCTTGTTTCTCAAATTCTTCATATCAGTGAGATCATATAATTGTCTTTCTCTGATTGACTTATTTCACTTAGCATAATACCCTCTGGTTCCATCCATGTCATTGCAAATGGCAGGATTTCATTTTTTGATAACTGCATAATAAATATTCCATTGTATATATAAATACCACATCTTCTTTATCCCCTCCTCAAACTTTTGTCCACTAGTTTGATCACCCACTGATGATTTTCTAACTTAACTATTCCTTTCATATTTATCTGGCATTTAACTTAAGGGAGGCCTTTTTCTTTTCTCCTATTTATTTTTTTCATTTATTTATATCAGTATGGATTCTTGTTTTATTCAATGGATTATAATCTGTACTATCATTATATATGTTCATCCTCAAAATGTATTTGGGGATATTTGAGATTTGGCCAGTGGGACTCCTTCAGCTCATTCCTGTGTTCTTTTGCTAGGTCTCTAGCATTCATTGAACATTGCCTTACTTTATGAAGCAACAAAATATTCCTGTCTTCTCATGTACATTTCTGTCCCACCCTGGAATCAGCCCTTTTTCTTAGGAGCCCCAGTTCCTTTTAGTGGAGAATGGTATTTAGAAACCAAGATTTGGGAGCTGGCTGTGCTTAAATTGCTACTGTGATATAATTGATTCTAGGCCCTCTCAGGAGACAGAGTATGGAAATAAACATATTTATGCGTGTATATTCTGTGTACTTATATGCCTACATACACATATAGATCTGTAAAATCCATGAGTTCATATCAATACCCCTGATTCCAGTCCCACACCATTCCTTCCTCATTACCTATTTGTAACTCTCTTCTCTGACAGTAAGAAACCTGACTCCCATTATCCGCAATGTATCTGCTTATTTACTCAGTCCTTCCATTGTTAAGCAAACTCTTGGCCCTGCTTGCTGAAAGCTAGCCCCAGACACACCAATCTCCACCCCAACTCCCTATTCCCAGGCACGCCAGCCAAAACTTTGCCACCAGGCAGAGCAAAGGGCAGTGGGGTTGAGGGCATAATGGGAGGGGTTCTAGAGCAGCACAGAACAGTCCAGATCTTGAGAGGATATATTAGACACCTCTAATCTTTATGTGACATCCCCACTCCACAATAGCCTAATTCTCTCCAGCCACCCACTGAGATAGTAAGCTGGAATCTCCCCATCCCCAAGGCTTTCCTCAACTTTCTTTCCTTTCTAGATGCCTTCCAAACCCCTAATTCCAGTTTATTTCCTCTGCAGAAGAGTTTAGCTATCTCTTTGTGTTATATTCTCAACTGTTCACCTTCTGCATCCACTCAGGTGTTTTACCAAACAGAGCCCTGTGCTCAGGAGGAATGCATGCCTTAGGGGATGATGCAGCTGTAGTCAGTTATGATTTTAAATATTTAGCTTCTCTCCCTCTTTGCTACAATTATAATTATTAATGAAATATGCTTAGGAGAGATGTGACAGACAGGCATGTTAGATACATCATTTTGGTGAAGATTTAGAGGATGGACTGGAGGGAAAAATGGTAAGACCAGAGGCTGGGAAGCCAGGCAGCCTGACTTTTCAATACCTAGGTGAGAGGGGATTGGGACTGAGCTGGGAAGGCAGGGCAGTAAGGATGGGAACAGGAAACCTGATATGAGAGATATTTATGGGATAGGATCAGTAGGCTTGATGACAGATTGTGTAAGGTTGGCAGGGGGTAGGGAGGTGTAGGTGTGAGTGGGGGGCAGGGGCCTGGGACGAATCCTGGGTGTTTGGACTGGGAACAGGTTATGGCGGTGCCTAACCCTCCTCACCATCCTCCTTCTCCTTCTGCTACTACTAATGATGGGGCCATTTGTTGAGCATGGACAGTATGTCAATCACTCTGATGAATGCTAGACATATGTCATAGACATAATGAGACCATTTGATCCTATAGGGAATGTGTTATCATCCAGTTTGAGCCCTGCATTGGGCTCTATGCTCAGCATGGAGACTGCAGTAACTTCCCCCAAGATTTCACAAAGATTGCAAAAAGCACTTTGTGCCAGTTTAGGTTCTGAAATAACGATTTTGGCTTGGGGCATGCTGAGTTTGAGGTTCCTGTGGAATATCCTGGCAGAAATGTCCTGCCAACAGATGGAAATGCAGGTCTGAGCTCAGCAGAACAACTGGGGTAGAGATATAGCCATCCACACAGAGGTGTCAAGAGAGACCAGGTGGTTAGTATGGAATGAATGGGGGAAGCTTATGGACAAGGAGGGGAAAAGAGGGCTGAGATGGAACACTGGGCACAGGAACATCAAGGACGGGAGAGGAAGAAAAACTCCAGCAGAGAAGGAGTGGCAGGAGAGTGAGGAGATCCAGGAGAGCAGTGGTGCAGTCCAGGAAAAGTGGTTCGTCAGGGAGGCAGTGGCCCATCGTGCTAAATAGTGTCAAGTAAGCCAAGAACTGCAAGATGCCCAACTCATGTGTCCACCAAGTGGACATCAGTGAGGGAGACTGGTGGGCGGAAGCCTGAGTGCAAAGGTCAAAGCAGTAAGGAAGGGCAAGGAAGTGGAGATGATGAGCACCAATGTTTTCAAGAAGCCCAGGGGAAGAGTAAGGGGAGAAAGAGAGCGCAGTATCTAAATGGGGATTTACAGAAATTCTTCTGAGGTGGAAACATTTAAGTTGTTTCTAAGCTGAAAGGAATGTGCCAAAACAGGGAGAGAGGTCAAACAAAGATGCAAAGAACAGGAGGAGATAAGTCCCAAAGAAGCAGGAGGAGCTGGTTCTGAAAGCCACAGTGTCGTCAACACGGTGTGGGGGGAGTGACTCTGACAGCTTCAGAAGCAGAGCCTGTTACAGTGCTGGAGCCTGTTCCAGTGCTGGCCCCAAGTCTGCTGAAGATGGGGGCTTCTGATGGGCTCAGACACAGATTCCTTCATGGGGTAGACAAATAGGGGAAGGAAGTTAAGGAAATCCACATTTGGTTGCTTCCGTTTTTTCCCTGAAATCTGAAGGAAAGCCATTTCTGGATTAAAGCACAGAAGAGTAGGGTAGAATTGGGGGGTTGGTGCCTGCAATTGCTGGGGAGGTGGAAAATGGTATTGACCAGGGACCTTTAAGCTCCTCTGGGCACTGTTGAGAGTGAGGCTGAAATTGAAAAGTGTGGTATCTGAGGTCATAGTGATCTGTGTGTTGATCAGTCTGTTTGCAAGAGGAGAAAAGATGGCCTGTGGAATAATTCCCATTCGGATGCAGATCCAGAGCAGTGGAAGGAAAAAGGAGCTGGGTTGTAGAGGATGTTTAAAGTGCTACATCATAGCATCTAGCTTGGATGGTTCCCAAGTGAAACCAGAAAGGACTAAAATAGAATGAAACACTTCTGCTTGAAGATGGCAGATTGAACACAGTTTTTATCTCTTCAGTCACCCCAAACCCTACGAAAATGGCAGAAAAGGAATTTTTTCTTAAGGGTGTAAACCCAAATAACAAAGGGAAGCAGTGGTAGGGACAGCAGTAACTACATTTTGGAAGCTGATGGTGGATGATCAGTGGCAATTGACTTCCCTAAAAACTAAGTCAGGAGTTGAGGCATCAGATAGCTCAGAAAGGGGGAAATGCAGGGCGGGCTAAGAACAGGAGGACTGATTGAGGAGCATATAGATCCCGGGGTCTTTTCCCCAGTCTGAGCACAAAACTAAAAATTTATGATCTGGGAAGGATAAAACAGAGGTCTTTGGATTAGAAGACGTGAGGCACTGATGAGAGCTGAGATACTGTACTAAAAACAGGAAGATAAAGTCAAAGTCTGTATATTGACCAGAAAAGACACCCCCCCACCATCCCGCTCTCTTCTCCAGCCCTCTTCCTACACTCAGCTCCCACAATGCTGGCTGGAGATTGGAGATCTTTCCACAGGGAATCTGAGCAGTCCAGAAGAAACCATCAAAAGATACTGACACCTACTGCTCCCTTCACCTTTATTACTCCAGGTCAAGATCACCAGTCAATAATCAGATTTTTAGCATTGCGCTCCCAAACAGGAAAGGAAAGGCAAGGACCACTAGACACTTGAGGCAGTTCTTCAACTGAAAGACAAAGACCAAAATAAACAGAAAAAAAAAAAAAAGAAAAGGGATCTGTATTGATAGAGACAATGCCAAGAATGAAGAAAATATTTTAAATATGATAATCATATTCCCAGAGAAATTAAAGATAACATAGAATCTGTGAAATAGGAATAGGTTGCTTTTTTAAAAAAAGTCAAAAAGCAAAGAGCAGTCAGAAAATAAACTATGACAATAAAAAAACGTATAAGCCAATAGCGAAGTTGAAATAAAAAGCCAAAGAAATATCCCAGAAAGTAGAGCAAACATATAGAGGTAGCAAATAAGACCGAGAAGATGAGAGAAGAAATAAGAGATGGGAGTTGTGTTATAGGCCAAGAAGGCTGTGGTCCAAAGGGTTAGGTGGAAGGATCTGGGAGCAAAGTCCTCAAGCAGATGACAGGAATTTAGATGTAAGTACACAGAAAACTAAGCGGAGGAGGAAAAGGGCATTTATGAGCTCCAGGGAAAACAAAATGTTGTTTAAGAAGGGAAAGGCAATTAAACTATACCATCCGGCTCACCAGGGACTAGCATTTATATCGTCAAAACAAAGTAAACCTTGAGTATTGGTGGAGGGAGGGCAAATTAGTATGTGTGGAAGTCTTTAAAAGAAATGCAATCTTCATCTCCCTACTTGGAAATCCATAAATAATGCCTATAAATCAAGCAGTAGCAATGTGATCCCAAATTGAGCAATATAGAGGCAAATCAAAAGAACCAGCTAAAGGACTAAAGGGAGAATGGAATGGAGGACAGGAGAGGAGCCCAGAAGACTGGTGCTTTTCTAATGTTCTAGAGGACTATTTGACTTTTAAAATTATATGTATAACTTTGATAAAATTTAAATGAAAAGATTGGAATGGGAAGTAGAAGGGTAGATGGGAGCCCCATGAAGCGGGTTCTGCCCGCTCCGGGAATTGAGCAGGCTGGTAGGCCTTCTTTGCAACCACAGTAACCTGGTAAAAACCTGTGTAACTCACAAGACAGGATAAAACATGAAGTATTAATTTGTTGCAGACTGATAGCTGAGACATCAAATGGCAGGTTCACTCCTCTCAGCCACCACAAAAAAAAAAAAACCCAAAAAAAACCCTGCTAACAGGAATGGCAGACTCCTTAGCTTATCATTTCAAAGAACTTCTGTTCTCTGGTGGTAGGGAGACAGTCTGGAAAGTATGCACAAACTCAGAGAACTGGTTTCCACTGTGTGTGTGCATGTGTGTGTGTGTGTGTGTGTGTGTGCATGTGTGTGTGTGTTTGTGCACATGTGTAAGTCCCTTCCACCTATATAAAAGGAGCTTTGTGCTGGGGAGGACAGAGATGGAGGAGCGGAGCTATAAAGGAAGGAACAAGATGATAAGTGGTGGGACACTCCTCTCAGCATGAGTTTTCATGAGAGGAGAAAGAGGAGGGAGAGAAGGGGCACCGTCCCCAAGGGAAGGGGGATCTAACGGGAAGGAAGACGTATGGGTTCAGGTTCCCAGCAGCGCTTGCTCAATTGGGTCTCACACCTCTGATAATAGGAAGCAAGAGGGATAATGGCATTGTCCATTTGGACATGAGAGGGCCCCAGTTTTTCACAGAACCAAGTATGGCTTGGAGAGCTTCTATGAGCTTGTAGTGAGCCACAAATTAGCCAGGAGTGAGAGACAAGCTAGCCTGGCATGGTGTGGGGAGTGAACTCAGCTTGTCCCACGAGGTAAGAGGGACAGGCCTGATCTATTGGATGAAACTGAATGTGCCACTGACTAGGGCTGCCACCTCTCTCAGAGTTGTCATCTCTGAGAGAGCACCACAACCATAGGACATCTGTAGCTGACAAAAAGCATGGGTCCCAGAAGCGTAGGAGACCAAAAAAGGGACCCAGTTCTCCCTCTACATGGTGACTGTGCTGATGAGTAAAGTTGTCAGATTATGCTGCACCAGGGAGGAGTGCAGAGGAAATAAAAATGGAGCTCTGAGCTCCAATTTGATGATCATCCCAAATGTGGCCAAGAAATCTTGGGGTGGGACTGCATGCACCAGGATCAGGTTGTCCTCTGGAGTCCAGGACAGAGCCACGGGGTCAGAAATTAAGGCCAGGTCAAGAAATTACTAAGGTTCCAATTTGCACCCTTGAGTTTTGTGCACAGCCATAACTGGCTATTATTTCTGTTAAACCTGTTTATAGCCTTTGATGTGAGAAGCCACGGAGGCCTGAAGACCTAGCTGTCATAATAGTGGATGAGCTATTGTTTATTGAGTGCAGTACTAAGGGCCAAGAGCTTTATACCCAGAACCTCATTAAATCCTCGCACACCCAGTGGCATAGCCCCATTCCAACCCCCATTTTACAGGTGAAGGAGCTGGGATTTCTTGAACCTACTACCAATGTTGGTATTAAAGGGCAGAGCCAGAATTTGGGCTCGGTCTGTACTGATTCTAAGACCTGTACTGACGTTGAAGAATAACATGTTTAGACTGCACTCAGCCACAGAGCCTGGTTTTCTAGAAAGGAGAAAGTGTCTGGACATCTGACAATGAGCGCACACATTCACTTTCTGGGGGTCTGTGAGCACTCCAGAGCGGTGGTGTCAGAGCAGGAAGGTATGGTCAATGGTGTGGAATGGTTGCCAGGTGAAAACCCTGGTGTGTGTTTAGGTGCTCAAACCCAGTAACAGTAGCAGAAGCTAGTATTGAGAAAGAACCCTGAAAGCCTTCAAGCTCGAGGCATGCTTCTTCCTAAAGTGATTTTGAAACAGTTGAGGAATTTCTTAAATTTGGAATGGGTTCAATAAATGTCTGTTAAGTGAGGTATTCAGTTAAAGTTCTTTAAACTTGTGCCAAAGAGCTGTCAACTCAGATCACAAAAGATCGTAACATTAAAAGCTCTCTGTTCTGGCAAGCCCTGTGCATTTCCCTGTTAAATACTTCCACATCTGTCCTGTCTTTCTCAGGTCCCCACACTGCCTTGCACCTTTATCACATCCAGCCTAGGACACTCATTGTCATAGCTTTATCCATTCAGCAGGTATGGATTGAATACTCCTCTGGGTCAGGCAGGAGGTTCAATGCAGGGATGATAGATGAAGAAAATGTGGTTCCTGTCCTCAAGGAGCTCCTAG
Organism: Eumetopias jubatus; assembly: GCF_037043125.1. Taxonomy (NCBI): domain Eukaryota; kingdom Metazoa; phylum Chordata; class Mammalia; order Carnivora; family Otariidae; genus Eumetopias; species Eumetopias jubatus. The sequence goes on along the minus strand of NW_028274807.1, from coordinate 125,615,096 downwards.
ATTCAGAGGAAGATGAGCATCTGTGGCACAGACTGCTACTGCCCGCCCCGAATCCCTTTCTTCCCTAGGGATAGAATTACTGTTCCATGTGGCTGTCCAGCTGGACCACAATTCCCCAGCCTCCCTTGGGCTTAGGTGAGGCCATGTGACCAAGTTCTTGACAAAAGTATGTGAAGGAAGTGATATATACCACTTCTGGGGTGGAAATTTCAAGTCTGCCTTCTTTCTACCTCTCTTCCCACTTCCAGACTGGCCAGAGCCTGGATGTGCTGGTGACCAAGTTTCAACCATGCAAGTTAGTGACATTGCCTAAGGGAATAGCAGAGCAATGACTTAGAAGGACCTGTGTCCTTGAATGACCATGAGGGGCAGGTCTCCTCTGAAAGTTGTTATATGGGAGAGAAAAATAAATATCCACATGATTTAAGCCACTGTATTTGAGGAACTCTTTGTTATAGACACTTAACCTTTAGCCTAAGCATAATAGGAGTGTTAAGGAAAAAAAAGTATAGCCCAAAGTATTCCTGGTGCTACGACAAAAGCAGAACAATCAGTTCAAGTAAGGCAGAAGGTAGGAAAATTAGAGAAAGCAGAGGAGGGTGCCTGGGAGAGAGCACCCTTGTACTGAATCTTGAAAGATGAGTGTTTTTAGCAAATCTACTTGCATTTCTCATCTACCCTTCATTCTTTTGATTGGTCATTTTTGTCCACATTACTTCTTTCATCTCTTATCCCTACTCTCCACCTGTTAAAGCCTACCCAGAATTCAAGACTCAGATTAAATCTCATTTTCTCCAGGCAGCCTTCCTTGATCAGCTCCCCATAAGTGATTATCTTCCTCTTCCAAAATCCTATGGCACTTAGTCTTTATTATTTATTGATCACATATTTTATATCTTCTCTATCAATATCTGGCACTTTTCAGTAGCCTCCCCAGCATCACACTGCCTAGAGTTGTTCTGGGTTCCCCCAAGGGTATAGGTATACCCTAAATGTCCATTGCTTTGTAAAAAACCTACCTACCTCAAAACTTAGTGGATTAAAGTAACTATTTTTATTGCTCGCAGTTCTAAGAGTTGGCTGGGTCTCGGTTGGTTTGCACTTAGGGCCTTGAATGCTGTTGCATTCAGATAACAAGTGGGGCTGGCGTCGGCTGAAGGCCTGGCTGGGCTAGATACTCAAGACAGCTCACCCCTGTGGCTTGCAGCTGATGCTGCTCTCAGCTGGGAAGTCAGCAAGTCCTATTAACCAGAGAGCCTACATTTGCCTTCTCCATGTGACATGGGCTCACATAATTATAGCTGGATTCCAAGAGGATCGAGCAAAACCCTTGTGACTTAGCCACAAAAGACCCAGAATATCACTCTCATCACATTCTATTGGTCAAGCAAGTCACTAAGGCCAGCCCAGGCAGGGGAATTAGACTCCACATCTTGATGTGAGAAGCAGCAGGTGCATTCAGGGAGATAAGGAATTAATGACAGCTGTCCTTGGAGACTATCTTATCATACTGTGTAAACCTGGAATCTGGAGTGATGGTCACTCCCAGATCAAAACAAGTGGCCACCCTGTATTTCCTCATCTACAAATCAGAGCCCCAGGGAGACGGTGGTTTCCCTCCTCCCAGAGTCAATGAGAAGAATTTAATGTTAGTCTGGCATTAACCTGGGATGGGGTAGACATTCAAATGCCAAGATGTCCACCAAAATCTGAATGGCTCAGTTGTTTGTGAGCCAAGAGGTTCCCAGGAGAGGATGGAAGTGGTTATGGAGAGAAAATGTCTCTGGATTAGAGATCAAGTGTTTGGAAAAAAAAAAAAAAAAGATCAAGTGTTTGCTTATCAGTGTTTCTTCTGAAAATCACTTGCCACCCATCCTGGCCCAACCACCCCTAATATGGCGGTAAAGGACAAGAATTGCAGCAGAGTTAAAATTGAGAAAGTGTTGGTCCGACTCTGGCGTCTTTGCTGAGGGTCACATTGAGCTGCAAGGGGATGCTGTGATGTGTTTAGAGTCAACACCATGGCAGAAGACATCAAGACCAAAATCAAGCAGACTGCACCTTTCAACAGCCACTTCCCCAACCAGAACCAGAGCAGAAACTGCTGGCAGAACTACCTGGACTTCCACCACTGTGAGAAGGCAATGACTGCTAAAGGGGGTGATGTCCCCATGTGCGAATGATACCGGCATGGGTACAAGTCCCTCTGCCCCATATCCTGGGTGTCAGCCTGGGACGACTGCCAGGGAGAAGGCATATTTCCTGGGAAGATCTGAACTGGCTCTACCCACCTCTCCTCTGTCCTCCATCCTTCTCCCAGGGTGGTGAAGGGGGACCAGGGTGCATGGTGATTCCCACCCTGGGATTCTGAATCATGGCTTAACTAATAATAAGTACTCATTGGAAAAGTAAATAAAATAAAATAAAATAAAAATAAAATTGAGAAAGGGTTGCTCGATGCTCAACTTGGAGGAAGACTTTAGCTAAGCCCTTAGCCACCCACTTGAATTGAGTTTAGGGCCCAGCACAACATCTCTCCTGTATAACCTTTGGCTACAGGAAGAGGAGACCATTCCCTCACAAGCTACCACAAGGCACACTGGCCTTTAAACTTTGTGGTAGACAAAAAAATGGTCTCCCAAAAGTATCCATATCGTTAATACCCAGAAACTGTGAATATGTTCTGTTATATGGCAAAGGAGAAATAAGTTTGCAGATGGCATTAAGGTTGCTCATCAGCTGAAGACAGGGGGATTATCCAGGATTATAAGGGCAGAGCCAGGGTATTTAAATGGGTCCTTAAATGTGGAAGAGGGAGACAGCAGAAACAGCCAGAGTCAGATAAGGAGATACAGGGAAGAAAGCAGAGGTCGGAGTAATGTGCTTGATGGCTCTGAAGATGGCGGGGGGTCAAGAACCAAGGAATGTGGCAGCCTCTAGAAGCTGGAAAAGGGGAAACCCAGATTCTCCTCTAGAGCCTCTAGAAAGGGTCACAGGCTTGCTGACACCTTGAGACCCACTTGGGACTGCTGAATTATGGAACTGATGATCGTAAATTTGTGTTGTTTTAAACCACTAAGTTTGTGGTAAGTTGTTACAGCTACCATAGGAAACTAATCCAAACTCCAAGGGCCTCGGTGATTAAAATGAGAGTCCTGTCACGGGGGACAGTGGGGCCTATACCCCTGTTTTGACTGGTAATATTCAAGAGCAGGAAATCTCTGGTCAGGACCAGCCAGGACTGCTGGGGTGAGGGGTGGAGAGGAAGCTAGCAGAAGCTGACAGCAGGCCTTCCCGAGAAAGTGAGGAATAAGAGAGGGCAGTGAGGAGCCAGCGGCCAGAGGAGGAAGTGAGGCCATTTTATGAAAGAGACAACTTCTCTTCTCAAGAGGAGGGACTGGGAGACATTGCTATGGTGGATGGCATAAATTTTTCCCTTCACTGCCCCTTTGGGGAGAACATTCAGTAAAAGCTCTCTCACTCTACAAGCTTTTAGAGGTGGACATGTGTGTTTCTGGATGTACCTCTGGGCAAAGTATGGCCACAGAGCAGCCAAAGTTGCTGACTACACGAATGTTGCATTTCCTTGTCTAAAGTACAGAAACGTATGCCCGTCTGAGCAGTCCTTGCCCAAAGTCTGAGAAGGAAATGTAAAAAGAGCCACAGATAGGGGCACAACAAGCAGCACTCAGAGAGGTCGTCATATTTTATAGTACAGTTTGTTGAAATGAGGAACGGAGTCCTCCCTAATCCTTCAGTATTAAGGAGAGCATACTACCTGGTGTCTTGGGTTTAGAATTCAAAACCCTCAACAAGTTTCTTTACCTCTCAAAGCAGGCAATTTCTCCCTTTGAGCTTAATTAAAAATAATGGATAAGAGAGACGAGGTCCATGGCTTTTTAAATGCATGTTTACTGTTCTCCTCTCTCCATCTGTCCTCACTGGAGAAAAGGTGAATCGGGGGGGTGGGAGAGAAGAGATGCAACCTCTACTGCTTCTATTGGTGAGGGAAGGAGCCCCCCATGGTTGACTGGAGCTATCAGGGACAGTTCTGGCTTTACTCTTGTGGGAAAGTGAAGGGACAAAGGTGCACTGCTCACAGATGCTGATGTGCAAAGTGTCACTGAGGCTGCTCCCTCTCAAGGCTGCTCTAAAGGTTTGTCCACTCAACGCACTCACTACGTGGGTGATGGTAGGCAGATCCCTGTCTCAGCTATCAGATGCTCTGCTCAGGAGTGGGGCTCAATTTCCCTCACCCCTCCCTTACCTGTACCCTAGATCCTGCCTTAAGAAATGATTTTTTTTTCTTTAGAGAGAGCATGTGGGGGGTTGGGAGCAGAAGGAGAGAGAAAATCTTAAGCAGGCTCCACGCCCAGTGCAGCCTGACACAGGGCTCGATCTCATGACCCTGAGATCATGACCTGAGCTAAAATCAAGAGTCAGATGCTTAACCAACTGAGCCACTGAGGTGCCCCAAGAAATGATTCTTGCTTTTAAAAACTCAGCCCCTGGGGCACCTGGGTGGCTCAGTTGTTAAGCATCTGCCTTCTGCTCAGGTCATGATCCCAGGGTCCTGGGATCGAGACCCGCATCGAGCCCCGCATCGGGCTCCCTGCTCCAGCGGGAAGCCTGCTTCTCCCTCTCTCACTCCCCCTGCTTGTGTTCCCTCTCTCGCTGTGTCTCTGTCAAATAAATAAATAAAAGAAAAAAGAAAAATAAATAAAAAGATAAAAACTCAGCCCCAGATTTAGACCTAATGTTTTTTTTTTTTTTTAAGATTTTATTTATTTATTTGTCAGAGAGAGAGAGACAGAAAGAGCACAAGCAGGGGGAGCGGCAGGCAGAGGGAGAAGCAGGCTCCCCGCTGAGCAGGGAGCCCAATGTGGGACTCCATCCCAGGACCCTGGGATCATGACCTGAGCTGAAGGCAGACGCTTAACCGACTGAGCCACCCAGGCATCCCTAGACCTAATGTTTTTAGGTAATGTCCTTCTCTGCCATGGTCATAGTTGGTTAAAAGCTAATATATTAAAAATATGTGCAATGGGTGTTATGCACAAACAATGAATCATGGAACACTACATCAAAAACTAATGATGTAATGTACGGTGATTAACATAACAGTAAAAAATTTAAAGGAAAAAAATTCTGTGCTACAAGCTATTGCTTGAATAAAGAGAAAAAATGCTGTAAATAAATAAATAAATAAAAATATGTGCAAAATGTGAAACAAATTACTTCCTTTTTATAATCTTCTCACAGAGTACTCCATACTCATGAAATCAATCTCTACAGCTTCCTGAAACAGAGCTGTACTCAATACAAAATACTGTAAGTAATAGTAGAACTGAGGGTTGTGGATTATACCCCAACTTGATTCTTCCAAGCCACCTCTCTGTTCTCCATCCTTGAAGAATTGCTTAAATGCATTATCAGATTCACTGTCTTCATTTCCTTGCCTCTCTGAAACTCATTTGTCAATTCATTCCAAATCTGGCGTCTGTCTCCCTACTCAATGGAAACTGCCCACATCTGGGTTGCCTGTTATTACACCCAATGGTTAGTTCTCTTTTTTTAGTTACTTCACTTCTCAGCAGTATTTCACACAATTCTTCTTTAGGAAATGTTTTCCTTATTCTCTTCCTACCTCGCTGATGGCTACTTCTTGGCCTCGTTTCCTGGCTCCCCCTTCTTACCTGACCATTAAGTGTTGGTGGCCCCAGAGATTAGATCTGTGCCCAGTCCATTTTTCTCTTGACACTGTTTCTATAAGTGATCTTGTCCAAATTTGTATCTCTTGCTCCTCTCTTTCTACCTGTCTTTGTGAGTGGCTTTTTCAGCTCTGTGTGTATCTTTAATAAGCAGTTCACACTTAATATGGTTCAAAGTCAAACTTGGTTTCCCTTGAATCCTGTTCCTCCCCAATATTGCTCACCTCAGTTAAAGGTACCCCTGTTCACCATTACTGAAGCTGAACCCAATCTCCTACCTTTCACTCCCCTCTTCTTTCTAAGCCATTAGCAAGTCATATCTTTTCCATCCTGAAAACATATCCTGAATTCCCTCTACTTCTCTCTAGTTTCAGCAACTCCTTGGAAAGCTCCCTGATTCCCCATCCTGCCTCCACCATCTACCACTATCCACATGCTCACATACACATACACACTTTCTCCTAATCTCTCTCTTCTCACTCCCTAGCGCTTCTCTACCACACTTGCCTTTATAGTGTTCATCCCATTCTGCTATTGCATTGCTCACCTCTTGACGTCTGTGTTTACATTTAGTCTCCCAGAACCACTAGTGTGAGTTGAGTGAGACACTTGCCTTGGGCCCAAAACTAAAGGAAAACTCCATGATCAAGATAAGTAATATTTTTATTTTATTTTATTTATTTATTTTACAGAGAGAGACATAGCGAAAGAGGGAACACAAACAGGGTGAGTGGGAGAGGGAGAAGCAGGCTTCCTGCTGAGCAGGGATCCTGATGCGGGGCTTGATCCCAGGACCCTGGGATCATGACCTGAGCCGAAGGCAGACGCTTAATGACTGAGCCACCCAGGCACCCCAAGATAAGTAATATTTTAATATAATATTTTAGAAAGTCAAAATGCAAAAAAATCACGATGAGCAAAGCAAATTCCAGCATCATACAGTTTAATTTTATCCATAAATTCTTCAATATGTATCCTTATAGATAAGAACAATGAAAACGCAACACAAATTCCATTACCACACCTAATGAAATCCATAATAATTCTTTAATATCCTTTTATATCTAGTTCATGTTCTCTTTTCCTTGATTGTCTCACAATGTCTTTTACACACGGCTTCTTGTTTGAATTGATTTCCAAATAGGGTTCATGTGGTGGTTAATGCTGTGTATCAGCTTGACTAGGTTAGGGGATGCCCAGATGGCTGATAAAACGATATTTTTGGGTGTGCCTGCGAAGTTGTCTCCAGAAGACATTAGCATTTAAATCAGTAGACTGAGTAAGAAGGTGACCTTCACCAGTTCAGAGTGGGAATCATCCAATTCACTGAGGGCCTGCATTGAACAAAAAGATAGAGGAAGGGCAAATTTGCTCTGTCGGCTTGGACAGAGACATCCATTTTCTCCTGCCCTCAGACGTTGTCACTCGTGGCTCTAGAGCATTCATACTGAGACTGGGACTTATGCCATTGGCATCCCCCGGTTCTTACGCTTCTAGACTCAGACTGAATAATATCACCAGTTCTCCTGGGTCTGCAGATGTCAGACACAGGTCATGGGACTTGTCAGTTTCCATAACAGTGTAAGCCAATGCCTATAACAAAGCTCCTCTTATATACATCCTGTTGGTTCTGCTTCTCTGAAGAACCCTGACTAATATAGTCCACACATCTCTGGGGTTGATATAGCTCCTAATTTTACTTTTGCACTCTTTCAATCCATTTGTGTTTTGAAGAAATCAAGTCACTTATATATAGAGTTTCCTACATATCCTCTGTATTTTCCTGTAAACTTGGAGATGGGACCTGATTTCAAGTTCAGGTCTTTTCCTTTCCTTTTCTTTTTTTTAGCAATAATACTTCATAGATAATGTCGAAGACTTCTAATTGCATCATGTAAGAGACATGTAATGTCTATTTGTCTCTCTTTTTGTGATGTTAAGATTGATCAGTGGATGAAATGATGTAGTATCTGGGATTTACTTCAAAATACCCAGTATGGTGATGGGATGAGGGGAGTTGGGTGCTGTTATGGATGAAATAGGACTGGCCATGAGCTGATAACTGTTAATGCTTGAGTGATGGGCATATAGAATCCAGCCTATTAATGTCTATACTTTTTATATGTTTGAAATTGTGCATAAGAAAAAATTTTTAAACAAAAATTTAAAAGCTTTTTTTTTCAAGATTTTATTTATCTATTTCACAGAGAGAGTGTGAGCACAAGCAGGGGGAGCAGCAGGTAGAGGGAGAGGGAGAAGCAGGTTCCTCGCTGAGCAGGGAGACGGATGTGGGGCTTGATCCCAGGACCCAGGGATCATGACCTGAGCTGAAGGCAGATGCTTAACGATTGAGCCATCCAGGTGCCCATTTAAATAAAAATTTAATAAAAAATAAAGTTGTTTTAAAAATTTGATTCCTCACACTGTACCAGTTTGTGTAGATGCTTTGTAATAACAATTTCTTTCTTGGGGTCTGGAACTCCAGTGGTACAGTTGGTCACACAGGCACTATAAGTTTGGGTAACTGACACCAGACTCCTGGATTCAATCAGGTTTTCCTGACTGACAACACTGCAGGAATTGTCACAATTTGTTGCTGGAGAAATTGTGTCCTTGGGTGACTTCACTGGGAGAGACTCTTGGAAGTCTGCACTTGGTTTCCCCTGGACTTCAACCTTTGTTGAATTTGCTCTGTACTCTTCACAATAATAAACCATAACTGTGAGTATGAAAAAAAAATTTTTTTTTAATTTGATTACTAAGTTCAGATATTGTCAGCCTGCAGACCCATCGGTTTTAAAGTTCCCCCTTAGCCTTGTGCCTTAAGGTTTTAGCAGTCATTGATGAGCATTGCTCACATCCAGTTATTAGTCAGTACAAATCTATGATATTCTAACTCTATCATCCCTCGTATTAGTTAGCAATTTCTGCATAACGAATTACTCCAAATTTTAGTAGCTTAAAACAATGAGCATTATCTCATAGCTTCTGTGGGTCAGGAATCTGAGAGTGGCTTGGCTGGGTGATTCCGCTTCAGAGTCTCTCATGACCTTGTAATCAGTCTGCTAACTGGGACTCCATTCATTTGGGGCTAGAGGATCTACCTCCAAGTTCACTCACATGGTTGTTGGCAGGCTTAGTTCCTATTGGCTTTTAACTGGATAACTCAGTTCCTCACCTAGTGAGGGTCTCCATAAACTACTCGAATGTCTCACAGTATGGCAGCTGCCCCAGAATGAGTAATGAAATAGAGAGAGAGAGACAGAAAGAGAGAGAAGAGAATGAGAGAACAAGATGAAAGCCAAAGTCTTTTATAGTCTAATCTCAGAGGTGACATACCATCATTTCTATGTGCTGTTGGTCAAAGGTCAGCCCTGGTACAGCGTACGAGGGGACTATAGAGGGTGTGAATACCAGGAGTCAGGACCACCGGGGGCCATCTTGGAGGCTGTCTACCACATTCCTTCGCATGTATTCGCTGGAAATCTATAGTGGAAAACTCGTTTCATCAACTACTCAGTTACTCTGAAATACAATTTGTATAGAAGAGGCAAAATAAATTCTTTATTCTTTTCTTTACCGCTTTTCAAAATGATGAGTTGCCCTAGCATCCACTTACCTGACCAATGAATTATTTTTTAATATCATTATGGACTTGTGATCTTAATATGTTTGTTGTGTTTTAATTAAGTACACACATATGTCATTATTTTCTCAGACATTTTTTGTTTATTTTTAATATTCAAATTATTTCATTTTTGATTAGTGGAAAGTCCTTCCTGTTGGCTATTGTGTCTTTTTGGCACAAACCCAGTAGTCTCTGATAGTTTCCTTGTTTTCTGGTACCCAAGATATTCCAGGTTTGTCTTGTAATTTCCTGCCCTAGCCGTTTCTCCAAAGGGCCCTGTTTCCCTTTCAGTTTTTGGTTTATTGTTCCACTTTTTCCTTCTTAAAAAATATCATACAATCAATCATATAGAGAGAGAGAGATAGATATATAGCTCCATATTTCTCCTGCCTTTTTCTTAAAGTAAAGGTAGCAAACGATACACACTATTTTACACATTGCTTTTTTCACTTAACAATATATCCCAGAGATAACTTTATAATAAAGCAGAACATATTGATATTTCTGATTACTTTTTACCCAGTCCCCTATTGATGGACAGGTAATATGCTTACAAGCTTTGAAATGAAAACAAAACAAAATGAATGAAATGAAAACCAAAAAGAAAGAAGAAAAAAGAAAGAGGAAACCACAAAGGAAGAGACTGACAAGTTTGAATTAAAAAAAAAAAGTTTAAACTCCTGTACCACAACAAAAACAATGAAAATAAAATAACCAAAATAAGAAGGCAAATATAGCAGAAGAGGGGTGGTAGGGTGGAGTGGGGGCTCTAAGATGCAACAACCATGGCCAGAAGACTAACATCGTTGTTATATAAAGTACTTATAAAAAATGTTTTCAATAAATAAATAAACCAACATCTGTGCTAATAAATCATACAAGTGAAAAAATTCCTAGAAACAAATATGGCAAAAGATTAAAGCCTGTGGTAATCACAGAAATGCAAATTAAAACAAGGAAAAAGTATGATTTTTGTCTGTCACAGTGATAAAATTTACAACAATGATTATTCCTAATCCTGGTGACAGTGCAAGGAACTGATATTATTGTAGATAGTGCTTATCCACCATGTAAATCTTGGAAAACAATTTGTCAGCTTGAATTAAGAGCCATAAAAAATATTTTAATATTTTGACCCAATTATCCCACATTTGGGAATTTATCCTAGGGAAATAATCTAAAAGAAGAAAGAAACTTTTCTTGGTGATGTCCACTGAGTGTTACTGACATCTGAGAGGGTTCTGGATGACCTGGTGGCCCTGAGTCTACAATGCTCCTAGTGGGTGGCATTAGGGGATGCTCCTCTCCACAAGCATGTGTTTGCATCAGTTGATGTACATGACAGCTTTGGCATTTTGGTTGAAGAATGAGTGAGTGTTCTCTAGGGAGGATAAAGATGAAGATCATGGGGAATATGAGGATTTGAATCTTTACCACCATAAGACTGAGAGAAGTGGAAGGAGAAGAATTAACAAAGGACTATGTGAGACCCCACGTCCAAGCAGTGCAGCTTCAGGGCCTAAATGATTGAGGCATGTGGAGCAAGGACAGGAGTATTCTCCTACCCTCTCCCCTCTGCCATAGACCAGCAGACTGTCAGGAAACAGTTCTTAGCAGTATTCCACACAGCTCCGGGCAGCAGAGGTAGTATGTCCCCATATGTATGTCACGCCTAGTGCCTCACATACAGCAAGCACTCGGTGTATATAACTGAATGAGTGGAAGAATTTGAATATCCGTCACCCACCTGCAGACTCTGAGAAGGAGCTGAGGCTGATCTGATTTGGTGAGGATGAGAGCTGAGACAGTGAATGAGGTGCTGGAGGCCCAGATCTGACAATATGGTAGTTTGGGTGCCAGTGTGGCTACAACTATGAGCATAGTGAAACTGGGGTGTTCTGCTTATATTTATAATGTTGACATACTGGAAACAATCTAAATATCTAACCATAAATTATGGAATGCGCAATTAATGAAAAGTTATGCAAACATACAGCATAAAAGAGGGGCGCCTGGGTGGCTCAGTCGATAAGCGTCTGCCTTCAGCTCAGGTCATGATCCCGGGGTCCTGGTCCCTCTGCCCCTCTCACTTGTGCTCTCTCTCTCACTTGCTCTAAATATAAATAAATCAATCTAAAAAAAAGTTGATGAGTTGCTGCTACAATGGTCATTTTACCAGTGTGGAAATTGTACAGGTAATTCAGTAAGTAAATTCAGAAAAGTTATCACTTGCTCAAGGTTATGTAGCAAGTTAGTGGCAGATCCAGGATTCAAATCCAGGGCCACCTTCCTTGTAACCAGCCTGTTCAGCTCTACAACTTAGCTGACTGGTAGACCCGGAAAGAGTATGACTTTTGGAAGCTTCCCTTATCTTCCTGCTTTGAAAATCCACTACACTTTGTTCCCTGTCTCCCACGTGATAGCCTGCTTTCTGTTTCCTGAGCAGAGCTACCTTTTACCTAACGTTTGTATCTTCACCTGTTTACGAACAGAGAGGCAGCAGTAATAGTTTCCTGTGTATGTGGTGCGGCTGCAGAGATCCATGTGGAACCGGCTGTATTCCTCCTCTCCCCAAGGCCCTGTCAAAGGAAGTGTGATGTGACGATGAGCTCTGCACCAGGTAGAGGCAAACAGAGCTGCTCAAGTCCCAGTTATGCCTCCTAAGAGCTCTATGACCTTAGGCAGTTCTCTTCACATTTCTGAACCTCTGGTTTCTCCTTTATAAAAATGTCATAATCTCTGCCTACTTGTTGTGAAATCCACATGAAAGGAAAAGCTCTTTAAAAAGTGTCAGTGTCAGAGAAATACCACTCCTATTTGGCATACTAGGAAGATAAAGTCTGTTTTTTAGAAATATTGCTCATTCATTAAAAATATTAAAAACACAAGTGACGCAGAGAGATAGGGAAGGAGGGAGGGAGGGGAGGAGGGAAGCAGGGATAGAAAGAGAGAGAGGAAGGGAGGGTGAGCTGAGCCGATCAGATCATTCCAGTCTTTTGATGATGCCCCTGAAAAGTCCTGGTGAGATGTGGGAAGGCAGCCAAAGGGGGCGTTGAGCCAGATGAGTAAGTGGGGAAAGATTAGAGCAGGCGTGCAGAGAAAGAAAAACAAAACAAAACCCCCTTGTTTCTGGGCTTTCTTGGCTGTGCTTCTTGCCCTTGGTTTCATCATTCGTTCAACAAATACTTATTGGTGTGCCAAGCAGGGTTCTGAGGCTGGATATCCAGCTTGAACAAAACACAATGCCTGCCGTCGTGAACCATACGTTTTATCAGGGAACTGGAGAACAAACCAACAAATATGTGTAAATGTGGTATGTTAAAGATGACACGTGATGGAGAAAAGGCAGGGGGAGGTGATAGAGGATAGGATGGCTCCAGTTTTTAAAGGGTGGTCAGAGAAGGCTTCACTGAGAAGGTAATCCCATCTGAACAAAAACCTAAAGAAAGTGAAGCAGCTAGCAGTGCGGCTATCTGAGGGAAGTGTGAGGCACAACAAGGAAGCCAGTGTGGCTAGGTTGAGTGGCAGAGGAAGAGAGTGGTGGGGAATGAGATTCAAGAAGAATCAAGGAAGGCAGATCAAGGTAAGGACTTTGCTCAGAGATGGGAAGCTATTGGTGGATTTTGAGCAGATGGATGGTATGAGCTAATTTACATTTTATTTATTTTATTCATTTTATTTCATTTTAATTCCAGTTAGTTAACATACAGTATAGTATTAGTTTCAGGTGTACAATATAGTAATTCAACACTTCCATGCAACACCCAGTGCTCATCACAAGTGCACTCCTTAATCCCCATCACCTATTTCACCTTTCCCCCCACCCACTTCCCTTCTGATAACCATCAGACTGTTTTCTAGCATTAGGAGTCTGTTTCTTGCTTTGTCTCTCTCTCTCTCTTTTTCCCCTTTGCTCATTTGTTTTGTTTCTTAAATTCCACATATGAATGAAATCACATGGTATTTGATTTTCTCTGACTTATTTTGCTTAGCATTATACTTTCTAGATCCATCCTTACTGTTGCAAATGGCAAGATTTCATTTTTTATGGTTGAATAATATTCCATTATAGATATAGATATCGATATATGCACACACACACCACCACTTCTTCATCCATTCATTTATTGATGGACACTCGGGCTGCTTCCATAGCTTGGCTGTTGTAGATAATGCTGCTGTAAACAAAGGGGTGCATGTATCCTTTTGAATTAGTGTTTTTGTATTTTTTGGGTAAATACCCAGTAGTGCAATTCCTGATCGGAGGGTAGTTCTATTTTTAATTTTTTGAGGAAACTCCATACTGTTTTCCACAGTGGTTGCACAGGTTTGCATTCCTACCAAGAGTGCATAAGGGTTGCTTTTTCTCCACATCCTTGCCAACACCTGTTGTTTCTTGTGTTGTTGATTTTAGCCATTCTGACAGGTGTGAGGTGACATCTCATTGTGATTTTGACTTGCATTTCCCTGATGATGAGTGATATTGAGCATCTTTCCATGTGTCTGTTGGGCATCTGTATTTCTTCTTTGGAGAAATGTCTGTTCATATCTTCTGCCCATTTTTAATTGGCTTATTTGTTTTTTAGGTGTTGGGTTTTATCAGTTCTTTATATATTTTGGATGCTAGCCCTTTATCAGATATGTCATTTGCAATTATCTCCTCCTATTCAGTAGGTTGCCTTTTAGTTTTGTTGATTGTCTCCTTTGCAGTGCAGAAGCTTTTTATTTTGATATAGTTCCAATAGTTTATTTTTTACTTTTATTTCCCTGGCCTGAGAAGACCTATCTAGAAAAATGTTGCTATGGCCAATGTCAGAAAAGTTACTGTCTGGGGGCGCCTGGGTGGCTCAGTTGTTAAGCGTCTGCCTTCGGCTCAGGTCATGATCCCAGGGTCCTGGGATCGAGCCCCACATCGGGCTCCCTGCTCAGCGGGAAGCCTGCTTCTCCCTCTCCCACTCCTCCTGCTTGTGTTCCCTCTCTCACTGTCTCTCTCTGTCAAATAAATAAAAAAATCTTAAAAAAAAAAGAAAAGTTACTGTCTGTGCTCTCTTCTAGAATTGAGCTAATTTACATTTTAAAAGGATGACTGTGGTTGCTACATGGATAGGATTGCCAGGTCAGGGGTGAGAGATGGGGAAACTGTTTGGTGAGGAAAGCTAGTGCAAATGCTCTGTGGCAGGAGGGAGTGTGGATAATACCAGGGGGCGGAAGAAGGCTGGAGAGGAGACAAGCAGATGAAGGATGCTGTGTGAGGGTGTCCAGCAGGTCATGCTTAAGGACTTCAGTTTTTATCCCAAGAGCCAGGAGATGCCATGGAAGCACTTTACGCAGGACTGTGACATGATTAGCTTTGCGTTTTGAAAATATAAAACCCAAATGTCTGTCATTAGAGAACTGGTTAGATCAGTTAAGATACATCCATGTGGGAAATACCAGGCATCTCTTCAAAAGAATGGATATAATAGCATGATCTCTAAAAATATTGTTTAAAAATAGGACATACAGACACTGTGCATTGTATACTATCATTTGTGTGGGAAATACATGTACATAACGTTGATTCTTGTTATTAATGGTAGTTATGTTCTATAAAGTTGCCGCAAACACTGAATTTAGCAGATACTAAACTGTTGCTCCCAAGAGAAATACAAGGTTAGGTTCCTGCCAACCTTGGTCACAACATTTTCATCAATTGACCAATACATATATAACCTGATTTTATGTGTTTTTGCTTAAAAACATCTTATTTAATATATACTGTTGATTTATAAGCATTGAACTCACAGCCAACAGCACTAGGGCTCATGCCTGAAAGAGGCTCATCCAGCACATGTATTTTCTCCAGAAGACACATCATAGCCCGCCTGCTTGTAGCAGCACCAGATGACACTTTAGCGCTGCAATTGCAGGCCATTTTAAACAGCAAAATCATCAACAAAAAGCACAAAAATGTGAAAAACATGACACTGAATAGACTGTAAAAAGGACAGTTATTTATAGTATGAGAGCCGAAACCAGAAGGCAGAACGCTGCCTCGTTTGACCTCAGCTGAGAACCTGTGTTGGGCAACTCAAATCTTTCACATCTCTGTAAAAGTCCGCAGAGGACTGTGGACGTGCTTGAATATTGCTGTCGGGGTTAAAGTTTATCAAGTAGGTGAATTTGCAAATAGGGAACCTGTGAATATGAATGTCAGCTTTTTAGGGAAAATAATCTCAAACTTAGACATACATTGCAAAAATAAAAAAATAATACAAGAATATTCATCAATACTTTACCCAGATTCACCTATTGTTAACATTTTACCCCATTTGCTTTATGATTTATGCCCTCTGTCCACCTCTCATATACAAACACACACACACCCGTTTTTTTTCCCTGAATCATATGGGAGTAAGTTATATCCATAATGGCCCTTTACCCCTAAGTACAGCAGTATGGATTTTCTAATAAGGAATTCTCTTACACAGCCACAGTATACTTATACCAACTCTGATAACTTTGACATGAATACAATGCTTTTATCTAATCTACCAGCCTTCTTAATTCTGGAACACATTTACAGCCTTTCTTTGTGTTTTGTGACATTGATGCTTTATAACCACTACTTTTTAAAAAACAATATTTTGGGTTTATCTGACGCTTCCTTATAGTCTGGTTATGCATTCTCCCTCAGAACGCTGCATAGGTGATGACGTACAATATATTTGCACGTGGAGTATCTGTGGAGGGAAGCTAACGAAACTAGAGACAGGAACTGTCTTTGGAGAAGCCAACTGGGAGTCTGGAGGAGAGAATGGGGAAGGAGAGTGACTTTTCATTGTATACACTTATTTGCATTGTGTACTAGGTGTATGTGTAGTACCTTTTCAAAAACTAAATTTTTAAAAATCCTGGAAGGTCAGTGGGTCTAGTATTATCAGCCCCACCCCCCCCGCATTTTCCATAAGGAGAAACAGGCTCAAAGAGGGTAAGTGAGCCGCAGGAAGCCTCCACTCTGGGCCCATGGGCCCTATGGCGAGTGCCATGCCCGCTGTCCCTCGAACTGCTTCTCTGAAACTAGGCAGGTGCAGGTTGCAGTGAGTGCTGGAAGGGAGTGAGGAGACACCTGAGCTGAGTGCAGAGAGGTAGAAGTTAGCCTGTAACCAAGGGTCCCAGGACTAGGGGATGGAAGAAGGGAAGGGGAAGCAGGAAGGAGGGTATTTCAGACAGAAAGTGGCTTGGATCCAGAGGGTAGCAGGCTTGTAAGTGTACACACCTCCTCAGATCTGCAAAGAAAATGGGATCTTCCCTAGCAGACCCGCCCTATTGTGTAGTGGGGAAGCCTGGGCTTGCCTCTTAACAATAGACCGTCTCTTCCCACTCAACAGTCTCTTTTCAACTGGAGCGTTCCATCTACTTGGAGTTGAACTCCCTCACGTGGCTGGTTTCCATAGACTCTTGGAAAACACTGAGCTCTGTCCCTTTCCTTTCCTCTCCTCAAGATGTCATCTGGCTATCTGGGTAAATAAGGACCCTTACCACATCCACTGAAGTGGGGACCCTAGTATCCTTGGATCCTCTGGACCTCTGCTGTGATGACGAGAGGGGCATCGGCTCCTGTCAGTTAACATGAGAGATGAGACTGGTCCCATATGGCTTCCTGGGGCAATGTGCTGCCAGGGCCAGCAACATAATTTGCAGGATTCAGGGTAAAATAAAAACGCAGGATCCCCTTGTTCAAAAAGCAAGAAAAAAGGTACTACTACAGGTACTAAAATATTAAAGTGTTCCTTTTTCTTTTAGGTCTCTCTCTTTACTTGTCATGGTGTTTTTTATTTGCTATTTAATGACATTTTAAGTAAAGGAAAATTGAAATTTCATACTATTAGTATGACCTTTACCGTTCATCTTTATATTGTGCAATGCCAGTTTTAAACACAAAATCTGAAAGCATTTAACTCTTATGCAAAATCATAGGAATTATACAATTTATATTTTATAGATTGGGCATGCATTTGTATTTTACTCATACCTTAGAGTGGAAACATTGTACAAAACCAGCACTTCAGTTTTACCTCTTGAGGTGATCACATTGTACCAACATTCTCTACCTTCACCTCACTGACTGGTAAAGAGGGGCTGAATGTCAAATGAACTACGGGTTTCCCTATCTTTTATCTGTCATCATTTTCAATGTGAGTGATTGACTAATACAGGGAAGTAACACAAGTAAATAAGGATACAATAGGTCCTTGGTCCTTTGTGTTTCTTAGAATGCCACTGCCTTCTTTCTGCATTTCAAACAAGTTCTGGTTCGGATGGAAAGCGTGTCCTCTTGGAGCTGTCAGCTCCTGTTTACTCAGACATGGACATAACATGCTTACCTTGTCCTTGCTTGGAATCTTGCTGAAATCCCACACATTGTGCGTGCACTGGAAATCTGTGCTCCCAGTACATTGCAAACACTATATGCATATGCAAATTGGTGGCAAGGAAGAAAAAGCACGCATATTGCACATCCTACATAAAACCAATTAAAAATTCAAAACAGGAAGAGCAAAGAATTAAATTAATGCTTGCATGGAGGCCCAATCAGAAGATTGTGGGGATCTGAGCACACGATAAGCATTTTATGAAAGATGTGTAGCAGGCATGACCTATGTTGTATTAGAACAGGGTCTGCAAGGACTAATGTCACACATATCGCACATATCTCCTCTGCTCATGTACACGCTCTGTTGTCCCATTGAATTTCGCTTACAAAATACAAGTTCAAAGACAACGTTATTCAGAATTTCAAATTGGTGATAGTCCATCTTTAAAATAAGTGTGGACTCTTCTGAGTGAGGGGCTTTAGGCAATCGCACAGGCCACACGTCCACAAAGCTGGGTGCGGGGAGGGCTGCCCACTTCTGCTTCCTCCCTGCTGGGTGTGGTGGATAGAATGGTTCAGCTTCAGTAGCCACCTTGGGACCATGTGTGTGTTCTAAGCCATGATTAAATTGTGCATTTTTAAGCTACTATAAAGCCAAACCTAATCCTATCTGATATAGCACCTTTGTGTCCCTTCACCTGGGATACCAGAACTTCTGGATCCCTTGCAAGCCACTTGGAAGCCATGAGGAGCCAGAGATGGGACCTCTGGCTCTAATATCCAGCTATCCAGCTAACTCCCTCTGTGGCTGCTGAGCCATTTTTCTGTGCCACGTCTGAAGTGCCTTCCTGTGGTGTTTGCCTTGGATGACAGGTTGTCAAACTATATGGCCCATGGGCTAGGCACCTGTCTAATAAATAGAAATTTTAGGGGTGCCTGGGTGACTCAGTTAAGCATCTGTCTCTTCATTTCGGCCAGGTCATGGTCTCAGGGTTGTGAGATGGTTCTCCACATTGGGCTCCACACTGGGCAGGGAGCCTGCTTAAGATTCTCTCTCTCCCTCTCCCTCTGCCCCTCCCTTCCCTCCACTTGCACATGCTCTTGTGTGTGCGCGCTCTCTCTCAAAAAAAGTTTTACTAGAACACAGCCACACTTACTCTTGTAGATATTGTCCGCGGCTACTTTGGGGCTGTACTAGCAGAGTTGAATAGGTCCAAGATAGCAGTTACTTTTGGCCTTGGAAGATTTCACTAGGAATGCCATTGCTTCCCCCGCCCCCCTCGCCCCCCACTCCCCCCCCCCTTCCCCGCCCCACCACCACGGTCCATCTAACCCTGAGGGTTTCACCACCTTCCTCCTCTTTTTCCTGTTACAATCCTTCAGGCCAGAGACTCAGGCTTTCCAACTGGTATGCTGGTAAGTATTTAACAGTGGGCTCTCTGGGAGGACAAAAAGCCCTCATGTATAGTGTGTGACCATATCTGTGGTGTAAATATTCCCACTATGGCTAATTTCAGGCTAACAAAACGCCAATGAGGAGTTGGAAAGAGAGAAAGACAATCAGCCCCAGGGAGCAGTTAAATACAGTTCCAGTATATCACTGCAGCCACTTCCTTTACATCTGGCCTGGGCTCTTAACCCCAGTTTTACGTTTAATGGAACCCTAAACTCTAATCAGCCAGGCCTGCTTGTGCTATACTAATTACAGCTGAAGGAATTTAGAGAATTTCGTTTCCTGGCTTTCAGCATGATTTCCCCCTCTACTTTGTGAAGGTTTGTAATATTTACATTCTGTTCTGTTCATTTCGTTGCATGTTTTGTCTACAGATTGAGTCTAAGATATTAAACCCCATATAAATCACATTACTTAACATATAATTACAATGTTTTAATTGTGTAAATATTGTTTGCTGCAGAATCAAGCAGTGTGACTGGAGCTCTTAAGAACAAAACAGCCTTAGATTACTAAACGTTTGTAGGTCAAAGGAGAATGTTCCAGGCATCAAAGTTCAAACTAGTATGGGTTCATTTTCTTTCTATGTTTATATTGCTTCTTATACTCAGCTTCCACTTTTTAAAACAAATCTCACATATTTCTTTTTAGATTACTTTGTTTTAGTGGGACATCTTCCTGAGTGATTTCTTCAAAGACGTGCACGAATGGTAAATTTTCTGCTCTCTGGATTTCTGAAAATGTCTTTATTGTATCTTCACTTTGGGTAGTAATTTTGCTAGCTATAGAATTGCAGATTCAAATTAATTTTCCTGCAAGATCTGATGTCAGGCTGAATCTCATTTCTTCATATATAAGCTGGTTTTTCTTTTTGGAAGTTTTTATGATTTTTCTTTTTATGCTTTTAGTTCTGAAATTTTATCCAAGTGCGTTTATTTATTTATTTAGTTTTAAAGATTTTATTTATTTGACAGAGAGACACAGCGAGAGAGGGAACACAAGCAGGGGGAGTGGGAGAGGGAGAAGCAGGCTTCCCGTGGAGCAGGGAGCCCGGTGCGGGGCTCGATCCCAGGACCCCGGGACCACGACGCGAGCAGAGGGCAGACGCCTAACACTGAGCCACCCAGGCACCCCTATCCAAGTGCATTTAAATGTGATATTTCTTTCGTACCCTCATTGGCCCTCTGTGGGTCCCTCAAAAACACAAAACTAAAATAAAACATGTATTTGGTTTAATGTCAAAATGTATTATGAGGAAAAAAAGATGGCAAGAATACCACTACCCAGATAACTCCAGTTAACAATTTTAAAGCATAAAATAATACAATATCATGCAAAGAGTGAAAACAGTTCTGTTTTACTTAACAAAATCCGCTTTCCCTCATTCCACTTGTAGCTGTAGCATCATGGATCTAACCAGTACCTTGTTGATGGACATTTCAAGTTTTACATCGCCAGAAACAATAGTGCAGTAAACACCGTTGAACTGTTACTGGTATCTTGACATGCTTTAATGAATATATGCAAGGAAGAAATTCCTAGTAGTGACATTACTGGAATAGTGAGCAAAGACATTTTATTTATTTATTTATTTTCAAAGGTTTCATTTATTTATTTATTTGAGAGAGAGAGAGAGAGGAGGAGCAGAGGGTGAGGGACAAGCAGACTCCCCGCTTAGCGCGGAGTCAGATCCAACGAACCTGAGATCATGACCTGAGCATGACCAACAGTCAGACGCTTAACCTACTGAGCCACCCAGGTGCCCGGAGTAAGGACATTTTAAATTTTGATCGTATTTTGCCAGTTTCCCCCACAAAATGTTTGCATTCTCAATAATATCCAAGTGTCTCATTCACTTACTAATACTAGGTATTATCCAGCTTTCTAAGTATGGCCAGTTGGGATAAGCGAAAATATTGGTGTTTTCCTATGTATTTCTTCAGCTGAATGTCTGGCTTAGGATTGTTTCCCGTGTTTATCGGCCATCTGAATTTCTTTTCCTTAATTCCCCATTCATGTTCCTGGCCTCTGTGGACCCTTGCTTGGATGATTTGTGTTTTTCTTTGCATGAGGAGAATGTCCTTTGGTTATTTCCTCAACCGTCTCCTCCTGTTGTCTTGTCTTTCTCCTGCATCCAGACATCTAGATTTGTTCTTGTGTCATTTTATTTTTATCTCGTATGTTCCATCTGTTGGTTTTTACTCTATTTTAAAGGAAATGTTTTTCAACGTTACTTTCCACATTCAGCTTGTGTTTAAAATTTTTCCATTATTACTGTTCAAAAATTGAAGTAGTGCATAGGTTATTTTATAAATAAAATGTGGCTTTATGGTTTATTGATAGCACTCTCCAGCAGTTTCTTGCTCCTGATACCCTTTCCTAAACCTTTTAGCTATTTTTTTTTCTGGTATGTACTTCTGTATTTCTCAACTCTAGATATTATCTTTCGACTTTGTATTATAGAAGGTGAATGATTAGCACTCATACCATCTCCTTGCCCCCACCGCAGTTCTCTCCATCCTGCTGTGATTGCTATGACCAATTTTTTCGTTAAATTATTAGTTACTTTTGGGGGGATAAATATATGAGTATAGTTTATGGCTGAGCCAAGGAGTTCATTATGGTTATGTTTTCTTTGTCTCTTTTTTCCCTGAATTTAATAATTACCTTTAAAAAAGATTTGGCTTAGTTTTATACGTACCTTTAACTAAAGCCTTCTAAACCCTCCAAAAGGAATTGTAAAAGACTTGAATTTGGACGAGCCCTTTTCCGTGGATTGGCTCCTTCCTTTGTTTCTCTCCTTCTTGAGGTTTGAGGACAGAGCCAAGAAAGACAGGACCAATGTGTCAGGGAGAGGAGAGAGGCAGGAAAAGCCTGGGGGCCTGGGAATGGAAAAACAGATCCACAGCAATCCCGGACTTGGAGCATTAGGACTCTGTTGTCTAATCTCAGAATGTCTCCACAGAAACATCTTCAATGGTGCGTGGTTCCCAGCCTGTCTCCCACCCTAGCGCATCTCCAGGCTGAACAGCTGTCTTGAATCCTTGCAGGAGAGGTATAATTTTGAAGCAGTGTTACTTTCCGAACTAGCAAGAAAGCAGAGACATTGAAACACCAACAATTTTGCATTTATCTTAAAGGATGATGCTGGGGGCAGAGAGAATACTTGATGGTTCCTGCTTGGTGAAGGCAAAAGTGGGCCAAAGGCAGACCCTCAATGCCACTGGCCGGGCAAATGAGGTAAGATGGGTGGGAGAGAAAAAAAGCCCAAGTCAAGAGAAAGGGAGGCTTCAGCCTGGGAAAGAGACTGCCCTGACCTCAGCACCCATCCTTCTCTACCCCTAATCTTGTGAACCCTGCCCAGCACATAGTAGGTGTTTAAGAAGTACTTTAAGCAGGAAGTACTGTAAGCTCAGTGTGCCTCTCAAGGGTGTTAAGATGAATATCCATAAATCAGAGGTAATTTAAGGGCAGGATGCGGAGCACAGGAACAAATGGTCCATGCCTTTTGATCTTTCAGTTCATCTGGACAAATGTGTAAATTCTTCCAGACGGTGGAAGGACTGAGAGTCCCATAGGGGCCCTACCAGGTGTTGGCAGATCCTGTGTACCTCTCTGGGCCACCAGCTCCTCTCTCCTTCTCCATTAGCAAACCTAGGTGAGGCCCACATTCCCTTCTGAAGGTGGCAAAGAGAAAGCTGGAGAACACTCCGAGGTTACTAGCTTTCCATAGAACTGGATTTCAGTTGGAGGGAGTCCCAGTGATGAAGCAGGGGTTGAGAGAGTGCCCCTCATGCATTTTTCTGGCTTATTCTGGACTATGCATGCAGGCCCAAGCACATTCTACAGAGCTGAATGATGCCATACCTCTGTCAGGCCACCTGAGTAGAAAAATCCTTACTCTGCCAGGGCCTGGCTTTGTGCACTTCTAATTATTCTGTTCTGGTGACTGCAGGGAATACAATGATTAGTCTGCAGACCACCAGTCTAGACTTGCCCCTCACCATCCCCACTGGGTAAGAACCAGCACTGGTCTGTCTCTATATGAAAGTGTCTTGTGATGGGTGTTTGTTCAATTTCGTCAACTCTGCCCAGCACATTGTAGATGATCGATAAGTGATTGTTGTTTGAGTTAATAAACTCTTATCCTCTCTCAGAGTTTAATAATTCTGCAGTGTGATTACAGGACTAAGTGACACTGGCTTCCCTTTTGTCACCACGGCTCACTTCTGGGATGTGCACTGAGCATCTCCCACAGCCCGCTGCCTTTCTACTGTGTCCGTGCTGTGCACCTACATACACACCTGCAGGCACACACACATAGGCTCACGCTGCCTGCACCTATTCTGGACACGTTCACTGCTCATCGATACCTATTAGCGCAGAAACACATGTGTTCCTGCTTAGGATCTCTCACTCTCCCTCCAAGGCTGTGCCTAGAGACATTTTCCAGGTGCTTTTAGATGTCTAGAGGCATCAGTATCAATCATCGTGACTACCGTCATAGTGCAAGTCCTTCCTAGGTACTGAGCACCATGTACTAGTTTTCATTCATCATCTCATTTACCCCCTAGTGGCAGCTCTAAGAAGTAGGTCCGCTTATCCCATTTTAACGCCGAGAACACTAAGACTCACAGAAGTTAATCTGCCTGGGGCCACACGGATGAGTCCAGCTAGAAACCCGGGTCTTTCCCACCCAGCTCTCTGCAAATAACCATGATACTTGACCATCAAGGTGAGGGTCTGGCAAGTCTTAAAGCAGGAGGGATGCTGAGGGTCTGAGGCATGGTGCATCCTGGCCACCAGGGGCTGCTGTTTCCCCACGATGGCTCCTGGAGCCTGGCTCCCGTCCCCCCACAAACCTCAAGAATGCAGTCCAAGCTTGGACCAGAGAGCCTAAGGGAGTCCCCCAAACTCTGTGGGCCGGCCCCACCTTACCACGGGCCTCAACACGATCTTTAGGCTGCCAAAACCCCAATCCAACAAAAGGGAGCACGAGGAGGTTGTCAATGACTGCAGATGCCAAAGTAGAAGTCTAAACTGGAACATGAGATTGTTCTGCCTGCCAGAACGTCTTCCAGGGGTAGGGGTCTGCCTGCCTGGTTTTCAGGGGCTTGACTAATGGCTGGGTCCTCCTCCTGAGAGAGGAAGGCTGGCTCCCAGGGTGGGCCCCTGGGGGAGCAGGATCCAGTTAGGTCAGCCGTCTCCCACTTGGGTATGCAAGATGACGTTGGAGGCACAGGAGGAAAATACTAGAACTTTTATGTATGCATTTATATTTTCAATCTGAAAATAAGAATACAGTTTCACTAATATTTGATATCCAGACTGGTGCCGCCTTGGCTCCCTCATTGGGTCATACGTCCAGTAGTCCTGTATTAACAAAGAATGAGTGGTGCTCTGAAGAAAGAGTGGGGCACTGTCTAGGACCCAGTATGGTTTATGTGTTCCTGGTGGACTGGACTTATAGAGTATATTACATAATTTAACTAAAGTAAACCCTTTGGCACAGACAAGTAGATGTTACAGATTCCTCTGAAGAAACCAAGGTTTGAAGTTAATACTAACAGTACCTGCATGAGTGAGCCAGAGACAGATCAGTGACTGAGCTGTCACTTCTTCTCCTCATCTGAGCTCTTAGCTGCATGGTGACATAAAAACAATGATAGTCGGAACAGATCTGACATGACACAAATCTCCTAATTTCAAGCCTGTCAAAACTTTTGAAGTTATAGCTATTATCATTTATGATGAGCCTTGCTACAATATCAAAAAGAACTGCCTTATATCAATAGCAGCTAGTGATAGGAGGGCAACTACATGATATACCAGGGTGCAAGCAAAAACATGTTTGGAGGCTGAGGTGAAGGTTGGAAGAGCTTGGCGATCGCTGGTGTGTGTGGCTACCCACAGGTCAGCCTTCCTGTCCTCACAATTCTTAGATAAGGGCCAGAACGCTGGGTTTGGTGAAGATTATTGCTGACACTGCTCAGGTGCCAGACATTGGAACTATGAGCCTTTGCGATTTGGTTCAGATTCCAATGGAGGCATTTTAAATCGGGTGGTTTTTGTTTGCTTCTGGTCTGCCTCATATGTGTCCAATTCCTGTAACAGGAGGGGGAAGAAGAGGAGGAGAGGGGGAGGTGGTAGCCCTTTGTTGTGTGGCCTTCCTCTGTGCTCACTGGACTATGTCTATTTTGTGGGACTCCCAAGGATGTGCCTCTCAGCCCCACTCCCTGCATGCTTCCTTTCAAGGATACATTAAAAAAAAATCTTATGGGATTTGTCCAAACCTTGACAGAGGGAGAGTTCATTCTAAGTGGACTTACTGAGAACAGAGGTTAGTTCACCTGTATCAGTTCTTGTCCAAGAGCAGTCCAAAGACCAAAGGCATCAGGATTCCTTAGGACAGTTTTTAAACATGCAGATTCCTGGGCCCTACTTGAGACCTCCCCACTCAGAATCTGTGAGTGAAATACATTTTAAACAAACCCTTCCCCCGCAACCCCCACTAACTGGTGATTCTGAAGCACACTCACATTTAAGAACTATTACTGTATATAACGATACTTTGGGAAACTACGGTTTTTCAAAGAGTTTATTACTTCAACTCATTTTTCTTAATATGAGATAGGTAGGGCTTATAGCCTTCTCTTGATTTTAAGCACAAAAATGGAGTGAGACTTAGAGAGGGATCAGCCATTCACTGAAATGTACCAGAGGGTACACGTGCTGGACACATATGTCGTGGGGGGGGTGTGAAATGACAGTCCACACATCAGTGAAGAGAGCCCTGGCCTACAGCAGCTCCATGGCAAGGGGTACGTTTCTTTTTCTTTCCTTTTCTTTCTTTCTTTTTTCTCTTTCTTTCTTTTTTTTTTTTTTAAGATTTTATCCATTTATACAGGCAGATGGAGAAGCAGGCTTTCTGCAGAGCAGGGAACCCCATGGCAGGGCTCGACCCCAGGACACTGGGAGCATGACCTGAGCTGAAGGCAGATGCTTAACCGACTGAGACACCCAGGTGCCCCAAGGGGTACATTTCTGAAGCAAATTCATTCCTGAGACCAGCTCCCTGCTTGGGCCCAGTGGAAATTATAATCCCACTCATCTTTACCAAGTGACCTCAGAACTCAAGGCTTAAAGGCTAGCCAATCTAACCACAATCTAACCAATCCATGGAGATTTTTTAGCAAAAAGTCAGCACAATGGCATGTTGGTCTCAGAATACTAAAGAGGACTCTGGAGTAGAGGCCATAGTTAGAGCTTCCTCTTCCAGCAGAGCCTTCCCCCTGCCCCGTATCCCCTGGCCAGTCCCAGCTCTTTCAGGACTTCACTGGAGAACAGCCCCTCCCGGAAGACACATCGTGCCCACACTCTGCCCCAGCCTGGCCCGGCACCCCTTCCCAGTCCTCTCACAGCACCCTGGGCCTGCCTCTACCTTGTTGCTTATCATACTGTGCTTCATAGGCCAGGCTGGGTGTCTGCCTCCCCCAGTGGGCAGTGTCTCCAGGAGGGTAGGGCCTGGGTTCAGTAACTGTCTGTAAAATGAATATGCTCATCACTGGGGCCTCTCTTGCAGCTAGCTTGAGTAGGCTGCCAGTTAGGAAAGGACCTCTGCCTTTTCCTCCTCTAAGAGTCTGAGAAACCAACCGAGCAAGGTTGGCTAACTCTCAAGCCTGGCCACCAGTCCAGCTCTCCTGACTCCCCACCCTTTCCTGCAGCTGAGCCAAATGAGAGTTTGGCTTCTGCTTTCCCACCTTTCCTGGCAACATTCACAACCCTCCCTGATGAGGGTGAGCAATGCAAGTTCCAGGCATGCCTCGCTTGATTGCTGGCTTCCCAGTTGTCACTTGAACCACAGGGTGAGTCCCTAACTGGTGGTGGGATGATAAACATGCAAATTTCTGTAGGCAAAGTGTCAGGCTGCAGCTTCTTTCCCACTCGGAAAGATACATGTCAACAAACTGAGAAAATGGGTGAAAACCATTTTCAAACCATACCTTCCCAGCACTGTCCAACATTCCCAGTAAGCAGGTATCTGGGGAGCTAGCTGCCTGCCCCCTCATGCAGAAATAAGTAAACAGTACACACTCCCTCCTGCAGAAGTAAGTAAACAGACCACAGCCCAGCCCTGGTCTTGGGTAAAAGCACTTCTTTAGTTACTCCTGTCAGTGGTGTTTAATGCTGGATGTGATGTATGCTGGAGTGGTGTATGAATGCCGTGATGTGAGTGGTTTCTACACCAAGGTGGAAACCATCACCCAGGGGGAGATTTCAATTTTCTTGGGCTTCAACTGCCATCAGTAGCAGTGACCTCCGCTAAGGGACAATGCTGCTTTTCTCCACTGGGGGCCAATGTGCAGACCTACACACCTGCTTGGCCCATTTTTTCACAGTGTCCACCTAAAGCCACAGGGACTAGGGACGGGCTGCACTTCCTTCCCCGCGGAGCTGCGGGAAAAGTCACTGTGTGGGCCCTGGGTTACTGGCCCAGGATGAGGTTTGCAGCTCCTTCATCGAGGTCTCTGGTCCCAAGGTATCTGTGGGTAGGACATGACATACAAGGGTGGGGGGTTCCTGCAGAGGTGCCAGAGCACTGGAGAAGATCAAGGCCAGCAACCTGGGTATAGAATGGGAAGCCAGGAGAGGAAGTAGCCTTGGAGTTGGGATTTTGCTGTTAGGGCCCCGGGGAGCCACTGGTTTTCGCCTGATTTGACTGGCAACAAGTAAAAAACAAAAACAATAGCGGAGTAGCGAGGTTGCCAAAATGGAAGCCACAAAAGGCGCCCTGGAGTCCTAATATAGTGCCCGGAAGGTGGAAGCTTCCCGGGGAAGAGGGAAGAGGACATTCTCAGACCCATTAGGGCCGGCTGCGTGCCGCTGGAGAGCGGGGGAGGAAATGCGGTGGGCGGGAGCCAGGGGCAGGGAGTGGAGGGTCGGGACGCGTGCTCACCTCCGGCTGCCCCACCGCCAGGGGGCGCCCTCACGGGCTGGGGCCAGGCGCGCCGGCGGGCGGGGCCTGGGGGCGGGACCGGGGGCGGGCGGGGTGGGGCGGGGGCCCTGGCTGCGCTCCCGTAGCGGCCGGAGGAATGCGGCCTTTGGCTCGTCCCCTGTCCGCATTCCTGCCGGCCCTGGAATGTGAACAGCGTGTTCGCTACGCGCCCTGAACGCACAAGTTCGGTCCCCTCCCGTCGGAGAACGCCAGACAGCGGCTTCTGCGGAGAGGCCCCGTGTCTGCCACCGCACCAAACCAGCAGCACGTCCGGGTGGAGGATAGGGCCCTGAGAGCTGTCAGGCCCCCGGGCAGGGGTTTTGAGACCAGGTGTGGTTTAGAAAAGGAGGGAAACCACAAGCCGTCTACTGAGGCACCGAGAAGGAGACGGGACCGACCCTCTCTACCACCAGCCTTAAGGGGCACAGAATTCAGACTCTAGGATGTCTTTAGGTCATGTTGCGGATGGCAAGGCCTGGAGAGAGGAAGGTGATCCAGTCGGGGAGTGACTGAATACCCAAGAGTAAGCATTTCATTCATTCGACAAATAGTGAGCCTCTGCTCTGTGTTTGTCCCTGAGCTAAATTCTGGGGACACAGAGGTGGATAAGGCATCTCCTGACCTTGAGGAGCTGCCATTCTGATCCTGGAGACAATTGCTGAAACACGCAGGGGAACACAGAGGAATAACCCAGATTGGGGTGGAAATCCAGGAGGTCTTCCCAGGGGAAGCTGCAAAAGGACCTGAAAGGCCAATAGGAGTTGGCCCCAAAGAGGGTGAAGGGTGTTCTAGACAGGGGGAATCTTGCATGCGGAGGCCAGGGGAACACAATGGCTCCCAAGCAGAGTCTGGGCTTGCCTTCCCTGAAAGTGCCTCCCAGATGACCAGCTGAGTTACAGCAAGGATCAGTGTCCACCTCAGTCTGCCTGGTACCGGTTGGTTTATGGAGCCCTATTCTGCAGGAGGCCATCCAAGAGGATTGGGACTCTGCGTGCTGCCTAGAAGTATTATGGAGACTGAGAAATAAGACCCCTAAAGCATCTGGCACGAAGCCTAGTACCTAATCGGTGCTCAATAAACATTGGCTGGTCTTGGGGCGCCTGGGTGGCTCAGTTGGTTGGGCGGCTGCCTTCGGCTCAGGTCATGATCCTGGAGTCCCGGGATCTAGTCCCGCATCGGGGTCCCTGCTCAACAGGGAGCCTGCTTCTCCCTCTGACCCTCCCCCCTCTCATATACTCTCTCTCTCTGTCTCTCAAATAGGTGAATGGATCTTTAAAAAAACAAAACAAAACAAAACAAAACAAAACAAAAACATTGGCTGGTCTTTCAACACCTTGCTTAATTCACTGACTCCTCTTCCCTTCAAGGCAACCATTTCTGCCTCTGAAATGGGCAGTGGTCCTCCAGCCCTTCATTTCTGAGGAGGTGCCTGGCCAAGGGGTGGACACTGCAGGTCTGGTCAGGGAACTTCCTGTTTTCTTGTCCTTCCCCGGTTGAGGAGGGGGAGCATGCGGGAGATAAGACAGGTGTGGCTGGCTGTGATGAAGGCCCCAGAATATATCTGGGGAAACTGGTGCTGCAGGTGTGGAGGGTTGGGAGTGGAGAAGGGCCTCCCCTGGAGGTGCAATGTGGGAAGGTGACCCTTGGCTGAGCATAGGATGAACAAAGCAAGGAGGGTCAGGGCCAAGAAGGTTGGACTTGGACAGCAGTCCAGGGAAGGAGTGATAAAGCCTGATAGGAGCTGAAGGAGGGGAGGACAGAAAGCAGCGCTGGGAGATAGAGACTGAGGAGGGAGATGAGACCTGCAGGGTGGGGCCAGGGCTCCAAATCCACTGCCAGATCTTCACCTTGGGTGGGTCAGGATGGATCTGCGTGCACATGGGACGCTGCAGGGGATCATAGCCTATACGTCCCAAACATCCCTGAGTGATAGAACAGGAGTGTTTACTTGCAGAAATTCCTTATCAGCTCCCCCCTCCCCTCAGGATTGCCCTGGGACCTAAATTCTTCTGTACAGAGGAAAAGTGCAGGCCTTGGAATGGCCTCTCCAGCATTGTTCCTTGGCAAACACAGGAAGATGGGTTTCCTTTAGTTTTGTGGTGCTGACATCTGAATCCGGACCTCTTCCCCAGCCTTTGGGGTGGGGGCAGGGAAGCAGAGGACCAGGCAGACCATGGAAAATAAATAGCCACCTCTGCTCCTCTGACTTAGTTCATGTTCTTAGAATTTCCTCTCTTGGATTCTGGCTTTGTTATTTTAGAGTTCCGTGCATTGGTTTAGGGCTGGGAAAATCCCTTACTGCTGTTGCTATGGAGAGACAGCTCCACACTGGAGCACTGTCTTGGTGCCCCAAGAGAAGTGGCCCAGCCAGTGGGCCTGCAGCCCAGTGTCCAAGGGAGCTCCTGAGTCAGCCCGTGTGAAGGAGGCTCTTGGGGCTGGGTGTGGGTGTCTCTGCATGAGCATGTGCTAGTCCCACAGTGGGGATGTGGCAGTGTTTTGGTTCCAGCTGTCTGGGCCAGAGCCAGGCCAGACTAGTGATGGCTCCACTGGGAAATGGTGGGGACCTCCAAAGGGGGCTCCAGGTGGGCCTGTGCAGTGCATACACCGAGAGAACTCGCTGGCCCACCAGAGAGCTGTCCCACGCCCACGTGACTCAGGCCGTCTCCTCTCCAGGGCTCTGTGTGGTGGACACGTGGGCTTCCCTGTGCATCGGGGCTTGTACCTCTCCCACTCCTCTCTTGACACTCCCCATAAGAATGATCATCGTGGTGCTTCCTTCCTCCACCAATTCATTTGTGCATTCACTCATTCAACAAATATAGCTATGTGCCTACCAGGTGTCGGGCACTGCACTGGGTGCTTGGAGATACAGACAAATGAACAGGAAACATTGGAACAATCTTAGGATCCCAACAATTTAGTGATACAAAGTATGGACTGCTCATCATGTGGCGTAGGCCTGGGACCAGGGTGAAGCCAGTGAGGTTCTTGCCTTGGGTGCAGAACATAACAGGTGCCAAAACCCACCAGAGTCAAGAGACATGATATTTTAACAGGTAAAATCAGTCCATGGTGAACAAAAGAGCAAGATTTTAAATAAAGAGAGGATCTGTCACAGTTCTACACTAGTCGGTTGGGGCCAGAGAGAAAGCAAACATCAGTGCTACCGATCCTGTGTTCCGAATTGAATGTAGCACTGACAGACTATCAGACAAGCATTAAAACATGTCATGGAGGTTAGCTTATTGGCATAGAAAGAAGCTCATGGCATACAGTATTGAGTGAAAAATAGGCAGTTACAGAACCATATATAAAGTACAGTCCTATTAAAAATATGTTCAGATATTGGAAGTTAAAAGAGCATAACCTGAGACATGAACAGCTCTTTTCTCTCCTTTATGGCCTACTTTTTGTCTTGTCTGTGTTTCTTGGTTATTTTAACAGCGAACCTATAATACTGTATGCTTTTCTTAAAGACATTTTAAAAACAACCCCAAGAGAATTACAGCAGAGCATGCTAGTCTGAACAGCAGAGCTAATCGCGGGCTTTCTGACTTGTAAGAGCCTGGAGGACTCCCCGGATCCACCCCTTCTCAAGGCTGGCGAGGGGGAAGGCCCGGGATGGCCCCTCCTACTTTATAGATGAGAAAGGCAAAGCCCAGTGAGGTGAGGGGAGTCAGAGAAGAGCACCCATTTGGGGCGAGGTGGAACTGGCTTTTGCCTGCAGTCTGTCTGCTAGAATCCACAACACCCTTAGCATGACGTGCTAGCATCTTGCTTCCCAGCTTCTTCTAGGCTGAGCTTCTCACTCTCTATTCTTCGTGCTCAGTTGCTCTCCATTGACCGACCTCTTCCATGGGTGCTTTTCTCTTTCTACAGAGCAGACATCCCGGAAGAAAACCTGTAAGAACTATCTGGGTAGATGTGACTGGCCCCTGTCTGGGCCATCAGCTGATGACAAGTGGCCTGGTGAGTGACTGAGTGAAGGAATGAGAGAGTATTTCCAATGTTATGTTTTCTCTCTGACCTCCCTCCCCCCACCCCACCCCGGGCAGACTGGCATGAATCATAAGCAATTCTCTAAAGCCCTCATCTGCCTGGAAGTGCCTAGTGGTATTTCCCGGAGTTCAGAAGCCATTGGCCCTGCATGCCAGTAGGCTAAGCTATTCCCCACCCAGCCACAAACCTGTTGCCCGTCCCCTGGCGAAGGCACTGAGAATAGTGTTCCAGGCAGATGTGCTGCCTCTGGAAGCTGGGGCCATTCTGGGATGATGCTCACACAAGCCTCGGAACTGAGACCCTCCCGAATGCCCTCTCTGGGACTTAGTAGGCTTACCATCTTAAGCATCATGCCGGTGGGGACCAACATAGAGACCCTTTCTCTCCTGAGAGATGGGTTCCCAGGCTCTAGCCCACCCTTAGCAGCGTGTGGTTTCTGCTTGTCTGTTGAATGTGGCAAAGCAAGAGTGCCCTTCTTTGTAAGTGTGGGTGTGGCGGATTGCATTTCCCAAAGACAGCCCTGACGGTATTTTCCTTGCCACTATAACTATGGCTGTGTAACTAAGTCATGGCCAGTGGCATGTCAGTGGGATCAGCATGTGGAAATTTCTGGGGAGTTCCTTTCAAAGGGAGGTGGAGTGCCCTTCTTGTCCCCTTCTCCATCCTGCTATTTGTAATACAAGATGATGGCTAGAGCTCTAGCAGCCTTCTTGGATCATGAAGACTTGGGGCAGGGGGAAAGCTCTGACAAATAACCGGAAACCCAGATGCTATGAAAGAAAAGATGAACACATTTAACTAGATTAAAATTTTAAACTTTTTGTGGCAGAAGATAACACAAAGATGGCAGATAAAGAGAAGTGGAAACTGTATTTGCAAAGTAGTACAAAGGGTGCAAAGAACATCTACAAATTGCTTTCCCCAGACAAGAAAAAGATAAATGACCCAATGGAAATACTGGCAATTTATGGGAGAGCAATTCCATATATATATATATATGGAATTGCTAGTAGTGAAATGGTTAGGGCAGCTTGAAAAACAATGAAAAGGATTGGTAATACCTATTGCTAGTGGGCCTGCAGAGAAAGAGATAGTTACATACATTGGTGATAGAAACGTGCATTTTTATAGCCCTTAAAAATCAATCTGGCAACATCAATGAAAATTATTATATAAGATTAATAATTTTATGTATTGTAACTTGTATAAATTATGTGTGTATGAGTATATTTTGATCACCAATCCATTCTTTATCATCTGTCCTTAAATACCTATCCAAGATAATGATAATTACTGCAGCATTGTCCAGCGTGTCCAAACTTGGAATCCAAGTGAATGTCCACTCATCAGCAGATGGCTGAGTAAGTTATAGTGCATATTTCCATTTCTAGGAATATTAGACTGCCATTAAAAAGAAGGAACCAGAGCTATATCAGTGGTAAATTTTCATTAGCTATTGATGAGTAAGAAAAGCAAGAGGAAGAAAAACATATACAGTATTTAGCTAAAACAGTGATTTAAAAACCTATGTTTTTGTTCATTTGGGTCCTCCAGGAATCAGTCACCAGAATGGGATCCAACTAGCAAGAGGTTTATTGGGGAAAACTCCCATTGGTAAACAATGGGGAGTTTGCTAGAGGAGGCTGAGAGAGTCAGGCCGAGAACCACAGTGCTGTTCTAAGAAAGTTTCTGCAACTTGGATAGGGAGTCCTTGAACATAAGTCCCAGGTTCTTGGAGTCCTGTGTCCTGGGAACAGGCCTGCCTTCCTGTCCCTGCCCTGCTCAGTCACTGGCTGGGGAGGCCTGGCCTCAGTGCAAACCCTACAGAAAGAGGTCCAAGAATTGTATTCTGCTATGTAGTCACACATATGGGTGTGCTTGTTTATGTGTGTGTGTATCTACATATGGATATAAGTGTGTATATGTATGTGTACATCTGTTTGTATACCTGTATATAGAATCATAGAGACAAGTATATGGAAGGATATGCACTAGGTTGCTACCTGGGTAATGGGCTGGCGAGGCTTCCTACACACACACACACACACACACACACACACACACACACACACACACACACGAAAAGAAGAAAAATTTGCGCTAAAACCCCCTTAAATTCCAGACTTACTTTCAACTGCCTCTATCCGAAGAAGCATGACAATGCTAACGCAGCTGAAGAATGAATTCCCGGGTCTCCCCCAGTCCTGCGCTGACCCGGCTCCATTCTTCCCACAGCCCTCCCCGCTCTGACTCCTGCTGTCCGTGCCTTGTTGTCTTCCTGCCGGAGCCCTTTAGGCCCCTTTCTTCACGCCAGACGTTCTGGAATCTCACCACCACTTGTCTTGCCGTGGGTCTTTTTTTTTTTTAATATTTTATTTATTTATTTGACATAGAGAGAGAGACAGAGTGAGCACAAGCAGGGGGAGTGGCAGGCAGAGGCAGAGGGAGAAGCAGGATCCCCACAGAGAAGGGGGAGCCCGATGCGAGACTCGATCCCAGGACTCCGGGATCATGACCTGAGCCGAAGGCAGTCGCTTAACCAACTGAGCCACCCAGGCGCCCCTTGCCGTGGGTCTTTCCTCCTTTATTGTTCTAGCTACTTGACAGGCACTTAGCTGATGTCCTTTGGTCCGGGGCCATTTTCCTGTGATATTTTTACATATCATTTCCTCCTGCTCCTTCCCTCTGTGCTGGCTTTCCATGCGGAGGGCCTTCTGATTAACCTTCTGAGTTTTCACATCTTTTCTCCCCTGTCCTTTCTCTTTTTATTCTTCTCTCTGGATGCTTTTTCTTACCGCCCAATCTTTCCATTAAGTCTTTTCTGTTTTTATTTTAGAATCACAAGTTTCATTTCTAAGAGTTTTTTTTTCTCCTCTGCCTTAAAAAAATACAATTCTGATCTAGTTTCGTGGAGGCCATTTTCTCACCTCTCTGAAGATGTTATTGACTTTTTTTTGACGTTTTCTTTTACTCTATGCATTACCCGTTGTCTGCTTTTATTCTGTTTCTGTGTTGTGCTTTCTGTCTTTTGTGTTGGGGGTTTTCTCCAGGGATAGGTGACTCTGACATATCTGTTCATAATTCAAGAGGGGAGCTAAGAAAGTCTAACTAGAAACTCTGTGTGCTTAGGTAGAGCTGTGCTTCACTGGAGGGTGGTAAGAAGACCCAGGGCTTGGTTTGAGGGGTCTGTTTCTCTGAAGCCATCCAGTTTCTTCTGAGGATGGTATGGTCCCTGGTCCACGTGGGTAGGGCAGGCGTCACTGGGTGGCTGGCTGGCGGTGGTTGGGGTTGTGGGGGAAAGGAGTTGGTAGGTTTGCCCTTCACATGTCGACTCTCACTCAATCCCCGGTTTTCAGTGCTGAGTCGTCTGCCTCCCCACCCTGTTGTGCGTGTTGCTCCTATATCTAGCATCCCTTGGGTTTAACTTCTCAACAGTCTCCTCTGGATGACGGACCTAAGATAGCCTGCTGCCCAGTTTGTGAGGGAGGCAGGGTGTAACTGCTCCTGCTTTCTACTCTAACACCTTCCACCGCGCCTGTGTCCTGATTCCTGAGTCTCTTGGGTGTGACGGGCAGGCTTCTCGTGGGTAGCCCCACTGGACTGGCACTTGGCATTCAGCTTGCCCATCTGCCACTTACTTTTCTTCTTTTATTATGCATGAACACCTTTCATCTCTTAATTTCTCCTCCCTCCCTCATCTGGCTAAGTGTCCTTGTCGGATTATGTATGTATTTTTGGGTCATCATATATACGTGTTATAATTTATTAATTATATATTGATATAATATATTATAATTATATAATATATAATTTATATATAATATATATGATATAATATATATATTATTCTGCAATTTGCTTTCTTCACTCAACACTAGGTCGTGGCATTATTCTTACCAGCACATTCAGGTCTATCCACCCCCTGGACTTATTTAACTATCCCCCTGTCACGTTGACATGAGGCTTGTCCTGAATTTTCCACCCTTGAAAATAGGGTTGCTGGGAAAACTTCTTGTGCATCCTCCGTGGGATTGATGTTTCGTGCACCCTGCTCTCCACCCTGACCCTCAGCCCACGGGGACCCTGCCACTCCCAGCTGGACCTGATGCGCTCGCATGGGGTCTCTGTGGGGAGGGGTGCGAGGAGGAGTCTGGAGGCTGGCTCCCGCCCTTCCGGAAGGAAAGGTGTGCAGGAGGATCCCGGTCAGAGAACCTGGCTTCCCGGCCAATCGGCCCATCGGAGTGCCCGCCATTGAGTCACTCTCATTATCTCTACTTTTGTAGGGAGGAGACCTTGCCACTGCGCCCGGGGCAGCGTGGTGAGTCAGAGAGGAGGCTCTGGTCCCACAACCCCCACCCTCCAGTCCTGCTTCCCAGGCACCTGGCACAGAGATGCCATTAAGAGGGTGTTCAGGCTTTAAGAGGACCTGGTGGCCTGGGCTGAGGAGGTCTCAGGGTATTGATTTATTTGTCAAATAAGTAAGATAGCCACAGACTCTTTAAATTCTTGGATTCAAATACAGTAAAATTGCCCCTCACATTCCTGTTGCACAGCCAGGCAGCCCCTTTTATTAGAGGCAACTGGCACTAGTTTCTTGTGCATCAAGAGATATTTTAATGAAAAAAAAAAAAGGGAATAAAGGCCCATACTTCCTTATCTGGAACCCCTTGGGGCAGGTGTTTTTGGGAATTTAGAGGTCAAGGAGTATACAAACCCCAACAGAGTCTGTAATAAAACAAGCTAATATTTCTGCACCAAGTAGGTTAAATAAAGCCATAATCAGCCTTAAGTGACTTCAGGTCCGTTCAGGTTTTCTACCAAATGTGTTCGTGCCAAATTTATTTTTTTTAAAAACCACTTTGGTTTTTTTTAGAGATTTTCATAGTTGAAAAGAGAATTGAAAATAGAAAATTTCCTAATTGTGGATAAGGCAATGTGGACTTGTGTTGATGCTATTCCTTATTTAAAAACTTCTGGTAATGTTCTCTACACACTGGATCAGTGCTAAAGAGCTTCTTTGCCATTATTTGGCATCCACATAGTATTGAATTATACATAATTAATTTAACCTGTTTAGGGATATTTGGACTATTTCCAGTTTTCCCCAGCTGCATCAGTGCTGCAACGAATAACATGGTACACTCATTTAGCACATGTGCAAGTGTATCTGTAGGATACATTCCTAGCAGTGGCATTGCTGGGTCAATTAATAATAATGATAATTAACATTTGCATGGTATTTACTAAGAGCTGGGAACTACGGTAAGTGCTTCACAATAATTAATGTATTTTAATCTTCAAAAGAATCTCCAGAGGTAGGTACTACTATCATCCCATGAGGAAAAGTGAGGCAGGGAGGAGTCAGGTGACCTGGACAGCTGGGATTTAGACCATGATGCTTTGGCTCCAGTCTGTTCTCTGAACCATTATGTTTTCCTGCCTTTTGAAGGTCATGGGAATTTGTAACTGAGAGGGCTGTCACTAAGTCGTCTTCCATCCAGCTTTACCGAATTCACATTCCCACCTGTGAGTGTGCTTGTTTCCCCACCAACACTGTGCTGAATCAAACTTTTTGATATTTGCCAATCTGATAGGTGAAAAATGGTATCTGTGTAGTCTTAACTTGAGTTTCTTTTACAGTGAGTCAGGTTTAGCATCTCTTCACCCAAGGGCCATTTGTATTTCCTGTTCCATAATAAGCCATCCATTCATACCTTTTGCTCATTTTTCTGTTTGGTTACATCTGTGACTTATGTTGAGCTTTTTCTATCTTAGGAAGATGAGTCTTGGTGATTCAAGTCATACAGATTTTCTCCCAGGTAGCAGTGAGTTTTGGGTAGAGTACTGTGAGGAGATAAATGAAGGGAAGGGGTTCAGTGTTGGGAAGTAGAGGGAGGGAAAAGATAGACAGGATCCTTGGAGACAGGTGCCCTTTGTCCAGTGACGCAGGAGGGAAGGAAGGTGATGGATGGAGAGAGTGAAGGGGATCCCTTATGGACATGGGACATGGGGCTCATGCACACCAGGTGTGGCCCACTCAGACTGGAGGCTGGGAGAGGATGGGCTCCATGGCAGACAGGAAGATTTCTCTCCAAGAAAGGACTGCCCAGCTGCAAAGCCATGGTCAACTGGCAGCCTACAGCTGTGGGTTCCTGCAGGGTCCACTTAGCTTTCAGACCAAATTTATGCTCTTCTTGGGGTGGCCTTGGCCAATAACTGAGCAAGGTGGTGGTACAAGAACCCAGCAGTTTCCACGTTTCCACCCATCACTGGACCCCTCTAGCAGTCCCTGGTGGACTGGCAGAGATGTCAGGTCTCACGGCAGTCTGCAGGCTCCAACCCCGTTTTTTCCCTCTTCTTTCACAGGGGTTACCTCCTCCACCCCGTAAGTCAACTTGAACTACTAACTTCCTCTCAGCACCAGCTTCCTGGAAAATGCAAGCAGCCCAGACTTCTAAAACCTTTTGGTAAAAATTGACATTAAGGAGCCATTTCTCTGTTTTAAATAGTCACTAAAATATATTTCATATTGTTTGAGTCTAGCTAAAGATTTTCTTGTTTGTTTTCTATGTGGTTGTGACTATAAATGTCCTTGGCCTTGGACATAAGTAGAAATGTTGGCCTGAGAGTGAAGGCAGCTGAGTGTGGCACTGCCAATATCTGGGGGACTCCTGATCTCAGTTCAGAGGCTGGAGGAGCCAGTGGAGTGGACGGTTTGAGTCTGGGGGTGACTGCCCAGGTGGGCCGGGACCTCTGGAGGGGTCTCTTGGGTAAGGTATGTGGGACCACCTCCAGTGCTGGCCCCAGGCCTGAGAACACACCTGAAGGCATGGGGCCCAGAAAGATCTTCCCTGGCAGCCACAGGAGGACCTGACTATGCCAACATTTGCCCACAGCCTTCCTCTGGCCCAGTCACCTGCTGTCATGCCCTGACTGATGTCTACCCTTACGTGTCACCAGAGGGACCCCATCATACCACCTCCTGGTCTTACACTTTGGATGGTGAATCCCGGAGTCCACCCCCCTAGCCTGTGATTCAAGGTCGATCCTACACTGGCTCTGGTCCTCCTTTTCAGCCTCTTTTATCTACTCCCAACCTTTATCCTCTTCCTTCCACACTCACAGGATCACTGGCCATTCTGAGAACACAGTAAGCACTGTGCCCTCTGCTAGTGTCTCTGCTTGGACCACCTTCCTATTTCTCTCTACTCCTCAAGGCCTAGATGGTATATCATCTCCTCAGATGTGATGTATTGGGCAGGGAGGGCGGGAGGTAGAGAGGAAATTAAAAGTGTGGGCTCAGTTCTTCAAGTTTCCTTAAGGAACTGCAATAAATATTCCAAGGGCTCTTGATTGGAAAGCACCCCATCCCTGCAGCACCCTGTGGAAATGCCATGGCCTTGGAGAAGCTCGGTGCAGAGACTGGGCCGCACGAGGGCAGGTCTGTATCGTTACATGTACACTCCTGGAAGACAGCCTACCAGGCATTTTTTTGACCTTTCTTCCTGCAGCCATTCCCATCCCCTGCTGCCCACCATACTCACCTCTGTGACCACCATCATTGATCAACATTAAAACCACTAACTTGTATCAGACATTCTTTCAACTCTCTCACCAAGATTGCCTGAAGTGTTGAAATACAATAGTATGTAACTGAGCCCCAAAATACTTATGAAGCAACTCCTACAGGCAGTGAGTGGTGGTAGGTGATAGGTCGGTGGGTTACAAGGAAACATAACCTACCACAGAGTACTTGCCCCATGGGCACCGGTTACCGCATTTGTACACAAGGCAACTGGTCAACCGATGGCTATGCATGGGAAGTGACAGAGGTCCTAGGGAACAGGGGACCTCAGGACCTCAGAGGATGTGCTCACTGCAGCTGCCACAGCCAGGAAGGGCTTGCCTCAGGACGGGGTGGGGGGAGGGGCGGGGATTGGGGTGGGTTTTGAAGAATGGCAGCAATTTGAGAGACTAGAGAGCAAGGAGGGCCTCTAGGGAGAAGGCGGCTCCATGAATCACTCAGGAGGAGTCCTGTTTATTTTGTTTGATAAGCCTGGGACGCATGAGCTATCTCTTTTAAAGCACGGGTTCTCGACCGTGGCTGAATATTTTAGTTACCTGGAAGCTCTAAAAAAACACTGATCCCTGAGTCCTACCTCCAAAGAGTTTGATTGACTTGGTCTGGAACACAGCCTTGGCACTGGGGGTTTCAGAAGGTCAGTCGGCGACCTGTGACGGGCCGCCAGGGCTGACAGTCTCTGGGCGGGCCGGCAGTGTGAGGCTCTCCGCCCTGCAGCCCTCAGGCACACACACCTGTTGGGCCCTGACGCTTCTGAGGCATGCCTTTCATTCTCTCCTCCTGGACAGTGGCCACCCCAGAGACGGGCCCCCGGCCCTCTCTTCAATCCCACCCACACACCTGGCATCAGCCTCCCAGGAGGATTTCCCTGCCAGTCTCCCGTCAAGCCGTCACAGGGTGCTCAACTAGGCCACACGCTGCTTGGCCTTCCCTCTGCCATCAACGCCGCCCTTCCGGTGCTTTCCCAACGCTCTGAAGGAAGCAGTGAAAGTCGTGGCCGTTCAAAGGGCCCATAAAGCAGGACAGCGCCATTCGCAGGGGGCCTCAGGGCCGAGCTTCCTGAGGACACATCTACACCTCCCCGCTGAGCAGGGACCTGGTGCCGGAAGGGGAATTTCTCTCCCTGCGTTTCCGGGCAACGAGCGGCGCCTGAATCAAGTCCCGCTAGCCTGTGAGGCTGTCTCCGTTGAGTGGTCTCAGACATGCTGTTCCTCATCTCAGAGAATTCTGTAGGTGTGGCTGTTGGCCTCC
The DNA here is from genome assembly GCF_037043125.1 of Eumetopias jubatus. NCBI lineage: Eukaryota > Metazoa > Chordata > Mammalia > Carnivora > Otariidae > Eumetopias > Eumetopias jubatus. Next base: position 125,574,121 of record NW_028274807.1, on the reverse strand, counting down.
GGCCAGCGTGCCCCGTGAAAAATGCGCACCAGCCACCGGTTGACCAAGGAGGCTACTACCCCCACTTCCTTTCAGCAGCTTGGCAGGGTATCCAAATGACTGCAGGAAAGGGTAGATCAGGGTGACATGATTTCCTGACGAAAAAAATCGCTGCACTCTGGGGCTTATAATCAAGGCAACAGATGAAATGCCCTGACTCTGGGGCCTTTTTATTTATTTATTAAAAAAAACCCACTTTATTAATTTTGTTTTAAAAGGATACGTGTTCTTTTATTAAAAGGAAAAAAAAACATCAACATAATCGGAAAAAAACAGAAATCCCAATGACCTAAGAAAGCCACTGTCACTAACACTTTGTGAGCGTCTCCAAAGGCTAATTCTGCAGGCACTGGGTGCGCTGCCCTGGGCAGGGGTATGGAGAACATGACCTCTGGAAGCACTCTCTGTCCTGGGCTTGCTTAAGTAATGCAATGACTCTCCTCCAAATAGCCCCCCTAGAGACCTCCCACCACCCTGCCTTCTTGGAAAGAACGTCCAGCGTGTCCCGCACCAGAAGCAGTCCAAGGAGAGAAGATGCCGAGGTGGTGGCTCATCTTCCTGGGTCGGGAGAGGCCTCTGAGGAGTCCTCTCTGTTGCCTCACAGCCCTCCAACTATGCAAAGAATTCGAACCATTTCCCTTGGGACTGGCAACCGAGAAGCAATTCTGAGCCCAACCTCCCCAAATATCTGCTTTGCAAACAGATAAAACAGAGAAGCATCCTGAAAATGTGATCTTCGGCCATTCACCTTAGGCGGTTGTGCATGCCTGCTCGCAGGAGTGTTTCTGCTTCTGGAGCCTCTCTTAGAATGGCTGGGAAGCCAACTTTGGCATGTGGCTGTGTTCCCTGAGGGGCAAAGGGCTGAGAACTCTCTAGAAGGGACCTCTCAAGGGAACGGGACCAAGCAATGCCCCAGGCCCTTAGCTGGGGTCTGGCCCTTATCTCAGGCTAGGATCATTGCTGACCATTCTGGGGTCGTGGGGGTGCCTTTTGGCTTCTGAGATGTCTGGGCACGGGGCTGCCTTCACCAGTAGCAAGAGCTCACCCCAACCAGCCTTTGCCCTCCCCACCCTGAGTCCACACTTCCTTTGGTTTTGTCACCTGAGTGGATGGGGGGCAGTGGCAGGGGCAAGGCCATGTCAGGCTTGGCAGAGTGTCAGGTGTGGGCAGAGGACACAACTTTCTGAGTAGATCTCACCTTCCAAGAGACACTAGAATGCTTGGCTGCACCACTGCAGGTATGATCAGGCTCCAGCGACCTACATAACCTTCCAGACATAGGGCAGGTGGGACCCCTGACTCATCCCAGGGGAGCCTGACTTGGGAAGGGTGGGGGAGGGGAGGATTTATAATCCTGAGACGTTGAAACCACCTAAATGTTCAGTGATGGCTCAGTGAATCATGATATGTGCACAGGGCAGAATATTACGTAAAAGTGATTATTGTAAAGACTAGCAATATTATAAATGTTTATGATATAACGCCAGGTGAACAAAAGAAGATATGCACATTTTTTTTTTTTTTTTACCCATGAACAAGAAAAGACTGAATGGGGATTTGGGGAAAAATAACAGTTGCTATGCTACAGTGGTGTAATTCTGGACCTTATGCTTTTAAAAGAAAGTGGTGGCTTTAAAGTCAGACAGATCTGGACTAGTAGCTTCGTTGTATTTCTTACTAGAAATGACCTCGGAGTGTAGCTTAATGTCTCTGAGATTGGTTCCTCATCTGTAAAATGGGTACAATGATTCCTGCCTTACAAGATTCTTGGAAGGATAAATCAGATGATGCCTTCCTTCTTGCCTTCCTATCTTCCTCCTCTCTTTCCCTCCCCCTGCATATTTTTCACTGACACAGCACAAAGCAGTTGCCCACAAAGGATTCCACAACTGAGTCATCCTTGGGTCTGCTTAAATCTCTCTCACTCACACGAAGCCCATTTGCCTGTTTGTGCTCCAAGCTGAGCTGGAGCCCATATGAGTGAATGATGGACCATAGTCCACAGGCTGTCAGGGGCAGGGAAGCTTGTCTGGTCTTTGTTTTCAGAGCAGCAACCAGGGTGTGCACTCTCCAGCCCCCAAGCAATGTCACAAAGGCCCTAAAGGTTGAAGCAGGGGTTTGGGAAGCTGACCTGGCTGAGAGCACACGGAGCAGACCCTTCTCCCGTTCCTTCTGCCGTGGTCTAGGCTCAGGTCCTCTTACCTCTTCTAGCAGGATCACCAGCTAGACTGATGGCTCCCAAAGCCTGAGGCAGGTGCCCCTGGTGGGCAAAGAGGTGATTTCCAGTGGCAAGTGGACATACATTTTTCATTTTAAGCATGTAGGATTTACATATATGTTAGGAAAAAAATGAACCAGTCGTTATAATGGTACAACAGAAGAGACATAATAAAGAGTTAAAGAATGAGCTAACATAAAGGGAAATATTACATAAATAGTAGTTGGGATTGAGAATGACTGAAGCTTGGGGGCCACTGCCCTACCCTGTTGCATCCGTCTTCCAGCTCTGACCCAGCCTCTGTCTTTTCCACTGTCGGCCCCCGGCCCCTCCTACTATAGCCAGAGTTTCCTAAAAGGAAACCCTGCACTATAGGGCAGTGCCTCTAGGGAAAAGTCTAGACTTCTCCTTGGCAAGGTCTCCAAGGCATTCTAGGATGGGACTCTGCTGGCCTTGAGGGCTTCCCCGTCACCCTAGCCCTCTTCCCCTTTTCGATCCCCACACCCTGGCCTTCCAAGGAGTCTTGGGATGTACTGTCTCCTCTACTTGCCATGTCCTTTCCCCTTCGTCTGTCTAAAGGACTCCTATTCAACTTTCAAAACCTTGGCAAGGGTCCCTCTCCTCTGTGAAATCGATCTCCTTGCAAAGGGTTACTCCTGCCTTTCCTTCCGTCTCGAACACCGTTTCATCCTATGTAGCCTAAAGCTTCTGTTTTCTCGACTATCTCTTCGATGAGGTGGTCTCTGAGGGCCCGGAACCTTCTACAGTAGTGGGTGTATGACAGGTGCTCAATGCTTACGAGACTACGGGAGTTAGAGCTCCTGTTTGTGATCTGTTCTTTGGGCATTATCTCACTTAATCCTCACAGTCCGCCTGAGAGAAAGAAACTAGGTGACACACCCATCTTAGACACGAGGAAGCTAGGGGGCAGAGACAGAACTCATTTGCTGCAGAGCTGATTAAGTGGCGGAGTCAGGATTCAAACACAGGCTGCCACACTTGAGTGCTAGGCCCTTAGCAAATCACTACCCACTCTCCTGTAGGTCAGAGCTGCTTGCCTCAGTGGGGCAAAGTGGGTGCTTGGGTTAGGGGATGCCTTCTGGCCACCATGTGTGGCAGCAATCTCAGACAGAGGCAGAGGGCAGGCTCCTGGGACTGCTCTTTCAAGGTCATGAGGGTAGAGGTGGGAAAGCAAGAGGAAGGAGAAAATAGAGTTGAGTCAGAGCCTTGTGGAATTTCTGGCCTTTTTTGAATTCTGGGAAGAGAAAAAAAAAATGGCCGTACTTATTCCAACTATGTCAAGATAATAAGGGGCTCTTTACTGTTTACATGCAAGAATCTCTGGCAGCCGACACCTGCAAGCAAGAGGCCAGGAATCTGTGAGACCCAGATGCCCTGAGCAGAGGCCCCAGGCTCCAGAGGGAGGCAGCTGGCCAATATGGGGAGAAGCAAGAAGGGAAGGGGCCGACAGGACTGTCCTCAGCCCCAGCATTTCCTGCAGGAAGAATCTGTGCCTGTCCCTGGAATGTGGGTGGACCCTTTGTGTGAGGAAAGGGAAGCGAATGGCTGCCTCTCTCCAAGCCTCCGCTCCCCAGGCCCAGCACTCTCTTCCTTTGGGAGCGCGGGGCTGTCTAGTAAAGTTTCATTCCCCAGCACCCCTCTCATCCACGGAGAGGCCCTGCCTGCTCTAAGCTCTGCAGAAACAGAGCTGGGTTACGAAAGGCAATCTGCATTCCAAATCCCTGCGACCCTGTAAGGATAGCACTCCCTCCTCCCGTGCCCGCTGCCCAGGCTCTCTCCCTCTCTTCAGGGCAGATCAAGTGGAAGCCAATGAAGGGGAGGAGCCCCAGAGAAGAGGTAGTGGCACAGCAGGTTTTGGGGGACAGCGGTGGTGGGGAGGGAACAGAGGAAAGCAACGGCCTTTGGCCTCTCATTCTCTGGAAAGCTCTTTATTTACACAATTCCAAACATCTGAGTTGAAAATGTAAAAGGACAATTAATTAGCTCTCTTCATGCACTTAAGACACCCATGAATTCAGTCAAAAAACATTTATTCATTCATTTAATGCACGCCCTGGGGGTGGATATGATGCCAGGTGCTGAGTATTTGGAAGTATCTGGGAATGTCTGTCTACATTGATGTTTCTCGCTTGGGGGTGGGTTTTTGTGAGACTCACAGACTCATGCTGGGCCCCACCCAACGTGGGAATCAGGATTTGCGGGGGAGAGGTCTGGGTATGAGGACTTTGAAAAACTCCCTGAGGGATATAGGACATGAATCTCCGATCCAAATACAATGACCAGATTGGAAACATGTTTGTCCTGAAGTATTCACGGTCCTATCTTGCTGGGAAGGTATGGGCATAAACTCTTGTCTTGGATTCTTTCATTCATTCATTCATTTCACTGGTATTTTGTATTTATTGAGCTCTTGGCAGTTGCAGACTGACCCTGCCCTCCTGGGGCTCTGCCAGGTGTGAAGTCCTGTCACGTCACTACCCTCTTCTGCAGTGCTCTGCCTTTCATCCTCATATAAACCAGAGTCATGACAGTGAACCAGGCCCTACATGATCTCTTCCCTGTTCCGCCGCCCTCCCCTCTGCTCACCCTGCTCTAGCCAACTGGCCTCCGGCTTCTTCTTGCCACAGGCCTTGCACTGCCATGCTCCCCCAGAGGCCCCTTCTGCTACCTCTACTGAAAGCTAGAGATGTCCCCAGCCCAGCGTTGCTTACCCTGCTCTTCTGAGTGTTTTCCCTAGCACTTGCCCCTTCTGACCTTTTCTGTCCTTTCCTTTGATATGAATATCATTTACTGTTGTCTGTCTCTCCCTCTCCTTCCCTGGAATGTAAGCACCCAGAGGGCAGCATCTTTGCTTTGTCACTGATGTAGCCCAAGCTACATCTAGAATAGTGCCTGGCTTGTCGTGAGTGCTCAGTAAATATTTATTGAGTGAATTAAACAAATAATAACACAGAGAAGTATAAAATTATTAATGTGGTAAGTGCTGGCTAGAAAGAAGGAGCAAGATTATCTCTGGGCTCCTCCCAGCTCGTCAACCCTATAATTTTACTTTTGTTTTTCTTTGAAATGCCACTCAGTGTTGACAATTATCCTATGTGGTCAAGACCGTTCCTTTCTAATTTTGTTGTCATTGTGTTTTTCCCATGGCCTGGGCCTCAGCAGGGGAGAGTATGTGGAAGACCCAGAAATCTCTTCCACTGCCCTAGGGCTCTCTGTCACACCTGCGAGGGAGGGCAGCTGCGGACCTGTTGGTGGCCGGTCATGGATTCAGCCAGGATGAGTCACTGAGCTTGTTCAGAAGGCTGAGATAATGGGATTTTAGAACAATTGTAAAAATACCTAGCATGCCAGCAGAGAATCGGTCAGCAGATTTCAAGAGATTCTAAGGCTTCTGTCCCTTCATGGAAGCCAGGGGAGAGAGAATCCCAAGGAAAGACTTCTCCAGGGTGTCTGGTATTGGGGGTGGGTGTGAGCCTGGCTTGTGTAAAAGGATCCTGTCTCCAGGACCCCAGGAGAGATCGGAATAGCCACCTCTCTGAAATAGAAGGACATTACATCAAAGGACTAACCCATGAAAGAAAGGATGTGTCAGTCAGAGCCTGGAGGCAGCCAGCCCTGTCCCAGTCCTGCCCCGAGGGCAGAGGGGACAGCAGTCTTAATCCAGCCATCTGGACCCTTAACCATCCCAAGGATGGGGTGGGGGCAGCAGGTCACTGCAGTCTGGTGCCCCTAGTCGGACTCCTTTCTTCTGTCTCTACCTTCTCCCCGCAGATGGCTTTTGGCATCTGCCAATTGCAAGTGAAACAAGTGTCCAAAATCCTGGGCAGGCTGACCACGAGGGCCGGTCCTTGGCCTGGTTGATGTGCCCCTTTCCCAGAGAGCCAGAGACAGTCTCCAGGAAAGCTGAGATGGAGAGCAGACTGGACCGAGGAAAGAGGCCCATCCTGTGTTCACTGGAGCAGGGGGCCACCGCCAGTATTTTCTTGATGCCTAGACACTGCTTGGTATGCCAGAGTCACTACCCTTCTTTAAATGTGTTGGGGGCGGCGCCTAGTGAGCAGGGAGATGGTGGCCGCAGATGGCTCCCCTGAGGGGTCTGCTCCGAAGGGAAGAACCCTGGAAGCAGGCCGTGCAAGGTTCTCCGTTAGGGCAATGTGAGGCCATCTGCGGGGACCAAGGGGAGACACCAAGCCAAGGAGATGGCAAGGAGGGAGGAGGAGGTAAGAAGTGGCATGGGCTGGATCAGAGCTGGTACACTCCAGCAGGGGTGAGTTGGGAGGGCGCAGGCAGTGACTGAGTCATGTGGTGGGGAGGTGGGGGCAGGTCCTGGTAGTTCACAGGGAGGAAGGAATGATTGGGAATGATTCTAGGCTGGAATTATTTGTGGATTGATCAAGTCACTCAAGTTGTCTCAAGCAACTTCTGTGGTTCTGATACCCCTAGATTCAAGTCCAAATCCCTTTTGGATAGCTTTCAAAGATTCCACTACCAGCACCAGCTCCCTTTCCCCGCCCCTTCCCAGATTTGGTCCCAATGGCCTTGGTGCTTCCTGTAATGTGGCTTCTTCATTTGTGCCTTTGTTCTTCTCCCCCTCATCCTTCACGGAGAAAATGTCACCACTTCCCGGAAGCATTCCCCAAACATGCTGGTGCCTTTGGTGACCCGGAATGGCTCTTTTGCCTGGGGTTTCCCTTCCTGACCCATGGACAGGTGATCCAAGGCCACAGGCAATTTGCACAGAGTGGAGAGGGCTTTTGTGAAGGCCCCTCCATCTACCCAAGCTCATGTAAAACACCCCAGTGAACGAACCCTCCCAAATGCAAGAACAGCACTGTGGTGAGCGTGCACAAGGTATAAGTAGGGAGGCTTCCAAAGTTTAGTCTCTGACTCTACCATCCAGACCAGCAGGCCCCTGGGTGGGTTCCTTGGAGACAACAGCTCCAGCAAGGGCAGAAGGATTCCTTGGCCGTGGCCAAACGCATTTGGGAATCTCTCCATGCTGTATATCTCCTTTCACTGGTTAGTACATCAAAGACCCTGAGAAGTCATGCAGGAATGTCCTTGTTTGAGTTTAACCCAGCCTCCCAAGTTTACATGACCAGGGAACCTATTGTGTATGTGTGTGACACAAGTGTGACGCCTATTAACCTTGCCCAGAGCTCTGGCATCAGACAGGTTTGGACCGTCTCTGTGCCTGATGTGCCACGTAATGTCAGGCAAGTTCCTTGGATGTTCTGAACTTCAGGGTGCCTATTTGCAAAATTAGTCCCTTATGTGGTCCAGGAAAGTAAATGCAGGTTTGGCTGGGGGTCTCAGGAAAATGTAACAAGACGCGCCTGTGGTTCTAGCCTTGGAGTTATGGTTCAGGGCTCATGGGACAGAAGCAGGAGTGAGTACTCTGAAGGGCATGATCCTGGGGAGCATGGCCAGGAACCCTAGCAGAAACCATCCCCCCCAAACTACCCAATGGCCATCTGACCAAAGAGCCCCCTTCCAGGCAGCAGGCATTTCCTGGGGTTCGTGCCATCTTGGCCCTACTCTCTCTAGCACATGGAACATCTGCCTGGTCCTTCCCCACAACTTGCTCTCCCTGCCTTCACCCTGGCCATCTGCCTTCCATTCTCACTCCCTATTATTAACTGGCCAGTTCAACCTGCAGGCCTGAACTGAGATGCTCTTCCTCTGTGAGGTTTTCTGGCTCCTCCCAGGTCAGGGGTCTCTGCTCAGAGTTCCTACAGAACCTCCTCTTCCTACTTCAGAAACATCTGTTCCACATACTATGAGTGTTTTATCACCTGCTTCCAGCCAGCTTGAGTTCCTGCAAGGCAGGGCTGCCACACCATCCGCAGCTGGCTCAGTATTAGAGGAGGTACCGAAAATGATGCTTGGCCATGTGATTCCCTATTCCCTCTCACACCTGCTGGGCTCTTTCCTGGTGTCCCTCTCCCTTCCTCCCTTCTTCCTGCAGGGAGCTGTAGACTGTGTCATCCTTCTGCTGTTGAAAGTGATGAATCACCTGTCCCCACGTCAGCCCCACAGGGTGAAAATCCCCTTCCCAGGAGCATGGAGGAAATGCCTCAGACGATGGCTTGGCTTTGTCATAGGGAGCAAGTGGGGTGGGGGCAATGGGGAGGGGCTGGGGAACCCTCCAACACTGCCCTGAGCATCTTCTTGGTTTCTGTCAGCCGGGGCTGTGCAAAGGGACGGTGGTATGGTCCTCGGCTGAGGTGGGTCCTGGGAGCCTGGCATCCCTGGCACATGCTGAGCATGGGAGAGATGGGGGAGAAGGGTGCTCAGAAGCACAACCCAGCCCACACTGCCTGACAGGTGATGGGATCAGGGAGCCCTGGGTAGCTGGTGGGTATTCAAGGCCCTGCTGGCCCCTCCTTAAGCCTGAGGTGGGAGGCAGGCAGCAGCACTGACACAGGTACATGAGGGCAGAGCCTGAAATGGGGCCCTGGGGCCTTCTAGCTCATCCAGACCAGCCCAACGGGAAGCCAGGGCTGGGAGGGCCAGGCAGGATGGGGTAGGCTTGCAGGCCAGGCCCAGTGCCTCCAGAAGCCAATGGGCTCTTAAAGGGGACTCCATTCTGGGTGAGGCCTGAGGCCTGATAGTCATGCTTCATCCCATGCCCAGAGTCTGGGTGAGCCTAGGCCTGATCCCTCCCATGGTCACTGCCCAGCCGGGAATCTGCTCGGGTGGGTGCCCCCAGGGGTGGAGCTGTCCATGGGCAACTTGCGTGCCCAGGCCGTGGCTACCTCCCCTAGCCCTCCCCTAGGTCACTGCTGGGAGCTTGAGGCCAGAGTGCCTAAGAAATACCATGGTGCCTAGTGCTGTTGGCCTGGGGGTGGGGATGGTGGGGGCTGATAGGGTGAGTCTCCAGCGGCTCCTAAAATGCAAAACTGCCCTCACCACTGCCTGCTTCCAGTCCTTCCCTGGTGCCCTCTGGGCAAGCAGAACAGCATTGGTCTCTGGCCTCAGCCTGGGGAGGTTCTGTGGGATGTGGTCCCAATCCCCCTTCTCCAGCCTCCCTCTTACTCTTCCCCGCTGGCAAATCACTTTCTGTTTCTCTCTGCTCCAGTGCTTGGGACTCAGAGGCCACCCAGCACCCAGTAAGTCCTGCTCGTCCTTCACTTGCTGCTTTGGGAGCAGAGGGGCTTGTGACCCCATTCAGTTCCTTCCTGCAGCCCCACAGCTCCTGCCTCCCCGCCCCCCACCAGCTCAGTGCACTGCTGAATGGGCTCAGATGTCACACTTAACCAGGTCACTGAGGATCCCACGGTAACAGGCCCCCCAGCCCCCGGCCCTCCCAGTAACTCCCTTCTCAGCCTGTAGGCTCCTGCAGTGTGCTCACCTGTCTGAGCACAAGGGCCACCTGGCTCTACCGGGAGCCAGCTTCCCCAGCTTCCCTAAGTATGGGTTCCAGCCACCCCTGCGCCTGGGGTTCACTGAGCCTGGATGTGGGGCCTTGATCGTCATGGGTGTTAGGGAGATGTCCTGGCCAGGACCGACATCTGTCATGTGGTCCCATTAGGGCTCTTCTATGGGGGCCCAGGCCCCTGGGTCCCTATTTTCTGCCTTGAGCCCCCTCACCTGTGGATTCCTTCTGCCCCTGCAGGGCTCCCTCCCGCAGGATCATCTCCCTGCATCTCTGTCCTCCCTGCTCTGGGTGTCTTCTGCTGGGACACTGCTGGGGGGCAGCCTGGCCTCGCTCGTCCCTCTCCTCCCAGAGCTAGTCTCCATTAACCTCTCTGGGTCTGAATCCACCGCATGTCCTGTCTCTCCTGTCTGAGACTCTGCCCTCCAGTCTCTGGGGCTGTGCTGGCCCTGCACCTGCTGCTAGTTCTCCTAAGTTTCTTGTGAGAGCTTCTGAAGTGTCCATTATTCACTGAGAACTCCCACTCCCAGCCTCTGCCCCATGCCAAGCCTAGGCTAGAGCCAGGGCTGCAATGTGAAAAGCAGGCCCTCTTTTCGGGGCTCTCACAGCCCAGTGGACAAACAACATACAGCATCAGACATACCTGTTACCACAGGAGGTTGATTGGAGTGCTGTGGGAGCTAGGTGGGCAAATGGGGTTCTGTGGGGCAGAGGGTCCAGAGGACGTATTTGAGCCCTCACAGACTCTGGTCGCTTGACCTATGCCCTCCACCTGCTCATACTGTCTCCTCCCAGTGATGTTTATTGATCCCTGATCATAACTTTGGGTCTATGTGTCCAGATGGTTCCATTGCCTTGAGCTGACCACCTGTTCTTGTGACCCCATCATGGGGTCCCCTTGGGTTGACCTCTTGGTTGCCCCTGGAGTGAAGACCTTTTTGCTTGGTGTGCTGAGTTGCAAGGAAAGGCTCTGGTCCCCAGAAGAAGACCACCCCTCTGGTCCTATGCAGCTGAGGGTCCTCCAGAGAGGTCCTCCCCTCTGCGTTCTCTGCCTCCTTTCCATGTGAAGCAAAGGACTCACTTATCGTTGTTGAAGTTGTGAGCAGATGTGTTTGTTGCCAGGGCGGTCTGCTCTAGGCTTTCGTGGAAGCAGAAGGCACGGTACCTACAGCAAATCCAGCCCACCTTGATGTGACTGCTGGCCAGTGCCTGCTGCTGTGTGGGGTCAGAATGTACAGAAGGACTGGCCCCCATTGTCCTGATAACAGGGCCCAGGCATGAGGGTGCTGGAGGAGGCTGAGCTTGTTTGTATGGTTGAACTCCATTGCCACTTTCTGGCCACCTCCAGATATATGTGCCAAGCTGCAGGGTGGAGGCTCTAAGTGGAAACTGAATAACCACCCTAACACCTTGTGAATGGTCCTGCCAGCCCTTGGCTTCATCTGGTGCATCTCGCACCAGCTAAGGATGAACCTGGAGGCACCCCGCTTCTTAGCAACTGCCCCCTCCAGTCATGCTCTACAGCCTGGTCCACCAGGCCCTCACGCCCTTCTGATCTGACCCTGCCTTTTTCTCCACCTGAGCCCCAGCCCCAGGGAACAACCTCTATTTCCCAGAGGGGCTGTATTGATCCACGTCCTGTGTCTTTATACACTCTATTAAGGCTTTGTCTAAAATGTCCCCCATCTTCTCCTCACCCTCCTCCATCATCAGAGAGACTCACCGACAGGCCTAAGGCCCAGGGTAGGCATCTCCCCCAAGCAAAGTAGAGCATTGGCAGCCCCCATAACACTGCCTGTTGTCTCCTGTATGTCACCCCCTCCATCAGACTATGATCTCCCAGAGGAGAGGATCCAGGTCTTTTCTGTTGTATCTCCAGGGTTTGACAAAGGGAATTGCTCAATAAACATTGAACAAATCAACTTAGCCAAGATTCTTTTGGTTACACATTTAGACAAAAAAGAAATCCTTTGGGGAGAAGTCTCATAACTGCAGGAAGAGGAGGGTGTAGGTGGGTCTCAGAGGGAGCTGGAACCAACAATGGACACAGCTCCAGGATTCACTTGCACTTCCTGTCCCTCTTCTACTTCTTCCCTGTGGTGAAGGACATGCCCACCAATGACTCCAGAACTTTCTGGCTCCAAGCTTTTGGGGGAACTAGGCCACCTCCACATTCTCACATTAAAAAGCCCCCAGGGAAGAACACCAATTGGCCCAGCTTGAGCCAGTCACCCATCCTTGAACCAGCCACTAGGAGGAGGGCAACTAGGAAGACAGCAGTTCCCATTCAGAGCACATGGTTGGAGAAAAGTCAAGAGCAGATCCTAGGAGGAGGGTGCCGCTCTGGGCAGACAAAACAAAGTTAAACATTGCGTGACTGACTGACTGAATGAATGAATGAACCAAGAGCAGCATATGTCCTTGTAGACAATGGTACAGCTTCTGAGGTGTTTGCAAATCATTCCCATTAACTCTTACCAAACATTTATCGCCCTACATTTCACAGATGAGGAAAGCAGCTCAAAGTCCCTCCGTAAATAAAAGCAGCCAGGATTCCACCTCCCTATGGCATATGATATGTGTGTCCACGGAGGCTCTCCTCCTACTTAGATGTGGGCAGCTAGACCTCTCGTGGTCAGTCTGGAGAAAAGGACAAGTGTTGGCCTGTGAGGGAGGGAAGAGGGGACTCTGCCAAGGCTCAGCTCCAAGCTCATTTCTATACCAACCATCTTGCTGGATAGTCTTCTCTTGCATCCGTCAGCTTTGCCCATAAGGGCATAGCTGCTTCTTTGGGGATTTGAGATCATGCCATCCTTGATGTGGGGTTAGACCATGATTCCCGGCAATGGTTATCTGAGCTTGCGGTGAGCCACAAGGGCCCAGGGCATGGGGGTCACTGTTCAGAAGCAGATAAAGGTGAGAGGGCCCTTGACCTGGGATTTGGTGGGCCAGGGGGCTGCTCAGTTATCACCTCCTACTCCCTCCCTGCACATGCACCAGGGGAAGCACTGCCTTTGTTCTAACACAGGGACTTTCTCCAGGGCATTGTTGGCGGAGTTACACTTGTTTCTTAAGGACAAGGCCTGCACCTATTCATCTTTTTCTCCCAGAACTTGGGGCCTGTGGTAGGCTCTTTGCAAAATAGGTTCAGTAACTCCTCCCATCCCTATGTGTATGCCCCTTACAGTGTGACTCTGCTGCTGCTTCCATGAAGGGCTAGAGTCTACTGCCCCACCCCTGAATCTGGGCTTGCCTGTGACCTGCTTTGACTGCTAGGATGCAGCAGCCTAGACCTCAAGAGGCCCTGCAGCCTTTGCTCTTGTCCTCTCAGAATCTGCCAAGCTGCGTGGGAACATGCTTGGGCTAGCCTGCTGGAGCACGAGAGACCACGTGAAGAGATACGTGTCATCCTTCTTGGGGTCCACTAGCCTGACTACTGCCAGCACCAAGAGCCAGCCATGAATAAGGTCTTCTTGGACCTGCCAGCCCCAGCAGAGCCACTAGAAGACTGTAGCCACATTAATGACTTGGGTGAGACTAGCAGAAGAATCTCCCAGCTGAGCCCAGCCCAAATTGCTGACTCTCAGGACTGTGAGCGGGTAAAATGGTTGCTGTTTTAAGCAGCTGAATTTTGAGGTGGTGGGTTGCATAGTAACAGATAATGGGCACAGGGCAGTTCCTAGCTGTCGTGGGTTGAATTGTGTGTCCCAAAAAGATCAGTTCAAGTCTTAACCCCCAGCACCTGTGAATGTGACCTTATTTGGAAATAGGGTCTTTGCTGATATAATCAAGTTAAGATGAGGTCACTGAGTTAGAGTGAGCCCTAAAACCAGTGGCTGATGTCTTAATAAGAGAAGGAAGAGGGAGATCTGGATACAGAGACACAGAGGGGACACAGGGAAGAAGGCCATGTGACCACAGGGGCAGAGATTGGGGGAGAGGAGTGCTACAGCTATACACCAAGGAATGGCAAGGATTGCCAGCAGCCATGAGGAGCTAAGAAGAAGCAAAAGGATTGTCGCCTACTGCCTCTGGAGGGAGCATGGCCCTGCTGACACCTTGATTGCAGACTTCTAGCCTCCAGAAGAGTGAGAGAATAAATTCCTGTGGTTGGACGCCACCTGGTTTGTGGCAAATCGTTACAGCAGCCCTAGGAAATGAATACATTCGTTCAAAAGCTTTGCTCAGAGAATGCTGGCTGGAGGAGTGGAGTTGCTGAGAAGCACAGGGGCGGTAGCCCACCTTGTTGGCACTTCTCCTGGCGCCTGCAGCTGTCACCACTGCCCAGGGCTCAGATATGCGCAACTTCTCCCCAGCTCTGGAGATCTGGCTCCCCAGCTGTCAGGCAGGATGCTCCTGGCTTTCTTTGAAATGCAGATGTGATTGTATGTATGTGTGCACACGTACTTTGTTTCCTGCCCCTAAAAGCAGTTTGTGAACCTATAAATATGCTTAGAAAATATAATAAAGTAAAAAGAAGAAAGAAAAATTACCCATAACTTGATCTTCCAGAGACAACTACAGTCAACATTAACTTGTAAATCATCAGCCTCTTAATTTATATGGATATTGACATACTATATGTGCCGTTTTGTGCCCTGTGTCTCCCACTTAATAATTATGCCATGGACTCTTTCTATGTCAGTAGCCATGAGTGTATTTACTCCGCACGTATTTGTTGAATATTCACTACATGTCAGACATTTTAAGGAACCCCAGGATGCAATGATGAAAAGACAGTGTAGTCACAGTCTCTGTCCTTGTGAAGTTTAGAGCCTAGCAGGGGACACAGGCATCAAGCAAATAATTAACACAAACACTTTTTTGATTTTCTATTTTGCGACCATTTTCATCTTACTGAGGAACTGCAAGCATGATGCAGAGTTCTCATATATCCTTCACCCAGCTTCCCTGGACATTAACATCTTCCACAACCGTATTCCAATTCTGAAAACCAAGAAATCAACATTGGTGCAATACTACTCAGTATGGACTTCCTTTTCCAATTGCATATTTTCTCCTGCTCCAGGATCTAATCCAGGGTCTCATGTTACATTTAGTTGTCATGTTTCCCTACTGTTCTCCAATTTCTGATGATTCTTCAGTCTTTTGTGACCTTGAGACTTTTTAAGAGTACTGGTCAGTTACTTTGTAGAAGATCCCCTAATTTGGGTTTGTCTGATGTTTTTTTTCATGATTAGATTGAGGTTATGCATTATCAGAAAGGATGCCCCAGAAGTGGCGTGCCCTTCTTAGTGCATGATATCAGGAGGCACATGATGTCAATATGTCTTACTACTGGAGATGTTATCTTGGTGACTTAGCCTAAGACGAAATCTACCAGGTTTCTCCACTCTGAAGTTACTATTTTCCTTTTTGTCCTTAATAAAAAATTCGTTTGGGGGAGAATACTTTGAGACTATGCAAATATCATGTTCCCTCGTAAAATTTTGCCCACTAAGTTTATTTTTTTCTTTTTCTTCTCTTTTCTTTAAAATCAATTAATTAACATACAGTGTATTATTAGTTTCAGGGGTAGAATTTAGTGATTCCTCAGTTGCATATAACACCCAGTGCTCATTTCATCAAGTGTCCTCCTTAATGCCCATCACCCAGTTATTACATGACAACTAAATGTAACATGAGACCCTGGATTAGATCCTGGAGCAGGAGAAAATATGCAAGTGGAAAAGGAAGTCCATACTGAGTAGTATTGCACCAATGTTGATTTCTTGGTTTTCAGAATTGGAATACGGTTGTGGAAGATGTTAATGTCCGGGGAAGCTGGGTGAAGGATATATGAGAACTCTGCATCATGCTTGCAGTTCCTCAGTAAGATGAAAATGGTCGCAAAATAGAAAATCACCCCTCCTCCAGCAACCCTCAGTTTGCTTCCTATAGTTAAGAGTCTTTAATGGTGGGCATCTGGGTGGCTCAGTCGGTTAAATGTCTGCCTTCGGCTCAGGTCATGATCCTAGAGTCCCGGGATCGAGTCCCACATCGGGGTCCCTGCTCAGCAGGGAGTCTGCTTCTCCCTCTGCTCCTCACCCCGTTTGTGCACTCTCTCTCAAATAAATAAATAAAATCTTAAAAAAAAAGATTCTCTTATGGTTTGCCTCCCTCTCTGTTTTCCTCTTATTTTATTTTTCCTTCCCTTCCCCTATGTTCATCTGTTTTGTTTCTTATATTCCACATAGGAGTGAAATCATAATGTATTTGTCTTTCTCTGACTGACTTATTTAGCTTAGCATAATCCCCCCTAGTTCCATCCACATCATCACAAATGGCAAGATTTCATTCTTTTTGAAGGCTGAGTAATATTCCAGTGTGTGTGTGTGTGTGTGTGTGTGTGTGTGTGTGTGTGTGTGTGTATGTGTATACCATGACTTCTTTATCCATTCATCTGTTGATGGACATCTTGGCTCTTTCCATAGTTTGGCTATTGTGGACATTGCTGCTATAAACATTGGGGTGCAGGTGCCCCTTCAGATCCCTACATTTGTATCTTTGGGGTAGATGCTCAGTAGTGCAATTGCTGAGTTGTAGGGTAGCTCTATTTTCAACTTTTTGAGGGACCTCCATACCGTTTTCCTGAGTGGCTGCACCAGCTTGCATTCCCACCAACAGTGTAAGAGGGTTTCCCTTTCTCCGCATCCTTGCCAACATCTGTTGTTTCCTGACTTGTTAATTTTAGCCATTCTGTCCACTAAGTTTAATATCCATGGGTGGCTCTTGTCTGCAGAGATCTGGTATTCTAATGGTCATTTTGTATTTCCTCATTTCTTCTAAATTTATGAAGGGGACTCTTCAGTAAGGGAGAGCTGTCACAAATATTTCCGTGACAGCAGTGAAGAGTTGTACAAGGATGCAATGAGAACATAAAACAGAGTGCCCTAACCTGCTCTGCAGTAGTCAGGGAAGTCTTCCCAGAAGAAGTGACATTTAACATAATTCCTACAGGATCAAAATGAATTAGCCTGGCCGAGGGTTGGGGGTAAAGGGGAGAATATTTCAGGTAAGAGAATAGTGTGACCAAGAGATCTACACCCAAATCTGAGAGACACTGTGTGAAACTGCGTGGTTGGCTTTGGCCAGGTAGAAACCTTAGTCACCTGTAGGGCTTCTTCATTTAAAGGGAGCAGGCAGCTCCTTCTTACTCTGGCCAGAGTTTTACCAAGTGGACGTGGGGGCCTAGAATTGCTGGAGTTTCTGGTGTTCAAGAGAAGCTGGACATCTGGATATTTTTTTCCATAAAATCTCTCAATCTTTTTTTTTTTTTTAAGATTTTATTTATCTATTTGACAGAGACAGTGAGAGAGGGAACACAAGCAAGGGGAGTGGGAGAGGGAGAAGCAGGCTTCCCGTGGAGCAGGGAGCCCGATGCAGGGCTTGATCCCGGGACCCTGGGATCATGACCTGAGCCGAAGGCAGACGCTTAACGACTGAGCCACCCAGGCGCCCCTCTCTCAATCTTTTTAATGTTAGCAAATAATCCCATTCTCCTTTAAAGCCAAACAAAACCTGTGAGGTTTCGGGTATTTTTTTTTTCCAAGACTTTATTATTTTAGAGCAGTTTTAGGTTCACAGCAAAATTGAGAAGAAATTGCAGAGACTTCCCAGATGCCTCCTGGCCCCACCCCATGCATGACCTCGTCCTTGTTAACATCCCCCTCCACAGGGGTACATTTATTATAACTGATGAACGTCTATGAACACATAAACACACTAAGTCCATAGTTTACATCAGAGTTCAGTCTTCGTGGTGTATACTCTATGCGTTTTGACAAATGGTATTGATGTGTATCCACCACTATAGTTTCGCTGCCCTAAACATCCTATGTATTCTGCCAACACATCCCTCCCCTCCTCCCTTCTCTCTCACCACCCCCCCCCACACCGCCGTCAGATTTTACCTGTGCATGGCTGAATCATAATTTAGTTATCTCTCTCCTGTGGCTGGACCTTGAACTTATTTTCAAGTATTCACTGTTAGAAACACTGCAGTAAAGAACATCCTGGTACAGACAACTTTGACACCTTCCCTAGCCATGAAAATTTGCAAATAGTCATTCATGGCCTCCTCACTGCCAGGCCCCACTCTCCATCACCCTTCATGCCTCATGTCCCCTGATGCCTCGGTTCTCCCTCTGTTGTTCCTGTTTTTTTTTTTCCATTTCCTTCAAGGTATCAATCAGTGAACTGTGGCCGAAACCACACTGCAATCCATACCACTGGTAGAGCCTGTGAGGTGGTCTGGAATGTGGTTCCATAGAAGGTGCTCAGCTGCTCTCACCTAGGTGGAGGGTCCCCAGCTGGTCCTGGTCTTGGGGGCTATTTCAGCCAGAGCCCTAGCCCAGCTCACTCGGCTGGGTCTGCTTCCTGGAAACGAAGGGCCCAAGGCCAGCTCTGCAAACACCCTGCTTGCTGGAAGGGCAGCACATATATTCTTGGTGGATTCGCTGGATTGCTCAGATAAGGCTAGTGTGGAGGAGATAAGGAGCTCAGGCCTGATGCCAGAATCCAGAGAGGAATTCCCAACACGTGGGGAAGTAAGAAGCTGGGATCCACTCTTAGAGCGGGCAGGCAGACGCATTGCCCCCGCTCTCTGGCCAGGCCCAGCTTTCTTCCAATGGTGCCCTCTTGTGCCACTGCCTTTGTGTTGTGACTGGATCGTTCTGACCCTAGGAGTCAAACGCCAGTCTGATGCATGGTGGTGGGGGCGGGGGAGAGGGCAAGAGGAAGGGCAGCTTTCCTTGCCCCTGAAGTTCCTACTCAAGGAGACAAGGCGAAATGTTTCTGCTTCTCCTGAAGAAGGCTTCACCTGTGTCCCGGGAGGAGGCGAAGGTGGGACCTATGTGATCGGGGTGGCAGCTACCTCATGTTCTCTGGGTCTTGGATTTGTCCAAGTGGCACCTCCTGGGGGATTTCTGAAGTTATGAATAAAATGAAGCTACAAGAGAATCTGGCTGTCAGTGGACTTCCTCCTAGAATAATTTTACATACTATTTTTTTTAAATACTCCCTACACCCAATGTAGGGCTTGAGCTCACAACCCCGAGATAGAGACTTGCATGCTCTACTGACTGAGCCAGTCCTAGAACAATTTTTAAAATAATAAAAATAAACATAAAAATGATACGCATAAAATTAATGATGATAAAAAGTGATTTACTGCACACTTATTCTATTCCAGGCATCATGTTAAGGGCTCTTCATTCATTTCTCATTTAACCCTCATGCCACCTCCTGTGGGTTCAAATTAAGAGCCCTGGTTTCAGGGTGAGCTTAAAAACCTGCTTAGAAGTTGTACTAAGGCCAGGCCTATCAGTGGGGACGGGCTTGGCTGATGCAGTATCCAGAACCCGGCACCCCCCTCCCCTGCCCTGGACCACACAGTGGTCAAGACCCTGCTGTCTCTAACACCTGCACTTATCTGTCTTTTGTTTGCTCTCAGGATCCCTAGAGCACATGTCACCACCCTGAGACCTTGCCATGTTCCCCCAGCCTGGGGGGATCTGCATGTGGAGGGAAGGCTCCAAGTCCCCATAAGCCTCTCTATCTGGAGTCTGGGCCCCAGGTGGTATACCCTGGACTGGGGGACCAAGCTGCACAATTCCCCTCACCTGGGAAAGGGCTTCATATTCTAAGCTTGGATTTTTCATAATCTCCCCTGCCTCTGTGGTTTACAAGGATCAGCACACTCAGACATTTGTGATAATGTAATGGTCACTATTTTTAACGTGAGCTCTTTGGAAGCTGTTGAGAGCCTGCGTTTTGCAGATTCATTTTTCCATTTGTTTGTTAGGGCTCACTGAGTACTCGCTGCACCTGGCACTGCTACAGAGACTAAGAATCATGCAGTGAGCAGTGCAGACAAGACCCCAGCCTTCCTAGGCTTATATTCCTGTGGGAAAACCTTCAGTGAAATACTAGCAGAATGAATCCATATACAGTTATATCCTATGACCAAGTGGGATCCGTCCTAGGAATGCAAAGTTGTTTTAGCACCTCCAAATCAATGTAATCCTCCATTTTAATAAATTTAATGACAAAAACACACAATCATTTTGACAGTCACAAAAAAAAGCATTTGACAAAATCCAACACTCTTTCATGATGAAAATAACCAACAAACCAAGAATAGAAGGGAACTTCCTCAACTTGATAAAGGGCTTCTACAAAAACCCCACAGCTAACATCATACTTAGTGATGAAAAACTGGATGCCTTCCCCCTAAGATCAGGAACAAGACGAGGAAATCTGCTCTTACCACTTCTATTCTACATATGTAGTTGAGTTGTAGTCAGAGCAATTAGGCAAGAAAATTAAATATAAGGCATCCAGAATGGAAAGGAAGAAGGAAAACTATACTTGTAGATGGCAAAATCTCATATATAGAAAATCCTAAGGGGGCGCCTGGGTGGCTCAGTTAGTTAAGCATCTGCCTTTGGCTCAGGTCATGATCTCAGGGTCCTGGGATCGAGGCCAAGCCCCACGAGGGGCTCCCTGCTCAGCAGGGAGTCTGTTTCTCTCTCTCCGCCCCTCCTCACCTGCTTTCCCCCTGCTCATGCTCTCTCTTTCTCAAATACATAAAAAAAAAAAATCTTTAAAAAAAATCCTAAGGAATCCACTAAAAAACGATTAGGACTAATAAGCAAGTTCAGCGAGGTGGCAAGACACAAAATCGACATTCAAAAATCAGTTTTACTTCTGTACACGAACAATAAACAGCCCTAAAATAAAATCAAGAAAACAATTACATTTATAATAGTATCAAAAAAGGATAAAATGCCTAGAAATACATTTAACAGAAGTGCAAGGCTTTTACCTCGGAAGCTACATTCCAATGGGAACATCAGCTTGGCCAGGCCATACTGCAAGGAGGGAGCAGGCGGACCTGGCAAGACCTCCCCGCTGGGCCCCAGCAATTCATGCCAGTTTGCAGAGCCCCAGAGCTCTGTGCCCTCCTGCCTGGCTCTGCCTGCCTTCAGTGCCCCTTTGTCCCGTTGAGGAAGGGGATTCTGGTGGCCTTGGATATAGTAGCCCTGCAGTGAATGTCTGTATTTCAGGTGGTACAAGGGATGGGAACTCAGTGGTACAAAATCCAAAATGGCCTTTTATTTTGAGACAAGGGGGTGAGACATTTTGCAGAGGCCCTGCCTCTTTAGGCCTTGGGCACAGGCTGCACCTTGGAATGTAAGTTACCTGTGGCCTCCTGCTTCTGGCAAATAAATTTTTTTTTTCTTTTTTAATCAGCTTTTTATTTTAGGACACTTTTAGATTTGCAGTTATTATAAAGATAATATGAAGAATTCCTGTGTTCTTGTACCCAGTTTTCTCTATTTTTAACATCTTAACTAGTAGGGTATGTCTATTACAATGGATGAACCAATATTCTTACGTTATCATTAACTAAAGTCCATACTTTATTCAGATAGCCTCAGTTTTTCCCTAATGTCCTTTTATTGTTGCAAGATCCCATATAAGATACCATAGTACATTTAGTTGTCATATCTCCTTAGACTCCTCTTGCTTGTGGAAGTTTAAAATGCAAGTCTTAGCTTCCACATGGGCATGTAGAAAGAGTCTGAGCTCTGGAGCCAGACAGACCTGGACTCCAATCCTCCTTCTGCCCCTTATTAGTTGGGGATCTGGAGTCATTTAGTTAAGCCCTCTGAGACCTAGCTTCCTCATCTGTGAAACGGGGGCAATAATCTCTGATGTGCGCAACTGTATCCTGCAAGGTCGTACATGGGAACACCCACACAGTGCTTAACACACAGTTGCGGTCCATACGAACAATATTAGGGATATGTCCACCTGCCTCCCCCATGCATCCCCTATTGCAGCCCCTCTGAAGTCATTGCCCACTTCCCCTCTATATACACTGCACCCAGCAAGGGTGCTTTCCCCTGACACCTGCTTCCCAGGGCTGCGTAGACCTAACGGAAGGGCTGGAATGAAAGGCAGCACCTATTGAACACCTGCTGCCCCATGAGGGTTGGGTTTTCCCCAAGTCTTTTCCAACTGACCTTAGGTCCGACATGTGGGCCAGCACTTGTCGTCACGGTGACCTACTTGTCGGGAATGCACAAGGCATTCTGCTCTGGGCCTTGAGTCAGCAGCCAGGAGCTCTGCCGTACTCCTGCCCAAATCTGACCCCACCCAAGACTTGCCCTTGGGAAGAGGCCGAGCCTGCTGTTTGTTCCTTGTGGCTGTGTTGGTGGAGACACCTGGACACAGACGTGAACTTTGTCCCATCCATCTGCGACTCACCATGGATGCTGTGTGTTTGCTCCAGATAGAAACTCTCTTGGGTGGGGAGTCTCCATGTGCAGGGAGCATGGGCGCGTTTCTGGAGGGTATGTGTTTGCTGGGTGTGGGTTTGGGTGTGGGTCCACAAGAGCGTGTACACGTGTGTGTGTGTAAGTGTGCACGGCCGCTTTAGTGTACCCGAAAGTTCATGATGCATGTTTGTGGCGAGATGTCGTGTGGCCAAGCCTGTGAGTATATTTTGAGTCTGGGTGTGTGTTTGGTGTGGAAATGTGTGTATATGACTGTGTATGCATTTGTGGGTGTGAAAGTGTGTTCAACAAGAGAAAGGAATCTCCACGTGTCCAGTTTGCCACATTCGCTGGGATGAGATGCAGAAACGAATCAGATGGATGGAACTTTCTCTACGGTCATGGCCCTGTTCCTCTGTGGACACAGGAACAGGGCTCAAGCCACCTCCTGGGCTAAAAGCTGGAGGTCGATGCACTGAGCATGGCAAAAAATGTCTTTCAAACAAGAGAATGGCCTGTGTCTGGTGTTCTGGGTGACCGTCTTATCAGGCACTGAGAGCTGGCTCACGAGGAAAGAAGGTTCAGAAAGGAGGGAGACCAGGTTCAGGGAAACCGTGTGCCCATTCAGGATCACAGTGGCTCCAGGGAGGCCCTGCCCGGGCTTGAGAGGCACGCGGAATACTGAGGGTTTGTGGAACCCTCCAGACCCACCCCGGGCACAGAAGCCACCTCAGGGAGCTTCAGCCTCTGCAGGATTCAGGGGTGTTGTCCTTGGGCCCTCCCCTGCCCAGGGATCCCCATTTCATCTCCCCTCACAGTGCTCCCTGCCCTCTGCCCCTCGCCTAGCAATAAGGCCTCAACCAGTCAAGATCCACATTTGTAAAACTACTTTTTACTAAACCCCTTGAATGTACCTTCTTCAGACTCATGTGTGGCGTTCTCCCTCACTTCCTTCAGCTCTTTGCTCAGATGTCACCTTTCAAATTGCAGCTCTCCCCCTGCCACCTGGTCTCTCCTGCCCTCCTCTGCTTTCCCCCGAGGCTCTCACCACCTTCAGGCACAGTGTGCACCAGCACCGCACGAGGTCGTGAGCACAGAAATGGGGAGTGAGCATTTAGGAACTTCTGTACTGTGGCATCTGTAGATACTATAGAATTTATAGCAAACTGCATTGCCCAGAAACCCAGATGTAGGTTAGGAAAAAAAAAAACCCAAAACTGTCGTTTTGCCACCATGGGTTTAAGAAACATTGTCCTAACACAGTCTGCAAAAGGTATTGGGTTTCCTGCTTGTCTTCCCCACCCCACCCCTGCTCGAAGGCAAGTTCCAAAGGGCACGGATTTTGTCTGCCTTATGATCTCCTTAGCACCTAGAACAGTGTCAGGCGCACAGTGGGTGCTTAGTGGATATCTGCTGAATGAGCGAATGTGGAAGGGGTGGTCTGAGAAGGTGAGCGGCATCAGCTGGACGTGGGGTGGGAAAGCAGCAAATGCTCCCTGTCCCCCATCCTTACCGGGCTGTGAGCACGGTGCTCTGGGTCTGAGCCCTGTGAGTCGTTCCTGGGACTCAAGTACCATAGGGCATGGCTGGAAACATCGTCCTGATAAAAAGCGTTCCTCTCTGCCTCTACCTCTGCCCCTGGCCTGTTCCCGGAGGGAGCCCAGGGCTGGCAGAGCCAGGCAGGAGCGGCTCCCTTGGAGGTGGAGGGAGTTTGGCTCACCAGCTCTTCCCACGGCTGGGGCTGCCCGGGCCCCACGTGGTTGGCAGTGCTGGGGCCTGTCTCATGGGCCAGCCATCCTGCAGGGCCGGTTCTGGGCTCACACACCCACAGCTGCCTGCCCAGCCCCTCCTTTCCACCTTGGCCCCAGCCCTCAGGCTCCGCTTCTCCTTCTCTGACCCCAAGACTCCACCCACAGAGTCCCTTTCATCCTCCCCTACCTCCAATGAATGGGGAGGGGGGGGTTTGCTGACAAGGAGAGGAGTGGGCCCTCTAGCCAAGACATACTAAGGGGCTCCCGTCCGGGCAGAGTTCAGGGCCACTTGTGACCCCGACACGGGGTCTAATCAAAAAGACCGGTTATATCTTCTCAGCTGCTCCCTGTTAAGCCAGCAGAGCCACGGACTAATGTCTGCTCAGTCTGCAGGTCTCCCCTGTACGTCCCTCTCATGGCCCCGGGGAACATCAGGGAATTTGACAGGGGAAGCGGCCAGGAGGACGTGATGCTCGAGCTGGATTTTGATGGATGAGTTTTTAAATTAAACAGGCCAAGAGACGGAGACGAGAGATGAGGAGGGCTTTCCAGAGAAAAGGGATATCACTTGCAAAGGCCTGGCGGTCAGAGAGACGACGGGGCAATCGGGGCCATTTTCCTGGCGTCCGTGTGGCCGGGTGTGCACAGGAAGGTGATGGCATCCGGTGCCAGAAACGTAGACGCGGGCCACTTCTTGTCAAGACCGCTCTTCTAGCCAACACTTAGGAGCACCCCTGTGCCGGCCTCAGCACGAGGTATAAAGATAAAACAGATGGTAGGAACATAAAGATGTTTGGACACATAGGCTGCTTTATTCATCGCTGCGCCCTCAGTGCCTGCCACAGTGCTGGGAACACGGTGGGCGCTCAGCAGCCATCTGTGCCGGCAATGAGTGAAGGAGAGAGGGAGGGAGGGAGTCAGTGAAGCGATGGCACCCACTTACAGAGTAATAGGATGGGGTAAAGAGAAGTCACTCTTGCTGAGGCAGAGAACCCAAACCTTACAGAAAAGCCTCTGGGAAGGAGGGCTGTTTTTCTTCTTTGAAATTAAAGAAGGTTGCTGTAGTTTTCAGGGCAAACCGTAGCTGTGGCTTGTGCTGTTAGTCACTCTCCGGTTGAGATTTTGGCATTCTTGCCACTGACGCAACATGCTGTGATGATTTCCACAGCGCACTGTGTTAAGCAAGTAAAGGCTGCAGAGCAGAGACTGGGCAGGGCCTCCCGGAGCTGGACAAGCAGCCAAATTCATGCAAGAAGAGGCAAACCTGTGCAGGGAGGTGTCCACATTGTTGCCCAATCATCTGGAATGTGGCTCCAGGTAGGAGCCTTTGGATTTGCAAGAGGCATTTATCTGAGGACATTCTGTGACATGTGGCAGGTCAGAATCGAAAGCTGACAGGTCCTCGGAGTAAAGAATGTGTAGAGAAGGAGTAAAGAATGTGTAGAGAATGTCAGGGCCACCACGGAGTGGCATGGCTCCCCAGGCGCCTAAGGAGCTAACTGGCAGAGGTCTCCCCCTCTGCCAAACTCTGGCTAGGGGCTGGAGATTGCTTGGCAGGTGAGAACAGGGCGCAGACATGGGCCAGCCACGGCTCTGGTCCTTGGCAAGCTAGTCAGCCCTATTGTTCAGGCTCCGTGGTGATATCTCCCTGCTGGACTCCAGGTCCCCTTGTGTGGGCACCGCTGTCCCTTGGGGAGAGGGTTAGGTTAAGGTGGGTACCTGGAAGCACCACTCTATCTGTCCTGGGTGGGGAAAAACTGGAGCTTCATTGATCCTCAGCCCCAAGCCTCATCAGGGAGGGACGAGGTTGAGCCGGAGTCATGGGTGGTACCTCCCAGAGAATCTTTCCTTTGGGACACGATGCCCATGCCTGGATGCAGATGTACTGTGAGGTTAATGGAGCTTATGCCTCCAGATGCTTGCTTGAAAAGGCCCCTTCCAAGACCTTAGGCCGAATTTTGTATTTGCCCATTCTGCATTCTTTTTCTTAAAAAGTTCCCCAAATTATATAAGCTTCAGGCTTATAAAACTGAACTTATAAAACTGAACCCATCCTGCTAGTGGGGTCAGGGCTCACAGGACTCACAGGTCTCCTTCCCAAATCTCTGGCCAGGACCTCTGCTCTTGCAGCTGGGGGTTGGGGGTGGGGTGGGACGATGGTGGAAGGCTCTGGTGCAGGGGAGCCCGTGTCCTCTCTGCGGCCCAGGGTAAGGGGTGAGCTGGAGCTGCTGAGCTGGGCCAGGTGGAAGGAGACTGTTGGCTATAGAAAGGTCAAAGTGTCATCCTGAGAAATCAGAGGCGACGAGTGTGAATGTGCCAGATCAAATAGCACTTCTAATTCTGTCCATCGGGCCCACTGGTGGGGCATTCACTGACGACCCATGTTTGACTGCTGGTTTAAAATGAATGCTGTGATATAAAATACTACTGAATTGTAGACTTTGGAAGGGTGGGTTTTATGATTTATATCTCAAAAACAAACAAGCAAACAAAAACAAAAAACCACCAAAGGGATGCAGAGAGCCTGGTTGCCGTGGTGCTTTTCTCTTCCGTTGGATCCGGGCAGGGTGGGTGCAGGAAGGCACTGCTTGGTGCCAGGTTTCTGGGCTGCCTCTTGAGGCGTCAGCCACACAGCAAGGGCTGTCAGGGACCCCCGGGTCCTGGCTGCGTCCCCACTGAGTAGGAAAGAAGACGGTGGCACTGCAAACAAGTTTCCTGTCCAGCTGAGGTCCCTGGGAGCAGTGAAGTGGCTCCCGCCATTTCTGGGTGGCTGGGCCCCAATTTACTGCCCCTAGATTGGCACATTTTGCCAAGCCCTCTGAGCCTGACACATGCCCGGGCCAGGGGAAGAGTTAACGATTAACTGGGAGGTGAGAGAGAGAGATGGCTGGGACAGGTGGCCTTCCAGCCCTCTAGGGCAGGTAGTGTGGGGCCCCTCTGAGCCACACCCCCAGCCCTGTTAGCAGAGACGCTGGGTGAGGGTAGGGCAGGCAGGGCAGGGCTGTCCCTCGCAGAGGAACTTGGCCTCCAAAGGGCCCAGCAGAGCCACCCGTGGGACCCGGGCTCCCTTATCACAGATGCCTGGGCACACGGGCAAACACTCCTGTCCCCAGAGGCCTGCCCAGCCCCACCACAGCCTACAGTCCCGCCAGTTCCAGAACTTTGTTAGGCTGAATTTCTAATTGACTGAGATGGCTACTCAACCCCTTTTCTGAGAAGAAATGGCTCCTCAGACGCACTGGTGGCCCTGTGGCTAGAGGGCCCCACTGCCCTACAAGGGCGCCAGCCAGGAGATACTGGTGTCCTTCACATCTTTCTCTGTAAACAGGCTCAGGCACACACGTGCCCGGGCACATAAACAAATACACATGCATGCACTGTGCTGGGCATACGGGATGGTTTCTTGGTCCCTCTTGGTCTGTGCCAAGGAAATACTAAAATGACTCTTACCAGTCTAGCTCCTACACAAGGCACAGATGCTTTGAGAGTCCCTGGCCAAAGGTCCTGGGGATGGGATGGCAGTCTTGTCAGGGCTTATTGTAACCAGGTGTGGGCTGCCCTTCCAGAGCTCTTTTGGGGGCAGGTGGAGGTGAACAGGAAGGTCTTTGCCAAGGGCATTCTTTACGGGCCCCGCCATCTTGTTGGGACACCATATCTTAGCAAATGCAGCTGTGGACTGATGTGGTTGAGGAAAGATCTGTGGGAACAGGAGCTCCGTGGCGTGCATCCTGAGAGAGCAAACCGTCCACCCAGCAAACCCTAAGTCAGGGCCTGATTAACAGGGAGACAGGCATTGATGCTGCCTGGGCGGTGGGAGGCAGGCTGGAGAGGGCTAGGCTGTTGGGTGTGGCCACTGGGTGGGGATTGTTACATTGGCATTGTGTTGGGTGGGGATCCTACGTGGAGAGCTCCCTATCTGCTGGGGCCCATCAAGTCAGGGATGCAAAGTTGCTGGGAAAAGTCCTTGAATATTCCCAATTCTTCCACTTGTTGGATTCCCTTTCATGTGGGCAGGTAGGCTGGCTCAGGAAGACATGTTCTTTAGGATCCTATTGGGTTGCTCATCAACATTGCTGCCGAGTCCCTACACTTGCCCTGAAAATACTTTGCCCACAGCCATGGGGGCTAACTGTTCCCCTCAAGTGCCCACAACCTGTAGGGCTGCCTGCTGCCTCGTGGTCAGCCTGACTGCTAGCCCACATCCTGACCGGGGACCTGGGATTGTCCTGACTGGCCCATGGAGACAGATACTTTGTTTCTACTGTAACATCTGAGACTGAGAATGGTTTTCTCTTTTATGGATCAGAGTGACATGTTTTCTTGGGCACAGGGCAAGAGTGGTGATACCACAGCAAGGTCACGAGGCAGGGCCCTAGAATGTGCCACACACACGAACGCCCTCTGCTCGTGTCCAGGCAGAGGGCAAGCATGGTGCCCACGCTTTTGCACGGCTCTGGGACTCCTTCTGCTGGGCGGGGCTGCGGGGGGAAGGATAAAGCCGCCTTTGGACACCCAATCCTACCGTGGAGTTAACCACAGCATGTGGTCAAACAAAACCAGCTAGGACAAAGCTACGCATGGGAGGCTGCCCATCTGTCAGACCCTCCCAGACAGAAAAACATTATGTTCAAGAAACAGTAGTGACCCTGAGCTGCCACTCATGGGTATGGTCTGGCCAATTTTTAAGGACCAAGGCACTCGGGAGCGTGAGGTGGCGGAGTGAGGGGGTTCAGAGGCAAGAGTGCTCAGGGACGATATACGTGGGTGACACGCCAACTCCTCTACCCTTTCCTTTCCCCCTTTCTGTCCCAGTGTAGTCTCTCACTTGGGCAAAGACACCGATTTTAATTATTATTTTTTTTTATTAAAATACTGTTATACCCAGTGGAATGCAGCAGCAGTCCTGGTACAGGGTGGCATAACAAAACAGCCATGTTTACATTTTAAATATTTATGATAACTTAAACATACAGACACACATCATGGTCTTTGGCAGAAAACGTTCACAGCACAAAAAATACTTTAAAAGAAATACCAAATATTAATCCAAAATATATTAAGTTGTTTTTTTTCTTTCACGATATTTTTTTGCCTTTTTTTTTCTTCTTGCTTTGTAAACAATGCACATGAACCAAATGTATTTTTCAGCTTTAAAGAAGGGTAGAGGGATTTAAAAAAATATGCAATTGTCCAGCAAATGCAAATGTTTAAAAAGGAAACTTGAGGAATCATGGGAATAAAAGAACACATACTGAACTCAAAAACAGTAAAGGAGAAAACGAGGATTCAAGGAGAACTAAAAACAGTCAAGACAAACTACTAAAACCCACCCATCGGTCCTGGGGCTGAGCTGGGGGACTCTCTAGGGCCAGAACTTGAAGCCACTGCTGCTGGCAGGTCTGATTCCAAAGCACTGGCCCCCTTTCAGGGTGCTGCTCACCGGTAGCTTGAGGAGCCAGCCTCACGGGCGCCATTTTGTGATGGGGGCTCCATTGAGAGACGATTTGAGTCACATCCTGTAGCTCATTGACCAGTCTTTCACCAGCTGGGAAAGCTCCCTCTCCCAATCCCTCCAGGTGGGAACAAAGACTCTGACGAGAACAAGGCAACTTATCCAGTTTCCTTCAAGAGAATTGGTGCTGGGAAGCCCCCCATGGCAGATGTCTGTGTGTGGCGGCTCATTTCATCTGGCTCAGGGTTCATAACCAAACCGACAGAATGTCCCAGGGACAGGAGCTGTGAAGCCATGTCAAGAGGCTGGTGATAGGGGTCCCGTGGGCATTTTAAAACAAGGCTCA
Source organism: Eumetopias jubatus (assembly GCF_037043125.1). Taxonomy (NCBI): domain Eukaryota; kingdom Metazoa; phylum Chordata; class Mammalia; order Carnivora; family Otariidae; genus Eumetopias; species Eumetopias jubatus. The sequence continues at coordinate 125,544,632 of NW_028274807.1, read as the reverse complement.
AGGTAGAGGAAAAGACAGCCAATGTCACGTGGATCAACCAGTATCAAAATCCGTGGGCCAAGAACTTGAGAAGGGCAGAGAGCTGGGAGGCTAGTCAGCAGTTACAGGAACCGTGGTGGCAAGGACAGGGGAACAGAGAGGGCACAGATTTGAAGCGGCATGCTTCCGTCTTCTGTTCCGTAAGAAAGTGGGCTATGTACAAACTGCACAGCTTATCCCAGTCCACTTGATAAATGGCCCCTGCCCACTTCAAGGGAGGGGGCGAGGCTGTGGCTTCTGCAGGACTAACACCCTCAATAGTCCCCTGAAGATGCAAGTCTCAGCGATCTCAAGGACGCAGCGAGGAGCTGAGGAGCAGATGAGGTGGGCTGGGACCACACTTAGCCACAGGGGAACAGCACGGCCGGCTCTGTACCGAACCAGCCCACCTGGTGTCCGTAGGCAGCCATCTTGGGAAATCACTCTCCCAAACCAATATATGCCCTCCCTCCCTGCCTGAGTGCCAACTGGGGGTCCCGAGAAGGCAGAGCTCCCTTCTGGGTTTCCAGTTGCTACCCCAACAGTAAGCCTGGGGATCCTCATTCCGCATGGGCTCAGGAGGGATGTGGGGCTGAGAAGCGGGGTCTTCTGCATGCAGGCGTTCTCATGGCTCCCCCTCACCCCTGCAGCATCCGTAAGCCCCGGGGCACCAGATGGTCAATGGGAGTGAATGCCTGGGTGGGGAAAGCGGGGCAGCAGCAGATGGAGAGGCCGCTGGAATGGCCGAGAGTAGCAGACGGCAGAGGAGACAGGGTATGGTTCGGAGTCCCCGAGCACTACCTCCTTCAGATCAGTATCTCCACCATGTCTGACAAGTCCTGGACTCTGGATGTAGCAACAGAGTCTGGAGAGAGACAAGAGCACAGGCAAACGCCAGCGAGCGTTACAAGATTGCCCTTTTAAATCCTGGCACATTTTTAAGATAGGATCTCCCTTTACCAACGTGGCCTTCCTCAGCTGCCCAGGTGCCTGGGTTCCCTCCCCTGCCCCCTCCCCCCAGCCCCCCGGCTTGGCCAACCGAGCACCAAGCTCTGCGCCCCCCAGCTCTCCACCCAGATCGTCAACGTCCAATGTGGAAGACACATTTATTTGTAACTTTCAACTGGCTGGAGGCTCGGACGGAGGGGGAGCCCTGAGGGACTGAGGGAGGCTGCAGCATTCTTCCCGAGCCTGTGGTTTTCTGGGACAGTGAGGCGCAGGCCCACACCCGAGGGCTAATGTGAAAGGGAAGAAAACATTTAAAAGGCCATCTTCTCAAATTTCTCTGTCTTGGACTCTTTTTTAAACAAACTCTTCTAACTGGAGATTGCCATCAGGTCACTCGCCAAGCTGCATGATCTTAGATGCTTAGATTGGCAATGAAATAAGGCAGGCTATGAAAGAGGAGAAGAAGCACCTCCCACGCCGGCGCGCTCCCTCTGAACTCGGGATCTGTCTGTGATCAGGCCTTTCAGTTCCTCCCATCCATGCATCCAACCAGCCCTCACGTCCACACAGAGGTGTCCCGCGCAGCCTGCTCACCGGCACTGTACACGGCTCCCCGTGGAGTGCAGTAAGCCACGGGGTCTGGGAACAAAGAGCCTGGTGCTCCAGCTCACACCCCGGCGCACCCGCAGCCCTGTGCAGCACAGAAGTCCCGGGGAGGGGCACTTACCCAGCGAGGCTGTCCTCTGGCCCCCACTGTACCCCAGGAGGCTGTCGGGATCCAGTCCCAGGCAAGCTGCCGCGCTGTCCGGGGGACTGTCGGTCTGGGTGCTCCCGTCTCTGCTCCCGTGTTTGGCATGAGCAGGGAGGGGAGCTGTGACCACTGGCTCCTCCTCGGGGGCCCGGTCTGCTGGAAAGGCAGGAGGCCGACAGTGACTGCCTCATGAAGGCAGTGGTAGCCCCATGAAGAACACCTCAAATTAACTGTACCAACTGGGGGTGCGAGGTGGTACGGGTTGCTCTTGATTTGCACGAACTCTGATTAAGATTCAGTACTCCTGTTTCCAAATAGGAGTAACTATCAGGTTGGACTGGTTTCCAAACCTCTTAAGTGGCAGAACCCTTCTTAGCGCGTTGAATCTTAGAACCAGTGGGGACTCTTGAAATTTCTGTGGCATCTGCTCAGATGGAGGAGCAGAGGAGCTTGCCTGCAAGGTACATCTGCCCAGGAAGCTCTATTTTTGCTGAGATGGCAAGTGGCTGGGATCCAGGGTGCTGGAATTTACGGAGATGGGGAGTAGAGCATGCCCCCTCACACCAGCAGGATAGCTGTGGGCTGGAGGGTCACCGCAGCCAGCGCGGAAGCTGGCTCCCTCGGACAAGGGGTCAGGAAGCCCCAACACCTCTGAGCCTCAGTTCTGGGAGCAAAGGCCTGACAGCAACCGAGCCCTCTACTTCTGCCTCCCACCCGCCTCCTCTCACCTGTAGCCAGCCGGGCAGGGGCATCCACTTGTCGCTCACTAGAGGAAAGACCTTGCCAGCCTTGGGTCCCTGCCGCAGCAGCCACGAAGACAGACGGCACAGACTTGGCGGGCCTCAGGGAGCCCTGCGTGGCCTTGCCCGGCTCTTTCCTGGAGCGCTGCTGAAGGACCTTGATCACCGCATCCTTCTCTAGGATCTGGGCATGGAGCACCTTCAACCTGAGGGGAGAGAGGCCATGCTCACATGGTCAGACCCGCAAATTCAGTGGCCTCTTACCCTCCCCACCTCATGAAAAGCTGGAGGGAGCCTTCAGAAATGTCATCAGAGTTCTGAAATCCGAAGCCCTGAAAACTACCAGTGCGTGAGGCACTGGGCCCTTCTTATGGCAGCAAAGGCAGGTCAAGGGGTAGGTTGGATTCATCGGATGACAGCAATGGCACGACCCTTGCCCGGTGGGGCAATACCCCAGAGCTGCTGCCCATCCAATGGGCTCAGCTGATGTGCTTGTGCTTTTGAGTTGGACATAGGTCAAACAGAAATCTTGTGGGGCCTCTGAGGTTGTTTTTGGAGAGAAAATACTAGCTATCCGAAGCCAGGGACCTAGTCCACCTTCCTTCTGGGGTGGGCACATGGTGTGAACTCAGCTGGAAAGTCTTACTCTCTGACTGACTGGGGGTGGGGGTGGGGGAGCAGGTAGAAGCCAGAGCCTTGGATGGCATCTGACACCTCCACAGCCAAGGTCCCCTGGGCAGACCAAGGAGTCGGTTGGTATCTCTGGGAAAGAACACGTGCGTGATGCCTGGTGTGCCAGACATGCGGGATCGACCCAGAAGCGTGAGGGACTGCTGAGTCTCGTGGCCAGAGGGGCGTTTATCAGGGATTAAGGGCATGGCAGGGACTGGGCAGTGCACCCCCCACCCCCACCTCAGGGAGGCAATGCCAATGCCCAACCTGCTTTCCATCTCCTGATGCCTGTGGCCGCCAGTGAGCAGGCCCTCGTTGAAGCTGCTGCTGGGCGAAGGCTGGGGGGAGTGGCGGATGAGGGTGGTGTCGCGCTGGGCCGCGGCCGTGGCGGCTGCGTCCATGGCAAACTGCCTCATGGCACGCTCCTCCAAATACTTCTGCTCCCACTTGGTCATATCCGCCTCTAGCGCCAGGATCTGCTCCTCCTTCTCCCGCAGTTGCTCTGACAGCCGCAGGGCACTGAGCTCCGGGGATCCACCACCGCCACTGGCACCGGTAGGCGGGCCTGCCTGTCTCTGTGGAGAAGGGAGCACTGTGATCAAGGGCAGAGGTTGGGGTGCGGTAGCCACGGGTCCTCACCCTTGCATGAGGGCTCTCACTGATGCACAGGGGCGTCCTCTGCCCTTCCCGGCAGACCTGCCCCTGCGCCCCGCGGCTACCAAAGATGAAGCAGGTGCCTTGGTTCCCCACACCCCCGTGGACAAGGGCGCAGGAAAGATCAGGCCTGCCTCTGCATAGGGGACCCAAGAAAGTATCCTCCACATTGGGAAAGGGGTACTCTTTAATAATTACACTGTGACAACTGGTGTAGACCAGGACCCATGTGGGCAGTCCAGGGCTTGTGGTCACTTTACCTCCGTGGGCACGGTAAAGTGGGGAAGGGTGACAGAACTCTATCTGGCGTGTAAACACCAGAGTTACTAACACAGCCCAAAGGGAGGATGGGGACTCAGGATCTGGGTTACCATCTGCCCTCACCATGTTGGGGAGACACCTAAGAGCTGGCTAGTCCTCTGCATCAAGGCTCCTGGGCTACCCTCTCTCGAGACCAAGGATGCTAAGCCCTGCTGCTGCTGAGGACCGAAGCCCAGGTCTTGAGTCCCCAAGGCTGGCACCTGGCCAAGAGGCAAAGCCTCTTCTAAGGCTGGTGGCTGCGGGGGTCTGGGGGCAAGGCTGGAACACGGATCAACCCGGCTTTCCAAGGGCGCCTCCACCTGGATCTCAGTAGGGACCCCCCAGGACTTTGGAACTGGCCTCCTCAGATGCCGCACTCCCCCTGCCAGCTCCCCGCATCTCCGAGCTCACCTGCTGTGCACGCAGGGCCTTGAGTTCCTGCTCTAGGCGTGTCCGCAGACGGAGCTCCAGCAGCTCCCGCTTCTCACAGGCCGCCTGCAGCTGCCCCAGGGCCTGCTGCAGCCGCTCCACCTTCTCCACATAGGCCTGCTTCTTGCGCAGCTCCCCCTCGGCTCGAGCAGCCCGGCCCTGCGCATTGCTCAGAGCCTGCTCCAGCAGCTCGGCTCGCCTCCGCTGGTCCTCGATGGCACCGCGCAGCAGGGCCGTCTCCCGCTCCAGCTTCTCCTGCTCCTGCTGTTGCTCGTAGCCTGCGGCGGGCGGGGGGTGGGGGAGGGCGGTGCTCGGTCAGAGACAGCAACCCCACGGCAGTCCCACCAAGCGCCTAGCGCATGCTGGGCTCTGCACCGAGGGCTGGACAAGCATGCCTGCCTCTTATCCTCTCCACAACCCTAGGAGGTAGGCACTGTCATCACCACCGCCAGGACATGCGGGAGGGACAGGTTACGTCACAAATAAATGGCAGCACTGGCCCCGGGCCCTTGCAGTAGTAACTGGGCCACACTGCCTCTCTGCTGGGACATGGACAGCCCCAAACACTGTCTACTTGTGCCAGGTGTCACCATTTCCAAAACACATTCATAATGTTCCTTGAGGCTCATGATGACACTAGAGTCTGGCCTGATAGGAACTGTGATAGGAACCCATGACAGATGAGAAGGCGCAGGTGGACTGCGACAGGACCATCGTGCCAGTGAGAGAATGAAGGAACAGGGAAGAGAAGAAGCTCCATTGGCTGCACCACGAGCCAGGCACGTACACATCTCATTCCCCTGAAGCCCCTCGAGGTAGGGTATGTGACCTCCAACATAGTGGGGAAGAAACACAGGTAACTGGTGCTGCTAAAGTGCGGACCCAAGTCAGCCTGGCCTCCAAAGGACCAGGCTGCTTCTGGCTGTGGTGGGAGGCCCCCATACCCAGAGGCCTCTCAAAGTGGGCTTCAGGACTCATTCTGTAGACCCAGGGGCCCCCAGAATACTGCTACATTTCCTTTCTTGGTCTGGGGGAACCACTGAGATGTAGGCAACCGGGCTCATAAAGAAATGCAAACTTTGCAGCATAATGAAAATGACTACAGTCCAAAGATTTGTGTCTAAGATCCTAGCTATCCCAACGTTTAAAATCACCTTTTGTGCTTGCCAGGAGAACTCTGCTCGGGGTCCCACATCACACTGTGGGGCCAAGCAAGACCCAAGCCAGACCATGCAGTCCTCCGGCTGATGCTCTAGGTGTAAATCCACCTCCCATGCACCTGCCCTTTGGGAATCCAGCCCGGCCCCCAACAGAGGGTGTCGGGGGCGGGGGGCCCGCCTTACCGGAGGGTAGAAGGGGGTGGGCTCTAGGGCCTGCCCGAGGAACTCAAAGGCACTGTCACTGAAGCAGCGCTCTCATAGTACAGTGGAATTTTCTGCTGTAATAAAATTGTTTTGTACTGTGCCAACCTGTGCCCGAGGGCCATGAGAGCCTTGTGGCTACTGAGCACTTGCAATATAGCTAGTGTGAGGAAAGAACCGAATTTTTCATTTTATTTAATTTTAATCTTTGGACCACAGGTAGCTGAGTACCTATCACATGGGACAGGTTCTGGAATAGAAGAGTGAAGGCTTGGGACCTGGGTAGGCGAAGGGAGGATTCATTTACTCAGGGCCCCGGGGCAGGAGAAGGACACAGGCAACCCAGGTCAGCTCCGGCTCCATCTGGATTTTTTCAAGGCCAGGCCCAGGCTGGCTTTACTCTTTGGTGTGGAGGGAAAAGATGAGGAAGCTCAATAATACTGAAATTGAGGCATCCAAAAGGGGCTGAATTAGCGTCTAAGGGGTGTGGTGGAGGGACGGTCAGAGAGAGTAGATTGCGGATTTGGGCCTAGGAGCAATGACCCCTTCCCATATGTGCTCCAAGAGCCCACAGCTTAACAGAATTTAACAGGCAGCAGCCTCGCATCCCAGTCTTACCATGACTGCCCCATCTTCTAGTCCCAGAGCCTGAGGCTCCGGCCAGAAGGAAATGCCCAACGGGAGAGAGCTGAGAGAGCTAGGCCTTTGGACTCAAGTCCATATCCCCAGGGAGGGGAGGGCAGGGCCAGACCAGAGCAGCCAAAGCTGGGGGTCTGTACCAAAAGCAGGCACTGGGGACAATGACCACACTTTCCTACTACTGTTGACTGACCCCAGAAAAAGTGAGGTCAACCCGAGACTTTTTCCCTGGGAGCTTTGTGTCTTCTCCATGGGTATTAAGGAACAAGGAAGAGCTGCTTGGCTTTCCTCAGCCCTTGGCGAGGGGTGGTGGTGGGGGGGCGGACCCAGCCTTATGTTTCCTGCAGCTTCCTGCTGCCTTGCACAATCTCTAAGGCCCTGGCAGGGGCTGGGAGGCCTCAGCCTCGGCCATCCCCAGCTACTGGGATGAAACCACGGGCTTGTCTTATCTGCTGGGAGAGCTCCTGGGCCGGGGAGGGGGCCAAGGGCAGGCAGGAAGGTTGAGCCGTGCAGGAAGAAGGGGGATACGCCTTCCGCCTTGGAGAAAGCCACCCACTCTGGCCCGCCAGCCCTGCCCCTTTGTCCCAGTCGCTCTGGGCCATGTGGGAGGAAGCGGCGGGGGGCAGGCCGGAGCGGAACAGCCCCATGGCCCAGGAATGCCAGGCATCCAGGTCACCCGTGGCGTCCAGATTAATGGCTCCAGTTAGGAGCCAAGAACAGCCTGGCGCTTCTCGCTCCCTGGGGAGCGGAAACGCCTCCAGTCCGGCCTCCCCCCACCCACCTTCGCCCCTCCGCTGCCGGCTCCCAGACACCTGCCTAGCGACTTCCTTTCTGTGGCAGCGTCGCACCCCCAAAGCCCACCCTCTCCTACAGGACACCCCCATTCTGCCTCTTGCCAGGAACCCATCCCCCCAGACTCCCAAGGGCTACACTGAGGGCTGCCCCATCCCTGTCCTTCACCTCTCTCCCAGGGACCCTAAGTCATTGCCACCTTGCTTGGCTCTTCCCGGCCCAGCCTACCTCCTGCTCAACCCCCACCCCCCCCAATCCCTTCAGTGTCGTGCCCCCCCATTTGCTGTCCTGGGCAGCTCTGTCCAGGGCTCTGGGCTCTGAGCCCTCCTTGAGGAAGGAAGAGGTGCTGCCAGCCAGAGCTCAGTCCTCAAGCTGCTCCCCGACTTCTGGACGCCCCATACTATCCAGGCCCCTCACACATACTAGGCTTCCTCAAAGCCACCCTCACCAGGACACCAGCCACCCCCATTCCATTTCTCTGCAAAGGCCCAAACACCACTACAGCACAGTAGGAACTTACTGCCTCTCTGCCTCTTCTGACTGCTAGAGCTTCTTCCTGCCTTCCTCCTGCTGCTGAGCTCAGGGTTTCCTTTAGTCCCACTCCATGCACCTCAACCTGAGCCATCCCACCGCACCAGCCCCCAGCCTGAGCTGCCCCTGGCTGGAGTATTTCCTCCTCTGGCCATCACCGCCCCTGCCATCCCCACAGAGCCTCTCTCTCAGGCCAGTGGGGACTTCCCAGTCACTAGTCTCCAAGGCCAGGGACACCTCTGTTCCCTTGAATCTGTGGTGAGAAGACCCCGCTTCTTTCTCAAGCTCAACCCCTCTCACTCAACCTCCCTGCCCTGGTACCTTCCAGCGCCTGCACCCACCCTCTGCCCAATTCCTGACAGGGGCTTAGCATGGTGCTGCTAATGAACAAATGACTGATTGAACAGACTAGTCAATAAGGAACTCATCCACTGTCTTCCAGAAGCCTTCCACCACCCCTGTTAGAGAAGCTTCCTAAACCCCTTCTTCAGACTGCACCTGCTGGTTAAGCTCCAGAAACCCGCTTTCGGTTTGTCTGTGGAGACCCCCACTTGGCCAGCTTGTTATGGCCCAGTTGCATCATGCTCCCCAGCTTCTCACATTCTAACTGGGCCCCCCTAACCTTCCCGCTGCCTGGAATGCCCTGGGGAACTCAGCATTCCTTCTCTCTGCTCCCACTTGCCTCCAGGGCTATCGGGCCTCCCCCACTGCCCAGTGCACCTTGAGTTCTGAAGGATGCTCTACTGACATGGCACCGCAGCCCAGCAAATCACTGCGCCCCAGCGGTCCCCTCTGGTACCCACTCATCTCTCCAATAAATGCAGAACCAGATCTTATTCTTTGGAAGCCACCCCTCCCAGGCAGGACACTTCAGGGCTGCATGCACAGCAGGCATTCAGTAATCCTGTGCTCGAAGCATCGCTTTGACAGCAGGGAGGGCCAATCCTCCTGTGTCCACTGTCACTGCCACGGTCTCACCACCCACTTATCTGTCCGGGCGTCTGAGCGGGAGCCCTACTCACTCTGAGCAAGCAGCTTGGCCACCATGTCCTGACTTCCTGCCTGGGCCTCCTGGGTCTTGGTTGCCAGACGGCGGTTGGCAGATTCCAATCTCTCTGTTTCAAACGAAGGAAAAATGTTTTAAGGAAAGATGTTCGAGTATCAGGTGAAGCTGCCTGCCCGGGTGTCCCCTGGGGTCCCGTCTATGGGGCTGCACCCTCCAAACCAGGGATGGGTTGATAGGGAAGCCCTGGGTGTGCTCAGGGCCTAATGAGGAGGGAGACTCTGGGCCACACCGGTGAGGGTTCCACAGGAGGCTCCAAGGCATAGGACAGACACAAGCGTCCCCCTGTCAAGGTGGCTCCCAAGGAGTTTCCAACTGGCCCCCTCTGAGCCAACTTACACTTATTTTTGCAGAGGGCAGAGATTCTGAATTCCTCCCTAGACCAGAGGAATCAAGGCCTCCACAGATGCTCGCCACCCCCTCACCCTGGCTGCCCTCTCTCACCTCTAAGATCCCTGTTGAAGTCCTGCAGCCTCCTCATTTCACTGTCCATTTTGTTCCGCATGGTCTTCTCCAGGGCCTCCCGCTTAGAAGAGGCTCTTGTCAGGCTCTCATGGGCCTCAGAGAGCCTCTGGATTTCACTTTCCAGCTGCAAGAGGCAGACAGGAGAGCTGAAGGAAGGGGAGAGAGCCCAGAGTGTGTGTGGCATCAGCGTCCCATCCACAGGCCCGGGCTGCTCTGCTCTCTCCAGCAGAAAGGGTGCGAGAGGAGAGGATCAAAGGCAACAGCAAAACAATCCAGGTGGCTATAGTGGGATGGTCAGAAGCTTGTGGCCTCCAGATACGAATCAGGTACTAGAACCAGCAAGCAAGGGTCCCCTCAGTTGTGCCAAGGTCCCGATGCTGAGTGAACCAGGGCCAAGTACTCTGGAAGTGGCTGCCTCAGAGTGACTCAGGACAGCCTTCCTGTGCCCGACATCCTTTTTGCTTTTGTCCAGGTTCTACTGAGAATCTGAGCCTGTCATCCAGGAGTGGGCACAAAAAGACTCCAGCCATGATCTGGGTGTGTGTGTGTGTGTGTGTGTGTGTGTGTGTGTTTGTGTGTGCGCGCGCGCGCGCTATCTGGGACACCACGGGACAGCAACAGGTGTGTGTGCGTGTGTGTGTGTGCGCGCGCGCTATCTGGGACACCACGGGACAGCAACAGGAGGCCGGAGGCCACCTGTCAAAGCTGAATGCACACAGCTGGTAAACCTTCACGAAAGAACAGGGGCACCAGCCCCCAGCCTGAGCTGCCTCTGGCTGGAGTATTTCCTCCTCTGGCCATCACCGTCCACTGCAGAAGGCCAGCCTGGCCCCAGCTGCCCCTCCCACTTGGCGGCTGGCAGGTTCCGCACGTGCTCCGAGCTGGCCTGGGATTCCAATAAGTAGCCCATTTTTTCCAAGAGGAGGGGCTTTCGCTTGGGCCAGGGCTGGCCTAGAACAGACTGGCTGTTGTGTGGGGGACACAAAGGGCTCTCTGTGGGAGGTGTCCGCAGGAGGGGGTGTGTGCAGGGAGCTGGTGAATGGGCTCTTTCTAATCACCACCAGCTAGCAACTGCTCACACCCCAGGCCTGCTCTGCTGGCCTCGAGGCTGCTCCCCAGCTGTCCAGAGTCAGTGAGGGAGGGCATGGGAAGGACGAGGGGGTGGGCAGCAGCTCTTCCCCCACCCCGCCCCTCTGGGGCCCCAGCGGGGCCTACCTTCTCCATGCGGCCGGCCTTCTCTGCTGAACTCTCCAGCTCCCTCTGTAGCCTCTCGTTGTCCCTCTGCAGCCTGGCATTCTCCCTCAGCACAGTCTCCACCTGGGCCAGGTGGGCACTGCCCGAGGTGGTGGCGGCGGCCGGGGTGCTCACTGGCCCCTCCCCCTCAGGTGCACTGAGGGAGCCTAGGGGGCCGTGGCTGAGAGCAGCTGGGTGCGGCGGCAGGGGCTGCTCCTGGGGCGGCTGTAAGTACTGGTACTGCTGTTGCTGCTGGAGGAACACAGGGGGCACCTGGGCCTGCAGGATCCTGGCGAACAGGAGAGACGGTGTTCAGAGGCTGCCCAGACCCCCATGGCTCCCAGCCCTGAGCAGCCCTGCCTGGGCCCAGCCCTCCTGGCACACTGGGCAGTCTCCACACAACACCAGGCAGTGACCAGTGGGGAAGGCCTTTTTCACACGACGTCTACCCAAGACCCTCAAGGGCCAAGGGAGCGGGGCTAGCGGGGGTTAACATCAGGATGCTTGTTTCACACCTCGTAGCACTGTGGCCAAGGCCCTGGGGATCAGCCTGAGTAGTCCTGGACCTTATGAGCAACCAGTACTTAAATAAGGCATCTTAAGCAATGCGCACTTGACCTTTCTAATCCACAGAAGGTTCTTTTTGGGTCTGGAGGCCACATCAATCATGACTGAGCACACAGCCACCCAGGCCCCTGGGCCACTTGGTGGCTGTTCTAAGCCTCTCACACTAGCACCTGCCAGTGCAGCACACCCACGTTTTTCTCCCTCCTATTTTGGGTCCCCTCACCCGTCACAGAAACATTTTTTAAATACTGTGGCTAAGGGCAGAGGGGTGAGATAGATGTTGGGGGGGAGGGCGGGGGAAGAGCCTGAGCTCCAAAGTCTGACAAAATCGGCATTCAAATCCCCGGGGTGCTGGCATGCCTCTGCTACATCATGAGGGTCAGCATTTCCAGCCTCAAGGGGCTGGCCAGGCCTACACAAAGCCTGGCAGGATGCTGGGCCTACAGCACGTGCTCCCACCATGGTGGCCCATTCTCTACCTCTCCCAGTGGTGACTGCAGCATACTGTCTGTTTAAAGAGCAAATGGGACCCGCACACTGGATCTTCTTAGGCACAGGGGCCCCCGCTGAACCACCGCAACAGCCCGAGTTTAGGGTCAATGTTCCACTGGCCTCTAGCAATGCTGTAATGTCACCCTCAGAGCCCCATTAAGGGAAAGAGCAAAGAGCAAGAGGCATGGGGGTGGAGGTTGGTCACAGAGCCTTTCAGGGGCCTTGGGGCTCCCAAGTGCAGAAGAACAGACTGCCTCCGTCCCACCAGGAATTTTCCAAGTCCCAGATGCTCCATGAGAATTGAATTCCACTCGCGGGTCCATCACCTCAGCACTCATGCCCTCCCTCCCCCCATAGCCTCCTCTCCCCTGCTCCCCTGAGGACCCTAGGCTATAAGAAAAGTCCCTCCCCCAGGTTCCCAATGAACAATCCTTTTGTGATCTCTATTTCTCTCACCGCCTAAGGTGGAGCTTCCAGCGAGAGCTGAGCAGAGGGTCCCCACTGGAATGCGCACTCTCCTGCACTGCTAAATGTGGCATTCCCGGGGTTGCTTCACCAACTTTCTCAACCCCCTGCACTGGGCCAGGCAGACACAACTGGCATTCTTTGGGGATGACTTAGCTCTGAGAAAGAATAGAGCTTTCCTTTCCCTTCACATTTGCTCTCCCTTCCCCTGTTCTGCCCCTCCCCACCCTCCCTTTTTTGTTCTCCTGTGGTCTACTTCCTTTCCACGATATTATCTTTTCCTGACAGGGTTCAATAAGGCTGCTCCAAAAGAAGAAACCCGCGACTCAGCTTCCGAAACTCTCCCTGACCAAGCTCTGAGAAAGGAGCTAAGGTGGGGGAGGGGAGCAGGAGAGGTGGACGTTGGAGAAAACCCACAAGGCTCCCTCCTCTGGTTCCCCCATACCAACACCATGGCGTCACTTGTTTCTCGAGAGCAAGGAAAGGCATCTATCCCAGGAAAAGGCCGAACGGTGGGAAAGCGGGTGACTAAATGAAGACTCAGCAAGCATGAAGAGAACCAGACTTCGACCTTGAGCCTTCCAGAGGAAAGGAGGCTGCAAATCCTCAGGCCCCTCTGATGGGGTTTCCGGGACCAGCACGCGGGGAGATGGGGTGTGTGAATTGAGCAGTGTGTGTCCGCTTCTCAGGAGGGGCCAGGCCAAGGGAGAAGCCTGGGGCAGAGCCGCATTTCCAGGAACCAGTATTTCTGCAAACCCTCCGGGCTTTCTGCCTCCTCCTGATCTCCTGCTTCCATTCTTGCCCCTCAGAATCCACTCTCTCTACCTGCAGCCCAAAGGACCTTTTTAAAGAGGTAAGCCAAATTGTATCCCCTAAAGGCTTCCCTTCACACTCAGAATCAAACTCTACATTCCCCAGCACCTTTTCCAAGCTCCCCAGAAAGGGGCTCGCCTGGACCTCAAGTCCTCTTCCCTAAGGGCTCCAGCCACCTGGAGCACAGGAAAGGAAACGCAAAGTAGCAAGAGGGCGGCTCCTGCCCTGGTGTAGGACAGGGAGAGGTCTCTAAGGAGGCCATCTGGTCCTTCCTGCCTCCAGTTAGCCGTGCCTGCCACTAACCCCAGAAAGCCGACTGTCCACTTGGTCTTAACAATCTCCAGAGGAGGAGGTCCCACCTTCTCCCCACTTAGCTTGGAAACAGTTTGGCAATGATTCCCAACCCTTGTCTTTAGCACGTTGTTTCAAAAACCTAACCTTTAACCCTCTGCTGTAACTGGTACCCCCCAAGAGCCCTAGTTACTTGACTGCTACAGCTAATTACACAATGGCATCCATCTCCAAATGAAAGCAAAAGACACCACTAAGTTCTCCTGTGACCTGGGCTAAGTCCTGCTCTCCTCCAGGCATCAGCCCCTCCTCCTTGGGAAGGAGAGGGATAGCCAACGGCCTTCCTCTGGCGCTTGCCAGCCATGGCACAAGGTGTTGTCTCGAGGCTCTCCACCCCGGGGGGGGGGCAGAAACTGCTGGAAGAAAGTCAAGAGCTTGAAAGACCAGGGTGGGCAGTTACCTGACTTCGGCATGCTGGAAGTGTGGGCTCCCGCGGGTGCGGTAGCGTGGGTCGGTGACAGCGGTGGCGGTCTCATGAGCTAGCATAACGTGTGGGTACTGAGGCGGAGGTCCACGGGGCTCTGGGCCCTCGGCGGGGGGGCCCCTGGATGCGGGGCCCTGTTGATTGCGGGCCAGCTGCGGGAAGCTGTGGGAGGAGCTCATGTGGCTGGGGGCCCGGGCACCGTTCCTCTCCAGGGACAGCTGCAGAAGCCGTTCACTCAGGGAGCGCACATGCCCATGGCGCAGCTCCCGCAGGGCCTCATCCTGACTCCGATGGCCTCCTGGGGCCCCTCGGGGATCCCGGTCCCCCACATGTGGCCGGGGCCCCACCTGCTGGGCCGCATAGTACTGTGAGTGGGCTTTTGCCTCTTCATAGGTGGGCAGCTCTTCACCCTTGCTGGGCTGTGGGCACAGCCGGTAGAGGGTGTTCTCTGCCAGGTGGGTCTCACCGCCCTGGTGCTCCTGGCCCTGGGGTTCCTGCCTTGTGGCTTGCTGCAGCACCTGAGTGTCCTCGGGTGCCAAGATCTCCACGGAGGCTTGGGGGCTCCCTGTGCCCCCAGCCCCACCCCGCAGGGCCTGCTGTTGGATGGCCAGCAGCGTGCGTGTCTCAGTCAGGTTGCCATAGCGTAGCTGCTCCTGGATGAGGCGGTGCAGGACTGTCCCGGAGGAGTCTTCCAGCGTCCTCATGCTTCCTTGGCTGGCACACACCCGCCTGGACAATGGCCGGGGGCACCTGGGAAGAGAGAAAGAAGAGCAATGAGGGGGAGCACGTGGGAAAGAGGGCACGGGGTACTTTCCATGACAGCATGGTCCCAAGCATAGTGTGAAAGAGTGGAGGGTCACACAAGGCTCAGTTGCCAACGCTGCCACCTACTGATTAAGGCAAGTTACCTAACCTTTGAGACTCAGTTTCTCCATCAGAAAAATGTAAAGACTAATGCTTGCCTCATGGAGTTGAAAATTCAGTAAGGCAATGGCTGCCGAGCTCCTGGTGCACTGTAAATCCTTGGCAGAGGACTGCCATTACAGTCATATTCACGGAGACTTACTAGGCCTAAAGAAAGACACCGGTAACCTCGAAGGTAATCAATCATCCAGGAACCACAGCCTCCTGCAGCCAGCTTCCCACTGAAAAGGCTGACGAGAGACTCCAGGGCAGGGGTAGCTCAGCTATAACCACTGAGCAGGCCAGTCCAGGGGTAGACAGGGCCCCAGTTTATTGGCAGGTGATAAAGAATGAGTCCAGCCTAGGAGAAGCCCTGGGCAAACAGCCCTTAACTCCCTTTAGAATGTAGCATGCCTGAGCCTTAGCCTTGACACAGTTAACTCACCACCGTCCACCCCCTTTACCATGCTGAACCCTCCCTTGTCATGGGATGACCTTGGCAGTGACTCTGCAAGGTGAACAGGAAGAAGGAAAAAATGCATCTGGTTTGGTGAATAAGGGATGAGAGCAGAGAGGCTACCACAGGACCATGGTTTTGTGAAATTAAGCACAAAGAGGCCACCCATCAAGGTTTATGGGTCAGTCACATAGTCTTTGTGTTGACAGCAATTGCATGGGTGCTCCAGGAAAAACAAAGTATGGCACCATGTCTTTGATTTGATGACTGTCCCTCCCACACACACACACACACACACCTGCTACTTGGAAAAGACCCCCATGGTCCTCTGCCACATGGGAGTGGGGCACTCAGCATCTTGACATCAGTAACACCCATCTGAGCCAACTGGAGGAGTAAGGGAGCAAGAAAGAGGCTCTTGGTTGCAGGGACCTGAGGCTGGGGGCTGGAAGCCTAATGTGCAGGGAGTTATCTCCTGAGGAAGGTATTCCATTCTGAACTTGGGCTCTCAGTGGCTCAAGTCCTGGAAGGCTGCTCCCCCCCCCCCCCCCCCCCCCCGGCTTCCTTCCTGGCTGCCCAGAAATGAGGAGAGGGAGATGAGTCTGGAAGGCATCTCTGTCCCCATCCTTCTTGGCACCCAATCATGCCGACCCCTCTCCTTACACACAGTAGGTATGGAGATGCAAGACTCCAGAGTTACCAGAGGCAAAACAAACTGGAATCAATTCGCCCTAGAGTTTCATCCGCGGGGCATTTCCTAAAGTAATCAGTCTGGGCTGACTCCCGCTGAGAACGACCGGGCGGGGGTAGGGAGGTGTAGGGAATGCAGAGTTTTCTGGACAGATTCCTGGTCTCCTCCCCGCAGCAATGTGCCTGGGAGCGGGGAACACCTCCGGGACCTCTCAGCCGAGTCTGCCCCCGTCAGACCCCTCAGATGCACAGCCGTTACTAAAATCTGGGACCACGACGCCAGCCATGCACCTTTGCTGCACCAGCGCACCCGGCTCACTGCAACCATCCCCCCCACCCTTCCTAAGTAAGCACGCAACTCCGGCTCTTGCCGGGGCTCACGCTCGCCTAAGGAACCCAAACGAGGGTCTCTAAGTCAGATTGCATCCCAGCCAGGGATCCCGCTCTACCCGGACTCCAAGCCGCCCACGAACACCCGGAGGCCGCCGGTGCGCCCAAAGCGAGCAGGCGAGGGTAGCCGGTAGCCCACGGAGTTCTTTAAGCGTCGCGGGTCCTCCTCCCTCCCGGCCTCCCGAGCCCTCTTTGTTTTCCAAATGCTCCAACGCTGACGTCACCGGGCTGGACGGCCGGCTGCATTCTTTCTAAGTGAGAGCCATTCCGTGGCTCCAGAGAGGATTTTCCAAGGAAGACAAAGAGGAGTTCTTGGACTAGTTGGGGGCAAAGACACCTGTAACCCCCACCTAACCAGTTCAACCCCAGGGCCCTGCAACTTGAACGCGAAGCGGCGCCTCCTGCCCTGTTCCGCGCCCCTCTCCCCAGCCCACGACCCAAAACATAGGGCCCCCTTCTCCCCAAAGGCTGCCGGCTCCCCCAGCCCCAGGCGACCGGCGCGCCAGCGAGAGCCCCCGACCCAGGCGCACAGCCGGGCGCCCGCAGCGAGGAACGGCCCCGGGCCGCCTTTGCGGCTTCCTCGAAAGGGCGCACTTCACGCTGAGGACGCTTGGTGCGTCGGGCTCCCGCTCCCGGAAAAAGGTGGGCTGCGTGGGGGCTCTGGTTCGGGCTGGACGCCCCTCTCCGCGTCCGCGCGCTCCCCGAAGGGCCCAAGCCGCCTTCCTTACCGCTGCGGCCTGAGGGTGCTCGGCGTAGTCAGACCCGACGGCCCGGCCCGGCCCGGCCCGGCCCGGCTCAGCTCGGCGGCGGAGGTGTGCACTCGGCGGTGGCGCCGACGCTCTGGCCGCTCGGGCCCCAGCGCGCAGCCCCAGGGTCGGCCCGCGCCGGAGGCGGCTGCTATGCCAGGAATGTGAGAGTTTCAGGTTCCCCCTCGGGATCAAAGCGAACCACAAATAACCTCTCAGCGCGCCGCCCTCCTCCGCCCTCCGCCGCCCTCCGCCTCCTCCCGCTCCCTCCCCCCGGCCCCCGCCTTCCTCCCGGGAGGCGGCGCTGCGGACCCGGCGCCCGGCCCCTGAGCTCCGTTCCCGGGCGGCCCAGGGCCCTCCAGGACGCCCTGCGCCTCTCCCGCCTCCCCCACCCCACCGCCGCGCTTTGCCTCCGGGGCTGCTGGGGACGAATTAATCCGCTCGGCCATTACCGTCCCCCAAACCCGTCCCCGCCTTCCACTCCTTCATCCCTGTCCGCGGAACGACCCCCGACGATGGACAGTTGTGTGTGTGTGTGTGTGTGTGTGTGTACGCAAGGGGAGGAAGACTGCAAAGATGTCCGTACCTGCCTGCCTGACTTGGACCCCAGCCCCGGCGGAGAGAAGACTGCTTCCAGCTCCAGCCGCTCCCTAACCCCCGCACTGCTTTCACCGCCAGCGGCAACCTTTGAATTGCCCTGTTATTGTTTACCAACACCTTCGCCAGCTCCTTTAGGGCCTATCTCCACAGGAAGTGTGAATCTGGGTTGAAAATCTTCCGTTTAATTTGATCCACCTAACCCACTGAATCACCCGCCGCCAGGCGCTCTGTCCAGCTCTTCCGGAAAAAGGTACTAATCGGCACCCCCAAATTTCACGCAGAGCGCACGGTGTGCCACCACCCGCTTTTCGCCTCGT
Source organism: Eumetopias jubatus (assembly GCF_037043125.1). NCBI lineage: Eukaryota > Metazoa > Chordata > Mammalia > Carnivora > Otariidae > Eumetopias > Eumetopias jubatus. Next base: position 125,526,821 of record NW_028274807.1, on the reverse strand, counting down.
CCTGCCTGTCAGCCCTCCCAAATCATCCTGCCAGGGAGTTCTGTTACCATCCCTGTTATACACGAGGAAACCAAGGCTCAGGGGTGTTGATTAGCTTGCCCCAGGGTCACACAGAGCAGAAGTTGTTGAAGCCAGGTAACCACAGGCTGCTCAGTTTTTCATTCTCAAAACCCTTCTGTTGCCACCAGGATCCAGGCTCCCTATAGGGTCAGGACAGACCCTGGGAACCCTCCTCTCTCCATTCCAGTCTCTTCTTTATTTCCCCCTGTACCCCTGCCAGTCGGGGACCTTTCCTGACTGATATTCTTTATCTGGATGAAGTGCTTTCCTCTGCCTTTCGGACCCTTACTCCCCCACTATCCACTCGGCTGGTCCATCTGTGCTGGTGCACACCTCTTCAGACCCACCCTCCCCACCTGCCTTTCTCCTCTATGCCCACAGTTCAGGGTGCCATTCCTGAGCCCTGACCACACTGGGCCTCCCAACATCTGCATGTGGGGGACTCAGGCCCCTGTCCACTGGGAGAGTCAAGGCTGAGTCCTACCCCCCAGCAGGGTCCTCTCCTCCTTCCCTCACCATGAAGTTGGTGATTGGCTCTGAGACAAAGGAGAAAATAGTCATTTGTGCCAAGCTAAGGGATATTTGGCCATCCAAGGACCATCTCACAAAGAGAAGCTAAGGCCAATATGCCTCTGTCCCAACTAGATACACTCGGTAGAAATTTTAGAAATGAAAAGGAAGAAAGAAGAAGAGGTCCCCAGATGGCCTTACCCTGCGGACAGCATTCTTCTTGGAGACAGTTGGTGGAGGTATGAGAGTAGGCGGGGACATGTGCACCCTGGGGTTGCAAGATCAGGAGAAAGGTCATATGGTACAGTCTGGTCTTTCAGGGACATTTGGGGGGGCACCTGACAAAATGCTTGACAAACATTTTTTTTAAAAGATTTTATTTATTCATAAGAGACAGAGAGAGAGAGAGAGAGAGAGAGAGAGAGAGAAGCAGGCTCCCCACAGAGCAGGGAGCCTGATGCGGGGCTCGATCCCAGGACCCTGGGATCATGACCTGAGCCGAAGGCAGACGCTTAACCCACTGAGCCACCCAGGCGCCCCTTGACAAACATTCTTGAGATGGTTGCAGAAAGGGGCTGCTCAAGGCAGCTGGAGTCAAGGAAGTACCTCTTGGAGTGGGTAGGCCTGCGGCAGACCTAAATGGGCCTCCATGAGTACTCACCTCTGTGTCCCAGAGCGACAGGAGCAGGGAGGAATCCCCAAAGCTGGGTGGGAAATTTACATACATTTCTTCTCCCTCTTCCTCCTCCTCCTCTCCTTCTCCTCCTTCTTCCTTTTCCTCCTCATCCCCTTTGCCTTCCTTTCTCCTCCTCTCTGCAAGAAGGATGGAGGGCAGGGCCTTCCAGGCAGGGTAGAGCCGGGGGCCTCAGGGAAGCTTGCCTGAGCTGGTTGCCACACTGGCTGTGCAAGGTGGTTGGGCGAAAGGGTCAGCACAGCTCGGAAGTGCCAGAGGCAGGTGTGCACAGGCGGGCACTGGGTTGGCCACCTGGCTAGCACGTACGGCTTTGCTTACAGGAGGGGAAGAGAGGCTCGCCTAGTGAGCCAGTACTTTCTTCCTCCCAGCTTTGTGCCTCCCCACCTGTCTTGTCCCCTTCTCTCTGACAGCCCTCCCCCTGCAGGTAATGATTCTTTCCAGAGGACAGGGTGGCTGGCTGGGTCTGGAATCCCGCTCAGGAGAGATGTAGACCCAGCTCTCAGAGTAAGCCAGTCTTGATGCCTTTGCTCTGGAGAGTTCGGCTCCGAGGGGCGTGGCTGCATCATGGGTATGCGCAGGGCTTAGCAAGGGATTCTCCTTGGCCTAGACCGGGCTCCGGCTTGGGTCTGTGCCTGTGACATGGCCTCAGTCTGGCGTTGTATCCTGACCTACCAAACAGGTAGGTCAAAACCTTCATAGGCAGGGTTTGAGCTGGGCTGCAGCAGCCATGAAACTGGGAAGAGAATGGTCTCTTCATTTCCCAAATGGTTGATCGGTGGAGGAGAGGCTCCAGGGCCAAGGTGGCAACATCAAAGGAAGACTCTGCTAGTTGGGAATTCTCTCTGCCAGTCTCCCCTGGACACTTCCTTTGGCAGGTTATGGGAAACGGGAAGCCCACCAGAATCTGGAGCAGGCAGCAAATTCACAGGAAGAACCCAGACATTGGCACAGGAGTTCCAGTGCTCCAGTTCCAAGAGCCAGGCTAAGAGCCTTCTGCTCTTTGTTCTTCTGCGTCCCCCCTTCCCTGTGCCCTCCCTCATCCGGGTTTTCCCCCAGTCTTCTCCTACCACTCTCCTTCCTTCCATTCCAGGTATTAAGGCCCAGAATCTCCACCAGGCATGGGTAGCCTCACAGAGTCTGTGTGTTTGGGTGATTAATTCCTCCAGACTCAGAGCATCCTTGAAATTAAGCCTCACAATGGTTGAGGAGAGTGCTGTCCTAAAAAAATGGAGGAGACCTGACTTTCCAAACTGCACATATCACTTGAACCCCTAGGCTTCCTCTGTGCCCCTTGGCTTCTGATGTTCCTGCAGGCCCAAGGCTGGGATGATTCCTGCAGGTGGTATGGTCCCACACTGGGGAGGGAGCTATGAACACTGGGCCCATCTCCTCCACCTGCTCTGGGGACTGTAACAGCCCCAAAACTCCACAGTCCTCAGTCCTGTGAATAAGCAGATAAACCACAGGAGTGTAGCCCCTCAGCTTATTCCTACCTGAGCAGCCATCATGCTGGGGCTGGGGATCTAAGAACTGACACATTCAAGACAGTAAAGAAGGGAAGATCATTCTGAAACATTGATGTGACCCCAAATACCTGCCTTTTCTACAAAGCTAACCTCGTACTGAGTGGGTACCGGTTTGGTGGACGTGCCGCTGCTACTTGGAAAGACCCTCTCTGTTATTGGGCAAGAGGCTGCAGGGCATGTAAAGAGCCCCCTACCCCCACCCCGGGGGGTTCAGGGTCCTTGTAGAAAAGAGCCCAGGGCAGGTTTCTGTGGCTTTGGGGGCAGGGCCAGTGTGATGAAAGGGTGCCCCCTAGTGAACCTCATCTCCAGCTGCTTCAGTTAGCTCCTCCCAGAGCTCCCAAGGGGAGTCTTGGGTACCTGAGAAGGGTCGAGGGAGGGTTGTTCGGAACAGGGTTTCATACAGGGGACAGGTGCCTCCCAGGCTCCTCCAAGAATGGATGAATAGCTCTAGTTGTGTTTCTGAGCTTTCCCCCTATTTCAGCCTCTCCTGGGCTTTTGCATGGTCCTTAAAGAAATAGCATCCATCTTTAACACCAACAACCTTAAGTCATTGCCAATGGGAAAATACCTTGCATTTGCTCACCTATTCACCTTTCCATGCATTTCTTTTCTGTATCTCACGTATTCATTCTACAATTTCCTGAGGACCTGCTCTGAGCCAGGCCCTATGAATGGAAGGAGGTCTCCCTCCTTGCTGATGCACGGGTCATTGGGTGCAGGGGAGAAGGAGGGTAGTACACTAGAGAGTGGAGAGTTCCACCTTGAAAGAAGATACTATGCATGCAGGGAGGGTGTGACGGCAGGCTTCCTGGAGGAGGTGCTTGAGCTGAAGGCCAAGATGTACTGTGAAGTGTCTTTCCCAGGCTGGCATATGGGCAACTTGCACTTTCTAGTGCACAGACTCCCTGATTCACTAAAACAGAAGCAGGAAATGTTGAGCCAGAGTTCCAGCCACCCATATGTCCTTCTCCAGGAGTAATCCTGGGAAGGAGGGATTACAAAGGGACACTTTGTGCTGTATACATGCCAAAACATCAAATTGTGTACTTTAAACAGGTGTTGTTTATTATTGCAACTATACCTCAATAAAAAAGAAAAAAAATTTTAAAAGTCAAAGAGTACTATACTGTAAAAAGCAGTGCCCTGTTCCATTCTTTCTTCAAGTTCCATTCCCAAGAGACAACCACTTTTAGGTCTTATGTGTTCTATCATTTAAACCTAAATTTAAAAAAATAGACTTTTTTATTTCATGGTGTTTCTGTTTTAGGTATTATCTACTATTTCCTACTATGGAAGATTAGTATATAGCTCTCTTACACACCACACACCACACACACACACACACACACACACACACACACGCACACTTCTCTTCCTCCATACTCTTTTTAAAAATAATTTTTTTTGAAGATTTAATTTTTCAGTAATCTCTACACCCAACATGGGGCTCAAACTCACAACCCTGAGATCAAGAGTCACACGCTTCACCGCTTCACTGACTTAGCCAGCCAGGTGCCCCTCTTCCTCCATTCTCTTGATGCGGGCACATGCCACGTTTTGGTTAAATTACTATTCAGTGTTTATATGACTGTGACTATTTAAGTAGTATTAATAGCTGAACCACATGCTGTGCCATGTTTCTTACCCACCTTTTGTTTCTATTGGAGTTAAATATCTGCCTCATTCTTCATTTTCTTGTTGTGCTGCATATTTAGCATTAACTTGTGCCCAAATGGACAGACAGAATCCTAAAATTCCATTCCATGTTTTTTTCCTTTGTTCTGGGCCCTTTGTGGGCCCTGCAGTCTGGCACCTTGTGTCCTTAAGTGCTGAGTAGTTTCCTGCATGATTTTGTTGTTACTCTTCTCCAGTGTAACTGTTCTCTTTTTTGGAACTCCAGTTATTTGGATGTTAGAACTCCCAAAACAATTCTCTAAATTCTAAGTGATTTTTTTCCCCCGTTGTCTTTTATTTTTCTGGGAAATTTCAACCCTTCTATATTTTTGCTATCATTTTTAATTTTCAAGAGCTGTTTTTAATCCAGCGTTCCTTTTTATAATATCATCTTGTTTCATGAATTAATTATCTTCTCATATCTCTCCAGGAGTAGTAATTATAATGAAAATTGTTTTCTTATTCCAATCTTCACATTATCTCGGTTTCCTTGGAGTTCATTTTCTTCCATTTGTTTGTTTTGGTCTCTGTTTCTCGTAGTTAAGGCTTCCCTCAAATGACTTTGATTCTTGGCTGTCTGGTCCTATTTAAGAAGGAGGCATTTAATGGCTGATGGAAGTCCCATGTGGATGCAGAGCTGGTTTCTTGGAGGGTCTCACAAAAAAAGGATGGGATAAGGTTCTGGCTTTGATGATGGGGACCCCCCACATAAGAATATATACGTCATTTCCCTTGGGCCAGTCAGTTTCCCAGTGAAGGACCCTCCGAATCTCCTACCTGGAGGCTGAAAGCCTGGCAGTCAGTGTTTTGAGAACAGAACAGGGAAGGGAAGCAGAAGGGGGTTGGGGGGAGTGGGCTATGCCAGACTCCCCCCGCCCCAACACACCACCTTCAGTCTCTCCAGTTTAGCAGCAGAGGTGGAGGGAGGAGAGTGGTACAGAATATGGTGCCGATCTTCTAATGTGGCAAGGGAGGGGTCCTCCTCTTCCTAAAGCTTTCAACCAGCCCGCCTGGTTTCAGCCTCACACTTGCCCCTGTCTTGGAGGTGTTCAGTGGCTCCATTTGCTAAGATTGTTCGAGGCTCTGCTGAGCCTGCTTCTTCCTCTTCCCAGACCCTCAGCTGTGGGGAGAAAGCTAAACCCTCATCTGTCTGCATTCCATTTTCCAGAATTTTGTTGACATCTTCTCCTGCTCTCTCTCCTCTCCTGATTTCTTTTGCTGAGGGGTCAGGCTTCTCCTTTCCTCTCATTCCTGCCCAGTTGGCAGGTTTGGAGCAGAGCCAGGGTGAAGGCGCACTCTCTCCTCCCCATTTGGTTGGACTCAGCCTCCTCTTGATTTTTCCCACTGAGGTGGCTTGTTCCAGACCTTGTCAGGACTAGTGTGGGCACTCGGGGCAGGAAGCTGGCAAGCGCACAGTTGTTCAACTGGTTCTACGACTGACTTCAGGGCTTGCTTTCCCTGCTGTGAGCTGGGTTCCCAAACAGCTGCCCAGGATAAGCCTGGGGTCAGGATGCTTCTGTGACGGCTGTCCTTTGGATGACATATGGTACTCTGCTCCCTCAGTACCGCAGGGCTGCCACCAAGACCTTGCAAAGTAGACTTGAGGCTTTTTCAGTTTGAGGGGAAATTGAGGTCCAGGGGCTGAGCTGTGGTTCCAGGAGGCATGTGGTACCCTCTTTCGATGCCACCTTACCTTCACCAGAGCTGGGTATCCAGAACAAGGACAAGGCTCGCTTCCACTCTTGCCCCCTTCATCTTGGTGCATTCACAGGAGAGGGTGACCGGCAGAACACTGCCTCTCCCAGGCCCACCTTGACGGTCTCCTGAGGGCAGAGTCTCTAGCATTTCAGCCCCATTGAACAGTTCTGTTGTTTGACTGGGCAGGGCTCTGGAGTCACTGGGAAGGGATCATAGTGTCTGGCTTCTTTTGTGCAGAGGCTCTCGTGGTGTGCTGTGTAGGTGTTGGCTCTGTGTGGTGCTCCCCAAAACCTGCGGTCGGATGTGCTAGAGTGATTCCATAAACAGTGTTCTTCTCTTAGAGATTCACAATGGCATCAATCTATAGGAAGTGTCTAAAAATCCCTGTAGAAAAGCAACCATATATTTTGTTTAAGGCACCCACACAAGCAAGGACAGGCTAAAAGAAATTAGACTGATCTTGGGAGGTATCAGGTGTAGGCAAATCAGAGTATAGAGGGGTGCCTGGGTGGCTTAGTCGTTAAGTGTCTGCCTGCGGCTCAGATCATGATCCCAGAGTCCTGGGATCGAGCCCCGCATCGGGCTCCCTGCTCGGCGGGAAGCCTGCTTCTCCCTCTCCCACTCCCCCTGCTTGTGTTCCCTCTCTTGCTGTGTCTCTCTCTGTCAAATAAATAAATTAAAAATCTTTAAAAAAAATAAAATTAAAAAAAAAATCAGAGTGTAGAGTCTATCATCCTGGTGGAAAAGAAAAGAGCTCCAGAGCTGGAGACAGGGACAACGCAGCCCACATTTAGGTTAGTCCTTGCTTAAACTCTGTTGGAAGCCCAGTGGGTCTTGGCTGCCTGGCCTGCTTCTTCATATCCTTTTGGCAAACGCTTCTCTAACTCCATCCCAGATCCAAAGTGGCTGCTGGTGGAGGAGGCATGAAAACCAGTACTGGGACACAGGAGTAACCCTGGAGAGGCACAAGGAGTTTCCTCTGAGGTCAGAGGAACACAGGTATATTGGCTGCAGGAAGGAGGAGGCAGTAAGGTAGAGAGGCAGAGACCTCCCATAAGTTCTCCTTGGAGGGCTAATGTCCCCTGTATATTCCAGACCTCTCCTTTTGGGTCAGTGTCCTATAAAGGTGCTGCCAAGAAAGCCATCTCATCTCAGTGAGGAGCAACTGGCCAAGGGAGGAAGGTCCAGGGTACTGGTAGGGATGGAGGTGTGGGGTGGAGGGGTGAGGTATGGCAGAGCTGAGGGCAGAGCCCCTAGTCTCTGCAGCTGGGAAGTCCTTAATGCTGAGATGGGGCCAGCTGTCCCTTGCACCTCTGCTGCCACTGCCCCCAGGGCCCCCAAAACCCCTGTCAATGCCATAGTCAGGAGACAAGGGACAAGGCTCAGCCCAGGCCTTCCAAGATGGGAGGGGGAGGCAAGTCTTCTGGGGCTCCTTTCCCTTTCCTTTCCTTCCATGCTGCCTTCAGCTCCTGCTTTTCCTTCATGTCACCCTGATGGGCATTTCCTGGAGATGGAGGGGTGGGCCTGTGAGGTGCTGACGGCAGCAATTCAGGGAGCCTCCCCCTGTACTTGGGGGAGAAAGACAAGCCTGCCTCTCCTCTTCTGTAAAACCAGCATCATACCAGAACCTACCTCAGACAGGGGGTTGTTGGGAGCATGAAATGGAACATTCTTTCTAATGGCATCCAGGATGTGCACGGAATAATACCCTCTCCACAGAGCAGTTGTCTAGATTCTCACCTCACGGAAGTTAGCAGTGGGACCTCGCACATGTCACCTTCCCCCTCGTTAAGACTCAAGGGCAGTTCTGCAGCAAGCAACAGGCTTGGCCAAAGCCATTCATGAGGACAAGTTTTATCCCTCCCGAATCTTTCCTCTTGCTTTGGCACAAGCTGATTGAAACATTTTACCTTGTCATTTGTCCCCTACTCACTCCCGTCAGATCTTTTATCAAATATCATCTTCCAGTATGACCTTTCCCTGATCGTACTGAATAATCATTATTTATATTGCAACCTACCCCTTTCCCTGTTCTCTTCTTTCCACTTTTTCCTCCATCAACTTTTTGCCTTTCTACATGCAATTAATCTCACGTATGTATTTGCTTATTGTTTGTCTCCCTTACTAGAATGTAAACTATGCTATGTTGGAGAGTTTTGTGTTTTGTTCATCGCTGTATCCCTGATGGCTAGAGAAATGTTTGGCACATAGTTGGTGCTGTGTAACTACTGTTGAACGAAGGGAATAAACTCATGGACATTTGTTCTTGCCAAGGCAAGATCCATATTGTTTTATAATTGTTGGCTGCCTACAAGAATTCGCACCCCCCCAACTCATTTAAGTTGCTTATAAAGCACTATAGTAACATCCCTTTGGTTGTAAGATGGGCACTTATGGGGTATTTGTGTGACTGGTCTCAATCCATTAAACTCCCCTGAGGTTTAATTGGTCTAAGTGGCCTCTGCTCTTAAAGTGAGATCACACTGGGCTCGTTAGAGGCTTTACACAGTACACAACCCAGTGGGTTTAATTTGTTTAAGGTTAGTATCTGATGTTGAGTGAGTTTTGCAGACGTAATGTCCTAAACCTTGTGTATCAAGGATTATGCTTGGGTGTGAATATTAGACACCACACAAGAGTGGCTTAAACAAGTTAGGGATTTATTTTATTTTATTTTTATTGAAGTATAGTTGAAATACAATGTCATATTGGTTCAGGTGTACAAACTTCACAGTGATTTGACAATTCTATACAGTGCCCTATGCTCACCATCTATCACCATACAACTTTATTACAGTATCTTTGATTATATTCCCTATGCCCTACTTTTCATCCTCTTGAATTATTTATTTTATAACTGGAGATTTGTACCTCTTAATTTCTTTCACATATTTCAGCCATTCCCCTAATCCCTTCCCCTCTGGCAATGACCAGTTTATCCTCTGTTTTATGATTCTGTTTCTGTTTTTTGTTTGTTTGTTTAGATTCCACATATAAGTGAAATCATATCGTTTTTTTCTTTCTCTATCTGACTTATTTCACTTAGCATAACACCCTCTAGGTCCATCGATGTTGTCACAATGGCAAGATTTCATTCTTTTTTATGGCTGAATAATATTCCTGTGTGTGTGTGTTGTGTGTGTGTGTGTGTGTGTGTGTGTGTGTGTATGTTTATCACATCTTCTTTATCCATTCATCTATGGATGGACACTTGGGTTGCTTCCATAACTTGGCTATTGTAAAAGAAAATGCCGTGGGGCACCTGGGTGGCTCAGTCAGTTAAGTGTCTGCTTTCAGCTCAGGTCATGATCCCAGGGTCCTGGGATTGAGCCCTGCATCGGGCTCCTTGCTCCATGAGTCTGCTTCTCCCTCTGCCCCCCTGCTCCCCCACCACTCATGCATGCATAGGTGTGCAATGCTCTCTCACTCTCAAATAAATAAATTTTAAAAATCTTAAAAAAAATGCCGCAATAAACACAGGGGTGCATATATCTTTTTGAATTAGTGTTTTCGTTTTCTTTGGGTAAATACCCAGTGGTGAAATTCCTGGATCACATGGTATTTTTAATTTTTGTGGAACCTCCATACTGTTTTCCACAGTGACTGTGCCAATTTACATTCAGACCAACGAAGAGTGCATGAGGGTTCCCTTGTCTCCTGGCACAAAAACACATAGACCAATTGAACAGAATGGAGACCCCAGAAATAAGCCCATGCATATATGGTCAATTAATCTATGACAAAGGAGGCAAGAATATACAATGGGGAAAAGACAGTCTCTTCAACAAATGGTGTTGGGAAAACTGGACAGCCACATGCAAAAGAATGAAACTGGACCACTTCTTATACCGTACACAAAAATAAACTCAAAATTGATTAAATCCCTATATATGAGACCTGAAACCATAAAACTAGAAGAAAACATACCTAATAATCTCCCGGACATTGGCATTAGCAACATTTTCTTAGGGATGTCTCCTCAGGCAAGGGAAACAAGAGCAAAAATAAACTATTGGGACTACACCCAAATAAGGAGGTTTGCACAGCAAAGGAAAACCATCAACAAAATGAAGAGGCAACCCACTGAGTGGGAGAAGTTAGAGATTTACTTTTCTCTCACAAAACATGAAATCTGGAGGTGGGTCACTTAGGGCTGTTATGGTAGCTCTCAGCATCTTTGGTGTCCCAGGCTCCTTTTCTCTTTCTGCTCCTTCATCTTTTGCCCATAGCTTCTAGAGTGAGCCGCATGGTTGCAAGATGCAGCTCTAGCTATCAAGTCAGCCTCCCAAATATTAAGAGGGTTAAGGCTAAGAGGAGTCAGGCAAGAGGGTGCATGCCCCCTGAGTCAATCTTCCTTTAAAAAAATCCAGGCTGGGGGCGCCTGGGTGGCCCAGTCGTTAAGCGTCTGCCTTCAGCTCAGATCATGATCCCGGGGTCCTGGGATCGAGCCCCGCATCGGGCTCCCTGCTCCGCGGGAAGCCTGCTTCTCCCTCTCCCACTCCCCCTGCTTGTGTTCCCTCTCTCACTGTGTCTCTCTCTGTCAAATAAATAAATAAAATCTTCAAAGAAAATCCAGGCCTACCACCTTTTATTTTAATTGGAACATTTAGCCTATTTATATTTAATGGAATTACTAACATATTTGGGTTTAAAATCACCATGTTACTGTTTGTGTTTTATTTGTTTCACTTGTTTTATGTCCCTTTGTCTTCCTTTCTTGCCTTATAAGTACTTTTTATTATTCCATTCCATTTGGCTTATTGGTTATATAATCTTTTATTGTTGTTTTCAGGGTTCATACAATATGTCCCCTTGACTTCTTAAAGTTTAATATAAGTTACTAGTTTTACCACTTCCAGGACAATGCAAAGATTTCAGAACACGTTAACGCCATGACTGCCCTCCCGTCGTTGTGTCATGAATTTTAATTCCACGTATATATTTTTTAAAGATTTTATTTATTTGATGCAGGGGGAAGGGCAGAGAGAATCTCAAGCAGATTCTGTGCTGAGCACCAAGCCCAACACCAGGCTCAATCCCACGACCCTGAGATCATGACCTGAGCTGAAACCAAGAGTCAGGAACTCAACCGACCGACCCACCCAGGCGCCCCATCATTCCATGTATTTTAAGCCTCACAAGACATTATTATGATTTTCTTACATATCATCAATATTCATTTCGTTGTACCCACCTATTTACCCTTGTCATCGCTCTCCATTCCTTTTTTCATCTCCATGCTCCCACGAGGGGTCATTTTCCTTTTGCTCTGTAAGTGTTCCCTGAATGAGGGTTTGCCGGTGGCAACGCTCCCCGTTTTTATTAGTTGGAAATGTCTTTATTTCCTCCTTCCTCTATGTCTGGATAGCCAACAAGGGAAGGCCCCCGTAGAGCCAGACTGCCTTCCTGGAAAGTTCACACCCTGTATCTTGGGTGTGAGAGGCATCGAGTAAAGCCAGTGTTTGACAGAAGTCAGAGGCAGTCATTCAATTCGGACTGGGTCCAGGGGATCAGATCTGGCTCTAGTCAGATTTTGGAAGGAGAGCTGCTCTTGGCAGCCCCTGTGACAAATCAGCATTGTCCATCGGGCAGCCTGGGCGTCAGGGACTCAGCGTCCAGCCTCCCTGTGGGCAGGTGGTGTGGGAAGGAGAATCACTTGCCCACACAACAGAAGAACTTTATCAGGCCTACTTTCTTCATAGGGAACTCAAAAAAATATTTTGTAAACTGCTCTTCCCATGAATTCCCCGTATCAGGCTAAGGCCTGTGCAGATACAACTGAGTGGTCTTTAGTGTCCCTGGCTCCAACCAACGCTGGGCAGCCAGAGTGGTTCTGGCTGGAATTCTTAGACCCCGACCCAAAGCGAACTGGTGGCCCCGAGGATCCCAGAGTGAATCAGGCGGTTCAATTCTTCTCCAGGTGGTATCCCTCTGGGCTGGGATCTTAGCAGCCCAGCCCCCACATCCTATACCCACAACAAGCAGGAAAGCTGGCCAGGCAGGGAGGCATCCGACAGGCTCCTTCCTCCCCTCAAAATCACAAAGCCCCACCTGCGGAGCTGAGTAACTGCCTCTATCAAGGACACAGGAAACAAACAAAATAGAAACACAGCTTACCTCTATCTGGACTCTGAGCTCTCTCTGGAGCCGGAAGAAAGTTGGAATGCATTTCTGGTGGGCTGCTTATGTTTAGTTATTTTTCTACAGGCTAAAAAGGGAAGCTAAAAGTCTTTCCTTTGTGAAGTTTTATTTTGCTGAGCAAAATGAAAACTCATTCTAGATTGTTCCTCTGTCTGGAACACTTTTCCTCCCGGATGCCCATGGCGCATGCTCTCCCTGCAGGGTTCTGCTCAAATGGCACCTTCTCAGTCCTCTCCAAACTCCCCATTTAAAAAGCTACAACCACTGTCCTTGTGCCCCCTACTCCCCACCTCACGAGCCACCGAAACCCTGGCAATTTCCCATTCCCCTTCCCTGCTTGATTCTTTTCTGTCTTTATTTATCATCTGCCTCCTCTTACTAGACTGTCAGCTACATGAGGGCAAAGACATATGTTTTGTCCTCTGCTGTGTGTCAGGGCCAAAAAGAGTGCTTGGCACATGGTTGGTGTATGAATTCTATATTGCCTCATAACAAAGTACTCCAAAATGTAGAGGCTTGAGACAACAGCATTTATTATCTGTGGGTCAGGAACATGGATGTGGGGGGCTGGGTCCCCCACTCAGCCTCTCTCACAAGGGCTGCCGTGGTTGTGCTATCCTCTGAAGACTCAAGTGGGGAGGACCGGCTTCCAGCTCACAGGGCTGTTGGCAACATTCGCTGTCTTGCAATCTGCTGACTGAGGACCTCAGATCCTCACCAGGCTGTTGGCCAGAATCTGCCCTCCATTTCCCGGCACTTGGGCTTCTCCTCAGAGCGTCTCACAACGTGGCGGCTGACCTCATCAGGGTGAGTAAATAAGAAGAACCTCGGAGAGAGCGTGAGCAAGATGGAAGCTGCTGTCTTTTGCAAACTAATGTTGAATTTGATTTCCCATCACTTTGACTGTATTCTAGTCATTAGAGGCAAGTGATTAGGCCCAGGGCACACTCAAGGGGAGGGGATTACACAAGAACACAAGGACCAGGAAACGGGATCACCGGGAGCCATTTTAGAAACTGCCAACCACATTTGACTTTCAATTAGTGTTTGTTGAATGGATGGATGAGTGAATTTGGACACATACGGAGGGAGAATAGAGATAGGTAGGGGCATACTGCCGCTAAGAAATTGTTTCCTTAGTACACTGGAAAGCCAGGGGACATGGGCATCAAAGGGCTTGCCTCTTTCCACTTGTCACATGCTTCATTTTCAAGATCAGTTAACTTCTACTCTGATTCCAGCTCCTCCTTCACCCACATAAGACATACAGACAGGAGGACAGTTCATTCTTCAGAGAGGTGAAGACCCTGGCAAGCTTACATACTGGGCTCAGAGGTTTGTGAGTTGCTTTCAGAGGAAAGGCTGGGGAATTTGTTAATTCGGGAAAAAGCACATTTTTTCCCACTTGCACAACTCAAATAAGGCTGAACACTCCCCTGCTGGAATTTTCCAAACCATTTCCATTTCTCAGATGGAGAGAAGGAAATTTGGACAAAGCAAAGTCTTGTTTTTGAGGGAGAAATGAATTATATCTGTGGCGTACCTTTTGTGTGCTCAAGCACGAGCTTGCATCTCAGGGATATAGAAGAAATGAAGATGGAGGAGGGACGCCCAAGTTGGCTGCAGGGACCAGGCTAGCATTAGGGGGATAACAGGGAGGCATGGGGACAACACTGCCTCAATGTGGTGTGCCACTGGAGATCAAGAAGAGAGGATTCATAGCGCTGACATAGCAGGGAGAGGTTCTGGAAATAGGTGGGTTGGAGCTTCCCTTTTGAGTATGAACAGTGTTTGAATTGGAGGGCATTCTATGCAAGGAGCAGCATAGGAGAATGGCCCAGAAATGGGGATTGGTGCAGTATGACCATGGGCAGACAAATAGGCCTGAATAAACGGAAGGTATGTACGTGGTCACAACTCAAAGTAAGGAGACTCTGAGGGGCAGGACCTTCCTGAGTTTAGACGGTGGGATTAGTGAGACTAGTCTTGGAAGGGAAATGAGGAGAATACTAAATTTTGGAGGGTAGTTAGCTCATCTCTGGGCCCAGGGCTGAATAGCCCCCAGGAACAATCTGTGGTGGGGCAGTGGGTGGGGGCGCCACACTGTCTTCTTCCTGTCAGAAGCTGCTGAGGAATACAAGTGGGTCTTTGTAATAGCTCTCAGGGAACAACAAAGTTCACCTGGATTCTTCGTGGTCTGCTCTAAGAGAAAACCCCCCCACAGAGACAAAAGACAGGGTCCCACTAGAACTTCTAGTGACACCCCTTTCCTCTCCTAGCTGTACCCACACCCCCTCCCTTGCTCCTCACCTCCTGTCTCTGCTTTACTTTCCGGCACTGTATTTACCACTACCTGACACTTGTGTGTGTTTACTTATCTGTTTTGCATGTGGTCTGTTTTTCCCACTGCAATATAAGCTCCACGAGGGCCGGGATTTCCGGATGAGTGCCTCGCATAGGAAAACACTCAGTATCTGTGGAACGGAAGAGGCCCTGCCTGTTACAAGGTGATAAATGGTGCTAATAAGGAGTCTGATCTGGTTAGGAAGACGGGGTCCTCGATTTGCTGCCTTGCCCATGGCCAGGGCCACTGCACCCGTGTATGTGCGCACCTCTACCTGCAGAGAAGAGCTTGCCCTTGCTGGGAAGAGCCTCCACCTCCGTCTGGACAAAAGGGAAACCGCAGGGGACGCAGCCTCCCTCGGGGTCCCACAGGTGCCCCTGCTTTGACTCACCTGAACGGCTCAACTTCTCCTGTCTCTGAGTTCGGGGCTTCTGCAGCAGCCTCTGCCTCTACCTCCCCAGATGCCTGTGGGAGTTTCATCTCTGCGTTCGGCCGGTGTCTGCGTGAGAGCCTGGCTGGAAAGGGCAGGCGGAACTGGGGTCTTCTCTTCTCCTCACCCATTCTCAGCCCAACAAGCACTAAGAAGAAGGGTTTGTTGGTGGTATTTCAGAGGCTCCATGAACCCATAAAATATGCTTCATTTTTCTCAGAAAATGAGCCATTTTTTCCCTCTAATGTTTTCATATGGTGTCCAGAAGTCCCTGGATTTCCTGGAATTTATATGAAGAATTCCAGCCATTCCAGCCATAGTTTTCACACACACAGCTCCTGCCAACAGACTTTGGCCATCTGGGGGCAGCCTGTGGCGGTGGGGTGAGCTCTACTCTTGAGCTCTAGCGATCTGGCAAGGGCTTCTTTGCTGAGCCCCTACATGCTTTTGGATATTTTTTAAAAACAGTCCTATTGAGGTATCATTGACATACAATAAACTACACTGAACAATGGGCTAAGTTTGGGCTTAATATACACACCCATGAAATTGTCACCATAATCAAGGTAATGAAGATCTCCATCACCCCCAAAGTTTCCTGTGCCCCTTTATAGCCCCTCCCTTCACCCCTCCCCTCCCCAGGTAACCACTGATCTGCTTTCTGTTCCTATATATGAATTTGCCTTTTCTAAACTTTTACAGAAATGGAATCATCCAATAGGTACTCTTTTTATCTGGCTTCTCTCACTCAGCATAGTTTCCTTGAGATTCATCCATGCTGTTGTCTGTCTCAGTAGTTCACTTTCTTTGATTCTAGGTAGTATTGCATTGTATGGTTCTACTGTAGTTTTTTAATCTATTCATCTTTTGAAGGACCTTTGCTCTTTTTGCCCAGGTTTTGGCTATTATAAACAAAGCTGCTAAGAATAATGACTAACACGACATCATGAAGATTTACTCCTATGTTTTCTAAGATGTTTTCTGGATTCTCTATTCTATTCTATTGATTTATTTATCTTTACTCTTTCTTTCTTTCTTTCTTTCTTTCTTTCTTTCTTTCTTTCTTTCTTTCTTTCTTTCTTTCTTTCTTTCTTTCTTTTCTTTCTACCTTATGACAAGATGGACCTTATTTTTTTCAAAGTTTTTATTTAAATTCCAGTTAGTTAACATACAGTGTAATATTAGTTTCAGGTGTACCATACAGTGATTCAACACTCCCATACATCACCCGGTGCTCATCACGACAAGTGCACTCCTTACTCCCTATCCCTTATTTCACCCATCCCCCCACTCACCTCCCCTCTGGTAACCATCAGCTTGTACTCTATAATTAAGAATCTGTTTCTTCATTTGTCTCTCTCTCTTTTTTCCCTTTGCTGATATATTTCTTAAATTTCACATATGAGGGGTACCTGGATGGCTCAGTCAGTTGAGCATCCAACTCTCGATTTCAGCTCGGGTCATAATCTCAGGGTCATAGGATCAAGACCCAAGTCAGGCTTGGTGCATGGAGCCTGCGTGAGATTCCCTTTTCTTCTTTCTCTGCCCCTCCCCCTACTCGAACCCTCTTTTTCTTTCTATCGCTCTTTAAAATAAATAAATTAGTAAAATCTTTTTTAAAAATTCCACATATGAGGGAAATCATATGATATCTGTCTTTCTCTGACTGACTTATTTCACTTGGCATTATACTCTCTAGCTCCATCCATATTGTTGCAAATGGCAAGATTTCATTCTTTTTGATGGCTGAGTAATATTCCACTACATATATATATATATATATATATATATATATATATATATATATATATATATATATATTCTTTATCCATTCATCAATCAATGGACACTTGGGCTGCTTCCATAATTTGGTTATTGTAAATAATCCTGCTAGAGGTGCATGTATCCCTTTGAATTTGTGTTTTTGTATTTTTTGGGTAAATATCCAGTGGTACAATTACTGGATTGTAGGGTAGTTCTATTTTTAACTTTTTGAGGAAACTCGATACTGGTCTCCACAATGGCCATATCACTTTACATTCCCACCAACAGTGCAAAGGGTTCCTTTTTCTCCACATCCTTGTCAACACTTGTTTCCCGTGTTGTTGATTTTAGTCATTCTGACAGGTATGAGGTGACATCTCACCGTAGTTTTGACTTGCATTTCCCTGATGATGAGTGATGTTGAGCATCTTTTCATGTGTCGGTTGGGCATCTGGATTTCTTCTTTGGAGAAATGTCTGTTCATGTCTTTTGCCCATATTTTAATTGGATTGTTTTTTGGGTGTTGATTGTGTAAGTTCTTTATATAGTTTGGATACTAACCCTTTATCAGTTATGTCATTTGCAAATATGTTTGCCCTTTCAGTACATTGATTTTTAGTTTTGTTGATTGTTCCCTTCACTGTGCAGAAGCTTTTTATTTAATACTATGTTGTTTTTATTACTACAGCTTTATAATAACTTCTGAAATCAGATGTTGATCCTCCACTTTTAACCTTTTCCACAGAGTTGTTTTGGGTATTTTAGATCATTTGTATTTCCATATGAATTTTAGGATCAGCTTGTCAATTATATTTTAACAAGGCCTGTCAAGATTTTGATTGGGATTACTTTGAATTTATAGCTCTTAGGTACTTTACTTCCTCCCTGAGCTTCAATTTCTTCTTCTTTAACGTGGAGATGATTCCTGCATTGCAAGGCAATTGGGAGGTCCATATGGTCTGGTACTGTAAAACTTCTCCCATCCAAGTACTAACCGGTACTGTAAAACTTCTGACACAGTGCCTGGAGCATAATAGAAACTAAAAGTTGGTAGTCCTTTTACACCCTGTCCTTTCATCTTTGATCCCTAACCTTCCCTGTAGATGTCCCTCTGTTATTTTTGGAAATTTCACCATGACATCCTGGTCAGCAATATACGTGACACCCCATACCTCCTTTTTTTGGCCACCTTTTTTTTTTTTTTAAGGTTTATTTATTTATTTGAGAGAGAGAGAGAGCATGGGGAGGAGGGGCAGAGGGAGAGGAAGAGTCTTAAGCAGACTCAGCACTGACCGAGGAGCCCATTGCAGGGCTCCAGCTCATGACCCTGAGATCACGACCTGAGCCAAAACCAAGAGTTGGACGCCCCACTGACTGCGCCACTCGAGTGCCCTGGCCTTCTGTTTAAGTGGCCTCAAAATCAATGTCTTCAGGATCTGTTTACTTTCAATCACCACAACAAAATCTGGGCTCAAGTTCCAGTCATTACACTGCTAGACTTCCACAGTCAACCTCCCAACTGGACTCTTGCTCTCTAGGTTTGATTCTCTCCACAGTTATCTGACTTCCAGTCTATTGGTTAAAAATGCATTTTTGCAAGTCACAGTGAATTTGGCTAATGGTGGCTTAAACAAATAGGGGTTTATTTCACTCACATAAAACAAAGACGGGAGGTAGGCAGTTGTTTGTGTTGGTTCAGATGATTTACCAGAGTACCAGAGTCTTCCTTTTCTGATCTGCCATGCTTAGCCTTATAGCTTTCATTCTTGGGCTCATTTTCTCATGGCCACAAGATAGCTGCCAGGGCTCCAGACAACATATCACTTTAAGGCAGAAAGAAGGATTGGAATAGAAGTTTTCTCAGAATACTTCTTCCCCCAGTAGACTCCTGCTTATTTCATGCTGTCCAGAATAGGCTCGCATGGCCAGCCCTAGCTGCAACGGAGCCTAGGAATGCAGGGAATAGACTCTTTGTGATCTGTCACCCAGGCCTGGACACATTCTTACCCCACACAAAGGTTCTATGAGCAAAGAAGATGTGGAGAATTGGTATTAGGCAGACAACGGACAGTGTCTTTTACACTTAGTTCTCTTACCTGAGAGTGGAGATAATAATGAGGTCATTGTGGGGTTAAATGAGGTGATGCATATAAGGTGCTTACCACTGTGCCTGGCCCATGTTAAGTGCTGAATCAATGGTATATATTGTTTTTATTACAGTTAGTATCTTCCTTGGCAAGGTCCAAAGAATTCCTTCATTGCCCAAAAAGCCCATTTGGTCTCCAGTGAAATTAACTCCTTTCTCTGGGCATGAAGTCTTGCCAACTCCTTTCCTGACCACAGAGCATGGCTGCAGCAGACATTTAAGAGCATTCAGTGTGTTCTAGACAGTGGTGCTGTTGCAGAGAATGAGACAGATACAGCTCTTGCCCTCATGGGCAGCAGGTCATAAACAGACAAATAAACAAACAGGAGTGATTACAGTTAGTGATGAGTGGTGTGCAGGAAATAAACAGGGTGGAGAGCTGGAGGCCTGGGAGGATGCTCTTAGATAGCACAGCCTAGGAAAACTTCTCTGAGGACCCCATCTAAACTGAAGAATGAGCAGGAGCCTCCAAGGGAAGTGCATTCCAGTCCAAGAAAACAGGCGAAGATCTAGAGGTATGGAAGGGTTGGTGTACCTGAGGAGGTGGGAAGGGGGTTAGACTGCCCCGAGCTCAGGGAGAGTGTTGGAAGAGAAGGTACAAGATGCTGCAGGTGAGTGCGAGCATAGGCCGGGTTTATAGCCATGGTAAGCCGTTTAGATTTTAAGTGCAGTGTGGAACCATTGAAAAATTTTCAGCCTTGCAGAGATGTGATCTGATTAAAGTTTTCAGATGATCAATGTGGCTGTTTATTCATTCATTCAACCACTATTTATTGAGTGCCAGGCAATGTGCCAG
The DNA here is from genome assembly GCF_037043125.1 of Eumetopias jubatus. Lineage (NCBI taxonomy): Eukaryota > Metazoa > Chordata > Mammalia > Carnivora > Otariidae > Eumetopias > Eumetopias jubatus. Next base: position 125,507,038 of record NW_028274807.1, on the reverse strand, counting down.
GCACCAGATAAAGGAGTAGTGAACAAAATAGAGAAAAAACACTGCCCTGTAGGTGACCTACACCCCAGTTTTCCAAGGATTTCCTGGGACACAGTAATTTCAGTGCTAGAATGAGGACAGACCTGGCCAAACTGGGATGGTCATCATCCATGGAGCATACATTATCCCCCACTAGAGATAGAAAATAAACAAAACTAATAAGTAAATTATATAATTGGTTCAATAGTGGTAAGGAAAGGGACCTGAAAGTTTGGGTAAAGGGTGAAGTTTTGGATAGGGTGGCCTGGGGAAGTTTTCCGGGGGAGGTGAAGCAAGGGACTAGCAGTGTTGAAGTTGGGAGGAAGAGTTTTCCAGGTAGAAGGAACAGCAAATGCAAAAGCTCTGAGGCCAGTGCATGCCTGATGGTGTCTGCAGAGCAGTAAGGAGGGTGGTGTGGCTGGAGCAGGAAGTGTGAAGGCCAGAGTACTAGAGAGGTGGAGGAGTGAGGGCAGGTTATATAGTGCTTTGTGTAGCACTATAAGGACTTTGCTTTTCTCTGAGATGGGAACCACCGGGGTAAGGAGCAGAAGATCTAGAGCTTCTGCGTATCTCTCTGGTCATGTGTTAAGGGGCAAAAGAAGAGCAGGGAGAGCAGTTATGAAGCTACGACAGTCATCCAGATGAGAGCTGCTGGGGCTTTGGACCAGGGCGAGGCATGCTGTGGAGGCAGCATCATGCTGATGAGCTGAGTTTGGTTGTGGGGCTAAGGGAGAGAGCGGGTGAAAAGTGATCCTTTGCGTCTTCTTTGAGCAGGAGGGTAGAAGGAGGGACCACTGCTGGAGTCAGTTTGGGGTAGGGACAGAGAACCGAGAGTTTCACTTGGAGAAGTGTGTGATATCTGCAAGTGGAGATGGGGGGTTGTTTACAACTTAGAGGACAGCTGTGGGACTGGAATGTAAGTTAGGGAATCCTTAGCGAATGCGTGGTATTAAGGCTACCGGGGATAGCTGTTATCTAGGCCAGGAATGTAGAGAGAAGGAATTGAAAGATTGCTCCCAATTCTTGGCTCCATGGCAATACATACCTTTGCCACTGTTTCACGCTGGGTAGTGTGAACCTTAGTCCCTTGACTTTGGATTAGCCATGTGACTTAGTTTGGCCAATAAGATGTCAGCAGATATTATGCTTGTGTGGTCTGGCTTTGTGCCTCATGCTTCTGTCATTGCTGGAAGAATATCCCCTAGGGAGCCAGACCCCTCAATCTAGCCCCTGAATAAGACACATGGAATGGAACCACTCCAGCTACCACACAAGTCCACGACCTCAAGCAGAGCTACAGGTGGCCCACAGATGCTAAGCAAGAATCAAATTCTTATTATCATATATAGTTTGTGGTTGGTTGTTATGCGGCATAACCTGACACACCTCTCTTCAGCCTCTTTTCCCATTTTTTCATAACTCCAGCTGTCCTTCACATTGTAACAGCCTAGAGTCTCCCAGCTGCCAAAGCTTTCCTCTTCTTCTTCTTTTTTTTTTTAAGATTTCATTTATTTATTTGTTAGAGAGAGAGAGAGAGAGCACAAGCAGGGGGAGCAGCAGGCAGAGGGAGAAGCAGGCTCCCTGCTGAGTAAGGACCCGACACGAGACTTGATCCCATGACCCTGGGACTGTGACCTGAGCCGAAGGCAGATGCTTAACTGACTGAGTCACCCAGGCTTCCCCAAAGCTTTCCTCTTCTTATCCAACACCTTCAAATCCTATTCTCTTGGATTTTGCTAGACCAGGGGAGGGGTGTGAGAACTGTGCTTTGTTTCTAACAGTGATAACTGACAAGGCTTCAGCAGGCCTAGAACACATTTCACACGTTCTCATTGGTCCTAAGGACCTCATGTGGTGAGTGTTCTTACCCTTGTAGTACTCGGGAGGCAGCAGAGGGTCAGGGAGAAGGAGAGTCTTGTACCAGATCCCACAGCTGGAGGAAAGTTGGGAGCCGAGAGGCCCAGAGGGAAGTCTAGTCTTCTTGGGGCCAAACAGAAACAGAAAACCAAACACTGGCATTCTGGGTACAGGGTGGAAGGGAAAATTGTTTTTCACCGAATAACCATTTGTTCCTTTTGAATTTTGTACCACGTGCATGTATTACCTACACACACACACACACACACACACACACACACACACACACACACAGCCCAGGAATCATGAGTAATATTAACACACTTAAAGAATCCACCTGTGAGTTGAAGGGTATGGGAAAGGGGATTCACAGAAGTACATTTTTTTCTGTTTCTAGTTCTGTCCAAGGGAGGAGGCCTGAGGTGCATTATCCCAGCAAGGCTTCTCCATTCCTAATTCTGATTTCTCCCTACCAGGCCCTCATTTGGATGGGGAATTACGAATTGGAGGCACTCAAAGTTCTAGCGGAGGAGAGCCTCCGTATGGGATCCTGCTCTGCCTGGTGTGGTGAGCATGCTTCCAGGGGGTCAGAAACCTCTGGGTGCTCCCTCTTCCTGGCAGCAGCGTCGAGAGACAGACATCTACTGACATGGAGAAGCCCTACATCTAACCCCCTTAAGCTCTGACACCCCTCTTTGCATGGAAGCGCCTGCTAGAAAGAGTAGTCCCGATTGAGTGCGGGGACTTTTTGTTGTAAATCCAGAGAGTGAAAGTCCACATCTATCCACAGCATCTCCTGTCTCTCTGCCTTTGGTTTCCCATCTGTGGAAAGAGGTGATGGGAGGGGAGGGGGGACGAGGATGGTGGGGTGGGGTTGGGTGAGCAGAGGGTGAGCTCCTCAGGCTGGGGCTGGGGCAGTACCTAGGAGGGAGGGAGGATTAGAATCTTTGGGGGACAAAAGTCCTACTCTGAAAAGGCAAGCTCACAATGACCACAATGAGCATAGCTGTTTTGTTTTGGTATGTTTGTTTTCTTTTTGGTCGGGATACATCAAAGCATTTGAAACTTCCAGTGACATTAAAGAAAGATAGATGTGAGATATTAAACAAATGTGGGTGAAGAAAAGACTGCCAGGACAGCAGGCTGGCTTGAAAAGGCTGCATTTGCAGTTGCAGAAAAGAAAAACTCTTCTTTCAATCCAGTATCCCAAGAGGCCTGGACAATTGGGGTAGACTTGGAGGATCAGACTTGCAGACAAAACCAGCATCTGCATTTGAAACGGGCTCCCAGGGGCTCTTCAGGGAAGCTAGCGGCGGGATCTGCCAGCTGACGGGTTCCTCCAGTCCCAGAGAACATCTCAGAAAACTCAAGCAGGAGGCTCCCGCTCTGATCACAGCCCATGGGCGTCCGGGTCCAGGAGGGACCCCAAAAGAAACCCTGCGCCGAAAGCTGGAGGGTGGGAGAGTGGGCGGATGCCCCCCCCACACACACACACCCTGGCTTGGCTATTTTGCTTAAGGTCACCTCCAAATGCGCCTGGGAATAAACTCTCCTTGTTTGCCTCTCGCCCGGCCTAAGCTCCGGGTCCCCTTGGGTGTCGTCCTGGACGCCGGCCACGGCTGCTGACAATGGCTCGCAGACGACAGATGGCGGGCGGGGAGGGGAGGGGCGCGGGCAGGTGCGCGCGGGAGACGCGCCGCCGCAGCGCGAGACGCTGTCTGTCGGCTGAATGGCTTGCGGCCCGCCGGCTGCAGCGGAGGCCGCCCGGCCCCGCGAACAATGACCGACTTCTCCTAACCCCCCGCACCCCCCGCGGGGCTGGGCCACGCGCCAGCCGGGCCAGCCGACCTGTGTGCGGCGCAGGCCGGGCTTGCCGGTCCCCGTGCGCCGGAGTCCCGGGGCTGGGCCAGTGCGCCGAGCCAGAGCCGCGTGTGCGCTCGGGCACGCACGCACACACGCACACTTACGTGCTTCCGCTCACGCGGGGCTCGGGGCCAGGGAAGCCTTGAATAGGTCACAGGTGTGGCGAGCCCCGCGCCGAGGGCGCAGTGGCTTTCTTTGCTGGCACAGAGGCCGACTTCGGAACGAAGGGGAGTTTGCTTTGGAGCGACAAACTCCCTATCATAAGCCAAGGGGGCTGGGGGGGGCGGGGGCGGGTCTCAGCCAGGGCAGTGACACAGCAAGCCCTGGATCGGACGGAGTTGGGAGGGCTGCAGCCTGGCCCTGGCTCTGCCACTTGTTGGTGGCAAGTGGGTGCGCCCGCCGCCGAGGACCCCTTCAAAAGCGCTCATTTCGCGCCACTAGCCCGCAGGCCTGCGCACCGCCGTTACAGGCTGGGTCCCCTCCCCGTGCTTCGCGCTCCTTAAACAAAGTCAACCGGAAGCGGGTAAGGCAGGCGACTCGACCGCAGCCCTTTCTGTCCATCCCCTCGGGCCTGAAGTTTTCCTGAAGTCAGGGAGGCACTTTGGTGAGCTTGGTGGAGTGTTCAGTCCTCAGGGAAGTTGAACAAATTGGGCGAGTCCGTTGCAAATGGAGCCAGGCCCCTTTTGTTGTTGAGGAGCTAAAGGCAGCCGGGTGACCTGGGGTTGTGGATGTTGGAATGTTTAAGGCTTGCGTGTGTGTCTGTGGCTTTGAGGGGCGTATGTGTGCCCTCAGGGCTTCTAAGAGGTGCCGCATTGACCTTCCCTCCCCCTCTTCCCCACACTGCCTGGAGGAGTAACAAGGAACACCATACAACAAAGGAGACACGGAGGCTCTGAGTTTGAACGAGATTCTTCCGCTGCGGTAAATGGAGAGGATGCTCTGTGAGAGGAAGTCCTTTAGGATGGCCACAACTCCGGTCCTGCTCTACTCTAATAGGGCCAGTGTTCTGTGTCCTTGCTGCTGTCACTCAACTGGATTATATATAAAACATTATAATCCCTGCCTTCTTGCTTTCTTTAATTACCTGCCTCCATTCTGAGATCTGTATATGCATATGATACATATGCATCATGCATACATGGTATACTTATAAAAATATATATGCATATGTATGTGTATATATGTGTGTGTGTTGTGTGTGTGTATATGTATATATGGCTCACCTGACCATGGAGAAGTCATTTCACTAGTTATCTTGATTGTGATCTCTCCTTTTTTTTTTCCTTTAAAGGGGTACACAACACTGTTGGAAGAATATTGGGTTATTCTGCTATATAGAGTGATAACACACCAGAGTTGGAAGGGAAAGTCAACATTTTTCTGGTGCAGTATTTCTCAGGCTTTGTCATTCACACACCACCTTTGTGACTGTTGTCATATCAGGTACTACATGTATTATACTATTTACTTGATATGTTTCTGTAAATCCTCTTGCTTTTTTACCTTAAATTCATTTTTAAGGGAGGGGCGACTGGATGGTGCAGTCGGTTGGGCCGCAGACTCTTGGTTTCAGCTTAGGTCATGATCTCAGGGTCTTGAGATGGAGCCAGTGTAGGCCTCTGCGTTCAACAAGGAGTCTGCTGGAGGATTCTCTCTCTCTCTCTCTCCCCCCCCCCCACTCCCCACCTCTAAAATAAATAAATAAATCTTTTAAAACTTTTTAAGGGATATTTTAGAGGTGATTCTGGGGACACGGTTACCTGATTGTGGTTCCCTTTCCATCCACTTCATAATTAATTTCTCTCTCTCTCCTTTACTAAACAGTTGTAGGGACCAGTGGCAAGAATGAGAGATCGTTGTTCTACCCCATCGGTTTGTACATGAAATAAGGTTTGAGAAGAGGTGGAGCCTGAGGAACTTGGACCCTGATCTGTGGCCCCTCAGGGGAAGGCTGACACTGGGCCAGGCAGAGACATCTTGTCCCCTGTGCCTCATCTCAGCAGCTAAGAAGTTGTTAAACCAGTAAGGGTTAAGTTTCCTTGTTCCTGAGGTTGGAGACTCCATGGAACCCAGACTAGGGAAGCATTTTCTAGATGCTTCCGCAGGAGATGGGCGGCGTGCCCACATCTAAGCTGCCTTGATGAGGATAGCATCCTTTCCCCTTTTTCCACCGACAGAATGCCCATCCCTCAGGGTGTTCCAGCACTTGGACCTGAGCCTCAGTGAGCTGGCAGGGAGAGGGAGGACAAACAGAAGGTACACCCAATGAACTAGAACTGCTGCAAGAGGCAGATGGTAACACGAATTTAAGAAAATAATAAGCCCTGCCGATATTTAAAGACAGTAAAAAGAGACTGTGGAGCTGAAAATGTGATTTTCCAACTAAACAGTTCAAGTGAAGAGTTGAAGGAGAAAATGACCACCACTGAGATTCAGATAAGCAGCCTGGAAAATCAAGGTCAGCAAATAGCTTCAAGTACAGAACAAAATTATAGAGATGGAAATCAGGGGGAAAATTGGTCTTGGAGGGCAGATCTAACGACCTAACATAAGAATAACAGGACTTCCAGAAGGAGAAAAGGGAATAGATGAAAGAAATAATAAATGTCATAGAAAAATATTGCCCTGAGCAGAAGGAAGACTTGAATCTGCAAGACTGAGAGGATTTTCTGAATTTCAGGCTGAAAGGACAAGAAAGTACCTGCCTATTTCTGAACCGTAAAGGATAAAAGAGGAAAATGTTATAGGGTCCAGGCAATTACCTCAACTTATCTGAAAAGAGAAAAGAATCAGGTTGGCATTACACTTCCCATCTAGTACTAGAAGCTACAAGCTAATGAAATAGACTCCATAGGACTGTGCCTTTTGAAGTGATTCATCTGTTAAGGAAAAAGAAATATATCTAAGGCTAACCCCATTTGCTGAAAATATTCTAGAAAAGATGCTCTCCACACATAAATGACCCAGGAGAGAATGGAATGGAAAAGTAGATAGAACTTTCAAATTAACAAAGGGAAAAATGGAAACCAGCAAAAATAAGAAAAGGCAAAAGAGGGAAGAAAATAATTAGTCTATTTTCATTATTCTAGGATTCCATGTTTGCAAATGCACCTACTTGCTAAACTTTCTTTGTAACCCTAAAACCAATATCACAAAATGCAATATGTATAGGGCATACCAGATGTACACCCACTTTGGAAGACAGGGAGTTTCTTACAAACTAAGCATACTCTTACTGTATGATCTTAATTGAACGCCTTAGTATTTACCCAAACAAGCTGAAAATTTATGTCCACATAAAAGCTGCACATGGATGTTTACTTGTAATTACCAAAACTTGGAAGCAACCACAATGTCCTTTAGTGGATGAATGGATAAAATAAACTGAAGTACATGAAGACAATAAATACTCAGTGCTAAAAAGAAATGAATTGTCAAGCCATGAAAAGATATGGAGGAACCTTAAAGCATATTACTAAGTGAAAGAAGCCAATCCGAAAAGGCTACACACTGTATGATTCCAATTAGATGACACTCTGGAAAAGGCAAACTATGGGAAATAGTAAAAGATCAGTAGTTTCTAGGGCTTGAGAGGGAGGAATGAGTAGGTGGAGCACAGAGCATTTTTAGGGCAGTGAAACAACTCTGTATGATACTGTAATGGTGGATACATGTTATTATACATTTGTCCAAACCCATAGAACGTACAACACCCAGAGTGAACCCCAATGTAAACTATGGACTTTGGGTGACAATGATGTGTCAGTGTAAGTACATCACTTGTAATCAACATGGCACTCTCGTGCCGGATGTTGGTAGTAGGGGAGGCTGTGTGTGTAGGGAGACAAGGGCTATATAAAAACTCTTTGTGGGGTGCCTGGGTGGCTTAGTTGCTTGAGCGCCTGACTCTGGGTTTCAGCTCAGGTTCTGATCTCATGGGTCGTGGGATTGAGCCCTGCATGGGCTCTGCGCTCATTGGAGAGTCTGCTTGAGATTCTCTCCTCTACCCTTCCCCACATTCATGCTCTCTGTCTCTCTCTCAAATAAATAAATAAAATCTTTAAAAAAAAAAATCTCTTTGTATATTTTTCCTTGGTCTTGTCTAATATTTGGAGAGGTTAACCCTGACAGGTTTACTTAAAGTGCTTCCCTGCCTCAAGCCCTGCTTTTCCCGCCCATGTTAAAATGGGAAGCCCCTTTTCAACCAGAAAATAAAAACTAAAAAGACGCTGTATTTTCACCATAAATAGAAAATTAGATATAGTTAAAATAAGTTAAAATAAAATAAAATGGCAGAAAAAAATAAAAATCATAAAATCAAAATGAAGTTACTAAATTCCAGCTGCTATTGCCAGCAGGTGGCTTGGACCTAAGACCTGCTCATCTGTTGTAAAGGAAGATCAAAGTCATTAGAGAAGTGTTAAAGGCCCGCTGGCACCAAACGGAGACCTTCTCTTCTACAGGATTAAAGAAACAAAAGGTCACTGCAAAGGAGAGCGCTCTTTCAGTGCCGGCTTCCATGTCCTTTGATGCGCTGCTCTTTTGTCACCTAAAATCCCTGGTGTTGGAACTCCAGCCCTTGAAAAATGCAGATTTAATCTAAACCTCCTTTCTCTCATTGGAAAGCCAACCCCTGGAAAGATGGGTGCCTCGTGCAAGGTCAAACAGCTGGGTGGTAGTGTGTCCCTACTGAGGCACCGGGCTGGCTCTGCCTGAAGAAGCAGGATTCTCTTTAGACGTTTTAAAGAAGAAACAAAATCAGGAGATGACGTTCAGTTCTATTCTTTGCTGGTCGTGGAAAATAACCCCTTGTTCTTTTCCTTTCAGTCACTTAGAAAAATAATCTCATTTATATGAAAATTAAAATAGATGTTCAAGGGGTAGCTGGGAATATATAAAGGTCCTAGGAGGAGAAAAATATTCACCAAGAAACCATTTCAAATGCTTTGTCTTGTTTCCCAGGGCGGGGAAGGAATTTAAGAATAGAACTCACAGAAACAAGGGTTCCAAATGGAAGAGAGCAGTGGCGGGTAATTATAATAGGATGGGTAATTATGGTTTTCCAGGAAGTGCCTAAATTACAGGGCAGGTGTCATTTCCATGTTGCTTCCTCCTGAGAAAAATAATGCAAGCCAAAAAATCGACGTCTGGCTGGTAGGCGTCTGAAACCTGCACACACCTTGTCCAAGGCAAGGCAGCTTTGTTTCAGGGACTCCCGGCTTCCCCCCTCCTTCCTTCAGCCCGTGCCACCCGGCGTGAGGGGCAGCTGTCAGTGACTTCTCCCCTTCCCCTGACCGCTCTCTCTAGTGAAGGTGGCACTGTTCGCCAGGCTCCTCCCTGCCTTCTCTGTGGCTCCAAGAGAGATGAAATGGCGAGAAAGTCAACACTGATGAGGTCATGGAGAATGGGCAGCCATGAAACAGCAGATTCTGTTTCCCCTCTCCTCTGTACAAAGGCAACCTTTCATTCCCCTGGAAAAATCCACCGTGGGCCCTCATGAAGAAATGGTCTTTCCCCAGGACTCCTGTTTACTTAGCCCTCACCCAGGAGGCCAGGACTGGCTGACACAAATGCCACCCTTTTTAAGGCATACTGACCTCAAATTGGCAAAGTGGAGAAACGAGAGTTTGTGTGAGGGGGGCCCACAGGGAAGGTCCATGGAACTTTCCTGCAGCATCTTGACTGTAACAACAGCAGCTGTTGCACACAGTTGTCTTGATGCGGGGACATTTTGACTCAGTCTGAAACCCAGCTATTAAACTTTAGGCTAAAAAAAAAAAAAAAAAAAAAAAGAAGACCAAGCACACAGACCTTCCTATCCCAGTCCTGAGCCTCCTTGGCTGGGGTGAGGATCGGGAATGGAGTAGGCGTGGTAAGATTCTGTTCTGCAAACTGATGATTTTAAAAAGTGTCAAGAAGGTGGCGTCAGAGTGGCCACATTAAAACATCCAGCTTCTCATCTAGCCCCACGCTTGTCCCCCAACGTGGCGCCCCTTTTGTCACAGTGCCTTCTACGTTGGTTTTTGGCCCAGCCCCAGCATAACCTCCTGAGGGGCAGGCACCCCTTCTTCTGAGTCTCCGGCAGGAACAGCTGCTCGGTGCGTGCTCACGACTAATAGAATAAAATGTGCTAAGTTCAGAGGGGACTTTCCCACATTTCTGAAAAGCAAAGACAATGAATGAAGAAAGATTTCTAGACCGTCGGTTCGGTTTCTTCAAACTCATTGACTGCAATCTATACTAAAAAAAAAGCATTCTATATCGCAACCCAGTGTAGTATAATTAGACACACACCCTCGCACACCAGATACAAAAATTTAATGACATAAAACATATTCATTATGTGCAAAGCACTTCGCTGTTTTCTATTCTAGACTATTTTGTTCTCTATTTCCTTTTTAAAAATGCTTGAAAATTCTGCTTTCAGTTGATTTGATGAACACCGAGGGAATGGTGACCCACAGTATGAAAAAGCCACTCTTGACCCTTGCTGGACTGTTCCTGACGGTACTCAGCAGGGCGCCAGCCTCGTGTATCACCGCTCATCCCTCATTCACCTCCCGGAAGGTACCTAAGTAAGAAGGCATTGCACCATGGGGGAGAGCTCCCTGCAGGGACATGGAGAGAGCCTGAGAGAGGACAGCAGGCCACTCCTGGGCCACCCAAAATGCCTCTGGCCATGGCTCTGCTCTCCTGTCTGCAGCCCCTTCCTTCCTGCCATACCCCTAAGTGCTCTTACCTCGGCATTCAGCCTTGCCCCCGCTGTGGTCCCACCCCTCAGTCCGTGATTTTCTTTGGAACACTTCAGTGAGGTGTAATCGACATGTAAAGGCTATACATATTTAACATTTACAACTCAGTGAGTCTGGGGCTAAGTTTACACCTATGAAACCATCACCACCAAAGCCATAGACATGTCAATCACCTTCCAAAGTTTCCTCTTGCCCCTTTATTATCACTATTATTGTTGTTGTTGTTACTATTATGTGTGAGGTCAGAACACTTAACATTAGATCTGCCGCTTAATTTTAAGCAATACAGTATATTTTTAAAGATTTTATTCATTTATTTGACAGAGAGTGACACAGCGAGAGGGGGAATGCAAGCAGGGGGAGTGGGAGAGGGAGAAGCAGACTCTAGGCTGAGCAGGGAGCCCGATGCAGGGCTCGATCCCAGGACCCTGGCACCATGACCTGAGCCGAAGGCAGACACTAAACGACTGAGCCCCCAGGCGCCCCCGCAATACAGTATTGTTAGCTATAGGCCCTATGCTGTACAGCACATCTCCAAAACTTACTTATCTTGCACACCTGACACTTTGTAGCCTTTGACCATCTCCTCCCCATTACTTCTGCCCCCTCAATCCCTGGCAACCACCATTTTATTTTCTGCTTCTATGAGTTTGACTATTTTAGATTCTACGTAGAAGTGAGATCATGCAGTATTTGTCTTCCTGTGTTTGGTTTATTTCAGTTATAATAACCTCAAAGTTCATTGTATTAGTCAGGGTTCTTCGGAGAAACAGAACCAACATGATATATAAATATCTATCTATATATACCAACATGATATATATATGGAGAGAGAGATAAGAGGACATTTATTATAGGAACTGACTCCCACTGTTAGGGAGGCTGAGAAGTCCCACAATCTGCCATCTGCAAAGCAGAAACCGGGAAAGCTGGTGGCATAATTCAGTTCAAGTCTAAAGGGCTGAGAACCAGGGGACCACTGGTGTAGGTCCAGAGAACCAAGGGGCTCCCAGGTCTGAGGGCAGGAGAAGATGCGTGTCTCAGCTCAAGAAGAGAGAGCCTACTGGCCCTTCCTTCACCTTTTTGTTCCAACTGGGCCCTCGATTCGATGGATTGAATGATGCCCACCCCATGTGGGTGAGGGTTGACCTCTTTACCGAGTCTACTGAATCAAATGCTAATCCCTTCTGGAAACACTCTCACAGGCATATCCAGAAATAATGTTTGCCCAGCCATCTGGGCATCCCTTAACCCAGTCAAGTGGATGCATAAAAGTAACCATCACATCCATACATGTTGTTGCAAATGGCAGGATTTCCTTCTTTTTTTTCTTTTAAGGCCAAATAATATTCCATTGTATGTATACGCCACATTTTCTTTATCCACTCATCAGTCAGTGGATATTTAGGTTGTTTCCATTGCTTAGCTATTATGACTCTCAGCCCCTGACTTAGCCTATCCAAGCCCACAGGGCCCCATGTGACAAAGGGCCTGATGAGCTGGACTTTGGACCAGAACATTCCTGCCACTACATGCGGACAATGGGGGAAGATAGAATTTGGTGCCCACGTCCTCCGGATAAAGTCCAGCTGTTGTGAAGGAGACACTGTTTTAGCACCACAGAACTAGAAGAGATCCGAGCCATCATCTACTTGAAGCCTTCCCTTTTTTTTTTAAGATTTTATTTATTTATTTATTTATTTATTTATTTATTTATTTACAGAGTGAGCAGGGGGAGGGGCAGAGGGAGAGGGAGAGAGAGCGCATCTCAAGCAGACTCCTCGCTGAGCACGGAGCCCAACGCGGGGCTTGGTCTCATGACCCTGAGATCATGACCTGAGCTGAAACCAAGAGTTGGACGCTTAACCAACTTAGCCACCCAGGCACCCCTTGAAGCCTTCATTTTACAGACAAGAAGGTTGAGGCTCAGGGTCTCCCCCAGATCTTCACGTTCCAGCAGTGTGTGCTCGCCTAACATTGCAGCGCTTCTCCCAGCCCCATCTGGGCTGGCCAGGCTGCTAGCACGGGACCCTGTCTGGGGCACTCACACCACCGGTGGTTGTCCGACCTTGAGCAAAGCCATTTTAGCCTCCATAACCTCAGCATACTGATCCGTAAAAATGGGGATTATAATCCCTGTCAGAAACAGTTGTAACCCTGATAATTTTATTCATTGATTCACTGAACAAACATTTATTAAATTATGAACTACTATTTGCCAAGCTCTGTTCTAGATGCTAGGAAAACAGCAATGAATAAATAAGAAATCTAGAATCTGTCATCATGGGACTTATGTTCTCCTGGGGGAGACAGTTAATAAGCAAATCAATAGGTACACATATAAGCTAATATTCAGAAGCGATAGGGCTATAAAAAATGAGAGGGGGGGAGGGAGATTGAAGGAAAGCACTTGGTGAATTATACAGCACCAAAAAACTGCCGCTCCCCCTGCTTGTATTCTCGCTCTCTGTCAAATAAATAAATAAAATCTTAAAAAAAATAGCAGGGAAAGAAAATTATATTTTTTTCACTTGTAATTATGTACTCTGTTTCATTGTACTCTGTCACTTAATTATGAATAGCTCCAGGTGTGAGTTGCTTGTCTAGTCTGTTTAGAGTTCAAGGTGGGGAATGTCCTTGATGAGTTCTGCTTGGGGTTTCAGAGGGACAGCTTACTTTTGGTGGAGGAGGAGAGTCTAAACCAACCTCCCTTCTATGGCAAAGCCTCCTTTTTGCCTTTTTTTTTTTTCCCTCCTAGAACTCAAATATCACGCCCCTCTCTGGGGCAGGCACCTACGTTCTATCTCTGAGCAAGGCTGGGAGCTGGCTCTGGAGGTCATGTAGGGATGAGAGACAGGCAGTTCGCAGGGAGACCTTGCAACCAGAAGCTCTACTGTCAGGTCCACTTCAGCCTTTTCCCACCAGGATGACCCAGACCTCGGTTTCTCCGTTTGTAAACTGAGGGGGCTGGCACAGATCAGCATTCCCCCAAACGTTATGCGCGTACAGCTCTGGGGACAATGGTAAGCCCAGTAAGTTTGCCAACTGCTGATGACTCTAGGAGCAATGGGAGAAGGCCTGCAGGGGGGTGGGATGCGCGAGAAGGTGAGCGGCGCTGTGTTGCCCCCGGCCCAGGCCACCTGCCCTGGCTGGGACCCAGGGCCCCTCACTGCTGGGTTCTGTCAGGAAGCTTTCTGGGAAGAGCCAGCTGTGGGCTTCTAAAGGTCTTTCCCATCAGAGAGGCCTGGGCTATGAGAACACCCTCCTGGGGATGTGAGGGTCTTAGCACCCCTGCGGACCTTGTGGCCTGTGGTCGCCTCCCGCCCCCACGGAGCGGCTCCAGCTGACTTCTCTGCGGGCCGGTGGTTAAGTGGGCAGACGCGTCTGGGTGCACAGCCACTGCCGGTCCGGCCGCAGCCGTGAGCAAGCAGGCGTTCCACTGCCCGGGACCTCACACACGCTGCCTCATCCGGGCCTTTCTCACTCCCTCTCCCAGTTTCCCCAGAATCCCCCGGGGCAAGCGGGACTCAGGGCTGAAGCTCAGACTATACTACGGAGGGGCGGGTCGGCCTCGCCCGGGGCGGGGCCCTGTCAGGGTCACTGGCAAAGACATCTTCCGGCTTCCAGAACTGGAAGAGGGGCAGGACTATGGGAGCAGGTAGCGTGAGTCTTTGGTTCCCTTCCTTCTCCTTCCGGTTCCCCTCTAGTCTACGGTTTCCTCCTTCCAGAAAGAGATGACAAATGAACCCTCCTTGGTGAAGGAGAGAAAGGACAGCGCACCAAGCTCCCCGTGACTGAGACAGTGGTGGTGAAGGTCAGTCAGGGAGGGACAGTGACCTCAGCCTGAGCATGTGTGCTGTCAGGGCCTGGGAGCCCAGCTGGCACGGCCAGCAGGAGACGGCGGGAAGTCTGGCTGGAGTGTAGACTGAGTCATCTCAGCACGGCTGAGTCCAGGGTAGTCACGCCTGTGAGTGATGAGCACCTTGAGGAAAGACAACGTCACTGCCGTGTCTGGAAGGTGAATCAGGGAGCCACAGAATAGAGGTCTCTGCATTCCCGGGGAAGGCTTCCTCTTACTGCCTGGTTCTGATGGGTTTTCTCCCCCGAGTGACCTCAAAGGAATGATAGCTTTGCAATTGACGTCTCTATGGCAAAATGAGCTAGTGTGTCTCAGAGCTCCAGAGGGTGGAAACTATGGGGTTTCAGAGGCTGATGGCCCTTCTCTTTTTCCCTCCTTCCCTTTCTGTCTCTCCTTCCTTCCTTCCTTCCTTCCTTCCTTCCTTCCTTCTTTCCTCCCCCCCTCCTTTCTTCTTTCTGTCCATCCTTCTTTCTGTCCGTCCTTCTTTCCTTCCCTCCTGCCTTCCTCCCAGCATGTCTATATTCATTTCACAAATATTCACTGGACAACTGCTATGTGCCAAGCAGCGTGGACTGGGGACACAGTGGTGAATGAGACATAGATGTCTCCGCTGTCGTACATTCTGTGGTCTAGGGTGGCAGAAGGATACCAAACAATCACAAGTGATTCCCTGCAATTTGAACCTAGTCCAGGGCCTCTGAATGCACCTAACAGAGGTCTTGGCAGGACGTGGAGGGCCAGGGAGGGCTTCCCTGAGGACAGTGCAGTTAGGATGAGACAGTAGGATGGGAAGTTCACCAGGGAAGAACATTCCAATCGGAGGGGATGGAGGAAGTGGAGAGCTCGATGACTTTGAGAAACAGGGTAGTAAGTGTGGCCTGAGCGGGGGAGGGGGTAGGGAGTGAAGGGCTGAGGCAGGATTCAGGTCAGCCAGGACCTGGGAGGCTGTGTTGAGGATCGGGAGCACTATCCTCAGAGCCCTTCTTAGGCAGAGATGGGTGGAGGACTGGTCCCCATGGGTCCTGCAGGGGAGTTGTGAGATTCTGCTCATGGAGTGTTCTGATCCTCCCACTATCAGTCACACCACGTAAGGCCACGGAGAGGCTCAGGACCACACGTCCTGCTCTAGGAGGCTGGCTTCTAGGTGTCATCCTGCCCAGACCCACCATGGGTGACTGGGCAAGTGCTTTCTGTTCCCCTCACTGTTTCTAAGGAGGAACAATAGTAGTGGCTGCTGGGGAGCCTTTTGCTTTTATAAATGGATAGTCCAGGCCCAGAGGGAGGCTGCTGACTGCCCCCTTCCAAGCCAGAAAACCCTGGGGTCACAGTAACATAGCAGCCTGTTTGTTGTGAGGTGGCACCTTATGCTAGGAATGGGAAAATCCCAAGGGAGAATCAAGAAGTTCACAGATACTTTGATATAGTGGAAGGAGTCCAAGCTTTGGAAGCAGGAAGACTTGGACGTGCATTCTGGATCTGCCACTAGTCATGTGGCCTTGGACAAATCACTTAGCCTCTCTGAGCCTCATGTGCTCATCTGTAACTAGGGGACTACTGCAACAAGCTACCCTCATCCTGTTGTATAAGGATTACTGATGGTGTAAGATGTTCAGCACAGTGGAAGTCGCCTTTCAGTATTTGGCTGAGGTAGGAAATGTTTAAACCTTCCTAGAGAGGTGGCTTTTCACTTGTATTTTGAAAAAGGAGAAGCCTCATTTGCCATCACTGCTCAATAACAGTCCTTTGTGAGTCAAGCTGTCACTGCTAAGACATCCTACCTTTTGTCTCTCTGCATGGCAACTGGACCCCATCTCCTTTGTTCTGCCTGAAGCTGAGACTGGCAGTATCAGGGCAGAGAGAGAAGTACCCAGACCCCTAGCCACTTATTTGACCTCACCCCTAGTTCCCATGAAAGAGATCACAGGGGACATGCAACACTGGTCTTGCTGAAACAGCAGGTCAGCTGCCTGAGCTAAATTGTCACACACAGGCACAGTTGTCCCTTTCTCCGTCCCTGTTCCTGGGCCACACACCAAGGCCTATCACAGCAGGCATGAACCTTTCCCAGGACCAGGGCAGGAGAGACCAACCTGGTTTCTTGGGCTACACACACACACACACACACACACATGCGTGCGTGTGCACGCACGCACGCACACACACACACACGGATATAACACATAATTATGTAACACACATACACAGATGCATAAGGTGACCCCAAGCCCAGAGATACCCAGATACTTGAGCGCATATAATGTTGTTTATTTTTTATTTATTTTTTTTAGATTTTATTTATTTATTTGACACACAGAGAGAGATAGCGAGAGAGAGAGAGAGGGAGAGAGCACAAGCAGGGGGAGCGGCAGGCAGAGGGAGAAGCAGGCATGAGCAGGGAGCCTGATGTGGGGCTCAATCCCAGGACCCTGGGATCATGACCTGAGCTGAAGGCAGCAGTTTAACCAACTGAGCCACCCAGGCACCCCTGTAATGTTGTTTAATTTTTCCATTCGGTCTCTTATCTGTGAACAAGGATGATAATAAAAGGGTAATGTTGTCAGATTGTCACGATTATACATAAGGTATGTGGAACACTGCCTGACCCAGAGTGAGCACTCAGTTTTTGCTAGCTATGATTTATTACAGCTGGAAATCCTCCCAGGACACAGACAGACAGATATGGGGACACAAATATGCCTAGACCTAGCAGGATCAGATCTCAGGTGCACACGTACCTCACTTCTGCCCACAGACAGAACGTGCAGGTGCCCATCTTAGGGAAGCCCACTGGTGGCCAGTGTAGTAGGGCTCACATGGTTTGGCCTTGGCTGAGTTAGGCCTGATCAATTTCAGCCTCACTGCAGCCAAGGGAATGAAATTGCTCTGTACATTCAAACAAGCAGGGTTTTGAGATGGAGCATGGAGGGAGGGTGTGCGGAGAGGGAGGAAACTGGACCTGAGAGGTCAAAGCCTCTTCTAAAGAGGGCAGATAGTGTCTTTTAAGCTGTCTTATGGCTGGACCTGCAGTGTAGACCGCACCCACCTCTGACTCTTCAGTGGAAGGTGTTTTGCTAGCAGCACCAGACATGACAGGTATTTGGAGATGATCAAAGAAAGGGGGTTGTGTCCCACAGCTGAGTTAAGGCACCACTGGCCACACTCAGAGGCAAGAGAAAACAGGTGGAATTCAGTAAGAGCAGGAATTAGAGCCAGCAGACCAGGAGAGAGAGAGGGAAGCGATCCGAGGCCACTGGAAGATACCATCATAAAATGGGTGTTGGAGCCATTACAATGGCTGGGGGTACAGGACCCTCCAGGTGGCCAACTTCTGGATAATAAGCAGCGGAAATATGAGCACTTATGTCTAGCTCTCTTTAAAACAATATCCCCACCTGCTGAGGGAGGCTGGAGGGAGGGATGTGGGAATTGTGTGGGTTTAGTAAGGGAAGGCTCAGTGAAAAGTGGGTGTGGGGCAGAGCAAAAGCTGTGTTGTGGTCACTTTGAAGGCAGTGTGGGGTATATCGTGAGGGAAGTCCTCTAGGAACTTTCTCTGCAGTTCATCAAGAGATTTCCTGTGACCACACACTGATTATATTTAAGAGGAGTCTGTGAGTGGCTCTCGGATGATTAGTCCTTATCATCTTTCTTTCAAGGAGGAAGCTACCTCTTAACACTGTGATTGACACACAAGGACTCTGAACCACAGGGGAATTTAAGGAGGAGATCGATTGCTTTTGAAGAAAAGGTGGCCATCTGGATGGTGCAGGTGCAAGGTAGCTGGGCTGCAAGGTGGCAGATGGTTTGGTCCTCTGAAGACAAATTAGGGAACCCACGTGATGACAGATAGGCAGATGTTGGGTCGTTGTGAAAGGGGTTTGTCCAGGTGAAACAGATTTTTTTTTCTCTTTAAATTTGAGCTGAGCAGAAGGATTTCATCACTATTTATTAACTGCCTTTCAAACTTTGCCCACAAACACAGTTGGAATCTCTTTATGGCAGATTAGTTTGGAAAATATCTCAAGCAATAGAAAGAAGAGAAAGGAGAGGCTCTGCAGATCTATCATCCCTTACCTGCAATTCCAAAAGGTAAAAAAGCGCTGAAAACTTTTAAGTTTTTTTTTTTATGAACTTATTTTTAAGTAATCTCTGTACCCAGTGTGGGGCTTGAACTTAAAACCCTGAAATCAATAGTTGCACGCTTTACCAATTGATCCAACCAGCCACCCCTGAAAGCTTTAAGTTTTTAAAAAACTCATGTGGCAGCAAAACCTGACCTTGTTGACCTGAAGCTCTTTGTCATCTTTGTCCCACGTAGTGGAAATGTTTTGGTGCAGAAATACTGATGCATTTGACTATTGAGTACTGCCTCCAGACTCCACTGGGCTTTATACAACGTGGGTAATGTGCACTTGATTACCTACCTAAAATCCAAAGTTTTGGATTCTGAAACACATTGGGCCCCCGGGGTTTATGGATGGGTCCTGCCCACCTCCAGAGACAACTGAGAATGAATGTTCGGAAGGCTGCCAGGTGGTGAGTCTGCCTGTGCTGCCTAAGTGCAAGTAAGAGAGCCAGAGAGGCTCCAAGGGAAAGCTGCAGCTCTTTGTATGGGTACACCTGGGGTGGGGGGCGCTGGGGTATGCCTGGGCAGGGGGAGGCTGGGGTATGTCTGGGGAGGGGGGACTGGGGTAGGCCTGGGAAGGGGTGCTGGGGTATGCCTGGGGAGGGGGGCTAGGGTAGGCCTGGGGACGGGGGAGCTGGGATATGCCTGGACAGGGGAGGCTGGGGTTTGCCTGGGCAGGGGGAGGCTAGGGTATGCCTGGGAAGGGGTAGCTGGGGTACGCCTGGGGAGGGAGAGGGGGGAGTACATGTCTAGGCTGGTTCCACTGGACTTAGGATGTGAAATGAACTAAGAGGGAGAGAAGCTCTTAGAAAAGCCATTCTCCTGGATGAAATGATACTTTGTAATAGAGCCAATAAGGAAAACATTTTTGATGGCTATCTTTGTAAAGGACCCATTCAATTAGGGCCACCTGCATAGCCACTCCCCCTCTTTTCAAAACACATTTCAGAAACCTGGGGTGTGACTTTGCTGTCAGTTGACTCACTTTTCTTGTCTCCATCAGGCAGTCCCGGTCCCATAGCCCCTGCAGGCTCCGTTGTGGGAGAGCAAGGAAGAGGAGGGCTGAGGTGGGAGGAAACAGAGCCGGAGCTGGGAGGATGGACGGAAGGAGGTTCCTCGGTCCCCATTGTCCCTGAGGCACTGGGAGCTTCCCTAGACAAGCAGCCACACACGGAAGTGTTGGTGTCGCTCAGGACCTCAGGACGGGGCATCAGTAAGAGAAGGGGCCTCTGCAGAGGAGGGGCAAAGTCAAGGGCCCTGTTGGCTCAGAGCCTCAGAGCAGCCTGATGGGCTAGGCTAAGTAAGCCAATACACAGACACATGCCCACAGAGTTCTCATAATAAAGGAGCACACATTTCTGGGGCAATTTTTAAAAACAAGCTGTTTTCATTTTAAAAGAGATGGCTTGGGGCACCTGGGTGGCTCAGGTGGTTAAGCATCTGCCTTCGGCTCAGGTCATGATCCCAGTGTCCTGGGATCAAGCCCGGAGTCAGGCTCCCCTGCTCGGTGGGGAGTCTGCTTCTCCCTCTCCCTCTACTGCTTCCCCTACTTGTACTCTCTCACTCTTTCTGTCAAATAAATAAATAAAATCGTAAAAAAAAAAAAAAAAAGATAGCTCATGTGGAGTTTATGCAGAGAACCTTAAGTGACTTGCATCTTTAATAATGGTTTTGCCCCGAAAACAGAGGTGGATTTTAGTGATTTTTTGTTGATGTCACCAACAATAGAAGACCTTCAGTGAGGCTCCTGATCAGGGGATTCTGTGGGGGCCACCTTGAGCATTCATTTACAAGCACTTCCTATAACAGAGAATGCAGAAGCCGGCCATGCCCAGTCTCCCACGTAGGGCAGCACCTGTTAGGGAGGAGAGGCTAAGACTGGGTGAGAGACCTGGAGTCCTCTCCACAGATATGAAGAACTTCCAAAAGGAGAAGGAATCAGGGAACTGGGAGCAATAGGCAGAGTCCCCATAGTCACCTTCCGTCTGACTTCATTGAAGAAAGAATGCCACCTAATGATAGAATGGGCTATGGTGGTTGGGGGGGAATAATGCGCTCCTCCCCCCTGGAGGGGCTTCAACAGAGGGTGGCACTCCTTGACAGGCATGCTGCAGAGGGGGCTAATGCAGCAGATGGGGGATCAAAACAGACAAGTTATTCTCATCAGGAAAGGAGGAGGAGGGGGATTCCAAATCTGAGGGTGGAGGGGGCAGAAAATTCCTCTTGTCTTCTGGAGACACTGCTCTGTCCCTCCCCCAAATCTCAGACAGTGTAGCTGAAGCCACTGGGTAAGCATGTGCCTCCCGCTCTTGGGGAGGACAGGTTAAGGACCTCTGGACTGATGCTCCCACCTGGGGTACTGGGAGCAACAACAAATCCCTGGGTAACTGTAATGGCCTAGAGAAATATTGACCCAGAGCTCTAGGAGGGTTTCAGCCCAGAAACGCAAGCTGAGCTCACATTTGCAAAAAGGGGACCTTCCAAGGTGGCTGTTCTTCTCCTTGCAAGCAGGACCCCCAAACCTCATGAAACCACCTCATCTGATTACAGGGCTACTTCTGATTTGTAGGTGATAGAATACAAAAGATTGTGCTGTCAGCCAGTATTTAAAACCAGGAGGAATGTGGAACTATGTCATTTATGTCTTAATCTCTCCCTGCCTGTCGCCATGCTCAGCACAATCCAACAGAATTTTCTGCAATGATGGAAATGTTCTGTGTTGTCCAATATGATAGCCATGAGTCACACACAGGTGGCTATTAAGCACTTGCCATGTGGCTAGTGTGAATAAGGAACTGAATTCTTTATTATATTTAATCTTTACTGATGTAATTTAGCCACGTGTAGCTAAAGTCCACTATATTATCCAGCACAGCACTAGACTATTCTTTGAGAGTGATAGCTGTATTTTTAAAAATCTATCTCCAGCTCCTTGTGTAATGCCCATAAGCAGAGATTCGATGAATAAGCAATGGCCGAAGGTGAGGAAGTTCTGGGAAGTTTCTAGAGAGGGCACGGCTGAAATCTGAACACTAAAGGGCTCTTTTTAGTATCTTAATGGAGACAGAAAATCACAGGGAATTATTGGCTGGTTCGTCTGCAGTTTTGTTCTCCTCAGTGGCCTTGGGAATTCCTGCCGTTTTATTTTTATTTTTATTTTTATTTTTTTTAAAGATTTTATTTATTTATTTGACGGAGAGAGAGACAGTGAGAGCAGGAACACAAGCAGGGGGAGTGGGAGAGGGAGAAGCAGGTTTCCCGTGGAGCAGGGAGCCCGATGCGGGGCTCGATCCCAGGACCCCGGGATCATGACCTGAGCCGAAGGCAGTCGCTTAACCAGGCGCCCCAATTCCTGCCATTTTAACCCCAGTTTGATGCGTTTTGACAAATGTACACAAATGTGTAACCACCACCAAAATCACGATACAGAACATTTTCATCACCACAAAAAGTCGGGGTTGGTTTCATGGGTGTGCAAGCAGTGCACTCACACGGGGGCTCATGCTCACAGGGGCCCCACACTTGCTTGACCCTTTTGTTGCCACTGCCTTGTAATTCTTACTGTTTGAACAAGGGGCTCCCTGTTTGCATTTTGCACTGGGCCCTGCAAATTATGTAGCCTGTTCTGCTGGTTCTCCTTTTGACCATCCCAACCCTAGGCAACCACTGATCTGCTTTGTTGCTGTAGGTTAAATTTGTCTTTTTTAGAGTTTCATATAAAATGGACTTGTAAAGTATGTACTCCTTCAAGTGTGATTTATTTTAGAATAATGCTCTTGAGATTCAGTGCGTGTGTGTGTGTGTGTGTGTGTGTGTGTGTGTGTGTGTGTGTGTGTGTGGTTAGCAGTAGTTTGTCCCTTTTTTATTATCAAGTAGTATTTTATTGTGTGGACATACCACATAAGTTTTCCATTCATCAGTTGATGGACAGGTTGTTTACAGTATTTGTTGTGAACAAAGGTGCTATAAACTTGTCTGTACAAGTCTTTGTGTGGACACAGATTTTCTTTTCTCTTGGGCAGATACCTGGGGATGGGATGGCTGGGTTATCAGATAAGTGTATGGCTAACTTTCAGAAACTCTCAAATTGTTTTCTAGAGTGCTCGTACCATTAAACATTCCTACCAGTGATGTGTGAGTCCCAGATGCTCCACATTTTTGTTAGTGTCTTGTATTGTCCATCTTCTTAATGTGAACCATTCGAAAGGGTAGGCTGTAGGTCTTATTATGGTTTTACTCTGCATTTCCTGGGTATAATGAGGTTGAGCCTCATTTCATGGCTTTTAACCATTTGTATATCTTCTTTTGTGGTTTCTATCCAAATGTTTGCCCATATTTGTTTGTTTCCTTATTATTGAGTGTTAAAATATATTCTGGATGTAAGTCCTTTGTCAGATGTGTGTGTGTATTAATCAGATATATTTTCTTGCATTCTGTGGATTGCCTTGTCCTTTGCTTAATAGTGTCTCTAAAAAATAGAAGTATTTTTAACTTTGATGAAGTCTAATTTAATATCTTTATTTTTTATGGTTTGTGCTTTTGGTATCCTGTCTAAGAAATTTTGCCTACCCCAAGTTTACAACAATTTACTCTTAAGTTTTCTTTTAGAAGTTTTGTAGTTATTCTTTATCTTTAGGCCCATGATACATTTTGAGTCAGTTTTTGTGTATCATATGAGATAAGGGTAAAGGTTCTTTTGCCCACCCTCCCTCTTCCCTCCCCTCCTTCCTCCCTCCCTCCCTCCTTCTTCCTCTCCTTCCCCCCTCTCCTTCCTTCCTTCCTTCCTTCTTCCTTCCTTCCTTCCTTCCTTCCTTCCTTCCTTCCTTCCTTCCTTCCTTCCTCTCTCTCTCTCCCTATCATATCCAGTTTTTCCATCACCATTTTTCCAAAAAACTTTTCCACCATTGAATTACCTTTTCACTTCTGTCAAAAAACAGTGGCCTCATATGTGTGCATCCATTTCTGGATTCTCTCTTTTGTCCCACTGTTTATATGTTCTATCCTTATGCTAATACCACCTTGTCTTGATAAATTATAGTATTTAGTAAGTCTTGGAAATCAGGTAACATAAGTACTCCACATTTGTTGTTTATAAAAATTGTCTTAATTATTTCAAGTCCTTTGCAGTCCCATATAAATTATAGAATCACACTGACTCTATAGATCAATCTGGGGAGAATTGATTTCTTAATAAGACTCAGGTCTTCCAATTCATGTGCTCCCTCTCCATTTATTTATCTTCTTTAATTTTTGTCAGTAATGTTTTGTAGTTCTCAGTGCACAAATCTTGTACATTTTGGGGGCTAAATTTATCCCCTTAAGTAGATAATGCTTTTTTGATGGTACTGTAAATGGTATTATAAAATTTTTGTCTAATTGTTTATTATAACTATATAGAAATACATTTGATTTTTGTATATAGACTTTGAATTGTATGATGTAGAACTTCTTCTAGGAGCAATTTGTAGACTCACAATCATGTCATCAGAGAATAAATGCAGTTTTACTTTTAAAAAATTTTTATGAATTTTGTGTTGTGATAAAATATATATAACATAAAATTTACCATTTTAGTCATTATTAAGTGTGCATTTCTATGGCATTAAGTACATTCACATTGTTGTGCAACCATCTCCAGAACTTTTCTGTCTTGCTCAACTGAAACTCTATGTGCATCAAAGAATATAGTTTTCCTTCTTACTTTCCAATCTGTCTGCCTTTTATTTGTTTTGTCACTGGCTAGGACCTCCTGTACAATGCTGGAAGAAATGGTGAGAGCTGACATTTTTGCCTTGTCCCTGATCTTAGGTAGGAAGCAGTCCCTCTTTTACCACTACATATGGAGTTAGCTGTAGGTTTTTCATCGATGCCATTTTTAAGTTGAGGAACTCCTCTCTGTTCCTAGTTCGTTGAGTGCTTCTACCACAAATACATGTGGAGTTTTGTCAAATGTTTTTGTTTGCTTTTTTGGTCCATTTTTTCATTTCCTGAGATGATCATATAATTTTTCTCTTTTATGCTTTTAAAGTGGTGAATTGTATTGGTTGATTTTGGGGGGGAGGGGCAGAGGAAGAGGGAGTGGGGATAGGGGGAAAGAATCTCGAGCAGACTCCCCGCTGAGTGTGGAGCCCAACAAGGGGCTCAATCTCAGGACCCTAAGACCATGACCTGAGCTGAAACCAAGAGTCGGATGGTCAACCAACTGTGCCACCCAGGCACCCCTGTATTGGTTGATTTTCTTTTCTTTTTTATTTTTATTAAAAAATTTTTTAAAGATTTTATTTACTTGACAGAGAGAGAGCACAAGCAGGGGGAGTGTCAGGCAGAGGGAGAGGGAGAAGCGGGCTCCTCTCCAATGCAGGGCTCCATCCCAGGACCCTGGGATCATGACCTGAGCTGAAAGCAGATGTCTAACTGATGGAGCCACCCAGGCGTCCCTGGTTGATTTTCAAACGTCAACTTTCCATTCCTGGGAGAAACTCTACTTATTCATAGTTCATTATCCCTTTTAAATATTGCTGAACTTTTTGCTACCATTTTCTTAGAGATTTTTTGTCTCTATTTATGACAGATATTGGTCTGTAGTTTTCTTATAATCTTGTATCTTTGCCAGGTTTTGGTAACAAGGTAACACTGCTCTCATAAAACAAGTTGGGAAATGTTCTTTTGTCTCTTTTATGAAAGAATTTATGTAGTACTAGTATCATCTCTTCCTAAGATGTTCAAAAGAATTCATCAGTGATGCCATTGAGGACTGGAGTTTCCTTTATGGAAGAAGTTTATTTACAAATTCAATCTTTTTAGTAAGCATATGGCTATTCAGATGTTTTATTTCTTCTGTTTCAGTTTTGGTCAATTGTATTTTTCAAATAATTTGTCCATTTCATTTAAGTTCTCAAATTTATTGGCGTAGAGTTTTTCATGATATTCCCTTTTGCCCTTTTACTATCTATAGTGTCTGTAATGATGTGCTCTCTTGTACTCCTGATATTGGCAATTTGTGTCTTCTCTCTTTTCTTCTTTATCAGTCTAGCTGATCAGTCTAGCTAACAGTTCATCACTTTTATTGATCTTTTAAAAACCTAGAGGTTTTTAAAAAAATTGATGTTATTGTTGTCCATTTTGACTGATTTTCACTCTTTTTACTTTGGGTTTAATTTGATCTTCATTTTGTTAGTTTTTAAAAGGAGAAGCTTGGATAATTGATTTTAGGTGTTTCTTCTTTTCTTCTTTTTTTTTTTTTAAAGTAGGCTCCATGCCATGGAGCCCAATGTGGGACTTGAACTCACAACCCTGAGATCAAGAGAGTCAGATGCTTAACTGACTGAGCCACCCAGCTGCCCCTAGACCTTTCTTATTTTCTAATATAAACATATAAAGCTATTAATTTCTCTCTAAGTACTGCTCTAGCTGCATTGCACAAATTTTGATATGTTGTGTATTCATTTTCATCCACTTCAAAATATTGTCATGAGGGCGCCTGGGTGGCTCAGTTGGTTAAGCGACTGCCTTCGGCTCAGGTCATGATCCTGGAGTCCCGGGATCGAGTCCCACATCGGGCTCCCTGCTCGGGAGGAGCCTGCTTCTCCCTCTGACCCTCTCCCCTCTCATGTACTCTCTCTCTCTCTCATTCTCACTCTCTCAAATAAATAAATCTTTAAAAAAAATTAAAAAAAATATTGTCATGATTTCTTCTTTGTCCCATAGATTATTAAATTTTTTCTTTAATTTTCAAATATTTGGGGAGTTTTTTCTAGATATCTTCTAATTTAATTTTGAGTGGGCAGAGACCATATAATTCAATATTTTTGTATATTGATACTTGTTTTATGGCTCAGAATATGGTCTATCTTGGTCAATGTTCCATCTGCATTTGAAAAGAATATGTGTTCTGCTGTTCTTTGCGGAGTGTTCTATAAATGTTCATAAGATCATGTTAGTTGATTATTGTTCAAATATATATACTAGCTGGTTTTCTGTCTACTATAAATAGAGGAGTATTGAAATATCCAACTATAATTGTGGATAAAATCTATTTCTCTTTCCATTTCAGTTGTTTAATGTTTCATGCATTTTGAAGTTTTATTGTTAGGTATATAAATGTCTGGGATTGTTATGTCCTCTTGGTGAATTGACTCTTTTATCATTATGAAATATTCATCTTTATCTTTGGTAATATTCTTTTAATGAAAGTCTACTTCATCTAATATTAGTATAACTGTGTTAACCTTCTTATAATTAGTGTTCACATGGTATATAATTTTCTATAAAAGATCTTTTTACTTTTATCTTTCCTGTGTCTTTATGAGGAAAGTGGGATCCTTAAAAACAGCATATAGTTGGGTCTGTTTGTTATTTTCATTGAGCTATACTTTGATTTATATCCACTTTTAGTTTTTAGCTGTATGTCTTTGTTTTATTTTTTAGTAAAGGAACAATAGGTTTAAAATGTATGTATACATTTAAATAATATCACTTCAGATATAAGATAGAACTTTACAACAACAAGTAATCCTTTGTTCTATTGTTATCATACATTTTACTTCTGTTATAAATCCCCTAATATGTTCTTATTTCTTCTTTCAACAGTTATCTTTTTTTTTTAAAGATTTATTTATTTATTTTGAGATAGTGAGAATGAGAGAGAGAGTACATGAGAGGGGGGAGGGTTAGAGGGAGAAGCAGGCTCCTCGCTGAGCAGGGATCCTGATGCAGGACTCGATCCTGGGACTCCAGGATCATGACCTGAGCCGAAGGCAGTCGCTTAACCAACTGAGCCACCCAGGCGCCCAACAGTTATCTTTTAAATAAATTTTTTAAGGAAAAAATCTTACGTATTTATTCACTTATTTACTATTTCTAGCACATTTCATTCCCTTATGTAAGTACAAGATTCCATCAGAGTATTTTTTTTTCAGCCTGAAAAAGTTCTATTTATATTTATAAAATTTTTCCATTTGTATTTGTAAGAAACATTATTTTGTAGAACAGGTCTGTTTATAATGAATCCTTTCAGCTTTTGTTGTCTGAAAACATCTTTACTTCATTTTCAGTTTTGAAGCATATTTTCATTTCTTATGGAAGTCTAGATTAATTTGTTTTTTCTTTCAGAATTTTATATTATTATTAAACATTTATTTATTTGTTTGAAAGAGAGAGAGAGTGGGGGGAGGGGACAGGGGAGGGAGAGAGAAGCAGACTCCCCGCTGAGTGTGGAACCCTACTCATGGCTCAGTCTCACAACCCTGAGATCATGACCTGAGCCAAAATCAAGAGTCAGAGGCTTAACTGAGCCACCCAGGTGCCCCTCCTTTCAGCATTTTAAAGATGCCACTGCATTGTGCTCTTACTTACATTTTTCCTGATGATAAATCTATGGTAATTCTCATTTTGTTTCCTTTGTGTTGTGTCTCTTTTTTTCTGTTTGCCTTTAAGTTTTTCTCCTTGTCCTTGGTTTTCAGCAATGTGCCCTCATGTAGTTTTATTTGTGTATACCCTTCTTGGGATTAGGTTGAGTTTATTAGATATATGGCTTGAAAATTTTATCAAATTTGGAAACATTTCAGACATTATTTCTCCAAGTATTTTTCTGCTCCCCATGCCCGTATGTATACACTCAGCTACTTAACATGTTTCCATGGTTCACTCATGGTTTCATGATTCCAGGTTCTATTATTTTTTTCAGCTTTTTTTCTCTACGTGTCAATTTAGAGAATTTCTGTTGTTATATCTTCAAATTCATTTGCCTTTTCTTCTGCTGTGTTTTTTCTGCTGGTAATTCCATCCACTAAACTTTTCATTTCAGATATTGTATTTTTTATCCCTAGAGCTTCCGTTTTCTTTTATATCTTATATTTCTTTTCTCTGTATTTCTATTTATATTAACATATTTATAATACTGCTTTAAGACACCTATTTGCTTATTTCAAAATCTCTGTCATTTCTGGCTATGTTTCTATTTGACTGATTTTTTTTTCCTAGTTATGGATCATGTTTTCCTGCATCTTTGTATGTCTAGTAATTTTTTATTGAGTTCTAGGCATGGTCACAGTTACCTTTTTGAGTGAATGATTTTGTTTTTCTCTTTAAAGAATATTGTACTTTGTTCTGCAACTTAGAATACTAAGGAACTTGGGATCAGCTCAGTTTTTTGAAGAGTTTGCTTTTAAATTTTGTTAAGGCAGACCTTGTTAAGGCAGCCCTGCTATATATTTTAGCCCTACTACTAAGATATAACCCTTCTAGTTTACTAAGTGCCCCAGCTGTTCAATGAAACCCCTCCTCTCTGGCTGGATCTTGGCTATCTTGCAGCCATGTGTAGGCTTCGGAGGTTGTTCTGCACAGATTCCCAGTGCTTCTTTGCATAGCCTCTTGGAGTTTTACCCTGAGCATCCACAGAATTTGACAACAATAGACTCAAGGAGACCCGTATGTGGATTTCTGGAATTCTTTCTCTGCATAGTTCTTTCCTATCCAGTACTCTGTCCCATAGATTCCAGCTGCTTCTGCCTCCCTGAACTCTGATCTTGGCTTAACTTGGCAAAATTTTAATGCTATGCTTGTGTTTTTTCTTCTACACCACTGTCTGGAAAAGTGGCTCCTGGCAGAAAGCCAGGGCAACTGTAAGGCTTAATCATAGTCCTGCCTTGCTTGTTGTCCACTATTTAGAAACAGCTGTTTCATATATTTTGTCCAATTTTCTCATTTTTTTTTAATAGTGGGAAGACAAGTCTGGTACTGGTTACTCTATCATGACTAGAAGAGAAAGATTTTTCTTTTTTTAAAGATTACATTCTCAGCAGTAGTGACTTTAAATATTTTTCAGAGAGCCACATACCAAGGGACTTTGGGAATTGGAAAGGACTTTGTAGAGTCTGAAGTGTGGTGATTTGACAGTGGTTATAGAAGTGAAAGCCAGATGCCAGGAAAGAGATCTTAGCAGAAAATCTGACAGTTCAGGCTAGAACAATTATGATTTCTGCTGTATAGTCTGAGAATAGGATGGGGAAAGAATCTGAGTATTTTCTATTTAAACATTATTTGCTTCTTTCTGAAGCAGGGAACCCAATATGAGGTGGACCAGGGCCTTTTCTTCTAAGAACTGGATCTCAATCTTGGTTACATGTTAGAATATCAAGAGAGCTTTTACAAATCCTGATGCTTGGGCTGTACTGAAAAAGTCAGTCTCCAGAGTGGGCCCAGGCATCTGTATTTTTTAAAGCTCCTTAGGTAATTCCAGTGTGTTGCCACTGTTGAAAACCACTGCTCTGATGTGCTGCACAGCCAGACTGGGGGCTGTAGATCTTTCTTCTTGGGGAGCTGTATTAAGTGCTCTCACTGTGCCACTGTATCAGATGTGTATCTCACCTACTTATCAACACCTTCTTTTATTTTCCTGAGCATCTTCTCACCTTATCCTTGTTCTGCTCAGAATCTCAGCTGGCGACTGTTCAAGGTCTTCTGCTGATAATTCCTGTCCACCATCCTCCTTCTGGGTGATGAAAAGACCCTGGGAGTCCCTTCCTATTTATGGAGGAAGCATGGGCTTGTCTCCTGGGAATAGAATCCACAGACTTTCTGTGATGAAAAGTGCCATGGGTCAGAGCTCTTGCCTGCCACCAACTCTCAGAGTGACCTGGGTCAGTTGCTTCTCTTGTATGCACCCAATTTTCCCACCTGTAAAATTACGGAACCAAGCTGCATGGTCCTCTATTTCTGACAGTCTGGACAAGTGAAGGCAGCCTTGCATTCCTTTGAGAAGACTTCAGAACTAGGCTCTAAGACTTCCCCTCAGAGATGTGTGATGTCTGGTGGGTCTTGCCTCTGACCTCCCCTACTGTGAGTATACCCAACTGTGAGGGACAGGTTGGAAATGGAGAACTTTGGTGCTGAAAAGATGTCAGGTAACTTGTTAGATGTGTAACAAAGTATGCAGTGGAAATAGACATTAGCATGGCCTTTTCTTTCTTTTCCTTTAAAACTGGGAGAAATGGCTATTTTGAAAGAGTTATGTTAGGGGCAGACTAAATGTCTATTTTGAAAGAGACCACTCAGTGCTCCCACTGGTGGTGTGGGAAGAGAATGACCTGCTCTCTCTGGAGTGAGGGTGTTGTGTGCTATGGAGAATTCTGGGAATTGGGTCAGGTGATTGAGGACAGCCAGATGGAGAATGCCACAAGAGGACACTATCCTTGGAGAATATCTGGGAATCAGGAGAAATCAGCATTACTAGGGACTCTACAGAAGGGCAGAGCCTGGGAGCTCTCCGAGGAGATGCATGGAACAGGAGTGGAGGAGAGATCCTGTTCATGGAATAAAGGGCCAATGGGAGAGCCAGGTCTTCAGGTGAGGGGCCCTGAAGCAGGGCTCTGTCAGGGCTCATCCCAGCTACCAGCAGAGAGATGCCTTCACAAGGACATTGGGCAGAAGGGGCAGCACTGCTGTGACCGAGGATGAGTGAGGAGGCTTTCTAGAAGCTTGTCTCAGGCCTGGCTCCAGAGCCCACAAAAGATAGCACTCTGATGTTCATAGGGAGCAGCCCTTCAGAGAGAACAGATTTCCTGCATTGAGAGGACAAGGGCTGGGGTAGAACAAGAAGTGGTCCTTCCTTTACAACTAGAGGGCTGTAAGACTGGAGACATGAGGACTGCTCCTCATAGCGCTTGCTCTGTAGCACACAGAGATACTTCACAGAACATGGCAAAGAGCTGATTATGAGAGCAAAATGTACAGGACTAGTGCCTCTTGTATATTTACAGAACTGCTGCTGTGATTACAATCATTGCTAGTGATCCATCATGGGAATATTTTCAAGAACTGTGGCCCAATTTACATGGATCCTTCTGTTGACCTCTGCTTGGTAACTAGGGTACCATTGTCCAGGCCTGTCCTTTATGTTTGTGGGGCCCAGGCCAAGAGTGCAAAAGGAGGCCTACCTACTTAAACATTATAAATTCAGCTAACAACCAAATGTCATAGCCATGTGAATTATTTAATATTGCAAAATGCTCCTTGGCCACCATACATATTCAACTACTGTGAATGCAGCACTAATTAATGGCAGCACCTGGAAGCACACACTGGAACACAAAGAGAAGCAAGAAAGTGGATGCTCAGCACGACTGGGAAATTATATTCTGTTATGCAAGAATCTATTGTATTTATGCTCTGTGAGAGGAAGGATTGGGTAAGTCCATAGTCTTTCTTGATCTAAGCACACTGCCTACCTCCTGTGCCTCACCTTCATAGCCATCAGCAATCACCTTTGTTTTGAGGCTACAGAGCAAAAGGTTTGTAACTGGTTTTATTGGGCTCTCAGTGATGCTCATCAAGGTGGTGGATATTTAGGTTTTGTGTTTGTAATGTGTGGGGCACCTGAAAGCATGGAGTCCCCTTGTTGGGTGAGCATTATTTTATTTTGGACCTTAGATACAGAGATTTTAGTTCATCAAACTCCTCATTTCATGATACAACATAACTTTTCGTGTATCCAAGGGCCTCTTAACACTGAATGTGAAATTCAGGGTTAGTTTTTCAGAGAACTATCAAATTAAGCTATATGATGGTATGCATCTATTTAGAGAAATCCAACTTAAAATTAGTTTAAGAGAGATTCAGTTTAACTCATATTTTTTTTATCAAAACAAGTTTCAGGTTTTTTCTTTAATATCAAATAATAAGTGATTGAGGATCAGAAGGATCAATACCGTTGGATGTAGATAAGTGTTTATAGAGGTAGGTATCTAGGTCCCCATGGGGAGAATATAGGGAACTAAGGAAAAGATGCCAGACTTGTGGGTTGGGCTGCCTATGTGTAAGGAGCCTGTGGTGCAGCTCATCCTGCATCTCCATCACTGGCTTATCCATTGTGGCTATCCTGGCAGTCAGCCTCTTCTTGTCTCTCTGGCCAGCACTCTCAGGCCTTCCAATCCCTGTATTTCTTGCCCCCAGCTGTCCATTCAGCCACTGTAGCTGGCACTATTCGAGCCTTGACAAGGTTTCTGGTGTCTCCTCAAACTGCCCTAGCGGCCTGCCTGTGCCTTGCATGCTCTCCTTCCCAATCTCATCCCTACTGTCTTTCCTAGAGGCCAAGGCTCTGCTTGTGGAAACTCTCCCATGGCTGTCAATCAAAGTAGCGGAGAATGTCCCTGTGAGTGAGAGCACTACCACAAGCTGGACTTGGGTGGCAGCTATGGGGGTATGAGCTCACCTTCCCTTCAGGAGGGAACCAGTCGATAGGAGCCTCCAGCTGCAGTGCCCTTAGGATCTGTGTCTGTGTTTGAGCCATGGCCACACTCTCCCAGGCAGCAACAACCAATGACTGTGTCCAACAGGGGCATTAGGGCCTGACAATTTCTGCCCAGTGCAGGACTCCTTTAATAGCCAATCTTTGTTCTAGAGCTCTCAGTTGGGTTGGCCAAGATTCTCTTGGGGCTGAACAGCTCTGAGGCTCTTCCTATTTAATTCTCCTTCTACCTATCTCCTTTCAGAAGTGCACTGTGGTCTGAAGGCTCTCCCTGCCAACTCCCACTCATTCCCCCTGTCCTCCTTCATAATCATCTCCCCAAGTAATCTCTTGCACTGTTAACTCCATCTTGCCATCTGCTTCCTGGAGGACCTGAACTG
This sequence comes from Eumetopias jubatus, assembly GCF_037043125.1. Taxonomy (NCBI): domain Eukaryota; kingdom Metazoa; phylum Chordata; class Mammalia; order Carnivora; family Otariidae; genus Eumetopias; species Eumetopias jubatus. Next base: position 125,473,941 of record NW_028274807.1, on the reverse strand, counting down.
ACATAACTTGTGAGAAAGTCTGTGTTAAGAAAAACTCTATGTGGCTTTTCAGCTGTTGGCAGGGAGGGTGAAAAATTGTTTGCGGTAGGGTGAGCCAACAGTGGCCTTCCCAGAGCCACTTGCCTAAAAGAGCATGGCTTGAGCACAAAGTGAAATGGAGCAAAGTTATTGACCCTTTGGTTTCTGTGCTTTCCTGGATCTAGCCTCTTTTCTGTACAGAGTATAGGAAGTTTGGGATCTAGGTCTGATGCTCACCTCCTTCCTTTGCCATCCTCCCCACCCTGCAAGGGCTTTCAACAGGTAGGATGCAACAGGGAAGAAATTGGCATTGAGGCCCTCTTTTCATTTGGCCAATTTTCCTACATATAAATTTATATCTGTTGTTAATTACTTGTGCAAATATCTCTTAAGTGCCTGTCTTCCTCTCTAGAATGTAAGTCCTGTGAGCAAAGGGACCCTGTCTATCCCATTTTCAGTATTGATTTCCTAAAACCAAAAACAGTGTCTGAAACATAACAGCTACTCAGTAATATTGGTTAATGAATACATGAGTGAATGAATAGAGGGTGGATCATATTCTTGTGCTTCCAGCAGCTAAAAAAGCAAAGCAAGAAATAAAAGGTGTCTCAACATTTAGTATTCTAGCCAAAAATTAGACCTCCAATGGCTACCTTTCTAATAGATATGGTCCCTGGGGTGTATCTACTCATTCCCTCACTCCATCACTGAGCAATCCCTCTCTCCCAAATAGTGGCCCCAGTGCTGGAGATGCCATTTCTATATTCCAGGTGCTTTGTAAAAAAATTCCTTTTAGGAGGTCTATTTCCCCACCCCTGTATCCAGAGTTTCCCAGTATGTTAAAGCCTGTGTTGGCCAATATGTTTAGGGTGTCCTGCAATTGCTCCCAACTCAGGAAAGCTTGTGAGATGACATTCCAAAGAGTACTCCTCCCATCTTCTTTCATTTAAATAATTACAAGTCTCTTCCTCCTGAAAGAAGTTCTCCGTAGGGCAAAGTCCTTCGGAAGGTGATCCAAGCCTGGCTTCGCTGATGTGCGCTCAGACTTTTAGAGCCATCCTCTATCAATCATCTCAGGCGCTGGACACACTAGCAAATAATTATTTGTCTATACCAAGGGGAAAAACAATAGCCACACTCAAGAGTTGAGTTTGACTGAAGATTCACTGGCTTTCACAGAGTGGAGGAGGGAGGACTCTTACCAAGGACCAAAGGAGAGACAATGGATTGAAAAGGCAGTAAGTCCCAATGGCTGGTTGTTGCTGTGCAGTGGCTCCTTTAAAAAATAAGGTCAGCTCACTCTTACAGAGTATATTAGATGTGCTCATGAAGGAGGTTGGGCTCTGGATAAAGTCCTGTGTTCCTTTCCTCCTTGGTCACCTCAGGACACTAAGCCAATTAAAAGGCAAGTTGCCATACCAGGGACAAGTCCTTTCAACAAAAGAGTCTCTTTCTACCCCAGTCACTCACTTGTTCTGTCTTCCAGAAAATATATTATATAGAAGGAAATATTTCCAAGATCAAGGTGGCAAAGAGTAGGTTTACTCAACCATTTATTCCTTCAGCAAACTTTCATGACGTATGAACCATGTGCTTGGAATAATTCTAAGAGTTGAGCATGTGTCGATGAACAAAACAGACAAGATCCCTGCTCTCACAGTTTTTGCTTTAATGGAGAGGAAAGACTATAAACAAGCTGCAAATCAATAAGAAAGACAATTTCCAATAGTAATAAGTTCCAGGAAGACAATGAAAGAGATGATGTGATACAGAGGATGGGTTCTCTTTGGGTAGGGATGTGTGTTAGGGATAGGGTTGCTAATTTGGATTAGTGGTCAGGAAAGAACTCACCAAGGAGTTTGAGCTAATACGTGAATAACCCCAAGAAACGAGCCTAGAGGTAGAGCTTTCTGGGTAGATAGAAGAACAAGAGCCAAGGTCCTAAGATGATATGAGCTAGGTGTGTTTGAGGAATCAAAAAGAAAGTTCAAGTGGCTGAAGTGTAATATACTGAAGGAAGAGGTAGAGGTCAGAGAAGTAGGCTATGTGGTGAAAATAACCAGTCTGCCACACTAACGAAAACTTGAGCAGTCTGTGCCCATTTCAATCTCTGGGCACCTGACACTAAGTGTGTGTTGGTGCAGGGATCATGGATTGGTCATAGAATGTGGGACCTGAGCTGACTTCAGTCACTTCCACAGTCACACATATACCCAGGCATATCCAGAATCCCTCATTCCCACCAAACTTCTGGATGGCCTCTTCCTGTTTAACTCTTATCTTAGCCAAATCAACAGAGGTGGCTTTGCACACTCAGCATTCCAAACCAACTACAGAATTCTTATTTAAACAATTCATGTTTTATGAGAGGGAAGTGTTCAGTTCTCAGTGCTTTCTGGTGCTTTCTCTGACTTCCGCATTAATTCTTTTGCTATGCAACATTGGGCTACAGATCAAATCCAAAGTATTAGTGCCAGAGCTTCTCACTGATCAAGCCAGGGCTCTGCAGAGTTTAACAGCACCTCCACTCACTTTCCCTAGTGATTGTTCCGACTCCTAATTTCTGTTGGCTATTAGAGTCAGAAGAGTCATTTGAGATTCACACTTCCCACCCAGTGAAGGAATCTCAGCGCCATCCTTTTCGGGCATTCATCCACCCTTGACTGGATTGTTCCTCTAATGGAGAGTTCACCTCCGTCTGAAAAGTTGGTCAGAGTTGGTCACTTTGTTGGGCAACATTAGTTACTCGAAATTTCATCTACCTATTGAGTGGAAATTTATCTTCTGGTAACATTTATGTAGGGGATATTGGAAGAGAGTTATCCTGTAGTCTTAGAGTCTTCTCGTCTCAGAATTACATAATCAATTCCTCACCTCTCTCCCCGATGAAGTTTCTAGATTGTTCTAAGTTCTCATATCTACTTGTATCAGTTAGGACTCTTTGGTAACAAATGACTGCAAATTCACATCAAATTGATTTAAGCTGAGAAGATAATTTGTTGGCTCATGTAACTGAAAAATCCAAGAAAAGCTCTAGGACTGTCTTGGTCCAGTGTCTGTTTTCTGCCTGTCTAGACCACAGGCTCAGCTTTCCTTTGTGTTGGGGTCATTCTAGTGCTCCAAGGAGTAGCCCTTGGAACTCCAGGTTCACAGCAGTTTACAAGTGATGCCCTGGTTGGCTGGTCCTGATCACATTCCCACTGGAAACGCAGGGGATATATGGGTCCGTGGCACTAGAAAAAATGTACTTGAGAATGAGGAGAGGTGTTCCCCCAGAAAGGAAGTGCAGTACAGCTACCTAGAGAAAAAAATGAATAGATGCTTGGGGGCAGAACAATAGCACTCCAACTGAACCACAGATTTAAAAGTAACCAATATGTCCCACTTTATCCGCTTCAGGTACAATTAAGGTCATATCTGGTTTTGCAGTATTCTAGTTAAAGACCTCAAGCCTCCAATCTCAACTCATCTTTTCTCTCCTCCTGGGGCCTACCCTTCCAGGATAAACAGAGAAGTGTCCCAGTTTTTAATTTGTGTTTACTTGTGTGTCATCCTGCCTCAGGGTGGGAGTGGAACTCGGACCTATTCCAGGCGTGGAAATCAGGCATCACAGCTGAAGCCTCTGAGGTCCCTAGAGACTTCTGTTCTGCTGCCGCTATGGCCCTTACTACAGAGAGTGTCACCGTACTGGTCATAGGTGGAAATCTGGGGCCACTGAGACTGAGTCTCCTATTCAGGTGCTGCTCGGGCAGAGGCAGGGTCCTCAGGTTGGGAAGGAGGCTGACTTCCTACGTCACTCCCTTCCCATGCCCTGGGCCATAGGCTCAGCCAACAGGGTCCTCAACAAAGTATGGTCTGGGTTCCAAGCATGTACATACACAATTTTTAATGTTTGAGGGCTTTCGAAGATGGAAAAGAATTAGTACTCCTATACTTCGTTTAATGGTTCATTTATCAATGTTCCAAATTTCTCAAATGACTAACATTCCATCAACTTTAAATGTTCTATATTTCTCTACATATCCACACAACACTTACACAATTATAAGTCAAAACTCATTGACTCACAAATTAAATTTCTCCAGTCATTTTCCCACTGATGACTTAATTTTCTGAACATTTATCATATTCTAAATTTTATTCTAAAACAAATCCATTATATCAGACTTTCTTAAATGCTTCAAATACTTTAAGAAATAAAAGCACTCCAAATATTGCAGTCATTATAAAACTGATTATTAGACTTTTATTAAAACCATTTATAAAAGTACTAGTACCTCGATTTATTTATTATTTCTATTCTTATCCTCATTCTTACTTTTATTCTAATATTTCTTGGAAGCTCTCTTCCTAAGGTTTCTAGTGAAGAAAATAAAAACCACCAATGTTCCTAGCTTTCTCTTTGTAGACTGCTTGGAACAAAGGATGCTTCTAACAAATTTTACTTTAAACACATGAAGTCTGATTTATTTCACAATGTTAATATAGGTTACACCTAGGGAATGTCAGCGGGAGGAAAAAAGAGGGGAAAATTTAATTTTTCCTGTATATATTTGTGTATTGTTGGAGTATTTTTTTTTATCAAGCATTTACTACCTTTGTGATGATAAATACAGTTTTAAGAGCTCTGAATAATAAAAACTAAACCACCCATGGCAAGCACTTTTAATACTTTTTCTACTCTCTTCTAGTCTTTTTTTTCCTTCCTCTGAGGCATCTCTATTTCTTTTTGCAAAATAAGAACCACAACCCATATTTATTTATTTTTCCTCATGTCACAAGCACTTTCTCATGTTATCAAATATTCTCGGGAAACACGGGCCCTATAACAGCTGCATGATACTCTATCATGGGGATGCACCACAATTCACTGAGTCATCTTCCTATGGTTGGCAAAGAATTGCTTCAAGTCTGGGAAGTATACGAAAGATCATTTCATTTGAGTTTCTTATTTTCCAGCTGAGAAAGCTGCATTCCTTGAAGCCAGCAATTTGTCCAAGCGTGGCCAGCTGGTCAGAGGCTCGGCTGGGACCGGGCCCTCCCAGACCCTGGCCTCCGCTCTTGCTGGCGTCACACGCTGCCTCCTGGGCCTCTGCAAGGCACTTTTTGGAACCTAACTGTAGGGCACTGCCTACATTCTTTTTAAATTACATTTTGTAATTTGGGGCCCATTATTCCTGCCTGTCGAGATCATTTTTTATCTTCTGTCATATAACCATTAGCTAATGGGGGACACTGTAGCCAACATCAGAAATTGTGGCTTTCCTCTATCATGATGTGCCTCCTAAGTCATCTCTGTGCCCATGAAGGGGGAAATACTGTCATAACTTTTATCAGATAATTCCAATAGTCACCAGCAATTATAGGGAAGGGTGTTAATTAGAATACTTTGGTCCATGTTTCTCAGGGATCCCTTGGGTTCTGACATCCTGGGATCAGCATTCCAGCAGATGCCTGGGCTCTGCCCAAGGGCCAGTGCTCACAGGATGGAAGAGGGATAATTATTGGGTGGGGAAAACAAGGAGAGAAGGGAACTAACATTGGTGACCAACTCTGGACCCAGCTCTGAGTACTGGGGTGTGGATGACAGAAACATTATGGGAGGGCGAGCCTGGAGGATGAGATTGCTATGGTTTTGGAGGAAAGCAGGTGGATTAGGGGTATTTCCCTTTTTCTCAAAGTGTCTCATCCTGAGGTTGTGTCACTAAACTCTGCAGGGAGGAATTCACCATGGTAGAGGAGATCATTCTTGGAGGGCTGGGGCTTATTCTGCTTTTTCCTTTACATTTTATGAGACACATTCTATCCAATCTTTACAAATGCATCTTTGACATCAGTGTCTGCCATCGCAAGAATCACTTTTTGAGTCATGTAATATGGATTCTTCCAGAATGCCATGTTCACTCTCACCTAAGTTATTTGAGAGACAGCCCCTTCAGGATCTGTCTTTGGAAATGTTGTGGCTTGGGTTAACATTTTTTGTGTATTGCCTTTCAGAAAATACTCAATTCAAACAAATGCGATTGGCAGGCACCACAGGATGTGATGGTTTCTATTTATGGTTAATGTTAATCCATTGACCATATGGTAGTTTAAATTTCTGGTACAAATTCCTTTTGCATGGTGTTATAGCTCATTCCTGGACGGCTATAACTGTGCAATTTATTAATGTGAAAAATGGACTTTGAAATGTAATAGTCCAGAGCTAATATGGAGAGCTGCAAGGGAATTTAGTGTGCTTAGGGAAGAGCTGTTTCCATGGAAACTAATTCCTTTGAGAAGTCCCGGGTCCCCAGGCTGCAGGGTGGTTGTACGCCTGGATGATGCAACCTGAGTTCCAGGCTCAGCCCTGACATGAATCTCCAGGTGCTACAGGCAATTCCCAATCTCTTTGTAACTTAACCTTCTCATCTGTGACTTGAAAAAGTCAGTCTAGTTCAGTGTTCACTAGACCTTGGAATATTAGTGATCACTTACATATTTATTTAAAGTTTTTATTTTGGAATAATTTTAGATCCACTGAGAAGTTGCAAAGATAGTACAGAGAGTTGCCATATACCTTTTACCCAGCTCTGATGTTAACCCCTTACATAACCACAGCACATGTGTCCAAACTAAGAAATGGAAATTGGTATAATACTATGCACTAAGCTACAGACTTTCTTTGTATTTCCTTCATTTTTCCACTAATATCCTTTTTCTGTTTCAGGTATCCAATCCAGGATAAGACACTGCATTTAGTTTTCATGTTTCCTTAGACTCCTCCAATCTGTGACCATTTCCTCAGTCTTTGTTGATCATGACCTTGTCACTTTTAAACAATACTGGCCACATATACTATAGAATGTCTCCAGTAGTAATATTTTTAAAAAAGCAAAACAAAATAGGAAGATTAGGATTGGAAAAATTACACAAGTAAGGTGTATGAATGAGGTCTGTGTGTTGTGAGTGACAGAAAACTCACCCAGAATTGTCCTGTCAAACAGGAAATTGGCTCATGAACTAAAAAGGCCAAGGGCATATGTGGCTTCAAAATGACATTTGTATCCAGTTTCACCTGTCTCTTGGCTTGGTTCTTTTCTCCTCTGAATATTCAGGTGATTCTCCGATATGCACTCACTACACAGTTAGTTACCAGATGGCTTCCCACACGGCTGTATCTATCCAGAGTGCGTGTGTGTCTGTGTCTGTGATACTCACCTCTGCTCCACGTTCACAACTAAGCTCTCAGAGGCTCTGATTCTACCATCTGCCCATCCCGGAACCAGTGGGAAAAGATAATCACTTTCTGCTTCTGATGTGAGGATGTGTTGCCCAGAGTTGTGGCCACCATCTTGTGACTATGAAGGGAGCAAGCTGACAGCTGAGGAGGACACATGAGCCTTAAAGATGGATAAGAACCTGGGTTCTGGATGATATCATTTAGTTGTGGAATTAATCAGCCCTGGATCTTGGTTGGTTATATGAAATAATAAATTCCCTTGTTGCTTAAGCTTCTGCTAGTTCCGTTCCATTTTACCTGTAACCCAAAGCATCCTAAATGATACAACGAAATTGCAGATTTCTTTGTTGGATACAGGATATTACCTGGATACAGGTTTGCTTGTTGGGCTTCACCATTTGACAGCACAATACAAACTGGACTTCAACATTTTCTGGCTCATAGTTCTCATTGGAATTATTGTTGAAAAATCCAGCTTCACCTAGGCATTTTGGCAAAAACAGCAGTGATCCTCATCAATTTCACACAATATAGAATATTTGAGTAATAGCTCCAATGTTTCTGGTTTCTTCTTCCCATGAAGGCAAGAAGCAAGCCAAGGGGACAGGCCAGGGATGGGGCAGGAAGGGGTCTTTAGGGTGCTCCTCACTCAGAGCACATCCAGTACGTAGGTTTCTGCTCATCCAGTGGGCACGATCTGCAGTTGGTCAGAAAGGGACACCTTGCCTTGGAGAGCACTTTCTCATGACAAACCTTTGGGCACCTGGGCTGAGATGATCTCCTCGAAGGCCTTTTCAACTCAGGCTAGCACTGCATGATGTAATGGTGTGGAGACCCCCATGCCAACAGCAAGGGGTCCTTTCTCTCAGTGTAATAATCACTGAAGTAATGAGCACCTGAATAATAAAGGTTTTTATTTATTTTTAATTAATTAATTTATTTTTAAAATTAACATATAATGTATTATTTGTTTCAGGGGTACAGGTCTGTGATTCATCAGTCTTACACAACTCACAGCACTCACCATAGCACATACCCTCCCCAATGTCCATCACCCAGCCACCCCATCCCTCCCACCCCCCTCCACTCCAGCAACCCTCAGTTTGTTTCCTGAGATTAAGAGTCTTTTATGGTTTGTCTCCCTCTCCAGTTTCATCTTGTTTCATTTTTCCCTCCCTTCCCCTCTGATCCTCTGTCTTGTTTCTCAAATGCCACATATCAGTGAGATCATATGATAATTGTCTTTCTCTGATTGACTTATTTCGCTTAGCATAATACCCTCTAGTTCCATCCACGTCATTGCAAATGGCAAGATTTCATTTTTTTTAAAAGATTTTATTTATTTGACAGAGAGAGACACAGCGAGAGAGGGAACACAAGCAGGGGGAGTGGGGGAGGGAGAAGCATGCTTCCCGCTGAGCAGGGAGCCCGATGCGGGGCTCCATCCCAGGACCCTGGGATCATGACCTGAGCCGAAGGCAGATGCTTAACGGCTGAGCCACGCAGGCACCCCAAGATTTCATTTTTAATAAAGGTTTTTAAATAAAGATTTTATAAAAGGATAAGAGGGTTTTTTTAAATAAAAGCATTAAAGTGATTTTTAAAAAGGTTTAAAATGGTTTTTAGAAATCACTGAAATTAAAAAAAATAGTGTAATTACTGAGAGAACAAACAGCAACCCTTGGTTTCCCATTAAAGAGTAATGTTTTCAAGAGCTAAAGGAATGACAATTTGGAGGTGCATTGGCTTCTCCCATCACTATGCTCTATACACACTCACTTCTTTTTTTTTTTTGAAAGAGAGCTTTTAATTACTTTTATGTACAGAAAACTAAACAGTGTACACTTAGCCCAATTTGGTGGCCAGTTTTTTAGCCTTTGCCTTTTCCAACTTGGCAATGTGAGCCACCGACTTTGGACTCAGGATGTTGCTTCCCCAGTGATGGTGGATCTCATCGTATTTGTCATTGTCATTGGTCCTGACAGCTTCCACCTGCTTAGCCAGAGCTCCCGTCTTCCGAGTTACCTTGTGTGAGGGGGACAGTGGTGCAGGTCTTCCTGTGGACAGATGCCCCAGCCTGGCCTTCCCCCCGATAATGCGGTAGGGAACCCGCATCTTACAACACAGGGCAGGCAGGAGGACACCCAGCTCAGTGGGATCCACGTCATGGGCAATCAGTACCATCTGAGCCTTCTTGTTTTCCACCAAGGTGGTGACAGTATTAACTCCTGCTCGAAGGACAGGTGGCCTCTTAGTGGGCACATCCCCTTTGCTGGCAGCTTTCTTCGCAGCTGGGAACAACAATCTCTGCTTCTTCTCTTGCTTTGACTCTGGTCTGTGTTTGTGGGTCAGCTTAAGCAGCTGAGTAGCTGTTTGGCGGCCCAAGGTCTGGGTGACCTGGTTAATCTCAGGAGGCACTTTTTTTTTTTTTAAAGATTTTATTTATTTATTTGAGAGAGAGAGAGAATGAGAGAGAGAGAGCATGAGAGGGAAGAGGGTCAGAGGGAGAAGCAGACTCCCTGCTGAGCAGGGAGCCCGATGTGGGACTCGATGCCGGGACTCAGGGATCATGACCTGAGCTGAAGGCAGTCGCTTAACCAACTGAGCCACCCAGGCGCCCTCAGGAGGCACTTTTAAACATTTATAGAGGATGGCTCTTTGCCGCAGCAGCCTGATGTAACAGGGTCATTTGACAAAGAGTGTGAGGTCCATTTTGGGCTGGATGTCCTCTTTGATGCCAAAATTCTTGACATTTTCTCAAACGGGATTGACCGCTTTCTTGGCTTCTTGCTTCTTCACGACATCAGGGCCCGGAGCCACCTTCTTCCCCTTCACCTTCTTTCCTTTTGGCAGGGTGGATGGCTGGAGGGGAGAGCTACACTCATTTCTTTAATGATGTATATGAATAGTTGTTGCTTGCCCCTCTAGCTTTTTTAAACGGGGAAACAATTTCTACTTCTTCCTTCCCTCCCCCACACGCTTTCTCACGAGCGGATACATACTTAACATGAATACTCTCAGACGTCCTGTGGATCCGCATAATTTGGGCATGTACATAAAGCTGTAAAGGGTTTAATCTGTGAATCATAAACAGAAGATTCTCATTAGGAATGAGCAGTGGTCTCTTTAAACTTGCATAGTGCTTATAGTATTTGAAGATGGACAACTCTCAACAATTTATAGGAGGCTCATAGATTCACAATGGACCCTGCATTTGAATATTAAAAACTCGGAAATGGCATGAAGTCCAAGCAAGAGGCCGTAAGAATCGGATATGATAGCGCTGTGCTCAGGGCCTGGCATAGAGCAAGTTGTCAAAAACATTTGCTGAGAAAAAAATGACACGTTCTCCCCCATTTTTAATGACTGAATAAGAGAAATAGAGGTTTTCAGGATAAAAAGTTACAAAGCAGAGCTTTAGGAAGAATCCGTGACTTCAGGATATACAGCAGATATTCCTGGATTAAGTGCTGAAACCATTTGTAAGTTACTCTGTAAACTTCAGTAGGGCTGTGGACAGCTTCCTGTAGATTTATTTTCCAGTGAATGACACTTCTTTTTTAGTGTGAAACTAGCTCTGTTTCTTGAGCCCATTTATCGGGGACTGCCGTTGTTCTCAGCAGCCCGCATAGAGCCCTCAAGGACCTAGGTAGTCACTCCACTGCTGAGGCTTACACTTTCCCTCTTGCTCTCAAATTCGTTCTACTGAAACCCTATCTTTATGTGGGTCAGGGCTTCCTTTTTCCTTAAAACTTTTTTTTTTCCACTTTAAAAACAAACAAAAAAACACTCTCTTATTTCCAGAAATTCCTTGCACTGCTTATTTCCTGTTGGCTTATTCGGAGGCATTTTTTGCTCATGAAGTTTCAAGATGATTTCTTGAAACCGTTATAAAGTTATGTAACTTTGCTGATTTAAAACTATCTTCTTTGCTGAATTCTTAACTGTTGAGTCTCTTTCTCCTTTCAGAGCAGAGGCTCCTTCTTAACTAATGATGGTCCTAACAGCAACACTAAAATGGATTTTACACCGTGTGGATCTGTTTTGCAGAATGCCAATCCGTTACGCATGGACCTCCTCCCCACCCACGCCGCACCCCCTAGTCTGATCCCAGATGTAACAATCCTCTATTCTGTACCAGTTGTTATTACCTCCTGTTTTAATCATGCTGATTGATACTGTTTCACCTAAACCCCACTGTGGACTCTGAAGGTCTACTATGGGCTTGTTTGGGGGCTCCTGGAAAGTGCTGTCAAGAAGAGAACCTTGTACTGGACATGGGGCCCAGTCCCCGATTCTGCCTTGGTTTCCCCATCTGCAAAGCAGAGAGTCTGCAGTGGATGTTTTTTGGCTCCCTTACTCTCAGCCCTGATCTGTCCAGGTGATGATGCCAGCCACTCTATTTGTAAAGATCTCAGGGAAGAAAATTCTGGAAGCCATGGTTCTTTAATTTTTCAGCCCAGTAACTCTGTAAAAATTACTCCCTTCCATAATATAAATCTTTTCCTTCAGTCAAGGCCCACTTCTGCAGCTACATGAATGAGTGGCCCTTATTTGCGCACTGAGAGGTCTAGGATGCGTTCCTTCTCTTCTTCATAAACGCTGAGTACCACAATTACTCATTTGTTTCCAGAAGAAAGATTACAGGTACAATGGCATGGTGCAAGGAAGATGGGCTGGGGCAGAAAGCCCCTCTGTTTCTGGGTGATCTTGGCTCTCTGAATTTCGTTTCCCTTTCTGGAAGGTGGGGATCTGGCCACCCTGGCTGCAGGACTGTTCTGAGGCTGTGTTGAGAGGATGCACTGAAATGCCCGCAGGGGGTGGCTGCCCTCAAGATATGGGATTACGCTGGTGTGAGGACAGGGATCTGGCTATGCACCGAGGCCCCTCAGGAGCGGCTGTTACCCCACGGAATCTTCGGTGGAAGGAGGTGGGTTATAAACAAATGAAAAGAATAAAGTGGAAATAGAGCCTCTGAGAGAGGCTGGCTCCCTGTGACTCCACTGGGGTTCTGCGCAGGGAGGATTTATTCAGAACTCTGTGGCTCCCTCCTGTGCCTTCCCCATCCTTGGGTTAAAAACAAAAAAACTTTCCCGAACTTTCCCATTCCTCCGTGGCCTGGCTGCGAATGCTGAAATTCCATCCCGTGTTTGTTGTCACCCGCGGGCCTGTTTCCATGGTTACCCAGATTCCAGGCGCTGGCCCAGGGCCCACCACAACCCATCCCTCAAAGTCTCCTTGGCAGAGGAGAAACATTCCTCTGCACTGTGAACTCCGGACCGGAGAATGGCGCACTCCATCTCCCCAAGGCTCAGTCCAAGCCCCATTCCTGTGTGACGTGCATGTTCTAGGTGGTTCTGTTCAGCATCAGTTTGGGGGGCAAGCACAACATAACGATTTCCTCCATTTCTCTTTTCCTCATTTAAGCGGAGGAATTACTTTCTTGTACCAAACATTGCACTCTTGGCAAACACTCCAGATGGTTCTCATTAAAATTCCAGTTCCTTTTTTTGCAATTCCTTTTTTCTCCATTCTTCTCACACTGTTATGTCAAAAATAAACACCAGAATGAGGACTGAATGAGGGGTCTTGGGGATAGCAGCTCAAATGAATGGAACCTTTTCAGAGCCACCTGGTGTGGCCCTGAAGGAGCCCCCAGGTCTCCTTACCAATGGCCACCTCACCATGGGGCTTCAGAGATATGCACTTGTGGGTGGGCATATTTGATATTCAAGGTGCCCTTGGCCATGAACTTTCTACCTCTGTAGGAAGAGGGGAAGAGGGCCAGCTGGGTCCCTGCTCCCCAGTAGGTGCTGTCCCTGACTGTGCCTGCAGAGGGATGGGGCAGGGGCATGCTGTCAATCCCAGTGAGTGCACACAGAGGCCTCCTAAGTTTCCTCAGGACACTGGCTTCCAGAGTGAGGCGCACTTGCCCTAGGAAGTCAGCAGGAAGGACTGCTGATGCTTTTTTGCTTTTTTAGCAGCTTTACAAGCCACAGGATTTGCCCCCACCTCTGAAAATAATCTGCTTGCACAGGGAAAGTGTGTGTGTGTGTCCGAGGATGTGGATTTGATGTTTTTATTTCCAACTTTTTATTATGAGAAGAGTTTTAAAATATGGAAAAGTTGAAAGCACAGTGCAATGAATACCCATATCCCTCCACCTAGATTCAATATGTGTTGATTTTGTCATATTTGCTTTCTCCCTTTCTAGTTATCTAGAACTCTCTATTTGTACAGATAGATAGATGACAGACAGTCAGTCAGTCTCTATCTTTCGCTTAGGCATTTGAAAATTGGAATCTTGCCCCTATAGTGTTTTATAACTTTCTAATTTCTGTATTCATATAATTATATACTATATGAAATTCTAATATAATACATTCTTATTGTAAAATGTTCAAACCTTCAGATAGTACAGATGAGAGGGTAGAAGTAACTGCCCAAGGCCCTCCTCCGCCCACTGTCCCCGCCCCACAGGGTAGCTTGGCTTGTGTCCCTCCTGACCTTTTCTGCATTAACCCAGACATATGCATGTGTCAATAGAAACATGTTTTGTTATGCGTGTTTTTAAACATAAATGAGATCACACTGTGCATGCTGTTTTGCCATTTATTTTTCACTTGGAAATATGTTTAAGATCTTTCCATATTAGTGCTGGGAGCTCTGTCTCATTCCGTAACGACTGCAGACTATTCCAAAGAACGGTTGTACCATAATTTTCTTAACTATTCCCTCTTGATGGACAATTCAGCTACGTATTGTTATTTTTTCATTATTCACAATGATGCAGTTAATATCCGTGGAAAATGTTTTTTGGGGACCTGGAACAGTATTTCTCTTTGACCGATGCCTGGAGGCCGAATGTTGGGTTTGATATGATGCACATTTTATATTTGGGTAGATTCTGCCAAACTGCTCTTCAGAAAGGTCTCGATGACATACAAAACCTCCAAAAGAGGGCCCATTTTCCCTTACCCTCAGCAACACTGAATTTTAGTGAACACTTTTTGTGTTCACATGCTGATGAAACATATTTCAAACTAAGCCACCCTGCTTAGTTTACGTAGAAAGATAGGCAGAAAGAGAGTAGGGGAACTGCTTGGTTTAAAATAGGGAATTTGGGGCTTAAAATTTTGTTAAATCAGGTGAAAAAGTAGGATCAACTCCCAGAACTCCAGCTCAGAACCAACCCACCAAAGGAACCTCTCTTTATTCCATGACCAGGAAACTGGGGATTTGGGAGGCTGTGCCCCAACTGCTGACTTGGGAATCGGGAAACCAGGAAGCCTCAGACACACCTGGCATCCAGGACCACACAGCCTCAGCTGCATTAGAGACACCCTACATCATGTCCACAGCACCCGTGAAGCTGGAGGAGACTGCATCTAGACAGTGAGATTGCTGCTATGTTGATTTAGGAAAACAACAAACAAAAAATAAGAACCCCCCCTCCTTAACCCTGTGTGCTACAGAGTCAGTAGATCTCTTGAGGGTATAACTGCCCAGGGAAAGCAAGGTCACATGCAGAAGCTTAGCTCTAAGGAAGCCAGGGAATTGTTAGGCATTAGCTCTCTAGGCTCCAATGTGCTGCAAGATAAGGTACAGGGTAGTAGGCATGGTGTTGAGTGAATCAATCTGAAATATCTGCCATAATAATATTTTCATGTTTTACGTCTTTTTTCCTGTGAATTGCCTGATTATACCTATTGCCCATTTTTCATCTGGGGCTCTTTTTTCTTATTAATTTATAGAAGCTTTGTAGGTTATCTGGAAAATAATCTCTTGTCTCATCTATGTTAAAACCAGCTTCTATTCTTTTTTTTCAAATTTTATTTACTTATTTGACAGAGAGAGAGAGCATGCACAGCAGGGGAAGCGGCAGGCAGAGGGAGAGGGAGAAGCAGGCTTCCCGCTGAGCAGGGAGCTGGACATGGGTCTTGATCCCAGGACCCTGGGATCACGACCTGAGCCGAAGGCAGACGCTTAACCAACTGAGCCACCCAAGTGCCCCTGGCTTCTATTCTTTTAACTTTTTTTGTTATGTAAAAATCTTATCATTTTTGTACTTTATGGTTCTTCAGTTTTGTAGCTTACTTTGGAAGGCCTCCCCTACCTCAAGGTTCCTAAAGTATTCAACTACATTTTTCTCCTAACATCTTTAAAATCTTTTTAGGTTTAATTCTCTAAACCATCTTCAATATGTGGTTTGAGGTAGGGATCTAACTTAATTTTTTTTGTTTACCCAAAAAGAAAGCCAATTGTCTCAGCATAATTTGTTGAATGAATTTATTTTTTGAATACTTTATATTTGGAGAAGTTTTTAAAACATAGAATGACCTCTTAGCTTTCTGTGGTGCAGAACCAGGGTAAAGCTTTAAACAAAATTAACTTCTTATCACTTCACATTTGGTTCTCTTTAAAATAGGAGACAAACCATAAGAGACTTAATCTCAGGAAACAAACTGAGGGTTGCTGGAGTGGAGGGGAATGGGAGGGATGAGGTAGCTGGATGAGGGACATTGCGGGGCTATGTGCTATGGTGAGTGCTGTGAATTGTGTAAGACTGATGAATCACAGACCTGTACCCCTGAAACAAATACTACATTATGTTAATAAAAAATAGGGGTTTGGCATTTCCTAAAGCACAGATATGACAAGATCATTCCTCTAGTCAAAAACCTTGACTGTGTCCCCTTTTTGGTGAGACCAAGGTCTAACCTCTGTTGAGTAGCTCTCTATCTGTTCAGCAACACCTGACTTCCCTGCTTCTTCCCTAGAAGGGAGATCACATGATTTGATTTGGGTGACAAAAGCAGAAAACATGTGTAGATATCTTCGCCAGCACTTTGTGACATTGTAACAATCTGTTCATGATACTTCTCTCACCTACTGGTATTTCTCAATGTGGTCACCATTAGTACTTTGGACAGAACAATTATCTTCTGCAATATAGTTAACAGCCTGGCCAAAATACCACTAAATGCAGCAATGTTCTTTGACACCCCCTTCTCCATCATCCTAGTCATCGTGACCACCAAAAAACTTCCCACCTGTTTCCAAACATACCAGCTCTACTCTTAGTTGGAAGGAAGGGAGAGAGGGAGGGAAACACTGGGACTGAATGGGAAACGACAGAATATCATCACCAAAAGTCCCTTTGCCAACACTGCTTCTCCAGATGTATAAATCTAGCCTTCCGAAGTCTGTCTTTTCCATAAAACTTTCCTAAATCCCCTCAGCTGTAGATTATTCCTCTTCTGCTTTTATTTTTTTATTGACTTTTTTCAGTGTAGTCGCTACTCCCAATGTGGGGCTCAAACTCATGAACCTGAGATCAAGGGTCACATGCTCTACCAACTGAGCCAGCCAGGTGCCCCAATGATTCCTCTTCTGATTCCCCTCTTCCATGGCATTATTTCTCTGTCTGTTTATCCATCCATCCACCCATCCATCCATCGATCCAGTAAGTATTTAGTGAGCACTTACAGTGTACCAGGCACACTGAGCATTTTCTTCTTAGATTATTACCCTTGGCATAAGTGTTTTCTCTTCCTCAAGAAGTCTCGCAGTTAGACTGTGTGCCAGAGTGAGCACCGGTCTGTGCACATTGCGGTGGACGCAGGGGCACTCCTTGACATGCAGACGACACGTGGGGAGGGAGCACGGGCAGAGATGCCAGGAGAGCAGAGGCAAGATCCCGGCGTGGGTGGAGGAAAACCCCCTCTGCCCTTGGGTGGTGGCCCCACGATAAACGGGATCTGAGTCACCAGGGAAGGCATGGAGTAAGTGGGATGGGTTTATACATCAACCTCCCTCACTTCCTTTAGAGTCACTTGGTTGTTTTCAAATTCTCCGCCCTTTGCCAGCCCCTGCCTCCCCTCATCACATCCAGTGTGTGCTGTGTGTGTGTGCTTGTACATGTGCAGCTGGCTCTAGGTAAGAAGAAAATTAACTAAAACCGGGAAATCATGCCTACTTTTGACCTATAAAAACAGCTTTTTCATATGGTTCAACACATAGGGTAAATGGGAATAAAAACCCAGGTAGAAACTCTTCACGAGAGCATGTGTTGACCATGGTTCTCAGCTCTGTAATTGTGCTCTTGTATCGTATTTCAATCAGAGGCTCTATTCTGAGACAGCCGCATTGCGGTAGCTAGTACCAGAGAGTGTTAAGTTCATACGGCAGTTGGCTAAAAGATGGATGAAATTTAGGCACAGACATGCCCTGGGACTGGGTGATAACCCTGCTGCAAGTTCTCTCAACTGTCCACAAAACCGGTCTTGTTACACTTCTAGTGTTTCTCTACCTACCCTCTCACCCTGTGGGTAGGATGGGCTAGTTTTCAGGTGGTGACAATAACAGAGGACTCAGTCAAGCTCGGGAAACAATTTCAGCAATGGGTCTGTAGGATTTCATGAGGAACGGGAAGAGCTTTCAGGATGCCTGCAGGTTTGCCCCGGCTTTTTTCCTGTCCCTTCTCTTGGATGTGCCTACTTTTCTGATACCCCAAAGGCAGACAGTTGGTGGCTTGAATTCTCATTCCCAGTTGAGGGCATTTGCTGGGTCCATGTGGTCAGCGTCCAACATGGAACTCCTACAGATGGCTGCCATAGTTTGAAGGACCAGCTCTATAATTTATGGGGCCCCTTGTTCAATGATTGTTAAGTATTTCAAGATAGCCTCAGCAGGCTCTTCTGAGTGAGAGCCCTGGGTGGCCACCCAGGTTGCATGTCCATGAAGTGGGACCCAGTTGGCCCAAGGGCAGAGGCCAAGGCCACCATTGGGGCCAGAAAGGCCACAAGATGTGAAGTCTATTCAAGAGACCATCTGGAGGCCTTTCCATGGTGGCCCCTTCCCCTCGTCCGCTTTCTATAGGAGCTCACCGACAGGGTGCAGCACGGCAAGGAAGTGGGGCACAAAGATAACTGTGGGTAAAACAGGGCCAGATCAGGACAGGAAAAATAGTCTTTCTGGAGCCTAATGGATTGTTCCAGGATGATGCCTAAATTCTCCAAATAATTTAACACAGAGAGCTGGGAAATAGCTTAATGAGAGTCCCCAGGCCTGACTATGAATATAGGTTGGGGTCAGAGTCTGGCACAATTCCTGATTCCGGCTACCTTTCCCTGTAATCAAAGTTCTGAACTGCCCTCACCTTCCATGTGCCCTCACTTGGCCCCCTCACAAAGCACAAGTGAGGAGCCCACTAAGTGAGCCCACAAAGGGTGGCCGGCCAGAATCCCAGGGATTTACACAAACCCCTACCCAGCACTTGGGGCAACCAAGATCTGCAGAATCACTTCCAAGCAAAACACCATATTTATTGGGCATCCTCAGTTTAGTTTCCCAAAAGAGCTGCCTGCGAGTCAGACTTTCTCAAAGGAATAGAGCACCCCCTGCTGGGTAAATAGCATCGCCATTAAGCTGTCCACTACCAAGCACCAACATCTGAAAATACACCGTTAATGAATTAACCTCGTGTAATACCCAGAAACAACAGTATGAGTCATAGTGATACAGTTGTGAGTTATAGAAGTTATATATGGATTTGGTAATAAGTGGATTTTTTAAATGTTTCATGACTCCTGAGTTCCCAACAATTTTTTTTAGATCTTTATCTCAATTATGGAAACGAGGTAAACATTTTGAAGTACTAAATGTTCCAGTAGGATATCCTACCATTTCAGAGAGGAGTGGTCACAGAAGATCCCATAGGGGAGGCTGCATGGTCCAGGCAGAGGACATGGGTTTGGAGATCAGCCAGCCTAGGTTGCAATGCATTTACTACTGGAGTGGTTTCAAGTTGGAACAAGTTGTTCGGTTTTGAGTTACCACCTCGTGATCACGAGGACAATAATATCCACTTTCAAAAGTGGATGTGAGGGCTGGATCCTGTGCCTGAAGCACTCAGAAGCGCTCAGTTAACTGTGGGTGTTGTTACTGTTACTCTATTATTAAGAAGTGGGTCTAATGGGCTTCAAAGGATGGGCAGCTCCTGGATGCAGGTCCTACCTTCCCAGGGGGCAGGGGCTGCATCTGGAGGCCTGCATCTGGCTCAGAGAATTTGCCCCTGGGTCACAAGGGCAGTGTTCACACTGGGCACTCCAGTTCCTTTTGAACCCCACAACCATGGTTAGGGTGCTGGCTTCATGAAATATACTTCTCACTGGGCCCATCTGGACAATTCTTCCTCTAAGAGATACCCCTGGTCCCTCTAATTCCACCTCTGTCTTGCTAGCTAAAGCCACCTTCATCTCTCTCTTGAACCAGTGCAAAAGCTCTTCTGCTGTTCCACCTCTGTTCTTAGCTGCTCAAACCCAGGGTAACTTCTATTTGATAAAATAAAATCTGACTGGGGCCGCTCCCCTAGCTCCCCCAGCTCCCCCAGCTTACCTGCCCACCTTGCTTGTAAGGCCAGTCTCACCTCTGGGCTTTTTTGCAATTCGCTCTCCCTGCCATCGATCCTCATCCCCTAAATTCTTCCTTCCCATCCTTTGGGTGTTGGCTCATACACTCAAGGAAGGTACGAGAAATAGCACACTTTCTTATTTTTTTCAAAGCAAATTAATTTTTTTTGGCCTCTGCTGTGTTGCAGCAGAAATTAAATCTGTGGTCACTGGGGAGTTTCCTCCTTTTAGGGTCTCACAAGCATTTGGGATGTTCATGAGTGACCTCGAAAGTGGGCGAGGACCTCTATTCTTCAGCTTATCTGGGTCACGGCTGCTATCCTTATGGCCAATTCTGAGGGGCTCTGGAAGGAGGTGGCTCCAATGTTTGGGGGTCTTTGCCTAGGCTGGAAAACACCCCAAAATCACGAGCCTCTGAAGCTCGTCTCACTGGGTACCACCAGCAACTGGGGCACAGCTTTCCACTACTCTTGAGAGGCTCCTCCTCTCCATCCCTCCCTGGCTTCCCAAGCAAGGGGTAAAGTTGTTTTTGAACTCATCTGTTCCGTTAGGAACAAGAAGTTCGAAGGACCCAACCACTCGGAGTAGGAAAAATTCATAAACAAAATTAATATTTGAAGTTATGTGCTATAAAGGCTACTGTTACAAGGTCTCACCGTGATTACCCAATCTAAGTCAGGTCTCCCAGTCCCACTGTCTATACGCTTTGGTGTAGGGCCGCACTGTTGGGGCCCGGTCTGGTCTGTTGGTACACCCATCTCTGACTACTGGCTCTGTGCTGGCTGCCAAGAGTTCATGGTTGCACTGTCCTCTGGACAGCCTGGTCCCCTGGCAATGCCTAGGGTATGTCTTCCCAGGGGGACGGTGGGAGGGGCAGAACCAACGACTGTACATTGCACACTGAATACAAAGGCCTAGCCACTTGCCTCAAGGTGGGGAAATGTGGTGACATCACGTGAATTCCGGAGCACCTATGGAACCTGGCTGAGGCTCGACTTCAGCCTGACACTCTCTCTTTGCTCAGCTTCCTCCTCCGCTCTAGCCTGTTTCCCTCACAGGCTCCTCCGGAGAGCACAACCTCACTAAATCCCTCACACAAGACACTCAGCCTCAGGCTTTGCTTCTAAGTACCCAACCTAAGTGACATCCCATTATTGCCCTTCCCCAGCACATGTCACGATGGAAAAGCATAAATGTGTACAACTATTGGCTTGATGCTCATTTCCCCCACTAAAAAGCAGAAGCCATACTTCTGTTCACTGCTGTATCCCCAACACTAAGTGAGGTGCCTTTTACAGAGGAGAGCGATGCACGGTTTTGAACTGGACACCGCATGAGCACAGCCTCTCAAACCTCGCTCCGCAGACTTTCCTCTTCGGGTGCTGCGCTACATTTGCTTGAAAAACTGCCCTACAACAGCTGCCTAGCATCTCTCGTGGCCATCAGCCCCAAGCCGGTCCTACATAGATTCCAAAGCCGCAGTGGACGGTGTGGCCCAGGTTTGGTCACCCAATTCCTGACACAGCGAGCTGTGGTTTCTGACACCACATCACAGGTCAAACTTGGCGTGGAGGGGGGCGGCAGTTGTTAGATGAGGGTATAAACCAAGCAGATCCATCAACTGCTATTTTTCAGGCAATCATACTGTGAGTCAGTGGGAATTGAGAGAGCTCTCACATTTTACACCTACCTTTACCTGTACCTTACGTCCCCCTATACCCCTGGAAAAGGCTGGGTTCGTACGAACATGCCCTTGATTCCTAGAGGTCAGCCTCTTAGCTGTCACATACCTCAAGGGAAGTTGTAGTAAAACCCTCATTTAATTAGAATGTGTAGGAACCGTGGCATCCCAGGCACTTTCATTTTTTGAAAAACTCTCAGTATACATATTTTCTGACCATTCTAATTCTCTTTTCTATTGGGTTGTCTGTCTTTTGTTATTGAGGGGCTGGTGACTTGGGGTCTTTATTCTGAGATGACTGACTTGTAGGCAGGACACTGATGCACAGGGAGATTAGCCTGGATGTGTCTGGATTACAGGAGAGTTGCCACAACCCTGTTTCTGATTGAAACCCTGAAATCAGCTCATTTGTGATATACTTCTTCCTAAAAGCTAGGTAAACAAGAAGACCCCATAAAAAAGAAGAGGGGTGCCTGGGTTCAGTCGGTTGGGCATCTGCCTTTGGCTTGGGTCGTGATCCCAGGGTCCTGGGATGGAGCCGTGTCGGGCTCCCTGCTCAGCAGGGAGCATACTTCTCCCTCTGCCCCCACCCCACCTGCCCCCCACTCATGCGCAGGTACTCAAATAAAATCCTAAACAAAACCAAAAAAAAGCAGAAGAGACGCTTCAATTATTCAGTGTTTCTAGTTTTTGAATGAGGGATATAGAAACATAAGTCAGGGCCTCTTCCCACAGTTCACAACTTAGGTAAGAAAACGAGAGACACCACTTAACAGAGGCAAATAATTCCAGGAGACAAATGTCCATGGATGTGCTTTACAAAATGTGTTTTTTTTTTTTTTTTTATTTTTTGAGAGAGAGAGAGGGAGAGCGAGCGAGTGGAGGGAGGGGCAGAGGGCGAGAGCGAAATCTCAAAGCAGGCTCCCTGCTGAGCATGGAGCCCGACCGGGGCTTGACCCCAGGACCCTGAGATCATGACCTGAGTTAAAATCGAGTGGACGCTGAACCGACTTGAGCCACCCAGGCCCCCCTCAAAATATGAGTTCTTATATAAATGTGTAACTGCACACGGGCTTCATGGTGTTTCTGTTGTATCTGAAAGGACTGTGAAGACACGAAATCTTGTTACTGGATAAAACTAGTGGTCCAGCCAGCCAAGGGTCTTTTCCAGTGGCACCTTATTAACTTGTAGAGAGCAGAAGTACCTGCCAGATAACCTTTAATCTGCCAATTTATTTTGAAATAAATTTTGAAAATGCCACAGGGGATTTTAGGAATCCCAGCCATCAGTGAGTGGGTTACCCAGACATCCATCCTACCCGCAGGTGCTATACACTGCGGCTCAGAGGGAGGCATGTGAGAAGTTAACGCTCTCCTTACACCTGGCTTCCCTGTCTTTGCCCATCCCCTCATGTCTTCAGTCACCTATGTCATGGGACACAGGTAAGTAGGTGGGATGGTTAAACTCTGGGTTAAACTCTGACAGTAAAGCAAAGTCAGAGTGAAAGGCAAATGCTGTACCAGTCACATTCAAACACAAGCTAGTGAATGAAGAACTTTTGGTTCAAAGGGCCAAATACTCAGCATTCCTGAGAAATCTCAATCAAGTCCTCATTCTGGTATTTCCACATTGCATTCTGCTATCACAAAAACTAGGTGGGTGTACATTTTTGAGTGTAGATGTACCACTTCAAGATCTGAATGAGGAGATGAAAGAAAACATTTTGTATCTATATATTTTTCAAAAATCTGTCCATGAAGAAGGAGCCAGGTATTAGTTTCCTATAGGGGGAACATTCTCATGGAGATACTGTAAGGCCAAGTCGGTCCACTTCATTTCTTGTTCTTTAACAGATTCTGTGGTGCCACCGTTGTCCTGTTCAGGTTCAGGAAGCTCATTCTGCAAAGGTACAATGGACATTCAGAATGCTGGTATACTCTGCATTAACAAACCCCTTAAAACTCAAGAGCACTTAGAATTCAAACCTGTGAGTTCTTAGAAACAGGCAGCATAAGTGAATCGTAAAGAAAGAACTGGGATAAAAAGATCGACCCTTTGTCTCCTCTCTGGCAATGAGAGGAAAAAGTAGCCATCACCTCACAGGACGGCTATGAAACTAAATGAGGTAATTGAGATCAAGTGCTCACCACTGTGGGTGGCCATCTGATGCTCAAGGAATAGCTGCTCTTATTCCTAGAGGCTCGGATCACCGAAAAGACCCAATACTGAGTCCTTTTTTGGGAGGCTGCTTTAATTGAATAGCACATTTGCTGGAATATTCCTTAAGCACAAGAAATGTATTAAAAAAAAAAACTATCCTGTACCCAGCATGCCTATATTCTTATGGAGGTGAGTGGAGAGCACTGAAAATGTACCATAGTAGACGAGACGTCCCCCTAGTGGAGCACAGCGACATAAACCCCGGTAAATGACCTGTCCCTCCCTGCCAGTAACTCTCTTAGAACAGTAAGCCGTGGCCTCGCTTAGTGTGGAATCTGACGTATAGTGTTTTCTTCAGCTTGAGATTTAATTTCCATAAAACATTGTGTGAGTTTAAGGTATACAACATGATGATCTGACATATATACTATGAGATGATTATCACAATAAGGCTAGTTACACATACATCACCTCATTATAGTTAACTATGTTTTTATGTGTGTGGAAACTACCAAAAACTTTTGGCAGTTTCCTTATATTTTAAATTTAAATTTATTAGTACCAGGATTCTGCTTTGTCCCAGAGTTTACTGACACCAATATATTGCTTTTCAATTATTTGAATTTATACTTTTTTGGGGGGCAGCAAACTGTTACTCAGTATTGAGATTTTCAATTTCCCACTGATTCCAATTTGCAGTATATGAATGTTTTTCTCCTTCAAAATTATGCTCAGTATATACAAAATGATTTACGGTATGTACAAATGTATCTGAACCGCACACGTTGTTTTTTAAACATAATACTGAGATTCAAACATATTTGTACAAATTGCAAAAACCTATCATTTACTGTAAAGCAATCATACATTCAAACTTAAAAGAGAAAGTTTGGTTCCAATAATTATTTATAGCTCACAAAGCACAAAAAAGTCTTTGGTTAGTGAATTATTTGATTGACAGACAAGCAACTTAATTTCATCTTATCTGTGGTATATGTTTTTTTTTTGAAATTTTATTTATTTTGAGAGAGAGAGAGAGAGAGTCTGTCTGTGTGTGTGTGCACCCAAGCAGACTCTGAGCGCACTGAGCCTGGAGCCCAATGCCGGACTCAATCCCAGGACCCCAAGATCATAACCTGAGCTAAAACCAAGGGTTGGACACTCAACCAACTGAGCCACCCAGGTGCCCCTCTGTGGTGTATGTTCTAAAATAGTATTTTTTCGGGCGCCTGGGTGGCTCAGTTGGTTAAGCGACTGCCTTCGGCTCAGGTCATGATGCTGGAGTCCCAGAATCGAGTCCCACATCGGGCTCCCTGCTCAGCAGGGAGTCTGCTTCTCCCTCTGACCCTCTTCCCTCTCGTGCTATCTCTCATTCTCTATCAAATAAATAAAATCTTTAAAAAAAAATAAAATAAAATAGTATTTTTTCATTTGGTCACTACGGTCTCTTACACCGAATGCCAAGATGAAAAAATGTGTATGTGCTTGGAAACCAACACAAAGTATCATAAGGTATCATAAACACAACCGTCAATTATGGTTTACTACAAATTGGCCTCATTTGTTGGCAGTTACCCCCATGAAAAGGCAGAGTCGTTATTTCCCCAATTTCAGACTGGGACTGACTGAGTGACTTGCTTTGGCTAGCAGAGAGCAGCCGCAGCGTCCATGGGCCCATTCTCGGCTAAGCTCCATGAAGCCTCAGAGTCCCTCTCCTGCTGCTCTTGGAACCCTGAGATGGCCATGTGCAATCTAGGCTAGTCTGCTGGGTAATGAGGCTTTGACCTCGCCACCTCATCATCCCAGCTGACCTGCTTACCTACCAGACA
The DNA here is from genome assembly GCF_037043125.1 of Eumetopias jubatus. Taxonomy (NCBI): domain Eukaryota; kingdom Metazoa; phylum Chordata; class Mammalia; order Carnivora; family Otariidae; genus Eumetopias; species Eumetopias jubatus. Next base: position 125,448,617 of record NW_028274807.1, on the reverse strand, counting down.
TGTGAAAAGTCTCCCCATCCCCCAGCTTCCAGCTGGCCTGCTGACTGCCTGCAGAACACCAGCCAGTCCGGCAGGGATCAACCGAACTGGCAAAGACTGGAAGACCCTCTCAGCTGAGACACAAAATCATGAGATAAACAGCTGTTGTTTTAAGTCACTCTGGGGAGATTTGTAGGCAGCAACAAAAGCTAACCAGTGCACATTCTCTGAGAGTCATGAGACACAGGAAAAGACAGAATAACAAGAAGGCCAGGCTACAGCCTGGATGTTAGCATGGAAACTTCCTTCTCCCTCAACCCCTTCCACAGCAGTGGTCCCCAGATCCTGCCATAAGCCTGTCCAGAATCCAGCAGTTCCCCTCCACTGGCGTGCCTTTGTTCAGGCCCGCCTCCCTGCCTACACTATTGTGATCACTTCCTCACTGGTCCTTCTGCCCTGTCACTCGCCCCTTTCTCTATGGCACACATTCCCTAACAATTCCCTTCGGAACTGACGTTCTAAAACTCAAATCTGAGTGTGGCAGATTTCTATTTTGAAGACCACACATTCCTGGTTATCCTCAGAATGAAGTCTAAGTATGGCATTGTACACTCCTCTCAAAATCTGGTCCAAGCCCATCTTTTCTGCCTACCTTAGATGACAAATATAGTCTCTGTCCACACTGAATGTCTCACCATCTCCCAAAGCCTTTCAAAACTCTGAGCCTGTGCACATCTGTCCCCTCTGCTGGGAGTGCCCTTGTCTACCCCCACTAAATTTCTGGCCCTCCCTTATGATCAGCTTAAATATTACATTCTGAAGCCTTTCCTGATGCTCAACAGGCATCAGCCACCTCCTATCCTATGTTGCTATTCACAACCCGGCTTGTAACATTTATTATTGTAATTACTTATTTCTATGTGTTGCCTCTTTAGATCCCCAGGGGCAGGAACTGTAGCTTATGCTCACATAGTCTTATGGCACACAGTAGGCTTCAAAGAAATGCCTGTCAAGTGAAAAAACAAACAAAAGTTTACAAGACAGGATCTGGAGCCTTCACACAGACCTAAGTGTGAAGTCCAACTTATCAGCCACCCGGCTTTGCACAAGTTCCCCTCTCTGATCCTATTCCCTTCTGTAAAATGGAGATAACACCACTGCCCTTGCAAGGGTGTTTCAACGGTTAGAGAGAACGTATGTCAAATTTCCACCTCAGTCCACGGCATAAAACTGGTATTGAGTAAGTGGCAGCTACAATTCTCACTGTGCGCTCCCTTTTGACTATTTTTCTAAACTTGAAATAAGCTGTGACTTATTATCTGATACGTGTATTATTCACTGAGCATAATATCATCTCTTAGTCTTAAACGAAAATATGGGTGAGCAGAATTTTATTTCTCAGGAAGCAGCAGCAGTCTACTTGGAAGCTGCATTTTATTAACAGCTCTTCTCAGGGCACTTGGCAGGTTCTGAAGAAAAGCAGTCCCTGGAGTCTCTTCTTGTTTTTTGTTAGGCCTCTATGACATAAATAGGATTTAAAAAGCATTTATTAATGCAAAACTTTTAGATCATTTATTACAGGAGGTTCAAAAAACTCCCTGCAGGAGAGTTCTCTAGTGGTCGGGAAAGAAAAGAGGGACCCCTTTGGTCTAAATGCAAGAGAAAAGCCAGGTGTCTTCCAAACATTTTCCAGGGAAACTAGGATAGGTGTGTGTTTCAAAAATATGTCTCTAAAAATAGCAAATGATCAACCATAGGTAGACAAGTAAGAAATATAGTGTAAATGCCATTGCTTCTCGTTCCTCTCCCATCTTTTGTACATTGGACTCTCATCATCTGGTTTACTAGCTTTGGTGTGGCAGACAGAACATGGTTCAGAAGTCTTGAGTCCAGTCCTGGCATGACCCCTAACTGAGCTCATCATATCAGCTCTCTGAACCACAGTTCTCTTCAAATAAAAAGTCAAACTATCCAGTGTCTTCTACAGTTAGAGAACTCCACAGCTTTGATTTCTTTGCCCTACTAGTTTGTCCATTGACATCCAACTTCTACTAGGGCTCACCAGATCATACCTTTAACCCACCATCCTTGGCACAAATTATAGTTTACCAGTGGTATTGCAACATCCTCATACGGCAGCTTGTCTTCTCGCCAAGCATCGTCAATCAAGTCCAAGATCCTTCCATCTCTCTGTACCTCACTGTCCATTTTCCTGCAGCTTTGATCTTGTCAGACCTGTAAGCCAAAGAGGTTATTTCTTAAGCATGAAGACTGAGGAGGTGATGTAATCTAGCATTAGGACTCCCCAGGCTTTTTAGCCTGCATGTATCTTTTGGTATAACATCACCCTGGGAAATGGGAAAGACTCATCTTCTCATCTGGGTCAGGTGACAATCTATTTCTAAGATCACAGTCTCTCCCTCCTGCCCATCCCCTCCCCCCCATGGATGTTTTATAGCACATATAGGACAGACAGCAGATATAGCCTACTGACACACCAGTGTCACAGTGTGACAGAGGCCTTGTGTACAAGGCCACAGTGTATCTAGAATATAGCTTCTCTCTCCTAATTTGCATACTCACCTTTCCCTGCTCAGGATGCCTTTGATGAATCCCTGATTAATAACCAAGTCTCCTCTCTGTCCCCTTTAGCCTTTTGCTGCACTACTTTTTACAAAAGTCTCTACCTGACTTGGCTTTAGTATTAGCATTCTTAGGCACAGGAGCTAAATGAACGTACTAAGATACTGAACTGGGCTATGCAAAGTGACCAACTACAGAGCTGACAGAAATCCTCAGCTGAATTTGTAAAGGAAACTGCCTTTCTTAAAATAGTGCCCAACCCGAGTTCTGAAAGGGGCACCTCCAGGTGAACAACAGTAGCAGGACTCCTTGCTGCTCATTTCTGCTTCCCTTTGGGGTTCCTTCCTCTGATTTTTAATGCCGTACTCCCTTCAATGCCTGGACCAAGTGGTCAAGATGTTACTTAGCCCTTGGCCATGACTGACACTCCATTTTTTCTCCTCAACAGCTGCAGCCAGCATGGAGGGTACCTCTGGATTTCCTGTTTCCTAGTTTGGCCTCTGCTGCTTCATCATGGGTTATCACTCTACTGTGTTCCCTGCCACAAAGCAGCCATGCCAATGGCCTGGAAGCCAATGGCACCAAAGGCACTCCCAGTCACTCCTAGTTTCTGAAGCTATGAACATTCATACAAGGAACAATCTTTAGGGGTGGACTCCAACTCCTTCATACAGACCCATGCTTGGCCCCAGTAGTATGACTACATCATAGCCCTAATGCCTGGGTAATAATTATACAGGTTGGGGTGGGATAAAAGTTTTTACCCCCATAGTAAAGAGCCAGGCAAAACTGAAGCAGAAAGTGCCCAGCTATTTTGGCCACCAGTGAAAACAGCTGAAGCCTTGATGTTTCACTCAAAAATTAATTCAGTACTACCCAGTGGATAACTCAAAACAAGTATAAGGACGTTGTCTTTAGGAAACGTACACACAGCTCCAGTTATATTTTTGGAATCCCTCTCCTACAAGAACCCTTTTTCCTGCTGCCACTCCTTTGTCCCTGCTGCTCTGTCCCCTGGGATACCCTCCTCATTTTACCAGCTGATCAGAACTAGCTAATTTTCCCAGTCACACAGATTCCTCTGTTCTGTAGTTTCTTCAAATCACTCCAGCTTCTGTAAGCATTCTGCCCTTGAACGTTTCCTTCTTGTCTTTATGATCCACCTAAAAAGTTAGGCAGTCTCTGTAACAGATTGCTCAGGTATCCGTGTCTACAATTATTATGCGTAAATTTTGCAGACTCTTTCCCAAAGATGGGCTTTTGGAGCACATCGTTCCCAAATTTGGCCTCAATCTTTTTTCATTGTCCCTCTTCCAAACACCACTAACCCTGCCATACTTTCCAGCCTTTGCCCTTAAAAGCCCCCTTTTCCGCCTCACTAACGCCTGTTTTCCTTCCAAACTCAACACTGGTGTCAGCTCATCTGGTCAACATCTTATTTCCAGAGTCAGGCGCTAAGGTGCCTTCACTCTTCAGGGGCTGGAAGCGTGGAAAGCATCAAGACAGGCAACGTCCAGGACACGGCCACTGTCCCAAGCACTTGCCACACTCGACAGAATGAAACACTACCACCTTCCTGAGCAAACTTTTCTTACACAGTAACAGTTTCGATGCCCAGAACGCTCTTTACAATTCCTTTGTTTCCAGCTAACCTCCAGTCTAAAAAACTTGGTTCCCCGGTCGTCTCCCGCTGACAGTGTGCTCCTAGACCCAGGGGGAGCTCGGTACCCATCCTTCCTGGGGTCACTTAGTTTCCTGGGCGCAGCGAATGGTCCCAAATGGGAGCTTGTCACACAGCCCATTACATGGTTTTCCCAGACCCGCGGTGTGTGTGGTGTTCCCCGGAGCAGCGGCACGTCTCATCCCATTCCTGTGCTTTGCAGTTCTGCAAACCTGTAGTTACGTGAACTAAATGGGACGGCCGCCTCCCTCGCTAAGATTGACCCTCGCAGGCCACCACCATCCGTACACAGGCGTGGGACCACCCCAGTCCCGGCTTCCGGCTGGATATACCAAATGTGGACGCGGGGGAGGTCCAGAACCGCCACGCAAGTGCCTTTCCACCCTTCACGGCGTGCGGAAAGTGACTGTGAAGATGAAGTGAAGACATCGGCCTCCACTGAGGGGAGCTGGGAAAGGGAGACGCTGAGGAACGAACGCGTCCCCGTCCCTCCAAAACCAAGACTAGGGGCGCGGGAAAGCCTTACCCGCGCCGGACCCAGGGCCTGCACCCGCTTCCACAAGGCTCCCTCTCCGCATCACGTGACTGCGCGCCATTCTCACCGATCCCCGGATGTGGGTAAGCCCATTTGCTTGCGCGGAGGGGCGGTCTAGGAGGACGCCACTTCAATGAAAAGTGAGGGGGCAGTGGGCGGAACGAACGTGGCGACGACGGAGGCTGGACGTCGGGTCGGCGGAGACGCGCGTGCGCGCCCCCGCCGGAGGTAACGGCGGGAAGGCTCGGGGACGCGCCCGCGGCGGCCCAGTAACCGCATGGGCGCCCGGTGGACGGGCGAGGGGCGGGCGTGTCTTGGTCCGGAGGCAGCCCTGGCTGCGGTGGCGCCGCGGGCTGCGCGGCCGTATGGCCCGGGGCCGGCTTCCGCCGCAGCCCGCTGGCCACCATGCCCGCCCTCGCCGGCCCGGGTCAGCTGCGGCGCCCCGCCCGTCGGCCTTCCCGCGTACGCCCTGCGGACCCGCGAAGGCGGATATGGCCTTGCCCGGCGCGCTGTCCGGGCCAGCCAGGTGGTCAGCCCCTCCCCAGAGGCCGGGCCGGCGGGGGGGCGGCGGGGGGTGCGAGCAGCTGCCGCCGAGTCCTCGTCTTTCGCGGCGGAGCCAGCTGCGGGCCGCTCTTCCTTTGCAGAGGAGGGACCCCCGGCACAGCCCTCCCGCCTAGGCTGCCATATCTGGTTAGCTTCCCAGCGTTGTTGTGACTTAGGCCATTGAAGGCACGTGATGCCAGTTCACTTATGGGGGGAATTTAGCAATTCTTAAAAAGTGAGTTAATGTTAGTACAAGAAGTACCGAAGTGTGGCAGAAGTCGTGAAGGACTGAAGAAGTTGGGAAACCCCGAGCTTACGGATTGCTCCATACAAATCAGGGGTGGGAGATAAATGATAGACTGAGGGTTTAAAAGGGACAGTTCCTTAGGAGCACTTTAATCGTGAAGATATTTGAGGACAGTAAATCTAGGCCCAATGTTTATCTTACGTTCCTTACAACATCAGAGTAAAAACGAATCTGCAGTCAGTGATTATTTAGAGTACCCTTATTAGCAGGAAGTAGTTTTCATTGAGCCTTACATCCGCTTCCTTAAATTATTTCATTCCCTTTTAAAGCAGTATTGTAGGGTAGGTACACTGCTGTTACAGAGTTCCCCACATACTTGCATTCCATTTTATTTTATAGATGTGAAGACGAAGTCATAATAAGGATCATCAACTACATGTTACTTTCAAATACTTAATCATTGCTGTAGCTTAATGATACAATAAAGGATATGTATTTTCTTAGTTGAAATGCAGTGCGGCCTTTAGATTTGTACAACTTCTTGACCATCGACTATATCACTGTCAGTGATCAGTACAGTAAAAATGAAATTAAAACAGGTTAGAGATTCCTAAACATTTAGACAGTCACACTGCCCTTAAAAATGTATGTAGATTCAGGTTTTAAAAATTATTTCTAATAAATGCGTATGTTAATTGTACTGTGCCATTTTACTCCCCGTTAGAAGATAGAAGACCTTTGCTTTGTCCTTCCCTTTCTCATTTATGTAGTAGTGGTAGCCAGCTGTGACAGCATCAGTAATCCACTTATCTAATCTTCTGAGCCACCCAGGCGCCCCCAGAGTTACCTACTTAAAAAAAAAGTCACAACTTGATTTGAAATTCATCTGAAGCCAACATGAACAGCGGTTGCAGGGATTGAATTTGGTTTTTTTTTTTTTTCCCCTCTCTGAAAGCTAAATTTGCTTTTTCGGTTTTACAAAGCTGCGTTTCTGTCATCACACCTAGGAAAATTTATAAAAATTACATGTCAGTATTCACTCTGGGTTCAGATTTCCCCAACTGTCCCTTAAATGACTTTTTACAGTTAGCTCGTTTAGATCAAAATCCCATAGAGATCCACATGTTGTATTTGGTTGATACATTGTTTAAATCTTTTTTAATAGAGCAGTTCCCTTGTGTCCCTTTTCCCACTCCGCATTCTAGGTTTAGCTGATTGCATCCGCATGACATACTTTTAACATGTACATCTTTTCCCTTTAAACCTGTGGTTAGATCTAGAATTGCACGGTGCGCTATAGTAGCCACCAGCCAGCTCTGGCTATTTAAATGAATTAAAATGAAATAAAACTAAAAATTCAGTTCCCTAGTTTCATTAGCCACATTTCAATTGCTCAATAGTCACAGGTGCCTGGTGGCTACCCTCTAAATGGTGCAGACATAAAATATTTCAATAATTGCAGAAAGTTATGTTGAGTAGCGCTGATCTAGAAGATCGGATTTAACCTTAATTTTTTTTTTTGTGGGGGTCAATAAGATTTCCTAGGTAGTGCGTAGATAATCTATTGCATTAATTATCAGAGAGGTATGAAATGTCTTGAGTTGTCTCTCTTGTGTTAAGATTGAGCAGCGTAATGGGTTCAGGTATTGTTAGCCCAATCCATCCATCCTGAAATTCCCCATGAGCTTTTTCACTTAATGGTGAAATCTTTTTATGGATTTAGATCGCCCATATTCATTATTGCATTAGGGGTTGCAGAACGGTGATTTTCCAATCGTGTCATTCCTTCAGTATTTATTAGCTGGAAATCTTTTATGAAGAACTCTACTCTGCCAGCTATTTGACTGCCATCAGCTATTTTAAATATAGTTTGTACGGGAAAGGCAAGAAAAATGCTTAATTCTTTCCCTCTGTTTTCAGACTACAGTAATGAGGTGGTGGGGGGCCTAGCAACCTCCAAAGGTAACCATGAGGGTTTCTGCCTTTTTTTTTTTTTAATCATCGTGAACTTGAATATATTTAAACTTCAACTTATTGCAGTCTTTTTTTTTTTTTTTTAAATACTCAAATTGCCCTTCCTTTGGTCAGTGGCATCCCCTTTAAGTTGGCTCCTGTCCATTTTGATATGACCAGTAGTCTTTGATAATCAATTTCCCTATTTTCTGGTAAAACATGTTCCTCCCTCATTTATCCATTAATAGCCACCAAAAAGCCCTGGTTCCTTTTGGTGGGAGATGGTATTTACAGACCACAGTCTGGGTGCTAGAGGTGCTTATAGTGCCAGGTTGGTCAATGGTTTTAGGGTTTACAGTGGCCAGAGTTAGGAAATATATATATTTTTAAACAAATATACAGAATTCAAACTGATAGTTACATTTTAATTTAATTTTTTGTATTTTTATATTTGGGTCTTTTTGTCTTGCTGAAAATCTTGGAACCTAATGTCATTAACATAATTACTTTTTTTTAATCCTATATTATATATATTAATTTCAAATTAATTATACCAATTTTGTTATTAACAATATGATTCCTGAATAGTGTTTAGGATTTCTTTGCAGTTCTCTTTTTATCTTTAGTTATATCCTACTTGGGATATGTACAGTAGAATTATTGCATTTTAAAGGCATGTGAAACATTTTGTTATATGTTTAGTTTTCCGCCTTGATATCTAATTGATAGTTGATCTGTTTCATTTTGTTTCCAATTTTTTCATACTGCTTTTTTTTCCCATTTGGATTTGTTTTATTATATGTAAAACATTACCATAAAACTACAGATATCCAGACAAGTTTAGTGTTCATTCCTCTTTTCTCCACCATAGTTCCCTTTCTTTTTTTAAAAAATATTCATTTATTTTGAGAGAGAGAGAGTAAGAGAGGATGAGCAGAGGGGAGGGGCAGAAGGAGAAGGAGACTCCCCACTGAGCAGGGAGCCTGTTGTGGGACTCGATCCCAGGACCCTGGGATCATGACCTGAGCCGAAGGCAGATGCTTAACCGACTGAGCCACCTAGGCGCCCCCTAGTTCCCTTCCTTATAGGTATCATATTTACTAGCTTTGGGTTTATCCTTCCATAAAAACAAATGCATCATCTACTTGCTTCTCCCCCCCTAGTAATATGTGCCTTGTAGATCCTCCTTAGAAGAAGTATGTTATCCATTTTTACAGTTTCATAATATTCCACTGGTGGATGAATATTCAACTAGTCCCTGTTGACAGGCCTTTGTGCTGCGTCCTACTGTTGCATATAGTGCTGCACTGTGTGTCCTTGTGCATATGTGATTTTGTATTTTTGCCAGTGTGACTTTGGGATAGCTTCCTAGAAGTGGCATTGTTGGATCAAAGGGTGAAGTCATATTTCTTAGTTGCTAGGGATTGCCAAAATCTCTATAGAAATTGTACTGTTTTCCGTTCCTGCCTACAGTGTGTATGAGGGCCCATTTTCCCATAAATATATCTGTCATAAGAGTGTATTGTCAAAGTTTTGAGTTTTGGTTAATCTAAATATAGAAGAAAGGGTAACTTGGTGTATTTTAAATTTGTATTTCTATTCTTGTAAGCAAGATGGAGCATCTTTTCATATGTTTTGTTGTGTGTGTTTTAATTTAATTAATTGAAAGTTTTTATTTTAATTCCAGTTAGTTAACATACAGTGTTTTATTAGTTTCAGGTGTACAATATAGTGATTCAGCAATTCCATACGTTACCCAGTATTCATCGAGACAAGTGCATCCCTTAATCCCCATCACCTATTTCACCCATCCCTCCACCTACCTCCCCTCTGGTAAGCATCAGTTTGTTCTCTATAGTTAAGTGTCTGTTTCTTGGTTTGTGTCTCTCTGTCTCTTTTTTCCCTTTGCTCATTTGTTTCTTAAATATATGAGTAAAATCATATGGTATTTGTCTTTCTCTGACTTATTTTACTTAGCATTATACTCATTATACTCTCTAGCTCCATCCTTGTCATTGCAAATGGCAAGATTTCATTCTCTTTTTATGGCTGAGTAATATTCCCTCATATGTATGTATCTGTGGACATATATATGTATATATTAATCCATTATATCTGTATCTATCTCTATATCCATCTCACCTCTTCTTTATCCATTCATCAATCGTTGGACACTTGAGCTGCTTCCATATCTTGGCTATTGTAAATAATGCTGATCTTCCCATATGTTTAAGGTCATTTGCATTTCTTTTTCTGTGAACTGCTTGTTCATATCTTCTGCCCATTTTTCTATAGATTCCTTTTTTCCCTTCTCAATTTTTATTTTAATTTTATTATTATTATTTTTTTAGGATTTATTTATTTATTTTAGAGAGAGAGCAAGCTGGGGGGAGGAGCAGAGGGCAAGGGAGAGAGAAACTCAAGCAGACTCTGGACTGAGCGCAGAGCCAGACACAGGCCATCATGATCTCATGACCCATGAGATCATCATGACCTGAGCTGAAACCAAGAGCTGGGTGCTTAACCAACTGTGCCACTCAGGCACCCCTCCCCCCTCAATTTTTAGAAGCTTTTTATATATTTGGATAAATAACCTTCTCTGATAAAACTTTCAAATACTGTCGTCTTTAGACTTTGCTTATGGCATTTTTCCCATGTAAAAGTGTATTTTTATCTATTCTGGTTTCTCAGTCTTTCTCCTCATTCTTTCTGGATTTTGAGTCCTAGTTTGATCAATGTTTTAAAATTCCACTTTTGTTTTGGAAAATTTCTTTGATACTTTATCTGTGATTTTTTTTTCCCCTTAAGTTTAAATAGGAACCTTTCTGGGCAATGGTAAATTATTGTTTATTGGAGCAGCCAGTTTATCAGCCATAGTAAATCTGACAGAGCCCTAGATCTTTGTAATCATAGTATGTATGTATATGTATACATATATGTATACATATGTATGTATATATGTAGCATAGTAACATAGTATCATTATCCTCCTTTAAATGAGACTTGATGGGTAGGGATATCCCTTCTATTAGTACACATTAATTCATAATTCTATCCAGAGCTTTTATTTTCTTCCTGTGTCCCATTTTGTGAGTAATTTGATCATGGGATTATACTCAGAATATTTTTCCTGATCTGTAAAATAAAGAGGTTAAAGGGGAGACCTTCAGATCCTTCCTAGCTCTTAAATTCCAATATGCTAATGAATTTCAAAGCTTTGCCTATTATTAGATATCCTATGTGGACTCTTTTCCCCCTATGATTTTAAAGTGTGTTTTCCCTGCTTCCCACCCTGTATTCCCTTTAAGCCTCCTATTCTAGATTTCACTGATTTAGAACAGCCTTCATTCCAAAGGAGAGTTATAATAAATAAAAGGAGAATTATAATTAATAACATATTTGTTGATGTCTTGGTTTAACTGCAGAAATGACAGTTGTAGAGCTACACAGTTTTTATGTAATCACATTAGCATTTTATGTTAGTGGCAAGGAGTAGTAGATTATCGAACAGTGAGTAAATTTGCATTTATTATTATGAACAAAGATTATCTAACTTTACATCATTATTACATGGCCCGGGTAAAAGAAGAAAGCAGAATGACATAGTACATAGAGTTAAATGAGGTTCCGTGTGGTTAGGAAGGAATTGGTTATGTAGCTATGAGAAACTCAGAAAAGTCCACAGAAAATCTGAGCCCTTGCTATTTACCTGATTCTAAGGAATGAGAACTGGTGGTGTTTGGCAGCTATTCAAACAGATGGTGAAGGTGTTGGTAAAGAAATACATTACACAACAGTAGGATTATTTTCTACAGAGAATGTTGCTGATCCCCCACCCCCATTTTTTAAAAACAGAGATCTCTTTGTTTTAGTCTTAGACCATTATTTTTAATTCTGAAATGGCAATTTCCCAAGATGTGGACTATTTTCACTGTCGTGTTACTGCCATCTGGTGTCCATGGTGGTGCGTTTGCCTTTTTTCCTGTACCCAGACGTTTTGGTTTGGTTTCATTTATTGCCAAGAAGACACTATTAAACCAAAAGAAAATAGGAAGGTATTTTAAGATCTGGAATCCTGTAAAATTTATAAAGATTGCACATTGGTTGGGACTTGGGAGTCACCGCTTAGGTTTGATCCTATGACTATGATGTGTAGTTTACTGTAGTCAACCTATTTAACCCTCCAAGCCTCAGTTTCCTCAAAGTAATAGTGTCTGTCTTTTATGAGTGTTGTGAAGAATGAATTAGACAAGTGTATAGGCGGCAGAACAGTTGCACACTCAGTGACTGTTACCTTCTGTCATAAACATCGCTAATTATAATGTCATCTAGAAAATATATTAATATATTACTAAATGTGTTACAAATTTATATTGCTAAGTATATTAATGTTTAAGAAGGAAATGACCTAAAGAAGTATAATTTTACTGATGATAGTTTTGAATGACTGTAGTGGCACTGTCCTTAGGAATAGCACTTTCTTACAGATTTAATAAATATCCATGTACAGTAGGCAAGAGCAGGCTACTTGCAGTGGACATTTAATTGGCTACTAGAATGCCATGAAACCTTGGGGATTATAGTTCATCCTGCTCATTTTACAGATGCAAAAACTGAAGTCCAAGGACACAAAGCTACTTAGTTGCAGAGTAGGACTCTCTCCTGGGTTTTTATCCACATGGCACTGTGTGAACTGGGCCCTGCCTGGCAGGTCCCCAGAGTGGAATAAGACATGGAATCTAGACTGTGCTGTAATTGACCATATGATGGTTTGAAAGAAAGTGGATTAGAACATGAAAACCTCTTTAGGTTTTAATTTATTTAATGTTGGTGTAATGTGAAGGGTAAGCCAACTGGAGAAAAAGCCTCTCTGCCATATTTGTGCATAAATAGTTAAATACTCCTGTTAGTAACTTCAGAAATGGATGCAAATAGCATGCAGTAGTTAGTTGTATTTTCCAGTCTTCCATTCTCCTCTGTGTCTCCAGGACACCCTGTCCTCACCTCTGTCACTACATTTATTATACTTGGGGGAACATTTTGGGTTAATTTTTTCTTTCCCATACTGGATTATTAATTCCTTGAAAAGGAGCATGTCTTTCATCACTGTGTATCTGGTGGTTAGTACGACACCGAATTCTCTGTTAAATGAAGGAGTGCCCTTCCAGAGCATTGTAATTTTTACACGAGGCATTAGGACAAAAGGGTAGAACCTCCCACCACAGCTTTTCAGAATTACCTAAAGACTAAGTCAGGGCTGAGCCTTTGAAGGCTTAAGGAAGAAACAGTGTCTCAGGAGTGAGAAGTAGTTTGACATTGGTTAACATTTTGTAGAGGTGAGAAGCCACCAACAGGTACTTCTCATTGGCACTTCCGAATTGAAGGGTAATCTTTTACCTCTCCTCCTCACCTTCCTTTCTTTATGATGTGTCTTTCCCTTTCTATGGCATCTGTTCTGTCTCCTTCCCTTCTTTCTCTACCAGATGCTTCTCTGTGACCAGCTTGCACAAAAGGAGAGGGAAAAGGGAGGGGAATTGTGATAAGTTCAGCCAAAAACATCTAACATGTACCATACTGAGATGCTACACTAGCTCTCTTGAGCTGCGGAGGTGAATAAAATTAGATTTAGAATAGTAAGGAAAAAAGGTGTGCAAAAACCTCATTCCCAGGGTGGTGTAACTCCTGTGAAAGAACCTGTTAAAGACTAGCAGTGGGGAAGTAGAGGAGGGAGGGCCCATATAGTTGCCTTTGAGGGAAGGGAGAGTGTTCTAGGAAGCTTCACGGGCCTGTCATCTGAAGGGTGTGGGTAAGATCTCCCATGATGGACCAAAGAGTTCAAGCTCAGGGCATTTTATAATGTCTCTTAAAAAAAAAAAAAAAAGAGATCTGCTTTTCCTCTGACATGTGTGACCCCTAATTACTTCCCCTCATTTTGTGAGAGGTTTTGTGTCAGTGTCCCTCTGCTTTTAGCCCTCTTGGTTCACAGGGGTACAACAATGAGGTATGATCTCTATCATGTGGGGAGAGTGTCAGCAGCAATTCAGATCATTAAAAGTTATTTTCTTTTAGCCTGAAGTGTATTTGGTTTGAATATTTCTTGAAGTGATGTTCCTTGACTGCTTCTACAGTCATCCTAAGAAGTGTCGCATTTTCTCATTGTTATTTGTTATTGTATGCTTTCACATTCTTAGGTTTGTAAGTTGGAATGTTAGAACTTATAATGTATTTTCTCCTGACTGATTTTTTTTTTTTTTTTTTGCTTTCCCAGTTGCCAAAACAAAGGGGAGTTGGTGATGGAGGCTTTGTTGGAAGGAATACAAAATCGGGGACATGAAGGGTAAGTTAGCTTTTGACCTTAAGCTTCTCACTGAGTTTAAAAAGCATATCCAAGTTATCCTTCTGACCATTTTATGCTTTGGGTATAGAAGCAAAAGTGCTAAGTGGAAGCTCAGCTGATTCATGTCATGTCTGTGGACAGCATCTCTCTTTGGGGTGTTTGCCTCATCTCAGCAATGGCTTGCTGCTTGCTTTCATTCCACTCTCAATTTTCTCTTCAAAAGCAAAAGTAGAAGTTCAGAAGTTTTGTACACTAAGAACAAATGCTTTTATAAAAAAGTATTTAAGCCTTCCTAGCTACAGCTTTCTGTGGCCATTTCTGGAAACCTATTTGAATCCAGTACATCTATATTTACTTCTTTTTCTGCCTCTGAGATATCTGGCATCTCCTGTAACTGTGATGGACCTCTGTCAGTTTACAATAAGGTCCGTTGCAGTAAGTTTCTAATAATAAGGTGGGAAGAAATAGTTGAAATAAATCTGGCTCTTGAAACAGCTCTTAAAATTGTATTGTCATTTTCCCAATACCCTACTCACTTCAAAGGCTTTTATTTTGGTTAGCTAAAAATGTGAGAAGCTTGCCTGGATTTTTCCTGAGAGCATTCCTAAAACATTACAAAAGAGCTAGTTGTTGGTTGTGGAAGCCTTGCTCACAAGCTGGACTTAAACATCGGTCTTGTGTTTGACCAAATGACTTAGGCTTCAGGCTTGGCTATTAGAGGAAGGCCAAGTATGCAGTGGCATAAGTAATCACCTTAATATGAATGTTAAAGGGAAAAGTGCAGAAATCCTTTTCTTTGTCTCTTAATAATTTCTTTACTGACATCGTTCCACCTCAGCTGTGTTTACATCTGCTATATATATATTTTTTTTTTCACATCTGCTATATTTTTACATGTGAAAGAGAAAAAGTCATGGGCATATGTTCTTATTTACAGGGGATTTTTGACATCCTGTGAAGCAGAACTACAAGAGCTCATGAAACAGATTGACATAATGGTAGCTCATAAAAAATCTGAATGGGAAGGGCAGACACATGCTCTCGAAACTTGCCTGGACATCCGTGAACGAGAACTTAAGGCCCTTAGGGGTCAGTTGGATATGAAACACAAAGAGGTAAAGCTGTTGATTCACTCCTCTTTTTGATATTTTGACCTTGGCTTTTATATTAAATATGTTTCTTTTTTAAAAAATTCTTTATTTAAATTCAATTTAGTTAACATGTACTGTATTACTAGTTTCAGGGGTAGAATTTAGTGATTCATCAGTTGCATATAACATCCAGTGCTCATTACATCACGTTCCTGCTTTAAAGCCCACCATCCAATTACCCTATCAGCCACTCCCCCTCCCCTCCAGCAACCCTCAGTTTGTTTCCTAGAGTTAAGAGTCTCTCATGGTTTGCCTCCCTCTCAATTTTCATCTTATTTTTTTTCTTCCCTTCCCCTATTTTTATCTGTTTTGTTTCTTAAATTCCGCATATGAGTGAAATCATATGGTATTTGTTTTTCTCCGACTGACTTATTTTGCTTGGCATAATACCCTCTAGTTCCAGCCACATTGTTGTAAATGGCAAGATTTCATTCTTTTTGATGGCTGAGTAATATTCCAGTGTGTGTGTGTGTGTGTGTGTGTGTGTGTGTGTGTGTGTGTGTGTGTGTGTGTGTGTGTACATACATCTTCTTTATCCATTCATCTGTCAGTGGACATCTGGGCTCTTTCCATATTTTGGCTCTTGTGGACGTTGCTGCTCTAAATGTTGGAGTGCATGTGCCCCTTTGAATCACTATGTATCCTTTGGTTAAATAGCTACTAGTGCATTTGCTGGGTCATAGGGTAGCTTTATTTTTATTATTTTTTTAAGATTTTTTAAATTTATTTATTGAGAGAGAGATAGAATGGTAGAGAGAAAACATGAGAGGGAAGAAGGTCAGAGGGAGAAGCAGACTCCCCGCTGAGCAGGGAGCCCGATGTGGGACTCGATCCCAGGACTCCAGGATCATGACCTGAGCCGAAGGCAGTTGCTTAACCAACTAAGCCACCCAGGCACCCATGAGTAGCTTTATTTTTAACTTTTTGAGGAACCTCCATACTGTTTTCCAGAGTGGCTACACAGTTTGCATTTCTAAGTATGTTTCTTAAATATTTGTTGAAGGAAGCATTTGTGTGTCAAGTTAGTTTCTGCATTATCTTTTAATTCTCGTGGTTTCTTTTAGGAGAAGAATCCGTTGTGAAAACATTATGAATGTTTTATATATATTCATATATATATTCATTATAAATGAATATTAATATTTATTTCAAGGATCATATTACCTTCGTCACATACAATACATAACTTCTTTAAGAAAATGTAAAGGGTGTCACACGAACTTTGTCTAGCTGTCATCCTATTACATGCCTGTATTAACATTGACTGAGTTTAGTGTATGTTGTTTTTGGGGGCCTCATTGCATGGCTAGGGTAAAAAAGTTAAGCCCAAAATTCACTAATTTGCCTCTTTGGGTTCTATTTAAAAACAAAATTCAGAAAACCCTTTAAAAATTTTTTATTTGCCCTTGTTGAAAATTAGGGGAAAAGAAAGAAAAGAGAAAAATAAAAATTACTTGCAATCCCACCACCACTAGTTATTGGTGATTTGGGGGAAAAACTGACTAATATGCTGATTGATTTTTCACAGTTTAGCTGGTACAGTGAAAAGAAGAACATGGAATATTGGAAGGGAAGCAGAAAGCAATGCTAAGCCCAAGAATTGCTTCTAAATGTCTGGTATGAATGTCCAAGTGAGGACTGGAAAAGTTGTAGGGAAGCCCTGGTGCCAAGCCCCACTCTGCTGGACTTTCCTACCAGTAGGATCACCACATATTAGTGCCGTTACTTAGCTTACTCGGGAACACTTCTGCGAATATACACACTGACGTTGTGATTCTTTTGATGACACTTAGCAAGAGTGTCATTTTAGAAATGTTTGATGTAACAAGGAAAGAATTAGGCTTGATAAAAAGTGTTTATGCTTGTCAAGGGAATCTCTCAGTGGCTGGCCATTTGTACTTTGGGTCAAAGCAGTACAGAGTAAAATTGGCCATGTCAAATTCAGTTTTCTGTGAATGCCATTTGCTAAAGTGGAATTTATTTTAAAATTTGAGTAGACCTTTAAGAATCTATTTTAAGGGGCACCTGGGTGGCTCAGATAGTTAAGCATCTGCCTTTGGCTCAGGTCATGATACCAGGGTCCTGAGATCGAGCCCTACATCGGGCTCCTGGCTCAGCAAGGAGCCTGCTTCTGCCTCTCCCCCTGCTCATGCTCTCACTCTATGTATCTCTGTCTCAAATGAATAAATAAAATCTTAAAAAAAAATGTATTTTAAAATTATACCTCATGCTCAGATGTAGAAGGTGGTAAAAAAGTAGATGGAATGATAATATTTGATTTTTTAAACATTGTAATTTAGGGAGGGTCAGTGTTCCTTGTCTGGTAAGCTACTGTAGCTACCCTTCTTTATTTTTCCTGGGGCAGAACAAAAGTAGTTTTGTTTAGTAAGTTAAAGTGATTGTGGTTTCCTAGCTTAAGAAAAACACTGTATGTATATATAGATATCTAAGTTGTTTATTTTGTTAGAAACCCATTAAAGAAATTCCCATATGTGCGATTATGAGACTATTTAGTCACTCTGGGACTGTTTAAACTTATTCCTGTAACTTAGTTTTGATGTCAAGGTCATTACTGCCATTACTTAATACCTTACAAAGAAATTAAAGGGATTGAATGGATAGGTTCCATGGTAAGGATGTGAAGATTACAATTTTGGCCTGGGGACATAAAAGAAATTTAGAATTGTAGCTGTCTGGTCAATTTACTGCTTCATTGATTGGGTTGCTGAAAGTTGATTAAGTTTCTAGAAGTAAAGTGCTTTTACCAAACACTAGTAATGGGAATCTATCCCACAGAGTTCTTCTGTGAAATTGTGTTGGTATTAACACGTTCATAATCTACTTTGATATAAGAGTTAGAAAATAGAGCTTTCAGTTTTTGTCATTCTTATTTGTTTGAAAGTTACAGGCCTAGAAGCAGCTCTATGGTATGAACCAGTGCCACTCAAATGACAGTCCGTGGTGAGATGGAAAGCTTTCAGCAGAATGTAAATCAGTATATTGCATCCTAGAAAGTTTTGCTACATAAAAAATGCCAGCTGCACGGAACAGTGTGTTTGGTGAGGTCATTGCTTCACATTCTGCCTCAAGCTCCTTATATTGTGCTAGATTGCTGTAGCTCCAGCCTGTGTGCTGATCATGCTTGCAGGAGTACCAGCATAAACCAGCTCCAGCCTGTGTGCCGATCATGCTTGCAGGAGTACTAGCATAAACAATTCATTTTGTAATTGAATGCTTTTAGTGTTTTCTGATTACATTGTTGGGCTTGGGTTGGTTTTAATGGCCATTTCTGCTGGTGATAACTTGTAATGCCATGCAGAGCAGGTTGACCTGATGAAATGAGTAAGGAATTTGGAGTCCTGGCTCTGCCTCTTTTCTGCTGACTGGCCTTGGACAAATAGTCTAACTTCTCTGAGCCTGTTTCATCATGTGTAAAATTGGGATATAATGTCTATGTCCCAGGGTTGTTATGAAGAGTGAGTTACTATTTAAGATAGCTCTTTGAAAATTCAATTGTGTCTCAAACGATCTGTTATTTCAGCTCTTTCTTCTATCACCCATACAGTTTCAAACCTTGGCTCCCATTTCTCTGCCCAATGCCATTCTTCACTCTCAACATTTAACCTCTTTTTTTCTCCTTTTTATCCTTAAGAAATTTCAGTATTGGTGAGTGCCCATTATGAACCGGACCTTGGTACAGAAATAAAATTAAGCAATCTTATCTTTACATTTAATATTTATGCTTGCCATGTGTAGTAAGTAAAAAGAAAAATGATTCTCTAAGGCTGGTAAGAAAAAATAGTAATCACCTGCCCACCCCTCCGAAGCTGGGATTCTGGCTTCTCTGAAGCGGTCATTTTAATGCCTTTAATTCTTTCTTTTGGTATTTTCCCCATGTTTCTAAGTGGCATTCAATACTGATTTTTCTTAATTTTCAGTTTTAGTTATTTATCTAATGACTTGCTACTATGAGAGATAAGAGTTTTGCTCTTTTACATACAATTTCCATCCCCTTATCCTGTCAGGATTATAGGTCTTAATTTTTGGTTAGATCAATATTTAGTATTTACATTATTAAGATGGTAAATATTATTCATATTGAGTCAGATAGTATAATGATAAACTTATACAATTTTTTGTTTTCTTGGGAATTAATAATTATCTCATTTTCATTTGCTTTTTTTTTTAAAGATTTTATTTAATGAAAGAGAGAGAGAGCATGAGGGGGGGAGGGTCAGAGGGAGAAGCAGACTCCCTGCTGAGCGGGGAGCCTGAGGCAGGACTCGATCCTGAGACTCCAGGATCAGGACCTGAGCCAAAGGCAGTTGCTTAACCAACTGAGCCACCCAGGCACCCTCATTTGCTTTTTAAAAATGTACCTACCACTGATTCTTCCCAAACTCTCTGACACAAGTGTAAGTCTTCTCTGTATCTTCAGATATATCAGGTAATCTATCCATTTCTTCTTCTTTTATTTTTTCTCTTTTGTGGAGCTTGCCATTCTCAAGGATAAACTATTCTCTAGGTTAGCTGGATAGCTGTCATTTTGGCAACTCCCTTCACTATTATTCTGGAGTTTTCTATGCTTTTCTCCTTTTTGTCTCTTTGTATTCTGTCATCTTTATTTATTTCTCCATTTTTGATAGAACATACTTTTGAGATCTTATATGTATAAAATATCATTATTCTCTTTTTACATCTGATTGAAAGTTTGATTGGCTGTAGAATTCTGCTTTCAAAGTAAATTTTACTCAGTATGTTTTTAGTTAAATATGAATCTTTCAGACTTTAACATCTGGTAAGGACAGACTAGTTATTTTGGACCAGCCCACCCACTGAGACCAACTAGGTAAGCTAAATTAAAAAAAAAAAGTCTGCTTGAAGTAGAGTGTTAAACAAGCTAGTGAAGAATTTACCAGGCCAGGATCTCTGCTGGCTAGAGATTGAGGGAGGAGCCCGGGGCTTGGGGCAGTTATTAGCTGAAACTAGAGAAGGTAGCTCAGAGGATAGAGGCTAAATGAGGTTTTTGATAACTTCAGAGTGCTAAGAGAATAAAAGATTTGGTGTCCCAGGCGGCTCTGAACCCCTCCTTACTTTGGATTGGGACCTCGAAAGGCAGCACCCTATGAGGAAGGATGGGCTGGATATAGAACAGGCCCTCTTGAAATTGCCACTCAGCCACAGACATTTGAATTTCTGAAATCAGCATAAGGTGATCTTAAAGTGCCACTGTCCCTAGGCATCTCCAAAGTACTAAGGCTTCCAGGAACCTGGAAAAAGCAAGCTTAAATCTTCTCCAAAGGGAGGGAAAAAACACCATTCTGGGGCTTAAATTATTTCTTCAAATAATTTTGCAAATACAATGCTTGATACCCACTCAGAAAGTAACCCCTGACACAGAAGGACAAACAACAAAAATGCAAAAAGGCAGAAGCAACAGAAGATAGAAACAGACCCATGGCAAATCTAGATACTGGCATTACCATGCTCTGACTTTGCAATAGCTATGTTCACTGTGGTCAAGGGGATAAAAGATAAGATTGAGCGCTTAAAGAAAGAGTGGAAAACCATAACAAAAGGTGAAATGAATGGAAATTATAATATTGAAAAGTAAAGTAACTGAAATTAAGGCCTTAAAGATTAAAATATAATTAATGAACTTGAAAATAGGTCAGAAGAAAATGTTTAGAATAAAACACGGACAAATGATGGAAAATCCAGGGGAAAGATAAGAGAAAGAAATTGCAGTGAGAAGGTTTAATATGAGTGTTTTTGAAAAACCCTGAAGGAGAAAAAGGTGCGAATGGGCAGAAGCAATATTTGAAGATAAATTAAGATTTTGCCAAAAGTGAAGAAGGCTATGTATTTAAGGAGTCTGAGAATCTCAAGCAAGATAAATAAAAAGAAATATTTACCTAGGTTGAAAGCTAAAAACAAAGAGGAAGTCTGAAAAACAATCAAGGAAAAAAAAGATTAACAAGAAAAAAAGACACATCTACAAACAGCTCCAAATAGCTGACTTGTCTGCTAAAACAGTGAAAGCCAGAAGACAATAGAATGATCCTTCCAAAGAAATGACTTCCCCCCCCTGCCAAACCAAAAATCTATACCCAGAGTAAAGATAAAATAAAGACATTTTCAGATCAGTAAAAATTCAGAGAGTTTGTCATTGACAGACCCACACCAAGGAAATACTAAATATTCTTCAGGCAGAAGGAAAATGATCTCAAATGGAAGGTCAAGAGATAAAGGAAGAAATGAAAGGCAACAGTAAATACTTGGGTAAATCTAAGTGAATGTTGACTGTATATAACAACAGTAGCCTTTCAGCTTAACATATGTAGAATTATAATGGCATTTAAGTCTGGCTGGGGGATAAATGGAATTAAAGTATTTCTGTAGTCCTTGGGTTGCCTGGGAATGGGTAAAATGACTAATTAACATTACATTTGTTAAGTTGCAAACCCATGTTTTAATCTCGAGAGAACTGTTAAAAGTATCATTGATATATTAGTGGAGTATATATTTTACAATCCAGGAGAAAAATGAAATGATAAGAAGTTATCATTTCCAAAGAAGGCAAGAAAAGTGAGAAAAATGGATCATATAGCTTATTAAGTACACACTGCACTTAATAAGATGAGAGATTTAAATCCAGATGGAGGTTTCTCCTGCTATCTGAAAGGTCGCCTTACACCACTTTGCTTTTACGAAAGACTTATCGGTACTTGTTTTTGCTAGCTGAAAGAAATATGAAGAAGATTTTTACTTTTATGAAACGATCGTTGCTTCTTTGCTGTAGCCATTTTGACTTGCAAAAGGTTTCATAGGAACACTCTACTTTCAGATAATGGGGGGCACCTTGTAGGTCTATTAAGTGTAATTGCATACAATGGCCTAATTAAAAGATGAAAATTGTCCAGTTGGGTAAAAATAATTAAACTCAATTATTTGGTGTTTATAAAGATACAGCAAAATTGAATTGTTCTTATAAGAATTTTTTTTTTAGAAGTCTTTTTTCTTTTTTTAAAAGATTTTATTTATGTATTTGACAGAGACACAGTGAGAGAGGGAACATAAGCAAGGGGAGTGGGAGAGGGAGAAGCAGTCTTCCCGCTGAGTAGGGAGCCCGATGCGGGGCTAGATCCCAGGACCCTGGGATGACCTGAGCCGAAGGCAGATGCTTAATGACTGAGCCACCCAGGCGCCACTTCTGTTTTGTTTGGTTGTTGTTGTTTTTTAATTGAAGTAAAACATATATTAGTTTCAGGTGTACAGTGTAATGACTCAGCTTTTGTATTTATTGTGAAGTGATCACCACAGTAAGTCTAGTTACCATCTGTCACCATGTGTACTTACAAAACTTTTGTGTGTGTGATCAGAACTTCTATTGCCCCAAAGATTTAGATGCCTCTATTTTCTCCTTTATTGATATTACTTATTAGAATATGAGTGCTAAGGTATTTGGTGATTGATAGTTTTTATTTTATTTTAAATTAATACATACAATATTATATTAGTTTCAGGTATACAACATAGTGATTTGTTATTTATATACATTACAAAATGCTCACCGTAAGTATAGTTACCATCTGTCACTATAGAAAGTTATTATAGTATTATTGACTATGTTCTCCATGTTGTACTTTTTATCCTTGGGAGTTATTTATTTTATAATTGAAAGTTTGTAGCTCTTAATTCCCTTCATCTATTTTGCCTATCCCCCTGCCTTCCTCACTTCTGGCAACTACCAGTTCTCTGTGTTTATGAATCTGTTTCCATTTTGTTTTGTTTGTTTTGTTTTTTAGATTCCACCTGTAGGTGAATGATGAGAAGTTTTAAGACCTGTTTCTCATTTATTTTGTTTTTGAAATTGCCATTCTGTATTGTGATTATTACCTAGTGTTCCCCATTCTCCCTCTCCCTCCTCACTTATTAATAGATGAAATTCTAACCAGTTATGGAGAGACGTAGAGAAAGACTAATGGATATTGATGGAGGTGAGGGCTGGTCATGAACCAGCTGTGGCTGGTATCAAACCATTGAAAAATGGGTTAGGATAACGTCCTTATTCTGGTTGGTGGAACTGATTTCTCTGAAGTGAGGTAAATGGTTAAGCAGTTTCAAGTCTCTTGCTGTCTTTCCATCTGACATTACTATTCTGTACTTTAATTTCTATAATTTTTTTCTTGAAGCCTCACTGATTTTTTGTTCAATATCTTAGTTTCCAAGGTTGTTATAATGTATATCTTAATTTTTTTATGAGTTTTTTTAATAAAAAATGTTGGGGAGAATAAATCCAACAGAGCAAGTTTTCATCTAAACCTAGAAATTTTAGAAAGGTTATTAAATAATTAGATGTTTGACTTCCTAAGAAGTGTGGGGTATTACGATATACGGTTGAGAACTTGTTTTTATGGAAAGGTACAAAGGTTATTTCCTATTTTTATGTTTCAGAGATATTGTTTCAATGCCAATAATGAAAAATACTACCATCTTTTTGCTTCTAGGTTGTAATGTTGCATCAACAGGTAGAAGAACATGAAAAAGTCAAACAAGAGATGGCCATGGACTATAAGCAGGAGTTAAAGAAACTACATGAAGAAGTGAGATTTTAATTCTGTTATGTGTTGTATAATTCTGTCTCTTTAACCATTAGAATTTTGTTAATGTGCCCATTTCTACTTGATAAAGTGGGAAGTATATAATCCATGGGAGATACAGGGGTAGAAATCTATTTCTCTGTTCTTTAAATTCAGGCAAAAGAGACTTGTTGAATTATATATTTGGTACTATCCAAACAGGGATTCTAAAATGTGTTTCTCAGTTGAGTACCTGAAAGAAATAAAGCTGTTTTTGTATAATACTATGAAATATTGATACCAGGAACCTATATTAAATATTTTAATTTTGAGTTAAATCAGTTACTAGATTTTAAATAATAGAGAATCCAATATATTCAGAAGCATTTTGGGACAAATAAGAAAAGTAAGAATTCTAGCAACTCAATATTATTCTTCAGATTGGGAAAAAAAAATGCATTTTTTTTTTTTTACTTTGTTCCAAAATACTCCTGTCCTGCTTATTGAATGTCAGTGTTCCACAGGAGAATGGCTCAAGAACCACAGAGGAGAGGAGTTTTTATTTGCTGCTTTTATCATGGGTTAGTTTATGGGATCCTTAAGTGCAAGGCCACTGTAATAAAAATTAAAGTTTTGTTTAAAGAGTATCTTTCCCTCAGTTTTCTTTGTTCGGTGCAATGTCTTTCTCTTCTAGTGTTTATTTTTTATATACGGGTTTGAATTGTTTTAATTTGCAAATCTAACACGCTCAGTCTATTTTCAGTAGTACTGTTCAGCACTGCTCTTGCTTTCATGATACCAATATGTTCCACCACCACTGTTTACAAATTCTTAAATTTTAAGTCTAGAAATAACTGTGTCTACAGTTAGGCAGACTGAAGAGAAGCTATGAAAAACTACAGAAAAAGCATGTAAGGGACTTCAGAGGAAATGCCAAAAATCACAAGGAAGATCGGTCTGAAATTGAGCGGTTAACTGGAAAAATAGAGGTATGTTCATAATAATTTCTTCCTAGTGGTTGTCAACCTTACTGCAGGAAGGTGCTGTTTCTAGTAGTACTAGTTCTGAAATCGATTTTCTGCCATCTCCAGGACTGCCCTGGAGCTATTTCAGAGGTACATCCTGTCATCACCTGGTCGCCTGGGGTTGATGGGGTTACTAGTTCTCAGTAGTTCTCAGTAGGGCAGTACCACCCTTTGAGGGCATTTGGAAATGTATGGAGACATTGCTTTGGTTGTTCAAATGACTGGGAGTGAAACTGGTGTTGAGGGGACAGGAAGCGGGGACACTAAACATGCCCAGGACCATTCCACACAGGGAGAATATTGTACCCAGAATGCCAATATTGAGAAATACTGACCACCAGTTCCTAGCAGTCCTCCCTGGGCAGTGTTCTCGTCTTATTTATCACCTAACAGGGTTGGGGCTTAGTAAATGTTGAAAGTACATGGCTTTTTGTACAGAGTACTGGGCATCTCAGGTTGTTTAGCCTCAGTTCCCATTCAGATGTAATAAGCCATTTACTCCCCTCTTTGCTGACTTTGTTTTTATTAAGGCTGAGTAACTCTGGTTATTGTGTATGTTGATTCCCACACGACTTACCAGAGGTGGCGAGTTAACACTGCCCAAGGTGGATGAAGCAACAGTGCAGGGCTGTCACTCTTTTCCCTTGCATCTGCCACTGCCCTCCTCTGTCCATGCCATTGGTTCTCCAGGGTACCTAAGACTCCCCAGGGTCCTCTTTAGGCTGTCAGAGATTCTGCTCCAGTAGTATGACATGGGACCTAGGAATATGCATTTTATCCACTTCCCCTGGCTGATTGCAATTTGAGAAACATCGTTCAACATCTCTCTATGATTGCTTACAATTTGTCAGGGCGACCTTTCACCCACAAAAATGCCATTATTACAACTTAGCATTGTAATTTCTGTATTTAATGTTCTTTTACATCTTACTGTTTTGATCCATCTGAAGAGCTTAGACTCGGAGGGCTATGCTACTGCTTTCTCTCCACCCATCTTCTGTGACATCTGTGCTTTTTTCTCCCAAACCCCGCATCTTCCTCTTACCGCTCATTATCATTCTCTTTTATTTCTACCTCAAAACCTCATCTTTGATTTTCATGTCATCAGCCTGTACCCCCAACCAATATACATACAACCAAAGTAGCCATCTTCTGATCCCCGAGTTACTTCCTGGCCCAGAGGTTTCAGCTCCCAGGGCATTGTCACTCTCTCCAGTGTTACACTTGTCATAATTCTTGAGGATTTCAGTATCCACAGGGATGATGCTTATAATACCCTGCTCTTTGAATTCCTAGGTGTTCTTTCCTCCATGGACATCTTGATCTCCTTGTCTCATCTACCCATTCCCACTGCCATTCTTTGGGTGTCGTCATTACCAAACTTACAACTTTCCTGGACTCACATTTTTAATCATCTCATTCTTTAACTACCATCCTTCTCTTTTTAGCTCATTCCCTTTAGTCTCAATAATCTCTTGACTGTCAATAATCACTTGACTCCATCCCCAAGTGGTTGAATTCTGACACCTTTTCACTGCTGGAGAGCTACCTCATGTCCTCACGCATCAGTCCTTACACAGCTTAAATTCCATGGTTACATTCCTTACATTCCCCTTCAACTCTTGTGTCCCTTTCTTCCTTCATCATATTTGCTTGGCAAAACCATAACTCTAGTTAAATCCAGCTTTCTGCCCGCTCTCTACTTGCCATGTTTAACAGAACATGGCTGGAGAAAAACATAGTCATGCTGATTGGCCTCATTTTAAATTCATGGTCACTTACCTCAAAGAGTTCCTCATGGTTCCTAGAATCATACTACATTTCCCCTCACTTTGCTACTTTCCATAATGACTGTTTTATACTTTCTCTTTTCTCAAACTTTCAACATTTTCCCCCACATTCTCACCATTGGGTGATGATCTTGCTTTCCATTTCATTGAGAAAATGGAAGCAATAAAGAAGAGAATTTTCACAGACTTCCAACACTGGGTCTGCCCAACTATGTGCATCTCTGTCCATATACTCTGCCTTCCTGCTGGTGGAACTGTCCATACTCTCCCCAGCCCCTACCCAAGACATGGCTCCAGCCATTCTTTTCTGCTTCCTCCCTTCCTCCCTACTGGATGTTTTCCACCACCATCCAGATTTCTTCCCTCTTAAATATCCTCTCTTGACCTTTCTCTTCCTCTGGATGCTGCCCCATTTTTTTCCCTTCATTTTATAACTAAACTGCTTTAGGCATCTATACCTGTCTCCAGTTCCTTTTTGTCCATTTTCTTGCATCCACTCAATAAAGGTTTTGCCCCGTCACTCTCTGGAAGCTATTTACATGTAGGTCACCAATGAGTTCCACCTTAAAACACTTTATTGATTTGACTTAGAGATGACTTAGAGAACAACCACGCTTTCCTGGGCTTTCTCCTACCTTGTTAGCTATTCCTTCTCAATCTCTTTTGCTCCCCAACCTTTTAACATTGGAGTACCCTGGGGATTGTATCATTGGACCTCTTCTTTTTTTGTATCTGTGCTCAATCCCTTAGTGATATCATTCAGTCTCATAGTTTTTAGCACTGTATATATGTCGATAATTCCCACATTCATATATCCAGTCTTGATTTGTCCTTTTTGCTATACAATAATTTCCAACTGCCTGTTTCAGCTGTTTCACAGCTCCACCTTGATGTCTAAACCCGTGTCAAACTTGACATGTCCAAAATAAACTTCCTGGTTTCCTCTTCCCCATCTCCCAACACCATTCCTGTTTAATGGCAACCCCATTCCTCAACTTTTCAAGCTGAAAGCCTTAGCGTGACCCTCGACTTCTCTTTTCTCCACACAGCAGCTGGAATGATTCTCTTGTAAGTCAAAGCATGTTCTCTCCTTTACAAAAACCTTCCAGTACCTTCTCTTAAAAGCCAAAGTTATCCTGATGACCTACATAGTCTCACTCCTTGTTAACTGACCTTTCTTTACCTGCTTTTCCCTTTACTCCATTTGAACCACACCAGCCTCCTTGCTTACCCTTAAATGTACCAGGATGCTTCCACTTCAAGCCTTTGTACTTCCCTTTTCCTTCCCAGAATAGTATAATTTCATCCCCATTTCCTTGGGAGTTTACTTAAATGCCACCCCTTTTTAAAATTGCAACCCCCATCTCTGTGCACTCCATGCTCCATTTTCTCCAAAACAGGTATGATCATCTAATGTATTATACAATGAATGTGTTGCCTATTGCCCATTGAGTTGGGCTTGACTTTTTGTTTTGTTAACTATGGTAGCCTCACCACTTAGAACAGTGCCTGGCATTTTTGGAGAATGAATGAGTGAGTGACTTTCAGAAAGCTGGTTAACAGTGATTATCCCAAACTAGTTTGAGACTGCTGGAGTTGAGGATCCTGGAGGACTGCGATAGAAATCCCTTTGATTTGCCCCATTGTCATAAATATTGGGCTCATTTTCTTATCAACTGGAAGTGATCCATCATTAATTTTGACTGTTTGGCTTTGGGTTACAAATATCTGTTAGAATTTAGTACAGATATCTCCTTGTAATTCAAGTCTTTGCAGTTCTTCTGTTGAGATAGTAAAAATTTGGATATCAAAGGGTATTATATTATCTGAATCTATTTCGTTCCTGAATTTCAGATACTAGAAGTAAGAATTGGGCTACCCAAGGACTCATCTGAAAATTTATTTGATCTGTTCAATTTCTGGGTTTGGATATCAAGAATTTGGATAGTGGGATCTCCCCATAATCATATTTTGAGATTTTAGTTCTCTTAAGATCAGTTTTCTGAAAAATCACTAACAATGATAACAACCTTTAGGTGGCAGCAAATCTATGAAAATAATCACGAACCTAGGGTTTAGCATCTGTGTTTCATACTCTTCACTATTAGTGTGTTAAATTTAGGAAGACAGATATCCAGAGGCACAGTATGTCAGGAATTTAGTATTGCTCTACAATTCTGTCAGCTAAGTGAGTAATGGGGCTCCTGCTGGGGAGAAAGGTGCGTGTGTACCCAGGGAGGAGGGGAAAAAATTAAAAGTGAATCTGGGAAGCAGGGACTGCAAGGGTAAGCACTTACAAGTTAAGTACCTTAATTGCCTCTTCAGGAATTTCGTCAGAAATCACTGGACTGGGAGAAGCAACGCTTGATTTATCAGCAACAGGTGTCTTCTCTGGAGGCACAGAGGAAGGCTTTGGCTGAACAATCAGAGATAATTCAGGTTGGTTTAAGCCATTTTAAAATAATAAGAGGTGGAGAAGTCTTGATGGCATTGGCACTAGCTTAATGTAGTCCCCGTTTGCTCACTCATGTCCACACTCATGTCCACACATGTCTTCGTGCCACATGCTCTTTTGCTTGCTCGCTCCTCTCTCATGCTCTCTCTTGCCCTCTCTGTCTTGCTCACTCCACCCTCACACTCATGTCACTCTCCTGGTCTTGGTCTTCCCTTTTTCTGCCCTTCTGTCCCTCCCCTTCTCTCTCTTTCTACCTCGGTTCTTTCTTTGTCTCCCTTTCCATTTCTTTGGGTCTCTGGCTTACTAGTCTGGCTGTTTCTGGCTTTTGCCTTGGCTCCACTTCTGTGTCTTGCTCCATTTCTAGTAACTGGGGTACCTTGGCCGAGATGCCTCAGCCAGGGAGCTTCAGCCCGGCTACCTGTTGGCCTACAGCTACCAAGAGATTCACATTGCATTGATAAGCATACTGACTAAAAGCAGTATCTTTGTGGTAACAGAAACACTTTTTAGAACTCTAGTTAAAGAATGGGAGAAGATATTTGCAAATGACACTACAGATAAAGGGCTGGTATCCAAGATCTATAAAGAACTTCTCAAACTCAATACCCAAAAAACAAATAATTCAAAAAATGGGCATAAGACATAACAGACACTTCTCGAAGAAGACATTCAAATGGCTAACAGACACATGAAAAAATGTTCATCGTCATCAGCCATCAGGGAAATTCAAATCAAAACCACATTGAGATACCACCTTACACCAGTTAGAATGGCAAAAATGGACAGGGAAAGAAACAACAAATGTTGGAGAGGTTGTGGAGAAAGGGGAACCCTCTTAAACTATTGGTGGGAATGCAAGTTGGTACAGCCACTCTGGAAAACAGTGTGGAGGTGCCTCAGAAAATTAAAAATAGAGCTACCCTATGACCCAGCAATTGCACTCCTGGGTATTTACCCCAAAGACACAGATGTAGTGAAAAGAAGGGCCATATGCACCCCAATGTTCATAGCAGCAATGTCCGCAATAGCCAAACTGTGGAAAGAGCCGAGATGCCCTTCAACAGATGAATGGATAAAGAAGATGTGGTCCATATATACAATGGAATATTACTCAGCCTTCAGAAAGGATGAATACCCAACTTGTACATCAACATGGATGGGACTGGAGGAGATTATGCTAAGTGAAATAAGTCAAGCAGAGAAAGTCAATTATCATATGGTTTCACTTATTTGTGGCACATAAGGAATAGCATGGAGGACATGAGGAGAAGGAAGAGCAAGAGGAAGGGGGGGCGGAAATCTGAGTGAGAGATGAACCAAGAGAGACTGTGGACTCTGAAAAACAATCTGAGGGTTTTAGAGGGGCGGGGGGTGTGGTGATGGGTTAGCCCAGTGATGGGTATTAAAGAGGGCACGTACTGCATGGAGCACTGGGTGTTATACGAAAACAATGAATCGTGGATCACTACATCAAAAACTAATGATGTATTGTATGGTGACTAACATAACATAATAAAATTTAAAAAAAATCTTTTTTTAAATGAAGAACTAGTGACTTAAGCAGAACCAAAAAATATCTAATTTAGGGATATTTCTTCTTAGAACATACTATGTTTGCTTTTTCCATTAAAAACCAAGAACATAAAAGGAAATGAACACAGGGGAATAAATATTTGTGACCATCTATTCTGTGCTAGACACAGTCTCAGTGCTTCTTCCAGATTTCAGTTATCTAGAGTATGTGGTTCTGTGTTGTCTGTTTAATATCATGATAATCTGTCAAGGTTAGTAGTTATCTCAGTTTTCTAGAATGAGGGAATTACTCGATAAGTTGAAAGAGCTGAAGGGAAGCTCTAAAAATTAAAAAAAAAAAAAAAACCAATCTGTATTATTTGCTGCTTTAACTCTCAGTAATGTTTTGGCTTGTAATCATTCTCCTGAAATATCAGCTGGCCAGTAAAGTACCATGAATGGCTCTGCTGTGAGTGACTCCACTCAGGATTGCAGGGGGGCCCACAGTGACTTCAAGGAAGAAAATTATTTACTAGGCTGCAGCAAGCTATGCAGTCAGAGTGGGCCAATAAAATCCTGGATGTCTAGACCACAGTTTTTTTTCATCTGAATGCTAAAGCACTGTGCAAACATAAATAGCTATAAGATATTGTTATACTCTTAATTGTAGCCTTCAGATTGGGGAAAAAAGAAAATCAAGTCCTACTTTTTAGTTTTCAATTACTCATCTGTGGAGTGTGCTTATTATTGATGCAAATCCTTTTTTCAAATTACTATTGTGATTACTTTGCATGATTAAACTTCATTGCTAGTAAAAGTGAGATTTTTGTTTACCATAATTCAGCTAGGCCAGAATAAGAAGCCTTTAAAAAGCCAACATTTGTTTTCCCTACTAAGGGTATTTGAATTGTTCTCCTGATAGTTTGTTTAAAACTACTCTCCCTGCTTAACTCAAAAAATATTACTGATACTATATTTCTCTTTCCCCCTAAGCAAACTAAACAAAACTAAATCTTTCTGTGATTCAGTATGTGGCAGTGCTGTATGATCATCATTTAAAAAAACTAACTTTTAAATAAATTTCTGGATAGCTGTTACCCAGCATTAATAGTTACCATCATTTTGCTAGGGCTTTTTTTTTTTTTATTGTGGTAGAAAACACATTAAAATTTACCATCTTAACCATTTTAAAGAGTATATTAATGTTAACTCTGTGCATGTTGTTGTGTAACCGAGCTCTAGAACTTGTTCTACTTGCAAAGCTAAAGACTGTACCAAACAAACTCATTTTGCCAGTCTTGTTTCATCCTTCCCCACTTTTTACTTTTGGCTGGAATATTACAAAGCAAATCACAGAAATTGTCATGTTTCCCAACAGATAAGGACTTCAAAAAATTGTAACAGAATAAATAATTTATTAACATAATTTAATATTCAGTCTGTTCAGACTTCCCCAGTTGTTCTAAAATTATGTCTTTGTACAGTTGAATGTTCAAATTGGAATCCAGTCAAGGTTGACATGTTATATTTTGGTGATCTGTGAGTCACCACTGAACAGTCAAGGGAGAAAATCTGGGAGATTGGATAAATGGGGATCAACATCCACACTTCCCCCAGTTTTTAAAAACTTGATAGCAACTTTTTTCTTATGTATTTTTTAACATCTGCAAGTGGACTTCACAATAACTTCTCAGTCTTTGAGTCCTTGTTTGTTCAAGTTCTTTTCATCAGCTATTAAAGTTATAGAATACATGTTCATTTTAGAAAAATGAGAAAATGTCAGTGAGACAGGAATTAAATAAAATCACCCATAATTCCATAGTTTAGAGATCTATCATGATTAACATTTTGGTGTAAATTTCTTCCAACTTTTTCTATGCTTCTATGTAGTGTACATTGTAGTCATGTACATTTACTAGAAAAACACTCGTGTGTTTGGGGGGGAATATGTTCGGTTTCTAGATTCAACATATAGGTGAAGTCATACAGTATTTGTCTTTCTCTGTCTGACCTATTTCACTAAGTATAATGCCTTCTAGGTCCATCCATGTTGTCACAAGTGGCAAGATTTCATTCTTTTTTTTATGACAGAGTAATAGTCCATTATAATCGAATACAAACACACACTGGCACCCATACACACATCTTCTTTATCCATTTATCTATTAATGGACACTTGGGTTGTTTCTATATTTTGGCTATTTTAAGCAATGAGGCAGTGAACACAGGGGTGTGGATATCTCTTTGAGTTGGTATTTTTGTTTTCTTCAGATAAATACCCAGAAGTGGGATTACTGCATCATATGATAGTTCTATTTTTAATTTTTTGAGGAGCCTCCAGACTGTTTTCTATAGTGGCTGCACCAATTTACAATCCCACCAACATTGTATAAGATCTCCCTTTTCTCCACATCCTCACCAATACTTTTGCTATTTTGTCTCTTTGATACTGGCCATTTTGACTGGTATGAGGTGGTATGTCATTGTGGTTCTGATTTGCATCTCCCTGATGAGTGATGCTGAGCATCTTTTCATGTGTCTGTTGGCCATCTGTATGTCTTTGGAAAAATGTTCATGTCTTCTGCCCATTTTTAAATCAGGTTTGGTTTTTTTAATATTAATTTGTGTACGTTCTTTATATGTTTTGGATTTTAACCCCTTATCAGATGTATGACTTGCAGGAATCTTTTCCCATTCAGTAGATTGCCTTTTTGTTTTGTTTACAGTTTCTTTTATCATGCAAAACCTTTTCAGTTTGATATAATTCTGTTTGTTTATTTTAACTTTTGTTGCCCTTCCCACAGGATACTGGTCCAAAAAAATACTGCTATGACTGATGTCAAAGAGCTTACTGCCTGTGTTTTCTTCTAGGAGTCTTATGGTTTCAGTTCTTATGTTCAAGTCATCAATCCATTTTGAATTTTGTATATAGTGTAAGGTAGTGACCTAATACTCTTTTGCATGTAGCTGTCTAGTTTTCCCATCATTTATTGAAGAGACTCTTTTTCCCCATTGTTTATTCTTGTCTCTTTGTTATAGATTAATTGATGATATAAGTGTGGGCTTATTTCTGGTCTCCATTCTAGTCCATTAATATATGTGTCTGTTTTCATACCAGTACCACACTGTGTTAATTACTATAGCTTTGTGATATAGTTTTTTTTTTTTTTAAGATTTTATTTATTTATTTGAGAGAGAGAGAATGAGAGAGAGCATGAGAGGGAAGAGGGTCAGAGGGAGAAGCAGACTCCCCGCTGAGCAGGGAGCCCGATGTGGGACTCGATCCCGGGACTCCAGGATCATGACCTGAGCCGAAGGCAGTCGCTTAACCAACTGAGCCACCCAGGCGCCTGCTTTGTGGTATAGTTTGAAATTAGGGGGCACGATACCTCCAGCTTTGTTCCTTCTCAGTATTGCTTTGGCAACTTGGGATCTTTTGTACTTCCATTCAAACATTAGGATTCTTTGTTATAGTTCTATGGAAAATGCCACTGATATTTTGATGGGGATTGCACTGAATTTGTAGATTGCTTTGGGTAGTATAGGCATTTTAACTATTAATTCTTCCAGTTCATAAGCATGGAATATCTATTTATTTGTGTTGTCTTCGATTTCTTTCGTCAATATCTTATGGTTTTCAGTGGACAAATCTTTCACCTCCTTGGTTAAATTTATTCCTAGGTGTTTTATTCTTTTTGATGTAAATGTAATTGCAATTATTTTGTAATTGCAATTTTCTGATAGCTCATTATTAGTGTACAGAAATACACTAATATGTTAGTATGTTAATTTTGTATCCTGCTGCTTTACTGAATTCATTTATTAGTTCTAACAGTTTTTTCTGTAGTCTTAGGGCTTTCTATATGGTATGCCATCTGCAAATTTTGATGGTTTTACTTTTTCCTTTCCAATATTGATACCCTTTTCTTTCTTTTTATTGCCTAATTGCTGTGGCCAGGACTTCCAATACTTGTTGAATAAAACTGGTGAGCGTGGGCATCCTTGTCTTATTCCTGATCTTGAGGAAAAGCTACCAGCTTGTTGAGTATGAAGTTAGCTGTGGATTTGTCATTTGTGGCCTTTATTATGTTGAAGTATATTCCCTCTATGTCCACTTTGTTAAGAGTTTTTATCATAATGGATGATGAATTGTCAGATGTTTTTTCTGCAAGTATGGAGATGATCATATGATTTTTATCTTTCATTTTGTGGTGTATCACATTGATTGATTTGCAGGTGTTGAACCATGCTTATATTCCTGGAATAAATCCTACTTGATCATGATCCTTTTAATGTATTGTTGAATTCAGTTTGCTAATATTCTTTTGAGGATTTTTCACATCTGTGTTCATCAGGGATATTAGCTTATAATTTTCTTTTTTGTGGTGTCTTTGGTTTTGATATTGGGGTAATGCTGGCCTCATGAGTTTGGAAGCTTTCCTTACTCTTCTGTATTTTAGAATAATTTGAGAAGGATAGGTACTAACTTTTTTTTTTTAAGATTTTATTTATTTATTTGACAGAAAGATAGAGAGCACAAGTAGGCAGAGCGGCAGGCAGAGGGAGAGGGAGAAGCAGTCTCCGCTGAGCAGGAAGCCCGACATGGGGCTTGATCCCAGGACTCTGGGATTGTGACCTGAGCTGAAGGCAGATGCTTAACCGAGTGAGCTAACCAGGCACCTTCCTCCCATTTTTTAAAGATTTTATTTATTTGAGAGAGAGCATGAGCGGGGACAAGGACAGAGGGAGATGGAGAGGGACAAGCAGACTCCCTGCTGTGTGCAGAGCCTGACTTGGGGCTTGATCCCAGGACCCCAGGATCACAACCTGAGCCAAAGTCAGATGCTTAACTGACTGAGCCACCCAGGCGCCCCGGTACTAACTCTTCTTTAAATGTTTTATAGAATTCACCTGTAAAGCTGTCTTTTGTATTTTGGGAGTTTTAAAATTACTGATTCAGTTTCATTACTTTGTATTTTGGGAGTTTTAAAATTTTTGTATTTTTGTATTTTGTATTTTGGGAGTTTTAAAATTACTGATTCAGTTTCATTACTTGTTATTGGTTGATTCAGATTTTCTGTTTCTGTGTGATTTAATCTTGGAAAGGTGTGTGTTTCTAGGAATTTATCCATTAAAGGTTTTCCAGTTTGTTGGCATATAATTATTTGTGGTAGCCTTTTATGATCCTTTGTATTTCTGTGGTGTCAGTTGTAACTTCTCTTGTTTCTTCTCTCTTTTTTTTCTTATCTATCTGGCTAGAGATTTATCAGTTTTCTTCATCCTTTCAAAAGGACCAGTTTTTAGTTTCATTTTTTAATTTTTTTCCATTTTTGTAAGTCTCTGTTTTATTTATTTATTTATTTATTTATTTATTTATTTATTATCTCTTCCTTCTACTAACTTTAGGCTTTGTTCTTCTTTTCGTATTTCCTTTATGTGTAAAGTTAGATTGTTCATTTGAGATTTTTCTTGTTTCT
The DNA here is from genome assembly GCF_037043125.1 of Eumetopias jubatus. Lineage (NCBI taxonomy): Eukaryota > Metazoa > Chordata > Mammalia > Carnivora > Otariidae > Eumetopias > Eumetopias jubatus. Next base: position 125,412,767 of record NW_028274807.1, on the reverse strand, counting down.
TGATGTAGGCCTCTGTCTTTATGAGCTTCCCTCTTAGAACTACTTTTGTGGCATTGTGTTTCCATTTTCATTTGTCTCAGGGTATTTTTTTCCTTTTTGATTTTTTTTGTTGACCTCTTGGTTGTTTGTAACATGTTGTTTAGTCTCCATGTGTTTGTGTTTTTTCCAGTTTTCTTCTTGTAATCAATTTCTCTTTTCATATTGTTGTGGTCAGAAAAGATGCTTGATATGATTTCAGTCTTGCTGAATTTATTGTGGTTTGTTTTGTGGCCTAACGTGATCTGTCGCGAAGAATGTTCCATGTGCACTTGAGAAGAGTGTGTATTTTGCAGTTTTTGGATGACATGTTTTGTTTATATCTGTTAAATCCATCTGGTCTAATGTGTCATTTAAGGCCAGTGTTTCCTTATTGATTTTCTGTCTGGATGATCTATTCATTGATGTAAATAGGGTGTTCAAGTCCACTACTATTAAATATATTACTGTCAATTTCTCTCTTTATGCCATTTAATATTTTCTTATTATTTAGATGCACTAAGCACTTTATAATACAATATTTTATTTGAGTTTCATGATTAAAATTTTCCTTTTTAAATATGACAAATCAACCAATGTGTAGTCATAATGATTGCATAGAAGTCCAGTCCATAAATGTACCATAATTTATGTATTGAATCCCTTATTATAGAACATTTAGTTTTTTACTTTTTTACTCTTGCAAATAGTGCTTGGGTGAATGTCTTTATATAAACATCTAGGAGTATGTGTCCATTTATATTCTTAGGAAATGGCCCTAGAAGTGAAATTGCTGTACCAGTGTAGTTGAACATTCTTAAAGATTTTAATATATATTGCAAAGTACTCTCCAAAGTTATGTTGATCCAGACTTTCACTGGCAGTATTTGGGATTGTCCATTTCCTCACACTTTGCCAATATTGGGCACTATTATTTTTTTTAATTTCCCCTACTTTTAGGCTTGTCTGTGTTGATCTGATAGGTGAAAAATATGGTTATAATTATTTGTTTTAATGTGCATTTCTTTAATTATGAATTAGGTTGTGTCATTTTTTTCATCTACTTGCAGACATTTCCATTTTTTATAAATTGTGTCTTTTGCTCACTTTTTTTCTAGGATATTTATATTTTACTTTTGAAATAGCTCTTCCTACATTAACTATATTATTAACCCTTTGCTGTTTTGTTGCAATTCTAGGTGTTTCCTAGTTTACCTTAATTTTTGCCTAATAGTTTTAATGGAAACACAATTGTTTTATAAACAATTATTTAGAATTACTTAATTCTCTTAATTAATTTTTGCCTAATAGTTTTAATGGAAATACAATTGTTTTATAAACATTATTTAGAATTGCTTAATTCTCTTAATTTTTTCTGTAGGGTTTCTATCTTTGATATCATACTATAAAGCTTTACCTAAGCCAAGATTTTTTCTGCTTTATAATTTCTTTTTTATATATTTGATCTGAAAATTATTATTATATGGTATTTGATAGGCTAAACGTGTTTTTTTCCTGAATGGTTATCCACATAATTTATTGACTGTTAGATTTTGAGAACTTGACAGAGCGATTCTAAAATTTTTATGAAAGAATAAATGAATGGTACTAAGCAGCATTTTCTAAAAGAGTTAGGGTGATGTTCTATCAAATATTAAAATGTATTATATTAAAAAGTACAGTTGTTAAACAATGTGACATTATTAGATGCAATGATAGAATGATGGTTATATATGCATAGAAAAGGATTGGTTTAGTCACTAAAACATAAGGTTATTTCTGTTTAGAAGGCAAGGAATCACCTGCTACTTTCCCCGTTGCTCGTATACAAGTGTTGAAAGGAGATATTAAGGGAATTCTTAGAGAACATTAAAACATTAAAAAAATTAAAATATTAAGCCAGCACAGAGTATAAAATATTTAGCTGATAAATGTGACGTGAGAAAAATAGAGGTTGCATTAAATATGTATGTTTTCCTTTTGAAATATTTAGATGAGCTATATATCATTCAAGTTTTAAATCCACTTTTCAATTACATATATATATAAGTATAAACATAGTATTTTTAAAGCATCCTTTCCATGTTACAACGTATGAAGAAAAGATGATCCTAACTCAAGTGTTAATCTGTTGTCTTGGTAGAATTATCAGAGTTAATTGAACTGGCTCAGACCTGCTGTTTCAGGTTTATGGCGACATAGACAGGACAGTGTTAAGAGGGTGTCACTGGGAGCCAGTGTCTTAATGGGCTCTTCAGGCTGCTGCCTGGTGGAAATGTTGTAAGGCTGTGACCCGCACTGACTCGTTTGGAGTTGACACTGAAGGAGAGGTTGGTAAAGACGGATCCTGCCAGGGTCGTAGCTTCATTCTGGGATCCTTTGGAAAATAAAAAGTCTTTGTTGCTTCATATCACATTGTTCTCAGGAATCTCGCTATCTGGGAAAGCCATCCGCTTGAAGCGCCAGGATTAGGGACTGTAAAGCCAGAGAAGGATTTGACCGCAACCCCAACCCCTAGCCCTTTCCCTACTCTCACACTTCTGTTGCCCACCTCGGCTTTTATTCCCATCTCCCTGACATAAATTGCCTTTTAAATTATTTCTTTACTTTTAATACCTCTGCTGTGAGTTGTGTTGTTGAGATAATTCCACCCATTCCAACAGAATAGTTAAGAGGAAGTTCTGCAGAGAGGCAGGAGGAAGTATAGAGGGAGAGATGTATGCGGATGTGTTCATATCGACATTTTAATGATAACTGTTAATGTGTGTGTGTCTCTTTGGCAGTATTATAGTAATACTTTTAAGTGTTTCAATGGAAACATACCTCCTTGCTAATATTTGAATAGTATAAATTGGATAATTCTTTTAGAAGCAGTATACATTGTGTACTCTTTTTACTTTATGTCTCAGTTTTAATTGAACATTAAGAGACTGCAGTATTATAATTGTAACTCTGCCAATATCTTTATCTAGAGGCCTGTTGCCATTTTTGTCTTTTATGGAATTTTTGTCGCCAAGAAAGGCAGGATTACATTTTTTTTCTTTCAGATGGAGTTGGTGTAGTGTATTCTTGGTTATCAAAATACTCATAGTTTGAGGATTTTGAAATGGTAAATATTAATGGTGTGTAAAAAAGCATGATACATAACTGTATGATCTTAATTACATTAAAATGCTTACTTGTGCAGATACACACGTGGGACCTAAAAGTCAAACTTGTAAACTGCTTGTGATTATGGATGACTTTGCTCTTTGCTTCTTGTGTTTTTCAGTTTCCTCTTATGCACGTTAACTTTTAAAAAATAAATTTTTTAAAACCTAAGAAAAAATAAGAGGAAGTTCTGGTTTCGAGTTCAAAAAATTAATGGCAGTGGTTATTGCAAAAGAAAAGGGGGGGTTCAAAAATATATTAGCCTTAAGATACATCTAATGCCAGATATTTAAGAGAAATAATTGTTACTTTATAAGTAGTTTATAGGATTGTTTCTGTAAGTCTTGGAAGAAGTATTCTTGAAATATTCTGGTGTAGTTCTGTTCAATAGAAATAAAATGAGAGTTATATGTAAAAAATTTCTAGCAGTCACATTTAAAAGGTAAAAGAGGTATGGGGGGGCGGAGCAAGATGGCGGAGGAGTAGGAGACCTAGATTTCGTCTGGTCCCAGGAATTCAGCTGAATAGGGATCAAACCATTCTGAACACCTACGAACTCAACAGGAGATCGAAGAGGAGAGTAGCAACAACTCTCTGAACGGAGAAGCGACCACTTACTGGAAGGTAGGACGTGCGGAGAAGTGAATCCGAGGCGATATTCGGGGCGATAGATGGCGGGGGAGGGGGCCTCCGTCGTCCGCTTCTGGCAAGTGCTAGAGCCGCGGAGCACAAAATCGGACCTTTTAGAAGTCGGCTCCGCTGAGGGACGTCGCTCCAGTGGCTAAGCGGGGGTGGAACCCTCGCGGGACAGTGTGGTCTCAGGACCCTCGGGGTCACAGAAAGACCGGGGGTGCCTGAGTGCGGCAGAGCTTCCAGGTATCGGAGCGGGGAAGCCAGCAGCAGAGACGGAGCCGAGGCGCGGGCTCTCAGCTCGGGATTGCCATAAACTGTGATCCACGGCCCAGTCGGGCCACTGCTCCTCCAGCAGGGACCCAACAAGCGGCAGAGCCGGGGAGACTCCCCTTCCTCCCCCGGGAGGAGCGGCCCGGGAACGCACTGCAGGGGTCTGCTGGGTTTGGAGACTCGACATGGGGTCGGGTGCCAGAGATAGAAATGCTCGGTCACAGGCCGGGTGAGCACGGAGTGCGGCCGGAGACCAGGGAGACGGGAGTGACTGCTTTTCTCTGGGGGCGCACTGAGGAGCGGGGCCCCGAGTTCTCAGCTCCTCCGGGTGGAGATGGGGAGGCCACCATTTTCGCCCTGGTCCTCCAAAGCTGTACCGAGAGCTTGCAGGGAACAAAAGCTCCTGAGAGCAAACCCGAGCAGCTTGCTTAGCCCAGACCGACAGGGGCGGGGCAATTCAGCCTCTGGCAAAGACATTTGGAAACCATGGCAACAGGCCCCTCCCCCAGAAGATCAGCACGAACAGCCAGCAAGCCAAGACCAAGTTTACCGATCAAGGAGAACGGGAGAACTCCAGCGCTAGGGGAATACTGCACATAGAATTCATGGCTTTTTTTTACCATGATTCATTAGTTCATCAAAGTTAATTTTTTTAACTGTTTTTTTAAATTTTTCTTTTTCCCTTTTTCAACCAACATCTTATCAATCCCTTTTAAAAAAAAACATTTTTTATTTTTCATTTTTAAGTCATATTTTATCCCTTCATAGTAGTTACCCTTATTTTTGGCATATATATATAAGTTGTTCTCTCTTTAAAATTTTGAGATACAATTTCTTCTAACATCAAAATATACCCTAAATCACTAGTGTATGGCTTTGTTCTAGTCTCCTGCCTGATCACATTCTCTCCCTTTTTTTCTTTTTTTTTTTTTTTAAATCTTCTTCTTTCTTTTTTCAAACAACTTATCAATTCCTTTTATAAAATCTTTTATAATTTTCATCTTTACAGTCATCTTCCATCCCTTCATTGTATCAACCCTTATTTTGTACATATATGTCTTTCTTCCTTTAAAATTTTAGGAGGCACTTTTGTCTAACAGACCAAAATACGCCCAAAATCTAGTGTGTGGCACTGATCTATGCACTAGCCTGATCATATTTGATCATATTCTGCTTTTTTTGTGTTGTTCTGTTTTTGTTTTTATCTTTTTTTTTTTTCCTCTTTTTCTTTCTTTCCGTTTCTTTTCCCTTGGTTTCAGGTCTTTTCTGATTTGTATAGAGCATATTTGCTGGGGACGTTGTTAACCTGTTAGCATTTTGTTCTCTCATTCATCTATTCTCCTCTGGACAAAATGACAAGATGAAAAAAATCACCTCAGCAAAAAGAACAAGAGGTAGTACCATCAGCCAGGGACCTACTCAATACGGACATTAGTACGATGTCGGACCTAGAGTTCAGAATCATGACTTTAAAGATACTAGCTGGGCTTGAAAAAAGCGTGGAAGTTATTAGAGAAACCCTTTCTGGAGAAATTAAAGAACTAAAATCTAACCAAGTCGAAATCAAAAAGGCTATTGATGAGGTGCAATCAAAAATGGGGGCACTAACTGCTAGGATAAATGAGGCAGAAGAGAGAATCAGTGATACAGAAGACCAAATGATGGAAAATAAAGAGGCTGAGAACAAGATAAACAACTACAGGATCACGAGGGCAGAATTTGAGAGATAAGTGATACGATAAGACAAAACAACATTAGAATAATTGGGATCCCAGAAGAAGAAGAAAGAGAGAGAGGGGCAGAAGGTATATTGGAGCAAATGATAGCAGAGAACTTCCCTAATGTGAAGAAAGAAACAGGCATCAAAATCCAGGAGGCACAGAGAACCCCTCTCAAAATCAATAATAATAGGTCAACACCCCGACATCTAATAGTAAAACTTATGAGTCTCAGAGACAAAGAGAAAATCCTGAAAGCAGCTCGGGAGAAGAGATATGTAACCTACAATGGTAGAAATATTAGATTGGCAACACACCTATCCACAGAGACCTGACGGGCCAGAAAGGACTGGCATGATATCTTCAGAGCACTAAACGAGAAAAATATGCAGCAAAGAATATATCCAGCTAGGCTGTCATTGAAAATAGAAGGAGAGATAAAAAGCTTCCAGAACAATTAAAAACTAAAGGAATTTGCAAACATGAAACCAGCCCTCCAAGAAATATTGAAAGGGGTCCTCTAAGCAAAGGGAGAGCCTAAAAGCAGCATAGATCAGAAAGGAACACAGACAATATACAGTCACAGTCACCTTACAGGCAATACCATGGCACTAAATTCATACCTTTCAATAGTTACCCTGAATGTAAATGGGCTAAATGCCCCAATCAAAAGACACAGGCTATCAGATTGGATTAAAAAACAAGACCCATCAATATGCTGTCTGCAAGAGACTCATTTTAGATCCAAAGACACCCCCAGATTGAAAGTGAGGGGGTGGAAAACCATTTACCATGCTAATGGACACCAAAAGAAAGCTGGGGTGGCAATCCTTATATCAGACAAATTAGATTTTAAAACAAAGACTGTAATAAGAGATGAGGAAGGACACTATATCCTACTTAAAGGGTCTATCCAACAAGAAGATCTAACAATTGTAAATATCTATGCCCCTAACAGGGGAGCAGCCAATTATATAAGGCAATTAATAACAAAAGTGAAGAAACACATTGACAACATTACAATAATACTGGGGGACTTTAACACCCCCTTGACTGAAATGGACAGATCATCTAAGCAAGAGATCAACAAGGAAATAAAGACTTTAAATGACACACTGGACCGAATGGACTTCACAGACATATTCAGAACATTCCATCCCAAAGCAACGGAATACACGTTTTTCTCTAGTGCCCATGGAACATTCTCCAGAATTGATCACATCCTAGGTCACAAATCAGGTGTCAACCAGTACCAAAAGATTGGGATTATTCCCTGCATATTTTCAGACCACAATGCTTTGAAACTAGAACTCAATCACAAGAGGAAAGTCGGAAAGAACTCAAATACATGGAGGCTAAAGAGCATCCTACTAAAGAATGAATGTGTCAACCAGGAAATTAAAGAAGAATTAAAAAAATTCATGGAAACCAATGAAAATGAAAACACAACTGTTCAAAATCTTTGGGATACAGCAAAGGCAGTCCTGAGAGGAAAGTATATAGCAATACAAGCCTTTCTCAAGAAACAAGAAAGGTCTCAAATACACAACCTAATCCTACACCTAAAGGAGCTGGAGAAAGAACAGCAAATAAAGCCTAAACCCAGCAGGAGAAGAGAAATAATAAAGATCAGAGCAGAAATCAATGAACTAGAAACCAAAAGAACAGTAGAACAGATCAACGAAACTAGGAGCTGGTTCTTGGAAAGAATTAACAAGATGGATAAACCCCTGGCCAGACTTATCAAAAAGAAAAGAGAAATGACCCAAATCAACAAAATCATGAATGAAAGAGGAGAGATCACAACCAACACCCAAGAAATACAAACAATTATAAGAACATATTATGAGCAACTCTATGCCAGCAAATTAGATAACCTGGAAGAAATGGGTGTATTCCTAGAGATGTATCCACTACCAAAATTGAACCAGGAAGAAATAGAAAACATGAACAGACCTATAGCCACTAAGGAAATTGAAGCAGTCATCAAAAATCTCCCAAGAAACAAAAGCCCTGGGGCAGATGGCTTCCCAGGTGAATTCTATCAGACATTTCAAGAAGAATTAATACCTATTCTTCTGAAACTGTTCCAAAAAATAGAAATGGAAGGAAAACTTCCAAACTCATTTTACGAGGCCACCATTACCTTGATCCCCAAACCAGACAAAGACCCCATCAAAAAGGAGAATTATAGACCAATATCCTTGATGAACATGGATGCAAAAATTCTCACCAAAATACTAGCCAATAGGATCCAACAGTACATTAAAAGGATTATTCACCACGACCAAGTGGGATTTATCCCTGGGCTGCAAGGCTGGTTCAACATCTGCAAATCAATCAAGGTGATACAATACATTAACAAAAGAAAGAACAAGAATCATATGATCCTCTCAGTAGATGCAGAAAAAGCATTTGACAAAGGACAGCATCCTTTCTTGATCAAAACTCTTCAGAGTATAGGGATAGAGGGTACATACCTCAATATCATAAAAGCCATCTATGAAAAACCTATAGCGAATATCATTCTCAATGGGGAAAAGCTGAGAGCTTTTCCCCTAAGGTCAGGAACGCGGCACCGATGTCCACTCTCACCACTGCTATTCAACATAGTATTAGAAGTCCTAGCAAAAATGAACTATTGGGATTTCATCAAGATAAAAAGCTTTTGCATAGCAAAAGAAACAGTCCACAAAACCAAAAGACAACCGACAGATGGGAGAAAATATTTGAAAATGACATATCAGATAAAGGGCTAGTATCCAAAATCTATAAAGAACTTATCAAACTCAACACCCAAAGAACAAATAATCCAATCAAGCAATGGGCAGAAGACACGAACAGACATTTTTCCAAAGAAGACATCCAAATGGCCAAGAGACACAGGAAAAAGTGCTCAACATCGCTTGGCATCAGGGAAATACAAATCAAAACCTCAATGAGATACCACCTCACACCAGGCAGAATGGCTAAAATTAACAAGTCAGGAAACGACAGATGTTGTTGGGGATGTGGAGAAAGGGGAACCCTCCTACACTGTTGGTGGGAATGCAAGCTGGTGCAACCCCTCTGGAAAACAGTATGGAGGTTCCTCAAACAGTTGAAAATAGAGCTTCCATACGATCCAGCAATTGCACTACTGGGTATTTACCACAAAGATACAAATGTAGGGATCCAAAGGGGTACGTGCACCCCAATGTTTATAGCAGCAATGTCCACAATAGCCAAGCTGTGGAAAGAGCCAAGATGTCCATCGACAGATGAATGGATAAAGAAGAAGTGGTATATATACACAATGGAATATTATGCAGCCATCAAAAGGAAGGAGATCTTGCCATTTGCAACGACATGGATGGAACTGGAGGGTGTAATGCTGAGTGAAATAAGTCAATCAGGGAAAGACATGTATCATGTGACCTCACTGATATGAGGAATTCTTAATCTCAGGAAACAAACTGAGTGTTGCTGGAGTGGTGGGGGTGGGAGGGATGGGGTGGCTGGGTGATAGACACTGGGGAGGGTATATGCTATGGTGAGCGCTGTGAATTGTGCAAGACTGTTGAATCACAGATCTGTACTTCTGAAACAAATAATGCAACATATGTTAAAAAAGAAAAAGAAGAAGATAGGAGGGGAAGAATGAAGGGGAGTAAGTCAGAGGGGTAGACGAACCATGAGAGATGATGGACTCTGAAAAACAAAGTGACGGTTCTAGAGGGGAGGATGGTAAGGGGATGGGTTAGCCTGGTGATGGGTATTAAAGAAGGCATATTCTGCATGGAGCACTGGGTGTTATGCACAAACAATGAATCATGGAACACTACATCAAAAACTAATGATGTAATATATGGTGATTAACATAACAATTAGAAAAAGGTAAAAGAAGTGAAATTCATATATTTAACTCAGTATACCAAAAATATCATTACAGCACTTACATTCTTTTTTTTTTTCTTTTTTTTAACTGAGCATTTGAAATCCAGGGTGTATTTTACAGTTTGCGTACATCTCAGTGCAGAGCAGCCACAGTTCAGGTGCTCAGTGGCCACCCGTCACTAGTGACTGCCCTATCGGATCGCACTGGCCGAGTGTATTAATTCCAGTCAATGAAAATTGAGAATTTGTCCTGGAACGATTATGTACTTCCTTTTGTGCTTAAACACTATATTTGTATGTGACTGAAAGAGTGAGTCAATAAAAGAAGGCTATGTTCTTGATTCTTCACAACTAAGAAGTTCGTTAGTTTTTAAGTATCAAATCTAGACTCACTGGTTAAACTTGAACTTAGTTAAACTATAACTTCAATGTTGAGTTTACTTTAAGATTACAGATTTGAACTAAGTAGTATAAAATAGCTATTGCAGTGTTTTTGTTTTTTTTTTTTAAAGATTTTATTTATTTGAGAGAGATAGCAAGAGTGGGGTTAGGTGCAGAGGAAGAGAGAGAAGCCGACTCCCCGCTTATCGGGGCGCCTGACGTGGGGCTCGATCCCAGAACCCTGAAATCATGACCTGAGCTGAAGGCAGATGCTTAATCAACTGAGCCACGCAGGCGCCTTCTACTGCAGTGTTAAAAACATAATGTTAGTGTTTTGCAGTTATGTGTTGTCTTTCAGCCTGAGTGTCCATTTGGGCAGAGGCTTTCTAGTTCTGTTCTGCCACGGCCCAGGGCTTCTGTGCAGTTTAAGGTGGGGTCAGAAAGGTTCAGCAAGTTGGGCTCCAGCCCTTTACTCCTCACCCTCACCCAGTCTCTTCAGTTATTTTTTCTGTACAAGGTTCTGTATAAGAGTTTCTCTTGGGAAAAAAAAAGTATATATTGTATTTTAAACGTTTGGAGACAGTTGCATGCTTGGCAGTTATTCTTGCGGATCTAAACCTATCTGATACCTTTTTTTCAGACTATGATAGGAATCTGGTAAAAAGATTTTGGTTCTTTACACTGGAATCTTGATCTGTAATTTATACAAACACTATTTGTCGGTTTCTTTGCCTTTCTCCTTCCAGTATTCCTCTGGCTTATGGGCATTATTGAGCATCTACTTTATGTGACCATAGTATGGGATTTGGGTCCTGTACAGTATACAATAAAATCTTTAATCCATGGCAGATTGATTTCCCAGAGACATTTCCATTTGAATTTCTAAAAATAAAATTGGATACCTTTACCTTTTAAAAATATTTATAATAAGGCAAGTTTTACTTACACAGATGATTCATGTCTATCTTTGGTATTTAGATGAAGTACCTCTCTGGATACAGGATTAAAACTTGTGAACACTAGAAAGTTGGGAACTAAAAACCAGGATTGCTGGGATACACAGCCTAGGAATTATCTAAGTCTGCTGGAACTTTATACTATAGGTCTGTGAGATAGTCACTAACCAGTTTTATTCCTATGTACCTCAGTAGATAAATCATTGAAAGAAACTAATTTGAGATGCACTATATTTGGTTAAGTCTTTTAGCTCGAGGAGTGTCTAAATATTGAAGACAGAACCAGTCTTTCCTCTCCTCTAAGCACCTTTTTCCTCAAGGAGCAAAATTCTCCAGTTCCCTCCACCCCAAATTTGAACATCTTGTGGTCAATTTCAATAGTCTGAATATGCATGTTTGTAATGTATCTGAAAATACAGAATAATTAACTACACGCAACATATTCTGGGGTGGGGAGAGAGGAAAATTTGACCTGGAAATTTAAGATGTTTAGTGATTAAGAAAAAACCCTAATTTATGAGCTTCCATAAGAAATAAAATAATGCATTATAATTCCTATATTTCCTATGTGGTAAAGAGGAGAGAAATCCAGTTTTCCTATGTGATGAGTCAGATGCAGTTAAACTTTTGCACTAGTGGGTAGAATAATGCAGCTGTTCTTGCAGTAGGTGGGCAGCATCTCTTCTGAGGAATCCGTTTACTTTCTCAATTCTTTCTTATCCCTTCTTCTCAAGATATTTATTATATAATTTTTTAAGATTTCATTTTTTAAGAGCAGTTTTATGTTTGCAACAACATTGAGAGGGAGGTACAGAGATTTCCTGTGTGCTCCCGTACATGCATGGCCTCCTCTGTTCTCAATATTGCTCACCAGAATGCTACGTTTGTTACTAGGGATGAACCTACATTGACACATGATAGTTTACTTTAGGGTTACTCTTGGTATTGTATGGTCTATATGGGTTTGTACAAATGTATAATGACATATACCCATCATTGTAATAGCATACCGAGTAATTTCACTGCCATAAAATTCCTCTGTACCCTGCCTTTTTATCTCTCTCCTGCCCTGCATCCCCATAATCACTGATATTTTTATTGTCTCTATAGTTTTGCCTTTTCCAGAAAGTCATATAGTTGGAATCATACAGTATGTAGTCTTTTCAGACGGGCTTCTTTCCCTTAGTAATGTGCATTTAAAGTTCCTTCGTGTCTTTGCATGTCTTGATAGTTCATGTTTTTAGCACTGAATGATATTCCATTGTTTGGATGTACCACAGTTTATTTATCCACTCACTTACTGGAGGACATCTTGGTTGCTTCCAAGTTTTGGCAGTTATGAACAAAACTGCTGTGAACATACATGTGCAGGTTTTTGTGAGAACATAATGTTTTCAACTCCTTTGGGTAATTGGCAAGAAACACAATTTCTGGATCGTATGTTAAGAATATATTAAATTTTGTAAGAGAACACCATGTTGTCTTCCAAAATGTCTGTAACATTTTCTATTCATACCAGCAGTGTATGAAAGTTCTTGTTGCTCCACATCCTCACCAGCAATTGGTATCATCACTGTTCCGGATTTTGGTCATTCTAATAGATGTGTAATTATTGTATTAATATGCATTTCCCTGATGACATATGATGTAGATCATCTTTTCATATGTTTATTTGCCATCTGTATATCTTTTTTGGTAAGATGCCTTTTCAGGTCTTTGGCCCATTTTTTAATGGAGTTGTTTATTTCCTTATTCTTGGGTTTTAAGATTCTTATTATATTTTGTATAATGGTCCTTTATCAGGTCTGTCTTTTGCAAATATTTTCTCCCAGCCCCTGGCTTGTCTTCTCATTGTCTTGATATTGTCTTTCAAAGAGTGGAAGTTTTTAATTTTAATCAAGTTCAGATCAGTTATTTCTTTCAGGGCTCATGTCTTTGGTGTATCTAAAAAGGCATTCCTATACCCAAAGTTATCTAGGTTTTCTTCTGCGCTATCTCCTAGGAGTTTTATAGTTTTGCATTTTACATTTAGGTCTATGATACATTTTGAGTTAATTTTTATGAAATATTGTGTTGGCTAATCTGAGTCTTTTGCCTTTCCATGTAAATTTTAGAATCGTTTTGTCAATATCCATAAAATAATTTGCTGGGATCTTGATTGGGATTGTGTTGAATCCATAGATCACATTGGGAAGAACTGACATCTTGAGAGTATTGAGTTCTCCTATCCATGAACATGGAATATCTCCCCATTTATTTAGTTTCTTGATTTAATTCTTCAGAGTTTTATAGTTTCCCTTAAATAGATCTTATACTTATTTAGTTACATTGATACATAAATATTTAATTCTTTCAGGTGTTAATGTAAATTATACCATGTTTTTAATTTCAATTCTACATGTTCATTATTGGTATATAGAAAAGTGATTGAGCTTTGTGTATTAACTTTCAGCCTACAACTTTGCTATAATTGCTTATTAATTCCAGGAGGGTTTTTTTTTCTTCTCTCTTTTTTTAAGTTTTTATTTTAATTCCAGTTAGTTAACATATAGTGTTATATTAGTTCCAGGTGTACAATAGAGTGATTCAGCAATTCCATACATCCAGTGTTCATCACAACGAGAGTACTCCTTAATCCCCATCACCTATTTAACCCATCCACCCCCATCTGCCTCCCCTCTGGTAACCATCAATTTGTTCTCTATAGTTAAGAGTCTGTTTCTTTCTCTTTTCCCCTTTGCTCCTTTGTTTTCTTTCTTAAATTCCACTTATGAGTGAAATCGTATAGTATTAATCTTTCTCTGACTTATTTCTCTTAGCATTATACTCTTTAGCTCCATCCATGTCATTGCAAATGGTATGATTTCATTTCTTTTTATAGGTAATATTCCATTGTGTATATATACCACCTCTTCTTTATCCATTCATCAATTGATGGACACTTGGGCTGCTTCCATATCTTGTCTATTGTAAATAATGCTGCTATAAACATAGGGGTGCATGTGTCCCTATGAATTAGTGTTTTTGTATTTGTTGGGTAAATACCCAGTAGTGGGATTGATAGATGGTAGGTTCTATTTTTAATTTTTGAGGAATCTTCCAGGAGGGTTTTTGTTGTTGTTGATTCTTTCAGATTTTCTGCATAGATGATCATGTTATCCTTGAGCAAAGGCAGCTTTATGTCTTCCTTCCCAATCTGTATACCTTTTATTTCCTTTTCTTGCCTTATTGCATTAGCAAGGACACCAGTTGATATTAAAAAGGAGTAGTGAGAGGGGATATCCTTGACTTGTACCTGATCTTAGTGAGAAAGCTTTGAATTTTTCATTATTAAGTATGATTTTAGCTGTACAGTTTTTTAAATATATTTTTTATTTTTTTTTATAGTTTAATGTATTTTAATAGCAAACTTACAGGAACAGCACAGAAGACAGACATTAAAAACATGTACTTGCATGTAGGACAACTCAGTTAGAAAGTATAGCAAATGGATGGATCTACTGTATGATAAAAATGCTACAAACACCATTTAGTTGCTGTCAATAAGAAATTTACTTGTTTTAAAGAAATCCAAATGCTGGCATTGTCCAGAAAAATTAAACAGGTTTATTTATAATTGTTATAAATTGAACTGCTGAAACGTGTTCACTGAAACATTTTGACTTGCATTAATGCTTTATGTCCCCGCGTTTATATTAAAAATTCACACACAAGTGACAGTGGAAAACCTGCCAATACCTGATTTCTGTCCCCTATTTTTCCACTTGCAATCATAGACTTAGGTACCTTTTGACCCCATGGAAAGAAAATATCTAACGTTCAGAACTACCAATAACAGGAAGAAGAGAAATTTTTTTTTTTTTTTTAAAGAATGAAATGTTTTCCATCATAGTGGATTCTTAAGCACGTTCTCCATATATGCGGTGCCCTAGCTGGATGTCTTTTGACATAATTGTGACACATTTGGCATGGATAGCACACAGGTTGGTGTCTTCAAAGAGGCCCACCAGATAGGCCTCGCTTGCTTCCTGCAAAGCACCAATAGCTGCATTCTGGAAGCGCAGATCTGTTTTGAAGTCCTGAGCAATTTCTCGTACCAGACGCTGGAAAGGAAGTTTGCGGATCAGAAGCTCGGTGGACTTCTGATAACGTCTAATTTCACGGAGGGCCACAGTACCAGGCCTGTAACGATGAGGTTTCTTCACCCCTCCAGTAGAGGGTGCACTCCTGTGAGCAGCTTTTGTAGCCAGTTGCTTCCTTGGTGCTTTACCACCGGTCCATTTGTGGGCAGTCTGCTTTGTACGAGCCATGGTACAGAAACCTCCTTATTTACCCCTCTTCTCCTTCGGCTGGAGCTCGGCGAGCTAGAGGCGGCGCTGGCGTTGGCGAGCGACGGCATCCTGTACAGTTCTTTTTAGATCATCTTTAGCAAGTTAAGAAAGTTCCTTTCTATTCCCAGTTTTTATCATGAGAGGTTTTTTGTTTTTTTGGGTCATGAGTGGGTTATTATAAATGAGCTAATGCTTTACATTTTTATGGAAGTAAAACTCAGTTTTATTTTAGTCTTCCTTATTCATCAAATATTCTTTTATTATTTCATTTCTATCGGTAATCTGTGTTTCTAGGCTCAGCTTGTCAATCGGAAACAGAAATTAGAGTCTGTGGAGTTGTCCAGCCAGTCGGAAATTCAGCACCTGAGCAGTAAGCTGGAGCGGGCCAATGACACTATCTGTGCCAATGAGTTGGAAATAGAGCGCCTCACCATGAGGGTCAATGACTTGGTTGGAACCAATATGTCTGTTATGCAAGAGCAGCGGCAAAAAGAAGAAAAATTGAGGGAATCTGAAAAACTATTAGAGGTTTGTTTTAAAATTACTACAGTTGGGGAAATGTGTGTATGCATGTTTTTAAGAGAAACTAGCCCAAAAGTCCATCAACTGAATGGATAAAGACAATGTGGTGTATATATAGACAGTGGAATATTACTCAGCCATCAAAAAAAATGAAATCTTGCCATTTGCAATGAATGACATGGATGGAACTAGAGTGTATTATGCTAAGTGAAATAAGTCAGAGAAAGACAAATACCATGATTTCACTCATATGTGGAATTTAAGGGACAAAACAGATGAACAAAGGGGAAGGGGGAAAAAAGGAGGCAAATCATAAACTCTTAAAAGATAGAGAACAAACTAAGGGTTGCTGAAGGGGAGGTGGGTGGGGGGAAGGGATAATTGGGTGATGGGCATTAAGAAGGGCATTTGTGATGAGCACTGGGTGTTGTATGTAAGGGATGAATCACTGAATTCTCAATATTACATTATATGTTAACTAACTAGAATTTTTTAAATTTATTTTTTTATTCGTTTCAGAGGTAGAATTTAGTGCTTCATCAGTTGCATACAACACCCAGTGCTCATTACATCACGTGCCTTCCTCAGTGCCCATCACCCAGCTACCGTATCCCTCCACTTCCCTCCCCTCCAGCAACCTTCAGTTTGTTTCCTAGAGTTCAGTGTCTCTTCTGGTTTGCCTCCCTCTGTATTTTCATCTTATTTTATTTTTCTTTCCTTTCCCCTATGTTCATCTGTTTTGTTTCTTAAGTTCCACATATGAGTGAAATCATATGGTATTTGTCTTTCTCTGACTGACTTATTTTGCTTAGCGTAATACCCTCCAGTTCCATCTACATTGTTGCAAATGGCAAGAGTTCATTCTTTTTGATGGCTGAGTACTATTACAGGGTGTGTGTGTGTGTGTTTGTATACACACTACATCTTCTTTATCCATTCATCTGTCGGTGGACATCTGGGTTCTTTCCATATTTTGGCTCTTGAGGACATTGCTGCTATAAACATTGGGGTGCATGTGCTCCTTTGAATCACTATGTTTGTATCCTTTAGATAATTACCTAGTAGTGCAATTACTGGGTCATAGGGTAGCTCTATTTTTAACTTTTTGAGGAACCTCCATACTGTTTTCCAAAGTGGCTACACCAGTTTGCGTTCCCACCAACAGTGTAAGAGGCTTCCCCTTTCTCCACATCCTCACTAATATCTGTTGATTCCTGAGTTGTTAATTATAGCTCTTCTTACCGGTGTGCAGTAGTATCTCATTGTGGTTTTGATTTGTATTTCCCTGATGCCGAGTGATGTTGAACATTTTTTCATGTGTCTGTTGGCCATTTGTATGTCTTCTTTGGAGAAATGTCTGTTCATGTCTTCTGCCCATTTCTTGGCTGGATATTTTGTTTTTTTGGGTGTTGAGTTTGTTAAGTTCTTTATAGATTTTAGATATTAGCCCTTTTATCTGATACGTCATTTGCAAGTATCTTCTCCCATTCTGTCGGTTGTCTTTTGGTTTTGTTGATTGTTTCCTTTGCTGTGCAAAAGCTTTTTATCCTGATGAAGTCCCGATAGTTCATATTTGCTTTTGTTTCTCTTTCCTTTGGACACATGTCTAGCAAGAAGTTGCTGCAGCCAAGGTTGAAGAGGTTGTTGCCTGTGTTCTCCTCTAGGATTCTGATGGATTCCTGTCTCACATTTAGGTCTTTCATCCATTTTATGTTTATTTTCATAGATGGTGTAAGAAAGTAGTTTCATGCTTTTGCATGTGGCTGTCCAGTTTTCCCAACACCATTTGTTAACTAACTAGAATTTAAATAAGAACTTAAAAAAAAATTAATCTCGAACTATGTTCAAGAATCCATGGGTTTCTTCCCTAATCTGTAGCTAATGGATCAGACATTGATAGCCTTATTAATATTGTACCTATTATAGTCTGACTCCCTGGCTTCCTTTTCTTATGAAATAGAAAAATTGTGATAACATCTGACTTTTTTTCTGAGTATTTTGCAGATTCTCCAGGAAGAAAAGAGAGAATTGAAAGCAACTCTTCAGTCTCAAGAAAATTTCATGCATGAGGAAAGAATGCAAAAGGAGAAGCTACAAGCAAAGTTAAAGCCAACTGATGCTCAACACACAATAGAGGCCATAAGGTATATTTAATCTTATTATTATTTTTTTTATTTAATCTTAAATATTAATTGTATCCACTTGGTGGTTTGGCATTGAGCACCAGTGTTAATATTATGTATTCATAATTTTGTGTTTGATCACATTATGGGTTTTCTTACTCACTTTTAATTTCTGAGTTAAATTTTTATAGTGTTATAAAATTTTGTGTGGTTAGTTTTTTTTCTGCATCCAGTTTGGGTCCCTAACCAAAAGACTGTAATGTTTAGAAAGTAGAAACTACTTGGTCAATCTGTACTGTTGGTGAAACTCCAAATGTGAAAGGAATTGTAGTCCATGTTTCCTGGAAGGCTTCCCTTTCTTGGTAGAATAGGTCATGATAAGTAGCTGCTTATCATCAACATCATTAATAAGCCAGCTATTGAGATAGCTCATTAAAAAAAAAATCCTAAAACTCATTATATTTCTAAATATGAATTATTTTCGTGATGCTTGTAGTGGAAAGTAATAGAAGGAGCTATGCTCCTTTTCCTTTAGGTCTGATACACATTTCTATTCTTGGCAGAACTTTCCTGTAACTTTTCGGTTTCTTTGGCTCAAGGTATCAAGTGGAAACAAAAGTTTTGTCGTTTTATCTTTTTCCCTAGAAAAACAGGCCAAATCCCAGTTGAGAAAGGAGTAAACTGCTGCTGACTTTTTTGAGAAGCATCATCTCATGCTTCTTTACTCTCCCAAGTGATCTTTTCATGAAGCAGGAGACAAGCTGAAGAGTTCCGAAGAGTTCCAAACAGTTTCATTACCAAAAACAATTGGGAAATATGAACTGATTATGCATTGTTTTATTTGCAAGGATCAGAGGCCTTTAACAGTTCTCCTCTGTCTTTAGGTCACTGGAGGAGTCACAGGCAGGAAGGAGGTATACCTCACACGAGCAGGGGGACTTAGGCAACATGCTGTCCCAGCTGGATTTCACCCACAGTAGTGAAGAACTTCTGCAGGCAGAGGTGACTCGTTTGGAAGGCAGGTAGATAATTACATACACATTTCAAGAGTGTTCAAGTTGTTAAAAATGATTTTTGATCGTCATATTGATAAAGTAAACTAACGTAATAATCTTAGTGAAGGGGCGCCTGCACGGTTCAGTTGGTTAAGCAACCGACTCTTGAGTTCGGCTCAGGTCATGATCTCAGGGTCATGAGATGGAGCCCTGCATCCGGCTCTACGCTCAGTGGGGGCTCCCTCTCCCTCTGCTCCTCTCCCTGCTTGTGCTTGCTCTTTGTCTCTCAAATAAATAAATAAAATCTTTAAAAAAAAAGTCTTAGTTAGGCTGGAGCTGCTCTCAGCGAGGGCACACTGGGCACATGACGCTCCTTTCTTGTGTCCCGAAGTGCTGTTGATTATTTCCTTGGATGCTAGTTGAATCCTGATCTATGCTAGAGCATACCCAGCTCACTTGCTTCATCATCATACTTGTGAACTTTTGTTTGTCATACCTCTAAACTCTGTGACTGGGAAGAGGTTGATATTTTGTTTTAAACATGAAATGTTGTTTGTACACTAACATTTTCTGTATGTAAAAATTTTAAAATATATGAACTATTAGCCTTTAGGCAAACAAAGAACAAAAATATTGCTATTTTACCCTTTTAAGTTTATCTTTAAGTAATACATTTTTTACTTTTTATTTCTGTTTTTGGAAACCACCAGGTATTTTTTTTTACATATTAAATACCATGCACATACAGTTTTTTGCTTTATTTGCTTTGCACCTTGGAATACTTAAGATATTCTTGGTTATCATTATTGAGGTGGATGTGTACATTTTTTAAATTTATTTTTAAAGATTTTATTTATTTGAGAGAGGGAGAAAGAGTGAGTGAGAGAGAGAGCACAAGCTGGGGAGAGAGGCAGAGGGAGAAGGAGAAGCAGACTCCCCACTCTGCAGGGAGCCCGACTCCTGGCTTGATCCCAGGACCCTGGGATCATGACCTGAGCCGAAGGTAGACACTTGACCAACTGAACCACCCTGGTGCCTCAGGATGTATACACTTCAAACTGAATAAAATAAAGCTCGTCCTTCCTTCTTCCCTCCCTCCCTTCCGTCCTCCCTCCCTTCCTCCCTCCCTTCCTTCCTCCCTTCCTTCCTTCCTTCCTCGATCTCACAACCCTGAGATCATGACCTGAGCCAAAATCAAGAGTCTTAACTGACTGAGGCACCCAAGCTCCACAAAGCTTATTATTCTTTTTGACATTGGAACTAAAATTTACATTTTCTTTTTTTTTTTTTTTTTTAAAGATTTTATTTATTTATTTGAGAGAAAGAATGAGAGAGAGAGAGAGCACATGAGAGGGGAGAGGGTCAGAGGGAGAAGCAGACTCCCCGCCGAGCAGGGAGCCCGATGTGGGACTCGATCCCGGGACTCCAGGATCATGACCTGAGCCGAAGGCAGTGGCTTAACCAACTGAGCCACCCAGGCGCCCTAAAATTTACATTTTCTATCATAGATTTTCCATTGATTGACTTTTCAGTATCTTACACGTAGGTATGTTTTACTGTGCTCCCTTCAGGCTTTAAAGACCTACCTCTTCTTTCTGATTTGCAGTGTGACCTTAGATCCTTAGCCTCTTTAAGCCCCAATTTTCCCATCTGTAGCTAGGACAGGAGTATCTATAATTCTTCTCTCTCTGCCTCAGTGTTTGACACACTGTACTGACATACCAAGTACCAAATAAATGAGCATTTTAGGATATTTAGAAATAGGTAAAATTGAAATAAATGGAAACATACACCAGTGTTCAGTAATAAACAATGTCTTTTAAAAATATTTTTTCTATCAAAAGGCAAATAGAAAAAGGAACCCATTTTAGATAGTTTAGGTTGTTTAGTTTGAACAAAATGTTCCCTGAGAAAGGAGCAAAAGAATTTTATTAACAGAAATGAGTGGTGAGATAAGAGAGTTATGGTTTGGGGCGCCTGGGTGGCTCAGTCGGTTAAGCATCTACCTTCGGCTCAGGTCATGATCCCAGGGTCCTGGGATGGAGCCCCACTTGGGGCTCCCTGCTCAGGGAGCCTGCTTCTCCCTCTCCCTTTCCCCTTTCTGCCTGCTCATGCTCGTGCACTCCCGCTCGCTCTCTCTCAAATAAATAAATTAAATCTTAAAAAAAAAGAGTTATGGTTCCCTGAGGTTCTCGTGTCTGATGAGGGATTGATTCTTAAGTAAGGGTGACAAGGTGGAAGCTGTGTAGTGTGGAATTGTAATTAAGTATGGTGGAGATTAAAATTATGATGGTAACTCTTGTACAATTTGAGAGAGAAAAGTAGTGAAGTTGCTGTAATCTTTAGAATTTTATAACCAGTTAAATTTTAAGCAGAGGGAAAGAGTATAGGTAAACACAGAAATCAAAAGTATCCCCAAAAGTTGGAATTGGATTTAGTTGCCTCTGGTGATGAGGAAATTGGAAATGAGTTTTAATTTGGGGTGGGAGGTGATGTTTAAGATATTTCTTGGACACCAAAAGGTAAGTTAGATAATTGAATCTGTGTGCTTCAGGGTTTTTGTTTGAAGTATGTGATCATATTTTTGTCATATATACAGCTTGGAGTCTGTGAGTGCAACATGTAAACAACTGAGCCAAGAACTAATGGACAAATATGAAGAATTGAAGAAGATGGAAGTACATAACAATGAGTACAGGGCAGAGATTAAGAAGGTAAAAATCTGCCTACCTGCAGTCGCCAAGTTGTATATATATATGGACTGAGCTGTGGGTTGGGAGGTCATAGGAGTTATATTTAATGAGAGAAAAATGTGGGCCAAGGAGCCACTTGATATTCAGGAGTAGACGTGCACCCAGAATGTGCTTAGGGAAAGTCTTTGTCATCCTCAGGGATGCCATATAAACGTTTTCAAGGGAACTGAAGCCTATCCTCTTTGAACTCTAAGCTTTATTTTAAATGTTCTAAAAGATTTACACTCTTTTGCTTTCAAAAAGATATTATATGAACTAGCATTTAGTATTTTCTTATTGACTGAAGGTGGTCATGGGTATGTATTCTGTGCCTTGGTCTAGTTAATCCCCTCATTGGCTGTTGAGGTATGTGGAGCTGTTTGTCTCTCCTCTCCACATTAATGGGCCCTGGCTGCTGTGTTTGTTGACTCATAATTTTTGTTACTTGAGATTGCTTCTGGCTTCTTTCTTCCTCTTACCTTTCTCTTGTCTTATGCGGACAAGGAAGCCATATACACAAAATTGTTAGCTTTGCAACTAAAAAAGAAAGAATGAAGGTCACAGTTGCTGACCTCTAAATAATGTGTGCATGGACTTTGACACAGGTTCTTAGCATTCAAATAACCCATCTCTCCCTGTTTTGAGATTAATGAATTATTGTGGGTATAGCCATCTGACCTTCCACGTAGACATACAACTTGGTACATTGCTAATTTTCTGTAGAACTTAATCAAGGAAAAAATTCATGTCTTGGGGTAAGGTAAAAATTGCCTTATTATTTTTAACTATTAACATATTTATCTGTCTACATGCTTTCTCTTTGTTCTTTACGCTTTCCTTTCTGTTTCTTTGTAGTTGAAAGAACAGATTTTACAGGCTGAACAAAGCTACAGTTCTGCCTTAGAAGGAATGAAGATGGAAATCTCACAGCTAACTCGGGAGTTACACCAGCGAGACATCACTATTGCTTCCACCAAAAGCTCGTCCTCTGACATGGAAAAGCGACTCAAAGCAGAGATCCAAAAGGCAGAAGAAAAAGCCGTAGAACATAAGGTGAAGCTTGAACAAAAACTCTTCATCTGAAGTGTTTTTGAACATGGTGTTCAGTACAGATATAATTCCCATAGTATTTAATTCAGCAAATTTTTATTAGACTCCTGCTGTGGGCTGAGGTGTGCTGGTTCACAAGCATTCTGTGAGGATGGGGGGGAGGTGAGAGTGAGTACAGAGTAGAGAGGCTGTGTCTGTCGTGCATGGTGGGGGTGTGATGTGTCCGCTGGGACAGACTAGAGTCCACGTGGGTTGAGTGTGGCAAGGTATGGAACTGGGAAGCAGGGACTGGCTCCTGGGACCCTGCCGGGGTGGGAAGGGCTTAGTGTTCTCTTGAGGCCAGTAGAGAATGGCTGTAAGCAGGCATCAAGGGTCTCTATGGTGGTGATATGGAGAGTGAGCAACGAGGCAGAGAGACCACTCAGATACCCTTACAGCAGTAAGATGGTGGCCTGAGCAGTGGGCAGGGGAGGTAGAGGGAAATGCAGGAATTCTGAGATAGGTGGCTGGTAAAATCGACTGGGCTTTGCATTTGTTTGAACAGGGAGGGCGAGTTAGACAGAGTTAGGGGAAGATGTCACTCAGGATTGCAACGTGGGTAACTGAGTAGAAAGTGATGCCCTTTAGTGAAATAGAGAAAAAGATAGGGAGCAGGCTAGGGCAGATACGGAATTTGTTTGAAAGTAACACAAAATAGGGAAGCTGGTGGAGCAGACACTGGTTTGAGATTAAGGCCGGACGTTTGTATGGAAATATCTAATAGTCAATTCTACAGAAGACCTGGAGTTCAAGATTAAAATCGGGGTGAGGCATTTGGCTGTGGGCATGTCTGCATGGAGTGGGCATTTGAAACGCCCTGAGAGACTTAGAAAATGTGGTGAGAAAGCATAGGGATGAAGACAGAGCTCGAACCACACTTCGGAAACTACTCATTTAGGGTAAAAAGGTGTTGGAATAGAGCTAAAAAAAGGTAGCAATAAGGAAGAAAACTAGATAGTTTTCACAAAGGAAGCAGGAAACCAAAGAAGGGAGGAGTCTTT
This sequence comes from Eumetopias jubatus, assembly GCF_037043125.1. Taxonomy (NCBI): domain Eukaryota; kingdom Metazoa; phylum Chordata; class Mammalia; order Carnivora; family Otariidae; genus Eumetopias; species Eumetopias jubatus. The sequence goes on along the minus strand of NW_028274807.1, from coordinate 125,388,975 downwards.
TTCAGGTAGGAATGGTCGAGCACACCGCTGAGAAGGAGGAAATGAGGAGGGGGAGTCAGTTACAGGCACACCTGCTCTTACTGCACTTTGCTTTATTGCACATTGCAGATGTTACATTTTTCACAAATTGAAGGTTTGTGACAACCCTGTGATGAGCAAGTCAGTCAGCACCATTTTTCCAACAGCATTTGCTCACTTCATGTCTCTGTATCACATTTTGGTAATTCTCGCAATATTTTGGACATTTTCATTATTATTATATTTGTATGGTAATCTGTGATCAGTAATTACAGCTCACTGAAAGCTCAGGTGATGGTTAGCATTTTTTAGCAAAAAAGTATTTTTAAATTAAAGTGCGTACATTTTTTTAGACGTAATGCTATTGTATACTTAACAGACTACAGTATAGTGTAAACATAACTTTTACATGCACTGGGAAACCAAAGTATTCGACTCCTTTTATTGTGAGACTTGCTTTATTGGGATTGAACCCGCAACATCTCTGAGGTATGTCTGTATTCTCTTGTGAAAGGAGTGCAGTCCATATGATGTTGGAGGTGTAAACCACATGAGATGAGGCTAACACTGGAGAGTGGGAGGGATTGATCAGGGAACTTGTTCATATTTTTTTTTTTTTAAAGATTTATTTATTTATTTGAGAGAGAGCATGAGCAGGCAGAGGGGCAGAGGGAGAGAATCTGAAGCAGACATCCCACTGAGCACAGAGCCCCAACATGGGGCTTCATCTCAGGACCCTGAGATCGTGATCTTAGCCAAAATCAAGAGTCAGCTGCTTAACAGACTGAGCCACCCAGGAGCCCTGAGCTCATTCATCTTCTTAGAATATTTTAAATGCATGTGTGTTAATACATCTTGACACACCTTTTTTAAAAAAATCTTTTTATTTTTCAAAGATTTTATTTCTTTGAGAGAAAGAGAAAGCGTATGTGCATGAGTGTTGGGGAGGGACAGAGGGAGAAGCAGACTCCCTGCTGAGCAGGGAGCTTGACTCGGCTCGATCCCAGGCTTCGGGATCTGAGTGAGATCTGAGTCTGACTGAGCCATCCAGGCACCCGTAAAAAATGTTTTTAGAAAGGTATTTATATATAAATATGTTATATATTTATTAATATGTTAATATAATTAAATATATATATTTATATGAATGAAGAATGCATTTTTGCCTAAGGAAAATTATACATGGAAAAATTTTGTAGGTGCATTTATTTGTTTTTTCTGCTTTTCCCTTCTCAGGAGATTTTGGATCAGATGGAGTCACTCAAGTTAGAAAATCGTCATCTCTCTGAAATGGTGATGAAATTGGAATTGGGTTTACACGAGGTACATAATAGAAACTTAAGTCTTTCTATTATCCAGGCCTTTTAAAGAAATCACTTTGTAAATATTGATGTTGTAAAGAGAGAGTTAAGATCAAACTGTGGAATGATCCTTCTGCAGAAACTTGCTCAAATAAAAAGAAGTCAAGACAATGATGGCAGTGAGCAAAATATCACTCTCCACTTCAGCAACTGGGAGATTTTTTTATATTATGTATATGACAAAATACATGTATAGTCTATGTTCTTAGTAGGGAGCCTGTATATAAAGTGCTTAGCATAGTGCCTGGCATTTAGTAAGTGCACAATAAATGTTAGGTGCTATTATTATTGTTAGAATTATTATGTTGATAATACCTTTTTCTTATAAAGTATATCATCTTTTACATAATTTGGTTTTAATTATATTTCTATAAGATACAATTTGTTTAGTCAAATATTCTAGAATCTTTTGTGTTCAAAGTATTTTCACAGGCAATGTAATGTACGCAAGGATGAGTGGGATAGAATTCTTGCCTTGAAGAGATTGAGAGTAAACTAGTTGGGGGGTAAGAGGTGTGTGCCAGCTCCTGTGAAGCGGGGAGAACATGGTCAGTTTACAGTGAGTTCATAAATGGTATGGATGTCCTTTTAGCTATTTTGTTATAAAATTCTTATAATTTGCAAAATGACCCATCTATTCTGACCTCTTTTAAATTAAAGTGCCTACATTTTTTTAGACGTAATGCTGATGTAGGTCAAATGCCCAAAGATTGTAGAAGTTTTTTCTTTCTGCATTTCCAGAGACTCTGTGCCACCAGAGATGTATGGTTACACAGCACCCCTATTCACTACTAAGTAGTTTTAAATTCACAATCACGGATTATGGAGGCTGGGGAGGGAGAAAGTGCAAAATGTTAAATGAATACAATATCGGGGACTATTTTTATAATCTTTTGGGACAATAAGATTCTCTTAGCCTCATGAAACCATAAAGAATATACAACAACATAAACAATTTTACGAAATAAAAATGTAAAATTTGTGGATGGCAAAATACCCCATAAAAAAGACTAATAGACTGGGGGAAACAATTTATAAATAGACAAAAGTTAATATATTAATACAAGGATTTCCTGGAAAGATAATAAAAAGATGGGAATCCAGTAGAAAAATGGACAAAGAACAGAGATATTTCATAGAAGTAATGCAAAAGTCCAGTGAATAAGAAAAGCTGTTCAGCATCCTTAATAATCAAAACTAAGTAAGTAAATACTTTTTTGCTAACTGGCTGGACAATGATTTTTAAAAACGAATATAGCTAATATTGGCAAAGATATAGGGCAACAGGCTCCCATGCTCTGTTAATGAGAAAGTGAATTGGTATAGCCTTTCTAGAGGACAGTTTAGCAATATCCATTAAACTTGTAAATATATATAGCGTATAAACTTCTGGGTCATGTGCATTTCTGATTTTGATAATTATTGCAGAGTAGTTCTCCAGAAAGGTCAAATCAGTTTGCATTCCCAAAGAACCCATCCTATAGGAACAAATGTGCTGAAATGGTCATTTTGTGTTATTTGCAGTGTACAAAATTTTGAAGTAAACTAAATGTTAGCGTCTAGAGGGATGGTTAATCTGTGGCTATCTATACTGTGGATTTATTATGTTGTCATTTAAGGTGGCAGGTGAAAATATGCATCTAATCTTGCTCCTTCCCAAATCCTTCTAAAAATATAATGAAAGGATTTTTTTTTAAGTGCAGACCCACAAGGGATGGGAAAGAGAGGAGAGGAGAAAGCAGCTAAACCCTTTATAAGGGGGAAGTTGGAGGGAGGGAGGAAGGAAGGAAGGAAGAAAGAAAAAGATAATTTTATTTGTCCCTATAAAGCCAATATGAAGCTAGTATGGAGAAAGCCAAGAACCAACCTGATTTACACCACAGAATCTTCAAAAGGCTCAGGATTTGGCTGGCAATACCTTATCGAGAGAATCTTACGCAGTGATTATCTGTTCCTGTTTAAGACTTGGGAACTCTTCGGGGTGCTTAAACCAGACTATGACCAGAGATTCCGTTGAGCTGAATTTCTCCTGAAATCCCATCTAACAGCGATAACCTGTCCTTTCTTCACACAGCCCAGCATGTGCTTGGCGCACAATTTTTATATTACCTCTCACATTGATTTTTCTTTAATTGTTGTTAATAAAATAATAAATTTGAGAAAACTTTAAGAGATGCCTGGCAAAAGCAAAGCACTGTCTTTTTAAAAATATATATTTAATGACATCAAATACCAGACTCTGGCTGGTCAAAATCCCCTCAAGCATTTTAAACTTCCTCTGGTTTTGAAATTACACACAGTGTGAACATGTTGTATTTTTTTTTTTTTTAAGATTTTATTCATTTGAGATAGAGCATGAGCAGGGGGAGAGGCCGGGGTGGGGGGGGGGCGGTGAGAAGCAGACTTCCCGCTGAGTCAGTAGCCCAATGTGGGGCTCCATCCCAGGACCCTGGGATCATGGCCTGAGCTGAAGGCAGACGTTTAACCATCTGAGCCACCCAGGTGCCCCAACATGTTGTATGTATTAAGAATAATTTTTAGAAAGTTCTTTTTTGCATTTTGCCACCTAGGAAGGTGGAAGTACTTTTACAAATGAATGTTTTTGGATTAAATAACAATTTTAATGAAATAATCTAATTATCTTAATAATGAAAGCAGTAGCTCTGGTAAAATTATTTGCCACCTTTAAAAAATCAACAGTAGTTTGTAATTTAACTCCTATGTCCTGCAATTTTTTTTTTCTTTTTTGAGATTTTAACTGGCATTGACAACTTACTGAAACATTTTGTAACTTACTGTCACTACTGGCACACCAATAGATAGTTGATAATCGAAGGCTACGTTTTAAAGTGTATGTTTTAATTCTGTTAAACCACCTTGACCAGCTTATTTTCAGAAAATTCTTTCCAGAAAAGACCAAGCTAAACATCATATTAAATTCCAAAGAAAATTACCATAATTTTTCAGAATGCTAACAAAATATTTTGTCGTTAGAAAAAAAAAATGGTCCAAGGGTGCCTGGGTGGCCCAGTTGGTTAAGTGACTGCCTTCGGCTCAGGTCATGATCCTGGAGTCCCGGGATCGAGTCCTGCATCGGGCTCCCTGCTCAGCGGGGAGTCTGCTTCTCCCTCTGACCCTCTTCCCTCTCGTGCTCTCTATCTCTCATTCTCTCGCTCTCAAATAAATAAATAAAATCTTTAAAAAAAAAAAAAAGAAAAAAAAAATGGTCCAGACTACTGTTTTTTCAGGTAGCATTACCAGGAAACACCTAGAATTGAAAAGTAAAATTCATGATCACGGAACCCAGACCAGATCAGAGTAGGAATTCCTACCTTATACCTGAATGCTGTTTTATGTGTATTTCAAATTTCACATACCAGAGCAGGTGCCAATGTTATGTAAAAGTCCTTAAGACCAGAGAGTACTTATTTAAAAGTTGTCCCCGCCAGCTGGAATTCCTTTTCAGAACCTTCTGTTCAAATGTCTTTCTTTGAACTAGGTCTCTCAATTTTCTTCCATAGATACTCTGGAAGAACCCATGGCTGCTCTTTTCTTTCTTTTTTCTGTTTCTCATTCTCTCTTGTAGCTCTCCTCCATCTGAGTTCCAGCCTTCTTCTGGCTCCTTAGATCTTCCTTGGCACATCAGGGAAGCCCATCGTGCTCCTCATTTTCCACCCCCATTCACTGTAAGAAACAACACTTGTTTTCTCATAGGGGAGGGGCAAACCACAAATAGTCACTTTTTCCAAAGTAAAGCCATAGATGAACTAGTTACAACTAAAAAAAAAAAAAATGTAGTTTCCCACCAGCGGTATCATAGATCACAGGTATTCTTATACCAATTAAGTAACTCTAGTATTCTTTTTTATTAGGCAAAAGAGATTTCACTAGCAGACCTCCAGGAGAATTATACTGAGGCATTAAATAAATTAGTGTCTGAAAATCAACAACTACAGAAAGATTTGATGGATACTAAATCTAAGCTGGAAATTTCTACTCAGATGTGCAAAAAAAACCATGACAGGATCTTTAAACCGATACACAGCAGAGCACCTGAGTTCAAGAATACAGAATTCAAGTAAAATTTCTTCACAGTTTACTTAAAATGTGTACCATTAATTCTCATTTCTTTGAGAATAATTTCAGACTTACAGAAATTAAATCTTCCTCAAACAGCCCTATGTTTGACTCTGAAGTACAATGTATACGAGTAAAGCCTACTGTGAGGTTATACAAAGTGGCGGAGGGTTATAAAGCACTTTCATTCAGGTTTTAGTTTCACACACTCTGGATGTATGTATAAACAATGTCCTTCCTCCCCCGAGCCTTTCCATGCTGCCTTCCACCTCTCGAACCCCCACTGATACCATAAGAAGTAGAAATTGGCTTTTTTATATGAAGAAAGCTTCCTTTGTATTTTTGGTCAATTAATTATGAGCTGTTACCATAAGAAGTCAGCGTTCCATGAAAACCCACCTGGTTTCAGCTCTTACTATATGGCTTATGTGTTTTCCCACCTACCTACCAAAGCCCATGCTGACACCTCACCTCCACTGCCACCTTGACACCAGATCTCATGTGCACAGTACTTCCCTCTGTCCTAGCACCAGACACACTCGATTTCTCTGGTAGCTTGTCTTCCTGGCTATATTCTCCATGTCTGAGGGCCGGGGCCTGGCAGTGGGGATTGGATATGGGGCCTGAATGGATAGAAAGAACAAGGGGTCTGAGTGGGCTGCTCATTTTATAAATTATAGTCTTAACTGGTTAGCCTGTTCCTTCATTTTTAAGTTCCTTTATTTTAACTTCCTGTAACAGTTTTGTGTTAAAAGAGAAAAGTCATTACAATTTATATTTGTTTTGTTTTCTAATCTGCTATCCAGGCCAACCCATGGCCCATACAGACATGATGGAATAAAGACTGAGCACTACAAAACAGGTCTTCATTCTCTGAGACGACAAGCGTTGGATAGTATAGAGCCCGTGTCCAGGGTCCTCAGCCCCCTGAGTTCTCAGATCACCCCTTGCAGTTCCGTCTCTCTGCCTTCTAACTTTCTGTGCAAAACTAACTCTTTGCCTTCAGTGCTAGATATAAACGAAGCCAATTATTCGGACACTGTCTCTGAGAGTCTAAATGACCAAGAAGAGTTTATGTCTTCGGTATGGAAACTTTCTCATCTTACTAGTTTATTAAGCCTGTTTGGTTTGGTTTTATTTTTTATTTGAAGGATAAAGGTGGGTGACGGGGTGTGTTGGTTTGTTTCTTACCAGTTCTCTATCTTAAGTACTCTGTATTATTCTCATGTTTTTCTGTCTTAGGATTTTGCTTGTGAAGACACATTCAGCCCTGATTACTTTTCAAAATGCATCTTAGTTCTGAAAGTTAATAGCCATGCCTGTTTTTTAACCCTAATTGGAAATTCCTTTCCTGCCTTTTTCAGAGAGGGTCAATTTTGTATTAGAATGGTTGGTTCAAGGAATATCTCTGGATGCCAAGATAGTCCTGAGGTCTAGACAGTGAAGAAGGAAGGAACTGGGGGAAAGGGAGAAAAGAGGGTGGGTGGAGGCAGAGGAAGGAAGTGCATCTGACGCATCCAGAACATGGATTCAGTACCACGCAGGGTGACAGTGTGCTGGCCCCATGTTCCTGCAGCTGCCGTGCAGACTTGAAGCACTCGCCTCTGGCCATTCATTGCCATCACCAGTTAGGGGTCCCACACCTGTGAAAGCTCAGTATTTGTGACTTTTGAATGTACCTACAAGTCCATGGAAAGGTTTTCTTTTCATTTTTAAAATAAGTCTCTACTTCCCTTACATGTCATTCTGAAATCCAAAAACGTCCTGCAAACTGTCTTCCTACATTTGGCAGCAAAACTTACTTGGCACTAAAACCTGACCTGAACTGATGTGATAATATGTATAGATTTTATTTAATTCTGCTTAGCATTTTACTTCAGAAATATCAATGTGTTTGATTATGAGACGTTACCTCAGACTCCAGTAAGGTAATACGGTTGATCCTCATTAATCGTGGATTCTGTGTTTGTGAATTGCCTCCTCGCTAAACTATTTGTAACCCTCTGTCGAGACTTGAGGGACTCCTACGGTCATTTGTGGTTGTGAGCAGAGCTGTGAAAAATTTGAATCCCTAGACTTGCACATTCCCAGCTGAGGTTGGCGGAGGTGGCACTCTGCCCTTCTGTCCAGCTGTCACACAGAGGTGACCAGAGAGAGGGGAGGAGGTGAGGACAGCGTGGGGTAAGCTCCAGGAGCGTGGGCTCTGGGGCTGGTGAACAGGGCTGGAGTCCCAGTTCTAGCACCCGTTAGTGGGACGGCCTCAGGCAAGCCACTTCAACTTCTGAACCTCGTTTTCTCTTTTGTCAAATAAAGAAAATCGACTCTAACAGGATGAATCATTTTAGGATGATTGTGCGTGTGTGTGCGTGTGTGTGTGTGTGTGTGTGTGTGTGTGTATTTCCCCAAGGAGCAGTGATGCTTTATTCACTAACTCAGTGTTTGAGGTGACTCTAGAAGTAACTACTGCATGTGAGGAGGGACTGTTTGTGGTACATGTCCTCTATTACCTTTCTGAGGTCTGGATTCTGATATACCATGGTCCCAGGAGTTTCACATGAGGGCTCATGGACCTGAGGTTTTGGAGGAGGGAAACTACTGATTTCACTTGGGATCTAATATGTTATTAGTAGATTTGCTGTGCTTTAAAATCAAAGTAACATATTCAGATTTTAAAAGTGAATTTGCAGTAACAGACATTAACAACAAACACAGAATCCACGATTAATGAGGATCAACCGTATTACCTTACTGGAGTCTGAGGTAACGTCTCATAAGTATACTCTCTTCTGGGATATTAAAGCCTATTAAAGGCTATATGTATGTATACTTTATACAAAGTCTAAACAGATACTCTTCAGACCCATAACTAATATATTTTATGTGACACTTTACATTTATACAATTTGGGTCAGAAAGGAAGAGGTCTGTGTTAATTTTTCCAGAACGGATTCTTTCTTTCTTTCTTTTTCTTTACTAGTCTAATTATTAGGACAAAAATCTCTCTTCAGAAGAAAAAGTAGTTTTTTAAAAGTCACCTTTTAATATTTCTGGTTAGAAAATAGCATGAAAATGTATGTGAGAAGTACACTGTTCAACTTACGTATGTCAAAATTTGTTTCTCCTCCAGTGTCCCTTGCCTTTATCTCCTCTGGGTTCCATAGCTACCAGATTTTTGGAAGAGGAGGAGCTGAGGTCGCATCATATTCTAGAGCGCCTGGATGCCCATATTGAAGAACTCAAAAGAGAGAGTGAAAAGACAGTGAAACAATTCACGACCCTAAAGTAGCCTCTTGAAAAAAAAAATCACAAACTTGGAAAGGAAAATAGACCCTGAAGAGTTACTGTCACCTGGAAGTAGTGGCTCTTCACAACACGAAGATGCAAAAAATGCCAAGATGAGACATCCTAACACTTGTTGTGAAGGAATCGGAAAAGCGGATACTTCTCTAAGGCATTTTCACTGCACTGGTTTGTTTGAAGAACTTTTTCCAGCAATAACTTGTAAGAATAAACCATTTTGCTAGGCTTTTTTTTTCCTTACATTAATATTTATTATAAAGTGATATTTTCTCTTGATGACTTAAATGTGAATAGCTAGAGACTAATTAAAATAAAGATTTTATGATACAAGTTGAAGATAAAGTAACTACAGAAGTATGTAGTAGGAGTACGGATTTCAGAGTCAAACTGACCCAGATCCAGGTCGATGTACTGGCGTTGCTGTTTACTAGCCAGTTGGGCTGCTAGCGTGTCTAGGGATGAAAGAACTTTGACAGGAAGCCCTCTTTTGCTCTGAACACAAGTATAAGAGAGAGGTGGAGGGAGGGGCCAGGGGCTGGTTTTAGGCGTGGGGTGCCTATGGAATGTCGGATGGAAATGCTCGGCCTCTGCATTTCTGAGACGTTTAAAGGGGAGACAAAGATCTGTGTGTAGAAGGTGTTAGAAACCATGGAGAGCCGATAAGATCCACCTGATAAAGTTTCCCAGGGTGAGTGTGTAGGGAGAGAAGAGCAGAGCGCAGGGCCAGGGGCGCTGAAGGACGCCATCATATGAAGGTCACAGGAAATGGATCAGTGGAAGAGCTAGACCCCACCGCTCCATGTCCACACCAGCGGGAGGTCCCGTCGGTTCTGCTTCCAAAATCTATCTCAGATGCAGCCATTTCTCTCCTCCAGTGCCCCCACCCTGTCTAGACTAACCCATCTCTCACCTAGATACTGCCAGTAGCCTCCTACCTGGCATCCCCTCCACTCATGACGCCAGGAAGTGAAACAGTGGCACCGCTACCTCTCTTGAAACCCTTCAGAGGCTTCTTACTGCACTCAGAAGAACTCTGAATTGCTTAGCAGAGCCTACAGAGCCTTGGGTAACAGGGCCTGCCTGCGTCGCCCCCTGCACCGTCTTTTGTCCATGGTGCTCCAGCCATGCTGGCCTCCTTTCTGCTTCCGGTGCAGCCAGCTTCAACCTGTTAGGGTCCTTGTCCTTGCTGTTTGCCTGGAATCCCTCTCTCACCTCACCCATGATTGGGGTTTCTTGCCATCAGGTGTACACTGTAACGTCTCCCCTTGAGGAGATCTCTGACTGGCTTCTCCCAGTTTCTCTAGGTCACTACCTTGAGTTATTCCCTCTATAGTACTCCCCACTCTGAAATCATTCTGTTACTTGATTTACCTTTTTTGTTTATTTTGATTTAAGTAGGCTCCATGCCCACCGTGGAACCCAGCGTGGGCCTTGAACTCACGACCTTGAGATTGAGACCTGAGCTGAGATCAAGAGTCAGATGCTTAACTGACTGAGCCACCCAGGGGCCCTATATGTTTTTATTGTGTGTTTCTACCTGTAAGCTCCTTGAGGGCAAGGGATGTTGCCTGTCTGGTTGGTGGTGGGGTCCTCATGACCCAGCACAAGCCTGGCACTGGGCAAGTGCTCAGATGGTTTGAACCAGTGGATAAATGTCCTTCCTCAGATGCACCACGTTTTCCCTTCACACCTATGTACGTGCTGTCCCTTGGGTCAGCCTCCTCTTCCCATGCTTTCACATGCCCCTACTGTCTTGCTTGGCAAAGCCTTCCCACAGCCCCTGACCAGATTAAGGGAGCTTCTCATTTCTTAGCGCACCCTGTGTGTGCTCCTCTCAAAGCACTGACCACACCATGCTGTCTAATTTCTGTCTCTTCCAAAAACTCCTTGAAAGCAGGGGCAAGGTCCTGCCTACATGCAGGGTGCTGTCTCACACATAGTAGATCCTAAATGACTAATCAGTACATAAAAATCGCTACCATTCTGGGCTTCATTGCACTTACCTGTAAAATGGGGATGATACCTCATGGGGTTGAGAGGATTTATTGAAAATACATTTTTTTAAAGATTTTATTTACTTATTTGACGAGAGAGAGACACAGCGAGAGAGGGAACACAAGCAGGGGAAGTGGGAGAGGGAGAAGCAGGCTTCCCGCTGAGCAGGGAGCGGGATGAGGGGCTCGATCCCAGGACCCTGGGACCATGACCCGAGTTGAAGGCAGACGCTTAACGACTGAGCCACCCAGGCGCCCCGAAAATACATTTCTGAAAGGGCTTTGCAGACTCTAAAAATATGGTACCCATCTGGATTGGTATGCAGGGATTTCTGAGTTTCAGACTGTCCCAAGCTTCCACTTAAAATATGTAGGGTACAACCCTAAATTTCCACGGCACCTGCCGACTAGGAGGAACAAGGACAGACTCTAGTCACTGGAGATACTTAAGGAATCGGGAGGTACTATGTACTTCTTAAACTTCCACCACATTGTTAAAGTTGAGGTAAACAGTCTAAATTTGTCAGAATGTTCGATTGTAATTTAATCTCCCAACTTTGTTTTTCAAAAAGATATGCCAAATATTAAAATGTGTCAAACTCAATTTGAGCTAGTTTCTTAATACACATTTTACAAAGTCTCTCTGTGATCAGGATACTCACATGAGATGGAAAGGTAAGGGTGTGCTCATCTACTTTGGGTGTTTACAGATGATGTTGTGTTGGGTGAGTTGCCTCATTTCTCTTGGCCAGCATTCCCAGTGAAGTTTGGTCTGGATTTCTATGCAGATTTTAGCTGATGAGGCAAAGTTGAGTTCTCCCTGTGAGTGGGATGCTACCTTTCCATGGAGCCTCCTTTGATCTCAGTAAGCCTAGGAGGCAATGGGTGTCACTGTTCCAAAGCCACAGGGAGGATTTAAGTGGCTTGCCCAGGACCTGAAAGCCCCGGCTCTTTTTAGCTGAGCCTAGGTAGGGGTAGAGAGTGTGGACTCTGCAGGCAGGCGACCCAGTTCCTAACCCTAGCTCTACCACTTACTGGCTGTGTGACCTTGGGCTCCATACCTCAGCTTTCTCATCTGTAAAACGGGAAATAAAAATCATACCTTCCTCATAGGGTTTTTGTGAAGATGAGTATTTGTAAAGTACATAGAATGGTACCTAGCCTAGTAAGCAGTATGAAAATATCTTGTTGAATAGACAAAGAAATACACAGTATCTTTTAAGATTTTATTTGAGAGAGAGAGAGAGCACGAGTTGCGGGGGGAGAGCACAGGGAGAGGGAGAAGCAGGCTCCTCACTGAGCCAGGAGCCCAACGTGGGGCTCCATTCCAGGACCCCGGGATCATGACCTGAGCCAAAGGCAGATGCTTAACTGAGCTCCCCAGGCACCCCAAAATTACAGTATTATGTCTACTCAACTTAAAAAAATTCTACCTTCCCTCTCAGACACAGACACATGACACCTAGTAAACTATGGGTGATGGTAATGTGTTTGCAAAACACCCCTGAGTCTGGAAACTAAAAGTTAGGTGTGAGAACAATAACTGTAAAATAAGTTCTGTCATTAAGAACATACGTAAGCAAAGAGTTGTCATGAATGGCAGTCAAGTGCAGAAAGGCAGGTTTAGGAAGAGATTTGTTGACTTGTTGTAGAGATAGTTTGAGATAGGATACAAAATGTATTAAAAAGAAACCAAGAGTGGAATCAGAGCAAAGGGAAAATGAAGGCCATACACGTCCATTCACAAACTAACATCTAGTTCAGTTGCTAGGGGCAGGCAGCAACTTTACCACTGAGCTGCTTAAGGGCAAAAGCAGAGAAGGAAACATTACTTAAAAGGTTGATGGTGCCCACAAGATCAAAACAGACCATGGGTTCAAGAGAAGCACATCTTCTCTGAGTGTGTATATGAGCATTTGGCTGGGTGTCTGAGCATTAGGAGAGGTCCTACAGCACTCTGGTAACGATAAGAATAAGAGAATCTGTATAGCTTCCTTACAGCGTGCCTCAGTGTGGGCTGATGGCAAAGGCTGAAAGAGCAATCAGAGACCAGTTCTAAGGCGGTCCCAGATGTGATGGTATAAAGCTCTTGCGGTCTGGCCTGACCACAGGGGAAAATTTACAGAAATGATGGACTGCAGGCCTTCAAGGCAATCTTCTTTAAAAGCTATTTCTCCACAGTGTGATTTCAATAATCTGACGACCAGTTCACTCTTTTTTCCTCTGTGGGAACAGAGAATTTGGGCATTTTATGTTGCCCATTAAGGCCAGGTTCAAATGATTGGACAGTACAATCAGAAGTAAGTAGATACTCTTCCTGTGAAAAGAAAGAGCCTTATCAAGGCAATGCTTGAATGGTGGAAGGTCCAGGAACTCTCCCTGATAACTAAATGCAACATAGATAAATTTGCATACGTCCATTTTTCTGTCGGAGAGTATCCATCAGATTCTCAAGGATATCTGTGAGCCAAAAAAATACAAAGAACCACAACTTTAGGGACTGGAATTTTCCCAGAATTGTGTTCTGTTTTCTGGGGAGAGATGCAAAATTGTAGGAGCCTGACCAATTCCTATTAGGGCTAAGTTTTATCTTATTTTATTTTTTATTTTTTAAAAGATTTTATTTATTTGACAGAGAAAGACACTGCGAGAGAGGGAACACAAGCAGGGGATTGCGGGGGGGCGGGGTGGGTGGAGAAGCAGGCTTCCCGCCGAGCAGGGAGCCCAATGCGGGGCTTGATCCCAGGACCCGGGACCATGACCTGAGCCGAAGGCAGATGCTTAATGACTGAGCCACCCAGGCGCCCCAGGGCTAAATTTTAAAACGCAGTTGAATAGTCATTAGAACCTCAAGCTGTTCAATAATAAAAAGGCAAATAATCCAATTTTAAAGTGGGTGAAGGATCTGAATGGATATTTCTCTAAAGAAGATGTACAAATGGCCAAAAGCACATGAAAAGATGCTCTACATCACTGTCTTCAGGAAAATGCAACTCAAAACCATGTGAAATACTACTTCACAGCCACTGTAATACAAAAGATGGAAATAACAAGTGTCGATAAGGATGTGGAGATATTGCAGGCTTGCGGGGTTCTTGTCTCACCGAGTCCAAAAACGAATCTCGCGGACGCAAACGGGTGAAATGAAGTGAAAGTTTATTAAGTGAAGGTGAGAACAGAAAGGAAAGAGAAAGCTCTCTAGAGTGAGAGGGGTCCCGAATGGCTTGCCAGTGAGGGTTTTTAAGCCAGTCTTTATTGAAAACTAGACCAGGGAGCTTGTGGCCTTGAGATTCTTGCGCCATCTTGGTCTGAGCAAGGACTATTGATAACCCCTTAATGACTGACTGACTTTGAGATTTGGTCATTTTCTGTGATTACACTGTAGCTGCCAAAGAAAAATACTCCCTAACATCCAAGGCCTGGTGGTCTGGTCTATTCCCTTATCTCTTGTTCACTCTTTCAGAGCCTACTCAAGGCCCCCCCCTATCTCTCCCTGCCTATACCTGAACCCTTTCCTTACTCTGAGAAATTGGAACCCTTATATGCTGCTGATGGCAATGTAAAATGGTGCAGCCACTCTGGAAAACAATTGGACAGTTCCTCAAAAAGTTGACCGTTTACCCAGTAGGACCAAACCTAGGTGTATGCCCAAACTCAATGAAAACACATGTCCAGACAAAGAGGGGCACATGAATGTTCATAGCAGCGTTAATCCTGGTAGCCACAAGTAGAAACAACCTAAATGTCCATCAACCCATGAGCCCATCAACAAAACGTGGTGTATCCAGACAGTGGAATATGTTTTGGTAGTAAAAAGGGATGAGGTACTGCTGCCTCAATGCCGAACGACCTTGAGAACCTTCTGCTATGTGACAGAACCCAGTCATGAAAGACCACATATGCATGATTCCATTTATATGAAGCGGCTATGATGGGCAAATCTGCAGAGACAGACGGTAGATTGGTGGTTGCTAGGGGCAGGGAGTGGGAGGGTTGGGGGGGAGACTAAAGGGTAAGGGGTTTCTTCTGGGGGGTTCGGAAAATGTTCCACAATAGGTTGTGTGATAGTTGCCCGACTCTGAATGTAACACCACCCAAATCTATTGAAATATACACTTTAAATGGGTGAATTATATGGTATGTGAATTATATCTTCATAAAGCTGTTACCCAAAAAAGCCTCCCTGATGGGTAGCAACGCCTAAAAAATTCAAGTTTATATTCAGAAAACATCACAGCACATAGAGCACATACATGCCAGAGTCTCATAGTTTCCACTCTGCACTCACACTCAGGAGTAACAGTGGTGGTTCTCTTTAGAGAAGGGGTGACCGAGCTCTGTCTGCATAATTGCTTGTGAGTGGAGCAGTTCTGCACTGCAAGATAATGTGGGTAAGGGCTTTGCCAGGAGCTGGGCACACTGCGAGGCTCCCCCGCTTCCTCCAGCAGAGCGTGGTCTTGTGCTGCCTGCGAGGGGAGCAGTTTCCAGGATTCCTGAGGGTCCTGGCAGCAAAGTCCATAGTAATCAGCCAGGCAGAGTTTCCTGGCTAAGTATCTCGTATGGAGGGGCTGCAGGAATGCTTGGCACTAACCTCAGTGGTGAGGAGGACTGCGTACAGAACGTTTTAGAGAGCATTACAGACCAATGATAGAGAAGTGTGTGACTATGGGACTTGTGCCCTAACACTGCTTGGCAAATCCTCCAATATCTCTCCAAGCATGACTGGGAAAAATAGAGAAAGAAAAGCCAGATGCATTACATAAACCCGCTCATTTCTTCAGCTATGGAACACAGATCAGCTAAGACCATTTGACACTAGTTTGCCCAGTGCTTTCATGGAACAACCACTCCTTTGGGAGGCATCTAGCGCAGCTGAGCTAGTTGTCAGTTCCCAGAGCTGTCCTAATTCCCATGGCACTGGCTTGGGGAAGCAAGGAGGGCCTCTCTGTAGGCCATCTCTTGGATTTGTTTTGCTCCGGATGGATAGCATGAACTAAAATAACTCACCAGTCCCTGAATCTTTCTGCAATCTAGAACACATGGGTCCTCAGCCTCAAATTCCATGCCACAAACAAGACAAGTGTTTTCTACCAATTAATTTCTTTTTTTTTCAATTAACGAATTTTATTTTTTAAAAAGATTTATTTATTTATTTGAGAGAGACAGAGAGTGAGAGGGAGGGGCAGAGGGAGAGGGAGAGAGAATCCTAAGCATTCTCCCTGCTGAGCGTAGAGCCCAACACAGGGCTCGATCCCACCATCCTGAGATCATGACCTGAGTAGAAATCAAGAGTCCAATGCTTAACCAACTGAGCCATCCAGGCGCCCCTCAATTAGTTTCTTCAACCATGGTGGAGTATATGGCCTGCTCCCAGCAGGAGCATATACTCCATATGTGCAAGTCACCCGATAACCTAACAGAGCGGTGGCTGGGCCCCGTGGTTTCCCCAGTGAGCTCCCTCCTGGCTGACAGGCCCTCAGCCCAGCATGGAATCCTAACCTATTCATATTAACAAGTCCTGGACCATGAGCAAAAGATAGGAACATTTCTAGATGGCTGGTACATTCAGCCTGCTACCTCCTGCATGAGCTACCATTTGTAGATTAAGAAGGCATCACCTGATCTTTTTATTTTGCTCCAAAAAGTCTTAATACGAAAACGTTTTTAAACAACACCAGGCAATTCCAATCTTCTCAGGCTAAGTCATTTCCTAAATCCATATTTTTCAAACTGTCTTCCAGAGATCTGAAATTTTTCAGCGTTAATACATGTTCCTTAGAAATATGCCAAAGCAGAATGGGAAATGCTGCATATCATATCCCCTAGAGCCAGGATAGAAGTGGGAGAACTGCCTCTCTTCCTTTCACTGGCCAAGATCCCTCCACCCTCCCCCTGCCTCCCCTATTGCTTTCCAGATCACTGGGAGCTGGTGGCCCTAGACACTTAGAGTTCTCTCTCTCTCTCTCTCTCTCTCTCTCTTTTTTAATTTGACAGAAAAAGGCACAGTGAGAGAGGGAACACAAGCAGGGGCAGTGGGAGAGGGAGAAGCAGGCTTCCCGCGGAGCAGGGAGCCCGATGCGATGCAATGCGAGGCTCGATCCCAGAACCCCCGGGATCATGACCTGAGCTGAAGGCAGATGCTTAACAACCCAGATGCCCTGACACTTAGAGTTCTTAACCTTTTGTGTGCCAGGGACTTCTGTGGCAGAGTGGTGAAACCTATGGACCCCTCAAAACAATGACTAAATGCATAAAATATGTAGTGTTAAAAGGAAAACCAATTATTTTGACGTTCTGTTATCAAAACCGAAGAAAAAACATTTGTGATATGGTATTATATATGCTTCTTTAGTAACTCATTAAATAACAAAACCCCAGTGGCCGTCAGGAGGCCAGGTGAGCTGCTGAGAAGGGAAGAGGTTGGTGAAGCTGTAGATGGAGCCTTGCCGGTAGCCTCAAAGAAATATGAAAATATTTTGAGATGTCTACAACAAGCGTAGTGAGATAAGAAAATAACTGATTTCTATTGGAATAAAGCTCCAGGTCCTCGTAGTTGCTGTGGTTTATGGCTTATATTCCTAATGGAATAAAAACCAAATTTCATTTAAGATCTTGTTGAGAATTAGGATGTCAGTTTTTCCCATCCAAGTTCATGGAGCCCCAAATTCTGTCCTTGGACCTGTTGGTAGGGGGTCTGTGAACTCCAGGTTAAGAATTTTAGAGGCTTAGAGCTTTCTTATCATTTATGTCATACCTGGTCAGTCTGGTTCTCTGCGAACATTCACTGCTACAGGGGGGGTAGTATTTGGTTTTTTTTAATTTTTGTTTATTTCATTTTTTTGTTTCGATTTTATTTATTTATTTGAGAGAGAGACAGAGATAGTGACAGAGATAGCGAGAGAGAGCACAAGCGGGGAGGAGAGGGAGAAACAGGCTCCCTGCCCCCAGCCCCTCCCCCATGCGGGGCTCGATCCCAGGACCCTGAGATCATGACCTGAGCTGAAGGCAGACGCTTAACTAACTGAGCCACCCAGGTGCCTGAGGGGACAGTATTTGTCCTTAGTATCACCAACTTACACAAGGGAACATTTTTAATTTTTTAATTTTTTTTATTCATGGCATACTTTTGGGCATCTTGGAGAACTAGTGTTGTGCACTGGCAGGCCAGAGCATTCTACCTGGGTTATTGGGGTCCCTGGGGTCTTGGAAGCCGTCAGCATTTGGGGCAGCCAGGTCGAGCCTGGGATGGGCATGTGACCACGGAGAAGCTGGACCACTCGGACATCATCGACAGAGCTGCCGAGGGTGCCACTGTCCACTGTGGGCAAGGGCCCAATGGCACACTGGAGGATCTGGAGCTCTGTGCACCCAAGGAGAATTTGCAGCCCAAGTGCAGCCATCTGGAGACTGTGGGGCAAGGGACAGTTTGGGGGTGGTTGATGTAGGAGGGGCCAGGTGATGTTCTTTTGGGTGCAACTCTAGACGGCAGACCCAAATCTCTGTCTTCACAAAACAATCCAACAGTCTCAATCTTTCTGGAATCTCAAGAAATGAATACTTAAATACTGCAAACAAGGCGAAAATTATTGTCCGGCAAAGGTCAGATAGTCATAGCTCTCTGCTGGTGTACCCTGGCACGCCTTACCCCAAGCTACCTACAGGCTGACCACTCCAAGATTCAGAAGTTGTCCAAATTAGAGTTTCACATTAACACTAGATTTAAAAATGTTTGATTGGGTTAAAGGTCTATCCATAATATTACTAGAAACTTCAACGATAAATTTGTCAATGAAAGAAGAGAAATTGCAATTAGTCTTTAAATACGATCTGTATTATAATTTTCAAATTAATGTTGTAAAGAACATTATCACTACTTTGCAAAATTTCTCATCAAGGTGAACAAGGAAGAATTTAAAGACATTGTTAATTAAAAACACCTTGATCAGGAATTGTCTTTAACAATTTCAAAGCGTAAATCCTCATATAAAAAGTTAAAGTCACAAAAGAAAGCTCAAGGTTTTCATTAAATTTTTTTTAAAAAAAGATCATATTGGAAGTTTTATATAAATTCAATGTCTCTTCTACTACTAGCGTATTATTTTTATCATCATAATTACATATTGCAGAGAAGATGTAATGAATTTTGTCCCATACAGACACCTTTAAATCCTCCCCTTTTTACCCCAGAGGGTTGTACAGATATTACCGTCGACGCTTTTCATGCGAGGTCCTCTCCGAAATGTTCAGCCATGAGATGAGACCTCGTGGCGGGGCCTGGCATGGGTTCTGGCATGTCATAGGCTTGCCCTTCTTCTTCTTCCTTGATATGCCTCAGCTGAAATATTTCTGCAGTTAAAATCTATTTTTTTTAAATGTTTTATTTATTTATTCATGAGAGTCAGAGAGAGAGAGGGGTGGGGGGGGCAGAGGCAGCAGGGAGCCTGATGCGGGACTCGATCCCAGGACCCTGAGATCATGACCTGAGCCGAAGGCAGACGCTTAACCATCTGAGCCACCCAGGTGCCCCTAAAATCTATTTTGATTAATGGTTAAACATATGTGGCCTACTCAGACGACAGCTATCCATTTATTAGTTCATTCATCAAACATTTAATCAAGCAAACCCCTCATCTCAGAAGCCTGAGCTCCTGCTACTCCCCGCAGATCCCAGCGCAGGTGACACAGACCCCAGCTCCCTTCATGCTCCCAGAACCTCTGACAGGTGCGCACGGCAGCCTCATAACACACCTGCGCCCTTAGCGATTGGCATCACCAGTGCTTAAAGATAGCGTCAGTGCTCAGGGCGATGGGGCCCAGTGAAATGAGTCTGAGAGCGGAGGGGGAGAGTCTCAAAGCCAGCGGACCACTTAGCAGCTGTACGCCCTTGGGCAGTTTCCTCGGTGCAGAGTGTGGACTCTGACCCTGGCTCAGCAAGGCTGTCAGGAGGCCAGGTGAGCTGCTGAAAAGGGAGAGGATGGCGAAGCTGTAGATGGAGCCTTGCCGGTAGCCTCAAAGAGGGCAGCTGTAGGAAAGCAAGCTCTCAGGCTCTGGGAGACAGTGGGAGGGGCAGGTGTGGGGTGACCTGGACAGCCAGCTAGTCCAAAGAGGGCACTGCAACTCAGTCCCCTGTAATGTTCACGGGCTACTTGAGAAAAGCTGGCCAGATTTTGATGTGATTTTCCTGATTTTTAAATGTTGGCACTGATAAAACCTTTTTTTTTTTTTAACACTGCGCATGCTGAGCAGTAAAGTTTGCAACCTCTGCCCACACCAGTGTTGGGGTGATAAGGGTGATGGGGGGGCAGGTTCCCTACCACAGGCAAGACCCCTGGGAAAGGGGGTAGGGAAGGCACAGTAGGGGGAGGAGCCATCTTCCTTGTCTGTAGGGCTCCAGGGAAAACTGATGCCACAGAGGCTGGTCACCCACCATGTGTTCGTTCCATCCTCCATGGAGAATGGGGTTCATTTTGCAATAGTGACTTCTATTAAGAGCTAAAGCTATAAAACTTCTAGAAGAAAACAGGAGAAAATCTTTGAGACCCTAGGTTAGGCAAAGATTCTTTTGTTTTTTTAAAGATTTATTTATTGATTTGAGAGAGAACACGAGAGAGAGGGGCAGAGGCAGAGGGAGAGAGAGAATCTCAAGCAGACTCTGCACTGAGCATGGAGCCCAATGTGGGGCTTGCTCTCACAACCCCGAGATCACAGCCCAAGCCGAAACCAAGAGTTGGACGCTCAACCGACTGCGCCCCTCAGGCACACCCCTCTTTTTAAAAAAATGGTGACATGGATGATTTCTTTCCCCCTGAATTTAACAAAAGCCAACATTTCATCATATATTCCTCAAACCTTACATAGAATAAAAGATTACTGAAAACATCTTTGTTTTGGTCTACTTCCATGCCTTTCTTCTGTTTCCAGAAGCAATTGCTATCCTGGTGTTGGTGTTAACACCTCACAACTATATTTTTGGATTTGTACATATCCACAAAGAACACACAGCATGATTTCACGTAGTATACTCATATGTCTATATGCTAGAAACAATTAGAAAAAACAATTAAAAAAAAAGAAAATGCACTTTAAAATTGATACCATTACCACATCATGAAAATATACCTGTAAATACCTAGAAATGTACCTAATAAAAGATATGCAAGGCTCCACAAAAATCCACTAAACATTACTGAGAGAAAGGAAGAATTTGCTACCTCATCCTCAAAACTGGGAGACAGGAAAGGGGGCTGGGGCTGGAATGGCATGAGATGTCCAAACACAGCATCTAATGCATCATCGGTACTTGACATTTACATTGTTATGACCCTATAAATATCCACACGTAGTATACTATGATTAATATGATTTTTTGGGTACAATCTTTCTTCATGAAATCAGCATTTGCTTTGTTTTCAACATAGCTTTCACCAAATAGTCCCGCAAACTCCTCCATGTCGTTAAAATAGCCCCAGTGGAGTCACCTGTATCCGGTAACTGAGTCATCGGTCCCATTTTGTTTTTTCCTACGATGTGCCTCCTTTCTAGGTTGGTCCATCCTCCTTGCCGTGCGGCTGTTCTCCAGATTTGTTCCATTACCGTCCTTCTTGCCATCTCCTTGTCCCTCCTTTCTGTAGGAGCTTCCTGGTCCCAGTGCACTCCGTTCTTGCTTTACAGGAGGAAGCGGTAATGCCTTATAGGTCCTAATCTTGAACATCACACACTGTAATTTCTGTCACATTCTATTTGTTAGAAGAGAGTCACTAAGTATAGCTCCCACTTAAGGGGATGGGAACTAGGCTCCACCTTAGGAAGAGAGGAGTACCAAAGAATCTGTGGATGCATTTGAAAACCACCAAGATGCACTCGCAAACTCGTGTGTGTGTGTGTGTGTGTGTGTGTGCACGTGTGCGCACGTGTGCGCTTGCCTGCATGTGAGTGTGTGCATGTGTGTGTGTGGGGAGGGATTCCTAGAGGCGGTCAGATAGGGTTCTGGTCCTGTCACTGGAGTGCTGCCCATAGATTGTACCTGTGGGTCTTTTTCTTGGGTTGGTCAGTTTTCTCAGAGAAGAAATGCTTGGAGGATATAAGCCAGGTGGCCGGATGCAGGGCATTACGTGGGATGAGGGCTTGGGGCGGTCTCACCATACAGGACGCAGATTGCGTATCTTTTCTCTCTAACATTTACTTTACTTCATATGGTTTCAGATGCTGATTTGCAGGCTCTCTTGAGTGGGAGATTTTCTTCTTCTTTCCCTCTCTTTGGGCTCTCCTGCCTTATCTAGGTAGTTGGCGGCTGTTCCAGCCAGCTCCCAGAACCCCCAGATGAGCTGGGTTTTTTACTGGTGGCTCAGGACGCCTGCTGTGTGGTCACCTTGGAATATTACAGTGGGTAATATTCATGGACCAGTGGGTGGAGTGGCGCAACTGCTTGAATTTAAGGCAGTTACATATAGGGAGGGTCTTTTAACAAAGGTGTCCATTAATGGGACAGCTGTTTCATGGAGTGATGAACTCCTGGTCTCTGGAAGATTCTAGAAGAGGCAGGTGGCCAAGTGTTGGAGACGGGATGTCTTCTTTTAGAGGCTGGCATCAGTGACGGCTATGATTTCAGGAGGGGCCTGTGACCTTCGGATTCAAGCCACGGCACAACACATGGCCCTTCAGTCTCACCCTCCTAACGCTGCGGACACCGATGGTGTGGCCGTGGGGACAGCTGACATCCACCAGGCAGGTATGCTTACTGCATTCGTGCTGACTCATCCAGTCCTCGTGGGAAACTTGCATGGTGGGTGCGCTGATGATCCCCAGCTCACTGCTGAGGAAACCAGGACTGGGAGGATCAGTAACTTGGGGCTGGCTGAGGGTTCGTGCCGCGCTTATGCCAGCCTGATGTTGGCAGACGGGGCCAGAGGTCTCGGGGCCGGCCAGAGCTTAGTGAGGAGGGGTCTCCAGCTAGCTGCAGGGCTTCCCCAAGTCAAACCAATGTTTACAGAAAGGAACCGAGGCTTCAATCATACATTAATGGCTCCTGACGGCGCAAGACAGCTTTCAGTCAAACAGGGGACCAGCAGCTAAGAGGCCATCTTTCCAGAAAGATACCCATCCTCTTCTTTTTAAAATGGACTTTTAACACTCTCGCGGAGCTTTAAAAATGTCAAGTGAAGTTTTACTGACAGAGCAGATTTCCTCCCGCAATCAGGTTAACGTGTTCTCTTCACTGTGTCTCTCCTGGGAGGTGGAAGAGATCGGATGCTAAAGAAATGGATGCCAAAGGGTTCATGGTGCCCACGCTCGCCTGCAGTTCCCAAGGGCGGAGCCATCACAAAGGATATGGGCAGGGGAGGGGACAGCTTCCAAATGTCTTGGGCGTCTTGGCCACATTTAATTTTTTACAGTATAATAAAATGTTAATTTTTCTGATCCCCTTGGTGTTCACATACATACAAATACATCAGCCAAGTTTTCAGGGAGTAATTTGTTATCCTGTGGTGATTTCGTTTTAAATGAACGTCTCCTCGACCCCCCCACCCCGACCCCCGTCCCCCTGCTTTGTCCGTGTGGGAGCTGCCAGGGCCCTCACTCCCAACATCCATACTTCATTCATCCGCAGCCCGGCGCTTTGTGGCTGTGACTGCTGCCGTGCCCCGAGCCCACAGGCTTCTCCGCAGTCGTCCCTGCCACCCTGGGGCAGGCGCCACCGCCTCACTCCCTGCCCAGCCCGGTGAAGTGATGGCTGATTCTTTCTGTCAGTGAGGCAGCCAGCCCTCCCTCCTGATGGAAACAAAGCAGTCTTGGCACAGGCCCGGGGCGGCGGGGGTGGGGTGGGTGGGGGTGGGTGGGGGGGGTGGGGGGTGTTCCTGGGGAAGAAGGGCTCTCCTCTGATCGGTTGGGGCCCTGATGGCTTCCTTGGGCAAACAGCATGAGCACTCCCAGCGGGTGGCCGTTTCTGTCTTCCTGTAAACAGACATTCCCCACCGGGGCAGAGAAACTCGCTCCTGGGCATATGCTTTTGTAGTTAGTTGAGAGAAAGAGAGAAATGACTCTTTAGGATGTTGTTAACTCAACAGCCTGTTTGGTCAACAGCCATGTAAATAAATCCAGTGACCTATGAATTCACTTCTGAAATGACAAATTGATGTTCACTTCAAAAATGTATTGATCATTTATTCTAAATGCAGATGTCATTTAGTCATGGAGATGAAACAGCGAGCAAATCCCACCTGGGCTCCTTCTTCCTGAAGCCGCATGCTTGCGTGCATTTGTGTGCTCCAAGTGGGTATGTTGGGTGGCATCCCCCTGGAGCCCAGAGGTGTCAGGAGGCCTAGACCATCCCTGGCCCTGTGGTTTGGCAGCTGACTGTTTGGACGGGTATGGGTAGGACTGGCGGATGCCGTTAGCTACATTTGTGTGCTGCCAAACAGAAGCACCCCCAGCTTAGGTTATAGAATCTCCTTCAAACAGAGTCCTGGAGGGGAAATCTGGGGCAGGAACCACAATTAGGTAGGGAAAAGGCAATTTCATAAAGTTACTCATGGCCAAAGAGTCCTGACTACCCCCTGCCACCTGCAGTCACAAACAGGGTGGTCATTCCAGTATCTCCCCCTGCCCCAGTTTCCCAGCCCTTCCTGGGGTGTAGCCCTCCCGGAGACATCTTGGCTTCTACTCACAGTTCAGGCCGTGGTGCCCAGAGCTGGGCAAAAGGCACAGGGGCCAGTCTTGGTGAATTGGAAACACATTTCAACAAACGTCAGTGAATTGTTATTGGGCTGCTGAGTTATGTTACTTCGCTGGTCCTGTCTTCATCTTTCCCCTCTGTTTTCCTAATGAAACACTTGCCAAACATTTACCAAACCCCTATTTTGTGCCATGGAGAAAAATTGAACTGTGTTCAAACAATTTGTAACCAAGTGCTCGAACCTCCAAGAACCCTCTCAATCACATGAATCATGCAGAAAGTACCTGCTTAACAGATGAGCTAACAAAGTGCTACATGAACATGGAGGGTGGGCAGATAGGGGCTGGTGCAGATCCCTGAAGACCAAGCAGAGCTTCTCCAGACAGAGATGGAGGGAAGGGCGTCCTAATGAGAAGGATCAGCATGTGTGAAAAGCATGGTAGTGTGAGGGTCCATGGCCCGTCTCGTGTCATGTGGTTGATTTTTGCAAAAGGGATCTCATGGAGAGTCATGAGAGAAAGCAGTGTGAAGCCAGAGGGGGGATGATAGATTGAATGTTTGTATGCCCCCCAAAATTCATGGGTTGAGACTGAATCTCCCATATGATGGTGTTTGGAGGCAGGGCCTTTGGAAGGTGATTAGGTCATGAGGGTGAGCTCTCATGGATGGGATTAGTGTCCTTATAAACTCCAGAGAGTAAGCTTGTCCCTTCCACCATGTGAGGACACAAGGAGAAGGCAACCATCTATGAATCAGGAAGTGGGTTCTCATCAAACACGGGATCAGCAAATGACTTGATGTCAGCTTCCCAGCCTCTAGAACGGTAAGCAATGAATTTCTGCTGTTTATTAGCCACCTTGTCTATGGTATTCTGTTACAACAGCCAGAACAGACTAAGACAGTGGGGAACTGAGTCACCTCTTGGACAGTGGGGGAGTTTGGGGCAGGTTTTAAGTAAGAGTGTAACATGAGCAGATCCTTCTGGCTTTAGAGTTGAGGCTGCCCTGGGTGACAGGAACCAGGAGGCCAAGGAGGAGAGGGAAGGAAAAAGCTGCCTTTGTCAAATTAGTCCCCAGTACCTTGAAGGCGGCCCTTGGAGGATGCATTCCTCTTGCACAGAGACAGCCAGATACAGAGCCCACCACTGTCCCTTTGACAAACAATTTGGTGGCCTCTCACCAGTGATCACTGGATCCCAGATGGCTTTGGGATCTGCTGCCCCACCCCTAGAACCTGCACCCAATCTTTTCTGAATCCTTTGTGGCAGACACAGAGGTGTGCTACTCAGCTTTCCCTTCAAGAGAGAACTTGATTATCCACAAGGAGTACATCAGGTAGCTGAGAGCTTTCAGCTAGCAGTGCCTTCAGGGTCTGCCTTAGCTTTTATACATTGTTAGATTCAATTTGCTAGTTTTTGGAGGATTTTTATATCTATGTTCATGAGAGATATTAGTCTGTTGTTTTCTTTTCTTATAATATGTTTGGTTTTGGTATTAGGATAATGCCAGCCTCAGATGAGTTAGGAAGTAGGCCTTCTGCTTTTATCTTCTGAAAGAGGTTGTAGAAAATTGGTGTAATTTCTTCCTTAAGTGTTGGGTGGAATTCACCAATGAACCCATCTGGGCCTGGTGCTTTCTTTGTGAGGGTTATTGATTATTGACTCGATTTCTTTAAAAGATAGTATGCCTACTCAGATCACCTATTTCTTCTTGTGTGAATTTTGGCAGGTTGTGTCTTTCAAGGAATTGGACCATTTGATAACCTAGGTTATCAAATTTGGGGGCATAGAGTTACTCGTAGTATTCCTTTATTATCTTTTTAATGTGCATGGGATCTGCAGTGATAACCCCTCTTTCACTTCTGATATTGGTAATTGTGTCCTTTCTTTTTCTCTTAGCTAACCTGGCTAGAAGCTTATGGATGTTATTGATCTTTTCAAAGAACCAAGCTTTTGATTTTGCTGATTTTCTCTATTGAGTTCTTGTTTTCAATTTATTGATTTCCGCTCTTTTTAAATTATTTGTCTTTTGCTTACTTTGCTCTTCTTTCTAGTTTCTTAATGTGGAAGCTTAGATTATTGATTTGAGAGCCTTCTTCTTTTCTAATATATGCCTTCAATGCTCTAAATTTCCTTCTAAAGAGAGCTTTTGCTACATCTCTCAAATTTTGATAAGTTGTGTTTTCATTTTCAGGTAGTTCAAAATATTTTAAAATTTTTCTTGAGATTTCTTCTTTGATGCATTAGCTATTTGGAAGTGTGTTCTTCAATCAGCAAATATTTTGGGATTTTTCAGTTATCTTTCTGTTACTGATGTCTAGTTTAATTCCACTGTGGTCTAAGAGCAGACATGTGTGACTTCTATTCTTTCAATCGGATGGGGGTGTGCTTTATGGCCCAGAATGTGGTCTATCTTGGTGAAGTTTGGAAAGAATATGTAATCTGATGTTGGATTGAAGTAATCTATAGATGCCAATTATATCTAGTAGTTTGGGGGTGGTGTTGAGTTCAACTATGTCCTTACTAATTTTCTGCTTGCAGATGGACCCATTCCCCTCACCCCAGAAGCATGAGGGGATTTTCCCCTGATATTCACTGTGAGACTTGGTAGAGATCCAGGAGATAAAACTCACAAAAATGTGGGGGTCCTGATAACTGGGTCCCCCTGGAGAGTTTTCAACTCTCAAAGCTGTCCACATTGAGCCCCAGCAATTTGTCAATTACAATTCAGGTTTTCTTACTCAGGCCATGGTTTCCATGGAGGTTTCTGCTCTGGTGGGTTGTGAATCTCGGTATCACCTGTCAGTCTCTCCAGTCTGGGGAAGGGGGCAGAGGTTTACCTTGTGACTTCACTTCTCCTACAGATATAAGAAGAGTTGTTGATTTTTCAGTTTGTCAGCTTTTTACCTGTTGGAGGGAGTGATGGCTTCTAGGCTTTTTACATGCTGGATCAGAAACCAGATATGTGGCTTATCTTAGCTTTTGAACGGAGGCCAAGTTCTTCTTGGTCAGCCTGTAGCCAATGACTGAGCAGACTGGGGTCTCTAGGGCCTGGCCATTTCTACACAAGGGACTCTTCTGTTGCATTGTCTGAGACTTGGACCACTGTCTGAAGTTCTCTCTACCTGATCCTGCTTCCTCCTCCTTTATCTTTCGCAGGTATTACCCTCTAGTACCCTGTTTGTGTTCCTAACTCTGTCTCAGCATCTGTTTGCCAGGGAGTCCACCTGGCACATTTGAACATATGATCAATACTGTTGTTGTTTCCAGGAGGAGAACAGGGAAATCTATGAGCCACGGATGTGGATAATCTGATTTACAAGGTGTAGCTTGCTAACCTTCAGGCTGGGCTCCACCACTCACCTTGTCACAGGTCCTCCTTTGGCTGTGCTGCTATGAGCCACCCTACACAGCACCAGCCGGGAGTGAAGACCTCAGCACCTGGCCTCTTCAGAGTCCAGAAAAAGGAGGAGTTTCTGCCTTTCTGTTAAAATCAGTTTTTGCTTGAAGACCCACATTTTCCATCAGGACCTGACACAAATTATGCTTTCTCCAGAGATGGTGAACTTCTTCTGGAAGGCTTTCATGGAAACCTTGTCGTAACACAACAATAGTCCTGGTGTTCTTATAAGAAGAAACATGGGGAGTCATGGAGCAGGTGGTGGTGGTGGGTCCTCATATCATCGTGGAAAGCAATCCCCACAGCGGAGCTGAGAGATGAGGAAGGCTCAAATTATGGCAAAGGCTGTGGGAGTAGGGTGGATGTGGGGCTGGGAGAGTGGGTCAGAATGGACCAGATTTCATCACTGCGGGGAATGAAGGAGTCACTAGTGACCATCACGAGTCTGACTGAGGTACCTGGGGGATGGGGATGTATTTACTTTGTTGGGGACCCAGGAGGAGTTGGAGGTAATGTGGGGGAGAAAAGTGACTTCGGTTCAGTATCTTTTGATTTGGGGATGCCCGTGGGATATCTAAGGGAAGGCATCCCGATCGCTGCCTGACTTTTAGTTTTCTTTCGTTCTGCTTGCAAAATCAGAGAGAAGCAGCATCCTGTCAGGGGCTGTTGCTTTCCCTTTGGTCTCTCTGCTGGGTTTTCTCCAGCCCCTTGCCCTCAGGCAAGAGAGGAAACAGCAGTGCAGTCTGCTGGGGGCTGCAGGGCAGGCTCTTAACACAGCAGGGCCCTTCAGATGTTCCGAAACTGACAATCCCAGGTCTACCACCTGCCAGCATCTGTTCCCAGAGACACAGCATCACAAACTCTCTGGACTGGAAGGGACGTTAGAGGTCATCCATTCCAGCCTCGGGGTTGGCATTCTCAGACTGTTCTAATAATTTAAGAGTTCCTCCTCCTATGAATGCGGGAGGCTTTCTTCTGACTTCTCCTTAATATGCTGTTCAAGACATGGTCCACCCGTGCGCTTCCTTCCTCCAGAGACATGTCCCGGGGGACGGGACGGGGGGAGCTCACGTTTGTGGGTCCAGCAGGGAGGGATGATGCTACAAGGCCAGACTAGAGAACACAGTTCTTTCTGTCCTTCACACTACAGCTACGAGAATGGTCTCCATGGTTACGGCAGCTTCTCAGAGGTGCCTGGATGTTCATTTTCTCTATTTCCCTAAATGTCTAATTTATGAATAATCTGTTTAGGTAACCTGCTGGAAAGTTTCTGTATGTATATGAAAATCAAAAAATAGATACTCAAAACAACAAAAAAATGTAGGCTGATAGGCATTTTGGGTACATTCTTTTCTTCTACTAATAACAGAAATTAAGATTGACTTGAAAAATTTCAAGTTAAACAAGATTCAATGAAAGAAACACTGCCTTCATGTTCTTCAAAGGCATGTGAGCCAGAGAGGGGCTGGAGGTAACCTAATTATGTTTTCTTTAATGTGAAATAGCTATTTGCCTGACATTCCATTTGCATCTCCCTATCACATTCAAATGGCTGGGACATTGATTTTTTTTTTTTTTTCTCCTAGGGCTCCCTTTGAACATGAAAGTGTTTTTTCCTATTTTTTTACCCCTTGTGAGAGCAGTGATAAGAACAGATCGATAATTACATTGTTGGATAAAAATGAATATAAATTTTATTGAAAAACAACACCAGCAACAATGTGGGGAAAGCATACTCAACAGCCACTGGCCCACACAACTCAACACACACGTTATGAAAAGTAATCACCTCTTAAGATTTCCAGCTACTTATTCCAAATGAAAAGAAATGATAGACCCCAGATAAAACTGATGTGGGACACGGACGCCCATCACCTCTGAACACACTGTTAACAGCAAAGCATGTGGCAATGCTGTTCACCTCATGTTTGCTGGGGGCGATCTAGTGTACTTCAAGGATGAACTGGTTTAGAGAGAATTTATCCTTCCAGTTAGCATAGCATCTCAAACCCAGACCACTGGGGAAACTTTTTTACATTTCAAGTCCTTTGAGAAGAGGATTCCACAAACTTTCTTGGCACCTTGCCCCTCCTGCTTAAAAACAGGAAATAGTTCTTTATGTCTAGCCTAAATCGTTCATGCTTCAGTTAATCTATTTATTTCCTTTTAATCTCAGCAGGCCCTGAGGAGTCTGTCTTGGTGGGACAATGCAGCATATGGGGAACTCACGATGATCATAATCAGATTGAAACGGAGTCCAGCTGTGCTGCTGGCGCGTCGGAAACAAGCTGAAAGGAGTTAATTGCAGTTGTGGTTGTAGCCCATTTGCCCCCCACTCCGGCACCCTCCCCGACCTTCTCTGCACCCTTCTGCCTGTGGCCTGAGGGCTGTCATCCCAGGACTTGCCAGCCAAAGCCCTGAGTGTGATCAGTCTCGGTCCTTCACCTGCGTAGTAACGAGAGCGGTCAGAGCTGTCCCTTCCAGTCCCATATCCAGTGTTTGCGTTTCAAGGCGCGATTTCCCGGCAAAAGACTCCCCAGTATTACATGCTGTGTCTTCTCACGCGGCCAGCAGGCCCCAAGCTCGCCTCACAGCTTGCGCGTGGCAGAGATGTGCTCCGTGTGCACACGAGGAAGCACCCAATGAACTGAACATAAACATCTCAGCAGCATATTTCAAATTCTGCGTAAAAAACCCTGGCGGGCGACTCGGCCGCGCAGTGCTGCTCGCCGGCAGCTCCGCGTTTTGGGCACCAGGGGGCGCGCGAGCCATTCCACCGGTCGCGGGGACTCCAGGACCAGGAAACAAAGATGGGGATTTGAATAAAAGGCTTCGAAATGCAACCCCGAATTCTACCTTGAGCAGCATGCGTGTGAAAATTCATGAAGATTGGATTTCATTTCATGTATTTTTACTTCAGTGGAAAGAAATACAGGTGATTTCTGACTGTGCCTACAGCTGTCTTTAGGAAGGGGGGGTCTGGTTAACGCAGAGGGAGGGGCGCGCGGTTGCTCTGCAGGTGGGGCCTGGGCTTGGTTCCTGGGCAACTCCTACTGTGCCAGGTGGCATCCTCTGCCTGCTCCAGAATGTACTGATTAGTTATATTATTTTAGAAAAGATATATGTTCTCATCGGGGCTAGCCATGGCTCTGGGTCCAGGGAGTGACATGAGTCATAGAAGACACTATTTGGATAAAACACAGCACCTTTCTTTCAGCCCATAAAGTCAAAGGTGTGGAAAAAGGCTGTTTTTGGTGTGTAAGAACTCCCCTTGTTTTCCTGTCGTAGTTAGTGCACCGCGGTTCCGCCTCTGGGGCCTTTGTGCATTTTCCAGGCATGCGTGTCAACTGTGCCAAAGGCTTAGGAGGCAGAGCCTGCCAGAGGGCACGGGACACAGTCCAGGGGAGAGCCCAGACCCCCATGGTGTTCTACCCTGGTGTTCCAGGGCCCCCAGCCTGGGCACCCCTGTCACATGGCTCTGGGCCAGGTCCAAGCTGGGTGGCAGCAGGGACCTTTGGGGAGATGCGGGACTGAAGTTCCAGGGAACTTTAGGCAGGCCTGTTCGGGGGAGGCTGCTGCTGCCCACCCTGAGCTCTGAGATGGCAGAGGCAGGACCCCCTGGTTCCCTCCATAACCCCGGCATTGAGCACAGAGCCCCGTGCTAATTAAGTGCCCCATGAACATTTGCTGAATACACAAATGTGAGGATGAAGGCAGAGAAGGCGTGAGCATCTGGCTGGCCTGGCTGTCGCTGAACCTGAAGACATTTAGAACAGTAGTTGGTGGGGGGGGGCGGGTGGTGGTGGGGGGTGCTGGGCCAGTGCCCGCTCTCGGGGTGAGGGTGTGGAGACGGGAGGGGCTGCAGAGCGGAGCAGCCAGGAGGCGGGGAGCCCCTGCAGGGGCTCCTCATGCTGGGAGGGGGCTGCAGTGGCCACGCAGGGCCTTTCCCTCCTTCCCTCTAGGCTGCCCTTGCAGGAAGGAGCCAGCCTTGCCGCTGTTGCCATGGCAACACGGGCCTGAGGTGCTGCTGAGGGCCACGGGGCAGCTGGGGCTCCTAGGGCTGGAGCCAGCGTGGATGGCAGGACCCCAGGGGTCTCTCATGTCAGAGACAGGCAGGAAGGAAGATGGGATGCATACAAACACAGAAGCGGCTCCCGGAGCGGGTGGAGGTCCCCTGTGTGGGCTTTGCTGGTAGGGAGCCTTGGGGGCTGGCAGAGCCCTGTTATTTCATGAGTCTCCTTGGCACTATGGTATTTGCACTCCTCCCTGCCTGGCCTCCCTGCCCGGGTCTTTAGGGCTATCACCAAGGCCACCCCCCCCCCCCCAAGGGCCTAGCAGCCTCTTGAAGCTCCCCGTGAAAGTGCAGGCCGGGGCCTGAAGCCCAGACTCTGAGAGGGCCTAGAGGGCCAGCGACTCCCTAGACTGAACTGGCCCGCAGGCCCGTCGGGAGCATGGAGTCGGAGGCCTCACAGCCTCAGACTCAGGCGGCAGGGCTGCTGCATTGTCTCCCGCCCTCTAGCCCTCCCCCCAGGGCACCCAAGAGCGGGCCCTGGGAGCCCCCTCGTGACCTTCCTATTGCCACATGGCCATTGTGTCCAGGGACCATGGAGCCTCCGGCCAGGCGCGGGCTGGCCAGCTTCCTCTTCACACCTTCTCTTTTCTAGGGCTCTTGAAGAGCAAGGGGCAGCAGGAATGCAGATGGTCAGGTCTGGGGGAAAAAATGGTAGGCCGACCGTCCCTGGGGTCCAGGAATTGGTGAGAAACACTGAGGCTGCCTGAAACGGGCTCTGTGATTCAGGATGACTCAGCCTTGCAGATCAGGTCCCTCTTGGGCACGGAGGAGAATTCTCTCATCATCATGTGAAAAAGCTTTCTGCCTGGGCAACCTCCCTGCTTCCCCACACCAGCCCTATAAAGACAACAATAGCATTACTACGCGAAGGGGGCGTCTGGGCAGTGGTGTACCCTTTACAATACCTTGGATTTACATAGCACCTTTGTCTTCTAAAGGGCCTTCGCCTCAGTCCCCTGGGCCACGGCCACAACCGGGTGAAGCCATGGGAACGCCAACATCCCCGCCTCCGTGGCAGAGCAGAGAGCCCGAGGCAGAGGCCTCGAAGAGACTGCATGCAGACTTGGTGGTG
The DNA here is from genome assembly GCF_037043125.1 of Eumetopias jubatus. Taxonomy (NCBI): domain Eukaryota; kingdom Metazoa; phylum Chordata; class Mammalia; order Carnivora; family Otariidae; genus Eumetopias; species Eumetopias jubatus. The sequence goes on along the minus strand of NW_028274807.1, from coordinate 125,356,011 downwards.
TTCAGGGCTCTCCGCACTTCCGTTGGGCCCTCCCTGGGCAAGTCTGGCCTCAGCCCTCTGGGAGGGGGCGGCCGGGGGGCGCCAGGCATCACTGGGCGTTCACTTTGTATTTCAGGATGTAGGAGTAGAAGTTGTGGTTGGCGTTCTCCAGCACCATGACGTAGATCTCGTGGCAGCCGGCCGTGCTGCAGCTGCCCTCCCAGTAGCCCTCTCTATTCAGGGTCAGGGGCCACGTGTCCTGCCCCTTCACCAGGGCTTTGGCGATGCCGTGGAGCTTCAGTTTGAACGGGATGTTCCGGTTGGCAGGAAGCACGCCTGACAGAGGCTCCAGCAGCTCATTGTCCTGCCCCCAGTTGCCAAAGCTCTCGGGGAACATGGGCCAGTTCACCTTGGTGTTGGTGCAGCACAGGAGATAATTGAAGACGAAGACGTAGTTGCCTGGCTCCAGCCTCTTCTTGACAAAGATCTTGAGGGCAAACTTGCCGGCCTGGGGCAGCTGGACCTTCAGCTCTGCCCGCTTCTGCCGCTGCACCTGGAAGATGTAGCGCCGCTGCGTCTCCTCGGTGATGGGGCCCTCGTCCCCGTGCAGGGAAGCCAGGACGCTGATGCCCTCCTCCACGCCGAAGCTGACCGAGCAGCGCCCGTCGCTGGTGTGGATGATGGGGTCGGGGTGGGAGGGCTTCACGATGCCCATCTGCTCCGAGAACCAGCTGGGGCCCACGGGCTGGTGCAGCTCGGCCGGCAGCCGGACACTGATGTCCACGTAGTTGCACTTGAGCGTGTACTCCAGCACTGAGCTGTAGATGTCAGAGTTGCCTTTGGCAAAGATCTGCAGCTTGTGGGTGCCCACCGTTGGAGGGTATATGTCCAGCTTCATCCCGTTCTTCCTGAGGCTCAGCAGCCCTTGCTCCTGCTTGCCATTGAGCATAAACATGAAGAGTGTCGGGGCACAGCTCTCGATGGTGACGGTGGCCTTCCCGTTTACTGTGGAGAGAGAGAACCGGGGTCAGGTGGGGTGGGGCCAGTGTGTGCCGACGTGCTGCTACATGTTTAACAACTGGCTCTCCGCGGGAAGAAGCCCTGACTCTAGCATCTGCCCATCTCCATGGTGTAACTACTCTCAGCACCCTGGATTTTAAACAGTCGAGGTGAAGTCACCGAACACGATGTAAGCCAGCTGCGGCACATCACTGGAGGGGCTCCCCTCCCAGCTGCAGGTGGTTCTCTTAGGGTGCACTGAAAGCTGAGGGTCTCGAGAGAAAATCTGCCCCAGCTGTACGTGCTTGCCTCACCCAAGTGATTCTCGTTAGATGAAAGTGGCCCGGAGGCTTAGCCTGATTCCAGAGAAGGGGAGAGGGCCCAGGGGCAAGGAGGGCCCATGACTGGTTGGAGGGCTGTCCTTTGTCTCCTTCCAGTCTTAAGTCTGGCTTCACACCGCTCCCTCCAGCATCTGTTCATTACAGTGTCAGCCCTGTCAGGTGAACATAGGACCTTAAAACCCGGCGGGACCGGCTTCACCACTGGAGGCGGTGCTCCAGGGGCAGGGCTGCCTCCTCCCCTCCCCCTGCCCCAACCCAGGACCCACTTGGGCGAGACTTGGCCTGTCTCTGGAGGGCCTTTTGCATCCACTCTCCCTCTGCCTCTCCCCATGCCCTCTAGTTTTGTCTTCCTCTGTCCTAGTCAACTGTTCTTCAGGGTCAGTTCTCTGGTTCTATAGCCCATGAGCACTCCCTACCTCATCCTCCCTGCCTCGCAGGACCACAGGGAGGGGCAGTGGCTCCTTGCAGAACCTCAATCCCCTTCCTCTTGGAAGCCCCACACCTGCGCCTTGTCCCAGCAACCTCCCCACCCCGTTGGGGTTCACAGATGAGCGCAAAGGAAGGAGACAGACTACTGCCAGAGCCACTCTCATTAGTAACCTTCCCCCGGTCTGAGGTACGACGCTCTTGTGGGGAAGCCATGCCTGGGTTCTAGGACAAGTACCCGCAAGACCTTCCCTCTAATCTGCCTCAAGGCCCTGACTCCAGGCTGCTCTGCTCCTACATTCAGTGCTAACTCCCAACCAGCCAGTGAGCATCCTCCAGCGGCAGCAGGAAAGGCTGGGAGCTTCCTGGCTGGCTCCCCTCTGCTTCTTCATGGGCCTCTTCATCTGGAAAACTTTCCCTGCCTTCCCTTGGCAGGGAACTCCCGCGCGCCCCCCCCCCCCACTGCAGTCTGCAGTCCCCTTCCACCCATGTAACTCTCATCTGGCCTCTGTCCCCATTCTCCGAAGACTTCGGTGACTTCCTTGGAGCCTCTGGGTTGCTGGCTTGCCCTCCTGAATGCGCTCTTCTCCCCTTGCAGCCCCCATGCTCTCCAGCCCAGCCCACCACCGCCCCGTTCCCTCTGCTGCCATTCCTTCCCTCTCTGCTATACTACTTGTGGGGTGCTTGGTGCTTTGGTGTTATCTTCTTTGTCTACCTTCTTTCTCCACTGCCTCCAGCCACGACAGGACATCTGTCCCATGGTAACCTCCAAAGGAAAGTGCTCAAGAACAACAGACTTGTTATCAGTCTCTCTTGGTTGAATCTCTCCTCTCCCCTGGCTTCTTCTTGTAAGCCAACTCAGTGGGCACAAGTTGTCTCAGCCTTCAACTGCTCATGGCCCCGTCCTGTTCCGTCTTGCTTCCGAGTTGGCTGTGAGATCCCACAGAATTCACCTTTGATGAGCAGTGCCACCCAGCACTTCCACAGGGCCGCCCAAGGGCTCTTGGGAAATTGTCTACCTGGTCACTCCTGGGTTCACTTGTGTGGGTCACCATCCAACTGGAGACCAGTGACAGTCCTGTCCCCTCCTGCCTGGCCTGAGTCAGGACCCTCCTTTTCGGGACCACAGGGCATTTTCCCTGGTATCCCAGAGCCCTCACATCTGTCCTTCCCTCCACCGCTTTCCCCCCAAACTGATAAGACCTTAGCATGATGTCTGACTGCAGAGAAGCCTTTTCCCGTGCCCTCAGGTGAGGTCCAGCTCCCCTGGAAGCCTCTCTCGTAGCTCCACATCTCCTTCAGGAAACTTAGCACCACTGTACTGAATTAGTTCTCTGCAATGTCTGTCTTCCCTGCAGGGGTGAGCACTGTGGGGAACTGCCCTCCTGCCTCCTTTCCTGCATGTCCCAGGGCTGCCCAGGGCGCCTGGCCCAGCAGATTCTCTGCAAAGGTGAGCTGAATGGCTGGAAGACTTGAAAGAAGGACTCTGGGGATTCTGGGAGAGCCTGTGACCTCCCCTGCACCCCCTCCCCCTCCAACCCCCTCTTCCCCATCAGCGGTACCCCACCCTCCACAGCCCCCTGTCCTCTCCCTTCCCTGCTTTTCACCCACCTGTTCCCCTCTCCTGCTTTCCTCCCATCCCCACTCTTAACACAACTAGCTCCAACAAAGAAATAGTCTTGAAATATGCATCACGAATATGGAATCAAATCCGAGATTCCTGTATATCAAGAAACCCAGTATTTACATTTCTGTGTCTCTTGCAAAGGCAAGTTCTACTCCATGGCATTCACTGGACGTTGGTGTGGCCTGGACCATTCTTCCCTGTGGTTCCATGGCCCACACCAGTCCGAACAGGCTCCTCATCTGATACGAGCACAGGAAAGGCATTCTCAAAGACAGCAACCTCATGTTGTTATTTTAGCAGCAGGAGCCTCCGGGTATTTGTAGTTTTAAAAAAGTATTTAAGAGCTCAGCAAACTGGTTAAGGAAAACAGTGTGAGGTGGAAGGGATGAATCAGCTGGCAGTAACTTGGGGACACCTGTGCCCCTATCTCTCTACAGTGTGGGATGGGGCTCCCCTATAGACCCACCCAGAGACCTCTCTGTGCTAACAGCCAGTGTGAGCTCAGACCCTTCCCTCCTGGGAGTATGCAGGTCCCCTGGTAGCAGAAATGGTGCCAATAGGCAGGCCTTTGCTTAAGTGTGGGGGTGTGGGTGTGGGTGGGGGGTAGGTGCACTGACTAGGCTGTGCTGAGCCCTGTAGTGTGTCCAGGTTATGTGTCCAGCCCTGGACCAGGCACCAGGGCCTTGGACAGACATAAGACAAAGTCCTCTGCAGTCCGCCCTGCGAGGCTCGTGACTATAGTTCTGTACCCTCTCCCACACAGCTGCCCCCCACCCCATAAACCTCAGAGTGTACATACACACCCGGCTGGGTACCTGTGGCCCCTGTGGGGACGTAGGGAACAAAGGCCAGCCACGGGGACAGCTCAGCTAGATGTCCTGCCCCTCCTACTCCCAGTAAAGTTGGCTGGAAAAGGCTGGACTTTGCCTCCAGGAGGGAAGCTTGTGAGGGAAGGGCACAGAGGAAGGCAGGCTGCACCTCTGGAGCCAGCCCTGGTCTAGGGGTGCTTGAGTTCAGGCGTTGGAGGGCTTGCTGTATCCTTCCAGAGCAGGTCAGTCCCTGTGTTTGGTGATGCCTGTTCTCTTCCAGCTCTTAAGATCCAGCTCAGCAGCCACTCCCTAATAAAGCCTCCCCCGGTCCTCTGTCCCGGGAGACCCCCACTGCTCTCCCACTAGCTGCGCAGACCACTGACACACAGAGCTCCGCGTGGCTGGGCCCTGACAGGGCAGTCCCCTGGGGGCCCAGAGGCCTCGAGGCGCAGAGCAGGCTGCTCTGTCCCTGCCACTAGATGCCGGCCACCTGTGTCCCTGCTGCTAGATGCCGGCCACCTGCTCTGTCCCTGCCGCTAGATGCCGGCCACCTGCTCCGGGCTTACCTGTTTTGATCACAGAAGTCTCTGGGTGGGCACTCAGCATTCCCTTGTTGTAGAATTCACTCTTGTGATACATGTTGCTCTCAAACTGCTTCAGGGATTGAGGAGGTTTTAGCAGTTGCCAGTTCTTGTTGTCTGGGAAATGGTCCTCGATGAACAGGGCAGGATGGGTGAGGAAGTAGAATTCATTGTAGCTAGAAGTGTGTGTGGGGGGGAAGCTGGTCAGTGGCCATGTGCTCACAGGGGGACCTTTGGGGCCTTCTTTTGTCTAGCGCTTCCACAGGAAGGGTCCTGCCAACAACCCAATGGGGAGAGGCATTACCTCCGGTCTTAACATGGGCACTGCAGATGGCCTCTCAGTGGCTGCTTCCAGAAATAGGGGCCACGGCAGGATCTGCGGCCCCTTTTAAGAGAAGGCCATAGTCCCTGTGGAGCTGTGTTCAGGTGGGGATTGGGCTCCCCCTACTCTCAAAGCCCGATAAAGATCTGAGGGAGCAAAGGCATAACCCAGGGACCGGGTGCCAACCAGCAGGGTGGAGGGAGGGCAGGCAGGGAGAGTGTTGGGTTAGCAGCCCTCCTGCAGTCCCGGGGCCAATGAGACACAGCTGTCTAGCGGTTAGTGACGGTGGTCAAGAGAGGAACAGGGAGACTCATCTGAGCTAAAGCTTCTCTCTTAGCTTGTATTTGGCCTCTGTGCAGGCCTGTCGAGATTTAAACTGCAAAAATCAGACAATGCTCTCATTTTTCTGGATAAAAAAGAATCTGAGTTGCTGAGAGATGTTATGATCCAGGGTGAATGTCATGGCTTTAGGTTAAGACCATAGTTGGCCAGAGCCTTGGAGACAGACATGCTCCAGCGCCCTGCACCCCAGCACCCTGCCCCACCGTGGTCACAGTGACTCTGTACCCACAGTACCCCTGCCCACAAACTATAACCTCTTCCTCAGAGATGTGATGTGGCTGCATTTGGCCCAGAGACGTGGGGGATGAGCCCTGGCATCTGGGGGAAGCAGATACCAGGAAGAGAATTCTGGCATCCCTGCATTGTAATAACAGCCAGTGGGTCAAAGGCCTGAAGGGAATCTACAGATGTTAAAGTAGCTTCTCAGCTCTGCCTTCCTCTCTTGTAGGGCCTGTGGGCAAATGGTGGGCTTTCAGCACTTGGGCGGAGGGAGCGATGGGGAACCAGGGGAGGGATTTAGTCAGCAGAGGGTGAGGTGACAAAAAGGTCCGGGCCCTTCCTATTGGCTTGGAGCTGAATCATTTCAGAGCTGGAGGGAGGGTGGGAGGGGCCCGCAGCGAGGAGAGGCCACCCTGGCCCTCCCTGCCCTCCCACCTGGCCTTCTCCACCTGCTGCTTCCTTCAACCTCGTGCCTCCCCCATTTCCACCAGCCGGACACCCAACAGCACTGAGATTTCTACTTACAGGAAGGTGAATTTGGAGGTGGTAGAATCCACCAGGCCACTGCCCCAGGTGCTGTCCACCAGGTGCCATCTCCCCTCCAGGTACACGGCGTTCCAGGCGTGGTCAAACTCCCCTGAGAAGCTCTGCCCCGTCTGGTAGCCAAAGCCCTTGGAGTAGCCAGGCACAGTCATGCACTGCACTCCGGCGATCCTGGGGGCGGGACAGGGGGTCTGAGAGGTGGCTCCTGCGGGGGCTGCAAATCACCACTACCTGCTCCTCCATGGAGACCGAGCAAATCACCTCTGAAACATCTTTCCCCAGACAGAACCCGCCTGAGTGCTCTGCCTGCCGCTCTTCAGGAGAGCAGTGGGTGCAATGGCAAGGATCTCCCCAAGAACATGGAAACCAGGAAAGGATGATGTTCTTAAAGAATCAGAGCAGCTCGAAACACGTGGCTGGGGAACTGGGTCTAGGTGACACGGGTGGGGTGTCATGGAGGAGTGCTGGATGTGAGGGTACAGAAGAAAGCTGAGCCCTACTCTCTCCAGTCATGTGCTGACTGACTGCCCTGGCCACAGTTTCAGCGTCCCCTGTAGACGTCCTTTGAGGGGTGGAAATGTTGACCAAACAGCCTGAGTTCTTTGGCCCTCTAGAGAGTATGCTCCCCCAGTGCTTACAACCACTCTGGCACCACTTTTGGTGGCCTGGACAGTGGGGGATGGATGATGGTCACCTGTGGGGACCACAGAAATCATGGGCAAGCTACAATGCAGGCGCTGTAGCTGAAACCCTGAGGCACCAACCCCAAGGCCAAAGCAAGAGCCCAGACAGTCCTTCCATGACCAGCTGGCCTTCCTCTTCAGCCATGGCAGGGACCAGGGTGGAATGCTCTTCTGACCCAGGGGACGCCCTGTGCGAGTTTTCCTGGCGGGGGGGGTGTGAATTAGAAAAAGGTATTCCTTCTTTAAGACACTTTCCTTTCACTTCTGGCAGCTTGGTATAGTACACACACAGTCTGTGCTGTCCAGGGTGTTCGTGGCAGCTCCTTCCATGGGGCTCCCTGAGTATCCCACAAGCTGCCCTGCGGACTCTGCGCTCGCCTCCCACGAATCAGTTCCGTGCTCTGGGTGTTAGCCAGGCCTGGGCACCTCTGGTGGCCGGGGGCCTTCTGTGGACCAGCTCTGCAGACCCCAGTGCTCTCAACAAGGGGGCCATGGAGCCTCTCCGGGTAAGGGGGAAAACGGCTCCCCGTTCATTATAGAACAGGGGACATTTTCCCTATAAAAACATATGTTTCTAAATCTTTTTGTTTTTTTTTTTAGAGAGAGAATGAGAGAACACGTGCATGTGAGCAAGCAGGGGTGGGGGGTGGTGGGGGTGGAGGGGCAGAGGGAGAGGGAGAGCGAGAATCTCAAGGAGGCTCGGCGCTGGGCGGGGCTCAACCCCACAACCCTGAGATCATGACCTGAGCCGGAATCCAGTCAGAGGCTCAACCAGCTGAGCCACCCAGGCGCCCCCAAAAAGTATGTTTAATTACCCATTAGAATACTGGATTAAATATTACTTATCATTTGTTGAGAGAAACAGTGAAGCAAAATGGGGAGCCTGCACGTTTCCACGTTCTACCCCGCTTCTGCCGAACAGTGTCTTGTTCCCACATCTGCCTGAGCTTCCCTCCGCCGTGGGGTGCAGGCCTGCCCTTCCGCCTGAGGCCTCACAGAAGGGGGGCCAGGCCTGCCAGGCTGTCTGAGACATGCCGCGAGGACAGAGCAGCGAGGCGCTCTGGGAAGGATTTCAGGAGCACTTGGGGAACAGGGGCAGACAGCAAGAGGGACCGGATCCTGATGTCAGGTCTTCCTGCTGCTGAAGGGCCAAAACCTACTCCTGGAGCAGAAGGGCCGCCCCGAGGCAGGAGCCACAGGAGGCAGCAGGCCGAGGAGGAGCCCCAGAAGTGCAGCGTGTGTGCCTGGAGGGTCCCCTGCCTCATTAGCTGCAGAGGGGTGAAGGGGTGCTTCTGGGGGGTCGGAACTGAATGTGTTTACAGTCTCAGAGGAAACAGGCAGCAGAGGGGGAGGGGCGAGAGCCAGGCCAGAAGGGTGGGATGGAGGCGCCAACTGGGGGGCTTCCCTGAGAGGTGGGGCTCCACCTACTCAGAGTGAATGAGAAGAAGTGTGAGGTGAGACATGCTCCCGACACAATATGAACCGACAGAAGCCTATGGAACCCTGCTGTCAGCACAAGGCCCGAGTGTGTGCGTGCGTGCGTGTGTGTGCGTGTGGGGGCTGTGCTTGTGCGGGGCGAGAGGCAGAGGAGGAGGGCAGAGTGAGACAGGCCGGCTGCACCTGGTCTCCTAGTGATGCGATTACGGGTGATTGTAATTTTCTTCTTTAAACTCCTTTAGATCTTCTAAATTTTCAGTAATGATTATGTGTTCCTTTTAGAATTGGAAAAAAGCCGTAAATACTACTTGAAATTACATTCTTCGGTGAGTTATTTTCCTTCCTTGCCCAGAAACGTCTGTGTGCCTCACCCATTTCCAGGTGTGTGTGGAGGGGTGTGGAGTCCTGGGAAGAGTCCTGCGGTAAGCTGGGCGGACAGAGGGGAGCTGCGGCCCTCTGGACATGCTGCCCCCTAGGGCACCGCTCCCCCCTGAGGCCCGGCCTCCGCTCACAGCGTGCTGTGGTCCAGGAAGGAAGGGGAGCATTGCATGTCCACACGGCCCCCGAGTGCCCCAGTGAAATGGAGCAGGCGCTGCCGTGGGCCGTGGGGCCGGCTGTGTGCCTGGGCGGTGGGCCTGGGGGCACCCTCCCCCCGAGCGGTGGAGTGGAGGTAGGCTTTGAGAACCAGGTGGGGGAGCAGCAGTGAGAGCCCGACCCCAAGCCTGGGAAGGGCGGGAGGAAGCAGAAGTGGGTGGCTGGATGGGCCGTCACTGGGCCGAGTCAGGCGATCTGGGCTCAGTCTCAGCTCTGTGGTCGCTTCCAGGGTGACCTTGCCAGGCCCATCACGCGCAAAAAGAAAGGTTGACATTAAATGATCTCTGGGGGGTGATGTCTATGACAGGCTGGAGGGAAGCTGGGAAGGCCATGGGGAATGCCTGGGGCAGAGTAAAGATGAAAAAAAGCAACTTAGCGGGGAGCTTATGCCATGCTTGACTATGATATGAAGATATTTTATTACCTGGCAGCAATGTGCAAGATGAACTGGACAAAGAAGTCATGATGTAAAGCATTATTGTCAATAATCCATAATTCTCATGCAAAACTGGGGGACGAGTGATTCTAGCTGCCGGTTGCTAGTTGGGATGACCCACAACCATTTCATGCTGTCAAAAGGTCACTGACTTTTGTGCAAAGCACTGTACCAGGCACCAGGGAATAATATCATATATCCTATCCTATCATATAATAAATACTACAGCCTAATAAAATATTCTGAAAGGAAAGTTCATTGGCTGCCCTAAATGTGCTCCTTGTTTCAAGGGGGCAGGACAGGTAGACCATTACTAGATGCTAGTGATGCACACAGGCCTTTTAGGGGACCCAAAGGAAGAGAAAATTGCTGGAAAGATCTAGGAGAGCACTGAAGAAGGGACAGAAGATGAGAAATGTTTCCACCTCCTAAGGAGAGCTCATCAGCCATTCTGGAGCCCCAGATATCATCCCAGGACATCTGTCTAATAACCTCAGGCTGCAGCGTCTTGGTTTTTACATTTTTTTAAAAGATTTTATTTATTTATTTGAGAGAGAGAGAATGAGAGATAGAGAGCATGAGAGGGAAGAGGGTCAGAGGGAGAAGCAGACTCCCCGCTGAGCAGGAAGCCCGACGCGGGACTCGATCCCAGGACCCTGGGATCATGACCTGAGCCGAAGGCAGTCGCTTAACCGAATGAGCCACCCAGGCGCCCCTTGGTTTTTACTTTTGATAGTTTTAAATTGCCAACACCAGTGGTATCAATTGAGGAGGGGGTGGATCCAGTCTGTGACTATTACTGTATACAGACAGGGTCCGGGTCCTGCCGTGGGAACCGTGTAGTACTGCATTAGCCACACCGCTGCCAGGCCCCGGCAGGGCGGCCACACTGTCTGGGGTGGGCAATGTGCCCTGCAGGCGTCAGGCTCTGACCGTAGTGTACTCTCATCACCTCTCCAGGGTGTGTGGGCCACGCGGAAAATAAGAGAAGGAGGGAGGGATGTAGCCAATGGGAGATGCAATGAAGCATGATCTTTTTTTTGTACCTTGATGAAAATATTGTGATTTTTTAAAAAAGATTTTATTTATTTGTTTGTTTGTTTGTTTATAGCACACGAGCTGGGGTAGGGGAGGGGCAGAGGGAAAGAGGAAGAGAGAATCTCAAGCAGGCTCCTCGCTGAGTGTGGAGCCTGATGCAGGGCTTGATCTCACAACCCTGAGATCATGACCTGAGCCTAAACCAAGAGTTGGCCACTCAACCGACTGAGCCACCCTGGTGCCCCCCAATTTTGTGATTTCTGTACTGTAGCAGGACAAGCATAACTCTGGCACACGTTTCACAGATTATGTAGCTGATTTCTTGTAAATCTGATGGTGCCTCTATTTCTGCTGTACGGCCCCCTTTCCCTTTTCTTGCATCACCCTTAACGGTGAGGTCAGTAACTATAACCGCAATAATTATTCTCACTCTGAGGCCCTGTGTCGGGCCTTTTGGGGTGTGACCTCAGGGCCCTCCTCTCTGACAAGTGAGGAGTCAGCAGAACAGAGAGCGAGGCTGACTTGCCTGGGGACACACAGCCAACCAGTGGCCAGAGCAGCCTCAGGACTCACTTGTCCTGATGCACACAGTTCAGGAGGCTTCATATGACACCAGCCCCTTAGTATGCCAAGATTTGTTTTAACTTATAAATGTATGGGTGCAGCAAAATTAAAGGATGGTTTGTCCTAGTGACATCCTTCATCTCTGCGAGCACTAGCCTTTGGTGTATCTACAAGGGCGGGGGAATTCAGATATCCCTTTCAGGGATTTTATGTGACAAAGTCAGATCTGGGCATAACTTCAGGTAATCCAGGGTATCTGCCTCTCCCAGGAGGGTGGTGAGATGGTTGCTCCCCAGCCTTTGGGGGCCTTTGGAGCCCACTGATGTGCTGGGATCATCTGGGACATCATGCTGAGCAGAAGCTGGACGCTGCTCTTGGTCTCTGTGTCAGCAGGAGGACGGATGGAGAACAGGCTGACATCTGATTGGTGACGACCAGTCTCCTCGGCATCAAAGCCTCAAACTGATACTAAGCTCCTGGCTTTCCCCAAAGTCTCTGGAAACTCTGCTAGCTGGTGGTGCTAGAGTCGTGATAACAGGGGGAGGGGTTGTACTGGAGGCTGACTTGGTGGCAGGAATCTGGGAAATGAAGCTTGGCCCCTGCAAGGAGGTTAAGCAGAATTCGTGAAGGCGGAGGGGAATTGAGGCAGGAGCCGGGACGTTAATGTTGGATGATAGGAGCTCAGAAAGAAACCAGACCAGCAGTTACAAGCAATAGGACTAAAAAAACAAAAACAAACAAACAAAACCCTCATATCGATTACTTGGGAAAGACGATGAGGAAATGAAGGATGTTGCAAAAATATCTGAGTTCCCCACCGAATTACTTTATTCGATCAGTCTTTAATGAGGCCACTGCAAGGAAGCAGAATGGACGGGCAGAAGTAATGCTGGCCATGTGGGTACTGCTCTTGCTAAGAGGCCTCCCTGACAACTGAGCCGGGATAAATCAGCAAGTGTGGATTACATGTCTTCTTTTATTAAGGACTCAGCTAATGAATTTACCAAACCTTCGGCAATTATTTGGAAGGTAGGGGAATTAGGAAAGTGATGCATGGGCGAGTTTGCTGATCTTTAAAGCCAAAGTTAAAGGGATCCAGGGAACCGTGAGCTACCGTTAACCGTCTGAGCAGTGTACAGAGTCTTTCACACACTAACTGCCAGGTTAGAACCTAGCTTTAAATGATGCAGAATGTTGGGATGTGTTTTAATGATCAGCTGCAGGCCAGAAGAGGGCCATTGTTAAGCATCTGGATCAGGCCAAAAAGCCGACAGGTTCACTCAAGGCACGTGTCAATTTTCTGAGTCTACGTGTGTCTGCAGGAAAATTCCACTATGCGAGAGCATTCCCATACTCAAGAAAGACAGGCAAGGTTAAAAAAAAAACAAAACAACCCAACAACCCCAAAGTCAGGTGAGCAAATTCCAAACTGCATGTTCTCACTTAACCCTAGCACTATGGTCCCCATGTACAGCTGGGAAAACTGAGGCTCTGAGAAATTCAGTGCCTTTCCAAAAGAACACAATTAACAAACGGTAAATTGAGGACTGGAAACTAAGGACGGGGGAGCTGAGGGCTGCAAACATCTTTCTGGCTTTCAGTCTGGCACCTTCCCGCACCATGCTTGGAAGGCTTATACTGGATAAAGAAGGATATATCCTATGACTGAGAAATCCTAGGACTGAAAAATCAAGTTGGTCAACTAAGATGAAAATTATGCTCTGAAAGGTGCCAGGCAAAAATAGAGCCGAAAACAGACTGTTAGTCCATGATTTAAAAAGAGAGGAAGACCCATTTCATGCAAATCTGCTAGGAATATCTTGTCATTTCCAGTCATCGTGGGCTGATGGTGTGTAGGATTCTGAGCTGGGTGTTCACAGGGGAAGCGGAAACAGAGAGAGAGTGGCTGAAGGCACATAAAAGACGTACTAGCCCCACAAGACATTGGAGGAAAAATGAGCCCAGGTAACAGAGGTAACACATGTGTTCTATATGATAGAACAAAGTCGGGAAGGAATGGGACCAAATGTTCAGTGTTATCTCTAAGTGGTCAGAGTGACCTAATTTTCTTCTTTTTTGCTTCTGTGCATTTTATAAATCATCTATAATTGACAAGTATTTTTTGTTTAATTTGAAAAAGTTATTAAATAAAAGCATAAGGCAAGCCAGGAGTCTGTGTATACGGTATGCTGATGACATCAAGGGAGGGGATGGGGTGGGGTGAGGGGGGGTCCAGGAGTGGGGCAGGAAGGAGCATTAGAGAGGGGGGAGCAGAGTGAGCTTGAGGACCCGGAAGTGCGGAGAGTGCCGCAGGGTGCAGGGCTGGAAGGGTGCTGGAGGTCAGATTTTGGAGGACGTTACAGGACCGTGTGAGACTGTGGGTCCTGTTCAGGAACCCAGGACCTATGAAGTCTGGGCAGAGGGTCAGTGAGGATCCCGGTTCCTGGAGAGGCCCCCAGGCATGTTGGGGTGCCCGGGCCTGGAGCGGGGGCAGGCACATGAGGGGTGGGAGTGAAGCACCGCTCTGGTGGAGTGGATAGGCTGCAGAGGGGCTGGCATCCGCTGCAGCCTGACCTGCCCTGGGTGGCCTCAGGGGTGGGGTGTGGAGGGGGGTACCGTGAAGAGCAGGGAACGAGCAGGAGGCTGGGAGCAGGCACATGTCGATGCTTGCCGGTGGTGTTGGGGGATGGGAGGGCCCAAACAACGGGGGGTTAGGCCAGGAATGGGCTGCGTGTCTGCAGGAGCAGGACGTCTTGGGCTGCCTGTACATCGACGCGTACACACATCCCAGACATATCACAGGTGCCCACCTGCAGACTCCTGAGTGTCTGTTGCTGCACTTGGTTTGATGAATCGCCACCTGAGTCCTGGTGGGCTGACCTGGGTGCCTGGGAAGACCCACCCCCAGAGGCCTGCAGAGACGGTGGGCAGAGCCTATCCATCTCCCTGGGGACGAGGCTCTTCAGTGGCCTCCCGGGCTGCCTGATTGTTTCCCGGGGAACCCAGCAGACCTCGGAGAGTGGGCACAGGAAGCTGTGAGGCCGTCAGGGCTCCCCCAGCCTGGAGTCTGTCTCGAGGTCACCTAGGACCAGCAAAGGTGCCTCCGCGCACAAATGGTCTCCTTACCCGCTGTCACCCACCAGGGCAACCTGGCCAGGAGCTCATTCCCAGAGCAATGAAAATGGAGCCCAAAGTCTCCGAGAGAAAAGCTGCTTCCTAGTTATTCAGCGTCTCCAACTGACAAATCTTTTCGGGTAGGAGATCATCTGTTTCCCCCAAGAGAGGGCTCCGGCGCCAGCCCTGAGGACAGGCTTTCACAGTCCCCTTGGCGTCAGCAGCCACTGTCGTACTGTTCCCAGACCTGCCATTCTTCTAACCTTCAGCTGTGCAGAGATCAGAGAAGGTGGAAAAGGGGCCTTTTATAACCAAATTATCTCTGCGCATTCATCTGCCATTATGTTAATGCATCGCGAAGGCGGGCAGATGGTACAAAGTCAATTATGCTGGTGTTAAAAAGGGAGAAATTGACCTTTTCAGGACTCACTCGGATTCCAGAGCAGAGTTTGCAAACTCCGGTTTCAGGCCTGGCATGTGGGCGAAGGCGCACGGGCCTTTGGAAGGGGCGAAGGGAGGGGTCACGGCGGTCAGCCCAGGACTGCCTGCCTTCCATGGGACCCCTTCTCGTACCTGCACATTTTCTCAAAGAGTCCAGCGTAGCCGTCACAGTTGGTCTTCTGGGTCCGCAGGATGTCGGTGGGCTTGAAGGCCTGGCGGTCCTTCTCCTGGGCAGCCTCGATGTCGTACTCTAGAGGGCAGAGGAGGCTGTGAGCCAACAAGTCCTGGGAGGAAACCAAGGCTGGTGCAGAGCAGAGGGGGTCCGTGGCCTGCGGCACCGTCCCCGCCCTCCGCTGTGCTTTCAGCACCATTCGGGCTGGCCTCCCTCAAGTCCCGGAGAAACCACCGCAGGCTGAAGGGGGAACCAGGGCCCCCAGCCAGGGCAAGCTTGGGGAAATGTCGCCTCCTTGGGCAGGTGGCAAGAGGAAGAGCGAAGCATCGGCAGAGCAGGCTGCCTGGCTCGTCAGGCCTCTGAGGAGAGGCTGAAAGGGAAGGGGACCAAGACAGCACCAGGCTGTGGGGGCTCTGCCCTTGCCCTCCCCACCACACAGCTCGGCAGGCCATTCCTGTGAGGCTGCTTGCCCATCCCTGCTGCAGCCACCCCCAAGGCCTCACACTGACCCCCAGGGGGCGCCCTGAGCTACCACTAAACAGGCTGTTCATCTCCCTCCTGGAGGGAGGCCCTGAGGCAGGAATCCCTGTGGGCACAGAGGGCACGAAGGGAGCACCTGTGAGGGTGGCGGACAGTGAGTGAAGTCCTACCTAATGCTCTGTTTCTGACTCTGCCCACTTAAGGCCCGGGCTGAATGGAGCTGCTGGTTTTGGGGAGGGAGGAAATGGCCTCTCAGGCCCTGTGGTCAGGTACCCTACCTGTGTCAGGTGAGTTCCTCCTCTAAGCTGCATCCCTCACTGCTGCTCTGGGAGGACAAAGGAAAAGCCCAGTGGCAGCAGATCAGGAGAGCCCCCGCTGGTTGTCAGGTCACAGGGAAAGCTCTAGAAGTCCACCCCACCACCTGGCTCTTCCATTGACTGCAAGGGGCAGCATCCAGCCTCCCCCTAGCCACCCCCATGGGGCCTGGCTTGACCTGGCCAGACCCTCAAGGCTGTCCCGTGCAGAGCTGGGGACAGGTACACAGGCCCAGGCCCCCTGAGGTTGCTCTGAGTGCCTGGTGATGGGGCTGAGATCGCGGGTGTGGGAACAGGGAGAGGGAGAGGCGAGCCCACTTTTCCTGGCACTGGTGCTTTAAGAAACCTCTGGTGTTGCAATAACTTTCCAACAGCTATGAACCTTCCCCATCCTTCTTGGAGATGACCTTCTGTTCTGGGTTCTCAGGTCTGTGCAGCAGGTTTACCAGGAAGCCAGCACTGAGGGAATGCTGCTGCTGGGTAAAGGGCCTAAGCTCCGGTCACCGACTGTGGGCAGATGGCCACAGGGGATCCCCCACCCAACGACCCTTTATGGAGATTGTTAGTACACGGTGAGTTTTACCCTCCTTGGTTAGTCTTTGGTTATTCAACCTAGCCATCTGGGAACCCTTCTCCTCCACTGTCTGTCTCACTCCATACACACTGGTGGTCAAGTGAATCCCAGAGAGTCTCCCCTAGGAACAGGGTCCTGCGGGGAGTGGCATCAGGGGAGTCCTAGGACCAGTGGCACCACAGGTGGGCCTACCTATGTGGTGGCAGATCCAGATCCAGATCACGCGGACCCTCTCCAGGTCACTGTGGGCCTCCTGGAGCAGGTCGCTCACCAGCTCGTCCAGGCCATTCTTGACCGTCACCTGGGGAGTGGGAGGGGTGTGCTATGTCAGGGCCTGGATGAGGGCGGTGGGAGCCCAGTGCCCTGCCGCCAGCAGCCGGTGCTGCTTTTCCTCTAGGCATAGGAGGAGGAGGAGGAGAGGGCCAAAGGCACAAGGGCTAGGCTGAGCGCAGCCCTTGGTGGGGGGCTGGACATATCAGGTAGTGCTGACCAGCTGAGTCACTGGCCCTAGAGTCACATATCTTTTCTCGGCAGACTCTGGGGACAGCCAAGTGGGTAGGCATCTAGGCGGCTACAGCAGCCCCTACTCATGGTCAGTACTACCCAAAGCGATCTACGGACTTAACACAATCCCTATAAAATTCCAACAGCCTTTTCTGCAGAAATGGAAAAGCCAATCCTCAACTTCATTTGAAATTGCAAGGGGCCCAGAATAGCCAAAACAATTTTGAAAAAAGAAGAACAAAGTTGGAGGACTCACATTTCTGGATTTCAAAACTTAACTACAAAACTATAGTAATCAAAATAGTGTGGTACTGACATAAGGATCATATACGCCGGTGGAATAGAATTGAGAGTCTAGAAATTAACTTATACACCTATGGCTAACTGACTTTTCTGACAAGGATTACAAGGCTATTCAGTGAGGAAAGAATAGTCTCTTTAACAAATGGTGCTGGACAACTGGATATCCGCATACAAAAGAATGAAGCTGGATTCCTACTTCATATACAAAAACTAACTTGGGGCGCCTGGGTGGCTCAGCTGGTTAAGCATCTGACTCTTGGTTTTGGCTCAGGTCATGATCTCAGGGTTGTGGGATTGAGCCCCGTGTTGGGCTCTGTGCTGGGCAGGGAGTCTGCGTGAGATTCTCTCTCTCTTTCTCTCTCAAAATAAATAAATAAATAGGGCGCTTGGGTGGCTCAGTTGGTTAAGTGACTGCCTTCGGCTCAGGTCATGATCCTGGAGTCCCGGGATCGAGTCCCGCATCGGGCTCCCTGCTCAGCGGGGAGTCTGCATCTCCCTCTGACCCTCTTCCCTCTCGTGCTCTCTATCTCTCATTCTCTCTCTCTCAAATAAATAAATAAAATCTTTAAAAAAATTTTAAAAAAGTCATCTAGACCTTTAAAAAAATAAATCTTTTAAAAAATTAACTCAAAAAGGATCAATGGCTTAAATAAAAGAGTTTAAATGATAAAATTCTTTGAAGTAAACACAGAAGTAAATCATCATGACCTTGGATTTGGCAACGGATTCTTCGATATGATACCAAAAGCATGAGGTACAAAAGAAAAAATAGATTAATTGGGCTTCGTGACAATAAAAAAAACTTCCGGGCATCAAAGGACATTATTAAGAAAGTGAAAAGACAACTTACAGAATGGGAGAAAATATTCACAAATTACATATCTGATAAGGGATGAATATCCAGAATATGTAAAGAACTCCTACAACTCAACAACAAAAAGACAAACAACCCAATTTTAAAATGGGTGAAGGACCTGGATATACACTTGGTTGTACAATATCATGAATGCATTCAATGCCACCGAGTTGTACACTTAAACATGATTAATATGGCAAATTTTATATTATATGTATTTTACCACAATTAAAAAAAAAAGAACAAATTAGGTTTTCTCGCAGGGGCCGTCGGGAGGAAACACGGTTGAGATTCTAGGAAAGGCAGCCATGACCATGTTTAATCTTTCTAGAGAAGCTGGGGCAACTGCGTGCTTAAGTCTGTGGAAGTTGCCCACGCCTTGGCCAGCTCCCACCCTAAGGTACTCCCTGAGCTCCTGGATCCTTTCCACCACTCACATCAGAACCCCCGGATGCACTGTCTGACCACAAGGAGACCTCTGGAGCCCGCTTCTGCCTCCTACCCGCCCAGCTGCTGTCTGCCTCCTTCTGTTCAATGTCCAGCTCCAACTCCACAGTTCTTGTCCTTCACCCCTCTCCCAGAGCCAAGGACAGTGCCTGACACATTGCAGGGCCCGCACTCCAGCCTGGCTGACTCCTGACTTACCCTCCTGGCTTCTGGGCCTTTGGGTCCCCACCTTCCGGCTCTACCTGGGCCTGGCTGGCTCTGGACACCCACCGCTTTGCGGCTGGGTCTCTGGCCTCAGCTGGGCTCCCGGCCCTGCTCTCCAAGCCTGGCCTGTCCCTTCTGGTGGCCCTTACCACACACTCCACCCTCCTCAGACCCTGACACCGCCCCCCTTCCCTCCCTCTCAGAGACAACCTGGCCTAAGACTCAACACGGCTCAGTTCAGGACTTCCCCTTAGCGAGCCCTTCCTCCTGCGCAGCCAGCCTCTCTGTCAGCCTCCGGCCCAGGGCCTCCTGTCTTTGCAGGCCTTGCTCTTCCCCAGGCCAGCGCCCCTGCTCACCTGTGTCCTCATCTCCTCCCTTCCAGGCCTGGCTGCCCTATCCCCTCCCCAGATCTCTTTCTTAGGGCTGCCTACATCTCGCTTCCCCTTCTCTGCCAGGCTCCTGTGGGGTCTTCTCCCCACGCCCTCCTCCTTCATCCCTGCTTTGCTCCTCAGCCTGCCGGGGTCTGGCCGAGCCTCCGACGAACCTCCTCTGACCTGCCCCTCTGGCTGCAGGAAGCACTTCAGTGCAGAAGTGGGGGAAATGAGTCTCTCCTAACCTCACTTGACTGGACTGAATGGCGCATGCCATTGGCCATCCTTGACCTCAGGGAGCTCTCCTTGCACCTCCGAGAACACTGATCCTTCCTTGTCTTGCCCTGGTCTCAGGTGGCTCAGGGCCCATTTGGACCTCCTGCCCTGTCCTCCCCAAGATGACACCACCCTATGGCTTCAGCTTCAGCTACATCTGATGGTTCCCGGATCAGTGTTTCCTGCCCACATCTCCCCAGGCTGGATAGGGCTCCGGGCTGGGAGACCTGGCTGCCCAGTGGTCAGTTCCCGTGGCTCTTCCACAGGTACTAGAGCCCACTGCCCCTAAACAAACTCGTCATCCCCTGAGACTTGCTCCTGGCAGCGGGGGGCTGTCCCACCCTCGCTCCGTCGCTCAGTCCAGCCGCCTGTGAGCCTCCTGCCTTCCACCTCCCTCACACACACCGGGATGGAGCCCTCCCTCTGCCTCCAGCTCAGTGCTGACCTTTCCACTCCTCTCTGCTCTCATTGTTCCCATTTAATGCACGTCACGCCTGCTCCTGCCGGGACAGCGGACGGCCCACTACTGACGGCCCTGCCTCTAATCTGACTCTGGATCCAGGCCCTATCCACCCACTCATCGATACAACAAACAAGGTTCCTGAGCACCTACTATGTGCCAACCGCACGGTGGTCTTTTTAGACTGTAGATGACCTCCCTGCTTACCAGCCTATGATGGCTCGACTTCAGCAATGGGTCCAGCTCCTTGGCCCTTCCAATCAGACTGTGGTAGGGCTCCTGCCTGGCTCCCAGGACCCCAGTGTGTCTCTAGTGCTTCAGCTTCTGTAGCTGCTTCTCCCCATCCCCACCCCAGATGAGGCCGGCCCCAGAGGCGAGAGCTTGGCAGCCCACGTGCTCCAGGGGTGAGCATGGTTCCGGTCACAGTGGGTGCTGGCCAGCTGCATCCATGGCCCTCCCTCAGCCTCTTGCTCCCTTCCTTCATGGGCCAGGGGTGGCCTGGCTCAGCAGCAGCAATGCCCAAGTGGGCAATGGCATGGGGGGCAGGATAGGGCTGGTCAGAGGGGCCTGCCAATGGGGCACCTACAGGGTGTGTACCCTGGGGTGGGCGCATCAGGACCCCATGGGTGGCATTGGGGGGATGGAATGGACTCCTGTCCTGGTCAGGAGTCTGGTGCCTTGGCCTTCTTTCCCCCATCCATACGATGGGAAGAGGCCCTCCGGGCCATCTGTCCAAGGGACTGCAGATGCATTCAGGAGGGGCCCGAGGAGAGGCTTCATTACCCTGACTCGGGAAACTCCAAGCCACCTTCTCTTACCTGTGAGGCATAGGTGTCCAGTTTCTCAAACTGCCGCAGGTCCAGGGGCATGGATTTCAGGCTGGACCGATCCCAGGGGTAGGCTGGAAACACAGGGAGGCTCAGTCAGCTACTGAGGCCTGCTGACAAGGGGCTACTCTGTCTTTTTGAGGGGCTGGGATTGCCCGACCTTCAACATGCTTCCCAGAGCCTGAAAAACTGCTCCCAAGAGCTAGATCTCCTAGAAGCGTTCCTTGGTCAAATTGGCTTGTGAACGATGGCAACTCCTCTAGGTCTTTTGGAGACTCACAGGGGATCTAAGCCTATTTGTAGACCCTGGGAAGTCAGCAGTAAAGAAACTAATTTCCCCTCAATTAACTCAGCAGTGCCCAGACAGATTAATGATGGAACCGCCTTCTCCTCATCTTAGAGTTTTCTGCAGATTTCCTGCTAACTGTTCCAGGAATGAGTGCTCTGTGGGAAGTGCCCAGGAATGCTGCCAGTCCCCAGTGGGCTCAAGAAAGGAAGGTCTGTGCCATAGCCACGGTGCCCAGGGTGGAGGGCACCCTGGGTATTGAAGGAGGGTGTGCTAGACCAGGCCATGCAGGCTTCTGTAGGGTAAAGTGGGTTTGGCACCCAGACAGGATTCCTCCTGTGCCCACAGTCAGCTGGAGACTGGAGCACCCCAAGAAAGCTACGTGTGTTCTAGCAATGGGCACCCCAAGTTCTGTGGGGAGGCCTCTGAGGAACGCTGGGCCCCAGAATCACTCATCTGTGCTTGCCTTTCTCATAGGAAGCCTGGACACAGGACAGCCCCAGTCAGCTGCTGCAGGGCTAACTGACCAGTGGTCAGACCAGCCATGGATGGGCAGCAAACCCCTGTCTCAGCTTGAAAGAGAGCCTGGGCTCTGGCAGGGTCCCTCTTTTTTTTTTTATTATGTTATGTTAATCACCATACATTACATCATTAGTTTTTGATGTAGTGTTCCATGATTCATTGTGTATAACACCCTGTGCTCCATGCGGTACGTGCCCCCTTTAATACCCATCACCAGGCTAACCCATCCCCCCACCCCCCCCAGAACCCTCAGTTTGTTTCTCAGAGTCCATAGTCTCTCATGGTTTGTCTCCCTCTCTCATTTCGCCCCTTTCATTTTTCCCTTCCTGCTATCTTCTTCTTTTTTTTTTTTTAACATATAATGTATTACTTGTTTCAGAGGTACAGATCTGTGATTCAACAGTCTTACACAATTCACAGCGCTCACCATAGCACATACCCTCCCCAATGTCTATCACGCAGCCACCCCATCCCTCCCACCCCCCACCACTCCAGCAACCCTCAGTTTGTTTCCTGAGATTAAAGAATTCCTCACATCATTGAGGTCATATGATACATGTCTTTCTCTGATTGACTTATTTCGCTCAGCATGATACCCTCCAGTTCCATCCACGTCATTGCAAATGGCAAGATCTCATTCCTTTTGATGGCTACCCTGAACTCACCTGATCTCGTCTGGCAGCGTCCCTCTTATTCAAGGTTCCCTTATTCAAGGCCGACCAAATCAGGCAAACTGAAAGGGAGGCCAGGGAGTGGGCAAGGAGGGTGGGGCCAAAGGGATGCTGATCCCTGAACTCGCTGATAACCCAACTCCCCTGAGAGGGGTGCTGGTGGGGCACCAGCGCACGGCAGTCAGCCTGGAAACTGCAGAGCAACATGGGAAAACGCCTGATGGGGGCTGCATGAAGCCTAGGTTCTCGTGGGGGCCTGACCTTCACGACCTCCACCTCCCTGGGGGCTGCTGGACTCAGGCGCACATCTATGGGGCACCTGGGAGAGTGAAGGAGACAGCGGATCGTGTTGTAAAGTCAGTACTACTCTGCTCCCTGGGAAGGTGCAATGCGGGGGTCCTCTGTGGGCAAGCACAAGAAGAGAGGTATAAAGCCTCTGTGCCCACTGTGGGGGCTGCAGCTGCATCTGCCTGCAAATCCCTCACCTTGGTGCTGCAGGCCCAAGACCTGGGGTGAGAGAGAGGGGAGGAGCTCCTGCACGACCCTCCCTGGCCAGTTCTGGCTGAGAGGCAGTGGCAGCTGGTTAGGGAGCTGGCCAATTTCCGGCCACAGAGGCTCCCAACCTCGGTCAGCTGTCTGAGCAGCCCATGTGGGTCCGTCCACATTTCCCCACTGCTGCAGGGTGCCTTCCTATTAGGAACCGGGCCTTCTTTCTTCTCAACCCGACTGGATCTGGCACATTCCCCAAGGTCACTCTGCACTGCGTTCTTGCTTCTTGCTGACACTCTGCAGCAGGCCCTAGAGGGGTTTGGTCTCTCTGACCCCAAGCCATTGACTGGGTCCTCACCATGTCACGTGCTCGGACACATCCAGGATCTGAGGGCTGCTCCTCTCCCAAGAGGGGGCAGAGTGTGCCGAGGGCGGGCAAGCTATGTAAACCCGACCTCGAGGCTGTGATTGTCACTCACCAACCTAGCATTTTCTGCTCCTTCTACAAGGGACCAAGACATTTCCTGGACCCTCCCCAAAACCTTCTCTCCTGTATAGTCTTACCCTGGGGCTCCCTGGAAGCCTAGCACCATTGTGGCTCACTCCTCTGTTGTTGGAGCTGGGATCTCTTGTCTCTCATTACTTAGATGACTGTCAGTCCCTATCCTGTGTGGTGTGAGCACAGCCCTTGTCCAGCCAGCCCCTAGGGAGGCGGTGGGGACCCGCAGCAGGCTCTCAGTGCCTTCTCCCTCCACGGAATCTGGATCCTGCCATTCTCTGACAAGGGCTAGCAGGCTGACCTAAGTGGATATGAAGTGGACTTACATTTAACAAATTTCCGCTCAGCACAACTCTGCAAATGAGGTCTCCCCCGCCCCCACTGAGAACAAGGATGACATTTCTAAAATGGGACTGAAAACCCTATTACTAATTTTACCCTTTCTTGGTTCCATTTTACAATATCTGAACATTAAAAATACCCACAATGATTTATGCCTCATTAAATTTACCTTCTGAAGAGATTACATAAGATCTAAATATGATCTTGCATAATTACATTTAAAATACCAGTGGCATTAACTGAATGATTCTAATTTTAAAGCAAAACAATGAGAAGAAGTGCCAAACTCTACCAAACCTTAGATGCCACCTGGTCTACTGAGAGGAAAACTGAGGCCCGAGGAAGGTGAGTGAGGAACAAAAATAGGATTCAAAGCCAGGCCATCTATCATCCCATTCAGGGTTTTACCCTCTGTCCCATTCTGTGTATTCACATGCCTCCTACCTTAGGCGGATGCTTGGCATTCCATTTAAAGTTAACACAGTTCTGAATTCTGTTTTTAATATGTTTTCTGTAATGGACTGCCTTGTTATTGGGGTTTATGCTTTAGCTTTGGGTCATATGGTGTGTGAGCTTCTCATTACCCTGCCTGTGTCCATGGCAGACATTGCTAATCAATCATGATACTCATCTCCACCTTGAGTGCAGAGGTAACCCCAGACTCTCAAACAGATTGGCCCACGAGGCTAAACCAATTCACCACCTCACAGAACGGCCCTGGAGAAGGCCCTGCAACTCACCATGGGCATCTTTTGCTCCAGGCTGCCGGGGTCTTGTGTTTCCATTTTTATCACCTTGTAAGCCTGCAATATCCCAAAGGTCAGAAGTAGAGATGCTTCAGAAGAAATCAAAATGCAAGCACAGACGATTGTCTATGTGGTAGTCCTGGCTTCTGACTCTTCCTCTTCACTGTCTTTCCCCAGCCTTCTTGCTCCCATACCACCCACCATCTACTACTGCTGGAATTGCTCTGGACTTCCTCTTGAGGTGGAGGAAGGACTGGGAACCAGGAAGGGAATCACAAGAGAGAGAATTACAGTCTGACCAAAGGTGGAATTTACTCCGACATCAACACTTTGTGTTCCTCAGCGGGTCTACCTGGAGCCTGGAGCTCCTGCCCTGCTCTGGATTGCCCCTGCTATCTTGAAATACATCTGGGGATGCTAAAAGCACCAGTGCATTCATTGTTAGTTAAGAACTGACCATGGGAAGAAATGAATGTGGGGCAAGGGAAAGGCAGTTTCTATGGAGTTGAAACCCAAAAAGGTCAAGCAATTATTAAATTATTCTTCAGGAAGGTTCAAAGGCAACCAAATCCTATCAATCCAGGACTGTTAATGTAGAATGGTTGCCAACAGTTATTTGACTCCATGGAAACAGGAGAGCTGCTGATTTGAAACCAGGTCAGGAAGATGTGGGTCTCTGATGGAACCAGGAGGAGCTGGGGAGTAGAGCGTCAAGGCAAGCTGTTTTATGCCCTTGAAGCCCACCGAAGGTTGTAAATATAACAATGGAAGGTTGCAAATGTATAGAGGCACAGAGAAACAGTGGTCCTTTTGTTTCTTGCATCTATATTTTATTTCCATGTTCATTCTTTGGTAGAGTAATGAGGATTCAACATCGAGCTAGCATTTCTTGTGCACTTACTATGCCTGCCTACCTTGTCCTTTAGATTGACTATCTCATTTACTTCACAACAGTATTATGAAGGAAGGTGAATTATTTTCCTTCTTTCATAAATGAGGAATTTGATTGCAAAAGGGAGGTTAAGCTTGCTTGCTTAAGGTGATAGCCGAGATCTGAGCCCAGCCAGTTGACTCCAGGGCCTGTCTGCTCTACACCTGACTGCCCTTTTGAGACCCTAACCACTGAGGGCTGCAGGACCAGACATCCAGGAATGCCTGCCTTGCCCATGCATGGGCATGGAGATAACCCGAGCCCTGGCTGCTCTGGAGCCTTCATTCCTTGGCCAGCATTTCCCCAGATCCCTTTAGCCATAAGGTGGACAGATGCCCGGAGAGGACCAAGAAGGGAGTGGAAGAGACATCGTAGGCCTGAGTCTATGCACCTTGCACCGAAGACAGCCAAGCATGGTGGCTAAGAGCACAGGTCTCAGGCAGACCTGGTTCTGACCCACTTCCTAGTTGGTCCCTTGGGCAGTTATTTTACCTTTTGGGGCCTCAATCTGCTGACTTATAAAGTGGGGATGATGCTGGTTTATATCTAAGTGTTAAAAAGTTAATGAATATAAAATCTTTACCACTGTTATGCCACTTTTTAGGCAGACAATAAATGGTATCTAAAAACAACACTCTTGTGATGAAATTCATCTTCAGCTAAATGCCTTGTGTTACCCACACCTAATTGCACAGACTCAGGAACAGTGGGTGTTAGTTATGGAGAAAAGAGGTCCTAGAATGAAACTTCTTTCCAGTGTGTGGGCCTA
The DNA here is from genome assembly GCF_037043125.1 of Eumetopias jubatus. Lineage (NCBI taxonomy): Eukaryota > Metazoa > Chordata > Mammalia > Carnivora > Otariidae > Eumetopias > Eumetopias jubatus. The sequence continues at coordinate 125,330,473 of NW_028274807.1, read as the reverse complement.
GATTATTCCTCTCCTTTCCCCCTAAGAGGCCTAGGTTGGGCTCTGGCCCATTAAGTGACTTTGATTCCTCCCTGCCAGCCCTCCACACACACGCAGCCCTGTACGTACGTACGTTTAGCCAAGGAGAACTTCTTGAGCAGCTGGGGCATGGCATCTCGGGGGTGGACCTCCACAGTCAGCTGTGTCCCTGCAAAGGAATGGGAGGTGACATTCTAAGCCAGATGCTGCTAGGAAAGAGTGCAATGTCCTGTGACAGATGTTTGAACAACAAAACACAATTGGTTTTAAGCTTTCTTTTGAATATACAAATAATTCTTGTTTAAAAAAATGAAAAAACAAAATAGACAGTTTTCAGATCCAGGCAAGATGGAATAAGAACATTTTACTTTGTCTTTCCCACTGAATGTGACTATAAATGTTGGGAAGAATGCATGGGGCAACTATTTGAGGATTCTGTAAGGTAAATCAGAGAAGGCAAGCTGGGGAATAAGATTAGAATTTAAGTGAGCTTACCATTCCCCTTCCCCTGTGGTTATTACTTAGACTGGACTCAAAGGCAGTCCCAAACCCAGAAGTGCACAAACGGTACAGAGAAATAGTGTTCCAAGAGAAGTCCTTTCTGTGGAGTAAGAAAGGAAACCTCTAAGAGTCAGAGGGTGTGGGGGAAATCCCCTGTTGTACCCCGTCTTTTTTCTGTTATCTCCCCACTCAGCCTCTAGGAAAGTGTTGGTAGCAGTGTAGCAGTGATTTTGTTGATCAGCCAAAACCTTAAGCACCTGAGTCTTTGAGGGAGGGCACCAGAGAAGCTATGATTCCCTAGAGTGTGGGGGCAAATACTCATTGTTTTTTTTTTTTTTTTTTTTACTCTCTCTCTCTCTGTCCCGCACTGATTGTGTCTAGGTGCAGAGTTATGAGAAGTGCCTGGCAGAGTGGAGAAACTAAAATCCAGCTTTTGTGCTGGAGAATGGGAAGTGGACTGTGAAGGGGAGGGAGCTCAAGAAAGCAAATCCGTACAGGTAGGGATGAACTCTTGTGGTCACCTCTATGTTGAGCATACATGGATCTCATCCTAAGCATCATACCACAGTCTTTGTGAACTAAACTGATGGGGTAGACCAATGCCTCGACTGGTCCCCGGGAGGTGCGTGTGCAAGGCAGATCTGTATAGCATTGCAAAAGCCACAATCTGAAATCACCCAGCACAGGAAGAACCAGGAATATCTGTACTCGAAAGGAAAAGATAATCAACAGATGTTAACTCCAGGATGACAAAGATTTTGGAATTATCAGACAGACTTTCAAATAGCTATAGTAACCATGTTCTAAAAAGTGAGGACAAATAGTCTTGACATAAATGGAAAGATACCAAGAATCAGCAAAACATCAAAAGCTATAAAGATAAAACAAATAGAAATTTTAGAGCTAAAAAACGAAATAGTTTGAAAAATTATCTGGATATGCTAAATAGTAGAACGGAGATGACAGAGGAAAGAGTCAACGAATTTGAAGAAAAATCAACAGAAATTATCCAATATGAACAACAGCGAGAAAAAGTGAACAAAACTTCAGAGACCTGTGGGACGATACTTAAAGATCTAACATTCATGTTATTGAAATCCCAGAAGGAGAGGAGAAATAGTGTGGTGCAGGAGAAAAAAATGAGGAAATAATGAGAAATAATCAATGAAACCAGAAGCTGGTTCTTTGGAAAGATGAGCAAAATTGATAACCAGATTGACCAAAGAGAAAGGGAGGTAAGACATGAATCAGGAAGCAAGACATCAATATCAGGAATGAAACAGGTAAGACCACTACCGATCTCATATATATTAAAAGAATAATAAGAGAATACTACAAACAACCCTATGCACATAAATTCTACAACTTAGATGAAATGGGCCAATTCCTTGAAAGTTACAAACTACCAAAACTCATCCAATGAGTAGATAACACCTCAATATCCCTGTATCTATTTTAAAAACTAATTGTAGTCAAAATCTTCCAAAAGCAAACAAATGCCAGGTCCAGATGACTTCATCGATAAATTCTAAGACATATTTAAAAAGAAATAAGACCATTTTTAAAATAAGATCTTTCAGAAAACAGAAGTGTAGCAAATATTTCATTACCCATTTCATGAGGCCATCATTAATCTGATACCCAAATCAGACAAAGACAGCAGAAGAAAGGAACACTACAGACTGATATTTCTTTTCTTTTTCTTTTGTTTTCAGGCCGATATTTCCTATGAACACAAAAATTCTCAAAAAATGTTAGAAAATTAAATCCAGCAATATAGTAAAGGACTAATATACCACGATCAAGTGTGGCTTATTTAGGCAATTTAAGGCTGGTTCAATATTTGAAAACCAATGAATGTAATTCACCTAATAATATTAGCAGGCCGAAGAAGAAAAAAACACATGATCATATCAATTGATACAGAGAATGCATTTGACAAAATTTAACATCTACTCATGACAAAACCTCTCAATAAACTAGGAATAGGAGGGAGCTTCCTTAATCTGAAAAAAGGGTATTTATCAAAAATCTATAGCTACGAGCATATTTAATAGTCAAAAATGGAATGCTTTCCCCCTAAGATTGGGAACAGGCATGGATGTCCATACTCACTGCTCCTAATAAACATTGCACTGTAATTTCAACCCAGTAAAATAAAACAAGAAAAATAAATAAAAGTCCTATAGATTGGAAAGGAAAAAAATAAAACTCTCCTCTTTCACATATGACACATCTCTCTACATAGAAACTATCAAGTAATTTAGAAAGAAAGTTCCTAGAACTAATAAGAAAGTTTAGCATGGTCACAGGATACAAGGTCAGCACCCAAAAATCAATTATATTTATATTCATAACAAATGATTGGAAATTGAATTTAAAAATTACTATTTACCACAGCTCCAAAAAATTGAAATACCTAAGTATAAATCTAAAAAAAAGTTCAGGAGCTATATGTTGAAGACTACAAAATATGATTAAACAAATTAAAGAAGACTTAAATAAGTGGGAAGACATACCATGTTCATGAATTGAAAACTCAATATTTTTAAATTGGCAATGCTCCCTAAATGGATCTATGTAGATTTAATGCAACTGCATTCAAACTCCTTGGAGAATTTTATATATTTTAGATTTAGGCAAGATGATTCTAAAATATAGATGGAAAGATACAGCAACTCGAGGGTTTTTTTGAAAAAAAAAAAAAAAAAAAGTTGGAGGACTCCAGCCAGCTGATTTTAAGATGTGTTATAAAGCTACAGTCATCAGTGTGATATTGGCACAGGGATAGATACCTAGATAAATGGAGCACTGTTAAGAAATGGAGCCATACATATATGGCAAGTTGATTTTTTACAGAAGTGCAAAGACATTCCAATTAGAAAATGGGTAAAAGAACAGATATTCACCAAAGAAAAGATTACAGATGGCAAATAAGCACAAGAAACTATGTTCAACATGAATAGCCATTACGAAAATGCAAATTAAAACCACAATGAGGTATCATACCTATCAGAAGAGCGGTAATAAAAAATAGCGATAATACTATATATTGATAAAGTTGTGGAGAACTCAGATCTCTCACACATTGCTGGTGGGACTGTAAACTAGTACAGCAACTCTGGACAATAGTTCGGCAGTTTCGTGTAAAACAAAGCATACACCAAACATATATGACCCAACAACTGTACTCTTGAACGTTTATCCCAGAAGATCCCATATTCTGTTCCACGTGGTCTCAGAACTTACGTTCACATGAAAACCTATACAGAAATGTTTACAGAAACTCCATTCACAATGATCCCAAACTGGAAACAACCTAAATATCCTTCAATGGGTGAATGGACAAACACCCTGTGGTACAACCATATAAAGGAATACTTCTCAACAATACAAAGAAACTCTTAGGAGAGGTAAAAGGATTTCTGCACAAGGGTATTTTGGGGTGACAGAACTGCCCTGTATTCTGAATGTAGGGGTGGTACATGAGCATGCGTTTTGCATGCATTAAAACCCACAGAACTGTATACCAGAGAATTCCGTTTTAGTAATTTAAAATAAAAACAAATAAAAATAAGTACCAACTGAGCAAAAAAGCCTGAGCAAAATTAAAACAAGAACTTGGATGATACAGAAAGATATAAAATAGAAAGTGAAAGTCCAAAGCAGGATTATAGTAAACATATTCTTTGTAACCTGCTTTCTCTTCTTGACTCTTCACGTGTCAGTGAATATAATCCTATGTCATCATTTTAAGTGGGCTGCATAGTACTCTATTCTATACATGGTTTATAATCCATATAAACAATCCCTTTTGGTAGCATAGTTAGCTTTTCCCAAATGTTTTGTTATTATAATCAGTGATGTATGAACATTCTGATACACATCTCTTTATGCACTTTTCAAATCAGTTCCTTTAAATAAATTCTTAAATATGGATCAAAAGTTATGGAAATTTTTAAGGCTTTTGTTATATATTAGCAAACTTCCCATGAATGATTTTATCTGTTGATGACCACACCAATAGCACAAGAGGGTGTCCATTTTGCTCATTCTTGCTGTGTTTGATTGCAAAATTGGTCACAAAACTTTGTACTTCTGAGAGGCCTTTTGTTCTGTCCCTTGAATGTGAGCTGTCCTTACGACGTGGTTTGGCTGGTTAGCATGTGATGTTAATAGAAGTGATGTTAGGCAAGCTCTGAGCCTAGGTCTCAAGAAACTTTGCAGCTTCCATTCCCATTCTTGGGATTCCAGCCACAAATACCATGTGAATGAGCCCAGACTAGCCTGCTGGAGGAGGAGAGACCATGTGGAACAGAATAGAGGCATCTCAGGTGAGGGCACCCTACCCTACCTGGTCTCTAGCCAACTTACCAGCTGACCACAAATACACGAGCAAGCCCAGCCAAGACCTGCGATGAACTGGGTATGTTTCGGGCAAGAACGCCTGGCCAACCTGTGCCCTTGTGAGCTGGTAAATGCTTATTGTTTTAAGCCACTGAGTTTTGGGGTGGTTTGTAATACAAAACTAGATCATTGATATATTCACCAACATTTGATTTTTATTAATCTCTGAAATTTTTAGTAATGAATAATGACATCTCATTTTTGTGTATTTAATTTTTAATAGATATTTATTTGCCATTTAAAATTCTTATTTTGTGAATTGTCTATTTTCCTACTCATGTATTATTTTTTCCTTATTAATTTTGTAAGAGTTCTTTTTAATAACACTTTCCCTGCTAAATGTATCGCGATTATTATTCACAGAGTAACAATACCGACTTTATTGCGTAGCTCATAGACTTGCTCTATATGCCAAAGAGGGTAACTCTGAAACAATTTTTTTAAGATACAATGCGGCCTTCCAAAGCATCACTTTGAAGAGGTTAACATCACTTTGAGTGTAGTTTCTAGCACATTCACTGTCAAAGACAATCAGTGTGTGACTTTAAAATTAAGACTTTAAGCATTTCAGAGTTCAAAGCATAATTCGGTTCTAGTCATAGGATCAGGTGGCATTGCCAAGAGCAAACACTTCCTGTGTGTCTTCTCATGCTGCATGGGCCTGTTCTTTGCCTTTTCACTTTTTCCATCTGAAACATTTTCAGGTGTTTTCCAAAATGAGTGCCGAGCTGTACTTAGCTGCAAGATGCCTTACAAGAATCGGATTTAAAAACCTGCCCACTCTCTTCCCTTTTGTAGGTTGCAATGTGTAACGCTCTGAGAAGTCCTGCAGTGAAGAAGTCAGTTTGACCCAGTACTATTTTGTGAAACACAATTTGGAAAATGCTGGACTGGAACAACAACATCCAGAAGCTTGAAGAAGCTGCAAAACTGAACAACTTGGTTTAGGGCTCAACAACAAACCTCTTCCCCAAACTTCTTACATCTAACATCCAGGCACTTCCGACCACCCCCAACTCAGCCGTGCTTCTTTGTCAAAAAGAAGTGAGCTGAACAAGGTGCTGTTAAAGCCCGGGGAAAGGGTGGGTGCTGAGATAGTCTCATACAGTGACGTGATCCTGGCCGGCAAGCTCCACCCAGCTATTTCCAATCCCTTCTCTCTTTCCTGCACTTCCTCTTCTCTCCCCGCTCTTGGACAGGGCCCAACTTCCAATATTCTCCTGAGCCCCACTTCCTGACTCTCCCCCAAAGCGATGCTGCTAATCAGCCCCCTTTGAGGAAAGCAGCAAAGCTCCTTAGCCTCCCTGATCTGTGGGAGTGTGATACCCACTCTTACTACACACAGATGTGTGAGGACACCTTGCACCATCAGCAAGGTCGGGGGGGGCTTCTCTGCCTCAGAAACTGGGCCTGGGTGTGCTGTCTCAGGTGAGCAACAGTCACTGGAGAACTCTGTGCTTCCTAAAGGTGTGAAATGATAAGATTTTGCAGACTACTACATTCCTGTGTCACTTAAAACTCTTAATTTAAGACAAAAATTAATTTGACCAATCTCCAATGTTAAAGATAGGAACATCATTTGGAGCGAAATTTCAAGTAAGATCTAAAACCTAAGTACAGTCAGATACCATGACACCAATCTTAAAAGTCATACCAAACCTACAGGAGGCCCTTCCTGGGGCGTCAGGTCACCTGGCTGGCTTTTTCACGGCACCCCTCCCCGGTTCTGCCGGTTGTCACCCAAACAATATTTCCAAAGCTGCAGCCCTGGCTGTCTTAGGAACAGCAGATTCATGGGTATTTCCTGCTCCCCCCCCGACAAGTGGTTCGTGGGGCTCTTTCCCAGATCCCATCAGCTCTGCTTCCTTTTCCTTCTCCCCTCAGATATGGAGACGTAGCAGGCCCTGCACGGCCATGGCCACCCACGTGGGGTCTGCCTTGTACCTGGGCAGGAGACTTCTCCCCTCCCTGGCAGCTTCTCCCCAGGTCTCTGCAGGTTTGAATGAGGATTTGTCTCACGGCCTAATTTGCTCAGAATAGCTAACGTGGAGATGGCAAACAGATTTCCCGTTGTTCATTAACTCTAACTGACTGGAAGAGGCTGCCTGGAGTGTCGATCAATTAGCGAGGACTGTGGGCACGTGTGTGGGTATGAATGTGAGTGTGTGTGAGTGTGCACACATGTGTGGGTGTGTATGTGTGTGTGGGGGGCTGAGGGATTCATGTCGGATACTCGCCACCCTTGTTTAAGGTGCTCACTCACGCTTTCTGTAACTGGAACGCGGGTTAATAACCAGGTTCTTTGCCTGGAAATTTTCCCCTGCAGGAGCTGAGAATCAGGAAGCCTCAGCTAAAGCACCGGTAATTAAAAGATGCCCTGAAAGAGCTCCAGGGTAGGTGTTCGGCAGAGCCGTGCTGTGGTTTCTGCCTGGGGAGCGGTAGTCCGCACACAGGGAGCCGGGCGCACTGATACCCCGGGGGGCAGCACGCCGGAGGGCGGCAGGGGCAGTCCAGCTCTGTAGAGCCCTCACCAGGCTCTGCCCGCTGCCGCGTGAAAGGCCCGCCCAGCAGCTCTGGTCACCAGATGACCACCTGACAACAGAGTGGGCTGAGACCACTGGAACACCAGCCTGAGGGGAGGCGGGTGATGAAGGGCGGCTCTCTCGCAGCCCTAACCCGCCCCGGCGTTCACTGGGCTCTTGAAAACCCGGGGCCCTTCACGATTCCTTCTGCAGAGCAGAACTCCACAGGAGTGTCCCAGCTCTGGAAACGCGGCAGTGTGACCCTAGTGCATGGATGGTCAAAGAAAGCACAGAGTGTCTGCGTGCAGACAAGGGTGCAGGACCTGGAAGGACGGAAGCCTTAAAAAAAAAAAAACTCAGGAGTTACTTTTGGGGCCTGAAATCACAGGGGTTCTGGGGGTCACTCTCCTGTCATTCCACCCACCCACCCATTATAGATTGACCTTCTGAGGCACCCCTCCACATGAAGATCTGATTCCAAGGATCTGTCGCCCCCTGCATCAAGTTTATCATACCTGGTGCTCCCTCTGCTGGAGGCTCTTCCCCAGATGCCCACAAGGCTTGCTTCCTCACCTCCTCCCTTACTCAAATGTCACCTTCTCAGTCACTTTCTCAATGACTCTGTTTTACTTTGTCCCCACGTGGCAGGCTGTGTAACAGCCCTTAAAGATATCCAGGCCTTCGTTCAAGGGACCTGTGAATGTTACCTTATATACTAAAGGGGACTTTGCAGATGTGATTAAGTTAAGGATCTGGAGATAGGAAGATCATCCTGGATTATCTGGCGGGCTCAGTGTAATCACAAGGATTCTCATAAGACAGAGTCAGGAGATTTAACTACTTAATGTGGGGGACCGGCAATGTGACAATGGTCACAGACAATGGAGTGATGCAGCTACGAGTCAAGAAGTGCTAGCGGCCTCTAGAAGCTGGAGGAGTCAAGGAACAGATTCTCCCCTGGAGCCTCCAAAAGGCACCTGCCCTGCCGATACTTTGACTTAGCCCAGTGAGACTCACTTGGGACGTGTGGTCTCCAGAACGCTTGAAGAGAATTACATTTGTGTTCAGCCACCAAGCTTGCCGCAATTTGTTACCACAGTCATAGCAAACTAACACACACCCTGTGCACCCACCCTCCCCCGTCCCCCTCCCGGCTCTGGCCTCCTTCAGCCTTATTTGACACCCTGTATTTTCCTTCTGAGGGCTGTCTGTCTCCCTTACCAGGGGGTCGGCCCTGCAAGGGCAGGAGCCCTTGTCTGTTTTGTTGTGGACTCCATTCCTGCCCAGAGAGGGGCAGCCTTTCTCTCATTGGGGCCCAGGCTCTCGCAGGACCCCACTGGGCCCATCTCATCCCAACCTACAAGGCTCTGTTCTGCACATAGGCTACCAAGGCCGCCCTCCTTTCTGTCCTCTGGAAGCCTCAAGTGCTGGTAGGTGGACTGTGAGTGGCCCATGGGAGCGAGGGTGTGGCTCTTGTGACTGGCGGGCCCCATCCCACTCCCATCTGCCTGGGACACGGCGGGGGCAGTGCATTGTGGAGGTCTGGCAGGTGTGCCTGGCTCGGGGACCACAGCATCCCCTGTGTCAGCTTTCTTGTGCACAAACAGGGATAACACCATGACCCCAGCAAGGAGTGTGGCCAGAACTAAGCAAGATTAGTGACATAGAGGCTAATCCACATTCATTTTCCTGAGGTATTGCTTATTTTTGTTTTGTGGTGAACTGCGTGCTGCTGGTCCGTTTCTGGGAAGCAGGGGGGCATAGGTTTGTCTTTGTGGTGTGCTCAGGGCAGGGGGCAGGCTGCAGTGGGCCTGCTGAATGGGGACTATTCTGAAGCCATATGCCCAGGAATTCTGCCAAAAGGTACACCGGCCCTGGTTGCAAGGAAGGCTGGCCTCGTGCTGCTAAACCATCTTGACAGGCCTTTCCCCACCGCCTGCCAGTGACGTTCTGTGGGGATGCTGGGTTAGTCTGTGTTTCTGAGAGCAATTCCCTGAGAGGCTCTGAGTCCTCCCGGGACTCCTACTTTGCCACTGCCCCCTGGACATAATCAGATCATTTCCTTACAAGTCAGGACATCAGCACTGAGAACAATAGTGGTGCCATCTTAGGGCTGAGTCTATGAGAGCTCTCAGGTACCAGGCCCTGAGGCTTTAACGCAGAGCAGGAAACCAAGGTGGGAGGTTAGTGTGTGTGTAGGGGCGGAGTGGGGGTTAGTGGGGGGGGGTGTCTCTATTTAACCTGGTCTCCCCTCCAGCTGTAGCTGTAGAGTCCTCCTGTCTCTACCCCTGCAGCCTCACCCCCCTACCCCTCCAACACAAACACCCTGTGTTCTCAGATCTCGTCAACTGCAGAGTCAGCATGATGATGCCCTTGCCTGCCCTCCCAGAGCCCCCCAGAACCCATCAAGGTGAAGATTCTCAAGAAAGGGTCCTCGCTGAGTTAAATTCATCCCTGGGTGGAAGGCCCTGAAAGGCTCAGTCTCGGAAAGAGAGGTCAGGGAACTGCTGTGACTCAGGAGGAGGGAAAGCTTGGACTGGGGGCGAGGAGGCGGTCGAAGCCGCTTTCCAGAGGTGCTGTGGAAGCATTGCCGTGTGAGGGTTAACAGCAGAGGCCTTGGGAAGGCTATGGGGGTGGCGGGGTCAGGTTGCCCCTGCTCTGATGCTTACTGGCCCTGTGCTCTTGGACATATAACAATCTTTCCAAGCCTCAGCTTACTCATCTGTAAATTGAGGACAGTTGAGAGTATGGATCAAATAGGAGTGCTGTGAAGTTTCATTTACAGGAGAATAATTATGTAAATGGACCGGCAGGGTGCCTGGCACATGGTTAGCTCTCATAAATGTTAGCTCTGGTGATGACAGCAAGGGCGAGGAGGACAGCCGGGGGACTTGATTGCTCTCTCCCATGTCACCATGCAGGCTTTCATGGTTTCCCACGGGATGTGGGGAGAAGGAGAGGGAGAGGGTGCTCCAACATCCGTGGGGCAGAAAAGACGGTGCTTTGTGCTCTGCCTTTGCTGTGTCTCTGGCCTGGACAGCAGATCCAGACAGACACAGAGGAGCTGGAGGAGAGTCCAAGGGGAGTGGTGAATCCCTTACCTTGGTTGTTGTAGGAAGTGATGACCTGGGTCTGCTGAGGATGCTCTTTCTCCGTCAGGCTTCCTGTTGAAGCAAGACAGACCTGCGGTGACCACTGGGACCATGGTGGCATTTGCCCCAGGCAGAGCAGGGAGCTGTGTGTGTCTGCAAGAAAAGCAGACTGGTGGGGGGGGTGAGCTCATCCCAGGCCTGGCCTAAACGTGTGCACACCCCTGTGCACATCTGCACGGTGCACACATGCGTGAATCAGCACCTTTACACATCTGGATGCAGAAGCAAGTGACTATGAACCCGTGTGCACACACCCTCACACCTCTCAGCAGGTGCCAGCCGAGGCTGGGTTTCTTCTCGAGAAGGTGGGGACACCTCATGGGTCCCAACCTCAGTGTGGCCAGGCTCAGCTGCCAACAAGCAAACGTGTGCCTTGCTGATCATCACACCTTCTGTGGAATGGGCTGGGAGGCTCCTCTGCCCATTTTATAGCCAATAGGCCTGCAGCCTGGACACTTAACTTTTGGCTAAAGACCTTGCCCCCAGGCACTTGAACCCCAAGTCTCCTGATTCCTAGGTCAACATCTTGCCTCCCTCTGAGCAGAATGGGGGCAGCCTGCCTTCCACTCCAGCTTAGGAGTTGGGGTGACTTGCTGTACTGTTCAGGTTCACAGATATTTTTAGGGCCCCCACTATGTGAAAGCTCTCTCCACGCACTGGGGATCTTTATGTCCTTGGAACACAGAGCTGTCCTCAGAGCCTAGTGGGGTCAGGCTGCGGTGAGAAAGGCCCAGTTCCTGCCACAGGCCATGAAGGGGAACCCACAGGCTTACCTGCCCCTCCAATGGGAAGCAACACCTTTTCCTATATTTCTCTCTCACCCGCTGCTGCGGCAGCCTGGTCTTGCTGAGGCTGCTTCAGGGGGGTAGCTCAGCAGGGGAAGGGGCAGGGTTGTGGCAGCAGGCGTTTCCCCACAGTTACCACCCTGGCTTGCCACCTTCTCCCCTGGCCTTCCACTGGTCTGCAGAAAGGCTGTCGGGCCTGCCACTGGAAGTGGCCACTGGGACCAGTGCCTGGGCCTGGAAACAAGCATGCCTTTGGGGCGCTGGCCTCCACAGATTCCACTCAGACATCTTCCTTGTGCACCTAACCAGATCTGCCACCCAGGGATTCCCATGCCAGGGCCCAGGCAGAAGCCAGTCAAGGTGGATAGGCAGGTCACTGAGCTGGGCTGGACTTGTGATCCACCTGGCAGGGTCTTGCCCTGGAGAACCTGCCTGCTCCAGCCTTCTCCTATGAGCAGGCCCAGCCAGGACCCTCACCCTGTGGGCTGAGGTCGGTGGGTTGGCCAAGGGCTAGAAGCACTGTGTATGCCAATCCAGGGTGATGCTGCTCTGGAGCTCTAGGCCAGACTCAAGCGAGGACAGGGAGGCTGGCTCCTTCAGGCACAGCTGGCTACATCTCTGCTGGGCTGGCAGATGAAGGAAACAGGAGCCGGGGAGGGAATCCTCAAGGAGGACGATTGGCTGGCATAGCTGCTGTGGGTATTTATAGTCAGGGCCGCACAATTGGTTTCCCTGTGGCTATGGGGTGTCAGTCCCGGTGCTGCTAGGCAGACTTCGGCCAGGACCAAGGAAAGCAGCCAATCACAGCAGGGGAAGCCCGTTGCTGGGCAAGCTAGTGGCGTTGGCTCGGCCCAAGCACCTGCTGCTCGGAAAAGTCTGGAGCAGTCCAGGCTCCCCCCACCCTGCCAAGGCCCCAGCTCAAGGAGCACACAGGGCAGCAAGAAGGGGAACATGTGCCTTTTTGGATCTGCCCCAAGTTCAGCCACATTTGTGCACACACCACCAGCACAAGCCATCAGCTGCCTCCTCTGCAGATGAGAGGCATCCAGTTTCCAGGGCTGGGTGCCTTGGACACCAGCGAGGGAAGTATGTACCCAGAGTCTCACCATCAGAAAACACAGGGAGAATCTGTAATTTTAGTTTCTGCTGGCACACAAACGTGCAATTTGAAAAAAATAAATAAAATTTTATTTTAAATTACCTATATTGGCGGAGTGGTGCCACCCTCTCTCCAGGCCTCCACTTATCCGAAACTCTCAGTTCTCTTGGGTGGTTTTTCAAGAACTACTTTCACCCTCCTCCTTAGTTTTTTATTATTTTTTAAAAGATTTTTATTTTTTTAAAGTAATCTCTACACACAACGTGGGGCTCAAACCCACAACCATGAGATCAAGAGCCACACGCTCCACGACTGAGCCAGCCAGGCGCCCCATGATCCTCTTTATTTTGTTGTGTTTTTCCACTAACCTTCCCTCAAATCAGAGGCCCTAAAGATGGTGAAAGTAAGATAGGATAAATTCACTATATTTCAATCTTCTCCTAACGTAATAACATGGCTGAGAAGCCATAAGATAAATTTCAGACAACTCAAGATAAGCGAGCTATAACAAATGAAGATGCTGAGTCTCTTCTCTCCCACCTCAACCCACTTTTCCACTCACCTGCTCGTACACTGGCCAAGCATGCATATCTGCATTGGCTGCTATGTATTTTTGCAGGTGACAGGTTTCTGGTGGTCTGACTCTTATACTTCTCATGAGCCTGCAGCCTAGTTTCGCTAACTTTGGCATCTGCTTCGGTCCGGCTAGAGCAGGCACATCTACCATCTTATGACCCTAAAGCAAGGTTAAAGAAGCCATCCCACCATGCATGCCCATGTAGCCAGGACCCCAGGGGATGGTTCCCGGGGCAGGAGCCTGTCTTGGGTCTGATCTGTCCTTATGCATAGGGCAGGGGACACAGGAAAGCTCTTTACCTCCAGGGTGTTGAGATTCTATTGCAGTGAAAAGCATTATGATTATAATCATTAACATGGTCCCATCAGGGCAGGGGTTCTTGACTGTCTTTATCCCAACACCTAGAACCCCACCTGGCACCAAGGAAACACTGTAGACCTTTACTGAGGGAATTAATGAATGAATTTTCTTTTAGAACTTCATCCTTCCCTTTTGTTACTGTCAGGATGGCAGAGCATAGGTGTTTGGTCTCATTCAGTTGGGGTCCTGATTACCCATCTGCAGAGGGTCACACAGGTGGTTTCTTCACACTAGCATTTGATGAGCCCAGATCTGACTGAGTCCCCTATTGGGGTTTTGGGAGTGGAGGTCTGATTCTTACTAGAATTCTCACATGCCCACAGTGAAGCTTCACTGATGTTTTTTCTTGGAAGCTGGGCTAATGAGTCTCTGATGCATACAGAATAAGGCCTAGTAGAGTCTGTCCATGCATGGCATTCCCCGAGCTGTCCTGGGACTGCAGGGTGACAGACACCCGGCACCAGAGAAAGGAGGCTTTGGAAACAGACTTCGCTCAGATCTTACTATATTCTGGGTCCCCAGCCAGCTGGGAACCATAGCACCCCTCTCCCTAGGCTTGGAGTCATAATGTCCCCAAAGAGGCCACTGTCCTCTCTGTTTGAAAAAAATTTCAAAGGATGGATGCCCTGCCTGACGTGAGCAGCCCCACCTCCAGGGGGAACATGCTCAAACCTCGCCATGCCGAGTGATGATGCCAAGTCCTTCCCTATATGTAGCCAGTGAACAAGTGGGTGCTCAACTTTAGGGCACTGCTCCCCTCCCATCCCACAGCCTCCAGGAAATTGGGGGACATGATGCCAGGGAAAACTTTCCGGGGTCACAGTGGCCCCAGAGGCATGGCTGAATCACGAGCAGCCACTTTCTGAGTGGTTAGATATCTACAGCCAGTTTTCAAACATGTGAAATCGAATGCTTCCCGTCATTTTTCAATGTGTTGAATTACAGGGACTGAAAAGAAAAGAAAATGAAAAGAGAGAATTTACCATGCACGTCACTTCCTTCGAATTTCTGCCATCTCCGGATTCCATTTCCGATGCCCTGGAGTCCTATGAAATAACAGGGTCTCGCATGAGGGTCTCCATGATGGGAAGACCCAGGCCAGCAAGTGATGGGCCAGCTGCTAACGTATCTGGGTTGAGGTGGGGCTGGTGGAACCCGGCTCTGTCAGGATCCAAGAGAGGCTGCCCGCAAATGAGACGCACTTTAAAACATTAAAGGAAAATATTAAAACTGTAGTTTTCAAAGGGTGGTGAGGTGGGTTATCGGGATCATCCAGGGAGAATTTTCACAATACAGATGCCCGTTTTTCACTCCACATCTCGGCCGCATAAATATGGAAGCATAACTGTGGAAGATGCTCACCATTCATTTTGCCTGCCTATTTCCATATGTGGGGAATCTCTCACTTTTAGTCATGACGGAAGGTGGAGGGTGGGCAAAGACGGTCTATCCGTATGGGAAACGCAAGTGATAATTGGCAAATTGTGAAAATTCTCCCTGGATGATAGCTCCTGATGAGGAAGGAGTACCGAGGGCCCCTTGGTGGCAACAGAGGTTTCCTTGCCAGACCAGCTCTGCTGGGCAGCCGCTGATGCTGTTCCTGGAAGCTCAGCCTCTAGCCTGGGTCTCCAGCTCTTGCAGTCACTGCAAGTCCCCCAGTCCCTTCCCGATGCTCTTCTTTTCTGCAGCGCTCTCTGCAGCTAGGATCTGGGGCATACCACTCGGAACCCTCGTGGACTCACGTGTGGACTGGAATGCACACATCACACTGACTTGGGGGATGAAACCTGACTTTGGAGCTATTTTAGACTGGGTGCAGGCAGCTTTAGGCCACCTCCTCCATGGCACAGGATAGGAGGTGAGGGTGTCCAGGCATGCTTTTGAGAAGCACTGCCCAAAGGAGAATGGTAGGGCTGTAGAGGAAAGAGCAGAGAGCTTCTGTTGGCAGCCCAGATCCCCGGCACACACTGTCTTTGCCTCCTTGTCCCTCTGATTCTTTTCTGCCACAAGGACACAGCAGAAAGCCACCCGATCTTCACTCGGTCCTCTGCATTGTGACAGTAATGGAGGTCAGGCCCTCCTTCGCAGAGCCAAGGACCTGGGCTGGAGGGGAGACAGGAGGAGAGGCCTGGAAGAGGTGTGGGGGCATTTTGGATCTTGTGCCCCAACAGGAGGCCTTGGAACAAGCTAGTTTAATTCAGTGTTTCCTTGCCTTAGGCTGTGTGGGCTTAGTCGGGGGTCTCTTGGACATCAACACTGCCCAGCAGGCTTGGAGGCTGGTCGCTCTCCTTCTGCTTTGGTATAGAACTGTCTGTAAATAAGTGACACTAGTCTTTCCACTGGCCTGGTGTGTGGGAGAAACCTCCTTCAGGAAAAGTTTGGAGACAAATAGCAGAAAGGGGCTTGGCAAGCAGGGTCTTCTTTCCTTGTGTCATGGTCATGAGTGTGAAATGCACCGGTCTGGAGCCGTGTAGGGTGTATGCTAGGGATGGGACACCTCTGGTAACAGTGCTGATCCCTGGAATTTCTGGGGCTCCTCTGTGTTCTTCTTCCTCCCTTTCTAGTGTTGGAGCCTTTAGGAGAGAAACGATCAGAGTGGGGAAGGGAGGTGGGGACTCATAGGCTGACCCGGAGCTGGGCCTCGTGGGGGCCCTCTGGCCTTGCCACACGCTGGCGGAGGCCTTCTGGAGGAGAGGCAGCTTCTGGAGGAGAGGCAGCTTCTGGAGGAGAGGAGAGGCAGCTTCTTTTCAATCAAGGAGCAGGCGGCCTCTGCCAATTTCCTCATTACGCATACCGGGGTGGGCCATTTCCACCTCTCCTGGGAGAAGCTCTGAGAACGAAAGAACCAACTAACCCAAACAATTCCTGGCCCCAAATCCCCCTGGAGACGGGGAGTACCTGACAACATGTGCAGCTCTCCAGAATCTATTTCTTTCCCCTGCCTGCCTCCCCAAGAGGTCACCAGGAACTATGCGGCAGTTCCAGCCTGTGTGACTGGTGGGGGCAAAGCCAGTCATGGCACCACTGCTTCCACGTGGCAGGTGGAAGGGGGGGGGTTCAATGCACAGACCTCCGTAGAGAGAAGAGCCAGAGGCAGACTCTGAGGAGCTCTGGAGCTGGAGGGCAGGCAGGAGGCAGAAGTCATTTTACCGCAGGGGCTGTTAAACGTCACTCCCAAAGCACTGGCCCACGGTCAGCCTAGCACAAACCTCACAGCAGCCCCCAAGAAGGCTCAGGAGGGCTTCCTCACAGACCTACGACCTGTTCCCCAACTTCTGAGGGGCTTATCTAACATCTGCTGTTCTCCATCTGTATTCTCTTCAGTGTGTCCTCTCTGGAGATTACAGAGGCCTGAGTGCTGCTTTCCATAATTGCTCCATAAACAGTCACTTCATTTTTCCAGTCTACCTTTCCTCAGAAAGTCTGTAGGAAGAGTAAAATTAATAGATCCGTGAGAGCGCAGAGAGCAGATTTTAAGCTGACCCTACCCAAGCCTGTGTGCCTCTTACACCACCCTTTATGCCTTCCACTGTAGGAGGCTGGGAGAGGCTTCAAGATAGGGGAAACTGAGGCCAGGAGTTGTGCAAGGACACCAAGGGAGTTCCCCGTCTCAAAGTCTGATTCAGCACACACATTCCCCTGGGTCCCCTGCGCTCTGCAATGTGCCATGTGAGGAGCAGGCCTCGGCCACACAGGGGTCAGGCCTGAGGCTCTGGCCCCCTTCCTCCAAGGCATCTTCCAACCCTGTTGTGCACCCTTCAAAGAGTGGATGGGAGGAAGCCGGCTCCCCGGGGGGTGACGGAAGCACCGACTAGCCTGCGCGGGGAGTCAACTCAGGGCGATCACCCGGCTGCGCGTTGCCACAGGACGCCGGTGCCACCGCGCAGAGGCGCAGGCAGCGGTGGGGAGAGGGTCGGTCTCGCTGGCCTCGTTCGGGGACGCCCCGGGCGGCCGGGCCCCGGGGGGGGGGGCGAGGAGGACGAGGTGCGGGGGTCCGGGGGCGCCGGCCGGGCGCGCTTTACCTCCTCTGCGCTGCGACAGCGCGCGCGGGTCCGCCTGCCGGTCCGAGTGCATGCCCTGCGCGGCGCGCCGCTTCTCCGAGTGCACGATCAGCAGCATGTCGATGGACACGGCGTTGCTGTCCTTCTTCAGCTCCATGGTGCCGCCTCGCTCCCCGCCCTGGCGCCGCGGCCGCTCTCGAGGCTGCCTGCGCTGCAAATGGCCCCGTGCGCGCCGCTGGCCGGCGCGGGAGACGGCGAGGGCGCGGGAGAGGGCGCTCCCCCGCCGCCGAGCCGCTGGGCGCCGCGTTTCGCTGACTCTGCCAAACACGCCATTAGGGCCCGCCCGGGAGGGCGCTACCCTAATGAAGCCGCTCTAAGTCACCTTTGAAAGGAACTCCACAGCCGAGCCCTGACCTGCACCCAGGCCGCGGCTCCAGAGAGCCTCCTGCCCCGTGCGCTTGGAGCGCTCGTCCCGGGATCCAGCGCTGTTCTCCCGCTGGCCGGTCGCTGCCTAGTCTCCCGCCGTCTCCAGGGATTCCCGCGAGGGCCTGCAGCAGACCTCCTCGGGAAGCTGCAGCAAAGAAATCACTCAGCGCTGTCAACAGTGAAAGTCAGTTCTGGAAAAGGAAGAAGGAGCGCAGGGTGGCCCCACTCCTTCCCCGGGTGGATTTTGGAAGTTGATGGCCTCCTCTAGAAGAGGGAGATGGGCAGGGTGTTGGGGTCAGGATCTCTGCGATAACGGCTGCACCAGGCCTTGGAACATGACCACTGGGCATCCACTTAACAGTTCTTTCTGGCTTGTGGTGAAAGTCTTAACATCTCTGTTCCTTCTAGAAGCCTGGCTCATGCTTGGTGGGGAAGGGGGGGAGGGGCAGAGGAGGAGGTCGGTGCCCGGAGCAGCCTGCCCGCTGTGCTCAGGGAGCTGGACCTGAGAACCCATCTATTTTTAGTGGGGCCTAACCAGGCCAGCCAGCAGCGGCAGGGCCTTTGGCTCCGGGTCTCGGGAGTGTTTACAGGCGCATCTGCCTGGTAGCCCTTGGCACGGTGGGCCCACCCAACCTGGGCCAGTCCCCTAACTTAAGTTTCCACCATTAATAAATGCTGTGCACATGGAAGCCTTTGCTCTGGTACCCTTCCCATAGGAGTGTAATGACGCTAGGTTGCAGGGTGGTCCCTGAGAGCTCCTACCTCCCCCTTGGAGGCAGACTATAATGTGCTAAGTTCCAGTCCTAGCTCCACCACTAGCTGCCAGTGTGACCATGGACAAGCCATTTCCCCCCATTTCCCCAGCCCTCTCGTGGGCATAAAACAGGTTCTCACAGAGCTGTTGTGAGAATGACCTGCACTTGAGCTGCTTGGCACATGGTAAGTGGTCTCCAAATGGTAGCTGTCATTCATACCTCATTTTAAGGGTGAGCGAAAGGACAGGTGAAGTGACAAGTCAGTGATGGAGGCAGGGGCCACACAGATATACCTCAGACTCTGAAGGTCTTTCTCCACTGACTGTGACTCAGGGTTTGTCTGCCAGTAAAGGCCACCACCTTGTTGCGTCACCACCAACCCCTTGCTCACTGGGCATCTGATGAAAGGAGATGTCACTGGTTTCTGATAGTGTTGGAGTCCCTAGAGAGCTGAGCTGTGGGACTGATGTAGGTGGGTGACTCCCAAGGCAGGTTTCCTCATGCAGTGAGTCCTGTGCTTTACTGTCATGTTTACGCGTGTGCACATGCGCGCGCGCGTGCGCGTGCCCACACACACACACACACACACACACACACACACACACAGCTGGGAGGCTGGCTGAGCCCTGCTGCTCTCTAGATGGCTAGGAAAGTAAGGATTATGCAAAGTCCCTGGGGTTATGCAAAGTCCCTGGGGTCTTGGAGATTGCCCAGGCAGCATCCCCTCATCTGACCTGGGACAGCGTGTCCTAGCTTTTGAAGGGTGTAGGTCCCAAGAGAAGCTTCTGTGTAGCACCTCTCACTACTGAATGGGGTTGAGTGGGAAGGGCAGGGAAGCTGAAGCCCCCTTGCCTGAATTTGCATTCCCATCCTTCTCCCTTGTTCCCTGCTGGAGAGTGTCACTGTTAGGAGCTTGCTCACGTGGCATCCGTTTCCAGAGCTGCCCCTGAAGGAGGCGATGATGACCTGGGGATGTATCAACCAGAAGTCCAGGAAGCTGGTCTAGGGGCCTCCTGCCTCTCCAGGATGCCTGAAAACAGATCCTTTAGAGAGGGGCTTCTCGCCTGTGGTGCTACAGACATTTGGGGCCAGAGAATTCCTTGTTGTAGGGAGGTGTCCTGTGCATTGTAAGATATTTAGCAGCATCCCTGGGACCTACCTACTGGATGCCAGTAGCACCCACTTCCCAGTTGTGACAAGCCGGAATGTGTCCAGGTGTTGACATATGTTTCCTGGGGGACAAAAATGCAGGGAAAACACTGCTTTGGAACAAACCCATGAAATAGGGGCTGTGTCACTTTGGCTGTTCTGGAAAATGCTGTTGCTTCTGGGTCCTGATGCTGTCCAGAACCTGTACCCACTCCTCAGAGCCTCCCACCCACGGCTCTCAGTCCAGTGTCTGGCTCCCTGGGCCTGCACAGCGGCTCCGTGCTAGCAGCATGAGCAGAAAGGTGAGATGGTCTCCTCATTCTTCATGCGCCCACCCTGGCCTCTGTTGACCCCTCCTCTCATCCACACTACCTGTTTTGGCTGAGAGGGAGACACCACACCACAGGAAAGTGTTGGGATGTATCTGGAAAGCGGAGGGGGAGCAGGAGAGACTGAGGCTATGAGGTATCATTCAGAGCGTCTATGCCCTTGGAGGGCCTCCCCAACCAATGGAACTGAGAACGCACCCTCAGCCTGTGATTTACACCCTGGGTCCATCCTCCTTCTGTGGACTCACCTCTTCCTCTTGCCCTGCCAACTCACACATGCTGCAGCCACAGCCATGTCCATTACTCCCCAAACACATCTACCTGGTCTTTCGCCTTCGAGGCTTTCCTCAACATACCAGCCCCACCATCCTGCCACCATCTTCAACAACATGGAGCTCAAGGACTTCCACAATCTGACCTAACAAATTCATCCACATCCTTTTGTCTTGGGATCTGACAAACCAGGGGCTATCTCTATTCTTGGGCAGACCTTTAATTATTTTAATCACAATGAGTTGGAAATTTCAGGACACCAAAAGACAAAGAGCAGTCAAAATGGTTGTATTGTTGCCTTTTTCCTCCATTACATTAATACCCAGGCAAGTCCTACTGTCATCTACACTGCTTCTAGCCTTTTACTTGAAGATGGGATGCATCTGTTGTCCCTATGGTTCTGAGCCCTGAGCTGTCTTGGAGATGGCGAGTGATTGACAAGGGGAGGCTTGCTTCTGGCAGATGAGGTTTTCACCAGAAAGGGTGTGTCCTGACTCACATTTTTGTTTTTCCTAAGAAATAGTGGTTCTTCGGGGACCACCAGTCCTAACTCTTTCAGCCCTCTAGAGATCCCAGGAGGTAGGTTTCTCTCTTCTCTAGAGAGATGTGATAGACAAAGCCAATACATGAAAGACTTTCAGGCAATTTGTAGACATGCATGGTGTTCTACATTGGTGCAGTGAGGGAAGGGCACACAGAAAGTGGGGCACCTCGGTAAAGAGCACAGACCATGTCCCAGCCTCTTCACGCCCTCGCTTCTGCTGATATAGACAAACTGTTATGTGGGGAACCAGAGACCTTTCCCAGAAACCTTTTTGGAAGCTGGTACTCACTTCCTGTGGTGCCTTGACCAGCCTGGCTTGGCTCGCTCCCACTTCTGAATTTGTTATTGCTGTCACTTTTTCCTGAAATGTGTGTTTAGACATTCCTGGCAAGTACAGTCTGGCCATCCTTTGAAGTCTGATGCTGGCCCTCACCTCCACCCTGAAGCCTTCCTAGTCACCCTGGTTCTTGGGACTCCTGGAGGATGCCAGCTCTCTGTGCTGCTTCTCTTTTTAACCATCCTCAGTTCCTTTTTTCCACTGGAATGGCATGGACATTTAAACGTTAATTTGAGGGGTGCCTGGGTGACTCAGTTGGTTAAGCGTCTGCCTTCGGCTCAGGTCATGATCCCAGGGTCCTGGGATCGAGCCCCACATCGGGCTCCCTGCTCAGCGGAGAGTCTTCTTCTCCCTCTCCCTCTGTTTGCCACTCTGCCTACTTGTGCTCTCTTTGTTAACTAAATAAATAAAATCTTTAAAAAAAAGTTAGTTTGAAAAAAAAAATACTCTTCCAAACTACCTCAGGTCTCTTCTATTTCATAGCAAAGTGTATGGTGAAGTCCTTGCCTGGCCTCAGACCATATTAAGCTCTTGGAGGGCCAGGTCATGGTCTTCCTCATTCCTGAGTCCCCTCCCACTCTCCTCCCCCGCCCACATGCTGGGCCTTCTATGTGTATTGCACACAGGAGGTGCTCAATAAATGTTAGAGTTAAATTGGGCAGAATGAACGCTCCCAGCCAGCCAAGACTTCTCCCTGTAGCCCGGAGGCGTAGCAGCCTTCCAGAGATTTATAGTGTTTGCTCCTTTCTCTCAGACCATCAGGGAATGGAAGAAGAGGTTAACTGAGGACAAGCAGCTCTAAACCCACCTTCTCCCACTGCTGACAGAACCATCTGGAGCATGAATTTGGGGGAGAGCTTGGTTCCAAAAGCACTGCTCAGTCCTAGGCAGCCGCCTCCACCCCGCCCCAAACAGGAGCCATAAGCTGTGACTTTTCCTTTAAACACAGTTCCCTTTCTCAGCCTTTCTGGCGGGTCTCTCCCTGGTCGGCCCATCAGCCCATTTCAGTATTTCTATCCGTGACGCCTTCATTGATTTTCCCTATTTTTCCTCTCCATAGCTTAGTACAACCCCATCTCCTTGTACGTCACGATGTGCAAATGTGGGAAGCACTACATCCCAAGTTCCGGGTAGTTTGAATTTTGAAGTCTTTATACA